>NC_136061.1:479686579-484486579 GCF_964261635.1 Lissotriton helveticus
ACCTATCGGAGGTCGGACTGTGGAAAAAAACTCGGAGAAAAAGGACCATCAGGAAAGGGCTGAGAGGCAGGTGCATTCCCGGGCCCCTGGGGGCCCCGGCGGGCGGGCCCGGGTGCTGCCTGGCCCCGTCTCAGCATGGCCAGACCTCGCGGGGGCCTGCCTGAGCAAACTCGGAGGAAAAGGCCCATCGGCAAGGGGGCTAAGCAGCAGGTGCGTACCCAGGCCCCTGGGGGCCCCGGCGGGAGGGCCCGGGTCCTGCCTTCCCCTGATTCAGAATCGCCAGACCACACGGAGGTCTGACTGACCCTCTCCCTAGTAATCCGGAGGAAAATTACCCCCCTTTCTTGTAATCCGTGCACTAGAGGTGACAGAGGGGACCCAAGGCGCGAAAGTACCCGACCTCCTGGAGCCCTCGCTGGGATCCGGGAGGCAAATGGCACCTCATCGGGACTTCCAGGGAAGTTCGGCCATCTGGTCGCCCCCATTGGAAAGCATTGCGGGTGACCAGATGGCCGAGGCGATCCGGGCGACCAGATGGCCGAGGGGAGAGGGGCGACCAGATGGCCGAGGGGATACGGGCGACCAGATGGCCGAGGGGATCCGGGCGACCAGATGGCCGGGCACGAAAGGGACGCCATCTGGTCGCCCCGTGCCCCGACGAAGGAGGGAGCGGGCGCCCTGGGGCATGGCGGGCCGGAGGCCCGGGGCCCCAGCCGGGCCACAGCCATGGAGGCTGCCAGGGGCCGGCGGGCCCTCCGACCCGGGGCCCGCTTACACCTTGACAATCAGGGGAGGCCTGCAAGGGACCGACGGACCCCTGTCCTGGGCCCTGGGTGGAGCGGCAGCCCGGGGGACCGGGCCCAGGGCCGGAGCGCCCGACCCGGGGCCCCGACCGGGCCCCTGGACCCAGCCCGAGGCTCCCAGGCCCGGAGGCGCAGGGGAAGCCTCCCCGGGCCCGCCGGACCCCGTCCCCGGCACCCTGCCCCGCGGCAGGACCCAGGACGGAGCCCGGGGTGGGGAGGCCACCCTCCCCGGGGCCCTCAGGGGCCCCGGGTGGGGCTCCTGAACCCAGCCAAGCACGGGGAGGCTCCCCGGGCACCACGGAACCCCGTCCCGGGACTTTGCCAGTGCAGCAGGCCGGGGGTCAGGGCCCGGGGCCGGAGCAACCCACCCGGGGCCCGGCCGGGCCCCTGGACCCAGCCGTGGCTCCCAAGCCCGGAGGTGCATGGGACGCCTCCCTGGTCTCTCCGGACCCCGTCCCGGGCACCCTGCCACGCAGCAGGACCAAGGACAGAGCCCGGGGTGGGGAGGCCGCCCTCCCCGGGCCCTCAGGGGCCCTAGCCACTGCTCCTGAACCCAGCCAAGCAAGGGGAGGCTCCCCGGGCACATCGGAACCCCTTCCCGGGACCTTGGCAGTGCGGCAGGCTGGGAGACAGGGCCCAGGGCCGGAGCACCCGACCCGGGGCCCGGCCGGGCCCCTGGACGCAGCCGGGGCTCCCAAGCCCGGAGGTGCATGGGACGCCTCCCCGGTCCCTCCGGACCCCGTCCCGGGCACCCTGCCGTGCAGCAGGACCAAGGACGGAGCCCGGGGTGGGGAGGCCGCCCTCCCCGGGCCCTCAGGGGCCCTAGTCACTGCTCCTGAACCCAGCCAAGCAAGGGGAGGCTCCCCGGGCACACCGGAACCCCTTCCCGGGCCCTTGGCAGTGCGGCAGGCTGGGAGACAGGGCCCAGGGCCGGGCACCCGACCCGGGGCCCGGCCGGGCCCCTGGACGCAGCCGGGGCTCCCAAGCCCGGAGGTGCATGGGACGCCTCCCCGGTCCCTCCGGACCCCGTCCCGGGCACCCTGCCACGCAGCAGGACCAAGGACAGAGCCCGGGGTGGGGAGGCCGCCCTCCCCGGGCCCTCAGGGGCCCTAGCCACTGCTCTTGAACCCAGCCAAGCAAGGGGAGGCTCCCCGGGCACATCGGAACCCCTTCCCGGGCCCTTGGCAGTGCGGCAGGCTGGGAGACAGGGCCCAGGGCCGTGGCACCCGACCCGGGGCCCGGCCGGGCCCCTGGACCCAGCCTGGGCTCCCAAGCCCGGAGGCGCAGGGGAAGCCTCCCCGGGCCCTCCAGGACCCCGTCCCGGGCACCCTGCCACGCAGCAGGACCAAGGACAGCGCCCGGGATGGGGAGGCCGCCCTCCCCTGGACCTCAGGCCTCAGGCCTTCCATGTAAGCCCGGCAATCTGGTCGCCCCATTGGAAAGCATTGCGCGCTACTATTGCAAACACATTATCTACCGGACTTGCTCTAGATGGCGCTCCAACATAAGGAATGTACCAACACCTTCCCTACTGGAATCGTGACGAGCTGGAGCCGTCTGTAGCACTGAAGGGGCTAGACTGGGTCTTACGGATATTTTTGACTGGATGACTGTAAACCAGTTAAAACTTAACGGAGATAAGACGGAGGTTCTTATCTTAGGATAACATAAAGATCTTTGGAACTCCACCCATTGGCCAACTCAAATGGGAAATCTCTCAATTCCGACCAGTCATGTTTGTAATCTTGGGGTGATTGTGGACAGTACTTTATCTATGAACCAACAAACTAGCAAAGTAGCAACCCTATGTATCACCATCTTGTACTGGCTGAAGAAAATTCTGTGGATGCTATCTGTTTCTACCCAAAAGACCTTAGTCAATGCGCTCATAACATCACGACTTGACTACGGCAACATCCTCTACCTTGGGTCAAACAAGGCCATGGTACGAAGATTACAGTTGATACAAAATTCTGTGGCCAGTCTGCTCTGTAAGGTTTCTAAAACATTTAGCATTTCTGGCCATCTACGTGACCTACATTGGCTCAGGGTGGAGAATCGAATTAAATTTAAAGCCCTGAGCTATATGTTCAAGATAAAAGCCGGTACTGCTCCTAAATACCTCCAAGCATTAATGCACCCATATGTACCCACATGTCATCTACTATCCCAAACTGCGGCTAATTTCCGTGTACCGAGGTTTAAACTTTCTAGAGTGGGTGGGAGATCTTTCTCCTATTTAGGTCCATCTATCTGGAATACACTTCCCACCTTCATACAGGAAGAAACAAACTGTGTGTGTTTCCGGAAAAATGTTAAGACATTGCTATTTGACCAGTAACATCTACAATAGTTTCTGTTCTGCTGTTTTGCTCCATCATTGGCGCCGGGAAATCCTTTTTGGGTAGCTGTGTACCTTATAAACTTAACAAATAAATAAATAAATATATATATAATACATATTTAAATTTCAAACTAAACCACATTCACTGGATGATTTCATCAGTGATGTAATTTGAGATGTCATCAATTTTTCATGAAGTTCTGCTCTGTGTACTACAACCATCGCCAAGACGCCTTGGCATTCGAGCGCCGAACAAGTAACAACTCAACTCAACTGACCATGTCATGAATGATGTAATATGTGACATCATCAGCAGTGCATTGCGGGTGTGCGGGTTATAGTTAGCAGAACTAACTATAACGGAGGAATTTCTATGGTTTTGCACGAGTGAAATGTCCAGCTAACTGTAACACCCCTGAAACCTATGTTTTTTCTGTAAATTTCTAAGGTTTTTTAAATGCTAATTTCTAACTATAACGTCTCTGAAACCTATGGTTTTTTTCAGTGAATATCAATAGTTTAAAAAATGTTAATTCCTAACTATAACATGTCTGAAACCTACAGTTTTTCAGTGAATTTCAAAGGTTTTTAAATGGTAATTCCTAACTATAACAGGCCTCAAATCTGTGTTTTTTTTAGTGAATTTCAAAGAATTTTTTAATAATAATTTTTAAATATATTTATTGTTCTATTTTTTATATTCTTTAACTGCATGTTTTAATCTACTTATTAGATATGCACACACAGTGTGATTTTAGACAAATAACAGTATCCCTTGCATTTTACTAAAAGGATTACTACATGCTACTGAAAGAGTCACTATGGGATTGCAAGAGCACTCACAGGGTGTTTGATGGAGTGTATGGATACTAACTGGGGAATTGTAGGCCTGAAACACAAGTGTGAAGGTGGTTAGACTACTACATGCATAGTGCAAAGGAGTTTGAAGCACTGCATGTCCTAAAGCCTGGCTCACTGCATCAGTACATGTACTTATGTGTCTGCAAACACATCAAGCAACCAAATGATTCTCTCTCAATTTTCCCAAATGCACACTGACTCACAGTGTGATTCTAGACAAATACCAGTATCCCTTGAACTTTAGCAAAAACATTTACCATTTACTAGTGTGGAACAGCTGACATAACTACACACATTCCACATATTTTAGAAATGCACTGTACTGTTGACCAAAACTTGGCAACAGCATAGGTTTTTGACCAGTTATCTATCTGCAAACACATGAAGTACCCACAGGCTTCTATCACAACAGTTCCCAAATGTACACAAACTCACAGTGTGATTCTAGACAACCAAGACTATTTATTTATTTATTTATTTTGCAGAGTTTTATATAGCGCGAACTAGACCCGAACCGAATCAGGTATCAGAGCGCTTTACATTGCACCAGTTACGTTACATGAGGACACACTTTCATTTTTTTTAGGCACAGGGAGATTAAGTGATTTGCCCAGAATCACAGGACGTTTTTGGCATAGTTACCGAGACTCGAACCCAGATCCCCAGGTCCAAGGTCGAGCGCCTTAGCCATTAGGCCAACCCCTCTCTCCCTTGGACTTCATCAAAACACATTGACTGATCTACAAAAACTAAGGTGACAGCACACATTTCACATATTTCATTACTGCATTTCAATGTTAAAGCCTAACTCATTTCCAAATACATAAGCAATGTCTAATTTCTAGTTCTACCAAAACTTAACAAGAAAGGTTTTTAAGCACTTACATGTCTGCAAACACATCAAGCAATGAAATGCTTCTCTACCAATTTCCCTTAATGCACACTGACTCACAGTGTGATTCTAGACAAATAACTGCATCCCTTGCACTTTAACAAAAAACATTTAGTACTCTGGAACAGGTGACATACCTGCACACATTCCACACATTTTAGAAATGCAGTGTACTGTGGAAACCTTACTTATTTTCAAATACATAAACAATAACTGCTTTCAAATTCTACCAAAACTTGGCAACAGCATACGTTTTTAACCAGTTATATATCTGCAAAAACATGAAACACCCACAGGCTTCTCTCGCAACAGTTCCCATATGTACACTGACTCACAGTGTGATTCTCGACAAATAACAGTATCCCTTGCACTTTACCAAACAACATTTAGTACTCTGGAACATGTAACATGAATGCACACATTTCACATATTTTAGAACACAGTCTCACAATGTGACTCTAAACATGCAAGACTACTCCCTGGACTTTACCAAGAGAAACACATTAATCTTATTAAAAACTGACACACCAAATACAACCTCTCACAAAATAAAAAGTTACCTTTCAAACTAATTTGTAGATTAAGAAGTATGTCAGTCATACACCAGATTTTCATATACAAATCTCTGTACTGTGCACCTTTTATCTAAACCAAAAAAATGGCAAGCTTTCCCTCTCATTCTGCACATATATTCATGAAAATATCAAATCACGTTGCTTCCCACATTAATTCAAAAGCTAACACACATTTCTATTGGTTACACATTTCATCCCTTTCCAAGTGACACAAATTTGAACCCTACCCCAAGCTGCTCACTGCCTGTTAACATAGAAACAGTTCATGGAACACATAACTGAACTCATAGGTCACAAGTTCACCACACAATGTTGGTAATCCAAACAGCAAGTGTGCTTGACTTTTCAAAATACCAGCGTTTCCTATGTAATGTTCCTTTCAAATACTTTTTCTAAACCAATTAAAAACATGCTTTTAAAAAACAGAAACATGCACCCTACTTTTCAGACTAGAATGTTTTTAAACAGCCAATCATTTCTTTTCTTTTTTGAAAACTGCGTCTTATCCACCATTTTAGAAAAATCTCACTTCTCAAACTGCCATTTCACATACAGAAGCCATCTGAGTGCATCCTGACCTCCCTTCAAGATGCTTAGAGTGTGGATTGTGGGACACAGCTATATTTTCTGGAGCCAAAGGTATGCAGAAAACAGAAACATGAACAAAGACCTAGCTTTACCAAATGTAGATATTAAATGGATTGGACAGAGAGGGTTAAAGTGGCTCCAATTGATCCCATTGTATAAATCTTATTTGCATCTCCAACACCCTGACCTCATAATTGTGCACTTTGGTGGCAATGACCTAGGCACTTTCACTGGGGTAGGTCAGGAAATGCTTATAAAGGACACCTTTACAAAATTGATGTCACTTTTCCCCCAAACTGCCTTTGTCTATTCTAACATATGCCAAAGGCAGAAACGGAACTGGTCCAATTAATTTTGTCAAAAGATTGAGAAAGCTAGGAAACATGTTAATAAATCTCTTTCTGCTTTTCTCCGACATTATAGAATGAGGTCCATTTACCATAACAATCTGCGTTTCAATATGGATGGCATCTATAGGAGAGATGGTGTACATTCATAAACGGAGGTCCCCTCACCTCAAATTTAAAAGGGGTCCCTAGCGGCACAATTTACTCCGGTGTCCTAAGTGGCACAAATTACGATGGTGTCCCCCACGGCACGTCTTACATGGGTGTCCCTAGCGGCACAAAAGACCGGTGTGCTCATTATATTACAGACTCTGATTCAGAAAATGAGGATATCTTACTTGACCCAGCGGATGAATTTGTCCATGATTTGGACAGTGATAAGGACCTTGATTTTACCAAAGAGCTCAATGATGACTCACCATCCTCATCTAAAGATGTCTTCACGACATACTGGGACCATTAGCCAGAATCCTAGATTCCACAGAAGACAGCCACATCAATGGGACCCATCTCAACACCAATCTCATCAGGGGATGGAGCCAGAGAGCATTAATTCTACTGGGTAATGCCAACGCTAGCATTAATGCAGAAAGACAAAGAGTCGTTTCGTTTTGACTAAAATAAATCCCAAACTAACTGACATGGCGGATAAAGAACCCTGGCAAAACCCAAAAGGTTTACTCTTTAAATCATCTATGATAGATTGGACTCACACACCTTTACAAACTTTTTTCCCAAGAGACATGCCTCTCTCTCCAGAGCAACCAACCAAAAATAATAGAGAAGGGGATCTCCTCTATGCTTCAGAATGGAGACATAATAGAGGTCTCATTAGAACTTTTAAGTTTTATAATCACACTCTTTCTTGTAAAAAAGAAAGACAAAGTTTGGAGACCTGTCATAAACTTTAGCGAACTAAACAAATATTTGATTTACAGACACTTCAAGATGGAGGGCATCCATCTCTTGAGGATTTTACCTTTAGAGGGAGACTGGCTAATCAAAGTAGACCTAAAGGATGCTTACTTCACCATTCCTATGACCGAATCCCACCAACCCTTTCTTAAATTTGTCTAGGAAAAATCACCTTTACCAATTTCAGGCTCTCCCCTTCAGACTCTCCTCTGCCCCTTGGTGCTTCACCAAGGTCATGAGAGCTGTTGCCTCATCTCTAATAATAAGGGGCATTTGTTTAATCATTCACTTAGACAACATTCTTATAATGTCTCAAGAGCCTTCACAACTAGCCAAAGTCCTGAAGACTGTGATGGATCTCCTAGAAAGTTTAGGTTTCATCATAAACAAAGATAAATCAATGCTGTCCCCTTCCAGATCTCTGGAGTTCCTAGGTTTCACAGTAGATACATCGAAATGTCTCCTTTTACTACCTTCAAAAAAGATTACCAAAATCAGGAACGAAATAAGACACGTCCTGAAACAGCAAGACTTATCTCTGAGAGAGCTAGCCAGGATTCTGGGTATCCTCTCCTCCTCCATCCAAGCCATCTTTCCCGGTCCCCTCAACTATCGGGTAAAGGCGAGAGCCCTAAGAACTGGCCTCTTGTACGGAGGTCGGATCTGTCTGGATCAAGAAGCCAAATCGGAACTAGCCTGGTGGTTCGATAACCCAGACGCTTGGAATGGAAAAGCAATCTTTGGTTCAAAACCAGAGTTTGTTTTACAATTAGATGCGAACATTCATGGCTGGGGAGCTTGTCGTCTCAATCAGAACACTGGTGGTATCTGGTCACAAGAGGACTCATCTCACCACATAAATTATTTAGAACTAACAGCTGGGCTTTACGCCCGCATGAGCGCACCAAATCTGCGGACCTCTCGAATCTAGCAAAGAAACTTTGGATGTTCTGTCGGGAACATAAGATCGCTCTTCTTTCTGGAACATAAGATTGCTCTCAAAGCGGAATACTCTGCAGATTCTATTTAACTCAAGATTCCTGTTAGATCACAGCAATTGGAAACTGAATGCATCCGTGTTCAATACGCTAATCAAGATCTGGGGCCCTCTAGAGATAGACTTATTTGCAAGCAGACTAACCTTTGAACTGGAGAACAACTTCAGCTGGATGTCCAACCCGGGTGCTCTAGCAGTCAACGCCCTACTACAATCTTGGAAAGGAGCCAAGGTGTACGCATTCCCTCCCTGTGCCTTTGATAGAGCGCGCAGGTCACCCGACTATAATTTTACCATATGCACACTTGGGCCCATAATTCAATTCACCATACTTACTTTATCGGGTAACCTACACTCTGCTACCAGCAATTAATTCTAACTGTTTCCTATATCCTTAACTTACCAATCAATGTCACTGGTACCTATGACCACAGTGGATCAGGGAGCTAGCTGAAAAGATAAGCAGTCTAAAATAACATTTATAACATTTGCACTCTTTAACATAACCACGGACTCAAGAAGTTTTGAAAACCTTTATCTATTCTTCTTCAAGGGTTGAAAGCATAAGGTTTACAGCAAGCAAACTATCGATAACCAAAATCATGAAAAGAGTATAACTATGCAGAAAATAGATTATGCCAACCATTTAGAAGTCTAAAGGGCGTAAGAACAGGGAACATGCTAAAAAAAAAAAGAACTTCCGGAACTCTCAGAAATTAGACTTAATGTGGTGTTTCTAAAGACGGGAAAAATGAGGAACATGCTAGAGATCAAACATTGAGTACTACTAGAAAGGTGGATAAGGAAAAGGAACTAAATTTTAATGACAACAATTGAAGTAACCATGTAGCTATAGGGATGGTAAGAAATGGAACATGCTAATAATTCGGAGCAACCACTTTACTTCGGTTAAAGGAGGGTAAAGAAAAGGATTATCTATATTTCATGAACAGTATTTAGCCATTGAGGGGTGAGAAGAAATGGAACGTGCTAATAAACAGCTAAAATATAAGACTTTATTATTTGTCCGGAAAGGGGGGGTAAGAGAAAGGAACAATGTGCAAATAAGACTTTAGCTGTGTCAGGAAAGGAAAGAAAAGAACTCAAGTGTGTTTCCCTCAAATATTTATATTTACTTAGAACGGTGTGGAGACAAACCCTGGCCACGGGTCAGTTAAGGACAGAAGAAACCCCAAGGAATGCAGTTGCCCGTAGGCCAGCAGGTGCAGTATGGAAACCAGGACAGGAAAACCAGATTTGGATCAGGACACGACCACCAAAGTTGAGACCAGCACCCGCAGTTCAGTTGCAACACCTGCGCTACTCCCTCTCTGCAGCTATCAGTCAGAACCCCGATTGGGTTATCGAATTTCCCAGCAAAGTGCTTCACCAGCACTTAGGTTCCCAAAACCCCGATTGGGTCTGTGAGTCTGTCTGACAAAGTGCTCCGCAGCACATCTATTCTCGATCAGCTCATGAGTGCGTTGGGTCAGTGACAGATCCGCTATTCGGACAAGTCAGACAATTTCTCTAGCTAAACCTAGGCTAGTTATACTGTTTTTCAGGTCAGTGTACCACCCCCCAAATGTTGCAAGTGTAAGGATCCCCAATTTCGATTGGACAAAGGAAAAGGACAGGTCATCACACCACCTAAGATTTGAGCTTTCTCAGGCTCCTCATTAGAATTTTCATACATGCCCATTGAATTTTGGGTTCTCATGACATATGCTTTATACATAACAATGGTGAATTTAACATTGTATACATTGTATTAGTTTTAGTACAGTTCAGCCTCTTTGACTAGGTGAGAGTCTTCTTCCCAGGTGCATCTTGGCTGGAGTTGCCATCTGGCAAAGTTCCGAGGGTCATTGCTGTGGAGACTCGCAGATCTCGCGCAGACTCAGTTTAAGCAAGATGGAGTGCAGCAAGGGACAACAGGCCATATTTCGTAATGTATCATGAAATGGAAAAGAAACAGTTTTAGAACACAGAAAAAATGAATACACTGTATACCATGAACTTCTACCCTATACCCATTACTGTATAATAAACTATAGCATTAGGAGTTAGCAAAACAAACAGTATAGCAAAGACAGCAATGCAAGCTTCTGGCATGTGAGAACACAAAGCAGCCATTTTAGCTCTAATGCGCAGATGCGAACAGATTCCCTCCAGAACTGCGAATACGTCACATCACATGGGTATGACCGATGCATGCACAGTAGAAATTCCCACGTAGCAGCAGCCATTTTAGGTTGCAAGCATATTAGGATTAGTAAACCCATAAACAAGCTTCTCACGGACACCCAAAATTGTTGGAAAAGGGCAAATTATATGACACACATATTGATTAGTTAATTAATCTTTACTTGAGGTTCATGAATTCAAGCAAGTCGCTTTACGTGCGAATCCTTGCTCCATCACCATGATTCAGAGAGCTCTTCGATAGTGAGACAGGATCAGTGCTTCCCTGTCATAATAACTCCCTTTTGGCCATCCCAAGCATGGTTCCTCACCACTCTAGAACTAGCTTGCAACCCCCGTCTTAATTCCTACCCTAGAGAATCTCCCTCCAGACGTAGACAGAGGAGTTCACCTCCTAATTCAGAACAGGAGTTTAACCCTTCTTGCCTGGAGAGTGTCAGGAGATCCAATGAAATCGCAGGACTTTCGGCGACGGCTGCAACTCTCCTCAGAGAGTCTTGGGCCCCAGGCACTCACTACAGCTATAACAACATATGGATAATCTGGGTACGTTGGTGACGGGAAAGGAACCTGGATTCCTTGGAAGCACCTATTGTTGACATAGTTAACTTCCTTGTTAAACAATTTGATAAAGGCCTCAGCTATAGATATGGTATTTCTGCTGGTCATGTCCTTGTCAATGGTAAAACGGTTGGTAAAAATGTCATTGTTTGTAGAGTGATGAAAGGCATTCGTTTAAGAAGACCACCTAAACCTAAATATGAAAGTCTTTGGGATATCAAACTAATCCTTGATCTTTTCAATAACTGGCCTGTTAATACTCTCCTCAATAAAAATAAAACTTTTCCATTAAGCTGGCTACTCTACTATGCCGATGTCAAAGAACTGGAGATTAGGAATAGATCTTTTAACGTGTTCAGAGTCAAATTTGAGATTTATATAAGAACAAAGACTATGTTGATTCAATTTTTTCCCACGTTTTGATTTATGTCCAAAACTTTGCATTGTAGACTACATGAGAGAGTGTGATCGCACAATGTTTGCTCTTCGCCCTCAGGATGTTAACCAATTACTTATATCCTTTGTTAAACCCCACAAAGGCATAACCTTGAACGCTATTACTAGATAGGTTAAGACTGTTATGAGTTCAGCAGGTATTGACTTAAAGAAATTTCAAGCTCACTCCCTTAGAGGGGTGCTATGGTCAGTAAATCTCTCTGGTCTAGAGGTAAGTTGGACGACATTCTCAAAACTGCTGACTGATCAAATGCTAGCACTTTTGCACGTCATTATTGCAAACTTATTGAACATATGACTGATGTTGTTTTACAAAGCTACCAACATGCATAATGTAGCCTCCCTTCTTGTAATGAAATTGCGACTCTCATATTAACATGAATGGAGAATCTGGATTTCATTAAAGGCATGGAGGCTGGCATTATCCCTCCCATCTCACCCCTTGGTGGTCTTACAATGATGTAATGGTGTTTTTGTTACAGTTTATTACTGTACTTTTTATTAACAGTACTTGTTTCGTCTCGTTTTCCTTTTAGCTTGATAAGCTTGACACTATTTTTTACATTCAAGGAATATTTACTTCTTTCTCTTTTTAGGTAACTCTCCTTAACTGTGTGTCGTCTGGCCTTTGGTTTTACCTTTGTTCTTCCTTCTCCTTCATCCTGCTCATCAGAAGATCATTTTGATGTTTCAAGTTTCATGAACTTATTTTCCTCCACATTTAAAAGAGGCAGATTGTTAATGGCTCATGCCTTTCATGTGTTGCTATTGTCCTATTCTGGAACCTTTTAATATTGTGATGTAAGCGGCTGCTTGGACTGCATTAAAGGAATAATGCATAATGTCAGCCTCCGTGTCTTTAATGAAATCCAGATTCTCTAGTCATGTTAATATGAGAATCGAAATTTCATACCCAGATTTAAACCAGGCTCTGCCCGTATTCATTTTGAATCTGTTTCAGGACATCTGGTATAACCGCTATTGACGGAACACCATGTGTTTTTTTTTGTAGATTTCAGCAAAGACTGTACCCCAAGTGTCGCAGTCCTCCAGGTGTGGTGCGATTCCCATTGGTAAACAGATTGTTAAAATTCTGTGTTTCTCATGAGGGGTAATATCAGGAAATACTGCCTTGATCTGAGTAATTGTTTGAGCTATCCAGAATGGAATTTGTTCCCTTTTTGCGGGCAATTCACCAATGAGTGATTGTATAGTCTGTGATGTGATTTTATTCGTGTTCCCCTGGTGAGGGGTTTGTTGTGGAATCCTGATAGGATGTTGTACTGTTAGAGTCCGCATGACATATTGAACCAATTGTCTATGTATTTTAATTAGTTGTTTTAGTTGAACTAACAGTTCCGCACCTGACATTTCTTCAATGGCAGGGTGTTGGGTATAGCTGGCTAGTACCGGCCATGTTGCTCCTGGTCTACCTAGTGGACTGAGCCTGGTAATGTGATTTTGATGTTCTAGGGCGCCTTTAAACCAGAGCACATGCTCTTGGTGGGTTAGTGGAATTTTAACATTCTCGAAAGGAGTGTATTCCGTTGGAGCTTCCTCTTCTTTGCAGAAGTGAAACATATGTGTTACTGAATTTGCTTCAGGGAAGAAAATCCATGAATAGAATACCTCTGTCTGCCGATATTCATGTGCCTCTATGACAAAAATCACCCTACCATCTCTTGGTGATAGGCCATTTGCTGTAAGTTTTATAGTGATGGCTTTCCTTAAATTTTACGGGATGATTATAGCATCCGGGTCAATTTGTTGGAAACCGGTAACGTCCAAGCCCGGTAGGGCTGCAGTTCCTGCAGCTCCACCATTCTCTTCGTCATTCATTTGGTTGACTGAAAGTTTGCAGAGCAAGTTTCAAGGAAACAAAGATAAGGTGCACAATATTTTGGAACACTGAATCCTTCAACGTTGAATTTGAATTTGAATTTGAAAGGATTTGTATAGCGCTCGTGCACCTGGCGGTTTCTTGGCGCTTACTGGCAACAGCTACTCAGCGGCGCGGGCCGAGGAGAGAGGAGAACATTCAGGATGAGAAGGCTTGGGTGAAGAGGAGAGTCTTGAGGTCTCTACGGAATTGGGGGTACTGGGTACAGGTTCTGAGGGCCAAAGGGAGAGAGTTCCAGAAGGCTGGACCTGTGGTAGCAAATTTTGAACCACCCCACTTCTTCCGTTTGAAGCGGGGAACCAGAAGGAGGTGGTGAAAAGAGGATCGAAGGTCTCGTGAGGGGGTGTAGGGTTGAATGGCCAAGTTAATGAAAGAAGGGGCAGAACCTGTCCGGGCTTTAAAAATGGTGCAACCGAGCTTGAATAAGACTCGTTGCCGGACCGGGAGCCAGTGCAGGGAAAAAAGAAGAGGGGTTACGTGGTGTGACTTAGAAAGGTTAAAAACCAGCCTAGCGGCCTGGTTTTGAACAAGCTGAAGACGTCTCATGAGGTAGTCGGGCATGCCATGAAAAAGAATATTGCCATAATCTAGGCGAGATGTTATCATGGCTAGAAGAATTAGTTTGAGCGCGTCTGGGGCGAAAAATCGAGAGACTCTGCGGATAGTCCTGAGTGAAAGAAAAGCTGAGGAAACCACAGCAGCAACTTGAGAATGCAAAGAGAGTTCGTTGTTGATTTTGAATCCAAGGGTTTTAGCAGAGGATACAGGAGTGGGGGGGGAACCTAGTGAAGGGGGCCAGAAGGAGGGGGTCCAGGGACTGGAACAACCACCCGTCAACACCAACTCCGTTTTATCGGGGTTGAGCTTCAGGTGGTTGAAGTTCATCCAGTCCTGGATGAAGGTCATAGTGGACTGAACATTGGACATAGACTCCGGGGTAGAGGAGAGGGAAAAAATGAGCTGGAGATCGTCTGCGTAGTTATACACAGAGACCTCCCGCTGCTGTAAAGCAAAAATAAGGGGGGCAATGTAGAGGTTAAATAAAAGGGGAGATAGAGAAGAACCCTGGGGGACACCACAGTGAATGGGTTTGAGTTCCGCAGAGAACTCTCCCAGACGAACCGCTTGAGTCCGGCCGCTCAAAAAGGAGGATAACCATAGTAGGGCTGTTCCTCTGATTCCCGCCGCTTCGACACGTGAAAGTAAGATGGTATGATCCACCGTGTCGAATGCGGCGGAGAGGTCTAGAAGGATCAAGGCCTGGTGTTGATTGGTATCCATTCCTTGTCGGAGATTGTCCAAAACCGATGTTATCACCGACTCAGTTGAGTGGGCCGGGCGGAATCCGGCCTGTCTTGGGGCCAGCACACCATGGCTTTCCACGAACTCGCTCAGGGTTTTTGCCACATGCCGTTCCAATACCTTAGCCAGGTAAGGCAAAAGGGAGATCGGGCGGAAGTTAGCTGGATCGGAGGGATCCGCGCCGGTTTTTTTTAGGATCGGAACGATCACTGCCGATTTAAGTACCGGGGTAACAATGCCCTGAGCCAGCGAGCTGTTTAGAAGCACTAAAGGCGGAGAGGGGCAGTAAGTGAAAATCTGCTTTAAGATGAAGGCGGGGCAAGGGTCCCGTGGGGAGCCAGACTTGACCAGCGGGAGAATGGAAAGAAATGAGTCGGTCGAGAGGGGGGGGATTGAGTCCAGATGGGCAATAGCTGGAGGACGGCGGGGGTCAGTGAAGGTCTGGGATGGAGAAGAAATTTTATCTTTGATCTTATTGATTTTGTCCAGAAAAAAATGGTTAAGCGAGTCACATAATGTTTGAGAGGGTGATGGTTTAAGTGACGCTCTATCAGAGAAGGCAAGATCCTGGATGATAGAAAAAATTTCTCTTGGCCGATTCTCCGCGAGTTGGATTTTAGAGGAGAAGTAGTTTTTCTTTGTGTCAAGTATGGCTTTTTTGTATTGAGTGAGGAGTTCAGTATAATGGTTTTTAGCAGTAGGGCAGTAGTTCCGTCTCCATTGTCGTTCTGCTTGGCGGAGAGTGAGTTTTTTGATCTTTAGGTCGTCTGAGAACCAGCGGTTTGCATCTTTGGGGCGTTTGGTTGTGATGCGTTTTAGAGGAGCAATGGCATCGCACCCGACCCGGAGCCAGTTGGTAATAGCTTCTGCCTGCCCAGAGGAAGGCAACGCGGTCAGATCAGGGCTAGAGGAAGAGAGGAGATTTGATAGAGCTTTGATGTCGACCCGATTCCATGACCGCGCCCAGACATTCCTAGCAGAAGTGGGCTTGAGTGATGGAACAGGGGATAGGGAAAAGGTGATTAGTGAGTGATCTGACCATGAACATGGAGAGATCAAAAGGGAATTGACCGGGCAGTCGCGTTGCCAGATTTGGTCCAGGATATGTCCCAACCTATGTGTGGGGGTATTGACAACCGATGTAAAGTTGAGCGACAGAAGAGATTCTGAGAACTCCTTGGACGTGGCGCATTCCGCGGGGTCGGAAGGCCAGAAATTGAAATCTCCCAGGACCATGATGGAGGCATGGTTAACAACCAAGGTCGCCATTAGGTCTTGAAAGCTGGGGAGAAAAGTTAGGGGGGAAGACGGGGGTCTGTACACAAGGACACAAGTTAGCGGGGGGGTGAAAGAAAGAGAGCGAACCACTAGGCAGTCTGAGGTTCCCATGGAAGGGGAGACCAGAGGCTGAAAAGTGAGTTCCTTGCGGGCGATCAGAGCGACCCCTCCACCGGGCCTGCTAGAGGAGCGGTCTGCTCGAATAGCATAATAGGCCGGGGGGAGTATCGCTAACAGGGCGGGGAGGGAGCTATCCGAGAGCCAGGTCTCGGTAAGAAACAATAAATCTGGTTTATGGGAGTCAAGCAGAGTGAAAAGATCGAGCTGGTGTTTGACTGCCGATCTTGTATTTAGATATATAACAGTGATTGCTGTGGGGGAAGGGGCCTCGGGATGGGTGTTGGTATAGACTTGATTCTGCGTAGTTAGTAGTCCAAGAGTGGAGATGCGAGCTAATGTATCGGCCGGTAATGTCCACTTGCCCTGGAGGGTAGTGAGTTGCGCCTGAGAGTATTGGATGGGGCCAGCAAGGTGCATGGCCTCTGGTCTCGGTCGGTCGCGGACGGGCGCAGACGGGCTTTCCTTAGGCGCGCCTTCGGCGCGCAATCGTCGCGCCCGCTGCGCTCGTCCGCTGCGCTTCCTGGGGAGGCACATACTTGTAGAAAGGTGAGTAGGAGGGCGGTGGGCGTGGCCTCCCAGGGGGGCGTGGCCTGCCGGTGGTTCGAGGCGCTGGCGTTTTACACGCCGTTTAGAATTTGTCAAGGGCTCCGCTTGTCTAAATCAGCGGTTTCAGGTGAGTGCAGTCAAATTTTAAAACAAGTAAATAACACAGTTTAACAATTTTAAAAGTTGCTCTCTCCCGGCTAGTCGCCTCAGGAGCAGCGTGTTCACAGATGGGAGCGCTTGTGATCAGCGTCCCTCTTGTACTGTGGGCGGTGGGCGTGGCCTCCCAGGGGGGCGTGGCCTGCCGGTGGTTCGAGGCGCTGGCGTTTTACACGCCGTTTAGAATTTGTCAAGGGCTCCGCTTGTCTAAATCAGCGGTTTCAGGTGAGTGCAGTCAAATTTTAAAACAAGTAAATAACACAGTTTAACAATTTTAAAAGTTGCTCTCTCCCGGCTAGTCGCCTCAGGAGCAGCGTGTTCACAGATGGGAGCGCTTGTGATCAGCGTCCCTCTTGTACTGTGGGCGGTGGGCGTGGCCTCCCAGGGGGGCGTGGCCTGCCGGTGGTTCGAGGCGCTGGCGTTTTACACGCCGTTTAGAATTTGTCAAGGGCTCCGCTTGTCTAAATCAGCGGTTTCAGGTGAGTGCAGTCAAATTTTAAAACAAGTAAATAACACAGTTTAACAATTTTAAAAGTTGCTCTCTCCCGGCTAGTCGCCTCAGGAGCAGCGTGTTCACAGATGGGAGCGCTTGTGATCAGCGTCCCTCTTGTACTGTGGGCGGTGGGCGTGGCCTCCCAGGGGGGCGTGGCCTGCCGGTGGTTCGAGGCGCTGGCGTTTTACACGCCGTTTAGAATTTGTCAAGGGCTCCGCTTGTCTAAATCAGCGGTTTCTGGTGAGTGCAGTCAAATTTTAAAACAAGTAAATAACACAGTTTAACAATTTTAAAAGTTGCTCTCTCCCGGCTAGTCGCCTCAGGAGCAGCGTGTTCACAGATGGGAGCGCTTGTGATCAGCGTCCCTCTTGTACTGTGGGCGGTGGGCGTGGCCTCCCAGGGGGGCGTGGCCTGCCGGTGGTTCGAGGCGCTGGCGTTTTACACGCCGTTTAGAATTTGTCAAGGGCTCCGCTTGTCTAAATCAGCGGTTTCAGGTGAGTGCAGTCAAATTTTAAAACAAGTAAATAACACAGTTTAACAATTTTAAAAGTTGCTCTCTCCCGGCTAGTCGCCTCAGGAGCAGCGTGTTCACAGATGGGAGCGCTTGTGATCAGCGTCCCTCTTGTACTGTGGGCGGTGGGCGTGGCCTCCCAGGGGGGCGTGGCCTGCCGGTGGTTCGTTGAACAAAAACGAATACGTAGGATTTTCGTCCTACTCAGTTATGGCGGATATTTGTTCCTTTTACTTACTCCAGACATCTATTGGAGTATTTTAAGGGGAAAAGGGGTCCCTGTGAAAAGCACAACTGAGTTACTCTAGTATCTAGTATTAAATTAGTGCCTTACCAAATGTTGGGTGCCATGTAGTGTAGTTCCTATATTCCCAATAGGCTCTGCGCATTGAAATAGTATATCCTATAGTTTAGACATAGGACTGAGGTTGACTAGGTCTCTATCGAATATACTAAACTTAATTGTGAGTGCCAGCTAGCTCAGAGGTCACTCGAAACTTTCTCGAATTCACAAGACGGGATAAGTTTCTGACAACCGCATAAACATGACAACTTTGTTTCCCCAAGAATAAACGTATCTTCAGAGTCGTGGAAACAATAGATAGATATTTTACTCAGTCAATCTTGCATGCTTCGTTTCATCAGCGGTGCAGAGAAATAGAGAGATGGGCGTTTTCGATAAAAGGATTTATTGAACGGTCTTCTTTTTCATGCAAGTAAATTGAACTGCAACAATCGTAATACAGGCTGTAAAGTATAATGCGTACAGTGAGAAGAGTATTATGAAATAATACTGTAAAAGCATTGTATGGTTTCTAAACCATAGATAAATACATGCATAAATAACAAAGGCTAAAAGTACTCAACTGGTGCTTCTAAAATACGCCTACCCCAATGTACCTAACCTAAGTCTAGCACAAGGGAAGAAGTAAGTGTGGTGTAGCATAGGTTTAGTTTCTTTGCCAAGAATCTATCCAAGAATTCTCTTTAGGGTCTAATTAGCTCCGTACCTTGGTTTTAGAATGAAAGAGGTCTGGTATCTCTGTCTCGGGACTCGATTTCCCAACACCCCGCTAAGGGAGCTTGGAAACACTGGAGCTGGACTCTCAGCGAGAGAAAGGACAGCTTCTCGATCAGTGCGTCAGCTGGTGGGTCCACTTCCTTCAGCACTTGCTGTAGCGAACTGCTTCGGGCAAGTAGACAGTCGAGCTGCTCCGAACCACCGTGTCTTTGCTAGAGTAAGTGAAGGCATACTTATACCTTGAAGGTGCCTAGTTTGACGTAAAGTCGGGCATAATAACGTCGTCAAAGAACCCCAAGGGAATGGTAGTTCTTTGAAAACTCCATGAGTTCTTGGACAAATCAATATTCAAGCAAGGGTATGTCCCTGACTGCTTTAGCCGATTTTTCCAAGAAATCGTTGTGGCTTTTTGGAACGGGTGGAAGTAGTCATACCTGTATTTGGACTGCCTGGGCTATGTCTAAATATGGGTATGATTTATATGTCTATATTATGGTAATGTGAATTGTACCTATATAAGGGCATGAATCGGGAAATTTCGCTCGGATCCTAAAACGCCATACAACATAAGTAGTGGCAGCCATCTTGTGACTCGGTAGAACCGAGTCACAAGAAAACAAATGAAAAAAGAAAAGGGGCAGGGTAGAAACACACTGACTCCCTGCTGGGTGCGCGAATCTGGACAAACACATTTTTAAAAAATGTAGCAGGGGCTCCACCACTTCATTTAAATGAACCCCCGGATGGGCCAGGTTCTGGGGGCAAGCGTATAATTATATTGCGCTGGCCTGCGGGGCCTCCGCAGCCCTGGGAACTGCCACCTCTCTGGGCTATGTAAATTAGGTGTGGGAGGGCACACAGCCGTCCCGCATTCCCGTGAACTGCCACCTCCCCAGGGCTTGTTTTGTAATTATTGGGGGCCTCCGAGGCCCCCACAAGCCCTGGGGATAGCTACCCCGGGGGTTTACCTAAATTTGCAGGGGGGCCTCACGGGCCCCCCAAAACCATAGGGACCACCACCTCCCCAGGGCTTTGAAAATAGAGGGAGCACTTGATGACCCTGGGGACCGCCAGCCCCCAGGGCCGGCTCCTCCAATGTCCCAGGGAGCCCTAACGGGACATTGTTATTTGATATGACAGGGTGGAAGCACATCTCCCGCCCTGTCATAGCAAACCCTGCTTTGCTTCATTGAAGCGAGAGGAGGAAAACCTGCTCTCGCTTCAATGTAGCCTAGCAGGATTGCTTTTGGGCAAGGGGAGCTGCATGTTAGCAGCTCCCCTTGCCCAAAAGCAAGCTGGTTCCCGCAGGAGGTGGGGAGCAGGCGGGACCGTGGGGGCATTGAGGACCCCCTCATGGTCCTCAACAAAAGGCCAGGCCCCGGGGATGGGGTCCCCGGTGCCAGAAGCGTTCTAATCTATATAAATAAAAATGTAAATGTTTATTTGTTCAAAATCGCAAATCTCCGAAAGTTCTTCACCGGTTGCTTTGAAATTTTGACACAACGTTGGATTCGAATACAGGCGTGTTTTTATATACACAACGTTGGATTCCAATACGGGCGTGTCTTTAATCGAAAGGCCGAACAGATCCTATAGATTTAGTTGCTGCGCAAAAACTACAAGGGACACATAGAGACAATAGTCTACATAGATTAGGATGGACAGTTGGTTTCAGGATGGCAGTCCGGGAAGCGGGTGGAGGGAGGAGGTAGAAGTTGCTTCACTTTGCAACATTAAGAAAGGACGCATAGAGACAATAGTCTACATATATTAGGATGGACAGTTGATGTCAGAATGGCAGACCGGGAAGTTGGTGGAGGGAGGGGGGATGAGTTGGTTCACTTTGCAACATTAGCGCATGTTTATATATACACAACATTGGATTGGAATACGCGCATGTACCATACGCGCGTGTTTTTAATCGAAAGGCCGAACATACCCTATCGATTTGCTTGCTGCGAAACAGCTACTAGGGACGCATACAGACAATAGTCACAAAAACATATTGTGTACCCACAAGCATTGTGAAATTAAACATATTAGAAACGTGTGCTTACTCTTTTCTTTCTCTTCCATTTAACCCGATTGAGCCACAGCAACTCGTGGCTGGGTACAGCTAGTGATTAATAAAAATATTCAAGAATTGGGCATGGCCCGGGGGATGGGGTCCTCTGGGCGAATATAGATTAATGGAAGGGGACCGTTTTTTTTAGAAAAGTTTGGAGTGGCGATCCTAACGCAGTGCTCAGCATGGCCCACTAATGTGAACGCACTGGGTGAGCGGCTCTTAGGGCGACCCACCTAGTGTGAAAGTGCTGGGTGCGTGGCTCTCAGCATGGCCCCCTAGTGTGAACACGCTGGGTGCGCAGCTCTCAGTGCGGCACCCGAGTACTTCACAGGTCTTTATAAGACCATTTACCTGTTAATGAGGTTTTGTTGTGTTTTCACCCCTTCTTAGATCCCCTGCATCTCCACTCTGCCTATGACTGGATGAATTAGCCCACCCCCAAAATTGTTATCAGCCTCCCCCGAAATTTGGCTCTAGTTGCGCCCCTGACTGGCGTACGCCGCCTCTGCTGACTACGCTTCCGCTTACAGAATTCCGTAGATTCTATCCGCAGCATGTCAATGATCCAGCTGTGGGGCTGGGAATATCTTGCAGGCAGGATTCTGGGCCTTTTATTACGGGTGCTCCACGGACCCAGCAGCTCACTTTAGGTGATATAGTGGGAGGGACACCGGAATCCAACAGTCAGAATTCCTTGATTCAGAGATCAACGACCTGGGAGGGTATCCACTGAATGAGAATGCAGTATACCACAATAAGAATTCCAAGCTCTTGGACTCGGTTTTCCAGGCATCCGTGTAGTATTCCCGCTAGCCAGTGGCACAGATTGTAGTGGGCGGGAACCCAAGATACTAGAGCAAAGGCTGTGGGGATCATGTAGCAAAGAAGGCAGGTGCCTCAGGAACCGGTGCGGTGCCTACTCACGCTCCGTGCATAGCGTCGGCTCTCCCAAGGCTTGGTTTGAAATCCTGATGCTACGCCAGGGTTGCCACTGGTTGGCAGACAATTAGAGCCAAGCTCGTGCTCAGGGGTTAGGCTCTCCCAACATATGCACTTATCTAATCACTCCGGCAATGCCCAAGCACTTATAAAGTCCCCATACACTCTCCTTGCAGTACTCTAATCATCCAGTCTCCACTAACCCTGGACAAAGCACTATGCTACGCTCATATAGTTTGCGAAGTTTGCGTTACTTCGCACTACGCGAAGTGCACGTAACACAGTGCAAACATGCGTATCATAGTGCAGCGATCGTTTTCTGCTTGCTCGTCAAGTTGGCGACCGAGAGCATGCAAAATGACATCCCGGCGAGACTTTTTCCTTGTTCGTGACCAGTACCATCAAGTTGCCGATCGTGAGCATGGAAAATAAACCTCCTGGTGAGATTCTCAACGCTGGGAGGTCTGGTTTCTCATTGCGAGTGGTCACGTATGCTCGCGACCGCTCGCGATGAAAAACTACCAGTCCACGTTGAGAAAGCTGCCGCTCGAGTAGAAAACTACTCGAGCGGCAGAAAACGACTGCTTGCACTGTGCAAGATGCAGTTTGCACTGAATGCACAGTGCGGACAAGCATACGGGTCTGTGCAATCAGTGCGAGCAGCATTTAGCAAAGTGCACTGCGCAGTTCGCATAGCTACCCATAGCTACGTGTAGCGCACGTAATGCTAAGTGCACTACGCAAAGTTACGTGTAGCGCTACTTCTTGAACTACACCCAGGGTTAGTCTCTACCCATGTACTTATAGAATGATCCAGACAAAGTTACATAAACAAGGTCTTCCCCACTGCCAGAGGTAACATGGTTGCGTGTGCAGTCAACAGTGCAATGTAATGTAGTAGGGCCCAGGGCCATCGTGCATACATAATGAACACACAGACACAGTTAAATAGATAGTGGAACTGGCTACGGGCACGTGCACCCGGCCTCTTTTTATTACCAGGGTCACATGTCCAGTGACCCGTGTGCTGGATGCGTGCGCGGTGAGTGTAAGCTAGCCCTCACGGAATGGTTGGTGCTGGCAACAACTACAACAGTGGTCATCAGACCAGTCACAGAGATTCAATCATAAAGAGTCCATGACTTGTGGTGCACTAAGGTAGGGGCACCAGATCCTAAATCGCACACAAAAGATTGTCTTGTAAAGGGTCCATGACTTGTGGTGCACTGAGGTAGGGGCACCAGAGATGAGAGTGCTCATGTGAAGAAATTGTTTATGACCCTTCGGGATATTCCTGCCAATCAAAAAGGGTCCATGAGTTGGGATGAACAGAGTTAGTGGCACCTGAAGAGCTCAGCGTATGCGCAGCCCGCGATGATGGAGTGTCCTTACAGGTCAAGATTGGATTGGATACGCGTGAGACCTGCTCACCGCAGTGTAGGCCAGAGTCAGAGGTCAGCAAGGGACTATAACTATGTGATTTTGACTTGTGGTGCACTGAGTTAGTGGCAATAGTGGCGCTCAGCGTGTGTGCAGCCAGCGATGCTACGTGGTTCGGGCAGGTCACACTGGGAGCTATGTCTGTTGCCTACTAGACTGTGTCATCTACAATAGCGACTCAATCTGAATTGCGAGCCCTGCTGTCCGCAGTGTATATGGATGGCAGTAGTCAGACAGACATCGAGGAATGCTTTTTATCACTTCCTCTTAACAAAATCTGAGAACATAGAGTATAATTCACTCTGCAATTAATAAATCAAGGCTGCATTCAAATTTTGAGAGCCATGCTGACCGCAGTGTAGGCGTATGGAACAAAAGATTAAATATGTATGGAATACATTGTCGAAATATGTAGGTTTCAGGGACATTATTGTTAGTTACCTATTGGACTCTGAAATTAATGAATCAAAGCTGAATTTGAATTGTGAGCCCTGCTGCCCGTTAGTGGCACCTGAAGTACTCAGCGTGTGCACAGGCAGCGATGATGCATGGTCTGGCCGGGCTGCACTGGGAGCAATGTCTGTTGCCTACTGGACGCTGCAATTAATGAATCAAGACTTAATTTGAATTGTGAGCCCTGCTGACTGCCGTGTAGGCCGGAAGTAACGGTCAGCAAGGGCCCACAGCCACGTGGCATTGAATGGAGATGCACAGATTTAGTGGTACCTGAAGCACTCAGTGTGTGCGCAGCCAGCGATGATGCGTGGTCCGGGCGGGCCGCACTGGTAGCAATGTATGTTGCCTACAGGACTGTATAATCTGCAATCACAACTCTATCTGAATTTTCAGCCCTGCTGACCGCAGTGTAGGCTGGAGACAGCGGTCAGCAAGGGCCCACAGGCACGTGGTGATGAGTTCAGATGCACAGTTAGTGGCACCAGAAGCATTTAGCGTGTGCGCACCCTGCAATGATGCGTGGTCCAGGCAGCCCGCACTGTTAGCAATGTCTTTTACCTAATGAATTCTGCCTTAATAAGGCTACGTGTCTATGGCTTTTAGTGCACTGAGTTAGTGGCACCTGAGCCACTCAGCGTGTGCGCAGCCTGCGATGATGCGTGGTCCGGGAGGGCCACATTGGGTGCAATGTCTGTTGCCTACTGGACTGTGTCATCTGCAATCGCGACTAGATATGAATTGTGAGACCTGCTGTCCACAGTGTAGATGGAAGGCAGTAGTACAATTCACTCTGCAATTAATAAATGAAGACTGAATTCAAATTGTGAGCCCTGCTGACCGCAGTGTAGGCGTATGGAACAGAAGATGAAATATGTATGGAATACATTGTCGAAATATGTAGGTTTCAGGGACGTTATAGTTCGTTTTCTATTGGACTCTGCAATGAATGAATCAAGACTGAATTTAAATTGTGAGCCCTGCTGACCACAGTGTAGGCCAGAGGCAGCGGTCAGTACATGCCCACAGGCACATGGCATTGAGTTGAGCTGCACAGTTAGTGGCAACTGAAGCACTCAGCGTGTGCACCGGTAGCGATGATGTGTAGTCCAGTCAGACTGCACTGGGAGCAATGTCTGTTGCCTAGTCGACTCTGCAATTAATGAATCAAGACTCAATTTTAATTGTGAGCCCTGATGATCGCAGTACAGGCTGGAGGCAGCGGTCAGCAAGGGCCCACAGCCACGTGGCATTGACTTGAGCTGCACAAAGTTAGTGGTACCTGAAGCACTATGCGTGTGCGCAGCCAGCGATGATGCATGTTCCGGACGGGCCGCACTGGTAGCAATGTCTGTTGCCTACTGGACTGTGTCATCTGCAATCCCAACTCTCTCTGAATTTGCAGCCCTGCTGACCTCAGTGTAGGCTGGAGGCAGCGGTCAGCAAGAGCCCACACTCACATGCCTTTGAGTTCAGCTGCACAGTTAGTGGCACCAGAAGCATTCAGCATGTGCGCAGCCTGCGATGATGCATGGTCTGGGTGGGCCGCACTGGTAGCAATGTCTTTTGCTTAATGGATTACTGAGATTACTGCTCATACTTCTCCTGAGGCGGAAGCCGGGAGACTTTTAATCAGATAGCGTTTTTAACTTTGTACTTAGCTCTTTGCTGTTGCCCCTTTGTGTCCGCTCCCTCCCCCCTTCCTGTCACTTAGAGCTCACGGATTTCATCGTGATGCTCTATTTACCTCTTACCACTCCTTGTTGTGGCACGGACCTCTCAGCACCTTGCACTTTAATCCGCCGATAATTAGCACCAATTTCCCTTACTTACACACCTCAGGCGGTTCTCGGCCGATTGAAGGGCTGAGGCTCCGGGGCTGTGCAAATCGGCGGCGGCCATCTTACATTGGGCACTCTTCGATAGGCGCTCTAGTCGCCAGTACTTAAACAGCCCCTGGAGAACAGGCGAGAGATTACTGCTCATACTTCTCCTGAGGCGGTAGCCGGGAGACTTTTAATCAGATAGCGTTTTTAACTTTGTACTTAGCTCTTTGTTGCTGCACCTTTGTGTCTGCTCCCCCACCCCTTCCTGTCACTTAGAGCTCACGGATTTGATCGTGACGCTCTATTTACCTCTTACCACTCCTTGTTGTGGCACGGACCTCCCAGCACCTTGCACTTTATTCCGCCGATAATTAGCACCAATTTCCCTTACTTACACACCTCAGGCGGTTCTCGGCCGATTGAAGGGCTGAGGCTCCGGGGCTGTGCAAATCGGCGGCGGCCATCTTACATTGGGCACTCTTCGATAGGTGCTCTAGTCGCCAGTACTTTAACAACTAGTCATGGCTTCGTGCAGCGGACGCGATCAGCGGTCGCGCCGCATTTGTGCCGGAGTCGTGCCAGAGTCCTGCCCGTCTGGGCCCGTCCGCGGCCGGACGGGGCGCGGGGCCGAACTCCCTGATCTTCTTGCCTTCGTTGACAGTGATGGTATTAACAGTGAACAATTTCGTTATACTACAAATGAATTATTAGCCCTTTGTCCTGATTTTAAATACAGCTGTCGCCACACACTGTCAGTGGACTTGCCATCACTGCATTGCGAGACTTGCAATTTTGCCATCCAAGGGCGGAAGAGCGATGAGCTGGCGTCGACCACATTAAAAATGACATTATTAAATTGCAGAGCCATGAAAAAGCACAAATTAGAGATACATGATCTGTTGACAGAGGGGGACCTTGATGTGCTCTTCCTAATAGAGACATGGCTAGACGAAGCCTCGACGCCCGAAACTCTGGAAGCTGTTCCCCCAGGTTATTGTCTGCTCAGAATTGATAGAGAAGGGCAGAGAGGCGGGGGACTGGCATTAATCCACAAAAGTGAGCTACAATGCACTTTAGAGAAGGCCACACTGCCCAACAGTGAGAGTGGCTTTTTTACGATAAAAGTAAACCCTAAAAACATCATCAACGGGTTCCTCCTGTACCGTCCCCCTGGCAGGACCACACAGTTCTGCAACCAACTGACAGAACTGGTAACCCAGCCTGCACTCCGATATAAAAAAATCCTCATCTTGGGAGACTTTAACCTCCACTTCGAGGATACTAATTGCGGGGAGGCACAGGCTGTGATTGATGCACTGAAATCCCTGACGCTCAATTTACAAGCAGTGTCCCCGTCGCACCAATTAGGTCACCTCCTGGACCCTGAATTCGCTAACTGGGAGGGTATTAAAGTTTCCACCCCTATCAGAATAACATGGTCTGATCATTTTATTATTCCCTTCGAGGTAGAAGTGCCCCACAGGACTTCAGGACGATCAAGACCAGGCCCCAGAAACGAAGAGACTGGAAGAAGTTTAATCAGGAAACCTTCAAATCCGCCTTGCTCATGGAACCTCCCCCTCGTAGCGACACTCTGCTAGAGGCGTGAGACAACTACGAAAAATGGTTGTCCAGGGCGCTGGACACTGTCGCACCATGGACACTCAATCCCCCTGCCAGAAAAACCAAAACTGCCCCATGGTTTTCCAAAGAGCTTAAAGAAGCCAAAGCCAAATGCAAACACCTCGAACGAGGCTGGAGGAAAAATTATAATCCAGAGTGTAAGCTTAAATATAAAAGAGAGTTAAAAAAATACCACAAACTGGTGAGAGCAGCCAAAGGCGCTCATTTTAGGGAACGTATAGAATCTGCCAACAACCCCACCAAAGAACTTTTCTCCATTTATAAAGAGCTTACGGCCCCCATCAGACTTGAGGCCCATGACACCTTTTCCAATGAGCTATGTGATAACATAGCAGATTACTTTGTAAACAAAGTGGATATAATACATACCACTTTTACAGGCGGTATGGACCTGTTGGTTAAACGAACAGAAGTGGGAAATGACTCTGTCATTAAACCTCATCTGACTTGCTTTCAAGTACCTGATAGGCAAGATCTGCTTAACATTGCGAACACCATCCAGTCTGGCTCCCCCTATGATGTGATTCCTCCTAATCGCTGTAAGGGAGTCTTAGAATGCATGATCGACCAGATTGGACACATGATCACCCTATCTTTTCAAGAGTGCCATGTACTTGACGCATGGAAAACGGCCCTAGTCATCCCTCTAAAAAAAAAAAATCCAACGTTCATATCTCCCAGCTACAGAATCTCCGCCCCATTTCCCTTCTTCCTTTCTGTGGGAAAGTTGTGGAGAAGGTGGTCAGCAGCCAACTCATGAAATACCTTGAGGAGGAATCCCTCCTCCACTCCACACAGTCAGGGTTTAGAGCAGGCCACTCGACAGAGTCGGCTGCTCTCTACTCCACGGAATGTCTCAGACAGTTAGTGGATGAGGGGCAGACAGCAGCGTTAGTTTTATTAGATCTTAGTGCAGCTTTTGACACCGTGCTGCAATAGGACGCTGCTGTCTCGCCTCTCAGGCATGGGAGTGGAGGGATCTGCTTATGAATGGATCAGATCTTTTCTGGAAAACAGGAGTTTTCAGATACATTGCCCTCCTTACAAATCCTCCCCCCGGAAGCTGAGACATGGGGTTCCACAGGGCTCTAGTCTGAGCCCTACGTTGTTCAATATTTACATGGAACCCCTGGCTCACATTGTGGAAGCCTTCGGAGTGGATATCGTCACATATGCTGACGATACCCAACTGATGATTAAACTCATGCACAATCAGATGGAAGACGCCACCAACTTTTCCAACTGCATGCTAGCTGTGGCAAGGTGGATGAACAACAACTGCCAGCGCCTGAATGGCGACAAAACAGAACTGCTGGTTGTTGGCAAATCCCCCTCGACCTGGTTGCATGCATGGTGGCCCACTGAATTGGGCATGATTTCCTCCCCGGCGGAATCCGTCAGAAATCTTGGAATCATGCTTGACGCGGAGCTTTCTTTTAAACAACAGGTCAGTAAGATCACGGGAAGATGTTTTGGTATACTCAAAACTCTTCGCAAAGTTCTTGACCTTCTCCCCATCAGCGCCAGGAAGACACTTATCCACACTCTAGTCACGCCACATCTGGACTATGGCAATGCCCTGCTCTTAGGCTTAAGCAAAAAAGGTATACATCAACTACAGTGCGTTCAAAATGCTGCCGCTCGCCTGGTGCTCAACCTACTGCGTGGAGCATCGGGAAAGACAGCACTATTTAAACTTCACTTGCTCCCTATTGAGGAACACATTAAGTTTAAAGCACTTTGCTTTGCACATCGTATTGCCCAGGGAAAAGGCCCAGGGTACTTGCGAAAACTTCTCACCATCCATCGCCCTATCCGGAATTTAAGATCTGCCGGAGCGATGCTGTTCCAACTTCCCCGCATTCGCAAGGCTAGGATGGGAGGTCGTTCCTTTAGGTTTTTAGCCAGTAAATACTGGAATGAACTTCCACTGGACCTGCGCATGGAACCCTCTGAAGCTAGATTCAGATTGTGACTTAAAACCCATCTCTTTCCATGCAAATATAGCTTTCCTGTTTCTTTAACCTAGGCCACTCGCTTCTGGACTTCTGTCTCTCTTGGAGCAACAGTAATCTTAGCGCGGGGACACACTGTCTTGAGTGTAACCAGGCGCACTAAAAATGGTTTTATTATTATTATTATTATTATTATTAATTCTGCCTTAGTAAGGCTACGTGGCGATGGCTTGTGGTGCACTGAGTTAGTGGCACCTGAACCACTCAGCGTGTGCGCAGCCTGCGATGATGCGTGGTCTGTGCGGGCCGCACTGGGAGCAATGTATGTTGCCTACTGGACTACATCATCTGCAATCGCTACTCGATCTGAATTGTGAGCCCTGCTATCTGTAGTGTACATCAAAGGCAGTAGACTGTACAGACATAACTCTGTGGTGCTGTGCCGCTGGGTTCACGGGGCCTGTGTTGAGGAGGTCGGCGGCCACGTTGAGGGCCTCATGGCAGGGTGAGTGCTGCCACTCTGGCAGACACGTTGGCCACGCCCAGAGCCCCGGCCTATTTATTCACACTCCTAGGCTGGAGTGGCAGGCGTTGGACCAGTCTACTCCACTTCGGCTTACGGGCAGGGACGACATGACCGAGATCTTCCCCACTGCCTGAGGTAACATGGTTGAGTCCACTGTCCACAACAGTACAAGCAGCAGCAGTATATGTACACATGGAGAGGTCTGAGGCCTGTATAGTGAGGTCTGTCCAGCACATCACAGCTACACTTGGCATTGTATGCATTGTTATTGAAGGGTGACTTGCCTCCTTCACACAATCTTGGTTCCCACGTCTCCAAACATTCAGCTATTGCGTGCGTGAGGAGCCATGCCGTTTTGAGAAGGTCCGCTGCTCTGTTCTGCGCTGCCTCGGTGGTAGTAGAGAGGGTGGTCCAGGGGGAGTTCCTGGGGTGATAGCGGTGGGTGTTGTGGCCTTCTTGGGTGTCGGAGCTGCATGATCAGTAGCTCTATGACATGTATTGGTCTTCAGATGTGACTCTGGGCTGGCTCCCTTTCATACTGTAGGTAGTCGTCCTGCTTTACACCAGTAAAAGGCAGATGTTAAATTCTTACTGCTAACGCGGCTTATCGCCTGTTTTTGGATTGCATAATAGATTTGGCTGGTCGTTGAAAATATCGGGAAGTGGTGTTTTTGTGAATTTTTTTGCACAGGAACGTCTATTCTGCATATTATTAGCGTTAGTTGTCACTCTCATTGATGGCGATGTTTTTTGCTGAAGCTATTGCTGGAAAACTGGCAATATCGGCAGTTTTTACCAGGTTGAGAATGGGATGATAATTATTTTGCTGTGCTAAAATGCTGATAACTCAGCGATAAGTCCTTGAGAATAGGCCCCATCATTTTTTTTTATTTTTTCGTCTGGATTCGTGCACCAGCCGCTTTGAAAAAAAATAGTAATAATTTTTTTGTCTCTAGGGCTTTTTGTAGGATCCCCTGAGCAGGCCTAGGGGGTCAGGGTTTTTGTACCCTGACCACTTTTCTTGTTTTTTCATCTTTTTTCTTGTGATTTGCATGTAGCTACAACAAAGTCGTAATATACACAAGGGCTCGTCTTAGAGTCACCTTATAACCCAACAGTTGGGACTTATCGCTGAGTTATCGACACTGTAGCGCAGCAAAAGTGGCAAAAGAATTATCTCCCCATTCACAAGTTGGTGCACACTGCCACATTGCCCACAGGCTGACGTTACCAACACAGCAGACAATCAATATCCTTATGCAGACAAAGCTGCTGGCTGTGCTGCACCTGTGGGCCTCTGGTACCTTCCAACTAACAACTGCGAGAGTTGGAGGAGTCTCACAACCTGCCCTATTAAACTTCCTCACACACCTTGGATGCATGTCTACAAAAGCAACATAGGGCCCCTGTATCCGCACCACCCGCTCGTCCCAATTTGTAGTATTCCTGCACAACCAGCCCCAAGCCCAGCCATTGCTTGACACCTCTGTGCTCCAGATCCAAGATTGTAGTCACTGAAATAGGGGTGCTCCGGGTTATGAAGTTTAGTAGTCAACAGTAGTGGAAAAACAGTACTTTATTATAAAAACATAAATTAACAACACAAAAACATCAAACAACGAGTGACATTGCCAACGGGGAACATCAACTTATGGATCGAAATAACTGTAGATCGTCCTGGAAATCCCAAAATTCCGTATTCAGAAACATATTGGATAAATAAAGACAATGGTCAAGCATTAGTAAGATCACAAACGCAATATTGTCCAATGTATTGCACTTGGACAAACCGGAATGCTTACAGGTGTGATCAATCCCGCACAAAATGACCATAACAAAAGTTTGTGTGGTCATAAAGAAAAGGAATGTTACAACCACACAAACTTCTGTTACGGTCTCATTATGCAGGATTTATTACACCTGTAAGCATCACGGTTTGTTTCAGCTTGATCCACCTGCATGTTCACTTCATCCGCACTGCGCAGAAAAAGCTGGAGACCAAGCAAGGGAACCACGCCATAGCAGGCTTCCTGCACATGTTGGGGGCAACTGACTGCACACATGTACTACTTGTACCCCCTGCCGACACTGCACACAATCACCGCAACAGGAACCACATGCATTCCAATAATGTGCAGGCAAAACTGGACCACCGGGGCCTGTACACTAATGTCGTCACAAACTTTCAGGAAGTGAGCATGATTACTACATCTTTCGCAAGCATCCCAGCCCTGGTCCCCAGACCAGTCCACTGCCCATTGATGACTGTCCGACCCTGCTCACTCAGACCTCAATGCTCACCTGCCACCACCGGCGTGTCTCCAAGAGGGCACATCACCTGCCGGAGCAACATCCTCAGCGTCCTCAGCCGTCGCTGGATTCCGCGTCACAGGCCCCCAGCAAATCCTGCTGCACCGTGCCGAGGAATCATGTCTGTACTACAAAATGGTGCCAGTCACAGGGCCACCAAGGGCAAAGGCATGAACAACAAATAACCTATGTCAAAAAGCACACTGACTACACAAAACTAATGGCCACCCTGCCACATGGCATAGAGGACAAAGATAAAATGGTGGCCTATGGCAAACACACACACACACACACACAATGGTCTACACAAAAAAGGCCACTTGGACGGCAAAGAAAGGAGATATGTTAAACCGAGAAGAAAACAATACCATTAATTTAGCAATGCCAAAAATCAAAAATCATGTGTTAACTTTAAAAATTCATCAACCATAAATATCCCAAGGCATCACAAATTATGCCAACAAAATATATTAAAAACGCAAAATACATTAAAACAAAGTTAGCATTTAATACAAGGCCATACAGTTCTGGCCACGTAATAGCACTTTTTTTTTGTTTTTTACGGAGCAGGAGGGGGAGCAATAACATATACAGGTGGTGTGAGCAAGCAACTACCTGGACAACGGTGGGGCCAAACAACAGCACAGACAGCAAAAGGGGGCTAGTAACACCATGGATAGTGGCAGAGGAAAAGAAACAACATGTGAGTGAGTGGGGTGAGAGCAAGGGCAGAGGGAGAGCAGCAAAATGGACAGCAGATGGGGCAAGCAACAACACAGACAGCAGGAGGGGACAAGCAACAAAACAGATTGTGGGAAGGGGCAAGGAATAACACTGACCGCTGGAGGGGAAAAGCAAAAAATGGACAGGTGGGGGAGAGTAACATGAAGGGTGAGGCTACATGGAGTCCGTGAGGGAGACTGCTGGAAAAGAGACACATTCTAGTTGAGTGCTTAGACAAAAAGAAAAAAGATGCACCGAATTAAGAGACCAGTAGAAGGATAAGTACTTCAACCAGGCTGTATGGGAGGAACAATTACTAGAAGCAGAAGTTAAAGACATATGCACAAACGTATGAATAACAAGCAAATGACAATGAAGCCAACCAATGGTAAACCATGGACGACCTCGAAACCCCTGTAAGCAAACAAATTTCCAAGCAAAAGAAAGTGCGTGGGCTGTCTCAGGTGAGACCTAAAAATGATGATTTCCCCTAGATACAACTTTGCATTTGGCATCATGCTGATCGGAGTCCATAAACAATGACTGTCGCAGATACACATCAACATCGAGGCCATTATATGGGGTGAAGCTAAACCCATCCTAAAATTACAGAAATTGTGGGTACACAATATGTCAAGATGTGAATGACTCTCAATATTGAGAAAAATAATTTAGCTTACCAACTATTCCAAACTGCAAACATATTTCTGAACGTGCGTAAAACTAGAGAGAACCCTGCTCCAATGCCTAAACAATTTCTTTCCCTCCTAAATTTAAGGGGCTGCACCATCGACCTGAAGAACCCAGCGACTAATATTGTCTACAGAGGGCGACTTGCCTATGAGTCTTGTGAGGTACACCCTCTACTGCATAGGTTGGCACCAGTTTGGCATAACACTGGCATCAAAACTGAGATAGAGTATATTCACATGGGATGACTAGACAGACAAGGGCATTTGGACACTAGAACAGCTGATAGATCACCCATAGCTTTTCTGTATCTTCACATTAAATTAGGACAGGAGTGGTACTGTTATTGGCAACATTAGCTGCTCCAAGGCAACCTACGATGCTACCTCAAGTTTACCAGCCTTTGTTGCACAGACCCCATTCTGATGTATCTAAAGCTGTGGATCTGGTGTCAGGCATCTGGTGTGCTCATCTGTAAGACAACAGTGCTTTTTGCAGATGTCTCCCCTCTTTTTGCCCCCACTTGGACTACTAGACGCTGGTTTTTGACTCGGACACTGCTCTCAGGCCTTCTAACCAGGCTCCGGTGCCAGTGCGCTTTCCCTAAAACTGATCTGTATGAATTGAAAATCCCAATTGACAGAGACTTTACCCCCTTATAAGTCCCTAGTATATGGTACCACGGATACCCAGGGCTTAGGTGGTAAAGGGGACCCCAGGGATGCAGCACCACTATTAGAAATTGGGTTTCTGATTGTCATAGGTATGCTCCCTGTCCAAACAGGAACCACAATCCTAGTCGGCATAAGTCAAATACACACTAAAGGATAACCTGTACTCCCCCTCTGCTGGCTTGGCACAAAGCAGTCAGGCTTATCTAAAAGGCAATGTGAAGAATACTTGTGCAACAGGCTCCCACAGCAACAGAAGGAAAATACCACAAAAACACTTTGCACTGGGCTAGAAAAATAATTCAGAAAAGGGGGTGGTGATGAACAGAGTGCCTGAATTAAGCTGGCCACTCTTACCCAGTCCACAGATCAGGGCTTGATCCATCACCGTTTTTTAGCTCACTGCACCATCCCAGCTCAGAACTTGGCTATATGCAAATTAGTCTGTTCCTGTCCCAGTGCATGATGGGAACAGGGCAAACCAAACTACCAAGCCAATTCTTGTACTGGGAAGGAAACAAGCTTCCGGGGACCGGTTTCTGCCATTTCAGGCGTCGTCGGCCCGGCTTGCTTGAATCCTGATGGTGCAATGAGCAAGGGACTCACATCTGAGTATACCCTTCCACGCTTATGGTGGACAAAATGATTCAGAAAAGGGGGTGGTGATGAACAGAGTGCCTGAATTAAGCAGACCACTCTTACCCAGTCCACAGATCAGGGCTTGATCCATCACCGTTTTTTAGCTCACTGCACCATCCCAGCTCAGAACTTGGCTATATGCAAATTAGTCTGTTCCTGTCCCAGTGCATGATGGGAACAGGGCAAACCAAACTACCAAGCCAATTCTTGTACTGGGAAGGAAACAAGCTTCCGGGGACCGGTTTCTGCCATTTCAGACGGTGATGGATCAAGCCCTGATCTGTTGACTGGGTAGGAGTGTTCTGATTAACTCAGATACTCTGTCCATCACCACCCCCTTTTTGTAATTATTTTGGCCACCATGAGTGTGGAAGGGTATGCTCAAACATGAGTCCCTTGCTCATTGCACCATCAGGATTCAAGCAAGCCGGGCCAAAGACGGCTGTAATGCCAGAAACCGGTCCCCGGAAGTTTGTTTCCTTTCCAGTGAAGAATTGGCTTGGTAGTTTGGTCTGCCCTGTTCCCATGATGCACTGGGCCAGGGACAGACTAATTTGCATATAGCCAGGTTCTGAACTGGGATGGTGCAGTGAGCTAAAAAACGGTGATGGATCAAGCCCTGATCTGTTGACTGGGTAGGAGTGTTCTGATTAACTCAGATACTCTGTCCATCACCACCCCCTTTTTGTAATTATTTTGGCCACCATGAGTGTGGAAGGGTATGCTCAGACATGAGTCCCTTGCTCATTGCACCATCAGGATTCAAGCAAGCCGGGCCGAAGACGGCTGTAATGCCAGAAACCGGTCCCCGGAAGCTTGTTTCCTTTCCAGTGAAGAATTGGCTTGGTAGTTTGGTCTGCCCTGTTCCCATGATGCACTGGGCCAGGGACAGACTAATTTGCATATAGCCAGGTTCTGAACTGGGATGGTGCAGTGAGCTAAAAAACGGTGATGGATCAAGCCCTGATCTGTTGACTGGGTAGCAGTGTTCTGATTAACTCAGATACTCTGTCCATCACCACCCCCTTTTTGTAATTATTTTGGCCACCATGAGTTTGGAAGGGTATGCTCAGACATGAGTCCCTTGCTCATTGCACCATCAGGATTCAAGCAAGCCGGGCCGAAGACGGCTGTAATGCCAGAAACCGGTCCCCGGAAGCTTGTTTCCTTTCCAGTGAAGAATTGGCTTGGTAGTTTGGTCTGCCCTGTTCCCATGATGCACTGGGCCAGGGACAGACTAATTTGCATATAGCCAGGTTCTGAACTGGGATGGTGCAGTGAGCTAAAAAACGGTGATGGATCAAGCCCTGATCTGTTGACTGGGTAGGAGTGTTCTGATTAACTCAGATACTCTGTCCATCACCACCCCCTTTTTGTAATTATTTTGGCCACCATGAGTGTGGAAGGGTATGCTGAGACATGAGTCCCTTACTCATTGCACCATCAGGATTCAAGCAAGCCGGGCCGAAGATGGCTGTAATGCCAGAAACCGGTCCCCGGAAGCTTGTTTCCTTTCCAGTGAAGAATTGGCTTGGTAGTTTGGTCTGCCCTGTTCCCATGATGCACTGGGCCAGGGACAGACTTATTTGCATATAGCCAGGTTCTGAACTGGGATGGTGCAGTGAGCTAAAAAACGGTGATGGATCAAGCCCTGATCTGTTGACTGGGTAGGAGTGTTCTGATTAACTCAGATACTCTGTCCATCACCACCCCCTTTTTGTAATTATTTTGGCCACCATGAGTGTGGAAGGGTATGCTCAGACATGAGTCCCTTGCTCATTGCACCATCAGGATTCAAGCAAGCCGGGCCGAAGACGGCTGTAATGCCAGAAACCGGTCCTCGGAAGCTTGTTTCCTTTCCAGTGAAGAATTGGCTTGGTAGTTTGGTCTGCCCTGTTCCCATGATGCACTGGGCCAGGGACAGACTAATTTGCATATAGCCAGGTTCTGAACTGGGATGGTGCAGTGAGCTAAAAAACGGTGATGGATCAAGCCCTGATCTGTTGACTGGGTAGGAGTGTTCTGATTAACTCAGATACTCTGTCCATCACCACCCCCTTTTTGTAATTATTTTGGCCACCATGAGTGTGGAATGGTATGCTCAGACATGAGTCCCTTGCTCATTGCACCATCAGGATTAAAGCAAGCCGGGCCGAAGACGGCTGTAATGCCAGAAACCGGTCCCCGGAAGCTTGTTTCCTTTCCAGTGAAGAATTGGCTTGGTAGTTTGGTCTGCCCTGTTCCCATGATGCACTGGGCCAGGGACAGACTAATTTGCATATAGCCAGGTTCTGAACTGGGATGGTGCAGTGAGCTAAAAAACGGTGATGGATCAAGCCCTGATCTGTTGACTGGGTAGGAGTGTTCTGATTAACCCAGATACTCTGTCCATCACCACCCCCTTTTTGTAATTATTTTGGCCACCATGAGTGTGGAAGGGTATGCTCAGACATGAGTCCCTTGCTCATTGCACCATTAGGATTCAAGCAAGCCGGGCCGAAGACGGCTGTAATGCCAGAAACCGGTCCCCGGAAGCTTGTTTCCTTTCCAGTGAAGAATTGGCTCGGTAGTTTGGTCTGCCCTGTTCCCATGATGCACTGGGCCAGGGACAGACTAATTTGCATATAGCCAGGTTCTGAACTGGGATGGTGCAGTGAGCTAAAAAACGGTGATGGATCAAGCCCTGATCTGTTGACTGGGTAGGAGTGTTCTGATTAACTCAGATACTCTGTCCATCACCACCCCCTTTTTGTAATTATTTTGGCCACCATGAGTGTGGAAGGGTATGCTCAGACATGAGTCCCTTACTCATTGCACCATCAGGATTCAAGCAAGCCGGGCCGAAGACGGCTGTAATGCCAGAAACCGGTCCCCGGAAGCTTGTTTCCTTTCCAGTGAAGAATTGGCTTGGTAGTTTGGTCTGCCCTGCTCCCATGATGCACTGGGCCAGGGACAGACTAATTTGCATATAGCCAGGTTCTGAACTGGGATGGATCAAGCCCTGATCTGTTGACTGGGTAGGAGTGTTCTGATTAACTCAGATACTCTGTCCATCACCACCCCCTTTTTGTAATTATTTTGGCCACCATGAGTGTGGAAGGGTATGTTCAGACATGAGTCCCTTGCTCATTGCACCATCAGGATTCAAGCAAGCCAGGCCAAAGACGGCTGTAATGCCAGAAACCGGTCCTCGGAAGCTTGTTTCCTTTCCAGTGAAGAATTGGCTTGGTAGTTTGGTCTGCCCTGTTCCCATGATGCACTGGGCCAGGGACAGACTAATTTGCATATAGCCAGGTTCTGAACTGGGATGGTGCAGTGAGCTAAAAAACGGTCATGGATCAAGCCCTGATCTGTTGACTGGGTAGGAGTGTTCTGATTAACTCAGATACTCTGTCCATCACCACCCCCTTTGTGTAATTATTTTGGCCACCATGAGTGTGGAAGGGTATGCTCAGACATGAGTCCCTTGCTCATTGCACCATCAGGATTCAAGCAAGCCGGGCCGAAGACGGCTGTAATGCCAGAAACCGGTCCCCGGAAGCTTGTTTCCTTTCCAGTGAAGAATTGGCATGGTAGTTTGGTCTGCCCTGTTCCCATGATGCACTGGGCCAGGGACAGACTAATTTGCATATAGCCAGGTTCTGAACTGGGATGGTACAGTGAGCTAAAAAACGATGATGGATCAAGCCCTGATCTGTTGACTGGGTAGGAGTGTTCTGATTAACTCAGATACTCTGTCCATCACCACCCCCTTTTTGTAATTATTTTGGCCAACATGAGTGTGGAAGGGTATGCTCAGACATGAGTCCCTTGCTCATTGCACCATCAGGATTCAAGCAAGCAGGGCCGAAGACGGCTGTAATGCCAGAAACCGGTCCCCGGAAGCTTGTTTCCTTTCCAGTGAAGAATTGGCTTGGTAGTTTGGTCTGCCCTGTTCCCATGATGCACTGGGCCAGGGACAGACTAAATTGCATATAGCCAGGTTCTGAACTGGGATGGTGCAGTGAGCTAAAAAACGGTGATGGATCAAGCCCTGATCTGTTGACTGGGTAGGAGTGTTCTGATTAACTCAGATACTCTGTCCATCACCACCCCCTTTTTGTAATTATTTTGGCCACCATGAGTGTGGAAGGGTATGCTCAGACATGAGTCCCTTGCTCATTGCACCATCAGGATTCAAGCAAGCCGGGCCGAAGACGGCTGTAATGCCAGAAACCGGTCCCCGGAAGCTTTTTTCCTTTCCAGTGAAGAATTGGCTTGGTAGTTTGGTCTGCCCTGTTCCCATGATGCACTGGGCCAGGGACAGACTAATTTGCATATAGCCAGCTTCTGAACTGGGATGGTACAGTGAGCTAAAAAACGGTGATGGATCAAGCCCTGATCTGTTGACTGGGTAGGAGTGTTCTGATTAACTCAGATACTCTGTCCATCACCACCCCCTTTTTGTAATTATTTTGGCCACCATGAGTGTGGAAGGGTATGCTCAGACATGAGTCCCTTGCTCATTGCACCATCAGGATTCAAGCAAGCCGGGCCAAAGACGGCTGTAATGCCAGAAACCGGTCCCCGGAAGCTTGTTTCCTTTCCAGTGAAGAATTGGCTTGGTAGTTTGGTCTGCCCTGTTCCCATGATGCACTGGGCCAGGGACAGACTAATTTGCATATAGCCACGTTCTGAACTGGGATGGTGCAGTAAGCTAAAAAACGGTGATGGATCAAGCCCTGATCTGTTGACTGGGTAGGAGTGTTCTGATTAACTCAGATACTCTGTCCATCACCACCCCCTTTTTGTAATTATTTTGGCCACCATGAGTGTGGAAGGGTATGCTCAGACATGAGTCCCTTGCTCATTGCACCATCAGGATTCAAGCAAGCCGGGCCGAAGACGGCTGTAATGCCAGAAACCGGTCCCCGGAAGCTTGTTTCCTTTCCAGTGAAGAATTGGCTTGGTAGTTTGGTCTGCCCTGTTCCCATGATGCACTGGGCCAGGGACAGACTTATTTGCATATAGCCAGGTTCTGAACTGGGATGGTGCAGTGAGCTAAAAAACGGTGATGGATCAAGCCCTGATCTGTTGACTGGGTAGGAGTGTTCTGATTAACTCAGATACTCTGTCCATCACCACCCCCTTTTTGTAATTATTTTGGCCACCATGAGTGTGGAAGGGTATGCTCAGACATGAGTCCCTTGCTCATTGAACCATCAGGATTCAAGCAAGCCGGGCCGAAGACGGCTGTAATGCCAGAAACCGGTCCTCGGAAGCTTGTTTCCTTTCCAGTGAAGAATTGGCTTGGTAGTTTGGTCTGCCCTGTTCCCATGATGCACTGGGCCAGGGACAGACTAATTTGCATATAGCCAGGTTCTGAACTGGGATGGTGCAGTGAGCTAAAAAACGGTGATGGATCAAGCCCTGATCTGTTGACTGGGTAGGAGTGTTCTGATTAACTCAGATACTCTGTCCATCACCACCCCCTTTTTGTAATTATTTTGGCCACCATGAGTGTGGAATGGTATGCTCAGACATGAGTCCCTTGCTCATTGCACCATCAGGATTAAAGCAAGCCGGGCCGAAGACGGCTGTAATGCCAGAAACCGGTCCCCGGAAGCTTGTTTCCTTTCCAGTGAAGAATTGGCTCGGTAGTTTGGTCTGCCCTGTTCCCATGATGCACTGGGCCAGGGACAGACTAATTTGCATATAGCCAGGTTCTGAACTGGGATGGTGCAGTGAGCTAAAAAACGGTGATGGATCAAGCCCTGATCTGTTGACTGGGTAGGAGTGTTCTGATTAACTCAGATACTCTGTCCATCACCACCCCCTTTTTGTAATTATTTTGGCCACCATGAGTGTGGAAGGGTATGCTCAGACATGAGTCCCTTACTCATTGCACCATCAGGATTCAAGCAAGCCGGGCCGAAGACGGCTGTAATGCCAGAAACCGGTCCCCGGAAGCTTGTTTCCTTTCCAGTGAAGAATTGGCTTGGTAGTTTGGTCTGCCCTGCTCCCATGATGCACTGGGCCAGGGACAGACTAATTTGCATATAGCCAGGTTCTGAACTGGGATGGATCAAGCCCTGATCTGTTGACTGGGTAGGAGTGTTCTGATTAACTCAGATACTCTGTCCATCACCACCCCCTTTTTGTAATTATTTTGGCCACCATGAGTGTGGAAGGGTATGTTCAGACATGAGTCCCTTGCTCATTGCACCATCAGGATTCAAGCAAGCCAGGCCAAAGACGGCTGTAATGCCAGAAACCGGTCCTCGGAAGCTTGTTTCCTTTCCAGTGAAGAATTGGCTTGGTAGTTTGGTCTGCCCTGTTCCCATGATGCACTGGGCCAGGGACAGACTAATTTGCATATAGCCAGGTTCTGAACTGGGATGGTGCAGTGAGCTAAAAAACGGTCATGGATCAAGCCCTGATCTGTTGACTGGGTAGGAGTGTTCTGATTAACTCAGATACTCTGTCCATCACCACCCCCTTTGTGTAATTATTTTGGCCACCATGAGTGTGGAAGGGTATGCTCAGACATGAGTCCCTTGCTCATTGCACCATCAGGATTCAAGCAAGCCGGGCCGAAGACGGCTGTAATGCCAGAAACCGGTCCCCGGAAGCTTCTTTCCTTTCCAGTGAAGAATTGGCATGGTAGTTTGGTCTGCCCTGTTCCCATGATGCACTGGGCCAGGGACAGACTAATTTGCATATAGCCAGGTTCTGAACTGGGATGGTACAGTGAGCTAAAAAACGGTGATGGATCAAGCCCTGATCTGTTGACTGGGTAGGAGTGTTCTGATTAACTCAGATACTCTGTCCATCACCACCCCCTTTTTGTAATTATTTTGGCCAACATGAGTGTGGAAGGGTATGCTCAGACATGAGTCCCTTGCTCATTGCACCATCAGGATTCAAGCAAGCCGGGCCGAAGACGGCTGTAATGCCAGAAACCGGTCCCCGGAAGCTTTTTTCCTTTCCAGTGAAGAATTGGCTTGGTAGTTTGGTCTGCCCTGTTCCCATGATGCACTGGGCCAGGGACAGACTAATTTGCATATAGCCAGCTTCTGAACTGGGATGGTACAGTGAGCTAAAAAACGGTGATGGATCAAGCCCTGATCTGTTGACTGGGTAGGAGTGTTCTGATTAACTCAGATACTCTGTCCATCACCACCCCCTTTTTGTAATTATTTTGGCCACCATGAGTGTGGAATGGTATGCTCAGACATGAGTCCCTTGCTCATTGCACCATCAGGATTAAAGCAAGCCGGGCCGAAGACGGCTGTAATGCCAGAAACCGGTCCCCGGAAGCTTGTTTCCTTTCCAGTGAAGAATTGGCTTGGTAGTTTGGTCTGCCCTGTTCCCATGATGCACTGGGCCAGGGACAGACTAATTTGCATATAGCCAGGTTCTGAACTGGGATGGTGCAGTGAGCTAAAAAACGGTGATGGATCAAGCCCTGATCTGTTGACTGGGTAGGAGTGTTCTGATTAACCCAGATACTCTGTCCATCACCACCCCCTTTTTGTAATTATTTTGGCCACCATGAGTGTGGAAGGGTATGCTCAGACATGAGTCCCTTGCTCATTGCACCATTAGGATTCAAGCAAGCCGGGCCGAAGACGGCTGTAATGCCAGAAACCGGTCCCCGGAAGCTTGTTTCCTTTCCAGTGAAGAATTGGCTCGGTAGTTTGGTCTGCCCTGTTCCCATGATGCACTGGGCCAGGGACAGACTAATTTGCATATAGCCAGGTTCTGAACTGGGATGGTGCAGTGAGCTAAAAAACGGTGATGGATCAAGCCCTGATCTGTTGACTGGGTAGGAGTGTTCTGATTAACTCAGATACTCTGTCCATCACCACCCCCTTTTTGTAATTATTTTGGCCACCATGAGTGTGGAAGGGTATGCTCAGACATGAGTCCCTTACTCATTGCACCATCAGGATTCAAGCAAGCCGGGCCGAAGACGGCTGTAATGCCAGAAACCGGTCCCCGGAAGCTTGTTTCCTTTCCAGTGAAGAATTGGCTTGGTAGTTTGGTCTGCCCTGCTCCCATGATGCACTGGGCCAGGGACAGACTAATTTGCATATAGCCAGGTTCTGAACTGGGATGGATCAAGCCCTGATCTGTTGACTGGGTAGGAGTGTTCTGATTAACTCAGATACTCTGTCCATCACCACCCCCTTTTTGTAATTATTTTGGCCACCATGAGTGTGGAAGGGTATGTTCAGACATGAGTCCCTTGCTCATTGCACCATCAGGATTCAAGCAAGCCAGGCCAAAGACGGCTGTAATGCCAGAAACCGGTCCTCGGAAGCTTGTTTCCTTTCCAGTGAAGAATTGGCTTGGTAGTTTGGTCTGCCCTGTTCCCATGATGCACTGGGCCAGGGACAGACTAATTTGCATATAGCCAGGTTCTGAACTGGGATGGTGCAGTGAGCTAAAAAACGGTCATGGATCAAGCCCTGATCTGTTGACTGGGTAGGAGTGTTCTGATTAACTCAGATACTCTGTCCATCACCACCCCCTTTGTGTAATTATTTTGGCCACCATGAGTGTGGAAGGGTATGCTCAGACATGAGTCCCTTGCTCATTGCACCATCAGGATTCAAGCAAGCCGGGCCGAAGACGGCTGTAATGCCAGAAACCGGTCCCCGGAAGCTTGTTTCCTTTCCAGTGAAGAATTGGCATGGTAGTTTGGTCTGCCCTGTTCCCATGATGCACTGGGCCAGGGACAGACTAATTTGCATATAGCCAGGTTCTGAACTGGGATGGTACAGTGAGCTAAAAAACGATGATGGATCAAGCCCTGATCTGTTGACTGGGTAGGAGTGTTCTGATTAACTCAGATACTCTGTCCATCACCACCCCCTTTTTGTAATTATTTTGGCCAACATGAGTGTGGAAGGGTATGCTCAGACATGAGTCCCTTGCTCATTGCACCATCAGGATTCAAGCAAGCAGGGCCGAAGACGGCTGTAATGCCAGAAACCGGTCCCCGGAAGCTTGTTTCCTTTCCAGTGAAGAATTGGCTTGGTAGTTTGGTCTGCCCTGTTCCCATGATGCACTGGGCCAGGGACAGACTAAATTGCATATAGCCAGGTTCTGAACTGGGATGGTGCAGTGAGCTAAAAAACGGTGATGGATCAAGCCCTGATCTGTTGACTGGGTAGGAGTGTTCTGATTAACTCAGATACTCTGTCCATCACCACCCCCTTTTTGTAATTATTTTGGCCACCATGAGTGTGGAAGGGTATGCTCAGACATGAGTCCCTTGCTCATTGCACCATCAGGATTCAAGCAAGCCGGGCCGAAGACGGCTGTAATGCCAGAAACCGGTCCCCGGAAGCTTTTTTCCTTTCCAGTGAAGAATTGGCTTGGTAGTTTGGTCTGCCCTGTTCCCATGATGCACTGGGCCAGGGACAGACTAATTTGCATATAGCCAGCTTCTGAACTGGGATGGTACAGTGAGCTAAAAAACGGTGATGGATCAAGCCCTGATCTGTTGACTGGGTAGGAGTGTTCTGATTAACTCAGATACTCTGTCCATCACCACCCCCTTTTTGTAATTATTTTGGCCACCATGAGTGTGGAAGGGTATGCTCAGACATGAGTCCCTTGCTCATTGCACCATCAGGATTCAAGCAAGCCGGGCCAAAGACGGCTGTAATGCCAGAAACCGGTCCCCGGAAGCTTGTTTCCTTTCCAGTGAAGAATTGGCTTGGTAGTTTGGTCTGCCCTGTTCCCATGATGCACTGGGCCAGGGACAGACTAATTTGCATATAGCCACGTTCTGAACTGGGATGGTGCAGTAAGCTAAAAAACGGTGATGGATCAAGCCCTGATCTGTTGACTGGGTAGGAGTGTTCTGATTAACTCAGATACTCTGTCCATCACCACCCCCTTTTTGTAATTATTTTGGCCACCATGAGTGTGGAAGGGTATGCTCAGACATGAGTCCCTTGCTCATTGCACCATCAGGATTCAAGCAAGCCGGGCCGAAGACGGCTGTAATGCCAGAAACCGGTCCCCGGAAGCTTGTTTCCTTTCCAGTGAAGAATTGGCTTGGTAGTTTGGTCTGCCCTGTTCCCATGATGCACTGGGCCAGGGACAGACTTATTTGCATATAGCCAGGTTCTGAACTGGGATGGTGCAGTGAGCTAAAAAACGGTGATGGATCAAGCCCTGATCTGTTGACTGGGTAGGAGTGTTCTGATTAACTCAGATACTCTGTCCATCACCACCCCCTTTTTGTAATTATTTTGGCCACCATGAGTGTGGAAGGGTATGCTCAGACATGAGTCCCTTGCTCATTGAACCATCAGGATTCAAGCAAGCCGGGCCGAAGACGGCTGTAATGCCAGAAACCGGTCCTCGGAAGCTTGTTTCCTTTCCAGTGAAGAATTGGCTTGGTAGTTTGGTCTGCCCTGTTCCCATGATGCACTGGGCCAGGGACAGACTAATTTGCATATAGCCAGGTTCTGAACTGGGATGGTGCAGTGAGCTAAAAAACGGTGATGGATCAAGCCCTGATCTGTTGACTGGGTAGGAGTGTTCTGATTAACTCAGATACTCTGTCCATCACCACCCCCTTTTTGTAATTATTTTGGCCACCATGAGTGTGGAATGGTATGCTCAGACATGAGTCCCTTGCTCATTGCACCATCAGGATTAAAGCAAGCCGGGCCGAAGACGGCTGTAATGCCAGAAACCGGTCCCCGGAAGCTTGTTTCCTTTCCAGTGAAGAATTGGCTCGGTAGTTTGGTCTGCCCTGTTCCCATGATGCACTGGGCCAGGGACAGACTAATTTGCATATAGCCAGGTTCTGAACTGGGATGGTGCAGTGAGCTAAAAAACGGTGATGGATCAAGCCCTGATCTGTTGACTGGGTAGGAGTGTTCTGATTAACTCAGATACTCTGTCCATCACCACCCCCTTTTTGTAATTATTTTGGCCACCATGAGTGTGGAAGGGTATGCTCAGACATGAGTCCCTTACTCATTGCACCATCAGGATTCAAGCAAGCCGGGCCGAAGACGGCTGTAATGCCAGAAACCGGTCCCCGGAAGCTTGTTTCCTTTCCAGTGAAGAATTGGCTTGGTAGTTTGGTCTGCCCTGCTCCCATGATGCACTGGGCCAGGGACAGACTAATTTGCATATAGCCAGGTTCTGAACTGGGATGGATCAAGCCCTGATCTGTTGACTGGGTAGGAGTGTTCTGATTAACTCAGATACTCTGTCCATCACCACCCCCTTTTTGTAATTATTTTGGCCACCATGAGTGTGGAAGGGTATGTTCAGACATGAGTCCCTTGCTCATTGCACCATCAGGATTCAAGCAAGCCAGGCCAAAGACGGCTGTAATGCCAGAAACCGGTCCTCGGAAGCTTGTTTCCTTTCCAGTGAAGAATTGGCTTGGTAGTTTGGTCTGCCCTGTTCCCATGATGCACTGGGCCAGGGACAGACTAATTTGCATATAGCCAGGTTCTGAACTGGGATGGTGCAGTGAGCTAAAAAACGGTCATGGATCAAGCCCTGATCTGTTGACTGGGTAGGAGTGTTCTGATTAACTCAGATACTCTGTCCATCACCACCCCCTTTGTGTAATTATTTTGGCCACCATGAGTGTGGAAGGGTATGCTCAGACATGAGTCCCTTGCTCATTGCACCATCAGGATTCAAGCAAGCCGGGCCGAAGACGGCTGTAATGCCAGAAACCGGTCCCCGGAAGCTTGTTTCCTTTCCAGTGAAGAATTGGCATGGTAGTTTGGTCTGCCCTGTTCCCATGATGCACTGGGCCAGGGACAGACTAATTTGCATATAGCCAGGTTCTGAACTGGGATGGTACAGTGAGCTAAAAAACGGTGATGGATCAAGCCCTGATCTGTTGACTGGGTAGGAGTGTTCTGATTAACTCAGATACTCTGTCCATCACCACCCCCTTTTTGTAATTATTTTGGCCAACATGAGTGTGGAAGGGTATGCTCAGACATGAGTCCCTTGCTCATTGCACCATCAGGATTCAAGCAAGCCGGGCCGAAGACGGCTGTAATGCCAGAAACCGGTCCCCGGAAGCTTTTTTCCTTTCCAGTGAAGAATTGGCTTGGTAGTTTGGTCTGCCCTGTTCCCATGATGCACTGGGCCAGGGACAGACTAATTTGCATATAGCCAGCTTCTGAACTGGGATGGTACAGTGAGCTAAAAAACGGTGATGGATCAAGCCCTGATCTGTTGACTGGGTAGGAGTGTTCTGATTAACTCAGATACTCTGTCCATCACCACCCCCTTTTTGTAATTATTTTGGCCACCATGAGTGTGGAAGGGTATGCTCAGACATGAGTCCCTTGCTCATTGCACCATCAGGATTCAAGCAAGCCGGGCCAAAGACGGCTGTAATGCCAGAAACCGGTCCCCGGAAGCTTGTTTCCTTTCCAGTGAAGAATTGGCTTGGTAGTTTGGTCTGCCCTGTTCCCATGATGCACTGGGCCAGGGACAGACTAATTTGCATATAGCCACGTTCTGAACTGGGATGGTGCAGTAAGCTAAAAAACGGTGATGGATCAAGCCCTGATCTGTTGACTGGGTAGGAGTGTTCTGATTAACTCAGATACTCTGTCCATCACCACCCCCTTTTTGTAATTATTTTGGCCACCATGAGTGTGGAAGGGTATGCTCAGACATGAGTCCCTTGCTCATTGCACCATCAGGATTCAAGCAAGCCGGGCCGAAGACGGCTGTAATGCCAGAAACCGGTCCTCGGAAGCTTGTTTCCTTTCCAGTGAAGAATTGGCTTGGTAGTTTGGTCTGCCCTGTTCCCATGATGCACTGGGCCAGGGACAGACTAATTTGCATATAGCCAGGTTCTGAACTGGGATGGTGCAGTGAGCTAAAAAACGGTGATGGATCAAGCCCTGATCTGTTGACTGGGTAGGAGTGTTCTGATTAACTCAGATACTCTGTCCATCACCACCCCCTTTTTGTAATTATTTTGGCCACCATGAGTGTGGAAGGGTATGCTCAGACATGAGTCCCTTGCTCATTGCACCATCAGGATTCAAGCAAGACGGCCAAAGACGGCTGTAATGCCAGAAACCGGTCCTCGGAAGCTTGTTTCCTTTCCAGTGAAGAATTGGCTTGGTAGTTTGGTCTGCCCTGTTCCCATGATGCACTGAGCCAGGGACAGACTAATTTGCATATAGCCAGGTTCTGAACTGGGATGGTGCAGTGAGCTAAAAAACGGTGATGGATCAAGCCCTGATCTGTTGACTGGGTAGGAGTGTTCTGATTAACTCAGATACTCTGTCCATCACCACCCCCTTTTTGTAATTATTTTGGCCACCATGAGTGTGGAAGGGTATGCTCAGACATGAGTCCCTTACTCATTGCACCATCAGGATTCAAGCAAGCCGGGCCGAAGACGGCTGTAATGCCAGAAACCAGGCCTCGGAAGCTTGTTTCCTTTCCAGTGAAGAATTGGCTTGGTAGTTTGGTCTGCCCTGTTCCCATGATGCACTGGGCCAGGGACAGACTAATTTGCATATAGCCAGGTTCTGAACTGGGATGGTGCAGTGAGCTAAAAAACGGTGATGGATCAAGCCCTGATCTGTTGACTGGGTAGGAGTGTTCTGATTAACCCAGATACTCTGTCCATCACCACCCCCTTTTTGTAATTATTTTGGCCACCATGAGTGTGGAAGGGTATGCTCAGACATGAGTCCCTTGCTCATTGCACCATTAGGATTCAAGCAAGCCGGGCCGAAGACGGCTGTAATGCCAGAAACCGGTCCCCGGAAGCTTGTTTCCTTTCCAGTGAAGAATTGGCTCGGTAGTTTGGTCTGCCCTGTTCCCATGATGCACTGGGCCAGGGACAGACTAATTTGCATATAGCCAGGTTCTGAACTGGGATGGTGCAGTGAGCTAAAAAACGGTGATGGATCAAGCCCTGATCTGTTGACTGGGTAGGAGTGTTCTGATTAACTCAGATACTCTGTCCATCACCACCCCCTTTTTGTAATTATTTTGGCCACCATGAGTGTGGAAGGGTATGCTCAGACATGAGTCCCTTACTCATTGCACCATCAGGATTCAAGCAAGCCGGGCCGAAGACGGCTGTAATGCCAGAAACCGGTCCCCGGAAGATTGTTTCCTTTCCAGTGAAGAATTGGCTTGGTAGTTTGGTCTGCCCTGTTCCCATGATGCACTGGGCCAGGGACAGACTAATTTGCATATAGCCAGGTTCTGAACTGGGATGGTGCAGTGAGCTAAAAAACGGGGATGGATCAAGCCCTGATCTGTTGACTGGGTAGGAGTGTTCTGATTAACTCAGATACTCTGTCCATCACCACCCCCCTTTTGTAATTATTTTGGCCACCATGAGTGTGGAAGGGTATGTTCAGACATGAGTCCCTTGCTCATTGCACCATCAGGATTCAAGCAAGCCAGGCCGAAGACGGCTGTAATGCCAGAAACCGGTCCTCGGAAGCTTGTTTCCTTTCCAGTGAAGAATTGGCTTGGTAGTTTGGTCTGCCCTGTTCCCATGATGCACTGGGCCAGGGACAGACTAATTTGCATATAGCCAGGTTCTGAACTGGGATGGTGCAGTGAGCTAAAAAACGGTCATGGATCAAGCCCTGATCTGTTGACTGGGTAGGAGTGTTCTGATTAACTCAGATACTCTGTCCATCACCACCCCCTTTGTGTAATTATTTTGGCCACCATGAGTGTGGAAGGGTATGCTCAGACATGAGTCCCTTGCTCATTGCACCATCAGGATTCAAGCAAGCCGGGCCGAAGACGGCTGTAATGCCAGAAACTGGTCCCCGGAAGCTTGTTTCCTTTCCAGTGAAGAATTGGCATGGTAGTTTGGTCTGCCCTGTTCCCATGATGCACTGGGCCAGGGACAGACTAATTTGCATATAGCCAGGTTCTGAACTGGGATGGTACAGTGAGCTAAAAAACGGTGATGGATCAAGCCCTGATCTGTTGACTGGGTAGGAGTGTTCTGATTAACTCAGATACTCTGTCCATCACCACCCCCTTTTTGTAATTATTTTGGCCACCATGAGTGTGGAAGGGTATGCTCAGACATGAGTCCCTTGCTCATTGCACCATCAGGATTCAAGCAAGCCGGGCCGAAGACGGCTGTAATGCCAGAAACCGGTCCCCGGAAGCTTGTTTCCTTTCCAGTGAAGAATTGGCTTGGTAGTTTGGTCTGCCCTGTTCCCATGATGCACTGGGCCAGGGACAGACTAAATTGCATATAGCCAGGTTCTGAACTGGGATGGTGAAGTGAGCTAAAAAACGGTGATGGATCAAGCCCTGATCTGTTGACTGGGTAGGAGTGTTCTGATTAACTCAGATACTCTGTCCATCACCACCCCCTTTTTGTAATTATTTTGGCCACCATGAGTGTGGAAGGGTATGCTCAGACATGAGTCCCTTGCTCATTGCACCATCAGGATTCAAGCAAGCCGGGCCGAAGACGGCTGTAATGCCAGAAACCGGTCCCCGGAAGCTTTTTTCCTTTCCAGTGAAGAATTGGCTTGGTAGTTTGGTCTGCCCTGTTCCCATGATGCACTGGGCCAGGGACAGACTAATTTGCATATAGCCAGGTTCTGAACTGGGATGGTACAGTGAGCTAAAAAACGGTGATGGATCAAGCCCTGATCTGTTGACTGGGTAGGAGTGTTCTGATTAACTCAGATACTCTGTCCATCACCAGCCCCTTTTTGTAATTATTTTGGCCACCATGAGTGTGGAAGGGTATGCTCAGACATGAGTCCCTTGCTCATTGCACCATCAGGATTCAAGCAAGCCGGGCCAAAGACGGCTGTAATGCCAGAAACCGGTCCCCGGAAGCTTGTTTCCTTTCCAGTGAAGAATTGGCTTGGTAGTTTGGTCTGCCCTGTTCCCATGATGCACTGGGCCAGGTACAGACTAATTTGCATATAGCCAGGTTCTGAACTGGGATGGTGCAGTAAGCTAAAAAACGGTGATGGATCAAGCCCTGATCTGTTGACTGGGTAGGAGTGTTCTGATTAACTCAGATACTCTGTCCATCACCACCCCCTTTTTGTAATTATTTTGGCCACCATGAGTGTGGAAGGGTATGCTCAGACATGAGTCCCTTGCTCATTGCACCATCAGGATTCAAGCAAGCCGGGCCGAAGACGGCTGTAATGCCAGAAACCGGTCCTCGGAAGCTTGTTTCCTTTCCAGTGAAGAATTGGCTTGGTAGTTTGGTCTGCCCTGTTCCCATGATGCACTGGGCCAGGGACAGACTAATTTGCATATAGCCAGGTTCTGAACTGGGATGGTGCAGTGAGCTAAAAAACGGTGATGGGTCAAGCCCTGATCTGTTGACTGGGTAGGAGTGTTCTGATTAACTCAGATACTCTGTCCATCACCACCCCCTTTTTGTAATTATTTTGGCCACCATGAGTGTGGAAGGGTATGCTCAGACATGAGTCCCTTGCTCATTGCACCATTAGGATTCAAGCAGGCCGGGCCAAAGACGGCTGTAATGCCAGAAACCGGTCCCCGGAAGCTTGTTTCCTTTCCAGTGAAGAATTGGCTCGGTAGTTTGGTCTGCCCTGTTCCCATGATGCACTGGGCCAGGGACAGACTAATTTGCATATAGCCAGGTTCTGAACTGGGATGGTACAGTGAGCTAAAAAATGGTGATGGATCAAGCCCTGATCTGTTGACTGGGTAGGAGTGTTCTGATTAACTCAGATACTCTGTCCATCACCACCCCCTTTTTGTAATTATTTTGGCCACCATGAGTGTGGAAGGGTATGCTCAGACATGAGTCCCTTGCTCATTGCACCATCAGGATTCAAGCAAGCCGGGCCGAAGACGGCTGTAATGCCAGAAACCAGTCCCCGGAAGCTTGTTTCCTTTCCAGTGAAGAATTGGCTTGGTAGTTTGGTCTGCCCTGTTCCCATGATGCACTGGGCCAGGGACAGACTAAATTGCATATAGCCAGGTTCTGAACTGGGATGGTGCAGTGAGCTAAAAAACGGTGATGGATCAAGCCCTGATCTGTTGACTGGGTAGGAGTGTTCTGATTAACTCAGATACTCTGTCCATCACCACCCCCTTTTTAATAATTATTTTGGCCACCATGAGTGTGGAAGGGTATGCTCAGACATGAGTCCCTTGCTCATTGCACCATCAGGATTCAAGCAAGCCGGGCCGAAGACGGCTGTAATGCCAGAAACCGGTCCCCGGAAGCTTTTTTCCTTTCCAGTGAAGAATTGGCTTGGTAGTTTGGTCTGCCCTGTTCCCATGATGCACTGGGCCAGGGACAGACTAATTTGCATATAGCCAGGTTCTGAACTGGGATGGTGCAGTAAGCTAAAAAACGGTGATGGATCAAGCCCTGATCTGTTGACTGGGTAGGAGTGTTCTGATTAACTCAGATACTCTGTCCATCACCACCCCCTTTTTGTAATTATTTTGGCCACCATGAGTGTGGAAGGGTATGCTCAGACATGAGTCCCTTGCTCATTGCACCATCAGGATTCAAGCAAGCCGGGCCGAAGACGGCTGTAATGCCAGAAACCGGTCCTCGGAAGCTTGTTTCCTTTCCAGTGAAGAATTGGCTTGGTAGTTTGGTCTGCCCTGTTCCCATGATGCACTGGGCCAGGGACAGACTAATTTGCATATAGCCAGGTTCTGAACTGGGATGGTGCAGTGAGCTAAAAAACGGTGATGGATCAAGCCCTGATCTGTTGACTGGGTAGGAGTGTTCTGATTAACTCAGATACTCTGTCCATCACCACCCCCTTTTTGTAATTATTTTGGCCACCATGAGTGTGGAAGGGTATGCTCAGACATGAGTCCCTTGCTCATTGCACCATCAGGATTCAAGCAAGCCGGGCCGAAGACGGCTGTAATGCCAGAAACCGGTCCCCGGAAGCTTGTTTCCTTTCCAGTGAAGAATTGGCTTGGTAGTTTGGTCTGCCCTGTTCCCATGATGCACTGGGCCAGGGACAGACTAATTTGCATATAGCCAGGTTCTGAACTGGGATGGTACAGTGAGCTAAAAAACGGTGATGGATCAAGCCCTGATCTGTTGACTGGGTAGGAGTGTTCTGATTAACTCAGATACTCTGTCCATCACCACCCCCTTTTTGTAATTATTTTGGCCACCATGAGTGTGGAAGGGTATGCTCAGACATGAGTCCCTTGCTCATTGCACCATCAGGATTCAAGCAAGCCGGGCCGAAGACGGCTGTAATGCCAGAAACCGGTCCCCGGAAGCTTGTTTCCTTTCCAGTGAAGAATTGGCTTGGTAGTTTGGTCTGCCCTGTTCCCATGATGCACTGGGCCAGGGACAGACTAAATTGCATATAGCCAGGTTCTGAACTGGGATGGTGCAGTGAGCTAAAAAACGGTGATGGATCAAGCCCTGATCTGTTGACTGGGTAGGAGTGTTCTGATTAACTCAGATACTCTGTCCATCACCACCCCCTTTTTGTAATTATTTTGGCCACCATGAGTGTGGAAGGGTATGCTCAGACATGAGTCCCTTGCTCATTGCACCATCAGGATTCAAGCAAGCCGGGCCGAAGACGGCTGTAATGCCAGAAACCGGTCCCCGGAAGCTTTTTTCCTTTCCAGTGAAGAATTGGCTTGGTAGTTTGGTCTGCCCTGTTCCCATGATGCACTGGGCCAGGGACAGACTAATTTGCATATAGCCAGCTTCTGAACTGGGATGGTACAGTGAGCTAAAAAACGGTGATGGATCAAGCCCTGATCTGTTGACTGGGTAGGAGTGTTCTGATTAACTCAGATACTCTGTCCATCACCACCCCCTTTTTGTAATTATTTTGGCCACCATGAGTGTGGAAGGGTATGCTCAGACATGAGTCCCTTGCTCATTGCACCATCAGGATTCAAGCAAGCCGGGCCGAAGACGGCTGTAATGCCAGAAACCAGTCCCCGGAAGCTTGTTTCCTTTCCAGTGAAGAATTGGCTTGGTAGTTTGGTCTGCCCTGTTCCCATGATGCACTGGGCCAGGGAAAGACTAAATTGCATATAGCCAGGTTCTGAACTGGGATGGTGCAGTGAGCTAAAAAACGGTGATGGATCAAGCCCTGATCTGTTGACTGGGTAGGAGTGTTCTGATTAACTCAGATACTCTGTCCATCACCACCCCCTTTTTAATAATTATTTTGGCCACCATGAGTGTGGAAGGGTATGCTCAGACATGAGTCCCTTGCTCATTGCACCATCAGGATTCAAGCAAGCCGGGCCGAAGACGGCTGTAATGCCAGAAACCGGTCCCCGGAAGCTTTTTTCCTTTCCAGTGAAGAATTGGCTTGGTAGTTTGGTCTGCCCTGTTCCCATGATGCACTGGGCCAGGGACAGACTAATTTGCATATAGCCAGGTTCTGAACTGGGATGGTGCAGTAAGTTAAAAAACGGTGATGGATCAAGCCCTGATCTGTTGACTGGGTAGGAGTGTTCTGATTAACTCAGATACTCTGTCCATCACCACCCCCTTTTTGTAATTATTTTGGCCACCATGAGTGTGGAAGGGTATGCTCAGACATGAGTCCCTTGCTCATTGCACCATCAGGATTCAAGCAAGCCGGGCCGAAGACGGCTGTAATGCCAGAAACCGGTCCTCGGAAGCTTGTTTCCTTTCCAGTGAAGAATTGGCTTGGTAGTTTGGTCTGCCCTGTTCCCATGATGCACTGGGCCAGGGACAGACTAATTTGCATATAGCCAGGTTCTGAACTGGGATGGTGCAGTGAGCTAAAAAACGGTGATGGATCAAGCCCTGATCTGTTGACTGGGTAGGAGTGTTCTGATTTACCCAGATACTCTGTCCATCACCACCCCCTTTTTGTAATTATTTTGGCCACCATGAGTGTGGAAGGGTATGCTCAGACATGAGTCCCTTGCTCATTGCACCATCAGGATTCAAGCAAGCCGGGCCGAAGACGGCTGTAATGCCAGAAACCGGTCCCCGGAAGCTTGTTTCTTTTCCAGTGAAGAATTGGCTTGGTAGTTTGGTCTGCCCTGTTCCCATGATGCACTGGGCCAGGGACAGACTAATTTGCATATAGCCAGGTTCTGAACTGGGATGGTGCAGTGAGCTAAAAAACGGTGATGGATCAAGCCCTGATCTGTTGACTGGGTAGGAGTGTTCTAATTAACTCAGATACTCTATCCATCACCACCCCCTTTTTGTAATTATTTTGGCCACCATGAGTGTGGAAGGGTATGCTCAGACATGAGTCCCTTGCTCATTGCACCATCAGGATTCAAGAAAGCCGGGCCGAAGACGGCTGTAATGCCAGAAACCGGTCCTCGGAAGCTTGTTTCCTTTCCAGTGAAGAATTGGCTTGGTAGTTTGGTCTGCCCTGTTCCCATGATGCACTGGGCCAGGGACAGACTAATTTGCATATAGCCAGGTTCTGAACTGGGATGGTGCAGTGAGCTAAAAAACGGTGATGGATCAAGCCCTGATCTGTTGACTGGGTAGGAGTGTTCTGATTAACTCAGATACTCTGTCCATCACCACCCCCTTTTTGTAATTATTTTGGCCACCATGAGTGTGGAAGGGTATGCTCAGACATGAGTCCCTTACTCATTGCACCATCAGGATTAAAGCAAGCCGGGCCGAAGACGGCTGTAATGCCAGAAACCGGTCCCCGGAAGCTTGTTTCCTTTCCAGTGAAGAATTGGCTTGGTAGTTTGGTCTGCCCTGTTCCCATGATGCACTGGGCCAGGGACAGACTAATTTGCATATAGCCAGGTTCTGAACTGGGATGGTGCAGTGAGCTAAAAAACGGTGATGGATCAAGCCCTGATCTGTTGACTGGGTAGGAGTGTTCTGATTAACCCAGATACTCTGTCCATCACCACCCCCTTTTTGTAATTATTTTGGCCACCATGAGTGTGGAAGGGTATGCTCAGACATGAGTCCCTTGCTCATTGCACCATTAGGATTCAAGCAAGCCGGGCCGAAGACGGCTGTAATGCCAGAAACCGGTCCCCGGAAGCTTGTTTCCTTTCCAGTGAAGAATTGGCTCGGTAGTTTGGTCTGCCCGGTTCCCATGATGCACTGGGCCAGGGACAGACTAATTTGCATATAGCCAGGTTCTGAACTGGGATGGTGCAGTGAGCTAAAAAACGGTGATGGATCAAGCCCTGATCTGTTGACTGGGTAGGAGTGTTCTGATTAACTCAGATACTCTGTCCATCACCACCCCCTTTTTGTAATTATTTTGGCCACCATGAGTGTGGAAGGGTATGTTCAGACATGACTCCCTTGCTCATTGCACCATCAGGATTCAAGCAAGCCAGGCCGAAGACGGCTGTAATGCCAGAAACCGGTCCTCGGAAGCTTGTTTCCTTTCCAGTGAAGAATTGGCTTGGTAGTTTGGTCTGCCCTGTTCCCATGATGCACTGGGCCAGGGACAGACTAATTTGCATATAGCCAGGTTCTGAACTGGGATGGTGCAGTGAGCTAAAAAACGGTCATGGATCAAGCCCTGATCTGTTGACTGGGTAGGAGTGTTCTGATTAACTCAGATACTCTGTCCATCACCACCCCCTTTTTGTAATTATTTTGGCCACCATGAGTGTGGAAGGGTATGCTCAGACATGAGTCCCTTGCTCATTGCACCATCAGGATTCAAGCAAGCCGCGCCGAAGACGGCTGTAATGCCAGAAACCAGTCCCCGGAAGCTTGTTTCCTTTCCAGTGAAGAATTGGCTTGGTAGTTTGGTCTGCCCTGTTCCCATGATGCACTGGGCCAGGGACAGACTAAATTGCATATAGCCAGGTTCTGAACTGGGATGGTGCAGTGAGCTAAAAAACGGTGATGGATCAAGCCCTGATCTGTTGACTGGGTAGGAGTGTTCTGATTAACTCAGATACTCTGTCCAACACCACCCCCTTTTTAATAATTATTTTGGCCACCATGAGTGTGGAAGGGTATGCTCAGACATGAGTCCCTTGCTCATTGCACCATCAGGATTCAAGCAAGCCGGGCCGAAGACGTCTGTAATGCCAGAAACCGGTCCCCGGAAGCTTTTTTCCTTTCCAGTGAAGAATTGGCTTGGTAGTTTGGTCTGCCCTGTTCCCATGATGCACTGGGCCAGGGACAGACTAATTTGCATATAGCCAGGTTCTGAACTGGGATGGTACAGTGAGCTAAAAAACGGTGATGGATCAAGCCCTGATCTGTTGACTGGGTAGGAGTGTTCTGATTAACTCAGATACTCTGTCCATCACCACCCCCTTTTTGTAATTATTTTGGCCACCATGAGTGTGGAAGGGTATGCTCAGACATGAGTCCCTTGCTCATTGCACCATCAGGATTCAAGCAAGCCGGGCCAAAGACGGCTGTAATGCCAGAAACCGGTCCCCGGAAGCTTGTTTCCTTTCCAGTGAAGAATTGGCTTGGTAGTTTGGTCTGCCCTGTTCCCATGATGCACTGGGCCAGGGACAGACTAATTTGCATATAGCCAGGTTCTGAACTGGGATGGTGCAGTAAGCTAAAAAACGGTGATGAATCAAGCCCTGATCTGTTGACTGGGTAGGAGTGTTCTGATTAACTCAGATACTCTGTCCATCACCACCCCCTTTTTGTAATTATTTTGGCCACCATGAGTGTGGAAGGGTATGCTCAGACATGAGTCCCTTGCTCATTGCACCATCAGGATTCAAGCAAGCCGGGCCGAAGACGGCTGTAATGCCAGAAACCGGTCCTCGGAAGCTTGTTTCCTTTCCAGTGAAGAATTGGCTTGGTAGTTTGGTCTGCCCTGTTCCCATGATGCACTGGGCCAGGGACAGACTAATTTGCATATAGCCAGGTTCTGAACTGGGATGGTGCAGTGAGCTAAAAAACGGTGATGGATCAAGCCCTGATCTGTTGACTGGGTAGGAGTGTTCTGATTAACTCAGATACTCTGTCCATCACCACCCCCTTTTTGTAATTATTTTGGCCACCATGAGTGTGGAAGGGTATGCTCAGACATGAGTCCCTTGCTCATTGCACCATCAGGATTCAAGCAAGCCGGGCCGAAGACGGCTGTAATGCCAGAAACCGGTCCCCGGAAGCTTGTTTCCTTTCCAGTGAAGAATTGGCTTGGTAGTTTGGTCTGCCCTGTTCCCATGATGCACTGGGCCAGGGACAGACTAATTTGCATATAGCCAGGTTCTGAACTGGGATGGTACAGTGAGCTAAAAAACGGTGATGGATCAAGCCCTGATCTGTTGACTGGGTAGGAGTGTTCTGATTAACTCAGATACTCTGTCCATCACCACCCCCTTTTTGTAATTATTTTGGCCACCATGAGTGTGGAAGGGTATGCTCAGACATGAGTCACTTGCTCATTGCACCATCAGGATTCAAGCAAGCCGGGCCGAAGACGGCTGTAATGCCAGAAACCGGTCCCCGGAAGCTTGTTTCCTTTCCAGTGAAGAATTGGCTTGGTAGTTTGGTCTGCCCTGTTCCCATGATGCACTGGGCCAGGGACAGACTAAATTGCATATAGCCAGGTTCTGAACTGGGATGGTGCAGTGAGCTAAAAAACGGTGATGGATCAAGCCCTGATCTGTTGACTGGGTAGGAGTGTTCTGATTAACTCAGATACTCTGTCCATCACCACCCCCTTTTTGTAATTATTTTGGCCACCATGAGTGTGGAAGGGTATGCTCAGACATGAGTCCCTTGCTCATTGCACCATCAGGATTCAAGCAAGCCGGGCCGAAGACGGCTGTAATGCCAGAAACCGGTCCCCGGAAGCTTTTTTCCTTTCCAGTGAAGAATTGGCTTGGTAGTTTGGTCTGCCCTGTTCCCATGATGCACTGGGCCAGGGACAGACTAATTTGCATATAGCCAGCTTCTGAACTGGGATGGTACAGTGAGCTAAAAAACGGTGATGGATCAAGCCCTGATCTGTTGACTGGGTAGGAGTGTTCTGATTAACTCAGATACTCTGTCCATCACCACCCCCTTTTTGTAATTATTTTGGCCACCATGAGTGTGGAAGGGTATGCTCAGACATGAGTCCCTTGCTCATTGCACCATCAGGATTCAAGCAAGCCAGGCCAAAGACGGCTGTAATGCCAGAAACCGGTCCCCGGAAGCTTGTTTCCTTTCCAGTGAAGAATTGGCTTGGTAGTTTGGTCTGCCCTGTTCCCATGATGCACTGGGCCAGGGACAGACTAATTTGCATATAGCCAGGTTCTGAACTGGGATGGTGCAGTAAGCTAAAAAACGGTGATGGATCAAGCCCTGATCTGTTGACTGGGTAGGAGTGTTCTGATTAACTCAGATACTCTGTCCATCACCACCCCCTTTTTGTAATTATTTTGGCCACCATGAGTGTGGAAGGGTATGCTCAGACATGAGTCCCTTGCTCATTGCACCATCAGGATTCAAGCAAGCCGGGCCGAAGACGGCTGTAATGCCAGAAACCGGTCCTCGGAAGCTTGTTTCCTTTCCAGTGAAGAATTGGCTTGGTAGTTTGGTCTGCCCTGTTCCCATGATGCACTGGGCCAGGGACAGACTAATTTGCATATAGCCAGGTTCTGAACTGGGATGGTGCAGTGAGCTAAAAAACGGTGATGGATCAAGCCCTGATCTGTTGACTGGGTAGGAGTGTTCTGATTTACCCAGATACTCTGTCCATCACCACCCCCTTTTTGTAATTATTTTAGCCACCATGAGTGTGGAAGGGTATGCTCAGACATGAGTCCCTTGCTCATTGCACCATCAGGATTCAAGCAAGCCGGGCCGAAGACGGCTGTAATGCCAGAAACCGGTCCCTGGAAGCTTGTTTCCTTTCCAGTGAAGAATTGGCTTGGTAGTTTGGTCTGCCCTGTTCCCATGATGCACTGGGCCAGGGACAGACTAATTTGCATATAGGCAGGTTCTGAACTGGGATGGTGCAGTGAGCTAAAAAACGGTGATGGATCAAGCCCTGATCTGTTGACTGGGTAGGAGTGTTCTGATTAACTCAGATACTCTATCCATCACTACCCCCTTTTTGTAATTATTTTGGCCACCATGAGTGTGGAAGGGTATGCTCAGACATGAGTCCCTTGCTCATTGCACCATCAGGATTCAAGAAAGCCGGGCCGAAGACGGCTGTAATGCCAGAAACCGGTCCTCGGAAGCTTGTTTCCTTTCCAGTGAAGAATTGGCTTGGTAGTTTGGTCTGCCCTGTTCCCATGATGCACTGGGCCAGGGACAGACTAATTTGCATATAGCCAGGTTCTGAACTGGGATGGTGCAGTGAGCTAAAAAACGGTGATGGATCAAGCCCTGATCTGTTGACTGGGTAGGAGTGTTCTGATTAACTCAGATACTCTGTCCATCACCACCCCCTTTTTGTAATTATTTTGGCCACCATGAGTGTGGAAGGGTATGCTCAGACATGAGTCCCTTACTCATTGCACCATCAGGATTAAAGCAAGCCGGGCCGAAGACGGCTGTAATGCCAGAAACCGGTCCCCGGAAGCTTGTTTCCTTTCCAGTGAAGAATTGGCTTGGTAGTTTGGTCTGCCCTGTTCCCATGATGCACTGGGCCAGGGACAGACTAATTTGCATATAGCCAGGTTCTGAACTGGGATGGTGCAGTGAGCTAAAAAACGGTGATGGATCAAGCCCTGATCTGTTGACTGGGTAGGAGTGTTCTGATTAACCCAGATACTCTGTCCATCACCACCCCCTTTTTGTAATTATTTTGGCCACCATGAGTGTGGAAGGGTATGCTCAGACATGAGTCCCTTGCTCATTGCACCATTAGGATTCAAGCAAGCCGGGCCGAAGACGGCTGTAATGCCAGAAACCGGTCCCCGGAAGCTTGTTTCCTTTCCAGTGAAGAATTGGCTCGGTAGTTTGGTCTGCCCGGTTCCCATGATGCACTGGGCCAGGGACAGACTAATTTGCATATAGCCAGGTTCTGAACTGGGATGGTGCAGTGAGCTAAAAAACGGTGATGGATCAAGCCCTGATCTGTTGACTGGGTAGGAGTGTTCTGATTAACTCAGATACTCTGTCCATCACCACCCCCTTTTTGTAATTATTTTGGCCACCATGAGTGTGGAAGGGTATGTTCAGACATGAGTCCCTTGCTCATTGCACCATCAGGATTCAAGCAAGCCAGGCCGAAGACGGCTGTAATGCCAGAAACCAGTCCCCGGAAGCTTGTTTCCTTTCCAGTGAAGAATTGGCTTGGTAGTTTGGTCTGCCCTGTTCCCATGATGCACTGGGCCAGGGACAGACTAAATTGCATATAGCCAGGTTCTGAACTGGGATGGTGCAGTGAGCTAAAAAACGGTGATGGATCAAGCCCTGATCTGTTGACTGGGTAGGAGTGTTCTGATTAACTCAGATACTCTGTCCATCACCACCCCCTTTTTAATAATTATTTTGGCCACCATGAGTGTGGAAGGGTATGCTCAGACATGAGTCCCTTGCTCATTGCACCATCAGGATTCAAGCAAGCCGGGCCGAAGACGTCTGTAATGCCAGAAACCGGTCCCCGGAAGCTTTTTTCCTTTCCAGTGAAGAATTGGCTTGGTAGTTTGGTCTGCCCTGTTCCCATGATGCACTGGGCCAGGGACAGACTAATTTGCATATAGCCAGGTTCTGAACTGGGATGGTACAGTGAGCTAAAAAACGGTGATGGATCAAGCCCTGATCTGTTGACTGGGTAGGAGTGTTCTGATTAACTCAGATACTCTGTCCATCACCACCCCCTTTTTGTAATTATTTTGGCCACCATGAGTGTGGAAGGGTATGCTCAGACATGAGTCCCTTGCTCATTGCACCATCAGGATTCAAGCAAGCCGGGCCAAAGACGGCTGTAATGCCAGAAACCGGTCCCCGGAAGCTTGTTTCCTTTCCAGTGAAGAATTGGCTTGGTAGTTTGGTCTGCCCTGTTCCCATGATGCACTGGGCCAGGGACAGACTAATTTGCATATAGCCAGGTTCTGAACTGGGATGGTGCAGTAAGCTAAAAAACGGTGATGAATCAAGCCCTGATCTGTTGACTGGGTAGGAGTGTTCTGATTAACTCAGATACTCTGTCCATCACCACCCCCTTTTTGTAATTATTTTGGCCACCATGAGTGTGGAAGGGTATGCTCAGACATGAGTCCCTTGCTCATTGCACCATCAGGATTCAAGCAAGCCGGGCCGAAGACGGCTGTAATGCCAGAAACCGGTCCTCGGAAGCTTGTTTCCTTTCCAGTGAAGAATTGGCTTGGTAGTTTGGTCTGCCCTGTTCCCATGATGCACTGGGCCAGGGACAGACTAATTTGCATATAGCCAGGTTCTGAACTGGGATGGTGCAGTGAGCTAAAAAACGGTGATGGATCAAGCCCTGATCTGTTGACTGGGTAGGAGTGTTCTGATTAACTCAGATACTCTGTCCATCACCACCCCCTTTTTGTAATTATTTTGGCCACCATGAGTGTGGAAGGGTATGCTCAGACATGAGTCCCTTGCTCATTGCACCATCAGGATTCAAGCAAGCCGGGCCGAAGACGGCTGTAATGCCAGAAACCGGTCCCCGGAAGCTTGTTTCCTTTCCAGTGAAGAATTGGCTTGGTAGTTTGGTCTGCCCTGTTCCCATGATGCACTGGGCCAGGGACAGACTAATTTGCATATAGCCAGGTTCTGAACTGGGATGGTACAGTGAGCTAAAAAACGGTGATGGATCAAGCCCTGATCTGTTGACTGGGTAGGAGTGTTCTGATTAACTCAGATACTCTGTCCATCACCACCCCCTTTTTGTAATTATTTTGGCCACCATGAGTGTGGAAGGGTATGCTCAGACATGAGTCACTTGCTCATTGCGCCATCAGGATTCAAGCAAGCCGGGCCGAAGACGGCTGTAATGCCAGAAACCGGTCCCCGGAAGCTTGTTTCCTTTCCAGTGAAGAATTGGCTTGGTAGTTTGGTCTGCCCTGTTCCCATGATGCACTGGGCCAGGGACAGACTAAATTGCATATAGCCAGGTTCTGAACTGGGATGGTGCAGTGAGCTAAAAAACGGTGATGGATCAAGCCCTGATCTGTTGACTGGGTAGGAGTGTTCTGATTAACTCAGATACTCTGTCCATCACCACCCCCTTTTTGTAATTATTTTGGCCACCATGAGTGTGGAAGGGTATGCTCAGACATGAGTCCCTTGCTCATTGCACCATCAGGATTCAAGCAAGCCGGGCCGAAGACGGCTGTAATGCCAGAAACCGGTCCCCGGAAGCTTTTTTCCTTTCCAGTGAAGAATTGGCTTGGTAGTTTGGTCTGCCCTGTTCCCATGATGCACTGGGCCAGGGACAGACTAATTTGCATATAGCCAGCTTCTGAACTGGGATGGTACAGTGAGCTAAAAAACGGTGATGGATCAAGCCCTGATCTGTTGACTGGGTAGGAGTGTTCTGATTAACTCAGATACTCTGTCCATCACCACCCCCTTTTTGTAATTATTTTGGCCACCATGAGTGTGGAAGGGTATGCTCAGACATGAGTCCCTTGCTCATTGCACCATCAGGATTCAAGCAAGCCGGGCCAAAGACGGCTGTAATGCCAGAAACCGGTCCCCAGAAGCTTGTTTCCTTTCCAGTGAAGAATTGGCTTGGTAGTTTGGTCTGCCCTGTTCCCATGATGCACTGGGCCAGGGACAGACTAATTTGCATATAGCCAGGTTCTGAACTGGGATGGTGCAGTAAGCTAAAAAACGGTGATGGATCAAGCCCTGATCTGTTGACTGGGTAGGAGTGTTCTGATTAACTCAGATACTCTGTCCATCACCACCCCCTTTTTGTAATTATTTTGGCCACCATGAGTGTGGAAGGGTATGCTCAGACATGAGTCCCTTGCTCATTGCACCATCAGGATTCAAGCAAGCCGGGCCGAAGACGGTTGTAATGCCAGAAACCGGTCCTCGGAAGCTTGTTTCCTTTCCAGTGAAGAATTGGCTTGGTAGTTTGGTCTGCCCTGTTCCCATGATGCACTGGGCCAGGGACAGACTAATTTGCATATAGCCAGGTTCTGAACTGGGATGGTGCAGTGAGCTAAAAAACGGTGATGGATCAAGCCCTGATCTGTTGACTGGGTAGGAGTGTTCTGATTTACCCAGATACTCTGTCCATCACCACCCCCTTTTTGTAATTATTTTAGCCACCATGAGTGTGGAAGGGTATGCTCAGACATGAGTCCCTTGCTCATTGCACCATCAGGATTCAAGCAAGCCGGGCCGAAGACGGCTGTAATGCCAGAAACCGGTCCCTGGAAGCTTGTTTCCTTTCCAGTGAAGAATTGGCTTGGTAGTTTGGTCTGCCCTGTTCCCATGATGCACTGGGCCAGGGACAGACTAATTTGCATATAGGCAGGTTCTGAACTGGGATGGTGCAGTGAGCTAAAAAACGGTGATGGATCAAGCCCTGATCTGTTGACTGGGTAGGAGTGTTCTGATTAACTCAGATACTCTATCCATCACCACCCCCTTTTTGTAATTATTTTGGCCACCATGAGTGTGGAAGGGTATGCTCAGACATGAGTCCCTTGCTCATTGCACCATCAGGATTCAAGAAAGCCGGGCCGAAGACTGCTGTAATGCCAGAAACCGGTCCTCGGAAGCTTGTTTCCTTTCCAGTGAAGAATTGGCTTGGTAGTTTGGTCTGCCCTGTTCCCATGATGCACTGGGCCAGGGACAGACTAATTTGCATATAGCCAGGTTCTGAACTGGGATGGTGCAGTGAGCTAAAAAACGGTGATGGATCAAGCCCTGATCTGTTGACTGGGTAGGAGTGTTCTGATTAACTCAGATACTCTGTCCATCACCACCCCCTTTTTGTAATTATTTTGGCCACCATGAGTGTGGAAGGGTATGCTCAGACATGAGTCCCTTACTCATTGCACCATCAGGATTAAAGCAAGCCGGGCCGAAGACGGCTGTAATGCCAGAAACCGGTCCCCGGAAGCTTGTTTCCTTTCCAGTGAAGAATTGGCTTGGTAGTTTGGTCTGCCCTGTTCCCATGATGCACTGGGCCAGGGACAGACTAATTTGCATATAGCCAGGTTCTGAACTGGGATGGTGCAGTGAGCTAAAAAACGGTGATGGATCAAGCCCTGATCTGTTGACTGGGTAGGAGTGTTCTGATTAACCCAGATACTCTGTCCATCACCACCCCCTTTTTGTAATTATTTTGGCCACCATGAGTGTGGAAGGGTATGCTCAGACATGAGTCCCTTGCTCATTGCACCATTAGGATTCAAGCAAGCCGGGCCGAAGACGGCTGTAACGCCAGAAACCGGTCCCGGGAAGCTTGTTTCCTTTCCAGTGAAGAATTGGCTCGGTAGTTTGGTCTGCCCTGTTCCCATGATGCACTGGGCCAGGGACAGACTAATTTGCATATAGCCAGGTTCTGAACTGGGATGGTGCAGTGAGCTAAAAAACGGTGATGGATCAAGCCCTGATCTGTTGACTGGGTAGGAGTGTTCTGATTAACTCAGATACTCTGTCCATCACCACCCCCTTTTTGTAATTATTTTGGCCACCATGAGTGTGGAAGGGTATGCTCAGACATGAGTCCCTTACTCATTGCACCATCAGGATTCAAGCAAGCCGGGCCGAAGACGGCTGTAATGCCAGAAACCGGTCCCCGGAAGCTTGTTTCCTTTCCAGTGAAGAATTGGCTTGGTAGTTTGGTCTGCCCTGTTCCCATGATGCACTGGGCAAGGGACAGACTAATTTGCATATAGCCAGGTTCTGAACTGGGATGGTGCAGTGAGCTAAAAAACGGGGATGGATCAAGCCCTGATCTGTTGACTGGGTAGGAGTGTTCTGATTAACTCAGATACTCTGTCCATCACCACCCCCTTTTTGTAATTATTTTGGCCACCATGAGTGTGGAAGGGTATGTTCAGACATGAGTCCCTTGCTCATTGCACCATCAGGATTCAAGCAAGCCAGGCCGAAGACGGCTGTAATGCCAGAAACCGGTCCTCGGAAGCTTGTTTCCTTTCCAGTGAAGAATTGGCTTGGTAGTTTGGTCTGCCCTGTTCCCATGATGCACTGGGCCAGGGACAGACTAATTTGCATATAGCCAGGTTCTGAACTGGGATGGTGCAGTGAGCTAAAAAACGGTCATGGATCAAGCCCTGATCTGTTGACTGGGTAGGAGTGTTCTGATTAACTCAGATACTCTGTCCATCACCACCCCCTTTTTGTAATTATTTTGGCCACCATGAGTGTGGAAGGGTATGCTCAGACATGAGTCCCTTGCTCATTGCACCATTAGGATTCAAGCAAGCCGGGCCGAAGACGGCTGTAATGCCAGAAACCGGTCCCCGGAAGCTTGTTTCCTTTCCAGTGAAGAATTGGTTTGGTAGTTTGGTCTGCCCTGTTCCCATGATGCACTGGGCCAGGGACAGACTAATTTGCATATAGCCAGCTTCTGAACTGGGATGGTACAGTGAGCTAAAAAACGGTGATGGATCAAGCCCTGATCTGTTGACTGGGTAGGAGTGTTCTGATTAACTCAGATACTCTGTCCATCACCACCCCCTTTTTGTAATTATTTTGGCCACCATGAGTGTGGAAGGGTATGCTCAGACATGAGTCCCTTGCTCATTGCACCATCAGGATTCAAGAAAGCCGGGCCGAAGACTGCTGTAATGCCAGAAACCGGTCCTCGGAAGCTTGTTTCCTTTCCAGTGAAGAATTGGCTTGGTAGTTTGGTCTGCCCTGTTCCCATGATGCACTGGGCCAGGGACAGACTAATTTGCATATAGCCAGGTTCTGAACTGGGATGGTGCAGTGAGCTAAAAAACGGTGATGGATCAAGCCCTGATCTGTTGACTGGGTAGGAGTGTTCTGATTAATTCAGATACTCTGTCCATCACCACCCCCTTTTTGTAATTATTTTGGCCACCATGAGTGTGGAAGGGTATGCTCAGACATGAGTCCCTTACTCATTGCACCATCAGGATTAAAGCAAGCCGGGCCGAAGACGGCTGTAATGCCAGAAACCGGTCCCCGGAAGCTTGTTTCCTTTCCAGTGAAGAATTGGCTTGGTAGTTTGGTCTGCCCTGTTCCCATGATGCACTGGGCCAGGGACAGACTAATTTGCATATAGCCAGGTTCTGAACTGGGATGGTGCAGTGAGCTAAAAAACGGTGATGGATCAAGCCCTGATCTGTTGACTGGGTAGGAGTGTTCTGATTAACCCAGATACTCTGTCCATCACCACCCCCTTTTTGTAATTATTTTGGCCACCATGAGTGTGGAAGGGTATGCTCAGACATGAGTCCCTTGCTCATTGCACCATTAGGATTCAAGCAAGCCGGGCCGAAGACGGCTGTAACGCCAGAAACCGGTCCCCGGAAGCTTGTTTCCTTTCCAGTGAAGAATTGGCTCGGTAGTTTGGTCTGCCCTGTTCCCATGATGCACTGGGCCAGGGACAGACTAATTTGCATATAGCCAGGTTCTGAACTGGGATGGTGCAGTGAGCTAAAAAACGGTGATGGATCAAGCCCTGATCTGTTGACTGGGTAGGAGTGTTCTGATTAACTCAGATACTCTGTCCATCACCACCCCCTTTTTGTAATTATTTTGGCCACCATGAGTGTGGAAGGGTATGCTCAGACATGAGTCCCTTGCTCATTGCACCATCAGGATTCAAGCAAGCCGGGCCGAAGACGGCTGTAATGCCAGAAACCGGTCCCCGGAAGCTTGTTTCCTTTCCAGTGAAGAATTGGCTTGGTAGTTTGGTCTGCCCTGTTCCCATGATGCACTGGGCAAGGGACAGACTAATTTGCATATAGCCAGGTTCTGAACTGGGATGGTGCAGTGAGCTAAAAAACGGGGATGGATCAAGCCCTGATCTGTTGACTGGGTAGGAGTGTTCTGATTAACTCAGATACTCTGTCCATCACCACCCCCTTTTTGTAATTATTTTGGCCACCATGAGTGTGGAAGGGTATGTTCAGACATGAGTCCCTTGCTCATTGCACCATCAGGATTCAAGCAAGCCAGGCCGAAGACGGCTGTAATGCCAGAAACCGGTCCTCGGAAGCTTGTTTCCTTTCCAGTGAAGAATTGGCTTGGTAGTTTGGTCTGCCCTGTTCCCATGATGCACTGGGCCAGGGACAGACTAATTTGCATATAGCCAGGTTCTGAACTGGGATGGTGCAGTGAGCTAAAAAACGGTCATGGATCAAGCCCTGATCTGTTGACTGGGTAGGAGTGTTCTGATTAACTCAGATACTCTGTCCATCACCACCCCCTTTTTGTAATTATTTTGGCCACCATGAGTGTGGAAGGGTATGCTCAGACATGAGTCCCTTGCTCATTGCACCATTAGGATTCAAGCAAGCCGGGCCGAAGACGGCTGTAATGCCAGAAACCGGTCCCCGGAAGCTTGTTTCCTTTCCAGTGAAGAATTGGTTTGGTAGTTTGGTCTGCCCTGTTCCCATGATGCACTGGGCCAGGGACAGACTAATTTGCATATAGCCAGGTTCTGAACTGGGATGGTGCAGTGAGCTAAAAAACGGTCATGGATCAAGCCCTGATCTGTTGACTGGGTAGGAGTGTTCTGATTAACTCAGATACTCTGTCCATCACCACCCCCTTTGTGTAATTATTTTGGCCACCATGAGTGTGGAAGGGTATGCTCAGACATGAGTCCCTTGCTCATTGCACCATCAGGATTCAAGCAAGCCGGGCCGAAGACGGCTGTAATGCCAGAAACCGGTCCCCGGAAGCTTGTTTCCTTTCCAGTGAAGAATTGGCATGGTAGTTTGGTCTGCCCTGTTCCCATGATGCACTGGGCCAGGGACAGACTAATTTGCATATAGCCAGGTTCTGAACTGGGATGGTGAAGTGAGCTAAAAAACGGTGATGGATCAAGCCCTGATCTGTTGACTGGGTAGGAGTGTTCTGATTAACTCAGATACTCTGTCCATCACCACCCCCTTTTTGTAATTATTTTGGCCACCATGAGTGTGGAAGGGTATGCTCAGACATGAGTCCCTTGCTCATTGCACCATCAGGATTCAAGCAAGCCGGGCCGAAGACGGCTGTAATGCCAGAAACCGGTCCCCGGAAGCTTTTTTCCTTTCCAGTGAAGAATTGGCTTGGTAGTTTGGTCTGCCCTGTTCCCATGATGCACTGGGCCAGGGACAGACTAATTTGCATATAGCCAGGTTCTGAACTGGGATGGTACAGTGAGCTAAAAAACGGTGATGGATCAAGCCCTGATCTGTTGACTGGGTAGGAGTGTTCTGATTAACTCAGATACTCTGTCCATCACCACCCCCTTTTTGTAATTATTTTGGCCACCATGAGTGTGGAAGGGTATGCTCAGACATGAGTCCCTTGCTCATTGCACCATCAGGATTCAAGCAAGCCGGGACAAAGACGGCTGTAATGCCAGAAACCGGTCCCCGGAAGCTTGTTTCCTTTCCAGTGAAGAATTGGCTTGGTAGTTTGGTCTGCCCTGTTCCCATGATGCACTGGGCCAGGGACAGACTAATTTGCATATAGCCAGGTTCTGAACTGGGATGGTGCAGTAAGCTAAAAAACGGTGATGGATCAAGCCCTGATCTGTTGACTGGGTAGGAGTGTTCTGATTAACTCAGATACTCTGTCCATCACCACCCCCTTTTTGTAAATATTTTGGCCACCATGAGTGTGGAAGGGTATGCTCAGACATGAGTCCCTTGCTCATTGCACCATCAGGATTCAAGCAAGCCGGGCCGAAGACGGCTGTAATGCCAGAAACCGGTCCTCGGAAGCTTGTTTCCTTTCCAGTGAAGAATTGGCTTGGTAGTTTGGTCTGCCCTGTTCCCATGATGCACTGGGCCAGGGACAGACTAATTTGCATATAGCCAGGTTCTGAACTGGGATGGTGCAGTGAGCTAAAAAACGGTGATGGATCAAGCCCTGATCTGTTGACTGGGTAGGAGTGTTCTGATTAACTCAGATACTCTGTCCATCACCACCCCCTTTTTGTAATTATTTTGGCCACCATGAGTGTGGAAGGGTATGCTCAGACATGAGTCCCTTGCTCATTGCACCATTAGGATTCAAGCAAGCCGGGCCGAAGACGGCTGTAATGCCAGAAACCGGTCCCCGGAAGCTTGTTTCCTTTCCAGTGAAGAATTGGCTCGGTAGTTTGGTCTGCCCTGTTCCCATGATGCACTGGGCCAGGGACAGACTAATTTGCATATAGCCAGGTTCTGAACTGGGATGGTGCAGTAAGCTAAAAAACGGTGATGGATCAAGCCCTGATCTGTTGACTGGGTAGGAGTGTTCTGATTAACTCAGATACTCTGTCCATCACCACCCCCTTTTTGCAATTATTTTGGCCACCATGAGTGTGGAAGGGTATGCTCAGACATGAGTCCCTTGCTCATTGCACCATCAGGATTCAAGCAAGCCGGGCCGAAGACGGCTGTAATGCCAGAAACCGGTCCCCGGAAGCTTTTTTCCTTTCCAGTGAAGAATTGGCTTGGTAGTTTGGTCTGCCCTGTTCCCATGATGCACTGGGCCAGGGACAGACTAATTTGCATATAGCCAGGTTCTGAACTGGGATGGTACAGTGAGCTAAAAAACGGTGATGGATCAAGCCCTGATCTGTTGACTGGGTAGGAGTGTTCTGATTAACTCAGATACTCTGTCCATCACCACCCCCTTTTTGTAATTATTTTGGCCACCATGAGTGTGGAAGGGTATGCTCAGACATGAGTCCCTTGCTCATTGCACCATCAGGATTCAAGCAAGCCGGGCCAAAGACGGCTGTAATGCCAGAAACCGGTCCCCGGAAGCTTGTTTCCTTTCCAGTGAAGAATTGGCTTGGTAGTTTGGTCTGCCCTGTTCCCATGATGCACTGGGCCAGGGACAGACTAATTTGCATATAGCCAGGTTCTGAACTGGGATGGTGCAGTAAGCTAAAAAACGGTGATGGATCAAGCCCTGATCTGTTGACTGGGTAGGAGTGTTCTGATTAACTCAGATACTCTGTCCATCACCACCCCCTTTTTGTAATTATTTTGGCCACCATGAGTGTGGAAGGGTATGCTCAGACATGAGTCCCTTGCTCATTGCACCATCAGGATTCAAGCAAGCCGGGCCGAAGACGGCTGTAATGCCAGAAACCGGTCCTCGGAAGCTTGTTTCCTTTCCAGTGAAGAATTGGCTTGGTAGTTTGGTCTGCCCTGTTCCCATGATGCACTGGGCCAGGGACAGACTAATTTGCATATAGCCAGGTTCTGAACTGGGATGGTGCAGTGAGCTAAAAAACGGTGATGGATCAAGCCCTGATCTGTTGACTGGGTAGGAGTGTTCTGATTAACTCAGATACTCTGTCCATCACCACCCCCTTTTTGTAATTATTTTGGCCACCATGAGTGTGGAAGGGTATGCTCAGACATGAGTCCCTTGCTCATTGCACCATTAGGATTCAAGCAAGCCGGGCCGAAGACGGCTGTAATGCCAGAAACCGGTCCCCGGAAGCTTGTTTCCTTTCCAGTGAAGAATTGGCTCGGTAGTTTGGTCTGCCCTGTTCCCATGATGCACTGGGCCAGGGACAGACTAATTTGCATATAGCCAGGTTCTGAACTGGGATGGTACAGTGAGCTAAAAAACGGTGATGGATCAAGCCCTGATCTGTTGACTGGGTAGGAGTGTTCTGATTAACTCAGATACTCTGTCCATCACCACCCCCTTTTTGTAATTATTTTGGCCACCATGAGTGTGGAAGGGTATGCTCAGACATGAGTCCCTTGCTCATTGCACCATCAGGATTCAAGCAAGCCGGGCCGAAGACGGCTGTAATGCCAGAAACCGGTCCCCGGAAGCTTTTTTCCTTTCCAGTGAAGAATTGGCTTGGTAGTTTGGTCTGCCCTGTTCCCATGATGCACTGGGCCAGGGACAGACTAATTTGCATATAGCCAGGTTCTGAACTGGGATGGTACAGTGAGCTAAAAAACGGTGATGGATCAAGCCCTGATCTGTTGACTGGGTAGGAGTGTTCTGATTAACTCAGATACTCTGTCCATCACCACCCCCTTTTTGTAATTATTTTGGCCACCATGAGTGTGGAAGGGTATGCTCAGACATGAGTCCCTTGCTCATTGCACCATCAGGATTCAAGCAAGCCGGGCCGAAGACGGCTGTAATGCCAGAAACCGGTCCCCGGAAGCTTGTTTCCTTTCCAGTGAAGAATTGGCTTGGTAGTTTGGTCTGCCCTGTTCCCATGATGCACTGGGCCAGGGACAGACTAATTTGCATATAGCCAGGTTCTGAACTGGGATGGTACAGTGAGCTAAAAAACGGTGATGGATCAAGCCCTGATCTGTTGACTGGGTAGGAGTGTTCTGATTAACTCAGATACTCTGTCCATCACCACCCCCTTTTTGTAATTATTTTGGCCACCATGAGTGTGGAAGGGTATGCTCAGACATGAGTCCCTTGCTCATTGCACCATCAGGATTCAAGCAAGCCGGGCCGAAGACGGCTGTAATGCCAGAAACCGGTCCCCGGAAGCTTGTTTCCTTTCCAGTGAAGAATTGGCTTGGTAGTTTGGTCTGCCCTGTTCCCATGATGCACTGGGCCAGGGACAGACTAAATTGCATATAGCCAGGTTCTGAACTGGGATGGTGCAGTGAGCTAAAAAACGGTGATGGATCAAGCCCTGATCTGTTGACTGGGTAGGAGTGTTCTGATTAACTCAGATACTCTGTCCATCACCACCCCCTTTTTGTAATTATTTTGGCCACCATGAGTGTGGAAGGGTATGCTCAGACATGAGTCCCTTGCTCATTGCACCATCAGGATTCAAGCAAGCCGGGCCGAAGACGGCTGTAATGCCAGAAACCGGTCCCCGGAAGCTTTTTTCCTTTCCAGTGAAGAATTGGCTTGGTAGTTTGGTCTGCCCTGTTCCCATGATGCACTGGGCCAGGGACAGACTAATTTGCATATAGCCAGGTTCTGAACTGGGATGGTACAGTGAGCTAAAAAACGGTGATGGATCAAGCCCTGATCTGTTGACTGGGTAGGAGTGTTCTGATTAACTCAGATACTCTGTCCATCACCACCCCCTTTTTGTAATTATTTTGGCCACCATGAGTGTGGAAGGGTATGCTCAGACATGAGTCCCTTGCTCATTGCACCATCAGGATTCAAGCAAGCCGGGCCGAAGACGGCTGTAATGCCAGAAACCGGTCCCCGGAAGCTTGTTTCCTTTCCAGTGAAGAATTGGCTTGGTAGTTTGGTCTGCCCTGTTCCCATGATGCACTGGGCCAGGGACAGACTAATTTGCATATAGCCAGGTTCTGAACTGGGATGGTGCAGTGAGCTAAAAAACGGTGATGGATCAAGCCCTGATCTGTTGACTGGGTAGGAGTGTTCTGATTAACTCAGATACTCTGTCCATCACCACCCCCTTTTTGTAATTATTTTGGCCACCATGAGTGTGGAAGGGTATGCTCAGACATGAGTCCCTTGCTCATTGCACCATCAGGATTCAAGAAAGCCGGGCCGAAGACGGCTGTAATGCCAGAAACCGGTCCTCGGAAGCTTGTTTCCTTTCCAGTGAAGAATTGGCTTGGTAGTTTGGTCTGCCCTGTTCCCATGATGCACTGGGCCAGGGACAGACTAATTTGCATATAGCCAGGTTCTGAACTGGGATGGTGCAGTGAGCTAAAAAAAAGGTGATGGATCAAGCCCTGATCTGTTGATTGGGTAGGAGTGTTCTGATTAACTCAGATACTCTGTCCATCACCACCCCCTTTTTGTAATTATTTTGGCCACCATGAGTGTGGAAGGGTATGCTCAGACATGAGTCCCTTACTCATTGCACCATCAGGATTAAAGCAAGCCGGGCCGAAGACGGCTGTAATGCCAGAATCCGGTCCCCGGAAGCTTGTTTCCTTTCCAGTGAAGAATTGGCTTGGTAGTTTGGTCTGCCCTGTTCCCATGATGCACTGGGCCAGGGACAGACTACTTTGCATATAGCCAGGTTGTGAACTGGGATGGTGCAGTGAGCTAAAAAACGGTGATGGATCAAGCCCTGATCTGTTGACTGGGTAGGAGTGTTCTGATTAACCCAGATACTCTGTCCATCACCACCCCCTTTTTGTAATTATTTAGGCCACCATGAGTGTGGAAGGGTATGCTCAGACATGAGTCCCTTGCTCATTGCACCATTAGGATTCAAGCAAGCCGGGCCGAAGACGGCTGTAATGCCAGAAACCGGTCCCCGGAAGCTTGTTTCCTTTCCAGTGAAGAATTGGCTCGGTAGTTTGGTCTGCCCTGTTCCCATGATGCACTGGGCCAGGGACAGACTAATTTGCATATAGCCAGGTTCTGAACTGGGATGGTGCAGTGAGCTAAAAAACGGGGATGGATCAAGCCCTGATCTGTTGACTGGGTAGGAGTGTTCTGATTAACTCAGATACTCTGTCCATCACCACCCCCTTTTTGTAATTATTTTGGCCACCATGAGTGTGGAAGGGTATGTTCAGACATGAGTCCCTTGCTCAGTGCACCATCAGGATTCAAGCAAGCCAGTCCGAAGACGGCTGTAATGCCAGAAACCGGTCCTCGGGAGCTTGTTTCCTTTCCAGTGAAGAATTGGCTTGGTAGTTTGGTCTGCCCTGTTCCCATGATGCACTGGGCCAGGGACAGACTAATTTGCATATAGCCAGGTTCTGAACTGGGATGGTGCAGTGAGCTAAAAAACGGTCATGGATCAAGCCCTGATCTGTTGACTGGGTAGGAGTGTTCTGATTAACTCAGATACTCTGTCCATCACCACCCCCTTTTTGTAATTATTTTGGCCACCATGAGTGTGGAAGGGTATGCTCAGACATGAGTCCCTTGCTCATTGCACCATCAGGATTCAAGCAAGCCGGGCCGAAGACGGCTGTAATGCCAGAAACCGGTCCCCGGAAGCTTGTTTCCTTTCCAGTGAAGAATTGGCTTGGTAGTTTGGTCTGCCCTGTTCCCATGATGCACTGGGCCAGGGACAGACTAATTTGCATATAGCCAGGTTCTGAACTGGGATGGTACAGTGAGCTAAAAAACGGTGATGGATCAAGCCCTGATCTGTTGACTGGGTAGGAGTGTTCTGATTAACTCAGATACTCTGTCCATCACCACCCCCTTTTTGTAATTATTTTGGCCACCATGAGTGTGGAAGGGTATGCTCAGACATGAGTCCCTTGCTCATTGCACCATCAGGATTCAAGCAAGCCGGGCCGAAGACGGCTGTAATGCCAGAAACCGGTCCCCGGAAGCTTGTTTCCTTTCCAGTGAAGAATTGGCTTGGTAGTTTGGTCTGCCCTGTTCCCATGATGCACTGGGCCAGGGACAGACTAAATTGCATATAGCCAGGTTCTGAACTGGGATGGTGCAGTGAGCTAAAAAACGGTGATGGATCAAGCCCTGATCTGTTGACTGGGTAGGAGTGTTCTGATTAACTCAGATACTCTGTCCATCACCACCCCCTTTTTGTAATTATTTTGGCCACCATGAGTGTGGAAGGGTATGCTCAGACATGAGTCCCTTGCTCATTGCACCATCAGGATTCAAGCAAGCCGGGCCGAAGACGGCTGTAATGCCAGAAACCGGTCCCCGGAAGCTTTTTTCCTTTCCAGTGAAGAATTGGCTTGGTAGTTTGGTCTGCCCTGTTCCCATGATGCACTGGGCCAGGGACAGACTAATTTGCATATAGCCAGGTTCCGAACTGGGATGGTACAGTGAGCTAAAAAACGGTGATGGATCAAGCCCTGATCTGTTGACTGGGTAGGAGTGTTCTGATTAACTCAGATACTCTGTCCATCACCACCCCCTTTTTGTAATTATTTTGGCCACCATGAGTGTGGAAGGGTATGCTCAGACATGAGTCCCTTGCTCATTGCACCATCAGGATTCAAGCAAGCCGGGCCAAAGACGGCTGTAATGCCAGAAACCGGTCCCCGGAAGCTTGTTTCCTTTCCAGTGAAGAATTGGCTTGGTAGTTTGGTCTGCCCTGTTCCCATGATGCACTGGGCCAGGGACAGACTAATTTGCATATAGCCAGGTTCTGAACTGGGATGGTGCAGTAAGCTAAAAAACGGTGATGGATCAAGCCCTGATCTGTTGACTGGGTAGGAGTGTTCTGATTAACTCAGATACTCTGTCCATCACCACCCCCTTTTTGTAATTATTTTGGCCACCATGAGTGTGGAAGGGTATGCTCAGACATGAGTCCCTTGCTCATTGCACCATCAGGATTCAAGCAAGCAGGGCCGAAGACGGCTGTAATGCCAGAAACCGGTCCTCGGAAGCTTGTTTCCTTTCCAGTGAAGAATTGGCTTGGTAGTTTGGTCTGCCCTGTTCCCATGATGCACTGGGCTAGGGACAGACTAATTTGCATATAGCCAGGTTCTGAACTGGGATGGTGCAGTGAGCTAAAAAACGGTGATGGATCAAGCCCTGATCTGTTGACTGGGTAGGAGTGTTCTGATTTACCCAGATACTCTGTCCATCACCACCCCCTTTTTGTAATTATTTTGGCCACCATGAGTGTGGAAGGGTATGCTCAGACATGAGTCCCTTGCTCATTGCACCATCAGGATTCAAGCAAGCCGGGCCGAAGACGGCTGTAATGCCAGAAACCGGTCCCCGGAAGCTTGTTTCCTTTCCAGTGAAGAATTGGCTTGGTAGTTTGGTCTGCCCTGTTCCCATGATGCACTGGGCCAGGGACAGACTAATTTGCATATAGCCAGGTTCTGAACTGGGATGGTGCAGTGAGCTAAAAAACGGTGATGGATCAAGCCCTGATCTGTTGACTGGGTAGGAGTGTTCTGATTAACTCAGATACTCTGTCCATCACCACCCCCTTTTTGTAATTATTTTGGCCACCATGAGTGTGGAAGGGTATGCTCAGACATGAGTCCCTTACTCATTGCACCATCAGGATTCAAGCAAGCCGGGCCGAAGACGGCTGTAATGCCAGAAACCGGTCCCCGGAAGCTTGTTTCCTTTCCAGTGAAGAATTGGCTTGGTAGTTTGGTCCGCCCTGTTCCCATGATGCACTGGGCCAGGGACAGACTAATTTGCATATAGCCAGGTTCTGAACTGGGATGGTGCAGTGAGCTAAAAAATGGTGATGGATCAAGCCCTGATCTGTTGACTGGGTAGGAGTGTTCTGATTAACTCAGATACTCTGTCCATCACCACCCCCTTTTTGTAATTATTTTGGCCACCATGAGTGTGGAAGGGTATGTTCAGACATGAGTCCCTTGCTCATTGCACCATCAGGATTCAAGCAAGCCGGGCCGAAGACGGCTGTAATGCCAGAAACCGGTCCTCGGAAGCTTGTTTCCTTTCCAGTGAAGAATTGGCTTGGTAGTTTGGTCTGCCCTGTTCCCATGATGCACTGGGCCAGGGACAGACTAATTTGCATATAGCCAGGTTCTGAACTGGGATGGTGCAGTGAGCTAAAAAACGGTGATGGATCAAGCCCTGATCTGTTGACTGGGTAGGAGTGTTCTGATTAACTCAGATACTCTGTCCATCACCACCCCCTTTTTGTAAATATTTTGGCCACCATGAGTGTGGAAGGGTATGCTCAGACATGAGTCCCTTGCTCATTGCACCATCAGGATTCAAGCAAGCCGGGCCGAAGACGGCTGTAATGCCAGAAACTGGTCCCCGGAAGCTTGTTTCCTTTCCAGTGAAGAATTGGCTTGGTAGTTTGGTCTGCCCTGTTCCCATGATGCACTGGGCCAGGGACAGACTAATTTGCATATAGCCAGGTTCTGCACTGGGATGGTGCAGTGAGCTAAAAAACGGTGATGGATCAAGCCCTGATCTGTTGACTGGGTAGGAGTGTTCTGATTAACTCAGATACTCTGTCCATCACCACCCCCTTTTTGTAATTATTTTGGCCACCATGAGTGTGGAAGGGTATGCTCAGACATGAGTCCCTTGCTCATTGCACCATCAGGATTCAAGCAAGCCGGGCCGAAGACGGCTGTAATGCCAGAAACCGGTCCCCGGAAGCTTGTTTCCTTTCCAGTGAAGAATTGGCTTGGTAGTTTGGTCTGCCCTGTTCCCATGATGCACTGGGCCAGGGACAGACTAATTTGCATATAGCCAGGTTCTGCACTGGGATGGTGCAGTGAGCTAAAAAACGGTGATGGATCAAGCCCTGATCTGTTGACTGGGTAGGAGTGTTCTGATTAACTCAGATACTCTGTCCATCACCACCCCCTTTTTGTAATTATTTTGGCCACCATGAGTGTGGAAGGGTATGCTCAGACATGAGTCCCTTGCTCATTGCACCATCAGGATTCAAGCAAGCCGGGCCGAAGACGGCTGTAATGCCAGAAACCGGTCCCCGGAAGCTTGTTTCCTTTCCAGGGAAGAATTGGCTTGGTAGTTTGGTCTGCCCTGTTCCCATGATGCACTGGGCCAGGGACAGACTAATTTGCATATAGCCAGGTTCTGAACTGGGATGGTGCAGTGAGCTAAAAAACGGTGATGGATCAAGCCCTGATCTGTTGACTGGGTAGGAGTGTTCTGATTAACTCAGATACTCTGTCCATCACCACCCCCTTTTTGTAATTATTTTGGCCACCATGAGTGTGGAAGGGTATGCTCAGACATGAGTCCCTTGCTCATTGCACCATCAGGATTCAAGCAAGCCGGGCCGAAGACGGCTGTAATGCCAGAAACCGGTCCCCGGAAGCTTGTTTCCTTTCCAGTGAAGAATTGGCTGGGTAGTTTGGTCTGCCCTGTTCCCATGATGCACTGGGCCAGGGACAGACTAATTTGCATATAGCCAGGTTCTGAACTGGGATGGTGCAGTGAGCTAAAAAACGGTGATGGATCAAGCCCTGATCTGTTGACTGGGTAGGAGTGTTCTGATTAACTCAGATACTCTGTCCATCACCACCCCCTTTTTGTAATTATTTTGGCCACCATGAGTGTGGAAGGGTATGCTCAGACATGAGTCCCTTGCTCATTGCACCATCAGGATTCAAGCAAGCCGGGCCGAAGACGGCTGTAATGCCAGAAACCGGTCCCCGGAAGCTTGTTTCCTTTCCAGTGAAGAATTGGCTTGGTAGTTTGGTCTGCCCTGTTCCCATGATGCACTGGGCCAGGGACAGACTAATTTGCATATAGCCACGTTCTGAACTGGGATGGTGCAGTGAGCTAAAAAACGGTGATGGATCAAGCCCTGATCTGTTGACTGGGTAGGAGTGTTCTGATTAACTCAGATACTCTGTCCATCACCACCCCCTTTTTGTAATTATTTTGGCCACCATGAGTGTGGAAGGGTATGCTCAGACATGAGTCCCTTGCTCATTGCACCATCAGGATTCAAGCAAGCCGGGCCGAAGACGGCTGTAATGCCAGAAACCGGTCCCCGGAAGCTTGTTTCCTTTCCAGTGAAGAATTGGCTTGGTAGTTTGGTCTGCCCTGTTCCCATGATGCACTGGGCCAGGGACAGACTAATTTGCATATAGCCAGGTTCTGAACTGGGATGGTGCAGTGAGCTAAAAAACGGTGATGGATCAAGCCCTGATCTGTTGACTGGGTAGGAGTGTTCTGATTAACTCAGATACTCTGTCCATCACCACCCCCTTTTTGTAATTATTTGGGCTAGAAAAATAGACAGGAACTATATAAATAAATCAAAGGAAGAACAACAAAAACCCAGGTATTATTGAAGGGGTTTTATTCTCATTCAAAGGCATGCTGACCATGTCAGAATCTATTGTGGAGATATCCATCGGCAATATTTTCATCTTGTCCTTTGCTCTCCTGGTAACTTGCAATATTGATGGCCCCAGCCTTGTCCTCGACCCCGGCCTCTGCTACTCTGTGATGGATGTTCTAAAAAAATTGTGCTACTGTTTGCATTAGAGGAGCTACATCTTTCTAGTGGATCTTGTGTTGAGTTGCCAAATGATTCTGAAAATGTAACTGACTTCTTGCTTTTATAGCTACCCCAATTTCTCTGTTGTTCATTACAGAGGGGATGTGTGTGAAAATCATCTGAAAGATACTGACATACCTTATCTCTTTGTAGTTTTTTATGTCTTTCTCTATTTTGTAAATCTTAACCACATGAAAACTGTTATTTTTATAAAGTGAGTGGAGGTCTCCTGAAAGGTTATAATTGCCGTAATAAATTGCAGAAAAGTGTCCCTGCAACAACTAGAAGAAGGGGCAACCATCAGAATTTGTATAATAAAAATTGACGGGATCGTGAAGAAGAGGGAAAGTAAAGTGGTGCGCATTTAAAAATTTTTTAGGATCTACTTAAAAGCTGGCAAAAGTGTTTTTCGTTGTGATGAGTAGCCTCTAACATTCTTCTATGGGTCGACAGTATTGGGCATAAAGACAGCTTTATTTTGGAAGTTGGTCAAACAGGAGCTGTTGATTTATAACAACTTATTTATTCATTACCACGATCAGCTATTCAATATATCAGCCGTACAATCAACTATTTTATTGTCTATTGCCTTATTTATAATCATGTTATTGTCTTATATCACTCCACCAACTTGCACTGTGTGATCACTTTATTTCACAGAGCAACATTTTTTCTTGTTGTAGATCATATTGTATATAAAGCATTGTTTCACCACAGTATCTAGGTCTCACAGTCTTTAAATGTATTTGCCTGTTTGATTCGATTTATTTGACATTCACTAATTGTTTTTGAATGGTTTGCTAAAGGATACATAAAATGTATAAACTAATACCTCCTAATTATTATGTACCCTGTCCTTCATAGGTCTAAGGGCTCCTTCTGTAGTTTTCATGCTCAAAGTTTAATTTTTACTTATGGTGGCAGTTACATGACAGCAAGGCTGCCACCAGCATGTGAAACATTAAACTGTTTAAAGTTTCCATATGAGCTGTTGTGAGATAAAGAAATGGCATGTGGCAACTGCCAAATGTGGATGAGTTGAGATTTATGTCCTGGAGAAGACTAGCAAGAAGAAGACTGCACCCTCCCCTGGAATTATTGAAGGCACAATGGAGGATAGACAGGACAATGCAGGGTCCAGGATGTTAGAGAGGTTGTCATGGAGAGTATGGCATGGTGTCATTGGGAAGGCGTGCCAATGCTGTCGGAAGCACAACATTCGGTCAGGCCAGTCAGAGAACTCTATGCGCATATTGGGTGGGTTTTGTATGGGTCAAGAAGCGTTAAGGCAAGTGGGAAACTCACAGCAGAGTTCATGGTGGATGACAGTGTAGAAGCACCGTTGACCTTCTCTCCCCAGTTTTCCCTAAGCGCTCCATCATTTTGGTTTAAACTACAAAGTGCTGTGGTCAATGCCTAAAGGCTTTAGTTCAAAGCTTTTTTTCCCACAATGCCATGAGGCATGAGGCTATGCAACTTCACAAACACCCCTAAACAAAAGGCCATTCACATGAATGACCTCTTCATCTACCTGAGTGTGGAACATACACAGATATAGAAACCGTGAACATCCAAAGAAAAAAAATGCATTACTTTCTAAGAAGTCAAAAGAACAGATTAGTGACAGTTACTGTTCATCAGGAACGCGCTTTAATATCATGACAGGATCGAAGTTTCAGGATGGCATGCTAAAATCAGTGCTTAACTATGAGGCGTGGTTGTAGGAGGCCCATTGGCACACATTTTATGGGAACCGGTACTAATTTTTAATCATTAGGCTTTGACTGAGAACAAAAGAGAGAAATGCAGCATAGAAGGAAAGGAGGAGGATGAGAAAGATGGAAAAAGGGGCAAAGGGTTAAATCAGGAGTGAACAAAGTGGCTGAAAGAGTTAAATAAAAAGGACCCGACAATCAGCAGTGGTGCAAAGACGCTACTGAGAAAAATGTGTGCCCCAGCACTTATTCTTTTACAAAATAAGTACGGATTAAACTCATGGTTCGATACAAATCAAATATGTGCTAACTGCTTATGCAGAAATTAAAACCGTGGGACAGTGGGTTCATGTGAATTGGATAATTGTTCATCTCAGGCTTCTGGCAGTATCTGCAACTTTGATATCCTAAGATATTTATGCGACTTCCAGCTACTCTAGGCAAACATGGAAAGATGCAGGCACATTACATAAAAACAGATATATTGTAATTCTAGGACTCATATGAAAATAATTGCCACTTTGTTCTAGCAAGAAAAAGTCTAACTATTGGAAACTACTATCATTACTCTTAGACAGAGCATTAGGGGATTTGCTCTGGGATAATGGAAGATGTAGGGTGGTTTTAAATAAGATTAAATTACCTGTGGGGGGCGGGGGTTTGAGGGTGCCGAATTTGGAAGCCTATTATCTTGCGGCACAGCTTTTATGGGTGGCAATATGGTAATTAGTAAACAAACTTCATGAAACTAGTACAGGAGATGGTCCACTTCTTTTAAATATAATATAGCATTTTTCACATCCCACCGTTAAGTTATGCCGTTCATGGACACTTCTTGTGGGGATAGCTCGGAGGTGTTTTACAAGAGTCTTCCAGCTCACAAAACACACACTTCCCCAGACACACCAGTTATCAACGTGGCATGAGCACTCCATTGACACGGTAGGGAATTTGTTTTCGGGAGGCCAATTTGCTACAGTTTGAGTAGTTGTGTCAGGATTACAACATTCCACCAAATCAGTGCATTTTACATGGACAGTTACAAGAAATCGTCAGGTTACTATGTGGTGTGATTGACATGGAACCATCAACTCATGCATCAATACATTCACTACATATCATAGGAGAAGGACAGCACCTTATCATGTGGTTTTACGGAGGGATTAGGGAACATACTTGGGTACCACTAACTCAACTCCTGCAGGAATAGGAGGTAGATCTGGGGCACCCCTTGCCCAATGCAGAATGGCCATGGGCACTTGAATACCCCCCCCACATCATTGTGGAAACGCATGCTTAAGAAAATACAATATATGATAGTTTATAGGGCTTATCCCACACCCTTTCAAATCGCATATTCCGAACAGCCAACTTTACCTGCCCTAGATGCCTTGTTCATTTGGCTGACCATCAGATGCTTTGGTCATGTCCCAGAGCTCACAACTCTTAAATCATGGGAAGCTACAGCATTGGGTGTACTTCCTAGGAGAAAGAACCATAAGGTGAGGGTGTGGTTCACAAATCTAGCACTACTTCTGGGAAAGTGACAACTGACCATGCATTGGTGGGCACAGCAATAAGTACGGATTAAACTCATGGTTCGATACAAATCAAATATGTGCTAACTGCTTATGCAGAAATTAAAACCGTGGGACAATGGGTTCATGTGAATTGGATAATTGTTCATCTCAGGCTTCCGGCAGTATCTGCAACTTTAATATCCTAAGATATTTATGCGACTTCCAGCTACTCTAGGCAAACATGGAAAGATGCAGGCACATTACATAAAAACAGATATATTGTAATTCTAGGACTCATATGAAAATAATTGCCACTTTGTTCTAGCAAGAAAAAGTCTAACTGTTGGAAACTACTATCATTACTCTTAAACAGAGCATTAGGTAATTTGCTCTGGGATAATGGGAGATGTAGGGTGGCTTTAAATAAGATTAAATTACCTGTGGGGGGGCGGGGGTTTGAGGATGCCGAATTTTGAAGCCTATTATCTTGCGGCACAGCTTTAATGGGTGGCTAGATGGCAATTAGTAAACAAACTTCATGAAACTAGTACAGGAGATGGTCCACTTCTTTTATATATAATATAGCATTTTTCACATCCCACCGTTAAGTTATGCCGTTTTTGGACACTTCTTGTGGGGATAGCTCGGAGGTGTTTTGCAAGAGTCTTCCAGCTCACAAAACACACACTTCCCCAGACACACCACTCCAGGGACTACCAGGTACCTTGGGGTACTTTACACATGAGCAGTTATCAACGTGGCATGAGCACTCCATTGACACGGTAGGGAATTTGTTTTCGGGAGGCCAATTTGCTACAGTTTTAGTAGTTGTTGTGGTGACGCGTCTCTGAGACTCTTGCTATGTCAGGGAATCTGATCCATCAGATTCCATGACAGGCAGTTGCTCTCTGGCCCCATTTAGTAGAGACACGTACTCGTGTCTCTGTTATCAACAAATCCCTTTTAATACTATGAAGAGTCTCCTGGTATCATCTTTTACACTGGCGATGATAGGGAATTTGGCGAAGAAAAAGAATGGGGAATTACGCATGTGTGTTGATATGCGGAGCGTAAATGAGGCCATTTGGGTAGACAATTATCCTTTGCCTAGAATAGAGGATTTAATAACTAAAGTGGGACCTGCTAAGTGGTTTAGCAAGCTGGACTTAAGGGCAGCTTACCACCAAGTTGAGTTAGAAGAAAATTAAAGACATCTGACAGCATTTGTAACTCAAGATGGAGTTTTTCAATTTTGCCGCATGCCCTTTGGCATTGCATCGGCTGCGGCAGTATTTCAAAGACTCATGTCAGATATGTTTATTGGTAATAATCATGTAGCAATCTTTCAAAATGATATCTTGATATTTGCCAACCCTGAAAATGATCATGATGTTGCATTAATAGAGGTCTTGGGAACCTTAGAAAAAAGAGGTGTAACCTTAAGGAAAGATAAATGCATATTTAAGACAAAAGAAATTGAATACCTTGGGCACGTATTTACTGAGGAAGGGATCAAACCCAGACCAAGCCTTGTAAAGAGTATTGTTGATGCTCCTGCACCTCAGAATAGAGACTAGATATTGTCTTTCTTAGGTTTGTGCGAATTTTATGCAAAATGTATGCGTAATTTTGCAAGCATCACCGAATGTTTTAAGGTTTTACTTAAAAAAGGAGAAAAATGTGTTTGATCCGAGGTTTGTCAGCAAACATTCGAACAAATTAAAAGTGACATCACCTCAGCCCCTGCATTGCAACCATTTGTAGAGGGAAGAAAGACTTGTGTGACTGTTGACGCTTCGGAATATGGTTTAGGTGCAGTCTTAACTCAATTTAACAATAATCTTGAAACAACTGTAGGTTTTGCTTCTAGGACTTTACGTCCTCCTGAACGGAAATATTCCGTTATCGAAAAGGAATTATTGGCGTGTGTGTGGAGTGTGGAAAAATTTAGAGCCTATTTGTGGGGAAGACCATTTGTCTTAAGGACAGACCATCGTCCTTAAGTAGAAATCTTGTCAGGAAAAAAACTAAAACACACTACTGCACGTATAGCCAGACTTTCAACAAGACTATTAGAGTTTAGTTTCTCAATTGAATACATCCCAGGAGGGACAAACTCAAGAGCAGATTGTCTCTTGAGACTCCCTATTGGTGATTGTGAGGAGTATGATTGGGAATCAGAAATAGAGGAATGTTTTATCGCCTTTATTGGTGACTCTAGCATTTGTAAAGATGAAAATGAGTGGATTCAAGAGTTACAAAATGATACTATTCTGAGTCAAGTTTTAAAAATGGTGGTCTCAGGCTGGCCGAAAGAAAAGAGTTTGGATGAGAAACTTCAAAGTTTTTGGAAAGTATCAGATGAATTGTCATTGGAATGTAATAAGCTAATGAGTGGAGATAAGCTTGTTCCATCCACCTGTTTTCATGAACGAATCATTAACTTAGCACATTCCGGCCATTTAGGCGCAACTTCTACGAAGAGGAGAATGAGAGACCATTTTTGGTGGCCAAAAATGTACCAAGAAGTTGATTTGTATATACGTGATTGTAGAAAATGTATGATTAGCGACAAGGTATTAAAAACAGAAAAGGAAATAGATTGTTATACCATTTGTCCAGAAAAAGCTTGGCAGCGAGTTGGGGTAGATTTCCTAGGGCCATATCATGTTTTACCCAGTCACATGAGGTACTTTATTGTCTTAAGAAACAGAACAGAGGCAGCACCAAGGATGAAGTAGCCAGGACCATGTAGTATCAATAAATAAATTCTTTTATTTTCTCATTTATAGGACAGCCAACGCGTTTCGCTCCCCAACCATGGGAGCTTCGTCAGGGCAAGTGTGTTGGTCAGAACTTGAAGCGACGAAAAATAACGTCAATGGAGTCGTTCGATCCAAACAGTACAGAAGCCTATGGCAAACTTTCGATATCCGGATAATATTTTAGCCACGTCAAGGGTATATATTTAAAAGACACAATTCGTCCAAGAAGTTCCAAAAATTAGTGTAAAATTTCTGGTATCCAAAGAACAGTAAATGCGCAGACCATAATAAGCTGCCACCAAAATTGCTGAAGAGCCCCTTTTCAGAGCGGTGTCCCCATGACGGATTCAATCGGCTTTATTGTCTTAATTGACCATCTTTCTAGGTGGGTTGAGGTTAGAGGTGTAATGGAACCAACAACGACAAGTGTCATCAAATTTTTTAAGGATGTGTTCGCAAGAGAAGGTATCCCGAAGGAAATACTTACTGACAATGGTGTACAGTTTATTTCTAGTGAGATGCAACTATTTTTAAGGAAGTGTAACATCAAACACATTAAAACACCGTTATATAGTCCACAAAGTAATGGCAAAGTAGAACGATTCAATAGAGTTTTGGTAGAATGTATCCAGTCTACTTTGAAATGTAACATGAATGTGGAATTGGCTTTGAAGGAATTGATCTGGAGTTACAGGACAACACCTCACAGTGTTACAACTAAAACTCCTTTTGAATTAATGCGAGGGAGAAAAGCCAGAACTGAATTGTGTCCTTTTTGGATGTCTTCTGGTCTAAACAAAAATGTAGACATTAACAATGCATGGGATGTAGCTAAATTTAATTCAGATGTTTCTAGCGCAAAAAGAATTGTTAAAGACACTGCAAAAACAAACTTGGTCCTAGGTGATTGGGTGCGGGTCAAAAACCCTTGTCTTGTTGGAAAAGGTTGTTCTAAATTTAAAGCTTCATTACAAATTGTAGATTTAAGAAGGAATGCTGCAAAGTTATCTGATGGGAATTGGTGAAATATATCTCGCTTAGTGATTGACCCAAGTGCTGGTTTTGCTAATTTTAAATCTCTTGACAATCGTTTCAATGCAAGTGATAGAAAAATTGTAGAAGAAGTAAATGTGAGGAAGAGTTTGCGAGTAAAATTTAAGCCAAGAAAATTAGAAGATTTTGTATGTGATTAATTAATTTATTTATTTATTTTTCTTGTTTAGAAGAGAGGAAAAGCCAGTATGTAGTTTTATAAAGATAAGTGCACGTTATTATCCGTAATATTGTTTCAAATGTAAGTGCATATTATTGCCTATTGCTGTAATATTGTTTATTTGTCTTTTGTTTGAAAAAGGGGAGATGTGTGGTGACGCGTCTCTGAGAGTCTTGCTATGTCATGGAATCTGCTCTACCAGATTCCATGACAGGCAGTTGCTCTCTGGCCCCGTTTAGTAGAGACACATACTCGTGTCTCTGTTATCAATAAATCCCTTTTAATACTATGAAGAGTCTCCTGGTATCATCGTTTACAGTTGTGTCAGGATTACAACATTCCACTAAATCAGTGCATTTTACATGGACAGTTACAAGAAATCGTCAGGTTACTATGTGGTGTGATTGACATGGAACCATCAACTCATGCATCAATACATTCACTACATATCATAGGAGAAGGACAGCACCTTATCATGTGGTTTTACAGAGGGATTAGGAAACATACTTGGGTACCACTAACTCAACTCCTGCAGGAATAGGAGGTAGATCTGGGGCACCCCTTGCCCAATGCAGAATGGCCATGGGCACTTGAATCCCCCCACATCATCTGTGGAAACGCATGTTTAAGAAAATACAATATATGATAGTTTATAGGGCTTACCCCACACCCTTTCAAATCGCATGTTCCGAACAGCCAACTTCACCTGCCCTAGATGCCTTGTTCATTTGGCTGACCATCAGATGCTTTGGTCATGTCCCAGAGCTCACAACTCTTAAATCATGGGAGGCTACAGCATTGGGTGAACTTCCTAGGAGAAAGAACCATAAGGTGAGGGTGTGGTTCAGAAATCTAGCACTACTTCTGGGAAAGTGACAACTGACCATGCATTGGTGGGCACAGCATCCCCCTGATTCTGACCCATGGTGTAGGGCTCTGCATCATTTGGGTGATGTGGAGAGTTCTGCACTACACTGGGAGGAAGCCCATAGAATCTGGAGGAGCCCCATTGCTGCAGCCTAGGACCCCACACTGTTGCAGTTCAAAGAACTCATTGCTGATGAGTCCCCTGCTCATAATGCATCCTAGAAGTACTATTTTCAGTAGGTGATTAGCAACACAGAATATCCCAAGGCTTTTCCTGGCCAGGACATCCTCCCCATCTATTGCTCTTCCCATAGTGGGTGATTGGATATTTAAAGCACCAAGGCTCCACTTATCCAGAAAAGCCCTCCCGCCCATTCATCCACCTATCTATGTTAAGGCTCGTGCACTCCCCTCCCCCCCTCATCCAAGTTGAAACTTCCTAACTTCTTTGAGATAACTGATGCAAAGAGAATCCAGTTCAATAAATATGTAACTAAAAGCTTTAAGATAATAGATGCTCATTTTAAACCCCCTTGAGTGTTGTTGTTTACTCACATCACATTTCATTTTATGTCTGGATATGTTAGAGATCTCTCTAAATATATACAGCAGAATGATGCTTTTTGATTTGTATTACTACGTAACATTTGCTTTGTCTTTTTAAAAAAATAATAATTACAATATTTGAAATATAATTACTCACCACTCCACTCACACATAAATATGAACAAATATCCAGCCACAACATTTTTTCTGTCTTTGGTACATCCATATCTTACAAAAAGAACTTTCTTTCTTTAATTTATAAGGTGCAACCGATGATATTTGACATTCCTTGACAGTTTCTTGACTTAACAGATTTCTGCAGTGGAATACATGACTGTTGCAGCCAAAAACGCGTGTTACTGCTAGAATACAGACCGATTTTGAAACATATGTTAAAGAGAATAAGAACGAGAATGCAAGCTCATAGAGATAACACACTTACTTTATACATACCATGTTTAAAGAGTGTTATAAATTCAAATATAATGATTTAGCATGTCTTAAAAAGAGAAATTGGACACAAAAAAAACAATTTCGTAGAGTAGAAAAAAATCCTGACAACGAGAAATAAAAATATTCACTACACATTCTTTTCTGCCATCTATAGGTTTGTAGTTTAATGAGGAAGACAGCAATCACCAGAAGGCAGAACAGTTTTGGATGGTCTTGAGGAATTGTAACACAATAGACGTTGATAACCGCTTTATTTTCCATTGGTTTAGTGCTGGAAACACTGCATATTTGTTTATTCCCTCAACTACATGAACATTATGCTTGAACAATCTTTTTTAATGTGTCCTCTAGATTGATTTGATTGATTTTCAGGGTGAAGCTACAAGCACCCCGAAGTAAAACAGTGAAAACACACCACAAAGAATCCCACACTAGATTCAGAAAAATAGATTACTCTTTAGTAAAATAATACAAGACCAAAATTACAAAAATCCCTTCAGTAGAACTGGAAATTTGAAAGTTCAAAGATATAAATAAAAATAGTGCCCAAAGCTCACGGCGCCAACTGTGGATATCTGGTTGTGCCGGTCCGCAACAAAGCCACAATTTCGGGCCCGCTGTGATGGAGCGCAGGGTGGCTACAGGGGTACAGTTAGGTCTGCTGACAAGAGTACCTTACATCCTGGTTGCTGAGTTTTGGGAGGGAATAGGACACATTACAACAAAACATTTACAACACATGCCTTTAAAACACGGTTTTTACATTGCAACATCCATTCCAATGCATGATTTTACAATCCTTGCCATCACAACACATGTTTAGAAACTACACTTACAACACATTCCATTACACTCCAGTGAGTGCAACAGTAGGGTAAGTGTTGGATAGTGTATAGTGTAGGGGTAAAAATTACTATTTCCCATTACTTACCTTATAATGCGTTGTAATGGCATGCGTTGTAGTGGCATGCGTTGTAATGGTATGCATTGTTGTGACATGCGTTGTAATAGCTGCGTTGTAATGGCATGCGATGTAAAGGATGTTGCGTTGTAATGACTGCGTTGTAAATGTCGCGTGTTCTAATGACTGCGTTGTAATGGTTGTTTCCCCCTGATGGAACATGCCACGTAGTCAAGGTAACACATCAACTCTGAGGAGCTGCAAAGCTGCGATGTGAGGGCTTTTGTCATGGCAGAGGATCCCACCAATGAGGGCTTAGAATGCGAAGTACGGTGTTGAGGATGAGTCATGCAGTCAAAGAGATATGTTGGTACCAAGGAGCTGCGAGGCTGCGATGCGAGAACCTGTATCGTCATCTAGGTCGCCATCGACAAGAGATTTGCGCTGTTAGGGCTTGCGTTGAGGATGCTTCGCACAGCGAGTCTTCCAATGCTGGCTGTGTGACTGATAGAGAGTCCTTGTGCTGAGAGAATCCTTGCAGCAAAGATAATGAGTTAGTTCCACTCTGGGTTGTGACACACAGCAGAGGAGATGAATCAGTTCTACTTGATCTGCAGATGGGCTGGCAGAGTACTTCAGGCCCACTTCCCAGGGTCCAGGACTGGGGTGGCACCAACTGGTAGGGTAGGACTCACAGACAGCAGAGTCCAGGCGCTGGGTTCAAGGTTGGAGCCTCCTGTCCCTGGGACTCTAGTTAGGAGGCCAGCCAAATAGTCCTTAGAATCACTCTGGGATACTGGGTTCAACAGTTGCAGGTCCAATCCTTCTCATCCAGGCAGGGGAGCAGCAGGCACCAGGTTAGCACAGCAGGGCAGCAGTCCTTCAGAGCAGTGGTCCAACCAAGTGGCAGTCCTTTCAGCAGCACAGCAGTCTTTCTTCTTGGAAGAGTATTCAAAGGTCCAGAAGTGTACTGAAGTGTTGGTGTCTGAGATACAATATTTATATTTGGGCCTTCCTATGAAGTGGAAGAAGCCCATTGAAGTCCACCGGCTTCCTGACTTCCTTGCCCTGGAACCAGACTAACTACAGGGAGTAGGCAGCCCTTTTGTTGAGGTAGGAAGGACACACCCTATCAAGTATAAGCAGGGCTGTGCCCTGCTGCACCCTCCCATCCTGCTAGTGATGACCCATTCATGCACACCAAAGCTCTCTATGGTGTGTTGCTGTCTAGAAGGAACACACAAAGCCCATCTGTCAGCTACACCCAGTCATGTGACCCAGGGACAGGCTGTAGGGGCTAAATGGCTAAGGCAGTAAAATGGCAATTTCCAAAAATTGTAATTTAAAATCTGATATTACCATGGGAGAGGATTTTTCATTACAATTCCAAAGACACCAGACATTTATGCCCTGATTATGCCACGGGGTTCAAGAGTGCAATTATTATTCAAGCTATCGTTCCATGATACCTATGTCATGATTATTATGAGTTGGGTGGTGGGACCACCACAGCCCGCAGCAGCTGCCTGGGAATAGCAATTTCCTAGTGGTGTAGGGCATCAATATGCTTGGTGAGACTGCCGCGTTCACACCAAGCATAATATTAATTTACTCTCTAAAAAGGTAATCATGGCGGTTCTCTCTCCATGAAAACCCGCGTGGAGCCCTGTGGATGCACACAGGAGAGCACATCATGTGCCCCTGTGTGTGCATTTACACCAGTTTCTGCACGCCATGGACATTTACGTCCATGCTGTGCAGGAACTATTTTTGTATTCCCTTGGCAGAGCCTATATTTAGAAGCACTGCTGTGTGAACTCTAAAAAAAAAGCCCAACAGACAGGAGGAGACGTTCTATCCAGCAGGCAGCCTCGCCACAGGTTTGGAAGGGCAGTGGCGGGCCAGACCTGGGAGCGCACACCGCCAAACTTGTAATCGTGTCCTAAGTGGTTACCTGTTCCCATTTGGGAGTTACATCTCACTAAATGTAATGCGGTAACTCCAATGTTATCCTCTAGGAGAGGTAGGCCTTTCATTAGTGAAAAGCAAATGTACATGCCCACCTTTTATATACACTGCACCCTGCACTCTCGGCTGCCAAGGGCCTGCTCTTGGTGTGATGGTTGGAAAATGGTAAAAGGTGGTAAATGACTAGCAGTGCAAAGAAAAAGTGACTATGTAATGTAAGTTAATATTGGGTTGTGGGAATGGAAAAAAACTTTTAATGGGATCCTACCGCTACAGCTCAGGTATCCATTTATACCTGAGCTGTAGCCGGGTGAGGTGGAGAGTTCATTCCCCAAACAATGGGTGATATGAATTTTATTTATATATCGTTGTTTAATATATAAGCAGTAGCATTTATTAATAAGGTCCTGAAGAAGCAGACGGGGATCATTCGACCCTATTACACTGCAGAAACATGTTGACCTCTTAACATCTAAGTAGTTATTTGTTACACTACTTTGCACTGTTTTTACTTCTTTGGGTGTGGGTAGGATCCCATTAAAAGTTTTTTTCCATTCCCACAACCCAATATTAACTTACATTACATAGTCACTTTTTCTTTGCACTGCTAGTCATTTACCACCTGTTACCATTTTCCAACCATCATACCTTAGTATCCTCAACAAGGATTGGGCTACAATCTACCTAATCTACAGTGGACAAGTTTCCACTTCCTTCGGGTGAAGGATCCCAAATGATGTAGGGCGGAACAGGATCGGTATCTGATGGGAATACACTTTTTTCACTATGAAAACCATGGATTCCTAGATTGTATCCCAATTATTGTACAGTTTACGAGTTAGCTTCCAGTAACCCTGACCCATTGTCTGTGTAAAGTTTTTTGTATTACATGTAGGGATCACAGCTATGCTAGGTCATTAAATATTCCCCTAATATTCCCCTCCTTTGTGTATAGCCTGCTCTTGGTGTGCCTTATATGTATTAAAAAGGATAATTTGGGCCGGCAAAAGGTTTGTTTTGGTAGGTCGAAATGACAGTTTAAAACTGCACACACTGGCTGCAATGACAGGCTTGAGACATGTTTATAGAGGTAGCTTAAGTGAATAGCACACTTAGGGGCCAATTCCGATCTGGGTCGGAATGCTCTCCGACCGAGCCGGATCCGGAGTGTTTTTTCCGACCGACCCGGAGTCCTGCAGTTCGACCGAGCGAGTACAATGTGGCCGTATGCTGCCGGACTCGGTTCGGTCGGACTCCCATAGAAGTCAATGGGAGCCGATCGTACGACGCGTACATGGGCTACCATTGACTGAATGGGCATGTCTCGCACAAGGGTACCCCCTACAGTGGGTACGCATCAGTGCTATTTGCACAGTATATGCCTGTGTTGGGAAGACCCTTTGGTCTACCCCTGTGTCTGAGTCGTAGGGCTGCGGGTGACAGGGGGTCCAACGGACGTTTTGTGAGCCAGACACTTCAGCTTGCACCGGCTGTCCGAAGTGTGCATCGTACTGGCTCGGTCGTAAATCGCATCCATTGCACACCACGGTTTACATACGGACAAGACGTACGGAGCGGTTCGAACCCGGAATCGACTCGGTTGTGAATTTTGCATTGCTCGCATCGTACTTGCTCGCTCGTACAACTGTACGAGTCGGGCGGAAAACAAGCATACAGCTCATACTTTTTCCGGCCGGATCGCGTTCAGTGCCTTTCCGAGCGAGATCGGCATCGGCCCCTAAGTGCTGCAGGCTCACTTGTAGCATTTAATATACAGGCCCTGCCTACAGGTAGTACCACTTTACTAAGACATTACAAGCAAATGAAATATGCCGATGGGATATAAGCCAATTCTATCATGTTTAAAGGATGAGAGAAAAGGAATTTAGCACTGGTCAGCAGTGGTAAAGTTCACACAGTATTATGGTCAACATAAACAAAATCAGTGAAAAAGGGAGGGGTGAGGCAAAAGCATTGGGGGATGATCACCCTAAGGCTGACAAGTCTAACAACCTTATATGTGAGAAATGCACAGTTTTTTACGTTTGTTTAATTAAATATGGATTATTTTGTATTTGATTTTTTTACATTGTTGAATACAAGTTTTTATTATTTTTGGGGTTTTATTTTGCAATTTTTCACTGATCAATATCATTGATATCGATCTTTTGCTTATGTTTGTTTGCTGTATTGTGTTGTCAATATTGTTGTTTTCTGTCTTTTGGTGTTTGATATAATTTGGTTTACCAAAATAATATTGCAGCTGTTTTTGTTCTTAATATTGTGGGATTTTTTGATGAACTTTAAGAAAGTGAAAATTCGAGTTTTCTATATTTTTGCATCAATATTTGTATAGCACAATATTTTGTGGTTGAAATTTTCATACAAAATCATATTTTATGAATCAATTTCTGGATCCTTAGTAGTATGGAACCGAGTCAGCATTACTGATGGTCCTGGATGACCTAAGAATGAGGGCGGACAGGGGGGAGTCAGCAATTTTGATTCTGCTTGACCTGTCCGCCGCTTTCGATACGGTGAGCCACGACATCTTGCTGACTCGGTTGAAAACCGCTGGAGTAGAGGGTATGGCTTTTGAGTGGTTCCGCTCTTACCTGTCAGATAGATGGCAGGCAGTGGCACTACCCCCGTATCAGTCGGAGTTTGCTATGGTCCCACATGGGGTCCCTCAGGGGTCTGCGATCAGCCCGATCCTTTTTAACGTATATATGCAGCCCCTGATGGCCATCATCAAGGCTCACGGCATTAGCGTGATCAACTATGCGGATGACACGCAGCTGATGATTTCCCTTGATGGTGCCCATGCAGAATCTCTTGAGACCTTCCACACCTGCATAAGGAAAATGGCAACCTGGCTAAAAAGAAACTCACTACAGTTTAACAGCAGTAAAACTGAGATAATGCAATGCAAAGTGGGAAGAATAGCTAGAAACCTGCCCGTTGACTTTTGGCCTCTGGACTCATGTGAGCCAGTGGCACCAGTAACAACCGTACGGAACTTGGGGGTTAATCTCAATGACAAACTGAGTCTTGAGTCCAACGTCAACAGACAGGTGAGCAGCTGCTTCGCTTTAATGCGGGGCCTTCGAAAGCTGCTGCCCTTACTTCCAGCACACACCAGAGCAACCGTGGTCAGAAGCATCATCCTTAGCCGCCTGGATTACTGCAATGCTCTGCTACTGGAATCTCCTGCTTATCTGATCTCCAGACTTCAGAGCATCCAGGCGGCAGCTGCAAAGATGGTGCTCTCCCGAGGACGTCGATCTTCCACCACTCTTGCTCTGGCCGAGTTGCACTGGTTGCCCATTCAGCAGAGGATCCATTTTAAATCCCTGTGTACCATTTTCAAGGCTGCACATGGCTTAGGTCCTAAACCCCTTCAGACCAAATTCAAGTGGTATGAACCTACACGGACCCTCCGTTCCTCATCCACCAATCTCCTTAGTATACCCAGGATCAGGAAAGCCACTCATGGGGGCAGAGCCTTTAGCATAGCGGCAGCCCACCTCTGGAATAGCCTTCCTCTGTCAATTAGGAAAACCAACGAACTGATGCTCTTCCGCAAAAGGATAAAGACCTGGCTATTTCCTAATGTCACACCTCCATAAAGCTTCTCCCCTCATTTCTGCCCTTACTGCTCAGCCCCTCAGATGCATTTTTCAGCGCCAGGATGCCCGTAGGGTTACAGCGCGCTTTAGAAATGATATAAATAAATAAATAAATATGCCTGAAGGTGCTCTACCAGCTCAACTATGGTGACAGCAGAACCAATGCATCAACAGCTAGAAACTCTGCTTCTGATCTGCTGCCTGGCACATCGCCTCACCAAACTCCACATCAGTACCACTCACCGAAGGCCTCCTCCATAATGATGCAGGACCTCGCATAACAGCCTTGCAACTTCCCGGAACCACCACTCCACAACATATCTCCTCTTCAGGACCTCGCATCAACTCAGCTGTGACACATCCTCGACCCGGAACCTCACAGCGCTCTGCAACCAGGATTTTAGGAACTCTTGTTCAGCGGGCCAGATTTAGTCCCAGAAGCTGGCTTGTGCTCCATTGCAGTCAGCCTGAACTTGTGACTTTGTACAGGTCCGGTGCGATTAGATAGCCACAATTGACACATTCTTTTTTCCACTTAAAACTTAAAGAATGCATATCTGTGGATATACTGTTTTGATTTTTCTTGTTTTGGTCTTAAACTTAAATTACACTGCTTCTGAGCTACACTACAAAGAGCGTTAAGCACAGGTTAATTTGAGGTTTGCTTGTGATTCCACCCTGGCAAAGAGTTGTGGTTTCTGCTTGACTAGGGTTTAAAACCCCCACAACCTATAACTCTTTCTTACAAATGTCAAACCCCCCAAAAACCCTAACTAAGCCATTAGCCAGTGGGTTTGTTCTGATTAAAGATCTTACCTACAGACTTTGGGCTAGATGTAGGTAAATAGGATTTACCGATTCTAAAATACCGAATTTTACCTATTCAGTATTTTAGAATCGGTAAATGCTATGTAGCTAATAATTCGGTAAAAATTACCGAATCATTAAGATTCGGCATTTACCGAATCGGTATTTACCGATTCAGTAATTGACATTAATTCCTATCGGCGTGGAGGCCCATAGGAATGAATGTCAATTACTGAATCGGTAATTACCGATTCGGTAAAATAGGGAAAGAGTCAAGGGAGGCAGGGTGTCACTTTGACACCCTGTTGCACCCCTGAATAGTGCTTGTGTGCACATGTGGCACACATACATGCCCTAGGGGCATGTATGTCTGTCACATGGCACTGGTGTAAATGCACTGATTTGCAGTTACAAAGGTATTCGTTATTTACCACCAACTAATAGTTGGTGGTAAATAACGAATCCTTAAAGCACAGACGCACTCTTCAAAGTGCTTCCTACATGTCATTTACCGATTATGTAAATACCAAATCGGTAAATGATGATTCGGTAAATACTGAATCGATAAATACCGATTCGTTATTTACCGAATCCTCCCCTACATTCCAAATGCACAATACCGGTCGGTAACGGCCGAAATTCTGTAATTTTGGCCGTTAACGACCGGTATTGGGCCACCTACATCTGGCCCTTAGTCTTTGAAATGGAAGTCAAAATTCTCCAGAGGGGGCAGTGTTGCAAGCTGTATCTGCCAAAGTCCTCTCAAAGCTGGATGGCTGCATCTTGAGATCTAGCTGAAGTTTTTGGGTTTGGCACAAAAAGCTTCACCCAATCAAGATGTCTACCTTTTGACTTAGGGCCTGATTTAGAGGTTTTTTTTATTTTTTAAAAAGGCTAACAAATAGAAACAAATACCTAACTAGAAAATAGTATGAATAGGTGTAAGAAAATGGATTATTAATGGGGGTGGATGGGAATCCACAACAAAAAATGAGGCCACAAAGGTGTTAGTGGACAACAGAGTTCCAAAGATATAAACCCGGGCTCAACCCTGTGGTTGCTATGGCACTGAATGGATAGACATAACTTAGGAAAATGAGTAATATATTTAGCAGTAACAAAACCATTAAAAAGTCAAAACGCAACATAATCCCACAGCTAATTTATGAAAACCGAGAAATATTTAATGAGCTAAATGGAAAAAAAGATGTAAAAATCCAATAAGGTGTACTGCCAATGTGAATTAATAAATAATTAAGGCAAAAGGCACCACTCCATAGTCACTGTTTGTAGTTGAACGGGACATAGGTGTAATTACAGGCCAACTGCAATGGAGCACATGTCCGATCCACCAAGTGGGTTTGTTCTGTTTAAAGATCTTACCTTCAGATTTAGTCTTTGAAATGGAAGTAAAAATTCTCCAGAGGGGGCAGTGTTGCAAGCTGTATCTGCCAAAGTCCTCTCAAAGCTGGATGGGTGCTTCTTGAGATCTAGCTGTAGTTGTTGGGTTTGGCACAAAAAGCTTCAACCAATCAAGACTTCTACCTTTTGACTTAGGGCCTGATTTAGAGTTTGTCGGACAGGATTCTCTGCTGTGAATTTATGGAGCCCTCTATCCAACAAACCCTGGATCTGACTAACCATAAGGGTTTTTTTGGGTTTCAGTAGAATTAGGGCGCTCTGCCTAGAATCAACGTTTGAAAGTACATTAGAAGCAATCAGAAAATGCGGTGCGTGAAGAGCGAACGGAGAAAGCCCTTAACCGTTCAAATGAAACCTAAGGCTGTTTCAAACATACAAAAAGCAAAGCTCTCGCAACCACAATTGAGTATAGACAAAGACAAATGTCTTAAATAGGTAAATAACAGTTCAGTAAGAAGCAGCAGCGAATCCGTATGTCTTTAAATCTTGTCCTTCAGGAGGGTTGTTTATTTATTCCACATTCAGCCGACACGTGTTTCGTCGTGTTAAAGTTGAGTCAACACGACTCTTCAGGGCTGATAAAACAGAAACAGTGTAGATATAACATATCACACATGTGTCACAAGTTTCCATTATATTGCATGTTGTGACAAAATTAAATCTAATGATGTAAGACTGTGAAGCCTTATTTGCCCAAAAATTATCGGTGTTTAGCATTGTTTCTTGGGAAGCTTGAAGCATGAATTCTCAGCTTCTTGCTTGTCAGAAATTACGATGCGTGGTGAAATGGTGAGGACGTCTATCAGACTGTGTGTGACATCGATATTCAGTGCTCATCCAAAGTGCCATGCTCGCAAAGAACCTGCGTTAGGAAAGCCTCAGGGAGGACACGTATTCTCTATCCCTATGTGGACAAAGTGAGTGAGTCCGTGATTGTAGTACTTCCTATTAGGTGCCATGGTGGTTAGTGATAAAACAGCATGCTAAAATAGATTCGTCTGTAAATATCCGAACATAGCATACCTAGTGGAGAGACCCACCGGTCCGTAGGTCAGATTCAAAAGATGTTTCAAGTGGAGGTTTCTAAATAAAATTAAAACAAAGGAAAGTGCGGGAGGCATAATAGTGAGGCAAGCAAAAACGTGTGTGATCGGTGATTAAAAAAGTCATCGAGGGTCCTGCTTACCGGTATATGAGGGTATAATAGTAACCCTGAGAAAACTAGTATCTTTAAATGTTCAGCTCTGGATATAGAGCAGTTGAAATTCTTCAGTGACGACAAATCTCTACCAGGTTTGGTGACGTACCCAAAGGAATACTGAATAATAAAAAAAGGGGTACACGTGTATATTGTCAGAGTGTATTCGCTATGAGGCTTGTTAATCGACACTGAAAAGAGCAATTGGAAATTACACCATTGCGAAAGGAAAAGGCCTACCTGGATACGTATGCGTACCAGACCCTACCGGGAGGGGATCCAAAACAAAGGTTTCTGGAAATTAGTAACGGTTCGATCCCTCTCTGGATTACGAACTGTAAGGACAATGAGAAAACGTGAGGAGCAGTCAGCGAAGATCACAACTAAAGTCTCGCTGGTTAAGTATTGTATTGCTCGTGTAGCTGGCAAATACAATTTACAAGTAGCGCTGTACTCACCGGAGTTATGGTATCCCTCCTCTGTGTGTTCCCTGTCGCCGTGTTTCGAAAGACAGACACGTGACCGGAAACAGGAAGAGCTTATATGTCGTTTTCCCCAAAAGACTAGAGCGAAACCGGGTGAGACTAGAACCTCCATGTTGGAAGGGAAATCGTATGTTGAAGATAATGCGGAAAGTAAAAACCCCGTCGGTTTTTAATAAACGCTTACACCCTGCGAGTGAACGAACGTGCCCGTGCGTGTGTATTAGTGACAACATTTTTGTAAATGTCCAACAAGATGTAAATACAGTACAGAGAGAAAATATCTTTTCAAATAATAGAAACCATATCATAACTAATAACATTCGAAATTGTACATTGTATGATAAATAACTGGCATGATAAGCAGATAAAAAACATTCAAATCTTAACAGAGACATTGTCCATAGAGTTCTGCCCACCTAAATTACAGGTTCTAGGTTAACCTATTATTGAGATTGTAATGATAGTTCATAGTTGGTTTGTTATTATCGAACCTTTGACTGGTAGGGTATTCAGTTGCCCAGAAAGAACTGTAGTTCCTGGTCATAATTAAGCCCGTGTCCCACGCATTGAAGACGCATGATCCACGTAGCTTCCCTACGTCTCAGCTTCAGTTCTCGATTACCCCCTCTAATGTTTAGAGGGATGGTGTCTATTCCAAAGAAACGTACCTTGACTTCATCCTCCAATGGTTGACATTCTGCAATGTGTAAGGCCACTGGATATTTAGGATCCCTCTTTTGGATGGCTCTCATATGTTCAGCCATCCTCTCTTTCAAGGGCCTGATGGTGCTGCCTACATATATTTTGCCACATCGGCATTCAATGATATAGACCACGAATTTGGTTAGACATGTAATGTTGTATTTGATGTTATGTTCAGTTCCATCAAAGCCCTTGAAAGTTTTTGTTCCATGTTTGCCCCATTTGCACATGGAACAGAAACCACACTTGTAAAAGCCAATCCCTCTTGTGGTCAGCCAGTCCGGAGAAACAGTAGTCTGTGGAACAGTAGGGCTAAGTTTGTTCTTGAGTGTGAAACCCTTTCTATATGTAATAGCTGGTCTCTCAGAAATCCATTCTTTGAGAGCAGTATCACCTTTCAGTAAGTGCCAGTGTTTATTGAGACTCTTTTTGATCATACCATTCAAGGCATTAAATTCCGTGATTAGTCTTATCTTTTGGGTGGAGGACTCAGGCTCACTACGTTTCTTCAAGCAATCTGTTCTTAAGGAGCGTCTAGCCCTTTTCTCTGCAGTTTTCAGTGACTTCAGGGAATAACCCCTATTAAGGAATCTGTTCTTCATGTTGGTTATACAACTCTCGAATTCTGTGGATTCGCTGCAGTTGCGTCTAGCCCTAAGATATTCACCATAGGGAATGGACTGTATCTGGTGTATCGGGTGAGAGCTGCAAGCATGGAGGATAGAGTTGCAAGCGCTAGGTTTCCTATAGAGTCTGCTGTGTAAAACATTATCTTTCACATAAAACTCCAAATCTAGGAATTCCATCTTATCGTGGCTGTGTTGCATGGTAAATTTGATATCCCAGGTATTGTTGTTCAGATAGTTAAAAAAGGAAAAGAGTAGGTCCTCAGTACCTGACCATAGAAGAAAACAGTCGTCGATATAACGACCCCAGAATACAATGGAGTCGATAAACAAAGCTCCTTTGGTTCCCCAAATTAGATCCGTCTCAAGTGCTCCCATAAATAAGTTAGCAAAAGAGGGTGAAAATTTAGAGCCCATAGCTACCCCCCTCTTTTGGCGAAACCATTTCCGGTCAAAAATAAAGTAATTGTTCTCTAGGATAAGTTCCATCATTTTCAGTAGAATTTTCGTGTGTGCCCACAACGAGGCTGGTCTATTCGAAAGTGTTTTCTCCATAGCCACATAGGGATAGAGAATACGTGTCCTCCCTGAGGCTTTCCTAACGCAGGTTCTTTGCGAGCATGGCACTTTGGATGAGCACTGAATATCGATGTCACACACAGTCTGATAGACGTCCTCACCATTTCACCACGCATCGTAATTTGTGACAAGCAAGAAGCTGAGAATTCATGCTTCAAGCTTCCCAAGAAACAATGCTAAACACCGATAATTTTTGGGCAAATAAGGCTTCACAGTCTTACATCATTAGATTTAATTTTGTCACAACATGCAATATAATGGAAACTTGTGACACATGTGTGATATGTTATATCTACACTGTTTCTGTTTAATCAGCCCTGAAGAGTCGTGTTGACTCAACTTTAACACGACGAAACACGTGTCGGCTGAATGTGGAATAAATAAACAACCCTCCTGAAGGACAAGATTTAAAGACATACGGATTCACTGCTGCTTCTTACTGAACTGTTATTTACCTATTTAAGACATTTGTCTTTGTCTATACTCAATTGTGGTTGCGAGAGCTTTGCTTTTTGTATGTTTGAAAAACCCTGGATCTGCCCACCTCATTTAGAGCCAGCCAGCCTGTTATTATTCAAAACCCTTGATCCATCTGCCTCATTTATAGTCATGCAGACTGTAAGTATTCTGTTCCATCGCTCCCCTGCGGCTTGCTCATCGAGTAAGCTGCCTGCCACCCTTCCCTCCAGGAGGTGGATCCCCTCCTGCTGCTGGCTGCTGATCTGTACTAGTGAGCGCCTTGAACACCCTCCCCCCCCACCACCAGACTACCGTACTACATTTCCCAGCAGCCCTGGAAGTAGTGCCCTCTGGTTTCCTGATTTTTGCACCACCCAGTGCCTTATAGCGCTTCTGTGGTCCCCGCATTGTCCAGGGCATTGACGGGCCTGTTGGAGCCCTGAGGAGACTGGACCATCCCTCTTTTGCCTGACCCCAGCCCAAGGTACTGTGCCAGCCTACATATGTGCACTGCCTGCTGTCCCTGCCCCTGCACTGCTATTCCCTTTGCACTGTCTGTGCGCTACCTGCTGATCATCACTGCTAGTCCCTCTGCACTGTCCCTGCACTGATTTCTGTCCCTGCCATTCCCCAAGCACTGTCCCTGCAATGCATGCTGTACCAGTGCTGCCACTTCCCCAGTGCTGTCCCTGAGCTGCCTGCTGCCCCTGCACTGCCTGCTGTCCCTGCAGTGTTTGTGTGCTACCTGCTGTCCCTGCGCTGCCACTCCCCCTGTGCTGTCTCTGTGTCGCCTGCGTTGCCTCCTGTCCCCTGCTGCCACTCTCTATGCGCTGTCCCTGCACTGCCTGTTATCCCGGCTGCTGTACTGCTGCCACTCCCCCGGTGCTGCTTGATGCCCCTGCACTGCCGCACCCCCTGTCATGTTCATGCGCTACCTGCTGTCCCAGCCCTTATGCTGCCACTCCCCCTGCTCTGTCCCTGCGCTGCCTGCTCATCCTTCCCCTGCGCTGCCACTTTCCCTGCGCTGTCCTTGCACTGCCTGCACAGTCTGCTACCCTTGCGCCAGCGCTACTTCCCCCAGGACCATCAATAAAGGCTGCCACATGGCCAGACAATGGATACATACAGCAGCCGTGCCGCCAATGCACTGCCGGTTGGACAGCACCAGAACCCCATACCTACCTGCCACCCGACAGTCCACCACCAAGAAACTCCTGGATCCTGGATACCAAAACAGCTGCATCTCCTCCTCCCCACGATGGAAGAGGTGTGGCGTAGTGGCCAGGGTGACTGACTCTGGAGAGCGGTGGCTCATGGTACGATAGCCGGTGGCAGATTAGCCCAGCGCCATATGACTCAGGCCAATAGCTTGCTTAATCTTCGTGACGGCCCCGATTGCCTTGACACTCTTAGGGGTAAATGTCCGTGCTTTACAAATACCGGGTTGCATTATATATTATATTGCCCACCAAAGGACCCTTCACCTGCTGACACTGCCACTTCGCCTGTGACACAACGTATGAACGTTCGTGCCCAACTCCAGCTCACAACACAAAGAACACCCCGCAACTGCTCCATTGTATCCTGCTCAAAGCCCCCTCACTCTGCAAACACACCACAGAAATCTGTGACACCATATCCACAATCTCCACGGACATTGCCTTCACCTCTGAAATGTGGCTCATCCCCTTCTTGGTTCCCGACATCACCACTACCACTCCAGAAGGCTGGAAGATGATACATCGTGGCTGAACCAACAAACAAGGGGGAGGCATCGCCATCATCTTCAGGGAAACCATCAGATGCACCATCACTAAACACAACCCCACACCTCTCATGGAACACCTCAACTTCCGACTACAAACCAATGCAAAGCCCACAATAAGGGGCACCCTCGCCTACAGACCCCTGGGACCATGAGCAACATTCTGCAACACCATCCCGAACCTCACCACCAGGCTGGGGCTTAGTTTGCGGAGTTTTGCTACGCAGAACTCAGCGAAGTTACACAACAACTCTGCGAAGTTCCGCTAGTGGCGTAGTACAGTGCTAACTGCAGTTTGTGCTGGTATTCCTGCAGCTTGGGTAAAAATTCTACCCAAGCTGCAGCTTGCAATCGCAAACTTACCATTCACGATCGCAAAGTTACCGTTCGCGATCGGGGAAAAAACTCTGTTGCACATCGTGAAGCGGAGTTTTCTTCACTCCGTGACTTCCATGGAGTGCGGAGTGCAGAAAACTCCCCAAACTCCACCAACGGAGCGAAGTTAACCGCCCAGGTCTACTCACCATCCCACGAGCAAACGACTTGGCAAACTAGTCAGCGAACTCAACTTCCGCATTGACGACCCCAATGTCGCCAAATCCATCACCCTTCTGGAGAACGTGAACAACATTGGTCTCACCCAACTGGTCACCGAACACACGCACAAAACTGGACATGCACTCAACCCCATTCTCACCTCCAGCGACAGAATTATTTCAGCCACAGTACAGAACTCCCCCGGGCTGACCACACCATCATACACTTCACCATTATCGATGCCCAGCACACCATCATCAGGCATCAGATCTCCCACCACAAGTGGAGCAAAGTCACTGAAACTCAGTGGTTAAGGCCTTCACCACTTCCAAACCTGAGGCCTCAACAGACCTCAACCAAGCCATCTAGAACTTCACCACCTGGATCACTGACAGTGCTGACAGAGATGCCCCACTGAAAACTACAAAATGCAAAATGCATGCCTGCTGCGACACACTCAATTTCAACATTCATTTTTATTTATTTAATGCGATTTTATATAGCGCGAACATTAGCCGAAGGTGTAAGAGTGCTTTACATAAGAACCAGTTGCGATACATAAGGACTCATGATTATGTGCGTTGCATAAAAGATACAAACAGAAAAAAATTGCAAATGTACAAGTTATAGTCACACAAGGAGGAGCACTCAAGGAAGGGATACAAATGGATATACTCTAAGAGTCACATAGGAATGGTAGAGAGTACAAAGGTCTACTGCATATACTAGTGATTAGAGTTATCTCTATATACATAGGGAAGGGATACGAATGGATATACTCTAAGAGTCACATAGGAATGGCAGATAGTAAAAAGGTCTACTGCATATACTCGTGATTAGAGTTATCTCTATATACATAGGGAAGGGATACGAATGGATATACTCTAAGAGTCACGGAGGAATGGTAGATAGTACACAGGTCTACTGCATACACTTGTGATTAGAGTTATCTCTATATACATAGGGAAGGTATACAAATGGATATACTCTAAGAGTCACTTAGGAATGGTAGATAGTACAAAGGTCAACTGCATATACTAGTGATTAGAGTTATCTCTATATACATAGGGAAGGGATACGAATGGATATACTCTAAGAGTCCCCACCTGGCCCCACTAAACACCCTGACCCCCTTAGCCATCCTGTCTTTCATCCACTCCCGGGCACCCACTGATCGGTGCCCCAGCAGCTCTACAACCTTTTAAAGAAACTAATCAGCACACAACTCACCAGCATCCTCAACACCTTCATCTCCACAGCAACTTTGATAGACAGATAGAAACATGCAACATCAGGTCCCTCCTAAAGAAAGCCTCAGAGGACATGACCCGTGGCGGCATAATAGGACATGCTTTCCGGTCTCTCCACTCTTGCCCAGCTAGGCCTCAGTCTGTAGCTGCTGATTGGAGGCCATCGGGGACAGACTCCCCTAGTAAAATATTCCCGAGTGCTGGTGAAGCCGGTGGAGCAGTTCCGGCTTCCCTGGCACCCGGATTCGAGAGAGCGGGCCGGTGGGCTGCCGGAGACAGCTGCATGCGCGTTTACCCTGTGGCTGGGAGAAGGCAGCCACCCTGGACTGGAGGGGCGATATAAAGATCAGGGAGAGGCACACTGAGAGATCCTTCTGTGGTCTTGAGGAGAAGGTGCGGGTTGGACCCGAGGATAGACGGTGGTCCTGGATGTGAGCAGAGTGGATGCTGCACCCTGGGGCAGACCAGCGACTGCAGGAACGGAGTGTGAGAGTGAGGCTGGAGGGCCCATGTGAAGAGAACGCGCCGGCTTACACCCCGTGGCTGTGCAGAGGTGACCTGTAGATCCCCAGCTGCGAGGCTGAGAAGCAAGGGAAGGCACCAGGAGCAGAACTGTGGTGACCTCGTACCCCCGGTGTGTGGAGGACCAGGCAAGTCCTGAGTCCTGCAGCGGGAGGAGAGAGAGTGTGGTGCTCTGGGGCTCACCAATGCTGTAGAAGCAACGGTGTGTGTTGGGGGGCCCCGGACGACAGTCAACAGAACCAGAGCAGGTGGCCTAGACAGCAGGGACACTTGCTGGAAGAGCCTGGCCTGAAGGAGATGGTGGGACGTCCTGAGGCCCTGATTTGATGGCTGGAATAATCACCAAGCCCCCCGCTGCCTCTGATGAATGCTAAAGACACACAGAGATGAGGAGCGGTATTGGAGGGGATCGAAGATGGGCCTGGAGCCGATGGCAAGGCTTTGAAGCTTGGAGCTCACCTGTGGTGGCCCCTGTCCCCCTCTGAAGAGGCCCCCTCTGATACCCAGCAAAGTAGAGGGGTTAAGAGGCGCATCACGTTGGGGACAGGGAGTGGAGTTGGCCCAAACAGGGGGACAGTGTTATCGGGTGGGCCTTGGGGAGTTGCAGACTGGCCGAGAAGATAACTAGGGGGCAAACACCCTGAGCAATCAACTGAAGAAAGGCCAGTGCCCTCGCGGCCCCCTTCCCTCCCACTGTCTCCCGATATATAGCTGCCTGCTCTACAAGGATTGCGGGTGCTGGAGGTGGGGAACAGACATACCTGGCAGGATTTGCCAGTGGCAGCGAAGCTGGGGTTCCCCCCCTTGCCTGCATTGGCCCAAGGCCCACATCAGAGAGACAAAGTCTAGGGCCTGGAGACCAGCTTGGAGGACTGGAGCCAGTGACAAGCCAGAGACCCTGAGGTGAAGAGCCGGCGGCCACAATCTAACTAGGGCCAAGACTCGAGGACTGTACTCAGGTCCCCAACACACCAGGTGAAGAAAAGCAACTCGCTGTCCCTTCACAGCTGGAAACCTGGAGAGCATCGGGGGTAACCTATGGCCCGGTAGAATACATTGCCCCCTTGGTTCTGCCTAAAGCTAGCTTTGGTGATCTGCGCGAACAGCGTGGAGCAATATTCGGGACATGTCCCCCCGCAAGAGGAGGAAGAACTGATCGGTTAGAGACATGCTCCTCAAGATGCCTAACTCACAGGGTGAGTGTCCCAACCCTCAGAAGTACACAGAAGAGGGAGAGGGAGTAGATGGAGTGGAGGGCCTGGTCAGTCGCTCCTTCCTGAAATCACTTTTCACGTCGCTCCAAGAGGATCTTTCATCCATGAACCACAACCTGTTGGCTGACCTCAGGGTGGTCCGCCGAGACCTGGACTCCCTGGGGGAGAGGATTAACACCTTGGAGCATCCCTCAATGGGGAACTTCGGCAACTGCGCTCAGTGGCCAAGGCCTACAAGCTCCTGGGTATCGAGGTTCCTTCAGTGGAGGAACCACAACATAGCAAGACAAGTAGATACCACCGGAGTGGCCATCAAGCCTCCAACTCACAACCTACTTCCTGATCCGGACACCATGGCCAAAGATAGACAATCGGTCCTGGTGACCCTAACCGGGGATTCCCCTGGAGCAACGCCGCAATGACAAGCGGGCGAAGATTGTGGACAGATACTTTTCCTGGTTCTCTCTCTACAAGCGCTTAGGGCTGGGTTTGGGCAGGAGCAGGGAGATGCTGGCTACTGGTATCTGTCTACTAACTCTCTAGGCGCATATCGCTCAGGACTCTATTCATTCATGTTTGTTCACTGGTTCATAGTTTCACTTGTTTTTTTTTGCTCTCCCTCCTGGGATCCACTAATGCTTGGCTTCAAGTTATGTCGGATATACTTACTTGCCTTCTTAGGGATCCCTGCAGGTGGGGGTCTCCCGGTATGCACTTGTCTCTAGTTTAGCTCTCAATCCTTGTCTCAACCCATATGGTAGCGAACACTAAAATCCTCACATTAAATGTAAAGGGGCTGTCTAAGCCGAATAAAAGAAGGGCTTCTTTATCTTGCCTAGAGCAGTCTGGCACACAAATATGCCTGTTACAGGAATCTCACCTCCTTGCCAGGAACACACATAGACTCTGTTTGAAGGCTTTCCTGCACCAATACTTCTCCTCACACACAACCAAACGAACCAGAGTCGCCATTCTCATCTCCAGTACCTCTGGTGGAATGCTGGGTGCAAAACTGTCTGAAATTATGGGGCAGCTTTTAGCTATCTCAGTAACCATCAACACACACACTTTTACTTTTGGTTCTATACATGTGCCAAATGAGGGGTAAAAGGCATTCCTCTGACGAATGGTGATGGACTATCTCTCCGGATAGGCAAATCTTGCAGGGGGGAGACATGAACCAAGTAATCGATAATCAATTAAACCGTTCCGCTCAGCGGCAAGGGAAGGTGGGGGCCCTTTCGCAGACTGGGAGGGACTGGCTACACCACCTTGAACTGGTGGACATTTTGCACTCCCTACACCCACAGACCACCGACTATACGTTTTATCCACATGCGCACAAAACTTACACTAGAGTTGACTATTTCACCGGGTTTCAATCCCTGCTCCCATCAACTTTTGTCTCGAAGATTGAACCCCGCTCTCTCTCCGATCACGCTGCACTGACACTTACACTAGTGATCCTCCCCCAGACAGGCCTCCTTACTATTGCCAGTTGCGTGACACACTTTTACATTGCCCTGCATTGGTAGAATGCTTGCTAAGACATTAGAGGAATTCCTGGATTTTAATGATAACGCTGACACCTCAATTACCACCCTACAGGAAACACTCAAACTGGTTGCAAGTAGGCCTGAGCGGAACGGAATTTGGGCAATTTCGCGTTCCATGGAGAACACAAAATTGCCCAAAATTCTGCGTTCCACGACTTTATGAAATTTTTTGCTTGTTCACGTCCACAAAATGCGTGTTCGCGAGATATTTCCCTCCAAGCATGCAACCAGCGTTTGTGAACAATAAAAAGCATCGCGAACAAGCAATTCCACGTGTTAGCGGAATTTCTGCGTCTTCGCGGACATTTTTACCGTTTCGCAGAGATTTGCGTAACGCGAATATGCAAATTCCGCCCACCCCTGGTCGCGAAATGGGAACTTACTGCTACTTCATCAGTGGATAAGATGGAGCCTCACCAAACAACTACAAGAGTTAGAGTGTATTGATAAGCGGACGGGGGCACCCCAGGTACAGCAACTATTTGAGGCAGTGAATTCAGAACTCGCCAACCTAGATTTGGATAAAGCCTTTTGGCCAGCAAACTGGGCACCCAAAACCAGGCAGCTACCGTCCATGCAGTCTATGATGCGGGTGGCTCTAAATGCTCGAGTGACGCAGACATAACATGTGCGGTCCCGATTTTTGCGCTAAACTTTACACAGCTCAACATATTTTAGAACAGGCCTCCCTTAATTATCTACAAGGGGTAACTCACTCTAAACTGACACCAGAAAAGGCTGCTAGCCATGACACCCCAATCCGTATAGAGGAAGTGATATCAGCCATAGCCTGCCTTAAACATCTCAAATCTCCTGGCCTTGATGGGTTCTACGCTATTTTTGAACCAACTTAGCACCCTTTTTAAGCAGGCTCTTTAATGCGATAGGCGACTCCTCCGACATCCCCCCACAATGCTTCTGGCATCGGTTGTCATACCACAAAACCAGGCACAGATGGTCAACACTGTGCCTCTTATCATCTGATATCTCTCTTAAATACTGACCTAAAGCTTTTTACGGGGATCCTGGCGGCCAGGCTCGGACCCATGATGCCGGGACTAGTGGATTCGGACTAGTGTTGGTTTGTAGCCAGTATGTAATGCAGTGATAATACGCGGAGATGACTCAATCTCCTTGATAAGGCCCAACATCAGAGGGTGGAGCAAGTGGTGTTGTGGTGGATGCTGCAAAATCATTTGACAGGGTGCACTAGCCGTATATGGAGGCCATTTTCATGCAGTTTGGGTTGGGAGACCGCTTCCGCAAATCGGTATTTAGTAGCTACAGTCCCCCCACAGCCACGGTACAGGTGAACAGGCATTCTGCAGACCCCTTTCCGATTGCCCGGGGCACAAAATAGGGGGGCCCGCTCTCCCCGCTATTATTCGCTCTTTACATGGGGCCCATGGCCCAGAGAGTGTAGGAGAATCCACTGATATCCGGGGCTTGGTTTGGGGGGGAACGCCAGAACATAAGCATTTACACGGATGTTGTTGTCGCAACACTGGAGGATCTCTAGATCTCCATCCCTGCATTTTTCATTAAGCTCGAGAGCTTCACAGAAGCCTCAGGATACCAGGTCAATGTTTTAAAATCGCAAGTCCTTGGGGCTTCCCTTAACTCTTCTACTAAAGAGGCCCTTAAACTCCTATGCCTGATTCAGTGGGCGACGGAATCGATTCCATAGCTCGGTATTAAATTGGCAACATCGACACAGTTCACCGCCGCCTGGAATTACAAACATCTCCTTTCCCAAATCCGATTAGACCTGCACCCATGGAGGTTATTGGGCCTCTCTTGGCTCGGTAGCATGGGGGCACTCAAAATGAACGTGTTAAAAAAAATACTATACATCTTTCCGACACTCCCAGTGGATTGCCCCCCCGCCCCCTGGCATTATCAAATCGCTTCAGCAGGAATTCCTCTTGTTTGTCTGGGCAGACAAGAAGCCTAGGATATAAAGGGAGCTAAGCTGCAGATCCCCTAGGGAGGGTGAGTTGGGAATTCCTAATATAGGACGTTACTATCAGGCTGCCCAGCTTTGAGTTTTACAGGAATTGTCTCATAGTGAATCGGAATTTATTTTTATTTTTTAAGGAAAGAGCCATCGCTGACCAGTCTCTGTGGAAGATCCCTTTCCTCCACAAAACTCAACACCCTGCAGGCTATATGGATCATCGGTCACTCGCGCAACATTAAAAACCTGAGATTCAACTGAGGTAAGGTGCAGTTTTACTTCCTTCCCGTCTCCCCTTACGCCTATCGTTAACAATTTGGATTTCACTCCAGGCCTCGACCTGGTAGCCTTCCAACACTGGGATAAGTAGGGGTGTAGATCGATAGGACATCTCTTTGATAAGAAAGGCCAACTGACCTTTAAAGATCTTCGCTCCCACAGCACATGTCAGAGATCGAATACTATCACTTCCAACAGGTGCAACACTGGGTCATGCGTCCCTCGGTATGGCAAGGAGCTCAGAGACCCTTACGAAAAATGGCTGCACACCAAAACATCTAGCAAATACCTTATCACTGAGCTCTACCATTTATTGCGCCCTCCAGAAACAGCGGTCATCTCCGCAGGTCAGCCATGCTGGGAAGCAGAACTGGGAGTATTTTTTCACAAGAAGGAATGGGGCGACATCTATTATTGGGCACGCCACACTGCGCAGAATGTTTCTGGCATGAAAACGGTGACCAATTGTCGCCAAATATTGGTATCTCATGCCCCCCAGACTTCACAGAAGCAACCCCATCTACAAACCAGACTGCTGGAGGAACTGCGAGTCAGAAGGCACGCTAAGACACTTGCTATGGGGTTGCCCCACACTTTCTCCATACCGGGAACAGATTCTAAATGATATAGATAAATACTTTCATAGACAGATACAGCTCTTTCCGGCATACATCGTCCTAGACCTGCCCAACGCACTCACATTTCCGATCAGATCGGGCAGAGGCAGACAAATGGGAATAGCTCTGGGTGGTTTTAGAAAATGGGGATCCCTATATACCTATTTGACTTTGCTATACATAGGGAAATAAATTACTTTAGAGAAAAGTGCTATAGCTAAGTCAGTCAATTACTTGACAAACCCACGAAGAATTTAATGTTAGGTGAACACCCAAGTACCTTATAGTGAATTACATTAATAAAGCTTGTCACACAACTGTAGATGAAAATACATATTTATAAACAATTTATTAATTGTTTTTTTAGAGTTTGACATCAATGATAACTTATTTCTTTAAAAAAAAAAAGTTATCATTGATGTAAAACTCTAAAAAATCAATTAATAAAATGTAGGAACTTACCTGTCCAAAATACTTGCATCTTTTGTCTCTCACAACGCCCCCACAGAACACCCCTTAATCTGCATGACCAGGAAGTACAGTTCATAAACCCGTATTCAGTTCTATTGACCCAATATCAAATCAGCCCAGGGAGGGAAAGAGGCAGGGGATGGGTTGGGAGGGATAAAAGGGGGGAGGGGATTGTGTTGGGGCTTCTTGTAATGTGCCCTGCTGTCCATGTATGATCTTTTTGGCTCATTATTGGTGGCAACGTTTGATGCATTAACTAAACTTATCAATATGAAGATTTGTACCTAAAGAAAGCCTCAGATGACCCCAACAATCTAAAAAAATATCACCTGATCTCCCTGCTCTCCTGCCCAGCCAAAGTTCTCGAGAAAGCCATCAACCATCAGCTCACCAAATTCCATGAAAAAAATGACCTCCTAAACATTTCTCAATCAGGATACCATGCCAACCACAGCATTGAGAACGTGATGATTGCTGCCACAGACAATGTCAGAACACTCCTCAGCTGTGGATGGAGAAACAGTGGCCCTGATCCTCCTCGACCTCTTTGCGGCTTTCACACAACACCCTCATCAACAGATCAACAGACCTTACAACATAGGCATACAGCAAGACACCCTCAAGTTAATAGCCTCCTTCCTTACAGGATCCACACAGAGCATACGGCTGCCTCCCTTTACCTCTGCACACAAAGACATCAGAAGTGGCATGCCACAAGGATCATGCCACACCCCCGCCCTGTTCAACATCTACATGCCCCACCACGGACTCAACATAATCTCCTATGCAGCGACCCTCAACTGGTCTTCTCGCTCACTGAGACCCCTCCAATGCCAAAACCAACTTCAGCAATGCCATGGCCAACATAGCCAAATGGACGAATGAATGAGAGATAACTGCCTCCAACTCAACTCCAAGAAAACTGTAGTACTGATCTTCTGGAAGAACACCTCTGCATGGGACCACAGCTGGTGGTCTGCAGAAATCGGACCTACGCCCCTATGACTGACCATGCATGCAACCTGTGCATCATCCAACTGACCATGTTGCGGCAAGTCAACACAGTCCCCTCCTCCTGCTTACACACACAGTGCATGCTACGCAGAATCTTTAGATAGATCCCAACCAACACCAGAAAGACTGTCACTCAGGCCCTTCTCACCTACTGCCTCGACAACGGCAATGTCCTCTATGCCGGGATCTCCAACCTGCTCCTCGCAAAACTCCAGACCATATAGAACGCTGCAGCCAGACTCATCCTGAACCTCCACAAACAAACTCACATCACCCCACCTGAAAGACCTCCACCGGCTCCCCAAATGTTGCCAGTTCAGAATCCTCATGCATGCCTACAAAGCCTTCAATGACTTAGGATCTTCCTTTCTCAACTATTGACTAAACTGCCACCAACCCAGTAGACACTTGTGCTCTTCTTCACGAGCCCTAGCACACCCCCCAAATCCGTTTCAGCCGTAGCGGTGGCTGCTCCTTCTCCAATACCAATGCCAAGACCTGGAACGACCTTTCCCCCAAGCTCCGTACCGCCCCCTCGCTGGAAGACTTCAGAAAGAGACTCAAGACCTGGCTCTTTGACACAGCACCCAGATACTGCTAAGGGTGACAGTGTTGCATTTAATAAATGCTGTTTCATTGATTCATTGCTATGTCATCAGAGGTAATGAAAAAAGAATATTAATATTTGCAACACCAATTAGCTTACTAATCCTCAACAAAACACAACTAAGTTGATTGATGTGTATTTAAATGATAACACTTGCCCAAATATATAAACTTCACCGCCAATACCACAATACTAACATTCCCCCAATATATGCACTACTCCCTAACAAGCAGAGTTCAACATTCCAAGGTCTAATAACAACAATTAAAAATAAAACACACAACTATTCCCTGCAGAAAATAGTCATGGACTTCAAGCAAACCAGTATATGTACAGTACTAAAAGTCTAGCCACATACATCCATACAAGACTGTTATTATCATTTTAGCTAGCCATCATGGAGGTAACGCCAAAGGTCAACACCTAGCATTGAAGGATTAACCAATACTTAATTTGCATATGAAATGTAAAAGCTGGCCTTAGTGCCTTCAACTGAAGAGACAAAATATTACGACTTATTTCTATCAGGAGAACAAACAAAAAAATCTCCTCTGCTAGACTATTTTGAGGGCACGTGGTTTGAATGCCTACAACTGTGCCAATCCAAGTTTCATATTTTATGGTGGAATGTGTACAATAGTGTACTTTCACAGGAAACCAAAACAACAATGCTGTGGAAAGGTGGCACAATTCCTTTTTAGGCAGTCTTAGAAAAAGCCATCAAGCATTCTACCATTTTATTGTGACACTAAAACAAATACAAAAAAATAAGAGCTCAAACTAACACAATTCCTGACACAACTGGAACCCAAAAAATGTAAAGAAATATTACAAATGCACGAAATGCTAGCCAATAAAGAACTCCTTTTTGTAAACAATCCATTGTGTTAATCTATAATACGTACACCACTATAAAAAATAATCTAAACATAAATAACAATAAACTGCACAAATAATCAAAACCTAACACCATAGCACAATACCTAATTTCATACAATTAGGCATACTTTAGGAAAAAGGTCAAAACCTGGCTGTTTCCTAAACAACTCTAACTTGTGCACCCCATTCTGCTCCTCCAATTACGTCCCGCCCCCTTTTGAGCCTCCAGCGCCAGGAAGCCTGCAAGGTGACAGTGCGCTTTATAAGTCACATAAATAAATAAATACATTTTTATTAATTCATTTATTGATTATGATATAAATATGAAACATAAAAAAATGAAATAATCAAAAACATGAAAGTAGTTAATAAATCCTAAACCAGCAACACCTCAATAATTAGTGTATGACAAAAACATTACTAATTTCAATACAGTTCCCATTAATAACATTACTAAAGTACTTGAATTCACATATTTAACCGTTGTTCAAATATACAATACCTAAAAACATAATAATAATAATAATAATACAGACAACACATAATATTAAACCATACATATAATATCTTCTTATAATAAAATATATATATCCCACTTACCATTTCAAAACACATTTTAAAAATTACTTAGGAATCAGTAGCAGAAGTTATTTACCTATAATTCTAAAGTCTGACCTCTCACCTCTTGTGGTCTTCGCTGTTACTAAATTTCTAGCAGCAATGTGGAATACCCGAAGGCCACTGGTGCTCAATTTTTAGGTCGGGACAAAGAGTGCATAACTTTAGAACTGTTTTGAGGCTGCCCCCTTAACTTTAGCAGGGCATGTGGGGCTAACTGATATATATAAGAATTAGTTATTATTATGGACTAGCTTCATCATCCGCTCTTTTAACTTTTTAACTTTTTAAACTTGTATGTATTGTTTTAATGTTTTATTCCTGTCTTTTATGACATACCATGTCGAAATAAAGATTGCATGATGATGATATCTACCTATAATTCAATATTTACCAACAATATCATACATCCCCAAAATAATCTAGTATAAAAAGATCCCTCAAAAATACTAAATATAGGAATAAAGTGTATTAACAAATTAACATAAGCAATATCACCTATATTGACATGCTTTGAAATACCAAACGTTATTACAAAAATATAATAAAAATGATCCAGGAAACCAACACAAATTAAGTTAAATATATGTAAAACTTTAGAAATAAAAAATACAATATATTTTCCTTCAATTAAAACATGCTAGCTTTATTTAAAACCCATCTATCCACTATCATAGAACACCTGTAAAATCAAAAAATAGATATCCACCCACAAAACATACTATACCCATAAATGAAAGCATTACTGGGCAGATTTAGCAACACTCTACGCCGGTGCAAAGTCTCAGGAATTGACACAAGAGATTCTGTAACTGGAAGGGTGTCCTTCCAGTAGAACTGGGAACAATAAAACCATTGCTCCCTGTTAGTGCCTGTTTACCATGGGCGGTAGTGTCGGAATGTCCATGACCACCCATGGGAAACCCTGTTGACGCAAATTCATGCAAGAGAGTCAAACCACTATTTGTGTTACTTATAGGCTATTTTCAAAGCAAAAACATAAATATTTTATCAGCACTTGTTCCAAAGGTATGTGTGTAGCACAAGGAAGCCTGAAAGAGCACTATGCAGGGGAAGTGAACAACAGCATCACATCTTAATAGATATGGTGCTGCCCTGTTCCCGCCTCCTAACACAACTATGTGCTGCATCTTAGGGAGCTGCACTGCATTGCACTATAAATTTGTAATTTATCCTGTTAACCGCCTTAAACAGTGATAAGCAACATTTGCAAACTCTTTGTAAACCTAAACTTTAAATAGACAAAAACACATTAAGGCCCACCGCACACACCTTACACTCTATTTCCCAATCCAATCCGAGCTAAAGCTCTACTATACTATTCCACATGAACTAAACTACCTAACAATCCACCAGATCCGAAAGAATCGAGTAGAAATTAGAAAATAACGTGCTTACTGAATCGAAGAACAACACACAGGAACCATTATTCAAGAGATCCACCGCTAAAGACTGAAAACAGACTACAGGGGAGGCAAAAAAGGATTTTAAAAAAATCCTTTACATTACAGCAAATAAAGAAAGAAATATTAAGAATGCATTTCAATTGAAAAAAAAAATAAGAACATGCAAATAACAGTGGTAAAACTGCTAAAAATATGTAATAAATATATGGAAATGAAGTTTAAAAAATATGTAATAATTGATCAAATGTATTATTTATGTAACGATCTTTGGGTTGAATTTGTATGTGTTATAGTGAAAGGTGAATATACTCTGGTGGCTCATCAAGGAAGGTGAGAAATAGTATTTGTGTGGGCTAAAACATAAAAGAATTGTTAGGGGTGTGCCTTTTAGTCAAAATGTGCAGATTTTTAAAAATCCCTTGCAGAAACAAGTGGCCTCTCTGAATAAGGGCCAATTGGACTGATTCCTCCATAATGAGAGGAAGTAAAGAGTTGTCCAGAGAATAAAGCATGCTGAATCCTGCCCTCCCAATCGTCTCCCTCCACATCCAAGCAGTGCAACGGATATTATGTATCTGCACAGTAGGACGAGATGTGGGAAAAGCTAGAACAGTCTGCAATGTACCTGATTCCCGCTGGTCGCACTCATAGAGGATATGCGAGAGTTGATGAGATAGATAGTACCAGAAGGAGTCAAACTACGCGTGTGCAGCAAAGTAGTATGGGCCTTATTTATGAAGGCCTTGTGACACTTTTGCGCTGCTGTTGCGTCATTTTTCGTGATGCAGAGGTGGTGTAAACAATGCGCCACATTGCAACATATATACAAGGTAACACATCTATGCAGATGCGTCACCTTGTAAATCCCTGCGTCAGGTATAATGTATGAAGGGCGGGCGTTCCCACGTAAAAAAAGTGTTGTAGGAGTGGCACGGTGAAATCTATGAGATTTCACTGCAACACATCTAGGACTCCACTGCGTCAAACCTTACACATGCCACATGGAAGGTGAAAAGGTGAAGCAGTGCAATGGGTATAGGCTTACCCCAGCATTGCTGGAGTTGCGTCATTCTTGCGCCACTACTCCAGTAATGATTGACTTCTCTGCCGACAGATACGTCAGGATTCCTTACATATCTGACCCTGACGTATCTGTCTTTCCTTGCACCATGGACCACCCTACCTTAAATGCAGCGCATACATCGTGTCGCAAGGAGGGAGCAGTGAAATCTGTTGCATCGCGTTTTTGTCGCTGTGATGCAACAGTTTTCATAAATGAGGCCCTATGTTTCTATATTTGGGCAGAAATAAAAAAGAGGCAACTTTTAAACAGCGCACTTCAGACTGGCCTTCTGCCCAGATGAGCTTATGGAGCAGGCAGTTCGTAGATAGTAGAATAGTGTTATTATTGAGCAGATGCAACTTTTTAAGGGGAATGAGCATCTTAACAATGGGAAGCTTGCTTAAACTAGACAGGGCAATTTTATCCAGCGGTCCATGCGTTCAGACAGCTTTGGATCGCATCTGTTTCCCGATTGGTGTATAAATATGAAACAACAGTGTCTGTACCCCACCGGATAGGTGGGGAGAGGCAGCATGTCAGATGTTTTCCTGTTTGTTCAGATGCTAGAATGGGCAAAAAAATCTTTAACTTCGTCAAAAAGGATATAACATTGACCTCAAGGTTTTTGAAGTAAAACATTGTTGTGCACATAAAGAGAAGGCAGGAATTCCCTACAAGGGAAGGTGAAGCTTCAGCAGGAATTAAACTCTTTAAGACAGCAAGAAAGAGGGTCCATCGTAAGGGTGAAATCAGCTAAGACAATGTTCACCCCTATCGTGTACTCCTCCTGTCAGCAAACGGATTTGGTATGCATCCACTGGTCCAGACCCTCCAGACTACAGACATTTGTAGTCATTTACTAAGAGATAAAAAACAGTTACTCAAAACCTTGAAGGGATGGTGAACAAATTTAGCCAATCCAGCGAGCCAAAGGCCTACTCCGCACCTCATGGTATGGAGACTACATGGCATTCACTGCATCCAATACTATTGAGACTGTGTTGATGTAGGGCTTAGTTTGATACATCATGGTGACATAAGAATGGATGTTATTTTGGGGCGTGGCTAGCAGCATGGCCGGTTAGGAAGTGAGACTGCGGAGCTCCTGGGCGACAGCCGCGTGATCCGACGTTACAACAGACCGCAACTTCCCAGGCACGGCCCGAACTGTGGCTGAAGGTGTCCTGTAACTGATACGAGGAACGCAAAGTAGCACCGCAGTGGATACGCCGTGTAAATAGCGGCGGATTACCGGGTCCGTGAGCGGACTACACCAAGATGGCGGCCAGTGGTCGAGGGCGCCGAGCGCTGTGAGGTTTGTCAGCCGACTCTTGCCATCGCCCAGTGTGAGACCCTGTCGGAGTGGAGGATCCGCGCGTCGGAGGAACCTCCGCGAGCGCTCCCTGGTGAACGCTCGGTCCCCCGCCAGAAACGGAGGACTTGAGCGGCGAGGTGGCCTGCACCAAGATGGCGCCCGGAGTGACAGAGAGGAGTCCGCGGTCGTGAGCGGAGTGCGGCGCGCTGCTGGCAGGCCGGCGAGAGGAGACCCAACACACTGATTGCCGGCGAGAGGAGCCGCGGGAGACGTGAGGGGTTGCCACCATACCGCTCCTTGAATAGAAGGGACCTAGTCCCACCCGGCGGTGGAGAGCCTGCGGATGGGGAGGTGAGCCAGGGAGTGAGAGGTGAAAGTGGATGTCTGGCCCCCATTGCGGAGACACACAGCAGTGCCAGACCCGTCCGCCCCAGAATCCCACGCATTGAGGGGAGATCTCACCCACGAGGCCACCCGCTGCGAGCAGGCGGGGACACTCAGAGGCATCCGGGACGGCTATAGACCTAGCCCCCCCTACCCACCGCATGCAATAAAGGCTCTCAACATTAGCGCGACAAGACTACCATCACGGGTCTGGCAGTGGCCATCACGCTGCAGGGTGGCATTGACAACGTGCTGCAGAGAGGCGCTAACCCTCGTGGGACCTGAGATACCAGCAGGGCCTGGGGAGAGGGGCACGCCGTAAGGCGCAACAGGGGGCTGCCGGCCGACTCCCCCAGCCACCCACGGGGAGAGGTCTATCCAGCCAGCGATCCACTGGGCCAGCGAACGCACGAGGAAGTCATGGGGAGAGGAAATGTCCCGCCGAAAGGACCAAAACAGGGCCCGATGGACAATTACGCGGCCCCGCGCCGGGTGGCGGATGGACTCCCAACAGTCCCCACCATGGATTCTGACGCGGACCGGCTCATGGCAGCAATCCAGGCATCTCGTACAGACATACAGGAGTCCAGAGCTGCATTAGAGGTCAAAATTGGTGAGGTGGGCTCGGAGGTGACGCTTCTACGACAGGATTTTCGCAACCTCTCGGACAGGGTCACGGCGGCCGAAACACGAGTGGGAGAGGCTGAAGACACTATCACAACGCTACGGAAGGACATGGCAGAGCTCCAGGCATCGCATCGCCAGCTCGCGTGGAAAGTGGATGACGCCGAAGATAGAGCGCGGCGCAACAATCTACGCTTTGTGGGATTTAGGGAAGGAATTGAGAAGAACGACATGGTGGCCTTCCTGCAAGCGTGGCTGCGAGACACATTCCCACGGGCGCCATTTTCGCAATGCTTCATAATAGAGAGGGCGCATAGGGCGCTCCTTGCGAAACCGCCGGAGGGGGCCCGACCACGACCGGTGATTGCACGATTTTTGAACTTTGCAGACAGAGACCTGATACTGAAAGAGGCGAGAAAACTAGGCGAGATCCGGATAGAAAATGCGCACATCATGATCTTTCCGGACTACAGCCAAGAAGTGCAAAAGCAGAGGCGATCCTTTGATTCAGTGAAGGCCAAGCTCAGAGACATGAAACTTTCATACATGCTACTGTTCCCTGCGAAACTTAAAGTGCTATTTAATGACCAGACACTCTTCTTCACTCACCCGGAAGACGCATGGCAGTGGTTGGAAGAACGTCCAATCCTGAACAGTAGAGAGATTGCACTACGTGAGGAGCTAGACAAGTCTCTGAAAAACAGGACGCAATGGGAACTTCCAAAGCCTCGGAGACTGAAATCTAGAAGAGCCAGGAGACAAACGCCACTGACGCCGTACAACAGCCGCGATATGGGGCAGGCAAGGAGGGGGCGGTCGGCCTCTCCGGGAGGAGCAGCAGCACCGGCTTCGAGATACGAAGTACTACGCACCTCGGCGAGATCTGAAGGTGAGGAGGAGGACACGCACGACAGTCACACATCCGGCGGAGGAGAGGGGGACGAAGAAGATGACAGACAATCAGATCATCCGTTGGTACGAGAGATCAGGGTGCTGGAACGGGACAGGTCAGAACCACACAGCGCACCGGAATTCGAATCGCAAGGCTCTAAATCCTGAAGAGAGACAACGTATGGCGAACAAGGTATCATCGGCCCAGGGACATTCCGATAATAGACTACAGACTCATACGAGGGAAGGCGGGAAAATATGGAGTGGCAGTCAGCTACAGGAAAGCACGCAAGTTGACACTCCCCCTTTATTGTATTGCGTTTGACACGATTGTAAGGTTGTTGGGGATTTGTTAGGGAGGGGGGATTGGGTGGGCGACAGGCCTACTCCTTCGGAAAGCGATGCCAGTGTTAAGGGCACACCTGGAAGGGGAGGGAGGTGGGCTGGGGGGGAAGTTCATGTTTGTCGGGGTACAAGAGGGGTAACACTGCGATCATACACTTTGACACGCCTGCGCCTACGTCCGAGGTGGAAAACATTGGCAGACAAGGTAAAATCTTCGCAATGGCAGATACACTAGATCCACCACAACAGGAAGACAGGGGGGTTTCCATCCTAACCTGGAACGTGAATGGCTTGGGCTCTAAAATTAAGCGTGGGCTAGTTACTGCTTATCTCAAGAGAATGGCACCAGACATAATTCTATTGCAAGAAACACACCTGCGCGGGAATAACTGTGCTTTCATAGCGAGAGTGAGATATGAGGTCCTGGCGCATGCAGGGTACACAACAGGCTCGAGGGGGGTAGCGATACTTCTCAAAAAGTCGTCCCCGTTTTGTATCACTCGTACATGGAGTGACTCGCAGGGCACTTATGTGGGAGTGCAGGGAACATGGAGGTGGCTTAGATACACCATACTCTCGGTATATGCACCACCGAAGCTCCAAACACGTACACTCACGGCAGTTGCACCCATTCTTCTAGACACAGCTGACACAATACAGATAGTGGGAGGGGATTTTAATGATGTCATGTCTGAAGAGCAGGACAGGACTGGCCACAACCGTAGAGTAGCCACCCAGACAGCATTGTTCCAGCAGATGGACACAATTGGCCTCACCGACATATGGCGCTGGCGTCACCCTACGGAGACCGCATATTCATTCTACTCAGGGGCACATCGGGTCTTTTCTAGACTAGATTATATATTTATAGCAAGACAATACCTCACTGCAGAGGACGTAGCAGAATACAAAGCCCGAGGGATCTCGGATCACTCGCCCCTGTTTGCAAAGGTGGGTGGGGTGCAAAAAGGGAAAGGTGCGGAATGGCGACTGGCGGCCTGGGAACTTCAAAAACCAGAGTTTGCAGCTTCTGAACTGGGATGGTACAGTGAGCTAAAAAACGGTGATGGATCAAGCCCTGATCTGTTGACTGGGTAGGAGTGTTCTGATTAACTCAGATACTCTGTCCATCACCACCCCCTTTTTGTAATTATTTTGGCCACCATGAGTGTGGAAGGGTATGCTCAGACATGAGTCCCTTGCTCATTGCACCATCAGGATTCAAGCAAGCCGGGCCAAAGACGGCTGTAATGCCAGAAACCGGTCCCCGGAAGCTTGTTTCCTTTCCAGTGAAGAATTGGCTTGGTAGTTTGGTCTGCCCTGTTCCCAAGATGCACTGGGCCAGGGACAGACTAATTTGCATATAGCCAGGTTCTGAACTGGGATGGTGCAGTAAGCTAAAAAACGGTGATGGATCAAGCCCTGATCTGTTGACTGGGTAGGAGTGTTCTGATTAACTCAGATACTCTGTCCATCACCACCCCCTTTTTGTAATTATTTTGGCCACCATGAGTGTGGAAGGGTATGCTCAGACATGAGTCCCTTGCTCATTGCACCATCAGGATTCAAGCAAGCAGGGCCGAAGACGGCTGTAATGCCAGAAACCGGTCCTCGGAAGCTTGTTTCCTTTCCAGTGAAGAATTGGCTTGGTAGTTTGGTCTGCCCTGTTCCCATGATGCACTGGGCTAGGGACAGACTAATTTGCATATAGCCAGGTTCTGAACTGGGATGGTGCAGTGAGCTAAAAAACGGTGATGGATCAAGCCCTGATCTGTTGACTGGGTAGGAGTGTTCTGATTTACCCAGATACTCTGTCCATCACCACCCCCTTTTTGTAATTATTTTGGCCACCATGAGTGTGGAAGGGTATGCTCAGACATGAGTCCCTTGCTCATTGCACCATCAGGATTCAAGCAAGCCGGGCCGAAGACGGCTGTAATGCCAGAAACCGGTCCCCGGAAGCTTGTTTCCTTTCCAGTGAAGAATTGGCTTGGTAGTTTGGTCTGCCCTGTTCCCATGATGCACTGGGCCAGGGACAGACTAATTTGCATATAGCCAGGTTCTGAACTGGGATGGTGCAGTGAGCTAAAAAACGGTGATGGATCAAGCCCTGATCTGTTGACTGGGTAGGAGTGTTCTGATTAACTCAGATACTCTGTCCATCACCACCCCCTTTTTGTAAATATTTTGGCCACCATGAGTGTGGAAGGGTATGCTCAGACATGAGTCCCTTGCTCATTGCACCATCAGGATTCAAGCAAGCCGGGCCGAAGACGGCTGTAATGCCAGAAACTGGTCCCCGGAAGCTTGTTTCCTTTCCAGTGAAGAATTGGCTTGGTAGTTTGGTCTGCCCTGTTCCCATGACGCACTGGGCCAGGGACAGACTAATTTGCATATAGCCAGGTTCTGCACTGGGATGGTGCAGTGAGCTAAAAAACGGTGATGGATCAAGCCCTGATCTGTTGACTGGGTAGGAGTGTTCTGATTAACTCAGATACTCTGTCCATCACCACCCCCTTTTTGTAATTATTTTGGCCACCATGAGTGTGGAAGGGTATGCTCAGACATGAGTCCCTTGCTCATTGCACCATCAGGATTCAAGCAAGCCGGGCCGAAGACGGCTGTAATGCCAGAAACCGGTCCCCGGAAGCTTGTTTCCTTTCCAGTGAAGAATTGGCTTGGTAGTTTGGTCTGCCCTGTTCCCATGATGCACTGGGCCAGGGACAGACTAATTTGCATATAGCCAGGTTCTGCACTGGGATGGTGCAGTGAGCTAAAAAACGGTGATGGATCAAGCCCTGATCTGTTGACTGGGTAGGAGTGTTCTGATTAACTCAGATACTCTGTCCATCACCACCCCCTTTTTGTAATTATTTTGGCCACCATGAGTGTGGAAGGGTATGCTCAGACATGAGTCCCTTGCTCATTGCACCATCAGGATTCAAGCAAGCCGGGCCGAAGACGGCTGTAATGCCAGAAACCGGTCCCCGGAAGCTTGTTTCCTTTCCAGGGAAGAATTGGCTTGGTAGTTTGGTCTGCCCTGTTCCCATGATGCACTGGGCCAGGGACAGACTAATTTGCATATAGCCAGGTTCTGAACTGGGATGGTGCAGTGAGCTAAAAAACGGTGATGGATCAAGCCCTGATCTGTTGACTGGGTAGGAGTGTTCTGATTAACTCAGATACTCTGTCCATCACCACCCCCTTTTTGTAATTATTTTGGCCACCATGAGTGTGGAAGGGTATGCTCAGACATGAGTCCCTTGCTCATTGCACCATCAGGATTCAAGCAAGCCGGGCCGAAGACGGCTGTAATGCCAGAAACCGGTCCCCGGAAGCTTGTTTCCTTTCCAGTGAAGAATTGGCTGGGTAGTTTGGTCTGCCCTGTTCCCATGATGCACTGGGCCAGGGACAGACTAATTTGCATATAGCCAGGTTCTGAACTGGGATGGTGCAGTGAGCTAAAAAACGGTGATGGATCAAGCCCTGATCTGTTGACTGGGTAGGAGTGTTCTGATTAACTCAGATACTCTGTCCATCACCACCCCCTTTTTGTAATTATTTTGGCCACCATGAGTGTGGAAGGGTATGCTCAGACATGAGTCCCTTGCTCATTGCACCATCAGGATTCAAGCAAGCCGGGCCGAAGACGGCTGTAATGCCAGAAACCGGTCCCCGGAAGCTTGTTTCCTTTCCAGTGAAGAATTGGCTTGGTAGTTTGGTCTGCCCTGTTCCCATGATGCACTGGGCCAGGGACAGACTAATTTGCATATAGCCACGTTCTGAACTGGGATGGTGCAGTGAGCTAAAAAACGGTGATGGATCAAGCCCTGATCTGTTGACTGGGTAGGAGTGTTCTGATTAACTCAGATACTCTGTCCATCACCACCCCCTTTTTGTAATTATTTTGGCCACCATGAGTGTGGAAGGGTATGCTCAGACATGAGTCCCTTGCTCATTGCACCATCAGGATTCAAGCAAGCCGGGCCGAAGACGGCTGTAATGCCAGAAACCGGTCCCCGGAAGCTTGTTTCCTTTCCAGTGAAGAATTGGCTTGGTAGTTTGGTCTGCCCTGTTCCCATGATGCACTGGGCCAGGGACAGACTAATTTGCATATAGCCACGTTCTGAACTGGGATGGTGCAGTGAGCTAAAAAACGGTGATGGATCAAGCCCTGATCTGTTGACTGGGTAGGAGTGTTCTGATTAACTCAGATACTCTGTCCATCACCACCCCCTTTTTGTAATTATTTTGGCCACCATGAGTGTGGAAGGGTATGCTCAGACATGAGTCCCTTGCTCATTGCACCATCAGGATTCAAGCAAGCCGGGCCGAAGACGGCTGTAATGCCAGAAACCGGTCCCCGGAAGCTTGTTTCCTTTCCAGTGAAGAATTGGCTTGGTAGTTTGGTCTGCCCTGTTCCCATGATGCACTGGGCCAGGGACAGACTAATTTGCATATAGCCAGGTTCTGAACTGGGATGGTGCAGTGAGCTAAAAAACGGTGATGGATCAAGCCCTGATCTGTTGACTGGGTAGGAGTGTTCTGATTAACTCAGATACTCTGTCCATCACCACCCCCTTTTTGTAATTATTTGGGCTGGAAAAATAGACAGGAACTATATAAATAAATCAAAGGAAGAACAACAAAAACCCAGGTATTATTGAAGGGGTTTTATTCTCATTCAAAGGCATGCTGACCATGTCAGAATCTATTGTGGAGATATCCATCGGCAATATTTTCATCTTGTCCTTTGCTCTCCTGGTAACTTGCAATATTGATGGCCCCAGCCTTGTCCTCGACCCCGGCCTCTGCTACTCTGTGATGGATGTTCTAAAAAAATTGTGCTACTGTTTGCATTAGAGGAGCTACATCTTTCTAGTGGATCTTGTGTTGAGTTGCCAAATGATTCTGAAAATGTAACTGACTTCTTGCTTTTATAGCTACCCCAATTTCTCTGTTGTTCATTACAGAGGGGATGTGTGTGAAAATCATCTGAAAGATACTGACATACCTTATCTCTTTGTAGTTTTTTATGTCTTTCTCTATTTTGTAAATCTTAACCACATGAAAGCTGTTATTTTTATAAAGTGAGTGGAGGTCTCCTGAAAGGTTATAATTGCCGTAATAAATTGCAGAAAAGTGTCCCTGCAACAACTAGAAGAAGGGGCAACCATCAGAATTTGTATAATAAAAATTGACGGGATCGTGAAGAAGAGGGAAAGTAAAGTGGTGCGCATTTAAAAATTTTTTAGGATCTACTTAAAAGCTGGCAAAAGTGTTTTTCGTTGTGATGAGTAGCCTCTAACATTCTTCTATGGGTCGACAGTATTGGGCATAAAGACAGCTTTATTTTGGAAGTTGGTCAAACAGGAGCTGTTGATTTATAACAACTTATTTATTCATTACCACGATCAGCTATTCAATATATCAGCCGTACAATCAACTATTTTATTGTCTATTGCCTTATTTATAATCATGTTATTGTCTTATATCACTCCACCAACTTGCACTGTGTGATCACTTTATTTCACAGAGCAACATTTTTTCTTGTTGTATATCATATTGTATATAAAGCATTGTTTCACCACAGTATCTAGGTCTCACAGTCTTTAAATGTATTTGCCTGTTTGATTCGATTTATTTGACATTCACTAATTGTTTTTGAATGGTTTGCTAAAGGATACATAAAATGTATAAACTAATACCTCCTAATTATTATGTACCCTGTCCTTCATAGGTCTAAGGGCTCCTTCTGTAGTTTTCATGCTCAAAGTTTAATTTTTACTTATGGTGGCAGTTACATGACAGCAAGGCTGCCACCAGCATGTGAAACATTAAACTGTTTAAAGTTTCCATATGAGCTGTTGTGAGATAAAGAAATGGCATGTGGCAACTGCCAAATGTGGATGAGTTGAGATTTATGTCCTGGAGAAGACTAGCAAGAAGAAGACTGCACCCTCCCCTGGAATTATTGAAGGCACAATGGAGGATAGACAGGACAATGCAGGGTCCAGGATGTTAGAGAGGTTGTCATGGAGAGTATGGCATGGTGTCATTGGGAAGGCGTGCCAATGCTGTCGGAAGCACAACATTCGGTCAGGCCAGTCAGAGAACTCTATGCGCATATTGGGTGGGTTTTGTATGGGTCAAGAAGCGTTAAGGCAAGTGGGAAACTCACAGCAGAGTTCATGGTGGATGACAGTGTAGAAGCACCGTTGACCTTCTCTCCCCAGTTTTCCCTAAGCGCTCCATCATTTTGGTTTAAACTACAAAGTGCTGTGGTCAATGCCTAAAGGCTTTAGTTCAAAGCTTTTTTTCCCACAATGCCATGAGGCATGAGGCTATGCAACTTCACAAACACCCCTAAACAAAAGGCCATTCACATGAATGACCTCTTCATCTACCTGAGTGTGGAACATACACAGATATAGAAACCGTGAACATCCAAAGAAAAAAAATGCATTACTTTCTAAGAAGTCAAAAGAACAGATTAGTGACAGTTACTGTTCATCAGGAACGCGCTTTAATATCATGACAGGATCGAAGTTTCAGGATGGCATGCTAAAATCAGTGCTTAACTATGAGGCGTGGTTGTAGGAGGCCCATTGGCACACATTTTATGGGAACCGGTACTAATTTTTAATCATTAGGCTTTGACTGAGAACAAAAGAGAGAAATGCAGCATAGAAGGAAAGGAGGAGGATGAGAAAAATGGAAAAAGGGGCAAAGGGTTAAATCAGGAGTGAACAAAGTGGCTGAAAGAGTTAAATAAAAAGGACCCGACAATCAGCAGTGGTGCAAAGACGCTACTGAGAAAAATGTGTGCCCCAGCACTTATTCTTTTACAAAATAAGTACGGATTAAACTCATGGTTCGATACAAATCAAATATGTGCTAACTGCTTATGCAGAAATTAAAACCGTGGGACAGTGGGTTCATGTGAATTGGATAATTGTTCATCTCAGGCTTCTGGCAGTATCTGCAACTTTGATATCCTAAGATATTTATGCGACTTCCAGCTACTCTAGGCAAACATGGAAAGATGCAGGCACATTACATAAAAACAGATATATTGTAATTCTAGGACTCATATGAAAATAATTGCCACTTTGTTCTAGCAAGAAAAAGTCTAACTATTGGAAACTACTATCATTACTCTTAGACAGAGCATTAGGGGATTTGCTCTGGGATAATGGAAGATGTAGGGTGGTTTTAAATAAGATTAAATTACCTGTGGGGGGCGGGGGTTTGAGGGTGCCGAATTTGGAAGCCTATTATCTTGCGGCACAGCTTTTATGGGTGGCAATATGGTAATTAGTAAACAAACTTCATGAAACTAGTACAGGAGATGGTCCACTTCTTTTAAATATAATATAGCATTTTTCACATCCCACCGTTAAGTTATGCCGTTCATGGACACTTCTTGTGGGGATAGCTCGGAGGTGTTTTACAAGAGTCTTCCAGCTCACAAAACACACACTTCCCCAGACACACCAGTTATCAACGTGGCATGAGCACTCCATTGACACGGTAGGGAATTTGTTTTCGGGAGGCCAATTTGCTACAGTTTGAGTAGTTGTGTCAGGATTACAACATTCCACCAAATCAGTGCATTTTACATGGACAGTTACAAGAAATCGTCAGGTTACTATGTGGTGTGATTGACATGGAACCATCAACTCATGCATCAATACATTCACTACATATCATAGGAGAAGGACAGCACCTTATCATGTGGTTTTACGGAGGGATTAGGGAACATACTTGGGTACCACTAACTCAACTCCTGCAGGAATAGGAGGTAGATCTGGGGCACCCCTTGCCCAATGCAGAATGGCCATGGGCACTTGAATACCCCCCCCACATCATTGTGGAAACGCATGCTTAAGAAAATACAATATATGATAGTTTATAGGGCTTATCCCACACCCTTTCAAATCGCATATTCCGAACAGCCAACTTTACCTGCCCTAGATGCCTTGTTCATTTGGCTGACCATCAGATGCTTTGGTCATGTCCCAGAGCTCACAACTCTTAAATCATGGGAAGCTACAGCATTGGGTGTACTTCCTAGGAGAAAGAACCATAAGGTGAGGGTGTGGTTCACAAATCTAGCACTACTTCTGGGAAAGTGACAACTGACCATGCATTGGTGGGCACAGCAATAAGTACGGATTAAACTCATGGTTCGATACAAATCAAATATGTGCTAACTGCTTATGCAGAAATTAAAACCGTGGGACAATGGGTTCATGTGAATTGGATAATTGTTCATCTCAGGCTTCCGGCAGTATCTGCAACTTTAATATCCTAAGATATTTATGCGACTTCCAGCTACTCTAGGCAAACATGGAAAGATGCAGGCACATTACATAAAAACAGATATATTGTAATTCTAGGACTCATATGAAAATAATTGCCACTTTGTTCTAGCAAGAAAAAGTCTAACTGTTGGAAACTACTATCATTACTCTTAAACAGAGCATTAGGTAATTTGCTCTGGGATAATGGGAGATGTAGGGTGGCTTTAAATAAGATTAAATTACCTGTGGGGGGGCGGGGGTTTGAGGATGCCGAATTTTGAAGCCTATTATCTTGCGGCACAGCTTTAATGGGTGGCTAGATGGCAATTAGTAAACAAACTTCATGAAACTAGTACAGGAGATGGTCCACTTCTTTTATATATAATATAGCATTTTTCACATCCCACCGTTAAGTTATGCCGTTTTTGGACACTTCTTGTGGGGATAGCTCGGAGGTGTTTTGCAAGAGTCTTCCAGCTCACAAAACACACACTTCCCCAGACACACCACTCCAGGGACTACCAGGTACCTTGGGGTACTTTACACATGAGCAGTTATCAACGTGGCATGAGCACTCCATTGACACGGTAGGGAATTTGTTTTCGGGAGGCCAATTTGCTACAGTTTTAGTAGTTGTTGTGGTGACGCGTCTCTGAGACTCTTGCTATGTCAGGGAATCTGATCCATCAGATTCCATGACAGGCAGTTGCTCTCTGGCCCCATTTAGTAGAGACACGTACTCGTGTCTCTGTTATCAACAAATCCCTTTTAATACTATGAAGAGTCTCCTGGTATCATCTTTTACACTGGCGATGATAGGGAATTTGGCGAAGAAAAAGAATGGGGAATTACGCATGTGTGTTGATATGCGGAGCGTAAATGAGGCCATTTGGGTAGACAATTATCCTTTGCCTAGAATAGAGGATTTAATAACTAAAGTGGGACCTGCTAAGTGGTTTAGCAAGCTGGACTTAAGGGCAGCTTACCACCAAGTTGAGTTAGAAGAAAATTAAAGACATCTGACAGCATTTGTAACTCAAGATGGAGTTTTTCAATTTTGCCGCATGCCCTTTGGCATTGCATCGGCTGCGGCAGTATTTCAAAGACTCATGTCAGATATGTTTATTGGTAATAATCATGTAGCAATCTTTCAAAATGATATCTTGATATTTGCCAACCCTGAAAATGATCATGATGTTGCATTAATAGAGGTCTTGGGAACCTTAGAAAAAAGAGGTGTAACCTTAAGGAAAGATAAATGCATATTTAAGACAAAAGAAATTGAATACCTTGGGCACGTATTTACTGAGGAAGGGATCAAACCCAGACCAAGCCTTGTAAAGAGTATTGTTGATGCTCCTGCACCTCAGAATAGAGACTAGATATTGTCTTTCTTAGGTTTGTGCGAATTTTATGCAAAATGTATGCGTAATTTTGCAAGCATCACCGAATGTTTTAAGGTTTTACTTAAAAAAGGAGAAAAATGTGTTTGATCCGAGGTTTGTCAGCAAACATTCGAACAAATTAAAAGTGACATCACCTCAGCCCCTGCATTGCAACCATTTGTAGAGGGAAGAAAGACTTGTGTGACTGTTGACGCTTCGGAATATGGTTTAGGTGCAGTCTTAACTCAATTTAACAATAATCTTGAAACAACTGTAGGTTTTGCTTCTAGGACTTTACGTCCTCCTGAACGGAAATATTCCGTTATCGAAAAGGAATTATTGGCGTGTGTGTGGAGTGTGGAAAAATTTAGAGCCTATTTGTGGGGAAGACCATTTGTCTTAAGGACAGACCATCGTCCTTAAGTAGAAATCTTGTCAGGAAAAAAACTAAAACACACTACTGCACGTATAGCCAGACTTTCAACAAGACTATTAGAGTTTAGTTTCTCAATTGAATACATCCCAGGAGGGACAAACTCAAGAGCAGATTGTCTCTTGAGACTCCCTATTGGTGATTGTGAGGAGTATGATTGGGAATCAGAAATAGAGGAATGTTTTATCGCCTTTATTGGTGACTCTAGCATTTGTAAAGATGAAAATGAGTGGATTCAAGAGTTACAAAATGATACTATTCTGAGTCAAGTTTTAAAAATGGTGGTCTCAGGCTGGCCGAAAGAAAAGAGTTTGGATGAGAAACTTCAAAGTTTTTGGAAAGTATCAGATGAATTGTCATTGGAATGTAATAAGCTAATGAGTGGAGATAAGCTTGTTCCATCCACCTGTTTTCATGAACGAATCATTAACTTAGCACATTCCGGCCATTTAGGCGCAACTTCTACGAAGAGGAGAATGAGAGACCATTTTTGGTGGCCAAAAATGTACCAAGAAGTTGATTTGTATATACGTGATTGTAGAAAATGTATGATTAGCGACAAGGTATTAAAAACAGAAAAGGAAATAGATTGTTATACCATTTGTCCAGAAAAAGCTTGGCAGCGAGTTGGGGTAGATTTCCTAGGGCCATATCATGTTTTACCCAGTCACATGAGGTACTTTATTGTCTTAAGAAACAGAACAGAGGCAGCACCAAGGATGAAGTAGCCAGGACCATGTAGTATCAATAAATAAATTCTTTTATTTTCTCATTTATAGGACAGCCAACGCGTTTCGCTCCCCAACCATGGGAGCTTCGTCAGGGCAAGTGTGTTGGTCAGAACTTGAAGCGACGAAAAATAACGTCAATGGAGTCGTTCGATCCAAACAGTACAGAAGCCTATGGCAAACTTTCGATATCCGGATAATATTTTAGCCACGTCAAGGGTATATATTTAAAAGACACAATTCGTCCAAGAAGTTCCAAAAATTAGTGTAAAATTTCTGGTATCCAAAGAACAGTAAATGCGCAGACCATAATAAGCTGCCACCAAAATTGCTGAAGAGCCCCTTTTCAGAGCGGTGTCCCCATGACGGATTCAATCGGCTTTATTGTCTTAATTGACCATCTTTCTAGGTGGGTTGAGGTTAGAGGTGTAATGGAACCAACAACGACAAGTGTCATCAAATTTTTTAAGGATGTGTTCGCAAGAGAAGGTATCCCGAAGGAAATACTTACTGACAATGGTGTACAGTTTATTTCTAGTGAGATGCAACTATTTTTAAGGAAGTGTAACATCAAACACATTAAAACACCGTTATATAGTCCACAAAGTAATGGCAAAGTAGAACGATTCAATAGAGTTTTGGTAGAATGTATCCAGTCTACTTTGAAATGTAACATGAATGTGGAATTGGCTTTGAAGGAATTGATCTGGAGTTACAGGACAACACCTCACAGTGTTACAACTAAAACTCCTTTTGAATTAATGCGAGGGAGAAAAGCCAGAACTGAATTGTGTCCTTTTTGGATGTCTTCTGGTCTAAACAAAAATGTAGACATTAACAATGCATGGGATGTAGCTAAATTTAATTCAGATGTTTCTAGCGCAAAAAGAATTGTTAAAGACACTGCAAAAACAAACTTGGTCCTAGGTGATTGGGTGCGGGTCAAAAACCCTTGTCTTGTTGGAAAAGGTTGTTCTAAATTTAAAGCTTCATTACAAATTGTAGATTTAAGAAGGAATGCTGCAAAGTTATCTGATGGGAATTGGTGAAATATATCTCGCTTAGTGATTGACCCAAGTGCTGGTTTTGCTAATTTTAAATCTCTTGACAATCGTTTCAATGCAAGTGATAGAAAAATTGTAGAAGAAGTAAATGTGAGGAAGAGTTTGCGAGTAAAATTTAAGCCAAGAAAATTAGAAGATTTTGTATGTGATTAATTAATTAATTTATTTATTTTTCTTGTTTAGAAGAGAGGAAAAGCCAGTATGTAGTTTTATAAAGATAAGTGCACGTTATTATCCGTAATATTGTTTCAAATGTAAGTGCATATTATTGCCTATTGCTGTAATATTGTTTATTTGTCTTTTGTTTGAAAAAGGGGAGATGTGTGGTGACGCGTCTCTGAGAGTCTTGCTATGTCATGGAATCTGCTCTACCAGATTCCATGACAGGCAGTTGCTCTCTGGCCCCGTTTAGTAGAGACACGTACTCGTGTCTCTGTTATCAATAAATCCCTTTTAATACTATGAAGAGTCTCCTGGTATCATCGTTTACAGTTGTGTCAGGATTACAACATTCCACTAAATCAGTGCATTTTACATGGACAGTTACAAGAAATCGTCAGGTTACTATGTGGTGTGATTGACATGGAACCATCAACTCATGCATCAATACATTCACTACATATCATAGGAGAAGGACAGCACCTTATCATGTGGTTTTACAGAGGGATTAGGAAACATACTTGGGTACCACTAACTCAACTCCTGCAGGAATAGGAGGTAGATCTGGGGCACCCCTTGCCCAATGCAGAATGGCCATGGGCACTTGAATCCCCCACATCATCTGTGGAAACGCATGTTTAAGAAAATACAATATATGATAGTTTATAGGGCTTACCCCACACCCTTTCAAATCGCATGTTCCGAACAGCCAACTTCACCTGCCCTAGATGCCTTGTTCATTTGGCTGACCATCAGATGCTTTGGTCATGTCCCAGAGCTCACAACTCTTAAATCATGGGAGGCTACAGCATTGGGTGAACTTCCTAGGAGAAAGAACCATAAGGTGAGGGTGTGGTTCAGAAATCTAGCACTACTTCTGGGAAAGTGACAACTGACCATGCATTGGTGGGCACAGCATCCCCCTGATTCTGACCCATGGTGTAGGGCTCTGCATCATTTGGGTGATGTGGAGAGTTCTGCACTACACTGGGAGGAAGCCCATAGAATCTGGAGGAGCCCCATTGCTGCAGCCTAGGACCCCACACTGTTGCAGTTCAAAGAACTCATTGCTGATGAGTCCCCTGCTCATAATGCATCCTAGAAGTACTATTTTCAGTAGGTGATTAGCAACACAGAATATCCCAAGGCTTTTCCTGGCCAGGACATCCTCCCCATCTATTGCTCTTCCCATAGTGGGTGATTGGATATTTAAAGCACCAAGGCTCCACTTATCCAGAAAAGCCCTCCCGCCCATTCATCCACCTATCTATGTTAAGGCTCGTGCACTCCCCTCCCCCCCTCATCCAAGTTGAAACTTCCTAACTTCTTTGAGATAACTGATGCAAAGAGAATCCAGTTCAATAAATATGTAACTAAAAGCTTTAAGATAATAGATGCTCATTTTAAACCCCCTTGAGTGTTGTTGTTTACTCACATCACATTTCATTTTATGTCTGGATATGTTAGAGATCTCTCTAAATATATACAGCAGAATGATGCTTTTTGATTTGTATTACTACGTAACATTTGCTTTGTCTTTTTAAAAAAATAATAATTACAATATTTGAAATATAATTACTCACCACTCCACTCACACATAAATATGAACAAATATCCAGCCACAACATTTTTTCTGTCTTTGGTACATCCATATCTTACAAAAAGAACTTTCTTTCTTTAATTTATAAGGTGCAACCGATGATATTTGACATTCCTTGACAGTTTCTTGACTTAACAGATTTCTGCAGTGGAATACATGACTGTTGCAGCCAAAAACGCGTGTTACTGCTAGAATACAGACCGATTTTGAAACATATGTTAAAGAGAATAAGAACGAGAATGCAAGCTCATAGAGATAACACACTTACTTTATACATACCATGTTTAAAGAGTGTTATAAATTCAAATATAATGATTTAGCATGTCTTAAAAAGAGAAATTGGACACAAAAAAAACAATTTCGTAGAGTAGAAAAAAATCCTGACAACGAGAAATAAAAATATTCACTACACATTCTTTTCTGCCATCTATAGGTTTGTAGTTTAATGAGGAAGACAGCAATCACCAGAAGGCAGAACAGTTTTGGATGGTCTTGAGGAATTGTAACACAATAGACGTTGATAACCGCTTTATTTTCCATTGGTTTAGTGCTGGAAACACTGCATATTTGTTTATTCCCTCAACTACATGAACATTATGCTTGAACAATCTTTTTTAATGTGTCCTCTAGATTGATTTGATTGATTTTCAGGGTGAAGCTACAAGCACCCCGAAGTAAAACAGTGAAAACACACCACAAAGAATCCCACACTAGATTCAGAAAAATAGATTACTCTTTAGTAAAATAATACAAGACCAAAATTACAAAAATCCCTTCAGTAGAACTGGAAATTTGAAAGTTCAAAGATATAAATAAAAATAGTGCCCAAAGCTCACGGCGCCAACTGTGGATATCTGGTTGTGCCGGTCCGCAACAAAGCCACAATTTCGGGCCCGCTGTGATGGAGCGCAGGGTGGCTACAGGGGTACAGTTAGGTCTGCTGACAAGAGTACCTTACATCCTGGTTGCTGAGTTTTGGGAGGGAATAGGACACATTACAACAAAACATTTACAACACATGCCTTTAAAACACGGTTTTTACATTGCAACATCCATTCCAATGCATGATTTTACAATCCTTGCCATCACAACACATGTTTAGAAACTACACTTACAACACATTCCATTACACTCCAGTGAGTGCAACAGTAGGGTAAGTGTTGGATAGTGTATAGTGTAGGGGTAAAAATTACTATTTCCCATTACTTACCTTATAATGCGTTGTAATGGCATGCGTTGTAGTGGCATGCGTTGTAATGGTATGCATTGTTGTGACATGCGTTGTAATAGCTGCGTTGTAATGGCATGCGATGTAAAGGATGTTGCGTTGTAATGACTGCGTTGTAAATGTCGCGTGTTCTAATGACTGCGTTGTAATGGTTGTTTCCCCCTGATGGAACATGCCACGTAGTCAAGGTAACACATCAACTCTGAGGAGCTGCAAAGCTGCGATGTGAGGGCTTTTGTCATGGCAGAGGATCCCACCAATGAGGGCTTAGAATGCGAAGTACGGTGTTGAGGATGAGTCATGCAGTCAAAGAGATATGTTGGTACCAAGGAGCTGCGAGGCTGCGATGCGAGAACCTGTATCGTCATCTAGGTCGCCATCGACAAGAGATTTGCGCTGTTAGGGCTTGCGTTGAGGATGCTTCGCACAGCGAGTCTTCCAATGCTGGCTGTGTGACTGATAGAGAGTCCTTGTGCTGAGAGAATCCTTGCAGCAAAGATAATGAGTTAGTTCCACTCTGGGTTGTGACACACAGCAGAGGAGATGAATCAGTTCTACTTGATCTGCAGATGGGCTGGCAGAGTACTTCAGGCCCACTTCCCAGGGTCCAGGACTGGGGTGGCACCAACTGGTAGGGTAGGACTCACAGACAGCAGAGTCCAGGCGCTGGGTTCAAGGTTGGAGCCTCCTGTCCCTGGGACTCTAGTTAGGAGGCCAGCCAAATAGTCCTTAGAATCACTCTGGGATACTGGGTTCAACAGTTGCAGGTCCAATCCTTCTCATCCAGGCAGGGGAGCAGCAGGCACCAGGTTAGCACAGCAGGGCAGCAGTCCTTCAGAGCAGTGGTCCAACCAAGTGGCAGTCCTTTCAGCAGCACAGCAGTCTTTCTTCTTGGAAGAGTATTCAAAGGTCCAGAAGTGTACTGAAGTGTTGGTGTCTGAGATACAATATTTATATTTGGGCCTTCCTATGAAGTGGAAGAAGCCCATTGAAGTCCACCGGCTTCCTGACTTCCTTGCCCTGGAACCAGACTAACTACAGGGAGTAGGCAGCCCTTTTGTTGAGGTAGGAAGGACACACCCTATCAAGTATAAGCAGGGCTGTGCCCTGCTGCACCCTCCCATCCTGCTAGTGATGACCCATTCATGCACACCAAAGCTCTCTATGGTGTGTTGCTGTCTAGAAGGAACACACAAAGCCCATCTGTCAGCTACACCCAGTCATGTGACCCAGGGACAGGCTGTAGGGGCTAAATGGCTAAGGCAGTAAAATGGCAATTTCCAAAAATTGTAATTTAAAATCTGATATTACCATGGGAGAGGATTTTTCATTACAATTCCAAAGACACCAGACATTTATGCCCTGATTATGCCACGGGGTTCAAGAGTGCAATTATTATTCAAGCTATCGTTCCATGATACCTATGTCATGATTATTATGAGTTGGGTGGTGGGACCACCACAGCCCGCAGCAGCTGCCTGGGAATAGCAATTTCCTAGTGGTGTAGGGCATCAATATGCTTGGTGAGACTGCCGCGTTCACACCAAGCATAATATTAATTTACTCTCTAAAAAGGTAATCATGGCGGTTCTCTCTCCATGAAAACCCGCGTGGAGCCCTGTGGATGCACACAGGAGAGCACATCATGTGCCCCTGTGTGTGCATTTACACCAGTTTCTGCACGCCATGGACATTTACGTCCATGCTGTGCAGGAACTATTTTTGTATTCCCTTGGCAGAGCCTATATTTAGAAGCACTGCTGTGTGAACTCTAAAAAAAAAGCCCAACAGACAGGAGGAGACGTTCTATCCAGCAGGCAGCCTCGCCACAGGTTTGGAAGGGCAGTGGCGGGCCAGACCTGGGAGCGCACACCGCCAAACTTGTAATCGTGTCCTAAGTGGTTACCTGTTCCCATTTGGGAGTTACATCTCACTAAATGTAATGCGGTAACTCCAATGTTATCCTCTAGGAGAGGTAGGCCTTTCATTAGTGAAAAGCAAATGTACATGCCCACCTTTTATATACACTGCACCCTGCACTCTCGGCTGCCAAGGGCCTGCTCTTGGTGTGATGGTTGGAAAATGGTAAAAGGTGGTAAATGACTAGCAGTGCAAAGAAAAAGTGACTATGTAATGTAAGTTAATATTGGGTTGTGGGAATGGAAAAAAACTTTTAATGGGATCCTACCGCTACAGCTCAGGTATCCATTTATACCTGAGCTGTAGCCGGGTGAGGTGGAGAGTTCATTCCCCAAACAATGGGTGATATGAATTTTATTTATATATCGTTGTTTAATATATAAGCAGTAGCATTTATTAATAAGGTCCTGAAGAAGCAGACGGGGATCATTCGACCCTATTACACTGCAGAAACATGTCGACCTCTTAACATCTAAGTAGTTATTTGTTACACTACTTTGCACTGTTTTTACTTCTTTGGGTGTGGGTAGGATCCCATTAAAAGTTTTTTTCCATTCCCACAACCCAATATTAACTTACATTACATAGTCACTTTTTCTTTGCACTGCTAGTCATTTACCACCTGTTACCATTTTCCAACCATCATACCTTAGTATCCTCAACAAGGATTGGGCTACAATCTACCTAATCTACAGTGGACAAGTTTCCACTTCCTTCGGGTGAAGGATCCCAAATGATGTAGGGCGGAACAGGATCGGTATCTGATGGGAATACACTTTTTTCACTATGAAAACCATGGATTCCTAGATTGTATCCCAATTATTGTACAGTTTACGAGTTAGCTTCCAGTAACCCTGACCCATTGTCTGTGTAAAGTTTTTTGTATTACATGTAGGGATCACAGCTATGCTAGGTCATTAAATATTCCCCTAATATTCCCCTCCTTTGTGTATAGCCTGCTCTTGGTGTGCCTTATATGTATTAAAAAGGATAATTTGGGCCGGCAAAAGGTTTGTTTTGGTAGGTCGAAATGACAGTTTAAAACTGCACACACTGGCTGCAATGACAGGCTTGAGACATGTTTATAGAGGTAGCTTAAGTGAATAGCACACTTAGGGGCCAATTCCGATCTGGGTCGGAATGCTCTCCGACCGAGCCGGATCCGGAGTGTTTTTTCCGACCGACCCGGAGTCCTGCAGTTCGACCGAGCGAGTACAATGTGGCCGTATGCTGCCGGACTCGGTTCGGTCGGACTCCCATAGAAGTCAATGGGAGCCGATCGTACGACGCGTACATGGGCTACCATTGACTGAATGGGCATGTCTCGCACAAGGGTACCCCCTACAGTGGGTACGCATCAGTGCTATTTGCACAGTATATGCCTGTGTTGGGAAGACCCTTTGGTCTACCCCTGTGTCTGAGTCGTAGGGCTGCGGGTGACAGGGGGTCCAACGGACGTTTTGTGAGCCAGACACTTCAGCTTGCACCGGCTGTCCGAAGTGTGCATCGTACTGGCTCGGTCGTAAATCGCATCCATTGCACACCACGGTTTACATACGGACAAGACGTACGGAGCGGTTCGAACCCGGAATCGACTCGGTTGTGAATTTTGCATTGCTCGCATCGTACTTGCTCGCTCGTACAACTGTACGAGTCGGGCGGAAAACAAGCATACAGCTCATACTTTTTCCGGCCGGATCGCGTTCAGTGCCTTTCCGAGCGAGATCGGCATCGGCCCCTAAGTGCTGCAGGCTCACTTGTAGCATTTAATATACAGGCCCTGCCTACAGGTAGTACCACTTTACTAAGACATTACAAGCAAATGAAATATGCCGATGGGATATAAGCCAATTCTATCATGTTTAAAGGATGAGAGAAAAGGAATTTAGCACTGGTCAGCAGTGGTAAAGTTCACACAGTATTATGGTCAACATAAACAAAATCAGTGAAAAAGGGAGGGGTGAGGCAAAAGCATTGGGGGATGATCACCCTAAGGCTGACAAGTCTAACAACCTTATATGTGAGAAATGCACAGTTTTTTACGTTTGTTTAATTAAATATGGATTATTTTGTATTTGATTTTTTTACATTGTTGAATACAAGTTTTTATTATTTTTGGGGTTTTATTTTGCAATTTTTCACTGATCAATATCATTGATATCGATCTTTTGCTTATGTTTGTTTGCTGTATTGTGTTGTCAATATTGTTGTTTTCTGTCTTTTGGTGTTTGATATAATTTGGTTTACCAAAATAATATTGCAGCTGTTTTTGTTCTTAATATTGTGGGATTTTTTGATGAACTTTAAGAAAGTGAAAATTCGAGTTTTCTATATTTTTGCATCAATATTTGTATAGCACAATATTTTGTGGTTGAAATTTTCATACAAAATCATATTTTATGAATCAATTTCTGGATCCTTAGTAGTATGGAACCGAGTCAGCATTACTGATGGTCCTGGATGACCTAAGAATGAGGGCGGACAGGGGGGAGTCAGCAATTTTGATTCTGCTTGACCTGTCCGCCGCTTTCGATACGGTGAGCCACGACATCTTGCTGACTCGGTTGAAAACCGCTGGAGTAGAGGGTATGGCTTTTGAGTGGTTCCGCTCTTACCTGTCAGATAGATGGCAGGCAGTGGCACTACCCCCGTATCAGTCGGAGTTTGCTATGGTCCCACATGGGGTCCCTCAGGGGTCTGCGATCAGCCCGATCCTTTTTAACGTATATATGCAGCCCCTGATGGCCATCATCAAGGCTCACGGCATTAGCGTGATCAACTATGCGGATGACACGCAGCTGATGATTTCCCTTGATGGTGCCCATGCAGAATCTCTTGAGACCTTCCACACCTGCATAAGGAAAATGGCAACCTGGCTAAAAAGAAACTCACTACAGTTTAACAGCAGTAAAACTGAGATAATGCAATGCAAAGTGGGAAGAATAGCTAGAAACCTGCCCGTTGACTTTTGGCCTCTGGACTCATGTGAGCCAGTGGCACCAGTAACAACCGTACGGAACTTGGGGGTTAATCTCAATGACAAACTGAGTCTTGAGTCCAACGTCAACAGACAGGTGAGCAGCTGCTTCGCTTTAATGCGGGGCCTTCGAAAGCTGCTGCCCTTACTTCCAGCACACACCAGAGCAACCGTGGTCAGAAGCATCATCCTTAGCCGCCTGGATTACTGCAATGCTCTGCTACTGGAATCTCCTGCTTATCTGATCTCCAGACTTCAGAGCATCCAGGCGGCAGCTGCAAAGATGGTGCTCTCCCGAGGACGTCGATCTTCCACCACTCTTGCTCTGGCCGAGTTGCACTGGTTGCCCATTCAGCAGAGGATCCATTTTAAATCCCTGTGTACCATTTTCAAGGCTGCACATGGCTTAGGTCCTAAACCCCTTCAGACCAAATTCAAGTGGTATGAACCTACACGGACCCTCCGTTCCTCATCCACCAATCTCCTTAGTATACCCAGGATCAGGAAAGCCACTCATGGGGGCAGAGCCTTTAGCATAGCGGCAGCCCACCTCTGGAATAGCCTTCCTCTGTCAATTAGGAAAACCAACGAACTGATGCTCTTCCGCAAAAGGATAAAGACCTGGCTATTTCCTAATGTCACACCTCCATAAAGCTTCTCCCCTCATTTCTGCCCTTACTGCTCAGCCCCTCAGATGCATTTTTCAGCGCCAGGATGCCCGTAGGGTTACAGCGCGCTTTAGAAATGATATAAATAAATAAATAAATATGCCTGAAGGTGCTCTACCAGCTCAACTATGGTGACAGCAGAACCAATGCATCAACAGCTAGAAACTCTGCTTCTGATCTGCTGCCTGGCACATCGCCTCACCAAACTCCACATCAGTACCACTCACCGAAGGCCTCCTCCATAATGATGCAGGACCTCGCATAACAGCCTTGCAACTTCCCGGAACCACCACTCCACAACATATCTCCTCTTCAGGACCTCGCATCAACTCAGCTGTGACACATCCTCGACCCGGAACCTCACAGCGCTCTGCAACCAGGATTTTAGGAACTCTTGTTCAGCGGGCCAGATTTAGTCCCAGAAGCTGGCTTGTGCTCCATTGCAGTCAGCCTGAACTTGTGACTTTGTACAGGTCCGGTGCGATTAGATAGCCACAATTGACACATTCTTTTTTCCACTTAAAACTTAAAGAATGCATATCTGTGGATATACTGTTTTGATTTTTCTTGTTTTGGTCTTAAACTTAAATTACACTGCTTCTGAGCTACACTACAAAGAGCGTTAAGCACAGGTTAATTTGAGGTTTGCTTGTGATTCCACCCTGGCAAAGAGTTGTGGTTTCTGCTTGACTAGGGTTTAAAACCCCCACAACCTATAACTCTTTCTTACAAATGTCAAACCCCCCAAAAACCCTAACTAAGCCATTAGCCAGTGGGTTTGTTCTGATTAAAGATCTTACCTACAGACTTTGGGCTAGATGTAGGTAAATAGGATTTACCGATTCTAAAATACCGAATTTTACCTATTCAGTATTTTAGAATCGGTAAATGCTATGTAGCTAATAATTCGGTAAAAATTACCGAATCATTAAGATTCGGCATTTACCGAATCGGTATTTACCGATTCAGTAATTGACATTAATTCCTATCGGCGTGGAGGCCCATAGGAATGAATGTCAATTACTGAATCGGTAATTACCGATTCGGTAAAATAGGGAAAGAGTCAAGGGAGGCAGGGTGTCACTTTGACACCCTGTTGCACCCCTGAATAGTGCTTGTGTGCACATGTGGCACACATACATGCCCTAGGGGCATGTATGTCTGTCACATGGCACTGGTGTAAATGCACTGATTTGCAGTTACAAAGGTATTCGTTATTTACCACCAACTAATAGTTGGTGGTAAATAACGAATCCTTAAAGCACAGACGCACTCTTCAAAGTGCTTCCTACATGTCATTTACCGATTATGTAAATACCAAATCGGTAAATGATGATTCGGTAAATACTGAATCGATAAATACCGATTCGTTATTTACCGAATCCTCCCCTACATTCCAAATGCACAATACCGGTCGGTAACGGCCGAAATTCTGTAATTTTGGCCGTTAACGACCGGTATTGGGCCACCTACATCTGGCCCTTAGTCTTTGAAATGGAAGTCAAAATTCTCCAGAGGGGGCAGTGTTGCAAGCTGTATCTGCCAAAGTCCTCTCAAAGCTGGATGGCTGCATCTTGAGATCTAGCTGAAGTTTTTGGGTTTGGCACAAAAAGCTTCACCCAATCAAGATGTCTACCTTTTGACTTAGGGCCTGATTTAGAGTTTTTTTTTATTTTTTAAAAAGGCTAACAAATAGAAACAAATACCTAACTAGAAAATAGTATGAATAGGTGTAAGAAAATGGATTATTAATGGGGGTGGATGGGAATCCACAACAAAAAATGAGGCCACAAAGGTGTTAGTGGACAACAGAGTTCCAAAGATATAAACCCGGGCTCAACCCTGTGGTTGCTATGGCACTGAATGGATAGACATAACTTAGGAAAATGAGTAATATATTTAGCAGTAACAAAACCATTAAAAAGTCAAAACGCAACATAATCCCACAGCTAATTTATGAAAACCGAGAAATATTTAATGAGCTAAATGGAAAAAAAGATGTAAAAATCCAATAAGGTGTACTGCCAATGTGAATTAATAAATAATTAAGGCAAAAGGCACCACTCCATAGTCACTGTTTGTAGTTGAACGGGACATAGGTGTAATTACAGGCCAACTGCAATGGAGCACATGTCCGATCCACCAAGTGGGTTTGTTCTGTTTAAAGATCTTACCTTCAGATTTAGTCTTTGAAATGGAAGTAAAAATTCTCCAGAGGGGGCAGTGTTGCAAGCTGTATCTGCCAAAGTCCTCTCAAAGCTGGATGGGTGCTTCTTGAGATCTAGCTGTAGTTGTTGGGTTTGGCACAAAAAGCTTCAACCAATCAAGACTTCTACCTTTTGACTTAGGGCCTGATTTAGAGTTTGTCGGACAGGATTCTCTGCTGTGAATTTATGGAGCCCTCTATCCAACAAACCCTGGATCTGACTAACCATAAGGGTTTTTTTGGGTTTCAGTAGAATTAGGGCGCTCTGCCTAGAATCAACGTTTGAAAGTACATTAGAAGCAATCAGAAAATGCGGTGCGTGAAGAGCGAACGGAGAAAGCCCTTAACCGTTCAAATGAAACCTAAGGCTGTTTCAAACATACAAAAAGCAAAGCTCTCGCAACCACAATTGAGTATAGACAAAGACAAATGTCTTAAATAGGTAAATAACAGTTCAGTAAGAAGCAGCAGCGAATCCGTATGTCTTTAAATCTTGTCCTTCAGGAGGGTTGTTTATTTATTCCACATTCAGCCGACACGTGTTTCGTCGTGTTAAAGTTGAGTCAACACGACTCTTCAGGGCTGATAAAACAGAAACAGTGTAGATATAACATATCACACATGTGTCACAAGTTTCCATTATATTGCATGTTGTGACAAAATTAAATCTAATGATGTAAGACTGTGAAGCCTTATTTGCCCAAAAATTATCGGTGTTTAGCATTGTTTCTTGGGAAGCTTGAAGCATGAATTCTCAGCTTCTTGCTTGTCAGAAATTACGATGCGTGGTGAAATGGTGAGGACGTCTATCAGACTGTGTGTGACATCGATATTCAGTGCTCATCCAAAGTGCCATGCTCGCAAAGAACCTGCGTTAGGAAAGCCTCAGGGAGGACACGTATTCTCTATCCCTATGTGGACAAAGTGAGTGAGTCCGTGATTGTAGTACTTCCTATTAGGTGCCATGGTGGTTAGTGATAAAACAGCATGCTAAAATAGATTCGTCTGTAAATATCCGAACATAGCATACCTAGTGGAGAGACCCACCGGTCCGTAGGTCAGATTCAAAAGATGTTTCAAGTGGAGGTTTCTAAATAAAATTAAAACAAAGGAAAGTGCGGGAGGCATAATAGTGAGGCAAGCAAAAACGTGTGTGATCGGTGATTAAAAAAGTCATCGAGGGTCCTGCTTACCGGTATATGAGGGTATAATAGTAACCCTGAGAAAACTAGTATCTTTAAATGTTCAGCTCTGGATATAGAGCAGTTGAAATTCTTCAGTGACGACAAATCTCTACCAGGTTTGGTGACGTACCCAAAGGAATACTGAATAATAAAAAAAGGGGTACACGTGTATATTGTCAGAGTGTATTCGCTATGAGGCTTGTTAATCGACACTGAAAAGAGCAATTGGAAATTACACCATTGCGAAAGGAAAAGGCCTACCTGGATACGTATGCGTACCAGACCCTACCGGGAGGGGATCCAAAACAAAGGTTTCTGGAAATTAGTAACGGTTCGATCCCTCTCTGGATTACGAACTGTAAGGACAATGAGAAAACGTGAGGAGCAGTCAGCGAAGATCACAACTAAAGTCTCGCTGGTTAAGTATTGTATTGCTCGTGTAGCTGGCAAATACAATTTACAAGTAGCGCTGTACTCACCGGAGTTATGGTATCCCTCCTCTGTGTGTTCCCTGTCGCCGTGTTTCGAAAGACAGACACGTGACCGGAAACAGGAAGAGCTTATATATCGTTTTCCCCAAAAGACTAGAGCGAAACCGGGTGAGACTAGAACCTCCATGTTGGAAGGGAAATCGTATGTTGAAGATAATGCGGAAAGTAAAAACCCCGTCGGTTTTTAATAAACGCTTACACCCTGCGAGTGAACGAACGTGCCCGTGCGTGTGTATTAGTGACAACATTTTTGTAAATGTCCAACAAGATGTAAATACAGTACAGAGAGAAAATATCTTTTCAAATAATAGCAACCATATCATAACTAATAACATTCGAAATTGTACATTGTATGATAAATAACTGGCATGATAAGCAGATAAAAAACATTCAAATCTTAACAGAGACATTGTCCATAGAGTTCTGCCCACCTAAATTACAGGTTCTAGGTTAACCTATTATTGAGATTGTAATGATAGTTCATAGTTGGTTTGTTATTATCGAACCTTTGACTGGTAGGGTATTCAGTTGCCCAGAAAGAACTGTAGTTCCTGGTCATAATTAAGCCCGTGTCCCACGCATTGAAGACGCATGATCCACGTAGCTTCCCTACGTCTCAGCTTCAGTTCTCGATTACCCCCTCTAATGTTTAGAGGGATGGTGTCTATTCCAAAGAAACGTACCTTGACTTCATCCTCCAATGGTTGACATTCTGCAATGTGTAAGGCCACTGGATATTTAGGATCCCTCTTTTGGATGGCTCTCATATGTTCAGCCATCCTCTCTTTCAAGGGCCTGATGGTGCTGCCTACATATATTTTGCCACATCGGCATTCAATGATATAGACCACGAATTTGGTTAGACATGTAATGTTGTATTTGATGTTATGTTCAGTTCCATCAAAGCCCTTGAAAGTTTTTGTTCCATGTTTGCCCCATTTGCACATGGAACAGAAACCACACTTGTAAAAGCCAATCCCTCTTGTGGTCAGCCAGTCCGGAGAAACAGTAGTCTGTGGAACAGTAGGGCTAAGTTTGTTCTTGAGTGTGAAACCCTTTCTATATGTAATAGCTGGTCTCTCAGAAATCCATTCTTTGAGAGCAGTATCACCTTTCAGTAAGTGCCAGTGTTTATTGAGACTCTTTTTGATCATACCATTCAAGGCATTAAATTCCGTGATTAGTCTTATCTTTTGGGTGGAGGACTCAGGCTCACTACGTTTCTTCAAGCAATCTGTTCTTAAGGAGCGTCTAGCCCTTTTCTCTGCAGTTTTCAGTGACTTCAGGGAATAACCCCTATTAAGGAATCTGTTCTTCATGTTGGTTATACAACTCTCGAATTCTGTGGATTCGCTGCAGTTGCGTCTAGCCCTAAGATATTCACCATAGGGAATGGACTGTATCTGGTGTATCGGGTGAGAGCTGCAAGCATGGAGGATAGAGTTGCAAGCGCTAGGTTTCCTATAGAGTCTGCTGTGTAAAACATTATCTTTCACATAAAACTCCAAATCTAGGAATTCCATCTTATCGTGGCTGTGTTGCATGGTAAATTTGATATCCCAGGTATTGTTGTTCAGATAGTTAAAAAAGGAAAAGAGTAGGTCCTCAGTACCTGACCATAGAAGAAAACAGTCGTCGATATAACGACCCCAGAATACAATGGAGTCGATAAACAAAGCTCCTTTGGTTCCCCAAATTAGATCCGTCTCAAGTGCTCCCATAAATAAGTTAGCAAAAGAGGGCGAAAATTTAGAGCCCATAGCTACCCCCCTCTTTTGGCGAAACCATTTCCGGTCAAAAATAAAGTAATTGTTCTCTAGGATAAGTTCCATCATTTTCAGTAGCATTTTCGTGTGTGCCCACAACGAGGCTGGTCTATTCGAAAGTGTTTTCTCCATAGCCACATAGGGATAGAGAATACGTGTCCTCCCTGAGGCTTTCCTAACGCAGGTTCTTTGCGAGCATGGCACTTTGGATGAGCACTGAATATCGATGTCACACACAGTCTGATAGACGTCCTCACCATTTCACCACGCATCGTAATTTGTGACAAGCAAGAAGCTGAGAATTCATGCTTCAAGCTTCCCAAGAAACAATGCTAAACACCGATAATTTTTGGGCAAATAAGGCTTCACAGTCTTACATCATTAGATTTAATTTTGTCACAACATGCAATATAATGGAAACTTGTGACACATGTGTGATATGTTATATCTACACTGTTTCTGTTTTATCAGCCCTGAAGAGTCGTGTTGACTCAACTTTAACACGACGAAACACGTGTCGGCTGAATGTGGAATAAATAAACAACCCTCCTGAAGGACAAGATTTAAAGACATACGGATTCACTGCTGCTTCTTACTGAACTGTTATTTACCTATTTAAGACATTTGTCTTTGTCTATACTCAATTGTGGTTGCGAGAGCTTTGCTTTTTGTATGTTTGAAAAACCCTGGATCTGCCCACCTCATTTAGAGCCAGCCAGCCTGTTATTATTCAAAACCCTTGATCCATCTGCCTCATTTATAGTCATGCAGACTGTAAGTATTCTGTTCCATCGCTCCCCTGCGGCTTGCTCATCGAGTAAGCTGCCTGCCACCCTTCCCTCCAGGAGGTGGATCCCCTCCTGCTGCTGGCTGCTGATCTGTACTAGTGAGCGCCTTGAACACCCTCCCCCCCCACCACCAGACTACCGTACTACATTTCCCAGCAGCCCTGGAAGTAGTGCCCTCTGGTTTCCTGATTTTTGCACCACCCAGTGCCTTATAGCGCTTCTGTGGTCCCCGCATTGTCCAGGGCATTGACGGGCCTGTTGGAGCCCTGAGGAGACTGGACCATCCCTCTTTTGCCTGACCCCAGCCCAAGGTACTGTGCCAGCCTACATATGTGCACTGCCTGCTGTCCCTGCCCCTGCACTGCTATTCCCTTTGCACTGTCTGTGCGCTACCTGCTGATCATCACTGCTAGTCCCTCTGCACTGTCCCTGCACTGATTTCTGTCCCTGCCATTCCCCAAGCACTGTCCCTGCAATGCATGCTGTACCAGTGCTGCCACTTCCCCAGTGCTGTCCCTGAGCTGCCTGCTGCCCCTGCACTGCCTGCTGTCCCTGCAGTGTTTGTGTGCTACCTGCTGTCCCTGCGCTGCCACTCCCCCTGTGCTGTCTCTGTGTCGCCTGCGTTGCCTCCTGTCCCCTGCTGCCACTCTCTATGCGCTGTCCCTGCACTGCCTGTTATCCCGGCTGCTGTACTGCTGCCACTCCCCCGGTGCTGCTTGATGCCCCTGCACTGCCGCACCCCCTGTCATGTTCATGCGCTACCTGCTGTCCCAGCCCTTATGCTGCCACTCCCCCTGCTCTGTCCCTGCGCTGCCTGCTCATCCTTCCCCTGCGCTGCCACTTTCCCTGCGCTGTCCTTGCACTGCCTGCACAGTCTGCTACCCTTGCGCCAGCGCTACTTCCCCCAGGACCATCAATAAAGGCTGCCACATGGCCAGACAATGGATACATACAGCAGCCGTGCCGCCAATGCACTGCCGGTTGGACAGCACCAGAACCCCATACCTACCTGCCACCCGACAGTCCACCACCAAGAAACTCCTGGATCCTGGATACCAAAACAGCTGCATCTCCTCCTCCCCACGATGGAAGAGGTGTGGCGTAGTGGCCAGGGTGACTGACTCTGGAGAGCGGTGGCTCATGGTACGATAGCCGGTGGCAGATTAGCCCAGCGCCATATGACTCAGGCCAATAGCTTGCTTAATCTTCGTGACGGCCCCGATTGCCTTGACACTCTTAGGGGTAAATGTCCGTGCTTTACAAATACCGGGTTGCATTATATATTATATTGCCCACCAAAGGACCCTTCACCTGCTGACACTGCCACTTCGCCTGTGACACAACGTATGAACGTTCGTGCCCAACTCCAGCTCACAACACAAAGAACACCCCGCAACTGCTCCATTGTATCCTGCTCAAAGCCCCCTCACTCTGCAAACACACCACAGAAATCTGTGACACCATATCCACAATCTCCACGGACATTGCCTTCACCTCTGAAATGTGGCTCATCCCCTTCTTGGTTCCCGACATCACCACTACCACTCCAGAAGGCTGGAAGATGATACATCGTGGCTGAACCAACAAACAAGGGGGAGGCATCGCCATCATCTTCAGGGAAACCATCAGATGCACCATCACTAAACACAACCCCACACCTCTCATGGAACACCTCAACTTCCGACTACAAACCAATGCAAAGCCCACAATAAGGGGCACCCTCGCCTACAGACCCCTGGGACCATGAGCAACATTCTGCAACACCATCCCGAACCTCACCACCAGGCTGGGGCTTAGTTTGCGGAGTTTTGCTACGCAGAACTCAGCGAAGTTACACAACAACTCTGCGAAGTTCCGCTAGTGGCGTAGTACAGTGCTAACTGCAGTTTGTGCTGGTATTCCTGCAGCTTGGGTAAAAATTCTACCCAAGCTGCAGCTTGCAATCGCAAACTTACCATTCACGATCGCAAAGTTACCGTTCGCGATCGGGGAAAAAACTCTGTTGCACATCGTGAAGCGGAGTTTTCTTCACTCCGTGACTTCCATGGAGTGCGGAGTGCAGAAAACTCCCCAAACTCCACCAACGGAGCGAAGTTAACCGCCCAGGTCTACTCACCATCCCACGAGCAAACGACTTGTCAAACTAGTCAGCGAACTCAACTTCCGCATTGACGACCCCAATGTCGCCAAATCCATCACCCTTCTGGAGAACGTGAACAACATTGGTCTCACCCAACTGGTCACCGAACACACGCACAAAACTGGACATGCACTCAACCCCATTCTCACCTCCAGCGACAGAATTATTTCAGCCACAGTACAGAACTCCCCCGGGCTGACCACACCATCATACACTTCACCATTATCGATGCCCAGCACACCATCATCAGGCATCAGATCTCCCACCACAAGTGGAGCAAAGTCACTGAAACTCAGTGGTTAAGGCCTTCACCACTTCCAAACCTGAGGCCTCAACAGACCTCAACCAAGCCATCTAGAACTTCACCACCTGGATCACTGACAGTGCTGACAGAGATGCCCCACTGAAAACTACAAAATGCAAAATGCATGCCTGCTGCGACACACTCAATTTCAACATTCATTTTTATTTATTTAATGCGATTTTATATAGCGCGAACATTAGCCGAAGGTGTAAGAGTGCTTTACATAAGAACCAGTTGCGATACATAAGGACTCATGATTATGTGCGTTGCATAAAAGATACAAACAGAAAAAAATTGCAAATGTACAAGTTATAGTCACACAAGGAGGAGCACTCAAGGAAGGGATACAAATGGATATACTCTAAGAGTCACATAGGAATGGTAGAGAGTACAAAGGTCTACTGCATATACTAGTGATTAGAGTTATCTCTATATACATAGGGGAGGGATACGAATGGATATACTCTAAGAGTCACATAGGAATGGCAGATAGTAAAAAGGTCTACTGCATATACTCGTGATTAGAGTTATCTCTATATACATAGGGAAGGGATACGAATGGATATACTCTAAGAGTCACGGAGGAATGGTAGATAGTACACAGGTCTACTGCATACACTTGTGATTAGAGTTATCTCTATATACATAGGGAAGGGATACAAATGGATATACTCTAAGAGTCACTTAGGAATGGTAGATAGTACAAAGGTCAACTGCATATACTAGTGATTAGAGTTATCTCTATATACATAGGGAAGGGATACGAATGGATATACTCTAAGAGTCCCCACCTGGCCCCACTAAACACCCTGACCCCCTTAGCCATCCTGTCTTTCATCCACTCCCGGGCACCCACTGATCGGTGCCCCAGCAGCTCTACAACCTTTTAAAGAAACTAATCAGCACACAACTCACCAGCATCCTCAACACCTTCATCTCCACAGCAACTTTGATAGACAGATAGAAACATGCAACATCAGGTCCCTCCTAAAGAAAGCCTCAGAGGACATGACCCGTGGCGGCATAATAGGACATGCTTTCCGGTCTCTCCACTCTTGCCCAGCTAGGCCTCAGTCTGTAGCTGCTGATTGGAGGCCATCGGGGACAGACTCCCCTAGTAAAATATTCCCGAGTGCTGGTGAAGCCGGTGGAGCAGTTCCGGCTTCCCTGGCACCCGGATTCGAGAGAGCGGGCCGGTGGGCTGCCGGAGACAGCTGCATGCGCGTTTACCCTGTGGCTGGGAGAAGGCAGCCACCCTGGACTGGAGGGGCGATATAAAGATCAGGGAGAGGCACACTGAGAGATCCTTCTGTGGTCTTGAGGAGAAGGTGCGGGTTGGACCCGAGGATAGACGGTGGTCCTGGATGTGAGCAGAGTGGATGCTGCACCCTGGGGCAGACCAGCGACTGCAGGAACGGAGTGTGAGAGTGAGGCTGGAGGGCCCATGTGAAGAGAACGCGCCGGCTTACACCCCGTGGCTGTGCAGAGGTGACCTGTAGATCCCCAGCTGCGAGGCTGAGAAGCAAGGGAAGGCACCAGGAGCAGAACTGTGGTGACCTCGTACCCCCGGTGTGTGGAGGACCAGGCAAGTCCTGAGTCCTGCAGCGGGAGGAGAGAGAGTGTGGTGCTCTGGGGCTCACCAATGCTGTAGAAGCAACGGTGTGTGTTGGGGGGCCCCGGACGACAGTCAACAGAACCAGAGCAGGTGGCCTAGACAGCAGGGACACTTGCTGGAAGAGCCTGGCCTGAAGGAGATGGTGGGACGTCCTGAGGCCCTGATTTGATGGCTGGAATAATCACCAAGCCCCCCGCTGCCTCTGATGAATGCTAAAGACACACAGAGATGAGGAGCGGTATTGGAGGGGATCGAAGATGGGCCTGGAGCCGATGGCAAGGCTTTGAAGCTTGGAGCTCACCTGTGGTGGCCCCTGTCCCCCTCTGAAGAGGCCCCCTCTGATACCCAGCAAAGTAGAGGGGTTAAGAGGCGCATCACGTTGGGGACAGGGAGTGGAGTTGGCCCAAACAGGGGGACAGTGTTATCGGGTGGGCCTTGGGGAGTTGCAGACTGGCCGAGAAGATAACTAGGGGGCAAACACCCTGAGCAATCAACTGAAGAAAGGCCAGTGCCCTCGCGGCCCCCTTCCCTCCCACTGTCTCCCGATATATAGCTGCCTGCTCTACAAGGATTGCGGGTGCTGGAGGTGGGGAACAGACATACCTGGCAGGATTTGCCAGTGGCAGCGAAGCTGGGGTTCCCCCCCTTGCCTGTATTGGCCCAAGGCCCACATCAGAGAGACAAAGTCTAGGGCCTGGAGACCAGCTTGGAGGACTGGAGCCAGTGACAAGCCAGAGACCCTGAGGTGAAGAGCCGGCGGCCACAATCTAACTAGGGCCAAGACTCGAGGACTGTACTCAGGTCCCCAACACACCAGGTGAAGAAAAGCAACTCGCTGTCCCTTCACAGCTGGAAACCTGGAGAGCATCGGGGGTAACCTATGGCCCGGTAGAATACATTGCCCCCTTGGTTCTGCCTAAAGCTAGCTTTGGTGATCTGCGCGAACAGCGTGGAGCAATATTCGGGACATGTCCCCCCGCAAGAGGAGGAAGAACTGATCGGTTAGAGACATGCTCCTCAAGATGCCTAACTCACAGGGTGAGTGTCCCAACCCTCAGAAGTACACAGAAGAGGGAGAGGGAGTAGATGGAGTGGAGGGCCTGGTCAGTCGCTCCTTCCTGAAATCACTTTTCACGTCGCTCCAAGAGGATCTTTCATCCATGAACCACAACCTGTTGGCTGACCTCAGGGTGGTCCGCCGAGACCTGGACTCCCTGGGGGAGAGGATTAACACCTTGGAGCATCCCTCAATGGGGAACTTCGGCAACTGCGCTCAGTGGCCAAGGCCTACAAGCTCCTGGGTATCGAGGTTCCTTCAGTGGAGGAACCACAACATAGCAAGACAAGTAGATACCACCGGAGTGGCCATCAAGCCTCCAACTCACAACCTACTTCCTGATCCGGACACCATGGCCAAAGATAGACAATCGGTCCTGGTGACCCTAACCGGGGATTCCCCTGGAGCAACGCCGCAATGACAAGCGGGCGAAGATTGTGGACAGATACTTTTCCTGGTTCTCTCTCTACAAGCGCTTAGGGCTGGGTTTGGGCAGGAGCAGGGAGATGCTGGCTACTGGTATCTGTCTACTAACTCTCTAGGCGCATATCGCTCAGGACTCTATTCATTCATGTTTGTTCACTGGTTCATAGTTTCACTTGTTTTTTTTTGCTCTCCCTCCTGGGATCCACTAATGCTTGGCTTCAAGTTATGTCGGATATACTTACTTGCCTTCTTAGGGATCCCTGCAGGTGGGGGTCTCCCGGTATGCACTTGTCTCTAGTTTAGCTCTCAATCCTTGTCTCAACCCATATGGTAGCGAACACTAAAATCCTCACATTAAATGTAAAGGGGCTGTCTAAGCCGAATAAAAGAAGGGCTTCTTTATCTTGCCTAGAGCAGTCTGGCACACAAATATGCCTGTTACAGGAATCTCACCTCCTTGCCAGGAACACACATAGACTCTGTTTGAAGGCTTTCCTGCACCAATACTTCTCCTCACACACAACCAAACGAACCAGAGTCGCCATTCTCATCTCCAGTACCTCTGGTGGAATGCTGGGTGCAAAACTGTCTGAAATTATGGGGCGGCTTTTAGCTATCTCAGTAACCATCAACACACACACTTTTACTTTTGGTTCTATACATGTGCCAAATGAGGGGTAAAAGGCATTCCTCTGACGAATGGTGATGGACTATCTCTCCGGATAGGCAAATCTTGCAGGGGGGAGACATGAACCAAGTAATCGATAATCAATTAAACCGTTCCGCTCAGCGGCAAGGGAAGGTGGGGGCCCTTTCGCAGACTGGGAGGGACTGGCTACACCACCTTGAACTGGTGGACATTTTGCACTCCCTACACCCACAGACCACCGACTATACGTTTTATCCACATGCGCACAAAACTTACACTAGAGTTGACTATTTCACCGGGTTTCAATCCCTGCTCCCATCAACTTTTGTCTCGAAGATTGAACCCCGCTCTCTCTCCGATCACGCTGCACTGACACTTACACTAGTGATCCTCCCCCAGACAGACCTCCTTACTATTGCCAGTTGCGTGACACACTTTTACATTGCCCTGCATTGGTAGAATGCTTGCTAAGACATTAGAGGAATTCCTGGATTTTAATGATAACGCTGACACCTCAATTACCACCCTACAGGAAACACTCAAACTGGTTGCAAGTAGGCCTGAGCGGAACGGAATTTGGGCAATTTCGCGTTCCATGGAGAACACAAAATTGCCCAAAATTCTGCGTTCCACGACTTTATGAAATTTTTTGCTTGTTCACGTCCACAAAATGCGTGTTCGCGAGATATTTCCCTCCAAGCATGCAACCAGCGTTTGTGAACAATAAAAAGCATCGCGAACAAGCAATTCCACGTGTTAGCGGAATTTCTGCGTCTTCGCGGACATTTTTACCGTTTCGCAGAGATTTGCGTAACGCGAATATGCAAATTCCGCCCACCCCTGGTCGCGAAATGGGAACTTACTGCTACTTCATCAGTGGATAAGATGGAGCCTCACCAAACAACTACAAGAGTTAGAGTGTATTGATAAGCGGACGGGGGCACCCCAGGTACAGCAACTATTTGAGGCAGTGAATTCAGAACTCGCCAACCTAGATTTGGATAAAGCCTTTTGGCCAGCAAACTGGGCACCCAAAACCAGGCAGCTACCGTCCATGCAGTCTATGATGCGGGTGGCTCTAAATGCTCGAGTGACGCAGACATAACATGTGCGGTCCCGATTTTTGCGCTAAACTTTACACAGCTCAACATATTTTAGAACAGGCCTCCCTTAATTATCTACAAGGGGTAACTCACTCTAAACTGACACCAGAAAAGGCTGCTAGCCATGACACCCCAATCCGTATAGAGGAAGTGATATCAGCCATAGCCTGCCTTAAACATCTCAAATCTCCTGGCCTTGATGGGTTCTACGCTATTTTTGCACCAACTTAGCACCCTTTTTAAGCAGGCTCTTTAATGCGATAGGCGACTCCTCCGACATCCCCCCACAATGCTTCTGGCATCGGTTGTCATACCACAAAACCAGGCACAGATGGTCAACACTGTGCCTCTTATCATCTGATATCTCTCTTAAATACTGACCTAAAGCTTTTTACGGGGATCCTGGCGGCCAGGCTCGGACCCATGATGCCGGGACTAGTGGATTCGGACTAGTGTTGGTTTGTAGCCAGTATGTAATGCAGTGATAATACGCGGAGATGACTCAATCTCCTTGATAAGGCCCAACATCAGAGGGTGGAGCAAGTGGTGTTGTGGTGGATGCTGCAAAATCATTTGACAGGGTGCACTAGCCGTATATGGAGGCCATTTTCATGCAGTTTGGGTTGGGAGACCGCTTCCGCAAATCGGTATTTAGTAGCTACAGTCCCCCCACAGCCACGGTACAGGTGAACAGGCATTCTGCAGACCCCTTTCCGATTGCCCGGGGCACAAAATAGGGGGGCCCGCTCTCCCCGCTATTATTCGCTCTTTACATGGGGCCCATGGCCCAGAGAGTGTAGGAGAATCCACTGATATCCGGGGCTTGGTTTGGGGGGGAACGCCAGAACATAAGCATTTACACGGATGTTGTTGTCGCAACACTGGAGGATCTCTAGATCTCCATCCCTGCATTTTTCATTAAGCTCGAGAGCTTCACAGAAGCCTCAGGATACCAGGTCAATGTTTTAAAATCGCAAGTCCTTGGGGCTTCCCTTAACTCTTCTACTAAAGAGGCCCTTAAACTCCTATGCCTGATTCAGTGGGCGACGGAATCGATTCCATAGCTCGGTATTAAATTGGCAACATCGACACAGTTCACCGCCGCCTGGAATTACAAACATCTCCTTTCCCAAATCCGATTAGACCTGCACCCATGGAGGTTATTGGGCCTCTCTTGGCTCGGTAGCATGGGGGCACTCAAAATGAACGTGTTAAAAAAAATACTATACATCTTTCCGACACTCCCAGTGGATTGCCCCCCCGCCCCCTGGCATTATCAAATCGCTTCAGCAGGAATTCCTCTTGTTTGTCTGGGCAGACAAGAAGCCTAGGATATAAAGGGAGCTAAGCTGCAGATCCCCTAGGGAGGGTGAGTTGGGAATTCCTAATATAGGACGTTACTATCAGGCTGCCCAGCTTTGAGTTTTACAGGAATTGTCTCATAGTGAATCGGAATTTATTTTTATTTTTTAAGGAAAGAGCCATCGCTGACCAGTCTCTGTGGAAGATCCCTTTCCTCCACAAAACTCAACACCCTGCAGGCTATATGGATCATCGGTCACTCGCGCAACATTAAAAACCTGAGATTCAACTGAGGTAAGGTGCATGTTTTACTTCCTTCCCGTCTCCCCTTACGCCTATCGTTAACAATTTGGATTTCACTCCAGGCCTCGACCTGGTAGCCTTCCAACACTGGGATAAGTAGGGGTGTAGATCGATAGGACATCTCTTTGATAAGAAAGGCCAACTGACCTTTAAAGATCTTCGCTCCCACAGCACATGTCAGAGATCGAATACTATCACTTCCAACAGGTGCAACACTGGGTCATGCGTCCCTCGGTATGGCAAGGAGCTCAGAGACCCTTACGAAAAATGGCTGCACACCAAAACATCTAGCAAATACCTTATCACTGAGCTCTACCATTTATTGCGCCCTCCAGAAACAGCGGTCATCTCCGCAGGTCAGCCATGCTGGGAAGCAGAACTGGGAGTATTTTTTCACAAGAAGGAATGGGGCGACATCTATTATTGGGCACGCCACACTGCGCAGAATGTTTCTGGCATGAAAACGGTGACCAATTGTCGCCAAATATTGGTATCTCATGCCCCCCAGACTTCACAGAAGCAACCCCATCTACAAACCAGACTGCTGGAGGAACTGCGAGTCAGAAGGCACGCTAAGACACTTGCTATGGGGTTGCCCCACACTTTCTCCATACCGGGAACAGATTCTAAATGATATAGATAAATACTTTCATAGACAGATACAGCTCTTTCCGGCATACATCGTCCTAGACCTGCCCAACGCACTCACATTTCCGATCAGATCGGGCAGAGGCAGACAAATGGGAATAGCTCTGGGTGGTTTTAGAAAATGGGGATCCCTATATACCTATTTGACTTTGCTATACATAGGGAAATAAATTACTTTAGAGAAAAGTGCTATAGCTAAGTCAGTCAATTACTTGACAAACCCACGAAGAATTTAATGTTAGGTGAACACCCAAGTACCTTATAGTGAATTACATTAATAAAGCTTGTCACACAATTGTAGATGAAAATACATATTTATAAACAATTTATTAATTGTTTTTTTAGAGTTTGACATCAATGATAACTTATTTCTTTAAAAAAAAAAAGTTATCATTGATGTAAAACTCTAAAAAATCAATTAATAAAATGTAGGAACTTACCTGTCCAAAATACTTGCATCTTTTGTCTCTCACAACGCCCCCACAGAACACCCCTTAATCTGCATGACCAGGAAGTACAGTTCATAAACCCGTATTCAGTTCTATTGACCCAATATCAAATCAGCCCAGGGAGGGAAAGAGGCAGGGGATGGGTTGGGAGGGATAAAAGGGGGGAGGGGATTGTGTTGGGGCTTCTTGTAATGTGCCCTGCTGTCCATGTATGATCTTTTTGGCTCATTATTGGTGGCAACGTTTGATGCATTAACTAAACTTATCAATATGAAGATTTGTACCTAAAGAAAGCCTCAGATGACCCCAACAATCTAAAAAAATATCACCTGATCTCCCTGCTCTCCTGCCCAGCCAAAGTTCTCGAGAAAGCCATCAACCATCAGCTCACCAAATTCCATGAAAAAAATGACCTCCTAAACATTTCTCAATCAGGATACCATGCCAACCACAGCATTGAGAACGTGATGATTGCTGCCACAGACAATGTCAGAACACTCCTCAGCTGTGGATGGAGAAACAGTGGCCCTGATCCTCCTCGACCTCTTTGCGGCTTTCACACAACACCCTCATCAACAGATCAACAGACCTTACAACATAGGCATACAGCAAGACACCCTCAAGTTAATAGCCTCCTTCCTTACAGGATCCACACAGAGCATACGGCTGCCTCCCTTTACCTCTGCACACAAAGACATCAGAAGTGGCATGCCACAAGGATCATGCCACACCCCCGCCCTGTTCAACATCTACATGCCCCACCACGGACTCAACATAATCTCCTATGCAGCGACCCTCAACTGGTCTTCTCGCTCACTGAGACCCCTCCAATGCCAAAACCAACTTCAGCAATGCCATGGCCAACATAGCCAAATGGACGAATGAATGAGAGATAACTGCCTCCAACTCAACTCCAAGAAAACTGTAGTACTGATCTTCTGGAAGAACACCTCTGCATGGGACCACAGCTGGTGGTCTGCAGAAATCGGACCTACGCCCCTATGACTGACCATGCATGCAACCTGTGCATCATCCAACTGACCATGTTGCGGCAAGTCAACACAGTCCCCTCCTCCTGCTTACACACACAGTGCATGCTACGCAGAATCTTTAGATAGATCCCAACCAACACCAGAAAGACTGTCACTCAGGCCCTTCTCACCTACTGCCTCGACAACGGCAATGTCCTCTATGCCGGGATCTCCAACCTGCTCCTCGCAAAACTCCAGACCATATAGAACGCTGCAGCCAGACTCATCCTGAACCTCCACAAACAAACTCACATCACCCCACCTGAAAGACCTCCACCGGCTCCCCAAATGTTGCCAGTTCAGAATCCTCATGCATGCCTACAAAGCCTTCAATGACTTAGGATCTTCCTTTCTCAACTATTGACTAAACTGCCACCAACCCAGTAGACACTTGTGCTCTTCTTCACGAGCCCTAGCACACCCCCCAAATCCGTTTCAGCCGTAGCGGTGGCTGCTCCTTCTCCAATACCAATGCCAAGACCTGGAACGACCTTTCCCCCAAGCTCCGTACCGCCCCCTCGCTGGAAGACTTCAGAAAGAGACTCAAGACCTGGCTCTTTGACACAGCACCCAGATACTGCTAAGGGTGACAGTGTTGCATTTAATAAATGCTGTTTCATTGATTCATTGCTATGTCATCAGAGGTAATGAAAAAAGAATATTAATATTTGCAACACCAATTAGCTTACTAATCCTCAACAAAACACAACTAAGTTGATTGATGTGTATTTAAATGATAACACTTGCCCAAATATATAAACTTCACCGCCAATACCACAATACTAACATTCCCCCAATATATGCACTACTCCCTAACAAGCAGAGTTCAACATTCCAAGGTCTAATAACAACAATTAAAAATAAAACACACAACTATTCCCTGCAGAAAATAGTCATGGACTTCAAGCAAACCAGTATATGTACAGTACTAAAAGTCTAGCCACATACATCCATACAAGACTGTTATTATCATTTTAGCTAGCCATCATGGAGGTAACGCCAAAGGTCAACACCTAGCATTGAAGGATTAACCAATACTTAATTTGCATATGAAATGTAAAAGCTGGCCTTAGTGCCTTCAACTGAAGAGACAAAATATTACGACTTATTTCTATCAGGAGAACAAACAAAAAAATCTCCTCTGCTAGACTATTTTGAGGGCACGTGGTTTGAATGCCTACAACTGTGCCAATCCAAGTTTCATATTTTATGGTGGAATGTGTACAATAGTGTACTTTCACAGGAAACCAAAACAACAATGCTGTGGAAAGGTGGCACAATTCCTTTTTAGGCAGTCTTAGAAAAAGCCATCAAGCATTCTACCATTTTATTGTGACACTAAAACAAATACAAAAAAATAAGAGCTCAAACTAACACAATTCCTGACACAACTGGAACCCAAAAAATGTAAAGAAATATTACAAATGCACGAAATGCTAGCCAATAAAGAACTCCTTTTTGTAAACAATCCATTGTGTTAATCTATAATACGTACACCACTATAAAAAATAATCTAAACATAAATAACAATAAACTGCACAAATAATCAAAACCTAACACCATAGCACAATACCTAATTTCATACAATTAGGCATACTTTAGGAAAAAGGTCAAAACCTGGCTGTTTCCTAAACAACTCTAACTTGTGCACCCCATTCTGCTCCTCCAATTACGTCCCGCCCCCTTTTGAGCCTCCAGCGCCAGGAAGCCTGCAAGGTGACAGTGCGCTTTATAAGTCACATAAATAAATAAATACATTTTTATTAATTCATTTATTGATTATGATATAAATATGAAACATAAAAAAATGAAATAATCAAAAACATGAAAGTAGTTAATAAATCCTAAACCAGCAACACCTCAATAATTAGTGTATGACAAAAACATTACTAATTTCAATACAGTTCCCATTAATAACATTACTAAAGTACTTGAATTCACATATTTAACCGTTGTTCAAATATACAATACCTAAAAACATAATAATAATAATAATAATACAGACAACACATAATATTAAACCATACATATAATATCTTCTTATAATAAAATATATATATCCCACTTACCATTTCAAAACACATTTTAAAAATTACTTAGGAATCAGTAGCAGAAGTTATTTACCTATAATTCTAAAGTCTGACCTCTCACCTCTTGTGGTCTTCGCTGTTACTAAATTTCTAGCAGCAATGTGGAATACCCGAAGGCCACTGGTGCTCAATTTTTAGGTCGGGACAAAGAGTGCATAACTTTAGAACTGTTTTGAGGCTGCCCCCTTAACTTTAGCAGGGCATGTGGGGCTAACTGATATATATAAGAATTAGTTATTATTATGGACTAGCTTCATCATCCGCTCTTTTAACTTTTTAACTTTTTAAACTTGTATGTATTGTTTTAATGTTTTATTCCTGTCTTTTATGACATACCATGTCGAAATAAAGATTGCATGATGATGATATCTACCTATAATTCAATATTTACCAACAATATCATACATCCCCAAAATAATCTAGTATAAAAAGATCCCTCAAAAATACTAAATATAGGAATAAAGTGTATTAACAAATTAACATAAGCAATATCACCTATATTGACATGCTTTGAAATACCAAACGTTATTACAAAAATATAATAAAAATGATCCAGGAAACCAACACAAATTAAGTTAAATATATGTAAAACTTTAGAAATAAAAAATACAATATATTTTCCTTCAATTAAAACATGCTAGCTTTATTTAAAACCCATCTATCCACTATCATAGAACACCTGTAAAATCAAAAAATAGATATCCACCCACAAAACATACTATACCCATAAATGAAAGCATTACTGGGCAGATTTAGCAACACTCTACGCCGGTGCAAAGTCTCAGGAATTGACACAAGAGATTCTGTAACTGGAAGGGTGTCCTTCCAGTAGAACTGGGAACAATAAAACCATTGCTCCCTGTTAGTGCCTGTTTACCATGGGCGGTAGTGTCGGAATGTCCATGACCACCCATGGGAAACCCTGTTGACGCAAATTCATGCAAGAGAGTCAAACCACTATTTGTGTTACTTATAGGCTATTTTCAAAGCAAAAACATAAATATTTTATCAGCACTTGTTCCAAAGGTATGTGTGTAGCACAAGGAAGCCTGAAAGAGCACTATGCAGGGGAAGTGAACAACAGCATCACATCTTAATAGATATGGTGCTGCCCTGTTCCCGCCTCCTAACACAACTATGTGCTGCATCTTAGGGAGCTGCACTGCATTGCACTATAAATTTGTAATTTATCCTGTTAACCGCCTTAAACAGTGATAAGCAACATTTGCAAACTCTTTGTAAACCTAAACTTTAAATAGACAAAAACACATTAAGGCCCACCGCACACACCTTACACTCTATTTCCCAATCCAATCCGAGCTAAAGCTCTACTATACTATTCCACATGAACTAAACTACCTAACAATCCACCAGATCCGAAAGAATCGAGTAGAAATTAGAAAATAACGTGCTTACTGAATCGAAGAACAACACACAGGAACCATTATTCAAGAGATCCACCGCTAAAGACTGAAAACAGACTACAGGGGAGGCAAAAAAGGATTTTAAAAAAATCCTTTACATTACAGCAAATAAAGAAAGAAATATTAAGAATGCATTTCAATTGAAAAAAAAAATAAGAACATGCAAATAACAGTGGTAAAACTGCTAAAAATATGTAATAAATATATGGAAATGAAGTTTAAAAAATATGTAATAATTGATCAAATGTATTATTTATGTAACGATCTTTGGGTTGAATTTGTATGTGTTATAGTGAAAGGTGAATATACTCTGGTGGCTCATCAAGGAAGGTGAGAAATAGTATTTGTGTGGGCTAAAACATAAAAGAATTGTTAGGGGTGTGCCTTTTAGTCAAAATGTGCAGATTTTTAAAAATCCCTTGCAGAAACAAGTGGCCTCTCTGAATAAGGGCCAATTGGACTGATTCCTCCATAATGAGAGGAAGTAAAGAGTTGTCCAGAGAATAAAGCATGCTGAATCCTGCCCTCCCAATCGTCTCCCTCCACATCCAAGCAGTGCAACGGATATTATGTATCTGCACAGTAGGACGAGATGTGGGAAAAGCTAGAACAGTCTGCAATGTACCTGATTCCCGCTGGTCGCACTCATAGAGGATATGCGAGAGTTGATGAGATAGATAGTACCAGAAGGAGTCAAACTACGCGTGTGCAGCAAAGTAGTATGGGCCTTATTTATGAAGGCCTTGTGACACTTTTGCGCTGCTGTTGCGTCATTTTTCGTGATGCAGAGGTGGTGTAAACAATGCGCCACATTGCAACATATATACAAGGTAACACATCTATGCAGATGCGTCACCTTGTAAATCCCTGCGTCAGGTATAATGTATGAAGGGCGGGCGTTCCCACGTAAAAAAAGTGTTGTAGGAGTGGCACGGTGAAATCTATGAGATTTCACTGCAACACATCTAGGACTCCACTGCGTCAAACCTTACACATGCCACATGGAAGGTGAAAAGGTGAAGCAGTGCAATGGGTATAGGCTTACCCCAGCATTGCTGGAGTTGCGTCATTCTTGCGCCACTACTCCAGTAATGATTGACTTCTCTGCCGACAGATACGTCAGGATTCCTTACATATCTGACCCTGACGTATCTGTCTTTCCTTGCACCATGGACCACCCTACCTTAAATGCAGCGCATACATCGTGTCGCAAGGAGGGAGCAGTGAAATCTGTTGCATCGCGTTTTTGTCGCTGTGATGCAACAGTTTTCATAAATGAGGCCCTATGTTTCTATATTTGGGCAGAAATAAAAAAGAGGCAACTTTTAAACAGCGCACTTCAGACTGGCCTTCTGCCCAGATGAGCTTATGGAGCAGGCAGTTCGTAGATAGTAGAATAGTGTTATTATTGAGCAGATGCAACTTTTTAAGGGGAATGAGCATCTTAACAATGGGAAGCTTGCTTAAACTAGACAGGGCAATTTTATCCAGCGGTCCATGCGTTCAGACAGCTTTGGATCGCATCTGTTTCCCGATTGGTGTATAAATATGAAACAACAGTGTCTGTACCCCACCGGATAGGTGGGGAGAGGCAGCATGTCAGATGTTTTCCTGTTTGTTCAGATGCTAGAATGGGCAAAAAAATCTTTAACTTCGTCAAAAAGGATATAACATTGACCTCAAGGTTTTTGAAGTAAAACATTGTTGTGCACATAAAGAGAAGGCAGGAATTCCCTACAAGGGAAGGTGAAGCTTCAGCAGGAATTAAACTCTTTAAGACAGCAAGAAAGAGGGTCCATCGTAAGGGTGAAATCAGCTAAGACAATGTTCACCCCTATCGTGTACTCCTCCTGTCAGCAAACGGATTTGGTATGCATCCACTGGTCCAGACCCTCCAGACTACAGACATTTGTAGTCATTTACTAAGAGATAAAAAACAGTTACTCAAAACCTTGAAGGGATGGTGAACAAATTTAGCCAATCCAGCGAGCCAAAGGCCTACTCCGCACCTCATGGTATGGAGACTACATGGCATTCACTGCATCCAATACTATTGAGACTGTGTTGATGTAGGGCTTAGTTTGATACATCATGGTGACATAAGAATGGATGTTATTTTGGGGCGTGGCTAGCAGCATGGCCGGTTAGGAAGTGAGACTGCGGAGCTCCTGGGCGACAGCCGCGTGATCCGACGTTACAACAGACCGCAACTTCCCAGGCACGGCCCGAACTGTGGCTGAAGGTGTCCTGTAACTGATACGAGGAACGCAAAGTAGCACCGCAGTGGATACGCCGTGTAAATAGCGGCGGATTACCGGGTCCGTGAGCGGACTACACCAAGATGGCGGCCAGTGGTCGAGGGCGCCGAGCGCTGTGAGGTTTGTCAGCCGACTCTTGCCATCGCCCAGTGTGAGACCCTGTCGGAGTGGAGGATCCGCGCGTCGGAGGAACCTCCGCGAGCGCTCCCTGGTGAACGCTCGGTCCCCCGCCAGAAACGGAGGACTTGAGCGGCGAGGTGGCCTGCACCAAGATGGCGCCCGGAGTGACAGAGAGGAGTCCGCGGTCGTGAGCGGAGTGCGGCGCGCTGCTGGCAGGCCGGCGAGAGGAGACCCAACACACTGATTGCCGGCGAGAGGAGCCGCGGGAGACGTGAGGGGTTGCCACCATACCGCTCCTTGAATAGAAGGGACCTAGTCCCACCCGGCGGTGGAGAGCCTGCGGATGGGGAGGTGAGCCAGGGAGTGAGAGGTGAAAGTGGATGTCTGGCCCCCATTGCGGAGACACACAGCAGTGCCAGACCCGTCCGCCCCAGAATCCCACGCATTGAGGGGAGATCTCACCCACGAGGCCACCCGCTGCGAGCAGGCGGGGACACTCAGAGGCATCCGGGACGGCTATAGACCTAGCCCCCCCTACCCACCGCATGCAATAAAGGCTCTCAACATTAGCGCGACAAGACTACCATCACGGGTCTGGCAGTGGCCATCACGCTGCAGGGTGGCATTGACAACGTGCTGCAGAGAGGCGCTAACCCTCGTGGGACCTGAGATACCAGCAGGGCCTGGGGAGAGGGGCACGCCGTAAGGCGCAACAGGGGGCTGCCGGCCGACTCCCCCAGCCACCCACGGGGAGAGGTCTATCCAGCCAGCGATCCACTGGGCCAGCGAACGCACGAGGAAGTCATGGGGAGAGGAAATGTCCCGCCGAAAGGACCAAAACAGGGCCCGATGGACAATTACGCGGCCCCGCGCCGGGTGGCGGATGGACTCCCAACAGTCCCCACCATGGATTCTGACGCGGACCGGCTCATGGCAGCAATCCAGGCATCTCGTACAGACATACAGGAGTCCAGAGCTGCATTAGAGGTCAAAATTGGTGAGGTGGGCTCGGAGGTGACGCTTCTACGACAGGATTTTCGCAACCTCTCGGACAGGGTCACGGCGGCCGAAACACGAGTGGGAGAGGCTGAAGACACTATCACAACGCTACGGAAGGACATGGCAGAGCTCCAGGCATCGCATCGCCAGCTCGCGTGGAAAGTGGATGACGCCGAAGATAGAGCGCGGCGCAACAATCTACGCTTTGTGGGATTTAGGGAAGGAATTGAGAAGAACGACATGGTGGCCTTCCTGCAAGCGTGGCTGCGAGACACATTCCCACGGGCGCCATTTTCGCAATGCTTCATAATAGAGAGGGCGCATAGGGCGCTCCTTGCGAAACCGCCGGAGGGGGCCCGACCACGACCGGTGATTGCACGATTTTTGAACTTTGCAGACAGAGACCTGATACTGAAAGAGGCGAGAAAACTAGGCGAGATCCGGATAGAAAATGCGCACATCATGATCTTTCCGGACTACAGCCAAGAAGTGCAAAAGCAGAGGCGATCCTTTGATTCAGTGAAGGCCAAGCTCAGAGACATGAAACTTTCATACATGCTACTGTTCCCTGCGAAACTTAAAGTGCTATTTAATGACCAGACACTCTTCTTCACTCACCCGGAAGACGCATGGCAGTGGTTGGAAGAACGTCCAATCCTGAACAGTAGAGAGATTGCACTACGTGAGGAGCTAGACAAGTCTCTGAAAAACAGGACGCAATGGGAACTTCCAAAGCCTCGGAGACTGAAATCTAGAAGAGCCAGGAGACAAACGCCACTGACGCCGTACAACAGCCGCGATATGGGGCAGGCAAGGAGGGGGCGGTCGGCCTCTCCGGGAGGAGCAGCAGCACCGGCTTCGAGATACGAAGTACTACGCACCTCGGCGAGATCTGAAGGTGAGGAGGAGGACACGCACGACAGTCACACATCCGGCGGAGGAGAGGGGGACGAAGAAGATGACAGACAATCAGATCATCCGTTGGTACGAGAGATCAGGTTGCTGGAACGGGACAGGTCAGAACCACACAGCGCACCGGAATTCGAATCGCAAGGCTCTAAATCCTGAAGAGAGACAACGTATGGCGAACAAGGTATCATCGGCCCAGGGACATTCCGATAATAGACTACAGACTCATACGAGGGAAGGCGGGAAAATATGGAGTGGCAGTCAGCTACAGGAAAGCACGCAAGTTGACACTCCCCCCTTTATTGTATTGCGTTTGACACGATTGTAAGGTTGTTGGGGATTTGTTAGGGAGGGGGGATTGGGTGGGCGACAGGCCTACTCCTTCGGAAAGCGATGCCAGTGTTAAGGGCACACCTGGAAGGGGAGGGAGGTGGGCTGGGGGGGAAGTTCATGTTTGTCGGGGTACAAGAGGGGTAACACTGCGATCATACACTTTGACACGCCTGCGCCTACGTCCGAGGTGGAAAACATTGGCAGACAAGGTAAAATCTTCGCAATGGCAGATACACTAGATCCACCACAACAGGAAGACAGGGGGGTTTCCATCCTAACCTGGAACGTGAATGGCTTGGGCTCTAAAATTAAGCGTGGGCTAGTTACTGCTTATCTCAAGAGAATGGCACCAGACATAATTCTATTGCAAGAAACACACCTGCGCGGGAATAACTGTGCTTTCATAGCGAGAGGGAGATATGAGGTCCTGGCGCATGCAGGGTACACAACAGGCTCGAGGGGGGTAGCGATACTTCTCAAAAAGTCGTCCCCGTTTTGTATCACTCGTACATGGAGTGACTCGCAGGGCACTTATGTGGGAGTGCAGGGAACATGGAGGTGGCTTAGATACACCATACTCTCGGTATATGCACCACCGAAGCTCCAAACACGTACACTCACGGCAGTTGCACCCATTCTTCTAGACACAGCTGACACAATACAGATAGTGGGAGGGGATTTTAATGATGTCATGTCTGAAGAGCAGGACAGGACTGGCCACAACCGTAGAGTAGCCACCCAGACAGCATTGTTCCAGCAGATGGACACAATTGGCCTCACCGACATATGGCGCTGGCGTCACCCTACGGAGACCGCATATTCATTCTACTCAGGGGCACATCGGGTCTTTTCTAGACTAGATTATATATTTATAGCAAGACAATACCTCACTGCAGAGGACGTAGCAGAATACAAAGCCCGAGGGATCTCGGATCACTCGCCCCTGTTTGCAAAGGTGGGTGGGGTGCAAAAAGGGAAAGGTGCGGAATGGCGACTGGCGGCCTGGGAACTTCAAAAACCAGAGTTTGCACGCGGCATCAGGGCAGACATTAAGGTCTATGTGGCCGAGAATGAAGGGTCGGTGGCTTCAGGGGTCACCTTCTGGGAGGCGATGAAACCGGTCCTGCGCGATAGTATACGGAGGAGGCTGGGGGAGGAGCACCGGAAACAGATAGCGGTGGTGGCAGACCTAGAAGAGGCGATCTTAAGTTCAGAAGCGAAATATTTGCAGCACAAAGACGAGGTAACGCTGAGACGTCTACTAGACTCTCAGAATGAATATAGAGAGGTGGTCTCCAATGAGGCGTGGACACAATCCCTGGCGATGCTCCATCGTTTGTACGATGTCGGAGATAAATCAGGTAGACTATTGGCATGGCTGGGTAGGAGGGAAAGAATGGCTAGGTGGGTGGAATGCATCCGGCCGGCGGAGGGACTCATAGTGCGCACTGACGAAGGGATAGCGGAGGCTTTCGCGTCCCACTACGAATGCTTCTATGCGGCATGGGGTCTGGGAGACGAGGTGGTGGCGATGCAGTATATGGAAACGACTGAGGTGCCTGTACTACCCTTGGATGAGTGCGCGGTGTTGGACGCGGATATCACGACAGACGAGATTTCAGCCGCTATAACTAAACTAAAAACGGGTAAAACGCCGGGACCGAATGGGTTCCCTGCGGAATTTTTTAAACGGGCAACTGATCTTTTGACACGGCACCTTTAAGTCCTATTCACCGAATCATACCGGGAGGGGACCCTTCCACCTGACCTCACGCTAGCCACCATAGTGCCGATTTATAAGGAGGGCAAGCAGAAAGAGGAGTGCGCATCTTACCGTCCCATTTCCCTCCTTAACATGGAGGTGAAGATCATAGCGACCATCCTAGCACAGCGCTTACGAACAGTGATCCCAAACCTAATCCATATGGACCAGCTAAACCTCAGGCGGACGCACAACTGGCTGCAGGAGGTCAGGGGGAGGAGTGAGCCGCACTGGTTCCTCTCCCTCGATGCAGAAAAAGCGTTCGACGCGGTGCACTGGCCCTTCCTTATGGCGGCGCTCCAGAAATTTGGCCTGGGCCCTAAGTTCCGGGGCTGGATACGCCTGCTATACACGGCCCCGAGAGCGCGAGTACGGGTAAACGGGAGACAGTCTCGTGAATTCAAGATAGAAAGGGGTACGCGCCAAGGGTGCCCGCTCTCGCCTCTCCTATTTACACTGACGATCGAAATCCTGGCCGCACAGATTCGGCAGAACCCGGATATTCATGGCTTCCTTAGGGGTCCCGCAGATGCCGTGCAAGAAAAAATATCCCTGTATGCAGACGACGTGTTGCTATACATCACTCAACCTGACACTACGGTACCGGTGTTGTTTGAGGTGCTGGACGGTTACGGGGCGAGAGCGGGGCATACGATCAACTGGCATAAGTCGGTACTGTACGACCCGTATGGAACGGGGGAATGGGGGACCTTGCCTGGCGCATTGGTGACAACCACGGTAGGATTTCAGTACTTGGGCATCTACATTACCCTAGATGAGACGCTATCGTTCAACAGAAACGTAGCACGGATCATGGGGGAGGCGGTGGCGGATATGACCAGATGGCAACAACTGCCACTTACTCTTCTGGGCCGGGCGGCTATGTATAAAATGATCGTACTCCCAAAATTCCTCTATGTACTCCAAAATGAATACTACCCACTCCCGAGTGCTACCATACAGAAGGTACATGCGGACCTGCGCTCCTTCCTGTGGTTGGGAAAGCAGCCACGGATAGCTCTACAGACGCTACAGCGCCACCAATATAGTGGAGGGATTTCGCTACCCAACATAGAAGCATACTACTGGGCGGAACACTTGACTCCTATAAATGAATGGATACATGCTCCGGCAGACCACCCGACATATGCACTCGAACGACACAAGATGTCACCCAAAACTATACTATACTACCTCTACGGTGGGGGGGCTACGAAAGTCGCTACTGCCGGCAACGAAACTCACACTGCGGGCCTGGTCCAAAGCCACAAAACGCATGGGTTGGGAGGGCAAACCCACTAGACAGACGCCGTTATGGCAGTGCCAATGGTTGGCCGAAATTTGTAAGTTACGGGGCTTCCAAAGATGGGATGACATTGGCATCTCTACCATAGGGGATGTGATCTCACGGGGAGAACTGAAAACATTCCAGGAACTACAGACAGAATATGGATTACACCACACACAGATGTTTAAATACACGCAGCTCAGACACGCATGGAAGGCTCAAAACATCGCGCTAGCAGAAATACCGGAATATGCACCACTGGAAGGCAGACTCCTCCAGGAGCAGATATGTAGCCAGGCGGTATCCCTCACCTATAAAACCCTCACCAATAACATGCTGGGTGACCTGACAAAATTAAGGGGCATATGGGAGGCAGAGGTGGGAGTGATGGAAGATCTGGATTGGGAGACAGTCCTCATGCAACCACGGAAAGTCGCAATCAAATCGAGGTTACGCCTCATACAGCTGAATGTGCTTCATAGAACGTACTTTGATAGATTGCGGCTTCTTAAAATGGGGAGGATAACTGACCCGGCATGCCTGCGCTGCCGCCAGCAACAGGGGGACTTCTTCCACACGATGTGGGCATGTGCTCAAATACACATCTATTGGAAACACATTCTTACTGAACTGGGGGCGGTGTTGGAGACGGAACTCCCACTAGAACCTAAGTTGGTCTTCCTGGGCATGACAAACGAGGTGGACCTACCACGACCACAACTCATTTTCTTGGTATTAGCGTTGGTGGTAGCGAAGAGGGACATTGCTAAGTACTGGGGAGCCGCAGAGACACCTGACATCGAGGAATGGAGAAGGGGGATGGACCTCTACATGGCTGCCGAAAGGGTGACCTATAAAGCTAGGGGCTGTCCCAAAAAGTTCCGCAGAGTGTGGGCCAAATGGAGGCAATACCATGGACTGGAGGGGGGAGTGCAAGAGGAGACCCCAAATGGAGAAGGGAGGGGTGAAACTGCAAGTTTGACTTGACTAAGGTGCGGATGGTAACACAAAGCCATGAGTGTAGGTACGGAGGGTTTTAGGCCGTAGAGTGGGGGGATCGGGTATTGTGTCATAATGCCACGTGCTGGGGGGGTGGTGGGATAGGGAAGTTCCATACTGTCTTGCAAAAGTCTTTGGACTACCTTCTGCAATTGCAGCTAGAAAAGTGTGAAATGCCCGCTTCTGGGACACGGGCGCGGGTGTATGTTGACAGTGTACAGTTGGGAGGGAGGGAGAGTTGGGGGTTAAAGTTGGAAACCAAAATGGGATAACGAACAAACAGAAAACAGAAAAAAGCAGAAACTTCCGAGTGTTTTGCCGGTATGCACGGAATACTGTGAAAGTGCCGTATGGCGAGAAATGAGAATTGCAGCCCGACCTCCGGGTTGCGGGCTGAAGGGCCGTGTGATGAACTGTGACTTTATAAATGTTTTCAGGCATAGGGGAGTCAGGAGGCTCCTCACTATGATGTACCTTTTTTGTGTTTCTGCAATAAAATAAATCTAAAAAAAAAAAAAGAATGGATGTTATTTTAGCACAAACTGCATTCTCATGTACTTTTATGGCGAATGGATGCAACAGCTGTTCCTATGTTTTCACTGTTGATTGTTTACCTTGAGTTGCCATAAATTGCTCCATTTGGGGTAGGTGTATACTATGAACGGATGTATGACGTTACAACGCATGCTTTTACCACGCATGCTGTTACAACGCGGTTTTTACAACGCAAACCTTTACAACGCGTAGCGCTTTGGGGTGCTGGATAGTGAATAGTTTAATTTACTATTTCAACTCCAGTCCCCGTGGACACTAGGGAAGGTGTTGGATAGTAAATTAAATCTATTCCCTATCCTAGAGCGCCCCCCAGCGCAATGTGTTGTAATGGTTTTCGTTGTAAAACCTGCGTTGTAAAAGCACTGCGTTGTAAAAGTTTCGTTGTAAAGGATGTTTCCCACTATAAACAGCACATAGTTATGAAAAGTGGTGAAATGGCTTGATTTCGGGAATTTTTGTGTAACGTGTATAACATGAAATCCCTAAAATTATGTAAATTACGCCAGAGTCATTTCAATTTCTCCCATGCCCAATTATGTGTAGTCGACCTACCTGACAAAAAGCTCAAGGCCCCGGAAGTACAAGTTTGTTAAAGAGTGGCAGTGGCTGAGTGGCCCCTATCTTAGAGAGTATTGTATTGTCTATATTCAAGTAAGGACAATAGTCGCAAGGAGGGGCATTCAGATTGTTCCATGCTGGGTTCAAGCAGGAGAGTGACCCTGGCCTCCATTTTAGTCTCAGAAAGAGTCCTAATTAATAAGAGTCTCTTCATACAAAGCCAGTAAGTGAGGAGGAGCTAGCATATCTTTAAAAGCCTTGATAGAATTTGACAGCTGTAGGTCACTGATGAATCATTGCTCACTCGCAACAGGGGCCCGTGTCCAGAATGAACCGGGAGCAACCTGAACAGCAGGATCACCAATTCGCATCCAATGCCCACTCATGGGAGTGTAGTACCCTGCCCCTGTAATTAATGAGACTCTATGGGATCCTCACTGAAGACCCCAAAATGCAGGACCCTAATAATGGCACTAGGCCACTCACGAGGCCAAGGTTGGGAATCAGCGGCTCCGGCTGCATTGCAGATGTACGACGATTCTGTTTTGCATGTTGCAAACTGCCATTTTTTGCGACTCGCAATTTGAAACTTGCAAAACCAAATGTACTAGTGTGTCACAGACACATTTAAAGATTCCCAATGGAGTCGCAAATGACCTACCTCATCGGTATTCATGAGGCAGGTCGCAATTTGCGACCCACTGGGAATGGGCTACAATCACAGGGATTGTGGCCCCCCTGGGGACAGCAGACCACCATGTCTGTGTTTGCTTTTTAAATAAAAGCATTTTTTTTTATTCAAATGCAGCCCGTTTTTCTTAAAGGAAAAGAGGATGCTATTAAAAGAAAAAAATGAAAACTTTCTTTACATTTTTTGATGGCAGGCACTTGTCCGTGGAACCATTGTCTTCTTTTAAAAAAAATGTTTTGTTGCTAAACAGAAAGGGGACTCCCTCCCGTTTGCGACTGGCTGACCACCAATTTGAAATTGATGGTAACTGCAATTGTTTTGCAACCAAATTTGCGGTCATAAAACAGTCATACATGTCCGTTAGACTCACTATTAGTAAGGGACTCCCTTGGCAAGCCTCCTCCTAATAACAATGAACAAATCTTATTTTGCGAGTCGGTAATAGGTTACTGCTCGTAAAATAGTGTTTGTACATGCTGCAACCATTTTTAGTGGTCACACGCGGACAGATTTTCAGTTTGTGACCGTTAAAAATGGTCGTTCATCTAGCCCTTAGTTTTTTACCTCATTTCAAAAACATTTTATCACATTTCTCCTGTTGAAATGGAAAGTGGGAAAATCACAGATACGTGGGGATTCCTACTAGACTGATAATCCCAAATTTGGCACAAAAAGTATTAAAGCGAGGATTTAATGCGGTCCTAAATCATTATATTTCAATGTTAATGTTGTTCACTGCCGTAATTATTGTTTTTTTCTTTCTTCAAAGGCAAAAACTCTGTTGTGAAAGGAATTTCTAAGTTCCGGATTAATATAGACAATCGAGTGTAAACTTTTACAAAGATGTATTCGGGTATAGAGCAACAGACCATCAACCTTTCATGGCAGCATACCGATCAGAGAATAACTGTCTGAAACTACAAACCTAGAATCTATTTGAAGCAGGGAACACAATTCTGTCATAGATGACCTAGGTAGTATTTCACTTACACTGTGACTAAGCCACAGCAGTAATACAGTTTGTTAATTTAATTTCAAGGTTTTGGTTCATCAGACAGATGGCACACACACAAACCCAGGTGAAATTCCTCAATTTAAATTCTGTATTTTGGAATATCTGTGTATCCGAGTCGAGTGCAGCTGCGCAAGATGTGGCTTTTGTTTGTTATTACAGGTTCATATGAGGTAAGTACACTGTTTAGTTAACCGGGAAGTGGCAAATCACTGAATACTATCCCCAAAGACTGCTCCAGGGTGTCATTGAACCCTTTCATTCATGTTTTCTCTCACTAGACGGAAATAAGTAAGGCAAACACAATTCTGAAATGCACACAGTTGTCTAAACATGATCTCTGAAACGGTTCAAAACATCCCCCATTCAGATCACTCAGACTACTCAAATGCAGACCCTTGTCTCCAGGACGCACATTGTTGAAATCAAGACAGCTAATCCTACATTGTGCGGTGTTACAACTTGTTCCTGCATCCCGACTGCATGTTCAGTACACATTAAGATGGAGCCCTTATTCTAAATAGAGTGGCATTCGCAGGACCTGTAGTGACGTAGGGGCCTATTTATGAGATTGTCACACGGTGCAGTATAGCAAGTTAGCTTGCTGTGCTGCATTGCGTGAAAGGGAATGGACAGGAATGTGCTGTATTTAAGGCAATAGGGTGCATCCCTGTCTTTTTCTCTGCGCTGGCGCTCTTTTGGCAACCTAGAGACAACATAGACACTCTTGCACTATGCTGCAAGGGTGCCTGTTTTGCATGCAGGATTGTTTTTGTGCAGGAAGCAACACCTTCCTGTGCAAAAACAATCCTGAGAGGTAAATTCCTTTCTCTGTGTCTGCTGCAGAATGCACCACACTTAGAAAGAGGAATTAATGAGGAGATAAAAAGATATTTCTCCTTGTTGCACCTCACTTGAGAAAGCATATATTTGTGATGCTTTACCAAGTCTACCCATTCTGATAAAATTGGGAATGCATCAAAAACCATGGTAGTTGATTGGGAACATCCACGCATCACCCATGGAACGTCTTCCCAGGGCAGAGTAAGGATACGTAGTAATTTGCATGTACCGCCTTACGCCAGATTAATAGAGCCACTCAGGGCCAGAGTGGCCTTGCGTGGCTTCATAAATGACATGTAAGGTTTGCGTTGCTCTTGCACCACCTTCCGTGATGCAAGAGCGGCATAACCAGCTCATACATAGGTCCCGTGGTGAATACAGTGCCAAAAAGTGCTTTGCAATGTATAAATATGAACCACAAAACAAACAGGCACAGATTGAGAACCACTGAATTACAAGGGAAAGGGAAGGCAAGAGGATCCAAAGTGTAACCCGTGACTGCAGTTTACAAAGAAATGCACCATTTCTGGGGTTACAAAGCATCGAGTGATTAACCATTTGTATACTTCTCACCCTCATTCAGCAGCTGAAAAAGAGAGATTTAAGAATGTGGCCTCTACCCGTGCATGATTTCAATTTGTAACCTCCCTCAACTATCAATTATAAACAGAAATACATTTCATAAATTCAATTTATGGAATTATAGACATTGTTGCCAAGTGGCCCAGTGCCATGAGGAGCATATGCAGGAAATCCTGACTTTTCAGCTAACTTAACTTTGCTTGTTGCAGTTTTTGCGTCCACATCTCTCATCGGAAAACTAACACAACACCCAGAATGCATAACGCTGTTGGCTTGAAAGCTAGGACAATTTGATTGTGTCACTCATGACACAAGACGGCTTATCAGCAATGCTTCAATTTGGTAACTGGCGACCAAGAAAACATGAACTCGAAATGAATGTTTTTTAATATGGGTCACTATATGCTCTCCTCAAGGGCACATTCACAATGTGTCAGCACTGAAGGGAAATAGAAAAACTAAGGGCATATTCAGCCTTAAAAACATTGACAAGCTGGGGACTGTTGACATGAACGAAACCCATAAAGCAACGGGAAGCCCTTACAGATTTATGAGCTATGGTGGGCGTCCCAGAATAAGATACAGCTTTCTACACGCACTGTTAATGACCGGCAGAAACAACCAAGTAGTACAGTTGAAACCCCAGTGTTTTTATTGGTACAGGCCCGGCTAAGAGCAGAAATCAGTACCCTTGATGGTTCATCCAAAAGTGCTCTCTATGCGGGAAACCAGGCTGGCAAGAGAAGACATGACTTTGCTCGTCCGACCTCCGGGTACCCGTGTCAAAACATAAAGCTATATGAGTGGCAGCCGAACAGTCGATTTGCAGATTCATAGTACCACTGCAATCCATGGAACAACCACAAGAATGTCCATCTGCCTTCATACAGATACACGTCCTGCTAGGAGGACAGACATAAAAATCAGACAGAGGGTGAGACATTGAGGGGCTCTTTTACAAGCCCCGTGCACCAATGGAACATTACTTTTATAGACACTCCGGCGGTGCGCACTGCGAAGCCATATTTACAAGGCCACGTAGAGCCACCCTATGTGGCTTTTCATGTATAGTGTGAGGCAACACAGCGCAACTCGCTGCATTGCAACACACTGTGGTAGGAAGACGTGCTTTGGGTGTTATGGTGGGTGTTCACACATAATACACATGGTGTGAGAAGGTGGGTTGGTACATGCTGTGTACTAGTTAAAAGTGGGCACCTTGTGCCAGGCCACACGACCCTTATGATGTCTGAGGACAAAGATAACCTTATTGAAATCTATCCTAGTGGTAGCTATGGAGAGCAGCCTTCAGGCTTAATCTCGAAGGAATGTACAGCAGCTTGTCTTACCAGAATATCACCTCCTAAACATTTAAATGAAAGGAGAACCATACAGTGTTTATATAAAAATATGTATTCATTAATATAACGCTCTCTATTTGTCTCTACACTAGACTAGGACAAAGAACACACAATACTAGATCAATAGAACATACGTAAATAGCGAAATACACAGCGGGCTCCACGGGGAGACCGAACCATATACTAAAAAAATGATATAACAACAATGACTTCAATAGACACCGTGCCTAGAGCACATAGAATCGCTGGGACCCCAAGGAACCACCCAGAGGAGTGACACAGGGAGCCCACGGAGGTCGGGTGCAGTGAGGAAACACAGATGCGTGCTCCGTACAATTCTATGAGAAAGTCGTGGTTGGAAAATTACAAGGTAAGGACACTTCTAAGAGAACTTTGAGCAAACCTTTTGGAACTTAGGAACTTTTGGTACTTAGGAAGTTCTAAGGCCAACCCATCCGTGAGTGCCAAAGTACCTGTGTTACTTATCCCAGAGGAGCAGGGTGCATAGGGGTCAAGTGGTGTTGGAAACCTTCGTTGTTTTCAATGGAGAGCTGCAAAGAAGTCCGACTGCCAGGAGGGCGAAGAGTGTCTGGTGGAATCCAAGCCTGGTTTTGAGGTGAGAAGAACCTGAAAGAAGCAGAGGGGACAGAGTCTGGGTCACTTCAGGTAATCAGGGGCTCAGTAGTCGAATGCCCACCAATGTCGAGTGCTTGATGAAGAAGGGTTGCTTGACTCTGCGGCCACAGGGACCAGGAGACGTTGAGAATGACTAAAGTCTGGAGGTGGGCTGTCCCACAAAGGATGTCAAGAGCTGAGGGGTCGATGTCCGGCTGGAGCACCAACAAGCCATGACAGCTGCTACCCACGTGGTCAGAGGAAACAGGTTACGGTGTTGACCAGCAAGGTCCAGGGGACTCTCCAAGCAATGGAGAGTCAGGGCACATCTCAAGCAACCAGGTAAGCCCAAGAATTAGCAAGGTGACCTTTGCCAAGACCCACAGGCCAAAGGACCAGGGATCGCGAGGAGACCTCAAGCAAGTCTGCAAAGCACCAGCCCACAGCATACTCGTGGAGTGGAGGCCGGAAGTCTTCCGTGCAAATACTGCTTGGGGTCGGGACTACACAGAGTCCAAAGTACAGGCTCATGAAACATCACTAAGCACATGAACTTGCAAAAGTATGCAGTGCACAGGGGTTCGGGTTGCACGGTCCTCACGAGGGATACTGATCTCAAAATCGCTGAGAGAGCAGACCAACCTTAGGGACCTTCGGAAACCTACCTCCAGTGTAGCTGAAATCTTCAGAGTACTCATGAGCTTGGGAGAAGCAAACAGGTCTGATACGTTTAGGTTCCTGCTTTTGCAGGGGAGTAACTCCTTTACTCCAAGGGAGATTCTGCATTGTACAGGCAGCCAAAGTACTTGGTTTCTTCCTAGAAGAATCTTGTCCAGGTATAATCTAAAGTCCTGTGATCTAGTACCCATAGGAAGGGGTTGGAAATATTCTGTGGACACTACTAGGGGAGGGGCAGGACAGAGGGGTTGCTACACCCATGTCCTTTGTCCAGTTTCATGCCAGAGCAGGAGCAAATGGCTCCTGGAACTGGTTTGAGCTGGCCTATGCACTGGGACACCAAATGTGCCACCAGTGCTGACTTTCTAGCACTCTAAGTGTACACTCACACAGCCCCGATACACTCAATCCTGTCTGGGAGGTGGTTACACCTCCCTGTGACAGGATGCCTAATGTCATGCTTTCCTCTGCTCAAGCTTGGCTCAGCAGTAGGAGATCAGAATCGTGTTTGTGGCTGGCAGCATCCATTTTGTGCTGCCCAGGTCGAAAAAGCTGGTACCGAGTATACCGGTGACCCACATATATCCCTTCAGAAGGGTGGAATCATACCTCCCTGCCAGTTACTGGGGGGGAGGTAGGATTCCAAGGTGTTTGACACCAAACTAATGTTTCAAAGCAGCCATTTTAAAGTTAGCATTTACCACGAGAGCATTGGGTGACCAACTGGCATCGGTGCAAGTTCAGGACAATGATTATAAAAATTCAGGAAAAAAGGTCAAAACGCAGGACAAAAATTCAGGACACACGGTCAGAATTCAGGACAAAAATGTGGGACAAAAAGTACATTTTACTGACACATCAGATGAGGGCGCACAGTATTATATAAGTAAATAGACAACCAACACAAGCACAAGTCAAGCACAAGTCAAGTCAAGCACAAGTCAAAATAAGTTTATATTAGGTCGAGAGAACCTTGCACTGCATCTGTTGTGTGCCTGAGTGAAACTTAAATACCTGAGTTTGGATACTGGATGCACCTGGGTAACGTGCCAAAATGAAACCTACACCCCCCAGAGCTTGGCTGCTGGTGAGGTGACAGGAACATAAACAAAAGCAGTTTGCCATGCCCTGGGCTCTGGCAGGTGGAGGCCCAGCAAATGCTGTCACTGGCCCATTATCATTTTGTAAGTGATAATTGGGTCGACATTCAGAATGATATTGGGATGATGGCAGCCTGTGCCAGGTCAGGAAGGGGCTGCTGCAGGCCACTGATCACAGCAGGTGCGTGAGCTGGCCCCTGCAGTGAGAGTAGAGGACACTCGGCTGTTTGCAGGTGGCAGCTTGCTCTAAAGTCTGAAATTAAGGACCATTGGCATCAGTGAAAGAATTCCTCATGGACAATGGCGAAGAGACCCAAATTAAGGGCTGTCAGTGAAATTTACGGTTGGTCACCCTAAGAGAGCAACTCTAACTTGTGACAAGCATTTTGGCCGTCCTGGCCACTACCCCCTACTAGGGAAGTTTATGCATTTTCTTTACAAATTAATAACTCCTGATTACTAAACTCTTTTTTCATCATGTGATATACATGTGCACCTTAATTCATTTAATTGCATCCCTTTTTACTCAGTTTAAGAACATGTACATGGTTTATTGGTTAATGTTGTTATGGCGCTGTTAAATACAACATGCTTTTTTAGCTCAGGCAATTCTGTCAGTCTGTGCAAAGCTACTACTGAGATGCCTATTAGTTAACTATATACGAGCCCAGAAATAGGTCACATCAGGCGCAGATTTGACGCTCCTCATTTTATCAATCCAGTTTCCTACTTGGTAATTCAGACCATAATGGGCAACTCACTTTACGGGTTCTGCTGCTAAACACCAGAGCAATCAAAGAACATTCTGAGATAAATGTAAAGGAAATCCAAGAAAACAGGCCTCCATACAGTTTGCGGCCATCTTAATGTAGCCAGTGGGTTATTTCAGAGGTTATTCCCGTTCTGCCACTCCAACACCAAATTCTTCTAGCAACAAGTCCAATAAAATTAACACTTTGGCAAAAATCCAGCCAAAGTTAAGGAATCAGGCAACTGCAAGCTGAAAACAGATATTTACGCGTGTTATTGGTGTGTTCTATAGGCTCAGTTAACCCTTTCCGTGCGTTGGACGGCCGGGAGCCGTCCGACGTCACGGGTGGCGTGTGATTGTGAAACGGATTCTGGCCGTCCTAGCACCCAACCACAGGGGAAGCACTGGCACTTCCCACGTGGGCTGCCCATCTTCATACCCACACCGGGGAAGGCAGGGGAAGCCCTTCCCCTTCCTCCCCGCTACCCCCTCCACGTCATCAATGACGTCAGTGCCCAACGTCAGCAGCGACTAAAAAGCTTGCAATGTTAAAAATCTGCCATGGGTCATTCAGCAGCTAAAGATAGAGTAAAGCGAGTTTGACCTGTATAAAGCCTTTTCCCCTTAAAATTGGAAATAAGAACCTCCTGCGGATAACACTGTAATGCTCACAGAACATTATAAAGTGCACAGTATCCTGATTTGAAAAACTGTCTCAAGCGCAAGACCTGAATCACACACCCTGCTACAGCCTTGCAGATTACCTAAGAAAAAGTGAATTAAATTCAAATGAAACCTGGTTAAAAGCAGACTTGTAAGTCCCTTGTAAGGTGGTATACAAATACCCAGGGCCCGCATAGTAAACACTACGAGTGGGCCTGCAGCACTGACTGTGCCACCCACAGAAATAGCCTTTCAAACATGTCTCAAGTCTGCAGCTGCAGTCCCTGTGTGTGCACTATACTGCCACTTCAACTTGGCATTTAAAACTACTTTTCAAGTCTTAAACTCCTCTTTTATTTCATAAGTCACTCCAAAGGTAGGCCCTAGGTAAGCCCAAGGGCAGGGGGCTAAGTAAGTAAAGGGGAGAACATGTACTTTTATGTGATGCATGTTCTACAGACTAGCAGAGAGGGTATGTCTTGAAAATGAATTGATACAGCAGCTAGGATGTGGTCCACTGCCTTGATCTAAGGGGCATACACCACAACACAAGATGGGTTGCATTTAAATATTTAGGGGCACATGCATTAAAATTTGTTTTTGCGATTACCAAATACCGATTTTTAAGAAATCGCTATTTGGTAATCGCAAAATGCAATGCATCCAGAAAGGATGCAAATAGCGATTCTCTAATTGCGATCGCAATTAGGGAATCGCCTAGATTGTGATCACTTAATTGGTAATTGCAAATTAGGTAAATGCAAAGGCAAGGGTGCCCGGGGGCCTAAGTCCCCCTGAGGTGCCCCTAACACTAAACAGGTGCACATGTAAAGCACACTCATACCCTAAGGGCATGTGTGCGCCACATGGCACTTTGAAAAATGCCGTTTTGTGCATCTTTCAAAGTATGCACAAATAAGCATCAACTTGAAGTTGATGCTAATTAGCATTTCCTAAATGCACAGTATGCATTTAGGAAAGGCTTCTTGCATATGCTTTAAGGAATCGCAAATTACGATTACCTATTTGCAGTCACAATTTAGGTAATCACAAGAGATTGCGATTACCTGATTTATGAATCCAAATAACTTTCATGCATTAGAGAAGGCCATTTTGCGATCACAAACAGACGATTTTTGCGAATTGCGCTGTTTGCGCTCACAAAGTACCTTGATGCATGTGCCCCTTAGACTCAGCATACACTTAAGTGTAGGGTAGAGATTTTATATTCTGGTCCTGAAGAAATGTCATGGATCCCATTGGGACTATAAAGATGTGAAGTATGCCGGCCTAAGTATAAAGGAAAAACCCTTATAATGAACACTGTAGGACTGTCACAGTTCATGATTTTCCTAATGACAGTACTCACATCTTTGTTTTTCTCCCTACCAAGGGTACCACTGGATAAAAAATTATACAGCACTCCTTAGATAGTTTTAATACACTATTACACACACTTCCCCACTTTCACATGCCTGCTTTCACCAAAACACTAAAAAGTGAAAATCTCCAATAAAGAGCCCTCCTGCGGGGTATGTGGAGAATTACAGCACCTGCCCTGCAAGGAGAAAATGTCCAGTGATGAAACATGACACCAATTTAGGTGTGTGAGGGCTTTATCTTCCAAAGAGGAATACTCCCCAGAATTAATTAATATTCCAACCTTCCCTTTCTGCTGCCTTCCCCACTTTATGAACAGCCTCCCTATATTTGTGTAAACATGTCCTGGTAGTGACAAACAGCCTATTTTGTTCTTCACTACTGTGAGGCCTACTCCTCCCATAGGTTAGCATTGGGAATACCTTAATACATGTTTAAGCTGCAGTTTCTGATCAGAGACGAATAGCCCTTTTATATTTCATATGTTTGGAATGGTATTGATAAATCCTACTTACTTGTGAAATTAGATTTAACATTACTATTTTAGAAATGGCAATATTAGAAAGTGGAACTTTTCTCTGCACTTACCACTCTGTTTAAATCACAGCCTGTATCCAATACACGTCTGGGGTGGGTGACAGTTACACTCTGTGCATGCCCTCTAGACAGCCACAACAGAAGAAGGGTAGGTGTGTCTGAGTACCCATCAACATGCATGTGCTTTCTGATGGCCTTGCCTGGGCAGGGTGAAAGTGAGAGGCTAACACTTCACTTGAATAGGTTGTATCTTGTCCCCGCACAAAGGAGTGATTTACCCCCCGCAGTTAGCCTGACAGACAGGACTGAGCTAAAAGGGGAAGCTGTGCACTTCAGAGAGCAGATTTGAAGTCACCCACACATCAAAGACACTTTTGGGTATAAGTACTGGGACTCTGACACCGTAAAATCAGACACTTCTGGATCTTGAGCTGAACCTCTGTCAGAATGACTGCTGTGATGCCTAAGGGACTCATCCGTGGACTGCAGACTTGGAACTCCTGCTGTTCTCTTGTGTTGCCCTACTGCCTGCTACTCTCTGACTACTGAAGGAGAGCTGGAGTGTGCTTTCATCCCAACTGATCTCCAAGGGCTTGTTGGCTTGCCTCCTGTAGCTTGAGACTCAAGCAAATCATAGTCTCTGCGTCTGCTACTGTACCTGACTCACTGGAAGAAGCCCAGGTACTTGCAACATTAATTTCAACGCATCTTCTGTTTGTATGTAACAGAACCGAAGCATCATCCAAGTTTCAGGAGTAAAAACAGTGCATTGAATTGGAACTAGCGCTTTGCCTCCAGAGATCTATGCATAGGACAGTGAATCACTAAGGCTGCAGCTTGGTGAGATTGACACATCCCCTTGACTGTGTGGCAGAATCCGGCACATACCTTGATGCCTCTCGACTGCAGCACCCATCTTCAGAACTGACGCATCGCCTTCACTGTATGGAGAAGATCAACGCATCTCGCTGTTTGTGACCAGGAAAGGTACATTGTCCTCCAGGCCCTGCGTGGGTTCTGTAGCCAGTCTGTTCTTCAATGAGTTCTACCCAAACTCTTACTTTGCTTCTAAATATTTTACTGAATTTGTCTATTTAGAATTCATTATCTCAACTTCTATACATTGGATTTTTGTCATTTTGGTTTCTTTATACTATACAAACCTGTGTTTCTAAACCTGCAAGGAGTCTTTCTGTGGTGTATTCATTGTGCTACTGTGTGTGTGTGTTGCACAAATACTTTACACATTGCCTCTTTAGATAAGCCTGACTGCTCTGTGCCAAGCAACCAGAGAGTGAGCACCTGTTATCTTTTAGTGCAAATTAGCTTACCCTGATTAGGATTGTGACGTCTGCACACCTTTGTCAACCAGAAACCCACATTTCTAACAACCTGATTATTGGTCCTTATCTAGATTTCTATCAAGTATCACAGGAATGTTACATGTTAATGTTACTGCTGTAGATGCTTTGTATGGTATCCTAAGTTGTATCCATGTGTAGCCTTTACTACTAAGACTACTTCTATGACTATGATTCTAAACCTTCCCTAATAAAATATTATCGCTAAGAAAATGTTTCTGAGTAACACTTCTAAGGAGCATGTTTATGTACAGTGATAGACCTTTATATGAGATTTGCTCAACGACAATAATCTGTGCATTCACAGAGGAATTTTGTTTGTTTTCATAACAGACTGTCCACATAAATTAAGAAAACACATACACAAAGTAAAATATAAAACTTGTACTGTATTGATTTCACAAGCATATGAAGGGCTGCACAACAAAATACTTTGGGCCATCACTATTGGGTTCTTGGTGGTAACCTAGGCAGCACTTGGTGCAAACACCTTTTATCACTGTCTTTAAAAAAATAATTTTCTGGTGGTGGTAATGTGTGGCGGGAATGTCGGTACATATTTGAGTTGAGTTTGAGTTTGAGTTTAAAATTATTTGTAAAAGCGCGCATACACCAGCGGTTTCTTGGCGCTACAACTAACAAAAATCCGGGGCCAGAAACAAAACGGGGGAACTGCGAAGGGGATTATTCAAAGGACTTCCTGAATAGGTGGGCCTTAAGTTGTTTGCGGAATTGTGGGTACAGGGTGAGGGTTCGAATTTCCAGGGGAAGAGAGTTCCACAGGGAAGGGGCAAGGGTGGCAAATTTAGAGCCTCCCCACTTCTTTCTTCGGTAGCGTGGAATCATGAGTAAGGACTGGGAAGACGAACGTAGCTCTCTGCTGGGAACATAAGGGGTGATCTCAGATGAGATGAATGCTGGAGCTGAGCCTAGGCGAGCCAGGAAGGTAATGGAGGCGATCTTAAATTGGACCCGGGCTCGTACAGGGAGCCAGTGTAGAGACTTCAAAAGGGGAGTAGAGTGATGAAATTTCGGGAGATTGAAAGCCAGGCGGGCCGCCTGGTTTTGTATGAGTTGCAAGCGCCGTAAGCTATATGCAGGAATACCCGCATATAGGGCGTTGCCGTAATCCAGGCGGGACACCACCATGGCGAGGATGATAAGTTTAAGAGCAGAAAAAGAAAAAAAATGGGACACCCTACGTATAGTACGCAGTGAGAGAAAAGAGGAAGAAACCACAGAGCTAACCTGGGAGTGAAGGGAAAGTTGAGAATTAATTTTTATACCAAGGGTTTTAACTGAGGAAGCGGGGACAGGAGGGAGACCGAGAGAGGGGGGCCAGAACAGAGGAGTCCAGGGGCTGGATGAACCACTCGTCAACACCAGCTCGGTCTTGTCGGGGTTGAGTTTTAAGTGGTTGTGGTTCATCCAGTCCCGGATGTGAAGCATAATAGATTGAAAATTAAGAACAGAAGAGGGAGAAGAAGACAGATCAAAAACAAGCTGGAGATCGTCCGCGTAGTTAAACACGGCGACCTTCATTTGTTGCAAAGAAAAAATAAGAGGGGCAATATAAAGATTAAATAAAAGGGGAGAAAGGGAAGAGCCTTGGGGAACCCCGCAATGTACTTAACGGACGTCCGCTGTGAAGTCACCCAGGCGGACAGCCTGGGTGCGGTCACTCAGGAAGGAGGAAAGCCAGACCAAAGCGGTCCCCCCGATCCCCGCCGCCCTGACACGGGAGAGTAAGATGGTGTGATCCACCGTGTCAAAAGCGGCTGAGAGGTCGAGGAGCACCAGGGCCTGGCGTTGGTTGGTGTCCATACCCTCCCTGAGGTTGTCCAAGACCGAGATGACAACGGACTCCGTAGAGTGTGCGGGGCGAAAGCCGGCCTGGCGGGGGGCAAGGGCTCCATGCATCTCCACAAAGGAGCTCAGGGCGCAGGTGACATGGCGCTCGAGCACCTTTGCCAAAAATGGCAAGAGGGAGATAGGGCGGAAGTTGGCAGGAACGGAGGGATCCGCACCGGGTTTTTTCAGGATAGGCACGATAACCGCAGATTTCAAAGGGTTCGGTACCACTCCTTGAGCCAGCGAGCTGTTAAGAAGATGAAGGGGGGGGTCAGGGCAGGTGACAAAAATGTGGCGCAGAACGTGGGCGGGACAGGGATGCTGTGGAGAGCCGGATTTGACCAAAGGAACTAAGGTGGTCAAGGTTTCCCTAGTTATAAGGGGGAAGGAGGTGAGTTCACCCTTGGGGGAGGGACATTGGGGATCAACAAAGGAAGAAGAAGGGGGAGGGATATTGGCTTTAATGGTCACAATTTAATGAATAAACTAGTTGTTAAGGGAATGACAAAGTTCTTCAGACGGGGCGGGCTTAAGAGTAGATCTGTCCGAGAACGCCAAGTTTTGAACAATGGCAAATATTTCTTTACACTGCTGTGATGTATTATATTATTGTTTGTGATGTGTTTTTATGCTGCATTATTGCTTTTGAGATGGAAAAGTCCCTCACATGGTAACAGAGGTGAAACCCTGCCCTAAGTGCCTCAGCTGCAGTGATATCTTGATCCATAGTAATGATTGTTAATCATGAGTGATCACAGATTCTGCATTTGCACCATGACGGAGACCTGTTTCAAGGATTACAGTCTGGTATACTGGAAAGAGTGTACCTTGCACCACCCTCGTAATGGTGGAAGGCTGCTGCCCGCACCAGGAACTGAGTAGCATAAGCGCAGTTGTGACAGCATAACAGTTTTATAGTGAGTGATCAAGTAATATGACCAAGCCTTCTGACCTTTGTCACGTGAGCAACCCACTTTCATATGTTCTGCTGCTGTGTGCTCCATTCAAACTTGACCTACCTCAGGGAAGATGTGGTTACAGTACATGCATGTGTGAGCATAACTTGTTGACATGTACATGAGTCCTAGTGCTACAGGACATGGGGACAGGGCATGTCTGCTAGAGTGCCCTGTGCTGTCATGTGTATGAGTTTTTGAGAGCTACAGTACATGGGGAGAGTTTGTGCTTGTTAGAGCAGACCTCACTGGCATGTGTGTGAGAATGTGAGAGATACAATACATAGATAAAGCTCTGCAGGTTTGTGTGTGTCACATTGGTGTATGTATGTGTGTGCTGTGAGGGGTACCATGTATGGAGGTCTAAACATGTGTATGCGTGCAGCACTAATGATGTACAAGTGCCTCTGAGGGGTACCGTGAATGTGGGCCTGTAATGTCCCTTTTGGGGGCCACAGGGCCTGCTGGAGGACCATGTGGAGGTAAAAGAGCCCCAGACAAATTTGTGGATTGCTGCTTTCCTGAGAGCTCAGTGGGACACACACGGGAGAATGGAAGGCTCAAGCTCTTAAGTAAACTTCAACCCGGATATTTGCTTCCGAAAGAGCTCACTGGTTAGTAGGGCCTGAGTACATCTTAGGAAGGTAGTTAGACTGATAAAGACATAAAGAGTAAGTCTGGGGCATTTGTAAACTTTTGATACACATCTCACTGAGGCTAACATCCATGTGTGAACCTCTTGCCACTCCCATTGCCTGTGTTTGGGACAATCAAGTATGGAGACACTTCTTCTGTGCTATACTGCTCTCTGGAGGAAGAACTCAAAAGAGGAGTGGACACTTCAAAGTGGGTAACCCCAGAACACAAACTCCAAAGACAGAGACACTAAGGTCCTCATTTAGAGTGTGGCGGAAGGATTACTCTGTCACAAATGTAACTGATGGCCTGTCTATCATATTAAACATGAATTATATTTAGTGGCAGTTGCAATACAGCGGGAAGGATATCCCTCACGTTTATCAATTAACCTATTCCTCCAAACCCTAAATCAGGACCTAAATCATGTATACGTCTCAAAATAGATTATAAAAAGGGGAACTTGAGACTCTCAAATTGTAAAACTGAAGCTGTACATCAACCTGGAGAAGCTCAACTCGACTTCTGCCTGTAGTGACCAGGACTGAGGGAACATCACCCAGGAAAATCAAGAACACTCACCCTGGAGTCTGGAGCACCAGATTCTTCCTGACCCAAGACCAGGGGCCCCCGGCGTGTAGCAGATTACCTGGAGGAGGGGCGGTCCAGTGATTATCCTGCTGAATGCTTCCTGAGATGATGAGTGTGAGATTCTGGTCCATTCGTATCAGTGTACTGTTTGGGTTGGCTAACAACGTGTGCTGTGGTGACCCTCTGTATGATGAGTGGGGGCTGTGGAGAAGATTGGATTACTGCACCAATCAGGCCATTTGCCCTTGTGCATTCAATGCAGCCCCATGTGCCAGGTGGGGTTGGGGTGACACTTAAGATTTGCTGAACTGGTGCACTGTTGTGGTGAAATGAGGGCCATCACCTAGTGCAGTGCTGTGATCAGAAAAGGGATACCGGTTTGAGTGACCCCCATGTGCCAGGTGGAGGTCATGGAGGAAGTAGAGAACCATCCCCTGCAAAAGGTATGCAACAGTGAACTCAGAGCTGCTGGAGGTCCAGACTCCGTGCTGGCCACAATGAGACTACCGCTCACCGCTGGCATCAGCCACAGTCGACCTTAACCCCGGACCGTTGAATGTTCCTGGGCCTTCTGTCTCATTTCCAGCCAGTTGGCCAAGCATTGAGTCGCATGGACCATGGGGGAATCCAAACTGATTGAAGCAACAAAGGATCTGGGTCATTTGGTGCAGCCATTTTAGAGACTTATATTCTCTAGGGGGTCCTAGCCTCGATGTTCCCTTACATAAATGGTAATTAACATCCATCTGTATCTAGAAGAGAAGGATGCTTGTGGCTGAGTGGACAGTCTTAGGGCCTCATTTATGAGAAATGACGCATCGCTGCGTGAAAGCAGTGATGCGTCACTTCTCAGTGCGCACTCCTTGCGACATACCTGATGCGTCATATTTAATGTATGACACATCATGTCGCAAGGAGTTACAGATACGTCAGTATTTCTGATCTTTATTGCTCAGCTATCCATACCTCCTCCTCTGCTCACCACCCGCCTCCTCTTCCTCCACTCACCCTCTTTCCCCCTGCTTCCCTCACATTGTGATGTGCCTCCTGGAGTCACTCTTGCAATGCCTACAAAAATATTTTGGTTCCAAGGTATACAATGGGCTAGCTTCCTAGGGTGTCTGTCCACTTCCACTTCACCCCCTTGGTGTGTATGTCTTTCTCACCTTTGCAAAACAATCTGCGCATGTGCGTCTCTTTGTATGTACATATTTATTGCCTTCCCAGTGTGAGCGCATATATATTTCCTTCAGTCAGTGTGTATTTTTAGTTAATGTGATTGCGCCTCTGTGTGTCTGTGCGCGCATCTGCGTGTGGCATGTGATGCCTGACTGCGCTTGCATTTGTGCTGGGAGTGGGGTTTATCTTGTTGGTGTGAGTTTGTATCTACTGTTAATTGTATTCTGTGTGCATGGAATGATACGTTTGAGTCCTTCTACAAGGGTGGGAACTCCCACCAGTGAACTGCATTGATAAAACTGAAATGCGCCAATTAGTTTATGTGCGCATGCATGCCTGCATACATGTGTGTCTGAGTGTGCATATATGTGTAGGTATGTAGGAATGCCTGTTTGTGTGCGCTCTTGTATATGTGCATGCTTGTGTAAGAGTATCTCCTTTTGGTAATGCTGTATATGTATGTCCATGCTTGCTTATGCGCATGTCTATGTGCGTGTGTGTCTCTGTGTTTGGATGTGCCTACGTTCGTATGTATACTTGTGTGGTTGCATCTATCTGTATATGTGGCTGCAGGTAGCTGTGTTTCCAAATGTGTGCATGTCTTTGTGTGCGTTTGTGTCTGTGCATGTGTGTCTCTATGTATCTGTGCACACAGATGTGCTTTTAAATAAAGTTGAAGTGCGCAAACATATTCTATATTTTAGCTTTCATTGATGTGCTTTCTTTACATAGGCACATTGCATGTGATATTTAATCCAGCAATACTCATATTTGTGCTCCCCCTGTGCTCACATGGGTAAGTTTACTGGAGAAGGGATATGCATGGAGATCTGCTTATGTAGATTTCTACGCATAGGCCTGTAGATTTTTGAAGCTCCTCTAAAATGTGGAAATGTATGAATCTCGTTGGAGGAAACATTTCTTGAATGTCTCTGAGAGGAGCTGGGTGGAACGCAGGTCAAATATTCAATTTTCCAACTGCAACTGTTATATGGGAATAGAGCTTATAGTGCATATGGGCCTACATAGCACATGTAGGTAACATTACCTTGATACCCTGTTTAGGTCCCCATTTCAAAATCATTCTGACGACGGGCAATGCGCGGACAACTTTATTGATCCAGCATGAAGCAAAATCTTAGTTTGTATTTCGAGATTTGTTTATTAAAAAGTGCAGGCCATCACCATAAAAGCTGACCGGCCCTTAACAGGCCTCACAGCTACTGGTCTCGTCTATTTACTGCGGAAATGGAAACCAAAATCAGCCCAGGTAGGGTAAAAATGCCCAGACCAGTCTCACTTTGCAGACGATGCAGCAAAAGATAGGGCTGGGCGTCGGGGTTGGTAATGGCAGCCCAAGCTGCTGTGAAAGCAGCCTGTACTTTACCAGGAAAAAGCCAGTTACTTAATGGTTTGTCTGGCTCTGGTCCATTTATAGGTCGAGTTGTATTCAGGTAAGCCCCGCCCACTCTCTGCCTATATTTTTCATTGGCTTGTGTCATTGTCCACTATAAACTGTGGCTGTTCATTGGTCAAAAGGCTTAGTAGTCCCTCCTTAGTCCTGTCTTGTCTCATTTTGTAACCTCCCATGGGGACACCACCTGTTACATATGTTGTTACTCAGTAGGCTTTAATTACGGCTTCCGAGCACTATTTTCTCCAATAGCCTTGTCCTGCCTGCTGTTGCAGGCTGGACACGCTCTTGAATAATGCTTTAAAATAAATGTATAGCATGGACGCTCAACACATTTGCAATGCAATAGGTCTCATATTTGCGAGATTTTAAGCTATTGGCTTTGTTAATGACAAAGCCTTTTATTTATCTGTTTTAAAAACAACACATTAAAGGCAGAGGGCCTGATTCACAGAACTAACTTAAGCAAAATCTTAAACTTTCTACTTTTGGGATTCACAGAATGCACTTACTACTTTCGCTATTCACAGAATGAACTTACTACTTTTGCTATTCATAGAATGAACTTACTACTTTTGCTATTCACAGAATGGATTTATGACTACTAACTTTACATCTGCACTCGGGTAGGAAATTCCATCTCCCGAGCAGAATTTCCGCTTACAGGCCAGAATTGCTGCTTACATACTGGAATCTCCGATTTTGGGCTGTAATACACTCACTGTGGTCATTGATCATTTTCCTCAAGGGTAAACACCTGTCCAAGTGCCTACCACTCCCCACCATGCATCAGCTGACACATTGCAGCCAATCCCAGCCCCGCAAGATGTATAAATGCAGAGAAGACACACACAAACCCTTTCAACATGTCGCTGAATGTGTTTTTTGCTCTGCCCCTTGCCATGCAGCAAAACTACTTGAGGAGGAGAGCAGAGAGGATCTTCAGACAGAGGATCAACCTAATTGGAATATCCAGCCAAGATGTAAGGGCCAGAAACCATTTTCCTCCAGAAGTCATCTTGGATATGGTATGTGAATGGGAGCAGGAACTTGACTCTGTGACCTGCTGCTCACATGCAATACCAGCCTATCTCAAGATCATTTCTGCTCTCCATTTCTTTGCCACTGGGTCTTTCCAAATGGTCTCAGTGACCATGTGGGCATTTTCCAGGCAAGCCAGTCACGGTGCCTGCATCAGGTACTACGATGCAACACTGCTAGATCCCACAACCACACACAAATGCCCCATACACTGGCCATGAGATAAAGGGCAGCACGAGATTTCTATCTCATTGCACACTTCCCACGTGGGCTGGGTGCAATTAATTGTACACATGTGGCCCTTCAGCCACCCCGCCGCATTGCACACAGACACCGATGGTATTCCATCAATGTGCAAGCTGTCTGTGATGCCAGTGGGAGGTTCATTGATGTGCATGCAGTGTTCCCAGGCAGTACCCATGACAGCTCCGTATTCCACATGTCACCTCTTGCCCGGTGGATGGCTGCGGGAGAATTTGGCAACATGTGGCTACTGGGTAAGTACCAAGCACTAAAAATGAGGGATATGTGTTATTGAAATGTCTGAATGCCACACAACTTTAACAATTGTACAATAAGAATGATAAAGCTACATACATGGCCCAACAGACACTGTATGTACTAAAGTATAGATCATGTCCTGTGCAAATCAAAGAGGGAAATGTAACAGACTGCCCTTTCTTCTCTCCTCAGGCGATGCTGGGTATTCACTCTCCCCACATCTCCTCACCCATTACAGGTGTGCAAACACTGTACCTCAGCGTAGGTACAAAAGGGCACACATAAGGACTAGAGCCATCACAGAGTGTACTTTTGGTCTGTTGAAGTCGCGATTCAGATGTCTTGACCATACATGGGGTGTGCTGCTGTACTCCCCTGAAGTTGTGTGCAAGATCATATTAGCCTGTTGTGTTTTGAACAACATTGCTTTAACACATGGCTTACACATACCTCTGGAACCTCGGCTAGCTCTGAATCTGGTAAACCGGGCCATTGCACATAACCGAGGTCATGGTATGCAAGTCCGTGATCAGCCCATTGACACGTTTTTCACATGAGCAATCTGTAGTGTCATGGACAAAATGTGGTTTGCTCTCTGTTGTCAATGGTAAAACTTGCAAAGACACAACTGTGTCAATATACTCCATCCTGAGACTACTTTGCAAGCTACACTCACTGCATGTAAATCAGGGCTGTTGAACAGTAGTCAAAAGTTTGAGGGTGCCTCAGGTCATGTGCCCATGTCAGCGATCAGTGTAGTGGATGTCCCTGAACAATCTATTCACGCAGATGTAAAACTATACATGTTCTGAGAGAAACCTACCCGGTCCTTATGAAGATCGGTCACTCAATCCCAAATGGCCATAACCATTGCAGTCTCAGGCCTGTGCACTCAACAGATTGACTCCCCCACAAATGATGGGCCCATAAAGTGAGTGATGATGTCATGGGTGAATCAGGCACCATGTGTCTGTGATATACAGCACTAGTCCACCCCATTGTTACATAACACATTTTACAAATCTTGTAATGAGCACTCAATATGGACTACATGTACCATAAGGCAAAGTAGGAAAAAACGAAACTGGGGTTTGCTGTTGTGTCATCCCTCCCCAATGTCAGCGCAGAAATTTCATTAAATGGTCTGTTCCCCCTTTTGTTACATGTTCATGATTTTAACCTGCACTGTCATTTCAGGTTTTTCTACAATAGAACTGCAGGATGGCAGTGGATTTGATTAGTGATTGTGGATGGATCAGGATGAATACAAATGGCTGCCAACAATTTCCTGTGATGTATTTCCTATCTCCCACTTCCTGTATAGCATTTCCTGTATGAAATAATGTGTTCCGTGTCAATTTCGTAGATTACCGGCTGAACCGTAATTTCCAGTCTCGGACCGTAATGCGTGGATGGGGACCCGCTGCTTCGGAACCAGAAACTACGTTTTCGGGCCATATTCTCAGAAATTCTCCCACAACACATAATTTCATACAGGAAATGTTATACAGGAAGTGGGAGACAGGAAATACATCACAGGAAGTTGTTGGAAGCCATTTGTGTTCATCCTGAGTCAGCCTCTCTCACAGATCAGATCCTCTGCCATCATGCTGCTCTCATTATACTTATATGCCCCGAAATGGCTGAGGGTTATGAGGAGAAAGCACCCCCTTTTTACAGAAAGGGAATACGACATCTTGGTAGAGAGGGTGCTGGCAAAATATCCTCAGCTATATGGGGACCCTGAATACCAGCTGAGCACTGCAGCCCGGGCTTGGCTATGAGCCAACATCGGTGAGCGCTGCAGTGCAGTGGGAGTCCACACCAGGAGTGCTAGGGCATGCCGCAAGCACTGGGAGGACCTAAAACACTGGTCCCGGCACAAGGCTGAGGAGCTGCTGGACCCGTCTTCACAGCACCATGTGCATCGTCCTCGCAACTCCCCGCTGTACAGGAGGGTCCTGTGAGCAGCTTGGGCAACCCTCCATGCTCAGCTAGAGGAGCATGAGCAGGAGAGACCTGGTAAGTGCATCCTATGCATAATGTGTCTGGGAGTATGATGTGAGTGAATACAGTGCTGTACCATTGTGTGTTCCATGCCTCCGTTCACCTGTACAATGTCCATGCAGCAGTCATCAAGAATAAAAAAGCGCACTGTGGAATATGGACTGTACAGGGCAGAGTGCATTTTGGGAGTTGTAGTTTATTCCTGACAACTGGGTGAATGAGCCACACTTGTGCATTTGTGTTGTAATTTGCTTTGCCAGCACCACTACCAGTGAACCAAGGGAATCATAACTGATGTGTGCGTTGGATGAGCAATGGTACAGACACTGTCCAGTGTGTGTATGGCAGGCCAAACAGTACTAGATGCTGTGACTTGCATTGCATTTATTGAGTTTGGGTTCTAATGGAGCCAGATCATCATGTGCCATGGAGTCAAGACAGACTTTCAGATCCTTGCCTCACTCCTAAGTGTTTCTAAATATGCAAAGTGTGTCCACTGACACATGTCTTACCCTCAGTGGCTTGTATGCCATTTCACATGTACTGGCAGCTGTCACAACGACCCACCAGTGTACTGCACTACCTTATCAGTTACCAAAGCCACTATGTGGCACTGTATTGTCAGATTTTGTGAGGGGACCTCAAAAGGCTAGACTCACAATGTAGCAAAACAAAAAGCCCAGAGCCATGTGGATGTGTGACCCTATTTAGCATTTGTCTTGTCCCATACAATGCTATACAGCAGATGACATTTGTCCAGACGTCAAAGAGCTGCAACTATATATCACTGGGCAATTTCCCCTTTGGTGGACTGGTTATGGAACCTGCACATGTAGCAGTGACAGGACACACCAATCACAAGAATATCAAAGTTGAGGGTTGGCCAATACTGTTGTGTAAGCCACAAATATTCATGTGAGAAGTCCATGTCAGATTCAAATCAGGAGATGACAGTGAACATACACGTAATGTAAGCTCATAAACACTGACAACTGTATAGTGTGGTCAGAGGAAAACAAAGTCTGACCTTGGCTCATCTATGTACGTGTCCTGTCCTGACTAAAACAACCACTACATCGTGATTTTGCCTACATTTCAGCAGGCACAGCTGGCCAAATGGTCGTACAGTAGGACCAGGTCCTTAGCGGGAGGCCATCAGTGCGCAGGCGGTTACAAACTCTTTTGACCAGTGAAGAAGAAGAGGATGAGGAGGGACCCTCAACATCTGGAGGCAAGGGGATTGTGCCCACCCAGACTGACAAGGAACACGGATCAGGTGCTACAGCCCGGGTGGAGGCTGTGGACATTGAAGTGGGGGGAGAATCTGACACTTCTGGCCAAGGGATGGTGGAGTGCTACTCTTCCCCAGACTATTCACCTGTGGGTTTGGTCAAGGTGTCCTCTGGGCAGGCCAATACACGGGCCTGCCATCTGCCCCTCCCCACCTCCAGAGGCCCTCATTCCATCAGGGACTCCAGCTGCATCCCCTGCAACCAGTCCCCCTCATCGTAGCTGCCTGCTAGACCACAACATCGGCTCCGGACCTGAGGCACCACATCCCCCCACTCCCACTCGGACCCCTCCCTGTGCTGTTCCTCCTGTGGCTGTCCCAGAGGACACGAGGTGGATGTGTGAGGGTCACCCATACATGTCCGCTCGCATCACGCTGCAGATGTGTCTGGAGATATGCATGATGTGAGCGGAGCTTGTCGCAACTCTGGCCACCCTCATCACCAGCCTCAATTCCCTGGCCATAACCATGTCGTCTGTTGTTTCCCAACTCCTTTCCCATACCACCATCAATGTCTCCCCATATCCGTTGGCCCACACTGTTCCCCCCCCCGTACCCCTCGTGTGTCACGAACCCATGTGGTGCCTGTTCCTTTACTGACCAGCTGTGTGCATGCATCAGACTTGCAGGATCTGGAAATTGTGGTATTAGAGGATTACCAGAAGGACATTTGACTTTTTGACTGATGCATCTTAGTGGACAAACATTTATTTTGCCCTTGTAAATAGACTGGTTTCCCCGCGCTCCCTGAAGTGTTATATTTTTGTTGCCCAACCCCAATCCAAGTTTCCCTCTCCATCGGCATTAAGATCATCATTTGTTTTCCTTTCTCCCTTCCAAACGGAGGGTTGTTCTAATGATCTAACATAAATATGTTTGAGGAATGCTACTTACTTTAACTTGTTTGACTTCATTGTGAATGTCGGGTACAGAAAATGGACACGTATCTGGTGAGTCATCTGTATTTCACTTTATGGGTTGTTGCAATGATGGGTTACACTTGTAACTGTGTCACACACACACATACCTCCTCACATCCCCAGTCCACCTACATCGTTATACAGGACATGATACACAACAAAATCTTACTTGGGAAGATCTTTACTTTTTCTGTATAGATATTCACAGTAGTCAATCTAATTTTGGGATGTTGTTAATGGCGATCGTGCTTGCGATATCTCAATTTCAGAGGTGATGATCGCTGTGAGGGATCAGGTCTGGCTTGTCGCCTTCGTGTATGTGGGTATTGTCCATGTGTCTGTACAGGGTGATCTACATGTACAGGGGCCGATGGCGTATGCACCGTTGGTGCTTGTGCCTGAACAAGAGCTGCTTGAACAGGTGGTGGCAGTGCCTGTACCAGGGTTGCTGGTGGTTGTGCAGGTGGTGGCAGTACCTGTACACAGGTTGCTGGTGGTTGTGCAGGTGGTGGGAGTTCCTGTACAGGGGTTGCTGGTGGTTGTGCAGGTGGTGGGAGTGCCTGTACAGGGTTTGCTGATGGTTGTGCAGGTGGTGGCAGTGCCTGTACAGGGGTTGCTGGTGGTTGTGTAGGTGGTGGGAGTGCCTGTACAGGGGTTGCTGGTGGTTGTGCAGGTGGTGGGAATGCCTGTTCAGGGCACCGGTGTGGATGTGTACTTTTGCTGTGGTCCTGGTGTGTGGATGTGCTGTCCTGCAGGCAGATATGATGGCTGCCCTCCCTGCGTTTACCATGAAGGGAGACTTTGGTTCACTTTCAACATGCTCTCCATCATCTTCATGGCCGAGGGAATTGGAACATGTCCTGCAGGGACTCAGACATGTTTGACAGGGTAGCCCCTATGGCACGAATATCCAACCTCACATCTGTCTGCTGTTGGAAGAAGTCCTGCTCCCACTGGCCCCACTAGTTATGTGCAGGCCCCCTCTGCAGGTGTCTTCCTTGGATGGGAACAGCAGGTCTAACAGCGGGGGGGCAGGTGGAAGCCTGTGGGCAGGAGAATGGTGCCCAGGGGTTACCTGCCCCACAACAGGGTTGATGTTTCCCCCAGATGGTGGAGAGGATGCCGGGATACACTGTACAGGGAAGAGCGTGTAGGGGAACTACCATGTCTGTCCTGGACATGAGGGCTGTGAGGGAGTGATGTCTGTGTTGATTGGTGTGAGAGCCATAGCTGGTTCACCCTATGCTGAGGACAGGCAATTGTTTGTTTTGGAGGAGGCTGATGGATGTTGCTGGGTGGAGGATGTGATGCCGTGAATGATATTGGCGATGTGGTACGATTGCTGTTGATGGCATCCGAATCGGCATCCAGAGTGGATGGCCATATAGTCGACATCCTCTTCCAAGTCTTCGTCCTCAGTAACTTCATCCTCCTCTTGCACAGTACTTGCTGCCGACATAACTGCCTGGAGGATCAGTGGATTTTCCCCTCTGATTGCCCATCGGCCCACACTGGTTGTAGGTCCGTCGTCTTCATCCTCTTCCCCTTCATCCCCTGGAACCCAGAGGTTGCAACCGTGTTAGTGATTGCCCTGGTATTACATGTGAAGCAACCCAAGGGTTAGATTAACTGTACTTTGCATCAACAGCTGAGGATCATGTGACCTGGTTAGTGTACCACCACAAATGACAGCTCACACTATAGCACAGAGGTGTTAAACTGAAATGTACATTATACAAGCAAACTCACCAACTCCAGCCACAACTTTCTGTCCCTTCACGATCACCCCTGTTCTCAAATGCTGAACATGTCTGCTCACTGATGTTGTTGACATGGCTGTCCACGATCCAGCAGCTGTAGAGGGAAGTGACAACATTCTCAATGATCAGCATTACTAATTGACAAACAGGCACATGTGACACTCATAATATGTATATCACTTTGCTGATTCCATACTGAAAAGGATCTTGATCTCTGTCTTGGTTTAGTAATCTAAGCTAGTGACACACTTTATGTATGAATTACCTGATGGACAGGTGCGAGAGGGTTTCACTGCTGCAGCTAGGATGTCATGCATTCCCCGGGATGGTGTACGCTGCACTGGTGTCATCTGCCAGCGACTGTGATGAGACATACATGTCCATATTGGATTGGATGGTTGCTATGTGCTAACATGTCATTCTCAATAAACATTGACCGGATAATCCAGGACAATGTGTGGCATGTTTCCCTCATGGACTTTACGTGTGGGCCCCTGCTCACATGCAATAGTTGCCAGCTGTTACCTCTATGCAGCACTGACATCAATAAAATGACACATCAACAGACAAACTTGTATGAGAAAGTTACTGAAATTTCAAGGAAGGGGATAAATGACCCAGACTCCTCAGCATGACACTGATTTCACATTCACCATTAAAACCAACAGGTTTCGGCAGTCTAATGTTGTCTGTTGACCAGTCAAAAAGTGTTCATGTGTGAAATGTGCAATAGTCAGTTACATAATGTTGATCATTTGTGCTTCCCTACCCAAGAAGTCACAAAGTTCATTTCTTACTGAGAGAACACAGATTTCTTATGTCCATCCTTTGAGTGTCCTCTGTTTGCATCCAACATCATGGTAGTATTTAGATGACAACAGATGGTGTCTTGTACAGCAGACATCCTAACCTCATACGTCAACCACTCACCTATATAAAAATACGGTAGAAGAGGAGGCAAGCAGAATGCAACATTTGGTAATGATCCCACATTGCGGCTAAGTTGAGAAGTGTTGATGCTTTTCGCCTACACTGGATTAGCGTGTTGCTTTTCACCCAAGTGATTTGAAAATGTAACTGCATGGAGATTCAGCTTAGCAGCCCATACACCCATCTCAAAGGTACACAACTGGCATCACTGTGAGCCTCATCCATAGCCAATTTCAATATGATTTTGCCATAGATATTTTGCTAGGGAGTTTTCATATAATTGAATTGCAAGCTAGTTGTGTTTTGGACATTTCGTATGACACATTGTACTATTTTATGTCCATTCTGCACTCACTTGGCATACATTTTGTGTCATCCTTTCATTAGCCACTAAAGTCTGATCTGGTATACGATTAAATGCCATATGTGAGCATATTGTGATGCTGGACAACAGTGTTGTACAACACATACAACATACGGTAGAGACCAAAGGCACATTTAATGAGCCTTCAGGTACATTATTCTTGGGTTTACTCACCATGGCCCAGCACCGGCCCAGTGTGTGGTCCCGGACCAGATGTCACAGCCAACCTTGTAGCAGAAGTCAGTGTGTGTCTCTGATTCTGAGAGGACCTCATTGTACCTACAATGATAAGTGTGTTAGCAACTTTACATTTCTGCTGGCACATGTGATGCACTAAATTTCAGGCACAAAGGATAAGCACAAGCAGTTGTTGGCACCACCTTTGCAGACGTGTGGGTCACTTAATATCATGAGTGATCCCACATATAACTTATAATGGGCCCACTACCTAGAAGCGATGTATATCAGAATGACATGACGCCGAATCCTGAAATAAGACCCACTATTGTGTTTTGTTGATGGCCAACAAACAAGCCATCCAATGAGAGAGGTACGTGACCAGACGGGTGGACTGGGCGATTTCATGTATAGTGAAAACATTCTGAGTTGGACAGTGGATGCATTGTCATTACTACTGACAATGGTAGCTCACTTCTTGTTCCTTATTGTCATATTTATTAACATTTGAATTGTTGATTATGTCTACAGACACTATTACAATATAGTGGGGACAACCTTTTGACTTGTGGCACTCGATTGCGGGATTGAAATCCCAGGTCTGGGACTGTTGGTGGAATACATGTTATGTTCACTAATTATAAAGGTATGATGAGCCAAGACATATTACATTTTATCTTTCGCTATTGACCTATGTCATTTGCTAAAGGTGAATGTCCATTGTCAAATCCAATAGTTGTTAAGCTAGTTTTTCACCTCTGGTTACCTTTCACATTTGGGCACTACATGTCCCTCTGTTGTCTCCTAACAATGTATGCCTTTTGACATCTCCTGACCAGTTTGACTTACCAGTTTGTGAGGGGGGTATGCCTTGCTCTGGACGATGTTGTTTACTCCCAGAAGATGCGTGGACCTCTGCTACTGCGGTTGTCTGTGCTCTGGCTGAATATGTCAATAGGTGAGAAGAGAGAAAAGTAACCAAATGGGAAATGTACATGTGGAACTTTTCAGGCATTACCCCATATCGTCTGCATGCTAACAGTGTTGTGAAGTTCTGCAGCGACAGGGCAGGTAGGTGCAGTGGGGCGTTGGGGATGTAATGGTGTGGCAGGGTGGGAAATGAACAACGGAATATGTGAATGACATACTTTGATCTGAGGATTCTCTCACCTCCTGCTTTGTAATTTTTGCTTTCACAGGGTGAGTTACTTCTTGGATAATTTGTGGCAGATTTACAGGCCCCTTGCTAGATTTTTAAGCCGCTGTTGCGTCACTTCTGTGACACAGCGGTGGAGGAAACCATGTGCCACGTTGCGACTTAGTTACAATGTGAGGCATCTAGAGAGATGCGTTACGTTGTGTACCCTTGCGCAACATTAGACCTGCGTCAGATTTAATGTAAGCAGGGTGGGCATTCCTTTGTGAAATGCCTCATGAGAGTGATGCAGTGAAATCTACAAGATTCCACGAAGTCCCTTTCAGTAGGGCACTGCGACGAAGCCTTACGCATGCTTGAAGCAGACGTAAGGAGTGGCGCAGCATGTTAGGTATTGGTGGCCTATGAACATTGTTGAAGTTGCATTGCACTTACGACACAACTCCAGCAGAGCGCCACCCTTACGTCATCAGAAGAGACACACATCTGGCAATCCCTGTGCCACTGTGACTGCATTGTTAATACGACGCATCCATGGTGGTGCAAGGGTAGAATTGCATGTCGCATTGGTGCTGGCACATCCCTGCTAATATGCAGGGATGTGCCAATCCTTGTAAATCTGCCCCCTTGTGCTGTCCCAATTCATTTGTCAGTTGATTTTAATATGCTCTGCAACCCCTTACATTTTTGACTGACTCAGACACATCTGGATGAGTGGAAAGGACACTTTGTCAATTACTACTTAACAGGGTTCAGTATATATGGCAGCAGTACTGTGCCCATGTTTTCAATAGTGGGAGAGGGATTTGCCATTTTTATTACAAAGGATTCTGGGACTTGTGGTGCAACATACACATGAACCTCTGACTGACTATATTTTCATATACACTTTGTAAAACTTCCTAACTTACAATGCCAGTGCAAAACAGACAATCTTTTCATACACTTTTTCTTGTCATCCCATTACCTGGTAACACGTTGCGGACATCACTCACAGGCAACCCATGGATCATGTGAGGTGGATTGTGGTGAGGATATCCTCCTCTTGTGGGGTGAGACGGAGGCGGGTTACGGAGTGTGGGGCGGGGAGGAGTCTGTTCAATTCGATCCTGGAGTACTTCTCCTTCACCCTCTGCTTTTCATCCTGCTACTTCTTCTTGATATCCTGGACTGTGCGCCTCTCCTCCCCCAAAGCTGCGACAGCAGTGGCTAATTGCTGCCATAGAGCTGCCTTCTGTGTGCCACTGGTGCAGTAAGGTGGGAGTCCATATAGGCGTTTGTGGTGCCTCACTATGTACTCCACAAGCATGGTGGTCTCCTCAGTGATAAAGTTCTTCTTCCTCCTCATTTGTCCATTTTCCTCTGGCGATGTACAGCGATTGTAAACACAAAGTCTCTGTGGCCAAACCTGTTCCTTCAATGTGTGCTGCTTTTATATGTTTGGTGCTGCTGGTCTTCCAGTTAGTGTTAATTGACTTCAGCTGGAGCGTGGTGGGGAATGGTAGGCAATTGAAACATTCATCAGGCCAAAATGGTGGTATTCCGGCAAAAAATCTGGAGTTCTGGCCCGGAAGCGGAAATTCCACCCCAAAAGCAGGGATCCTTGCCCGGAAGTGGAATTCCCGCTCCAGGTGCGGAAATTCAGGCCCGAGTGCGGACGTAAAGTTCGTAGTCGTAAATCCATTCTGTGAATACCAAAAATAGTAAGTTTATTCTGTGAATACCAAAAGTGGTAAGTTCATTCTGTGAATACTAAAATGGTAGTAAGTTTAGGATTTTGTCTTAAGTTCGTTCTGTGAATACCAAAATGGTAGTAAGTTTAGGATTTTGTCTTAAATTCATTCTGTGAATACCTAAATGGTAGTAAGTTTAGGATTTTGTCACAAGTCCATTCTGTGAATCGGGCCCATTGTCATTTACAATGCCAATAGCTCAAACTCTCGTAAATGCGGGAACTATTGCATTGCACATGCTTGTTATAAAAGTAAGTGTTTATCTGGACATTCATTTATTGAGGTTGCTGAACATACATTGAGTTGTGAGCCAGTGTACCCTGAGCATCTTTCTCCTCTCCGAGAAGACTTAGACTGTTCAATTAGCGCTTCCACTTTGAGTCAAATACTGAAGGTGCCACAGTTGCTCTGGGGAATATAAGACTGTGCCCCAGGACATCAGTCGTGAAAGGCCTGAACCACAAAGTTGAGCCTGGGAACTCCAGATTTCCCCACGGCAATCCAAAAGCGGTTCTGACAATTGAATTTTGTTGATGTTGTCAGGTATAGTAATAATTGTGTTGAGCTCTATTTTGTGTGATGCCCTCTATATTTCAGTTGTGTTGTTATGTTGTGTTGTGTTATGTTATTTTTACATTTACTTTAGAAACGTCAACAAGATCTGCTACATTTCCTGCTAAAAGCTGAATATTCTTTACATTTCCTGTGGCAAGCAGCCATTTACCACTGTCTAAATTAGTGAAATACCACTTTTCCAGCTATTGGACTATTTAAATCATCAGTTACCTCAAAGCTGTGGTATAAAGCTCACTTTATGTGACACGGCCCGACATGTTTCACAAAGGCCTCTTATCCAAACATGCAGACAGTGCTTGATGAGATGTTTCAGCATGGTGATCTAATACAACACAAACATTACGGCACCAATCACTGACACATCTCAATAGATGGAAGGTTTATGAACAGAATGAGATCTGACTTTCTAAGAGTAACCCAGTGCCTTGGGATATCACCTTTACATGACGTGCAGTTCAGTGCTAAACGCTGTGAAAGGACAGTCTAGTTTAGTCAACTTCTCAATCGAGGAGGCAAGGGCGTACTGCTAAAATAATATTTTTTCAAGACTTAGCATGTATCCTTTTGTTCTTGGGCACTGCTGCTCTTTGACAGATTGCAGTTTTCTTTGAACAGCTTAAACCCTGCACGGCTGAACTGTTGCCGCAATACATCATAATACCTCCCTGCATTCTTTCACTGGAGCTTACTATATATATATACACACCATCTCATCTCTGAGAAGAGGGGGGATTGTTCTTCTACTTGGGAAGGCTAGGGTCATCTTTACTGAAATGTCTGGACCACCCTGAGCCTTTCACCAGCATGTTTAAACAAAAATACATTTGCAGACCTATCTAGAGCAGCTGCTTTCATTTTCCACTTGCAGATGCTATCTTGCTTACAAAGCACTACGTTCTACAAACAAACTGATGTTGACTTCTTGGCAATGATAACACATAATTGCATGTTTTGATAAAGTCATCGTCTTAAAACCAAATTTGGCACGGAGACACAGTAAGTTATTTGCCATTGTGGCCGGGGTCTTCTTTGCAATAAAAGCGAACGTGTAAATTGTCCATCTGCACGCCCTTTGGATTACCCCAGCGAAGTGCAATTACCACACCATGGGCCTCATTTATGAAAAGTGACGCATCGCTGCGTGAAAACAGCGATGCGTCACTTTTCACTGCGCTCTCCCTGCGACATGATTGATGTGTCATATTTATAATATGACGCATCATGTCGCAAGGAGTTACAGATACGTCAGTATTTCTGACATATCTGTAGGCGCAAAAGTGACGCATTGCTGCAGTGTGTCACAAAAGTGACGCAACTCCAGCAATGCTTCCTTTCACATGGGGCTGCATGTGAAAGGGCTTGCGTCAGTCTTACGCCTGCTGTGAGGCAGGCGCAAGATTTTGACGCCACAGCGTCCTAAAAGTGACGCAGTGAAATCTCATAGATTTCACTGCGTCACTATTACGAGGCTTTTTGCGGGTGAACGCCCCCTCTGCATACATAATACCTGACGCAGGTATAATGTAGCGCAGGGGTTTACAAAGTGACGCTTAGATGCGCCACTTTGTAAATAGTGCGCATCAGGAGGCATGCTTTACGCCGCCGATGCGTCACAAAAAGTGACGCATCGGAAGCGCAAAACTCACGCAAGGCCTCATAAATGAGGCCCCAAGTTTTCTCTTAACGGCAGTAAATGGAGGAGTTCCCCAAAGTACAGGGGGGGTGAAGCAGAGCATAACTCTTTTAAATACTAAATCGTATTACTGTAAGTGGTCCTAGAAGAAATATTGTAAAAAACCTCTTTCAGTTTGTGTTGTTACAACAAGAAAAGGGGCAGTGATGCAAAAAAATACTTGTTTATTGATGATGCACGGTGGTGAAGTCGTGGGAAACCAGGTTTGATACAGCTACTCCTAGTGCGACATCGAGAGAACATTTAGAAAATAATTCACGTAACTCATTGCAGCAATAAAAGATGCTTTGCTGCATTGTGTGCAAGGGAGAGACTGGAAAAGCAGCATATCTACTAAGATGTGGTGCTGTTGTTCTCTCTAGCAGTGCTGGTGCCCTTTAAGGGCATTATTTATGAGGCCTTACAACAGTTTTGCGCTGCTTTATGCCATAGTCACTTTTTGTGATGCATCGGTGGCATAAAGCATGCCCCCATTTGCGCCCTATTTACAAAGTGACAAATCTAAGCAGATGCGTCACTTTGTAAACCCCTGTGCTACATTATACCTGTGTTAGGTATAATGTATGCAGGGGGGTGTTCCCACGCAAGTAGGCCTCGTAGAAGTGTTGCAGTGAAATCTATGAGATTTCACTGCGCCAATTCTAGGACGCAAATGTGTCAAAACCTTACACCTACCTCATGGCAGGTGGAAGGGTGATGCAGTGCTATATCCATAGCCCTCCACCTGCTTGCTGGAGTTGCTGGAGTTGCGTCACGCTTCCGGCACAACTCCAGTAAATACGTAATACGTCATTTTTGTGCTGATAGATACTGCAGTAAAACTGATGTCTCTGTTATTCCTGTGCGACATGATGTGTCATTCAGGAAATATGACGCATCCATTATGTCACAACGAGGGCTCAATGAAAAGGGATGCATCGCTGTTTTCACAAAGTAATGCGTCACTTTTCATAAATGAGGCCTGATGGTGCTTTGCACCAACGCTCACACTTATACCATAGTGCATGAGTGTGTGCGCTTCACCGAGACCGTGCCCAGTGCCTCTCAGGCAACATGGACCCCTCTTCGGCTACAGCCTGCTGTCTTGCCCTACTGAGTATTTCCATTTCAGAGATTAAGAGCCTGATTTAGATTTCAGCAGAAAGGTTACTCCATCCTAACGGTGACGGATATTGCGTCTGCCAAAATAATAAATCCCATGGGATATTATTGGGATTTATATTTCAGTGGACAGGATATCCCTCACCGTTGTGATGGAGTAACTCACCTGCGAAATCTAAATCAGGCCCTAAATCTGAAAGTAGAACTTTAGACCGGGTGGAACCTGGTTTCGACAGCCAACCCTCTGTGCATCTGCAGCGATTCGCGTGACCCCATGTTTAATTTTGCAGTAAAACTGTAAAAAAAAAAGGGGTGGGGTTTGGAGGGCTGCATGACCATTGGGTTAGCAAACAATGGGGTACACCTAGTTAAGTATTTTAACAAAATATGACCTCACGTATTACATCACTCATGACGTCTTTGAGATCGCAGATAACATCTATGCGACATCTAAAATGAGATCATTGATGCCAACACTGTGCAGGGCGAAGGCATGAGTCACAGTTACTTGGGTTAACAATAATTTGCTGAATTTCAGTGTTTTTAGTTTAAAATGTAACATTTTAACAAGCAGTTCAGGAACAGGGAGATGAATTAGGATTCAACTTTGGGGGAGTAGCATATGCTACCCTTAAGGAACAAATCAATACACCTATACCAGAAAGGACCCTATCAACTAGTTATTGCATTAATTTCAGAGCTAGTACGTATACTAGAAAATTGTCCATACATAAATTAAACAAGCAATGAAGTGACTGAATCCTTTGGGGCATAAAAATGATTTTAAACATGCAAGTGTTGATCATTTTTGCATTGGTATTTCATTCCTCTGAATAGACATTTATTAATAAAAGACATGATTTCTTTGTCTAGCCTGTTTCCTTTGAATTTGCTTTACATTAGTTGGGAAGATCGTTCAACGCTAAACAGCTTTCTATAGTATGACTACGTAACTGAGCATCGCAATAACATAGCTTGTACATCACAAAACAGAGGTACAAGTACTTACTATGAGGTGCACACACAAACACACTTGCAGGCTGACCATAGTACTTCCTAATACACCATTACATCAACACATGATCACTCATACAGACATTGACAGATTCATACCACCAAACACACACATCACTCTTACTCATACTGAAATGCATGTGCACCACTACATAAACACAATCATCATATATCTATCTCACATATATACACATACACCAGCATTATACTACTACTGTGTTAGGCAACCTAGCATTGCAGCTGCTGCATCTGCTCACTGCCTCTCCTCTACGTGTATTCTTGCATTGCTGATGTCCCCCCAACACATGTATGCCATGGTAATGAAAATTAGAACATTCTTTTTCTCTATTCAGTCAATCAATCAATCATTCAGCATTTGCATTGCCAATACTGTCACCCTTCTTACTATCATGGCACTGAGGGGCTGTGTCTATGCTGAAAAACTACGTCTTGAGCTTCTTTCTTAAGTTTGTTAGGGAGAGGCCTGTACGGAGGTGTAGAGGCAGGGTGATCATGGTATTGGCAGCAATGCAGGAGAAGGAGCAGTCCCAGTGGTGGCTATGAAGGATGTGGGTGGTGTGTGGAGGGCGAGAGTAGCTAATTGCAGGTGTATTGCGGATAGGTGGAAGTACAGTCAATGGTTAATGTAGGTTGGTCCTTGGTTGTGTAGGGCCTTGGATGCATGCATGAGGATCTTGAACTGGCATCTGTTCTAAATTAGTAGTCACTGGAGATTTATGAGGTGGAGAGTGATGTGAGCCCATCCAGGGAGGTCTAGGATGACTTTGGCCATGAGGTTCTGTATGGTCTGGAGTCTTACGAGGAGTTGGGAAGAGATTCCTGCTTGGAGAGCATTGCCGTAATCGAGGCGGTTGGCGACAAGAACCTGCATGACTGTCTTTCTGGTGTTGATTGTGATCCAACTGAGGATTCTGTTGAGCATGCTAAGGATGCACCATGTTAACTTGTCATTTCATGGTTAGTTGGCTGTGGAGGATGATGCTAAGGTTGTGTGCATGGTCTGTTGGCGTGGCTGTTGGCCCGAATTCCACTGGCCACCAGCTGTGGTCCAATGGGGATGTGTTCTTTCTGAAGTTCAGTACTTCTGTTTTGTCTGAGTTGATATTAAGCCAGCAGTCCCTCATCCGTTTGGCTACATCAGTAATGACATTGCAGAAGTTGGTTTTGGCATTGAAGGGGTGCTCGGTGAGCAAGAGGATGAGTTGGGTGTCATCAGCAAATGAGATTATGTTGAGTCCGTGGGATCTGATGATGTCTGCAGGGTATGTAGAAGTTGAACCGTGTGGGGCTGAGGGATGATACTTAGGGGACACTGCATATGATATCCTTGGGTGGAGAAGTGAATGTAGGCAGTCAGGTGCTCTATGCGGATTCTGAGAGGAAGGAGGTGATCCACTTGAGGGTATTTTGCTGTATGCCGATGTTGAGGAGTTTGTCGATGAGGGTGTGGTGGGATAGGGTGCAGATTGCAGGAGAGAGGTCCAAGCCGATCAGGGCCACAGTTTCCCCATGGTCGAGGAGTGTTTGCACATAGTCTGTGGCAGCAATCAGTGTGGTCTTGGTGCTGTGTCTGGCTGGAAATCCTGATTATGAGGCATCAAGTAAGTGGCTAAGTTCCAGGTATTCAGTGAGCTTTTGGTTGATGTCTTTTTTAAGTACTTTGGCTGAGTAGGGGAGCAAGGAGATGAGTAAGTAATTTTTGAGGTCGCTAGGGTTGGCACAGGGCTTCTTCAAGAGTGGTCTGACCTCTGTGTGTTTCCATCCGTCTAGGAAGGTTACTGTGGAGACGGAAGTGTTGAGGATGCTGGTAGGAAGGTTACTGTGAAGATGGAAGTGTTGAGGATGTTGGTAAGCTCCGTGTCGATTGGGTTGGATCTGAGGTTGAAGAGATGGTGGGGGCAGGGGTCGGTGGACGTCATAGCGTCAATGGACTACATGATGGTCATGGTGGTCTGAGTGTTGAGCAGAGATCAGGCAGTTATAGATCTGATGGTATTCGCTGGTTGATTGAGGTTGTCAAGGCCGAGGTTACTCAGTTGAGGGTTGAAGTTGTAGATGGTGGTAATCTTGCTGTGTAAGTAGCCTGAAAGAGTGTCGCAGAGTTCTTGGGAGGGGTGGATGGTGTTTTCTGTGGCTGTTGGGTTGGAGAATTCCTTGACAATTTAAAAGAATTCCTTTGTGTGGTGAGAGATGAATGCTCTCTTGACTTCCTTGATGTGTCAGTGGTAGTTGCTGAGGGCTGCTTTATGGGCGCCTCTATCAGAGGGGTCCTTGGTGATACACAATCTCTTCTCTAGTTGGTGGCAGTTGCGCTTGGTGGTTCTGAGCTCTGGGATGTACTAGCCAGCTAGTTTTGAGGTATTGCTGTTTTTTTCAGGTTTCAGCAGAGCAATATTGTTGACACATTTGTTAATCCAGGCAGAGAAGTTCTTGATGGCCTGGTCAAGATCTGCTGAGGCTTCAGGTTGTGTGGTACTGAGGGCCTGAATCTACTGTGTCTGGGTGACCTAGCCCTAGTTGCAATGGTTGTAGCTGTGGAGCTTGGTGGGGCTTCTCTGAGCAGCGGAAATGGTCGAGTGAAGGATGGCATGGTCGGTGCAGGTTACTTTTTGTGGTGTGGGTGAATTTGATTCCGTCAATGGAGGTGAATATGGTGTTGATTGTGTGCCCGGCTTTGTGCCAGGGCACAGTGACTAGTTGGGTGCGACCAATTTTGTTGAGATTTTCCAGCAGGGAGGTAGAGATGGTATTGTTGGTGTCATCCATGTGGAAATTGAGATTGCTGAGCAGCACGTAGTGGTCTGAGTCAATGGCAAGAGGGGTGATGTGAGTGGAGATGTCACAAAAGAAGGCTAGTCAGGGTTCCAGGGGTCTGTAGGTGAGGGCCCACCCTTACCATGGTCTTAGCATTGATTTGTAGTCAGAAGTTGAGGTGTTCTATGTAGGAAGCTGGCTCTGTATATGCTACTGGCAGCCCGTCCCGATGTTGTCCGGGTATGAATTAGAATGTGTGCAATGTGTGTAATAGGCAAGGGAAATTTATTTTAAAATCTCGCAGTAGACAACATTTTTAGCATGAAGTGTCACAATAGTTAGGCATGTGTGTGCAGATACTGTGTGTACCTCGGAGTAAGAAGTATTAGCAGATGTCTCTAGTGTGTATGTACTCCACTTCCATAGGTAAGCGTGTGTGAAAGTGCATCCAGTTGTAAATTTCGTGTCCCCGCAGGCATGCTGAATCGCGTCATCCCCCGCTTGAGGCCCGGCTCCAGGTTTGTTTGATGTTGTGCTTGTGGTTTAAAGTCGTTGATGCAGAGAGTTGAGTGGGTGACAGCGCGCGCTGGAGACGCTGCGCGTGTGGGAAAGTGCAGTCAGTTCAAAGGTTAGTGCCCCAGCAGGCGCGCTTAGTCGCGTCATCCGCTGCCTGAGCCCGGCTCCAGCCCTGGTTGATGTTGTGCGCCTGGTGTCAATTTGTTTATGCAGAGAGTTGAGTGTGTGACAGCGCGCAGGAGACGCTGCAGTTAGTGTCCCCGCAGGTACGGTCCTTTATGCAGAGAGCTGACTGGCTGACAGCGCGCAGGATACTGTGCAGTTATTGTCCCCGCAGGCACGATCAGTCGCGTCTGCCCCCGCCTAAGCCCACGCCCCTTGCTCCCGCTCAATTGCCGCACTCATTGGCCTTGGCCACACCCCCCGCCCAACGCACACGTTTTTTTCCACACGCCCTCAAGGGTCGTTTTTTTTGGGGGTATGTGCCGCGCGATTGTTGCCGTTTGTCGCGCCCATTGGCCACACCCCTTGGTGCAGAGCAATAGCAATTGCTGCGTCCATTGGCCTTGTTCATGCCCCCAGCACACGCCCCCAGCACAACGCACATGTTTAAGGAGCGCTTTTTTTTGTCGCCATGCCGTGCCCCGCCCACGTTCACGCCCACAAGGGACTACTTTGCTGGTAAGGTACTTTTACCTTTCAAATGTATATGGTGGGCATCTGTATAGCCTATGTCCTTCTGCTGCAACTGCCCTTTCCAATGCTGTATTGGGTGTTGTGATTGGTGCTGTGGTTCCTGAGATTACCTGCCTCAAATGTTTGGACTCTCTCTTTATAATATTTGTATGGAAATGGATACCATAGTAAGGTATAGTATAAATGGAAACCAATGGATCCTCACAGGCTTTACAGAGGGCAAAGTAGATAATACTAATGCTATCTTTTGTATTAGTTTGGTCGAGCATCTAGGCTTATCAGGGGGCAGTGCTAAACATTTGTTGTACACACATAGACAAAAAATAATTGCACACATTCAATGACTAAATCTGAGACCAATGGTTAAAAATATCACAGATTTTTATATAATTATAACCATAAACACATATGTAGGGTAAATGCTTTTGAAGGTATAAATTTGTAAAAGTCAAAGAAATAGCAATATTTAAGAGTTCAGTTCGCGGCGGACATACCGCCAATACAATGTCCTCCACGGTCACTGCAATTAAAGACATTGGGGACCTTATTTATGGGCTTTTGCCTTAGGGCAGCAATGCAGGCCTCCCTTCTACACTGCCCTATTGTAAAAGGAAAGGGCAAGAATGCACTGTATCTATGTGATATGGCGCATTCCTGTCCTTTTCCCCTGCGCTGGCGCACAACGGGCTACCGTGCGCCAACACAGGCACCTTTGCACCATGGCGCAAGGGCGCCTGCTTTGGAGGGCTGATTGATTTTGTGCAGGAAGGGAGCCTTCCTGCACAAAATCAATCCATTTGAGAGATTTACTTTTTATATAGGTTCTCACCTTTCATCTGCATAAGCCATCCGAGAGGTCTGTGGTCGGTTTGAACAAGGAATTGAGGACCAAACAGGTATTGCCTCAACTTCTTCAAGGACTAGATCATAACAAAGGCCTCCCTCTCTATGGCACTCCAACGCTACTCCCTGGAAAGTAACCCTCTGCTAATAAAAGCAACACGCTGGTTCTCGCCATCATTCTTAGTTTGGGGGCTGACTGCTCCTATTCCTAGCTCAGAGGCATCAGTCTGCACAATGAACTGCATAGAGTAATCTGGAGATTTGAGAACTGGTGCTGAGCACATGTCTCTTTCAGGGTGTCAAAAGCCTTTTGACAACTAACTGTCCAGTTTATCTTTTGGGCATCTACTTGGAGGTGAGTTCTGTGAGGGGTGTCACAACGAAACATACCCCTTCACAATCCTCCTACAATACCCAGTCAAGCCAAGGAATGCCCTCACTTGGGTCCGGGTTGTTGGAGCTTCCCAGTCCAGAATTGTCTGGATCTTGAGTTGTAAGGGTTGCACCTGGCCTCCACCTACAGGGTGGCCATAGTATAAAACATTGGATGCCTTAATAGTGTGGCCTGCTGCTTGCAGGGCCTGCGAAACCTTCCCAAGGTGGACCAGGTGATCTTGCCAGGTGGAGATAAAGACAGCAATATAATCTATATGTGCTGCACTAAAGGTTTACAGCCCAGCAAGGACTTGATTCACCAACATTTAGAAGGTGGTAGGGGCATTCCTCAATCAAAAGGGCATAAAATTGAACTGATAACGCCCATCCAATGTGGAGAATGCATTCTTTTCTTTTGCTATTGGGACCGCGCCTATCTGCCAGTATCTTGTAGTTAAGTCAAAGGTGCTGAGAAATTTGGCTAAACCCAGTTTATCTATCAGTTCATCAACCGAAAGTATAAAGTGAATATCTGTCTTGGTCGATAGTATTGAGACCTCTGTAGTCCACACAAAACCTCAATTCTCTCTTTCTACCATGTCAGTGAGGCTTGGGAACTTAGACCACTGGGCTGGCCCAGGGACTCCCAGAGTAATAACCCCTAACTCCAGCATCTACCTTATTTCAGTTTTGATGCTCTCCTTAACTTAACTCAGACTGCTGATGGATCTTTTCTTGAGAGGTAAGCTGTCTCTGGTATACCAATGTGTCTGTCCAGTGGTTAAGGAGAAGAGCTTGGCACACAGCTGTAGGACTTGCCTGCAGTCAGACTACTGTAGGGCAGAGCGGGTGTCTTAATAGAAAACTCCATCAACTGACCCATCTTTTGGACTGTAAGACAGGAGGTCAGGGAGAGGTTAACTCTCTGCTTCCTGATCCTCTGTAACCATCAGCATGGTTATATTAGCCCTGTCAAATAAACGTTTTTGGCGGTTCACATGGATCACCCTCTTGGGGGTCCCGCTGGTGCCCAGGTCTACCAAGTAGGTGACCCCGCTTTTCTTTTCAAGGATATGGTAAGGACAACTCTATTTGTCTTGGAGGGCGCTTCCAACCACAGGCTCCAAAATATGTACCTTTTGCCCTGCTTGGATCTCTGCCAGTGCAGCCTTTTGGTCATACCAGAGTTTCTGGAGCTTTTGGCTAGCCTCACAGGTTGTGGATGCTTTTTCCATGTACTCTGCCATTCTGGAATGAAGGCCTAGTACATAGTTCACAATATTGTGCTTAGATCTGTAGAGCGGCTTCTCCCACCCTCTTTCACAAAACAAAGTGGTCCCCTCACAGGTTGGCCAAACAGAAGTTCAAAGTGGGAAAACCATACTCCCTTCTCAGGCACCTCTCTGTAGGAAAAAAGCAGGCATAGCAAAAGGACACTCCTTCTCTTTTTGAGTTTTTCATCGCATCCCATGATCATGCGTTTCAATGTCTTGTTGAATATCTCAGCAAGGCCATTGGTTTTTGAGTGATAAGGTGTAGTGAACTTTAGGTCACTCCACAATCATTCCACATCTGTCTGAAACCACCTCCTTAGGAAACCCTACCGTGGTTAAGATACCAATGAGGGCTTTGGCTACTGCAGGGGCTTTAGTAGTCCTAAGTGAATTTCCCTCAGGATACCTGATAGCATTAACCACTACTACCAGTATGAATTTGCTTCCTGACCAACTATGTTCACACTTACCCTTTCAAAAAGAAACCCAACCACTGGAAGTGGAATTAATGGGTCCTGTATGTGCCCACCTGTCTTGTCAATGGCTTGACAGGTGACACAAGAGCTGCAAAACTCCTTCACCTTCTGGGACATATTTGGCCAGTAGAAATGGCTGATTTGCAAATTTCAAGTTTTGGTCTGGCCAAGATGCCCAACTAGGGGAATGTCATGGGCCAATGTGAGGAGGAATTCTTGACATTGTTTAGGCATTAGCACTCTCCTAGTGGTACCAGTTTGGGGACTCTTGCCTCAGGGTAAAGGAGTCCCTCCTCCCAATAGATCCTGTGGGAACCACTGACATCTCCATTTTCCTATGCAGCAGCTTGCTATTGCAAGCTTGAAAGAGTAGGACAGGTACTTAGTCCTTGGTGCAGCTGTTCTCTAAAGGGTCCCCCTGGCCCAGGAAAACAGCCTGATAATGTTCAAGTTCCATAGGCTCAGTCCCCTCTGGGGTGAAAGGCCCTCTCCCTGAGGAGAGGGGTCCTGAGTGTTCTGTTGTCCCCCAGTTTTCTTATCTTTTCTCTTGGAAGGTTGGGCTATTATCCCAGGCTTCAACACTTCTTTTTCACACTGGGCTTGGCTGTGTGCTTGGGTTTATTTCACATACCAATTCAGGGATTCTCTGCATGGTGGTATGGTTTTCAGTTCTACCTCAGTCCATGCTGAGGTCTCCAGATCATTCCCTAGGAGAGATTCAACTAGGATTGCATAAGGGAACACTACTTGTTACAGGCCAGTAACCCCTCCCCATTCTAAGAGTACCACAGCGATGGGATGCTCCTGAGATACATTTTCATTTCTGGAGACTGGATAGGTTTTCCCAGCCAAATACTGTTAAGGGGAATCCAGTTTGTCTGTCACCATGGTGACAATTGCATCTATATCCCTCAGGACCTCTACTCTAGTCTCATTAATCAAGGGTTGCTTCCTGTATTTTTTCTTATTAGGTGGTAAACAGCAAGAGGGATAAAATCTACCCCGCCTTCAGATGCTAAAATAGGTTTAGTGTGAACCCGATTTGCTCTGGGCACACTGCTGATCCCACCTGGAGATGAGACAGGCAGAGTCTACAGGTTTGTGTCCCAACTGTTTACAGTTGTAACAACAGGCATTTTTGGAATCAAAGGGCCTTATTTATGAAGGCCTTGCGCCGCCGGTGCGTTACTTTTAAAATGGGAAAAAGTGACGCACCGGCGGCGCAAGGCCTTCATAAATAAGGCCCCAAGTGTTTACCTTTGTACTCACTGTTTGATTGTGAAGAGTTCTGGGACCCACCCTCTTGTGCAGGTTGTTGTGAGCATTTAGAAAACTCTTTACTTTTATCCTTAAGATGTTCACCCACTTTTCCCTGGGGAGGTTTTGTAACCCCCTTTCTTTTGGTCATCCCCCAGTGTTAATCTTGGTCACCCTATTCTTGACCCAGTGGTCTGCCTTCCGACAAATTCTTGTGGAGAGATTTTACCTAGGTTTACTAGATACCAATGCAACTTTTCATTAATGCAATTACTTAAAATGTGCTCTTTCATAAACAGACTATAAAGCTCAATATAGTCATGCACTTCACTTTCAGTTAACCAGCCCATTTAATCTTTTCACTGAGTAGTCTATGAAGTCAACCGAGACTGACGAGGTTTTTTGATTCCCAGTGAATATAATTTTATATTCGTCAGGGGTGGGTCCAAAGCCCTCAGTCTGAGTACGCTTAATGAGATCAAAGGACTCAGAATCTGTCCCAGTGAGTGTCAGGAGTACATCCCTGTGCTTACGAGTAAACAGCTCCCAAAGCAATGCTCCCCAGTGTGACTTCTTCACATTTCTTCATGCACAGGCCCTCTCAAAGACTGTGTCCCATTTTGTGATGTCATCACCTTTCTCATACTTGGGGACAATCTCTTTGGGGATTTTAGGGTTAAAAGAGTACTCTCTGTCCCTAGGCATTATGTTGCTGCCACCATTTATGGGTGCTAGGCCCATATCAGCTCTTTTCCTTTCTATAGCCAGGAGCCTATCCGCGTTGTTCTGCGAGTTCACCTTGCTAAAAGGATGTCCTCCTCAGTGAGGCTGTCCTCAATGCTGTTTGGGGGGGTCTGACCAAGATGTGTGGGAGCTAGGTACCCGTAGTACTACTTTTAGAAAGAAGGGCGCAGGGACCACATCTTATGTAACTAGGTGAGGGATTTCGCAAATGTCATACTTCCCACTATTTTCTTCTTCTAGGAGGAGGTCTTCCTCTTCAGAGGGTGTTCCTTGGCATATTCTACCAAGAGCTCCTGGAGCTTGGTCTTGGTATGAATGGAACCAGTTTTAATGTTTTTAAGTCTAAAGAATTAAAAACACTGTTTGTGATGAAGAAATTAGAAGTTAACTTTTGATGTACATAGAATTCTGGGACTTGTAGTGTGATAGACAACATTAAACACATGAGAGTCCAATTCACCAAGAATATTTGCACAAGCTTGAAGTGACTCCCATAGTCACATTTGCTGTTCATATTAAACATGTATCAAATAAAGCCGCTGTTCAATCTGGTGCCACATTAAGGTCATCATTCACAGGCAGCCTATGCAGCATTTGGGTGCTGCATGGTATAAAGGACATCCTTTTCAAGTGGTGTGAGATGGAGAGTAGGTTCAGTTTGCCTCTATCCTGGTGAACCTCTCCTTCACCCTTCTCCTCTCATCCTGCCACTTCTTTTTTATGTCTGGGCAGGTCCCGATATCCTCTTCCAATGCACTGACTGCATTAGCCAACTGCTGCCAGAGGGCTGCCTTCTGTGTTGCACTGTTGAGGAATGAAGGCAGACCAAGTAATTTTTAAGCTGTTCCCCACAACAAATTTGCTAATCATCTCAGTCTCCTCCTCTGTGAAGTTCTTCTTTCTCCTGACATTTAGCATGTTGATGCTTGGCAGTTGGCAAGGACAAGCGCAGAGCAGGCAGGTGACATATGTGTGTGGAAAAAATAGAGACGTGTGTGGGCTGCTTTTATGTGGTTTGCAGTGCATGGGTTGCAGGTGGCCTAAATTGTCAGCAGGTGTGTGTAATTGAACTTTCTCCACCCGAGTATGGACACTGCACCCAGAGTGCAGAGATACCACATTTGGAGAGGAGATCCAGCCCAGAGTGTGGAAACTCCACCGAGTGCAGAACCTCCTAACCCGAGTGCGGACCCTCCGCAGTCGTACAGATACTACTTGTAAGCCCTTCTAACTTTACCTTAGTGAACCTGGCTCTGAATGTGCAAGGTTAGACATTCATTTTTAAGAAGAATGAGTCAAGGCCTAGCTTTGGCCTAGCCTGCATAATCCAAGAAATGGAAATGTTACAGGTCATATCAAAATTGTTTTAAAGGCAATAAAATCACAAAGGTATACATTTGTGACTTTGAGTGTGGATCCATATTCTGCTTATTGTTAATAATGCACAATTTTATAAAAGCACAAACGCCTTCTACAAATACAAAGCCACATTACTTATTGCTGCCATTGTGGTGGTTACATGTCCCTCTAAACTGAGTCCTGAAATAACAAGTTCCTTTCTGTGTCTCTTCAAAACATCAGTTATCCAAATCTGCTGAGAATAGCTTTGAAATCCACACACTAACAGGGCATCATGCAGGTGCCAAAACAAGACTCTGAGAATACACACATCATAATATGCCTGCCACGCCCATTCTACATGTACAACACAGGTACCCATGTACCAGCACATGGTTCATATCGATATCCAGAAGTGTTCATCTTAATGCCATCATAAATCTTCCTAGTATGCCAAAACAGTACTATTCCACAAAATACCACTTCACATATTACAAACAATAGTGCTTCACGTGCATCTGCCATTTTCAAAGGTATAACACCACTTACCATTGAACCTTACTACAAACTTATCACTGCACCACAACACATACAAGACCAGACCACATCACATCATCATTTATTTCAGCATAACATTTTACAACACACTGTAAGTCCTTTACAGTTCACTTCACAAAATGTAGTGTCTCATAAAATGTCTAGCTGGCCATTGCTTTTTCATACAAGATAGTTTAGCAACCCAAATAACACTCCAGTTCACCACACTGTTCCTCATCATTGCATCCAACAAAACATTGCAATACACCTCCTAGTAAAAAGCATGAACACATACTTTAATGCAGTCAACACACTGAACATATTATAATATATCATCACACTGCACAACTTTCTGCCTAATATACCACAACACACCCAGTCTTTGAACACCAAACCACACAAACCAGAGCACAGGAAACATCATATAAACGATATCTCTATACCTCTATAAATATATCTCTAATACCACATTATAAGACATATGGCCGTTCTTTGGTTTAGTTAATGTTGATTAGATGACATGAAAGTGAAGTATTGGTTGTAGACCATGTTAATTGGGTAAGTTAATCAACTTTGTTGGCCATTGTATTAGAATAGGTGATTTGACACTCTTGGGCATGCAGTCTTCCTTTCAAGATAGACCCACAGTTGGTTACATACCCAATGATATATTCGTAAGGAGAAAAATGGCAACCACTTTGTTCTCCATATGTATCCGCAAGGTCTGTAATGTGGACAGTTGTCACTGCTGGTATGCTTGGCTGCCATGACTCCAAAGTGGTGCTTGCATACCATATTAATGCAGTATCAATATTCACTGACAAGTACTAATACCATTTTGAAACAGTCAGCAGCTATGAAAGTAGCAGAGTTGTATATTGGGAATGAAAAATATTTGTGGTCCTAAAAGCTTATACAATATTTTCAACTTTTGCTAATGGATCCAAAATTGGGCCTCCACAGAACAACCCAGGGAGCACATTAGCTCACACAAAATTCCACCAAAAGGAAATAATTTATGCTTGCCAAAATTCCTGTAGTGAGGGCAAAATGATACAATTTCTCATTCTTTGACTACGGACGTAGATTTGGCCCTTGCCAATGATGTTTTTCTGCCAATAATTTGAATTTTGTCTTGGAACTAGTTTTAGAGAAGGCCCATACTCTCTATGGTCAGGATTCATGAACAGTGTTTCAGATGATGTATCGTATTACTCCAGTAGTACTATTTACTTATTACAACATGCAATTAAAAGGTGGGGATTGCCATCTCTACCTCGCTACTCTTTTCTGTATGAAGATCTACGCCATGATAGAGATTTTCACACACTGAGGTATATGTTTTTTGTAGTAAATGTCGGAGTGAGAGGTTGGAGTGGTGAACAAATAATAAATCATTATTACAAAATGAGTTAATTTGAGGGGAAATTATACAAGGTTTTAGGGAGGGACATGCTAATACAAAGTACCTCCCCACAAAAGAGTAAAACCATTGCAATTCACAAAATGCATTTCTAAATGTAGTAAAGCCCTAATAGTGTGAAAACAGGCTCAAATGTACTCCAGCCCAGCTTCAGAGTAAGTCATGCACTACACTTGAACAATCACTGATACTGCATCACATTCCCATAGAAAACAATGTAATTTCCCATAGAGATAAATGAATTAATGATTCATTAATTCAATAAATTTAACAGTTGAAATATTAAGTATCATTAATTACATATACATAACTTTTAAACCTATTTACTACAATCTAAGCAAAAAATTAAAATGTTAGTGAGGGTGGGTAATTTTATTTTTTAAATAAACGAATATAGTCAAATTATTTTAGAATTTAATAAAAATTTCAAGGAGGAAATAAAAAATGTGTCTTAACCTTTTAGGTTATTAATTCCAGGATAATATTACTTATTCAAGGAGACTGTATGTGTAGATTTTACCTTTAAAAATTAACTCTTTTTAATGCATTTCGTTATTATTACACTCTAATAGAGTTCCATATTTCCCAATAGTGAAATCTCTGTAACTTTAAACTCTAATATGCTGTTGAAGGTAGCTCCACAGCCTCGTTTAAGGGGGTGGAGTCATGTACATCTACACATAGATGTTACTCTCCATGCAGAAACCGTGATAGCAAAAAAGTGGAGAGTTACATCTAGGTGTAGGAGTAGATCTGCACATGAGTAGATCTCCACATGTAGATTTACCTCTGGGTGTAGGGCCCTAAATCGGTGCGGTGTGGATTAGTGGCTGTTGTGTTCCATTTGTGCCATGGTCACATATTTAGCTTCAGTCTGCTCTTGCTTCTTACTTTGTTGCTCGGATATGAATCTACCTTACAGAAATGAAAAGACAAGAGGATTTTGGCAAAACAGAAACAAGATGGTTTGATTAAATGTAGTAGCCAGGTGAGTATTGACAGAGTTGTGTCCGAAGAAAATCTCTTGCTCTACAGAGTTTTGGCGGACACTTTATACATCTCTTGAGGTACAATAAAATGATTTTGCATTCTTGGAAAAGCATTTTAGTAGTAAGTAACAAGTACAGTCATCTGATAAGGGGACATAGGTGGCTTTCGACCTTGGCGAGAGCTAGTGTGGGCCAGTGTGTATATGTCCAGATGATTGGTGTGTAGAACATGTGATCACTATGCGTGCACGACGTACAACGTAGGGGTCTTCATTGACGAGGATGAGGAGGAGAGAGAGACCATGGCAAGGAGAAGGCAGCCCAGAAACACCCCAGCATGTAAGTGCATTTTTTTCATAATTAAATTAGGGAGGGTGGAGGGGCCGGCTATCTCTGCTCCGCAACGGAGTTGTAGTTTTGCCTGAACTCTGCGTACTCAATACAAAACTCTGTAAACTCCGGTGGCGGAGCTGAGTCCCCCCCCTCCCAGGGTTAGTTTTCAGCCCTGTTCTAAATTGTATGAGATCATCAATGGATGTCAAGTTCACTGGCAAATCATTCCACAGTCGAGCTGCTGCAATCATGAATGCCCATCCCCCAAGCCTAGTTGTCTTAATTCTGACAACCCTGGCCATCTTGACAGAGGAGTAGCGTAAACTCCTGTTAGGGGCATACCATTTACATTTATTTTGCAGAGAAATTGGTCCAGTGCCATGGAGTGATTTATAGACAATACACAAAGACTTGAACATGATTCATTGCAGTATTGCTAACCAGTGTAGGTCAGCTAGAGATTGGGTTACAGAGTATCTTCTCTGCCTCTCCAAAGCCATTTTGGCTGCAACTTCTTGAACTCTCTGAAGTCTCTTAATCAAAGAGTTTGGGGCGCCTAACAATAAGGCGTTCTACTTAAAATGACACTCTGCACCACCAGGGCTCTAGAGGAGATAGGGAGCGGTGGAAGAATCTTTCTAAGCGCTCTAATTAAGGAGAAACAAAACTCTACCGTCTTGTAGACATCATCCTCCAAAGTAAGCTTCCTATTAAGAGTTACTCACCGGCTCTTGACCGCCTCTCAAGGGACCAAAACCTTGTCGAAAGATCCTGCCTAAAAGTGGAAGTGGAAGTGAGACTGGACCCTGGACACCGGATAACACCTGATCTCTGTCTAGTCTCCATTAAACTGCAATGAATTGGATTTGATGTATTGCAGTTTTTTAGAAACTTGCATTGTAATTTTTTATCATGTACATTTTGTAATCATTTTAATTAATTATGCAAATAAAATTTCTGATTCTGATTCTGATTTGATGTATGCTGTAATCCCCTTCACACATTCATGGAATGTGTCAAGTAGCGTTGTTTTAATTACATTTCAATGATAGAATTAGTTTGGTATCATCAGCATAATGCAACACCTCAACTTTATGTGATTTGATATGTGAGATCAGTGAGCTCATATAAATAATAAAGAGTATTGGACTGATTGAAAACCTTTTTGGAACTCCATATTTAATGGCCCTGAATTCTGAACAGATGGGAGGAAGGGATACAGCCTGCTGTCTATCAGCCAGATAAGATGGTAGCCACTTTGCCACCACAACCCAAATTCCAATTGAGAGTAGCACGTTCAAAAGAACATTGTGACTGACCTATCTAACGCGGCAGATAAGTGGGAGTGGGAGAGGTGTGGCGCCGCGGCCAGGGCGACTGATGCTGGAATCTGAGGATCAGAGTTCGATCCCCTGCTCCGGCGGCAGGTTAGCCCAGCACCATGTGACTCTGGGCAATAGCTTGCTTAATCTTCCCGACGGCCCCCAGCGCCTAGAGACCCTTACGGGTGATTGTGGGCTTTACAAATGTGGATTATTATTATTATTATAAGTCCAACAGGATCAATACCACTTTATGACTCTTATCTACCTGCATTCTGAGTTCATCCATGGCCGTTGGCAGTAGGGTGACCAGGCGTCCCCGTTTTGCCAGGACAGTCCCTGTTTTTAACCAGCTGTCCCAGCAAATTTCAAGAAATTTTGCTCATGTCCCCGTTTTTAGAGACGGTCGACTGAAAACAGCGGGAGGAGGTTTTTATGTTTTACAAAGCAGAGATAGTTAGCAGTTGTTTCAAGAAAGCAATTTGTTTAACAGGCAAGCTACTGGCCTTAAAAATTGCATTTTATGTATGTTCCTACTGCCTGTTCTGTAATTCTCTACTGAGGAGCCCGCTCACCGCCTTAAGTAAAATTGTAGTCCTTCTTCTATTTTTGTGAAATTTCCCGGTTTTTGGCTTTAAAAATCTGGTCACCCTAGTTGGCAGAGAAGTTTCCGTTCCATGACCCGGGCGAAAACCAAATTGCTCTTTCTCCAGAATCTCGTTACTTTCCAGATAATGAGAGTGATTTACGAACAAAACGTTCCAAGATTTTCTCAGAATATTGAAAAACCGACATATTCACGCATGCTAACAACTTTTTAGTTTCAGCAACCTTTGGTGCCTAATGGTACAAATTAAAATCTTGAGAAATCTGAAGATAAACAATTATGAGATCTTTATCTTGGACAGCACGTTTATGAGTCTCTCATAAACAGTAGCTAGTTCGTTCAAACATTTAGCATCAACAAAATCAGAAAAATTGGGACACGATGAATATTATGTTGACAGCGAAAGCGTCGTCTTGCTTTTCTCGACTCAGCATCATACAAACTAACGAACGAACGCCTGCTAATTGTTGTTCAAACTAGGGGCATAGCCTTACTTTCTTACTTCATCGCATAGCCTTAATTTCTTACTTCATCTTATACTCTTTGCTCTTTTTCGTAGCCACTTGACTGAGAGAGGGAATAAGTTACACGAAGCTCCCAGGTCAGGCGCTCATCCATTCCTCTCATCAGGAAGAGCCCGACATGAAAGGTTCAGGGCAGCGCGTGACGAGAAACAATATACATCTGCGGTGAGTCTGCAGAACCTAAAAGGAACCCCACTATTTTTTTTCTCTTCTGGCTAAAACGTCTTGAAAACTGTATTATTGCATAACTGCCAATGTCAGTATTAAGTAGGAAAGGTTTGTTTTGCAGCAAGATTCTCAGACGCGTGAGTCACCAGACATGTTCACAAAGAACTTCAGGAGGTCAATTAGTAATCAAATGGAAGGGAAAATGGCGCGTCAGCTTGGAAATTGATGGGTAGTGTGGAAACATTTTCGTATTGTCTGGTGTGTGGTGGGTGTCCAAAGATACATTATTTATGAAATACACAGGGAGCAGTTAGTGAGTTTCAAGATTTTTTTGTTCAATGAAAATTCATAAACATATGTTATAGCCTAGATTATCGAGAGACTGCATTTGTGTTTTGATAGCATCAAATGAAGAGAAATTCATGCTCCTCGAAAAATTACAAATAATTACATCTGGAAAATGTGAACCATTTTCCTATATCATAATCACAAAATACCAACAATTAAATACTTCGTTCCTTCCTGACAATCTAGCAGAGAAGCGACCGTTTCGTGATTATATTACTATTTCATGGAAATGAGGAAAAACATCTATCAATGCCCCTATTCTTGCACATTTTATTCAATTATTGAAGTGAGGTGTAAACAAAGCAGCGATTTATTCTCATTATTTTGTAACGTTAGTTTTTATTGATCGATTTTTCATTACACATTTCATAAAGACTATTAACATTACTAACATAACGTACCATAACGTGTATTTGTAAAGCGTGCGTTCATTCAGAAGGGTGTATTGGTGCTAAATAACAAATGTCTATGAAACATGCAACGCATGGAATCTATATTGATCAGCAACACCGACCCTGGGAAGTGCAAGCACAAAATCCAGACTATAAATTTAAGTTTTGAAAAGTCGCAAAAGGCCACCACCAGCTAAGTGCCCGGCATCTGATAGATGCAAACTGGGAACAAAAATACCCCGCTGACAAAACGTAAACAGTTGCTGCAGCACGCCTACATTATATTATCTTGCCTGAAACAGTTCAGGAACAGGAACAGTAGGAGCAAGGACCATCTGGATTCACAGTATTATGCCTATTTTTCTAATTTACTCTTTGCGGTTACATCAATTTAAACCAAATCGTGTTTCTTTCAGCAACATGCTTTTTCAAATCTGTAAAATTGATACATATACAAATAAATGAAACCTTGAGAGATGATAAAACGAATTTGTTCAATGTGTTCCGTTAGTTCTTTATGATAAACATGGAGCACGCAAAAAGTGTGTAAATGATGAAGCGAAAATGCCATAAGACAAGAAGGAATTTATTAAAACGCACTTGGAAAAGGAAAAGTACAGAGTGCACTTTGCTGGAATAAGACCACAGCAAATATTGCTGTCTATCCCCAGAGAGTAAGTGACCTAAGTAACTAGAACAGCTGCAGCAATACAACTTAGATTCTCGGTACAGAAACTCTGATACTGTTGCCCAAATGCATTGCACTGATTCTAACTGGTAAGCTTAGTGGTAAACCTGGTGATACATCCTACACAAAAGCATCAATAAAATGGAAAGAAGACTACAAATCAGTAAGAGCAATTTAGTCGTTAATGAAGAACCATTATCTGATCTTGTCTTACCACATGTGTTAATTACTACAAAGCTTAGCGGAAAAATGGACATGCTTTCATCTTCAAGGTTAGCGCTTTCAGTTTCACCCTCGTGTTCTTTACTGGTGAAGACAGGTATGCCTACAGGTATGGAGCTGCCCACGTCAAATGCAGAGTGGCCATTTTGGCTGTCAGGGGTTTAGCTCTTCATTCCCTTGATCTACTGTATACCCCCTATGACCAGCCGTTTTGGGAGCTGGGGGGATCTTCTTTGGAAGAAGAGGGCCAATCTCTACCACTCCCACCAGACGTCACGTCCAGGGTGTGGTGGGCACTTGGGGAGAGGGAAAGGAGTTTTGAATACCTGGTGCCCCCTGGCTCCATCCTCTTTCTGTGGGCATTCTATATGAATTATTGTCTGCATTTAAGAGACAGATATCATACCTGTCAAAATACTGACACCAATCTTGGCAGGTTAATTTTAAGGGTAATCCAGCTAATTTCCAAGATGCTAGCTTGGTGTTGGAAGCTGTATTGCAGACAGCATGTGCCCAGTCATTGGCTATGGAGGTGGCTGGGTTACTACCCTCATTATGATCAGGTAACGTGGTAATAGTGATAATATCACTTATTTCTGACAGTTGCTTGGTAGCAAGGCCAAAGATGTGCTTTACTGGATGTACCAGATTAAGGTATTTGCACTAGACTAGCTAGCCATACAAGGGAGGGACTGAGTTAATAACCTCCTTAGAATTAGATAACAGGGTAGTGGTGATACAATTCCCATACATTATCTGGTCCTTGGTTGGTAACAAGGCCATTACTCCACGAAATTGTATTTGTCAATTTAGGGGAGTCATACCGAGTTTTGTGACCATATAAGGAAGTGGTGCCTGTAACCCCTACCACTCTACCTTTGGATTGTGCATCCCAGACCAACTGACACATGTTATTCTATCTCTTGTTAAGGGTTGATAGTGATTAGCCACTGGTTGGTCAAACAACAGGGCACCCTGTGGGATACCCTCAAAACACAGGGTGAATGGGTGCTGGTGGCAGGTTACGGTCAAGTTGTGGTTTATAGAAATAACCGAGGGGTAGAAGTTGGACACCGTCAGATTGAACTACATTAGCATGATAAGAAGTTAACATGAAATGCACAAAATCAGAGGAACTAAAATTGATTATCAGACAGTCCCCATGGCAATTTTCCACTGGATGTCCAATGCAGGCTACATGAGTTACCATTATCATTTCATTGTAAGACAGAGTAATTACATCCTTTATATGGAGCCCGAGCCAATGAGCACATTAATTTCGTTAAGAGTCATGTGACTCACGAATGGTATGCTTTGGTACATTCTCAATCACCAAAATAAAGGGAGTACCTTCAGAGGGGAGATCCAGATGAGGGCAAGAAATTTATAATGTTCTGTTGCTGCAGCCCCATACTATTGCCAGTTCTTGTGTCCGCTCTCACATTAGATCAAGGAATTGTTGGCCTTGGTCTGACAGAAGGTTGTGTATCCGGCCTTTGCACTGGCTCCATATTGCAGTTACTAGATGTTGAAGCAAGATTCGTTTTTTGTTGTTGTTTTAAACATCAAAGTTTATTCATCAAAAATCCAAAGTAATACAAGGTAAAAAACTGTAAATATAATGAAGTATGATACATTGAAATTATATAAAAATCAAGACACATTGATTGAGAAAGGGAAAGGTGGAGGGGAGGGGAAAGGGAGGAGAGGAGCAAGGGAAGGAGAAACTATTATAACCTTAACACTATTATGAATGAATGAATGAATGAATGAAATTATTTGTAGAGCGCACGATGGCCAAAGCGGCTTCCTGGCGCTGAGAGCTCTAGAGGACAGAACAGACAGGGCCAGGAGGTTTAGCGGGGGTAGGCCAGGGCAAACAGAAAAGTTTTTAGCGCTTTACGAAAGTGTGAGAGAATGGGGATAGAACGCAAAGAAAGAGGAAGGGAGTTCCAGAACCGGGGAGCAAGAACAGAAAATCTAGTTCCACCAGTGCGAGATTTGTGGAAACGGGGAACAGTGAGGAGGGCAAAAGAGGATGAACGAAGAGTGCGGGCAGGGATGTGACGAGAGATCAGAGAATTGATGAAAGCCGGTGCAGAGTGATCAAGGGCCCGATAAACAAGGCACCCTAGCTTGAACAAAGATCTCTGCAGAATGGGTAACCAGTGGAGGGATTTAAGGACAGGAGTGATGTGATGGGTTTTGGGTAAGTGAAAGATGAGACGGGCGGCCTGATTTTGGATAGCTTGAAGGCGGCGGGTTTCGTAGGCAGGAATGCCTGCGAACAAGCTATTGCCATAATCCAGGCGGGAAGTGATAAGGGCAGAGATAATGATTTTAAGAGAGTCCAGAGAGAAAAAGCGGGAAATTTTTCGGATGAGCCGAAGGGAGAGGAAGCAAGAGGACACCACGGCGCTGACCTGGCCGTGCATGGACAGGTCCTGACTGACTTTGATGCCCAATGTTTTAACGGAGGGAACCGGAGTGGGAGGGGGGCCAAGAATAGGGGGCCAGAAGGCAGGGGACCAAAGCCTGGATGAGCCGCCAATCAAGACAAGCTCAGTCTTATCTGGATTGAGCTTGAGGTGGTTGGCGCCCATCCACCCAGAAATAAAGACCATAGTGGAATAGAAGAAAGATCGAGAATGAGGAGAAGAAGAAAGATCAAAGACCAGCTGGAGGTCATCAGCGTAATTATACACAGAGACCCCCAGCTCAAGAAGGGAAGAGATAAGTGGATGGATGTAAAGATTGAAAAGAAGGGGAGAGAGGGAGGAACCTTGGGGAACCCCACAGGGCACCGGGAGGGGGGGAGCGGAAAAACCGGGGAGGTGAACAGCTTGAGAACGTCCTGTCAAGAAGGACGTGATCCAAGAAAGGGCAAGGCCTTGTATGCCCGCTGCGCTGACACGGTCCAAAAGAATGTTATGGTCGACCGTGTCAAATGCAGCGGACAAGTCGAGGAGAATCAAAGCTTGGGGAGAGTTGACGTCGGCCTTGGCTTTAAGCTCGTCAAGGACGGAAAGCACCACGGTTTCGGTCGAATGATCCGAGCGAAAACCCGCTTGATGAGAAGCAAGGAGTTGGTTCTGATCGACATAGGCAGAGAGACAGGAGGTGACGTAAGATTCTAGAATTTTAGCAAGAAAGGGAAGAAGAGAGATAGGTCTGAAATTAGAGGGGAGAGAAGAATCAAGACCAGGTTTTTTAAGAATGGGGGAAACAATAGCAGATTTAAATGAAGAAGGGACCAATCCGGTGGAAAGGGAGGCATTGAGAAGGGAAAGAGGGGTGGTAGGACAGGAGGAGAAGAGAGTTTTAAGAATGCGGGCAGGGGCACAGTCGGTGGGAGAGCCGGACTTGGTTTTGGTGAGCAGAGCTAAGAAAGAGTCTAAGGAGAGGGGCGGGAAAGAGGAAAAGGAGGATTTAGGCGCAGAGGGAACAGAGTGAATTGGAGTAAAGGGAGTAGCCGAAATGTTAGATTTAATTTTAACAATCTTCTCGATGAAGAAGTTGTTTAACGAAGAGCAGAGAGCCTGGGAGGGAGTAAAGTGAGGGCAAGCACGATCAGAGGTGGCTAGATTTTTGACCAAGGAGAAGAGTTCCTTGGATTTATTGGCCGATAGGGTTACTTGATCGGAGAAATACTTGGTCTTAGTGGCCAGAATGGCCTTCTTATACTCCTTAAGAAGAGATTTGTATTTGGTCTTGAGGTCGGGGCAGTAGCTACGGCGCCAAAGGCGCTCCGAGCGTCTAAGTTCCAATTTGAGGATCTTAAGTTCAGAGTTAAACCAACGGTGGGCCTCATGAGGACGAATGGACTTGACTAACTTAAGGGGGGCTACTAAATCGCATGCAGAGGAAATGGCCATCTCGAAATAATAGTACATATAATCAATTTCTGCATGTAGAAAAGTCAATGTTATTAATCAAGAAGCAATATGAAGAGCATATCAAAGGGAATATTAACGAGATCATTGTTTAAAATAAACAAAAGACAACAAGTGTATCAAGGAGGTTTCTGTACTTCATCAGAGGTTTGGATGATTGGAGTACTATGTGAGGCAATAGAAGCTAAATAGGAGGATATAGGAAGCCACAAAATATCGCGTTTGATTGATACACAGACAGGAGTAACGAAATTGGTGTCAAGTCTGTGATGAAAACAGACTGCTTTCCACCAGCCTCTAAAGGTGACTTTATAGGATTGTTTCCAATTTGAAGTCGTTGATAAACAAAATAAAGGGTTTGAGAGGTGTTAGCAGCTCTAGACGTTTTATGGATTTTGATCCTCAACTTATCCCAAAGAGGGACTGTCCAACATTCTAGAAGTTCTTTTTCCCAATCCAATTCAACCTTTGTTTTGATCCTATCAGTGGAAGGAGATAGGCATTTATAGAGAGATGAGGCTGAAGAGGAACCGGATATTAAGGAATAGAGCATGGAGCATCAGGAGGAAGGGATAGGCGTCGACCGTAAGGAAAGAAGGTACCGCCAAAGTGTAGGATAAAAACAATCATATTAAACCTTACATGAAGAAGGAAAATTGTGTTTGAAGCTGCGAAAAGGGTAAAGGGGTATTATTTAGTACTAATTGTGAATCCAAAGCAGACCCTTATTTCTCCAAGCTTTCCAGTAAAAGGTACAATTTTTAATACGTAATAGATTATTATGCCAAATGGGCTGTTGATTCAATGAAGAAAATGAAAGATAAGAGGATGGTAATAATGAAGCAAGAATTTTACGAGTATGAGAACTGATTGGCGTTCAAAAAGAAGAGATATTGTTGGTAAATGCCGAGTGATTCGTTAAAATTAAAAGGTGATCAAAAGTGACTTTCTATAGTCAGCCAAATGGGTGGGTGTATATTCTGATCAAGAGAGAGCCATCGGGAAAATTGTTTTAATGAGAACGCATAATGATACTGTTTGAAATCAGGAAATGTAAGTCAGCCAGAAGATTTGTCCTTCTTTAGAGAGGACAAAGCTATTCGGGGAGGTTTATTTTTCCAAAGAAATTTCATTATTAGAGTATCCATTTTTTTAAAATAACATCCAGGAATATGTACAGGAATCATAGAAATAATATATAAAGTTATGGGGGAAAGCATCATCTTAATGGAATCTAGTCGACCCCACCAAGAGAGAAAAAGTGGATGCCAGCGATTAATAGAATCAGATAGAGCCTTATTTATGTGGCCAAAATTTAGTTTGATTGTTTCCGGAATGTTTGAAGAAAACCACAGACCTAGGTATTTTATCTTGGAAGTTTACCAAGAGAAACCAGTAGAAATGAAATCTTGTTTAAGACATAGCACATTTAGGGGAAGAACTTCACATTTATCTGAATTGAGATGGTAGCCAGATAATTGAGAGAATATATCAACCTGTTTCAGAAAGGAACAAATGGACGTAGAAGGATTAGAACAATATAAAAGAATGTGATCCGCATATACAGACATTTTAACGTGGGTGGTATCAATTTTAAACCCAGTAATTTGAGAATCCTGCCTAATTATAGTTAAAAAAGGTTCTAAAGCAATTATAAATAAAAGAGGAGAAAGAGGACATCCTTGATGTACTCCTCTCAGAAGTGGAAAATAGTCTGAGATTTTACCGTTAACAAAGATAGAAGCTTTAGGACCTGAAAACAGTAACAAAATAAGGGATATTCATTTAGGGGGAAACCCTATCCATTTGAGTGCTTGGAACATAAAATCCCAATTAATCCTATCAAATGCTTTCTCAGCATCCAACGCAATGGCAGCTATGGGATACTCAAGAGAGGAAGCTTTACTAAGGATATTAAAAAAGACTCTGGAATTGTCGGAAGATAGACAACCTTTTACAAAACCTGATTATTCTGGTCCGATTAGATTAGGTAAGATGGGGTCAATGCAAAGAGCAAGAATATTTGTAAATATTTTATAGTCAAGATTGACTAAGGAGATTGGACGATAGTTTTTACATAGAGAAGGATCTTTGTTATCTTTGGGAATTAAGCAGATCATGGCTTCCTGAAATGTGCCAGAAGAAGCGCCATTTGTAATAAAAGAATTGAAATGTAACAGATGATGTGGAAGCAGTATATTAGCACAAATGTGCATAAAATTCAATAGTAAATCCGTCTGGACCTGGAGCTTTTCCTCTTTTTAGTACTGATACTGCACGTGTAATTTCCGAAAGAGTGATATCCATCTCTGAAGAGGAAAAGTCAGTATTGTGAGGCAGAGGAAGAGCAATAGGCTGAAAATAAATGGAAAGATTGGTTAAAGTCGGTTGTTGTTTCGGAATGTATACATTTTTATAAAAGGAAACAAACTTGTTTAAATTGTTGTTGTCCTTAAATAAAGAAATGCCAGAATTATTCTGTATGGACGCTATTTTAGTCCGATCTCGTCTTATTTTCAAATAATTTTCCAATAACTTCCCCATTTTATTTTGACCTCCATAATAACAAGCACTACCCTTTAAAAGATAGGAGGAAGCAGCTTCAGTGGAAGATTTATTAAACTTACATTTTGTGTCAATAAGTTTTTTAAATGACGAATCAGAGTTTGAATGATAATAAATGTACTCAAATTGTTTAATTTCTGCTAACATTTGGAAAGTCTTGGCCTGAGAAGATTTCCTCTTTTGAGAAACAAAGTTTATAATAAAGTGTCTGGCAGCTGATTTAAAAGAATCCCAGACCATAACTGTAGAAGAGGTGGGAACAGATTTGAAAGAATAGAATTTGGAAGCAAAGGAGTTGATTGACTAGTAAAGTTGGGATCAGATAATAAAATAATATTGAATCTCCATCTACGTCTAAGCGGAGTAGAGGGTAACAAATCAAAATCAACAAAAACTGGGGCATGATCAGAAATTAAAATGGATCCAATTTCGGAATGAGAAACTTGTTGGGATAGGGATTTCCTAAAAAAGAGGTAGTCTATGCGGGATTGTGAGTGATGTGAGGGGGAATAAAAGCTATATTCTTGGGCATCAGGGTTACAAAGCCTCCAAATGTCAACCAAGGCCTTGCGTCGCATGGTGGAAGTAAATTGGGAGTGCATCTTAGTGTTGGAAAATCTAACGGAAGAATGTCTATCCAATAGGGGGTCAAAAACTTGATTGCAATCACCCCCAAAAATAATATACTCATTATCCAGCGGAAGGAGTTTCTCAGAAATATGAGACCAAAAAGTATTATCAACAATAACTGGTGCATATGTGTTAAAAAGGACTAAGGGTGTTTGATTTATGAGTAGCTTAAGTATTATCCAGCGACCTTCTGGATGATTAATTGATACCTGATATTTTTTATGACATAAAATAGATACTCCATTTTTCCTGCCTAGGGCTCGGGAAGAAAAGACATTACCTACCCAACCTCGTTTCAATTTAGATGCTTCAGCATCAGATAAGTGAATCTCTTGAATTAGAGCTATGTCAGCTTTTAATTTAGCCAAATGGGTTAATATACGTTGTCTTTTTATAGGATTATTTATTCCCTTATCATTCCATGTAACAACTCTAAGTGAAACTAGCTAAAATTAACTAGAACACCTAATATGCAGACAATAAGAAAGCCAAGCATGTTACTAGAAAACTGTTGAAAATTAGAACAAGTATGCATCTGATTAGATTTAACTCGAACAATTTTTATGCAAACAATAACAAAACTAAATGCATTACTGAAAAAACAACAGATACTAGAATAACAGGATATGAAATAAGAAATCCAGGTTAGGAAGAAAATAGAAGTTGGAATGAAAAAGCTGCCATCAAAAATAAAAACAAGAAAGAGCGAAGGAAAAGGAAAGGGAAAGTAAGAAGGAAAAAGGAGGAGAGGAAAGAAGGACATGAAAGAAGACAACATGGAACAAGAATACAAAACAGGTCAAACAATGATTGAAGAAGCACAAAAATGTCAGAAAGACCTACCACAAAAAGACAATGAGAGTGGGGATGGAGGAACCACATAAGGCAATTAATACACCAAGAGGACAAAGAGGTCAAACATCAAAAGGATCACAAAACTGCACCTGGTAACAAGAAAAGAAAAACATTAAGAGGGCATTTCAAGACATAGCAAATACAACAGGAATGAGGATAAAATACAGACAATGATGGACAAGACTTAAAGCGACAATCAACTCAATTATAATCGGGGAGTGTCTATAGATTAACACACTGAATGGATTGTTGTCCTCTAATGGCACACAACTAGCAGCAATATGCTGTTTATTACTACGGTTGGAGCGAGCCATCATTATCAACAATATGTCTGAGGAGAATATTAGCAGGCAGACACAAGGTCCCAAAATGGCACCTTAGAGTTGAGGAAAAATGAAAAGTCAATTATTAAGTGCCAAAAATGCAATGTTCTTCCAAAATATGCTCATATAAGTTCATTGACGAGGAGAAATGACGAGAAATGAGCAGCAACACAGTTTAAATTGCAGCAAGCATGGCAAAAAATGAACAAAGAGATAGAGGCAGCAAAGCCTAAATGGTGTCCAGGGCTGCAATATGCTGAAGAGATATGGAAAAACTCTCCATAAAGCCAGAAATTGCCAATTTATCAAAACATTGTACGGTTTGTAAAGTCTGAGGGCAGCAACTTGATTACACTCCTCTTTTTATTTCTACTTTCATTGTAGGGTGGAGGGACAAACAAAATTAGCAGCGGGGCGCACGGGGAGCTGCAAAATCACAAAATGCCGTCTTAGAGTTGAGGAAAAATAAAAAGTCAATTATTAAGTGTCAAAAATGCAATGTTTATCCAAAATATGCTCATATAAGTTCAGTGACAAGGAGAAATGAGGAGAAATGAGCAGCAACACAGTTTAAATTGCAGCAAGCATGGCAAAAAATGAACAAAGAGATAGAGGCAGCAAAGCCAAAATGGTGTCGAGGGCAGCAATATGTTGAGGAGATATGGAGAAACTCTCCTTAAAGCCAGAAATTGCCAATTTATCAAAAAAGGTTAAGGTTTGTAAAGGCTGAGGGCAGCAACATGATTACACTCCTTTTTTTATTTCTACTTTCATTGTAGGGCGGAGGAACAAACAAAATTGGCCGCAGGACGCAGGGGGAGCTGCAAAATCACAAAATGGCGGGCTCAACTTAATAACAAGCCGCAGCCGATAATTATCGCCGATATAACATTGCTCAAGCTCACCCCGCGTCTCCGCTGATGCTGGCAATCCATGGAGGAGAAGTTCGGCCGCACACAGGTACAATTCCATGCCCTTGTATGCACGGTGAGCGCCCGGAGTAGTCCCGTCGCTCTACCCTCTCTCGGAGCTCCCCAGAGCGGCGGCCATTCTATCCAGCGCCTAAACCACGCCCCCAAGATTGGGTTTTTAATGCAACCTCTGAATGGTGAATCAGCCTTTCGTGAGTGGAAGCATTGATGGTACCATGGCGGGTAGTGGGTAAACTGAAACATGTTCCAGGAAAGACTATTTTGGCAGCCTTAACAGTCACCACTAATGACAATACCAGAGATGTTACCTCTCATATTTGGTTCTTTAGAGAGTGTGACTCTGTACATAGAGCCTCAGAATGGAGTGAGTGGACTGGGACTGGGATCAGACATGGGGGCTCAGTTGGAATAAAAGAACTTATTAGCTCACGGATTCCCACTGATGCAAAGTCACCGATGCCTTCAAGAGGACTTTCCAGGCGGGGATTAGAGACAGCTGAAATATTTCGTTTCCCTTTATTGCTCGTGTTCTGCCCACCGAATCAGGCAAGGGGATACCAGATGGTTCGACAACAAACGTCAGCCTTTTTGATCTTTTCTTGTCTCTTTGTAGTCCCCCTTGGGTGCTGTTGTGCTTTCCCAAAAATGTCATTTTGCGGCTGGTTTTGAGAGTTCGATTGTACAGGGCCTACTGACGGGAGGACTGAAAGTGTATCGAATAGAAGGGGATCGATTCCTCAACGAATGTGTCAGTGGCTCTAACGGAGCAAGTGGAAGAAAGTTATCCAAGCGTTTACTCTCTTCTTGCAAATCATCTGATGGGAGTAAATCCTGTGCCTTACTCTTTCCCATTGTTGTTGTATGGAATTGGCATGGTGTAAATTGCAAAGATGGAAAACAAGGTTCATAAAATTAAATGTCAACAACTTTCAGTCAGCTAATCCAAGGCAATAAGACTGAAGAAGACAGACAAAGAGGCAAGAGGCCACCCTCTTCTGGACTCTAACGGACACAGATGAGCTCCTACTCTTGACCGGGTCTTTGCCCGGGCGTGTGCCTGTCCCACGCCCATCTCCTGCGGCGGTCACAGGTTTGCACTTTTGTGGCATTGGCAGCCCCTCCTCTTGGGCTGTGAAATGCTGCAGGACGTAGTCCCACCCCAGCTGCGACCAATAACAAGTCTGCAGGCCCCCCGTGTTGCAGGACAACTAATGCTGCCTCCTACGCTGGTCTTCCATTTGTGGCAAAGGCTGCCCCTCTCATTGCTGAATACACCAATACCACAGAATAAATTCCTTTTGAAATGCAGTGAGATGGGAAGATAAACCAAATTAACTGGGTGTTTCCACATGGAATATAATCTTTGCACAAGAGCTTACTCTCCCTTTTAAGAGAGACAGAGGACTTGTGGCACCCATGTGAGTCTAGCAGGTGGAAGCAGGCCATGGTATGCCAGCTGGAAAATCCTTCTTATAAAAAGGTTTGTGCACATTACTGCACTGTAACCACTCATTTTTTCCCTGCTTCTTTTCGAAGATTGCGTTTGATGACTGCTCTCCTACCACATTCAGTTTCCGAGGACCTTAGATATATATGTCTAGGCGATTTAAAGGAACATTTTCTGAAAGCTCTTTCTCAATCGTCTTTTGATTCATGGTTGTACTTTGGGATGTGCACTTTAGGAGAAACTGTTCTTACTTCCAGCACCTCAGCAGAATCTTTCCCTGAATCCACTAAATGAAAAACTTAGAAACAAACTAGGCTTGAGTCAGAGGTTCATCAAGGATTGGCACTTTTAGAAATTGGGTTGTTGGTTGTCTAGGTTAGGAGCCCATGTCAAGTAGCAACCACAATCCTATTCAGGGTACGAAGCAGGCAAGCCCTAAATTAACCTATGCTCACTCTCTGGTAGATTGGCACAGAGCAGTTAGGCATAATTTAGAGGCAATGTGTAAAATATTTAGGGAACACATTTCAAACAGTAAAACTGTGAAAACACCATACAAATTATTCCAAAGTGGTTAGAAAAATAGAACTTAATTTAATTATTAAAATAAGATAAAGATAACAAAAATCCAATAAGCAGAACTCAAGATATAAATGTTTAGGGAATAAACTGTAAAATGGCCACCTTCTTTCACCGCAAGATCACCGACATCCACGACAGCTTCAACCCCGAGACCCCCGCACCCACCACCGAGTCCACCACCCCTGCGACCACTACCCGCACCAGCCGCCTGACCGCCTGGTCCAACGTCAGCGACGAAGACACCATCAAAACCATGAACTCCATCCACTCCGGATCCCCATCCGACCCCTGCCCTCACCACATCTTCAACAAAGCCAGCACAACCATCGCGCCCCACCTCAGGAAAACTATCAACAGCTCCTTCGAGACAGCAATCTTCTGGGAAAGCTGGAAGCACGCCGAGATCAACGCCCTTCTGAAGAAACCCAAGGCAGACCCCAAGGACCTCAAGAACTTCTGGCCCATCTCCCTGATCCCGTTCCCGGTGAAAGTGACAGAGAAGATTGTCAACAAACAGCTAACCCGCTTCCTTGAAGACAACAACATCCTGGACCCTTCCTAATCCGGTTTTCGCAGCAACCACAGCACCAAGACCGCCCTCATAGCCGCCACTGACGACATCAGGATCCTAATAGACAAAGGAGAAATACCCGCCCTCATCCTCCTGGACCTGTTAGCAGCCTTTGACACAGTCAGCCACCGCACCCTATCAGCACGCCTCCATGACGCCGGAATTCAAGAGAAGGCCCTGGCCTGGACCACATCCTTCCTCTCCGGTAGAACCCAGAGCGTCCGCCTCCCACCCTTTCGCTCAAAAACAACCGAGATCATCTGCGGCATCCCACAGGGATCCTCCCTCAGCCTGACGCTGTTCAATACCTACATGGCACCGCTCGCCCACATCGCACATCAACATAACCTCAACATCATCTCCTACGCCGACGACACCCAGCTGATCATATCCCTCACCGAAGATCCCCACACCGCCAAAGCCAACCTCTACAGAGGAATGAAGGCCATAGCCGACTGGATGAAGGACAGAAGACTGAAGCTAAATTCAGACAAGACAGAGGTCCTCATGCTCGGACCCAGCCCATCAGCCTGGGACGACTCTTGGTGGCCCACATTGCTTGGCACAGCCCCGGAACCCACAGACCACTCACGCAACCTCGGGGACATCAGCGGCTCCACCCTCTCCATGACCAGGCAAGTCAACGCCGTCTCTGCATCCTGCTTCAACACCCTCTGAATGCTCCGCAGGATCTTCAAGTGGATCCCTCCCGACCCGAGAAAAACCGTCACCCAGGCCCTCGTCACCAGCAGACTCGACTACGGGAACGCCCTCTACTCAGGAACAACAACCAAGCTCCTGAGACGACTACAACGAATCCAGAACACCTCGGCACGTCTGATCCTCGACGTCCCCCGACGCAGCCACATCACACCCCACCTGAGAGGCCTACACTGCCTCGCCGTCAACAAGAGGATCACCTTCAAACTCCTCATCCACACACACAAAGCACTGCACAACACCGGACCCACATATCTCAACAACCGTCTCAGCTTCCACATCCCCACCCGAAGCCTCCGCTCAGCCAACCTCGCCCTCGCCACAGTTCCCCGTATCCGAAAAACCACCGCCGCTGGCAGATCCTTCTCCTACCTCGCCGCCAAGACCTGGAACGCTCTCCCTACCAGCATACGAAAGACCCAGGACCTGCTGGCCTTCAGAAGACTTCTCAAGACCTGGCTCTTCGATCAGTAGCGCCTCCCCCCCCCAGCGCCTTGAGACCCTCATGGGTATGTAGCGCGCTTTAGAAATGCAATGATTGGTTGATTGATTGATAAAATAGTACAGTAAGCACTTACTTGGGACATCTGGTCTTGATGGACTGGAACAAATTCAAATGTTCAGGCCAATCACAATGGAGCACAGACCAGATACAGGGACCCAGTGAGGTCCATTGGCCTGAAATACCTTGAATTAGCCTGTGTCAACGTCAAAGATGTGGGGTTCAGCAAAATTGATGCCTCCCTATCAATACACGCAGTGGTGGTGATGCGTCAGTCCCGATCAGCCGCAATGCGTAGGATCTGATGAGCAAAGAGCTCGGATGTGGATATTCGTCGTCATCCTCGAGTATGCCTTCGATGGAGATGAGAAGACATGCATCAGGAAGAGCATCACGCAGTGATAGTTCTGAAGGTGATGCACTGGAGCGATCCACGCAGCAGGGTGATGTGCTTGTGCTGGTCACATAACAATAGTGATGCACTGGTTCTGGTCCATGCAAAAGGAGCAATGTGGTGGTTCTCTTCCACGCAACAGAGGTGATGTCCTGACTCTGATCAAAACAACGGTGGCGATGCACTGGTCCGACAGAGGATGCCTGAGTTTTGCTGTAGCATGCACCTTAGGCCCACTTCCCAGGATCCACGACAGGAGTAGCATCACTTGCAAGGCAGACTCACAAATGGCAGAGTCCAGGTGCACACGCAGAAAGGTTGGAAGTCTTTTATGTCCCTTCAGATCAGGAGTCCAGCCAGTAAGTCCTTGGACCAGTAGCGGCTCCTGGAGGGAGTGCTGTGGGGGTTGGGGTGGGGGAGGGTAGGGGCAGGGTGGAGGGTAGTCAACCAAGGTAAGTACCTACATAAATAAATAAAACAAATGACTTTGCGCATGCGGCATCGCCATTTTGCGTTGCAGCGTGTGCAATGTAATTCGTTTTATTGATTTATTTATGTATGTACTTACCTCGGTTCGGCCATATGCCGTAGTTTACTACTCCCCACACTGCCCCTCCCCCACCCAGCCCCCACCACCCTGCAGCACTCCCTCCAGGAGCCTTTACTGCCTTGGAGTCACTCTGGGTCCAAAAGATGCAGGTCCAGTCCTTCTCACCCAAGCAGGGGGTCAGCAGGCAGCAGAGCAGCAGTCCTTCTTCCTGGCAGAGACTTCAAAGGTCCAGAAGTGTACTGAAGTGGTGGTGTCAGAGGTCCAGTACTTATACCCAATTGTGCCTTTAAAGTGGGGGAGACTTCCAAGACATGCCTTTGAAATGTACAGAAGCCCTCCCTTCCTGCCCTAGCTCCAGACTCACTACAGGGAGTTAACCAGCTCTTTGTGTGAGGACAGGACACAGTCTATTTAAATGTATGTGATGCTGGGTCAAGCTTCTCCCTCCCATCCTCCCAGGATGACCCATCAAGTCATACCCAAGCTCCCATTGAGTGTAGTTGTCTGGGGGAATACACAAAGCCCAGCTGTCACCCTCCCCAGATGTGAATCAGAGACAGGTAGCAGTCATAAAATGGCTAAAGTAAGAAAATGCCAACTTCTAAAAGTGGCATTTTCAGAGCTGCAATTTAAAATCTGAGTTCACCATCAGTTTCAATTTCAAAGTGTGATTCCAGAGACACCAAACATAAAACGTCAATCTCTTCATAATTTGGAATTCCACTTGTAATAAGGTAATCCCAATGTTATCCTATGGAAGAGAGAGGCCATGCAGTAATGAAAAACTATGGGGATGTTCTCAAGAAGGTGTGATAACCATTGCAAAAGTTACTTAACACAACCCTCAACATCACAGTCATTCACAGGAAATGTATGCCTTGTTAACCAGGTATTCACAAAACGGCAGTACCATGCGATAGTCACCAGATAACGCGTCAAATGACTGCGATAAAATCAATGGCACGCCGCCAAAGTGCAAAACACGAACACCAAATATGCTGTGATGAGGCCAATCCCAATACAAAAGAAGTGAAAACCAGCGGCAGGCCTACAAATCCCACACGTCTGGTGGGAAAATGCACTATAAAAACAACAAAAACAACACACCAGCGAGTAGCCAAAGTGCGTAGCAACATGGATGCACCCTGACCAAGCGCAGAGGCCAATGCAAACCCCACAAGCCCCACAGACCACCAGCAAGGAACAACGGGGTCGGGGAAGGCCAAGGAGAAAAGGGAGAAGGAAGACGGGGTGCAGTCCACAGGAAAACAAGACCAACGTCATGGAGGTGACAGAACACAACCAGCAACTGACCCACAATCACACTACCTTAAATGCAGCCAGACAGTCGAGGAGGCCATTGGAAGAGGCCAAGAGGTACTGGCATGAGGTGAAAATCTAAACCAGGCACAAAGCCGCTGCCAACAGGAAGGCAGCAACGGCGACAGAAGGTGAGAGTCCTGCGCCAAAAGAAGAGCTGGAGGAAACGGAGGCCACAGTCAACAGTGCAGCGGCAGTGCAAGAAGTCGGGAGTGCAGACACACCTCAGGAGGACCTGACAAAACATAAACAGGGTGAGTAAAGACCAGGGACGGGGGGAGATGGGCACAATAGAACACATGCACAAATAAGCAGAGCAGACTGCACACCACAATGACCCTGGATCATGTCCCTCATCCCCATGGCACACTGTAGCACATACACACAGCAATAACAGCACATCCACATTGACAACAACGTAGTACAATGTGTAACCCTGACACTGCAGAACAGAAGACAAGACTGGCTCTGCACACATGCAGAAAAAGGCCCACTACATCTGACAGAGCTGGAAACTGTGAAATGGAAATGTACGTGTAAAACCTCACACACATCATGTAGTCCAATTGTACACTGTCCCGCATCTAAATCCTGCACCTCCAAAACAGTCACAATGTTCTTTGTCATACAGTCTGCATGTAAACAAGAACAATGCACCAACACACATGTCAACACAATGTTAACATGCATCTCCCCTCCACATTGCAGAAGGACACACATAACCTCCAGCAGAGCACAGAAGACCACACATCAGCGATGCCGGAGAGGACCACCACACCTTCGACACTGATACCCTGCAACAGCCCATGGACATCCCACGCAACCCACCACCAGAACTAGGGCAGCCAAGCTACTTAGGAGAACCCAGCCCCTGCAACAGACCACACAGCAAGAAGCACCCGCTAGCACGGCAGGCTCACAACACTTGACCGACCCACACATGGCACCCCAATGCCAGGTGTCAGAATGCCAAAAGTAGGTGGCCCAACAGGTGCGGGCGTGTTCCAAACCCATGGAAGGCGAACTAGATCACATACGTGGGTGTCTGTTACCTGTCAGGGACCACCTACACCCACAAAGGAGACCCACATTGCCATAGAGACACATGCAGATGCACATTCCCAGTACATAACCACGCCCAGGGACACACACATATCAGTCACACACCCACGTTGGCTCTGCGTACAATGGCACAGTCCATTGCCCTTTCAAATTGTGTGGGTGACGACAAAGCTACATGTCCAAGCTCTAACCCCCTGCCTGCAGTGACATTTCTGCATCCGCTGTACACAGCACAATGTAATGTCCTAGGGCCCTGGGCCCTCATGCATACAACAAGACGACAGTGACACATGCAGATGGCATGTTAAACTGGCTATGGGCACGTGCGCCCAGCCCCATTATTGGCAGTGCCACATGTACAGTGACGCCTGTGCTGGATGTGTGTGGGATGAGTATAAGCCAGCCCGCACGGAGTGCTTGGTGCTGGCAACAACTTGAACAGTGGACACCAGTGCAATGGGAATAGAAAACACCTACATAACAAAGTCAACTGCTGAGCAACATGGAGGGACCCGGAGCAAGTACAGAGGTCACCCAACATACAAACAGAAGTGTCCGTGAGTTTTAGTGCGCTGCGTTGGGGTCCCAGGAGCTGAGCATGCTCATGTGAAGAAAATGTCTAGGATTGTGTCCCTTTTGGACATTTCTGATGCAGCTGCAGTGGGGGGAGAGGGGTGTCACAAATGCATCATCTTCCTCATCGCCGTCCCAGGTCTCCCAAACTGCCAAAGGTGACATTGCTGTGTGAGCTATCCACAGCACATAACCAAAACAGTAATGGACCATGATTCTTGGTGCACAGAGCTAGTGGCACCTGGAGTGCTGAGCAGGGGATCAGGCAGAAGATGGCATCCATGACAAGTGCGGGCAACTCCGTCAGTTTGCCAGTACAACCATTTCGACACTGGCAGTTGGTGGTTGGAGTTGGTCCTGGCTGTGGTGGCATGTGCCTCCTGTCATGATGCGACGTCCGGGCCGGTCAGGACTCGATTTGATGTGTGAGCCCTGGTGGGCTGCGTTTGTGCCTGGAGGCAGCGGACAGCATAGGGCCACAGACACATGGCGTTGATGACCCCAAGGCCATCGCCACAGAGGCCATCCAACATCTCAGAAGAAGGGGTCCTGGACCTGACCAGCACAGAGTTAGTGGCCCCGGATGCACTGCGGCCAGCACAGGCACCCGCCACGGGACAATGACTTGCGGTGCAGTCAGATGGGCCACGTGAGCTGAGCGGATCCTCATCAATGTCCGAGGTATATGTGGCAGAGGGTGGCGGGAGACAGTGGATGGTGTCCTCCAGGCCATGATGCATAGGGTGGAAGCTGTCCGGAAGCAGCAAATGGAGGAGTGGAATGCCACAGCATCGTTTTAATCACAAAGTCAGTATCACCGCCATGATGGCGACGACAACCCCAAGACCATGGACACAGTCACCCCAAAAGTTCAACCAGAAAGTGTCCATGGGTCTCGGTGAACAGACTTAGTGGCACCGGGGCTGAAAGGGGATGCAGTCTGCATGGAGGCCTGTACACTGACATCCCGTCAGCCACAAATAAATCAAGACTGAATTTGAATAGTGTGACCTACTCGACCGCAGTGGAAGCCTGAAGCAGCGGTCAGCGCGGGCCAGACGTGGTTCAGCAAGCTCCTCCTGGAACTCTAACACACGACGTTGACATGACATTTGGGGGTGACTTGTGGTTGACGGAGGCAAAAGCACCAGAGCCGAGTGGGTGTTCAGTCAGAGACGATGACGTGTCCTGCCTGGTACGGACTGGATTGGATTGGCGTGAGGCCTGCTGAACCACAGTGTAGGCCGACGGCGTAGTCATCAAGGGCCCACAGACATGTGTGGTTGGGATGCCAGGCACAAACTTGGTGTCACCACATCGAAAGGAGTACAGTGTTGTAAACTCTGCATTAATGTGCGTACTCAGACAATGTATGATCAAGACTCAGTCCCAAATGTGTGACCTACTTGCCCGCAGAGTAGGCCGGAGGCAGCTGTCAGCAAGAGCCCACAGCCACGTGTTGTTGTCTTGCGATGTGAGTTAGTGACACAAGGGTAGTTTTTGGTAGTGTTCGATCACCTCCTTAAGGATGATCCATTTACCCTCCAGACTGAAATGCGTCATCCTCTTACACTTCTCCTTGTGTGCAATGATATGTACTCTGCCATTGACAAATCAAGACTCAGTTCCACATGTGCGAACAACTCAAACGCAGCGTGGCCCGAGGACAGTAGTCCACGTGGGCCCACAGACAACTGTGGATGGATTGCTATGCACAGACTTGGTGGCACCACATCGATGAAAATATAGTGAGATAAAATCTGCCATAATTGATGTTCTCTGCCATACTGTATTCAAGACTCAGTTCCAAATGTGTGACCTACTTTTCCGCTGTGCATGTAGGTGGAGTACCTCAATGAGAAGGGAGTACAGCGGGCCAATGTCGCGGAGGCCTTGATGGTCTGAGGAGGCTACCAGGGTCACGGCACTCAGTAAGTGGTGGGCCCTCATCGACACACACCGGTGTCGGCAGGTGTGCATTAAGGCCCGGGTGCGCCGGGCCTGGCAGGACTAGTACGGGGCCCTGTGGCCCACAGTGCAGCAGGCGCACAGGAACACAGGCAACACCGCTCACGGTGACGGCCTCGGCCTCATGGCAGTGTGAGGGGCACCACCCTGGAAGAGGCATTGGGCATTCCGGAAGAGGACCACACCCAGAGCTATGTGCTTTTTATTCACACCCCTATGCATGCGCAGCATAATCCGGGCCAGCCCACTCCACTCACGGGGGGGGCCTAACAAGCTACATTTCCGGGAACTTCCCCACTGGCTGGGGTGACATGGTTGTGTCCACTGTCCACTGCACTCCATGCACCATTGGTGTATGTTGACATGGATATTTGTGTGGTCTGCATACTGCAGTCTTGCCATCGCTTTCAAGCCACACTTGGCATTGTGTACATTGTCATTCATCGGTCAGTTACCTCCTTCGCACATGCCTGGTCCACACCTCTTCCCACAATTTGCTATTGTGTGGCTGGGGTGCCATGCAGTTGATGGCTTATGTGCATGACTGGCCCAGGTTGCCAGAGTGAGTTGTGCTGTTATCTCTAGTGGGTTGGCAAGTTGTTTGGCATGTTGTATGTGAGTTTGTGACATGTGCATTCCCAGTGTTGTGAGTTGCATGATTGTGGAGTTGAGGTGTATGGTGTGTTCATTTGGTTCTTGACAACGAGCAGCACATTTACGTAGGTGCCAGCCAGGAAGCACCGGGTGATGATGGGCTGTTGGTAGGTGTAGGACTCATGCACTCTGTATGGGTGGTTGGCTTTGAGGTTGGTGGAGATTCCCAGGTAGTGCACTATTGCCTGCACAGTGATGGTATGCTTTCAATTGCGGATATTATGTGCAGTATCACCAGGGGGCAGCAAGTAGGACATATGTGCATTCAATTGCCCCTGACATGTGAGGGAATCCAGCTATGGCTTTGACGCCTTGCTTGGTCTACAACTGTTCCTGTGCAGTGTGGGGGAAGGATAAGTAGTGTGGTACCAAGCTGATGATGGCATCCAAGACAGTTGGGGGGTGCTTGGATGCGGCTGGCTGTGAGACTCCTCGGACTCTGGCGGTTGTTGGTTGGCAGGTCCCAGAGGCCAACAGGTGCGGGACAGCCTGAAGCTTTGTCTGCGGAGGGATGTTGGTTTGCCGCTGTGTTGGTACCGTTGGCCTGTGGGCAATGGTGGTCAGGATACGTATGATGGTTGTCCTTTTGAGCCTGTGGTGGGCAGTGACGTTCCCAGGTGTTGGGTCTGTGAGGTTGTTGCGTTTTCATCAGGTCGCGGTCTTTGTCTGCGCTACCTCAGTGTTGGTCCGGGCGAGGTCAGGGGGGCCTGGGGGTGATGGCGATGGGTGTTGTTGCCCTTTTAGAGCTCCGGGCTGCATGTTCAGTTGCCCAGGTGCAGCTGTTGTTCTTCATGTTTGGCTCGGGGCTGTTCTCCCTTGTCTGTTGCCGGTTGTTGTCCGACTTTGTACCAGGTCAGAGCAGGTGTTTATTTCCTGCTACAAACGCGCCTTATAACATGTTTTTTGATCTTATAGCCGATGTGGCTGGTTGTTGAGAATGTTGTGGAGAAGTGTTGTTGAGGTTTTTTGCACGGGAATGCCTACTCTGCATCTCATTAGCGATAATTGCCGGGGTCATCTGTGGCAATGTTTTTTGCGGCTGCTATCACAGGTAAACCAGCTTGTGAAGGGGGTGATACATTTATCATTAATTTGGCTGCGCTAAAGTGCCGTTAACTTGGCGATAGTTCCTTGAGAATATGCCCCTATGTTAGGTGTTTCACTGGAGTTAGATAGACAACCTGACCTGGATATTCTATTCACTGTTATAGCACAATGGTGGAATTACTCATTTTTTTCACTATTCTCATACTGATCATTCCAGAGCACGCAGAGCACGCATTTTATACAAGAATCACAATGCTTCAATAAATATTGAATTGACTTGCTGAGTATTTTTGGTGTATTTCTTTGGGTATGCATGAGTTACCAAATAAAAGGGAAGGGTTCTAGCTCTGTGACCATGATTTCCGTGGGGATCAGGGTTGTCATGTTTGGAGGTTTCACACACATTTGTTACCCTCTGAGGTTAGGGGTACAGATGATGCACTGTGAGCTAGCAGTAATACAGCCCAACATATCCTGGGGGTGTACACAGAATCAGTCTGGCACAATCCTGACGTTTATGTTGTTCAACAAAAGCACAATTTTACTAGAGAGGTACAAGCCGTACGACAGTATCCTGTAACAGGGCCTTCAACCCAGGGTCTGTACCCTCAGGCTGAACATGTGCCGGTGAGCCAGGACTTCCAAAAGGAAAATCACCACCCTCTCAAGGGTGACACATTATATTTGTCTCATGCAAGAGTCTGCCTCACACAGGTTCCCTGCCCTCTGTCCATGTGACAGTGCATGTTGCCACACATGGTTAACAATGGTCTCATCAGGGTCAGTCTTGGGGTGCTCTGTCATCAGAATTGGTGATCCCACTGTAGACTGTTTCTGCGTCCTGCCCCACCATCTGGGCCTCTGTAACCTCCGCTGTAGAGTGGCACCCCAGCAATTAGAACTGGTGGAGCATCTGTGGTGGCCACCCCACCAGCTCACCTGACACTGTGGAACTCCCAACAGTAGATGGTCTCTTGGTACAGACCAGGTCCCTCTGACTGTGCACCCTTTTCCAGCAGTCCAAGCTCGTGGACAGAAAGTAGGGCACCCTGGTCCTCCTCCCACCAAAACTTTCTCTTCAATACTTAGAAGGGACATGGGAACCCTTCCTCCTTCGCCATACTGGGACCTGTCTGGGTCAATGCTTACCTTTCCCTCACTCTGATGGGGGAAAGCTGATAACACTGTTTAGAATCATTCCCCATGCCTTCTCAGACACTCTGGTACTCACCTAGAGGTCTGCCTCCTCTGCATTCTACCTGGAGTCAGTCACCTTACTGTAAACTAGGTACTGGCGTAATTCTGTAAAACAGATACGGAGCATGTGCTCACTCATGATTAAATTGTACAACCCAACATATGCATTACCTTGGTTGCCTTGCACCCAACCATTTAATGCCTTTCTGGAGTAATTCACAAAATCTACGCAGAATTGGTTGTGGAGCTTCTGGCTGTCCAAGAAAGTTCAGTGATACTTGGGAGTGTTTCCACATACCACCCCCCAAATGCTCTTCAGGAACATTGTGAACGTTTAGGCTGAAACCAAAGGCACCAAATCCTTGAATATAAAACCCCTTTTTTCTCCTTTAGGTACTGCAGGTATGCTGCCACCATCGCTGCTGGAATCTGCCTGTCTGACCTTGGTGTCCAGCTCCTTGAGACTTAGTACTTGAGCCGGTGAGATTTGCTTCACTGCTGAGGCTCTCTCTGCCTCAGCCTTTTTTTACCTCCAAGACCCTTTCAGCTTTTGTCTCCTCCGTGGATAGCTTTCTTTCTCCATTTTTAGCTTGGCTAGCTGCAGGTTGGAAGTTCTCTCCTTCCTCCTCCCTCTCAGTTTCTGTGTGGAAAGTCTGCTGGAAGAGACACTACTGCCTGCGTAAACCCCAAATCAACCTGTGTTCTCTATCTGGTAGCTTGGCACAGAGCAGTCAGGCTTACCTTAGTGACAATGTGTAAAGTATTTGCGCAACACTTCAAACAGTTAAACAGTGAAAACACCACACAAAAAGATTCCACACCAGGATAACAAAATAGAACTTAATTTATTAAATAGAACAAGACTAACATAACAAAATTCCAAAAAGTAGAAATCAAGATATGAATTTGTAAAGAATAAACTATAAAATAGCACTTAATAGCAATGTGTTTACTTGGTATATCTAGCTGTGCCGGACCGGCAAAAAGTCAAACATTCAGGCCGACAGTGATGGAGCATGGGCTGGATGCAGGGGCCCAGTGAGGTCCGTTGTACCTCGCTCCTGGCTGTGATGTGGAGATTCATCATCGAGGATGCCGTCGCCAGAGATATGAAGATCTTGCGCCGGGTACATCGTTGATCAATGTTGGTTCTGAAGACGATGCATCAGGGCAGACCCTCACAGCAGAGGTAATGGGTTGTGAACCACCCAATGGCGGCAATGCACCAGTTTGACAGAGGATGCGTGGGTTTCGCTGTAGCAAGCATCATAGGCACAATGACATGTTGTAACTTACTTTAGGGTCTGAACCTGGGTTAATGTATCCAGAATTGGAGCTTTGAGAGGGTTGATTTCCTTCAGTCCATTGCATGGGATTTAACTGGCACAGGTTGAGCAATCTGTGGCAGTGGTAAAAGTTATTATCAAGGTGTGATTATAACAACCCAGAAAATGTACTAGGGCGGGTGGACTAGAGAGTAGCCTAAGTAGTACATGAGCAATCTTGGGGTAAGGTATGTTTGTGAGTTATTAATAACTTGCGCTACAAAAGTGATGACAAAAGTAATTTTGTATTGTTTCTTTACCTGCAGATTAATGAGCAACGTGTTTCGTTTCTTATTTTACAGTTTTTCTTTTGGTTTATTGCTTGTTTCCCTTTCCCCCTGGAGTTATTCACCTTTCTACTACATATTTAGGAGTTCCCGGAAGGTTATTATTAACACATCTTTTAAAATCTGATACCATGGGGATCGGAATTTAAAAGGTAACATAATTATTGCTGAATACTAGTTGTGCTTCTAAAAAATGCAGAATCTGTATATAACACACCGAATTCCGCCTGTTTTGCCTGTATTTCAGGCATATTCATCTGATAAATTTCAGTAGGTTTGACCTGCCTGAATTTATCAGCGGAAGACTCAGAGGGTGTGTCACACAGCTCATAATTCTGATCCCTACATGTGTTTGCACAAGGATCGGAATTAAACCCTGCACTTGTAATCGTGGCATTAGCATCATAATGGTGACAGAATGATCACAGGGATCCCTGATCCATGCTGCTCCTCATAAGGCATACACGTCTTAAATAACCTGGGGAAAACATGACAGTGATAAGACAAAGAATCGGATAGTCAGCACGGTCAAGGGTTTACGCTTTTAGAGCCAGCTCTGCTCATGCAACACATATTGCCTCTCACAAACAGGTAGGACATTGTTGTGTATGAGAGCCATTGATTTTTTTGTTTATACAAAAAACTCCCATGTTCGGAGTGTTTGTAAAAAACAATTAAGCAGCCAAATATGGAAAATTGATTTTTCATACGTCCTCAGTGAGTAATGTGAATAGCAAAATATAAGGTGCTTCATACGTAATGGCATTTCTGATCAAAATGGATGTACAGCCTTTGACTTCATCCTTAGGATTGTGGATTTGTGCAACCTATTGAATCCATGCTGTAGGGTGCTAACATTGTTGTTGGATTAGCTAGGCAGGGGTAATATGACTGCGTTATGGATGTTTTCTACTTGTGAACTCACTGGTGTAACATACATTATTTTAGGGGCTCCCTTTCTTCAGCTAGCCCTCCTCCTAGACTGCAGAAATAGCACCTGTATATGATTCCTGCCCATAAATTGATGAAGAGGTTTTTAGGTCTCGCCTGGCGAAAGCAGCGCATGCGCTGCCCTCGCTGTGAGAGGGCCTTTTGCGATCAATTCAGCTAAAGCTGAATGCACACGCGTCCAGAAGGACAAAGATGGCTGCTTTCGCCATCGCGCACCGACAAAAATGCACACGCATGTGAACAGCCCAACGCCATCTTTGTTTGCGTAGGGATATGCACATGCAAGCGCATGTTTTTGTCCGTGCGGTTTCACTTTCATTCGTTCACGGCCGCTTGAGTCCGCCAGTAGGGTCTGATCATTGACACGGCTTACTCCTTAACCCCTTCCATGCTCATGACGAGCTCAGTTCGTCATGAGGCACGGTGCTCGTGTGCTCATGACGAGCTGAGCTCGTCATGACCACACCCGTTTTAATTGTGGTCCAGCACAGGAGGGGAATCTTGCACGCAGCGATGTGGTTAACACATGCTCACTTACTCCCACTCACGTAGCCATTTATTGGTGAAAATCTTGTCACCAGTTACCTCCCACGTATCTCGCTGAGCACTGACACGGAGCAGGCCGGCATACATAAGAAGTCAAGTTCCACCTCCTCCTATCATTGGGCTTACTGTTTGAATGGGTGAACCAGAGAGGCTGGACTCACCATGATTGGGATCAGATGATTCAGCTGCATGCCCAGAACCTGGGCATAATCTCCACTTTTGGCAACACACCTGCTTGTTGTTACTGCTATTTCATATAGGTACAAACTTTTTTAGAAGGGGTACTCGGACTCACAATCACAATATTGCTGCTGGGCTATGTGCACTCCTAGCGCCTCTACCATCACGTGGTTGCTCCCCCCACGAGGGTCACGATCGCAGCAGCGCTGCAGGCAAAGGTACACTCTTTGCACCTCTGCGATCACGCTGCTGGCCCCCACGAGGGTCACGATCGCAGCACGTAACTCAGGCCATTGGCGGTGATACTTCCTCACATCTGATCACGCAGATCACAGGCTGCGGTTACAGTAGGCACACAGCCCTTCTCAGGTTCCTTAAAGTCACAAGCAGAGACGATCACGGGGAAAGCTCCTCTCAGCCACACGGACCCCACCCAGTCAGTGAGTACACCCATTAACTGCAATGAGTAGTTGTCAGTTACGTGGGGGAGTGAAGGGGGGGCGTTTGGTGCCGAATCACTCACACTGAGTACAGAGACCCTAGAAGCACAGTAACTGCACACAGGTCTTCAGTGTGTTAGTAATGGGTTGTGCCTATCCCACCTCTAAAGGAATCTTCCATTGGTATGTGATGCTCACACTCTGCCCCCCCACCCCTGCCCCATTAAAAAGTGGCGATGGAAAAGACCATCAGCATTGTGGTATTTAAATTACTGTGTCACCAGATAAAACGCACCAGCGAAATTTACAGTAAATTCAACAGAAGAGGGAGGGAAGCAGAGGAGGAAACAGGCTGCATCACTCTCTTCCTCCTCTCACCTATCACTCCAACGCAGCGCTTGGCCTCGAGGCTCTGCAGAAGCGCTATTTAAGACTCTTCCTCACCCAGATGACAACACATTGCATTTTCTGTGTCAGATTCTGCGAGTGGCCCCTTACTTAGTGAGTAATGCCCCTCGCTGTACGTGCAGAAGTGAAAGAGGACGTACACCATTCTGTGCCAGCCCCATGATGCAGAGGGCACTACACTGCCCGTTTGAACCTGAGGCGATGATAGCCCTCTCTTTAGATATGCAGCAGGGCTGAATTATTAAAGCCCATCTGGGCAATACAATGATCTACCGCACCCAGGCCAACTGTACTTAAGAAGGGCTGAGGCCATCAATAGACACAAGACACATCATGCCACCTCCGCTCCCCAGCTGAGCATCTCCTCCAATAAGTAGCTATCCACTCCCTCTCCATACCCTGATATGAGATCAGAGCATCCACTCACTGTAATGCCACAGATCAATCAGGTGTCAGCGTGCAGTATGTAACGCTCTGCCGTCATGGAACGTGGTGACAAATTGAAACAAGCATTTGCAATGCAATAGGGCTCGCATTTCGTGAGTTTGAGCTATTGACGTTGTAAATGACAATTCCTTTTAAGTTTTTAAAACATAAATAAAAGGCACAGTCATTTACAATGCCATTAGCATTATCATTTACAATTCCAATTGCTCAAACTCGCGCAATTGCGTGAACTATTGCATTGCAAATGCTTGTTTCTAATTGTCTGGCTCTGCTGGGAATACAAGGTAATGCAGTCTGAACCATTTTCTCCAACGCCTGCCAAGGAGAGTGACCTAAAACCAGTCTAGTCGGGTGGTCGTCAAGAGTATGAGCACAGCTCCTTGTCTGATTAGAGCTGCCCCCATCTCCAGCTGCTCTGGAAATCTAAGGCCTCATTTATCAGAAGTGACGCTACGTGAAAGCAGCGATGCGTCACTTCTCAGTGCCTTGCAACATGATTGATGCGTCATATTTACTGTATGACTCATCATGTTGCAAGGATTTACAGATACGTCAGTATTTCTGACGTATCTGTAGCGCGCAAAAGTGATGCATTGCTGGAGTGTGTCACAAAAGTGACGCAACTCCAGCAATGTGTACTTTCACATGGGGCCAGTGGTGCAAAAGTGACACAAGAGCTCATAAATGAACCCCAGAGTATTTACTGCACTTATTGGACTAGTATTTTGAAGTCTTTTTGACCAATGAGGAGACGCAACCGTAATGAATGGAGGGGACGTATTTCATGACAAAGTACAGGCTGGGTGGCTCAATTCAGGTCAAAGCACCAAATGCTATAACACTATCAGCCAGGTTCCAGTCTCAGCATCGGCTCAACATCCTGTGAGTCTCAGCAAACACCTAATCGCCCCATGCTTAAACAAAAAAACAAAAACAAAAATGAATGTACCGTTGATCAATGTGTCTCCGTGCCAAAATAAAAAAAGTAATAAAAAATATGAATATAACGTAATCGGAGCTCATGTTAAGAGCTCCAATACCTTCGGTCGAGTTCGCACCAGAGGAGAAAGAAGCACCAGGCAGAAGGGAGAGTGAGGGGAGAGAAAAATAGTACCTTAATTATAGCATGATGGCCACTAATTGTAATTAACCCATGCTACACTGAAGTAACGGATCTGACGCAGTGGACTGTGATGCCCAATTTAAAGGCTGCATTGAAGAGTGAAGATGGAGCAAACCGGTGTCAATTAAGCGCAGGCTCCAAGCACTTTACTCTACACAATACCCCTCACAGCAAACAGCTATTGCGCACTGTTTGACCGACGTAAAATTTAAGGGGCTGAAAAACATAGTGAATGCTTGGCAAATAGCCTTGACTACTGTGCATCTGCTACACCGACTGATGTGCTGAAGGTAGAGAGGCTGGCAGACGGGGCATTCTTTAGATATGGCTAACATGTCCAATGGCATGGGAGAAATGGCCAGAGACTCCACTGGCCTGGTGGGCCGTTCTCCATTTCTAGGATGAGGCCCTATTTGATTTGCCAAGATCCACATGATTTGTGGTCATGCGCCATCCCAGCACTAAAACCCAGTACTCCCCATGTAAGTGTTAGACATGTCGGTAACTATGTTTTCTATGTTTCTTTTTTTTAAATGTGCATCAAAACATTTATAACAAAAAATGCCTTTAAATTTACATTCATCTATGATGAGTACTATAATATATTGTATTATTTCAAGCTCATACTCCCAATGACCTGTGAGAGTAACCTTTGAATCCTTAACCACAGCTAACACTGGAGAATCTAAGGTGGTTTAAACTAACCTGAGCTTGAAAGCAGCAGGGTCAGACCTGGGTGAGAGCTCCCAGGCTGAAAAAGGAGCAGTTGGGTTACTTTCCAACCTTTACTTTCCCCAAACTTTTAGGTCAGCAGCGCAGCATCTTCCAGGTCACGACCCTTGCATGTTGGCCTACTTATAGGCCATCTGCACAGCAGTTGTGTGCAGCAGGCATGCCAAATGCTCCCATCTGGGCTCATCCATGACAGCACCAAGTGCCAGAAAGCATGTCTGCCTGACCAGCACTTCCTCCCTCTACATTACATACTCAGCTAGTTCCCTATTAGCGCTGACTTATCAACGTAACAACAGTCAGATGTTCATCCTGTCTTCATCAGACCTTTTTAAACCACTCATCTGACCTAGAGGCAAATTCTCTCTTCGCTCTTGCCCTACACTGCCTCACAGATTCTAGATCCTACACTTTTTAAGATGCTAGACAACTCCTCTAAAAAATCTCTTGCAATAGCAAATGCTTTCTTTTCAACGTCAAATCTTTTCTTACACACAAGCCGTATGCCATTTTCGCTACTGAAACATGGTTTAACTGAAAATAGGCTCCTGTGAGCTCCCAAGCCATTCATTGCCTCTGGATACTCCACAGTGCACCCAGACCAACTTGCCAAGCCAAACGGCAGACTTTAAAGACACTGGGGTACATTTACTAATTGATGGTGCAATGCAGCACAATCAAACTTGCGGTGCTGTGTTCTATCAACGGAGAAGACAAAAATAGCAGGGAATATTTACAAGACCCTATTGCCACATGAACGTCACTTTTTATGAAGTTCCTGTGGCGATAGGGTCTTTGTCTTGTTTACTAGGCACTGTTAAGTCACTTAGCAAGGCTTAACGCCGCCTTGTATATAAGGCGCCCATTCAAGCTATGCTTAGCATGAAAAGGGGGAGCAATGAGTGTTGGGGTGGGCGTTCTGCCTCAACACCCATTGATTTCGATGATGCCCCATATTTATGAGGGTGGTATAAATATGGGGCAGCGCCAAAATTAAGACCAGGGAAAACCTGGTCTTAATATGGCGAAATGGGGAGATATGTTGATTTCTCCTAGTTTTTGCTGTTTCTATGTGTGCTGCATGGTACAGCACACATAGAAACAGCAAGACACCATGAATGATTGCTTAGGTGCAGGAAGGTGTTCCTTATTGCACATAAACAATCATTACAAAAATGACAACTTGCAATTTCTATGTGTGCTGCACGGAGTTACAAGTTGCCATTTGTGATTGTTTTTGTAAACAATAATTCCCTCCGGTAGCTTAATTCAGTGCTAGCACTAAGGGAAACACAGGGTTGCACTGTATCTATGTAAATACGGTGCATCCCTGCATTTTCAGCATGGCAGAGCGTGGAAATAACAAGTTTTGCTGTTGTACATATGCCCCAGTGTGTGTTGTGTTAATGTAAAAAATATGGTTTTGATTTTCTCTATCCAAGCACTGGCACATTTTTGGATACCATGTTCCACAACAAACAACCTTGCACCATACATCAGCATAAGAGAATGAGTGCATTCTGTCAAGCATACGTTTTGGACTCGAAGGTTACCCTTCTGGTCTGAAAGATAAGCTTTTATACTTTTCCCTCTGTGTGTGTGTGACGTCCAGTGCGGCACACATTAAAAGTTTGGAATGTTTTGAGAAAAGGAAATGTTTCCCAAATCTTACCCCTGCCTCGAGAATGTGTATGTTTTTGGAGCAAATTCTTGTCCATCAATATAATAGACAAGGATTTGCAGCATAAAACAAACGTGGTTGAATGGGAATGCCAATGTGCCACCCACCGCAAAGTAGCATAGTGCAGTGCATTGCACTATTTTAGACATATACAGTGAAAATCAGGTCTTGGGTTAGAACGCAAGACCCAACGCAACATTTGGCACTGGGTTTGCATCACTTTTGTGATGCAAACCACATGCAGTGTTGATAAATGTAGCCCACTATTGCTTGATCTTTATTTGATTTTCCAAGTTTTTCTCTTGATATGCCTAAAGTTCAATTCTCCTACTCTGGTCCAATTCTCTATTGTCCGTCGGGCTCTAACACATCTTTTGGTAATACTATAGCTGAATCCCTTTCTCTATTTAGTCTCATGTTCTTCAATGTTCTCTTTCTTGGGAACCAATCATTCACCTCAAAAGTCACACCTCAAATGATTCGTCATCATTACTAGAATCTATGGCCATACTTAATTTATCACAGCGCATTAATTCACCCACCCATCAAGCTGGGGGCATCCATGAACCCATTTTTACCAGTCCCCTAATCTCCTCAATTTCATTGCTCAATCATGTCTGTTCGAAAAACTGCATGTTCACTCCAGCAACGCAGTTCTTTCTTGCTCATGGACTAAAATAGATTCTACCAATCTGGACAACTTCCTCAATTCTTCGTCTTATGCAGTTTTGCGTGACTTTAACCTTGCAGCCAGTCACTTCAACTCTTGGCTTACCATAGCCATTGACAAGGTCCTCTGCCCCCAAAGACCTGTTCTCCCCCATGGTACTCAGAGGAGCTTCGTACCACGAAGCACAAAGATAACGTTTTCAAAAGAAGATGGTGCAAATCCTACAGATGAGATGAAATACATCCTCAAAACCACCAGAAAAAGCTACCATGAACTCACAGGTATTACTCAAGCCACTTACTACTCCAATACAATTGAAGTATCACACACATTCTTTGAAGGACATCTTCACTATTCTGAAATGTTTTGTGAAACGCAAAGCCTGCCCTAACAACATCATTCCAACCCAAAGTTTTTGTGATCATCTCTCAACTTTTCTTTCCAGCAAGATTAATCAAATTGACACCAAGCCCTCTATGGAGCAAATTCCTTTTTGCTGGGGCTCCCCCCAGTGGTGTACAATGTCACCTTGCATTGTGAGTTCCTCCCTACTACTCAAGATGTATCCCAATTAGTATCACCTATTCATTCTGACTGACCATTGAATCCATGTCCAGTTCATAAGCATCTATCACTACCTATCTACCTTTAGCTAATCCTTTGATGCTCTCTCTCACTTTTGAAAAAAACATTGCAAATCCACTAACTCAGAACAACTATCACCTAATGTATCTTATGTTTTCCTTCCAAACTACTAGAGAATACTGTATATTCTCATCTAGTTAACTACCTTGAAACTAACCTGTTACAGATGCTGTTCAGTTCTTCTTCCATCTTGTGCACAGTATGGAAACGGCTCTTCTTCCAGTAGTAGATACCATCATACCTATTTTGGATCAAGAAGGGTTAGCTATGCTGATTTTCTTTTACCTAACCACAGTCTGTAACAATGTATCTCAACTTTTTGGTATTGCTACCCCCCATCAACTGTGCATATGTAAAACACTCTTAATTGGCCCATTTTCCTTCTGTCCCACAAGAAACAAGCAGCCTCCACACCATCTTTCTACTCCACCTACACTCTGTGGGGTGTCCCAGGGCACATCTCTCATGACACTTCTTGCTTCTTAGTCCATACTTTTGGGTGTGAGATCATATTGTGTGCCAAAATATTATCTCTATTCAGGACAATTCCACCTCCATCTTTGAGAATGTAAAATCATGTATGTCTTAAGTAGTCATTTGGATATAAAATAATTGTCTTAAATTAAACAGATATCCCCCCAAAAATATATTGCCTTACGTCTACCTACATACCCCAGTCCATTTACGGCAAGCCTGATGAAGAAGCATGTCTTTTGTTTACCTGCCTGGCTTGAATGTGATTGCCAGGCTTTGACACCTGTGAGCAGCAACTTTTTGCCCATTCACAGTCCAAGACTGTACCACAATATTATGTCTTTCCCAGCTGTGCCTGCATACTTGACATACCAGACAGAAAGACACGTAGGTCCACAGTTTGCGCACTAGTGGAAGGATCCAGTTTTTGCAGACCATGATGGGGTTGTCGCTCACTAACAGCAAAAACATTATTCATCTAGCAGGTATGAACTGTGAGACATAAATAATTTTGGGAAAAGCACAGTGTTTTGCATTATTGGTAAACCAAATTTATCTCTGTTATACAAGGTAGGCATTTTGGGTGGTCACATATGCCCCATCAGGGGCCATATTACACAAAGTGCCCCAGGGGTGTATCAGACATTTGTACCCACTTTGTGCTCCCTCTGGGCACTTTGGTATTACAGAAGGGGCCACAGAAGCTTGTGCGTCCCATTCTATAATATGGAAAATGCTTGCGTATACAGTGTCAGCACTTTCTCAAAGGGGCTGACGGAATCCACTTGTCTCTGTGCCTGTGACGTATTAATGACACATGCAAAAACAACAGGTGATGGACAGAATGCAGAACAATGTCATACATTCACCCCAGTACAGAGATCTGGGCCTAACGCCATTGTTTTTTTGATCACCATGCCATTCCAGTTTGAACCCAGCCATATGCAAATCAGTCTTGACCCTGTGCCCCATGGGAACAGTCCAGCCCGAACTGCCAAGCCGGGTCCTCCGTGGACTGAAAACAAGCATCCACGGACCGGTTTCAGGCTTTCAGCCCTCATCATCCTGGATAGCTTGATTCCAGTGGCATGGAGAGCACGGGACTCATGTCTGAGCATACCCGTTCCACTCAGGGGGACAAATGCAAAAACAACAGGTGATGGACAGAATGCAGAACAGGTATGCTCAGACGTGAGTCCCGTGCTCTCCACGCCACTGGAGTCAAGCTATCCGGGTTGAAGACTGCTGATAGCCAGAAACCGGTCCTAGGATGCTTGATTCCGGTCCAGGGAGGACATGGCTTGGCAGTACGGGCTGGACTGTTCCCATGAGGCACAGGGTCAAGGCTGATTTGCATATGGCCATGTCTGAACTGGGGTGGTGTGGTGAGCAAAAAAACAATGGATTTAGGCCCAGATCTCTGTACTGGGGTGAATGTATGCTACATTCTGTCCATCAACTGTTGTTTTTGTATTATAGACACAGACGCAGAGGCAAAGAAGCTGTCAGTGTGCCCCCTGATAGCAGCCAACTGGAAGAGGTTAAGGGGGTCCTATGGATCTCACAGTTATTCCCCTGGAGGCAGGTTCAGTCACTCACTGCACCTGCCTGAAGGGGATCTCTAATCCCCTTTAAAAGTGCTGGCGGGTTGCCACCTGTACAATGAAACACGGAGCGGCTGCTTAAAAGCCACGCCGTTTTCAACCTGAATACGCCGCACACACTGCAGCGCAAGTTCGAGGCTGCCCTGGGGGCAGCGCATTCTATGTAACAGGGTACACTTTCCCTGTTTATGCCGGCGTACTGCTTTCAAATACACTATTTAGATCCCTTAAAAAAAAAATTTATGTATACTTTAAAATCGATTATTTGATTCCATTCTTTTCAAATTATCTTGGAGGAGAGCACCTTCCTCACCCAGCACCTACCTCTCTCAGTCCAGGCTCGCTCGCACATTATGCGCAGGTCTAAAACTTCAGCCGCACCACTTTTAAAATCCATTCACCACTTGAGTTCTACACATGAAAGCAAAATCACAACTCCAATTGGTCTATGCATGTAGAAGATTGATTCCATTATTTGATTCTTAAACATGTCTTTCAGTCTCCTGGGTTCTCCTTAATCATGCTCTAAACTCCGATAAAATAGCCTGCAGTGCCCTGTTAATAAATAAAAACATGCTTTGAGCGTGCAGAATTAAACATATGCATCAGGGTTTATGGTTACAAGTATTTGTAAAACAGCCGAGGCACTCACAATCTTTAATTATTTCTGTCTTACAAATAAAAATTATCATTAAAAGACATGGAAGGATTCTGACATGCGAAAGCACACGTCAGCAAAAACAGAACACGGGCTGAACGTCTACACAAGCGTTCTCTACAAGAAGAAGCAGCCAGAGCATACAGGATGTCGGCGTGGTGAGGAACCAATTTATACCTGGCACGGAAATGGACGAAATAAGCATTTTTTGTGAGAAGACTTTTCCATTTCACCCCCAAAGGATTATATGCCATGAGCAACATCTGCAACAAAAAAGAAGAAATCAGTTGCGGTTAGCCATAAAAAAAACAAGCAACCTCTTGGAACGCGTATTTCATGACTTCATGTGCAGGGTTTGCCCCAATGTGTTTTCCATTGACACTGAGACCTGTGTGCTCGACCAGTGGATGCTGGGAAGTCGGCCTCACCGCCTTACGCTGTCTCACAAAAACGCAGCCTGCCGGGATGTACAGAACCTGTTTTGGCAGTACACAGTGACTGCTTCTAAATGTATAGTCCACTTAATGCACATTCTAGGCACAGAGACAGTGTATTTAATTTGTCTGGATTAGATGGGCTGTAGTAATAGGTTCCATAAATTAAAACATAACATTGCATTTTACAGTCTGCAAATAATTGGCTAATTCACAATTTAAAAGCTATCGTTATAATTTGCAAACTAATTACTGAGCAGGGGAGACATCAGTTAAAGGTTTGCTACAGTTCAGGTTTCTCAGACTTAATTTACAAATCATGGTTTCGTTTGCAAGCGCAGGGAGATGGTCGCGCCTAGTAGAACGAACGCGCTGGTCAAGCATTATCGACTGCAAACACTTTCAGGTCTGATTTATGGATACATTTACATGAATTTGTGCCCGTCTTCAGACCGCCTGCCCCTTTCTGTTGCTTATGAGTTCTTGAACACACTTTGGGTCTCTGTCAGAAAGGCCGCCTTTTTAGAAAGCTCACCCTGCAATAGCGGTGAAACTTTGCAGCGTTTTCTACTGCACAATATATCTCTTTTTTTTAATAATAAAATAACCCTCTACTAGGGGACTTGTTTCTGAAAAATAAAACAGACTAACTAGCAGACTGACATACCAAACCATCAGGCATTACAGAGGAGGGTGGGCCACTGAAAGCTCAAGCCAGGCTCGAGCCTCCTCAACCCTGGCTTAGTGCCAATATCGGCCCAACCCCAGACCTTTCTTCATACAACACACCACTCCACCAATAACCAACACAACACAAGTTTGATGGAGAAAGTTGTTGGAGTTTTATTAGCATATACATTATGCCTCACTTCTGCCACCCTCCGGACAGGGAACTGTGACAGTGATGTCCATGAACTTCACAACTAACTGCCAACTGTGCTTTGCAGGTGTCCATCTAGTGTGCCATCCCCCAGTCTATTCCTATTCTGTACAGCTGGCTGACCAGCAACCAACAAGCCCCTATCAAGTAAACAACACCACTGCCACTGGCATGGTGTCCCCTGTCTAGCATTTGGCCTCACACCCTTACTTAGACCTACTGGGGACATATTCACCATCAAGGTCACGCCAGGCGGCTCACTCCCATGAAGCCAACCCTACTGTAGGCAACAAACTCCTCGCATGTTTAGCCTCACTGGAAAGACACGTAACTTTCAAACCCATGGGAACCTAATTGTAAGTCCATCACCTCTCAACTATGCCTGCCAACTGCGTTCTGGTGTTGTTTGAAAAAGGAACGCTATCCCCTCCATTTCTGCACTTAAGTCGAATTGCCCACTCCTGGAGATAACTTACACACACCCACTTGATCCAAAAGGCAGATATTATGGAAACCCATAACTTCGTAACTCCTCACCTAATCAGTGTTCTGCAGAAAAATAGCATGCTAGACTGCTGAGTGTGCATAGAACCTACACGGTTCTGAAATTCCTCCACGCCGTATCCGGCCGCCAGCTGCTGACCTTGCCCGCCCAAACCCTGGGGGAACTAAACGGAGCCACACCGTTACCCATGTGCCCAGCCGCCGCTACTAATGATGATCCCTACCGAAACAGTGAAATAGCTGCTGTACTAAGCCGTTACACATGGTGCAGCGCCCCATATGCCCATACATAACTTGACAAGCTCTGGAGTAAGCCTGTTCTGGTTTATTTATTTATTTATTTTGAAAGTTTTATATAGCGCGAACAAGATCTTTGCAGATATCAGAGCGCTTTACAAAGCAGGGAATATCAACAAGAGAGTGAATAACAGGTCATTAGGTATATCAAAATTATAGGTAGTAAGTGGGATGGGTAGGTACGTGAGGGAGCATACAAGCACAGGTAAATCAATACTGCAAGTAGATAGTCAGGTAAGTGAATCAATAATACAGGTAAAACACATAGTCATAGGGATCGAGCAGAATAATACAGGAAAAAACACATAGTCTTAGGGATCGAGCCGAATAATACAGATCGGTGCAGAGACTTTTACAGATCCACGTTAATAGTTCAAGTGTATTTGGCCATGAGAATAGCTTTTACTTCTTTCTTAAAAAGTGTGACGGAGGAGATGAGCCTGATTTCAGGAGGGAGTGAGTTCCAGATCCGGGGTGCCATTCCTGAGAAAGAGCGTTTATAAGTTTTTTCCTTCCGGAATCTTCGAGGCTTTAGCAGAAGATTGTTTGTGCCTCTAGTGTATCTAGAGCCGCCAGACATTGACAGCTTCTGGGTGAGGTATCCGGGGGAGCTCAGGTGTACAGCCTTGTGTGTCATGCAGGTGATTTTCAGATGTATTCTGGCTTCAAAAGGCAGCCAGTTCAAGGATTTCAAGTCAGGGGAGATATGCAAGTGTTTTTTGACCCAGAGATGAGTCTCGCTGCAGCGTTTAGAGAGGCTCTTAGGGGTGCAGTGGTGGTTAACGGGAGACCGCAGAGGGCGATGCTGCCGTATTCAATTCGCGGGATTACCAGTGCTTGTACTGCAGTTTGGAAGTCTTTGGCTGGTAGGAAGGGTTTAAGTTTCCTCAGGGTATTGATTTGGAAGTTCGCTCCCTTAGTAGCCTTGCTGATATGATGCTGCATGTTGAGATTGGAGTCGAGTGTTATGCCTAGAGATTTTGTTATAATTGCATGCATTGAACAGTTAAGGCCCTAAATAAACCATAGCAATGAAATGCTAAAATCGAACATATCTGCTGGTACCACTGGTTCTGCAGAGCATCATTCCACCACAGCAAATGGTGTCTTGACATGTCATCAATTAATTATCGGCAACCAGTGTTATTAATATGATTTTCATTAAGAAGGTGCCACTTAAGATTAAAATAAATTTTTGGGCCCTTTAATGCTATCACTGATTTTTTTAAATGGCAAAATGTTTGTTGAGTTTGACGGAACGCGATTTACAACCCTGGCTAAACATGTAGGGGCGGATTTACTATGATTTTGCGTCATGTGCGTTAATTTTGTGAAGCAGCCCGATGCAAAATCAATGTTGGTATTTCCTAAGCCACACAAAGCCACTTTTTGTGGCTTTGCACAGTTTAGTAAAACAAGTAACTCAATGCAGCACTGCCTTGTGTTACCTTGCATTAAAAAAGGAGTTTCACCAGTGGAGCATGGGCGCAGCCATGCATCCACCCATGGATTTTGGAACGTTTCCAGATTTACTAAAGCTAGTAAACATAGGAATGCTACAAAATGCTATGTTTTCCCCAGTGAGGCATAATGAGGAGAAATATGTTTATTTCTCCTCCTTGCTTCTTCTGTCTATGTGTGCTGCATTCTGCAGCATGCATAGAGAGAGGAATATGCCTGAAAGGATTGTTTTTATACAAGAAGGTATCTCGTCCTGAACAAAAACAATCCTGACCATAACGCAGGCACCCTTGTGCGATGTTGCAAGGGTGTCTGTGTTTGCACTTTTCAGCATCAAATGCAAGGAAGGAGCTAAAGAGTATTTTAGTAGATATGGTGCTTTTCTGCTCTCATCCATTCACGCAATGCCATGCAGCAACTAGCCTTGCTGCACCGTGTTGAGTAAATTCTATGTAAATCTACCCTATAGCATAGTGTACTTTCACCGTCTTTTATGAAGAGAAATTAATCCAGCATGAATTTCTGCCAGAGGAATTTTTGACCTGTCACATTTAAATGGCAGACATTATGTGACGATATGGTAAGTAAAAATTCACAAAACCAAAGCTTATTGGGGTAGTTTGAAAGAAGAGGCACAAGGCCACCTCATCACAAAATTGATCGACAGAAAGAATATCAGATGGGCTGATTCTGCAATATCTCAGGTGCAGTTAGTTGAGGATGTGTGAGTGAATGTGAGACTGTAAGAGATTCTACAAACTCTAAGCAAGGTGGGATCAGACCACAGAGAGAAATCAGGTTTCTAGGATGGGAGAACCTACACGAAACCAGAAGACTCATTAGAGATGGATGACCTTGAAGACCAGAGGAAACACAAGGTAATCGCTCATTGGGAGCTACATATTTTTAAAAGTATATGGCCAGTCAATACGGTCATCTTGACAACTCAGCAGCAGTTCTTTTTTGCATCTCAGTGTGTGTAGCGGGCATCTTGCATGGGGGAAACCACCATGGAAGATGTTATCAATGCATCTCTGCTGAAGATGGATGATTTGATTGTCTCATTTAGAAGCACCAGGATTGAGTATTGAGATGATAGTATCAATATGTACATGCTTTTAATTTGCTGTAAAGAAGAAATCATTAACAGGCTGAAAATGAGAGTATTCATTCCAGTTAAAGAGAAGGTTGAGGTGTTAGATGCCTTCGGTTATAATAAGCAAGCACATAAAATAAGTTAAAAACCAATTTATTTTCAAAATAGCACAAGACACATATAAGCATACAGAACTCGAGCTCCTGGATTTTGGAACGATCCTGTCAGTATTCAGAAAATATATCCTTTCAAAATGATAGTGATGCTAATAGACAACACATAAAATGTCAACTCCAGTTGTGTTCCACTGTTGTAGAAGTGATAAGAATCATGGTAAATGGGCTAACATACACCAAGATAACCTGGAGATAAACGTCCACTTGTGTCTGTAAATACATGAGATGCAGTGTGACACTTTTCGGATTTAAAGCTGTTCACGATTGCAATATATGCATCTAGAACAGCTGTTTTAATCTGGCTCACTATGGCCATGGTGAACACATTCTGGGGTGACAATACCTCTGTCAAAAGTGACCAGGGATAACTGGTATTGGGCTCCAATAAGAACATCCATTATGCTGTAGACAGGTGAGCAGGATAACTGCATAGCACAGTGCTGTGCAGCTCTTCCCCCTGAGAAGAATTTGCATTGACGTTTTTACTAAAGGCATTAGAAACTGGTTTCTAACTCTATATTTGTAAGCTGACTTAAACCTTTATATTGGGGAAAGGTGAAGGAAATACATATTATCTTTGACACTGTATTCCAGAGCTATCACAACTGTTTTCATTTTGACTTGATAACTGATTGGGTCACATATGTATCTTGGATCTATCAACAGAGCACTAGTAGTCAGGAATCACTGAGTGTACAAAACCCGGTGGCAGCTTCTCTATATGCTGAATAATGGACCAAGGCCAAGTGCTTGTAGATATAGCACAGAGCATGGCTTATTCTCTGCACCCTTATCTTGTTTTCAACCCTACCAGAATGGTCAGTTGTGGCTTACATTAAACCTTTGTGTACTTATTGTATTTAATTTTACTGCAATATATCTATTTAATCCGTTACTCTCATATTTTACTGCAAGGAATATCTGTAAGGCCAGATTCGTGAAAGGATCAAGAGGTAAAGGGTTTCCTTGCGTCAGCTTCTTGGTGTTTCCAATATAGTGACCCACTAGTCCAAGCAGCTCCTTATGGAAATGCCTGGGAGCATAAATCCATCCCCAACACTTCCATAGAGAGTTGCCTGGACCTGTGGGTGATTATACTATGGACATATAGCCCCCTGATCCGGGTTGGCTTTATGCTCCCAGGCACCCAAGAGTAATGATTGATGATTAACAATATTTGTCTAAAACCCACGAGAATGAAGGGCTCCGATGGCCTGCCTTTACTGGGCTGAGGGCAGGAGAGCCCCCAAAAGCAATTGTTGGTACAAGCTTATCTTTTGTTCTTGTGGTTTTTGAGAATATAGTTAAACTTTATCTAAAAAACATGGGGGCATATTACCAAGGGGGGTGATAGACAATTATCGCCGATTTAGCGGCCGTTTTTGGCCGCTAAGCGGCGATAATTCTATCGCCCCATTAGCAAGCTGTCGCTAACTGATGTTAGCGACAGCTTTAAGGCGATAGCGAGCAGTTTTGGGCCCGCTTTGCATGTCAATGATTTTTATCGCTAATGACATGCAAAGTGGGCGTACCCAACCCATTAGCGACTGAAAGCAGTCGATAATGTCGCTATCGCCTATTAACAAGGCAGGCGTAGCGTTGGAAATATTCGCGCTAAGCGTGAATATCTCCTAAAACTAACCCCTGCTCAGACCAGTTCTTAGCCATGTTATCCAATGGGAGGTGGATAACATGGCTAAGAGCATTTTGTCGCTAATGCATGAATATCACTGTATTCGTTAACCCAGGTCCCTGCTGCGCCCGCCTTGCCCTAAAGAGCTCTCTTATACGTCTCATAAAACAAACAGAAATGACCCAGCCCAGAGAGACGCCGTGCGACAGAAGAAGCAACCAGGCCCCTTTAAAGTGAAAATGTTGCCCTGGGCAGAGGGCCGATGTCCACCATCCTCTGGACCTTGGGCGGCCCTGGTCGCGCTTACCCAAAGACCATTGGCCCCTGATGATCCCAAGCCAGTCTTCGGCACACTACCCCTGAGGGTCCCTACACGCTGAGGCCAGTATCTGCATAAGAATTGAGCACAACAGGGGCTGAAGTATAAGCGTTGTCCTGGTAATTTGCGCAACCGCTGTATTTAACACTGCTTCTACTCTCCCCCACCAGAAGTCAGAAACTCATTGTCGCCTTGCCCCCCAAGAGCACTTAACCAGGAACAGCATTCAAGTTCCGAGCCCGGGGCACGCCATGGACCTCCTGCTCCATTCCCACCTGTCCTACTCAGAGTGGTGCCTGTGTAATTGACCAGTATTGTCCAGAAATCCGAGAATTGTTACACTCCCATCCTGGACATTTTGACTCAGGCCCCCAGACACTGGCCCCAGTGCGTTCTTCCCTATACCAGCTCCAAGGCCTAACATGCCAGACAGCTAGGCGTATTTTGACCATAAAGGCGCGAAACTTGTGCATTACTGAAAGAAATAACAATTCCATGGAACAGTCCCCAACCAACGATGACAAGTCAGTCATTGCTCATTCGATCGCCAGGATCAGCCCCCTTCGTTGCCCCCCCCGTTGCCGAACTAACAAACATGTTTCCTATAGCGCATGGGATGCATGATATGCCAAAAACGAGTAGTAATATAGATTAGAACACCTTTCCAATTCTCTATCGCATGAAATGCATGAGTAGCCCCAGTTCTGCCACTGCATCCAGCTTGAACACCCCAATTATTGCACCGTAAAACACATTGTGCAGACTCAACAGCAGAGAGAACATCCAAATACTGCACAGGGCTACCCAATATGTCCCGGCTCCCAGTTAACTAACAATGTATTACTTTCATGAATGAAACCTGCACGTGTCCCACACCACGGATAGTAATGACAATGGGGGGAACATGGGAATCCCAGACCCTAACACACCGCCCACAGTGTGCTAAGACCCTTATACATGTTGATAATTTATGTGGCCTCCCATGTGGGTATGGCCGTTCTCCTGCGCGGTCCCTGCATTAGAGCCAGAAAAGAGTCCCCCTGATCCAACACTCTGCATTGAGACAAGGCCCTCAATGCCCCAAACGCTACCCCGGCCAGTGGGATTTGCGAGCACTAATTAGTCCCCATTACCTGCGCACTTCCAAATTAAAGTTGCCCACTCTATTACTTATATATATAAGATGAATATTTCCCTCTCCTCAAGATCATTGTCTCATTGGGGAACCTCAATAATTGTGGGCGACTATGAGGAAGAACACATGTAGGAGCTGGGGGGAGGGATGATGGCTAAACCCTGGTCGATAATGATGTATAACTGCCACTAAATGTTACCTTTCTCACATTACCAAAAGCTAGAAAGAAAGCTCCCTGTGAAAGTGTTGACCTTGGTTCGAAAATAAACTCAACCTGCGTAACTATGGAAGTAAATTACAAACTCGACATGAGCATGGATGTTACATCAACTCAACCTTTAGTTATGGTCCCTAATTTACTCTAGTCCTCAAACACGACTCTTACCTCCCTCTAGAAAGCTAGAAAAGAGCTTCTTGGTAAAGTGTTGACCCTGGGTTGAAAATTAACTCAACACGCGTAACTATGGATGTAAATTACAAACTCGACAGGAGCATGGATGTTTTCATCAATTCAACCTTTAGTTATGCTCCCTAATTTACTCCAGACCTAAAACCCGACTCTCTCACCTCCATCTAGCCACGTCCCAGTGGAGGAATAAAGTAAGATCAATTTACCCATCAGTACCTCATCCTTGGGTAGCCACCTAGGCTACCTGATCTAAGGCGTGGGTGTACCGCCTTAGCTATCCATAAGATCGCCACTAAATATGCACTACTTATTGAGGTAGTACCAAAGATATTCCAGATTTCAATATTGTTAATTATTATTTAGAGTACTTCCGTCGATCACGAATATACCCAAAAGTGTCAGGGCACTGCACTACATAACCAGATACATTACCTGAGATAACTGTTACAGGAAAAGAACATGCAAAATTAGCAGGCCATAGAGTTGAAGCAACACAGCCAGAAGGCACACAATCTCAAGCGCAGCATGTACAGACTGTACAACTTTCAAAAAAGAGAGTTTCCCAGAAAACCAGAAAGGACTGGGTATCAAACAGTATCAAAAGGAATTCCTTTCTGTGTTACTCGCTTTACATTTGTGACCAGAAGGCCTACACACTAATATCGCTTTCTTAGTGTTCAATAGTGACACGGATAATTATTTATGCACAAAACTAGGATTACTTTTGTCTCTCAAGTTTTTATTCCTATTAGGTTAAAAACATTTTAGATTCATCTATTACATAACATTATACACAAACATATGCTCGAATGAAAGTTCTCTAATACATATGATAATCCCTGTAATGGTTCCAACTCAGATTTTTAAAAAACAATACACAGTAAAATTCACACTTTAAAAAATAACATCATGAAATCAAATATAAAATGATGAGAGAATGTCCTTTGTTGACGCGTTTCGGTGCTTTGTGCTGTTTTAACACCTTCTTCAGGACAAACTTTTACTTAAAAACAATTGTTCTTCATTTTAGAATATATTGTCATCGTTCTTTTCTCTTTGGGATTCCGCACCCTTTAGGATTGATCAATGGTTAATCCTCTTGGTGGTTGATAATGGTTTGTGTAAACCTCTGCTTCTTTAAAACGGGGAGAATAATATCTCCTGTGTCTAGTTCAATTCTTGCGACTTTCAATCTGTGCTAGATCACTTGTAGTCGTTTGCTTGGTTTCATCCTTTTTATAATCATGTATGGGGTCCCTGTATCGTGCTCAAAGACGGGTTTTCCTCTCGTCCTAAGGGTTTTCTTCACTTTATACCCTTATATGAGCGTTTGTGGATATTCCTTCTTGAAAGGTTGCCTCATAGCCGTAAACATGGAGCGTTCGACACGTCCTCTCTCCCGTAGATGGAAAGACTGTACAAGCCAAAGTAAGAATAAACATTACAACATTTTCAATGATGAAAGAACTCCCTGGCGAGCAATCCTGCAGCCTGTATCCATTAAAGCCGGCCCACTGACCAGTGGGACAAACCAAATACCATGCGCTTTCTGTCGTGATGTGTGATCCTACAAACTCATCTTGATGAAGTCCTGCAGTAATAGAAATTGAAAGCAATCAATACCTTATACCCGTCCCCCCACCACCCCGTTCACTCCATGTTTGTCGACCTTCCCTTTGCCGCTCTCCAGCTGAATGACAAAAAACAACACATAAAATTCTCCAAGCCCGCCACCCTCCTTCAACGAACAAGGTCGCCCAGCGGCCAAGCGCGACCCCGGAAGGCCAGCGGGTGATAATCGCGCTACCTGGCGTGTGCCGACCTTCTCTGCCGCTGTCCTGCAGTAAGACACAAACAAAAACGTGAAATGCCCCCACAACCCCCCACCCCCGCATCCACATTGCCCAGTGAAAATAAACCCCAACATCTGCACCCAAGTCGCCGATCCCTTAATAAATACATGACATGGTATATAACACCTGCATCCGTGACCAGTAACGTGAAAAGTTATCCTAGAGCTACAAATACTGTTCATCATAGCGCACCGACGCCTGCATGTAAACATCGCGCTAGTAAAATGCCTAACAGCTAACTAATGCACAAAGAAACCCACCTGACCACCAGGATCGCGACAGGGCAAAAGAATCCCAGCCCCTCAGCGCTGCTAACGTTGGAACTGCAATTGTGGGGATGCACGAGTGCGCATGCGCGAAGGAGAGACTGGCCTCCGGAATATTAACCGCCCCAAAAGAGCAAAGAGCGTGCACAAGGCAGGAGGGAAAACACTCCTTGGGCACCGACCGCAAACGCCGCCCCCTACCTCCCGGCCCGGGGGCCGAGGGAGAGAGCAGGGGCCCGATGCCCGGCCACACCCGCGACCCACTGACCCACCGACAGCCCCAAGAAGTTGAGGAGGCCCGGGGCCCGCGCGTGCAAAGTCAGCAGCACGGTGAGGTTGCTGAAATGTCGCGGAAGCTCAGCGCTGACCATAAACTGCCCCAGAGAAAACGGAGATGAGGATAACAAAAGCGAGGGGCGGACTTCAACCCTCTCAGACATTTGGATTTATCAATAAATGAGCCACCATTGTGAATGTTTTTATTGGTGAGCGGTGTAATAAAAACCTAACATTTCAGGAATATGTCTCGCTCCCTGCTGCTCAGTCTGCAGCTTCTATAGAGATGGGTGTTGTGAAGCAGTTCTGAATTCCTCCAGGTCTTTCTGCAATGTTTGTGTCTTGCAAAATGATCGATTTCTACCTAATCCAGATATACTTAAGGGCGAGGGGGGGGAACCATCCGCCCGCTCGCGCTCGCATGGCCCCCAGGAAACCCCGGCCCCTTCTCCCCAAACGGATAACAAAATTACAGCTGCCCCAGCCGCCTACCTCGCCTCCCTTAGCACTACCCTCCCCCCGCAACAGGAGAAGCAACGCAGCCCCGCAGAACACCACCCCCCCGCACTCCCCTTTGAAAACCAACCACCCTTAACCCTGCAACAAACCCACACCGTTCCTCCTCACCTTATGCAGAAAAACAGCAACGGGCAGTCACCCGCTCAGGGTCCAGGCAGGGGAGGGCGAGGGTCAGCGCGAGCTGTGGCCAGGAACAAAGAGGGCACTTGACCCTCGCCCCCTGGGCTATATAGTCTCTCCCCCCCTCCCCCAAGACACAGGAAGTGACATCACGGGGGGACCTCTAATCCCCCCAACCACTAGACCGCTCAGGGTCTGTGCCATCCTATGGCACTAAGGGTGGCCGCCCTCGTAGGTGGCCACCTCTGGTGTCCCGGGGCAGTCAATCAGAACCCAAGGTGCTGTTGGAACCTCGAGCCCATAACAAGACGCCTTTCATGTGGATTCTGTCTGCCACCCTCCCTCTCACTCAGGTAATGCCTTAAAGCCACTCAGATTATGCATTTCGGCCAGAGTTGATGACTTTGACCCTGTAACTGCTTGAGTTTGCAATTAGCGGCCTGTTGGGGAGGGCTCAACATCCTGTGATGCAATCACTTCGGACCTCTTTTATGAGGAAGCCACCCAGTGCAGCGCAGCAAGTCACCTTGCTGTGCTGCACTGTCTGACAGTGAAAGGGCAGGGATGTGCCGTTATTAAAACAATACATCGTATACCGGTCCGTTTCCTTTGCTCCCTTTGAACATCCCAGCACCAACTCGGGCACTGTGGTGCAAGGGTGCCTGCGTTGCATACAGGGTCAAAATAAATCCTGGGAGGCATATTCCTCTTTCTATGTGTGCAGCAGAATGAAGCACACATAGAAAGAGGAAGAAACTAGAGAAATAGAGAGATTTCTCCCCGTTACATCTACTCTGGGTAGGTATAAGATTTTGGTGCATCCCCAGGTTTACAAGCTCTTGTAAATCTGGGGATGCATCAAAATACATGGAAGTTGTGTGGGAACAGCTTCCGACCTTCCCAGGGCAGAGTAACGCAATGTAGTCATTTGCGCTGAGTTGCATTACAACAGGCTTTTGAAGCCACTCAGAGCCAGGCATAGTGGCTATGCATGGATTCAAAATCTGTCTCAAGGTTTGCCTCATTCTTGCTCCATGTTGCGTGTCTCATAAATAGGCCCCTTAGTCTCCCTGTGCCTAAAAAACATGAACGTGACCTTGTGTAAGAAACTGGTGCTCATGTAAAGCGCTGCATACCTTTGGTCTCACTGTAGGAAAACTGCAGAACAATGCATAAATAGGTAAAAAAAAAAAAGAGCGGTTGCAGGGAGGCCCATGGAGCTTGTTGTGTCCCTCTAGCTCAGAATAGGAGATTAGCCAACTGATCCTTGGAGTCACTCTGGTAGTCCTGGGAACAAGCAGCATGGCAGATCTCAAGTGGCAGGGCAGCCCTCTGAAGGTACAAGACAGGCTTCAAACAGCAGGGCAGTCCTCTGGTAGCAGCTGGGCAGTCTCCTGGGATACAAAGCAGGCCTCAAACAGCATGGCAGGACTGTGAAGTACAGCGCAGTCCTTTTGGGGTTCCCCTGCTGGTCTAGAAGTGAACTGCTGAGTGTCGCAGGTGGTCCAATATTTATACTTGGAGCCTCCTCTTGAAGTGGAGGCAACGTCGAGTCCAGAACCTTATCTGAAGTTCCTTCATTCCTCTTTATTCCCCAGCTGAGTCTCTAAGTAGTCTAGGGTGACAACATTTTGGTGGGACATTCCTTTGTAAGTGTGCTGGAGGTAGCCCTTTGAAATATAATTGGTGCCAGGGACTACTCTACCCTTCATGGGATGGCCCTCTCCCAGCAATACTCAGTTACTATTGTTCAGAATACTCATTGATGATGGCAAAGCAATTAACAGGCCCAGACAGCTGACAACTACTAAAAGGCCCGAGAAATTTAGGACGGGAAAATGCAAACTTTCTAAAAGCGGTGTTTTCAAAATTGTAATATAAATCTCGAACTTACCATTAAAGAGGGTTTTGAATAAAAATTCATTTGATTTCAAACATGATATTTCTACCTGTTCCCAGTCAAAAGGTAGCACTTATTAAATGTAATAAGGTAACCCTATGTTATCCTATTGGAGAGATCTGCCTCACAGTAGTGAAAAATGAATTTAGGATTTCTTCCACTACTGGGACATTTAAATTTTTTAAGTACATGTCCAGCCTTTTAATTACAGTGGTCTCAAGTGGTAAAACACAAATTTGGGAATTTTTCACTACTAGCACATATAGAAATTAAAAGCTCATCTCCAATTTTTGCATACAGTGCACCCTGCTCTATGAGACTTTTGGGGCCTACTTTAGGAGTGACATATGTAATAAAAAGGGAGATTTGAGTCTGTCAAAAAGCTTAATTTGCCAGGCCAAATTGGCAGTTCAAAACTGCATACAGACTGCAGTGGCAGACCTGAGGGTTGTGTGATAGAACAAAGCAGTTTAACAATGACCATGGCTTTACCAATCATGCTTTTACCATGCCTGCCTTTACCACACAATTTTGTGATAAAGATATGATTGGTAAAGGGACATGTGTGGTAAACCTTACACCCTTGCCCTTCTGCCCTGAGACCTGATATTCGGCCCTTCTGCTGTGTATTCTACCCTTCCCAGCCTGATAAACTAGCCCAACCCCCTATCCTAAGCCTTAAAACTCGATCCCCAAGTCTGAAAACACCACACCGATGCCAGACCTCCTCCCTGAACTGTAAAACCAAACCCCTTCCCCTAAAACTTACCCCTACCTTCCCCTGGCCCCAGCCTAACTGACCCCAGGCCTGAAAATTGCCCCCCTTACTGCCACCTGTCCTGAGCCCTAAAATCCAATCCCATAAAAACGACTCCCCACCCAGCACCTCTCCCTGAGCCCTAAAACCATCCCCCACCCCCAGCCTAACTTACCCAGCCACGTCCCGGTCCATCCTTCCTGCTGCATGCCTTCCGGTTCCTCTCCCTTCTCCCTTCTGCTCGCACAGCCAGAATGCCAACTGTCTTAACCAAGCATATGCGTTGTTAAGGCAAGCATTGTTCAGCTTGCGGGGAAATGACATGCGTGCTTAAAGCCACATTGTAAAGTCTGTTCCCCAGGGCTGATGTATGTTTTAAAGGGTTACTTAAGTGGGTGACACAATGAGTGCTGCAGGTCCACTAGTAACATTTAACGTACAGGTCCTGGGTACATGTAGTGCCACTTTACTAGTGAGTTATAAGTAAATTACAAATGACAATTGGTTGTAAGCCAATTCTACAGTGTTTAAATGAGATATCCCAAGCACTCAGCGCTGGTTAGCAGTGGTAAAGTACACAGAGCCCAAATGCCAACAAAAGTGAGATCAGCAAAATGTGGAAAAAAATCAGGCATCTTGTCGGAGGACTAGGCGAACTTCAAAGTCAACACTACCATGCCACACCAGGAGGCGGGCCCATAATTAGAACTGCCACAGCCCACGGCATCAGATGCACTTCAGGCACATTGCAGCTGGACTCAGAGGACTTCTAAGATCTCATGGCCGTGCCACTGTAGGTGAGGCAGGGTCCAGTAATTCAACTGCTACAGTCCACTGTGCACAACACAAGGGGGCCAAAACTGGGCTAAGAGCAGGCCCCTGTGCATCTGTCCAAGACCATTCTTCTGATTGCCAATAACTATCGAGATATTTTTTCTTTAATTTATCCTCTATAGCTAACTGACTGTAAGATGTCTGTTATAATATGCGGAAACAGAAGAAAGGCACTACTACAAAATTCATCAAGAACCTCTTGTCTTCAGTCATGGGAGTCATTGACTCTAAAACAGGATGATATGAGGCCAGGTTGGGTGCCATGTGAGAGATCCAACTCTGTCTCTGTTGACACAGTCACATATAACACTGGCCTCTAACCAGCACCGTAATGGGGAGCCTTCTGTAGTTCTGTGTCACCCTTCCTCAAGTAAAGATGGAATGCAAGATGTGGCTGAAGCCGCACCCCCAATTAAATTGACACTGTTATGTATTTTATTTATGTGTTTTAACTTTAATGGTGTATCGTGTATTTTAATGGCATTGTTTTGCACACAACGTTTATGCTTTTATGGCTGTTCTCAACCAAATAAAGTTGATTCTGTTTCTAATGGAGTCTGATTCTGACACTGTTGTGTTTTGTCAAAATGATTTCTAGAGCACAGAGTTACCCCTAGAAGCAGCTTCTAGACACTAATTGCAGGTAGGACGACAGCAGTGAAAAAGAAAAGCAAACTAGACTTAGGAGAACAACCAGGTCCTCAATTGCTTCTGAAAGCTTAAGTGGTTTTGAATCTTTCTTAGTGTAGGCGGCATAGTGTTCCATAGGGATGGGGCCAGGAATCGAAAGAATGTCCCCCCATTCTAGCTCTTCGGTTACAGGGTATAGTGGCCAGATTTAAGTCTGCTGAGCTTAAAGCTCTCCTAGGGGAATATGACTGCATCAAAGCATCAAAGCAGCAAGGCTTGGTACTCCTTGTTTATAGAGGATCTTATGGGAAATACATAGGGCTTTGAACTTTGTATGCTTCTCAATAGGAAGCTAGTCGAGCTTGCCTAGGACCTAAGATGCCAGACAGTATTTTGGAAGGTAGAAAAGAAGCCTGACAGCAGCATTTTGGACAACCTGTAGTTGTCTTTTGGCACTCAGATAGAGACAGTTACAATAATCCAGGTGTGTGATTATTACAAACGATTGAGCAATCAATTGGTGAACATGAAGATTAAAGAATCTTATGATGGATTAAAGGCATCTCATGATACCAAAGCAGTAGCCACTTAGAGTTTTGATGTGGGTTTCAAAGGATAGAGAGCCGTCCATCCATACAACAAGGATTTTTTTCCCTGACTTGAGGAGGTGCTAGCACTTCTAGCCACCAGTGGTCTCCCCATAGCTGGGTGTGTCTGCCCAAGAGAAGCATCTCAGGGAAGACAGGAGTCCTCATCCTCAGAATCACCCCTACAGCGTTGAACAACACCTGTGCAAGCTCCACTGGCTCACCTTCGAAAAGAGAGTGATCTTCAAGATTCTCACCTACACCCACAAATGCATACACATAACCGGACCCTAATACCTTAACGACAGAATCCCCTTCCACATACCCTTACGAAACCTCCTCCTCACCAACATCCCACACATCTGTAGAGCCGGAACAGGGGGTAGATCCTTCTCCTACTTTGCAGCCAAGACCTGGAACGAGCTCCCCACCGACATCAGGCGTGTCCCCTCCCTGAGCACCTTCAAGAAGGCTCTGAAGACCTGGCTTTTCGCATGAAACGTATCTGCTTGCCCTACCTACCCCCAAAGGCGCCTTGAGACCTTCAGGGATGAGTAGTGCACTTATAATTTCCCTGATTGATTGATTGAGTCTTGCTGGCATTGAGTTTCAAACAGTTTTCGTGCATTCAACTTGTGACGGCTGTTAAACAATTTCTAAAATGTTCACTTTCACCAGCTGACTCCGAGGACAGGGAAATAATTTATGGAGAATTATTGGCGTGGGACACCACTGAAATTCCGAAGGATTTCACTACATCAGCCAACTGTCTAACAAAGATATTAAATTTGAGTGCTGAGCCCTAGGGGACACCATGTGCTAGTGCTCTGTGGGAAGATGTCAAAGGAGGAGAAATTACTTGAAAATATTGATCCTTTAAAAAGGAGGAAAAACAGATCAAACCTTTTCCTTGAATCGCAATTCACTGAGGTAGCATAACAGGGCTGCATGGGAGACAATATCAAAGGCCTCACCTAGGGCTAGGAGGATCAAGGCCTGGGATTTGGCCAAATCTGCAGTGCCACTAAGAGTCTCTGTTACAGTCAGGAGAGAAGCCTCTGTTCTGTATGCGGGCCTAAACCCAGTCTGTGACTGATCTAATTCTTGATCTTGCTCTAGAAAGCTGTTCAAGAGATTGTTATTCTGTTTCTCCACAACCTTAGATAGGGAATAGGCAGATGTGGTGGTATTTTTCTAGCTGGATGGCATGCAGTTAAGGTTTTTTTAAGGAGAGGAATAACGTTTGCATGTTAAAATTACATTGGAACCACTGCAATACTGAAAGAAAGATTGGCCAGTTCCAGAATGAAAGGTATGATACTCTCCTGACATTTTAAGACACATTCTGGTTCAAATGGATCGTATGTGAATCCTGATTTAACCTGGTGAATTTTGATGGAGATAGAGTCTATATCCAGCAGCTCCAATTGGTATAAAGTTGCCTATTGTGCAAAATCGGTTCTTCTTACTGGAGAGTCTGGTTCTTCTCCTATATGTCATTCACCTTATTAACAAAATGATCTGCAGGTTTGGTGCAGAGGTCATTGGAAGCTTCCACCAGCCTGAAAGTAACCTCTACCTTGATCAATGTGTTGACAATAGAGAACATTTCTTTAGAATGTTTACAACTATTTTTGGTTTTATCAGCAAAGATCACACACTGCGAGCCTATGTTTTTTACGAGAGCCAGTGACTGGCAATATATTAGTGGCCTCTAACCCCCTTAATAGCCCCCCAATGAAGAGGAGAAGGAAGGACAATCTAGGGTCCAAGGGGACAGAGGAAGATCTGGGGTACTGTACTGAATGCCGGAAGGCCGCCTCCAATACTCCACACAAGAGGCAAGGTATCATGTTGGTAAAAGAGACACTCTCGCCATGTCTGAATTTGAAACCAGTCTCAACTATCACTTTGCAAATGCCTTAAAAAATTAGATAAATCGAATGAATTGTTTAATAGATTTTGCTCCTATATTCTGAGCAAAATAGAGGACTTGGATGACAGGCTTAAGATCTTTTGCAAAGCCCTTGTCAAAAATTCCAATCTGGCATTTAATGAACAACCCAAGAAATCTCCTGCATGGACATTGCTATCAGTGAGAGCAGCCACACTTATTGACACAGGCCATAGGAAAGTAATGATAAGAAGGGGACACTTCCAGACTTTAAATGAAACAGCACACAGAGGAATGCCCTATTACCTGAGTGTCACACACATTTCAGCCCTGTTAATTCAAGACGCGTTGCGACAAATCGCACACATCCTCAGATTCCCCCAGAATGTGCACAATATAGCATTGTGCTGGGGAATATCACTAAATTAATGCATCCTCAGAAGGAAGATCATGCTTACCTTAAAAACAAAGTCATCCACTAGTTCTGGAAACACTTTGGTTGGACATGCACCCTGCATGCAGAATTATTTTTTGTCAGAAGAGCTGCTTGGGTTGGTCCGTGCACACTGTACTCCTCAGGTGACTGTGCAATTATTAATTTAAAACAAAAATCCCTCCTTCACATGAGCGAAGCTGCATTTTTTTATACCCGCTAGTCTATTAAACAGAAACATCAATGCCCACTTGTTAAGTTATTTCTATAGTCCAATTAGTGGAATATCCAGGGCTCAGAGATCCCAGAATGCTAACGTTGAATTTCATGTTTTTAAACCTGAACTTAACAAGAAACCTACCAGTTACGATTAGATATGAGGCCCTCTCATTGCTGGACCAGCTGGACGGATCAATAAGTCTACCTTTTAATGACCCTGACCTGCAAAGGGCATGTACCTCGCAATTGATTGAAAACTCTGGCAACATCGTTGCCAATGCAGCACTGCAGAGACTAAAGGTTATCTCCTCGAACGTGCCAGGTCTCTAATCCAGATTGGCTAAATTTAACAACCTGTTATTATATTCCCTGGAAAAAGAATCATAGTTATATTAATGGCTATTGTTTATTTTGTAGCCCATCCATTCCATCACCAATTGGGAGGGCAAAGGGAGTCTAGCGACAAACTACTCAATATTACCAGATATTACTTTTTTAAACTCCAAAAAACCTACCCCCTTTTGTTGATAAATTTCTATTACATATTTGATGCTTTTGTGCCTGAGGATATCGATGATCTTGAAACTCATTAGTTAAATTTTTAGGACCAACAAAAAAGAAACATTGATTTTTTGGGCGGGAATTTTAATAACCACACATGTAATATCACATTTTCTATGACATGTGGCTCACAGTATGTCACAGATTTAGAGATCCTGCGTTTTAGATATATCCCTTATGGGGATTCATTAAACAGGATAATACTGTAAAAAAAATTGGTATTTGCACAAGACTGCGAGCCTAATAAGGATAAATCCATCATCGTCTTTCAAGGGAACTGAAAATTGCAGTGACATTGATCTTATGATATCCTCATCAGATTTGTCCCCATTTAAATGAGTATGAAGTTTTGGAAAGTTGTACAAGTGATCATAACCTGCTTACCCTACACCTCAACACTGATCTTCCCAGTAAGGAAGCACAGGTTTCAACTAGGGACATGAATAAGGGGGTCCAAATCAAGTGGGACAATGTGGATGAGGATCAATTTATGTGGTAATTTGTGGGAAAAAAACAGTATGCAGTTACGTTGAGTGGCCAACGGGGGAAGCTTCACATGTTGTTATTCAAGCGTGCAATTCCTTATATGCTTCCATTTCAGCAACGTTAACAACACACAAATGCCCTTGTGCAACAAAACATTGTTGGTTCAATCGCACCTGCTTCTTAGCTCACATTTTATGTTAGCTTTAGTGGAGCGCCCATGTAACAAGAAGAAAATTATCTCAGACAGACAGGTTTATAAAAAAGTCAGTGGCAACAAGGAAGGCAGAAATTAGGAACAAAACCTGTAAAAGCTTGCATCTGCAGGGAAGCTGACAAATGGCAGTGCCTACTGGAGAGTAGTTTCTTCTCAAGTTATGATAGGCCACATATAGACAATCAATCAATCAATCAATCAGGTCATTTATAGAGCGCACTACTCACCCGTAGGGTCTCAAGGCGCTGGGTTGGGGGGGGGGGTGCCGTTACTGCTCGAACAGCCAGGTCTTGAGCTTCTTCCTGAAGGAGAGGTGGTCTTGGGTCAGGCGCAGGTTGGTTGGGAGTGAGTTCCAGGTCTTGGCGGCCAGGTAGGAGAAGGACCTTCCTCCTGTTGTCGCTCTTCGGATGCGGGGGACGGCGGCGAGGGCGTGGTTGGTTGATCTGAGGAGGCGCTTGGGAGTGTAGAAGTTGATCCGGTTGTTGAGGTAGCTCGGGCCTTGGTCGTGTAGGGCTTTGTGTGCGTGAGTGAGGAGACGGAAGGTGATTCTCTTGTTGACCGGGAGCCAATGCAGATTTCTCAGGTGTCCGGAGATGTGGCTGCGTCGGGGGATGTCGAGGATGAGTCTGGCCGAGGCGTTCTGGATCCGCTGGAGTCTCTTCTGGAGCTTGGCGGAGGTTCCGGCGTAGAGGGCGTTGCCGTAGTCCAGTCGGCTGGTGACGAGGGCCTGGGTGACCGTCTTCCTCGTCTCGGTGGGGATCCACCGGAAGATCTTACGTAGCATGCGCAGGATGTTGAAGCAAGACGAGGAGACGGCGTTTACTTGTCTGGTCATGGAGAGGGAGGAGTCCAGGATGAAGCCCAGGTTGCGTGCGTGGTCCGTCGGTTTGGGTGCGGTGCCCAGGGCGGGGGGCCACCAGGAGTCGTCCCAGGCGGAGGGCGAGGAGCCCAGGATGAGGACCTCCGTCTTGTCCGAGTTCAGTTTCAGGCGGCTGGTCGTCATCCATTCGGCTACCTCTCTCATCCCTTCGTGCAGGTTGGCTCTGGCGGTGGCGGGGTCGTTGGTCAGGGAGAGGATCAGCTGGGTGTCGTCGACGTAGGAGATTATGTTGAGGTTGTGTTTGCGTGCGATGGCCGCGAGGGGGCTCATGTAGACGTTGAAGAGGGTGGGGCTCAGTGAGGATCCTTGAGGGACGCCGCAGATGACTTTGGTGGCCTCTGACTTGTACGGTGGTAGGCGGACTCTCTGTGTTCTTCCGTCGAGGAAGGAGGTGATCCATTCCAGTGCCTTGTCCTGGATTCCGATGTTGTCGAGGCGCTGTACTAGGGTGCGGTGGCAGACAGTGTCGAAAGCCGCGGAGAGGTCCAGGAGGATGAGGGCCGCTGTTTCTCCGTTGTCCATCAGAGTTCGTATGTCATTGGTGGCAGCGATGAGGGCGGTCTCGGTGCTGTGGTTCGCTCGGAAGCCAGACTGTGAGGGGTCGAGGGATCCATTCGTCTCGAGGAAGGCGGCCAGCTGTTTGTTGACGGTCTTCTCGATGACTTTGGCCGGGAACGGGAGGAGCGAGATGGGACGGTAGTTCTTGAGGTCGGTGGGGTCTGCTGTGAGTTTCTTGAGAAGAGCGCTGAGTTCGGCGTGCTTCCAGCTCTCAGGGAAGGTGGCGGTGTCGAAGGAGGTGTTGATGATGTCCCGCAGGTGGGGTGCGATGACAGCGTCGGCCTTGTTGAAGACGTGGTGAGGGCAGGGGTCAGTCGGAGATCCGGAATGGATGGAGTTCATTGTGCGGATGGTGTCTTCGGTGCTGATCGGAGTCCAGGCGCGGAGGGTGGTGGTGTGTGGCGTTGTTGCGGTTGTGGCTTGCGTTGGTTGGTTGCTGAAGCTGTTGTGTATGTCCGCGATCTTGTTGTGGAAGTAGGACGCGAGGGAGTTGCAGAGGTCTTGCGACGGGGTGATGTCATTGTTTCCGGCGTTGGGGTTGGAGAGCTCTTTCACGATGTTGAAGAGTTCCTTGCAGTTGTGTGCGTTGTTGTCCAGCCGGTCCTTGTATGTATTTTTCTTGGTGGCGCGGATCAGTTGGTGGTGTTTCCGGGTGGCGAGCTTGAGGGTGGTCATGTTGTCCGTAGTTGGTTCCCTTCTCCAGACTTTCTCGAGGGCTCGACAGTTCTTCTTGGAGCTCTTGAGTTCGTCGGTGAACCATGGTGTTTTTCTGCTGCAGGGTCTGCTGGGCGGGGTTCTCAGCGGGGCGAGTTCGTCCGCGCCGTTGTTGATCCACCTCGTGAGGTTGTCGGCGGCCTGGCTGGGGTTCGCTGAGCTGGCGGGGGGGTGCTGGCTCAGGGAAGCGGTGAGCTGGTCGGCTGTGATCTTGTTCCAGCTTCTTCGGGCAACCTGTTGCTGGTGGTGGTGGATCGTCGTTCTTTTGAAGCTGAAGTGGACGCAGCTGTGGTCCGTCCAGTGGAGTCCTGTTGCGTGGCTGAAGGTGACGTCTTTGCTGGATGAGAAGACGGCGTCGAGTGTGTGTCCGGCGAGGTGGGTGGGGGTGGTCACCTGTTGCTTGAGTCAGACACAATAATCCCACTACAAGCATTGCTTGAGCACTTTACAAAGATCTTTGATCTAAGTAACAAGGATCAGGCCCAAGTGACTACAGATGATAGCATCTATGACCAAGACCCTACGATTTGCCTAAGTGAATCTATCAATATAAAGGACGAGGTCCTGGCAATCAAGGGCAGACCCTCAGGTAAAACGCCAAGCCTGGACAGAATCCCCAAGGATCTGCTTAAAGAACATCTTCTTTTCTGGCTCCCTTTTATTACTGTGTACCAGTGCTTCGATTTACATCGAATTACTCAAAAATATGTAAGGCAAAGACAGGATCTATGCGTCTGGCCTTTCTGGATCTTACCTGTGCCTTTGACACAGTGAAACTCCCTAAACTTTGGGACATAATGGAGGGCATGTGATTACATTTGCTTCAATGGTTACATTGTCACACCTAAGCTAAGATTTATTTTAGTAACAAGGGTGAACTTTCTTCTGAAATAAAATCCACTTGATATTGCAGGGTTATTTCATACCCCCTCTTATTTTTATTATATATCAATGTCTTAGAGAAATATCTGTGCTCAAAGGGGAAAGATATGCTCCAATTATGCTCCCGCTCTGTCTCAGTTTTATTCTACGTGGATTAGGCAGTCCTACTAGCAAGAAGTGCAATGGGTTTCAGGCTCTCCTTGATGTTTTTTTGTATTTTTATAAATGACTTGGGAGTCAAAACGAATCGCTCAAAATTATTTGTAGTGAAATGTGGACCAAAGCATTCTAAATCCAAGAAATTTACATTTTCTGGGGAAACAGGGGGTAAATAAAATATTTGACTTACTTGGGAATACCAATAGATACAGAAGTTAACTGGACGTTTTTACTAAAAATTAGTTCTCTCCAATTTCAGAGGTCAGATCACTCTAACCAAATACAATAGGTTGAAAATAAGTACTTACACACACTTCTCGCTCAGCCACAATATTCACCCACAATTGTACGCAGAGAACGACTTTGGATTCATGGAGGATTATATATCAAATTGCAGCATCTACTGCAGTGGCTGAGACTGTGGTGAAATCCAGAAGCTCATTTTACTAGAGCTTCAATATCTGATTGTCATGTGCAGGACCGCGCATCTCATATTCCTTGGCTGGCATATATAAAGCAAACCTTCAGTAACTTGGGGCACATAAATTGTCTACAAATGTTGGGGCTTATCAGCAACAGCCGGCGATAATTATTGCTAAGCGCTTAGACCGAGGATAATTATCGCTGGATTTTATCGCAGAGATAGTGCACTGTCAGCAACGCTTATCTCCAATGCGACAAGAAATCCAGCGATAGCTGCAAAATGTGCGATTATCGGTGGAAATCCAGCAATAATCGCACAGCGATAGGCAAATCCTTGTAGATAGGGCAGGGTGGTCTAATCCTTATAATCCACCACCTATAGGCTATAATGGGTTAGTCAGTTTAAAATCACGCATAATGAAACCTGCAATAGGCTCAGGTAGCGCTAATTTTATCGTTGCTATGCAGGTTAGCGTGCAGCGTGATAATTGGAGAAATGTCTGTCGGCGACATTTCCCACATTATTTATCGCAGTTCGCCCACTTTGCATGTCATTAACGTTGCAAAACTGGGTGTTGAGGGAATGGGGGCAGAGACATAGGAACACGTGCTAGTGTGTCATTGCTGATACTGCGATAAAATGATCACCACTTTTCGCCCGAAAAAAACGGACGCTAAAGCGGCGATCATTTTATCGCGGGACCTTCATAATATGCCCCCCAGAGAGTACTCCGCATTACAGACATAATTTTGTGAAAGGCCAGGTTTTAAATTGGTGGTATAATGTGCGGTATAATGTGCGGAGGGAGGAAATGCATGCAGGACAGTCAGGCGAGTCTCTCTGGAACACAATTGAAAGGTCTGTTCTATAAGCCTATCGATCATTTAAATCAAACCCATGGTATAGATTTCTTTTCACAAAACTGTGATTTAATCTTCTTCACTTTTTGTTCGCCTTTCCATTCAAGGTACTTGGTTCACAAACCTTCCTATATGTCCCTGTAAAGACCGCTCTAGACAAAAGCACACTGCACTTTACATTGTTTGTAGGCTTTTTACCACCCATCTGAAAGGCTTTTTGATCCCAATTTTATGAAGTGCTAATATTATCTCTTATTTACATACTGTTTTGTGGTCTGCATGTCCGGTCTGGGTGGCTCCAGGTGTCCAGGGTCATGTAGTCAGATATTCCTTTGTTTCCAGATACTTTTTTTAGGGCTCGGGAAGCGAAGAGCCCTTTGGTAGGGGTTTAAAAATGGACCTTGAAATTCCTCACAGCACGAGCGTGTGTATTTTCCAGGTCTATTTTGATTGGACTTTGCGTGCGTGCTGTTTTTTAACAGAACACGCAATAGGCCATAGGCGGTCGAGTAGCTCCGCCTATGGCCTATTGGTGTCTGTTACGCACACCAAAGCCCATATGTCTTCAATTATCACGGCCAGTCACGGGCACGATAATTGAAGACATATGACTCGCAGTGGCGCGCGTGCACCACTCGCGTGCTTTTTTTTCTTTTTGGATCCATTTAATGGCGAAGCAACTAAATAAAAAAACAACCGCTGACGTCTTGTTCTTTTATACTGTGTCAGTCAATCGCTTTCAGTTTTAACCTGCAGACTCCAACTGCCCTTGAGAAAAAAATGATTGGGGCTATTTCCTATTGTCAACGCGCTGTTTACGTATTCTTGAATCAGGTGTATGTTTAGTAGTGAATTAAGTGTTGAAAAAGGCAAGTCAAAGTTTGGGAATATACAACCAGTTCCAAGTTATCGCGTTGTTGATGTTCAGCACCATGTATGTGCTAAACCCCCAAATAACTCCCATTGCATGAGAGCACCTGATAACCTGCGAAAAAACCCACCACCGGGCAGAGCGTTCATCAGTCTTGCCATCTGCCTCCGTGAAATGCACATATCTTCGTACTGAGAATCAGAGTCTGACATCTGTCATCACAAACTTCTTTTTCACACATGCACGTTGAGGTTGCCAAATGGCACCATGTCTTCAGGGGTACGTTACTCCAGTAATTTTATTTTCCTTTTGAAAGCCCTCGTATTTCGGAGATCTAACCCAAATGGGAGTAAACAGAGGTGAACTACAACTCCCAGAATGCAGCATACTGGTAAATGCATGCATGGGACATGAGAACGTGGTTCCAGATGACTTAGAGACCTTGATGTGAATCCGTTTGCGAGAATAGTACGTTTCAGCGGTCTCGTGAAATAATAGCGAAATTGAGCAATAACACCGCAGCGAGGGGGCCTTTCATGACCAAACAATATTGACAGAGTGGCAGAGTGACACTCGGCAGCGGCATGTCCTCTCCTCTCCACTGCATCCCACACGGACGTCTGAAGACTTACACATGTAAAGCTGCTGATGGAGCTCCAAAGGACGCTGCGCTTCTGGAGTTTGAAAACCTATAAAGCTTTCGAGTAAACTGTCATGTCTCAATTTACCCACCAAGGCTTGAAAAACACGAAGCTGACGAAAATTTACATGGAGGGGTTTTATGGGGAAAGGCATCTGTCATTCCTGTCGTGGATTCTGAAGGGGCCCAGGACAAGACGCAGCATAGAAGGAGCCACTGTTCCATCAGCTACGGGCATTGTAATAATCTTTCACCCTTCCCATCCGTTTCGGGACATCTGGGGCACAGATGGGCCTCCTGAAGGCCGCTACTTCGGCCCGCTCGCCCCACATAGATCAGACGCGCCTCCTCTTTCCCGGTATATACACAACAGCAAACAAGCATTGGCAAAGGCAATAATTCTCACCTGTACCAGTTACACGCTGTGGCAATGCTTTGTAGCCGTAATGTACATCAGCCTAGCTAAAACTAATTCAAACAAGCATTGGCAAAGCCCGTAGGTACCACTCACCAGAGCAGGTGACTTTGGCAATGTTTTTTAGCCCTGTTGTACAGCAGCGCAGCTAAAACTCATGAAAACAAGCATTGGCATCTATTGGATTTGTCAATTTTTTTTCTTTAAGAACTGCTGTGCAGCATGGTGTCAAGTTTAAAAAAAACAAAAAACAGAAAACGGAGGGCCAGATGTTCAATAGCATATCAATAGCATATTAAGCAGAATTGAAAAAGTTCCTTTGTGTTGTGTTGAGCCACTATGCTTTTTTTTTCCTGCAGATGGTTTTGACTTTGAGAATGGCCCTGTCTAAAATTGCACAATGATTTATGAGGACTGTCAAATCCATCTTCTCAAGTATTTGTTGCCACTTATTCAAATTTCAGCACTCTGGTTTAGTAGCTGTAGTGGAAGGAGTTGAATGAGTTTGGGCTGCAGGTTTGTTTGTAAGCATGACATTTCCTATATTTTTAAAAGCATAACCTCTGCAGAAAATCTGAATTGACAGATTTTCTTTGTCTGTTTTTGATCTATGTTGTGAATTTCACTGTTTTTGTTTACAAAGGGTCAGCACATCATCTAAAACTTTGTTCAAACAAATCATATAAGTTCCAGTTTATTTACGAGGAATATATTCTTGTATAAATTAATGTATGTTTAGTGTGACTCTGGGATTCAGTTGCTGCGTCAAAATGGAATTTCTGGTGTTACTTGTTTTTAGTGGGCCGGGTTTAAAATCCTCTTGAACGCCTCCATGTACTCTGTGCTCTGTGAGGATTTCCAACCTGTGATTGCTGAAAGCCGGTCGCCCCTCCATCAGTGGACGCAGCTGAGGGCGCTTGATCTCACACGAAGACAGACAGAGGCAAAGATTTAATAGTGGCCTGCAACAGCCTGATACCGAATTTTCCAGGAGACTAGCTTAATTTGTAAAATAGGAAGTGCCAGGTAAGTACGTTCTCAGGGTGTCACTGTAGCTTGAGGCCCCAAAGCCTCCGCCAGTGCTGCCAGTGACAATACCAACACAGTTACTAACCATCGCACTCCTACAATTTAGCCTATTCTTGGCCACCCACAACTATAAGAGTGGCATGGCGGCGGATATTATTTATTTATGATGTATTGTGAGTTGTTAAACACTTGTTTTCCTCATCTCAAAATCAAACAGACAGTGCCAACATGGTCTGTGGCGTGGGAATGAGACATTGTATACTGTCTGTTGCCATGTGATGGACTTTGAAATGTATTCTTGTTTGGGAATTTTCTATCGCCTTTGTGGTGCACGTAAATCACAGAACTTTATCTCAGAGGTAAAGTGGTTTCTGCCTTCTCAACACTAGATTAAAGTACAGGAGGGCACTCAGCGTTATAAAGGGTAGGTAGCTGTTCGAAAATAATTGCACTGCCTGAAAATGCTGTAAGACTCGAGTCCTGCTTAGTACAACTTAACAATGCTTTAATACACTCAAAAACTATACTCCACTCTATTTACTGCAATCAACACTAAACCCTTCAACTAAACAACCCTATACTCCATATATTACAAAACACAACATGAAAATCCATTACATACCATCTTAAATCAACACCACTATACTACACACCACTCCAAACCACTACACTTTACTCACATTTACTAAACTGCACTCAACACCCCTGTACAACAAATAAATAAACACTCAATTCCACATAATTACTATCCACATACTTCCATGGGTGGGTGGGTGGTAGTAATCTATGGATTACGGAGGTTTACAGGTAAGTAAACATTTAAATAAATAAAATGAATTTTGTTGTGTGCACTGCATCCCCAAATGCGATGCAGTGCGCGCAATGAAATTCGTTTTATTTATTTAAATGTTTACTTACCTGTAAACCTCCCTAATCCATAGATTACTACCCGCCTGCACCCTGCCTCTCCCCCTCCCCACGTCACCTCCCAGCAGGTACTCCCACTACCGACTTGGCTGAGAGTGGGGTGGGTAAACAAAAGGTCAAGTGCGAGTCAGGCCATTGCATTCTGATGAACCCAAACACAGGGTCACGCAGAGTGCACGCGGCAACCACAGCTCCTTGCGCTTATCTCCCCTCCTGCAGTTTTGTCATCTAGTTTGTGGGTTTATATAGCGCAACACTGCTACTTCAGTCACTTCAAAGCTCTTTAACTCGACTTTAACCCATTAAGTGCTGCCGTCGGCCGTTGAACGTTCGGAGAACTACCTGGCTGGTGCTGCGCATGTTCAACGGCCGACGCAGCCCCGGCCATTCTTTAAAACAGCCGCACTGCGGCAAAGAAACAGGCGCGGTTAACGGGTTAAACACAGATAGTCCCCACCGAGGACAAGGGGTAGTAGCCGAGATTGGTGACGGTGCCGAGTGCTGGATTCAGGCCCTGTAGACCTGCTTACTCATCTCGCACCCTTAAGCAGTGGATAAGCTGGGGTGGCATGAGCCACCATGCATGCACAGAAAATGGTCCTTTTAGCTCTGAATCGGATTGGGAGGAAAATGCAGCCATAATTGGGGTGCATATGGACCTTTGCCCATCGAGGTCTAGTGCAGTGCATCGCCTGCACTATTGATAATTATGCCATGAATTTAAGCAGCCTGCATACATTAACAACATTCACAGAACTCGTAGAATTTTAAAAGTATCTGGAACCTTTACAGGGTGTAGATTTCCAGGAGTAAACAGGTGTGACCATTTACGCACGCCGATGAAACAATAATGACATATATGGCACGCCAGCTTTATTCCATTGCTGTTCAGGGCCTACACTTCTCAAGCTGCACCCTACCAAATAGAAATAATGATAACACTCATTTTATTATAAAGATTTGCATGACAACATGCGTATTACAGATAATAATTTCAAACAGCAAGAGTGGCTATGTTTCAAAAACAGAATGATGGGACATTACACAAACAAAGAAGTAGGACTACACTTTTACATCGAAATAAGGGAACAAAAAACTCATTTGACAGTACCCTCAACATAGAAAACAGAGAAAATGAGGCATAAAGTAAATGCAACACTTCCATATAGTATCACCTGTGTTAATTAAATTGCTTTCTGTATTTTGAAACGCTTCTCTGGAAACTGGCCCGTGTGCTAAATTTATTGGGACCAAAAGTGAAAAACTGGAACTGTGCCTGCACATCTTGTATGCCTGGACCAACCTGAAGCTAGCCCGCACAGAAAGTGCTTTAGGTTAACGATGACATCACAAACACTCTGCAAGACTAAACCGAAGGAGGAAGAAGGCACCTAAACCTGAAGATAAACAGCATCCTACAAGAGATAGCCCACATCGCTTTCAAGCACCAATTGGCCAACACTACTCTTGTTCAACAGTAAATGTATAGATGCTGTGTTGATACCATCCCGTTGATAGTAAGAGTCACCCACAGAGAGGCATAACAAGAGCAACATGTACTCCACAGACCCATGGAAACCATCCCGTTCCACGTTCAACCTACATCTGGGGGAATTTAAATAAATATCAATCTTCAATTAACAAAAGTAACAATGTTCATGGTAACAACACAGCTCCTCTTACTTTAGGTTCCACACTTATGACAAAAGAAAGAATTACTCGAAAGGACCTTGACAAAAACAGTCTTCACCCACCAACTAAACTACATGACTGTTAAGCTCTTGAATCAAACATAAAGTGAAATCAGCCTTCAAGAGGGTGCTCCCATTAAGGTAAATGGAGAATGGACATTTTTGAAAGGTGATATAAGTTTGAAAAATAGGGACACCACTACTAAAGTTTATGGGGGATTTTCCAGTCAGAAGGGTGAATATGAGTGAAAAGGTGATACAATGCATGCGAGTCGACAGTCATTAGTTTAAGGGCTAGGTGTGGGCAAAGTATGAGGACCAGAATTTTGGATCTGATCCTCACCATGACAGAGCTTCTAACCGCTATGCCTGTTTCCAGCCCTCGGAAAGGAGGTTTACTAGATCTTACACATTTTTAATTATGCTGGTAGCCCTAATATGACAGGAAATTAATTAACCAATTAGAAGAACGTTGTTTAGCTTCACATGCGTTGCGCGCCACACATTGCTTTTCATGGAAATAGAAAAGTGTGGATACTCACTACTGCAGAGTACATGTGTGCCTCTGAGAAGTGCTGGTACTCTCCCTTTCAAATGAACGAAGTGCAGGGACTCAGTACCTTAATGCACCTGCCCACATAAAGTAATGGCCCCATGGTCATGCTACGTTATAGAATACAGGGTTAAACCCACTGAAGTCAAAAGGACCTGGGTAATTATCAGAATGAAAGAAAGGGGTCCTCAGACACAAAACAAAGGATTCAAAACTTATTTCATTTGTATTAAATTAATTCAAAAAGCAAAGCTATTGAATGCAAAAGAGTTTAATTCGAAATTGCATATACATCCTATTCAATGGTTGAAACTCATAATACATTTATATAGCAAGTTACTATAAATGTGCGTGCCCACATTCACAACGGGGAGGGGTGAAGTGAGGGAAGTGTCAGGGATAGGATAGGAATGGTCTGATTCATTCAGTGGCAAGTATTATTCTTGATTTGAAAACTATGTACATGTGGTCCCTTTTGTCACGGGCCACACCATAAGGCTCGTAGAGAGTCCAAAGTATGACTAACGAACAAGGGCCTAACTCCGCTGGAGCCGTTAATGTCTTGCTTGGGGTCGGAGTTGGTCGATGATTGTGTAGTCAACGTTTCGACGCAAATAAACAGTAGGAGTCTGTTCCTTACAATGAGGGTCTTCGTCAGGACAAAGAAGTTGTGGGGGGGCAACCTCCTATCGCGAAGGGCGAGAGGGGCTGGATCAACAGAAGGTGAATTCTCCCGGACCGAAGTAGTATTTTATAACTCTAATCTCTAATGGTTCACACGGTGTCTTGACAGTACCTGCGAATAGTCCTTAAGGGTTGTTAAATTATTCAAGCACCATTATTCAATTTAGATAACAGACCGGATGGATTCTGTGTATGCGGCACCTTAGTTAGCTCCAATATACCATACTACTTGCTGTCGATTTACTGAAAATTGGTTCTAAAAACACCTCTTATGAACAAAAGGTACTGGAAGCATCTGTCTGAAGAGTTATGGGCTGTATGTTACGCCTCCGCAGGTAACAGCTATTCTGGAGGAAGACTGGATCTAACGTGGTTTTCACAGCCTCCTTGGACGTCTTCAAGTCCGCCTGAAATTTATTCATGTATTCCTAAATGGCTCCGCGTTCTGCCACCGACGGCGGCATACCGTCCTCTTCTCGGTTCTCGAAATGAACATCGATCGTCATCGTTGTGATGTACCGCGATCATTTTGATCGCATGTTAACATCATACATCCTTCCCATGGGGTGATTTGCTTTTCTCCGTGTTTCAGCCACCCCATGGGGATGATTTGGTCAGTTGTTAGGCCGATCAGCCCCCTGGTGGGGCAAAACACACTAGGCACCACAGAATTATTTTTTTCACATTTTGGGAGCGACCCTTTGGGCAATTGTTGTTCCCATGGGGGTCATTTCCTTTTTCTGTGTTTCACTCCCCTCTCCCAGAACCCCCCCCCCAGACCCCCCCCGGGGGCTAGATCAGCCATTTTTTTATATGATGAAACAAGGTTTTGGGAGTGGCTCCTTGGGCAAGGGTAACTCCTGGTTTGGGGATGAATATTGTCGCCATTTCTGATGCCCTGTGGGCCTTATCGGCCTCATATGTTTAGGCCCATCGGCCTGCAAGGGGAGCAGAAACCACTAGACCACCAGGGATTTTTTGTTATGCAAATAAAAATGTTTTGCGGAGTAGCCCTTTGGGCAAGGGTCACTCCCCCATTGGGGGGTGAGTGTTTTGGTCATTTCTGGCCCCCTTGAGGGCAGATCAGCTTTATGTTGTTAGGCTCATCTGCCCCAGTGGGGAGAGATGTTGCTAGACCACCAGGGATTTTGTTGTTTTTGGCACAAAATGTTTTGGGGAGTGACCCCTTGTGCAAGGGTCACCCCACGTTTGGGGTTGAATATATTTTGGCTGTTTCTGCCCCCATTAAGGACAGATAGGCCTTGTAGTTCTAAGCCTGTGTCTCGCAAGGGGGGCAGAAGCCACTAGACCACTAGAAAACGTTTGTGTGTTAAATATAATATGGCTGATGGTCTGCATGTTTTTAAAAATTATTTGTGATTCTAGCATTTTTTTTTCCTTTTCATTTTAGTGCAAAGCTTAGGTTTTACTTTACTGTAACTAGTGCTTCCGATTTCGGCACGGTAAAGCTGCAGGTTGTGTAGTTGCAAGTGTTTGGTAAGGGAAATGTATTTTATTTATTTTTTTTACTATAAATGAGTATCAAGACCTGCATGAATGTATTTTTTGGAATTGTAATAATAGCAACCTCTTTAGCTTCTGTTTGAATGTGTGTGACATTTTCCTTGTATTTGTGCTCAATAAGTATTGTGTTGCCTTGTGTGAAATGTTCTTTTGTTTTATTTTTCAGTGGGATATCGGTGCTTGCTGTGTCTGTGCAGAGTAGGTTCTGGTGAGTCCAGCAGCCTGTGGCAAGTGTGTGGTATTGTTGTACAGTATATAAGTCTTTGTGTGCTTTGTATTAATTGACTTTACCTTGCAACTTCTATATGCCAGTAGTTTTTCTTTTTGTTTTATAAATCCACACTTTATTACTTTTTTTCACAGTGTTGGCTACTGTTGACTTATTTGTCAAGTTACTTTTAAAACTGGGATTATTGCTAGCCACAGGATGATCGCTCAGCAGGTTGTTGGGATGCTTTTTCAGTCTTCTTCTGACCATGAATATGAAACTCTGCATCTGAGGTAGAGGAGGAAGGCCAGGATTCTGGCAATTAATTTTCTGTGCAAAAGGAATCACCTGATGATAAAGCTACTCTCAGTTTTGATGAATTGACTGTTTTAGAGGAGGACACTGATGTGCCGATAAGGCAGCAAGAGGCATATAGGTTGCAGCCCAGGGCTGCAAAGCTTCCTATTGCTGGACTCTGGGTTGACCCAAACATGGTGCAGCCGGTGTTGCCTGTTTTTAGTGGTGTTGTAGGGTGTAGAGTGAATTGTGAAAATCTTTTACCTATAAATTACTTTCAATTATTTGTATGCTGAACAGTATTTGAGGGGCAACAGTGCCCAACTTAAGCCCAACTCTAGAGCTACCCAATGTACTACCACAAATCTGGATGAGCTAAAGTAGTTCTTGGGTTTAATATTTTTGATGGGCCTGATAAGGAAGTCATCAATGTCTTCATATTAGTCTACTGATCCTTTGATGGCAACAGCTATATTTCCTGTAACGTTGAGTCATAATCTGTATTTGCTACTTCTTCGGATGTTACATTTTGTTGATTATGCTTTAGCATTGCCACAAAATCACCCTGGTTGTGACTATCTTATCAGTGTTCGGTCTGTCCTTGATCACTTTGCAGATCAATTTTCTGAGATCTATGTGCTAGGGAAAGAAATAGATGTGGACGAGTCTTTGGTCCTGTTCAAGGGTGATAAGGTTTTTAGGCAGTACATTCCTAGCAAGAGGGCACGTTATGGTATTAAGCTGTATATGCTGTGAGAGTTGTACTGGATTTGTCTATAATTTCAGGGTCTACATGGGTAGGGATTCCAGTATTACCCCCCCTGGTTGTCAGCCCACTTTCCGAGTTACAGAGAAAATTGTGGGGGAACTTGGTAGAGGATTTTTTAACTAAGGTCACCCTTTATATGTAGATAATTTTAACACTGGTGTGCCATTGTTCAGGGAATTTTTCAAAGTGGACACTGTTGCTTGTGGCACAATTTGCTCTATCCATAAAGGTTACCCAAAAGAGCTGGTTTGTAAAAAACTTATGAAGAGACTGTGCAGTTCCCTACATTGTGATGAACTTCTAGCTCAGAAGTTTTATGACAGGAGAGATGTCTATATTCTGACTTCCATACATGATGAAAGTACTTCACCTGTGACTCTTTGGGGTCAGGTTGCTGAAATGCACAAACCTGTGTGCACTTTATACTGCAGTAAACACATGGGTGGTGTAAATCGAGTAGATCATAGGTTGGAACCTTATATTGCTGTTGGTAAGGTGTACGTTAGGTATAAGAAGTTGGTTATCCATTCATTCCATTTAGCAAGCTACAATGCCTTTGTTGTATTTAAGGACTACTTTCCAGACTCAAAGATAACACTTGTTCAATTTCAGCAGTCTCTGATAGGCAGCCTTGTTTTAGTGGAGCAGGCAGGAGTTCCTAGAGTAGCAGTGGTGGAGGATTTGGCTAGATTGAAAGATCTCCACATTCCTGATCACCTTCCTCCCACGGCCAAAAAAAGACTTTCCTGCATAAAATGTAGTGCCTGTGCCCAAAGATGTGTGTGGTAGGAGAGTCATAAATACTGACCCTATTCTCCTTCTAATCCTGGGCTGTGTGTGCCCGCATGTTTTAGCATTTGAGCATAACAATAAACTGACTGGTCTGTATCGTTTTATATTTTTTGGTCAGAAATCATGGTTGGCATTAGTGTGATTTATTTAGTTAGATCTGTTGTGTTTGTAGTTATTGTCTTGTATCTATTGCCAATTGATTTTCTTTTTCTTTTTTGCATAACAAAGTGATGGTGGTGTGAGTGGACTGGCGCTTGGCTGGTGCTGTGCATGGACTAATGCTTGGCTGATGGTGTGTGTGCACTGGTGCTTGGCTGGTGGTGTGTGTGGACTGGTGCTTGGCTGGTGGTGTGCATTGACTGGCGCTTGGCTGGTGGTGTGTGTCAACTGGCACTTGGCTGATGGTGTGCGTGGACTGATGTTTGGCTGGTGGTGTGCATGGACTGGTGCTTGGCTGGTGGCATGTTTGGACAGGCGCTTGGCTGGTGGTGTGAGTGCACTGGTGCTTGGCTCCCAGTGTACGTGGACTGACACTTAGCTGGTGGTGTGCTTGGACTAGTGCTTGGCAGGTGGTGTGCATGGACCAGTGCTTGGCTGGCCGTGTGCATGGACTGGTACTTGGGTAGGGGTGTGTGTGGACTGGCGCTTGGCTTGCAGTGTGAGTAGTACACACACTGGTAGCCAAATGCCAGCCCACCCACTCCATCAGCAAGTGGGTGTATGAAAGTGATGGGCACTTGAATGGTGCTGCCTGTTGATGTGAGTGTTGCAATGTGCTGGGTCCACAGGCTGCCAGTGTGAATGGTCTTGTATGTGTCACGAAAGAAAGGTGTATGAATGGCCTGTAAAAAGTTTGATGCATTGCTGTGGCTTTACAGCTCACGAGCTGTGAGTCACTGGTTCAGGTTTTTAACTTTTTAATTATTACCAGAGATGTTACTTTTTGTGAAATCTCTTGTTATTAAAATGTTACACTCTGAACCTTCACTCACCCTTGTGGCAAATCCAACCAGTATGTGTGTGTACTTGAGAAATAGTTGGTTGTGAAGTAATATTTGTATTTTCTCTGCCAGGGTGTACATTGACTCTACATTGTCTGTTGATGTGAGTGTTGTAATGTGCTTGGCCCATGGCTGGCAGTGTTAATGGTCTGGTATGTGTCACGTATGAAAGGTGTGCGAATGGCCTGTAAAAGGTTGGTGCCTTGCCTTGGCTTTTCAACTCATGAGCTGTGAGTCATTGATTGAGGTGCTTAACCTTTTTATTATTAACAGTGCATTTCCTTTTTGTGAAATATCTTGTTAATAAAATTTGATGCTCTAAACTTTTACTCACCCTTGTGTAAGGTACCATTTTTCTTGGGAGACTAAGGGGAATGCTGGGCGGTAGGAAATTAGTGCTGGCACAACAATTGCCCCACAGAAGTGTGAGAAAAATAGTTTTTTTTAACAGAATTTAAGTTTACAGGGGATTCTGGGTAAGAACACATTAGAGGATCCATGCAAGCCATACATCCTTGGACACCCCTGGGTGTCCAGTTTTCAGAAATGTCTGGGTTTGGTAGGTTTCCCTACATGGCCATCAATCCCAGGACAAAGAAAGTAGGTGACTCCCTAGCGAAACCAGGTCTTTTTGATGATTTTTAATTTGTATATCTCCACAGTGTGTTTTGGGCCATTTCCTGTCCTAATTTCTCAGTCCCCTCCAGGGAAATCCACAAACCTTGGGTACAATTAGAGTAAAGGTTATGGAGGCCTAAGGGCGAACTAGCCCAAATAGCAAAAACAGGCTTGGCACTTGGGGACTGGCAGCAAAGGGGTTAATAAATTATAATTAGGGCTCCCGGTTTGCCGTTTTACATATAAATACAGGCTGATCACTGGCAATTTGACCATGATTCTTTGTTTACACACTGTAGGCTGCCTATATCACTGATTGCTTCTTTGTGGCGGCTATGATTAATTCTCAAGAGCGCTAATGCATTGCATTAGGTTTAAGGCCTTAGGTTCAGGAAGGTTTAAGGCCTTTCTGACGGCCAGCCATTTAGGCTCATAGTTGGCAATTTAACTGTGATGCTTCTAATGCACTGTCAATCTATTGTCTATTTCTTTGTTGTGGGTTGGATGCAAGTTCTGGCTGTGAGCTGGCTCTTTGGTTCATTCACCAATGCCTACATTGTCTTCTACAATGCATTAGGTGCAAAGCATAACCACTAACCAGGCATTCAGGCTGATAACTTGCACTTTGCTGGTTGATGTTAAGTATGTGTGGCCACAGGCCATGTATGCAACTGATTGATTATTTGTGGTGGGTTGGGCCCAAATCCAACACATTTTTGTTCCTTCCCCTCCCCATTGTGTACATTGACCCTTTAGTGCATTTAGTGTAATGTATGCTTATAGGTTATAGATTGTTATTTGTAGTACAATATGGCAAATGTTATATGCCATAATATTTACATAGAAATATACACATTATAATACAAGTAATGTGTGCTTTTAAATGTTTTAAACGTTGTTGGTTCCTTTGCAAACCCCAATGGTATGAAAAAAACAATATTACATTTCAAAATATATACAAATTAGACTTCACAACAGTATAAAAGTCCCATATCAGTACAGTGTTTGAATGAGGAAAAGACAAGAAGCAGGTAACCCATAGTTACAGAAGGACTTAAGCAAACATGTTTCTATTGAATGATATAGAAGAACTTATTTTAGGAACTGCAAATATAAATCAAGTAATTATGTGTTCATGTCAGTCACTGTAAATGGAAATTAAATGACATAGTGTGCTTTATATTTAAATGTGGTGTTCTCAGTAAAAGTACGTTTCTTGACTTGCAATGTAGTATCATAAAACAGTACTATGTTCAGTACATAAAAATTTTTCGCAGTGGTTTTGGTTTAACACATCGAGACAAAGGGTGGGCAATCAAACACACAGAAAAATGAAAGAAAAAATGTTATAAACTTTATTGACATTGGCTGCTATTTAAAAGAAATCGGTTTCCTTTAGCAGTAAGATGGACTTACACTTTTCTAAATATTCTTATGTATATTGTTATTGTATGCTTATTCAACACCATAGCTCCAATAGTAGGCTCAAATCACTTTGATGGCATTTTACCAGGATTTGTCTATTTGGGTGCAGATGCAGAGCAGGTGTGATCGTTTTACCTTAGACAAACGTAGGAAAACACAAATGCTATGTGATTGAGCAAATGCATCAACTTTGCAAATGTTTCTTTCATCTCAGTAATCATAGCAAGCCCTGGAGTAGTGCCTTCACAACAATGGAGTTGTTGACGGGTTGCAATGCTCTCTATCAATGGAAACGTTGATTCCATTTCATTCCAAAGATCCCAAGACATGTAATTTTCACTGTTGGCAAACCTGTCCATACCAATGCAACAAGATATGACATACTCTCTTTTCCAGCAGACCCAGGAATGTCTAATTTGACACAACTGACTCATTCAAACCACTTAGCAAAATATTTTGATTCAATGCAAATATCTATCATTTTACAATGTGAATCATAGTTGGTCAAGGCTCTGTTCTGTTAATTATAGATTGCATTTCTGGGTAGGGTCGGTACATACATGATTCATTGCATGTATGCAAGTGGTGACAAACATTGCCTAGTGAGGTAAAACATAATCAAATATCAAACTTTGTGGGTCATTTGAAGTGTGTGTAGGGATCTGTTGCTGAATGTTGTCAGGTAGGGAGGGAGAGATGGACTCCTGGGTGCATGTGTAACCGCATGGATTGAGGTGGAAATCTCAGGAGCCTAGCAGAGATTATTCTAGAAGCTATCGGTCATTAGATTCTGACTCCACTCCCGGACAGTGTCGATCTCAGTTAGCAAGAACCATGGACATAACACACTCTCAGGGTGGGTGTTGTGTGATTCGTTAGAGTTAATAGGAACTGTGATTTATTGTTTGCTCTTAGTAACAAGGAAATTGTAGATGCATTCTTAGGGAACGGTGTGAGGTAAGCAACGGTATGAAATAGTTGCTTTTAGAAAACATGTCGGCTCATGTGTTCACCTTGAGCACAGTTCTTATGTGCACTTGATGGAAAATCTCATTTACAGTTGCATTCAATGGAAAAGGTAGTCTAGGTAGTGTTAGAAATTGGATTTCGGGTTGGCTAAGGCTTGCGCCAAAGCCAGGCAGAAACCACCACTCTAGTCAGGGCAAGGGAGTCACACACCAAGATAACCCCTGCTCACCCCCTTGGTAGCTTGGCACGAGCAGTCAGGCCTATCTCGGAGGCAATGTGTAAAGCATTTTCGCAACACACACACAGTAGCAACACACTAGGTACACCACAAAAAGGAACTCCACACAAGGTCGTATATAAAAATAGCCTTTGTATTATACCAAACACATTAGACAATAAACACATAATTTACACAGTGCCACTGGCATGGGCGGAATTTACAGGGGATTATATATACATAGGACAGGGCCATATGGACCACTGTCAGGATTTAGCACTTAGTAGAAATTAGTACTTAGGACATAGGACAATTGTAGCATAAAATAGCAAATGTAGCCCACAACCAGTAACTACTGGTAAAAGGTAAGTACGCCCTACGCAATCCTAAACACCTTAGGCAATTATCATGCAGGGAACCATGAACTCAGTAGCATAACCTATACTAGGAAGAAAACAACCTCCTAAGCATAACAATACATGGAGAGGTATAGGCAAAAAGGCATTACACATGATGCAGAAATCACATTAGGCAGGTAATCACAATTGCGCCAAGAATCACAGTAGGCAAGTATCACACTTGACCAAAAAGTACACAGAACTGACCACAGGCCAACCTGGCCTCTCAGGGGCTCACAGGCCTAATGTCCAGAATGTCTGGGCTGGCTGCGCAGGCAGCCAAAGAAGAATGCGGAAAGGCCTAAACGTAGCAGCTACACACTAAGTGCTGGGTAGCTGTGGAACTTGAGCCTGGCACCAGCGTGCCTCCTGGCTCTCCTTTGGGCTCTGAAACAAGAATGCCCCCTTGGAGCCTCCTGGGCTCTGGACTATAAAGGCTGGCACTAACGTTGGAGCCACCGGGCTCGGAACAACAATTCCCCCCAGGGACGAGAGTAAAGGGGGAGTGGCCCGCTGCTTCCCGGGGCCGCTATCTAACAAAAGAAGTGCCCCCGACATTGGAGTCCCTCTCGGGGGACTCAAAGCAACAAAAATGCCTCTCGGGCTCGAGATCAATGCCCTCGTCGTTGGAGCCTCTCTGGCTCGAGATTAATGCCCCTGTCGTTGGAGCCTCTCTGGCTCGAGATCAATGCCCCCGTTGTTGGAGCCTCTCGGGCTCGAGATTAATGCCCCCGTTGTTGGAGCCTCTCGGGCTCGAAATCAATGCCCTCGTCGTTGGAGCCTCTCGGGCTCGAGATTAAGGCCCCTGTCATTGGAGCCTCTCTGGCTCGAGATCAATGCCCCCGTTGTTGGAGCCTCTCGGGCTCGAGATTAAGCAGCAGCGGGGTAGGCACCCGCAATAGATAATAAAATGGCGAATTTGCGGGGTGGGCACCCGCGCCGAAATCGGCTCCCAATGCGGCCAAAAATGCACGGTAGGCACCAGTTCCTCTCCTAAACTAGAGAGGGCAAGTGGCCATTAAATCAGGGCTCCTGGCAAGTGGCATACAGCGCTTCCCAGGTGCTGTAGGTAAGGGTTGAGAACAGAATCCTTAGGAAGGAAAGGGGGGGCAAAGGCTGGGCCCAGGGGCCAGTTCACAGGGCCCTCCAGGCAGGGAGGCAGTCCCCAGTGGCGGTCCTCCTGGTGCCCAGCAGCAGCAGCAGGCCCCCCTCAAGTTAGGATCAGCAAGAACATTTTGTAAGGGGTCACAACCCCTTTTTATACACATAAATCCTTTGTATAGGCTGCAGGGTTAAGGGAAAAACCAGATGCAACTGGTTTTGGAGCACTATGTTGTGCTCAGTCCCTCTCCCCATTCACTGGACAGGCTAGGGTCATCAGCCGCACCACAGGGGGCAGAGCCAGCATTGTGAGGGGAAAGCCCAGCCCTATTCAGGACCCAGGTGCAGCTCCTCCCTGCCATCAACACGCAGATCTCCCCATTCACCACTGGGTCAGACCCATCCTGACTCACGGAGCCAGGCACACCAGCCAGCTCCAGCCAATCACAAGCCAGACAGTCAGTTCATAGTTATTACACAGACATGCCAACTTCTAGAAGTGGCACTTCCACACTAGACACATTAATGCCGCACACTACATCGCGCAGCATTCAATCTCACGAGTCCGCACATACCTAACTCGAGCCTGCACTCCCCACACATCAGGAACTACCATGGACACATACATTCCCAATGCATTCCTATGGGAGGGCAGGCCAATCTCGCAACATGCACTCAGAGAGAGCACGCACTTTACACTGGGACACCGTGGTAAAGTGCGCAGAGCCATGAATAACTTGCACCAGGTCACAAATAAAAGCAAAAAGTTTAGGGGTGAACCTGCCAGAAGGGCCAAGTCCAACAGGTAGGAATATTGAAATCACCCACAATGTATAGTGCAGTATAATAAAAGTATATGAACATCTGCTATTGAGTAGTGGGAGTTAGGCTATTTCAAGTTCAACCAAAACCTTTTGATCTTGTATCTGTATCTGGTATTTCCAATTTCAGTGTTGATGGTTCATCTAAGCTAACTGTTCTGTAAATACACTGATTTACTCTCAAGGAGTAGTGAAGGGGATTTCTGCTGTTGAATGCCCTTTCGAAACTTTTAACCCCTTCGCTGTGGGGGTTAATCCCCCGCTGTGCTGGGGGAGGGGGTGCGCACAGCGCCCGCATGCTCATGAGGAGCTGAGCTCGTCATGAGACACGGCGCTCCTGTGCTCATGACAAACTGAGCTCGTCACAGGTGCATTACCTCCCGTGGAATGCTCAGCACAGCGGGGGAATTCTCCCCGCACCTGAGCGTTCCACGGCTCATGACAAGCTGAGCTCGTTTGTCTAGTCAGCCTTCAGCCATGCTGGGAAAATCCTTCTGCACCCGTGGCCTATTTTTATTTTATTGGTCCTGTCACTTGTCTGAGAGTCACAAGGAATTGCATGTCCGTAAACAGCAGATAAGCCTCAATTGCTGGAGGAGTTGTACTTGGCCCATTTTACTGAGTCACAGTACAAAGGACCCAGGGTAAGGGGGTTGTGTGCCTCACAGCGCAAAACCATCACTTAGAGTAGCAGGGGAGGAAATCCCTCTCCCATGAGCGTTGCAGCACACAACCATGGCTCTCCTTCCTTTTCATTGACTTGCCCTCCCCTCCCTGGACCTGGCAGCACTGGGTTATAGCTACCAGGTCCAGCGAAGAGGGCATATGTACCCAGGGTATCATAGTGCTTGCCCTCTGCTGCAAAGCCAAGTTTAGGGGTACCCTGGCAGGCCCGCTTCCGTGGGCCTCACTGCCAGACAATGGCTGTGAGGCCTAGGAGAGGATCCCTACCCTGGACGTCACCGAGTTTGTTGCGTGGGCCTAAATTCAGAGCACCAAATTATTGCAAGACATAGGTGACGATGTGTTTCCATCACCTGGGCCTCCCAGCGTTAGGTCATGGCTACGAAGCTGGGCCAGGCTCCTCTCCCTGCGCTTTGTATCGGAAAACCATGGTTACAAGGCCTAGGGCACAGGGGATAGGGCCCCCTACCACGGGTCTCGCAAAAGCATTGTACTTGCACAATGTAGGTGACTGGGGAAAGCTCCTGGGTGACAGAAAAGTGAGCTCGGCTTTCTGGGTATAGTAATGAATGGCCGCCTTGCTACTCACGCGATTGCATGTAGGAAGCAGTAGACAGTAAAAGTCCTAGACAGTAGGAATGTACAGGGAGGTTTAGGATATATTCAGAATGTAATATGTGTGCAAGCATGGAAGCATGACATGAAGGCATGATTGTTGAGGGCAGGCCTTGGACTCGGAATCGTCACTCGTGGTTCATTTCATAGTTCACTTCATGCAAGTCAAAGGCCTGCCCTGAGCATTCATGCCTCTGGCGTCAGGCACCTGACTGTGCAGCAAGTAATTACAATGCCACTGCCCGGACCGGGCAAGGAGAAGGCGGGAAGAAAGGCAGGGGCCGGCACAGAGCCTTTAACTTAACCCCGGACCGGAATTCATTACTATTGATCGTAACATGTCACGATGTGGAATGAAGCAGGATCTAGTCTACCACGGCAGAGACCATCACACAGTGTGTCACACCAACCACCACGCTCAAGAAAAAAAATCAACGTTGGTAATGGCCTCTACAGTACTTACAGTTACTGGTGGTGGTGGGCTGTCGGGCTGGCACTGGTACTGCCTGCCAAGCCTTTATTCGATAGGCGGCCTAGGCCTGCTGCTGCCTTCACTCGACGTGGAACTACCTGAACTGGCGATGACTGGTGGTGGGGTGCGTGTGAGCCGGGACGTGGAATTTGAATCTACGCACGTTGCTCACACTGCCTGCTGCAGAGCCCTACCCACGAAGAATCAAGTTCAGCCCCCTGCCCAATCAGGGTCCCTGACTCCCGCTCACTGACAGCAACACTGAACTAAGGGCAGCCTAAAGCAAATTTAAATCGAAATGCGCATCGTCACAGCTGAATCCCGTGATGTTCACTGATCTAATCTGACATATTGGAATACCTAAATTATGAGTCACACTCTGATGGTCTGGACCAGACAGTATTGATCATATGTGATGCGCGCATGGAGTCAGTAAGGAAATTTAATTTAATATACTACCTAGTCTATGCCACATTCACATTGCCATATGAGTGGTGACGTGCAGAGTTACAGGCGCATGATTTTATGTAGACCCGGCCATGATAAATATGTGCTGGTGCTAAGCACCGGGAAGCACCAGCACAAATTAAGCACTGCCCATTACTCTCTATGTAAGCAATTAGCTAGCGCTGCCAAATTGTCAGCTTCTTTGAGTGTGCTCCTTGATAGCAAAACAGAATCTGAAAGATGATCCAGCAAAGAATGTGCTATAATTCATGAAAAACCTTACCGGTCAAGTAACTGAGCCATCACACATGAGGCATCTAAAGCCACGCGAGACCATCAGGAGACCAGAAGTACATGCTTAAACAAGGATTTGGTCAAGAAAAGTCAGGTTCTCACTGGCTAGGAGAAGAATGAGCCAGTGCAAATGACCAATGTTATAAGAAAAACAGGCAGATACTGAAGGCGGTGTTAGGGTTGCTATTGTGCAAGCAAGGACATTGCTGACCAGTAAGTAATTACAAGTAAAAAGTAATTATTTAATGATGTAGCCCATCATATAGTAAGAGAACCACTACATAGTTTCAGGGTCTCACTTCTCACTCCCAATCAACTGCCAGCATAATATATTGTGCTGCCTCTGTTAGACCCGGTACATCGCTTTTTAACGATTGAATACTTCCATGAAGTTGCAATCAATGCCATGCTGGATAATGTGTCTTTTCTCGTTTTATTCATTAAGCATATATCATGAATCAAGTGACAATTCCAATACATGGAAAGGTGCTACATGTGACGGCGCAGTAAAGTGAAAATAAGTTACAAATGTACAAAAAAAACATTTAGTGAGCATAACAAAAGAGTATTTTAACCAACAGGACATATGTCTCAGTGTAAGAACCCTTAAGAGAAATCATGAGATTGAATCACTTTCTCAAAGACAGGCGATTAATGCAAATTCGGTTATCTTATGAAAATGTACATTTCGATCCCTAATAATTATTTGACACGGTCTTCCTCAGTACAGAAAAGGTAGACACCTGACACAAATGGAAAGCAGGACTGTTAATGTCTGGAGAAAACTGATTCATGTCCCATGAAAAGGCAGAACAGACCAATGGTCTCCCCACTACAACATCCATGTCGCAGTGTGCATTCATCACAATTCCCTGTACAGCGTGAAAGATCTATGTGCCCATCTTTTAGATCAGGTTGCTATCTTTCTGTCTCGATGAATTTTTACCCTGAGACTCATATCCTGTTAGTTGAGATACTCTTTTGTTATGCGCACTGAATGTTTTTAAACATCTTTCAATTATTTTCACTTTCACAAGTTGCCCCTTTCCACGTATTGGAATTGTCACCTGATTCATGCTATGCACTAAACAATCAAAATGAAGAATAAAATGTTGAATATCATTTATTGTCAAATCAGGTGTTGAATTTGTGAATGTTTTTGAATGATTACCATTGGAACATTGATCTAGTTTTTTGGTCCTAATTACCCCAGTCCCACTGGAATACAGGGTGCCCCCACCTTTTCTTTCTGATCAGCCGTAAAAGCTGTCTTGATTTCCTGCAGTACAGAAATAACATTGCAATGCCTGACTTAAAACACTAGAATCGATTCAGAGTTTCTCCTTAGAAACGTCTGCAAATTACAGGGCTTTCAAGACAATTGGCTTGGAAATTGTGTATGTAAAATTTGGCCATATTCAAATAAAAATAATTATTCTGGGAGGAAACCCAAACCATCATGTAGGGGGGATGGCAGTCCAGACCCAATGTCTCCAGAGTGTGTCTATGAAATGCTCTGCATCATGTGCTAATGTGCGAAATAAAAGCCTGCTATGGGCTAAAATCCATATTGGAGTGGAGTGGAGTTTTGACTAGCCATTGATGCCAGGAGAAATAAGGAGATACAGACTGGAGGTCCTTGAACGAAATCTTACTTCTATAAAGTATGCATGGCTACAGAACATAGAAGCCAATCTGTGAGCAAACAGTGCAGATGACCCCTGCAGGGACGTGCAGTACTGCTGTACTTTCTGCGTTTGACTCAGACCTGCACACTGAACTATTAGTAAAACCTGTAGAGATCACTACTTTATGTTGTCTAACCAGCAGTACACACGAAAAGATTTGACTTGATTCTAGCTCTTTCATGTGTGAGAGAGCAATACAATAAAAATAACTGTATAAACACAAATATCAACCAAGCATTGGCAAAGCTAGTGGGCATCGGCTATGAGACCTATTGACTTTGCCAAATGATGTTTCGACTTGTATAGCATCATGGCTGGGGAGCAGCATGGCTAAAACCTTTTTTTAAAAGGCTCAGTGATGCAGCCACGTTGTCATTTTGTACGTGCGGGTACGCATTCTGCATGCATGCACAGACCTACAAAAGGACACAAGCATTTATTTTTATTTTTAGTTGCCAATCAAAGATGGATCTGTACATGAAAAAGCAGCATGATCGTGCTCTAAACAAATTATAATAAATGGATGAGCATGTTGCAGAAGTGAGTTTCAGAAATGGGTTGAAGTGAAGCAACACAGGGGGAGAAGCAACATGAGGGATAGAACAAATGGTAAAGGGAAAGCACACAGGTGAAAAATAGCAACATGGACTGCTAGGGGGAGAAGAACATGGTTGTTCACCTTTGCTTTTGCAGTCTTCTGTCTATATTACACAAACAGACTATAATTAGTGGCTTGGGTTAAGAGTAAACAAGTCTAAGACTTTTGTGATGCATATAGGCAAGAAAGCCCGGAAATGCAAATCTCTTTTTATAGATAACGTCAGATTCCAGCGCACAACCATGGCGCTGATATCTTTTTCCAGGAAGTTGGGCAAGCCCGCGCCCGTTGAGTTGCTCAAAATTTATCAAGCCAAATGTGTGAGTGTGGCAACTTACGGAGCGGGTGTATGGGGCTACGCTCCTGCTGGAGAACTCCAAGTAGTTGAAAATGCCTTTCTAAAATATGTATTAGCCCTCCCTCGAAGTGCTCCAAATTATGGAAGTCACATCGAGCTAGGTTTGGACTTTTTAATTGACATCATTAGTTACCAACCGACTCTGGCACCACATATGGACCAAAGAAGAATGCCATCTCACTCGGTCATTAATAACCGATTGTCTATCCCTAACCCATTGGAAAAAGATTCCTTGGTTGTTTTATGTGTTTAATTTTCTGAATGATCTGAATTGTTTAGCTTTTTTTACTAATCCTTCTTTACTCATTGACATGCCTAGAAAGACTCTGAAAAATGTATGCGTCACCCATCTAAGAGATCTTCGCATGTGTTCAGAAATGGGCAAACACTCAAACAGCCAACTAATGGCGATTCAATCCTCCTTTGGCATTCAACCGTATCTGTCTTTTTATTTGTCAAATTTTGATAGATATGTTTTAACTAGATTTCGTTTTGATTGCTTCTTTCGTCTCGTTTCGTTCCCTGAGGTTTCAGACTGGTCACGTGAACTATCTAGATGCCCCTGTGACGGCAAAACTCCTCAGTCTTCCTTGCATGTAATTTTATTTTGTAGTTTTTATGAGTTTCCGCGTAAATACTGGTTGGTCCCACTTCTCCGTCAATCGGGACTGAGAAGATGCAGACCTGCTCTCTTGGCATTACAGTTCTTAGACTCCCAATTTGCTGCTAAGAGTATAGCCTGTTTTTTAAAGGCATGTCTGAAAATTCGATCCCAATTGGCTGTTTCTGCATTGTAAACCTTATATATACAATATACATTTAATTGCCTACAAAATTTGATGTATTTGTAAATAATGTACTCTTAACCACTTTTCTACTAAACTGATCTAAATGTTTTTAACATGTACTTTTTATGATTGTAAAAGCAATCGAAATAAAGTTTATTTTGACTTTGACTTAGTGGCTTGTATCCTTGTTCTTAACAAGCACCTGAGTAAAGAGAGTTTACACCTTCTCATCTACAATCACATCACCTGTCCTACTTCGAGCTCTTCACTTACTGCCTGTGGCAAGACATATCTCCTTTGGGATACACAACATCGCCCATTGTACATTCATTGCTTTGAGCCTACCTTCACATAACTCTGCACCTACTGCCTATGATGGACACATAGATCCAGAGCGAACCTGATTCTGACCATACCAGTCAGGAAGTCTAGCTTTGGAGGACATCCTTTACCAGACAAAGCACAAACTCCAGAACTCTCTTGCCAGCAAGAATAAGGAACCTTCAAAACTTCATGGACTTCTAAAGAGCTGTAAAGACATAGTTGACTTTGCTTTCCGATCAAAATTACCCTCAAAATAGGCCTATTGCATGTGTTGACAGCAAATATAATAGACGGGCGATTGGATCATTGCAGGTGGCATATAGCAACAGGAGTAACACTATCTAAGGCACCTACTTTTGTGTCACAGACAAGTTCAGTCCCAGCTCCATATTTAAAGCCAGCACAATTGGAGCAACCAACTGATGTTAACACACAGCACCGAATGCCTCCCACCCCAAGCAATACTATTAGTATAAAGCTCTACACAAGCTCAGCATTTTAACTATCCGTATACCGTTTTTACTGTAGTTTCAAATGTCTTTCCACCTAATTTTGGAGGCATATTCCATAAAGCCTATCTCGTGCTAATATTTTCTCGTTTTCTTAATTCCTATGATTGTTATTTTCTTTAAAACAATCGTATTGATGAATATAATTTAGAATCAGATTGCTCAAGTCATCATACCCCGCCTTCATTTTTAATGTAGCAACACATCTGCCATCCTGAACTTATAACAGAAAAGACTGAATTGCTACTATAATATTTAAAACTGTCAATACTGCAGTGCCTAATTTGTGCAGGAGGATGCAGGTGTTTGGCAAGGGCTATGAGTCATCCATCTACCTATTATCCTGTTTGGGCAAGCCGCTTTCAGGTATTCGCTTAATGACAGACTATCAAGCTTTTGAACAAGCTCATAGCATATCATGGATGTGTACTTCGTTCAAAGGTTGACCTTAATCCACACCTCAATTGATCCTTATGCGACCACCTAGGGTTACCACTAAGGGCCATATGTATCATAGTTCCGTTTAGCGAATTCCAAACAGCGATTTTTAAGGAATCGCTATTTAGAATTCGCAAAACGGTATGTATGTACAAAATCGCTTTTTTATAGCGATTCCTTACCATTCCTAATTTGCGATTAGCAAATTGCTAATCGCAAATTACCCATTCATTGCTATGGGCCATAGAATGAATGAATACATTCCACACAGTAAAGAGACACCACACACATTCTTAATGCCGGGTCGTATCCACTGGGGGCATTTTAGAGCTGGGTCAGCCCAAATTAATCTTTGCCCCCCAATGACTGAGGCAGCTGGCACTGTATAGAGCTGAAGGATTTCAGAAGGTGTTTGAACAACAAAAATGCCTTTACCTTTTGTTTTTATATTGTTACATTTGCTGCATGTTCCAAGACAGCCTAAATGTCAGTCTACGTTTTCTGAAAATTGCTTTCTTTTGTTTTAAGTGAAGATGTTGTTTACATTTCTTTCCTTGACTGCAAATTGACAGGATTTTGAAACATGAACAATGTGACAATGTTGCTGGGGTACAGACAGGACCTATGGAGTTATATGCGGCAGGAAGGCTAAAATATGTGGCTATGTTAACTAAATTGTGTGACAAGAAAACACTAATGATGCAGCTTTTTCGGCACATTTTATTTTGTGATAGTTTCACTTCATTGTTATATCATTTTTACACATTAGCACTGTCTGGGCCACCTATTTACTTCATTAGTGCCAGTTTCACCTCCAAATACAACTATAAATAACTAAAAGGTGACCAGTAAACAATTTTGTGAAGGCAGCGTTTTGATCTGTCTAAATTAGAAAAAAAATAGCCTTTCTTACAAATTACAGATTATACAGCAGATGATGGACTATGTGGAAATGCAGCAAATTCATGATTAAGTGGACCATGCCACAAAGTATCCTATTCTTCCTGTGGCTTTGCGTACATGTAGTGCAAAAGAACGTAACATAGGATGTAATTTTGTTTCTTATTCACAAAGAATGTAAACACTTGTAAATTAACTATACACATATTTCAACATATAAAAGCAGTTATGAAAGCACAAATGAAGCACATTTTGTTTAATAATTCTGAAGTTTGATGGAAACAAATATTTTAATAGGCTCAAAGCTAATCATGGTGATGCACAAAAGATAAGTAATGTATTTTATTTGTATTGTGCTTACCATCCCTACGTGTGGCACTGAAGTGCTTATCTACATGAGCATCAAGCTTCATCCCATAGGTGGTGTGTGGTTAGAAGGGTGGTGCCTTGGTTTTGTGGTTGTTTGTGGGAAGTGATTCCATGCTCTGCTTGATAGCCTCCATTTTCGGTTATCATGTTATGGGACGTAGCTTGTAGCAGTGCGGAGAATGATCACTCTGTACTGATGTACTGTTTTTTCATTACACTGGCAGCTTTGAACAGCTCTGCAGGTCCATTTATGGTTGTATATATTTATAGTCTGCTAGCTGGTTACTGCATTGGGTTGTCCAATCAGTAATTTTGAGACACATTCACTTACATTTCACACAACTCAACAATGCAAGGCAACTTGATTTGCTGCATGGTGTGAAAATGAAGCAGCAGAAATGCGCCATATTTACAGTGATAGAACACATTTCTCCTATCTCTTAATGCTGGTGCACTGTGCACTGCCTTGATCAAACACAGGCACTCTTGCGCCATGGTGCAAGGGTGCCTATATCAAGGGCATGATTGTTTTTGTACAGAAAGGGGCACCTTCGTACACAAAACAATCCTAAGAGTCATATGCCTCTTTCTATATGTGCTGCGAAATGTGCAGGTTTACTAGCTTTAGTAAAGCTGAGACTGTAAAATATATAAACTATGGATGGATGCATGTCCATGGAACGCCTTCTCATTGCAAAATAAATGTAGCAGCACTATGCGCTATGTGCTGCCGTGTGTTACTTTGTATCTACTAAACCTCGCGAAGCCATGTAAAGCACCTTTGCATAGCTTTGTAAATTTCAAATAAGTATTTTGTGTCAGGGCTGCACCACAAAAGTGACGCAACCATGATGCAAAATCCTACTAAATCTGCCCCCAGGGTATAGTTCTTGCCCAGAGCTGGCATTGCTGGAGGGAGAGGTTGCTATCATCTCATATCTGAAAGTCATTGTCAGATGAAAGAAGTGGCTCTAGTGTATAAATATTTAGGACCTGCAGTCATAGACTGGATTAAAGTCCTCATATTGAACGGCGGAGCAAAATACGGACCGGCAGAGCAAAATACAACTTATCCAAAATGTTGCAGCAAGACTTGTTCCCTCCCTTCACCCATGACAACACATGACTCCAGTCTTGCAATCACTAAACTTGCTATCTATAGCTAGAAGGGCAAAGTTCAAGGCGCTCTGCTTTGTTCACAGAGCCTCCAATGAAAAGGACTGTTATACCTAGAAGCTAATTTAAGCTATTCAAACAAATCAGGATATTGTGCTCCAGGATTCCACCACTTATCATCATTCTACCTTACCATGCGAAATCCGTAGGAAGCACTACTTTCTCAGTACAAGCGGACAACCTCTGGAGCTCACTAACAGCCAGCATTCGAAGCATCCAGGAGCATATACATTTAAGTAGCTACTGCCGGCCCGGCACGGGAAATCCGCCCGCCATCCTAATGGGCCCCTTAGTATCTAGAAACGACATCTACGCCTTATTAAATATAAAGTACAAACAACAGTTACATTGTATTTCTTCAATAAGTCATCGAGGCACTCACACTAGTCAGTCAGATCGAGTGGCATGAAGTGGTTGAAATGCACTCTTTCCATGCTCTAATGGTACAAGTTCTGATACTTGATCTGGACTGTCGGGGAACATCCTTTACGATGCGGATGTTACCCCTCGCTACCATTACGATACGTCTCTTACAACGCAAGTCGTAACCATGACTTGCACTGGAGGGCGCTCAAGGACAAGGAATAGTTAATTTAATATTCCAACACCTTCCCTACTATCCACGGGGACTGGTGTTGGAATAGTAAATTAAACTATTCTTAAGTCCGCACCCTACAGCGCAAGTCGTGGTAATGACTTGCGTTGTAAAACACGCGTTGTAACGGTATGCGTGGTAATAGCCCGCGTCGTACCGTCATACATTCAGACTGTCAGTAGGGACGTCTTCATCAGTAAGTGTAGGAGATGACAATTGCAGAGGTAGGTGCTTAAAATGTGATGACTTCCGTGCATGCCACAAACCTCAGAGGATCGACAGAAAACAGAGTGCCTTTTTCTGCTTTCGCTTCTGCTTGACGAGGACTAAGTTACCTTCATTGAAGACTGTGTCTTGAGCTCTGAGACGCCGATTGGCTTACGTCTTCATTTTGCATTGTCGGTGACACAGAGCTTATTAGCACTCACGGAGTGGTTAACTGTTCAGTGTGGCATTTTTGTTCCGATGGCTCTCCCAAATAGCAAGGTGGCGGGACTTTCACCTGTTATGGAGTGAGGATTTGAATGATAAGCACAGAGAACTGTTTATTTTCAATCCCCTCCATTGATGATCACTGAATTACCCTTTTGAGGGTACCTTTGAATCGTTCCACAACACCAATTGCTTTGGGCCATAGAGATGTACTTTTTTGACGCTTGATATTCATTCGGCAGAGAAACTCTCTGAATTCTTTGCTGCTGAATGGCCGACCATAGTCAGATTCAAGAATGCCAGGGATACCCCAAACTGCAAAGATGTCATTGTCAGCGAGAGGTTAAAAACTCCTTTCCCAGGATTGAGTTGAAATGATGTCATTGAGGATAAGTATGTTCTTGTTAGCATTAGTAGCAGCAATAATCTGTTCAATGGATAGGGCTGCTGGCATACTGGACTTCACAATTAAGTTAATGTACCCCTCAGCCATTTTGGATTTTGAACTGTGATGATTTAGTGGTATGCGTGATAAATAATCAACATGATTATGGTCTATACCCAGCTTGTGTACAATTGCATAGTCATACTCTTGCTCAAACCCGACTTCTCGATGCAAGGGAGCATCTTGGCTTTCGGATTTCCAAAAATGGTGAGTAGTGCTTGATGGTCTGTGATAATAGCAGTTGCAGCTCCTTGAGGGAGTGCTGCAGGGAGGTGGGATAGGCCGGGGGAGGGCCAGGGTGGCGGATAGTAAACTCCGGCATATGGCCGACCGAAGTTAAGTACATAAATAAATAAATAAAACAAAGTGCAGTGCACGTGCTGCAACGCAAATGGCGTTGCAATTTTGTTCCGATGGCTCTCTCAAATAGCAAGGTGGCGGGACTCTCACCTGTTATGGAGTGAGAATTTGAATGATAAGCACAGAGAACTTGAAACACCCTCCATTGATGATCACTGAATTACCCTTTTGAGGGTACCTTTGAATTGTTCCACAATACCAATTGCTTTGGGCCATCTTTTCTTTTGGATTTCCAAAAATGGTGAGTAGTGCTTGGTGGTCTGTGATAATAGGAGTTGCGGCTCCTGGAGGGAGTGCTGAGGGGAGGGGCAGGGTGGGGGATAGTAAACTCCCACATACGGCTGACCGGAGTTAAGAACATAAATAAACAAATAAAATGAATTGCAGTCCGCACGCTGCAACGCAAATGGCGTTGCAGCGTGTGCAATGTTATTCATTTAATTTATTTATTTATTCATGTACTTAACTCTGTTCAGCCGTATGCCGGAGTTTACTACCCTCGACCCTGCCACTCCCCCTGCCCGCCCCACCGCCCGCAGCACTCCTTCCAGGAGCCGCGACTGGATAATAGTGAAAGATTTTCCATATAGAAAAACATTAAAAAATTTGCAGGCCCACACTACAGCCAGGCTCTACTTCTCCGGCTGAGAATAGGAATGTTCTGTGCCAGGCAAGCTTCGACTTGCATAGGCCACTATGTGTCTCTGGGCATTCAGATGACCATTATGTTGAATAAGGATTGCCCGGACCCACCGGGCTCACATCTACTGTGATCTCCGTCTATTGGGTGGGGTCAAAGTAAGCTATCTCGGTTGCATTCTTAATTGCCTGTCTTATTCTATTGAAGCATTGATCACATTCATCAGACCATTTCAATGGGACACTTTGTTTTGTCCGTTTTCTTAACCCCTTCGACGCTGATGACGGAGCGGTTCTGTCATCAGCCTCGGTTGGGCTGTGCTGATGACGGAACCGCCCCGTCATCGGCACAGCCCTTGGGGGGAGCGCTGGCGCTCCCCCCCTGGGGCATCGATTTTTTTGTTTGGTGCAGGGGTGGCTGCGGCAGACTTTCCACTGCCACCCCCGGGCCTCCCCACGCTTCCCGGTGACGTCAGCGCGCACAGCACGCGCCGACGTCATCAGGAAGCGCTGGACGCGCTGGAAGCCATTTGCTTCCAGCGCGTCCAAGGAACCAGGTGGGTGTTTGCTCTCCGGTGGGGCGGAGGGGCCGTTTCTCGGTGCCTTGAGGCATCAGGGGGTAGGAAACAGTGTTTCCTCTCCCCGATGCCCCAATGCAGGGCATTCCTGGTGCAGGATCACGCACAGTGTCGCGATCCTGCACCAGAAATGCCCCCACTAGACACCAGGGATGTTTTTTTGGTGGCATAGGAAGCGACCCCTTGGGCAAGGGTCGCTTCCTGAGGGGCAATCTATATTTCAGACTTTTCTGCCCCCCCTGGGGGCAGATCGGGCGTATCTTTTCCCGAATCTGGACCCAGGGGGGTAGAAAAGCCCACTAGATACCAGGGATTGTGTTTTTTTTAATAAAGGAAACGACCCCTTGGTCAAGGGTCGCTTCCAAGGGGCTCAATAATTATTTTAGACTTTTCTGCCCCCCCTAGGGGCAGATCGGCCGTTTTTTAGGCCGAATCTGGACCGGGGGGGGGGGTATAAAAAGCCAACTAGACACCAGGGATTGTTTTTTTTTTATAAAGGAAGCGACCCCTTGGGTAAGGGTCACTTCCGGGGGGATAAATATTTATTTTAGACTTTTCTGCCCCCCCCCCCCCTGGGGGTAGATCGGCCGTTTTTTCCCGATTCTGGACCCGGGGGGGGGGGGAGGTTAGAAAAGCCCACTAGACACCAGGTATTGTTTTTTTTGTATAGGAAGCGACCCCTTGGGCAAGGGTCGCTTCCAGGGGACTAAATAATTATTTTAGACTTTTCTGCCCCCCCAGGGGGCAGATCAGCCATTTTTTGGGCCGAATCTGGACCCAGGGGGGTAGAAAAGCCCACTAGACACCAGTGATTGTTTTATTTTTGTATAGGATGCGACCCCTTGGCCAAGGGTCACTTCCTTGGGCCCATATTTTTTCAAAAATATATTCTGCCCCCTCTGGGGGCAGATTAGTGTCTTAATTTGGCCTTTCTGCCCTCTGGAGAGAGCAAAAAAAAACACTAGACACCATGGAAATCTTTTTTTTAAATGGAAGCGCCCCCTTGGGCAAGGGTTGCTTCCAGGGGGCCCAAATTTAAAAAGATTTATATTCTTCCCCCCATGGAGACAGACACCCCATTTGTGACATACCCTGTGACATAGCCTGTTGTAATGTGTATTGTTTTTTTTTCTTCTAAAGTGTATTGTTTTATTTTCTCTTTAGACTGTTGCAGTGTGCGGTTCCGTTACTGGTGGTTCTGCTGTTTGTTTAGCTGCATGTGTTTGGTAAGAGACCTTTTTTGTACAATTTTAATGTAAATGGTTTTTTTGCAAAGTGTGTAATAATACGAGTATGTTTGGTTTCTGTTTTTTGTGATTGTAAAACATGTTTTGCATTTGTGCTTGATGTGTACTTTGCTTTCTGTAGATGTAAGTTTTTTTTTCTTCTTTCTAGTGGGATATCGTTGCCTATTTGCTGTGTCTTTGCAGAGTAGGTGCTGGTGAGTGTAGCTGTCTCTTGTAAGTGAATTGTATATTTTTTCAGTATATAGATCTTTGTGATAAAGGCTTACATTTTTTTACTTACTTTGCACATTGTTGATTGTAGAGTTGTTTGTGCAGTCTCCTTTTTTAGTAAGGATAATGGCTAGCCGCCGGATTACTGCTCAGCAAGTTGTTGGAATGCTTTTTGAATCTTCCTCTGACCATGGTTCAGAGATTGACTCTGATTCTGAGGCAGAGGTGGGAGGTGAAGATTCAGGTAGTGAGTTTTCTCTACACATGGCTTCAGCTGATGATGAAGATACTCTGAGTGCTGATGAAGCTACATTTGGTGTGGATGAAGTGCCTGTGGTTGCGGAGGACATTGCTGTGCCGATAGTGCAGCAAGAGGCATCTGGGCTGCTAGACTTCCAGTTAGTGTCGTGAGACAAGAGGCAGCTGGGCGGCAGCCTGAGGCTACAAGACTTCTCGTTGAAAGTTCTGACATCTGGGTTGCCCCAGGCATGGTGCAGCCGGCATTTCCTGAATTTACTGGTGTTCCAGGGTGTCGGGTGAACACTGAAAACTTTTGGCCAATTGATTTTTTCAAGTTGTTTATGGATGATGTGTTTTTGGCTGAGATTGTAGAGCAGACTAATTTGTATGCAGAACTTGAGGGAGAACAGTGCCAGCCTTAAGCCCCATGCTAGAGCTACCCGGTGGACTCCCACAAATTTGGAAGAGATAAAAAAGTTTTTGGGTTTAACTTTTTTGATGGGCTTGCTTAGGAAACCATCAATGGCTTCATATTGGTCTACTAGTCCCTTGATGGCAACTGCTATATTTCCGGCAGTCATGAGTCGTGATAGGTATTTGCTTCTGCTTCGGATGATGCATTTTGTCTATAATGGTTTAGCTTTGCCACGAGATCACCCTGATTGTGACCATCTTTTCAAGATTCGGCCTGTCATTGATCACTTTGTTGATCGATTTCCTGAGATCTTTGCTCCTGGGAAAGAAATTGCAGTGGATGAGTCTTTGGTGTTGTTCAAGGGCCGCTTGGTATTTAGGCAATACATTCCTAGTAAGAGGGCACGCTATGGAATAAAGCTGTATATGCTGTGTGACAGTCGGGCTGGATATGTCTCTAATTTCAGGGTGTACACCGGTAAGGAATCCAGGATTAACCCCCCTGGTTGTCCGTCCACTTTTGGAGTGACTGAGAAAATTGTGTGGGAACTTGGTAGAGGATTTTTTAACAAAGGCCATCATTTATATGTAGATAACTTCTACACTGATGTGCGGTTGTTCAGGGAATCGGCCAAAGTGGACACTGTTGCTTGTGGCACAATCCGCTCTAACCGTAAAGGTTTCCCAAAAGAACTTGTTTGTCAAAAGCTTGCTCTGGGACAGTGCAGTGCATTGCGTTGTGAGGAGCTTCTAGCTGTGAAGTTTTCAGACAGGAGAGATGTCTACATGTTGACTTCCATACATGATGAAAGCCCTGAACCGGTGACTGTTTGGGGTCAGGTTGCAGAAGCGCGCAAACCTGTGTGCATTTTAGACTATATTAGGCACATGGGTGGTGTTGACAGAGTAGATCAGAGGCTGTAACCGTATGCTGCTCTTTGTAAGGCTTACATTTGGTACAAGAAGTTGGCTATCCATCTTTTCCACTTGGCAACCTTTAATGCTTTTGTTGTGTTCCAGCAATCTTGTACTCAGTCAAAGATGACTTTTTTAAAGTTTCAGGAGTCTGTAATAGGCAGCCTTGTTTTAGTGGATCAGGCAAGTGTTCCTAGAGTTGGAGTGGTGGAGGATGTTGCCAGATTGAAAGATCGCCACTTTCCTGATCAAATTCCTCCTACATCCTCAAAAGACTTTCCCAGTCGGAGATGTAGAGTCTGTTGGCGAAGAGGTTTGCCGAAGGAGGTTCGTATGTACTGTCCCGACTGTCCTTCTAACCCTGGGCTGTGTGTACCTGCTTGTTTTAGAATGTACCACACGCAACATAATTTTTAGGAGCATCCATGAGTGGTAAAGTGAACTGCCTGGCCTCTATTCTTTAAAACTTTTTGTTCATTTTCAAAGTTTGCATTTGTGTTGTGTATTTAGTTTTAGTTGTTGTGTTAGTAGATTTGTATCAATTTGCAATTTGTTTTTGTTTTTTATTTATATTGAAAAAAACTAAAGAATGATGTTGGTTTGCGTGTAGTGTCGATTGTCTGACGGTGTGTATGGTCTGGCGCTTGGCTGGAGGTGTCTGTCGACTGGTGCTTGGCTGGCGGTGTCTGTGGACTGATGCTTGGCTGGCAGTGTGTGTGGACTGGTGCTTGGTTGGCGGTGTGCGTGGTCTTGCGCTTGCCTGGTGGTGTGTTGGGATTGGTGCTTGACTGGTGGTGTGCCTGGGCTGGTGCTTGGCTGGCGGTGTGTGTGGAGTGGCGCTTGCCGGGTGGTGTGTGTGGACTGGTGCTTGGCTGGTGGTGTGCGTGATCTGGTGTTTGGTTGGCGGTGTGTGTGGTCTTGCGCTTTCCTGGTAGTGTGTTGGGATTGGTGCTTGGCTGGTGGTGTGCCTGTACTGGTGCTTGGCTGGCGAAGTCTGTGGACTGGTGCTTGGCTGGCTGTGTGTGTGGACTGGTGCTTGGCTGGCGGTGTGCGTGGTCTGGTGTTTGGTTGGCAGTGTGCGTGGTTTTGCGCTTGACTGGTGGTGTGTTTGGATGGGTGCTTGGCTGGTGGTGTGCCTGGACTGGTGCTTGGATGGCGGTGTCTGTGGAGTGGTGCTTGCCTGGCGGTGTGTGTGGACTGGTGCTTGGCTGGCGGTGTGCGTGGTCTGGTGCTTGACTGGCGGTGTGTGTGGTCTGGTGCTTGGCTGGTGGTGTGCATGCACTGGTGCTCGGCTGGCGGTGTATGGGAAGTGACTTAATGCTGGTTACTACACACAGTGCTAGCTGAGCGCCACTCCATGCAATTCATGAGTTTGAGTAGTTGCTGTGTCAGGAATGTGGACATGTGAAAGTGATGGGCCCTTGATTGGCGTTGTCTGCTGGTGGAAGTGTAGTATTGTGATGGGTCCGCGGCTGGCGGTGTGAATGTTTTGTATGTGTCACTTGTATGAAAGGTGTATGAATGGCCTGTAAAGAGGTTGGTGCCTTGTCGTGGCTTTACAGCTCACAAGCTGTGAGTCAATGGCTTAGCACAAGAGGGGAAAAGGCCTAGCAGCAAAGGGGTTAATATAGCACTCATGGTGGCAGCATTACAAATGCTTCTTGGACATGCCTGAGAAGGATCGCAGCATGGTGAAATCTTGTGGGGGGCTAGAGCTTTCACTTTATCAGGGTCAGAGTCATTCCCTGTCAGAAAATATGTGTCCCAAAAATGTGTTTGGTCTTCGGAAACTCACACTTCGCTGCGTTCAGAGTGAGACCTGCATCAGCAAGCGACTGACATAGTTGTGTAAGAGCCTTGTCATCTTCCTTTTATGTTGCTCCAAATACCAGTATATCATCACTGTAGTTAAAAGCATTTGTGACAGGTTGTGTTATTTGACGTATAACATCCTAATATTTTCTGCTGATGATGGCGCTCCAAAACTCAACCTTTTATATCTGCACAAACCAACATGAGTTGAAAAAGTAGTGATGTACCTGCAATTCTTTTTAAAACTCAAGGTGATGGTATCCCATGTTCAGGTCAAGAAGGAAGAACAATTGGGCACCATTCAGCTTCATGATCATGTCCCATATGCGTGAACCAGGATGGTTTTCTCTCTTGATCTCTTTGTTGGTCTAGAGCATACCAATATAGATGCGCATTGTAACCTTACTGCCTTTTTTTGGCTCAACCTCTATTGGCGACACCCATGGCACAGGACCAGTGGATCGCTTAATGATGTCATGTTTCAATATCATTTTCCAGTTCTTTTTCAACAGCTTCTTACAAGTGGCAAGTGGCAAGCGAGCCTGAGGTGCCACTGGGCAACACAGTGAATGTCCTCATTAATGTGTAGTTGCGCTTTCCTTGTCTTGAGTCTCCCTAAGCCGTGAAATAATGATGGGAACTGACACACACGTTCAGATTGAGTGAGGAGCTTGTATTTGAGAGATATCAGTCCCATTTCAGCGGTAATGGCAAAACTGAGTAGGCAAACACTTGACAAAGCTCCTTGAAGAACATGAACTGTTGCTTGCACAGACACTGCTTTATGTTGCAATATCCAAGTGAATGACCCTTGAATCTGCAGTAGTTTAAAAGCAGCCCACTTGTATAATTTTGGCACAGGAGACAGGCTGTTGAACTTTTCAACAGGCATGATGTTAAAAGATGCACCCCTGTCTATAATAAAGGTTATAGGGTAACTGTCGACCTTTAGTGTGATCTTGAAGGAATGGCCAAATGACTTCTGATGTTTTGTTTGGTGGTTTGCTTTTGTCATTTGTTCTTCTGTGTAAGCAGCCAAATCTACATGGGCCTGTCATTCCTTGGTCAATGCCATCAGCGCACATCCATTTTCTTCACTGGCGCTTGCCAATGACTTTGACAAGACTTCGTGGGATGAAGTTTACAATGATTCACTATGTCTGTTTTCTACTTTTCTTAACTGATATTGCCTTTTGGCTTTGTGGGCATGGCAAGAATGCTTCTGGAACCTTCTGATATCCATTTTCTATTTTGCTTTGCAAACTGTTATGAAGTGGTTCTCTTTATCACAGCATTTTTACGTGTCCTATGGCTGGACATTTGCCTTCCTACTGAAATAAAAACCCATATCGGAAACATAATTTTGTCTTATTTGAAGACATCTACTTGCTGGAATCTACCTTTTGCTTGCTTTTTATGATCAATGCTGCTTAACTTTTTGCTGTTCCAGTTTCCATGTCAGTGGCTTGTCAATTTGCTCTTTCTATGCCCATGCACCCATTAGCACTTTCTCTAAGCTGAGTATCTCTCTCACATATATCTTTTGAAAGAGTCTGAGAAACAGCCATTGATGACTCAGAGACATATTGCATCTTCATAGTTTAATTCACTAAACTTCCAGTGTTTGATAAGCACACCAAGTCTTTTAACAAACTCATCTGTCCTTTCACCTGTTTGCTGTCATGCTTGATTGAAAATGTACCCTTCATAGTCGACATTTGGCATCAGATTGAATTTGGCTTCCAATGTTTCCTTGATTTGATGGTATGCATCAGTTTTTGATATTTTTACCCGCACTTCTTTTACCCCATCACTGGCAAGGTTCTTCAAATACTTTTTGATTTTCTTATCATCTACTTCTTCTAGGCCATCATTGAGTTTCTCAATCCATGCAGTTCAAATGGCGCCAATATTCTGTTGCTTTGCTGTGTCGAACGGTGGTGGTGGTTTCTGAAACACAGCGTCATCTTACTACACACTCTTTTCTATTGCCATTGACATTATATGCTGATCAGATGCCGGCAGCTGTTCTTCTGCACCAGTACCTTCTGCAAGTAATGTCTTGTGCTTTTATTTGCATCCTCGAAATCGATCAGAAGTCGTAAGGCATCGTCTGCTCTCTTGACGGTAAGATAAGGTTTCGTCTCTCGTGCTTGTGTATCACTGTTTAAGCTTTCTGCAACATACCTGATTGTGACTGACTTTTAGCATAATTCTTTGAATGAAATGAAATGAATGAAATGAATGAAATGAAATGAAATGAAATGAAATGAAAAGCGATTTTATTGAGCGCAGCAGCTGCCCTGAGGCGTCCAGGCGCTGTATCAATGATGGCTCTGTGTTGTGCAGTGGTGCTGTAACTCTTCTTTTAGCCTTACCATTTGGTTTCTTGCAGGCTTGTGCTCCTCTACAGGGCCTTCAACTTCTTTGAAGGCCGTATATGGGCATGAGCTGGACTTCGATACCACACACGACTCCTTTGATTCACTTCTCATTGAATTGGGTGCACGTGGTGAGACACAAGGAAATTGCTGTAACATTACAAGGGAGAGAGCATTCTCGTTTGTTAGGGCACAGATCCGGCACTTGTTGCCAGTTGTAGAGTCCTCTCCAGTCTGTGGTCATGCAAGTGAATACGACACACAGACAGTCCTCTGGATTGCACATCGTTATTCCTGTGCATACAATCACACAGTGTTCTCTGATTATGTCAAACCGTTAATAACCACACCTTAACACCACCCAGACAGTTACATACTTCCTCTGTTGAGTCTGCCAAGAACCGTATTGGTCCTAGCAGACATAGTCTCACAACACTACAGTTGATTCCTGGTTGTGAGGCCCATGGACTCTACCTATGTTGCAAATTTGAATTTTCTGCACGGGCACCCCAGAGTCTGAATTATATTGTTTCTTGGAATCAGGACACTGTACCCTGTAACACTGTTAAGCATGTGCTCTTTGCCCCTAAAATTTATAGAATTGATTTCACCCAATTTCTCTATATTGGTGTAAAGTAAGGCCATTGTAAATGGCTTAGAAAATGCACCTATGGTGTGGAAGTTGGGGCCTTGATTTACTAACGTTTCAAGCAATGTAAGTCAGCAAGGCAACTTGCTGCAGTATTGCGTGAAAGGAGGAGAGCAGGAATGCATCATATCTACTAAGATGTGGCACACTTCAAGCAGCCTTGCACCAACAACCGCGCCCTTGTGCAATGGTGCAGGTGTGCTTGTATTATAGGCAGGATTATTTTTGTGCTGAAAGAGATCGTTTTCAGCACTAAAACAATTCTCAGAGGCATATTCCACTTTCCATGTCTCTTTCAAAAAAATCAGCACTGCATTTTTAAGTGTAAAAGTACATTTTATTGAGGCCACAATGGACATGCAACAGTTGTCTGATCGCTGTCTTTGGTTGGTCAACAACATCCCAGTCCTTCTTTAATAAGGCCTGCAGCTAGAGAGCCATAGCAGCCAGATTTTAGCATTCCATAATGCCAAGCCAAGGGGCACTGCTAAAAAGGGTCAAACCTGGTAGATCTAAAACATGGTGCAAAATAACTATCTAAAAATATGCTTTGCAGTTGGATGCAAACATTATAGTCAGAATAGACTCCCCTTGAACAACAGTAATTTATACAATACAGAGTAATTAACAAGAGTGCCCTGGATTTGGCTTCAATTGTAGACAGTGGCATAGGAAAAGGTGCTGACCTGTGCGAAAACTTAGACAACAAAAGCTATATTTTTAACATTGATCATTTATCTGGCTTGGACTGGGGAACCATGTGCAGCAGATCTGATGCTTTGCATCTGAATGTATCTGTCATCTACACAGATAACTTGCCTTACCCTGGCTCTTACTTTTATAGGTTTGTACAACCGACAATTGATTTGGTTTTTCAATCATTACATTTAATTATTAAGGGCTCCTGAAACATGTAATTTGCAAGGTGTATGTGGGAACACTACAGTGGTGCAGTGAATTTAGATCATCGTCCCAAGCATTGAATGTGCTAGGTATGAAAAACTGAGTTGTTGGTTGACTTGGGTGTTAGCCCTGGTCAAGCATCAGCCACAAATTCCATACGAGGGTGAACCACAAAAAAGTAACTAAATTAACGTGTGCTTAACCCTGTGTAGCTTGGCACACAATGCAGTCAAGCTTAATGTTAGACCTGGCATCCTTTACGTGGTTTCCCCAGACTTTTTGTCTTCCGCCCCCCCTGTTTTTACTGACTTCGTTTTTGCTGGCTTTAGGAATCTGAGCACTTTACTACTTCTAACCAGTGCAAAAATGCATGTGCTCCTTACTTACGACATCACCCCATCGCAAGAACTCTGCAACTCCCTCGCCTCCTACTTCCACAACAAGATCGCGGACATACACAACAGCTTCAACACCCAACCGACGAACGCCACGCCCGACTCAACCGAACCACCGCCCCCCACCACCACCCTCCGCGCCTGGACTCCTATCAGCACCGAAGACACCGTCCGCACGATGAACTCCATCCACTCCGGATCTCCGACCGACCCTTGCCCTCACCACGTCTTCAACAAGGCCGACGCTGTCATCGCACCCCACCTGCGGGACATCATCAACACCTCATTCGACACCGCCACCTTCCCTGAGAGATGGAAGCACGCCGAACTCAGCGCTCTACTCAAGAAACCAACAGCGGACCCCACCGAACTGAAGAATTACCGCCCCATCTCGCTCCTCCCGTTTCCAGCCCAAGTCATCGAGAAGACCGTCAACAAGCAGCTGGCCGCCTTCCTTGAGACGAACGGATCCCTCGACCCCTCACAGTCTGGCTTCCGAGCCAACCACAGCACCGAGACCGCCCTCATCGCTGCCACCGATGACATCCGACCCTGATGGATAACGGAGAAACAGCGGCGCTCATCCTCCTAGACCTCTCCGCGGCCTTCGACACCGTCTGCCACCGCACCCTAGTGCAGCGCCTCTACGACGTCGGAATCCAGGAGAAGGCACTGGAATGGATCATCTCCTTCCTCGACGGAAGAACCCAGAGAGTCCGCCTACCTCCGTACAAATCAAAGGCCACCGAAGTCATCTGCGGCGTACCCCAAGGATCCTCGCTGAGCCCAACCCTCTTCAACGTCTACATGAGCCCCCTCGCGGCCATCGCACGCCAACACAACCTGAACATCATCTCCTACGCCGACGATACCCAGCTGATCCTCTCCCTTACCAACGACCCCGCCGCCGCCAGAGCCAACCTCCACGAAGGAATGAAAGAAGTAGCCGAGTGGATGTCGACCAGCCGCCTGAAGCTGAACTCGGACAAGACGGAAGTCCTCATCCTGGGATCCTCGCCCTCCGCCTGGGACGACTCCTGGTGGCCCCCCGCCCTGGGAACTGCACCCAAACCGACAGACCACGCACGCAACCTGGGCTTCATCCTGGACTCCTCCCTCTCCATGACCAAGCAAGTCAACGCAGTCTCCTCGTCGTGCTTCAACATCCTGCGCATGCTACGGAAAATCTTCCGGTGGATCCCCACCGAGACCAGGAAGACTGTCACCCAGGCCCTCGTCACCAGCCGACTGGACTACGGCAACGCCCTCTACGCCGGAACCACCGCCAAGCTCCAGAAGAGACTCCAACGGATCCAGAACGCCTCAGCCAGACTCATCCTCGACATCCCACGACACAGCCACATCTCCGGACACCTAAGAGACCTGCACTGGCTCCCGGTCAACAAGAGAATCACCTTCCGTCTCCTCACCCACGCACACAAAGCCCTACACGATCAAGGCCCGAGCTACCTCAACAACCGCATCAACTTCTACGCTCCCAAACGACACCTCCGATCAGCCAGTCACGCCCTCGCCGCCGTCCCCCGCATCCGAAGAACGACAACAGGAGGAAGGTCCTTCTCCTACCTGGCTGCCAAGACCTGGAACTCCCTCCCGACCGACCTGCGCCTGACCCAAGACCACCTCGCCTTCAGGAAGAAGCTCAAGACCTGGCTGTTCGGGCAGTAGCAGCACCCCCCCCCTAGCGCCTTGAGACCCTCCGGGTAAGTAGAGCGCTCTATAAATGTCTATGATTGATTGATTGATTGACTTAAAACATGGGAACATTGATTTATCCACAATTGGCATATTTGATTTACTTATTAGTCTCTAGTAAAGTGCACTACATGCACCCAGAGCCTGCAAATCTAATGCTTCTAGTGGGCCTGAAGTGCTGATAATGCCACCCACTCAAAGAGCCTTTTAAACATGTCTCTGGCCTGCTACTGCAGAACCTGTGTATGCAGTTTTAACCTACTAGCCAGGCCCAAACCTTATTTATTATCACATATTGAACACGCCTAATCCAGGCCCTGGGCAGCCCATGGGCAGGGTGCAGTGTATTTTAAAAGTAGGACATGTACTTTTTTACTTTTTAAATGTTCTAGTAGTTAATTTGTGTTTCTCTACTTCAAGGCCTATCTTTCCCATAGGATAACATTGGTATTGCCTTATTGCATATTGTGCAATTTCCAATTGGGATGAAATGGGACCCCCAAATTTGGTGTCTCCGGAATCACAATATTAAGCACAACTTATGGTGAAGTTGACTTTTAAATTGCCATTCTGAAAATAACACTTTTAGAATGTTGTCATTTTCTTACCACAACCATTTGGTGCCCTCTGCCTTCCTCTGGTTACACACGGCTGGGGTGGGCGACAGCTGATTCCGGCCTTCTCTCTAGACAGCCACAAACAAAGGAAGGGTCAGAGTGATGGAGTGGCCATCAGCATGCTGATGGGTCATCTTGCGCCGGATGGGAGGAAGGAACTGACACTTATATATATAAAAGGGCTTGTCCTGTCCACAAACCAAGGGTTGCACACCCAGGGTGGGGGGGGGGGGAGTCTAGAGCCAGGTCAGGAAAAAAGGGGCTCTATGCACTTCAAAACATCTCTTTGAAGTCTTCCCTACTTCAAAGGCCCAACTGAGTAAAAGTACTGGACCTGTGACACCACCAAATAAGAATACTTCTGGAACTAAGGACATCCTACCAGGATGAATAAATACTGTGTAACCATGCTGCTGGAAGGCTGGGCCTCACCTCAAGCAGTAAGGACTGGGAAGGGGAGGATTGTTGCTCAGGGCAATAAAGGTTACAGTAAGTAAAGGATTCATCCATTTGTTATAAATCGATTATCTAATAAAGCGGTAGGTGAAGGTTCTAAATAATCCTGACCTGTATTCTTTGTAAAAATATGAGACTAACATTTGTGACAATATAGTAAAGGAGCAAAACCAAAGGGGATGATGGACGGAGTGTTTAACATTGCAAGCACTCGCACCCAGTCAACTGATCTGGGTTTAATCCATCATCATCCTTTAGCTCACTCCGCCACCCCAGTTCAGATATGGGCATATGCAAATCAGTCTGACCCTGTGCCTCATAGGAACAGTCCAGCCCGAACTGCCAAGCCATGTCTTCCCTGGACCATAAACAAGCATCCTAGGACCGGTTTCTGGCTAATCATCCATTATCAGCCAGGCTAGCTTGAATCCAGTGACAAAGTGAGCAAGGGATCCACGTCTGGGCATACTCAGTGAGGTGGAGTGGGCTTTTTCAAATAAGATAATGTTTTTTTTCACTGCGATAAAGAGTAACCAGAAAATACACCAGTTTACCTCCTGTGGAGTCATGGACATGTTGGTACAAACTATGACATTCCTCTTATACGCTCATGTCCTGGGAGCTGGATAGTGGCTGGAAAGTGGCTTCCAGCTCTTGCAGCTATTGGCCTGTGAGCATTGTGCCCTGCAACTGCTGCTTCGACATCAACAGGTTATTTCCACATCATATTCCATCTTCTGCTCCCTGCTCCAATCTTTCTCCTTCACCTCAAGGCCCAAGTGCTCGCTGGCTGAGTTCTCTGCTGCCTCTTGGAAATTGGCCAGTCACAGGGGTATACCGCAGAAGGGGAATGTAATGAAGACAATACATCTTGTACTCTACTAAACTCAAAATGATGGAGATCAGTCAGACAAATATATTAATATGGTTTTCAATGCTCTGCAGTCAGAAGACCCTGTAATGTTGCAAGGGCGGTGGAAGCCACCACGCCTCCGAGTGTGTAAGGGGTGGTCCTAGTGGAGCCCCCTGTAAGCGTGCTCAATGTGAGCGACGACATCTTGGTGCACGCCCCCACCTTAGAAGAGCACCTCCTTCAGCTTCATGCAGCGTGTGTTTACCTCCAGGATAGTGGGCTGACCGTATACAAGGAAAAGTGTGAGTTCCTGCGGCGGGACATCAGCCTCTTTGGATACTAGTTGTCAGGCAAAGGCATCAGACCCGACCGGGAAAAGGTGACGGACATTCAGGAGGCGCCCGCCCCGACATCAGTGTCAGGAGTCTGCAGTTTCTTGGGCATGGTTACATACTGCGGGCGCTTCATCGAAAACCTCTCTGACCTGACCGGCCCAGTCCGAGACCTCACCAAAACCACCGGCCACTGGACATGGGGTCCGGAACAAGAAGAAGAGTTCCAACAAACAAAAGCTGCACTGTCTGCCGATACCATGCTAGTATACTTCGATCCATGGCACAACTCCCAACTGGTGGTTGGCGCCAGCCCTACAGGCCTAGACACAGTCCTAGCGCAACAGCAAGATTGCAGAGAGTGGGCCCTGTTGCCTACGCCAGCCAGACCCACACGCCTACAGAACAACGATATTCTCAAATTGAGAAAGAAGCCATTGCGATCCTATGGGGATGCCCTCATTTCCACATATACCTGTATGGCCACCCGTTTACAGTCATCATGGGTCACAAGCCTCTGATCCCGCTCTTCCAAGGCTCCTCATCTCGAAGTGGGTCTACAGCTGCAGGAATTTCAGTTCACAGTGGAATACAAACCAGGCACCCGAAACCCAGCAGACTTTCTGTCGTGGCACGCCCGGCCAGTCACCCCTCCGGAAGCCGCCGAAGCAGCAGCCACAGAAGACTACGTAAGGCTGGTAGTGGAAAGGTCTAGACCTCTCCCAATGTCCCTGAAGGAGGTCATAGAAGCCACGCGAGATGACGACTGCCTCCAGATCGCCATCCTAGCTGTCGCCTCAGGAGACGGGAACCACTACACCACTCCGTCCCGTATCAGCCCATTCCATCTTGAAGTTTTTGTACCAATTCTGTCATGAACTATCTGTGTCAGCCGAAGGCTGTCTTCTGAGAGGCCCGCCGCTTTTCCTACCCGAGAGTCTGACTCAACAAGTAGCCCTCCTTGCACATGGTGCTCATCAAGGGATTGTCAAATCAAATAAACAACTTCCGGAGCAAGGTCTGGTTCCCTGGCCTGGACCAACGGATAGAGTCAGTGGTGAAATACTGCCCTGTATGCCTAGCGACATGCCTGCCAAGCAAACCGGCTCCTGTCATCACGGAAGGGGCACCGAACGCACCATGAGAGAGAGTGAGTGCTGATTCTGGTAGCCTACCTGGAGGGATGTACATGTTGGTAGTGGTGGACGATATCTCACGGTATCCAGAGGTTGAGTTTGTCCTCTCAATGGCCGTGGCAGAGGTGATTCCCAAATTGGAGAAACTCATGGCAACCTCTGGAGTGAGCGCCGCACTGGCAATGGACCACCGTTCACCAGTGCAGAAATAGCGGAGTATCTAGCTTCCCACAAAGTGAAGCACAACAAGATAACGCCAAGGTGGCCCCAGGCCAATGGGGAGGAGGTACGCCTGATGCGGACCCTGAACAAAACAATCCAAATTGCCCTAGCTGAAGGGCACAATCTAGAGCAAGCTATGTATTGGTTCCTCCGAGAGTATTGGCTCACTCCTCATTGCACCACAGGCATCACCCTGAGACGACTGTGTTTTGGTTGGGCCGTGACAGACACTATGCGGCTTCATCCAGCATGGGCCAAGGCGCCAGTCACTCTCCAGGCAAGTGAGGGACAACAATGAAGCATCCCAGAGAAGACACGTCAAAGAAAACCCAATTGGCATTGTTGTCGGAGTACTAGTACGAGACCGCTACCCTGGAGGGAAGTTCAGGTTGCCCTTTGAACTAAACCCCTGGACTGTGACTGCGATAAAAGGCACAATGGTAACCACTTGAAGAGGACATGAGGGTGTGACCCATAACATATCATTGTTCAAGAAAGTCCCTGATGACAAAGTGGACGATTTCCCGATACCGGAAGGGCACAACAAGACTTTCTCAGATGGACTCCCGTGCAACAGCGGTGAAGCCTGTGAGCCCGCATCCTCAGCCATGGAAGATCAGACCACCACTCCAGTTCTTGGAGCAGCCTAAGACCTGGAACCTGAGAGTAGCCAAATGCCCAGGGTCTGCAGCAACCCACACGGGTCATCGCCAACACCTCCAGTGCGGAACAGCTTGAATCGATACAACCTGCGGCCTTGTCCAAGGCCGTCCCAGAAGTATAAAGACTGTGTCCCCTGAGGCTAGTCGGCAACAACAGGATGATTCACAGCCTGTAAGAGCAGCCGCACATGAGGACCAAGTAAGACTGTTCCATGAGTGCCCCACGTTAGGGGTTGTGTTTTGTGAACTGTATATATTATTCTACTTTTTCCTTGCACACCTGTTGTTGTTTTTTCATTCAGATAATATTCTCCAGGTAAAGGAGGAATGTAATGTTGCAAGGATGGTGGAAGCCACCACGCCTCCCACTGTGTAAGGGGTGGTCCCAGTGGAGCCCCCTGTAAGCGTGCTTTATAATGGGCCAAACCGGCGTACGCTGGGAGAACGGAACATGTGGAAATAAATAGCCCAGGGCTCTGGCCGTGGCTCAGTTACGATCTGGCCACCATCTCTAACGTGTCTCCAGATCTCTGTGTGCTTTCGGCCCCAGCGCCTAGGCCACAACACGACAGACCCCACACCACTCATCCTGCCCAAGGCCATCTAACGTATCCAGTCTCCAGCCCCAGACTAGGCCTGTCAGTGCTCTTTTCTTAGCCTGACCGGATCAGATTAGCCTATGCACCAACACCACCTCCTCCCAACTTCCACACATCTCAGGACTGGGATTTCATGTCGAGTCAAGTGTAGTATGAAGTCTCAAAGTGCAAATAAAACTAAAACATAAGCAAAAAAGAGTCCATCAAGGAAAGCTGCAAAGGTAGAAGGTATGGCATCGCTTAGTGTAGAAGACTCAACACTCATGTTATTTCCAGGATCCCTGCTCTTACACCTATTTTGACCACCCCATCAGCTCCAAACTATCGTGGCTCTCGGTCATGAGGCCTGGAAACAGGCAAGGACATCCAAGTAAACAACTAAGTATATCAACAACATACAAAAGCAACATTACAAATTTATTTGACAATAACAGAGTACAACAATACAGAGAAAATGGAATGTAACTTGACACCAATAAACAAAACAACACCACTCTGCAATATTGAAGCAGTACAACATAATCACAAAACACAACAGAACACCACCACCACAGCAAAATGCAACGCAGCTGGGTTGGAGACAGTTTTGGTGAGCCTGATGGTTTGGCTAGCCTGAGACACCTTGCCAAACGTAGGGGCATATTATTAAGCAGGGCGTTAAAATCATCGCTGTTTTAACAGCAGAAAACTGACTCTAAAGCGGTGATAATGGGCTTGATAATATGCCCTGGAGAATTCCAATAGAAGCCCATGTTCACACCAGAACATGGGTTTCTATTGGAATTCACAGAGCCATATTATCAAGCCCATTATTGCCGCTTTAGCGGCAGTTTTCTGCCGCTAAAACGGCGATAATTTTTAACGCCCTGCTTGATAATATGCCCCCAATGCACACTGATAACAGTGCATACCATTTCCTTGGGTGCCTATTAACCCCCTGGCCCCGCCCCCAGACTCCGGGAAACAAAATAAAATGATAATGAGCCCGGGTTTATTATTGTTTTTTTCCTTTTTACTCTACTCGAAGGGAGGGGGGGGGAGGGCGCGACTCTCCGCTGCTGCTAAACATTCTTGTCACTCATTGCCACCTTCAGAACCTGCTTTCATATTACAGTGATAAAAGGTGTCTGCAGCAACCACCGGCTTAGTTTCGACCGAGGACATGCATAATCGCCAATCACAATGTTTTGTGATCCACCTCCTTGTCTTAATTTAGCACTCGCAGCGCTTTCTTTATGATAGGGCCCAGTACAGCGTGTTAGCTCGAGTGATTTATCCACACACAGCGAGTGTTCAGGAGCAACTGCAAAAATCTTTGGGCGGAAGTCAGTACCATTGCTTTACACAGTTCCAGGGATGGCCTCCCTGCCGTTAATTCAGAGAGCACTAGTTTCCTACTGAAACCGCTAAATATGTGTTAATTAAATCAAACGTTTCTGATCATGCAGTCTCTCTGCTGTCAATTGAGTGTTTCGAAAGAAGAAATGTAGCTTGTCTGGGCGTCCCACGCATTCCAATCTCTCAGTCTCTTTAGATGTTGCTGTAAATTAAAAAATATCTTTGTGGGCTGACTTGGTGCACGGACCGCCACCCACTACATATTACTTCTGAAAGGACTATTGACTCAATGACTATCATCTATTTTTGTGAGCCAGAGGAAAAACTTACTTATGAAGTTCACAACCAGCTCTTGGAAATTATATTTTCGGAGAACAATCACTCTCTTTCTTGTTGGAATTACATTGACATCAGTCAGGGTTCAATTCGTTCTTTGTAGCTGTCGATTGTTTAGTATTTTCAGAGTTCTTCTTTAGGTCAATATGAAAAGCATCTCTGTCCTTGAAAGACCGAGTGGTCGGAGCATGGATTGTTGTTTTTTTTCCAGAGAAGCAGAAGCTGCTATTATACCATACACTATCCAACTTATGACACTGGAAATGAATACGTCGAGCCATTTCACAGAGAGATGTGAAATGTCAGCTTGTCTATTAAGAAGTCTTCTAAATAACATGAAAACAGTCGATTCATTAGACATTTGAAGCACTAGACACAAGCTAGAAGTGGTGCTGCACTCTATTATCAAACCTTTCTTCCCTGTAAAGAATGCAGCTCTCTGTGAACTTCAGTGCTTTGGCGTAATTGCCATTAGGAACACTAATTCATCGCCTTGGCCTTTAGTTTTTGGCAGTAGAAATATCCGTGGAAAAATAGCTAACAGTGGAATTTGTAAATGCATATCAAGTATGCATTTAATTTCACAAAAAGCGGCAGCCCAATGTTACACGTGTTGACATGTTTGCAGGGACAACACAACTCTATACTCTAATAAGTCTTTTTACCAAAATATTTCAAGTTGTTGATGCATATATATATATGCAGGTTCAACTGCTGTAGCTCTCTCCTTTTATGCAGCTTGAGCTGAATGACATGTGGCTTTCAAACTGCGCCTGTGATTCCATTACCTGCCACCCTGGCAAGCATCTCTCTGAAAGCAGCATTTTGTAGTGCTTTAAAGAAATATGTGTTTCATATACCGCTGTATGTGTTTGATAGTTTTGTCATGTAGTTAACATGTTTATATATTCGAGTGTAAATAATTTTAACTTGACTGTTTCACAATGCCTGCTAACCCTCACTCCTCATGCTCAAATGTTTACTGAACGTATTAATAAACAAATGTGATCTGTGTGAGTTCTCGAATAACGGATTAGGTTTTTGCTCCATCTAACTTGAAAATTCTTCAGTAACCAAAATCCCAACGTTTGGGTATTCGCTCAGGACTAGTTCATAATGCCTACATTACCTGTACCTTTGCCAAAGTAACAGGAACAGTCAGCTTTACAATGAGAAGGTATTTTCCATAAGATATAGGTACCATGTAGTGTTCCTAAAGTTGACTCATTAGTGTTACCTTCTTGTGTGGATCACCAGCCCACCATAGTCATTGTGAGCACTTGCCCACATTAATTTGTGAAATAGTTAATGGTGTGCTCTTCGTTCTCATATCTTAAAGTGAAATGTTCTGTAAATAGTTGGAAAGATTAGCTAGATTTGGTTACCAAACTGCCACATAATTTATAATAAATCAGTTATTCGTAGCTGAACCTCCCCCTCCCCCTCCCCCATTCCACCTTATGGATCCCTCCTGACAGGGTAGACACCCGGGCCGTTTCTTGGAGGCCGTTTTTTGGAGGTCCACGTTGAGGTCGCCTCTCTAGACCCCCTGTGTTCAAACTGAAACAAAAGCTCTATGGAGCAGCTGTGGCTGCCATATTGGAAGAAGAAATGTCTGCCACCTGCCATTCTACCACAAAACCTCTCTAATAGCCCAAGAAAAATGCCGCAATACTGAAAAACGCTCATTGCCAAAGAGTCCGACATAATCTGCTTAGGTGAGGGACACTACTCTTCCAGGTCTGTGGGGGCATTACCCTACTTGCCACACTGGTGGAGAGAAACCTGGTCAGAAGTGGGTGGCTCCTGAGCGAAGGGCGATGAATGCAAGCCCCTACCCCTATAATGAGGCTAGCTCGGGGTTTGGCACACTGCGGAAAGGGTCCAGGCATCTGTAATACCATGCAGTGTACTGGGACTCCTGGCTGCAGGGTGCTGCTGGCCCATGTGCCCACTACAGGAGAGCGCCCACCGAGGGAATGACTTCAGTGGTGTTACTTTTGTGTGAATTTAACGTGTGACACAGGCTGTGCGTCTGTACACAATACTGTGTGCTGCAGAAGTGTCTAACTTCTCTCCCAGCGAGGCCTCTGTGCACGATTCGTGTGCTGAAAAGCCTCGAAAACACCGGCTCTTGGCGCTATACTGCACATGCACATTCACTGTCCAAATGCCTAGCGATGAAGGGGGCCCAGAACGCACTGGGCGCTTCCGGGGGCATAAGTGTGTGACAACCGAGGGCCGTCAATCACAAGTGACCCAGACCCCCACCTTCCCAACCCCCTCAGGTAAGGAGGTTCATTCAGTGCAGAAGAAACGCTCTGATGGGGCAGTGTAAAGGGAAGTCCAAGCCCATGGCCTAGAGGGGACAACATATCTCAGTATAAAGTCATCCAGGCGCTACACACTCCAGGCATCAACCTCAACAGGCACAGGCCTCAGCAGCGGCCAGGCACTGCCCCCTGCAGTCACAACAGTACCCAGGCACTGCCCCCTGCAGACATCACAGCATGCAGGCACTGCACCCTGCAGACACCACAGCATGCAGGCACTACCCCTGCAGACATCACAGCATCCGGGCACTGCCCCCTGCAGACATCACAGCATCCAGGCACTGCCCCCTACAGACATCACAGTATCCAGGCACGTGCCTCTGCAGACATCACAGCATCCATGCACTGCCCCCTGCAGACATCACAGCATCCAGGCCCTGTCCCCTACAGACACCACAGCATCCAGGCACTACCCCCTGCAGACACCACAGCATACAGGCACAGCTCCCTGCAGACATCACACCATCCAGGCACTGCCCCCTGCAGTCACCACAGCATCCAGGCACTGCCCCCTGCAGACATCAAAGCATCCAGGCACTGCGCCCTACAGACACCACAGTATGCAGGCACTGCCCCCCTGCAGACATCACAACATCCAGGCACTGCCCCTGCAGACATCACACCATGCAGGCACCTCTCCCTGCAGACACCACAGCATGCAGGCACTGCCCCCTGCAGACACCACAGCATGCAGGCAATGCCCCCTGCAGATACCACAACATCAAGGGACTGCCCCCCTGCTGACATCAAAGCATCCAGGCGCTGCCCTCAGGCGCTGCACCCTGCAGACATCACAGCATCCAGGCGCTGCCCCCTGCAGACACCACAGCATCCAGGCACGGCCTCCTGCAGACACCAAAGCATCCAGGCACAGCCCTCTGCAGACATCACAGCATCCAAGCGCTGCACCCTGCAGACATCACAGCATCCAGGCGCTGCACCCCGCAGACATCGCAGCATCTAGGCACGGCCTCCTGCAGACACCAAAACATCCAGGCACAGCCCCCTGCAGTCACCACAGCATCCAGGCACTGCTGCCTGCAGACATCACAGCATCCAGGCACTTCCCCCTGCAGACACCACAGCATGCAGGCACTGCACCCTGCAGACACCACAGCATGCAGGCACTGCCTCCTGCAGACACTATAGCATGCAGGCACTGCATGCTGCATCACATCACATCATCTAGGCACTGCCCCCTGCATACACCACAGCATCCAGGCACTGCACCCTGCAAACACAACAGCATCCAGGCACTGCACCCTGCAGACATCACAGCATCCTGGCACTGCACCCTGCAGACACCACAGCATCCAGGCGCTGCACTCCGCAGACATCACAGCATCCAAGCGCTGGCCCCAGGCGCTGCACCCTGCAGACATCACAGCATCCTGCCGCTGCCCCCTGCAGACATCACAGCATCCAGGCACTGCCACCTGAAGGCACAACAGCATCCAGGCACTGCCACCTGCAGACACCACAGCATCCAGGCACTGCCCCCTGCAGACACCACAGCATCCAGGCACTGCCCCTGAAGGCACCACAGCATCCAGGCACTGCCCCATGTAGACATCACAGCATCCAGGCACTGCCCCCTGCAGACACCACAGAATGCAGACACTGCCCCCTGCAGACATCACAGCTTGCAGGCGCTGCCCCCTGCAGACACCACAGCATCCAGGCACTGCACCCTGCAGACATAACAGCACCCAGGCGCTGCACCTTGCAGACACCACAGCATCCTGGCGCTGCACCCTGCAGACATCACAGCATGCAGGCACTGCCCCTGCAGACATCACAGCATCCAGGCGCTGCCCCCTGCAGACACCACAGCATCCAGGCGCTGCCCCCTGCAGACATCACAGCATCCAGGCACTGCCCCCTGCAGACATCACAGCATCCAGGCGCTGCCCCCTGCAAATATTGTTGGACTGCATTTTAAAATGCCCTTTATGACTCCATTTTGTGTTGCCATGCTCTCGGCAACTTGGTAAAAAATTGCCTTTCATTCCCTGTCAAAACTTGCCAAACCCTCCCTGCTCCTTGTGGTTGAGCTGATTCCAAGAAGCTGCCTGTGTGCCTCACCCCCACAGCTGTGTCAGAGACTCAGCCACATCCTGTCCATTGTTGGTAACTCAGCCTGTCACGGCCAGATGCCCTTTGACCTCCCCAACTGATAGAGGAAGCACAAGGTTATGCCCTGTGACCACACCAACTGATAGAGGAGGCACAAGGCTATGCACTGTGACCACACTAACTGATAGAGGAAGCACAAGGCTGTGTCCCATGACCACACCAGTTGAGCAAGGAAGCAGGGGGCTGCGTACATTGTGCAATCAGAGACAGATATCCCCCGGTCACGATTGCACCACACAAGACTTGTACTGTGCAAAAGGGCGTGGCTAGCACTATCAATATGTGTCATGCTGTGAAGTAAGCAGCAGTCTACGTAGAATTGTCTGTGTACTATTCTGGGACCCTGTCCTTAGCTCGAGCTAATAAATTACTTGCTTTCCTCCATGGCTGGTTGTCCCGGTCTCTTTGGTAATGTATGATTGATGCAAGAAGGACCCGTAAATTCAAGGCGTTTCCCTGCACCACTGGCTTTGACTCTCCCAGTGGGGGGGGGGGGGGTGCTCCAAAAAGCCAGTTCTACAATTTGGCGTCCAACTCGGGGCGTCTTCGGTGGTCGCCATCGAGCCTGGTGGTTGTGCGGAGTCCGTGATCGAACGCTAAGGGAGGCGCGCCACTGCATTGGCTGAAAATTGTCATTGTGGGCCCAAGGTCTCCGATTGCGTGATTCCTCCTTCCAGTGGGCTACCCGACTGCGTCCCCGACTGACGCACCAGTTCTGGTTCCTAGTCTTTGGAGATCGAGAACTTTGTGACACTTGCCATGCGACGGAAGATTGATGGCCAGGTAAGAGTGGGAGTGGCCCACTTCTTTGGTGATTTGCATCTTTGTTTTGGTATTTGATTCGACTTTTGCAAAAGCCGAAGACAAAGGGTAAGTACAGTTATAGGCTGTAAATATTCGATTGCACCCTTTGATGTTTTGATCCAGGATACACATCTAGAGATGCCTGGACTTAGTAAATTCCGGAAATGGCATTATTGTTGTTGTACACAGCACTCCACATTGGAGGAATCTTGTCAGATTCCTCCTCTGGGGACCCCTAATCATGAAGTCTATGCTATATGGTAGTTTTGAGCCTCCTGTTTAGATAATTTAGAGGAGAAAATATTTCAGAGAAAAGTTAGGCCTGCGATGCTTGATTCCTTTCGGGTTTGGCGCAAGGAGTCCAAACAGAAGGAAATTAAACTAAAATAAATGAATGAATAAATAAATAAGTAAATAAAAGCAAAGCTAAAGCAATGCGTATGAGTGTGATTCAGAAGGCACGGAACTATGATGATCAGGAAATAGAAGAGGGTACAGTGATACATGATAGATTGCATAAATACAGGTGAACAGATGTTATGTTGCTAAAAAGGTCCCTGAAACGACTCAGGACAAGGGGGATGACCCTCTCATGTCCTCTATGTTGAGCACCCCTCTACCCTATACCCCCGCCCTGTATCCGGCCCCAGTTGTTGCCAGTTGTTGCCCCTGCCCATGCTCTGGTCTAGTTGTTGCCACTGCCCATGCCCTGGTCCACTTGTTCCAAGCGCCCTGACTATTCAGGCCACTGTACCAATGCAAGTACACCTTTCCCTTCCCCTTGTTGTACCTCCCACTGGTCCCATGCCTGCCCAACTTAATGTGCCCTGAACTCGCGGTGCAACTAACCCATTCCTTGTTGACAGCCTTAATGATTATCACATATACATAGTCACTAGATGTTTTTTTGGCAAAGGAAATAGTTTTGTCTGGAAGAAAGTTTAAAAAGTAATATATTCAAAAATAACACCAGTATGCCATTTGCTATTGATTTAATCTGTAGATTAAAATATCTTGCCAGACAGCATTGAACATGATCTCCTTAAGTTTATCTTGAATGTTGAGCGTACAAGTTTCTGCCCGGTGTTGGCTCAGTGAGCCACTGCGCCTGATATAGAGGTTTGTGTTTAACATCATGGTTGTAGGTTCTAATTCTAGTTGGACCTACTGAAACTTTCATCCATTTGAGGTTGATAAAAACAGAGTACCATTGCATGGGGTAGTGACAAACATTTGCTCAATGCTGGTATGTTATGATATTATGTTCTGTGAATTATTGTAGCCCCTTAAAGGAAACATTATTTTTAAAATAGGGTGAATTATTGCAGGTTAGGAAGAATTAGGAAGGCTTTTTGTATTTGACAGCTTCTGAGTGAACAGAAGGTGGGGGCTAGGTGCGCTTGCAGAGGCTGGCTCACAGCCGAGAAAAGTTCTGCTTTTTAGTTTCTCTGTAAACAATGGAAGGAGGCTTTCATGTCGACATCTGTGGCCTCATCAATTAGGGCCTTGTCTCTGGAGAAGTGCATCTGAACAGCCTTGCTAAAACAGGGCCCCCCAAAGGGAAAATTTATGATGAAGGGTTTCTCTCTGAAAATCCCAACACCATGCTATATGCTGTGAAGAAAGTGATGCATTCTTAGAATTTTGTGGGCTAGGCCTAGGTAAAAAACGATTAGCAAATTCAGATTTATTTTTCACAAGAAAATTGTGGCACAAAGGAACCACGGAGTGTACAAAATTGACAAGCTGGTTACAGTTAAGTATATTCTATTTTGTGCTCTGTTAATGAGCATTATGTTTTGTCTCCTGATTGAAAGTTACAGTTGATATTTTTATGTTATGAGAAGTGTCTCTGTTTTGTGTGTTGTGTATTCTTGCTTCTGCCCACAGAACATTCATGGATTGTTCTGGGTGGTTTTAAGGCTGACAAGACACGTGAGTTGTTTTGACAAAAAATAAAATAAATAAATAAACCTCATAGTTGTAAGAGGAAAAAGGTGAAATGTGCGCCCTGAATATCTATAGGTAGGAAATGAGGGTAGAAAAAGATTGGAACGGACCAAGAATGTTACAACAGGTGTAGGAAAGTGATGGAAAAGCAGAGGTCAACAGCAAATGCATCAGTGATGGTCCATTCTATGAGGTAGTGGAACAAGTGTTCCATATGTCAACATGTAAATTGCAAAAAGAAGGGTGCTGTCAGAAGATGTTTTTTTTTGCATAACTCCTTTGAAAAGAAATGTTTGTGTGTTTTTCTATTTTTGTGCATTTTGTCCTTTTGTGAATTGTTCCTGCTGGTCCTGTGTGTCAGAAGCGACACAGTAAGTTGTATTGACAGCCGATCACCACTAAGGTGACCTGCTGTCAAAAGGAGGGTGAGGGAAGTAAAGAAATAGAATTTTGATATTAAATCTGACAAATTAAGTAGGCCAAAATATTGGGTTTTGGGCTACAGGTTCACTGTGCATAAAGTGCATGACAAAGTATTGTGTGTCACCGCTCATTTGCATGTGCTACTATAATTCGTTCATGCTTTTTGCGCTTGGTATTCAGCAAGTATACCTGATGGCTTGACATGTGAGTTTTTTTATCTTATGCGTGTTTTTTTTTTCTTTTTATTGTTTTTGTTTTGACAAATTTACTTTTGATACTATTACAAGCTCCCCTGTGTTGTGGAGGGATGGTCATGACAATGCCCATCGCTACGCAACAGTTGGTTGAACTTGTTCTGGTTACTAAATTCCACAGATATGATATTTCATGCTGTGAACATGAGAGACAACGCTTCATCAGGCGTGTCTATTTGGTTATAATGGTATTGAAGAAAAATAAAAGAGTTATACAGGATTAAAAGCGTGTCACCTGCAGTTAGTCACATTACTGCCCCCTTCTATTAAGGAACAGGCAGCATTTGATTAAAATGTTCCTTGATTGGACCCTAAGGAAGACTCTAAATGTGCAGCTCTTGCAAAAGGTGACCTAAAATCTTCTCATAATATTACACTACTTAAACCTGCTCTGCTTCCTACGTAGTGTATGGTTTTGTTCCTCAAAAGAAAGTGGATCTGTAGCTGAGATTACAGTATATGGTGTAGCGGCCGGTAGTAGAGTTAAGATTTATGTACTATTTTGTTTTTTTGTGTATCACCCGTACTCTTGGTGTTGTGTCACATGCCTGAGTATCACCCAAGTAATTTCTTGTTTTTCCTATAGATTTTTCTTTTGCCACTTCTCCCCTGATCAATGTCGCATTGTGCCTAGTTATTGGGGATTTTAGCTGTGTCCTAATCCCATTTCCCTTTTTCTGCATTCTTTTCACCAATCGGCCCTTGTATTATGGTTGATGCATTGTTCCCAGACTGCAGTGATGTATATGGGACTCCCACATTATATATAATTCCCTTCTGTATGACCAGGCTGGTTCTTAAGAATTTTCTTTAGGCCCACTTCGATGTTTTCCAGTCTGACTGTTAGGGTAGTGATGGATTGGTTAACTGACTCAATACTATAGTAAGGCAAGTTTTCCATCTCAAATAGAGAATACCTTATTTTTATTTTATGTACATGATATATTTTCAATGCCTATTCTAGTTTGGTTTTTACCCTTTTGTCTCTGCTGTTTTAATTTTCAATGCGATCAGATGTGTTCTAATAATGGAAATGCCAGGACTCTTCAGTTCTTGTCTTTTGTTTCCACATTTTGATCATTAGCCTGTGTATTGTATAGCATCCCTGATGCACAATTATGAAAAGGAGGTATCTACATGTCCCTGATAATCCGTATCATGTTTTTTTCCTTTCTGAGATGTTCTATATAAGGAATATAGGAACACACAGATGTAATAATATAATGCCACTATGTGTGAGGACACACATTTAGATAGGATCCACATGTAGCTATCTACCCTTAGATGACAAAGGATAATGCTCTCACATTGATGTTAGTGAGAATATGAAAATACTCAATTAAGGAGACTAGGAGTACTGCCTTTGTATCCCATAAGAGAGAGACAGTGCATTCTAGACCAGAGTAGTCCCATGGCGTCTGGCCACTTGCTTGAAGATTGCAGGCCACCTGCTTGAAGTCCATTGTTAAATACAATAAATAGTCTCTTCGCTAATTTGATGAAAACTAACAACTGTGTCACGTTTCCTACATCACTAGGTTCTGCGGGATCTTCCAGAGTAAAAGGAAGAGTCATAACCTGCAGAACATTCACAACGATGAGTCCTAACTCCCATCAGTGACAGCTACAACTGAGGGGTGACCGTCTTGGACCTACAGTCCCAACACCCAGAAAGTAGTAAGGCTGGACAGCGATCGCCAGTGTATCATCAAATGGCAGTTTCAAAGTATTGTGTTTTCTTCATCAGACGGCGTTGGACATCAGAGAAGAAAGAGGAGCTGGTTCCCTGTTTGCCACAGGACAACAATTTTAGTGTAAAGGAGCCAAAACGAAGGAGCCCTGTTGTTGACAGCAGGGCTGGTTTGAGGTTTTAGTTTCCTACCTGTCATGTGCTGGTAACCTCTGACAGCGTGCGGTTCTTTGACCCCCTTGGCCTAAGTTTTGACCACATCCCCTCCTTTCCTTTGCTCCAACAGAAGGGCAGTGCACCGGAGGATCCAAGATTGGCAAAAGGCACTACATTTGTAAATCCCTATGTTGAAAGGAAAATTAGAATGAAAGAGCAGCCCAAGCATCCTCTGATACTGAATAACGTGTGTTGGAGCCTGAGAGTGTTGCTGAACGTGAAAGCCTGTTGGTCTCTCCTGATTAACAGTACTTGGGTCTGTACAATATAATCTACGCCCACGACCACCGAAGAGCATGGTATCTGTAGTGCCTGCCGCAGAGGAGAGATATTGGTGTACTGCCTTGAGACATTGAGACTTTCGAGTGAGCTGTGAGTGTTTGCCAGGAGGGCACTCCAACAGAAACTAAGGAGCACTATCGGTATGGAAAGGCCTGGATCAAGAAAGACCAACGCGGAAGAAGAAAATGGAAGCAGATTTGATGGACAATAGAAACCTACCAAAGAGGCTTAGAACAGACTTTGGGCAGAGTTGCACAAACAATTCCAGTCTAATAATATAGAGCAAATGTTAGATATGTTTCAAAATGGTCCAACAGAAGTGAATGTGTGTGACTGTTCTTACTGTTTGCTGACATCATTTAAGAGTAGTATTCTGTTTAGTAAAACAGTATCAGGCCTGTATTCAGACAAAGAGTATCACCATTTCACCTGAAAGCATTGGTAATACCTAGGGCCCATTTGATACCACACAAGGACTGACACAGATGGAGTAGTGATAGTCTCTATTAGCTGTAAGGCCCATGGATTGCTTCCCATCCTAATTAGTAAAGGATGATCTGGTTTTTGCCCCTATTCAAGTTATATGTTTGTAGGTTGAGAGACCTAATTATGGTAGTATATATATAAATATATATATATATATATATATATATATATATATATATATATATATATATATATATATATGATTAATGTTCCGCTTGCAGTATGCGATGCACTAAAGATGGACGCAGACCCAGATTCAGGTGCAGATATGTGTTTATTTCATTTCGCCCTGCACCACCGCCATGACGCGTTTCGGGCAACTCAGTGCCCTTGCTCACATGACGCGCTTGAGGAGTGGCATCCCTTTAAAGCAACAGTGTTTCAACTCATTAGCATGGAAATAGAAAACACAAATATTGGGAACGTTATTTGTCTCAATGTTGATTTAACCATAAAGACATTGCTTTTTACCCCACATTTGGCCGCTAATAAACATTGACAGTTAATAAATAAATAAATATTAACAAAGTCATTATTTATAAATTACATCCAAATGTTAAAAAGTCATTGCATGAAAAACTCAATAAATGGATTTTTCACTTCACTTTAAAAACATCTGAATATTTAGCAGCTATTGTATATATAATGCAATAATGTGCAAAATACGCAATGTAAACAAGGGGTATATATAAACGTTCCTACAACTGGTAATACTGCCCAAGTGGGCATATTTGACCTAGATGCTTCAATTCCCTAAATGGCTAACCAAGTGCATTATGTTCAATGTACAAATGTGCGGAAGATCATACCTATGACCATTCCTTGTGCAAATATTGTGCAAAGAGATAAAATATTTTTGTGTCTTTGTTTTTCTGTTTTGTAAATAAATTAAATTATTTAAAAAAGCTGATTACTCTTGTTATCTGTGTCAGTTCATCTTAAGCTACCCAATCCTGATTAATAGTCTGTATTCCCTAGAATGTCATACAATTTTTCATAAATATGAACGAAAATCTTCTGTAAAGTTTAAGCCCTGTGGGATTTTTACTGTCCAGTTGAAGGATGTAGCGAGTTTCCAATCTACGCAATAATGCTTCCCTGTGTCCACCTCTTTTTTGAGGTAAGATACTGTCAATGACATAATAATTAAGATCTTCTAAATTATTGCCATGACATTCCTTGAAGTGGCGGGCAACCGGGTAGGTTGCGTCACTGTTGGTAATGGCTCTCAGATGTTGTAGAACTCGCTTGTGTGCTTGAAGCTTGGTGCTTCCTACATACCTCAGCTTGCATGTGCACTCCAATACATATACTGCGAATTCTGTTTTGCAGTCTAAGTTCTTCATTATAGGTATTGGTTTGGGCTTAAATGGGGTGCTATACTCCTTCATGTTTTTTCCATATTTACAGGCTCTACACGTTTTACATTTCCTAAATCCCCCTCTTGGACTTAACCAGTTAGTTGGTACCATTACCTCTGGACTGCTTTTTACCATTGCTCATGGAAGGAGCTTTTCTGAATGTTAAAGTTGGTGACCTGGTAGTTTTGTTGAGAATGGCAATGTATATGTACATAAGCGGCGTTCATTTGTGTTCACTGTACCCCTTGTTGTAAGCAGAACGGATATCGCTAAACACTGACTGTGTTATCCCGCCAGCATAGACCCATGCACACACGTACACGACAGCCATTTTAGACACCATGGCCTCTCTGCCCATCTGTTCCCGGCACCCCTCCCCACGCGCACTGCTCATGCACCGGCCACAAGACCCTCTCCCTCTGCGTGACCCTGCTCTAGAAGTAGCACTCCTGCTTGACCCACACCCCCCATTTCCTCCCAAGAACACCCTTCCCCTCAGCTGACAAACCCCCCCCCCGGCTGCACTTGGCCTCTCGACCCAGTCCCAAGTCCTAAGACCAAGCCTCGTGGATGTACATCCCCCTTTTTCCCTGCCCAGCATAACAAAACCGTGATACACCAACCGAAGTGTCCGACCTTATCACCTGACCAACCTTTGACCTGATCATCCCCTCCTGCCCTCGTGTCTTGTAGGGATGACCAGCTGAGAGATCACAATCTCTTGTTACATTCAGGAGGGGAGGATGACATCTGAGTAACTGGTATGGGAATAGGCCTGAAGCGGGGATTCCAAGCATGCCTTTTCCTACTTCAAAGCGTCTTTATTGTAATAAGGAATGTTTGTGCATCATAAACATGTGTATAAAGGACGAAGCCTCAGAGAACTTGTTAGAGCACCTCCTGAAGACACTATGCGAGTGTCCGACATGACAGGCTCTCCTCATGAGAAATAAAACTCTATTCTTGTCTTCCTGCTTCCAGCGCCCGTCTCTTTATCTGGTAATTGTTCAAGATGGAAACTAAGAGGCGTCCTACGCCAGCAGCCTGGGCATCAGGTGCGTTATGGGCTGACTTTTCCTCAGTTTGAGTGTTCAAGACCGGGTCACTTCTAATCAAAGGCCAGTTTTTTGTCACTATTTTTCGTATGGCCTTGTACTGGAGACTGTAGGAGAGGATTAATCTGGTGGGAGCGTCATCTTTGTTAATTACAGGATTACTGCGCTCCACCAGGGCTTCTGCTTGCTGTAGGTTGACTGTTCTTTTGATTGCTGTGTTTAAGACCACTTCTGAGTACCCCCTCTCTAGGAATCTTTGTTTACTCGTCTCCTGCGCCTTTCTGCATTCCTGATCGTCACTGCAAAGCCTACGTATCCGAAGCATCTCCCCGTAGGGGATGCTCCTGATGAGGTGTGCTGGGTGATGACTGGTTCAAAAAGGGGGGTGGTGATGGTGGTTTGGTCTGCCCTGTTCCCATGATGCACTGGGCCAGGGACAGACTAATTTGCATGTAGCCAGGTTCTGAACTGGGATGGTGCAGTGAGCTAAAAAACGGTGATGGATCAAGCCCTGATCTTTTGACTGGATAGGAGTGTTCTGCTTAATTCAGATGCTCTGTCCATCACCACCCCCTTTTCTGAATCGTTTTGGCCACTATAGGAGTGGAAGGGTATGCTCAGACATGAGTCCCTTGCTCACTGCACTATCAGGATTCAAGCAAGCCGGGCCGAAGACGGCTGTAAAGCCAGAAACCGGTCCCCGGAAGCTTGTTTCCTTTCCAGTAAAGAATTGGCTTGGTAGTTTGGTCTGCCCTGTTCCCATGATGCACTGGGCCAGGGACAGACTAATTTGCATGTAGCCAGGTTCTGAACTGGGATGGTGCAGTGAGCTAAAAAACGGTGATGGATCAAGCCCTGATCTTTTGACTGGGTAGGAGTGTTCTGCTTAATTCAGATGCTCTGTCCATCACCACCCCCTTTTCTGAATGAATCGTTTTGGCCACTATAGGAGTGGAAGGGTATGCTCAGACATGAGTCCCTTGCTCACTGCACCATCAGGATTCAAGCAAGCCGGGCCGAAGACGGCTGTAATGCCAGAAACCGGTCCCCGGAAGCTTGTTTCCTTTCCAGTAAAGAATTGGCTTGGTAGTTTGGTCTGCCCTGTTCCCATGATGCACTGGGCCAGGGACAGACTAATTTGCATGTAGCCAGGTTCTGAACTGGGATGGTGCGGTGAGCTAAAAAACGGTGATGGATCAAGCCCTGATCTTTTGACTGGGTAGGAGTATTCTGCTTAATTCAGATGCTCTGTCTATCACCACCCCCTTTTCTGAATCGTTTTGGCCACTATAGGAGTGGAAGGGTATGCTCAGACATGAGTCCCTTGCTCACTGCACCATCAGGATTCAAGCAAGCCGGGCCGAAGACGGCTGTAATGCCAGAAACCGGTCCCTGGAAGCTTGTTTCCTTTCCAGTAAAGAATTGGCTTGGTAGTTTGGTCTGCCCTGTTCCCATGATGCACTGGGCCAGGGACAGACTAATTTGCATGTAGCCAGGTTCTGAACTGGGATGGTGCAGTGAGCTAAAAAACGGTGATGGATCAAGCCCTGATCTTTTGACTGGGTAGGAGTGTTCTGCTTAATTCAGATGCTCTGTCCATCACCACCCCCTTTTCTGAATCGTTTTGGCCACTATAGGAGTGGAAGGGTATGCTCAGACATTAGTCCCTTGCTCACTGCACCATCAGGATTCAAGCAAGCCGGGCCGAAGACGGCTGTAATGCCAGAAACCGGTCCCCGGAAGCTTGTTTCCTTTCCAGTAAAGAATTGGCTTGGTAGTTTGGTCTGCCCTGTTCCCATGATGCACTGGGCCAGGGACAGACTAATTTGCATGTAGCCAGGTTCTGAACTGGGATGGTGCAGTGAGCTAAAAAACGGTGATGGATCAAGCCCTGATCTTTTGACTGGGTAGGAGTGTTCTGCTTAATTCAGATGCTCTGTCCATCACCACCCCCTTTTCTGAATCGTTTTGGCCACTATAGGAGTGGAATGGTATGCTCAGACATGAGTCCCTTGCTCACTGCACCATCAGGATTCAAGCAAGCCGGGCCGAAGACGGCTGTAATGCCAGAAACCGGTCTCCGGAAGCTTGTTTCCTTTCCAGTAAAGAATTGGCTTGGTAGTTTGGTCTGCCCTGGTCCCATGATGCACTGGGCCAGGGACAGACTAATTTGCATGTAGCCAGGTTCTGAACTGGGATGGTGCAGTGAGCTAAAAAACGGTGATGGATCAAGCCCTGATCTTGTGACTGGGTAGGAGTGTTCTGCTTAATTCAGATGCTCTGTCCATCACCACCCCCTTATCTGAATCGTTTTGGCCACTATAGGAGTGGAAGGGTATGCTCAGACATGAGTCCCTTGCTCACTGCACCATCAGGATTCAAGCAAGCCGGGCCGAAGACGGCTGTAATGCCAGAAACCGGTCCCCGGAAGCTTGTTTCCTTTCCAGTAAAGAATTGGCTTGGTAGTTTGGTCTGCCCTGTTCCCATGATGCACTGGGCCAGGGACAGACTAAATTGCATGTAGCCAGGTTCTGAACTGGGATGGTGCAGTGAGCTAAAATACGGTGATGGATCAAGCCCTGATCTTTTGACTGGGTAGGAGTGTTCTGCTTAATTCAGATGCTCTGTCCATCACCAACCCCTTTTCTGAAGGGTGATGACTGGTGGCGTGTAATATTGTATTTCCTGCTGTGGCCTTACGGTTTAATTTGGTGTTTATGATGTTATCTACAATATAAATTTCCACATCCAGAAAATTAATAGTAGATCTGCTCATCTGAACAGTAAAACCCAAATTAAAAACATTGCAATTTATATTATCCACAAATCTCTAAGCTGATGATTCCGATCCCCGCCAAATTAAAAAGATGTCGTCAATAAATCTATACCAACATAAAACTTGACTCTTTAAAACTTCAGCATATTTGACATTGAGGACCTGTTTCTCCCAATAGCCCATATGCAGGCAAGCGTATATATTTTATTAAACTCAAAGTTAAGTAATTTAGGTAATGAAGATGTTCTGGAGTACAGTGCGTGCAGATCAAGAGAGAGGTCCAGGAAATAATAGACATTGATCTAGACCATGATTGATTGTTGCCTCTACAAGGCAAAATGAGGGACTGTTGGACTGCATTTTAAAATGCCCTTTATGACTCCATTTTGTGTTGCCATGCTCTCGGCAACTTGGTAAAGAATTGCCATTCACTCCCAGTCAAAACTTGCCCAACCCTCCCTGCTCCTTGTGGTTGGGCCGATTCCAAGAAGCTGCCTCTGTGCCTCACCCCCACAGCTGTGTCAGAGACTCAGCCACATCCTGTCCATTGTTGGTAACTCAGCCTGTCACGACCAGCTGCCCTGTGACCACCCCAACTGATAGAGGAAGCACGAGGTTATGCCCTGTGACCACACCAGCTGATAGAGGAAGCACAAGGCTGTACACTGTGACCACACCAACTGATAGAGGAAGCACAAGGCTGTGTCCCATGACCACACCAGTTGAGCAAGGAAGCCGGGGGCTGCGTACATTGTGCAATCAGAGACAGATGTCCCCTGGCCACGATTGCACCACACAAGACTGACGAAGAGCTTGTCAGATGAGGAACTTGTCTGAATAGGGAACTTGTACTGTGCAAATGGTCGTGGCTATTGCTATAAATATGTGTCATGCTGTGAAGTAAGCAGCAGCCTCTGTAGAATTGTCTGTGTACTATTCTGGGACCCTGTCCTCAGCTCGAGCTAATAAATTACTTGCTTCCCTCCACGGCTGGTTGTCCTGGTCTCTTTGGTAATGTATGATTGATGCAAGAAGGACCCGTAGATTCAAGGCATTTCCCTGCGCCACTGACTTTGACTCTCCCAGTGGGGGGGTCTCCAAAAAGCTGGTTCTACAACATCACAGAATCCAGGCGCTGCCACCTGCAAACATCAAAACCAGGAGCATCCAGGCGCTGCCTCTGCAAACATCACAGCATCCAGGCACTGCCCCCTGCAGACACCACAGCATCCAGGCACTGCCCCCTGCAGACACCACAGCATCCAGGCAGTGCCCTAAATACAACTGTAGCAGCATCAACCTGCAGGCGATGGGAGCACCATGAAGGCACTTGACCTCCCCCCACCCCCAAACTTGAACAGCAACATCAGACACTACCATACGGAGTTTAGAGAATCAAATGACATCACCAGACACTGCGGGTCCGGTTCCTGTTCTTTATTCCCAGCAGCCATGGTGCCCCCCTGCACAGGATGACATGGGAAAGGTGTGGAGAGACCCCTTAAAAGGGTCACGGAGGAGAAGAAAAGAGGAGTAACTAGAAAGAATTCCACCCACAGAAGAGAGTAACCACAGATTAACGCCAGCAGACTAGCAATACACCAGGAAAAGGACAGGCAAATATATTGATCTTTTCAGCATGAGCGGTCTTTGGCACCAGTGGCCAATGTCATTAGATATTATTAAACAGTCTCAGAATCTGGGAGAAAAAGTGAAGATTATTTTGGTCGGTAGGGCTTTATTTCCCCTGGGCACGCGGATCGGTGAGTGCTGCGAGGCTCGTTGCATGCCTTTATGCAGCCTGGGGCTGGGCTAGCGTGTGTGACTGGTATTACCTGTTCCGAGTACCACAGAGATTTTCTCGGAGCTCGCTGGTTGAAAGTCACCCTCCGGCCACAAGCTGCTATCTCCGCCGGTTTAGGTTATAAGCATCCCCCTTGGGATGCCTTCCTCTTCTTGCAGTCTGCCCCCTTGCTCCTCTCGCCCAGATGACCTGAGCAGCCTTTAAGATACCGCTTCCTTCTGGTTTAGCAGCGCCTCCTACACTCCTGCGGGTAAATCTGCAGTCGGCGCTTTTACTGTACCCTTCTTAAACACCATGGTGCATCGAGTCGGAGAGGCTTACGGTAGCTCCGCGCAGTGTACAATATCCAGTGTGCAAGTGAGCAATGGAGCAGACGAAGCAATTGGAAAACACATTTTGGCAGTCATGGCAGTGAAGTGAAGGAAAACACAAGGATGTTTGTAGGAGGTCTTCGTACTCGAGCGCATGAAGGATCACACATGGCATACAAGCGGTGACGCTGTCCGCACAGCTCCAAGTTTCCGAGGTCCTTGCGTGAATAGCTCTTGCAGTCCAAGATATACTGTTATAAAAACAGGAACTCCGACTACGGGACATAGAAAGCAAAGAACAAGACGTCAGCTGTTCTTTCTTTTACTTGCTTCCCCGTGAAATGCATCCAAAAAAGAAGAAGCCTAGGAGTGGTGCACGTGTGCGCCACAGCGAGACATGTGGCTTCAATTATCACGCCCGTGTCTGGGCACGACAATTGAAAGCACATGACGGCCGGTGCTTGTAACAGACAGCAATAGGCTGTGGGCGGAGCACTGCACCCGCCTTTGGCCTATTGTGTGCTCTGTTTGTGAAATACACGCACGCACAAAGCCAATCCCATAACACAAAAGAAAAAGCACATGCACGAGCATGTGCAATTTCTAGGTACATTTTGAAACCCCCTACAAAATGTCTCGCTGCCGCGTGCATACGCAATGCTACGCAGGCGCGAGACCTAAAAAGGAAGTAATAAAGATATTTCTCCTCATTACACTTCACCTGGGAGGCTTAGCATGTTCATGCATTCTCTGGTCTACCAGTAATGGATAATCTGGGAATACCTACACTTGGGGTAACCTTTTGCCCCTGACCACTGGCACCGCAAATTGCATTTTGCAATATATTTTCATTATTATCTTCATTGCTCAATCACTTTCTTAACCTTCTTTTATTCACTCCATTTTTTCATCACTCTTGTATTCAGAAACTTTCCAATCCGCATGCAAGTAATTACAACAATTTGCCAGGTTTCTAATGCTCCTGCTTGGCCATCCGAACCTTTCATCAAGAACACGACATTAGCCAAATTCATGTGTAGAAGTTTATTAAATCTGGGAATACACCATAACCCATGGGTGGATGCATGGGAACACCAATGCTCCGATCATAGAACAAGTCCCTGGGGCAGGGTAATGCAACACAGCAATTTACGCTGTAGATTTATCAAGCAAAGCAAGGCCACACAACGTGGCCATACGTGGCTTGATAGAGCTAACTTAACAGTTACGTTGCTCTTGTGTCCTGTTGCGTGAACTCTTTATTAAATATGCCCCTATGTGTTTGCCTCTCTTTGAAAGTAAATGTCATCTTTTAAATATGATGGATAATAGTTTTGTATTGTGTTTGCATATGCATGTAGCTCTTTTTAAAATGCATTTATCAGAAAAATGTCACTTACAACTGTGAAATTAGATTCCTCTCATTTTTAGATTTTTAGGTTTTGCCTGCACAGCATTTGCGCTGTGCTTGTGAAAACTATTGTATTCAATATAAATCTTAAAAGGAGCTTAAATCCCGCCCGTTTGTTTCTCATCTGCTTCTCATCAGTTTCCTGCTCCCCAAATACTGTTCAAATCTGCTTTGGTGGAACTATGCTTGTCACAAAGTTTTGCCCCTTTCTGTATTTTGTCTTGCAGCAGATTTATATCGCAGAGCACATTAACTGGAGAGTTGAAGTGATTTTGCCCAGAATCACAGGATGTTACACTGCTGAGACTCGAAACAGGATCCTCAGCTCTCGAGTCAGCAGCTCTGGTTTAATGTCTAAGCTTGTTTTCTTGTGCCTTTTCCTTGTATGGTGGTGAGGTGTTGGCTGGACCCCTCATGATGTGGCCATTCTTCAGGCAATAACGGCCAATTCACTTATGAGCAGTGAGGCGGGCAGGTGCGTGGGGGGGTGGAAGTGAAAAACGAGGGAGAAAATAAAAAATTAAAAACCACTTACCTTGCGCTCGACACATCGCTGACTCAATGATGCAGCGACTGCAATGTAAGTGTTTTTATTCATTTATTTTATTTTCCCTATTCGGTATGATGATTCTCTCCCCCTAACTCCGCCCCACCCCAACACACTTACCTGCACGAGCCACCACTGTCTTCAGCCATGTGTACATGCCAATTGTACTAATTTATTTTGGTTGCCGGGGCACTGTTGTTTATTTGGCCTTTGTGGGCGATGCGAGGGCGTCGCTTCTCTCGTGTTGCCTCAATGTGCTTTTTGGAGGCAAGATTATGGCGGCTGTGGGGACACTGCATTTGCCTCATTGATTTTATGAAGCGTTTCTTAGTGCTTCATTTTGAGTGGCTTTACTGGCACTTCCTCTTGCATTTGCTTCTGTGTGCACATTGGGTGGCTGCGGGGGCACCACTAAGCCGTATTTGCATAATGTACTTTTGTGGAGTATTTAAATAATGCATTTCAGTTGTTATAATGTATATTCACCATAACACAGTTCAGATGATTACAATCTACCTCCTCCAGCACTGTGGTAGAACAGTCCTCAGAACCAGCCTCTTCCTTTGCCGGAAATAGCCCTCATATGCCCTAGTTGCAGACACTATTAGGGCAGTACTGAGCCAAATCGCACCCCAGCACATAACAGTAGGGTGCCCTTAGTCGTCCCATTGGCAAGAGTCAAAGCAGGAAGTCCCTCATCTGTTTAAACATCATCTGGGGGTGCCTAGAGTGGCAACCTATAAAGCATCACAAGGCGAGGGATTGGTCTCTTCTTTCTCTCCACTGCGCACTGCCAACATACCTCATTAATCACCCACCCACTCCCGGAGGAAGGAGGAATTGGTAGGATTTCTTGCAAATGAAACAAGCATTTGCAATGCGATAGGTCTCGCATTATTAAAGTTTGAGCTATTGGCATTGCTAATAAAAATGCAACACCAATAGCTCAAACATTCAGTAATGCGAGACCTAATGCATTGCAAATGCTTGTTCTAAAACTGCTTCTGGATTTGTCAGTATGTCATAACCAATCTTTTCTAAAGTGTTCTGCGAAGACTAAGTCCTTTGTCAGGTTCCATGAAAGCCAATAAATTAAACCCATTCTATTAAATCATAGCATTGTGGAAGCAAAAGCCAAAGGGGGCGTCAGCGAGGTAAACAAGCACTAAATATGCATTGACACTGATCTTTCTCCACCACATATTAAATTTTGTCAGCAACAGATCTAAATATTAAGAGGACATGAAACTAGACCATGCTGAATTTTTATTATATGATTGTAAGCTGGTATAGATATCATCTCCTGGGCTACTTGTAACTCACATCATTTCCTGTTTTCATCATGCTTATGCTACTGCATAGCTTTCGCTCATGATTGTTGATTCTAGCCAAAAAGTCTCATGGACTTTCATGAGGGAAAGGTACACAAGATCATTTGTTCTGGCAAACAGATGTTGAAAATGGTTATCTCACATTGAAGAGCTTGGTGAAAGTCACTATTTGTCCTATAGACAGCCTCCTCTTGTAGCGTGCATTAAAATGTGCATTTCCTACATATTACACCCTCTATGAGCAAAAAATACACCCACCCCTAGATGAAGCCTGTATTTATACATCCATGCATCCATCTTTTTGCCTGATCATCCTTCAGTTCATCTGTATGTGCCTTTTCGATTATTTTTTAATATACATTTGCTGTGGGGGCTATATGTGAACTTATATGTTTGCTGCCTGTGTGTTAGACTGTGTTGGGTTTTATAAACTTATGGTTAGTTTATGGTCTTGGGTACCTGACTCTCCCTGTCTCACCTTGGCATCTGTCTAGCAGCTTACCATGTATCCTCTCTGCGAAACTCCAATTCCTTATTACACTGTTTACCACCTCTCTTCATTTAGAGCTCTTAACATCTCCTGATTATAATTTCCAACTCACGCACTGTATTTAATTCTACGGCGTCCTCCTTTCCAACCACAGGCTTAAAGTTATCTATCAATTACCACAACATGTTTGAGGAAGCTAATTCCATTCACAAGACTCATTTCTCATTTCATGTCTTTTATTCTTTCCTCTCTGCACTTCTCTCACCTCTAGTGGTTTGAGGCAGCTTTAGGGCAGTATAAAGTGCTACACAAGTAACCAATGTATAATTTACACGTCTCTTAGTTTGTGTGTATGATTCACTATATATAAGGTGTCTATGTGCATTGGTGCGTGTAGGTGTGGGTACATGGGTACCGGTTTGTCTACCAGTTTCTGTCTGAGGGGTGCTGTATGAGTGTCAGTCAGTATATGTTCAGAAAATGTCTTCGGATATTTTGCGCTGTCTGCCAGCTTACAAGTGCGTGTCATGCCAGTAGGGTGACTGTTATTTAAAGGTGTGTTGCTGACATTGGCGTTAATCTACAGGTAAAGAGTTCAACTGAGCCTTTTATCCTTCAGAGTTTGATTAATCAAGAGTTGGTAAATTAGATAAGTGTGACACTTGTTAACTACAGCAATTACAAATTGCAGAAGAGTGGTATAAAGTGTCACATAAAAACGTCACTAGTTGTAGCTTTGACCAGTTCAGTGTGTGGCATGTACTATATAAAAGTCAAACCTACTGGCATTGTCAGTGCTTTTTTAAATAAATATTGGAAGGTTAGGAAGCCAATGTTCCTTGTTCCTACTCCGTGCTGATATCCAGGTGGCAAAACGTTTGGGAACCGTGCAATTAAGCCGACACTCACCAGAGAGACGCCGCCACCGCCAGGAGTCACATAAGGGCACCCAGGCACTCGTGAGAGACGCCGCCACCGCCAGGAGTCACATAAGGGCACCCAGGCACTCGTGAGGACGCCGCCACCGCCAGGAGTCATCCCACAGCCGAGAACTCGCGCCGCCGCTCCGGGACTACAATTCCCGGCAGCCTACGCGGCGGCGCGCTCTGTGACGCCGAGAGAGCGCCAGGAGGTGCACAAAAACAGCGCTGCACCCGGCGGAGAGGGGGAACCGTGCAATTAAGCCGACACTCACCAGAGAGACGCCGCCACCGCCAGGAGTCACATAAGGGCACCCAGGCACTCGTGAGAGACGCCGCCACCGCCAGGAGTCACATAAGGGCACCCCGGCACTCGTGAGGACGCCGCCACCGCCAGGAGTCATCCCACAGCCGAGAACTCGCGCCGCCGCTCCGGGACTACAATTCCCGGCAGCCTACGCGGCAGCGCGCTCTGTGACGCCGAGAGAGCGCCAGGAGGTGCACAAAAACAGCGCTGCACCCGGCGGAGAGGGGGAACCGTGCAATTAAGCCGACACTCACCAGAGAGACGCCGCCACCGCCAGGAGTCACATAAGGGCACCCAGGCACTCGTGAGAGACGCCGCCACCGCCAGGAGTCACATAAGGGCACCCCGGCACTCGTGAGGACGCCGCCACCGCCAGGAGTCATCCCACAGCCGAGAACTTGCGCCGCCGCTCCGGGACTACAATTCCCGGCAGCCTACGCGGCGGCGCGCTCTGTGACGCCGAGAGAGCGCCAGGAGGTGCACAAAAACAGCGCTGCACCCCGCTTCGCGGGACGCGTGTGGGACGCCCGGGGCGAAGCCCGGGCAAAGGGCGGGCCCTCTACGGCCCTCATCGGCAGGAATCGCCAGGGACAGGGCCCAGAAACTCTGCCTAAATCGTTGCCAGTAAGTCAATTATAATTATAACGCATTTGTTTTTTCAGTAAAGCCTCTTTGGGTTCAGCTACCACAGCATCACCTTGTGCAATCCCCCACGTTGCCACTCATCATGTCAAAGGCAAAATCGATTCCAGCAGTCAATACTATTGAAAATTACATGGTCCAGAAGGTCGCAAAGATTAATAGCGACAGGAGATCCTCATTGGGGTTGAGTCTTTCTCCTGAACTGCTATTTGAGGACACGCCTCTACCTACTTCTACTTTTGACATTAGTAATGAGGTATTTCAGACACCTGAGATTAACCCCCTAACCCAGCTACTGGTAGCTATTGTGGACTCGGCTTCTGAGAGTATACCAGGGGAAGAAATAATATTGTTAGAAGAGGAGCCCCCTGTTCCGGTACCAGCTCCTAGAGCTGTTAAGGGGGGGGGGGAAAGAACCTCTCAAAACGGGGCGGCCTTCGCTCAAGTAAAAAACGTCCTGATGCATCCTTATCCGGAAATACTGGAGAAGAAACAAGGGGAATTCCTGGAGGGAAGCTACTCTTGGACGAAGAACAACTCAAGAAATTGTTAAATGCCCTAGATAATAAAATTAAAATTATCACCAAACCTCTCCTAAGTAAAATAGACCATCTTACGGAAGAGGTGAATAGACTGGGGGCCTTCTGCAAAAATCTTTAGAAGAAACTACCAACATTACTAACCAGAAAACTCTCAGAGTTGAATCTAAAATTACACAGACAGCTCCAAGAATAGAACTATTGGAAAACACTCCCCTTATCCCTATGTTTACTACTGATATGGGAGGGGGGGTTGTCAGGGGATCAGACATTAATATCGGTGATTCTGAAGGACCAGGTCAAAGGGACAACCAGGTAGATCCAAATGTAGAGAAAGGGCATGTAGAATTAATTGTGGAGGCATCTCCCCTGATACTCGTTCTGGCAAATGTTTCCCTTTTAGAGCCCGGGCAAGCAGAGAATACTCCTTCTCTGATAAATAAATCACTTCATTGGTTATCGAAGAATATGGCCTTCACCCCGGGAGGTATGGACCAGCTGGCTCAAGAAGTAGTAAAAGCTAGAAGAGTGGAATGGATTGGGGGTGGTATCAAAAAATTCAAAGGGGACTGCGTGGTGTTACATCTTTCTGACCCCGAAGTGCTTCCAAACATCCTTGTAAATATATATCCCCCTCAGCGTAGATCCACAGAAATAGTTCCATTAACACTAGACTTCTTTTAAGCAAAAAAAGGGAATTTATTAAACCCCACAGTCCTTAAAACAAAATGGAACCCCGAAGTGAAAAAAGGTAAACCATTTTTCATAACAAATAACTGGGGTGTACCGATAGAGAACAGATTCTCTGCCCTTTCTGGTCTCAAAGAGTGTGATTGACTGAAAGGGCGGATGAGTAAAGGTATGGATAAAACTGTAGGGTCTCAAGTAAGGGGAATAGGTGTTGCTATGAAGTCTATTGCAACTAAATCTAGTAATGAGGGGACACCTAGCTCTAGAGGGGATCATTATAGTACTGTGGGGCACTTGACATCGATTCACAGCAGCATTGAATGCAGAGGCGAAATTAGCCCCCTCTCTAATCTGACCAATACCCCCCATGCCTATCCCTCCCTTTATGGGAGGGATAGGCAGTTAAAGACAGGTCTTAAATTTCTTTCGTGGAATCTGGCGGGAATTCATTCATTCATTCTAAACTTGAGTCCCCCGAATGGTGTGAATGTATAGATAGCCATGATGTTATCATGCTTCAGGAGACTTGGGCAGTGACCCCCGTTTATCGGCAGGGCTTTTTAAATTTTTTTGCCCCTGCAAAAAAGAACCCAAAAGGGCGGCCCTCAGGGGGACTAATTATATGGGTACGCAATCATTAAAATGTTCCATCAAAGTGAGGCCAGTTAGCAACTATGATCTACTCCCAATCATGATAACATGGGCTGATCGTCAAGACATGGTCCTTTATAACAAAATTATGTTCCACAAGAAGCATGGGTGGACTTTTTTAAACCCCAATATGCTGATAACTCGATTTCGACACCCCATCCGCTCCCCAAAATGGTCTTTTACAGACACGAAATATTCTCTTTGAGAGATGTAAATGTAGCATTGGACGGGGTGACTAGAGGCAGGGCTCCAGGTATTGATGGAATACCGGCAGTTGTATTTTTATCTGACCGGGCTAACTGGTGCCAATATTTTTTATGGCTTGCGAATTCTATCGCACAAGGAGCTATGATACCATCTTCATGGAAGGGTGCGGAGATTATTCCTGTTTTTAAAAAAGGGGATAAGGCTTTACCAAATAATTATAGGCCCATCAGCCTTATCGACACAGCACAAAAACTGATGGGCAGAATGATACAAAATAAAATACAAGCCTGGATAGATGATAAGGATATCCTTTCCCCGTACCAAGCCGGCTTCCGACCCTTAACTAGCTCCGTTGACCAGGTATTCCACTTTTTAACTCTCTACTGGAAAAATGTGTCTCTGACAAATGGCCCACTATATGCTGTCTTCGTTGATCTGAAGGCAGTATTTGATTTAGTACCCAGACAAAAACTTTGGATTGTTTTAAGTGATCTTGGCATTAGCCCCGAGTTATTGACTCTGCTCGTGCGTATGCACGAAAATAACTACGCAAGAATTAGGTGGGGGGGACAGAGAGACGTCACAGATTCCTTCCCCGTGGAGCGAGGGGTAAGGCAGGGATGTGTCCTGGCCCCCGCCTTGTTCTCTCTCTATATTAATGGCGTAGTATATTTTTTAAAGAAATCTCCAACAGATGCTCCATTGCTAGATGGGGAGCGGGTTCCAGTATTAATGTTTGCTGATGACACTCTACTGGTTTCACGGACCCCCTGTGGTCTACAAAAGACAATTGATGCATTTGGAGAATTCTGTCGGATTCGGGGTTTGGAGCTAAATACCTCAAAGACCAAGTTCATGAATTTGAATCCCGCTAAGCAATTCAAGGGAAAAATATATTTTAATGGGTGTTTTTTGGAAGAAGTGAATGCTTTTACCTACATTGGCATTTCTTTGCAGGGCAATATGAATTGGAAATCTCATTTGGATTTTGTGATCTTAAAGTTCCACCAGCTGGCTGGGGCCATAGCGCAAAAATATAAATCTTCATTAACAAAACCTATTCAGCCCATAATGGAGGTTTATAGTATGAAAGTGCTGGGCGCCTGTCTTTATGGATCAGAGCTATGGGGCTTCACCAATCTGAGCGCTTTGACTATTGCAGAGAACAAATTTTTTCGCCGGTTGGTTGGTGTCCCACAGAGTACCCCATCGATTCCGCTCCTATATGACCTTGGGAGGAAAAAGATTGAAGATATGGCTCGATTGCGCCCACTTCTATATTGGAGGCGCATAAAGACTACGCCAGAATTGAGCCATTATGCGTCAGCTCTTATGGACATTGTTGAATCTGATCGTTCCATAAAATAGCTTGGCTCAAAGAAATTAGGAACTTGCTTCAAAAGTTGCACCTAGATCACTTATGGACTGCCATTGACCCCTCCGCTTTTCCATCTAAAGCGATACTGAAAAAAATGTACTGGGACAAGGTATGTCACTCCGCTTTAATTTCCGATCATCCGTCTATGATGGTATCCCAGTACTTGGAGATAAAAACAATCCCAAAATATGAATTGTACTGGGATCTGATTACAAAACCCATGGACAGAAAGCTGTACTTCCAGTTTAGAGTTGGTTCCCTACCTCTAAATGCTTTCACTTTTAAATGGTCACCAGGCAATGTAAATACATGTTGTCACTGTAAGGTACATGTTGAAGACATCCCACATTTTTTGTTTGTTTGCCCATTATATGCTGCCCCAAGAGGTAGATGGCTAAAACCGGTTTGCAGGAATCTGGGTACAAGAAAGCACCTAGAAGCATTGAGAATATTAAGATCAAATTGTGCTCCTAATCTTGCAATCACTTTAGCCAAATACTTGGGATGGGCCTGGATAATTCGCATGCGCACTTTAAACCCCAACTGATTAATTAAGATGGATTATATTTATTCTAGGACTAGCCCCATTTCCTCATGAACTAAGTATTGTGACTCTGACTTCCTTTTTTAAATGAATGTATTTTTAAAATGTAAATATTCGCCAGCATTTTTTCGTACTTGATTGTATTTAATGTGTATTTTAGGTTGATCTTAAAGTTTAGTATAGTATTTATAATTGTTTAGGATAGGGGAAAATGCTTTTATGACAATGCTGTCGAATAAAGTATTGAAACTTGAAACTTGTTTGTAATATTCAAGAAATTTTCTTACCTTTCAGATGAAAATGATAACATCTCCGAGTAGAAAGCAACAGGTGCTACCGCTGCTTGACTGTCAGCCCCTATCAGAAGTGCCGTGGTGCCATCTCCCCCGCCTTAATTAGACCAATTACACGAGTGAAATAGATGAGGTTAAAGACTCCGTAACTAGTGGGTTTACGGCTCAGGGGCAGACCTGGCCTGGTTCAAGGGCTGAGGGAGGGCAGGGGAGTTACAGACAGAGGCTGGGGAGATGACAGCCAGGTAAGACAGCTTGAGGTTGACTGACACGGGAGCTGACAAGGCGAAATGTGCAGTGTTTTAGAGGGAGGCCGATAAGGATCTCCGAGAAGATTTTTAACTGGAGGTTTTATTTCCACTTCGCACCTTTGCCCCTTTTCCCGTCACTTGCTGCGCGCTGGGTTTGAGAAGATGGAAGTTGCCTTTTGTCTGCGTAAGGTCAGACAGAGTTATTTTGTTGCAGAAGGGCTTTAACGCTCCGTGAGCACACAGAAAGGCCCAGCAGGTATCACTCACATTGCTCCAGATACCGTGTACCTTCTATTGACGATTATATATATAGCACACGCCACATAGAGCAGTCTCTCGGCGCTTGAATAATAAAAGGAGTGTTATCATTATTCAATTATGCTCGTCTTTTCAGTCTTGGGTGGGCGAGAAGCTGCGGTGTCACAACGAATTAAACCAGGTCATTACGGAGACTGTTTTCAGCACCGGACTAGCGTGCTAGGCTAATGCATTCTGGGTACTGTGGGCTCGTTTAGCTTCCATGTTACTTATTAGACTAAACCACTATACGCAGGGCAACAAGCAGAAGGTAGCAAATTATTTATCTGCAACACTGAGCACAAATATAAGCCTGTCACGGCATATAGGCTCAATATGCCCAGATGGAAAGCATGCAGGGCAGAGTATACGCACAACCTGCAGGGTGACTTTCTCGGGGTCACCGAAGGGCCATCACATCAGGGGCTGGCACGAGGAAAAATATCTCCCGCACACCCTTGTTCACCTTTATATAAAACTTTCAAAAAATAAATTCATCTGCAAATCTACTGTTCTTCCGAAGGGACCCACGCGCAGCTCAGTCAAACCACATCAGTCCTGGTCTGCAGCACACTGCTGTTCCAGCACTGGAGTCCGAACAGGGCCAGGGCTCTTCCAATGCACCTCATTCCTTACCATCAAAACGCTGCAACTCCAGCAGTTAGAGCCGCGCGCAGGCCTCTGCTGGGTCACTGCATGCTTTGAGTCACAAGAAGCATCCCTCGCGCAGCCCCCCCCTCCCCAAAAATGCTTGTTAGCCTTGAATTCGCTTTTGTCTGCAGGTTCATGCATACCACTCGTGTGATCTTGATTATGCACCCAGCTTTCACACCTGCCCCAGTTCAGCAAATGTACTTGAACCTTTTTATTGATCCGGTAAAGGATGCCCCTGTCGTGTAGGTGTTTTAGTCTCGAGGTGCCTACGGCTGCACATCACACACCTTCTCCGCGGTGTCCAGTCCTGCCCTGGGTGCAGGCGCTTGATCGGCCTCGTGGCGGGGTAGTAACTCATCCAGACCCAGAGCAATCACTTGGGAAGACACGGCAGTGACGTGTACAGAGATAGACGAAACGGGATGAAATACCCCTCGGAAACAGGTCTGTTTCACATCTGAAGCCAAATGAATAACAAGACGTGATCAAAACCGAAACCTGTTGTGGGGCGGGACTTCCGTCTTTGAAGCCTGCGCCCACGGAGTGACTGGCCCAGAGATGACCAGTGGTGACGCAGGGCTCCCATGCCCGAGGGAGAGCCCCGCAGAGGCTGCAGAGTCCGGAGTGGCGCCGATGCGGTGAGTGGGGTTTGGGGGGGGGTGTCTGTATGTGTGCGCTCGTGTGTGTGCATGCGTGTAGGTGCACTCGTGTGTGTGTGTGTCTGTGTGTGTGCGGGTGTGTGTGTGTGTGTGTGCGCGCGTGCGTGTGCGTAAGCAGGGGAAGATGTGCCTGTGTGTGTTGGAGGCTAAAGGAGACAGGAGATGGTGAATGCGCGCGCGACCTGATCCGATTACGGCAGGCGGCGCGTGCACATCTCTTGTCTCCCTTAGCTCCTTGTAAGCAGAACCGCCGACAATAGGCCTTGCTCTGTGACAGGGCTTTTGCCCTGTATCACAGGGCGAGACCTAAAAAGGGAGCTACCCAAAATTTGGACTGATTTACAGGTACCCCAGCAGGGACGGAGCGCTAGGCAGTGCCCTGGTGTATGTGGAACTGAGTGATGGAGGGAAGTTGCAAGTAAGTTATGCCCCGGATGCTCTAGGTTGAGGGCGTGGGCGATGGATATGGAAAAGGGGCCTGTTGCCACTTTTACATTCCAGTGTTGCCAACTGTTATATTGCTTGCACAATCTTACAGATGTTTTACTGATCGTACGCCTTGTATTCTCATAACAATGTCTTTGGTTGATCTGATGTCCTTTGTTTTCAAAACAATAATCAATGCCTAACTATTGTTATTATTCCTCACTGATGCAATGTGACTGTGTGAATAACATGCTACACCCTTGGTTAAACCACATTAATGGCATTTGTCTATCTCCTTGGGAGTCGTTTCAGTGGGGAGCAGTCAGTTGCACATTGGGGCACACTATGACTCCTCCTCAGACTGTCCCTGCCAGCTCTTAATACTCAACAGGTTCCTAAATTAATATTACAGAACTGTCTCCAGATATCACTGGGCGATACTGAGGAACCAAGGAAGACTGGAGTGTTGCAATCGAAACGCCCACCTTCCCCTTGAATATAATGTTTTGCCATGGCTGACTTGTGTTTCCATTTTTCTTTTCTCAATTGAGTGTTATGAGTAGCTTTGTAAAATTGATAAAAACATTTTGAATGTTCTTTGGGAAGGGATCGGGCACATCATTGTTTATTTTTCCCTAAGGTGACAAATAATTGTCAGAAAATGTCCGGCTGGATGTTGATATCTCACAGAAGCCAAGCAATCAGGGCCGACTTTTACCAGAGCCATCCTCAAAATACCCCCCTCGCCAACTTCATGCACTTGTTTCTGCTTCCGTACACGTAAAATCTCCCCAGTCCTTTCTACTTGAGCCTATCTTTTTCCACTTCTCAGCATTATGGCATTATGTGGATCTCTTTACATCTTGGCACGGATCGGGCCTTCTGGACCTACAATGGACAACCCTGGTGTATGTGAATGTAGTATAAGTCAGTTCCAGATTACCACGTTTGTTATGCATTAGAGGTATCTTTGGTGTCACCTATGCATTTAAAAAGCTCCTTCAGCTTTTTTTGCCTGTCCCAGTAATCATGTCACGTCACGAGTCACGATCCTTCCAGAAACGCTAGTGTCCGCCTAAAATCACGCGACAATTCCTTGCACTGTAGGGGATACTAGAAGCCACTGCCTCTCACTACATTTGCACTGGCCCCTGACACAAAGTCCTGGCTATTGAAGTGTCGCATTACTTCTGTGACCTTTGTGCGACCTTCACCGTGATGAGAAGAGATTTACTACCCATTTTTAACAGCTGACTTCGACAAGAGCTGCAGGTCGACTTCAATCATTAAAATACATGATCCGAGCATAATTAATGTTTTCTATTTGAAAAAAGGTATGAATTATACATTAGTTCGTTCCCTGCAACCTTTTCCGAGCCCACAGGTATCACTCCCACCTGGATCTTCACATGAGCAAATATCGTTTTATGTATGTGTTTGTGAACGAACAAATACGGCCAAACACTGTGCGTAGTATGGGGCGGTACCCAAGAAGGCAGGCAGGGAAGCGAATACTTAGATCGATGGAGGCGACCACCGATGAACAACACTATGCAATGACAGTGCATTATGTATATAGTACATCACACAATTAGATTCCAGTACATTTACTTACATTATAGGACATGACATGAAGTGATTTGCCCAGGATCACACAGTGGTTGGTGAAGTACAGACTTTGGGGCATATTTACAATTACTGGCGCATCCCTGCTAATTTGCAGGGATGCGCCAGTAATTGTGCGCCATGCCTCCGCCACCCATGATGCGGCGCATTTACAATGCAGCGCACCATGGGGCAAAAACAGCACAGATGCGTCACACATCTGTGCCGTAAAGGTATCCCATTGCTGGAGTTGCGTCGCATGCGCAACGCAGCTCCAACAATGCTATGGGGGTCCATTCTACTAATGCTGCGTCAAGCCTTACGCCTGCTTCAAGCAGGCGCAGGGTTTTGACGTAGCATTGGCCTAAAAGTGACTGAGTGAAATCTTGTAGATTTCACTCAGCCACATTTAGGAGGCGTTCCAGCGCCGGAACGCCCCCCACTGCACCAAAATGCCTCCTTAAGGCGCAGGGCTTTACAACGTGACGCATCTCCCAGATGCGTCACGTTGTAAATAGCCCGCACTATGGCGCATCTTTTGCGCCGCCGCTGCGTCACAAAAGTGACGCAACGGTGGCGCAAAAGAGGCGCAAGGGGCTTGTAAATCTGCCCCTTTGTGATTAGGTTAGGGTCGTCATAATTTAGCTACTGGAACACAACTTCTCCTCTAGCATTGTGTTTATGTGATGAAGAGAGTGCACATCATGTGGGACAATGACCTACTAAACAAATCAATATCCTTTTCTCCCCGAGTTCCTTGTAGCGAGAATAGATTTCTATGTAGTAATTATTATTTTAAGTAAGCAGGTAGTAAGTCATTAAGGTCTGTCTTATAGAACATCATGGCTGTATTGCCAGCAGCATCGGTTAACCTGGATAATTAAAACTCAATTGCACAAAAATAAACTACAGAATAAGTGTCTGCACTCAAACGTTTCACGTTAAACTGGAGTTCCTAACTGGTATTGATCAATTAAGGTGACCGTTTTTATGCTGAAAGTGAGAGTGCTGCCCATCAATTAGGGTTGCCTGCAACTGAGTGAAGGTTTACATTGGGTCAGCTTGCGGCATTGTTGTTGGCGGTGTTTTTAGGTTGTGCCTGCACAACACTTGTGCTGTGCTTGGTAGGTATCGCCTGGAGAGAGCTTGCGCTGTGCTTGTGAAATTTATTGTTTTTAATATAAATCTTACAAGGGGCTATTTATTGGTTCCTGCTCTTGCCTCCCACTTTTCCTCAATTTCTATTGGCTGTAGCATATTTTTCTGTATTTGTCAATGGTTGTTTCTCATCTGTTTCTCTTATCAATATCCCGCATCCGAAATACTGCTTTGGTGGAACTATTTTTTCATAATGTTTTGCACAGCCGCGATCCTTGCAGGTAACAGCGGTGGGGCGATGGGGTAGGGGGCATTCCTTACATGGCTCCACCGCCCTGCCTCTGTTACCTGGTTTTGCCTCTTCTGTATTTTTGAATTGCAGCAGATTTATATAGCGCAACTTATCAACCAGACAGATGGAGTGATTTGTCCAGAATCACAGGATGTTGCACTCCTGAGACTCGAACCGGGATCCCCATCTCTCAAACCAGCAGCTCTGGTTTAATGTTTGCGTGCACAGCGCTTGTTTTCTTGTCCCCTTCCCTTGTAGGGCTAGTGAGGCATTGTTTTCGCCTCTTGTGATGCAACCATTCTTCAGGTATTTGCATATCCCAATTGTACTCATTTATTTCGGTTGTCGGGGCAGTGTTATTTATTTGGTGTTTGCGGGCAGCGGGGAGGATGCCGCTTCTCTTGTGTTGCCTTTATATGCTTTTCAGCTGCAGCGTTATGTTGGCTGTGGGGACACTGTGTTTGCCACATTGATTTTATGAAGCATTTCATATTACTTAATTTTGAGCTTCTGCGGTGGCGCTGTCTCTCACATTTGCTTCTTTGTACCAGTTGGCCAGCTACAGGGTGCCGTCATTGCTGTATTTGCATAATGTGCTTTAGTGGAGTGGCTGCAAAGGCTCCCTATTTTGTATGGGTGCTGCTTTATTCACTCTTAAATTGCACAAGTTTCCCCTGAGCATTATAGTGCTTGAGCGCTAGCCGTCTTGCACCAGCATGCTCTTGTCAGGGGAACATTGCCTTGCACTGATTCTCCAGCTTGGTGCTTCCTTGTGTTATGGCCAGGCTTTAGCCCCGGGCAGTTACAATGCGCCGCTGGGGTTTCTAATCACTCATGAGGCTGGGTGCGTGTGGTCTTTATGTAGGCATTTAGCCTTTCTATGCTATGGCATTACTTCTGGTGCTGGGACATAGCGTTCTTACCTGAGTGTCTTGGGTTACCTCCTATTATCAGGTTACAGAGGCCCCTCCCTTGCTGTTTTTTTTATTTTGAAGGTGGTATGTTTTTTGCCTTCACAGGCATTTGTTATTTACAGGCATGGCATATTAACTGATCAACCCCCGCTGAGCTTTTAACCAGGAATGTCCTCCTCCCTGCTCTTTTTTTTTTCCACCCTCTTTATATTATCACCAGTTACTGCACAATATATTGCCTTTCTCAGTAAACAAGTCATAACACTTTTACAGAGTCCCCTTAACTTATATTGCACAACTGCTCAACAAGCTAAAATTTAGGGACAACAAATATTACTAAGCACATAGGCGAAACCTAATGCATTTACCAATGCTTGTTAAAGCATACTACCTGCATGTGGACATGAAAACGCTGTTGCCATTGATACATGAAACCATGCATTCCCTGTTGCTGGAGTTTTATTCAATATTTGGATATTTTATTGTCAACATTTATGTGTGAATAACATTTGGACTTTTCTTTGTTGTACCTTCCATGCTTTCTTATGATGACAATGAAATACTTAACTTATTTGTTTTTTATTTCTGTGGGGAAATTGAAATTTTGGGGCTGATTACGATGTTCGGTGGCAAATTTCTGCACAACACTGTCTCGGAATCGTGAATGACCATCTAGCGGTTCTGCCCGACCGGATATGATGCGTTTGAACACTGTTTGGTTGGAGTCTCATTGTTCCCTATGAGAGCTAGTGTTCCTCCCAACAACACAGGCTCCTATGAGGAAATGGGGTATGTGTGTAAAACCCCTCATTGTGCCTACCACACAGTGCAGGGTTTTACAGGGGTACCCTTAGGTATCCTTTTGGGACCCAAATATAGATCACAGAGGCAAGAGGGCCCTGCCAAGGGCCCCCAAAGTCACTTTCCGACAGCCTTTTCGTGTCAGACAGGCCACTCAGAAAGGCTGTTGAGAATGGACATCATAATCGGTCAGTCAGAAATGCTGTCCATAGAGGTGCACGATGCGGTTCTGACTGATATGGATACTTCGAGAGCCAGTCGGAACCAATTCAGAATGACCAACCGGTTTATGTTCAGACCGCGAACATCGTAATTGTTCGGTCAGATTGTAAACCGAACAGAAGGGTTCTGACACAGTCAAGGAGATTTCAACTGTTGGGCAGAGACTTTCCACCTGACATCGTAATCGGCGCCTCAGTTGTAGTGTTTTTCACTAGATACACAAAGAACTCTGCAGCATGTGCTTCTAAATTGTAAGTTATTTCTAAACACAGCACATCCGCCCTAGGTCAGTGCCTCCCTCCAGGCCAGCGCCCAGGATCAGTGACAAAAAATCGACACTCAAAATATCGACCTACAAAATTACCAACACACAAATATTGATAACATAAATTTTGATACTATATGCTTATTGAAAAAAATACACAAATATCAACACAAAATTATCAACAAACATTAGCATCGATATCAATAATATCAATAAAACAGTGTCATAACTAGTATCAAAAACATTAAATAAACATACAAAATGACACAAATATCGATAACAAAAATATAGATCATAAAATTACCGCCCCATAAAAAATATCGACAGCTTAAATATAGTTTTAATACCACAATATATAACAAAATAATATAAACAATATCACAAAAACAACACAAAATATTATATAAATACATTTAACATTAAATATATTTTAATTCAATATAATAACTTTAACATATTAAAACTCACCACATTTATCACACTTACAAAAACTACATATAAAATAAATATTTTTTTATATAAATGCAATGCAAAATAAAACACAAATAATATACTATTACACTATAATTAGCATTTCTAATTTAAGGAAAAAACTGCCAAATTAATTGAAAACATTAGTAACTACCAATAGAAAATACCTACAACTAAAATAACTCGATAAAAATTAAAATACAATTAAACAAACACTATATAAATGAAAGAAAATGTAACATTATTTAATGCTCCAACAACAAAACCATGAATAAGGGGAATCTCTGCTGGATAGCTTGCACAACACTGGACTCCACAATTAAAAGCTCTGAATATAACTTCATAAAGTAAGTAAAATATCTATTTAATGTTACAACTGAATAAAATAATTGTAAAGCACTTTTAATAATAACTAAATAATGAATGTATATTTTTTTAAATATATCTTCTATACAGAAACTTCAACAACTACTCCACTACCTTCAAACATCATCCAACAACAATCTTGCCAAAAAAGTAATTACAAATCTCAATTAAACTATTTAAACAAATAAAATTCAAAACCAAAATCACCCACTAACCACACAAACCACAAAATGAAATGAATGCTGCTAAACACATGTCTTAAAATTTAAATTTTTCTTCTGCAGGGAATCAAAAGAAACACTAAAGGCAAGCACCAACAGAAACACCTCAGCATCCAAAAAATGTACACCTTGTCAAACATGTAAGTATAATGTTGTATATAAAAATCTGTATTAAAAATAAAATAATTACAATACACTTAATCTTTTTTATATACATTTCTCATAGCATGTGAAACATTAGAATGACTGAAGGTGCATAATTCATAACTTCTAGGAACAGAAAGTTTTTATTATGTCATATGGGATATGTCTACACCCAGGAGAAGTAGACAGGCGACAAAGTTAATTGGAAATGCAGAAAATATTACTCAAATGCATGTTATGAGAGAGCTACAACAACCAAAACAAATGTATGATGTTACAACGCAACCATTTACAATGCATGCCTTTACAACTCAGTTTTTACATCGCAACATCCATTACAATGCATGTTTTTACAACGCATGCCATTACAATGCATACCATTACAACGCATGATTTTGGGGGGTAACAGTAGGGTAGGTGTTGGATAGTGTAGGGGTAATAATTACTATTCCCACTCCAGAGAGTGCAACAGTAGGGTAAGTGTTGGATAGTGTAGGGGTTACAATTGCTATTCCCACTGCAGTGAGTGCAACAGTAGAGTAAGTGTTGGAAAGTGTAGGGGTAAAAACTATGCATTGTAATGGTATGCATTGAAATGGCATGCGTTGTGGTTACATGCGTTGTAACTACTGTGTTGTAATGGCATGAGATGTAAAGGATGTTGCGATGTAATGACTGCGTTGTAAAGGTAGTGCGTTTTAATGACTTAGTTGTAAAGGTTGTTTCCCAAAGAAACAAATGTAATACATGTTAAGGAACTTACCCATCTCCTAACATAGCTGCAATATAAGTATGAGATGGTTTAGACACTCTGAAAGAAGCTAGCACTAGCTCTCAAAAACCTAATACTGAAAAAGGAAAATATGTACTACCCAGAGTTCCAGAACATACAAATGGCCAATTACCCTCTGTTTCAACATTGAAATAGCTAATAGCTAGAACAAAAAATGCAACTGCTACCACCCCACCTACCCCCAAAATTTCAGTGAAAGACAAATACCACTTGAACTCACTGTAAGTCATAATGAAGAGCAATTTCTATGTCATGATAATACATCTAATCACAAAATAATTATTACATATGCAACTCCCACAAACTTACTTAAACTTCAGAATTGTGAGACATGGATGATGGACAGAACATTTAAAATATGTCCCAAACCATTTTCCCAATTATTTTCAATTAATGGATTATATCACAATACCAACATCCCCTTTATATATATCCTGTTGCCAAACAAACAAGCCACTTCCTATGTAGAATTCTTAACACAAGTAAAGCAAGAAACTAATAATTATTATCCTAAAAAAATGATCATAGACTTTGAACAGTCAATGATGCAAGCCATCCTGAAAAACTACCCTCACACAGCAATACAATGTTGTTATTACCACTTTAATCAATGCATTTGGAGACACCTTCAAAAATCTATGCTTAATGTAGTATATGCAACTAATAGCAATTTTGCATATGAAATAAAAAAACTAATTGTACTAGCATACGTCTAAAATAGCCAATGTAGCAGAACACTACAATCCCTTAATAGAAAGCCCATCCGGGTAGGTCGCTTCCCCACCGCTGCAGCTCCGCCGGTGCCCGTGTTCTCCTGTCTGCCTGCCTCCTCCCGCATCGTGCACCGTTGCTGGTCTCGCCCGCTAGACCCGCCTTGCTCTGTTTGTGCCTTCTTCGTTTTTGACCCCCAGTGCCCCTCTTCTCTTCTGTACCCAGCGTGTCCCGTGTGCCTGCTCGCCCCTTTCTCTCCTTGTTCCCCGTGTGTTTTTTGCTGATTGTTTATTCTGTTTTACTTTTCAGGTCGCTTCCTGAGCGCCTCCCGATCGCCGCTTTCCCGCCGCTGCCTCCCGTGCGGCCCGCCCCCCCATGCCCATTCGCTGGTCTGGCCTCCCGCCTCCCGCCTCCCAGCTGATCCCTCCTCCCCTCCCACCCTCATATGGCGGCCACTGCGTAGACGCGCAGCGGGCGGGCCGCTGGCGCGCCACTGGCATGCCAAAGGCAAGCCCGTCTGTACCCGTTCGCGCCGGGACCGCGCCCAGTGCCAGAACCCCTGGCCCCCACCGCACCCAACCCACCCGACTGAGATACGACTCCGCCTCCCTCAACGCCCTCAACACCGGTCGAACTGCCACCTGCTACCAAGCCACCCCCAAACGTACCCATGGACCCTTCACCTGTCAAGCCTGCAAATACACATGCAAACCAAACCGGAGGAGGAATCGCCATCATCTACAGGAAAACCATCAACATCACGACCACCACCGAAGACACACCCCTCGCCGCCGAACACCTACACTTCCAGATTCACACCGACTCGAGAACCACCCTCAGAGGAACACTCATCTACAGACCCCCGGACCCACGCGCACAATTCAGCGAAACCATCGCCGACTTCCACAGCCCGCACGCCCTAGCCTCACCAGAATACATCCTCCTCGGGGACCTGAACTTCCACCTGGAGAAAAACAACGACAACAACACCACCACCCTGCTTGACAACCTCGCCAACCTCGGACTCAAACAACTGGTGAGCACTCCCACCCACATCGCTGGCCACACACTCGACCCCATCTTCTCCGCAAGCAACCATGTCTCCTTCAGCCCCTCCTCCGGACTATACTGGATCGACCACAGATGCGTCCACTTCACCTTCAAACAGGACACTCACAACCATCGTACACAACAAATCCCCCGCAGATGCTGGAGAAAAATCACCACAGACCAGCTCCTCTCAACACTGAACCAGAAGCCACCAGCCAACATCACCAACGTCAACAACGCAGCCCTCAACCTCTCACACTGGATCACCAACTGTGCCGACAACCTCGCACCGCTAAGAAACCCCCCAGGCGAGACCAGCAATAGGAAAAGCCCATGGTTTATGGACTCCCTCAAAGAATCTAAGAAAGCCTGCCGTACCCTCGAAAAAACCTGGTGCAACGATTGAACCACAGAAAAAATGTCAGCCCTCAAGATCGCCACCCGTGAACACCACCAGCTGATCCGCTCCACCAAAAGGACATCGTTCAAAGAGCCACTAGACAACAACAACCACAACTGCAAGGAACTCTTCAACATCGTTAAAGAGCTTTCATACCCCAGCGCCAGCTCCAACGACATCACGCCTACACAAGAACTCTGCAACTCCCTTGCCTCGTTCTTCCACCGAAAGATCGCAGATCTACACGACAGCTTCGGACAACAACCCCGCCTCCTACCACTACCGAACCAGAAGCCCCCACAACCACCATAAGCTCCTGGACCCCTATCAGCTCCGAAGAGACCATAAGCATCATGAACTCCATCCACTCAGGCTCCCCCTCGGACCCTTGCCAGATCACATCTTCAAAAAAGCCGATACCATCATCGCACCCCATCTCCAGGAACATCATTAACAGCTCATTCGCATCAGCCACCTTCCCCGAGAGCTGGAAACACGCAGAAATCAACGCCCTCCTGAAAAACCCCATGGCAGACCCCAACGACCTGAAGAACTTTCGCCCCATCTCTCTTCTTCCCTTCCCGGCCAAGGTCATCGAGAAGACCGTCAACAAACGGCTGACCGCTTTCCTCGAGGCTAACAACTCGCTCGACCCATCCCAGTCTGGATTTCGAGCCAACCACAGCACAGAAACCGCCCTCATCGCAGTCACCGACGACATCAGGACCCTGATGGACAATGGAGAAACAACCGCCCTCATCGTTCTGTACCTCTTGGCAGCCTTCGATACCGTGTGCCACCGCAGCCTAATAACCCGCCTCTGCTCCACTGGAATCCTTGGAAAAGCCCGGGACTGGATCATCTTGTTCCTCTCCGACAGAACCCACAGAGTCCGCCTCCCTCCCTTTCGCTCAGAACCCACCGAGATCATCTGCGGCGTTCCCCAAGGCTCCTCACTCAGCCCAACCCTCTTCAATATCTACATAAGCCCCCTCGCAGCCATCGCACGCAAACACAACATCAACATCATCTCCTACGCCGACGACACCCAGCTAATATTCTCCCTCACCAAAGACCCAGCCACGGCCAAAACCAACCTACAGGAAAGCATGAAAGACGTCGCGGAATGGATGAAGCTCAGCCGCCTTAAACTGAACTCAGACAAGATGGAGGTCCTCATCCTCGGACAATCCCCTTCAGCCTGGGACGACTCCTGGTGGCCCACAGTGCTGGGCACCGCACCGATCCCTTCGGACCATGCACGCAACCTCGGATTCATCCTGGACCCCTCCTCACGATGACCAAGCAAGTCAATGCCCTCTCATCATCAAGCTTCAACATCCTACGCATGCTTCGTAAGATCTTCCGGTGGATCCCCGCTGAAACCAGAAAAGCGGTCACCCATGCCCTCGTCACTAGTCGACTGGATTACGGCAACACCCTATACGCAGGAACTACCGCGAAACTTCAGAAACAACTACAACGCATCCAGAACGCCTCCGCATGCCTCATCCTTGGCATTCCACGCCACAGTCACATATCCGCCCACCTGAAACACCTGCACTGGCTCCCCATCAACAAGAGGATCACCTTCAGGCTCCTCACCCACGCACACAAAGCACTCCACAACAGGGGCCCGAATACCTCAACAGCCGCCTCTCGTTCTACAGGCCCGCCCGTCAGCTTCGCTCAGCCAGCCTCGCCCTCGCCACCGTCCCAGGGATCCACAGAACCACTGCCAGAGGAAAATCGTTCTCCTACTTGGCGGCCAAGACATGGAACTCCCTCCCCACACACTTCAGAAAAACCCAGGACCACCTCGCCTTCAGGAAGAGCCTCAAGACCTGGCTCTTCGAGCAACAGTAGCCCCCCTCCTCCAGCGCCTTGAGACCCTCACGGGTGAGTAGCGCGCTCTACTAATGACCTGATTGATTGATTGATACTATCAAACAAAATACCATAAATTAAGACCCTCAACTCCCCTACTCGACTATTTCGAGGACACCTGGGGAGGAAGGCTACACAGATCTGGACATAGGAGACAGCCCAAATACCACATTCCATGCTGGAATGTATATAACACTACCCTAAACAAAGAAGCAAAAACTAATACCGCTGTGGAAGGATGGCATCATGCTTTCCAAGCCAGAACAGGCATTTCACAACCAACGCTACATAAATTACTACAAACATTCCAAAAAGAACAAAGCTACCAACAACTAAGACTTAAACAGTCTGTAACTTTGCTAAGTCCAAAACTAACTAAACAGACTAAAACAATGTTCGAGCACTTAACAATACAAAGTAAGACTCTACCGACTCACTAAAGGGCTAGCATATCAAGAATCAATAGCTAAATCCCTCCTTTAGAACAGTACTACAAAAACATAGGAAATTTGTAATTGTGCACTAAATTCTTAAATAAACATTTTTTGGCAAACATATTATGTCAATTAATTGTAACTTATTTATAAAAATTATTTGACACAATAAATATATTTTATATATTTACAAACGTCAATAAAAATGACAAAAATTAAATTTCCCTCCCTTAATAACCCCCAAAAATGTCATTAAAAAATGAAACGCTCCAGGAAAAGCCGAAAAATAATGGAACTGTAAAATAATTATTTGTTTACTAGAAATAAATACACAGTTCCTTTAACAAACAAAAAGCCTACTTCTCCCAAAGGCAATTTCCAAACGACATAAAACCTGTAAAAAAAAAAACACAATCCCTCCTGCACAAATACACAATAAATTCATTAAAAAACACACATAGACACACTTATAACACCGTACTCTAAACATATTTAAACATATAATACATACCCTAACACCTACAGATCAACTATCTAACTGCATTTCGCAAATGCAAAGCTACTAACTATACCGCACCAAAAACACAAAACACAAACTGTACATACACTACAAACTACCTAACTACCTTCTCCCTACACCCAAATTAAGCCTAAAAGTAATTAAATGAAATTTACCTTAACCGATGTGACACAGCTTCCAACCGCGAGCTTCTCCCCTCAGAAATGTCCTAAAACAACAACAATAGCCTACAAAATACAACTTAGTGCCGAAAATGGCTACCTAAATGAAATAAAAAAATACTTTTTAACATTATATTCAATATACATTAGAAATGCAATACAATAAAAAAAATATATTACTGATGTACTAAATATTTTTTCCTTACTGTTCAAAAATGTTGGAGTATAATAGTAAATATTAAAAAATAAATAATATATATTATTGTACACCAAAATTAAATATATTAACTTACCAATGTGATTTTAAATAATTATAATGCTTGCTAGAAATGTGTAAAATTGTGTAAATGTAAAGAAAAATCTTTTTCAAAATGTTTTCTTACCTTAATAATTTAAATTCTATTTACAACCTAAATATTATTTCAAAATGTAATATTATTTATTTAAAAACGTCAAAAATATTAAAAAGTTATACAATGAGAACATTATAATAAAATGTATGTTATTAAAAATGTACACTCTATGTAATTATGCAATGCATATTTACAATATAAATCAATCTTCTATAACTGTTACCAAAAAAGTATGTTATAAAAAAAAGTATAAAAACTAGGGGACAGCTACATCTTTTATTTGTAAACAAAATACATATTTACCAAGTTTCACATTATAAAGAAGTTAAAATTGTTTCATGCTGAAAAATTTATTTGTTTATTTTAAAATATGTATTAAATATGCAAAGTAAGCCAAAAAAGTTGTATTATTATTTCTCTTTACAACAATATATTAGAAAATGTTTAATAAAACAAAATGCATACAATTTATTTCCTTGACTCTTTGACTGAAAATAAAACCGTTAATAAAATATAAATATTGTGTTGTATTTAACTCCTATATTAATTGTTGTTTTCTATATTTACAATAAAATGATTATCTTAATTTGTATATCACACATATATTTTTTTAATACACATAGATAACATACTACTGAAACATAGATTTGTAACATTAACCTATCTACAAAATAAAGAACTTGCCCCCACATGCATCAAGCATTTTTGTAGTCGCAAACGGTGCGATTCCTTAACACCTTAGGAGCTTCGTAAATAAACCTCCCCAGTGCTGCGCTGTCCATTATCCAGTGCTGAACTGGACGTCCAGCGGTCGCACGCAGCACTGGGGAGGTAGTGCCCGTGACGACCGTTGGCCGACGGCAGCACTTAAGGAGCTAAAATCGGCCGTTTGCGAATGCAAAAGTGCTTTTTGGGATGCATGAAGCAATTTTAGAATTCGTAACATTTTTGCGAGTTCTAAAATTGCGGGTGCTTTTAAGAAGTCGCAGATGTGCGATTTCATAAAAGCAATGCATCATTACTTTTACATGTGTAAATTTGCAATTAGGGTGCCAAATTTACCGAGTGGTTGAACCACTCGGTAAATTTAGAAAAAGTGTGTAAAATGCTGAAAATGTTTTTTTTTCAACATTCATGTTTCACACACACATGTCCTTAGGACATGTGTGTGTGAAACATGATGCGAAAAATACATTTCAGGGGTGCAGGGGGGGGTCCTTTGGACCCCCCCCTGCACCCATGAAATTTTCAAAGTGCCACTCGCAATTTGCTAATGCCTTCCCATTGACTCCTATGGGCCTTTTGGCCCATAGGAATCAATGGGAATTGCGAAAATTAACGTAAGAATTCGGTATTCATTTGGGATTCGGTAAAAATTGCGATTTTTACCGAATCACAAATGAATACCGAAAATAATGATGCATATCATTTTGCACTTCTTAATTTGCGATTCCTTATTTTTCGCAAATTAGGAAGTGCAAAATGTCACAATGATGCATGTGGGGGTAATAGTTTACTATTCCCACTCTACACTGTATCTACTCAGGGAAACTGCAGGCCACTAAACATATAAAATGTACTATTCCCACTCCAAACTGTATCAATTCAGGGTGGGTGCTGGACACTAAACAAATATAATTAACTATTTCCACTCCAAACTGTATTAACTCAGGGAAGAAGCTGCACACTAAACATATATAATTTACTATTCCGACTCCAAAGTAAATTAAAATCAGGGAAGGTGCTGGACACTAAACATATATCATTTTCTATTGGCACTCCAAACTACATTAACTGAGGGAAGGTGCTGGACACTAACCAGGTATAACTAACTATTCCCACTCCAAACTGTATCAACTCAGGGTAGATGCTGGACAATAAACATATATAATTTACTATTCCCACTCCAAATTACATTAAAATTAGGGAAGGTGGTGGCCACTAAACATACATCATTTTCTATTCGCTCTCCAAACTACATTATCTCAGGGAAGGTGCTGAACACTAAACATAGATAATTTTATATTCCCACCCCAAACTATATTAAATCAAGGAAAGTATACAAAAATATAATTTATAAACGTAATATTGCCAAAGAAATTACATAAAAACATAAAACATTATACAAATAATACGTAGATTCACGTATATCCTTTTATAAAAACGTATCCAAAAATATGTGATTTTTTAAAGTAATTTTATATCATAATCAAAAATAATATTATTTAATACTAAAATATGTTTCAACATTTCTCAATTTCTTGTATTTATTTCATTTAAAGCACTGTTGGTGTTAAATGCATTTTCCCAGCAATCAAGCAACAGATGCCGCGGCTCCCAGTGCTCTGTCAAGGACTCTTGACAGTACTTTCCTTTAAGTTAACCTGCCACATTAGTTGTGAACATTTCTCCTGTTCAGGAGCCATGAGGTCGTTACATAGATTATTATAGGAGATTAGAGAGTTCAAACGCATGAGTACTGTTCACATCTAATGTGGCAGATTAACTTAAATGAAAGTATGGTAGAGCAGTGGGAGCCGCTGCATCTGTTTTAATACACCTGCACGACGTTTAAGGGGCTACCAAGGTGTGCATCTTTATTTATCATGGCAACATGAGAGTGTTTTTTCTACATCTATTGTAGTTAGTAGCTCTGACGGATAGTATCGCACTAGTAATTACCGACTGGGAATGAATTAAAGGGCAAGGAATTCACTCGATCGAAGGCTGGGTGGTTGTGACTGCTTTCTGAATTTCAGCGTAGCTGCCATTGTTTCATATGCCTTAATGGAAACCACTGTTGTTTCTGTTGTAGTGATGTAAAGACAAACCATTTTGCGTCAAATCATTTTCCTTGTAGTATGCTGTAATCAGACATTTTTTATTGGAATGATTATGTTTGATTGCGTCAGCTCTTTAGAAGTAATATATCAAGGTCCACATCAAAAATGGCAAATGTGTTTAACAAAATACACTAATATAGACAATTAAAGCCTCTGGTAATGTTCCGTGCAAATATATAGATTAATTCTTTAAAGTTCAATACGTTTATATCCACTATGTGTCATATGTTTGCTGCGTAGTATTATACAAAAATAAACATATAACGCTTGCAGCTATTATAAAGGTCATAGAGGTCTGAACATGATGATGCGATGTGTGGATAAGATGCAGGTCACTTTTTTATAAAATCTAATTTTATTCATTTTCTCAAGTTAGAGTACATGAAAATAGAAAATTTGAGTAATCATTATCTGTGTAGCAGGATCTCACGTGTATACAAGGTGGTGAAATAAATTGCATACTGTTACTTTACAGCTTAACCCTGCGCCACATTTATAATTTTGTCTCATTTGGGACCTGGCACAATGGCCTTTGACCTAGTATGTCATCTCTTCCATCCTGCCATTACAACACTTGTACTATTTTCCTTATCGAGGTATCACAAGTCATACACATTTTACACACTCCCCACTCTCCTCCCCTGCTGACAGGCCACCCCAGATTTGAAAACCCCCGAAATCTATAAGGTTATGAGTAATACCTAGCTTGTAGTAAGCTGAAAGTGGGATGTCTGTCCAGGTGGATAAGTTCTTCGTAGAGTGAGGGTAAATGGAGATCTGGATAAGTCCTTAGCCCGGCAATCCCCATGTCTCAACTGTGAGAGTGGGAGCTCCCATTCGGGCAGAGGTATAGTGGTGGAGTATGAAAACAGTTACAGGGCCTCATAGTGTGAGGGTGTTGGCTGCTTTGAAAGCTTCCAGTAATAGGTCCCAGCTCATAGCGATTGGTTCCTTTCTTAAGCCTCATTTTTCCTCTCGTCAGATAGCTACGCTTTCAGCCAGTCCCCATTTTTCCACCTCTTTCTTCCAACTGAGCAGTGTTGGGGTCACCGGGGATTTCCACCTCCTAGTAATACCTCAATGGCAAGGAGCAAAGCCAGATCCCTGAATTTGGTTCACACTTTGTGTTCTTTTCGCCTTCTGTATAGCCCTATTATACTTGTCTCTACTGTGTGCCATCCCATTTCTCCCACAAGAAACTTCCTTTAAGGTGTGTGTTATTCCACCCAAGTATCTCCCTAGGCTGGGGCAAGAAATGTGTAATAGATCTGTGTCCTGGTCAGGACATCTAGGGCAGGATGGTAGGGTGGTAAGAAAGATAGGTATTCTATGCGGAGTGATGTACACTCTCTGAGTTACCATATACTAGATACATTTAAAACAGGTGTTGCAGGATACGCGTTTTGGGTATTCTAAAATCTTTGCCCATTCTTTGTCTGATAGTGTTCTGTCAATGTCCTGTTCCCATTTAGTATGTGTTGCAGTTAGTGGATGGTGCGTGCATGAGTGTCCCGATAAAGCCAGTGGATTAGATGACTACCTGTCCAGATAGGTACACCAGATGCACCAACTCATGTGTATTTGTGTTCTGTCCCATCAGGTGCCCGCTGTCTTTCACGTATCCCGCCAAACTCGCATTAGTCAAGAATAGTGTCTCTGTAACCCCTCACTTGTTTGTGAAATCTGTGTGTGTGTGAGTAACAATTTGTCCCCAAATAACTCCCCAACTGTTGTCACTCTTGCCTGCAACGAGGATTCTAACATGCGAGTGGTAAGTGTATCCAGGTTGGTAGGAATACACAACAGCGGTATATTGGGAGCATATGTGGGAAGACTATTAGTATAGTTGAATGCCTGCTTCCAGTATGTGAGTGCAGTTCTGAGAAGCATTCCTGCCGAGTGCAGTATCGCACTACCAGGGAAGAGCAGTCTGTGCAGTGTGTCCTGGGCTAACATGCGCTCCTAATAAGCAATTTCCTGCAGATTCTGGCCTGCTAACCAATACGAGAGGCATTGCTATTGTAATAACCAATAAGCATAGAAGTCCTGGGCCCCTTTCCCCCACCATCGGATGGGAGTTGTAGCTTTGCTAAGCTCAGGCAACTATAGCCTGTGCTCCATATTAAGCTAGTGAGGAGTGTATTCATCATAGCAAATACTGCCCTCGGGATTACCACTGAAAGGTTAGTGAAAAAGTAAAGTAAACACAGGAGCATAACCTTTTTTGAAATTGCTAAACTCCCTGCCACATAGAGGGGCAACGACGTCCAGACATGACTTGAGCCCTCAGGGAGCTGATCGACCTATGCAGAGTCCCTTCTATAAGTTTGTACTGTTTTGGTTCTTTGGATCCCTAAGTCTTTAAAGGTGTGGTGAGCAACTCTTATTTCACAGTTACCAAGTGGTATCTTCAGCTCTTCCGTATTAGCACCAAAGAGGAAGGCATAGGATTTTTCATAATTATTTGTACCCTGCTACCTATTCAAATTGTGTGAAGAGCTGCGCCTCGGAGTCCAAGTTGTTTCGCAGTCTCCTGGTGTATAGGATGATGTCATCAGCATAGAGTGATATGGCATGTCAGGCGTTTTTGTTTATACACCATCCCACCGAGGAAGCCCTTAGTTTGTAGGCCAATGATTCGAGGGCAAGAGCAAACAATATGGGTGATAGGGGGCATCCTTGTCTTGCCCCCGGTTGTATTTGATATGATTCTGAAATATTCAACACTATGCATACCCTATCTGTGGCGAGGTGATACAATGATTGGATCCAGCAAGTTTAGGCATGTGGCATCCTAAATTTCTGAAGCGTGGCCAGCATGTAGTCCCAGCCCAGCATGTCAAATGCCTGAGTGAGATCTAGTGTGATGCACCCTGCTTCTGGGTTCTGCGCAGTACAGGCAAACATGACATTACACAACCAACGTACATTCAAAGACTTACTATGCCCAGGGACAAAGCCACATTGATCTATGTGCACTAACTTCTGTATAACGGGCTGCAAATAATTAACAAGAATTTTACATAAAATCTTATACTCAGTATTTAACAAGGAGAGCGGATGGTATGCGGTTAACTGAGTGTGGTCCCTCCCGAGTTTGGGAAGGGAGGTTATTAGTTCTTGTGTCATTGAGGGGGCAAGGTACCTGTCTTGTACACTTCCTTATACAATTTCTGCAGCCTCAGGGCCAGTTGTTGCATTTAAGTGGTGTTAGACTCTGCAGGCAGGACATCTAGTCCTGGAGTTTTGTTATTAGGGAGGCCCTTGATCGCAGTTTTTATTTCCGCTAATGTCATAGGTTCAGCTAGCATTGTTTTATTCTCATCTGAAACTTGCAGGAGCTCTATTGTTTCTAGGAAGGCATTAATCTCTGGGCAGTCAAAGAGTGGTGGGGCCACGTAAAGTGTCCTGTAATAAAGGCTTTATTAATGCCTGTTTGTGTGATGACCTTGCTATGCTGTGGCGACCAAATTTCTATTGTAGGTGGGGGGAGGCATTCCGAAGGATCCGTACCAATAGGGTGCCTGTTCTGTCTGATTCTGCATGCGTTTTATATAAGTAAGTGCGGTGGTCTCCTATAAGCAGCTGGTCCAGTAGTTCCTCATGTTTAATGCAGGCCTCCTGGAGGTCAGGTTTTGCTGTAGGGTCTTGGGCCGCCCTGGTTTCAAGTGTGTGCAATTTGTATTCAATGTCTTGCAAGTCTCGGTGGACCTGTTGTCTGGCTCCAGGTGCTAATAGACGTGCCCCTAAGAACAACCTTGAATGTCTCCCATTCCAGTCTTACAGAGGATGCCTTACCAGCTTTTCCGGTGAAGTAATGTATTTTGGTAGACGCTAGTGCTTCCTGATATACCCCATCTTCTAAGTGGTGGGTACCTTGTCGCCATGTGAATGTGATCTCCAATGCACTGTGGTCTGATATTGTTTTTCCCACATAGGCTGCTCGAGTGGTTTGTGTAAGAAATGATGAACTACATATTATATGATCAATTTGGGTGTGAAGATCATGTGTGGTGGAATAAATTGAGTGTTGTCTCATTCTCTTATTATGGTTGCGCCATATGTCCATCAGGGCCCATCCTTGTGCCCAGTTCTGCAATGTTTTGGAGTGGCTTGTTGATTGGGCCCCGGTCAGAGGGGGTTGGGATCTGTCTAAAACATTATCGGCAACCGTATTAAGGTCGCCTCCAAGTACCCAGCAATCATTTGTCCAGTCCGCCAGTGCTGTTGTACTTAGGCATTGAAAGATTCCTGTTCCGAATTAGGGGCATATAAAACTTCCTAGCACGATTGGTTTACAATCCAGTGCACCCCAAATCAAGACGTACCGGCCCTCCTTGTCTATTTGAGGCTCTTGTATTGCAAATAGGACCCCTGATTGTAACCAAATGGCCGCTCCTCAGGCAAGGGCAGAGTGGGTCGTATTATACAATTGGCGTCTCCATTTTTTCTGTACTTTGGCTGCTTCCAGCACGGTTAGGTGTGTCTCTTGTAAGAACATAGGGGCATATTATCAAGGGATTTATCTCCGCCTTTTTGGCTTTAAAAGCCAAGAAAGCGGAGATAAAATTATCTCCCTATCAGCAACAGGGTGCTAACACGCAAATTCACATGTTAGCACCCTGTTTCTCTACGCTCCCCCTTGCATCTCTAATGAGATGCAAAGGGGGCGTTCCAGAGAAAAATATAGGAGAAATGTTGTTAAGCGACATTTCTCCTATTATCAAGGATTTCGCTAACCCTGCTAGTGATAAAAAAAAGCAGCGCTAACCACGGTTAGCGCTGCTTTTTTTTACACCTGGTATTTTCCTGACTTACCCATGATATGCTATGGAAGGTGTATATCATGGCTAAGTTTGTGAGCCCCTATCATCAAGCTAACGCCAAACTTCGAGAGATTATCGTTGGTTTTCCAGCGATAATCTCTCATTTGGCTGTTAGTGCGAGGATTTTTATCACTTCTGAGATAAACCTTGCTAATAGCAAGTTATCTCTGCGATAATTTCCGGCGATGCTTAGCGTTAAAAAATGTGTTGCTAAGCCTCGTTAGCGATAAATATCGCAAATCATTGATAATATGCCCCATAATTTGGACTTTTTCGCTGAATCAATTGAGTATGCACACTGTGTCGTTTGTGTGGCGTCCCATTCCCCTAATGTGCCATGTGATGCAGTTATAATGTTGTATCGTACCCCACCTAGCCATTTAAATGAATGAAGATAGACCAGTTGGTGTGGAGTTTCAGTGACTTAGGGCCCATCAGCATCCCTTTTAAACACACCAATACACGGTCCAATTGCAGAACTTGGTTCGACCAAACTATAGTAACAATGCTTATTAACTCAACACATTTAAGACTTGCTACTGCTTTGGGGGGCATAGCTAAATTTATCTTCAGGGAACTTCCAATACTCCAAAAAATAACCTCCCACAGTCCAAAAAGTGGGGTGCCAGCTTCCTTCCCCTGGCCCCCCGTCCGTGCCCTGAGTCAGTGTTCAGGTTTCTTGTGGCATAAGAAATAGCGGACATCCGCCCCCAGCTGCGGGACTAATGTAGTTCCTTTGTCATGGATAGTGTTCACACGGTGTTTTCCTGATAGTCTTACCTCTTCGGGCGGGGAAACAAGGAGATGTTTCCCTCATCAGTGGTGGTATTACTTACGAGCCGTACCACAGAAAGCCCGCTGTAGTAGTGTGGACTTGTCTTTACGGGTTGACCCTAATTGGGTCATTTTAATGGGGGAGTTTGTTAATCGTGTTTGATGGCAGTGAGGAAAACAGTGGTCGGCTATGGTCCAGTTCCAATTGAGCTGCGTCCCCTGCAGATGACTCATCGTGCATGACTAATCTTGTTTCTCTGAAGGTGACAGCAGAGATTATGGCCCACCTCTGTTCCCCCAGTGCCTGCGAGGTTGTTGAGGTTGCATCCTCGTCATGTCGCTTGCGTCTAGAGTGCTGTCATTGCAATTGTCGTCACTTGGGTTGTGATTCTTCTTATTCGATTAATTGTTTCCCGCTGGCCTTGCTCGTTGGGGTTTATTGGGACACAATGTTATGGAATAGACCACTTAGGCGAAGGCCCATACTCCACTGCCAGACTCAGTAGGCCTGCCGTGGCACGATCCCACACCAGGCGCTGTGCAGACAAGTCCAGTTCTAACGCGTTACCACCCGGTGTTGCGGCATCCAAAAGGAGTTCAGGATATTCCACACTTCTCGGGTCTCCCAGGGGCAGTTATTTTTTGTCCTGTTACCCTCTCCCGCTGGGGGCTGCGGCAATTCTGGTGCCATACAACGTTTTACGCTGGAGAGCCCCTCAGCCCTCGGAGTAGCGTAGAGACAGGCGTCCATGATATCCTCTGGTTCCTTGCGTTGCCAATCTCAGCATGCCCCTGCTCACCTCGCTCTCTTCACCATTAGGTGCTGAGTGGGGCAGCAGACATCCCTCGCTCTCGGGACAGCCAGGGAGAGAATGACAGAGTGCTCTGGCTCTTCCTGCATTCAGGGAGCGGTGTGCCTTCTTCCGTCAGGATATGACGGGAGCCGCCATCTTGATCAGAGACGAGTCCTCACGCACTTCCCTCACCGTGGAGTAAACACACTAGTTAGGTGTCACTCCTGTGTATGGTTTGGATCCGCAGGGTGCCTACCACCTTTCACAGTACATTTGGGGCACGGATGTTGCACATAGATGGATGTTTTGGGAGCTCCACAACTACACAACCCCGATGCAGGTCACATGATGACTCTTCTTTTTATTAGGTTCATGTAAAGAAGACAATACATTAGCTACATGTTCCAGCCATTAACTTATATGAGTTTGCTGAAGAATGCAAGTGACCTGTCTGTCATCACTTGAATTCGGTAGCAGTATTTCATATTTTCTTGTGAGATGATTTGCTCATGCACCCAAGTGCATTACTCCCAGGTCCCTCCTGTCCTTGTCCCCTTCATGTTAACAGGTGAGATAATCCTATCTCACCAACAGAAAAAAGAACAAACGAATGCTGGTACTACACCTCCTCCTGCCCCTGGTAGTACATAACCGTACCATTACCAGCATTCCTCCTGTTCTTTTTTCTGTCTACCAACAGTTTTAAGGACGAGCAGGAGCCAGGGAGGCTCTTGCATTCTTACTGTTTCTGCTGCTGGGAGTCGGGGACTTCGCTGGTTTCCTTGACTCCCTCCCTGCCAGGCTTGAGGGAAGCCATACTGGCACCTCATGACGGGGGTCGTCTTCTTTTGGTGGAATTTCCTGTGAGGGGTCTGCGCCGTGCCTCCCGGGCTGCCAGGCACGTGGGGGAGCAGCGGTTCCCAGTTTCACTGCAGTTTGACCCGGTGGTCCTCAAGGCTTGGGGCGCTTCCGGGGCAGCTTTGCCAGCCTACTGCGACGATGTGGCAGGAAGTCAGGCATGACGGAGACGTTTGGCTTGCAGTTTTGGATAGTGAAATGCCGGCCTGCCAATTAGTACAGCATAGCAGTTTGGTTTTCTTGGTGAGTGCTGTGGTTTTTTTGGGCTGTTGCTGTGGGATCCTGGGCAAAGTGGACTGCTTGTTTTACTACTGATTACAGTGGTATTGTTCTACCTGGGCTCATTCTAGGAGTTGATTCTCCTTTACTTCCTGGAGGGAGTGTGCCTGATTCCCTGCTGGTACACATTACAAAGGCTACCTTGTAGAGCTGCAGTGATTCTGTGACTGGTTCTATCTCTCAGTGAGTCCTTGCTGGAAGGAGGTTGGATCCCCTGGTCTTCTGGATGCTCACTATTTTGGGGACATTGCTCATGCTCTTCCTGGGCCTTTGGGCATGGGTAAACATTCCAAGAAGAGCAAGCATATGGAACGTTTCTCCTCTTCCTCATCTGTGTCTTCTTCCTTGTCCTCTCTGGTGCGCTCCAAGTGGTGCAGGGAGGGTGATGAATCCAGGAATAAGCGTTTGATTAATGAAACCTTGCAGGAGATGGGGGCATTCCCCATTCCAAAAGCTCTGTACATGTTCCACTTTCTCATTCTTCTGACTCTGAGGAGGATTGGATGGGGGTGAAGAGCAAGAGGGTAAATACATTGACAAAGAAATGTTGCTGAAGCATGTCAAGTCCAACATGGGGTTTCCTTGCGATAATGCCCTCAGTACTTTTGGGGGTTCTTTGCTTTGCCAATTTCAGAGCACTGCTGTGGTGGTGTCCCCGGTCAACACATACAAACATGAGGTTCTTAAGAAGCATCATGCTTACCAGATTCATGGCTAAACTCAACCCTCTTCAGGATATGTCCCAAAAATCGCCTGACTCCATTCCTATTGATTCGTTTGTGGCGAGTTTGGTGGGTCGTATTTCGTTGGCTAAGAATGCAGTGGTCAGGGATCCTGTGGACAAGAAGGAGGATGCTTCCTTCTGAAAAGTTTATTCTGGTCCCCATCTGGCACTCTGAGCAGGCATTTATGGGACTTATGTTGCTCCGTTGCTTATTTAAAATATTATGGGTCTATGGATGATACTTCAGACTGCTCGGGACTTCTGGAACATATCAAAAGGTAGGTGGAATCCTATCTGATGTTTCCTTTGGTGCAGTGAAAGCATTTACCCTTTCTGGGGGGGCTTGTGTGGTGGCCTGCCGCAATTTGGTTCTGAAGGACTGGAAAACGGATTCTGCCCAGACATCTTCAGCACTTCACTTGCCCTTTCAGGGCACCATGATGTTTGGTGAGGAGTTGGAGCGGGGACACTGCATAGGCTTTTTAAGGAAAAGAAGCATTCCTTCTCCTTTAAGCATTCATTCTCTGCTGCTACTCCTTCTAAACCCAAGTCCTTCTTCCATCCTCCCTCTTGGAGGCAATTTTCTCGTGGCCATGGGAGATTTTCTTCTGGTAGGGTCTGGGACAAGAAAGTTAAATCTCCTCTTGCGAAGCCTCGTTCCTGACTATTCGGAGGCTGATGCCAGATTCTTGGTCGGAGGTTGGCTTCAGTACTTTCTACCAGCTTGGGTGAAATGCTGTTTAGATATGTGGGACCTGGCCATTGTGTGACTGGCTTATCTCATCTAATTTTCAGAGCCTCCTCTGTACTCTGGGGTCAGTCTGACTCCTTGGCCGTCTTATCTGAACTAGAGATCTGAGCTGTATCTGGGGATTCAGCCTCTGTTGGACAAGGGGCTGTTCAGGAGGTTCCTCCTCTGGAGATGGAGAAGGGGTTTTACTTCCTGATTTTCCTGGTGCGCAAGGTGACTATGGTGTGCCGTCTTGTCCTTGATTTGAACGCTATGAACAGATTTGTGTTACATCTGCCTTTCAAGTTGGAGACTCTCCAATGGGTGATTCCCTGTCATTTCATGTGCACCCAGATCTTCAGGATGCGTATTATCATTCCCTTTTCACCCCAGTTCTTCCAGGTTCCTGAGGTTTTGCCTTCGGGCCGGCATTATAAGTTTTGGGTTCTGCCTTTAGGCATGTGGTCGGGCCGAGAGTATTCAACAAGGTTTTGGCACAGTTGGTGGCTTCATTCCATCTTCAGAGCATCCTGATTTACCATTACTTGGACGATTGGCTGATCTATGCTCCTTTCTGGGATCAGTTGTTACGGGATCAGGAGTTGGTGTGTTCTGCGTTGAGGGATCATTCTGCTGAATCTCCCCAAGTGTCAACTGGTGCCTTCCCAGGATTTGACATTCATCGGGACTCGTTCCTGCACCGATCTGAATTGAGTATTCCTACCTGTTTCTCCCTCAATGACATTGTATTCCCTTGCTTGTCATTTTCTGGAAGGGTGTTCCTTCCCAGTCCGTCTCTGGTTGCAGCTTCTGGGTCTTATGGTGGCATGTGTGTTCAAAGTACCTGGGGCATGGTTTCATCTGTGACCTCTTTGGTTGCATCTTTTGTCCCGTTGGGATCCTTTGTCTTGCATAATGGCCCTCTTGGCTCCAGTGTCTCTGTCTGTCCTCCCTGCACTGGTGGACGGTGTCGGACAATCTCACCTCTGCAACCCTCTCCTCTGGTTGTCCTCACAACGAATGCCAGTGTTTTGGGGTGGTGGGTAACGTACAGTACGGATTCCCTTCAGGGTCATTGATCCCTTCTAGAAGGCCGTATTCTGGGCTGTCATGGGGATCTGGGATCCTTTTTTTAATTTCAATGTGGCGGTTCGTTCAGACAACATGGTGAAGGTGGCCTACCTGCATTACCTGGGAATATACTGTCCAAGTCCGTGAAAGCAGTGGTTTACCCTCTGTTTTGTTGGGCAGAGGGGTACCTGTTTTCTCTATTGGCTGTTCATTTCTGGGGTGGACAATGGGGTGGACAATGGGGTGGCGGATGTCCTCGTTATTTCCCCACCTTCCAGTAGTTGTCTCTGACTCCAGTGTTCTTTTGTCTGGTGTGTGAGAGGATTGGTCTTCCTTTTCTCACCCTCTTTGCTTCCCCGCACAATGCTCAGCTTCCCCGCTTCTGCTCACGGGTTCATCAGGGGGAATGCTCTGACCATCCCTTGGCCGTCTCACCTGCTGTATACCTCCCCCCCTTGCTCTGATCCCCAGATTTCTGTCTCATCTGGTGATGGAGGGTCAGGAGGTAGTGTGGTGGTGCCCTTTGGACTCTAAAGATCTTGGTTTCCCACTCTTCAGTTGTTGACTATTCAGGGTCCATGGTTGTTCCTGTTCTTTCCATCTCCCCTGCAGTCGTCCCCGATGTTGTATCTCCAGGGGCTTCGACTATCGGTCTGGAAGTTGAGAGGCAGGTGTACAGAAGTCAGGGTCTCCTCGAGCATTTAGCTTTGGCCATTCAGCAGTCCAGGAAACCTTCTACTCGCAGGTCCCACTGTCGTTATTGGGGTAATTTCCAGCATTGGTGTCAGGATCTGGCATTATCCCCTCTGGTTTGTCCCCTATCTGATGTCCTTCAGTTTCTCAGGGAGGCGTTTAAGAAGGGGTTATCTGTCTCCACTTTGCATGCTCAGTGGGCTGCTATCAGGGCTTTCCGTTCCCCTTGGGGGACTTTGTCTGATGTGGATGACTTGCTTTCTCAGTTACTGCACCGTTTTTCCTTGTCCCGGCCTGTGGTGCAGCCTTATTTTCCTCTTTGGGACCTCCCTGTGGTGATACGGGCTTTGGTGGTTTCTCCTTTTGAGCCTTTGGTGGAAGTTGATATGCAGTCTGTTCTTTCAAGGTTCTCTTTTTGGTGGCCATTACTTAAGCCAGGCGCCTTGGTGAGCTGGGTGCTTTTAATGGCTATTGCACCTTTTGTTTCCTTTTCCTCTGATGGGGTGGTCCTGCGGTTGTTTTTTCCTTTGCTCCCAAAGTCCTGTCTCAGTTCCATCGCTCCCAGGAGCTGGTGCTGCCTGATTTGTGCTCGAAGCAGGTGGCGGGTGATGATATTCCTTGTGCTTTGATGGATGTTTGCCGGGCCTCGAAGATCTATTTGGAACGCAAACGTCCAATTCCGAAGTCTGACTCTCTGTTTGTGTCTTTCGGTGTTTCCTCTCGTGGGAGCCGGGCTTCTTTTTATTCCATTGGTTGCTAACTGAGCAGGTCAGAAAGTTGCCCTACGCCCTTTCTGCATCCCACCTCCGGCTGGGGTACAGGGGCATTCTACTCGCGGGATGACAGCCTCTTGGGCTGAAGTCTGTGGGGTGTCCCTGTCTGAGATCTGTAGGGCGGCTACCTGGGCTTCTTCTAATACCTTTGTGAGGCATCATTGCATTCAGAATGTTCTGGGGGAAGATGATACATTTTGTTTGGGGGTTCTTCAGGCTGTGTGCTCCTGATTTCCCATTTTTTGTTCCATGTTTCAATAAATCACTGGGTCGATGTTTGTCCTGTGACCTGGTGATTTCTTGTTGGATGACGGCCAGTAGCTGCATGGTTATTCTCACTTGCTAACATGAAGGGGATGAGTACAGAAGGGACCTGGAGGTAATGTCCTATTACTTACCAGTAATCTTCCGCACTCCTGGTCCGTTGTCCTTGACCCCTTCATTGCATTCCTCCCTCCCGGACTTGCCAGCCTTCATCTGGTGCTTGGTAGTTCAGGAGTAATGCTGGAAATGGTTCGGTTATGTTCTCCCAGGGGTGAGGGAGAGTAGTGCTAGCATCCCTTTGTTCTTTTTTTCTGTTGGTGAGATAGGATTATCTCACTTGTTAACATGAAGGAGACGAGGACAACAGGACCAGGAGTAATGAAGATTACCAGTAAGTAATAAGAAGATTGCCTGATATGATCCCGGTCAGGTATTTCACGTTTTCTTGTGCTGGAGGTGTTCTGTTTAATTATGTATGCACATCCAGGTGCTACATGTGTATGTATCTGGTGCAACATGTAATGATTTTCTGTCTGCCGAATTCAGTGTGTGCTGCATTATACTTGGGGCAAGGTGCTTTCTAGTACAGATATCGAAAGTTGGATGGAAAGCAAGTTACCCTCTTGCTGAAAGGCTCGTAAGGTGCTCCTCTTTTACATGGGCCATAAGATATTGATTTGATGGGTTGAACAGGTTACAAAATAAGCAACTTTTGGAAAGCAGTAATATAAAATAATAGCAAACAAGAGACCTTTCTTTGCACAAATGCATCCCAGGATATCATGATACACCCTTGCTTCTGTAGACAACAGTAATTTGATTGCTTTTTCACATGCCATCACCATTTTGTGTGAGCCACATTGTAGTCATCAACTCTATAAACTCAGCTGTAACATCTGATTGTAGCTGGTAATATTTGGGGGTTGTAGGTTTATGTGCCACGCCAGATAAAGCGTTATAAATAATATCAGGGATCCAAGTGGGGGTCTTTAACTGATGAATTCTTAGCGCACAAACCTGTAAGGAAGTTTGAGGCCTTCCTAGATTATATTCAAGTGCCTAGAGATAGAACTCTCTTTTTAAAATTGAGACATGGGACATTGCCATTGAATGAATTCACAAAGAACTGGAAAAATTCATTGACCCATCAAGCTTGCTTTCCAGGATGCGCTAGCCCTGTTGAGTCCCTAGCTCATTTCATGTTTGCTTGTAGCCCGTATAAGGGGGCTAGAAGCATATGGCTAAAACCTGTATGTATTGAGCTGGGAGTCAGACAACATAGGTTGGCCATACGTATCATGACTACAGAAACCACATCGTTGAGAACTGTATGTGGGGTTGCCAAGTACTTGGGGAAGGCCTGGCAGATACGCTCTAGGCTAATACAGAACAAAGAAATGTAGATCATCATAGGCCAAAAGAGCATGGCCCCTCTTGTTATTACCTATGTAGTCTCTTGTTATTACCTATGCAGCTTCTAGGCATTTTCCTCCTTCTTTTTAATGTATATAATATTTTTATTGTATATATTGTGAACATTTTTTTAACATATGTATTAATTGGAATTTTATCTCAGATGGAATGTATTTACTTTTATGATAACTTTTTATTGAATAAAGTATTACAACAGCTAAAAAAAATAATCTCTAAAATTCACAAAGAATTTAATGTGACAAAAGGGTGGAAAACGTAGGGTATTCGAGGCAGAACATTATTTTTAGCAGTTCCCCTATACAGATCTCAAGGGCCTTTTTCTCAGAAAGATCGTTTACAAATTAACCAAGGGTGTTCAAGTTAGCTATAAATATGTTGCGGTGGCTGTTGGTCTTATTGGTAGGTAAGAATGCAGAGCACCCCCAAGTCCTTTTGTAAGTAGACCTCACATATTTAAAACCTTTGATTTTAAATCCAGAAGTCCAGAGTCTATTTAAAACATAGTTTTGACACTTTCCAAAACCTGCCATTACAGACATCTTCCCCACCCACTTTCTCATAATTTCCATGTTACATGTATTAAGGTAGAACACCAGGCGCCTCTTCAAGTGCTAAGGACATGTTGACTGACCTTAAACATGGACATACTTGTGTAAAACCCTGAACATGGGTGTTTTATTTTTTTCTTAATCTTTTTATTGAGTTTACAGTATAGAAAAAAACATCAAAGGCTTCAAGCAAGCCTTATAACGCAGCACAGCATCAAAGTATTAAGAATATTCACAGTAAATACTGCTTAGCTCATTCAAAGTGCGACTCAGCATCCATAGAAGCATTATTACATGTGTCTTAATATCATCCTTTGTGCTTCAGTCCAAAATCCTTGACCTCATATTGCAGTCTCTTCCAATGTCTCTCTACTCCTGTGCATTAATCATAGGCTCAGCTTCCTGTGTTCGCACAGAATCCTGAGCACCTCCTCCCCCCTCTCCACCTGTAGCAGAGTGTTGAAATAAATATGTGCGTAGGGTCTCCCAGAAGTCTTTTGGTTGGGAAGCGGGCAGCATTAGCTCCGCATACTTGGCCAATTACTCCTAACAGAACGTAAGGTCGATCAGCCACTCCTTAAATTTAGGAGCCTGCCCTCTTCCCAACCTGCAGCTCACCCTGAGTTTTGCCATTAGCAGACCCAGAGAGGCATATTTCCTAATTGATGGATCAAGATCTTTTGTGTACCCTAATATCGCTGTGAGTAGACTGTTGGGAATGGGGAATCCAGTCATCTGGCTCAAAGCCTCAAGCACCAACTGCCAATACCTCTGAATGGGGCGCATTCCCATGCCAGATGTAGAAATCCGGCTCCTGCCTCTCCGCATCTGTCACAATTATCATTTTATCTTAACTGAAAGCGATGTAGTTTCACTACAGTGTAATATAAGCGATGCACATATTTAAAATATATGTTGCAGAGCCTGCTACTTACAGAGATCTGTCCAGCCTGCTGACAGCAATATGTCCATTCTTTGTCACTGAGGGTGTTACCCAGCTTCTCCTACCAATAGATGCGCAATGTATGATCTACCTTTGGGCTGGCTATCTGCGTGGCTCGATATAGCATAAAGACCCCATGTGTGGGTGCGTCCCTTTGAAGTAGTGCATGTAATGGGGCCTAGGTCAAATGATTGGCCAGAAAGTCAGGGGTAGCCGCTCTAACATCTTGGCATAGCCTGACATATAAAAAAAACTCCATGGGAGTAGGCTGGTAGCCCCTAAAGAACGTTTCACAGGTATGAAATGTCCTGTCTTTGTACAGGGCTCCCCGTGTCAGCACGTCGACTTTACGAAGCAATTGCTGACAACTCACTTCCTGCGTGACTGGGAGGTCCAAGCGGCCCTGCAGAGTCAGCAAGGGTGATTATATCGTAGCTATTTGCAAGAGTTTAGCGATGTGGTGCCATGCTCTGTTTGTGCACTCAACAGTTGTCGGGTTTCTCTCCCTGAGGTTAACAGGCGAGCTCAGATAGGCGGAGTAGGGCACCAGTGTCATGTACCTGTGCTCCACAGCTAAGTGCAGTTTAAGGAAACAATGGTACCCCATAAAGTGAACCTAAGGTTGTGATGTATATAAGGAAAACAATGGTTCAAGGGTGGCCTAATTAGGTCCAAAAAGGCGAAAGAAATTACTTAAACTTGATAATAAACCAATCTGGGAGGAGAACATGTAGGGCAACATGTTTAATTGTAATCATTTTGTATTTTCAACATGTAGATATACGTTCAGGTGCTCACATAAGTGATGGAGTGCATATCGTGACTTGAGTGAGAAAGGTGAAGGTAGATGAAATATCACATAAACAACAAGGGGTAATCCACAAAAACATATACAATGGAAGGAATTTTTCCTTGGGGGGGGTCGACGACGTTTCGATCTTTAGTGAGTCAAGATCATCATCAGGACAGGGCGAGCTGCCTGAAACTGGAGTAAGGTAAGTTTAATTAGCACTTAGCCCTATTCAATGTTTTCTTAGCATAGTGACTTACTGCTCCCAGTGGCATAATAGGGATAGTCGGCCTGCACATTGTTCACATATTTAATTAAAAGGTAACTAGGCTGTCGTAGTTGGGGCGCGCAGGGTGCGTTTTGGATGCTAGTTACTGTGAGCTAAGGAGCGTGCTATAGAGTTCATAGATGCTGCTGAACTTACTTCCTTTAGAAACCCAGTAATGGGAAGGAGTGTAGGAGATACTTAATTTAGAAGATCGAGGCTGCAGCTTGGCTTGAGTTAGGGTTCAGTCATGGGAGAGATCTAATTTGGTGGGAAAATTGCAAAGTGTCATTTTTGCTCTCCTGAGTGGTGTTAGCTAATCTAAATTTAAGAGAAAAGATGTCTTACAGTTCAAGTGAACAGATCCTGTTAGATCTCATCCACAACCCTTATGTGGTTTAAGGAATATTTCTGTGTGATCTAGGAGCAGAAAAATGTATGACGTGAAAACAGTCTACACGATGCTTACTTTTGATTCAATTTATGGTAGTTGCGTGGTGCTCAAATTATTACAAGGGATCAATCCACATGGGCGCAACGACCTGGGATTAAAAACATAGTTTAGGCACACTGTATGGCTTTATTCTATGGAGCCTGCACGGGCGTGAACCGTGAAAGTGAGAATAAATCAAGGGCACATTATAATTACCAGTGTGCTTGTCGGAAGCCTGCCGGGATCTGGAAAGGAAACCGGTGGGGATTTAGAATTAAGAACAGGTGGGAGAATCAAACATTATCCGGCATGGGGAGTCAGGGTGCACTTACTTAATCGCTGCGGTCCTCGGCCGGGATTAGTTTCCTTTCCTTCCTCGAGTCACTCGGTTACTGCTTAGTCAGAGGAAGCCGAGAGGCGGAAGGCAGCATTATATTCGCTTCCTGTGATTGTACGCACGCGCTGTGAGAAGTGTTTCTCGCGCATGCGCTGATTGTGCGCCAGGCAGCGCTCGCATACGTCTATGGAGCCCGAAGGACAGTATCCCTCCTGCGCATGCTTAGAACTCGGTTGAGTGGCAGCAAGTGTCTGTCGAGTAAACATGGGAATATCTACGGTATAATGAGTCTGCCTTGGACTAAAGGTGATTTTGTCGGTCATGAGCATATGTACTATGCTTAGAGCTACGCGTGTGCATTATTAGAAGCCACCAAGATGGACCCGTGATACAAAGAATTGGCCATCTACAAGGGGCGCATTTTAAGCTCAATAGGAGGAGTTATTTGGGCAGTAGCTTCGCATAAACCCGATTCATACATTGGGTATAAATGACATAGTAAGATGTTTACAGATAAAACACAGCTAATTACAGTACATAATGTAAGATGCATGTGTTCCACTCATCAAGAGTGTTGAGTCCTTTCTCAATGGTTTTGCAATTATGAATCCAATTGCATTTCAAACGATTAAGTGTGGTTTGTTGGTTGCCTCCCCTTGTGCTAAGCAACAGCTTATCTATCACCTGCCACGTGAAATCGTTTTCCGAATGTCCACAAGTTGCACTGTGAGAACCTTGCAATGGATTCTGCTTCTGTGTTGGGAGATCTGGGTTTTAATCTGCTGGGTAGTCTGGCCAATGTAGAGTAGTTTACAGGGGCATTCAATGCAGTAGATTACATTTTTGGAATTGCAGTTGGTGAATGACTGAACACATGCTTACAATTGTCATATTCAAATACTTTGGTATTGATTGTGGAGTCGCATGCCATGCAGTGGTTACATTTATAGTGCCCAAGGATAGGCGTTAGATTGAAACATGCCTGAATAGTGTTGTTTTTTTAGTCGGAGTGGACGCCCTCACTAGGTGAGGGCGTCCTCACTGGGTTCGTGATTAGATAACATTTAAACAACCGACCAGCACCACATCGAGTACCTACTGATATTATAATTAGTTTACTTGGGATCGCTCTCACTAGGAATTACTTCTTGTTTCAAGATACCTATTACAGGCAGAGCAAGGGTTCATCAATGGGGGCAATTTTTGCTCCCAACTTTGCCATTTTGATGATTTGGAAACTAACATCATTCTCAATACCACGAACCCATACCATGACAAAATTCGCCTTTGGCGCAGGTACATTGATGATGTCCTTATGATCTTGGCGGGGACGAGGATGCACTAAAGGAATTCTGCGAATGGCTAAATTTGAGCCAGCCAGATCTCAAATTTACATTTAATCATGACACACACCAGGTAGACTACCTAGATGTTACTATTAAGTGCTTGTGTGATCAATTATATACCACCCTATTTAGAAAGCCAACTGAGCTTAACACCTTGCTTGAATACCATAGCGCTCACCCAAGGGCACTCAGGGACGGCCTACTATACGGCCAATTTCTTAGGATCAGGCACAACTGCAAGTTTAAGGAGGACTTCTTCCAGGAGGCCGAGATTCTATGTAAAAAACTTACATCAAGGGGCTACCCTAGGATATTAGTGAGACGGGCGATAAAAAGAGCATGGTACGCTCATCGAGAACACCTACTCCAACTACAAGAAAATAAATCATTGACTAGGATTACCTGAGTCACCACATTTAGCACAGTTAGTAATAAACTGACCAAACTAGTAAAAAAAACCACTGATCAGTGTTAGACACGCTGGATCTTAACACAGGAACCCCACTGTTCTCATTTGAGAGAGGACGCAACCTAAAAGATCACCTAGAGAGAGCGTCCACTCCGACTACAAAGAACAACACTATTCAGGCATGTTTCAATCTAAAACCTATCCTTGGGAATTATAAATGTAATCACAGCATGGCATGCGACTCCACAATCAATACCAAAGTATTTGAATATGACAATTGTAAGCATGTGTTAAAGTCATTCACCAATTACAATTTCAAAAATGTAATCTACTGTATTGAACGCCCTTGTAAACTACTCTACATTGGCCAGACAACCCAGCAGAGAAAAACCCGGATCTCCCAACACAGAAGCAGAATCCGTTGCAAGGTTCTCACGGCGCCACTTGTGGAACATTTTTTGGCACGTGGACATTCGGAAAACGATTTCACGTGGCAGGTGATAGATAAGCTGTTGCCTAGCACAAGGGGAGGCAACCAACAAACCATACTTAATCGTTTGGAATGCAATTGGGTTTATAATTTCAAAACCATTGAGAAAGGACTCAACACTCTTGATGAGTGGAAAACATGCATCTGACATTATGTACTGTAATTGGCTGTGTTCTATCTGTAAACATCTGACTATGTATTTTATACCTAATGTATGAATCAGGTTTATGCGAAGCTACTGCCCAAATAACCCCCCCATATTGAGCGTAAAATGCGCCCCTTGTAGATGGCCAATTCTGTGTATCACGGGTCCATCTAGGTGGCTTCTAATAATGCAGACGCGTAGCTCTCAGCATAGTACATGTGCTCATGACTGACAAAATCACTTTTTGTCCATGACAGACTCATTATACCGTAGAGAGTCCCATGTTTACTCGACAGACACTTGCTGCCACTCTACTGAGTTCTAAGCATGTGCAGGAGGGATACTGTCCTTCGGGCTTCATAGATGTATGCGAGCACTGCCTGGCGCCAATCAGTGCATGCACGAGACACACTTCTCACAGCGCGTGCGTACAATCACAGGAAGCGAATATAACGCTGCCTTCCGCCTCTCGGCTTCCTCTGACTAAACAGTAACCGAGTGACTCGAGGAAGGAAAGGAAACTAATCTCGGCCGCAGACCGCAGCGATTAAGTAAGTGCACCCTGACTCCCCATGCCGGATAATGTTGATTCTCCCGCCTGTTCTTAATTCTAAATCCCCACCGGTTTCCTTTCCTGATCCCGGCAGGCTTCCGACAAGCACACTGGTAATTATACCAGCGGTCTGCGGCCCTTGATTTATACTCACTTTCACCGTTTATGCCCGTGCAGGCTCCATAAAGTAAAGCCATACAGTGTGCCTAAACTATGTTTTTAATCGCAGGTCGTTGCGCCCATGTGGACAGATCCCTTGTAATAATTTGAGCACCACGCAACTACCATAAATTGAATCACAAGTAAGCATCGTGGACTTCCCTCGAAAACCTGATGTGGAGTTGAGGAACATGGCGGCGGCAGGCTAACGGCTGCTGCGAGGCTCCTGCACCTAAACACCCCCGTTACGAGTTTCTTGCCGGTCTTGTGACTTAAAATTGAGGATGACAACGGTTAAAATACTGGTGAGGCAGTTTCTTTAGTTATTACCGCTTTTGTGTATGCCGCTGAGTTTCCTCCCTCGTTTTTCCCCGTTTGTCGGCAGGAGTTGGTGATTGAGGACTGCGGTAGCACGGGAGCACTAGGACCCTGCGCTTGGCTTGTCGGAATGCGCGAGCGGTGCTACGCGATCGAGCAGGAAACTGGGCAGCTGCAGCGGATTGCAAACGCCAAAGGTTCTAAGCTGCAGAAGCAAGTTGGCGGCGGTGACTGTTTGCTTTCAGGATTTGGAGTTGAAGTCAGCAAGCCCCGGGTAAGCCGTTTTGCTGCTGATTTATGGCTGCGGTCGAAATTAGCATTTCTGAATCGAGTGAATGCTCCAGTGTGCTGTGGCATCTTTTCTGTTGTGCCAGAAAACGGTTTAGTTTTTGTACAGGACAGTGGTCCCTAGACAACCAGAATTTTTGAATGATAAATATAGACTAAATTCCTTGTCCAGCCGGACAGTTTTTATTTGAATAATAAATGGTTTTAACAAATTACAAAAAATGACAGCAGGACACCAGCCGATGTCCGACTAACACACTAAGAAAAAGACAAACAAGAGTTTCAGGCAATATAAACAGTCTGTGTAGTACAATTCACAATCAGACAATGTTGGTTACACACTATTGTTGGCATACATTAGCACAATTCAAAAACATATAGTGTGACACAGTCGACGACGTTTCGAACCTATAACAACTTAAAGGTTCATCTTCAGGACATCAATTCTATGCCTTGTCTTTTAATCAGAAAAGTCACAGTTTAACTTTTTTTGCCCCTGGTATGAGCACTGCAAATCTGGTGTACAAGCCGATAGCCTGAATAATTCAGAAAGCCGAGTACCAGTGATTGAAACAATTGAATCTCCACTGTAGGTTGGGCACGGATAGTTATAGTAGACGGGCCAACAATGGGTTCCTCGTCCTCCTCCTAGAAAACGGTATAGTGACATTTAAAGGAAGAGACTGTATGGAGGCTGACAGTCCTTCAATAGTCCCCCAGAACAACAATGATAGCGTGATAGACTTTACCAAGAAAGGGGATATTGTAGAGGGGACCACCTTGGTTGATCATTGCACAGACCACAGCGCAGAGCAAATTGTAAAACATGACACCACTTTAAAAGGCAAAGAGAAACGAGGCGAAATAAAAAGTAGATACCAGTTACGCTCTAAACAAGAACTTAGGAAGAAAGGAGTTCTGAACTCTGTTGATTCTGAGAAAAGAGGCCCAGTACCTATTTCCCCTCTTAAACAAAATAAAAAAGGGGGAGCAAAGGGAGGTAGATCATCTAAAGGGGTAAAACAAACGCAAGTGCCTAGAGGGACTCCCTCATTAAAAAGTTACTTTAAGATAATGGAACAGGCCTTGAACTCTAAAGAGGCTACAGGAACAGTGGGGGTGGATGCAGGCACAAATGCAGTCAAGGAGTCCATAATGGACGAAACCTCTAAATCTACTACAGCATTAGCCCCCTCGCTCCTCACTACATTTCCATTAAGTAATAAGTACGCTATTTTGGATTCAGCTCATGTAGAGATCGGGCCGGAGGAGGTTGTTCAGGAATCCCCGAACCAGAATTCAGTCTCAGGCGCTGGTATTTCACGGAATGATGACACACATAATGCGCAATTTGCTCCCTCCTCTCTGAAAGAGTCAGTCGCTTTAAATCCTTTAAATTCTACAGTGATATCTGTAAGCAACGTTGAAAAAACACCTATATCTGCGTTACCTACTCACAGCGTAGACCTGGGAAAACAGGGCCCAACCCCCCATCCTGATGGAGCATGTGGAGGATATGATGTAGAAAAGGAAGAGAATAGTCTTGGTTCTCTGCTGTATACTTTGAGGGAAGACTTACTGGGAAAATTCGAGATCTCCGAGAAGAATCAAAGGGGGTTGCATGACAGGTTCGATCTTTTGGAGGCAAAAATCGAAGGTATTAGCGCTAGAACGAGTGTACTTGAGGGTAAGGCGACAGCCCTCTCAGAGATTTCCAAAGGAAATACTAAAGACATAGAAGCTTTAAAAACCCAAAATCGTGCGCTAACAATGGATTTGGAAAGGTTGGAAACTCAAAGTCGACGCAATAATCTGAGGATCCTTAAAATTCCTGAAGGAGTAGAAGTGGAAGATATTAAGGGGTTCGTATGCAGATTGTTTCGGGAGGATATTTTAAAGGACCGACCTGATATTAATTTGGAAGCTGAGATTCAGCGAGTACATAGGGACCCATTCAGGTTGCACCCGGATCGTAAAGCTCCCAGGAAGATTCTGGAATATTTTCAGACTTATAGTGTTAAAGAACTGATCCTCAGTAGAAGTCTGTCACGTACCTCTTTACATTTTCGAGCCAACCCCTTTCAGATAAGATCAGATATTGGTGGGAAAACCGCTCAAAGACAGTGGGAACTTGGCTCTAGGATGCCTGAATTGCGTTCAATGGGGGCACAGGTACAAATGAAATTCCCAGCCCTCCTCAAAATAATGTGGAACAATAAAATGTTTACTTGTCATTTCCCAGAAGAAGTGGACGATATATTAGCTAAAATGAAAGGCTAGATGTCCACCTCTTTTTCTAGAAATTAACTCTTTTAAGAAGGGTTAAATAATAAGAGGAGTAACAAAAGGGGGGGACAGCAATAAATAAATACATAAAAAAAAAAAAAGGGTGACGGGGAAAATAAAAAAATTACAAAAAAATGGGGTGAGCAGTTTGGGGGAAAAAAAAAAAAGTAGGGTGGAACTGAGGCTTGAGAGAATTATAAATAAAAAAAAAAAGACCAAGGATTAATTGCACATAAGTGGGGGTGTCAAAGGTTAAGGGCCTCCTAAGGCGTATACATGCCAAACAGGAGGGCAGGGTTCCTTGGGGGTGGGATGGGGGGTATCTAGGGGTGTGGGGAAAAAACGTATAAAAATGTCCTCAAATGCCATAAATTTTTATTTTTTCTTATTTGAATGTAATTACAAGTCACAACTGTTGGTAGGCGATGGGGTAGTTCTATTATATGATGACTTCGTCTAGTTGTAGCAATATCCTTTCCTGGAATTTGAATGGATTGGGAAGTCGTAAGAAACAACAAAACATTTGCAGCTTTTTAAAAAATACTGGAGCAAGTATATTTTTTTTACAGGAAACACACTTAGAAGCTGAGGAATGTAAGAAAATATTTGTAAGATATAAATGGGTTCAGGAGATACTGTGCTCAAAACAAACCGGTGTCACTAGAGGGGTAGCTCTTTTGATAAGCGCTAATAAAGGGATAAGAGTTCATGATTGGAGTACTGACCAGTCAGGTAGGTGGTTGGCTGCAGTGCTCACAATTGGTAATGTTAAAATCTTATGTGGGGTATATTATGGTCCTAATGAAGACAATGAATGTTTTTTACAAAAGTTAGAAAAGTATATGCTACAGTACACAATTCCAGTTATATTGGGGGGGACTTCAATCTACTCCTAGATCCCCAAATAGATCGCACTTCAAAAGCTAAATATAATCCTCCAAAAAAATCCCTTCTTGCTCTAAAAAATATAATGAAGGACTATGTACTATGTGACGCCTGGAGAGTTAAGTATGGTGCCAAAAGAGAATATTGCTTTTATAGCAAAAAGTATCGTCAGTTCTCAAGAATAGATTTTTTTCTATTAGACCAGTCTTTTTTACCAGTTAATTCTTCTATTTCTTACATACCAGTTGGTTTATCTGATCATTCTGTAGTTGAGTTAAAAATAAACTTTAAAAACAACACCCTAGATTATAGGTGGACGCTTGACAGGACCATCTTATTAAATGAAGACTTTAGGGATAAAATTAGAGAAAATTCTATGGAATTCTTTAGGTTCAACGATAACACCGCCCCCGAATATATAGTATGGGACACATTTAAGTCTTATATTAGAGGAGTATATAGTTCCCAAATGATTCTAAACAGAAAGCTTAAAAAAGAAAGGGATATTCAGGAGCTCAACTTAATTAAAATAAAAGAACAGCAACTCCACTCTGCTGCTTTGGATGATAGAGCCAGTATTCCAAAACTAGAGAAGGAAATATTGGAATTGCAAATAAATTTCAGAATAAGAACTGAAAAGACACTTAAGGATAAATGGGAAGTTAGTAAATTACACAATTTTGAGTATGGAGAGAAATGTGGGGCGTTATTAGCTTGGAAGGCCAGGTCGGAGAGAACCAGGAATAATATTAAATCGTTGACACAGCGTGGGACAGGAGTAACCTTAACAGAAGACATTGAGATCAAAAGGGAAGCCAGAACCTTTTATGAAGAACTGTACCAAGAGAGGACTAATCGGTCTGTGGAAGATCTGGAGAATTGGTGGACTTCGAGAGAATTGCCTCAGTTGAGTGACGTAGATAGGGCCTCTCTGGTCAAGGAGATAACAGTGGGAGAGATTAGATCACAATTGAAAAAGATGGCTAGAAATAAGGCTTCCGGCCCTGATGGACTTCCGATTGAGGTTTATAAAGACATCGCAGAAGAAATTTTACCTCCACTACAGAGACTTTTTAATAAAATATTCATTTATGGAGAACAAATTCCATCTTCTTGGCTAGACGCTACAATCTCTTTGATAGCCAAAGCGAACAAAGATCCGGAAAAGATTGAGTCATACCGTCCTATTTCACTTTTAAATTCTGATATAAAAATCTACTCAGGTCTCCTGGCGTCCAGGCTGGCCAAAGTTATTAAAACAATTATCCACCCTGACCAGAGGGGATTCATACCAGGCCGTCAACTAAATGAACTCACTTTTCAAGTAACCGGAGCTATTGACACTGCTATTGAGAAGAAGATACCGCTCACTATTGTGGCAATAGATGCTGCTAAAGCATTTGATCAAGTTAATTGGCTCTTCTTATGGAAATCAATGATAAAATTTGGCTTCCCAGAGATTTTTGTTAAGGGAATCGAAACTTTATACAGAGGCCCGAGAGCTAAAATCTTGGTAAATGGTAGTCTGTCTGACTGGTTGAACATTTTCAGAGGGACAAGGCAGGGCTGTCCCTTATCTTCTCTTTTGTTCGATATTTATATTGAACCTTTTGTTTGCACCTTAAGACAGGATCCAGTAATTAAACCATTTAAAATTGGAGATTTAATACTTAAGACAGCCTTATACGCAGATGATCTTCTCCTCTATACATCGAACCCAGTAGAAGCAATACCAAGATTATTTGAGTTGGCAGAGGATTTTGGTACTGTATCAGGATATGGCATTAACAGGGATAAAACTGATATAATGTGCTGGAATAATCCTGTCCCTATCCCTGAAGCAAAAATCAAAATCAGATATCTTGGAATTCAACTCACTCAACAACTGGAAGATATCCCTAAGACCAGCTGGGCAACTGTAATAAAAGAGGTGAAAAAACTCCTGACTAGGTGGGCCACCCTGCCTTTAAACATCTATGGCAGGGTGAATTTAGTTAAAATGATAATCTTGCCAAAAGTAACGTTTCTCTTCAATACCATTCCCTTAATTTTTAACAAGAAAGATATTTTTAATTTGCAAGGAAAGATAGGCTCTTTTATTTGGGCTACAAAATCTCCCAGAATAGCCTGGAAGAAGCTGAGGAGAGGATTAAAGCTTGGTGGTTTGGCACTTCCTGACTTACTTTTCTAGTGCTATGCCTTCCAATTTAAACATTTTAGAATTCTAGCCAATAAACAGGACCACACCTCACATAGTAGACTTTTTCAGGCTATGTTACTAGATTTTCCACATAGTGCAGATTTCTTTTTGTTTAAATTTGGTGACCAAAAATTCTTTAAAAAAAATGCGACTAAAACTATTAAGGGCTGCCCTAGACAATTGGCAACAGATCTGTAAAATATTAGGTATTCCTTATTACCACTCTCAAGCTCCAATTTGGGATTCCCCCGGTACTCCGGAGTGCTTAATAGATCAATTAGCCCTTCCATTGAGGAGAGCTGGTCTCGAGAAATGGGGGGACCTTTGTAATGCATCGACACTATTAGGTTGGGAATCCCTAGCGAGCATAACCGGGGGTACCCTTACGAGATTCAAGTTTTACCAACTGTCTGCTTGGTGGGGGAGCCAAAAGTGGAATACAGAAGAGGAGAGCCCCCTGTTGGAACTAATAAATAGAAATACAGGGAGGAAGGGTGAGACCGCCGTATGGTATAACATTTTAGTGGGAAGTAAGGATAACCTTGAAACAGAAATTATTAAAATATGGGAGTCTACCATAGTTCAGAATCCAGATAACTTAATGAAAGTTTGGATAGATTCCTTTACAATGTCTCAAAATATTATAAAACCTTCAAACTTGAGAAGAAACCATCTATTTACAATGTATAGGGTCTATTGGACTCCGGCTAAGCTTTCGAAAATGTCAACAGTACAATATACTTGTCCTAGATGTAAACTTCCAGAAGCTAATGACATTCATATGTTTCTGGATTGTCCTGAAATAGTTGACTACTGGAGACAAGTCTGTTGCTTTTTGGAAGAGGTACTGCTATTTCCATTAACATGTACTTATAGATTAATTTTCTTTGGTCTTCAAACTGATTATGACATTAACAGCTATATATCACAGTTTATTTTTATGTGGTTATCATCGCCAGAAGAGAGATCAGTAAGGAGTGGAAGTCGGAACTTCCCCCTAAATTTTCAGAATGTCTTAAAAACATCATGGCGGTGAGTAAATTTGATATACTTTGTGGAGGAGAGAAGTCTGTTAAATTGTGGTCTGCGTTAAAAATTTGGTGTGATAAATAATAGTCCAATGATTATGCCAGAGGTTAAGTGGTCCGATCCTCCTATTGTAGCAAGAAACATCACAAATGGGAGTTGGATGGGAAATAACCCTACCTCTGGGCAATCTTCGCTGGCTATCCATAAACATCAGGGCTGGGAAGGAAGGTTTGTGTCAGTGGCTTGAAGAATGCCTATTTTAGAGCAAATATCTACTGGTGGCATATATGAGGACAAAAAGAAAAAAATTAAAAAAAAAACCAAACAAGTAAGCATCGTGTAGACTGTTTTCACTTTATACATTTTTCGTGTAAGCGGACAATGACTGATCCTAGATCGCAAAGAAATATTCCTTGAACCACATAAGGGTTATGGATGAGATCTAACAGGATGTGTTCACTCTAACTGTAAGTCATCTTTTCTCTTAAATTCAGATTAGCCAGCACCACTAGGGAGAGCAAAAATTACGCTTTGCAATTTTCCCACAAAATTAGTTCTTTCCCATGACTTTTGTAAAGGAAGTAAGTTCAGCAGCATCTATGAACTCTATAGTGCCCTCCGTAGGTCACAGTAACTAGCATCGAGAACACACCCTGCGTTCCCCAACCACGACAGCCTAGTGACCTTTTAGTTAAATATGTGAACAATGTGCATGAAGACTATGCCTATCATGCCACTGTGAGCACTAAGTCACTATGATAAGAAAACATTGAATAGGGCTAAGTGCTAATTAAACTTACCTTACTCAAGTTTCAGGCTGCTCACCCTGTCCTGATGATGATCTTGACTCACTAAAGATCGAAACGTCATCTACCCCCCCCAAGGAAAAATTCCCTCCATTGTATATATTTTTGTGGATTACCCCTTGTTGTTTATGTATTATTTCGTCTACCTTCACTTTTCTCACTCAAGTCACGATATGCACTCCATCACTTATGTGAGCACCTGAACGTATATCTACATGTTGAAAATACGAAATGATTAAAATTTCACATGTTGTCCTACATGTTCTGCTCCCAGATTGATTTAAGTTCAAGTTAAAGTAATTTATTTTGCCTTTTTGGACCTAATTAGGTCACCCTAGAACCACAGCTAAGTGCAGCATGTATGGTGGTGGGCATATCCAGTGCGCAGCAAAGTGCACCTGAGCGCACCAGAAATACAGCTCCATATCTGGCACCTCTACACCCCTTCGTAAATGGCTGGGTCAACACCTCCGATTTTAATCGAAGCTGTCTCCCACCCCATGTTAAGAGAATCAATCGAGATTTAGGGGCTTTGAAAAAATGTTTGCTGGGTGCATAGGGAATATTAACGAATAGATAAAGAAATTTTGGAAGAATCATCATTTTTATCAGCGACCCTCTTCCCGCTTATGAGATCAGCATGGCAATCCACCTGGTAATGGAAGTAGTCAATGTCTCCAGTGCCCGACCATAATTGGTTCTCATAAGTTACGTCCTGTCCCTGTTGATCACTACCCCCAAATATTTAATTTAATTATCGCACCAAGTCAATAGATAGTCAAGGTCATATCTCTGGACCAAGTGAGTTAGGGGGAAGATCTGAGATTTTCCTCAGTTTATATTGACACCTGAGTACATACCAAACTGTATAAACTCGCCTAATATCGTGTTTAGGCTGACTTTGAGGTCACACAGGTATAGTGTCAGGTCGTCAGCATAAAGCGAGATTAGAATCTGCCTTTCTGGACATTGGAGTGCATACTCTCTATGATGCTGCCGGAGCTTTGGTGCCAGGGGCTCCATGGCTAGCACAAAAAGAAGAGGAGGCAGAGGGCACCTCTGCCGTGTTTCCCTTGTGATTAGAAATCTGGGGGAGCACATCCCGTTTATTAGCACTTTAGCCCACGGTTTAGTGTAAAACAATTGTATCCAAGAGAAAAAGGGAGGTAAGAAGTCCATACGTTTCAGCACACTGGCTAAATAATCCCATTCAAGGGAATCAAAAGCCTTTGTGGCATCTACAAAAACAGCCATTGCAGCTAGGTCTGGATTAATGTCTTGCATTAGAGCAAATAAGATTCATAGGTTGTGTGGTGTCGCCCTCCCTGGCACAAACCTGGATTGATCTGGTAGAATCAGTACGCTCATAAGGAGGCTGAGACTATTCGCAAGGATTTTGGCAAGGATATTTGTGTCGCAGTTGATGAGCGACAATGGCCTATATGAGTCATATTTTTCAAGTCGGCATGTATTCTTTCCTATGCCTCAGCAATGCACTCTGGACCACGTACACAGTAGTTACCTTGTTCAGCTAACAGATCTTTGTGAGGAGCAAGTGGATTGATCTGACACGCGTAATAGGTCAATTTTCTTCTTGACCAGTCAGTGAATTTTTTGGACCGTCACAGATCAGGACGTTGCTGCTGCCGGTTCATATCTCACCTTGCTGCTCCTTGCTGGAGATGCAGAGATTCTACCTGTGAGAGGGTAGGACAGGAGCTGTTATTATTTCCTTCACAGACCCAACAATGTCAGCTAGTGCACAGAAACACAGAGGACCCCAGCTTTGAGGGCAGACCACCCTTTTTGTACCAGAGGACTGTGAGAGTGCTACTGCCCTTCTCTGCTGAGAAAGAACACTTTTAAATGCCATCTCCCTCCCTATGAGCCCTCATTTGTGACCCTTGCTTGTAACAACAGGTTCGTAACAGGCATTACTGCCCCCAACAGTGGGCAATAATTATCAATGTCTGCCTTCTCCGCACATGAAATTACAGCTATGTCTTTCCCATATAGAATGTTTAGTTTAATTCATGCTGACTCTCCGTTGTTAATCCCTGTGCTAATGGTGTCCAAGTAAGTTCAGAGCCACTATGACTCCTAATATTAACCTCAAAACCCTCTCGAAGCTACGTTGTTTACTCCTGACTCGTGTGCTAAACCCAGCATGACACTTCGACCAGACTTAATTCTCTTATTGCCACGTCGTGTCCTGTCTCCTTGATTCTCAAACCGCTTGGCTGAGATCAGCCTTTTGCATTGGTCATTTTCCAAGCTAATTACACAATCCTGCTGCGCAGTGTATTCCTTGGCTAACGTGGAAATGGACACAAACTGCAAAGAAACATTTTCTCTGTGGAATGCGTGCCATGCCTGACCTTCTTGGTGATGTGGCGCACGATTGTAACACGTAACCACATTTCAGGCCAGAATTATAATTGGTAGAATTGGTTGAAGAAACGCAGTGTTACCAACAACTATACTGATGGCACGCATAAAATGATTTTGGCTTTCAAACGAGTTTTAGACAGCAACATTATGTCAAACTGTCCAAATGAATTAGTCATGCTCATCTTAAAAAAGAGTTTAGTTTCACGATATGGCAGTACTGTAACCCAGCAATACGTTTTAAGTTAGAGACGACATCACTCGTTTGGTCAGCCAAGCGCTCTCGTTACTGGATCACTGCAGCTTTAGTGGACCCTTTGCTGAGAGCAAGGGATTACAACAACATAGTGAAATGTTTTATAGTTGAATGGATATCTTGAAAGTTTACTATTTCACAGCATGTCTGGGCGACAATGCTTGAATGTTAATTTTATAGTATCTTTCTCGTACTATATTCGAAAATGTAATTTTACTATTTTTCGGTCTGGTGTTAACCAAGACCTTTTTATTTTGTTAAAAATAGGGGCAGATTTACAAGCCCCTTGCGCCTCATCTACGCCGCCGTTGCGTCACTTTTGTGACGCAGCAGCGGCGCAAATCCTGCTCCATGGTGCAGGGGTACTTACAACGTGACGCATCTGGGAGATGCGTCACGTTGTAATGCCCTGCGCCACATGTAGGCGTTCCTATGCAGAGGGGGGCGTTCCGGCGCAGGAACGCCTCCTAAAAGTGGCTGAGTGAAATCTACAAGATTTCACTCAGTCACTTTTAGGCCAATGCTGCGTCAAAACCGTGCGCCTGCTTGAAGCAGGCGTAAGGCTTGACGCAGCATTGGAAGAATAGGGCAACCCCGAGCTTTGCTGGAGCTGCGTCGCGCTGTCGACGCAACTCCTGCAATGCGTCATCTTTTGGCACAGATGCGTGACGCATCTGTGCTGTTTTTGCCCCATGCTGCGCCACATTGTAAATGCGGCGCATTATGGGTGGCGGAGCTGCGGCGCACAATTACTGGCGCATCCCTGATGATATGCAGGGATGCGCCAGTAATTGTAAATCTGCCCCTATATGTTTTATAAACTTAAAGGGAACTTTCAGCCACCTCTTTCACCCATTGGTCTGTTTTTGTGTTATTCACAGTTTGCTTCTGCCCACTGTAGCAAACCGGATGGGACAATGGGTCAGCCTACAGTAGTGTGTAATGAACACCCGCGCAAGGGCTTTATCAAGTGTGGCATCCTCGCGTGGCTTGTGAGCATGGGGAGGCTGTTATAGTGGTTATTGTTTGACCGGTGTTCTATAGTCTCGAGTAGAACGGGGTCTGTGTGGTTCATCATAATGTTAGTTCGGTCGCTGCTGAAACTCACGGATGCCAGACGCTCCTGGTTGTGGGTGCACTTTTCTATTGGAACAATTGGATTAAATCCACTGAAACGTACCTGCTTTGTCTAAACCCTTCATTTGACACCCATTTAAGCCACTGGTTAACTTCACTTTGAGTGACTGCATTTTTCTCCTTCAGAAGGAGCACATCCCCAGACAAGGTAGTGCCCTTCAGTGCCAATGTTTTTGTTTTTAGTTTATAACTACTTTACTGTTGTCTTTGTGTTTAGAGCCTAATGTTATAGCAGTATGTTTTTAAAGTGACCATAGGGCACATTACAGCTTTATCCAATCACATCTGCTGATAATGCTGTTGTAAATACCTCTGGTTATCTGACTGCTGCTATTTCACATCAGGTCACACAAAATCTTAACATAAGCTAATTGGTGTGTTCTATCGTAATTGTCTAGTGTGCTCTATCTATATTTGTAACCCTGTCTTTCTTTCTTTCTTTCTTTCTTTCTTTCTTTCTTTCTTTCTTTCTTTCTTTCTTTCTTTCTTTCTTTCTTTCTCTCTTTCCTTCCTTTCTTTTTTCCTTCTTTTTTGCCTTCCTCCTACCTTCTTTTTTGTTCTTACCTTCTTTACTATTACTTTCATGCCTTTCTTGTTTCCTGCCTTCTCCCTTTCCCACTTTCCTTCCTTCTTTCTTTTATTTCTTCGTACCCTTTTTTTTCTGTCTTCATTTTCCTTCTATTCCCTTCCTTCTTTCTCCTTTCCTTCTTTCTAACTCCCTTTTTTCATTTCTTTCTTTCATCCTTTCTTTCGTTCTTTCTTTTTTCTTTCTTTCTTTCGTTTCTTTCCTTATTTTTCTTCTTTCCTTTTATCTTTCTGTCCTTTTTTCTTCCCTTCTCCTTCTTTTTCATGCTTTCCTTCTTTTCCTTATTTCTGCTTTGCCTTCTATCTTGCTTCTCTTCTGCTCACATGAGTCCACTACAGCATACAGTATGGAGCAATGGGCCACAGTATGGGCCACAGTACTTTTCACTGCTCACAGGACTCCTGCAGAATACCACACCTGATGGAGCTTTGAAAATGCTGCCACCAGTTGGGAGCACACAAGACACTGTGATTGCTCCTGGCAGGAGCAAGCAGAATTTGCTGCTTCACCTGTACGGGACCAATGCAGGCTCCAGTGCGGTAAATGGCTGGAGCCACAGGTCCCTAGGGCTTCCCATACACCCCCCAATGTTATGTTTGGAGCCATAGATATGGTCCCTGGGGCCATTTGGACTTGGGGGTGGAGGGGAGCGGTATGCACTCCCCTACCCTAACAGTAAAGTGTTTGGACCGAGGGTATGGGCTACCTGGGGCCTCTTAAGGCTCATGGAGGGGAACCATGTCCCCCCTCCCCTATAAATAAAATATAGCCCCTGGGGGTGTGGATCCCAGGGCCCATTTGGCATTCAGGAGGTGGGACCATGCACACCCTCCCCTAATGGTAAAGTATTTGGTCCTGGGGGATGGGGACCTGCAGCCCATTTGGGCTCGAGGAGGGAGGCCACACTCCCGCTACCCTAATGCTATATAGTATTTGCCCCTGAGGGATGGGGTCCCCGGGGTCTCCTGAGACTGGAGGGTGGGGTACATGCCCACCTTTGCTATAATTCAAGTATAACCCTGGGGAATGTGGTCCCTGGGGCTTATCTGGGCTGGAGAGAGGGCCATGCTCCTCCCTCCCTTTTAATGTTTTTGTTCCCAGGGGATGGATTTTCCTGGGCCTTTTAAGGTAAAGGATGGGGTAAGTGGTGCCCATTTGTCCATACCCTTCAGCAGTCCATATGCAGCCACAATGCTGATTCTCCCGGACTAGGGGGGAGGCCGAGTCCTCAACTGACAACTTAAGTGACCAAAACAGTACCTGTTTCTACTATCACCTTTTCTACAATGGATGTAATTGATATGGATCTACCATTGGCAAGTCCTTCGGAATTGGATTTTTTTATTCCTACTGCTGAGTCACAGCCTCCTGTTCTCTGGTTAAGTACCTCCGGGTACTATATGGATCAAGATGACTTTTCTTCAGGCAGTTCTTCTGTTTTACACTCACCTCTAGCACAGATTTGTGTTATTATTTCATGTTTATAATTCACTTATCTGGTCCCGCTTTAGATCTATGTCTGGATTATACTCTCTTTGGTTTTTCTATTTAATTAAATTGTATTTGTGACTGTTTTTTTTTTGGGAAGCAATGGCCATTGTATACAATACTGGGGGATGTGAGGGGGCTTTTTCCACTCTTACAGGAGTGGGTGATCCACATAAACGAGGGGCCCGAGTGGACGTTTTCAAAAGTGGGATATACTGTTCCTCTAGAGTCAGAGTTTGAAGAGTCAGGGAAGACCGGAACCCACTGTGCCCCAACAAGGGGTCAGTGTTGGGAATCCATATGTTGGATTGTAATGCCCTCACACACCCTTGCAGGTGTCATGCTTCATCATCTGGGCTGTCCCTCGTTGGGTCGGCGGTGCAATACCCAACGGACTCCCTATGGGAGGGGCACTTTACCGGAGATCTTTTATCCAACAGCCGTGTGGTGAAGTGCGGTTGTGGGGCCAGAGCTGTGTAGATGTAGGGAGGTGATTTAAAATAGGGTTGGGAGTACCTGGAAGGACGGACTTTTATTCTGGGGGTCTCCTACCCTAAGTAAAAATAAAAATCAAGGCACTCGTCCGAGTGTAATGTCTTGCGTAGTGGTGTCCTTGTTAGAAAGTGTGGGTCAACATGTTTCTCGCTTATAGTTAAATATCCTAGCGATTCTTCAGGACCTAAACGATTGAACTATCTACACCTAGAGTTAGCTGTATATCTTTTTACTTACGATAATAATGTTTATTATATTATGTACCTGTTACAACCTGGATCTACCTGTTGTGGCAGACAAAAATGTATAGGCATCATTCAGGCTGATGTTGTACATTACAAACATAGACACAGTCTTACGGTGACTCTGACTTCTGTCTTTAACACATGTGAGGTGAACACAATTGCGTTTGAGGAAATCTAAAAACAACAGATTAAAAAGCAAGTGGTGAGTCTCCAAAGTGAGCTATTGTGACTTAATGCCCCTGTAGAAAACAATCATATAGCAGAAATACATTGGTCTGGACTCACCCAATTCAGTGTAGTCCCCAGGCATCAACAGTACATGGCGGATCATGCATAAGGCTTTGCTCCTATGTGTGTTGGACTAAACAGGAAGAAACACAAACAATCCATACAACAGAATATATGTATCTGTAAAGCAGAGGTTGATGTCTCCATCATTATTGAGCATTTTGCGTAGAGCGTTACCAAGACTCTGATCTTGGTTGCTGGCAAGGTTGTAATCGGCGCTCAAGAGTCTCTCGCATGTGTGAGCTTCTTATAATGTTCCTAGAAGTGAATGGTCAGCCTTAGCTCACAATGGTTATGTTAAAATAATGTGTTCCATATTTTGTTAACGTTATGTTGTTTAAGCGACATTACCGTGGGGATCATGGTAATATTAGTTTCACTTTGTATGCCTCCTGTGCCGGCCTTTGTAGAAATACAGCGTCAGAAGTTAATGTATACATTGGCCTTTCAAGTATTAAAATTATTTAATTGCGTGTTGTGCAGCTATGTAGTGACTGCGTCCCCTGTCAATTTATTGTTCGTACCCAATCCTGGGGACAGATAGGGGCGGGATGTGTTACCTAAAGTGAAATCACCTGTTACTTGAACTTGGAGCGGCGTTTGCGGTGCTCAGAAGCGCATGCCCCTGGTGCCGCGTTAGAGGTTGTTCTGCGCTGTCAGTCGTGGAGCTTGGATGTGTATACTCGTGGATCTGCGGTGGGCACGTTACCTGCCAAGTATTTTTCAGAGATTCCGGGTACCGTTTTGGGGTGTTAAATGTTTACACACAGTAGATCTATGTAATCTGTGCCATTAGTGCGGCGCCCTAGTGGCCGTGCAAGAATGAGCCTACTTATCTCCAATTATTGTCAAGCCTATCTGATATTAGTGTTTTATGTCCTAGTGGCAGTGGCTTGGGCCACCCCAACTCCACTTTAAATCAAGCCCACCTGACAATAGTGTATCAAGGCAGTACAAGCGGTGCAGCGTCATGCTCATAGTGCGTGGAAGGGACTGTTCACTCGCAGTATCATCTAACCTGCCTGGCTGTTTGGTATTACTCATGGTTTTAGCACGTTATGCTTCATCCACGACCTGCCCTCTCCACCGGGTCCGGGAGGTAGCAAGGTTAGTGGCATTATAATCCAACAAATGGATTCCCAACACTGACCCCAGTTGGGGCACGGTGGGTTCCAGTCTTTCCTGACTCAGCAAATTCTGACTCTAAAGGAACAGCATAATCCCACTTTTGAAAACTTCCACTGGGGCCCCTTGTTTATGAGTGGAAAAGACCCCTCACGTCCCGCCGTATTGTATACAGCTTCCAGCACGGCTAAACCCAGTGGGACCTGTTTTTGGTGGGTAAGATTTGTACTATCCCCCTCCTTTTTGTAACCTGACTCCACTACATTGGAGTGGTCACCTCCAATTGAGGTTTGATTTTAGCCACCCAGACTTGACCCTCTCGACCAAGCAATGGAAGGCCAGGGTCTAAGTAATGGAGAGGAACAAGCAGCAGAAATACTAAGTACACCTTCAATTCTGATCGTAGACAGTGATGGCTCTACAGGAAGTCAATCAGGGGGTTGACAGTCACTATCAGCTATGAAGAGGGAATGGGTCAGAATCACCTTACATGGTGCTTTAATGACTGAGTACCTTTGGGCTAATATTTCACCAAATGGCCTCATAGTTAAGAACTTCCCCAGGATCTTCTGGGAAGATGGGCAATTCAAGATTGAATGGTCACAGACCTCATGGAAATGTACTAGGGATCTCCTGATACTGATTATCAACACGGCTAAGAGACTGGCCGATGAAATGTTAACTCGAATTCAAATAGCTGAAAGCACCCTGAAGAACGTAGCTCCAGGTCCCAGCTTCAAAACCAAACTCATGGAGTTAAACAACAAAATTAGGGAGCACAAAGAATATCTCATGAAGCAGAAAGTTGTAAAACTCCAAAAAGATATTAAACGCTTCTACAAAGGAAAGGTATACCCATACCTCAAGCCGGACTTTGTACCACCTGGAACGGGTTACCTATCAGACACCAACTCTAAATCTACCAGAAGGGGGTCCTCCAGTAACAGCGACTCAAACAAGGAGGGGTGGTAGACAAGGGTACATTACCGATCCTCCCCCGCACTACCAGGGACCTGCCTTTTGGCAATACCCACTGTTTCCTCAAGGCCCACCTCAATTTGGAGCCCCAGGCATGAGCCAGCCTTTTTCAGGAAGAGGTTGGGTCAGAGGGCGCGGGAGAAGAAGAGGCAATCAGCAGGAAAAGAGGGTACAATGGGAGGATCCACAACAGTGGGTATACGAAACCCGGAGTCACACAACCAACAAAAAAATACCCTAGTGGTCAATCTGTCACTCAGAATACTGACCGAAACAGAAGAAGAGGTGCTCCAGAAAGGTCTGGGATTTGTTCCCACACCTAAGGTGGATAACTTCAAACAAACATGTGAACTGTGCCAGTTCTTTCATAAGGTACGCCTCAAAGCATTTTTTGATAGTAAATGGTTGAAGAGGGCTGAAACAAGGAAACCGGTCCTAGGATGCTACCTGGCCAGGGACAACCTGGCTTGGCAGTTCGGGCTGGACTGTTCCCATGAGGCACAGGGTCAAGACTGATTTGCATATGTCTGGGTTCAAACTGGAATGGCATGGTGAGCAAAAAAACAATGGATTTAGGCCCAGATCTCTGTACTGGGGTGAATGTATGACATTGTTCTCCATTCTGTCCATCAACTGTTGTTTTTGCATTTATGAATTATGGCCACTTCCCTTTACATATTGTAGTGAATTTACTAATGTGTGAGTTTTTATTACTTGAGAAGAAAGCAACTCTACTGATGATCATTCACTTGTTTGTAAACAGATTGAAATTCACGGTGCATGTAATACTTAAGCGGCTAATTTAGATTGTTATTTGAAAGGAATTCCATTTCCCGTAATTCTCCCTTTCATTATGGTACTCTTTAATGGGAGTTATCTCATACTTAGCAATCAAGACTGTTGCGAATTGGGCTGGAGTCTTGTATATTTTGGCTGTTTCCCAGTTAGTCACTTGTTGCAACAAGGTCTTGTTTCTCCCTCTGCATGGAAATTTAGATAGCTCATTTTGGCCTTCCATTCCAAATTTGAAGGAAGATTTCAAAAAGCTAAGCAGACGCAAAGCATTATTGTTCCAACAAGAAGTAGTTCTTACATCTGCTCCAAGGCCTCAAATTGCAAGAGGCTAGAACGTCTAGTGAGTAACAATCATTGTTAAATTGACATCTTCCCCTGCATTTCAAAGAATTAGTTCATGAAGCATTTAATGCTTCTAGTACAACCAGCCTTGCCCACTTATTTAAGGTTGTAGGCTCTGGCCGCGTTAGATCTTTTCAAACCATCTTTGGAGGAATACCGGTTTTTATCCACTCCATTTTTTCTAGTGTAGTTGGAGAATTCCCATTGTTGTTATTCCTCATTTTTCGCATTCTCATCCTGTTCCTGCCTCACTGCTGTGTATACTCCATTTGTGGGCTCTCTAGAGCTGGCACCATTCCAACACTACTGTGAGCATATGCTTCAGATCTTTGTAATGGTTCTGCTACTGCTGATCTTGATTAGTCCCTAGCATTTCGATCTGCCTGGTTTATTTGCCTACAACCCATGTTTCACAGTATCTGCTGCCCCGTTCAAATGGGCAGTGGACATTTGCCTGACTTCGCAGACATCCTCTACCTTGGACATTGGACTGCTAATGAGTCACTTAGTGACCTATTTTTAAGACTGTCCTTTCGGTTTGCAACTTCTTCACAATGCAATGTTTGAGCCACTAGCCTACAAGGAAACATGTGTATTGGCACATGGAACAAAGGGTACAGGATTTACTAACACAGTTTCCTGGTAACTGTCATCTTCCGCTGGGACCGGGGATCATGTATGGCTCGTGACTTGGGCAGTTGACCAATCATCATATGAGGAGTCAGACTCCTTTATGGAGTCTTTGGCTTTTGAGATGGCAAGTGACACAATGGATTCCTCTGAAGCGCCATAATAGGATTATTTTTCCAAATTAAAATTTTTGTTTTATTTCTTTTCAGGTACTCCCATTTTAAACTATGCTTCGAGTTTGTTTACCTTATGATTACTTTTATTACATTTAGTATTCACTTTAGTGGTATTATCCTGACCAACGGGAGGGTGTTGTGTGTTTTCAGCATAGTCCATTGTAGTTTTCCCTATGTTAGCCTAATTGTGCATGTTGTGGGTCACATTTTCTTTTGCACATGTTACTATATAAACATGCTTGCTTTCGCGCCTCATTGTACTTTCATACGGAATCTGCATATGTTTTCGTGTTCTGTTCTTTTCCTGGGACTTAGTCTGAACACCACAGACAAGGTCAAACAATATTGCCCTTGTTATTTTCTCTGGTCAGGAACTAGCAGCTAGACATAAAATGAGAATGCAGCTCTTGTTTGTGAGCACACGTCTTGTTATATAACTGAGCACAAGATTTTAAGGTCAGACACGGAGCAAGTGTTCTAAGATAAGATTGCTACACCAGCTGAGATGTAGAAAGTCCATCTGTGTATGCTAAGGTACGGGGTCTGCCACTAATCCCAGAGATCTTTGATCTATAATCATTCAGCTTTAGTAGAAAGGGAGGGGGGTTTAAAATATTCTGTCTCTCACATGACCGGGCTTTTTATGGTATATGGTTTATTGACCATGCTAACAGTATTTTTGGTATACATTTGTTTTCTAATTGTGGCACGAATACTGCATTTTAGGACACAATAGTTCAAATAAATATTCTAAAATTACTTTGTATCTCTTATTATGGACAAGTACAAGTGCGAGAGCAAAAGGGTGTGTCCTTTGCAGCAATCTCTGAGAGGGTCAGGTGTGTTGTGTTCTGGGGTGCCAATTAACTTGATTAACTGGCAGTGGTGGTTGGCTTGTACTGAGGATGGTGAGGCAGGGGGTAAAAAAAATAGTAAGCAGACTTACCTTGTATCTTGTAGCACAATGTCCTCCTCCCTCAGGTGTCTTATCTCCTCACGTAAGCTCCAGATGCAGGAAAATGCACTATCCAATCCTGCTAAATTCAATCCTGGTGCTGCTTTTATGCTATGAAAGCAGTGCCAAGATTGGGTAGAGTGGCCTCTCCTCATGCTCCTAAGAGCACTGGAGAGCTGTGCTTTCTCTAACGTAGCTGTCTATGACAGATGTGTGGCTGGCCAAAGAGACATGTGCATTTTAAATTTGCATATCTCTCTTCTGCTGCCACTGTGCAACACTGGGCCCGTTAGGGGCCTATTATGATTGCGGTTTTTCCGCATCCTCCTGGGCCGGCGGAAGTCACCGCCGGCCCGGAGGATGCGGAAAAACCGCAGCGGACCCACCAAAGACCCACCGCCACATTAGGATGGCTGGTGGGTCCTGGTTTCCGTCCGCAGCTTTTCCGCCGCGGTTGGCTTACAACCGCGGCGGAAAAGCTCTAATATGGTGGCGGTCTCTATCAGACACCGTCCACCATATTAGGAAGGGCTTTAAAAAATGCTTTACCGCGGCGGGTTTTCCGCCGTGGAAAAGCATGTGTAACTTCACTGCGGGGGCCCGTTGCGGCCCCCTAGGTGAAGGGGGTTGGGGGGTGCACATGGGGGGGTACCTATGGTCCCCCCTGCATTTGTATGCAGAAATCGGCAGGCACCGCACGGTGCCTGCCGCTTTCTACATACAAATGCAATGTATGCATTTTTACCTTTGTGGCGGATGCAGCTTGAAGCCGCACCCGCAGCAATGTTAAAAATAGAGGATGTGACCGGTGGCGGTCACATCCTAATTGCACAGGAGGGAACTCCCCAGGCAATGCGGGTGTTCCCTCCTGCTCTATGGTGGCGGACGGACTCAGGTCCGTCCGCCATCATAATCGGCCCCTTAGTTCAGGACGGGTTGCAGAAAAATAAAACAATAATAAATTAACTTTACTACAGTTTTAGTTTTCAGCTCTGGGGCTTGTGGGGCGACGCTCTTCCGCTCAAATTGAGGAACCACTTCTGTTCTATTGTAAGGTTAGTAGGGCAAGTAAGGCACTATAGTTTGTGGGACTGGGCCTCATAGGTACTGAGGTGGTATGGTGACTCAGTCCCTACAGGCTGATGTTCTATGGTCCCAAGCATAGTTCAGGTCCTGAACAGAATTCCTGCAACAGTTATATTGCCAAGTCGAATTGGCAGCTTATAACTGCATTCAGGCTGAAATGGCAGACCAGAGACATGTTTAAAGTGCTCCTTAACTTGGTGGCACAATCATTGCTGAAAGCCTACTAACAGCATTTCATTTCTAGGCCCGGGGTACATGGCATTTCATATGGCAAGCAGGTGTAAGTTATTTAAACAATATTTAGGGGAGTGAGCACAAGCAGTTTCACACTGGTTAGCAGTGGTAAGGTGAACAGAGTCCTAAGGCCAACAAAAACAAAATCAGCAGAAGTGGAGGGTAAAAGGCAAAACGTTAGTGAGTGACCCTGCAGAGAGGGCCAGATCCAACACATGGCAATATGACATGCTGTGCATTTTAGAGCAACCTTGTTGTTACCTGGCCTCATCATTTTACCTAAACTATTCCAAAAACTGTGTAGCAATCTAGTACTATTTTTGTTTTTTTGCAGAGTTTTATATAGCGCGAACTAGAACCGAACCGAATCAGTTATCAGAGCGCTTTACATAGCACCAGTTACGTTACACGAGGACACACTTTTCATTTTAGGCACGGGGAGATTAAGTGATTTGCCCAGAATCACAGGGGGTTTTTGGCGTCGTTACCGAGACTCGAACCCAGATCCCCAGGTCCAAGGTCGAGCACCTTAGCCGTTAGGCCAACCCCTCTCCCCTAATTCCCTTCACTATTTACTGGTAAGGCTGGGTTAGGCAATTTCTGTACTGTTGATTTAATATATCTTTCTTTATTCGGGTGCAAACACATCCATAAAAGATACACTCATACATTGGAAAAATGAAAAGGAAACTACACCTCATAATATGCTCAAAAGCATTACATGCAGCTAAAACATTATACCATTTAAAAACAATACAAATTGTTAAAACTCTGGGGGACAGTAATGTACACACCTATGCACTAAAAGAACTTTACCAATGCAGGCCGCACAAATTGAGTGAATTCTAGAGAGCCTAGTTCTGTAAGCGGCCTGCAAAAACTTGTCACTGCACAGAGTGTAAAGGGGTGAGGTAACAGCTGTAAATGCAAGAGTGCCTCTTTAGCCTTTTAGAAAGAGTTTTCTGGGTAGTGAAAAAACTTTACACAGTAGTGCAAAATGTAACGCGTCCTGAGGATTTCGAAGATCGCAGCCACAAGGCCCTCGTTGGTCTGACGGAAAAAAACCAGCAAGGGATGCTAAAAAGTGATGAAGCTGATTGAATCTGAAATGTGTGTTTAAGAATCTATCATGGCTACTAGTAAGGGCCGAGAGGTATGGTTCGATACCTGGAATTGATTTTAACATTACATAGGGCCTCACTGAGGGTTTACTAAGCTCAGTGTTTTCACAATTCACAGTAACAAATTCATGATGTAGGTCTTTTATGATTTTCACGTCCCCAAAACTTAAAGTGTTATGTGCAAATAAAATGTCTGGCCTTCCTTTAGCCTGGAAAGACTCCTGTATGTATCGTATCCAAGGGATTTTATTGCCATGTTCCAATGCCAGGCAATCTGATAGGATCATGCAATTCAAGCCCTTATGTTCGCATGTCCATATCTTTATCCAGCACACTAAAGGTTTTATTGCCACTTGTCCGCCAGGTAACCAACCCCTAGCTCTTCATGCGCAGACCAGGCTGGCGTGCCTTGGGGGACTCACAGGATCCGACACAGGAACTTATTTTCCACCACCTATAACCTATGTGGAGAAGTGTGGCTCAATGTGGAGAAGTGTGGCCCCAATGGTTAGAGCGGCAGACCCTGATGCAGAGGTCTAGCCCGGGACCAGGGTTCAATTCCCGCCTCGCGGGTCTTGGGCTCAAAATTCCATGGACCTGATAATTCTCGCCTCGGTGCCTATTCTAATCATGAGTCCCACTCTGCAACTCTGGGCAATAGCTTGCTTAATCTCCACAACAGCCCCCACAACGCTAAGGATTCCTGGCCTCCACCTTGGGGGTGCCCAGGAGAGGACACCTCACAGGGAAAGCCAGGATGGGTTCCACAGCGGTATTCATACAAGCACCTTGAGTCCCTTGCGGGTAAGTAGTGCGCTATACAAGTATCAATTTACATATATTTTTTTATGTGGGGGCACATACCCCCAGATTTCACTGCTGTATAAAACTCTAGAAATACCTTTAGACTTTTACAGTTTTAAGATCACATCCGGGGCCCATGAACCCAATATACTTGCAAAGCTAGTGATGGCTCCCAAGGATTTATTCAGCTCGCTCAGCTTCCCTTCTAAGAGGGCTTTCCACTGTAATTTATGATGAAATAACCCACCCAGATAGGGTAAAGCCGGGACCTTTCCAAGGGTATGGCTGCCAGCTTTACAACTTTTCGTCTGGAGCCTCCGGGGATCCGCCACTAAAACATAGGGCTTAGTAAAATTGAAAGACAGGTCCAGCCTGTCCACAAATGCCACAAAACCATCTATTAAAACCTGCAGGCCCTGGCCCCTAAAGGTCATGAGCACAGCGGTGTCTGCATAAAATCGTCCTGGCAAAGCTCTCTACCTACTCTAGGGTCGTGTGACTGGAGTGAAAAACGGGCAGCCTAGAGGATGTTAATATAAACCAAGAATAAAAAAGAAACTAGAATGCAGCCTTGGCGCACATCCCATATACAAAAAAAGTGGTTAGAAAGGCCTCCCTCATGGGAAAATCTCACTGCCGCTGTTGTGTGGGCATGGACTGATATGTGAAGGACCAAACATGCGCCTAACTCGTTCTGACATGAGGAAAAAAGGCTATTGTTAAAGGCCTTTACGTCTATGCTCACCCATCTAAAGCACCTACCATGATCTGCTGTGGGGGTTAGAAATGCCTGAAGCTTTCGTGGACCTTTTGGAGAGTGGTCCTGCCCTGTCAGCGCAAATGTCAGTGTATTGTGACCACTGAAAGGACTGTGCTCTATATTAAATGAACCGGGGACCACTTCCAAAGGTGCTGTCATGAATATAAAGTCTATGATAGTTGCAGAACCCCTTTCTTTATAGGTCGGGGCAAATGGGAAGTAGCCCTGGGTTACCAATGGTCTAGAGAGTATACCAGTTTATGAGTAAGTAAATAGTGTGTTCCATGTGTAGGTCATCTAAAAGCGGGCAATGCTGAGCAGTGGAAAGGATAGGCACACATGACAATTGAAATCACCCACTAAAATAAGATTTATGTGCCCACAACCCTCCTCCTTTATGGAGTCTAGGGCACGATTTAAGGCATTGAAATTGGAAGACCCGCCCTCTCTCCAATATAAACACTAGTTAAATGCTCTCTGTCATATCTTCCTTTGCTATTCATTCACATGTTAATGTAATCTTATGGAATACTGATGTTACCTAGCAACCTATCTGTTATTATTATTATTATTATGCGTTCTTATATAGCGCTCGATTACCCGTAGGCATCTCGGCACTTGCCTTGGGAACCCGTCCTGGCTTTTTTCCCCTGTGAGATACCCATACTGGGCATCCCCAAGGTGAAAGCCAGGCATCCCGCCGCGGGGGGGCAGTAGTGGAGATTAAGCAAGCTGATGCCCAGAGCTGCAGAGTGTGAACCCGTGATTTGAGTAGGCACCGAAACAAGAATTATCGAGTCCGTGGATATTTGGGCTCAAGACCCTGCCCCGTCGGGAATTGAACCCTGGTCCCGGGTCTGACCTCTGCTTCAGGGTCTGCCTCCTCTAACCAGTGAGCCACACTTCTGATGCTCTTGGGAATCTTGAAGAGATAATCAAGACTGTTGGAAGAGAGAGTAGCTGTGTCCCAGGGGCCTCTACCTTTGTACAAATAAATCTTCAATTTACTCCAAAAGTACTTGTGTCCTGTCTCTTCATAACTGGCGATGAGGATGGGATACCCATTTTGATGAAGAACATCTACAATATCAATTTGTTTTTGCTACAAGGAACACTGGAGTACTGGAAACTCTTGGACAAGAAACTCTTGGACAGTAAGTGACCCCTGGATAAAGTATTTTATTTGGTGACACCAAGCTATTCAACCCTTACTCTTCCGTAGTGACTGTTGCCTTATGTACGTCGGATGACTTTCTACTTCACCCTTGTTATGATGGGATTTGCTCTCATTTAATTTTTCTCTGTCTGTACTGTATATTGTACTGAAACGTGTGCACAGTAACGTCATTTACTCGAGGCAGTATTTAAAGACATGAGGAAGTATTGGGGCATGCTACTTTCTTAAGTTTTTAAGCTAGCTGAGCCCGTCTTTTCTCTACTCTTGGTTTTTGGTCTTTAAGCGGCAATTGTGCAGTTTTTATGAGTATACACGTTTCACCATAGTGAAGACGGTGTTTTCGTGATCAGCATTAAAGATAAGACGGCATTTTTTTTCTTATCAGCGTATACGTTTAACTTTTGCATTTCCAATGGCAACATTCACAAACAGCTATCTGCCCAAGTTTGTTTACCTTTGAAAACGGCGGGCGATGCAGATTCTATGGTCAAGTGAGGAATTCTTCTCATCGCTGTATGGAGCTTCTGTAATTAACGCTAAAGGTATATTCTGACGTTCACGCCACTATCCCTGTGTGCGTGGAAAACGTGCCGCCAACTTTGGAGTGTTGTGTTTATTGGTTCTGCGGTGACAGGCTCACCAGTATTAGCGTGTTATTCAAATCCTGTTTATTTAACGTTGTTTCCTTTTTCAGCAAGAAAATGATAGCTGGAGTGTCTTAATTAACTGTGTGTGCGTCTGCGACTTACAGCTCCTCATCGGTGACACGCACACCATTTCAAGCGTGTCAGTTAAGTTCTTTTGAGCATCATCGGTGACACGTCTTTATTTAGACTTTTGCACATGCACATTCACCTTTATTTGTAATGGGAATTTTAACCGTTTTGTTCTGTACAGTAATTTATGGACTCTGCAGACGTTGGTTAGTATAATTTATTTATGATTTATACTTAAGGTATTATTCAAAGACATTTTCTTCATTTAAACATTTACTTTTCTGTTACTAACATGACATCCCAGGTCATTCCTGCACCACCATTTTTCTGGGCAACCATGTATGTTGTGGGAACACTGGAAAGAAACTTTTGAGATCTATCTTGAAGCCATAGGGGATAATGATTATATTTCTAAAAGAAAGTTAGCCATTTTACAACGATTTTTGGGTTTGGAAGGAAGAAATGTTTTGAAAACGTTACCCTTGATGGAAACTGTTCATGTTGATACAAATACCAACAGTGATTCTGCAGGGATAGTAATGTTGATGTATATGACATAGCTTTAAAAGCTTTGGAAGAGAATTTTGGCAAAAAGGTAAGCGTTGTGGTCGAAAGGCACAATTTTTTTTCTCGTGCACAGTCTTCGGGGTAAACCATTGAACAAAATGTGGCAAATTTAAGAATGTTTGCTGTCACATGCAAATTTAAGGACATGAGAGATGATCTAATGAGAGATCAATTGATTAATAGAATGTCAAAACTTAAAATTCAAGAAAAACTTCTTGGTTTAAAAGATCCTACCTTAAACAAAACTTTGTCGGTAGCCAAAAGAATGGAAAATACCTCTAGATATGTGAAAGAGCTCAATACTTTTCCAAAGAAAACTGTACAAGATGAATAAACTGAACATGTCTTAAAGAAAAGTTTCAAAAAAGGTATTGAAAAATCCTTCCTTGAGAACAGACAAGAATTCCCTAAATTTAAATCTAAGTTTTGTTTCAGGTGTGGCAGTCCAAAACATACTGCCGATGCGAATTTTTGCCCAGCTATTGAAAGCAGATGTCACAAATGTAAAAAACTGGGGCATTTTGCAAGATGGTGCAAAAGCTCTGGATCTGCCATTGCTTCCAAATCTGTTAATCTGGTTTAATTGAATTGAATTGAATTGAAAAAGGATTTGTACAGCACAACTTTGCCCGTAGGCGCCAAGGCGCTAACAATGGTATAGGCTGTGGGGAAAAGGGGGGGAGTTACAGATAGGACTCCCTGAAAAAACAGGTTTTTACGACCTTTCGAAAAAGAGATTAAGCTGGCTGACCTTTAATGTCTACTGGAAGATCATTCCAGATCTTGGGGGCAAGGGAGTGGAAAGACCTCCCGCCCCATCTGGCTCTGTAGATTCTGGGTTTCGCAAGAAGATTTTTATTGGCAGATCGAAGGGCCCTAGCGGGGATGTTGGGTGTTAGTAAAGATTTAAGATCTTCTGATCCACCGGCATGCAGGGCACGGTGAGTAAGACATAAAGCCTTAAACTCTATCCTGGCCTGCACAGGGAGCCAGTGAAGGTCCCTCCTTATTGAGGTTGACTATGAGAGCCTGGGGGCATCAGTGACATACCGGGCAGCTGCATTTTGTACCAATTGCAGGCATTGTACCTGCCGTTTATTGATACCCAAATACAGTGTGTTGCAGTAGTCTAACCTGGAGGAGATTAGTGCTACAGTAACAGTTTTCCGGGCATCTGGGGAGAGATAGTGCACCAACTTCCTCAGGGTTCTGAGAGCTCCTCAGCAAGTGGAGATTGTCCTGCTGACCTGTTTGTCAAAAGAAAGTTTATCGTCAAAGATGACACCCAGATTTCGAGCGGACTGGGAGGGCTTAGGACAGACCCCAAGAGCGGGAGGCCACCAATCATTTGACCATATTTCTTCCTTGCCTCCAAAGATCAACACCTCAGTTTTTTCCCCATTCAGTTTGAGGAAATTCCTCACCATCCAACCGGCTACTGCCTCCATGCAGCTTCTGAAATTCCGGGCTGTGATGTCGGCTGAGTGTGAGATGAGACCATGATCTGGGTATCGTCGGCATAGGATACAGCTTCGAGCCCAAAAGATCTTACAAGTCTGGCGAGCGGTGTTACATAAATGTTAAAAAGTGTGGGGCTCAGGGAAGACCCCTGAGGAACCCCACACTGCACCGGTTTTGCTGGTGAGAGAAAGTCGCCCAGCTTGACCCTTTCTACACGGTCATCCAGAAAGGATTTCAGTAGGCTGAGCGCCGGACCGTTCACTCCTATCTCCATGAGGCGATTAACTAAGATGGAGGGAGATAGGGTGTCAAAAGCGGCTGTAAGGTCGAGCAGGACCAGAAGGATAGTCTGGCCACTGTCGACCTTAGCACGGATGTTATTAGTGACAACTGTGAGAGCGGACTCTGTGCTATGCAGTCTGCAGAAGCCGTGTTGAGAGGGATCAAGAAGGCTGGCCTTCTCCAGAAAGGCACTCAAATGGATGTTAAGATGGGCCTCTAGCATTTTGGCAGGGGCAGGAAGCAATGAAATGGGCCGAAAGTTTTTTAAGATACCGGGATCCAGTGAGGTTTTTTTGAGAAGGGGCTTAACAATGGCCATTTTCCAGGACGTGGGAAAGACACCTTCCAGAATTGAGAGATTGATAACTTCGAGAAAGGCGGGGAGAAGGACATCTCTGCATTCCTTAAGAGTCTTTAAAGGGCAGGGATCCAGGGGAGAGCCTGACTTCAGCTTATCTAGGTACAGATTGAGTTGTTCTAGTGTAAGGGAAGTTGTTAAGAGTACCATGCGATGATACAGGGGGAACTACTTCCACGGAAGGAGGAACAGAAGTAGTCGGAAGTTCTAGGTCCTGATTGAGAGCTTCAAGACTGGAATAGATATCAGTTATCTTAGCATGAATAAAAGTAGAAATCTGGTCGCAAAGCTCTTGCGATGGCACAATGGGGTCAGGGGATTGCAGGGCTGACAGGTAGTCCACAATTTTGAACAACTCCCTGGTGGAGCTAAGGGAGGTGGTCAGCTTAGAGAAGTGTTGTTTCTTTTCCGCAAGCACCGCAGATTTGTATTCTTTAAGAAGGGTCTTATGCTTTTGCTTTTCTTCTGGATTTAAATAAGTTCTCCAAGCTCTTTCTTGCCTTCTGCATCCCTGCCTAAGGGACCTAAGGGTGTCAGAAAACCAGGGCGCCGAGGGACGTTTTCTGGCAGAGTAGTGTGGCTTGACAGGGGCCAGTATATATACTGCCTTCAGGATAGAGTGGTGCAGGTCAAGCGCAGCACTATGAGTGCTCCTTGCAGATGTGGGCAATGGTTGGATAACAGGGGAGCTAATGTGTCACAGTTTATACCCTTAAAGTTTCTTTTAAATCTCCACTTACTGGTGGCTGCTAAGGCTGGGATAGAATTTGAGTATGTTAAATCAAAGGGAATGGCCTTATGGTCTGACCAGGAAAGAGGGAGGGGGGTCCCTGTCCGTACCCTGGGGTCGTTGGTGAAGACCCCGTCCAGGGTGTGTCCGGCTTTATGAGTACAGCCATCCACTCTCTGGCACAGGCGGCATGAGGCAAGTAGGTCCAACAGGAGGGCAGTATCAGTGGAATTGTCCTTCTCAAGGTGAAAATTAAAATCCCCCAAGATGGTAAGGTTAGGTCTATCTAAATAGGGCTCTAGAACCTTTATAAAGTTCTGACAGAATTCTGACCTAGGACCAGGAGGCCTATAGATCAAGATACCGGAGAAGGTGATAGAGGGGGAAGGATTCAAGGCGAAGAAAAGGGCCTGATAGGGATTAGTGGGTGATGATAAATGTCCAGTTTTGCATCTGACTGCAGTTCTATGTAGAATCCCAATCCCACCCCCCCTTCGTCTTTCTCTGTCCATTCTGACCAGGGAGTAGCCCTCCGGAATGGCGTTCAAAAGGTCTGGTCCGGAATGATCGGTAGCCCAGGTCTCCGTAATAAATACAGAAAGAGGTTTTCTCTCGGAGACAAAAACCCTAAAGGCAATGTTATTCTTAATCAACGATCTGACATTGATCAAGAACCCATTCTCTATGGTCGTTCGGGAGGGGATGTTATTAGTTGGCTTAGAGCATTTATTGCGAGCGGCCGGAGTGTCAGTGCACTGACAAGCGGAGGCTTCCAGGGCGCGCTCAGGGGGAAAAATATGAAGGCAAGGCAAGGACGGGGGTTTGGTCGATATCAGTGTCTGTCGGGAGTAAAGAAAGTTACCTGTCCGTTGAGAGGGGATTCGGGCAGCCTGGCCAGCAGCCAGCGCTTCCTTGGCACTGACGGGCGCAGACGGGCAGGACTCTGGCATGACTCCGGCGTGAGTCCGGCACGTCCGCAGGTCGCGTTCGCTGCGCGGAGGGAGGCCATCCCCTTTTATATGCAGCTAGAGCGCCTCACAGCGCTTAGACACACCTAATATGGCCGCTGTGAAAGCTTCGGCGTCCCGGGACCAAACTCTCAGCGTCAATGCTCAGCTGAGAGTGGCCCAGGCAGCGGTGAGATGAGGCAAACACCAAAATGAAATGAAGTAAAACGCTTATTAAATCAAGCGAAATTAACAGTGGCAAAGTTTAAGACACTCGAGAACTAAAACAGATAAAGGAGGAACCTCCCGGCTTCCGCCTCAAGAGGGTGAAAAATGCACAGCATAATCAGGCACTGAGAGCAAAGATGCCCCTTTTATATGCAGCTAGAGCGCCTCAGAGCGCTTAGACACACCCAATATGGCCGCTGTGAAAGCTTCGGCTCCCCGGGACCAAACTGGTTGATCATATCAATTCAGCTTATAGAGAAGATTTGGAATGTGACAGTGATTATGTTGATGATGGTGTCGAGGTAATGGTTATTGGGTCCAAACAAGTGCTTAAATGCGGTGCCAATGAACAAGATGGTTATTGTCCTCCTAAATGCATAATCAAAATTAGAGACAAAGATGTACAGGTTTGGGCAGATTCCTGTTCCCAATTTACCGTCATTGATAAATCCATTTGGGAGGGTTTGGGTGGTAAGCTGGAGGAGTTACAATCCACTGATGTAGTTCCCGAAGGTTATTGCGGGGAAAAACTTCCCATTATTGGGTATATAGAAATTGAAATGGGTTTCTTGAATAGGAAGACCATAGCGAAAGTGTATGTAGTGCACAAGGGTAGATCTCTTTTGGGCTGGAAGGAGCATTGTGTTAAACCCTAATCATCCCCAACAAGTATTAATAACCTCTCCTAGCAATTCTTCTAAATGGTGGACCAAATTTCCCGAATTATTCAGCAAAAAGTTGGGTTGTCTGATAAAGTTTAAACATAGGATTATTCTAAAAGTTGATGCCGTTCCCAAGGTGCACAAGGTTAGGAATGTGCCTTTCGTATTAAGAGACAAATTGAAAGAAGAGTTCCACAGACTTTGCAATGAGAGAGTAATTGAGCCTTTCGAGGCATCGGAATGGTTAAGTCCGATAGTTTTGGCCAGGAAATGCAATGGAAATATTAGGATGTGCATCGATTTAAGAGATGTCTATGATAACATTTGAATAGACCAGCATCTGCTTCCTCGTATCAGTGAAATGTTGGCTACTGTGAAGGGGGTACACATTTCACCACTTTAGATTTATCAAATGCATACCACCAGATTTTATTGCACGAGGATTCGAAACATATCACATCTTTCATTACCCTTGAAGGCGCTTTCCAATTTGTACGTATGCCTTTCAGTTTGGCGTCAGCTTCGGCTGTATTCCAAAGGGTGATGCAATCCGTTTTAGCTGGTTTAGAAAATGTGGCAGTATTTCAAGACGATGTTTTGGTGTGGGGTTGTGATAAATTTAATCATGACGACAATTTGGAAAAGGTTCTCAAGAAACTGTCCGAGGCTGGTCTCACTATTGGGGTGGAAAAATGTAAATTTGGTGTGAGTGAGGTTGAATATTTAGGTCACACGTTATCATGCGATGGTGTAAAACCCAAGCGGAATCTCGTGGATGCCATTGAAAAGGCACCTGCTCCTAAAGACAGAGGTCAATTAAGATAATTTCTTGGTCTCGCAGAATATTATTCGAAATTTGTACACCATTTTTCTGATAAGGTACATGAATTAAGGACGCTAATGAAGAAAGGTTCTAAGTTTGAATAGTCAGAATCTTGTCAGCAGAATTTTGATTCTATAAAGAGTTGCATTGCCAGTGCTGTCACTTTGAAACTTTTTGATCCTGCTGACCAAATCATTATTTCCACAGATGCCAGCAACTATGGTCTGGGTGCTGTGCTCATCCAAGTTCACAAAGGTATCGAAAGAGTAGTAGCCAACGCTTCTCCGCTTTAAAGGGTGCACAGCATACATATTCCACTATCGAAAAGGAAGCTTTAGCATGCTGGAGGGGCGTACAACATTTTCGAACATTTGTGTGGGGAACCCATTTTCAGTTACATACAGATCATAAACCATTAGTGGATCTTTTTTCTACAAGGGATGCAAGTGGCTGTATCGCCTTCAGGAATACATTTTTGACATAAGATACATTCCAGGTGCTAGGAATGTGAATGCAGATTGTGTTTGAAGACTGCCTTTGGATAATGATCAGGAAGATGAAGATGAATGGATGGTGGCTGAAGTCAGGGACGTGTGCAGTGCCATTAGTCAGGTGGACTGGAAAAAAGCTCTTGATGAGGATAATATTTTAAGTAAGGTTAAAAGTGTTTTTATATCAATATCACTGGGATCACGTTTGGTGACAGGGGAGTAAAATTAGCTGCCTATGCGGACGATATTTTGGTGATTACTGAACAACCAGAAATCTCTATAGCTGCACTAATGGACTCTATTGTATCATACTCCAAACACTCGGGATACAAACTAAATCGCGACAAATCAGAGGTTAAACCTCTTAACATATTCACCAATAAAAAGGTACTGGGAGACTCGGGACTCGTCTGGCAATGTAACTACATAAAATACTTGGGAGTAGAATTCGGCAGCTCTATTATCGAGACCCTCCGGGACAACGAAAACCTTACCCTCGAAAAAATAAAAAAACAACTAGATGGGTGGTCTCCCCGTTTCATCACTTGGTGGGATAGGGTCGAGACCATCAAGATGATGATCACGCCATTGGTAAATTATATGGTCACCATGCTCCCCCTGTTGCTATCACAGGAATTCCACCACAAAATAGACAAGGCCATTACTAACTTTCTCTGGAAAGGCAATAAAAGCACGCATCAGCCTTCAGAAACTTAGACTAGATAAAGCCATAGGAGGAGTCAACCTCCCTGACTTCAAGAGATACCAATTAGCATTCTTAGCTAAGCAAGGCTCTTATTGGCTGTCCCCTCCTGCGGGATATTCACCTGTGTGGTTAGATATAGAAACAGCGACACTGGGAGACATTCATCCCAACTCGATCCTATCAATGAAGGCGAATCAAATCCCGTGCTCAAAATCCATATTTATGAATACCAAACTGGCCCTGCTTAAAATCGACAAATTGCTAGACACAACGATAAGAAGTTCCAGATGGGAATCGATTTGGAAGAACACTAACATCACATATAAAGGCAAGTTGTTGTATAACCCCACTTGGATTAAGAGCGGCATCCTTTTTCCCCACCAACTATACGAAGGAACATACCCCTTGCCCTTTGCGGGAATCCAGGCAAAATTTGGAATTAATGCTTCCGATTTCTATTTATTTCTAAATATTAAATCTGCCATTACAAAAGCAGACTTATCCCCCACACCTCCAGCTCTTCTCACATTCTTCTCCAACATAAATCGTCTAGGCCACAAGGTTTCTAAGATGTACAAATTACTGAGCCTGCAATCCTCCAGATTAAATAAAAAAACTACACAATTCTGGTCCTCTCGCGCCTCTTTCCCCATCTCTGAGACGGAGTGGTCCAGAACTTGGAAATCCTGTATGAGCCACAAAATAAGCCCTACATTATCACAAACCAAATACTGGCTCATGCATAGGGTCTTCTGGACGCCCGCTCGCCTCTATTCTATTAACCCCGACACTTTTTGTTGGAACTGCAAACATGCTGAAGGTGATTTGGACCACCTTATCCTCCAATGCGACTGTGTCTCATCCTATTGGGACAAAGTATTTATGTTCATCCACAAACTGTTCAACATTACACCGCCCAAATAACTACCCTATCTTATTTTTGGCTCTGTTAAAGAAACACAACTCCCTGAACCGGATAGAGCCCTCTTAGACCTCCTACTCATGGCGGCCATTAAGGTCATCCTAAACAATTGGAAAGACACAAAAAAAGCAAGCTATGCCTGTTGGTTAAACTGGGTGATTAACCTCCTAGGGGCTGACAACATCACGCTCCAGACCACACCGTGGCATCCCCCACGAAGGAGAATGTGGAAATCACTTGATATCTACTTTGACACTTATAAACCGCCATGAATGGCCACTTCTCCTGACCACTTGTAACCCACGAAGTCCTTCTCAAACCGATCAAGACACACACATCCCAGGCAATAGTGGAATGATAGGATCTGCTTATCCCATGGTGGCACACTCCTCACCTTTCCTTTCCCTTTTCTTCTCCTTTTTCTTCTCTTCTTTTCTTCTCTTCATTTCTTCTCTATCCTCTTCTCATGTAGGACTAACCTCTCATCCTTTTTCCTCTTCCTATTGAACCCTGTAACAATCAGGCTTTTTAAAATTGTTGAGATTCAAGCAAAATGCCCGGGCACATCTGTATGTAATAACGCCCATCATAGTTATGCTTTCTCCTACTTAGTCAACTGTATTCAGCCAAATGCTCTTCTTTCTATTCAGATGTACCTCCAACAGCACATATAATATTTCTCAATGTATCATTTTGTTGTACTGAAATTTTCAATAAAATTATTGAAATCAAAAAGTGTTCTGAGTGATGAGCAAGGATGGAAATTACACAAAGATCTGATGTCATTCAAATTGATATGGTCAGAATTGAATGTTATTGATGATCTTCATAAAAGAGGTTATAGGCTGATTGTGCCTGAGAGTATTAGAGAGAGATTGTTAAAGATCATGCACGAGGGACATGGAGGAATGTCTGCTATGAAAAGGAGATGTAGAGAGAATTTTTGGTGGTCTGGCATGGACATTCAGATTGAGCGTCATGTTCGTGACTGCATTGCATGTGCTTGTAGTGACAAGACTCATTGTTCCCGGGAAACCACCATAGTTTCTGCACCCATGCCTAAGGGTCCCTGGGATAAATTAGCCATTGACATTTGTGGACTTTTCGATATTTTGGGTGTATCTGAGAAATTTGCCATTGTCATGATCGATTATTTTTCTAAGTGGCCGGAAGTTGCTTTTGTTAAAGAGGTTAAGTCAGGAATCGTTATTTCATTCTGTGAGGATATCTTTAGAAGGGAGGGGTGTCCGGCTGAGATAATCACAGATAATGGGCCACAATTTATCTCTGACACAAACACAGTACAACTCCACTTTATCACCCAAGGAGCAATGGCCCTGTAGAACGCTTTAATAGAGTGTTGGTAGAATGTGTCCAGTTGGCATGCATGAATGGGGAGTCTTGGAGACAGCATGTTAAGGATATGTTATGGTCATATCGCACTACTCCTCATTCGGTGACGAAAGAGGCACCTTTTTCTCTTCTCAAAGGGAGAATACCATGTTCGTTTGCGGTACCAGCATGGATGAATAGAGCTGGTAAACATGAGGTAAATCTAAATAAACTGCAGGATAGAGTAGAGAAGTATCAAAAAGCCTATTGTCATCGACAAAATAAGAATATTGTTAAGTCTAAACGTTTGTTTTCGCAAGGAATGTTCGTAAGAGTGTTTGTGGGTGATAAATCTTGGAAAGGTTGTTCGAAGCGGTCGTCTCCTAAAAAGGTTGTTCTAGAAAAGGGGAACAGTGTGAAACTTGCTGATGGCAATTGGTGGAACACCAGGAAGGTATCGCCATGTTCTGACACTGAGGTTGCGGTGTTTTCCGGTTCTCAGAATGAAGCAAGCTCCAACAAAGTGGTTGCAGGTTCAAGCAATGTTCCTGGTTCCACTGTTAGAAGGTGTTCTGAACGTTCACGAGTAATGCCTAAAAGATATGATGATTACATATGTTCATAGGTTTATTGTCATTATATTTGTTTTATTTTAAGGAGGGAGATGTGTTATATCTTCCTTTGCTATTCATTCACATTTGCATGTTAATGTAATGTTATGGAATACTGATGTTACCTAGCAACCTATTGGTTCTGATGCTCTTGGGAATCTTGAAGGGATAATCAAGACTGTTGGAAGAGAGAGTAGCTGTGTCCCAGGGGTCTCTACCGTTGTACAAATAAATCTTCAATTTACTCCAAAAGTACTTGTGACCTGTCTCTTCAAAACTCTCCTCATATGCAATTCTATACCCTGGAATATCTGAGAATCCCACTTTAAAATCTTTACATCTTTGCATAATTCTAGATCCACAAATATAATGAGGCCCCACTAGCTCATCCCATGATTGAGCTTGACGCTGGGCGGAGGATAGTCTTATACCCATCCATAAAAAAGTTATTCTTAGACTCCCATGTTTCCTGTAAGCATATGATTTTATATGACCTAACATACAGTAACCATCTGTAATTGGTAAACTTCGAAGACAGACCTGCCATGTTCCAGTAGATAAGACTAAATTCTCCACAAGTATTGTGGTTGATGTTCCCAGGAGGGCGTAATGGAGAAAGAAGCGTGTGAGGCCTCACCTGGGGCGTGTGGTTAATCACGGGAAGCACATAAGGGAGGGAGGCTGATAAAATCTCATTTGAACTCAATATTAGTGGGGGGCTAGCTTCCTCTACTCTCTGTCTCAAAGGGCCATGTTGTTGGAGTGAATAGACGTGTGTCTCCTCAACCTGTAGTTTGAATTGTTTTAGCTCATTCCCTGCACTGAAATGTTCAGTTAGGAACTCTTCTCAAGTTGGTTCAGCTATGTTTGAATTGCTTATGGTACAATTACCTCTTCCTATTTTTCAAAAGGTTTTTGAATTATTGTCCATGCTTGCATGTAAAACCCAGACCCAGGATTGGTCTACATACAATCTTTTTTCCCTCCCCATTAGTTTTTTGTATGTTGTCCTTTACCGTGCGGAGGTTATTAAGTAATTGATTGTGGACTGATGCCTTTTCAAACCTCTTGAATGCCTGTTTGACCTTCCATTCGCAAGCCGGCAGGCATTGTACAGAGCTTCAGATAACTGGTCTTTACTGTGACAGCTCGATTTGAAATTTGGAATTTGAGCACTAATTCATTTATGAAATCTTTCCAGTTCCATAAGGGAAACGGCCTTTACAACGAAGCCGTTTCCATGAAATCTTTAACGACGCATGCAGTACAACGCATGCGTGGTCACCACTAAAGCCTTTACCACGCATACCTTTACTACGAGGTTTGTAGTAAAGGCATATGTGGTAAAGGTAAAAAGTAAAACGGGGGGGCTTGGGGGGGTCTCCCCCCCAAATAAAAAAACTCACCAGAAGTCACGTCGGGATCTGCACATAATCAGCGTCGTTTAAGAGATATCGGAAAAAAAATTCCGTTTCCTCTTAATGACGTATGACGTCACCACGCAAGTAGTCGAGGTAAAGGTTATGCGTGGTAAACGAATTCCGTTGTAACGCATGCGTGGTAAAGGCATGCGTTGCAACGGAATTCGTTGTAACGTCATACATTCGTTTCATAAAGGTGTACTCGCCAAAGAAAAAGGTCTGTTACAATTGTTTCCGCAATAGACTCAAAGGTGGAAGTTGAGCAATCTGACCACTACACTTTTTGTGATTATCTATATTAAATAGCCCAGAAGGTTATTGGCAGAAATGTGTCTAAAGAGGGAAAGTTAGTCGATTATGTAGAGTAAGAGTGAGTTGTCAAGGTGTAATATGCCCAACAGCAGGAGTTTTTTCCATTCAGCCTTCGATTTATGACCCTCATCCCAATGTGTTGTAACTCTGTGATGAGGTTTTTGCCCAGCTTGTCTCAGCACTTAAATGGGCATGGCCCATGGTGGCCCATAATAGGTTCACTAGACAACAGTATTTTGTCTGGTTAAGGTAATTTTCTCAAATAAATAATCAAGGAGACGAATTTTCTGAATGGTTGCGTTTCGTTTTTGAGTTGTCAAGCTGTTCTTCCGAAAAAGCTGGGTCTACTTTCTACAGGTGTGCGCATTTAATGTACAGTGTTGTAGAGATGTAGGTTGCCAGTCCCTCTTTGGTGGCCTTTTCTATTACCTTCCATGCTGGGCTTTCAAATTCAATAATACCTGGCAGAGAGAGAGAATCCATGGACCGAGTTTCTTGGAGCATTATTATTGGTATATTTTAGTCATGTAACTTGTCGGGCGGCCCACCAATGTTTCAAGAGTAAATTAAAAATAGGGGTGAAGTGTCGTTAATTGATTGACTAGGAAGTTTATTATTTTATTGGCTTCAATTTACAAGTAGGGTGGCTGGTAATGAGTTCCAATTTAGCAGTTTCAATGTGTTTCAGTGGAGTTGGCATTCAGGTGAAAACTGGTCTGCTTCATGATCTGTTACGAATTTACCAATTGCATTTTGAAAAACTGAGGTCACTTTTATCATTCCTGAGTGATTAGTAGTCCCAGACCTGAAGTGGGAGTCTTCAAGTAGATGAAGTTAATCAGTGTGCTCAAAAAGTGAGATTCTTAAACTCCAGGTTTTGAAAAAGTTATTTTCCTTCATTATCTTGAGTGTGATGTCTTGTGTTTTCCAGGTGTCAATTGTTAGTTGAATCGGTTGGTATATCCTTTATGGCAATTTTTCAATCAATTCTATCTCATTTGAAAGACGAAGAGCTAAGGTTCTTAAAGACTTAAGTCACTTCACAATATTTCAAATATGTAGATTAGCAAAGCAGCCTTTAGAGTAATGTTTGGGCAAGAAGAGAGCTTTTTTCCGTTCTATTCTTATGTCATTTCAAACCTCTGCAAGTGGACATGGTCCGAGTATAAGAGAACAATTAATCAACACCGGAGTTGGAATTATTAGGACTTATTCGTTGCACTCCATGATCTACATTTGACAATGTCATGTTGCTATAGATCATTACTACAACTGTCTTCATTTGATCCTCTTTAGCAGCATTGATCTCTATGTTAACAGCCTGGGGTGCAGAGCAAAGTGTTACCTTTTTTGCATTGGTTGTAAGTAATACTTTATTGTTCAGTGATTGTTATTAGACTGCTCCAGTGTTGATGGGATTGTCTTTCAACAGAACAAGTGGGGTCTCCAGATTCTCATCTGTAATGACCATCAACTCAACATTATAACTGTCAAATGAAAGAACTGTGCCATTTTTCTCCTGGTGGAAGTCCTGTGCATCATTAGTTTGAATATATGGTTTATTGTCGATTGATGTCCATTTTTCCACAACAGGATTAACATGCATAGCCCCAACTTCTTTGTTGCTGCCATTTTAAGATTTGAATAAACCTGAATTAATTGTATATATAGGATTATTCTGGTTGTTATGCATTTTTCCGATTTTTTAATCCATGGTGCACCATTTTGTTCCTCGCCTTCCATAGTTTTTAACACTCAGTCTTTGTTATAGGCATTATAGGAAGAATCTAAGAAGGGTCTGCCTTATTTTTTCTAACTATTGCATCAGGAGTTTTCAAGTCTGCAAGGTCTATGCCATTTCTCTGTTGATGTATTTCAAATTGTAGCTGTTGCAATCACTTTTCCACTATTACAAGTGCGCTGGTGGTAAAATGCTCTATTGGTAAAATAGAATCAGTTGTATTCAGTTGTGATGCAGTTTGTATCTGCTGTCGCAGTTGCTAGATATATATATATATATATATATACATATATATATTGAAGTGTAGAAGAGGTGTGGCGCCGCGGCCAGGGCGACTGACGCTGGAATCTGGGGACCACGGTTCGATCCCCGGCTCCGGCGGCAGGTTAGCCCAGCACCATGTGACTCTGGGCAATAGCTCGCTTAATCTTCCCGACGGCCCCCCAGCGCCTAGAGACCCTTACGGGTGATTGTGCACTTTACAAAAAAAAAAAATGTGGACCAGCGAAACCAAAGCCTCTTGGACATGCGGTGTTTTTTTGGAATCCTGGGTACAGGAATGACCAAAGCCCACCCCCAAGCCCGGGACGAGAAGGAGCGGTGTTGATGTCACTGCCATCACGCTGGGCGAGGTGACACTGTTAACCTTGCCCCCGCTTAAAGGAATCCTGCGGTAAGGTGGTTGATGCGGTTGAGGACGCAAGGAGGCACTCAATTTCGGGACTCCTGGCCATTGGGGTTCTATGCGGCACTGATTCCCCCCTACGCATTTCCTACCGGCATGAAGAAGTGCATGCTGGAACCAGTAGGCGCTGTTCATTAGGCGTCCACATGGAGGTTACGGCGATAGGATTGAACCTGAAGGGGCGTTGCAGTGTTTTAAGAAGCAGGGCGGGGCAGGACATTTAACTCTGGGATACTCACCTGCTCTCTGACTGTTACACCCATGGCGCTGAAGAAGGCAAAGGACGCCGAAATGCATTCGCCACAGCGGGTGTTTTGAACTTCATTTTGTTCATTTTGCCATCTGTTCTGGAATAAATGTGTCTCCAACGTTTCCCCTGCTGTGGCCTTTTCTTCTTTCAGGAGAAGATTTGTGGATATATATATATATATATATATATATATAAACAACAACTTGGCTCGTTTCAGTCGACCCCTGGCGAATCTTTTATCGGTGCAGAATTCCTCGGCAGAGCCCCGCCGAATTCAATCGTCCACACCTCCTCTTCAGGAATGAAAACGCTCTCGTGGGAACTCAGTTTCCAATTTCTTTAATGATCCATCGTTCTCAGCATAAAAAATACCAACGCGTTTCGCCGCCCACTGCCGGCTTGCTCACGGTAGATATTTACATTCACCACTAACTTCCTATAAGGAGTGGCTTTCAAAGTCACGTGTTTGCATTCTGACTTCTGTCACATTTGCTAAGAATTATGGGTCTCGTAGTTTTAGGTTTTTCTCCATTCTATATATACACATATCATATTTTCATGTAAAATACATTATACCAATATTCAAACATGTCTAAATATTGTATCCACAATATTGCAATGATCTAAATGGTACTGTGGGGTCTTCAGACCATTCCCATTACCTTGCGAATGATCATTATTTCACAAAAAGTCACCAATGATTATAATTCATTACCCATCACAAAGAATCTCTCTTTGTAATTAATGGACATGAATGAATATAAAATAAAGCCCTCCAGTGGGCACATTCTACTTCGTGAATGGTAATCGCCAATAATGCCCTCTTGAGCAATAAGGACCCACCAATTCGCACCCCTTATGCTGTATTAACTACAAGAAAAAAGGATGTCTCTGTGTCTCTATCTTTGTGTATATAGCTGTTACCCATCTTTGTTTGGTTACTACGACAGAAAGATTTTTATATATATATTGGATTTCTCATGTTCCCTATGTGACTATTCCACAATTTTCGTGCATTGTTCTTTTTCAATTTATCATTTTCTTTACAAATGTACATAGAGTTCTTCACTCTGAATCAGACCATCCGGGTGTAATGTCCGAAAATTCAGAATTTGACGTGATTCCCTGCATCTTAATTTCCGCTCTCTGTCCCCGCCTCTCTCATGTGGGACAATTGTTTCGAGGGCGTAACATTTCAGAAGTTTCCAGTCCCCATTGTGTGTAGTCTCCATATGTTTCGCGACGGCATTACTTCTGTATTTGTTTGCCGTAGCTCTTACGTGTTCCAAGATTCTCAGTTTTAATTCTTTTTTTGTGCTGCCAATATATTTTAAAGCACCAGGACATTCTATCACGTAGACTACGTATTCTGTTTTACAATTTATTAGTTGTTTGATTATCCAAGATTTTTTATTGGGTAAGGTTACTTCTTTTTTGTTTATGGCAATCTGGCATACTTTACATTGTTGACATTTTATAAAGCCTTTACTTTTCATCCATTGAATGCCTTTTTTCCTTTGGTCCTGATTTTGGTGGTGGCTATGCACCAGTTTGTCCCTTAGGCTGGTCGCCAGTCTGAACGTTACTTCAGGATGTTTCCCCATTATTTTTCCAACACTCTCATCCAGGTGTAGAATTTTCCAATTCTTTCTCAGAATGTTCACAATCTGTTTTGATTCCCTTGAATGATCCATTATGAGTCTCACCGGTTGTTTTTCGGATTGTATTTCTTCTTGCTTTTTGATTTTGTTTGAAGGATTTCTTCTCTTTTCTTATCATTTGCTCTCGCCCAGCATTTTGCAATGACTCCCGTTTTGTAACCTCGTTGTTGGAATCTTTTTGACATAGCCCCACTATTAGTTGTCCATTCTTTCTCTTGAGAGCAAATGCGGCGTAGTCTGAAAAATTCTCCGTACGGTATGTTGTCCATCACTGAGGCCTTGTGGAAACTATCTGCGTGGAGGGTTACATTAGTTGATGTTTCTTTTCTGTATAGTGTGGTCTCCACTTTGTTATTCTCTATATAGATTACAGTATCCAGGAATGTTACCTTGTCCTGACTTATGTTGTATGTGAATCTTAGATTGGTATCTGTCGAGTTTAAGATTTTAAAATAAGTTTCAAATTCCTGTGCTGATCCATCCCACACTATTAAGAGATCATCAATGTATCTCAGCCATTTCGCTATTTTGTTTACATGATGATCATTGTCCGGATGCGACGCCACTTGTTGTTCCCACCACCCCATTGTGAGACATGCGTATGCTGGGCTAAAGGAGAAGCCCATTGCGCATCCTTTCACTTGCTTGTAAATTTCTTCACCAAATAGGAAGATATTTTGGGTGAGGCATAGATCAATCATGTCCAAAAGCATTCTGAGAAAGAATTGGAAAATTCTACACCTGGATGAGAGTGTTGGAAAAATAATGGGGAAACATCCTGAAGTAACGTTCAGACGGGCGACCAGCCTAAGGGACAAACTGGTGCATAGCCACCACCAAAATCAGGACCAAAGGAAAAAAGGCATTCAATGGATGAAAAGTAAAGGCTTTATAAAATGTCAACAATGTAAAGTATGCCAGATTGCCATAAACAAAAAAGAAGTAACCTTACCCAATAAAAAATCTTGGATAATCAAACAACTAATAAATTGTAAAACAGAATACGTAGTCTACGTGATAGAATGTCCTGGTGCTTTAAAATATATTGGCAGCACAAAAAAAGAATTAAAACTGAGAATATTGGAACACGTAAGAGCTACGGCAAACAAATACAGAAGTAATGCCGTCGCGAAACATATGGAGACTACACACAATGGGGACTGGAAACTTCTGAAATTTTACGCCCTCGAAACAATTGTCCCACATGAGAGACGCGGGGACAGAGAGCGGAAATTAAGATGCAGGGAATCACGTCAAATTCTGAATTTTCGGACATTACACCCGGATGGTCTGAATCAGAGTGAAGAACTCTATGTACATTTGTAAAGAAAATGATAAATTGAAAAAGAACAATGCACGAAAATTGTGGAATAGTCACATAGGGAACATGAGAAATCCAATATATATATAAAAATCTTTCTGTCGTAGTAACCAAACAAAGATGGGTAACAGCTATATACACAAAGATAGAGACACAGAGACATCCTTTTTTCTTGTAGTTAATACAGCATAAGGGGTGCGAATTGGTGGGTCCTAATTGCTCAAGAGGGCATTATTGGCGATTACCATTCACGAAGTAGAATGTGCCCACTGGAGGGCTTTTTTTTATATTCATTCATCTCCATTAATTACAAAGATAGATTCTTCATGATGGGTAATGAATTATAATCATTGGTGACTTTTTGTGAAATAATGATCGTTCGCAAGGTAATGGGAATGGTCTGAAGACCCCACAGTACCATTTAGATCATTGCAATATTGTGGATACAATATTTAGACATGTTTGAATATTGGTATAATGTATTTTACATGAAAATATGATATGTGTATATATAGAATGGAGAAAAACCTAAAACTACGAGACCCATAATTCTTAGCAAATGTGACAGGAAGTCAGAATGCAATCACGTGACTTTGAAAGCCACTCCTTATAGGAAGTTAGTGGTGAATGTAAATATCTACCGTGAGCAAGCCGGCAGTGGGCGGCGAAACGCGTTGGTATTTGTTATGCTGAGAACGATGGATCATTGAAGAAATTGGAAACTGAGTTCCCACGAGTGCGTTTTCATTCCTGAAGAGGAGGTGTGGACGATGTATATATATATATATATATATATATATATATATATATATATATATATATATATATATATATCTGAAAAAAATCCTCAAACCTCCACGCCACACGGCGTGGCGAAAGAAGGAGACAGACCCCACGGCTTTAGGCAAGATGTTGTATTTATTGTTGACCTTTTCCTGCGACGCGTTTCGAGTACCATGTACTCTTGATCACACACCGAGTATTCAAACAGCCTGTTATTTTTAAAAGCTTAGATTCCCTGACCCCTTCTATGGGCCACACCTCCTATCGTGCATCACATGACCCTAAGACCATAGGCATAGAAAAGGTGCAAATTACAAGGGGAATACAACAACAGACGATAATTGCATTTGTAAATAATTCGAAAGTTTTGTTTTTGCCTGAAACAGGTATAAATTATAAAACAAATCAATCCTGTTCTTTGATTTACTATTCATTTGAACTTATCAAAATGAATAAAATACTACATCAAAAAATCGTATTCCTATTAAAAAATTGCACAATTTTGATTACTGACATTTATAATATTATAACTGCATGAATGCAGATACCATGAAACTATATATATATCCCAAACTCAATTTTAGCGCGATTCCCCAGCCTCTCACAGCGGCGGGCCGGGACGGGCTCACAGCGCCCTGATATTCCAACAATCCTCGTTTCGTCTGGAGTGTGAAAAAAACGAAGTCCAGGCCACAATCCTTGGTTTAAAGCATGTTTTTAATTCAGCAGCAAAACTCGACGCGTTTCGGAGATCTAGTCTTCTTTGTCAGTGGCGTCACTAGGGGAGTGCGGGGGGTGCGGACCGCACCGGGTGTCACCCCATCTGGGGTGACACCAATCTGGTTAGTTACGAGCTGGCTGGCCTGGCTCGCTCTCGCTGTGCACTGGACAGTGAAGTGCAGCCTGAGCTTCGGCTCAGCCTCGCCCTCACTCTCACCTGCTGCCAGTGCTAGTGCTGCTTTTTTTAATTTATACTATAGTGCGTGCAAGCCGTAACTAGCGCACGCCACCATGGTGCGCAGTTGCGCAGCGCACCTGCTGCTTAAAATTAAAATACTGCGTCTGCTACTACTGCTGTCAGTGCAGTGAGTGTGTGCACTGCAGCCGCCACGTTGCCATGCACGCACGCACCGCACCGATGCATGTGATGATGCTGGTGCGATGCCGATGCGCGGCGTACCCAGTTTGTGGGTCCCAGGGCCGTCAATCTTTAGGGCTACCAATGACGGCCCTGGGACAGCCCTGCGCGCTGTGCTCCTCTGCTCTGACGCGTCGCGGCGGTCACGCGCCAGGGAGGAAACGAGACAGCAGCGCAGGGGAGTGCCGAGTCACGAGTGCATGCTAGAAGAAAAAAGAATTAATTATCACCGACGACATGACATCTCACAGACACACCACCATCATCTTGGATATGGCGATTTGCGAGCGCCGTCGTCTCCCTCTCCCCTTCAAATTTTGGACTGACATCTTGGGTCCGGACTCCGGAGGCAGGCAGTCGGTGAGAGAGAGAAATATCGTAATCATGTATAAATTAAATATAATGAACGAACTAAGTTAGATATGAATGTGGCAGTGCAGTGGCACACTATTGTTAAAGAAAAAACGTCAACGGTCATCTGTGTGTTACAGCCTGGTCTCTGTGGTGCGCAGTGGGCGCACAAACGAAAACACGCGCCTCTCGGGGTCTTCTTCCTTGGGCAGTCACGATAGGCCTGGGGACTGCGGTAATGGTTAATTAGAAGGCCCTGTCCGGGCCTGCCCTTCCAGCCTCCTAGGCAGGCTAGTCCTGTCCCGGGCGTGCATGTGCTTGCAGTTGTACACGGCCGGCGCCGGCCATAGCCATCAACCAAATTCAGCGTGATTTTGTGCTGATGCTTCACCAATACCAGCAACTCCTTGGCTGATTATCAATCGCAGCGAGGCTTTTCCATGAATGGGAAAACAATTGCAAAGCCAAAGCCTTTCTCAATGATCACACACAAATATAATACATCTTGTCTGCTTAAGACCTCCGCAGCACTTGTCAAATTGAATTCATGTTTAAGCAGACTCCCATCTAGTGGCAATTCGATTCTGGCTGTTACAGCACAAGCAAGTACGTCAGGCCTAATCCTCCCTCAAAGTGCCCCTATCTTCTAGTTACCACTCCACATCATACCATACACCAACATTTTATTAGATTCTTTACCCTCAAAATTCCAGACACCAGGTCAGACATACACTAAATGGGGACACATAGGATAATACGCACTTCCTTTTCTTACAAAGAACCAACCAAAGAATGGCTATTCCTTTGTATATAAAGTATATGGACAATCATTAACAATCACTCAATCTTCAACATGATTATTAGCTTACAGATTCACCCAAAAACAATCTTTAAAACTCTCTCCAATACCCACTCCGACACACAGTGACAACGAATAACAGTCACAGAAACTCTGCAATGGGTCGTTATGAGGGTCCCCCTACCTCATGTGAAACAAAGAAATGAGAGTTCAACTAGTTAGTGACTACCAGTGCAAAGTCTTGTGACATGCTGCGCTACTTCCACTTGTCTGCATGTTCGTAATAATGCCTACATCAGTTATGCATGGAGAATATGTAGTCACAGACACCCAGTCACGAGACAGCCAGGGTACAGAATCGACTGGCTTCCTTCGACAAAGGATTTCCCTGTCATCCCTGAGTCTACACACTCAATGCCCAAAACATAAATGGAAAGTTTAACCATAAAAAATTTCCTTGACCAGACTCGAACACAAAACCTGTCATCACAACTACATTCTTACACAATGTCCCCAAACATCCGCCTCACTAAGCTACACAGCGCAACAAACTCTCATACCTTCTCCATCTTCCATAAACAATACACACATCGCCACAAAGACACCACAATGCACCACATATGGACACACAATGTGCAGCCTAATACTCCAACACTCCCAGCACCCAGTCACTCAAGCTGGCCAAACCAACATGACCAAGTGTCAGGACGTCAAAAGCGCTTAAGCTGTACTCAGTACTGCATCCTCTGGAAACTTTACAAGAAAAAGTTGAGACGATCTCTAAACACAAAGATGACATCCTCTAGTAGATGCATACTATAAAATTATTGACACAGCACAACAATCAAACACTAGAACAGTCCAGCAATACAACCATTGACACCAGATCATGTCAGCAGATAAAGAAATACTTACCTCCAACTTACTAGAGCTACATCAAACATTACCATTTAAATGCAAAACGGATTAGCTCCATTTTGTTCAAGCTGAATAAAATGCTTCACAAACATGCATGATTCATTGCTCTAGGACGGGAGCAGGCCTTTCCTTGAACTCGTCACTTGCAGGTGGTTCACTTCACAGTTCACTTCATACGCATACTAGGAAGTGAACTGCTTTGGCTGAAATATGCCTGCTTTGCTGGCCGGTCTTCATCCTGCTGCCTTATTGTCCATCCTGGCAGCTTTTATTCTTAGTTCTTAACTTCTTACCATCTTTTACCTCCGACCTTGTTGAATTCAAATTTTCTTCTATGGCCTTTGTAAATATAGGAACTAAGGGCCAGATGTAGGTCGCCAAATACCGGTCGGTAACGGCCGATTTCAGTCGATTTTGGCCGTTACCGACCGGTATTTGGGTTTTGATATGTAGGGGGCCTTTAATTTTTTACAGAATCGTAAATTTACCGGTTTGGTTAAATTACCGATTGTGTAAAATACCGAATCGGTATATTTACCGAATCGGTAAATCTATATGTAGGTGGCACTGAAAACAGCGCCACAGGCCCTTAAAAATTTGTTATTTACCATGACATAATATGTCATGGTAAATAACGAATTCCTGTGTACATGCACATCTGTGCATGTACACCTGCGCCATGTCACACACATACATGCCCTTAGGGCATGTATGTGTGCCACATGGCACACAAGCCAGAATCAGGGGTCGAACAGGGTGTCAAAGTGACATCCTGTCCCCCTTGGCAATTCGGTAATTTTACCGAATCGGTAATTGCCATTGATTCCTCAAGGCCCATAGGAATTAATGGCAATTACCGAATCGGTAAATACCGATTCGGTAATTACTCAATCTTAACGATTCTGTAAATGTTACCGAATATTTCCCTAAATCTCATTTACCGAATCTAGAATACCGAATCAGTAAAATTCGGTATTCTAGAGTCGGTAAATAAGATTTACCTACATCTGGCCCTAAATTACGTTTCTAAGGATTCTGTATGGTCCCGTTATTTGCCATCTGTTGTGTCCACTGGCGGACTCGGAGTGGAGGAGGTCCATGCGGTAAGTCGTGAGGGGGTGACACCATGAGTTGCCCGCACCGGGTGACACCAACCCTAGTGACGCCATTGTTCTTTGTCACAAGTACGAGTGTAAGGTTTCATAAAGTTATATATACAAATCACATGACTCATAGTAGTGGTAAACATAAACAACAGACTCCCGCTGAAACATAAAACAGGAGCTGGAAGACAGACTCATGGCTGGTTTGCACGTGAAAGATGAAAATACATCACAGTTGATTATATAAATGACAATCATGACTAAGTGAGCATTAATAAATTAATAAAGGCACAAAAAAGTATTTACAGTGAATTTAGTGCATTGCGATTCTAGCATTATTGTCCCTTGAAAAAACGGTCAATACATAACCAGTTATGTCTTGCCCAAGTGGGCAAATTAAAACAAATGTATTGGACACACGCCCGTGCTGTGTGACTTCCTTCAAGAATAGTACACGCTTTTGTGGGACAGTCAGCCAATTTCAAGATAAATTGTGTTCAATGCTTATCGTCATTCGTCAATCAAGATTCATTCTGTGCTTCCAGCCAAACGTGCGTATCACTCCAGTGTGCCTCTTAGACTCTCCTATAGCGACTTCAGTTAATTATTTTGTTTAATGGGCACAGTATGAAATAACTCTGCCCACTTGGGCTAGACACCTAATAGTCACTGATATCCAAATTGTGGCAGTCATTTATGTCCTCTCATGTGCGCACAGGGACTGACTGGGAGAATTGTGTGAATGAACACAATTTATCTTGAAATTGGCTGCCATCCAATTTCTTTCCTCTTCTCCTACTGATGCCCCAACATTAGCAGGCACAAAAAAAGTCCCAACAACATGCTATATTTATCGAAAACACAGAATGAGCTTCAGCATGCTTTGTCTCATTTTGAGGAATTCTGTGGTCTTGTAATTAACACAGATTAACCAAGTATGTGTCTTTTAACTGACACAAATCATTTAAAGGCAGTGTTGTATTAGGTGGGGGGCATTTTGAAGCGTGCTGACCTTTTTGGTTATTTCTCTGTGACTTTATCTTGGAGCCCGCAAATAGAAATTATGGGGCATATTACCAACAAGTAGTGAAAATTGTCGCTAAATAGGCTTACAGGATTTTTTTATCGCTGCCTATCGCTGGATATGTTAGCGGAGAAAACATGCTATTAGCAATGTTTTTCTCCATTGTGCTAAAATATCCAGCCATGTTATCCACCTCCCATTGGATAACATAGCTAAGAAATGGTCTGAGCAGGCTTTCGTTTTTGGCGATAGCGGGAATATTTCCATCGCTACGCCTGCCTTGCTAGTAGGCGATAGCGACGTCAGCGACTGCTTTCAGTCGCTAACAGGTTGGGTACGCCCACTTTGCATGTCATTAGCGATAAACATCGCTGACATGCAAAGCGGGCCCCAAACCGCTCGCTATCGCCTAAAAGCTGTCGCTAACATCAGTTAGCGACAGCTTGCTAATAGAGCAATGATATTATTGCCGCTTAGTGGCCGAAAACAGCCGCTAAAGCGGAGATAATGTCATTTCCCCAGGCTTGGTAATATGCCCCTATGTCTCTCAAACATCGCCAACTTGCTAGAATCTTAGTAAAGGAACTTAGCATTTCTTAAAGTAAGCCAATTAGCCTGGTTCTCCTCTCTCTATGATGCAAAGGTTCTGGGTTCAGTCCTTTATGGTGCTAAACTTTGGGGATTTTCTGGTACTAGTTCACTTACTAATGCAGAAAATAAGTTCCTGATGTCAGTAACACGCACTCCACAAAGCACCCCCATCAAACCTAAGTTGATGGTTCTGTGTAGAAAAACTATAGCCAGCAGAACAAGACATCTATTGGCGCAGATTATGGATCACCCCAGAATTGGCTGACTATACACTGGCTATTTAAGATGCTATTTCAGCAGACTGCTCTAAAAAAAAAAATGGGTTGATTACAAAAAAATCTAACAATCTCTATCAGCTTTTGGTATGAAGGAGCTATGGGACTGTCTTTGGGGATCTCTTTTTTAGGCCTGGGCGGTGAATTTTGCTCCATACGCGGAGTTTGTGTAGTTTTGTGCACTCCGCGGAGCTCGCGGAGTGCAGCAAACTCCGCTTCGCGATGTGCAGTGGAGTTTTTCCCCTGCTTGCGAACGGTAACGGTTACAGTAAGTTTGCACCCCTGAGATGCCGCTCAGGTATAATTTCTACCCTAGCAGCAGGAATACCAGCACAAATTGCAGTTCGCACTGCACTCTGCCACTCGCGGAATTTCACTGAGTTTTTTGTAACTTCGCGGAGTTCCGAGTAGCAAAACTCTGCAATTTACGTCCAGGCCTGCTCTTTTTCCAACTGCTGCTATCTTGAATTCCTTCCATGACTGGTTAAATGCACGCCACATGGACATTAATTTCTCGATGGAGTCCAGCAAAACGAAAATGACTTTCTTAGATGTTGCGATTAGCATAGACGAAAAGAGGCTGAGAACATCGTTATATAAAAAAGAAACGGATAAGAATAGAATTTTGCATTATAAAAGTGCACATCCACAGAGTCTGAAAGAAAACCTCCCATATGGACAGCTATTAAGAATTAGGAGGAACTGTACGGAGGTATCAGATTATGAGGAGCATGCAGATTCCTTTTGTAAGGAAATGATGAGAAGGGGCTACCCAAAGAAATTACTCAGGCACTCTACAAAAAGAGCCAGATTCACAACACGAGAGAACCTTTTACAGGTAAAAGAAAAGAAATAATTGGATAAATTGGTGTGTGTCACTCACTACATTTGACCCTGAAACAAATACATTCAGACAGATTATTCTCAAAAATTGGCATCTCCTGGAGAATCTTGAATATCCTTTTCAAAAACCAATCTTTGCTATGAGAAAAAATCCAAGTATTGGCCAACAGATAATTTGTGCGGATGCCTCTTTACCGAAACCAAAAAGTGATCTATTATCTATTTATTTATTTATTTATTTTATTTTAAAGGTTTTACATAGTGCTGGCTAGACTCGGAGGTATCAGAGCACTTTACATGAGCATCCGATCATAGGTACAGGTTCCATCGTTACAAAGGTTACACAGTTATTAGAGCATGGCAACATAGTTACTTGTAAGGTCGAGATAAAACAATAAGCACAAATATGTAAGGAAAGATTCAGGGAGGGATAATGAGGCGGGAAAGAGAAGAGGAGGGTGAAGGATACAGCATGGAAAGGGGAGGGGAGGGGCGAAGGAGACCCAAACCGGTAGACGAGTGAAAGCAACTTCCAAAGTCCAGTAAACTGTGAACCCAGGGGAAGTGGTATCACTTCTCTATTTCTGTTGCGGCAGGCTCCCTTTACGCAGTGGACTCTCTCAGAGGGGTCTCTGAGACTCCAAAGCCTACAAACTGGATCCTTCCGCAAAAAAGGGAAGAGGGAGTGCTTTGGCCAGGGGTGCCATACCATACCTCAGCTGTGAGTGGCTCCCTTTGGCGCAGTGGACTCTCTCAGCGGGTTTGCTGAGACTCCAGAGTATAACTATTGGATCTTTCCCCAACAAGGAGAGAAGGAGTGCTTAGTCAAAGGGCACAAAGGACAGGGGGCTAGGAGAACTAGCAGGCGAGGTGAGAGATTCAGGGGGGAGGGGATAGGAGCTAGGGATGTAGACAAAGAGAGAAAGAGTGCTAAATGGGAACATATTTAAATTAATGAGTTATTATATAGCGCTGGCTAGACCCGAAGGAAACAGAGACCTTTACATGAGGAACAATAATGTTGCTATTTATATCAGTTAAGAATTACATAAGTATCAGGAAAAGCATTTAAAGAACATAGGGGACAGGGTGAATGGCGCAAGGAATGGTAAGGGGATAGGGTAAAGGGGTAGGAGGAAGATAGGACGTAGAGACGAGGGGAAAATTTGCCCAAGGTCTGGCTGGGTAGGAGATGGTAGGGGGGGAGTCCACACCCCATCTCCTCTTTAGCTTTATGGTAGCTCCACCGGGAATCAGCCAAATCGCTTGGTCTCTACAGTCTGGGGTAAGTTCCACAGTTCCAAGTCCTGATGTGCAAACAGGTTAGGGGATAGGTTTAAGGTCTGTTTAATGTCAAATTGTTGTCCCAGGGAAATAAAACAACGTGGAGGGGACCACTATGGAAGCCATCTTGGGGTCAGGTAGAGGATTGTACTGTACACTTGTGGTCATCCTAAAGGTCAGAAATCTAGCAATTAGAGTCAATTTCCAGGACAGTGGCTGCAAGAGGATAACAAATCCAGCATGCACACACCATCACACGCACAGACATGCACACGCACATACAAATGTGGGCACACACCCTCATATGCGTACATACGCACACACACAAACACATAGACAGGAACATCCAAAAACACAAATACACATAAAATCCCATGCTCTAGTACAAAAACACCCAAGTACATGCACACGCAAACACCATCACATGCACAAACATGCACAGACATGTACAAGCACACACAAATGCGCTCACACTCTCATAAATGCACAGACGCATACACACACAAGCACACATACAATCACATGCCCCAGAACAAAAATACCCAAGGACGCACACACAAGTACATGCACACAACACAAACCATCACACGCCCAGACATGCACAAGCACACACAAGTGTGCGCACACACTCTCATACGCGAACAGAGGGCGCACACAAGAACGTATACAGAAACAGCCACGCGCCCGAGCACACATACAATCCCATGCTCTAGTACAAAAACACTCAAGTACATGCACACACCATCATACGCACAGACATAAGCACACATACAGAAACATCTGTGCGTACCAACAAGAGCACACATAAATCACATGCTCTAGTACAAAAACACCCAAATACATGTCCACGCCATCACACGCACAGCCATGCACAAGCACACAGTCCCCGTGGGTCTCCTGTGCACCAGGATGACTTAAGAGAGTGTACATGTGTTCTGTGTAGCAGTAGGGGCACAAATATCAAGTCCAGCACCTCAGCTGCATGCCATTCTATTATCAAAATGGAACCTAAAACCAATACAGGGCCACCATAGATGTGGCAACTGTGTAGCCTATAACAACACTATTGAAGGTCTTGAATTCAATCACAATGGCGTCAAGTGGAAACATACTGACTTTACCAATTGCCGAACTAGAAATCTAATTTATGCTATAATGTGCCCTTGCCAAAAACTGTACATAGGCAAAACCACTCAACAAGTGAATACTAGACTCACACAGCATAAGTCCAGAATAAAAAAGAAGGTGACCACAGCACCAATGGTGGAACATTTTCTTAAAAAGTTCATGGGGAGAACGAGTTAAAATGGACTGTCCTAGCGGCAATACACTTTACAAATAGACCCACTGATGTGGAAAGTGTCCTGCTACAGAAGGAAGCTTACCTGATAATGAAATTCAAGAGTACAAGCACTGGATTAAACAGTATGAGTGAGCATAATAGAATATAAAAATATATGTCCCAAGACGCATCATGCATGGGCAGTGAAGAAGTTTGATTGCATGCGGTGACCTAAGACATATCTAGTGTTCTAAAGAGAGTGTATGGGCACAAGGAAATAACAGGAATATTGTGTTCTATTTTCACTGTACAACCTAAGGAAGTTTTTCCTTGTCTAAACTTTATTCATTATTTTAGGAAAGACCTAATAGTGAAATCTAGTTCAGCTACATTGCATGAGTTAACACAATTGAGTAGGGAACACCATTTCCCAAAATGCACTGTCCCAGATTAGCAAAGATGCTTGAATGTGATTGGTAGATGAAAGCGAAAACGCCCATATACATAGGGTCCACCGCACTGTGGTTTAAAAATGGTGACAACTGTTTGTGGATTGCAAACACTGTGAGATAGATCGCTCACGACTGTTCACCGGGTGAGTACCTGGTGCAGCAAGCACTAAACATAGCCCCACATAGAGATCAAGAATATTAGTTTAATAACCATCACCCGTGCATATATTTTCAGATAACTATAGTTCCAAGAAAAATAACCGCGAAGATCGAAAGAGCGGCTTTCTGAGAACGCCCGGAAAGAAAGGTATGCTTCCGGACTGCCAAGACCGCGAGTAACAATGTTGCGGTCCCCGGTTTACAAAAGCTACATTTTTCCTTCTTTTGTTGCGGAAAAGACACGAAGCGTCTATTGAAAAGTTAGTGAAGAGCTAATCCGGCTGGATTTAGCCTTTTTGAACACAGATATTTACAGTATAGCCTAGCGCTAATAGTGCACTTCGTTGTTTGTTAAAAGAAAAACAAACTAAGCATTGGTACGCTTTCTTGCAGGGGCATTAATGGCTTCAAAATGTTTGCATAAGCCCTGAAACACACATCGCCCAAAAAGGTAGGACATAACGGATAGACTATCGCGGATGCGAATAAGTCACTATTCCTAGTAAATTATTAAATTTAACACTTACTATTGTCCTCAGAAAACTGGGAGGCCTTCAATCCAAGATATATACTGAATAAGTAAGCAGCTGCAGTTTGAGAGAGTGCGCCCACCTCATTCAGGTACAATGGCTTATATTTTGGCATTTTAAGTCAGAGTAGATGTAGAGTGAGAGATTTTAATATTTACCTTTTGTCATAAACAATCCATTGCAGATAAGAATGAGACAACCCTGATAAGAGTCCTGAGAAGGAAACACCAGTACTCGAAATGTGTCGACACATTTGCAAAATAGGCTAAGATATTGTGTTTGATTTTCACTGTACAGTCAAGGGATTTAAAAGAATATTTTTTCCTTGTTCAAACTTTATTGATTATTTCAAAGAAAGATTCAATAGTGTAATTTGACATCCAAAAGATTGCTATTTTTGTTTATTGACAATATTTATTCACAATTATTGTTTGTATGTTTTGTGAAATTGTCCTTTAGAGCATGATTATTATTATTTTTAGACTGTTTTTCAAAATGGACAATGAAATGTCTTGAGATGTTGTTATGAAATATTGATGTTTTTCATTCTCTGTACACCAATGTATGAAATTTAAAATGAAATATTCAAGCTAAAAGGTATCATTAAAATACCAGGATAAACAGAAGCAAAGTGTTTGTATTTTAGCACAAATAGATTAAGCTTTTTTGGAATAATATTGAAGTGAAGGCTATTTTCCCGTAGACTATAGCAAGATTTATAGCTGAGACACTTATAGTGGAATGAACATCACTGTCAGAAAGGTTTTTGGAAATTAAAACCAGCTACTCTTTTGAGTTGTATTGAGATGTTATATCATTTCCGCTCAACAGTAAACTATAATTCCAATTCAGGGTGGGATCCTTCCCAATTAAATCCTTTACTAAAAACTGGAATACTGAACAGTCCTCGTTTTCTATCTAGTGATGAATCCCTTTCACATGTCTTGTTTGTGTGTCCAGCTTATTAAAATCCCCAAAGGAAATGGGTTTCTCCTATATGTAGACTTTTGAGGACTAGAAGTAGTATTGTGGCAATGAGAATTTTACTGACTGATTGCAGTCTCCTGATTGCATGTTCGGACAGCGAACAAACACCAAGTGAATGTTATGAGTTTATATTAATGTTGAATTATTTTTAGTATTTTAGGAATATTTAAATTAGTTTTTTTTATGCGTTTTAATACAAAATATTCCACTTTTTTTGTACTTGGCCATAATGTTATATTTCACTCAGATAATATTGATTCTTATATTATAGTGTGTTAAAATGCTTTACATTTTATTTATTTTAACCTTGTTTATTTGCTACTTTGCTTTTATGGCATTTTTTTGTGGACATAAAGCAAATCAAATTGGATTAAATTATTCAACTCGACTATTTTAGTATTGAACACTGATACAAAGACTGGCAGCATGTTTAACAAATTCTCTTGTACATCAATCTTGTTTGAATATGAATTTAATGCATCAACAGTTGATTGTAGACCAACCAGATACCATTCACTAGTCTTGCCAAAATAGGCAATTTGGGTGCATTGGCACCCTTGATTTGCAGAGCCTCCTATCCATTTTTTTATGTTAAGAATTGGATTGTAGTTTGGCACCGTGCAAGCACCACAAAGAGTCATCATAGTTTGTTCTCTGACCGCTGGTGAGTCCCCTACTTTTCTGCTGCTGTCATGAGCAAGGTTGGGAGACTGGCCATCCGATTGTTTCATCTGCTTCAAAGCAATATCCATCCGAAGGGCATCATTACGATACTGTTCAGACTCTCGCCCGGCTGGCAATGTAGCAGAAGCAGGACCACCCGACTAGAAGTCGGCGGTCCCATTGCCCTGCTTACAATATGACCACCTTCACAGCAGTTGCAATGTGTATATTTTCTATTGTAGTGTGTGCTGCGAGCTGCAGCACATGCCCCAATAGGAATTAAACACTTTAAAAGCATTGCTGCACGATGGTGGCAGGCACAATGAGGTGCCTGAAACATGGTGCAGGGATGGTCAGGCCCGATAGCAGACAGCCAGGGGAAAAGTGAGACCTGCTTGTGTCCCCCAAAGTCACTTTCCCCCTGCTTTTTCATGGCGGGTGAACCACCATGAAAGGGCAGGCGGAAAGGGACATAGTATTCCCTATTTTAGGGATTACTAACCATGTGTAGCACATATGGGCTCCTTGAACCCGTCTGGGGGTGCTGCAGATGATCCCTCTGCCCGCTGCATAGTAATGTGGCAGGCGGACCACAGGGGCAGATGTTGGTGGGTTTGACACCGACGAGCCGTCTGTGTCGGACCTACTGACATTATAATAAGCATCTAAGCATTTCAGAGAGCTTTTCTTTTACTGATATTGGTTGCATTTCTAATTTTTTATAGGGATAGTCCAGAGGGGATCACAATCTTTTAATACTTATGAAGAACCGGAATAACCCACTTACTGGGTCTCAGTGGCGGGGGAATCGTCCAACTCTTCCATACCCTTCATACATACTAAAAGGAGACACAGGAGCTTTCGTCTGCAGGAGGAACCCAGATTTATTCAAATAGCCCTGGCTATGGAATAGAGTCCCAAGCTCGTCAGAAACAAGACAGAGGAGGCTGCTCCTTTACTCTGCAGATTACAAGCCTTTTATACTTTTTCATTCCAGTCTTTTGGCTGTTAGTTCATTGTTCAATCAGGGCAGTGTTTGCGGTTGATAACCAGATCCAGACGACATTTGTAGATGGTGACCTGGTCAAGGCTTGGTACACAAATCATTGTTCACTGGCTTGATCAAGGCTCAGTCTTTCAGGTCATTGTTCAATCACCTTGATCAAAGCCCGGTCTTTCAAGTCATTGTGTAATCACCCTGATCAAGGCCCAGCAGTCAGACAATTGTCCAGATAACCTTATCACGGTACAAGGATGTTTACCAGCCTGGGAGCAAGAGATGAAAAACAAATCATTTACTCAGGGTGTGAGTGTCTCGTGGCTTTCAGTTGAACTGCAAAGAACAGGGGAGTTGGGTGTGCACCATTTCCTGGGCAGAAATGCAGGCTGCAAGATGGCTGTTGTCGTGTTAGTTAGTTTTTCCTCAGGCATCAGCAGATACGACCAGGTGGGTCGTGTGGAAGTGTTTGACATGAGATGGCAATGAAAAAGCAATGGAGTCCGGGTACAAATGATGCCGATCAGAAGAACACTTTTCCTCAGACCCTCCTTTTGCCATTGAGTGGCAAATACTTTAAGAACTGTCAATGTTCATAAGGCCATTGGTTTCTTGTTGGAGCATCATCATCATATTGGTGTTGTGAATGTTAGAGGGTGGAGGCTTGATGGTCTGGACACACATTGTACAGAGCACTGGCAGACACTGAAAGCACAAACAGAAGGAGACCAGGACAGTTACTCCCAAGGCAAGGAAGATGAGGATCTTCCACCCCCACTGGGAAAGGAGGCCCCAGATCCAGCCTGTGAGGGACCAGTTGCCTTCATCCAGATGAATTTTGGAAGAAAGTTGATGCAGACATTAAATGGCATCGTACACTGTAGGTGCGTTGTCTGGGATGTACACGCAGCAGCTGGAGCTGATCAATTTACACACACCACCACGATCGGCAAGGATGATATCTAAGACCATTCTGTTCTGAAGTGTTATGAGGCGGTCCGCCTGCAGCTCTGCAGTGATGTTGGAGAGGGCACCAGCTGTTACTGTGTTGGTGGCTTCAAGGACCCTGGTCAGTCCTCGTACAGCCCAACTTTTGTCCACGGGGCCCCAGAAAGTAAGGAAACCTTTAAAGAAGTCCCCGGTTTCCTGGCCTGCTGTATCCTTGGCTGATATAACACCCCTACGTGAGCGGCGCACAGCACCCTTCATTGACAGGTGGTACTCTCCATGGATGGAATACGTTGGTGGAAAGAGGAAGGCCAGATATCAGGTACCAGACCAGTTATGGGGGAGCCAAGTGTAGGCGGCAGTGCCACAGATGAAATAGGTGTTGGGGATTGCCACCAGCTACGGAGGAGATGTAGAGTTTAAAGTTTTTGTGATATCACATGTACTGGTACCAACTTTCTTAGTCCCTAGGCCAACAATGCAAACACTGCCTTGAACATTCATGACATTCACAGTGTCTCGTTCATCAGGCAGTATCCTTCTTGTGCAGGATCTGGAAAATGTTTGTCGATTAGTTGAGTTGAATACTACCATCTCACCGAGTTCATCTGGTGATAGTAGCGTTGTGGATGAGCTAGTCGGGCAAAAAGGAGCATTGGCATGGCCGGATCTGTTCCGCCACAAGTCATCCCGAAATGTTCCAAGGGCAGAATTGGCAGTACCATTGACAGTGTAGACCTCCTGCATCAACATCCACCATGCAAGACAAGACCCAGAGATGGAAAAGGGGTAGGGAAAGAATGGGACAGGGTGTATCATGGAATGCGGAATCAGTCCACACACCCAGCAGTAGGAAGTGTTCATGATCAGCTGGTGATGATGCAACATTTGGATGAAGGTGTTGTTGTAGAATTCTGCAAGGTGAGGTAACTTGTGGGCTGGTAATGTGTAATACTGGTGTTCTGCAGGAGTCGGGGTAGAAGATGATGGTAGATTAGTAATAGCCAACCAAGGATAGACAGGATGAGGGAGACAAACAGCGTCACCACAGTGACCATGAAGCATTTACTATGTTGGAGGCTGACATCTTGTTTCTGGATTCGGGTGTTTGGACGGCGGCCATTGTGCTAAGCCAGGGACCTCTAGTGGCTGTCTGTGATTGGTGGTTGCTTCACTAGGCGCAGGTGCCAAGGGCCCTTATGGCTTACCTTAGTCTGACCCACCAGCACTACTCTCAGCCGGGTAAGATCACAGCCTTACAGCCTATAGGTACCTGGCAAAGTCAAGGGCAAGCCTTCCCTCGGGGGCTCAAGTTGTATCTGTCGGAATAGGGACAGTATGGTGGGGAAACAATTGTTCTTGGTGTTGAGCAGAGTTATGGGAGGGTTCCACCCTTCCTTTCAGTATTCTGTCACTCTCTGCTTCCATAGATGTAGAATGCAGTCTGGCATTGCTGAATGGGACAAAAGTCGGGACTGTTTCTGTTTCTGAGTCTCCTAGTCCTTCCCTCACCCACTGATCATAGGGGAGGGGCAGAGGCACACGCCTGCAGTGCGATGAATGCACCCAATTCTTCTGACCTTCTACTTTCACGGCGGTGCGGGTGGCTAGTAACACCTGACGGGGTTGTGTCCAGCGGGGCTCGAAGCTCTTAGTCCGTTGAAAATTCCTGATCAGGACCCAGTCACCAGGTTGGATAACGTGTCCTGGGCCCTCGCTTTTGTCAGGTATGGCCTCATGCACCTGGTGATAAAGAGTACGAAAGGTATTAGTCAGACTGTACAGATAATCAATATTCTCTTGCCACCATTTTTATGTTTTATGAATTATTGTTCATTTTTGTGTAATGATTTTGTGCATTCATTATGTGTATTTTAATTGAAATAAATGTGATTTTTTATTAATTGTATATTAAACATTATTTGATTGGAATAAGGTTTGGTTTGAATGTCCTCCCCCTCCTTATACTAGTTCCCTTTGTTTTTATTCTAATTGCCTAGGAATTGTTACATTTATATTATTTCCCTGTCCTAGGAGTTTTTATCTGTGTTCAGGGGGTCCTTGTTTTTTACACACAGATAATCAGTTAATACAGGGTATTTGATATCAGACAGTTTCATAGGCCACAGGACACCCTATACATTGGGAGGTCTCCCGAACACAATTTCATCGGGAGATAGCCCTATCCTGGTTTGGGCCGTTGTTCTTGTGGACAGTAGGGCTAAGGGCAGAGCATCAACCCAAGTGACACCTGTCTCGGCTACTATTTTGGCCATTTTAGTTTTTAGGATGCCATTGTACACCTCCACTAGACCTGCTGACTGGGGGTGGTTAGCTGCATGAAATTTTTGGTTTTATACAATGCTGTACCAACATATTCCATATTTTGGGCTGTAAAGTGTGTCGCATTGTCACTCCAGACCAAGCGGGGCAAACCGAATCGTGGAATTTACTCTTTTAATAGTACTTTGGCGGTAGTGATAGCGGTGCAGTGTTTGACGGGGTAGGCCTCCACCCATCGGCTGAATGTACAGACCACCACTAGGACATATTTCAAATTGTTACATAGGCCTATCTGGATGTAATCCATTTGGAGGACTTCAAAAGGGAAGAGAATCCTCCCTTCGGAGTAACTGTGCCTCTTCCTGGGTTATTCATTAGGCAAATCATGCATGTTTTAACCAGTTTGTCAGCATATGCTGGTATCTTAGAGTTGTACCATGTACGTTCCAACAGTTTACATATCCCTTTTGCACTGATGTGAGCAGCACCATGGGCCATCGTAACTACTAGTAGCACGTGACTGTCAGGTAACATCCATTGTCTTTCCATTGTCGTATAGACCCAGGAACCATCAATTCCCTCCTTTGCTAATAGCTCCTTCCACACCCTTGGTTCCTCAGGAGTGGTATGGGACTGAATATCAATCACGCTCTGTACTGTGTTTTCAACCATGCCCTGGTCTGCCACCCACCTAGCAGGGCCTCCTACATACATTCCTTCCCTTTTTCTAAGAGCTGTTTGTCTGGCCATCTGGTCAGCCAGGGCATTGCCTTTCCCAACATCATCTGTCACTTTCTTGTGGGCCTTACATTTTATATTGGCCACCTTTCTGGGGATTGTCAGGGAGTTTAACAGTCTGTGAATTAGGGGGCCATGTTGAATTTTGGTCCCTTGGGAAGTAAGGAAATTCCTTTCTTTCCACAACCTCCAGAAGTTGTGGGCCACCCCGAAGGAATATTGGCTGGCAGTATAAATATTTACCGAAATCTCTTTTCTTAACTCACAAGCTCTAGTGAGGCCCACTAATTCTGCTGCTTGAGCAGAGGACTGCGGAATCAGAGCTGTTTCTACTACTCGCCCTAATGTTGTGAGTGCGTAGGCGGCCGAGGTGTTACCATCTGACCCTCTGGGACATGATCCATCCACATACAGTGTACCTTTTGGTTCTGCTATCGGGGTATCCTATAAGTCAACCCGTCCCTTTGTCTCTTCCTATGTCCTTAATATGCAGTCATGTGGGTCTAAGCGTGCATCCTGAGTATCCAGAGAGAGTAATGTGGCGGGATTTAGTACAGTGCATCTTTTGATGTTAATATGGTTGGCAAAGAATGTCAGTTCATATCCTGTGAGTCGTGCGCTAGTGAGGTGCTGTGTCCTGGTGTTATTAAGGAGGGTATCTACAGAATGGGGGACCATCAGAGTCAGGGGGGAGTTCATGACGATCCCCGCACTCTGACAGACCATGAGGGTGGCCGCAGCGGTCGCCCGTAGGCATCCTGGGAGAGCCCTTGCAACAGGATCTAAGTTGGCTGAAAAATAGGCACATGGCCGATGGTGACCTCCGAACATCAGGGTCAAGACAGCGCATGCACAGCCGTCTATCTCATGTACAAAAAGAAAAAATGTTTGTTATAATCAGGAGTAGCGAGGACTGGAGCAGTACACAGAGCCTTTTTTAAATCTTGGAAGGCCTGCGCATGCTCTCTAGTCCAAGGAAAGGAACTGTCTGATATGTCTTTAGTGGTAAGGGCAAGAAGAGGTTTGACCATGGCCTAAAAATTGGAAATCCACTGTCTACAGTATGAGGTTAGGCCTATGAAGGCTTGCACCTGCTTTTGTGTTCGTAGGGCCGTCATAGCATTGATAATGGCTACACGATCAGCGGTGAGCTGCCTTCCCTCCTTCGAGAGGAGATGACCTAAATAGGTCACCTTCTCTTGACAAAACTGAAGCTTTTTTAAAGAGACTTTGTGATTATGGAGGGCAAGGTGGCGTAACAAACAGAGAGTAGCTTCTTTACATGCTGGGGCAGAATTTGCAGCAATGAGGAGGTCATCTACATATTGTAATAGTGTGGAATTATCAGGGAGTTCCAAGGAATCTAGTAGACTTTTTAGGGCTTGACTATAGATACTGGGGCTCTCGGTGAAACCTTGAGGGGCGCAGCAGGATCTAAAGCTCCACCTACCAAGGGAGAAACCAAAAAAAGTGTCTGCTGTCAGGATGTATAGGAATGCCGAAAAAAGCATTCTTCAGGTCTATGACAGAAAAGTGCGTGGCGTCAGAAGGGACCATCATTAAGAGGGCTGTAATGTCGGGGATAACAGGATATTGGGAGATTGTTATTTTGTTAAGGGCTCTTAGGTGAACTCCCAAATCTGTATATTTTAGGGAAGAGAGCATCTCCATTGGTCTTTTTAAGAACGGGAATAATGGGACTGTTACAGATATTGCCACGTGTCTCCTCCACTTGTCCATTAAATCAGATATAATTGTTAAAAGGGCAATTTCACCTTCCGCGGGCAGTCGATACTGCCGGAGGTGGGGGAGAAGTGCACCTGGCTGGATGCATACCACATGTTGAGACACCCTATATCAGTGCCTGATGATGCCCAGAGGGAGGAAGGTAAAGACTGCAAATCTGGTGGGAGGGGACCGGACAGGTACATATAGGAAGCTGTGTTGGGAGAAATTGTTAGGGATACACCTTGGGGAGTACATGATATGGTCGCATACAGAGCTTTCAGTAAATCCATGCCTAACTAGTTTTCACTGCAACCTGTAATAAGGACCAAGGAAGCGTCAACATGTGCAGGGCCAATATTGAGAGGAAGGGGTTCAGAGACAGGGCTCGTCACAGGTGTCCCTGCAAAACCCACGGAGACATTCATATTGCCAGAAAGGGGTGCCTCTGGAACTGACAGACATGCAGGAAACATCCTTTACAACGCAACTTTTACCCCGCACTACCATTACAACACAACTATTACAACGCAAGTCATTACAACGACTTGCGCTGGAGGGCGCTCTAGGATAGGGAATAGTTTAATTACTATCCAACACCTTCCCTACTATCCACGGGGACTGGAGTTGGAATAGTAAATTAAACTATTCCACTATCCAGCGCCCCCCAACGCAAGTCGTTGTTACGACTTGCGTTGTAAAAGTTGCGTCGTAATGGCATGCGGAGTGAAAGCATGAGTTGTAATGTCATACATCCCAGACTTGCAATAGAAGACCTGGTGGCCCCAGTATCTAAAAGGAAATTCTGATCGTTCCCCACAACTGACATTTGAACATACGGGCCCCTTTGATCCACTGGAATTTGCACTCTGGTAATACACCTTTCCTGGCTGTCCTATGCTTGGTAGGACCCTGTCTCATCAACTTCACCATAATCATCATTGTAATAAAAGTGCGTGTTGCTTCGTACCCATCAAACCTATTGGCAGGGCGCTGCCGAATGGGGTCGTCATCCTTGGGCCTACGTTCTTTATCCTGTGGATGGGGCGGCCCATGGTCCCTAGTCGGCCTCCCCTCCCTGGGAGCGCGAGGTCGAGTCTTCCCTGTTCGGATGTTTTCATCTAACACAGGATACTCATCTATCCAATGGCCGTACCCCTTACAATAAACACACTGATCTGTTTGAAGGGCTCCCGTACGTTGAGGGCTAGAGGCGGTAGACTGGCGAACCCTCAGAGGGAGTTGGGGTTGAGGTCTGAAATTCCCACGGGCATCGGGACCTCGGGGAGGGTAAGCCTGCTGCAGAAATGCCTTAGTCTTAAGATCCCTAACCTTCTTACTTTCCTTGTCTCTATCCTCATTCTCCCTATTTTCGTGGTATTGTGCCATAGCCAAGATACCAGTCATAGTTTGGGCAGACCACATACTTTCAACTTTCTTAAGCCTAGCGGAGATCTCAGGAAACAAGTTGCTGGCAAACTTATCGACAAACACTGGGCCAGAACCTGGGGTCCGGGTATCTAAACCACTATGTCCCTTGTATTCGGTCTCAAAACGGGTAAAGAAGTCAGCCACATTCTCATCTTTTCGCTGCCTACGTTTATTTTATCCCTGTTAATGACAGTTTCCGGCAAAAGTGTTTTCATAAACGTTATTATTTTACCGGGCAAAGTCAGGATGGCAGCTTCTGGTTTAGTCCCTCCTACCCTTGCTTCTTCTATAGCCTCTAGGTCAGCCCATTTACCTCCCAACGCCGCTTCATGGTCAGTATGTCGAATTTTGTCCCAAATTTCAGTGGGGACAAATGTGCTAAAGAGTAAATCTATATCCTCAAGAACAAGAGTACCTGCAGAGATAATCTGACCTAATTCTCTGTAAAAGGCAGCTGGATTCTTCCGGGGATCTGGTAATTGTCCTTTTAACTACATTACTTCTGACCTTTTCCAAGGAACAGGAACCCAAAGCCTGCGCCAGTGTGCCTCAACAGCCCCTCGGCCATTATTTTTTGCATCGGTAAGTGGGTTAACAAAGACAGGGGCCGCCTCTCTCATTGGCATAGCTGTTTCTAGAGGGGTGTTGAGAAAAGCGGTCATATCACGGTAAGCCATTAAAGCAGACATAGCGCCAAACATCCCCTCTCCCTGAACATCACCTCTTTTTATTTGCGACCGATGGTCCATTAATCCGGTGGGTATCTGCATAAGCACATTCTCAAATCTTTGCATGACCAGGGATATACATGTATTCAGCCTAGGTGGTCTGTTCCATAATTGTCCACTGGGAAAAGGTGGACCATATTTCTTTAAAGGCATAAATATTCCTGTTATTTATCCAACATTCAAACTCTTGCCTTTGTAGGTCATTTTCTCGAAGGGACGAAAAGCTGAGTGCAGAGCGCAAGGAGGCCAGTCGGGGGGAATTCAACAATTTATATAAATCTTGCTTAACTGTAGACCACGGAGAAGTAGGAAAAGGGCGTGTAGGGGTAAAGCCGCAGGTGTTGGGCGGATGTAGACTTGTTGTCATTCCCGCAGCAAGGACAGGGTTAGTGGGCGTGGTCTGTGTCATAGGAAAAATCGGGAGGGTTGGTGTGACAGGGAGAACAGTAAGAGGGGCAGTGGGGGCAGGAGTGGGCTGTTGCGGCGGGACATGTGGGGTGTGAGGCGTCAGGGCAGGGTACATTGGGGCATATGCAGGAGGGCTTTCCAGCATGGTATCAAGCAAGGAATCACCTTCTTCTCCCCCTTCCATATGGCCCTTTCCTTTCTCCTCACGAGCTGGATAACATTTTTGTACCCAGGCCCCATGCTCCCTCGGCTATTTCTACTGACTTTGTCATTTGATTTTGTAAATTTTCTCTGGCGTGGTCGGCCATTGACATACGTTCCTGTTTTCTTTCTTGAGCCTTCTGCTTTCTAGCTCTCTGCACTATCTCTTTCCTCCAAAATCGGACAGATTCAAACATAGACAGGCGCGTTTTTCTTTTCATTAATTGTTCCTCTAAGTTGGCGAGAACTTGGGAATTAAAGGAGCCATAAAGTGGCCACTGTAATTCAGCATTACTTTGTTTTGTATATTTTACCCAGAATGAGGAAAACATAATGGCAGAAGTGCCATATTTAACATACATCGTATGGCCAAGGGTCTCTTTTGGAGGAAGTGGACAGGCCGCCTCCAGCTGGGAGTCCTGTGTTCACATACAATAACATAATCTCTTGAACTTACTACTGACTGGCATGCTTAAAAAAACGGGTAACAGACACCAACGGGTTTTTAAAAATCACCTCGCTTGCTTGGCTTTTGCAAAAGTCAATAACAGCAGAATCATACAGAACAGACACCAGCGGGTTTTTAAAAACTCACCACTTGCTTGGCTTTGGCAAAAGTCAATGACAGTTTGGCTTTTGCAAAGTCAATAACAGAATCATACAGACTTGGTGGGTGATCAGTCCACCCTTAACTTACAGGGGTAGTTCTCTTCTGCAAACGTAGGGCTGTGTCCTGCTCCAGAAAATATTTGCTAGGGGACTCCAGCGAGAATGCGGTCAAGTGGCCCAGACCAGGTGGGGAGGAACAGCGCGTGAGTCGTTCGTCTTACCGGATTGCAAGAATCCCTCGGGTAGGGTACCTCCATCGGAGTCTCTCCGTGCACCCCCTCACATCCACCGGGCCTGACCTTTGTGCTCGTGGAGTCCCTGTTGAGGCGCCATTTGAAGAACCGGAATAACTAACTTACTGGGTCTTGGCGGCGGGGGAATTGCCCAAGTCTTCCATACCCTTCATACATAGTAAAAGGAGACACAGGAGCCTTTGTCTGCAGGAGGAACCCAGATTTATTCAAATAGCCCAGGCTATGGAACAGAGTCCCAAGCTAGTCAGAAACAAGACAGGGGAGGCTGCTGCTTTACTCTGCAGCTTACAAGCCTTTTATACTTTTTCATTCCAGTCTTTTGGCTGTTAGTTCATTGTTCCATCAGGGCAGTGTTTGCAGTTGATAACCAGATCAAGACGATGTTTGTAGACGGTGACCAGGTCAAGGCTTGGTACACAAATCATTGTTCACTTGGCTTGATCAAGGCTCAGTCTTTCAGGTCATTGTTCAATCACCTTGATCAAAGCCCGGTCTTTCAAGTCATTGTTTAATCACCCTGATCAAGGCCCAACAGTCAGACCATTGTCCAGATAACCTGATCACGGTGTCAAGGATGTATACCAGGCTGGGAGCAGGAGATGGAAAACAAATCATTTACTCAGGGTGTGAGTGTCTCGTGGCTTTCAGTTGAACTGCAAAGAACAAAAGGGTTGGGTGTACGACAGTTCCTGGGCAGAAATGCAGGCTGCAAGATGGCTGTTGTCTTGTTAGTTAGTTTTTCCTCAGGCATCAGCAAAAACGACCAGGTGGGTCATGTGGAAGTGTTTGACACAAGATGGCAATGAAAAAGCAATGGAGTCCCGGTACAAATGATGCCGATCAGAAGAACACTTTTCCTCACTTACTGAGTTTTCCTTTACTGCCTTATTGACTTTTTCCTTGTGCGGAATAGATTTAGTAGGTGACTCTCAATTTATAATAAGTTGTTGTCGAGAAGAGTTAATTAGTTGTTGCTCTTGACCCTCTAAGTGTGATTCGGAAGGTGGCAGCTGTTTTAGTTCTGGAGAAGTTAATCAAAGTTCTAAATTTCCAGCAAATTACTGTCCTTTTCATCCTGCCAGAATATAGAGAGATTATTACCTAGTATAGATTCATCAAGATGGTCTGAGGGTGCTTCTTCTCAGGGAGCTAATATGCTCTGAGCCTGTTGAGTTTGCATGCTTAAAGATAAATATGGGGCATCAAGTGTGATTGGGGTGTTTGCTGAGATGCAATTACTCATGGTCATGTTTTAGCAGGATTCACAATTCAGTGTTGGAGTTTACTATTTAAGTTGGTGGATAAGATTCATCTTTTTTATTTGTCAACGACCAAGCAGATCTTATTCATACTAAGGACAACCAGGTCCACTACCAATTGCCAAAATGATTCAAACTGGTCGGACTTTGATCCTCTCCCAGCCACAATAGTAAAAAAAACTCAACCACATATTTACTCCTGCCTGGACTAAAATCATCAACTCCTCCCTCACATCAGGCTGTGTCCCAGAATCCCTTCAATAAGGACAAATCACACCCATTCTCAAAAAACCTGGGGCCGACCCTAACAATCTCAACAACCTCAGACCTATTTCCAACCATCCGTTCCTTGCAAAACCCTGGAGAAGTGTGTTCTCCAATAACTTAACAAACATATCGATGATTTCAACCTCTTCAACTCCTTTCAATTGGGATTTAGGAAAGGGTGTAGCACCGAAACAGCCATGCTCAATATCTCAGATGATATCCATAGACCCTTAGATGATGTTGTAGACTGTCTTCTCACCCTTATTGACCTATCTGCTGCTTTCGACACAATAAATCATCCAGCTTTACTTGAAACTTTGAAGGGCCGTTCTGGCATTAATGGCATAGTACTAAAATGGTTCACTTCCTACCTTCAGCACCGCTCGCAACAAATTAAAATCAACTCCTGTCTCTCTAAGCCGACACGAGTCACACTTGGGGTCCCTCTAGGCTCAATCCTCTCCCCAGCCCTCTTAAATCTCTTCATGGAACCCCTTACAATCATTCTAAAACAAGCAGGTGTTAAATATTACCTATATGCAGAGGACACTCGACTCTACTACAAAATCAAATCACTCAGTGACATCCGACACCTCAATGTCACACTAACCAAGATCCAATCCTGGTTTAACGCAAACCACTTAAAACTGAACCCGGACAAAACGGAAGTAATATTGTTTGCTCCAAAAAATAACCACCTTCCTATCCAAGATTGGCTCAAGAACCTGGATGCCCTAAAGTGCTCTCTCGCCCTTATTGACTAGGTCAAGTCACTACCATTACCCTAGACAGTGCCTATTGATGAAGGACCACATAAAACATTCTACAAAAAGTGCACTTTACTCACTAAAACACCTGAAGAAAATGAATCCTTTCATTTCCCAGGACGATTTCAAGACTATTGTTCCATCCCTAGTCCTCTCCAAACTAGACTTCGGGAATGCCATCCTTACAGGGACGCCGAAAGCTCGACTCATAACTGGGGTAAAAAGGTTTGAACACATCACACCAACCCTCCGCTCCCTCAACTGGCTGCCCATTGAAGGCAGATGTACCTACAAATTGGCCTGGATCACACACAAAACTCTTCACTCACATTCCTCCAACTACCTAAACAGTAAATTGGTTAAAGCTGGAAGATCCAGATCCCTGAGAAGCTCAACTCACTCCTTCTCATCCCTCCGAAATTGAAAAAGAAAACCACCCAGTCCCGATCCTTTTCTGGTAACGTACCCAGGATATGGAACTCACTCCTGATTCGACCTCAGATGCAACCCCTCCTTTCCCTGCTTCAAAAGGGACCTGAAACTCCTCCTCCTCAAGAAATACTATACCGTCTAAGTCAATCGAACCTAGATTTCAATAGCCTTGTTGTCCTCCTGCTCACTTGTCCATTCAAGATTGATAGTTATGAGAATGTTGCAACTTCTTGAACTTCCTCCCTACCCTTCACTGTGTGTCTAATTGTAATGTGTTGCTTATATCCTCATGTACCTTTATGTCCTGCCATGTATTGTTATGCCTAATTGTAATGTTTAGCTTATTTATTTATACATAATTATAAAGTTTAGCTTATATTCGTTATGCATCTCTAGGTCCTGCTATGCAATGCAATTTTTGTTTCCCTGTGTATGTAAAGCGCGCAGATACCCCCGGGTCTAGCTAGCGCTATATAAAACGTATAAATAAATAAATAATTAATAAATAGGTATCGATCCACCTCCTGATGCATTTAACCTGAAGCAAGTTGAGGTAGGCATGTTGTGAAAAAATATGAACTCCTGGAGACTGTAATTTTCTTTTGAGACATACAATTAAAAACAGGAGTGAAACTCCATGCCTTGTGTGCTGCTTTCACTGTCTGGCCCTGGATTTCCTATCACTGCGTCTTCAACTTTTCAGGGAGTAAAGCTCAAGTTTTCCAAGATCTCATAGTGCTTTGTAAAGGTCTGACTTTTAATATATCTTTATTTCAGTCCCAGTGCTTCTCGGTCAAGCTTGATGGTTTACCCTGATACTGGTAATGCCACATATTATAAACAGTTTATTTCTTTCTGTTGGGAATAGGGTATCACTTAACACCAGTGATTGAATGGCTGTGATGTCATTGTGACACCAATTAGGTATTTGCCGGCGGGACCGCCAGGGCAGGGGATGGAGCAAGAAGTAATCCCAAGCAGTACTGAAACACCCTTATCTGTCGCCCCCTTCGTCAATGATGTTTGATAAAGCCAAGGAAGTAAACTGAATTTTTAATGGATTGCTGGAAGCATAATCACTTGGGCTCCATTGTTACTGTGGGAGAAAGGAGATGAGGTGGATGAGGCTGTCAAGGAGGCTATCAAAGTGGACACTAGTCCACAAACAGCAGCGCTCAGAAGCCACTGGATGTGATTTCTTTTTTGTTTTAAGGAAAAAGTGAGTTCTCCATTTATAAAAAGAATAATGTTGGCTATTGCTAAGCTTTTATTGAGGTTCCCCAATGAGACAATGATCTTGAGGAGAGGGAAATATTTTCTAAATTGGACACCGCTATAGGCTAGCAGACTGTCCACTCAGACAGGATGGATGACAGTTCTAAAATCTTCTACTACAAGCATATGGTGATAATTGTCTCCATGGAGTACACTAGAATTTTTTTTCATCCATTGACATCAATTCATTTCCGGGTATGGTTAGAATTTGTTTGGTGGCTTTCATTATTTATCACACATTTTTTGTGCATGAATATCATCACAAGGTATATTAAAGCAGTTACAAATGAGTTGTTGTGAGCAGAGAGTATGCATCTTTTGCATCAAGAAATATAGGTCTCATTAGTAGTATAACACTTCTTCATGTCATTTGGAAAGTAAATAAAGAACAACTTTGACAATCAAGAGGTCGGTGTTGCCGTAACTCTAGGTTAACAGAGCCTAATCACAAAAGTAACTTATACTTGTGAGTAATTTGCACATGTAAACACTTTTGTGAGACTTTACTGCTTTAGGCTATTGTCAAAATCTGAGTGTAAAGGTAGTTAAAAGAGTAGTCTTAACATTTCCCCAACAACTAAAATAGGGGGTGGAGTGTAAGTTACTACTGCCAAAAAGAAATTGTAGTCCAACACCACACATGGCCAGCCACTGGCACTGTAACCCGCTCCCATAGAAAAAAACGGTGTTAGAGACTTAAAATATTAGCCCTAGGATTTGAAAAAATATTATTAAATTATTTAAAATGTCAAAAATATAAAGAAGAATAATAATATTTAACATGCTTTTTTTCAATTAATAAATAATTTATCAATGTATTTTGCAAAAATATATCCAAAATAGGTTTAATTAATTTTAGACATCACTTTTAATAAATATTCGTTTATATTCAAAAAAATATTATTTTTGTTTAGGTATGAATTTATATTTTTATTTAAACTTCATAAAAAATATTTGTTATTTAATTTAACAAATATAAATTATTTAAAGATGTTATCCAAATGAATTTATTAGTGCTGTTTTTTTTTTTTTTTAAATGTTGCCCTACATTTAAAATCGACATATACAATTAATTAGCATACTCATTTCAGATCGCGAGAAGGAACAAAGGTCTAACTAAAGGGCCGATTAGGATGGCGGACGGACTTGCGTCCGTCCGCCATCCCAGAGGTGGAGGGACCGTCCGCATGGGCTGCGGCGGTCCCTCCGTGCAAATTAGGATGTGACCGCCACCCTGGCGGTCACATCCTGGATATTTAACATTGCGGCGGGTGCTGCTTCAAGCAGCACCCGCCGCAATGTTAAAAGTGCATGTTTTACATTTACATGCACAAAGCGGCAGGCACCGCGCGGTGCCTGCCGCTTGTGCATGTAAATACTGGGGGGTACCATAGGTACCCCCCATGTGCACCCCCCACCAGCCTACATCCTGGGGGCCCGCAACGGGCCCCCAAAATCAAAAGTACACATGCTTTTCCACGGCGGAAAAACCGCCACGGAAAAGCATGTTTACTAATGCATCCTAATTTGGCTGGCAGTGTCTATCAGATGAGAGCTTTTCCGCCGCGGTTGTAATCCGACCATGGCGGAAAAGCAGCGGACAGAAACCAAGACCCACCAGCCATCGTAATGCGGCGGTGGGTCTTTGGTGACTCCGTAGAGGATTTTCCGCCTCCTCCGGGCCGGCGGTGGCTTCCGCTGGCCCGGAGGAGGCGGAAAATCCTCCATCCTAATCGGCCCTAAATGTCTAGCATGCATATATAAAGCTGACAGACAAGAAACACTGGGGGATATTTACAAGCATATATAAAGCTGACAGACAAGAAACACTGGGGGATATTTACAAGAAAATGTTGGAGTATGGTGTTACACCAAAATTGATAACGCTGTGCTCCGACATTTTTAAAACGCAGGGATGTGCCATATTTATAAGAATATGGCACACCCCTGTGTTTCCCTAGCACTAGCACTAAAAGAGCTGCCAAGTGCCAGGGTAGGCACCTTTGCCCCATATTGCATGGGTGCCTGTGCCGCAGGGGCGATTGTTCATGTGCAGGAAGGGACACCTTCCTGCACATAAACAATCTTTAAAGGTGATTTGCTGTTTGTAAGTGTGCCTCAGAATGAAAGCAATGGGTGCTGCTGTGGAATACCCACAGCAACACCCATTAACCTCCCCTTTTCCCCAGCAGACTGCTGCTGTAAGGGGTATATATACCAGGTGGCGCTAAGCCACATCAACTGGCTTAATGCCACCTTGTAAGCATGAGGTAGAGAGCAATGCCACTGGAGCGTCACAAAAAGTGATGCTCCGGTGGAGCTAGGGGCTTGTAAATATGCCCCACTGTGCCACCATGTTTAGCCATGTGTTCCCATCATAAAATGTACAGTTTCTGTCTCATAACTGAGGCAAAAGAAAACTGGACCTGTCAAGCAGATATGGCTACATTTTAAATGCGTATTAATTTGAAATTAGAATCAATTCCAAGGTGCAGATGGTCTGAAGTGCCTTCTCAAGTACAATTAACTTCTGTTGAGTTCGGTGCGTTCACATGTTTAATTTATTGTATGAGTATGTCAAAAGAAAATGTGTCTACTTTAGTTATGCTGTATATGTACATGTTTGTCATCTATGTTACCATGCACGACTTTCTCATGTGATATCTCTAGGGCAACTTCAATTAGCGTTTGTATGTGTCATTTTACAAACCGTGTTCTGCTTGACATGGTGTATATTCTTTTTTTAGGCAATAATAATACAGCTGTGCAAAATTAGATTTCCAGGTTTCAACAGTCCCCTGGCCAATCATTTGTAATCATACTGCCAAATCCAATTGATACTCAAGTATATTAGTATAGCAACATGATATGTTCCCCTATTAAGCAAATTTGGTTTAATTTAGAAAACATATGACTTGGAAAGTTATCTTAATATACACAAGAAAAGATTACCCTAGATATGTGTATCAAATGTATAAATGTATCGTCTGTATTATTTTAACTCAGCGATGCATCCTCTTTAAAGCCCACTCTACACTCACTTTCTCTTCATAGTCTTTGAACCAGGTGCTCACTTCTGCGATTCCAATCTATTTGACCCACTGATGATTTTCGGCATGATTCAGAGTGGAACCTATGTCCCATTGACCTTCTAATATTGAGTTACTGTGTTCAGTTAGCCGCTCGTCAGCAGGTCAGTGTGCCTCTTACTCTGTAACAGATGGTATGATTGACAGCTAAGATCAATGTGAACTCAAATACACACCAAGAACCATGCTTATAGAATAGCAGTGCCCTGAAGCACTTGAGGGAGGTTCTCTCCATGCAGTGTTCACTCAAGGACACACTTGAGTTATTTGCCCTCACATGGAGGAATGGGGCAATAGTCACAAGAAAGTGAATGTTTTTTAAATATAGAATAATACAAAGGATGAAGGCTGTAGATTTCCTTTCAGAAATGCATTACTTAGAGGTGGTAGTAGAAGTGGTGGTTTCTGTCCAAAGTTGTGGGGGGTCCACCCCCTTTACATTCAGTAAAAATAAAGGAATCATAGCAATGGTCGCATGTTGGTTTTAATAAAAAAAAAAGAAAACCTTTTAAGTTTTTTTATAACGCAGGGCACTGTCTGCCCTACTCACCGATGCCGGTGTTGTTACTGCTTGTGTGATGTGACTGTCGCTGCGTGGAGTGCTTCCCTGGAATGGCCCAAAGTTTAAGTATTTGCCGGGCTGACAATCTCGCAGCCCTGAGGCCTGTGAGATCATCAGCCTGGCAAAGACCTAGCATTGATGCCCAGTCGCTACCCCCTGATGGTGTAGAGGTAAAGGTAGCCCCAGGTGTTTTGGATACAAGCCCGGCATTGCTAAGCCTCCATGTCATTCAGGGAGTGGAACACACTGTTACCAAACCCTTTCCCAACTCAAAGCAGGGTGTGGGGTGGGACACGACCCTGTGACGAGTTGGGAAAGGGTACGGCAGGCTGGAAGAAATCAAGTTTGTGCAGACTCGACTTATAGAGAGGCAGCTTCCTTGGCCTCACGTGAGTCAGTTAATCCTGGAGTGGGTGCCATTTTAAGGACACTGTGCGTGTCTCTGTGTTGAGCCAGCCATGTGATCTACTGCAGTGTCAGCAGCTAGTCCTAATGGCTGCTTGCAAATAGCACTGCTGGTTGCTGTTGGGACAAGTGGACGTCCTATGTTCACCTGCCCAGGTAAGGTTAAAGAAAAATTGACAGCCAGTTATTACATGGTTACACTTAGTCAAGCTCTCTGAAGTGGAAGAGAATACCACAGGACATTTGATGTTATTAACAAGCTAGCAAATGCTAACACATTGATGATTCAGCATTTTGCACAGGACCTCTCTTCTCTGCCCCTTTACTCGCTCAGCTTAAAGGAAAACGGGATGCATACAAAATAAAAGTAAATAAGAGTTTTCGTTTCTTTATTTAAGGGCAGGCAGTGGTCCCTGGGACGGTTGTATGGCATTACAACGCGGGCTTTTACCCCGCATGCTGTTACAACGGGGGATTACAACGAAAGTCGTTACAATGACTTTCGCTGGAGGGTGCTGGATAGTGGAATAGTTAAATTTTCTATTCCAACTCCAGCCCACGGTGACAGTAGGGAAGGTGTTGGATAGAAAATTAAATTATTCCCTATCCAACAGCGCCCTCCAGCGAAAGTCGTTGTAACGACTTTCGTTGTAATCCCTGCGTTGTAATGGCAGTGCGGGGTAATCCCCGCGTTGTCATGGCTGTTCCCCTCGGGACCACTGCCTGCCCTTAAAAATATTTTTACATGCATTTGCAAAGGGGAATGGGTACTTCCCATTTACGATTGCATTACCACCTACTCGTTCAGCTTAAAGGAAAACGGGATGCGTACAAAAGAAAATAAATGAAACATTTTTGTTTCTTTGTTTAAGGGCAGGCAGTGGTCCCTGGGACCACTGCCTGCCCTTAAAAATATTTTTACATGCATTGGCAAAGGGTAAGGGGTCCTTCCCGTTTGTGATTGCATTACCACCTACTTAAAGTAGGTGGTAATTGCGAGTGTTTTGCAAACGTTAATGCAGTCGCAAAACATTCATACATGGCTCGTGAGTTGCTATTAGGAAGGAAATGCCCCTTCCTAATAGCGAATGGCAAAACCTATTTTGCGAGTTGCTAATTGATTAGCGAGTCGCAAAATAGGTTTTGTACATGGGCTCAAGGTTTTTAGCATGCGCAAACGTGTCTAAAACTTGTTTGCGCATGCTAAAAACCATTGTTCATCTGGCCCTTGGTCAACTCTCTGGTGTGAAAATCTGTCTAATGTGAAAGACTGAGATTTACCCAAATGCACAATCTTAAGAAAAATATTTAAGGACTGTCATTTAGCAATCCATGTATCCAAAATGTTAACTGTGACTGCTCAGTTATCCCTAAGAACGGTGATATCCTGCATTCAATACAGCAAGGACCACTGAACCCAGCTAGGGTGACCAACTGGCATGGGTGAAGATTCAGGACAGTGAGTGTATAAATTCAGGACAAAGGGTCAAAGTTCAGTCAGGGCTGCCACTTTCTGCCACTGGTGCGCCCCCCAATTTCAGTTCCATCCACTGTTCCACTCAATAAGAATATTTCTCTTCATCAGCCACCGACCCTGTAGTGTAAACAGGGAATGAAAGACCGAAAGCGTGGTCGGCAGGTCCTGGGCTCCCTAAAGCTGTTCTCATTGGTCCTTAAGCATTAGGGCCAATGAGAACAGTCGTGCTGTGGAGGAGCGTACATTAGGATTTGCATCTAGCTTTCAAATCAATCCTACGTAGTTTCGGAGAGTGAAAGGCACAACTTTATTGGCTGTCACCTAAAATAGTCAAAATTACGGACAATGGCGTCCGTTAAAGATATTATCACGGACAACGGACAGGAGGTGAAATATACGGACTGTCCGTGAAATTTACGGATGGTTGGTCACCCTAAACCCAGCAGCCAGATCCTGCTAACTCTTCAATGCCATACTCCTACCATGTGTGCCTCGTGCACATAGCCATACACCTAAATCTTCTCGCTCCCATTATATCGACATTGTCTAATAAAATCAGAACGTTCACATGCACATGACCACAGCTTTTCAAATACTGTTTCAAAAAATAAGACTCATGCTCTTAGTGTAAACATGCAAATCCATACTTAAGGAGCAGCTACTTAAGCTGGCTGAACATCACATCATAGACCCTGATACCTTGCTAAGGACTTTCATTTCCCTCTACCTGTTCTTTGAAATAGTGTTACAAATACCACCTTTATATGTTGTAAGATTACTATTACCACCTCTCATTGCTCTTCTTGGGAAAGAAACTTTGCAATGCAACTTTTACAACGCACTACCATTACAATGACACTTTTACAACCCAACAACCATTACATCGCATGCCATTACAACGCAACCATTATAACTTATGACATTACAACGCATACCACTACAACGCATGTCATTACAACGCATACCATTACAACGCATAACATTACCACGCATAGTACCCTTACACTATCCAACACTTACCCTACTGTTGCACCCCCTGGAATTAGAATGGTAATTCTTACACCTACACTATCCAACACTTACCCTACTGTTGCACCCCCCTGGAGTTAGAATAGTAATTTTTTCCCCTACACTATCCAATACTTACCATACATGCAATGTTATGTTATGCGTTGTAATGGTATGCGTTGTAACGGTAGTATGCGTTGTAATGGAATGCGTTGTAAAGGTAGTTTTAAAAAATTGGTTGTAATGGCATGCGTTGTAATGGAATGCGTTGTAATGGATTTTGTGTTGTAAAAAATGCGTTGTAAAGGTATGCGTTGTAAAAGTAAGCATTGTAACATCATACATCTGTCTCCTTTCTTCTTCTGTTACATTTCAGGCTAAGACTTCTGTCTACTAAAACTAGACTATTCAAATATGGCTTTTTAGCAGTTGGGCCCGTCTTGCCCATGGCTTCTGTTCTTTGGAGCTAGCGCCAGGACACCACAGGGTAACAGTGCGCTTTGCAAATTCACATAACATTAACATTACTACACTGTTTCTTTGTATTCCTAAAATGCTCGGTAATATAAATAAACTTTATATTCCTCCCTTGTACTGATATGATCTATAACATATATATCCATCTGAAGAACTGGGATAACCCACTTACTGGGTCTCGGCGGCGGGGGAACCGCCTAAATCTTCCATACCTTCCATACTTAGTAAAAGGAGACACAGGAGCCTTCATCTGCAGGAGGAACCCAGATTTATTTCAATAGCCCGGGCTATGGAACAGAGTCCCAAGATAGTCAGAGACAAAACCCAGGAGGCTGCTACTTCACTGTGTAGCTTACAAGCCTTTTATACATTTTTCATCCCAGTCTTTTGGCTGTCAGACCATTGTTTAATCAGGGCAGTGTTTACAGTTGATAACCAGATCCCGACGATGTTTGTAGTTAGTGACCTGGTCAAGGCTTGGTACACAGATCATTGTTCACTCGGCTTTGATCAAGGCTCAGTTTTTCAGGTCTTTGTTCAATTGCCTTGATCAAAGCCCGGTCCTTCAAGTCATTGTTTAATCACCCTGATCTCAGGGCCCAACATTCAGACCATTGTCTAGATAATCTGATCACGGTGTCAAGGATGTTTACCAGGCTGGGAGCAGGAGATGGAAAACAAGCTTGTTTACACAGGGCGTGGGTGTCTTATGGCTTTCTGTTGAACTGCAAAGAACAGGGGGTTGGGTGTGCGACAGTTCCTGGGCAGAAATGCAGCCTGCAAGATAGTTTTTGTTGTGTAAGTTTAGATTTTCCTCAGGCATCAGCAGAAATGACCAGGTTGGTCGTGTGGAAGTGTTTGACACAAGATGGCAATGAAAAAACAATGGAGTCCCGGTACAGATGATGCTAATCAGAAAAACACTTTCTTTTTCCAACACCCGTCAGGTGAATTGCGGGTGGGGGGCTCATATGTGTAGATGTGTGTGATTGATGCAAATGATTGTAAAATAGGGTTGGGAGTACCTTCGAAAACAACTTTAATCAGAGGGCCTCAAGTTGTGGCGCTCTTATAAGTAGTGGGTCAGTGCAGAAATCCGTTAACAAAGACGGCACTGTGGGCTTTTAGACAGGTCCAGCATAAAGGCCCAAGGACAATGACTTACTACTTATAAGAGCACCACAACCTGAGACATTATACCAGGTTTGCCCCTTATAGTTTTTGTTTTTACTTAGGGTAGGAGACTCCCTGATTAAATGTGTTTTCGTAGGTACTCCCAACCCTATTTTACATTCAATTGCATCCATCACACACATCTACACATACAAACCCCCCACTCGCAATTCACCTGACGGCTGTTGGAAAAAGATCTCCATTAAAGTGCCCCTACTGTAGGGAGCCCGTCGGGTATTGCACCGCCGACCCGACGAGGAGCAGCCCGATGATGAAGCATGACACCTGAGAGGGTGTGTAAGGGCATTACAATCCAATATAATGGATTCCCAACATTGACCCTTTCAGGTCAGGTTGGTTCATAATTCCCTGTGCCTAGCCTCTCATTCCTGAGGAACAGCATAACCTTTTTGTTGGAATCATTATCCTGGCAGTGCAAAATCGTTTTTCACTGTGGCAAGGATGGCTCTCCCATGGAAAAGAACTGTGTTTAGTTTAACACCACATAATGTATAACTCCAGTTTGTGAATAGCTAGAACCTTGATTCACGCACATGCAAACATTGGTGTTCATCATTGGGATCCAGAACTTGGTTTAGCAGTACCACTCAGCAATCAAACTAGAAAAATTAAAAAAACTTATAGTTACTGGAAGCAGAATTTGGTTTTGATATGAAATTGGATTTAAATCGTTAATTGGGTCAGGAACCTTAAGTTAGGCCACATTGCCAAGATGATTATGAAAAGGCCCTCAGGGCTAGGGAAGAAACTTGCTTGGCCCTGACCAGCTTTGACACAAAGGAAACTCCAGAGGAGGAGCTAAATACCACTCCTGTGAGTGGTGAAGATGAAGACAACTTGTCCCAATATACTCTTTTGAGACTCCTTACAAGGGCTGGACGTGAGAGGAGTTCAGTTAACATCAATATTTCAGAGATGGCCTTCTGACAAAGGGATTTGGAGGTTTAGCTGGATCTCATATCCCTCGAGGAGATGAAGTTGTCTCTTTCAGAGAAGAAACTGACCTTGGAGGAAAAGAAGGCCAGACAGGGTTGTAAGCCCCAGCAACAATCAGCAAACGTGAGGAGGTATCTGCAGGGGAACTTGTCTTTCAAACCTCACCTGCCCAAAGAAAGGGTGCCGGGTTTTGTGGTGGGGATGAGATAGTCAAATGGTTTGCCTGCTTTAATAGAGCATTGAAAATGACAAAGGTTGGCATCAAATACTGTGCTGTAATAGTATGCAGTAGGAATACTGTGATAGGACTGCAATTCTTAATGTGCTTTCTATGCCCTGGAGAAGTACCTCAGCCAGTTCAAGGCAAATCTGACTTGAATACAATTTGTGTTACACCTTCTCCGCTGTATAGGTTGCTCTTTCTTTCTATATTTGAAGTTTACCAGTGTGGAACTAGGTATGCATCTGGAGTATGTGCAAGATGAGTAGTGGGAGGAGGTAAATTCCCCAAATGCGGGACAAACATTGGTGATCTTGGACCTTGCACACAAGCTTGACATCAGAGGATACGCTAATGAACAAGGATGGTGCCCAGCAGTGAAGTAGTGATAATAGGTTCATCTTGACACAATCAGCAGCCTCCTTGCACCTCCTGATGTTGTGTGATAGCAGTGTGCAGAAGTAAGGGATTCTCTCCCAAAACTGAAAATCACCCTCTGCTCCTAGATAGTATGGCATGGTCTGGCAGGTTATGAGATAAAGAGGAAGGTTCATAGTTGTTCAAGGGTTTGTGGTAAAATGTGGATGAGTTCAAATTGATACAGACATGAACAACATGTTTAAGCTGGGATACTTACACATTACATATTAACATGGACATACCCCACATGACATCTGAGTTATTGAGTACATGATGACCCCAATGCATCCAGGCACATCAGATAATGAAAAGTGTTCTTTGAAAGTACCATGGATGCTTCATGTAGGTGGACTCCAAGATATCTCTCCTGCGGTCAAACTAGATGGTTGGTGGTCACACTACTTGGGCAGCTGTCACATAAAAACTGAGAAACACATGGGTTAGTAGTCTCATTTGTGTGAATACATTTGTACAGGAGAAAGAGGTGTACATTACAACAGAATCCTGATGAATCTTGCTACTTCATGCATGTATACCTATTTTTCAGGTGACATTGTAATGCAATGTACCTGCCTGATGGATGTTGTCCTGCTTGCAGAGTGTCATCTGAATCAACATGATAGGAGACGCTAGTGTTGTGACTGTGAATGTTGAGTAATTGCATCTGTGAACAGACATTCATGTAGACATGTTATAGTACTGAATTCTTCCTTATTTTGTGGTAAAAACATGTCCATGAAGCAAGGCAAGGGTACTGGTACAATGTTAGGGGTATGCCTGACTGGTACTTCCACTGGTACTGCCACAAGATGGCTACCTGAAAGTATGATTATAACATAGTTGTATTATTGATGAGATGAAATGAGACTATCAGGCTTAAAAACACATGCAGTGAAATCATGAGCAATGCTAGGTAGGTAGATGTTAGTCATGAAGAATCACAAACCATCCATCATCATAAACCTTTATTTTGATTGCAATGGACCATAAAAGTATAAACAACCAAACAAACATAATGGGCATATACATAAAAAGAACATTTTAAATGTGTCGAAAATGAAAACACATCAGTTAAAAAACACAATAAAAGGCACTGGTATTTATTACACAATCACTACTAAAAATGTATGAGTATCAAAATAACAGATAATACCAACATCTATAAGATATAAAATATCTTAGTACAGTACCTCACACACTTTAAAAATGTGTATAAAGGATCCGTAACAACTGCGTGAGTTTTGCTTGCTTGATCCAAAAAGCCTTAATAAACCTAGCCACACAAAAACTACAATCGGACTGGTATCACTCTGCAATACTCTAAACGTTTCCCAGAGCACTGTACAACCTATGTTTTTGCACAGAGGAACAATCCATTTTACACATATATGTTTATAAAAAGGGCAAAAGAACATGGATGGGTGTTTTGGAACACTCCTCACAGCCTGGACACAAATCACCACTTCAACCCTTAGCTCGATGCCATCAGCTGGTGAAAGACTTTATGGGTAGGGTACCATACCTAAATTGAAGATTAAGTTTCCTTGCCATTCAGGGGGGCAATTTCATCTATGGTGCCTTCTTAGGCAGCCACTGGTGTCTGGCCAATATAAGACACAGATAGAGAGCCCTTGCACTGCCTGACATTATTAACTGCCACATTTTCCCAAAAGAGTCCCTTTATACTAGCCTTGCCAATCAAGCACATGCTTTTAGGAATGTTCAAATATTTATCCAGTTTCAATCTATATAGTAGGTCCTTCATAGCACAGAGCCATAGTATTTTCCATGCACACTCTTGAACAAACAGATCTTTAATACCCTCGCTGTAAGAATAAGTCAGCATTCTTCCCCTAGAGAGCTTTTTAATATTGTGGATTCTCTGTCTCTTGTTCACCATCCAGATCCTATTGTCGCATCTCAAAATCTTTGCGATCAGATCTTCACGTTCTTCCACACAAAAATCGTGGACATCTATACCGCCCTAGAAGCCCTCAACTCTATTCAGGACCCGGTTCCGCCATCGGTCCCTCCTTCTCGGCCTAGTCCGCCTCTGGCCCCCCGAGGACACCTGTCCAATTTTCCTCTACTGACCTATGAAGTCTTAAATGAGCTTCTTGATAAACTCAAAAACGGGATCCCCCTTCGACCCCTGCCCTCTCAACATTTTGAAAAGCTGCAGAGAGGTCCTGCTCCCCCCCTATCTTGATGTAATGGACTTGGCAATTTCGAATGACGTCTTCCCCGCAACCTGGAAGTTGGCTATTGTCAAGCCTCTATTGAAAAAGCCAACTTTGGATCCCGGGATCCTAAAAAATCTCCGTCCCATATCCCTTCTCTCTGCTCCCTCCAAGATGCTCGAGGCCCACCTCAATCACCATCTGAACGCCGTCGTGGACAACGCTAGCCTGCTAGATTCCTCCCAGCATGGCTTTCGGAAGGCGCACAGCACAGAGTCAGCCCTTACAGTGGTGGTCAACAACATCCGCGCCAAGGTCGACAGTGGTCAGACTACCCTTCTGATCCTTTGTCGTACGCTGACGACACCCAGATAATGGTCTCCCTATCTCAATTTGTGGAGTCCACGGCCTTAAACTTTAAGAACTGCATGGAAGCCGTGGCAGGCTGGATGACCTCAAATTTCCTCAAACTTAATGGGGAAAAGACAGAGATCCTCATTTTTGGTGGCAAACAAGATCTCTGGTCAGAGGACTGGTGGCCGCCTGCCCTTGTAACATGCCCTACACCGTCCCCGGTTGCCCGGAATCTGGGGATCATCATCGACACCGCACTTGCTTTTGACAAACAAGTCAATAGGACTGTCTCCACCTGTTGTGGTGTACTGAGGATCCTTAGGAAACTCGTACACTATCTCTCCCCTGATGCCCGGAAACAGGTCTCGGTGGCTCTCATCTCTCCTCGTCTGGACTACTGCAATGCCCTCTACCTTGTTGTGTTTGCAGTTACCGCTCTAAGTGTACTGGGGATGCTCAGACATGAGTCCCAGACACTCCACACCACTGGAATCAAGCTAGCCGGGCTGATGAGAGGTGTTACCTCGAAACCGGGCCGGTCCTCGGATGCTTGTTTCCGTTCTGGGAAGGACATGGCTTTAGTAGTTCGGACTGGACTGTTCCCATGGGGCAACAGGGTCAGCGCTGATTTGCATATCGCCATTGTCTAACCCAGGGTGGTGTGGAGTGGAAAAACGATGGATTTGGGCCCAGATCTTTTGACTGGGGTGAATGTGTGACATTGATCCACATTCTGTCCATCATTGTTGTGTTTGCAGTTACCGCTCTAAGTGTACTGGGGATGCTCAGACGTGAGTCCCAGACACTCCACACCACTGGAATCAAGCTAGCCGGGCTGATGAGAGGTGTTACCTCGAAACCGGGCCGGTCCTCGGATGCTTGTTTCCGTTCTGGGAAGGACATGGCTTTTGTAGTTCGGACTGGACTGTTCCCATGGGGCAACAGGGTCAGCGCTGATTTGCATATCGCCATTGTCTAACCCAGGGTGGTGTGGAGTGGAAAAACGATGGATTTGGGCCCAGATCTTTTGACTGGGGTGAATGTGTGACATTGATCCACATTCTGTCCATCATTGTTGTGTTTGCCTCTACCTTGGCATAAGCAAAAAGCTCATCCATCGCCTCCAAGTAGTCCAATACGCAGCAGCTAGGTTTGTAGTTGATGCCCCCAGACGTGCCTCTGGCTCTGGGATTAGAAAAACCTTCACTGGCTGCCTGTGCAGGCCAGGATTAATTTTAAGGTTCTTGTCCTTACCTACCGTGATCTACACGGCCTGGGTGCTGAAGACTTTCGGTCTCTTGTGTCCTTCTATACCCCGGGTAGGGCCCTGCGATCGGCCCACAAAAACCTTCTGTCCATCCCCCGAACCGTCAAGGCTAGGTGGGGAGGGAGGGCCTTTTTCTCCCTTGCCCCTAAACTGTGGAACACGCTTCCAGCTGACCTTAAGGGCCAGCCGTCTCTTGCCCTTTTTCGGAAAGGTCTTAAAACCTGGCTTTTCGCACAGTCCTACCTGTAATCCCGCTCTGTCGGGTGTCACCGGTCATTCAGCTGTTTCCATCAGATGCGCCTTGATGCCTCCGGGTTAAGTTGCGCTATACAAATTCCAAATTCATTCATTCATTCATTCAATGGTGTACTTACCGTGTAGATACAATAGGGTGTTTAAAAACTTAGCTCCACTATGGTTATGCCCTCGGTATGAGCATAACCCCACAGCTCAATGCTGTAGAGACTGTCCATAGGGTCTTCACATTATAGATTTCCAGTGATGGAGCCACCTTTTTTGATGTTATTTTCCTATGGATTTTCCCTATATAGGCTGTGTGTTGAATCAAAGAAAGGTGGGCTTTTTCCACCTGTAGTGCCCAGCACAGATTTTTGGTCAATTTGATCCCCATTTACTCAAAACTGGGCACTACATTTAAAATTGTAACACCCACTAACATCCTCCTCTTGCTCGGAGTCGACATCTGTCTGGTGAAAATCATACATTTGGTCTTGGAGCCATTAAGCTCCAAGCCCTGATCCACACAAAACAATTGGAAAGAATTCAGAAGTTGTTGCAGACCCTGCGGCGATTTAGAAATTAGCAAAGTATCGTCCACACAGAGAAGTGCGGTAACCCACTGCCCACCTATCTTAGGTGTATCACACCCATCTTGGTCAGAAAGCCAATTACATCATTTATGTATAATGTAAAAAGTGTGGATGCCAAAATACACCCCTGCCAGACCCCCGATCGATATGGATTGGGTCGGTCAAGGCCCCATCCTGCCTCACTTCACCAGCAAGTGTATCAGCATAAAGCCTCACAATGATGTCCAACAGGGGGGCTGATAGTCCCATCTCTTCCAGAACCTTCCATATTCTGGCTGGAGGCACCAGATCAAAAGCTGCACGAAGATCAACAAGGGAACATAAAGTTTGCCCTTGCCTATGATCCCCTCTCTTCAGTACCATCACACAAAGCGAGAAATCTGATCCATTGTGCTCACATTTTGCCTAAAGCCTGCCTGCCAATCTGTAAGTATGCTCTTGCCTCTAATCCACTCCTGTACGAGCCAGTACCTGCTTGCAAACATTTTTGGGTAGGGAATCCATCAGACGTTTTGGCCGATAATTGGCCAGATTAGCCCAGTCCCCTTTTTTGTAGATGGTAATAATTCCAGCTATTTTCCAGAAAGACGGAAATCTCCATACCAGACAGAATTGTGTTGAGAACAGATTAATGTTTGGCCCCCAAATCTCAGAATTTTCCCTGTATGGATCATTAGGCAGTCTATCTGGCCCCGTGGCATGACCAGGGATAAAGGGATTTATAGATAATAGTGTTTCAGTAAGCGTAAAGGACAAATTGGCAGCTTTGGAGGTGAAACTGGCTCAAATAGCCTTTGAATCACTCTCAATAATTTCACATTTAAGAGAGTAAAGCTGTTTAAAATGGGCCATCCAGTCTTGTGGCTGCATGCAAAAGTTGAGGGTTGATTTATGACCATTAAGGCAGCCGTCTGCTATCTTCCAAAAAGACTTGTTATCTTTATTGGATAGCGCTACATGCATATAAGACCAAAGGGAACACTCCCATTCTCTCTTTGCTTTAGATCTCACCTGCTGGTACAACTTCCTATACTTACTAGATCAGGATGAATTTTTGATGTAATAGTTTCTATGAGCTCACTCTTAGCTTTCCTTCATTTGCCGTTATACAAATTTCCAAGGTTGGACACATTATTCCTCCTGTACCTATGTTTTCCCAAAATCTCTCTTTCATGTCAGTTTCTCATGGTTATTAGCAAAGATCTAGATTCTGGGAGCAAGGGGATGCTTACATAGGGTCTCATATATGATAGTTGCACTTTTTTAATTAGTTCTAAAGCTACTGGGTTTTTAATCACCCAGTCCCATCTCATTGTTTTCAGATTATTAGTATACGAAAGCGAACCCGTATCATTGTTGTCAAAATACATTAGCTGGGGATAAATCATCAAATAACTGCATACGTATAGCAATGCGGTTGGCCCGCTCAGTCGACCCCAGCCAATCGCCTCTAGCCTTGGCTTGGGAGCTCCGAACGAGTCACCCAGTCGACCGAATCTGCCCTCACATTTGGAGCTTTTGGTGCGGGAGCTCCGGTTTGCCTGCCCAGTCGACCCCAGACGGGTGCCTTTGGCCCTAGTCGGGGAGCTCCGGGCAGCTCACCCAGTCGACCCCAGCTGATCGCCCCTGTCCTCTGCTTGGGAGCTCCGGATATCTCCTCCAGTCGACCCCTACTAAGACTTTTTCCTTGTCCCTCCTTCGAGGAATTCTGTAGCCTGGCACACACAGTGTCCTCGGGCTCTCTGCTTGACCCACTGGCTCCCAAATTTTAAAAGGATTTTCACGCAGAACTTTTTCAGCCTTTGTTTTCCATCTGTCTCCAGTCTTTGGAGTTGGTATCCGTGCCAGAGTGCTGGAAGCTAGCAGTAGTTTCACCTCTGCTCAAGAAACCAACTTTGGATCCGGCCTGTCTTTCCAACTATAGGCCAATCTGTTTGCTCCCTTTTCCTATTAAGATCTTGGAAAAATGGGTGACTCGCGCACTCTCAGGTTTCTTGGAAAACACCGGCTGGTTCGATGAGGCCCAGTTTGGCTTCCGCCCCGGGCACGGGACGGAGTCCGCGCTGGTAACCGTATTGGACAATCTTCGTTCGCGTGTCGACAGTGGTCGGGCAGCCTTTCTAGTGCTGCTCGACATGTCGGCCGCGTTCGATACGGTTTGCCATCGGACCCTTGTCAGGAGACTGGAGGAGTGTGGGGTCACAGAGGGCGCAAGAGACTGGCTGATATCCTATCTCAGCGGCCGGCAACAGTTGGTTTCACTCCCACCATTTCGCTCTGAGCCAAGGAGAGTAGGACATGGGGTTCCACAGGGCTCGGCCATCAGCCCTATACTTTTTAATCTGTACCTCCGCCCCCTGGTCCCGCTAATAAAATCTTTTGGTGTCTCGGCTTTTAACTACGCCGATGACACCCAGCTGGTTTTTTCTCTGGAAGGGAACAATGCGGTCTCGCTGGAGACTTTTCATCACTGCATGGCAGCCACAGCAGACTGGTTACGGGCCAACTCCTTACAATTCAATAGCTCTAAGACGGAGGTGCTCCATTGCTCTATAGACCGGATTCCGCGAGCACTGCCAGAGAACTTCTGGCCTGGCACCTTCCTCGAGCCAGTGTCGGCGGCGGAATCAGCTCGTAACTTGGGGGTGATCTTCGGCCCAAATCTACAGCTTGACATGCACGTTAATAAAACCATCTCTACGTGCATGATGCTGCTACGCATGTTGTGTAAATTTCTGCCCCTTCTCCCCGCTCAAGCCAGGCCGGAAGTAGTTCGTAGTACCATACTAAGTCGTCTTGACTATTGTAATGGGCTACTTCTGGAGGCCCCAAAAAATCTGCTGGGGAAGCTTCAACGGGTGCAGAATATGGCCGCCAAGTTGGCTCTCTCCCGCCCTAGGTCTAGCTCTTCCACTCTAGCTTTAAGAGACCTACACTGGCTCCCGGTACACCTGCGAGTGCTGTACAAAGCTGCGTGTTTGGTGTTTAAGGCGATACATCAACAGGGTCCTATTCCCCTGCAAAACATGTTTGCGCGGTACTCTGCCTCGCGGCCCCTCCGCTCCTCCTTGGCGCATCTACTCGTAGTCCCGAGGTTCCAGAGAGCCAGGATGGGTGGCCGCTCTTTTAGTGTTGCAGCGGCCAAACTCTGGAACTCCCTGCCACTATTCTTGAGAAGCCACAGGGACTATCTCCCGTTCAGGAAAGCGTTAAAAACGCATCTGTTTCCAAAAACTGCTTGAGCGGAAAAAGTGCAATTGTTCGTAGATCAAAGCGCCAGGATGCCCTCTGGGTGACAGGACTGCGCTCTATAAGTATACAAAATAAATAAATAAATAAATTGTCTGGGCACTCAACTATGTCCATATCCATAATTTCTGACCAGAACTTTAGGGCTGCCAAGAAGTAGTAAATTCTACTGCGATGTCCAACCCTGTCTGCTTGCCTTGACCAAACATCCATTTATACCCAATAAACACAGACTCATTTGTAGTCACCAGACATCCATGGTCTGTGATGTGCTCTATAGGTACTATCATCATTGTCGCACTGATAAAGTTGTATGTTACACAGTGTTGAGATCATGTGACATCTTTATTGAGTGCAAACCTATGGGTTGGTGACACCAGTAGCGGTCATAACAAAGGTGAGTGTTGTGAGTGGACAGTGTAGATATGAGACTTCTGAAACAACTGTAAACACAAATATAAATACATAAATATAATTACACATATTTAAAGTTAGGGTAGAGTTTCCGTTTGAAAATATTATATATATATATATATATTTTTTTCTTAATAACTTTAGTCTTGTTTATTAGATCTACAAAAAACTTTTTTTTAAAAAGAGGTCATCAGATTTGTATTTGCAATGCCAGGTTTCCTGCAGCTCTGTCCAAAAAAGAAGGTTCACAATTCCTCTTTTAACTTCTCTACGAATCTCTGATTTCCATTACAGAAAAAAACATGTGAATAGAGTGGAATGGAATTACACTAAGGGGCCTATTTTGATGTCGGATGGACCTGAGTGTGTCTGACATCGATTGGAACTGGAACCGACCGACCTCCTGTTGCTGGTCCCAAACCAGCAATTAGGATGTGACCGACCACTGTTCGGTCGCACTCCTATTCCGACCGGAATGCATGCTCTCATTGTAAAGAGCTGAGGTTCAGTTCATCTCTGCACCTGGTGGCAGGCACCTCAAGGCGCCGTCACACAGGGTGCAGGGATCAACAGGGGGCCACTAAAGGGGCACCCTCTGCCACCATTCAGAAGACTTGCAATCATGAGGGCCCTGCTGAGTGCCCCCAAAGTCGGATACCGACAACCTTTCTGTGTGGGAAAGGCAGGCACATAAAGGCTGTAGGAATCCACCATTGTAATTCCTCGTGTGGAAAGAGCCGCCTCTGGGATTACTGACCCCTTTCCAAATAGCAGACGGGCTTTCCGAGCCCGTCAGAAGACATTCAGAAAGCCTGATCGGATTCCTTTCCGACCAACCACATCATAATGGATCAGTTGGAAAAGAATCAGAAGGGGACATTTCGATGCGGTCGAATGGCTCCAACCGATGGTCGGGTTGTCTCCAACTGCATAAAATTTGGCCCCGAAATGTTTAAATATGTTTGTCGGAAGCTGGCTTTTTTGTAGTATACCAAAACAAGGTATACTAGGTAGAAAGTCCAGTCGACCCTTATTGACCTGCAGGGCTTGTGGCTAAAAAATGGTTTTACCTTATATAATGAAAAGACAAGAGGCATTTGGCAAAACAGGAACAACTTGGTATAATTAAATGCAGGGGCTGGGAGAGTATCGACAGAGATAACTCTGAAGACAGTGTCAAAGTACAGAAGCATGGGCCACTCATATATGTGTTTTGTGAGTGCCATAAAACACTTTGACATTCCTTGAAAGGCATCATACAAATACATAACAGGTTTGGGCATCTGATGAGGGAAACAGAAGGCTCTCAACCTCGGGGAGAGCTAGTGTGGGCCAATGTGTATGTGTCCAGATGTCTGGCCCCACAGGGGAGCACACGATTGTGATCATATTGTGCAGGGTGCAGGTCGTGTCCTGATTGGCTAAGTGTTCCTAACTACATGTGGTATCTAATTTATGTACTATTTTGGGAATGCACTGTAGGAAGGTGAAATCTGACTGCATGGCTGCCCCCACTTTATTTTTGTGTTTTTCTGGTTTTCAACTCAGTTTGGCTGGGATCCTGCTATTCAGGACACCAGCCTATCTGCTTCCCCCTTAAATTGATTCCATATACTTTAGGTACACTCCAGATTGGATTCTGGGGTACCCTTATAAGTCCCTAGTATGTGGTTTGCTATGTACCCAGGGTACCCCAGATGACTACCGGAGGCTGCAGCATGTATTATGCCACCCCTGGGAAGCCATCCAAAATGACAGCACAGGTCTGCTACTGGAGCCCGGGTATGGTAGTGTATGCACCCCTTACTGAGATATAGGTTCACTATATCTCTCCATATCACTGCACATGTAAACCTATCAGTCACTCCTATGGCAGCCCTTATCAATCCTGAAGGCAGGGTGTTGGGTTTCTTGTGAGAGGTTGCCCATGCATGAGCAGAGCCCCTCTGCAGCTTTCGGAACCGTTATTCCGGGGTTGTTTGTGATGCAGCCAAAACATATACTCTTAAGTGCATTATAACCTTGCAGTAAATGCTAACTTTGGGATGGCTGCATGTAAACATGTCGTGTTTGGTGTCAAACACTTTGGAATCATACCCCCACACCAGTAACTTGTGTGGGAGTATGATCCCAGGCTTCTAGAGGGAGAGACATGACAGTACCGATATACCGGGTACCAGCTTAACAGACCCTGGCATCACAAAATAGATGCTGCCAGCCACAGACTCGAGTCTGGGCGAAACTCCAACAGGGGAGGCCTGGCAAAAGGTTTCCTGTCACCAGGAGGGGTAACCACCTCCCAGACAGGCTTTAGTGTATTTGGGCTTGGTGGGTGCACTACAAGAGTACTTTGAAGGCTGCACTGGGGTCACATTTGGTGTCCCTGTGCATAGTCCAGCTCAAACGGGTTGCAGGGGCTACCAGCCCCAGCTCTGGCATGAAACTGGACAAAGGAAATAGGTGTAGCCATCCCTCTTTCCTGACCCTCCCATAGGTGGGTCCCTAGAGTTTGTCCGACCCCTTCCATGAGTATAATATAGGAACCCTTGGCTACAGGACTTTAGATTTACCTGGACGAAACTCTGATAAATAATCCTGGAACTTCGATGATCTACAAGGCGCTAGATGACTGAAGAATCTCCCTTAGAGTAAAGTAGTTTCTCCCCTGCAAGGCAGGCACCTAAGACGCATCTGATGGGTTTGCATCTCCCAAGCTCCCACCGGACTCCGAAGAATTTTGCAACACAGAAGGTGGGTTTCTGTGGTCTCCTAGGTTGATCTGTGCACTCAGCAATTCTGAGGCCTGTATCCCTTGTGGAAGACCATGCAACCTGAACCCCAGGATACCCCAACCATTTGCAGAAGCATCAGCTTTGAGGCAATCTCGGAAGCTGAGCTTTGGGTTACTTATAGCCCTGACCCCGAGCAGCATTTGCACTGAAGATTGCCAGCCTACATTCCACGAGTGTTCCGTGAGCTGGCCCTTTGTGTTTTCTCATGAGGTCCCTTCGCGAACCCTAGTCCATCAACTGGTGGGTCCCTGTGAAGGCAACTTTAACTCTGTCTAGGTTTACCTGGTTGCACCAGACGTGCCCTGACTCTCCATTGCTTGAGGAGTCCCCAGGACCTTGCTGGTCCGCACCGAAGCATCTTTTCTCATCCTGCGTGGGTTGCTGTTGCTAAGGCTTGTCGTGTTTAATGCACCGACACTGCAGCACTCGACATCTTTTGTGGAACAGCTTGAATCCAGCTACTGGTCATTGTCGATGCCTCCTAGCCCTCGTGGCTGCAGAGTCACGCTTCACCTCTTCATCCCTGAAACACCCGACATTGGTGGGCATTCGTCTATCATGCCCCTGGTCACTGGCAAGTGCCCCAGACTCTGTCCCCTCTGCTTTCAGGCTCTTCACATCTTCAATACAGGCTTGGATCACACCGGACACTTTTCTTTTCCACAGCAGCATCACTTTGCAGCAGATCGCCATTGAAATCAACAACGATTCCCGGCACCATTTGACACCTATGCACCCGGCTTCCCTGGGTGAGGTAACTCCAGTACTACGGTGCTTCTGAGGGCCCTAGAACCTCCTAAGTCTAAAGGTGTTTGCTCAAAGTCCTCTCCTAAGTGTCCTGTAACTTTAAAATTCCAACCATGACTTTCCCCATAGAAGCTAACGGAGCTCGCGGCTATGTTTTCACGCTGCACACGTCCCCCGTGGGTCCCCTGTGTCACTGCCTTGGGAGGTTGCTTGGGGTCCCGGCGATTCTACAGGCTCTAGGCCCTGTGTCTAGTCAAGTCGTGGTTTTTATACCACTTTCTTAATATATGGTTTGCCCCCCACCGGGGCCCATTGTATATTGTGCTATTTACTGTCGTTTTAGAACTGTATTATTGTGTATCTTGGACTCTAATCTCCTAAAAAGATTAGTAGTGAGTGTTTAGAAATAAATACGTATATTTTATATATACCTTGTGTGGTTATCCTTTCATTTAGTGAGTTATAATCTGGTAAACCAAGCTGCTTTACACTCCTTCAAGACTTGTCCTGGAGGCTGCTCTCCATAGCTACCATTAGGATAGCTTTAAATAAAGGTTGTCTTTAAACCTATCATCAATAAGGGTTTTTGGACTGGTACAAGGTGCCCACTATAACTTGTGGACAGCATATACCAGGCCAACTTCTCACATACACACCTCTGGCCAAATTGGTTTCATGGGGCCAATCTCCCAGGTTCTGTTTGTGGTGTAAATACCTATTTGTGGGATCGATCAGGGTTTTTCCCTGGATGCCCATTTGTCTTTGGGCTAAGTATGACCCCAACAATGCCCTGTCACTTGATAGCCATGGGTTGGGGTTGCAGAGTGTGTCTGACTACATATCTCTGACTTGGGGGTTGATGGGGAAGTCATTTTTGGTGAATCCGACAGCAATGATATGAGTTCGCTAGAACTTCTACAAATTATGCAGCAGTCATTGATATTATTTATCCTCACATCCTCAGTATTGTGCGTACAGTTGTCACAACATACATCAATACTGTCTTTACTGATATTGACATTATTGTGTGTGCAATGCTTATGATGTACATTGACATTGCATTTGTTGTTATTGACATTGTTATGCAGGCATAACTTATGGCATATGTTGACATCACATTTATAGGTATTGCTGTTGTCAGGCCTGCAAATATCATGGTATACATCGACATCGTATTCACTCATCCTAACATTCCCCCCTCTAGTTAAATTTTCAACTACTCTATCCTCCTCATATGTGCATGCTATCTAATGTGAGGACTGTAATTTTACAGCAGAAATCCCCCATTTGTAGGAATTCACACTACAGAAGTACAACGGTAAATGGCATTAGTGACATGAATAGTTCGGACACCCATAGGGGGATCCAAGAAAAGATGGTATGCAACCAGCCCTGATTCAGGGGCACCTATCTCCTGCTTCATGTCACGTTATAGTCCTTTGATGGCAAGAGTTAATGTCCCATTGTCCATGTCATTTCCAGGGATAAAAGCACAACAGGAAACAACAATTTTGCCACATACCCCACCCTCCATTGCCGTCATCAAGTCCAACATGTACAGATGTTGCATCACCTTAAGGCAGATGGCTATCAGTTCTTCCTTGATAGCGTTTAGGCCAATCTCAGTATCATTGATCATCTTAAGCATCTCCCACCTGGGTATCTGTAACCAGCGGGTGTTTGCCTTCATTTGCATGCTGAAGAAGGGTATCAACCCTCATGCATTTAATTAAGTCTCGGTAAACAGTCTACATTCTTCTTGAATATCCTTGTACTGAGCCCAGCCAAAATAACCAGCAGTTCTTCTCCTTCTAGCCTGATGCAACCAAGCTGTTTTCTTCTGTAATGGATGTTAAGACAAGTCAGACAGATCTTCTCCAGGGATGACCAACATTGTGGTTTGTATGCTCACAAGGGTGCAGAGGCCTGCCATACAGGAAGTAGGTTTAAGCAAGGTCCCAGCATTCCAGTAGATATCCATCAACGTGGAGGTGCCCCCTTAAAGGTCTGGTATTTGCAGTATCACACACTGTTGCTGCCAGGCAGTATGGTTGATTTGCCTCTCAAACATAGATAGTACAGTGTAACTTTCAGTATAATGTGGGGTTGCCCATTGTCCTTCAACCATTTGTACCTATTAATCTTGGTATTCCAGATTTACTGACACGGAGCGTCTATGCTAGCGTTGAACCCCCTTCAATGAGACTTATTTTCTTGCCCTAGCATGATCAAGGTGAGTGGCCCTGCACTGGAATTCCATGTGCGGGGTCCACGTGCCATTACATCAGGTGGCCCCAAAGATGGTTAGGGCCACCCTGGGACAACAGATGCAGGAGGTGGGAGTGGACATATTTGGGTACTGGTGAATAGTCCTACTCCCTCTAAGAACCTCTTTTCTACGAAGGCCTGGGACCAAACAGTATCTCCCCTATCATGCCCCATCTATGCATCCTGTCTGGATTGGTTTGGGTATCGCTTGGGTCGGTGAAAGGGTATAGTGCTGTAGGGTTGGTCTCAGACTGGGTGATGTTTACTATTGCTCTATGGGGTTCTATTCTATTGGGTTGAATCTTGTCCCTGATCTTGCATAGGTACAGATGGATGAGGCACTTTGCTTTTTTACAGGCTATCTCCTGGGATAAGCAAAGCCTGTCTCCTCCCATGGCGTGGGGGATTAATGAACATGTGTAGCATGACCGTTGTGTGGTTTGAGTACCTACAGCGGTCATATGTTGGTACCAGGTGTTGTGCAGTAGTGCACTGTGTAGTTAATGAGGAATTATAGCATTTGGTTCAGTATATGTGTACATGATTTGAGAGAGGTCACTGCACATGCTGTGCAAGAATGTCGAAGTAGAGTATATGAGATTAGCCATATTTCTGGCTCAGGAGGGGCATTAGAACACCACAGCTAAATAGAGTGTGCACAAAAATACGTAACTTAGAAAACATTCGTAGACTGTAGGATCATCTTCACGGGAGATGTTTGTCTTCTGGGCTCCCAGAGTTGTCTTGTCTTGGTGCAGTACAAAAAAGTCTCTTTAACAAAATGGTTGCAAAGCCAATTTGTAGTCTGTGATACAGTCCTTTTGAAAGCTTTGATCAAAGGGGTGGTGGACCGCGGAAATGATGGTGCATTTCAATCACAGACTCGTAGGATAAGTGCTGTGCATTGTAGTTTAGCTTGGAAAAAACACATTTTTAGGCAGTTGTTCAGAAAATTCCTTGAATTACATTTTACAGGTTGACTTGATGGTTTTACAGTGAGCAAATTTTCCTAGTGGTGTATTGGAAGGCAGTGCTAAGATTTTTGCGAAGATTTTGCTAAGATTTTTCAGAGACTGGTGAGGCCGTTTAAGCTGATTTAGTGCTGTTTGTTTTTTGGTTTCTCCTTTTCTTTAGTGCAGTGGGGACAGTACTCTTCCTCAGTGGGCTTCTTCCTTTAAATGTATGATGTTTAATCAGTTCAAAGGTGTCCTACAGACCTGCATGTGTTGCCTGCAATGGAGAGAGGCTCTATTTAGGTGTAGCTAGTATTTTTGGCAAATCATAAAGGGTCTGTCACAAAAACTAAAATGAAGCATTACCTCGCCCTGTTGAAGGACAGATGCTGGCATTTCACTAAGCTGCTGATGGACCAAAGAATTTGTATCCTACCTTGGATACCTGTTAGGAGTGCAATTTAATCATTGTAAAACGTACACACATATTATCCAATATTTTAGAGTATTAGACATTAAAAGAAATTGTGAATCAACTAATATGTTATTGTACAGTTAGAACATGTACATATCATGGTAACCAATGGAATCGTGTTAGGTTTTATTAATACTCGTGATTAAGTGATGTATTAATGACGATAACTGCTCTTCTAGGTTGATGTTGAATGTAAAATGTGTACTAATGCAGTCGGTTGATGTATTTGTAAGTCTACTTTATATGATGGAATCATTAACTTCGCTTGACTCATAGGCCTGACTGTATGGCATTAGAAGGCTCCTCATTGCTGACAGTGATGTTTAACTTTGATGTGAGATCTGCAGACTGTTCCTGTCTCACTTTTGCATTGCAGGTGAACAACGATATTAGAGAAGAGTAGAGGTATTGTTACATTAGGCAAGGTTGCAGAATGAAGGAGTTACAGTTAGCTTGGTCGCTGGAGATAAGGATGGAGGGAGCTGTTTTCACACGGTAGACAGAGAGAAGACCATGGGTGAGCTGCTACCGAGGGGTTTGTGCGTGGAGAAGGCCGTGAAGGGAGTCGACATCATGGAAAAGTTCATGGCTGAGCCCAGGGGAAAGTCTGTGAAATGAAAAGCATTATAGGACGTTTGATGAATGTTATCTTATGTATATGCAGCTTTGTAGAGAGGGATAGTTACCCATTTACCAAGTAAACTGACTGAGTACACCTAAGCGCAAATGTGCTCTTCCTGTCGCTTGTGGCTTTATGCCTCTGATCCATTTATGGATGCTTCATCTACTGACACCAGTTTCCTCTTCTCTATTGCCCTGCTCGTGAATTCGTTTAGCGATGGCACGTCAGTGTAAGAGTGGGGATAGTTAGATTTAAATGCTGCATCAAGAAGTGCCGATGCAAAGGGACTTGAATTTCTGTTTTCTCATCTCATGCATAATCGTAATTGAGGTTCTTGTTTTTCTTATGCTCCAGCGGGTGAACCTTTTCAGAAGGATCAATTTTCTGTTCCCTTTGTACTTCTATACCCTCATGCTGAGATGTGTTTCTGTCCAACTGTTTTTGAGTTTGCAATAAATTGACTAGACTTCCTTTGGCTGTCTGTTTGGGTTCTACTGTAGCCATTCCTGTTACACTGTATTTCGAATAATCCATGACCTTTCCATCCTTCTACGCATTCAAACTGTTCAAAAGAAGCATCTGAGATCCGACATTGAACTGAACGGACCAAGTAAGTGGGCTCAGGCTGCTTTACTGCTAATCCGTCTTCATGAAGAGCAGAAATCATTTTCATTTACAACACCTACGTTAATGCTCTTTAACAGTGATGCCAGAATCAGAGGTGCAGCTATGATTGATGTAGCAGGTGCAGTGAGCGGAATAAGGTGTATGAGGGACCCACTGCATCCCATTTCTAGCCAGTGATATATAAAACTCTTTAAATAAATCTAACAAATGGGTATTGGGGCCCATTCTACTTCATTGCATTAGAGTCCATGGCACCCTTCTGAGGCATTGTCCAGATTGCATTATATATAGAAATGTTTACATGAAGCACCTGATAACCAATATTAATTACCAAATCTGAAATAACCGCAAGCGTATTTCTTTGGCATAACGGCATGGCTTGTACGTATTTGAAGTCGATCAGCCCACCTGTTGGCCCAGGAACAGGTGTTTATCCCATTTCATAATATGTCTATTTTATACTAACGTGAAAAGGATGTGAATAAGAGTCCAAATACAGTTTACACTTTATTCGTAAAATAGGGAAAGGCATATACATTCGTGACAAGCAAGACAAAACACGCACAGCTTCATAATTTATGGTTAATGGCTAAGGTAATTAATTCCGCGCCTGAAATGACCTGTGCTGTATGTTGTTAGTCCAAATTAGTAACAGATGGGCTACGCCATATGTAATTCCCATCACGCGTCCACTTTCCATAAGCGCCTGAAACCGAGAACTCGGCTTCACTTGCAAGAGCCATGACTTCCGCCTCCTCCTGCGCCTTGGCTGACCCCGACCAATGCTGATTAGATCTGCACCTCCCTGACCCTGCTCGTTCATCACAAGTTAACACGTGACAGGTACTTCTTGCCGGGCTGTAAAAATAGCATTGCTCTGGTGCACAAAGATAAATCTATTCGAGCCTGCCCAGACACATCACTGGACAGTCGAAGTGTTTTGAAAGCGCATTCCTCCAATTGGATAGGTAACATATGACACAACTTCATAATATTTGATTTTAAATCAGATATTATATGTCAACGAGTGTATGTGCCAAGCAAAATACATCTGGGGCATGGCGTATCTTGGAGGCTGGTGGAATTCTCTCTGACCCTATTGTGGACTTAGATCCGCCTTACTTGCAGCACGTGAAGTGTATCAACTGGGGCACTGACAACTTTCATTGGATAACAGTAAATTTAAAGAAAGCTATAATTCAATAAACCCTCTGCAAAAACATCGTTAACTCAATAAGATGTATGGCAACAGCCAGAGAACATTTATTTGTTTCTTGGTAGTCCATTGCTGTTTTAGATTTCCAGTCTTCCTTTGTTTCCAAGAGTATTTTCTATTCAGCCCCTGGCTAGAATGGGGTCCGGAATTGGATACAGATGAAATCAATAACATAGCAAATCATACCTTTCATGTATGCTGTAATTTAATTTAATACCATTTGGTGTTCACTATTCATACATTATCACATAATTTGCATTCAATTTAGCAAAATCATTTGTATTGAAAACACGTGATTTAGGGACCGTGGATCGTGTCTATTATATCAACCATTAGATTTATATTCTATATTTTATCCAGCATATTTCTCATTCAAAACCGCCCTTTCTATATTCTGACAAATGATATTACTCTATCCAGCACGGGCAAAGTATGTCACCAGAGTGCGTCTAGGTCGGCATAGACGGTGTAGAGTAGCCCGGCCTCCGTAGTAGTAGGTCCTGCTTTGGAGAGAGCTTGTCCAAGATGACACTCTTAAAATGCGCTGTGCCACGCCCTTTGCCTGGGTGGAGAGAAATCTGAGCCCAGGCATATTGGAGCTCTCAGACTCATCAAATATCAACATCCAATAATGTTGGACCTTTCAGACTCATCTGCCACAAACACTGACAGTGAGGCTCCTACCTCGCTGCCTGGATCTTTATTTTAAAATCATTTGCTCGTAAAGGACATCCTTTACCATCTACAACAAGCACCAGCAAGGACAATAGGTCTGACTTTAACATACCAATACATGTAAACAAGGGCATTCACAAATTCTATTGGCATGCATTGTATGCATACATGTTGTATTTCACATTAAAGTATGTCCTACTAGCTATGTCAATTTTGGAAATAGACAGCAAAATGTGTTTTTTTCTGTGAAGACTACATATAGGAAAAAAACAACTGAATATGACAAATAGCAAAGTTGAGTTTAAAAAAAAAAAGATTTTGCATAATACCTTGTGCATACGAATGGCAACACTTCCTGGAAGGTGGAATAATACATCCACAGCATGAGGTGAGACAGTAATTCCCCTGTAATTAGAGCTTTTCTAAAGCCATTTACTCTATTCATATTTAAAAGAATTGCTAAAAAAAGTCACCCAGACAGCTGCACTGTCAAGCCATATTCAGAACAGTCATGCACCAATACATAGTGTATTTTGCCACTCATGGGCATACTACTTTGAAAGGCATTTAAAATGTGTGGGAAGCTGTAGCAAATCTGTTGAAATATGTAAAAGTGATTCTCAGCATATTTAACACCGTTTTTGCATTAAACGCCCTGCATTACCTGCCTATAACTACGGAAACGCCCTCTACGCCGGAACCACAGCCAAGCTACAGAAAAGACTCCAGCGCATCCAGAACGCCTCCGCCCGACTCATCCTGGATGTCCCCCGACGCAGCCACATCTCCAGCCACCTGAGGAACCTGCACTGGCTCCCTGTCGACAAGAGGATCACGTTCCGGCTCCTCACCCACGCACACAAGTCTCTCCACGACCTGGGCCCCAAGTACCTCAACGACCGCCTGACCTTCTACGCGCCCACCCGCCAGCTACGGTCCACCAGCCTCGCCCTCGCAGCCGTACCACGCATCCGAAGAGCCACCGCCGGAGGAAGATCCTTCTCTTACCTGGCTGCCAAGACTTGGAACTCCCTCCCCATCCACCTTCGGCTGACCCAGGACCATCTCGCCTTCAGGAAACAACTCAAGACCTGGCTGTTCGAGCAGTAGCATACCCCTCCCCCCAAGCGCCTTTAGACCCTCCCGGGTGAGTAGTGCGCTATACAAATGGCATGATTGATTGATTGATTGATATAAATACAGTTGCACTGTGCATAAACCCCACTAATGTTCTTATAACAGCGTCGCTTATATATCCCTGTAAATCATTCCCAAAGTTCTCAATAGTGGGGGCAATGATAATTTCCGGAAAAAAATGTGGTCATAGAAATAATAGAGCCTGAGCATTGCCTTATCAAAGAGGAATTATTGGGAAATCTATAATTTGATTCCCAATCCTTCCTGTATTGCACCCTAAGACTCCCCTGCTTTCAACACGCAGAGTCCTTGAGTCAATGCTTGGTTTGAAAAAAAATACAAGTGTGAGGGCTCTCATCAGGAGGCCACTGCACCTTGTGCAACAATTCTGAATTCTCCTCGTATGTTAACGGTTCAAATTTTTGATGTTTTTCATTTTATTTTCAGATAATTCAAATTGATGGATCTTCACGGTTTTTGCTTCCATGGATTTCAACCTCTTCACCATCCTTGGACCAAGTTGCAGCTTGATTTGACTTCTCATTGTTCGTTTCGCATTTAAAAGAGGCAGCTCTATTCCTGCTCATGATACAGAAAAGGGGGTGGTGATGAACAGAGTGTCTGAATTAAGCAGACCACTCTTACCCAGTCCAAAGATCAGGGCTTGATCCATCACCGTTATTTATCTCACTGCCCCATCCCAGCTGAGAACCTGGCTATATGCAAATTAGTCTGTCCCTGGCCCAGTGCATCATGGGAACAGGGCAGACCAAACTACCAAGCCAATTCTTCACCAGAAAGGAGACAAGCTACCGGGGACCAGTTTCTGGCATTTCAGCCTCTTCGGCCCGGCTTGCTTGAATCCTGATGGAGCAGTGAGAAAGGGACTCATGTCTGAGTATACCTTGCCACACCTATAGTGGCCAAAAACGATACAGAAAAGGGGGTGGTGATGAACAGAGTGTCTGAATTAAGCAGACCACTCTTACCCAGTCCAAAGATCAGGGCTTGATCCATCACCGTTATTTATCTCACTGCCCCATCCCAGCTGAGAACCTGGCTATATGCAAATTAGTCTGTCCCTGGCCCAGTGCATCATGGGAACAGGGCAGACCAAACTACCAAGCCAATTCTTCACCAGAAAGGAGACAAGCTACCGGGGACCAGTTTCTGGCATTTCAGCCTCTTCGGCCCGGCTTGCTTGAATCCTGATGGAGCAGTGAGAAAGGGACTCATGTCTGAGTATACCCTGCCACACCTATAGTGGCCAAAAACGATACAGAAAAGGGGGTGGTGATGAACAGAGTGTCTGAATTAAGCAGACCACTCTTACCCAGTCCAAAGATCAGGGCTTGATCCATCACCGTTATTTATCTCACTGCCCCATCCCAGCTGAGAACCTGGCTATATGCAAATTAGTCTGTCCCTGGCCCAGTGCATCATGGGAACAGGGCAGACCAAACTACCAAGCCAATTCTTCACCAGAAAGGAGACAAGCTACCGGGGACCAGTTTCTGGCATTTCAGCCTCTTCGGCCCGGCTTGCTTGAATCCTGATGGAGCAGTGAGAAAGGGACTCATGTCTGAGTATACCCTGCCACACCTATAGTGGCCAAAAACGATACAGAAAAGGGGGTGGTGATGAACAGAGTGTCTGAATTAAGCAGACCACTCTTACCCAGTCCAAAGATCAGGGCTTGATCCATCACCGTTATTTATCTCACTGCCCCATCCCAGCTGAGAACCTGGCTATATGCAAATTAGTCTGTCCCTGGCCCAGTGCATCATGGGAACAGGGCAGACCAAACTACCAAGCCAATTCTTCACCAGAAAGGAGACAAGCTACCGGGGACCAGTTTCTGGCATTTCAGCCTCTTCGGCCCGGCTTGCTTGAATCCTGATGGAGCAGTGAGAAAGGGACTCATGTCTGAGTATACCCTGCCACACCTATAGTGGCCAAAAACGATACAGAAAAGGGGGTGGTGATGAACAGAGTGTCTGAATTAAGCAGACCACTCTTACCCAGTCCAAAGATCAGGGCTTGATCCATCACCGTTATTTATCTCACTGCCCCATCCCAGCTGAGAACCTGGCTATATGCAAATTAGTCTGTCCCTGGCCCAGTGCATCATGGGAACAGGGCAGACCAAACTACCAAGCCAATTCTTCACCAGAAAGGAGACAAGCTACCGGGGACCAGTTTCTGGCATTTCAGCCTCTTCGGCCCGGCTTGCTTGAATCCTGATGGAGCAGTGAGAAAGGGACTCATGTCTGAGTATACCCTGCCACACCTATAGTGGCCAAAAACGATACAGAAAAGGGGGTGGTGATGAACAGAGTGTCTGAATTAAGCAGACCACTCTTACCCAGTCCAAAGATCAGGGCTTGATCCATCACCGTTATTTATCTCACTGCCCCATCCCAGCTGAGAACCTGGCTATATGCAAATTAGTCTGTCCCTGGCCCAGTGCATCATGGGAACAGGGCAGACCAAACTACCAAGCCAATTCTTCACCAGAAAGGAGACAAGCTACCGGGGACCAGTTTCTGGCATTTCAGCCTCTTCGGCCCGGCTTGCTTGAATCCTGATGGAGCAGTGAGAAAGGGACTCATGTCTGAGTATACCCTGCCACACCTATAGTGGCCAAAAACGATACAGAAAAGGGGGTGGTGATGAACAGAGTGTCTGAATTAAGCAGACCACTCTTACCCAGTCCAAAGATCAGGGCTTGATCCATCACCGTTATTTATCTCACTGCCCCATCCCAGCTGAGAACCTGGCTATATGCAAATTAGTCTGTCCCTGGCCCAGTGCATCATGGGAACAGGGCAGACCAAACTACCAAGCCAATTCTTCACCAGAAAGGAGACAAGCTACCGGGGACCAGTTTCTGGCATTTCAGCCTCTTCGGCCCGGCTTGCTTGAATCCTGATGGAGCAGTGAGAAAGGGACTCATGTCTGAGTATACCCTGCCACACCTATAGTGGCCAAAAACGATACAGAAAAGGGGGTGGTGATGAACAGAGTGTCTGAATTAAGCAGACCACTCTTACCCAGTCCAAAGATCAGGGCTTGATCCATCACCGTTATTTATCTCACTGCCCCATCCCAGCTGAGAACCTGGCTATATGCAAATTAGTCTGTCCCTGGCCCAGTGCATCATGGGAACAGGGCAGACCAAACTACCAAGCCAATTCTTCACCAGAAAGGAGACAAGCTACCGGGGACCAGTTTCTGGCATTTCAGCCTCTTCGGCCCGGCTTGCTTGAATCCTGATGGAGCAGTGAGAAAGGGACTCATGTCTGAGTATACCCTGCCACACCTATAGTGGCCAAAAACGATACAGAAAAGGGGGTGGTGATGAACAGAGTGTCTGAATTAAGCAGACCACTCTTACCCAGTCCAAAGATCAGGGCTTGATCCATCACCGTTATTTATCTCACTGCCCCATCCCAGCTGAGAACCTGGCTATATGCAAATTAGTCTGTCCCTGGCCCAGTGCATCATGGGAACAGGGCAGACCAAACTACCAAGCCAATTCTTCACCAGAAAGGAGACAAGCTACCGGGGACCAGTTTCTGGCATTTCAGCCTCTTCGGCCCGGCTTGCTTGAATCCTGATGGAGCAGTGAGAAAGGGACTCATGTCTGAGTATACCCTGCCACACCTATAGTGGCCAAAAACGATACAGAAAAGGGGGTGGTGATGAACAGAGTGTCTGAATTAAGCAGACCACTCTTACCCAGTCCAAAGATCAGGGCTTGATCCATCACCGTTATTTATCTCACTGCCCCATCCCAGCTGAGAACCTGGCTATATGCAAATTAGTCTGTCCCTGGCCCAGTGCATCATGGGAACAGGGCAGACCAAACTACCAAGCCAATTCTTCACCAGAAAGGAGACAAGCTACCGGGGACCAGTTTCTGGCATTTCAGCCTCTTCGGCCCGGCTTGCTTGAATCCTGATGGAGCAGTGAGAAAGGGACTCATGTCTGAGTATACCCTGCCACACCTATAGTGGCCAAAAACGATACAGAAAAGGGGGTGGTGATGAACAGAGTGTCTGAATTAAGCAGACCACTCTTACCCAGTCCAAAGATCAGGGCTTGATCCATCACCGTTATTTATCTCACTGCCCCATCCCAGCTGAGAACCTGGCTATATGCAAATTAGTCTGTCCCTGGCCCAGTGCATCATGGGAACAGGGCAGACCAAACTACCAAGCCAATTCTTCACCAGAAAGGAGACAAGCTACCGGGGACCAGTTTCTGGCATTTCAGCCTCTTCGGCCCGGCTTGCTTGAATCCTGATGGAGCAGTGAGAAAGGGACTCATGTCTGAGTATACCCTGCCACACCTATAGTGGCCAAAAACGATACAGAAAAGGGGGTGGTGATGAACAGAGTGTCTGAATTAAGCAGACCACTCTTACCCAGTCCAAAGATCAGGGCTTGATCCATCACCGTTATTTATCTCACTGCCCCATCCCAGCTGAGAACCTGGCTATATGCAAATTAGTCTGTCCCTGGCCCAGTGCATCATGGGAACAGGGCAGACCAAACTACCAAGCCAATTCTTCACCAGAAAGGAGACAAGCTACCGGGGACCAGTTTCTGGCATTTCAGCCTCTTCGGCCCGGCTTGCTTGAATCCTGATGGAGCAGTGAGAAAGGGACTCATGTCTGAGTATACCCTGCCACACCTATAGTGGCCAAAAACGATACAGAAAAGGGGGTGGTGATGAACAGAGTGTCTGAATTAAGCAGACCACTCTTACCCAGTCCAAAGATCAGGGCTTGATCCATCACCGTTATTTATCTCACTGCCCCATCCCAGCTGAGAACCTGGCTATATGCAAATTAGTCTGTCCCTGGCCCAGTGCATCATGGGAACAGGGCAGACCAAACTACCAAGCCAATTCTTCACCAGAAAGGAGACAAGCTACCGGGGACCAGTTTCTGGCATTTCAGCCTCTTCGGCCCGGCTTGCTTGAATCCTGATGGAGCAGTGAGAAAGGGACTCATGTCTGAGTATACCCTGCCACACCTATAGTGGCCAAAAACGATACAGAAAAGGGGGTGGTGATGAACAGAGTGTCTGAATTAAGCAGACCACTCTTACCCAGTCCAAAGATCAGGGCTTGATCCATCACCGTTATTTATCTCACTGCCCCATCCCAGCTGAGAACCTGGCTATATGCAAATTAGTCTGTCCCTGGCCCAGTGCATCATGGGAACAGGGCAGACCAAACTACCAAGCCAATTCTTCACCAGAAAGGAGACAAGCTACCGGGGACCAGTTTCTGGCATTTCAGCCTCTTCGGCCCGGCTTGCTTGAATCCTGATGGAGCAGTGAGAAAGGGACTCATGTCTGAGTATACCCTGCCACACCTATAGTGGCCAAAAACGATACAGAAAAGGGGGTGGTGATGAACAGAGTGTCTGAATTAAGCAGACCACTCTTACCCAGTCCAAAGATCAGGGCTTGATCCATCACCGTTATTTATCTCACTGCCCCATCCCAGCTGAGAACCTGGCTATATGCAAATTAGTCTGTCCCTGGCCCAGTGCATCATGGGAACAGGGCAGACCAAACTACCAAGCCAATTCTTCACCAGAAAGGAGACAAGCTACCGGGGACCAGTTTCTGGCATTTCAGCCTCTTCGGCCCGGCTTGCTTGAATCCTGATGGAGCAGTGAGAAAGGGACTCATGTCTGAGTATACCCTGCCACACCTATAGTGGCCAAAAACGATACAGAAAAGGGGGTGGTGATGAACAGAGTGTCTGAATTAAGCAGACCACTCTTACCCAGTCCAAAGATCAGGGCTTGATCCATCACCGTTATTTATCTCACTGCCCCATCCCAGCTGAGAACCTGGCTATATGCAAATTAGTCTGTCCCTGGCCCAGTGCATCATGGGAACAGGGCAGACCAAACTACCAAGCCAATTCTTCACCAGAAAGGAGACAAGCTACCGGGGACCAGTTTCTGGCATTTCAGCCTCTTCGGCCCGGCTTGCTTGAATCCTGATGGAGCAGTGAGAAAGGGACTCATGTCTGAGTATACCCTGCCACACCTATAGTGGCCAAAAACGATACAGAAAAGGGGGTGGTGATGAACAGAGTGTCTGAATTAAGCAGACCACTCTTACCCAGTCCAAAGATCAGGGCTTGATCCATCACCGTTATTTATCTCACTGCCCCATCCCAGCTGAGAACCTGGCTATATGCAAATTAGTCTGTCCCTGGCCCAGTGCATCATGGGAACAGGGCAGACCAAACTACCAAGCCAATTCTTCACCAGAAAGGAGACAAGCTACCGGGGACCAGTTTCTGGCATTTCAGCCTCTTCGGCCCGGCTTGCTTGAATCCTGATGGAGCAGTGAGAAAGGGACTCATGTCTGAGTATACCCTGCCACACCTATAGTGGCCAAAAACGATACAGAAAAGGGGGTGGTGATGAACAGAGTGTCTGAATTAAGCAGACCACTCTTACCCAGTCCAAAGATCAGGGCTTGATCCATCACCGTTATTTATCTCACTGCCCCATCCCAGCTGAGAACCTGGCTATATGCAAATTAGTCTGTCCCTGGCCCAGTGCATCATGGGAACAGGGCAGACCAAACTACCAAGCCAATTCTTCACCAGAAAGGAGACAAGCTACCGGGGACCAGTTTCTGGCATTTCAGCCTCTTCGGCCCGGCTTGCTTGAATCCTGATGGAGCAGTGAGAAAGGGACTCATGTCTGAGTATACCCTGCCACACCTATAGTGGCCAAAAACGATACAGAAAAGGGGGTGGTGATGAACAGAGTGTCTGAATTAAGCAGACCACTCTTACCCAGTCCAAAGATCAGGGCTTGATCCATCACCGTTATTTATCTCACTGCCCCATCCCAGCTGAGAACCTGGCTATATGCAAATTAGTCTGTCCCTGGCCCAGTGCATCATGGGAACAGGGCAGACCAAACTACCAAGCCAATTCTTCACCAGAAAGGAGACAAGCTACCGGGGACCAGTTTCTGGCATTTCAGCCTCTTCGGCCCGGCTTGCTTGAATCCTGATGGAGCAGTGAGAAAGGGACTCATGTCTGAGTATACCCTGCCACACCTATAGTGGCCAAAAACGATACAGAAAAGGGGGTGGTGATGAACAGAGTGTCTGAATTAAGCAGACCACTCTTACCCAGTCCAAAGATCAGGGCTTGATCCATCACCGTTATTTATCTCACTGCCCCATCCCAGCTGAGAACCTGGCTATATGCAAATTAGTCTGTCCCTGGCCCAGTGCATCATGGGAACAGGGCAGACCAAACTACCAAGCCAATTCTTCACCAGAAAGGAGACAAGCTACCGGGGACCAGTTTCTGGCATTTCAGCCTCTTCGGCCCGGCTTGCTTGAATCCTGATGGAGCAGTGAGAAAGGGACTCATGTCTGAGTATACCCTGCCACACCTATAGTGGCCAAAAACGATACAGAAAAGGGGGTGGTGATGAACAGAGTGTCTGAATTAAGCAGACCACTCTTACCCAGTCCAAAGATCAGGGCTTGATCCATCACCGTTATTTATCTCACTGCCCCATCCCAGCTGAGAACCTGGCTATATGCAAATTAGTCTGTCCCTGGCCCAGTGCATCATGGGAACAGGGCAGACCAAACTACCAAGCCAATTCTTCACCAGAAAGGAGACAAGCTACCGGGGACCAGTTTCTGGCATTTCAGCCTCTTCGGCCCGGCTTGCTTGAATCCTGATGGAGCAGTGAGAAAGGGACTCATGTCTGAGTATACCCTGCCACACCTATAGTGGCCAAAAACGATACAGAAAAGGGGGTGGTGATGAACAGAGTGTCTGAATTAAGCAGACCACTCTTACCCAGTCCAAAGATCAGGGCTTGATCCATCACCGTTATTTGGAAGGGTATGCTCAGATGTGAGTCCCTTGCTCACTGCACCATCAGGATTCAAGCAAGCCGGGCCGAAGACGGCTGTAATGCCAGAAACCGGTCCCCGGAAGCTTGTTTCCTTTCCAGTAAAGAATTGGCTTGGTAGTTTGGTCTGCCCTGTTCCCATGATGCACTGGGCCAGGGTCAGACTAATTTGCATGTAGCCAGGTTCTGAACTGGGATGGTGCAGTGAGCTAAAAAACGGTGATGGATCAAGCCCTGATCTTTTGACTGGGTAGGAGTGTTCTGCTTAATTCAGATACTCTGTCCATCACCACCCCCTTTTGAATCGTTTTGGCCACCACAAGTGTGGAAGGGCATGCTCAGATGTGAGTCCCTTGCTCACTGCACCATCAGGATTCAAGCAAGCCGGGCCGAAGACGGCTGTAATGCCAGAAACCGGTCCCCGGAAGCTTGTTTCCTTTCCAGTAAAGAATTGGCTTGGTAGTTTGGTCTGCCCTGTTCCCATGATGCACTGGGCCAGGGTCAGACTAATTTGCATGTAGCCAGGTTCTGAACTGGGATGGTGCAGTGAGCTAAAAAACGGTGATGGATCAAGCCCTGATCTTTTGACTGGGTAGGAGTGTTCTGCTTAATTCAGATACTCTGTCCATCACCACCCCCTTTTGAATCGTTTTGGCCACCACAAGTGTGGAAGGGTATGCTCAGATGTGAGTCCCTTGCTCACTGCACCATCAGGATTCAAGCAAGCCGGGCCGAAGACGGCTGTAATGCCAGAAACCGGTCCCCGGAAGCTTGTTTCCTTTCCAGTAAAGAATTGGCTTGGTAGTTTGGTCTGCCCTGTTCCCATGATGCACTGGGCCAGGGTCAGACTAATTTGCATGTAGCCAGGTTCTGAACTGGGATGGTGCAGTGAGCTAAAAAACGGTGATGGATCAAGCCCTGATCTTTTGACTGGGTAGGAGTGTTCTGCTTAATTCAGATACTCTGTCCATCACCACCCCCTTTTGAATCGTTTTGGCCACCACAAGTGTGGAAGGGTATGCTCAGATGTGAGTCCCTTGCTCACTGCACCATCAGGATTCAAGCAAGCCGGGCCGAAGACGGCTGTAATGCCAGAAACCGGTCCCCGGAAGCTTGTTTCCTTTCCAGTAAAGAATTGGCTTGGTAGTTTGGTCTGCCCTGTTCCCATGATGCACTGGGCCAGGGTCAGACTAATTTGCATGTAGCCAGGTTCTGAACTGGGATGGTGCAGTGAGCTAAAAAACGGTGATGGATCAAGCCCTGATCTTTTGACTGGGTAGGAGTGTTCTGCTTAATTCAGATACTCTGTCCATCACCACCCCCTTTTGAATCGTTTTGGCCACCACAAGTGTGGAAGGGTATGCTCAGATGTGAGTCCCTTGCTCACTGCACCATCAGGATTCAAGCAAGCCGGGCCGAAGACGGCTGTAATGCCAGAAACCGGTCCCCGGAAGCTTGTTTCCTTTCCAGTAAAGAATTGGCTTGGTAGTTTGGTCTGCCCTGTTCCCATGATGCACTGGGCCAGGGTCAGACTAATTTGCATGTAGCCAGGTTCTGAACTGGGATGGTGCAGTGAGCTAAAAAACGGTGATGGATCAAGCCCTGATCTTTTGACTGGGTAGGAGTGTTCTGCTTAATTCAGATACTCTGTCCATCACCACCCCCTTTTGAACTATTCCTGCTCATGGCTTATATTGATGGCATGATGTCATGTAGTTCTTTATTGTTCCTTTATGATGTAAGCGGCTGTTGTGAGTTGGCATTAAAGGATTAATGCATAATGTTAGCCTCCGTGTCTTTAATGAAATCCAGATTCTCTGATCATGTTAATAGGAGAATCGCAATTGATAATGGCAACACAAGTACTAACATTCACACTCCTACAAGTTTCAGACCCACCAAACTATATGAATGGCTTGGTTGGCAAAAATATTCATTTTAATGTATATGACTGTTGTTATGGTCATCTCTAAATTACCCAGAAAGCACCACTTTGTAGCAGACTGTCACAGGCCCCAGTGCTGCCAATTAAGTGCTGGTGCCAAGCCCCTGAAACTACGGCTCAGATTAAGCACTGCCCTGAGTGGGTGTTCAGGGGGAAAAAGTGTTTAGATTCATGGAATGAAATGTTAAGGGATAGTAATAGGTTTTCAGTGTTTTGGGAAGGGTAGCTTTAATAACACTAGTTTTTTTTTGCTTTGGCTTTGATTGTAGATCGTGAGGCCGGAGAGCCTGAGGCAGAAGGTGAAGAAGACATTTATTAGTGATGAAGCTTAAAACAAATTTAATAAAATAGTGCAGGGGTTAGAGATGGATTTGGTAGACTGTGAAATTTGAAGTGAATACATTGGATGAGGAATCTGGAGGGGTTAGAGTTGTCTGGAGCTGTGTGACAAGAACGTTGTATGTATTTACATTCTTGAATGTACTGTCAGTACAGTTTTGATCTTTATGTAAATTATTGGGGAGTTAGAATGTCTCCACTATTTATTTTTAACTACATCTACTTCTGTACTTTGGTTATTTGGTTCTGGGTTGATCCAAGTACGTGAGAGTATGAGATGTAAATAGTTTCAAGGGAGCCATACTGTCCACGGCTTGGGAGATAGTGTTGTTGTTTCTTAAAAGAAGAGAGTTGATGTCACTTTTATCAGGGAGTGTGAGCAGTTTACACGATATTGCACGATCGATCCAATTAGGAGAAAAAATATTGAAGGATTGTTTTTATATGGTGGAAGGTTGAACCTTGTTGAGGATGGATGAGTGGGTGAGAAAGAGAGTTTAAGGGATGGGTAAGTTACCAGACCAGTCAGTTGTAATTTTGTTTTGTCAGTGTTGGACTGCATTTTAAAATGACCTTTATGATTCCATTTTGTGTTGCCATGCTCTCGGCAACTTGGTGAAGAATTGCTATGCATGTCCCTGCTGAAGCTTGCTCAACCCTCCTTCCTCCTTGTGGTCAAGCCAATTGCGAGAAGCTGCCTGTGTGCCTCACCCCCCAGTTGTGCCAGAGACTCAGCCACATCCTATCCATTGTTGGTAACTCAGCCTGTCACACCAGCTGCCCTGTGACCACCCCAACTGAAAGAGGAAGCACAAGGTTATGCCCTGTGACCACACCAACTGATATAGGAAGCACGAGGCTGTGCACTGTGACCACACCAACTGATAGAGGAAACACAAGGCTGTGTCCCATGACCACACCAGTTGAGCAAGGAAGCAGGGGGCTGCGTACATTGTGCAATCAGAGACAGATGTCCCCTGGCCACGATTGCACCACACAAGACTGACGAAGAGCTTGTCAGATGAGGAACTTGTCTGAATAGGGAACTTGTACTGTGCAAATGGGCGTGGCTAGCGCTATAAATATGTGTCATGCTGTGAAGAGAGCAGCAGTCTCCGTAGAATTGTCTTTGTACCATTCTGGGACCTCTGTCCTTCGCTCGAGCTAATAAATGACTTGCTTCCCTCCACGGCTGGTTGTCCTGGTCTCTTTGTTAATGTATGATTGATGCAAGAAGGACCCGTAGATTCAAGGCGTTTCCCTGCACCACTGGCTTTGACTCTCCCAGTGGGGGGGGAGGGGGTGGTCTCCAAAAAGCCGGTTCTACATCAGTGTACTATGTATTCATTATTTATGTTGAGATTGAGGGTCTGACCCATGCTGTGAACCCAGAGGGTAGTGAGTTTTTTTTAGATCATGTGACTGGATGATGAAATTTGGTGAATTATAGAGCCTGCATTTTGTATTCCCCCAGTCAAAATTGAGATCTCTGAGATAGGTGTAATTTGCAGAAAGTGATTGTTCGGTGAGAATATAATAAGCTATTCCTCGTAAAAAGCCTGCTTCCAGATTGTGCTATATGGCTTGAAGGTAGTGAGAGTTTCAGAATGAGGTTTTAAGAAAAATCCTATGACTGTTGAAGATTATTGGTTTAGCTGGTGGTATTTCAGTGCCCATAAGGGATTCTTTGTGAATGATGGCCAGTTCTCAATTTATATATATATAGATGTTATAGTTAGGAAATATAATTTAGAAAACCTTAGAAATTCACTGAAAAGACCAAAGGTGACGGTGATGTTATTGTTAGGCTTAAGTTTCACTCATACAAAACCAGTGAAATTCAGCCGTTATAGTTAGCTGAGCTAACTAATAACTTGCGCCTCCGCAATGCTTATGACCTCACATATTACATCACTCATGCCAAGGGGGATCAAGTCCCATGGGCAATGTGTTTTACAATAATGGGGGCCCAGAGGGGCCCCCCATCCCCGGGGACCGCTACCCCCTGGGGGTTTCACATTACGTATGCGGGGGGCTCAAGGCCCCCCGCAGCCCTGGGGACCACCACCCCTGGGGCTTCTTTTTTATTATAATAATGGGGGGCCCAGAGGGACCTCCCAGCCCCGGGGACCACCACCCCCCAGGGCTTTAAAATTATGTATGGCGCTCCTGGACCCCGTAGCCTCGGGGACCGCCACCCCCCAGGGCTTCTTAAATAAATAAAACAAACCTGTGTGGGGGTGCTCAAGCACCCCCACACGCTCCGGGGACCGCCACCTCCCCGGGGTTCCAATATTCAAAATAGGGGGGTCCGTGATGGACCCAAGTTCAAGTTCAAGTTCGGGCATTTATATAGCGCACTACTCACCCAGAGGGTCTCAAGGCGCTTGGGGAAGGGGTTCATTATTTGTCGAATAACCAGGTTTTAAGTTCTTTTCTGAAGGAGATGTGGTTTTGAGTAAGGCGGAGGTGAGTGGGAAGTGAGTTCCAGGTCTTGGCAGCCAGGAAGGAGAAGGATCTGCCACCCATGGTGGATTTTCGGATGCGCGGGACTGTGGCGAGGGCTTGATTGGACGATCTTAGTTGGCGGGTGGGTTTGTAGAAGGACAGTCGAGTGTTGAGGCATTCGGGTCCTAGATTGTAGAGGGCCTTGTGTGCGTGGGTGAGAAGACGGAACGTAATTCTTTTGTTGACGGGAAGCCAGTGGAGGTCTTTTAGGTGTCCGGTGACGTGATCATGGCGAGGGATGTCCAATATGAGTCTCGCTGATGCGTTTTGGATGCGTTGGAGTTTTTTCTGTAATTTTGCTGTGATTCCGGCGTATAGTGTGTTACCATAATCCAGTCGGCTGGTGACCAGTGCGTGGGTGACAGTCTTTCTTGTCTCGAGGGGGATCCAGCGGAAGATCTTTTTGAGAATGCGAAGTACGTTGAAGCAGGAGGATGAGACTGCGTTGACTTGTCTGGACATCGAGAGAGAGGAGTCTAGGATGAAGCCAAGGTTGCGTGCGTGATCTGTGGGTGTGGGTGCTGTGCCCAGAGCGGAAGGCCACCAAGAGTCGTCCCAGGCAGAGGGGGAAGATCCTAGGATGAGCACCTCCGTTTTGTCTGAGTTGAGTTTTAGGCGGCTATGTTTCATCCATTCGGCTACTTCTTTCATGCCTTCGTGAAGATTGGTTTTGGCGGTGTTAGGGTCTTTGGTGAGGGAAAGGATTAATTGGGTGTCATCGGCGTAGGAGATGATGTTGAGGTTGTGTTGGCGCACGATGGATGCGAGTGGGCTCATGTAAACGTTGAAGAGGGTGGGACTGAGTGATGATCCTTGAGGTACTCCACAGATGACTTCAGTGGCCTCTGAGTTGAATGGGGGAAGTCGGACTCTTTGAGTTCTCCCGGCGAGGAACGAGATGATCCAGCCCAAGGCTTTTCCTTGTATGCCGATGTTGCTGAGGCGTTATATAAGGGTGCTGTGGCAGACTGTGTCGAAAGCGGCGGAGAGGTCGAGTAGAATGAGGGCCGCTGTTTCTCCGTTATCCAGTAGTGTTCGGATGTCGTCTGTCGCTGCAATGAGGGCGGTTTCGGTGCTGTGTTTGGCTCGAAACCTGGATTGAGATGGATCGAGGGAGTTGTTGGATTCAAGGAAGGCTGCGAGCTGGCTGTTGACGGCTTTCTCAATGACTTTGGCGGGGAAAGGGAGGAGGGATATGGGTCGGTAGTTTTTAAGTTCAGAGGGGTCTGCTGTGGGTTTTTTCAAGAGGGCGCTGAGTTCGGCGTGTTTCCAGCTTTCTGGGAAGGTGGCAGAGTTGAACGAGCAGTTGATGACATCACGGAGATGGGGTGCGATGGTGGAGTCAGCTTTGTTGAAGATGTGGGGGGGGGCAGGGGTCGGTTGGCGAGCCAGAGTGGATTGAGTTCATTAGGCAGATGGTGTCTTCAGTGGTGATTGGGTTCCAGGCGCTAAGGTTGTTAGTTGGCGGAGTAGGATTTGAGGGTGGTGGTGAGGGTTGATCACTGGGAGTGTTCTCGAAGCTGTTGTGGATGTCGGCAATTTTGTTGTAGAAGAAGGAGGATAACGCATCGCAGAGGTCTTGGGAGGGAGTGATGTCGTTAGATGCTGCGGTGGGGTTGGTGAATTCTTTGACGATGTTGAAAAGTTCCTTGCTGTTGTGGGTGTTGTTGTCGAGATGATCCTTGAATGCTGATTTCTTGGCGGATCGAATCAGTTGGTGGTGTTTGCGGGTGGCTGCCTTGATGGTGGCCATGTTGTCGGTGGTTGGGTTTTTTCTCCATGTTTTCTCCAGGGAGCGGCATAGCTTCTTGGATTTTTTAAGGTCATCATTGAACCAGGGAGCCTTTTTGCTGGCTGATTTGATCTGGTGCTTTTTCAGGGGTGCTAATTCGTCAGCACTGTGGGTGATCCATTGCTTGAGATTGGTGGCCGCTTGGTTTGGGTCCAATGAGAGGGTGGGAGGGTTTTGGTTGAGTGATGTGAGGAGTTGGTCGGAGGTGATTTTGTTCCAGTTTCTCCGAGGAATAGGTTGTGGGAGGTTGTGGGCCAGGGTGGTTTTGTAGCTGAAGTGAACACAGCTGTGGTCCGTCCAATGGAGGGCTGTGGTGCGATCGTAGGAGATGTGCTTGCTGGAGGTGAAGATAGGGTCAAGCGTGTGTCCGGCTACATGGGTGGGGGAGTCAACAAGTTGTTTGAGTCCGAGATTGGCCAGGTTGTCCAGAAGGGTGGAGGTGTTGCTGTCGTGTTTGTTTTCAAGGTGGTAGTTGAGGTCTCCTAAAAGAATGTAGTTCTCGGAGGCGAGGGCATGTGGGCTAACGAAGTCAGTGATGTCATCGCTGAATTGAGTGCGGGTTCCTGGAGGCCTGTAGATGAGGGTGCGTCTAAGTGTGGTCCTAGGGTCGGTGTGGATCTGAAAGTGGAGATGTTCGGCGGTTGCAAGATTATCGTCGGAGCTGGTCGTAATTTTGATGGTGTTCCTATGGATGATGGCGATGCCTGCTCCTGTTTGATTGGTGCGGTCTTTTCGGATAATCTTGTAAGCGCCCGGTATGGCTATAGCGATGTCGGGTGCTGATGATATGTTCATCCATGTTTCTGTCAGGAAGGCGATGTCCGGTGACGCAGTGTCGAGTAGGTCCCAGAGTTCAGTTGCGTGTCTGTGGACCGAGCGGGTGTTCAGCAGGATGCACTTCAGGCGGTTAGAGTCGGAGCTGTGTATGGAGGAAGTGGATTTGGTGAGGGTCCTGAAGCAGTTGAACTTGCAGGAGAGGCAGGCGAAAGGGCCGTGGGTACGTCCTGGGGTGGCTTTGCAGCATTGTGGTGTGCGTCCGGGGTTGAGGGCGAGGAGAGTTGCGGCATCATATGCGGCACCAAGGATAGGGTCCCCGGGGCTAGTAGTGGCCTGGGAGGGGGGGCCACGCGGCCCCCTCCACAAAAAAAGAATAATTTAAAAACGTCCCTGGGATGGGGTCCCTGGTGCCATAAGAGGTAACAGGAGGGGGGCAAGGCAGCCCCCCTCCAAAAGAGATTTCTTTTTTTTAAAAAAGCCCATGCACCGGGGATGGGTCCCTGGGGCTAAAAAAAGGCCTCGGGAGGGGGGCAACATGGCCCCCTTCCCAATTTTTTTTTTAAAAATGAAACATTTGGGGGCAGGCCCTGGGCGATGGGTTCCCCAGGGCCACAAAAAAAAAAGAAGGGGGGGCTACACAGCCCTCCTTCTTAAAAGTAAATTTAAAAGGGTACGAGGTACTTGCATGCCGCACTGCGCTTTGCGCTCCGTTTTGCCACGCTGCTGGTTTTAATCTTACCTTTTTTTCCATTTTTGTTATTTTAAGTTGTTTGTCCCCTGTTTTTACCCAGACACATCTCCCCCTCACTCGCACTGTAATCGGTAAGCACCGCTGTTTAGCGGGTCCGGTTCCTGGGGTAGGGGACATTTTTAAGCGCCATCTTGGAGTGGTGTGGACTGGCTGTGGGCGTTACGGGCGAGCGCGCTAGCGCTCTGGAGGGACCCTTACTTAAAGCTCCCCTCCAAGCGCAGCGGGATCGCGCAGCGGGCGTGCCCTCGCTGCGCCTGAGTCGTGCCAGAGTCCTGCCCGTCTGCGCCCGTCAGCGCTAAGGAGGCGCGGATTGCGGCAGAACTCTGGACATGATCATCATGACTCCGCTCCTGAGATTCTACAGCAGGGCCCATTTACTGGCCATTCGGGATCGATCTACTCGCTGCGAGCTCCCGCCCGTGGCCCCACTCTGTGGTCCCTATCATTGCAGTTGTGGTGCCTGGTCAGTGGAACCCCCTTCTCTTATTCGCTCTTCTGCTACAAAGAAGGTAGGTCAACGGGACTTGAGTATCTGGAGCTTAAACGTCAGATCATTGGTAAAACACTATCAGGAGGTTTACGATCTCCTCATTGATGGCTCCCCTGATGTGCTTTTCCTGACTGAAACATGGCTCCAGGACTCTGATGCCTCGATAATTAATCTAGCCTTCCCCCAGACTATGCCATCTTTACTTTAAATCGAGCAACTAGAGGTGGAGGCATTGCGATGGCCACTAAACGGTGTTATCCCTGTGAGTGGAAAGCCGCTGAACTTTCGGGGTGTGAAGGCGCTCTTTTTAAAATTGCGTTTAGTCACCAGTTTTCCTTCTCTGGCCTATTAATTTACCGGCCTCCAGGTTGTGACTACGTTTTTAGGGCTGTTCTCCCTGAGTATATTAGTGCAGAGGCACTAGGATGCGCTAACTTTAATGTTATGGGAGATCTCAATCTCCATCTTGACTGCCCCTCTTTACCCTCCATCAGGAGTTTTCTGGCGGATCTTGAGGCTCTCCAGCTCTCGCAGATGATTACCTTCCCCACACATAGAGGTGGTCATATTCTTGACCCTTTTTTTACAAACCTAGAAGGACTCAGAGTTCTTGGGTCCTCCCAGCTGGTCTGGACAGACCACATGTTGGTGAAGACGGCATGTTCCTTGTCTGAATCTCCTTTTCTATCTCAGGACAGACTTGTTTTTAAACGACATTGGAACAAATTAAGATTGGAGGATTTTTACCATCTGCTCGAGGAGGCCCCTTTAGGCCCGCTCACTGAGGTTGACCGTGGATACGATTCCTTTTGTGAGTGGATCTCTGGGGCCTTCGACTCTCCGATCCCCATGTGTTGGTCCAAGTGTCGTCGGGAGGAGCCGAGCCCTTGGTATGATAGTACCTTGGCATCTCTTAAAAGGGCCTGTAGATAGGCCGAAAGATTATGGAGGAAGTCGTATGATCCAGATTTGAAGATCTGCTATCTTGCCAAGATTAAGATCTACCACAGGGCAGTGTGTCAAACACGTGCTTCCTTTTATGCTCATGAGTTTCAGAATTCTGCTAACCCATCGAAACTCATTTTTAAAGTATTAAAGGACCTGATGGTTAAAAGAGCAACTGCGGTGGAAATATGCTCGGACACCCACTGCGAGGGTTTGGCCTCCTTCTTCCACGAAAAAGTGCAAGCCATCTATCGCACTTTCCCAACGGGTTCCCCGACGCCAGAGCAGGTTGGTTGCACCTTGGGTGAGGGGGAGTGTCTTTCCATCTTGCCCCCCTTATCTATGGAGATGTTTGACTCTCTCAGCGTTAAGATCAAGTCAGGATCTCCGGCAGACCCGCTGAAACCGGCCCAACTTAAGATCTTGGCGCCGGTCTGTCGCACCCCGGTGCTGTCTCTGATCAACCTGTCCCTTTCGTCTGGAGTGGTCCCCGTCAGATGGAAGCAGGCGGTAGTCACGCCAATTTTGAAGAAGGCGACCATCGACCCCCTTAAACCTGAAAACTACCGCCCTAACTCCCTTCTTCCTTGGGCCACGAAAGTTGCGGAGGCCCATGTGAATGCCACTCTTTCAGACCATCTTGGTAGGTTTAATATTCTTGACCCTACTCAGAACGGGTTCCGTGCGGGTCACAGCACGGAGACGGCCCTTCTCTCTATGATCGAACACCTGCGTTCCGTGCTGGATACTGGTCAGATTGCGGCACTATTGTTATTAGATCTCAGTGCCGCCTTCGACACGGTCTCGCACGGGATTCTGCTTCGGTGACTTGAGGAAGTGGGCGTCTCTGGCCTCGCCTTAAGCTGGTTTAGATCCTTTCTTACGGATAGGTCATTCCAGGTGGCGATCCCGCCCGGTAAGTCGTCATCTTACCCGTTAGACCAGGGAGTCCCACAGGGGTCATCACTGAGTCCCACCCTTTTCAATCTTTATGTGAGACCGTTGGCTGCGGTCGTCAAGCGGTGGGGCCTGACAATGGTCTCTTACACAGATGACACGCAGCTGGCGGTCACACTAAGTGGGGACTCAGGTCTGGAGGCTCCCAGGTTCTGCGATGGTCTGCGGGAAGGGGCTAACTGGATGAACTCCAACTGTCTCCAGTTAAACACCAAGAAGACGGAGATTATGGTGGTTGGTAAACAGGTGGCTTTGTGGGGCGACAAATGGTGGCCTTCGGATCTCGGTGTGACTGCCCTCCCAGCGTCAGAGATAAAAAACTTGGGGGTGTGGCTTGATCCGTCTCTCAGTTTCATCTGTCATACCAAGAAGGTGGCGGCTTCTTGTTATGGCATCATTAGAGGACTCCGACCCATCCTCAAATTCTTTGATGCACCCACAAGACAACTGGTGGTCCAAGCATCAGTGCTGTCTAGGCTGGACTATGCCAGCTCACTACTGGCAGGGGTTAACCAGTCAGAACTCTCTCGACTGCAGCGGGTCCAAAATGCTGCGGCCCGACTGGTGACAGGCCTGCCTAGGCGATGCTCGGTGTCCAAATCCCTGCGCTCTCTCCACTGGCTCCCTGTGCAGCAGAGGATTCAATTCAAGGTTCTTTGCCTTGCATTTAAAATCCTCAATGGTACTTCCCCACAAATCTTGGAGAATCTGTTGATTCCTTATGTCCCCTCCCGCACTCTTAGATCTCTAGGCCAGAACTTAGCAGTGGTCCCGCGTTTTAAACTGAGCAGAGTTGGTGGCCGCTCCTTCCGATTCCTGGCGGCGAGCTGGTGGAATTCTCTTCCTCTGCAAATCCGGGCCATCGATGAGCTCCTTCAGTTTAGATGGGCCATCAAGACCTTTTTATTTGTTTAGCCCCTCTGAGGTGTCTCTTTTCCTTTCTGCCTTTTTTTGTAGTGCTGTGTTGTGTTTACCTTTTCAAAGCGCCAGGACGCCCCTTTGCTGGGGCAGCTGTGCGCAGTACAAATGAAAATAACATAACATAACATAACATGACATAACAAAAAAACGGGATCGGGAGGAGGCCACGCCCCCTCATTGCACCTCTCTGCAAACCCGCCCCCTGGCGCGTTTGCAGAGGGGGAAGTAATTCACCTTGAATACTGGGAGTCCTCCAATATGCACCAGGGGGCAGTGTTGCAGAGAGGTGTAATGAGGCCACACCCCTTTTTACACCTCTCTGCAATGCAGCCCCCTGACGCATACTGGAGGTTCCTGGTGGGCTAGTTGGCCCCCAGGGACCCCCAGTATTCAAGGGGATTTTGTTCCACCTCTTGAAACGCACCAGGAGGCTGTGTTGCAGAGAGGTGTAATAAGGCAACGCCCCTTTTTACACCTCTCTGCAATGCAGCCCCATGCACTCAGCTCTCGGTGCCAGAAACGGTCGCTCCAGGGGTTGTCTTTCGTGGGGATGACAAGTACTTCCGTTTTATCGGGGTGGATTTTCAGGGAGTTGGCAGTCATCCACTTCACCGTGAATCTAAGGATTTTTGTGCCACTTCCTGGGCATAGCTGGAACTGTCAATCTGGAGAATGAGCTAAGTGTCATCTGTGTACTTAAAGACGCGGCAGTCCATGTGGGCAAGGGCTGGCACCATAGGCTGAAGGTAGATGATAAAGAGGAGCGGGGACTGTGCAGAGACTTGAGGGATGCTGCAGGTGAGAGTACCTCTATCTGATACCCACTACCCTAGCTGGATCCTCTTGGATCGATCTGTCAGGAAGGAGGCGAGCCACTGGTGTGCCGGCCCAAGAATGCCCAGATCCGCTGTTCGTTCCAACAGCCGGGTGTGGTTGACCATATAGATCTAATAGAATCAGGGCGCTCAGTTTTTTGTTGTCCGCCATGATTCTGAGACCATCAAGGACTGACAAAATCACCAGTTCCGTGCTGTGGTGGGCTCTAAACCCAGCTTGTTGATTCTGGAGCAGTTGGTTATCCTCCATGAATGATGAAAGTGTTTTGAGAACATGTTGTTCTATCACTTCCAACAGGAAAGGGAGCCTACAGTTCTTGAGGCTCGGGGCATTTGCTCCAGGTTTAGGAGGGGGGTGGCCCTAGCTTCTTTTAAGTTGGAAGGTAGGTGGACAGTCTTCAAGGAGTTTTTTAATAGGGCAAGGAGCTGTTTTCCATGCCGGGTAGGGCCATTTTGAAAATCCTTAGGGGACACAGGTCTGTGGGGGAACCCGCTTTAGTGCGGCTCATCAGCTGTGTCAGTGATATAGGGTCCAGCATAGGGAAGATGGAGAGTTGCTTGCCTGATTCTGTGTTAGTTGCCCTTGATTGATGGGGGTATTGTCAATCTCAGAGATGATGTCCCTGACTTTTTGGAAGTAGGTCTGGAATGTGTTGCAGTCTAGGGTTTCGGTTGCAGATTTCACCTCCGATTTTTGGCTGAGTTCTTTCAGTATTCTGAAGGTCTCTTTCTGCTTATTAGGCGCAACTATGATTCTTGCCTCGTAGTATTCGGCTTTCCTGACAGTGATGGATTTTTATACGCAGTGAGCATTGCTTTATAGGCTGTCAGTTCTGCCGGATCGTAGGCTTTCCACCACCTCCTCTCGGTGTGGCGGAGGATTTGTTTCAATGCCCTCAGTGTCTCATCAAACCAGGGGCCCCTTTCCCTTTATCTCTCACTCTATCTCTTCGCTCTGGTGCCACTTTATCTATAGCACAGCATAGAGAGTTTGTTAGGGCTTCACTCTCCTGGTTGAGATTGCCTGGTTTGGGTTTCGGGGGGGGGGGGATCCTGTGTAGAGTTTCTACTAGGTTCTCAGCTTCTATTTTTTTCCAGCTTCGCATCTTTCTCCACTCTGGGGGTGATTGAGATAGTTGGCCCTCTGTTGTTTATTGAGTTACATCTGCCATGACGCATACCTGCCGTTGCCGGCCTTGATCACATGACAATGCTCCAAATGGTGATAGTTTCTTTTAAAGTGACAAGTGTTCCACATGTGACTAATAGACATAGTAAAAAAACTGTCCTACCGTGCATATTAGGCATAATGGATAAATCTGCCTTAGATTGCATCACATTGATACTTTATAACCTTATTGGTATTCATGCAGTATAGATATTTCCCTTATTCACATTGATTTGTGTTTACATTCTTTTACTGCATACCACAGTGCAATTTCAATAATGCCACATTTGCTTACAAGTCATTGTGTGGTTCTTAAAAATCCGGACCCTGCCGTTCTTTCCTTATCGAGGTCCAATACCCGTGTCACAAAACCTCAACGTACCAAGACGATTTTGGTGTCTATGAACCGATAATAAAGAAGAAAGCCCGACCGGCGATGTTTGACTCTTTCCGCTTATGGCGCAAAGAAGCCAAACAGAAAGAAATAAAATTGGCAAAAAGAAATAAAAGAGGTATGTCGATGGTGCAAGCTGCCGTTGCATACAGAGATAACGAGGAAGAGCAGGAAAGCGAACAAATGCTTAGGAGCAAGAAACTAGCAGTAGATAAATGTTACCCGATGTTACCAAATAAGGGACAGGGTCAAGAAAAAGGATCCGAGAAAGATCCATTAATGTCCCACTTATTAAATTCGCCACCGCCCTATGCACCAAATGCCACAGCACCTCCGCAACCTTTAGTTGCACCTCTGGTAGCTGTTATACAGGCTCCTTTACAGCACTCACCAGCTGCTCTTCAGCTGGCTCCTGTTTCTCTGGTGCAGCCTCCTCAAGGCTCACCGATCACATCTACTTCTCCTACTGTTCCTTCTAAAATTTCGCCTAGCGCACCTTCTAGTCTCTCTGATACTCGTTCTACGAATGTTTCTGTTTCTACTTTGCGTGACTCTGTTCTACCACCAGTTATTCCCCCACTTTCACCTTCCGTCTGGCACAAAATGGCCAGCATTGTTACTAACCTTCCTTCACCACTTTTTCGGTCGCCTAAAACGACCCCTAACACGGAACGAAGACAATCACGAAGCCAAATGCCCGATTATCAGGAAAGAGAATCATTGAGTAAGATAGCACGGAATTGGGCTATTGACACAGCAAGATATGATGTAGAGTCTGTCTTGAACGTTTTGCGTCAATGGGATGAACCAACGCAAAGATACGTCTTTGAGCAGATGTGTGTTTTTCTGTGTGCGGATTTGGAAGATAATGGTCAGAAGAGCAACCAGCAAGAGTTGTGTAGTGTACGATTTAAATTTGGGGAGGGTATGATAGTTGGTCCCGACGTTAAAAAAGCAATTGAGATATTATTATCACATCGAAGTACGGGTGGTAATTCTGGGTCATCCTCTGACAGTGGTACATCTAGCAGGAAAAGAGTGAGACAATACCCCAGGAGAGAGGTTCCTCCGGTCTGGAGGGAAGGTGACGCAACTGCAGTTCCACCGGTTCTGCCTCATTTCCAGCGTGTATGGGTACATGTCCCCTGGAAAAGATCCGAAGTCTTAGCACTCAAACAGACACTACCAGATCCCCGTAAAAACCCGACTGGGTATTATAAGGGGTTGTCCCAAACTGCAAGCTCATGTATAATGAATTTAGCGGATATAGACATGTTGTTTGGGAACGTTGTTCCACATCCTTTATGGAGTAAGATACGTCATACAGATCATGACCAAGAATTGGGTGACTCGTGGGCGAACATTGCGACTACAGATGCTAGACAAGTCGGTGGTTTCAAGCCTGAGCCGTTAGTAGCTGAACTTCCTGGTAGAATTATTGCGTACATGAAGACCATTATGCCTGAAGTACGCGTGAACTGGGACAAGCTATCCGCGTGCAAGCAAAAGAAAGACGAGAATGTGTCTGACTTTTTCACAAGATTTGAGGAAACTTTCACTGATCATAGTGGTCAGGATATGGCTACCGAGGGTGGCCAAAGATTGTTTGTAGACAAGTTTGTACACAATCTGGTTTCCGAACTGTGTGCTAAAAGATTCAGAGAGTGCTTGGGCTGTCTCTACGTCAGCGCAGATTTTAGCAACAGCTCAGTACTACGAAAACAGGCGCAAAGACGAGCTAGACAAGGCAGAGAAAAAGACGAAAGATTTAAAAACTAAAGTTCTTCTCCAACAGGCCTATCCGCCCCGTATGGCTAGCCAGCCCAATTATCAACAGAATAAGCAGTATTCTGGAGACGCGCAAGGAAACGAGTCTTCCCATCAGCGTGTTCCGTATGGCCCGAATCAATGTGCGTATTGCAAGGAAGAGGGTCATTTTAAAAGTAATTGCCCGGCTCTTGCGCGACGCTTAAACGGTGTTTCAGGTGTAAGAGGGAGAGGTGTTCAACATGCCCCCAGAGGTAGGGGCCGTGGAAATTTCTCCCAGAACACAGTATCTATTCCGCCTCAGAATTCCATGAATAGCTTTGACCAACAGAATAACGCACAGTCTAGGTCAGCTCAGTACTATGCTGACGACTACTACACCGAACACGACAATGAGGGTAACGATCGCTAGGACAGCCATGGACAAAGAGAGGGAGTTGTTTCAGTTCCAGTAGATCAGGATGGACCTTATGTCGAGGTAATTACCTCAGGAGTGTCAGAGCCATTTCTGCTGGATACTGGTGCTACAAAAAGTTCTATTATGCACTCAAAACTTCCTGGCGCACCTTTGTCTGGCGAAATGAATGTCTCAGTAGGCTTCTCTGGTGCCCCTGTTAGAAACCCGATCTCTAGTCCTATATCCCTTTCTGTTGGCCCCTGTGAATTAGAAACACCCCTCATTCTTACAACAGGTTGTGGTGAAAATTTGTTAGGATTGGATTTGCTAAAGAGGTTGTATGCGACTTTGTACTGCTCTCCCTCGGGAGTACAACTTACATTGGGGAAAAAAGTCATTTCTCCAATGTACTTGTCAAAAGAAGGTATTCCAACCGAATTGTCATCACTTCCTGATATACTGTGGGCTAATGGTTCCAATGATGTAGGTCGTTTGGAGATAGCACTGTATGTCATAACTTTGAAAGCCAACGTCGGATTGCCACGTATTCCCCAATACAAAATATCTAACGAATGCGAGAAGGCATTGTTAACGATCATTTATGATTTGATCGATAAAGATGTTATCGAAGAAACAACAGGGAACGTTTGTAACAGTCCAGTTTTACCGGTCTTAAAACGTACTGATCCTTCACAGCCCCCTGTGTATAGGTTTGTTATTGACCTCCGAGAAGTAAATAAGGTAGTTATCCCGCAGTTTCCAGTCGTCCCCGACATTACCGCTTTATTGACAATGGTTCCAGCTTCAGCAGACTGGTTCTCGGTGATTGACCTGAAGAACGCTTTCTTCAGCATCCCGATCGCCGAAGAGAGTAGAGACCTTTTCGGCTTCAATTTAGGAGGACGAAGCTTCCGCTTCAAATGCGCTCCTCAAGGCTACTGCGAAAGCCCATCAATATTCAGTCAGGCTCTGAAAACACAACTAGACACAATTGCGCTGCCAGATGGGTCAACTTTGATCCAGTACGTTGACGATCTACTGATCACTGCAGACACTAAAGAGATTTGCAAGGAAGCTACGTTGTCGCTACTGCGTCACTTATGTGACATGAAGCACAAAGTCTCCCTTTCAAAATTGCAATTTTGTCGACAAGAAGTAACCTACCTAGGTCACATCTTATCGAAGGAGGGAAGGAGACTGACACCAGAAAGAATACAGGCAATTACAGAACTAAGTGCCCCAAGGACACAGAGATAGATTCGAGCCTTCTTGGGCATTACATCGTACTGTAGACAATGGATACCGAATTTCTCACTACTAGCCAAGCCCTTGCTGGCACTACTCCGCAAAGACACGCCTAATCCTATGCCTTGGTCTGAAGATTGTCAGACGAGTTTCCACGAGTTGCGTGATGCATTGTGTTCGGCTCCTGTGTTGGGAAACCCCAACTACAGTAAGCCTTTTACATTGTATGTCCACGAAAAAGAAGGTTGTGCATTATCAGTCTTAACGCAACTCTTTGGGGACAAGCAGCGCCCATGCGCGTATTTTTCGGCAACTCTGGATCCTGTGGCTAAGGCACTGCCAAGTTGTCTGAGAGCAACCGCCGCAGCAGCTGTCTGCATTCGACAGTCTGCTGGATTAGTCATGAATAACACTCTGATCGTTATGGTTCCGCATGCAGTAGACATTTTGCTAAATAGAACAAAGACACAACATCTTACTAGCGCTCGACTATCCAGTTACGAACTTACCCTGCTAGCAAGTCACATCCACATAAAGAGGTGTGATATACTCAACCCTGCTACGTTATTACCCATCCGGACAGAGACAGACAAAGTTGACAAACATGACTGCTATTTCAGGACAGAAGAAGAGACAAAAGGGAGAGTAGACTTACAGGACACTCCCCTTCCCGAATGCAATGATACTTTATGGGTTGATGGTTCATGTTTCAAGTTGCCGAATGGTGATACGACTACAGCATATGCCGTAACGACATTACACACCATTGTAGAGACTGCACGCGTTTCCCACAATTCTGCGCAAGCTGCAGAGCTGATTGCGCTTACTAGAGCATGTGTGTTGGCAAAAGGAAAGCGAGTGAATGTGTACACTGACAGCCAATATGCCTTTGGTGTGGCTCACAGTTTTGGGAGATTATGGCGTGAACGTGGGTTCCTTACGTCCCATGGTGCAAAGATACAACATGGCCAGCTAGTCAATGAGCTCCTTGAGTCACTCACCTTACCCCTACAAGTCGCCAATATAAAATGCAGTGCGCACAAAAAGATTCAGGATGATGTTGGCCGCGGGAATGCATTTGCAGATGAGGTTGTGAAAGAAACTGCAAGGAACACAATGAGTCGGATGTATGTTATGGGTCCCGCCAGATGGATTGCTGATGTAGGAATGTGTGAGGACACCATTGAAAGCGTAAAATCGATACAAGCCGAGGCCACTGAGAACAAGGTGAATGAATGGAGAAAAAGCACAGGTAGATTGGATGCGAATGGTTGTTGGGTCGAACTATCAGAACACCAGCGATGGCTATTACCTAATGCATACGTACTTGCAGTAGTAACGATGGCACACGGAATTGCGCACATCAGTTCGAAAGGAATATGTAAACTATTGGCCCCAGTATGGCAGAATAGCAATATCCCAAAATATGCAAAGAATGTGGTCAAAAAGTGTATGGTGTGTTTGAAGTACAATCTCGGTAGGGGAACCCCAACTCCAGCTGGTCATTTTGCGCCTCCAACGTATCCGTTTGAGGTTTTGCAGCTCGACTTCATCCACATGGAGAGGTGCAACAATCTAAAGTACGTGCTCGTTGTTGTTTGCGCCTTTTCGAGGTGGGTGGAAGCGTACCCCCTTAAGGACAACACCGCCTTATCAACTGCCAAAGCCCGTGTCAAAGAGTTCTTCCCGAGGTTCGGTATGCCTAGAATTGTCTGGAGTGATAACGGAAGTGAATTTGTAGGATGCGTAATGAAGAGAGTGTGTGAGTGTTTAGGCATCCACCAAAAATTCCACGCTGCAAATCACCCCCAATCAGCTGGACTAGTAGAGTGCTACAATGGCACTCTCAAACTCAAACTAGCCAAGATCCAAGCCAGTACAGGTCTTAAATGGCCTGACGCCTTGCCTCTAGCACTTTTATCAACCAGGATGACTGTCCACTCCAGATTAGGACTTAGCCCCCATGAGATCGTGTTTGGCCGCCCAGCCAATGTCTGGGGCGTGCCAAGACCCAAGAAACTAAGCGAGATAGAACACCCCGTACTGCTTGACTATTTGTGTGAATTGACAACTAAATTACGTGTTTTACACCAACAGGTTCACAGTTCCTCTCCACCAGCCTCTGACGATCCAGGTCACCTCATCGAACCCGGCTCGTGGGTTTTGGTGCGAAATTTCCAGCGCACCAACAACGGACAGCCGAGGTGGACCGGACCGCACCTAGTGCTGCTTTCAACGAGATCTGCTGTTCGGGTGGAAGGCAAGAGGAACTGGGTACATGGGACCCACTGTAAACGGTTCCCTCTACCCCTTCCATACGACCGGTGGGACAACAAAGGACTTGCCGACTCTGAGACAGAATCCGTACCTCGCTTCATCCCTTTCAGCGATGCATGTTTGAAAGAAACTAGTACCGAAAAGGAGAGTGATCATATTTTGCAAGGACTTGTGTCACCATCTATGCAATTGGACACTACCGAACCTGAGATGCTGTTTGAAGACCACACCGTACCTGGGAAACGACGGTACGACCTGCGGTCTAAACAAAGAGACTAATAAACGATTGACCTAATGTGATTTCCTTTTCCCCTAAGAACTATTTTTAGATTTTTCAGCTCTCTCGCCCCAAGGGAACTAGCTCATTTTTTTGATTTTTCGAACCGCCATCCGGTTCTGCTGCTAGGGTCGCGGTTGAAGTCTGGGGAGTGCAACTGGGAAGTTCTAGGTCCACGGTTCTGATTGGTCAACGGGAGTTACCCCGGACTGAGCAGAGCGCAACCCCCTGGGAGAATCAATCAACCACCGCGGGCAGCAACTAGAGGATGGAGTTTCCAAGGGTAGAGAGACCTATCAGACTCACGAACTTCGGAAAACAGTTATGCACGATACTGTCCAAAAGAAGATTCCTGATACTATGTGTTTTAATGTTATGTAGCATACTTGTGTTTTTTACTGGTTATACTCTATTCGTATTTAAAGTTACATTCTCGAATGACACCCAGACACCACCTCCTCCCACTATTTCTCCACATTACTTTCACCCTCTACCTGAACACGAGTCTGCCCGAAGACTCGAATTTGTAAACAACTCTTTCATTCAGCTTCTACACCAACACCAGTCCATAATGAACACATCAAACTGTTGGATATGCGGACTCATGCCACACACAACCGATAAAGGGATCCCATACTTCATTTTGCCATTTAGTTACTATGGTTCTCTGTGGGCTTTCCAGACCATGTTCCTATTCACCCTAGAACCATACCCGACCCGCTCCACTGAGAGCGATTCCAGTAACATGGCACTAATTGCAGGGATAAGAAATATGAGTAGGGATATCGACACATACCTGACAATACCGAAAGATGAACTCAGTCCCTACACCCGTTGGAATGTGACTAAACATGGGGTTTACCTGATCAAGAGCCAGGCAGCAAGGAAATCCCGCCCAGTTTGGATAGTGCCCCACCGAGGTCACTTATGCTTACAGGGTATTGGTAGGGACCCCACAGCACAGTTAGGAAAGAGCATTTGCACGGAAACATATGTATTTGCTTCCCGAACTTCCCCTATCTCAGGTACATGTTTTATCTCATTTCTGCTGCCTCCCACCTACACGGCCAGAGCAGATTACCATCGGACAAGGACCGCTAGGGGTGTCATGAGTAAAGACGACACCGCGGGTCAGGAATTCGCTGACTTCGCAAAGGGTTTTCTGCCATTTTGGGGGCCTATGGTGAACAGCAGAAATATTCGCCAGTTATCGAGGATAGTTGAATCCGCCGTGACTACGACGGCCGGAGCGCTCGGCAATCTGACAACCGAGCTTCAGTCGGATCGACTTATGACCCTTCAGAACCGAATTGCCTTAGACATCATACTCGCCGATCGTGGTGGTGTGTGTAGAGTCATCCAATCCAGTTGTTGCATTTTCATCCCTGATAACGCACCGACAGTATACCAGGCCATCTCCAAACTACACGAAATATCTGGTTCCCTTCACGTTGAGAAAGGGGATTGGTCCCTGCTGGGGTGGTTCTGGGAGCTGATCACTGCCTGGGGATGGAAAACCTTGATCTTCATTGGGATGATCTTGGCACTTCTGTTCATGTTTTGCCTGTGTATACAGTGTGCTCCTGCACTATGTGGCCTCTGTGCTACCTCGTGTGTACGGAAGCCTGTGTCCCAGGACGAGCTGAGTAACAGAATGATGCTACAGCAACATCTCCACGAATTTCTTCACACCGATTTGGACTCAGATTAGCATGAGTTATTGCCTCATATGAGGGCAAAAGGAGGGTCTGTGGTTCTTAAAAATCCGGACCCTGCCGTTCTTTCCTTATCGAGGTCCAATACCCGTGTCACAAAACCTCAACGTACCAAGACGATTTTGGTGTCTATGAACCGATAATAATTAGGACATCATTCCTATGTATTTGCGTCACAATCGAGGGTTGCCAACACCCCAAAATCGTAATTTCCGTCCCCATCCCTTAAACTCCATTTTGTGAACGGCATCCATCTTGCATCTTGCCCTCATGTTAAGTCAATTAAAGGTCGAGCTTGATCAAAAGGGACACGTCCACCTTCCCTGACTTCCCCCTGACCTGTCCCAACTGACTCCATTGCCTTAAGCCAAACCTGTTTTAGCAGCTCCCCGCCCAGTGGCCGAATGCGATAGCATCAATACATAACATTCCACAAACCATTCACTACATACAGACCATGCTTTCTGCAAACATGCACCTGTCCACGTTCCTTGTTTATGGCCAGTTTTATGACTGGGTTGTACCTTTCTTTATTGAGGTTTCATCGATATCTGATGGGAGTTCCAGGCCTAACTGGGTAATCTATCAAAGAACTGGACATCTAAAGTATGGGCTTGCTTACATGACTTCGCTCTTTGTATTATTGTAGAAATATGTGTATAGCCATATCATAAACTCAGGAATTCTTGCTTGCAGCTATTATTTTTGTATATAAGGAGACGGCTGGTTCTGTAAAAACAAACAGTCTCCCTAGAACCTACTCTCCGTGTGGTGTACTTCTGGGACACGTGTTACTTGGTAGCTACCAATAAAACTTGGTCTTTGACGGTAACTAGAATACTCATTGTTTCTGTGGTCCGGAACAAGGGAGAACTCAGAGGTCTTCGGGTGCTACCCCCTGGCACCACCGGGTTCCTAAAAACCCGGAACCTCAATTGGCCATATGTGTAGATGAAATAGATGAACACTTTTTTTTTCTTTTTTACCGCTAAGCCTTCCCAGCCAGGATTTTTCCCAAATTAATTTCTTTAAAGTGACTAGTGCAAACTGACTACTGGGTATGGTCAACACGTATATTTATTGGATCTTAATACTTGTATGAATACTTTTTGTCTTCTCCCTTTTTTGGATTAGACCTTAGTATGGTACCTCCTGCATTCAGCTGATGTAGGATATCACCAACAATTAGTCAAATTCAAATATTCCAATTGACATATATTGCCAATCCTGTCTCATTCATACCATATACCGTTAATAATTATGTGCAAAATGTTAAAGTGTGTATGTGCCTTCACATAAAAAATCCTTTCCAGACAGGATTTTTTTAAAGTACATAGTATCTAAAGTGCCTAATTTGTGCAAATTGCATAAAAGTGCTTCAGCTACAAATAACTCTTCGAATAATTTACGGAGCATTTTAAAATGCATGAGACAAATTCATATCCAGGTTTCCTGGTGGCTAAAGTGCTTATTTGTGGAATATAAAACCAATTATAAACTTTCTATTTAGTTGTAATAAAATCATAATACAAACAGCACATTCGTAAGCCTCTTTAATCCAATAAATGTTTATTTGTGGAGGAAAAATTGTATACAAATCCTCTATCGAGTTGTTATAAAACAAAATCAGAATTAGAATATAAACAACACATTAGTAAGCCCCTAAAACCTTATAAGATATTCTAACATGCACATACTTTCAGAATCTTTTTCCATCATAGAGCATTCTCCCCTTAATTATTGTAACCCCCTTGGTCTCAAATGGTTTACAAACATGTATAAAGGTCCTCACTTGTATTTAACCCTCCTGGTATCTTAATATCGAACTCTAGGATGTACCTTGTTTCCAACCTTCTCAGCTTCTCCTCTCGGTTACCTCCTCTCTTTTGGGTAAAGACAGTATCAATTAAGAAATATTTACAATGCTTAAGATCACTCTAATAAACGTCTCTAAAATGCCTTGCCACCGGGTAACTGGGGTCCTTGTTGCCTATAGCAGTAGTATGCTGTAAAATACTTTTGTGTGCCTGTAGTTTGTTGCTGCCTACGTATTGGAGGCCACAACTGCACTCCAGTACGTAGACCACATGGTCTGTTTTGCATGAAAGGTGCTTACTTATCACCTGTATTTAGCTGCTAAAAGCCGTCTGGTGTGTGGTTTTAATAAAACCATACTTGCAGATTTGCAGGTCGCACATTTAAAAAAAAACTTTTTGTGCAGTGAGCCAAGAGCCAGTTCGTATATCCTCTTGACTTCTCTTTACTAGGACATTCCCCATGGAAGCTGCATTTCTATTGGAGATGGAAGGTATTTTAGGTAGCAAATGGCCTATTGTTGGGTCAACCAATACATTAGGCCAATTTTGGGGAGAGGAGTTCGCCTAACAGCTAGGGCTGTCGATCTCAAATTTGGGGAACCAGGTTCGATCCTCTGCAATGTTTCTGAACATCCTGTGATTCTGAGCAAATCACTTAATCTCCCTGTGCCTAACAAAAATAAATGTGCCCTCATGTTTCTCAACTGGTACTATGTAAAGCGTTCTGATACCCGATACCTTTGGGTTATTTTCACGCTATGTAAAACAATAATAACACATTTAATAATAATAATAATACATTTGTTTGATTATGCCCCTAAGTTGTTTTTCCTGCTTAGTATAAGTTAGAATCAATCTTGTAGGTTCATTCATTAGTGTACTCTGCATCAACTCCTCCGTGCCTCTTTTATTAATGCTACATTCCAGAAGGTCAGACCTGGACCGCAATCTAAATTTCCTTTTGATGACTTCGATGATCTCTATTTTATTGCCCCTTGCCAGAAATCTCTCCTTGCTTTCCTGCTGTTTCATTTCCAGATCATCATTATCTCTACATATCCTTCTAATCCTTAACATTTCCCCATAAGGGATACTTTGTTTAAGGTGTGCCGGATGTGAGCATGTAGCATGCAAAACCGTGTTCCCTGCAGTTTGTTTGCGATGCAATGATGTTTTAATTCAATTGTTCACAATATAAACCTGCACATCTAAAACAGTTACCTTCCCTGAGCTAATGGTGGCAGTAAAATTAAAATTAATATTATTTACATTAATTTGTGATAAAAAAATCCAATGCATATTGCTCTGTCCCGTTCCAAATTATGAATAACTTACCGATGAACCTTAACCAGGTTATTATTTTATCCTTAAGAATGTGTCCATATTGCTGTTTTAGGACCAGCTCCTTCCACCACCCCATATGCAAGCAAGCATAAATAAATTATTTTCATAGCAGTACATAAGCATGTTAATCAACATTCAGCTACGTTGTACATATTTTAGAGGACATTTTTTAAGAAAGTACTCCACTGCTCTAATACCGTCCTGGTGCCTAATACTCGTATAGAGCAATGTGACATCGAGAGCAATAAGCATGTACCAGGATTGCCATTGTATATTTTGAATTTTTCTCAAAAATTCACTTGTATCTTGTACATAGGATTGAAGGCTCTTAACATAATCGTACAGGAAGAAGTCTATTATATCTAGACATGTTTTCCAAGGGATCATCACATGCCGCTATGATGGGCCTACCTGGTGGGCTTTTGGAATAAAGTACATATTCGGCATAGTTGGATGTTCTTTTAAAAAATATATATATTCCTCCATACTTGAAAGTACCATACTTTTCCATGCTAGTAGCTTTGCAAGAAAATCATCTTGTGTACTTTGTATTTTTCGTAGTGTACTTTTCTTGTAGCATTCAACGACATTAAGCTGTAATAGTGCTTTTTTCATATAGTCATTAAGTGGCCATAGTACGATGTTACCTCCTTCATCAGAATTTCTGATGACCACTTGTTTTTCCTTTTGCAACTTCTCAATTAGTTGATAGTACTTTCTTTCATGATTCGTAAGTTGATGTTCAATTTTTTGATTTGTGCTACCACCTGCTCATTAAAAATACCCAAGGAGTCCCGAGACATCATAGGGGTAAATTTAGATTTGGGTTTAAAGAAGGTTTTGGGTTTGGCAAAAACGTTCTATGTTGTTGTGTCCGGAATGTCAGTCCTTTGTTGTTGATCACTGACATCTTCTCTACACTGTAAACTTATATTTTCCTTGTGTAGATCTTGAAGATCATGGAGCAGGGCTAGAACTCCTACTGTTAAATGTGATACATCTTGTGATGTTGTACTAGATTCACCGTCGTTGACATTCTTGGGTATATGATATTTCTTTAAATTCAATTTTCTTATAAATGTATATACGTCTGTTCATGTATATATATATATATAATTGCAAACATGGCTATCTAACAGCATACACTGCTGTTTTTTTCGTGAACATGCGAAGACAGGAACCTCGTTTTGAAACAGAGGGAAAGGGTTAACAAATGCTAGCCATTCACAAGAGAAGATGCAGCAGTCAATAATGAAAGAAATGATTTAATTTCCTGCCTTTCTGATGATCATTGAGTGTAAAGTTGATGAGGTTGCCATTTTATAGTTGCATTCTATGAGAGTGTCGAACCATTCTTGTGCTTAGTTTTTACAAATATTAACACTATCAAAATTATCCAGCAACCTTACTGAAGCATGCACATGCTTCAGTAAGGTTCTAAAACTAAAAAACAACAATTAACACTTTTTGAAAGCACAAACTCTTTCCTTAATTGCATGCCTACATCATTTCACAAATATGTCTTGTGTCTTTAAACATATATTCTGCATATCTCAAAGAACATTTACACGCCAAGTGATGCTAGCACAAGAACTCTCAAGAGACATTCTGCACTATTAACCCTCCCCAATTCACAAGTGGAGATTCAATTTTAAAAAAGCATGTTTAAAGAAATACACCACCCTCACCATATACATGCCAATCTCAATAGCCTTAAAGTACATAGATCACCGTTTAAACAGATATGTGATTTCATATAGCCTTATAGCCCACCATAGCGGGCTATACCGGCTATTAAAGGCCCGCTGAATCGTTAAAGGTCCGAGCCGAAGGCGAGGGACTTTAACGAAACAGCGGGACTTTAATAGCCGGTATAGCCCTGCTACGAAGGGCTATAAGGCTATTAGAACATTCAGCCACTAGAGGGCAGAATGTTAAAACAAATTAAACAAAGGGTTCTCGCAGCTCGAGGGGATATAAATCCCCTCAAACTTCGAGAAGCCTTTGTAGAACATTGGAATGTTGCTCTGCGGGCCTTTACCAGCCCGTAGAAGCAGAGAGCACTCCATTGTCTGCAATGGAGCTCCCAACATTCCAATGTTATAATACTAGATATACACCTTCGGACCATCTTTCCAAAAATATATAGTTCTCTGCATCTTTAAGTAAACTCAAGAGTCTCATCGTACATATAACTATCTTCAACCACAAAAACCATATCACCATCTAAGTATATGCAAACCGGTCCTATAAGTTAAAAACACATTCACAAACACTTCAGAACACATACCTAACAAATATTACTACCTTATAATTCATATACAGACGAAGCACATTTTCTTAGCTTTTATTTCTGACTACACTTCTCTTCTTTAATAATGTGACTAAAACTACCACAATTTGCAGAATGCAAATAATATAGTTGTGTCTATTTCGCACATGATGCTTAGACATTTAAAACATTGACATTTTAAAGCCATTGCTCATGGTAATTTTCAACAGTACTAACATCTTAAACACATACCAGCTGCCAGATACAGTTAATCTGATATATATTATTTCACATCACTGTGACACTCTTTTTTATTCAAACTCCCATATACATCTTTATTTTGAATGTACATTTTTTAAATAATTATAAAGTTATATACATACCAGTGGATCAACTATGTAGATTATATTGTTGTTTTAGCTCTTTCTGGATAAATTTGATAGTGTTAATATTTGTAAAAACTAAGCACAAGAATGGTTCGACACTCTCATAGAAGGCAACTATAAAATGGCAATCTCATCAACTTTACACTCAATGATCATCAGAAAGGCAGGAAATTAAATCATTTCTTTCATTTTCGACTACTGCATCTTCACTTGTGAATGGTTAGCATCTGTTAACCCTTTCCCTCTGTTTCAAAACGAGGTTCCTGTCTTCGCATGTTCACGAAAAAAAACAGCAGTCTAAACTGATATTTAGCTTCATTTATTAATACTGAATTACAGTTTATTATATGGTCCCGAGTTGGAAATTAAACTTTGGCCGTTACTTAACTTGTGTCTTCACTCTTCATCTTTTATAAAAATGTTCTGTCTCTTTAACACCCGTCAGCTTCAAAACTCTCTTAGCTCAGTGTACCAAGCAATCCAGTGGAACAAGTAGGTCACAAGTTCACAAACCATTCAAGAAGGTAGATGCTACTTCCAAAGGAGACACAGCAGGTGTGGTTTACTCCACAGATTCCAAAGCATATCCATGTATGTATTACATTTCTTTTTTTTAACGACAACCAATAATAGGACTTCTTGCTAAGGAATTCAATACACTAGCTAATTTTATTCAGTTACATGCTGACAGCATCCAATTAAATATATATTTTTGAAAAAAAAACACTTCCATTTCAACAGCTATTCATTTGGAAAGCTACCTTTCAGCTTTCTCCTGACTGCTAATGATCCTTAACCTCAAATTACTTAGGGTGTCCTTACGATGATGGGCAGCTGCAGTGTTGAAAAACGCATTTTATGCATTTCAATGCACAATGTGGCTGGCACCACTCGGTGCCTGCCATCTTTTGCATGGAAATGTACGGGGTACCATGGGTACCCCCCAGTGCAGCTGCACCCTCCCAACAAGAGGGGCCCGCAAGGGGACCCCAAACACAATCCCCACCAGCCTTTTCATGGCGGCATCGCCGCCATGTTAAGGCGCCAGGCTACACACTTCCTAATATGTCTGACGGTGCCAGCTAGGCACTGCCACCTTATTAGTGGCCCTGCTCCACGCACTAGGCAATCTGCGTGATTGCCACTGGCGGGAAAGCGGCAGACAGACTTTGCGTCTGCCGCGATACCCACTGCCATCCTAATATGGCAGTGCGTAAATCTCAATGTGATGGCGGAACGACTGCCACCACTGACCCGCCGGTGGCAATGGTTCCGCCATCGTAATGAGCCCCTTAGAGTGTGGATTGTGGGCCACAGCTATGCCTATTGGGCTAAAGAGGCTGCAAAAAACAAACAGAGGTATTGATGGGGACTTCGATTTACCAGATGTGGAGATTACTCAATTTGGCCAGAAAGGATTAAAGTTAAACAGTTTCTGGCTTTGGATAAATCCATTGTGGATTGCCAACATTCTCACTTCATGATTGTGCACTGTAGTGGCAATGACCTAGGCACACTACCTGGGATAGGGCTGGAAATCATAATGAAAGGTACCTTTGCTGAACCTATGTCGCTTTTCCCTCACACTGCCTTGGTGAATTTTAATATATGCCACAGACAGAAATGGAAGTGGTCAAATCAATTCTATCCACAGATTGATAAAGCCAGGAAAATGTTAATAAAACTGTTTTTGCATTCCTCAGAGACCATTGCATGGCCTGTATCTATAACAACAATCTACATTTTGACATGCCTGGTATTTATATTAATGATGGGGTGCATTTCACAGATGAAGGCAACAGGGTGTTTCTAAGTAACCTGAACCTTGGCATCCAGTTCTATGTGAAGCTGACATATACATGCAATCAACACACCCTAGTACCTGAAATATAGTTATTTTATTTTTTTAATGATCCTATTTTTTAGTTTTTAGAAATCTTCGCAATGATGCCACAATGGTTGTGAGTAAGTCACGAAATCACAAAACAGAAAAAAGCAGACATTCAACCCCCACCAGCACATACAAAAATATTAACTAATAAATCCATTCTAAACTTTGCACTACTCATACTACTACATACAAGCTTCATTAAACACATGTTGAACCTCATGTTTTGTACTAAGTTACTTTAAAATCCATCTTTAAGAGCTATTTTCCTTTTTCGGGGTATATTGGGGGGTTGCGACAATGCTGTTAACCGCGACAAGGGTGCCTTTCGATTAAAGTGAAAAAGACATATATGCACAATTATTAAAGTACTTTACACACTAGGGGTTCACTACTGTACATTTCAAACTCATGTTTTCCTAGTGTATTTCTAGAACAACCATCACTTAAACCCATTTTCGTGGTGATGCTGGAGGTCGCTTTGACGTCAATAATCACGATCCCCGCAGATACGGCATGATAGTGGAAAGCAATAGCAGCAATTCAATAGCTACCACTACATTGAAATGATAACTATATAACTAATTCTAACCTTCACACTAGTTAAATTACTATCTAAATAAGTCTAGAAAAACTATTATCAGAATCTCAATATAATGCAATGTGCAGTTTTTTTATATTTCCACCAATATTTTCAGTGTCTTCACAAAAAGTGTGACATTCCCGCAACAGGACATGTGGGCCGTGCTTGCAGTCATGGCATCATCGTGAATATTGCGTGTGATGAAATGAGTCAATTTTGGACACTTGAGTCACTAACACACCATTTCTCAAAGATGGGGTCAGAGTATCTCCACCCTGACCCCTTATGTTAGTTTTCACACAAATGTTCAACCCCAGGAACCATTCCCGAATGTTAAAATGGCAGCTGCAACTTTCTGTTCAGGTTGCGTCCAGCCAGTCAAAGCATTCCCGATGGCGCACCCATCTGCGATTAATAGCGAAACTACCGCGCAGTATCTGCAACCACATACGAATAGTTAAGTGTTGACTTAAATTTCTCAAAAGCAACTGGACGGATTTGCAACCAATGACAAAAAACACATTCTACATAACATCATCTACCTTTCTGCCAAATTTGGTTTAATTCTGTTCAGTGGTGAAAATGCGTTCTTATGGAAATTAACATTACAAATGCACCCTTTTTTTGTACCCCTATTCCTTGGTACCCCCTGCGCAGATCACTCCCAAAGTTTCCATGACACACAGAACCTACTTTGACACTTTTTACATAAAAATGTAATAAAGATTTCACAAATGATGCCAAAGTACTAGGCAAGTCAAAAAATATTTTTCCTATGTAATCAAGGTCCTAACTATAACTACCTACTGGCAACCGCCATTTATGGCCAGGGTACAAGATATAGTTACTTTAGGGCACACGTTATAGTTAAATGAGATAACTATAATTGGTGAATCAATATGTTTTAACTGATATTTTCACCTATATATTAACCTTTAACCGTTGAAATTTTAGTGAATTTCTAAGGTTTTTAAGGGTAAAGTAACTAATGATTAAAATTCCTAAGTATAATGTCACTTTAACATAATATGTGCATTTGTAAAGCCCACATCAACCAGAAGGGTATCTTGGTGCTGACTAACAGATGTTTACTGTTACCCAAATATTTGGTACTCATTTTATCAAACAAAGAAGGATGAAAAACTGAGTGGACCAACCAGGATTTGAACCTGTGACTATGAGGTCAAACACAGGACCGAAACTGGACACATTAGTCCATTGAGGCACTAGAATCTGCTTTAACGTTTATCTTGTTTCAGTGAATTTCTATTTTTTTTAATGTAAAGTAAGATGTCAGTCACAATGCACGGCATGGGGTTGGGTGCCCTAACCCCGTAGTGGATGGCCTTCGGGCCCTGGGAATCAAAGCTCTACCCACTCCCTCCAAATGGCCCCATGGGTGTTGCAGGAGCTGCCAACATGTTTAAAAAAACTCCTTTTTCCTGTTGGGGGCTGGAGAGGGAACGCCATGGCACCTGTGAGTCCAACTGGGAGCTACCCACTTTTCAACTTTTAGTGGTGCCCTGGTGCCCACCCGGGACACCCAAAAGGCAGTTTTCATTGGACTTGCAGGGGGAATTCCCAGTGCCCATACTGTCCCTGCTGCCATACTTGTTGCTGGGGGAGCTAAGTTCATTATTTCGCTCCCACCTAGGCAGGAGCAGAACTTTTCACTGCTCCTGCTTGTGCAGGAGCAAAGTTCTTTTCATTGGCCTGGAGATTGTGGGTAAGGTATGCTCGCACTTTCTCAGGCCGAGAACTACCGCATCCTGTGAGATGGGGTCCCTGAGACACTGCAACATTTTTGGCCACAGAAGATGGGATGCCCATGGTCAATTATCGCTTGGTGAGGTGGGTCCTACATCCCCTCACCATTTTGAAAATCTTGAAAAATATCAGTTCTGAGGGATGGCGTCTCTGGGCCTTCCTGTGGGTCGTACAGTAGCCCATGCATCCCCCTCTCCAGCCCTACCAGCCCTTGGGTGTAGGGATCTGGAGCCCTCATGAATGTTCTTGAAGGGGGCCATGTACCCCATCCTCCAAAAAATCAAAAATGTGCTGACGCCCTGGCCCACCCTTGTGGTGTTAAAAACAAGACAGTTACTGCTGTTTTTTAATTTTTTAATCTGAGCCTCGGATCAGCGTTTCCCTCCTATCATGCACAGGGCGCAGAGCTACCCTGCCCCCTATATGTTTAGTTTTTCATTGACTTAGGCCAGGGGACTGAGTCCTAGGGTCCTCAAATGCATGCTACCACATCTTTGTTGATGTGGTGGCAGCCAATCAGATCTTATGTCAGGATCTAATGGCACCGCAGATTCTCCGCAGCATGAAACATGCAAGGTTTTTGAACTTTAATTTTTCCAAAACTACTAAATGGATTTACTCTAAGATTTAGCTTCCTACCAAATATGGTGTAATGCCATTCAGCAGTTTTTATGGCTTTGCTGCTCAGATTTCCTAATCAAAACTGAATAGGCAAAATGTGTTTTGGGACCCCATTTTTCACTGCCTCCGCTTGATGGACCACCCCAAAACATAGATAGATAGATAGATAGATAGATAGATAGATAGATAGATAGATAGATAGATAGATAGATAGATAGATAGATAGATAGATAGATAGATAGATAGATAGATAGATAGATTGATAGGCGCCCAAGTCATTGTAAACATTATCTCTTCCTCTCATAATCATTTCATCTTCTGGCTTTAGCCTTTTCGACGCTGATGACGGAACCGCTCCATCATCAGCTGCAGTGGTGCTGTGCTGATGACGGAGCAGTTCCATCATGGCCCGCCCGACGCGCCTGCGTGGCGCTGATTTCGCGCCTGCGCGGTGCGTTCTATTGAGCAGGCGGGGCCATAACGAAACCGCTCCGTCATCAGCACAGCTCACCCGAAGCTGGTGAAGGAGCGGTTCCATCACCAGCGTGTGAGCGCCGCGCGGCCCCCCCGCCCCCTTAGCGCTGCGGCGGAATAGCCGCCGCAGCGAAGATGTTAAATAGAATAACTTGACTAGTGGTAGTAATGGTACTCTAATTCTGACATATTTGATATAATCCTACATAAAATTCCCTGTTCGGCTTTTATCTTGATGATAACAATTTCTAGCCACTGAATTATGTCATAATCTGTATCCCCTCTATTATTTCTGTCTTTGTCTTGTCTAATTGAGTGTGTACCAATTGTGATGGTGGTGGCTAGGATTGAAGCATACTTCAGCATTCATACCAATCAAAATTCCTGTGAATATTTGTGAACCTTTCTGCCCTTTTGCATGTGAAGGTAGACCTACTCTTTCTCTGCATCCAAATCTCATTTGGTCTCCCATTTTGACCTGGGTCTGAGATCATTAATATCACTGCCACTCTGAAAGGTTTTCAAAAGTGACATCTTAAGAATATGTTGGAGAAATCCCATTTCTGAACTTGCTCCTTAGTCACTCTCCTTTTTCACTCAAATATTCATTAACAATTCAAATTCAAAGAAATGTCTTCACTAGGATCATAATTCCTGATATGAGAATATGCTACGACGTTCTTGGCCCCTCTACATCCTACATCCACAGTTTCTACTCAAGCATCATATTACAACGAATATTCCACTTTTCGCATTCTGGGTGTTTCTAATGATGAAGTAATGTTGTATTTCTTTGTCGGTTGATTCCTGAAAGAGACCTAAAATACATTGTAACATCTTGCAACACTGACTGTATTACATTCACAATTTTACATCAATATGCCCCCCAGTTTCATTGCCTTCTTTGTTGGCTTTGTTATATCCAGGTGACTTACTTCGTCCCTTGTGTATCTTGCAGCAATTCATTAAACAGAACTAGAAAGTGTTTATCAGTTACCACGTGTAGGCCTGGGTAGTCTCTCTGAGGAAAAGGCAGACACATCTGTGTGTGTATGTGTGTACACATATGTATATATATATATATATATCTCTTCGTGGGTTGGTGGGAGGAGCAGGTGGCCTGGAGCAGTGCCAACCAAGAATGGAATAATCGGATCGTAGGGTGGCATCGTTATATAGACGATCTTTTTATCATCCTAGATTCCACCATAGAATTAGCCAGTGCATATGTTGATGTTCTAAATAACAATAATGTAAATCTAAGATTTTCTGGCCAGATCAGTAGTACCTCTGTAAACTATTTAGATCTGACAGTTTACATTGACAAAGATGGGAAAATGCAGACAAAATTGTACAGAAAAGAAACTGCGGGGAATTCTACGCTCTGTGCTGCAAGTGGTCATCCCCGTAAATTAATTGACAGTATTCCTTATGGGGAACTATTAAGGCTAAGAAGGAATAACTCTAATGATGAAGACTTTGTGAGGGCGGCGGATGCTAGCCTGACACGATTCGAAATAAGGGGGTACAATGATGTTGTATTAACACGAGCCTATGAGAGAGTTAAGAAAATGAGAAGATCTGAGTTGTTGAAACCGAAAGTGATTGCAAAATCGAATAATGGGACGTTTCGTTTAATCACTACTTTCTCTCAAAATGCGGGGCAAATTAAGAAAATCTTAAAGAAAAATTGGAATATCCTTTTGTCCGATAACATCATTAAGGCTGATCTACCTACTAACCCCTTAGTTACCTTCAGGAAGGCGAGATCCCTGAGGGACCATCTGGTCTCAAGTCATTTTCTTCAACCAGGAGAAACCTCCAAACTGCCTGCTCTTAATGGTTTTTACCCATGTGGCCGTTGCAAGGCTTGCAAATTTAGCAAGCGGACACTCGCCTATAAAATACCTGGATTGGCGAATCCTAAACGGATTATGAAATTTCTAACATGCAATTTACTGTCTTACTTGTCCGTGCGGCTTGAACTATATCGGCAGCACGACCAATGCTGTTAAGCTGCGTATTTTGGAGCATATGCGTGCGATCGCCAAGAAGGACGAATCTTACCCTGTAGCAAGGCATTTTGAAAGGATGCATGGGAGCAACAGGGACCTGTTGTCCTATGTTTGCCTTGACAGTGTACCGGTTAACATCAGAGCGGGTGATAGACTCTTAAAACTCAGACGTCTTGAATCTAGGTATATCATAGATATGCAGAGCAAAAATCCCAAAGGTCTCAATATGCATGAAGATCTAGCAGTACATTTAGGCTGACATGCATAGTGACATGATAATTCTGAGATTAGTATCTTATTGAGTGTACCTGTAATCACCAAAATGCCTTTAGATCCATCCATCCTGCATGATATTATAAATGTCATAACAGATTAAGATATGTACAGATGAAAATTTTGAATCTTTTTAAGACAATGTTTTTTAAATATGTGTTTTGATTTAGCTCATACAGGGCGAGATGAAATGTTTTTGATATAACGACTCTGCCTAAAACCAACCCATAACGGGCGTATTTGTATAACATGCGTAGTTAGGACTATCTTAGCCCATCGTGGGCTTTATGCACCTTGGATTTATTTAAATAATCTATGTATATATGTATATAGTGTATATGGATGGGCCAACTATCTGGGTATTGAACACCCGTATTGCTGCGATATCCGTCACTACATGTTAAGATGGCGGCCTTTTGTAGATATGTATGATAGTCCTCTCTTGCTTTTGATCATATGTATGACGTCTTTATAGGCAGACAGGCGCCGCGGCTCCTTGCACAATTTGAAGAAGCCCTATGGCGAAACGCGTCGTTGTTGCTGTGCAGTTCCCGAAATAAAATCATCGTTGGAACTAACCCCTGCGAGTGCTACTTTCTTTATGGGGTAAATCCCATGGATACTTAGGAGCTTGGATATATATATATATATATATATATATATATATATATATATATATATATATATATATATATATATATATATATATATATATATATATATATATATATATATATATATATAGAAGTATACATGTGTGTGTGTGTGTGTGTGTGTGTGTGTGTGTGTGTGTGTGGGTGGGTGTGTGAACTTCAACATGCATAAGTACGTTTGAGTTTTATTTTTCAGCTGCATGCGATTCCCCATAGGAAAGCTAATATAAAAAGAGAGACATAAAACATAATCAAAAGAGAGACGTGATAGTTTGTCTCTTTAGATGTATATGTATATTTTTTTTGTTACTTCCCGCATTTGACGCCTTTCATTCAAGCATGCATTTAAATGTCCTTTCCAGGCTGCTCTCTGAGCACAGCTTTTCAGCTGTGTTGCTCTTCACCAACCAAAGGGAATTCAATAAACTCATGGCCAGGATAGCTAAAAACCCCGAAGTTATCGTGAAAAAATCAGACAAAGGAGGCAATATTGTCCTGTGGCCAAAAGTCCAATATGAAACTGAAGCTAAAAGACAATTGGAAAATAGGGAATGTTACGAAATAACTACCCTAAAGAACTACGCTAAGGCCAAAGACAATATCAAAAAAGAACTATCAAAATGGCGCAATGAAGGATTAATCACCAAAGAGGAATTCGATTTTTTATTTAATGCCATCCTAAAATTCCCTTCTTATATCTGTTACCTAAGCTGCACAAGGGGGTCAATCCTGTGCCTGGACGTCCAATAATTTCCGCAATTGACAGTATGGCAGGACACGTGAGACAGTATATTGATTTCTTCCTTCAGGACCTGGTAAAAACTATGCCATCTTATTTGAAAGACACAGGAGACTTCCTAACTCATATTAACAACATGCCATGGAATCCTGATTTACTGTTATTAACTCTTGACATTGAATCGCTTTATACAAGCATACAACATGATTGTGGAATGTTGGGGGTGGAACATTTTTTGAGCACTCGTCCAATAGAATATGCTTAACACAACAAAATGCTTGTATCTCTAATCAGATGGTGCCTTGACAACAACTATTTCTCATTTGGAAAGAACTTATTCCGACAAAAGCAAGGCGTAGCCATGGGGGCCTGTTTTTCCCCGAGCTATGCGTGCTTGCACGTAGGGTTCTGGGAAAGACAGGTCCTCAGGGGGGAGCACAATACACTTTACAACCAAAGAGTCGTTTCCTGGCTTAGATTTATTGATGATGTTTTCGTCATATGGAGGGGTGACATAGAAAGTGCTAATAGATTTGTGGAAAAATTGAATAATAATGTGTTTAATTTGCACTTTACTTCACACTGCAGTAGTACCACTATTCAATTTCTGGATGTACAGGTACAGGTAGAAGGTAATAAACTAGTCACCACCGCATATAGGAAACCTACAGCAGGAAACGCGATACTTCATGCCTCCAGCGCGCACCCACGACATTTAATTGCAAGTATCCCCTATGGAGAAATCTTGCGTCTCAAGCGTATATGCAGCACTGATAATGTATTTGAAAGATGTAAAAATGAATGCATAGAACGCATGAGACTCAGAGGTTATACAGAAAACATCTTGTCTAAAGCAATCGAGAAAGCCAATGCGAGACCTAGAAGCACTTTACTATCGATTGACACTGAACTTGAAAGTGCAATAGTTGAAAAAAGAGAGGCACCGAGATTAATTGTAACTTACAGCAGGCAGGAACGTAAAGTTTGTTCAATCCTAAATAGGAATTGGCCCATTGTCTTGACAGATAGTGTATTGAAATGTGAATTACCTGACAGGCCCAATGTTACATTTAGAAAAGCGAAGAACATGGCCGCACTTCTCGCGAACAATACGGTGATTGGGGCTCCAACCGGGAGTGCTTGGCTCCCAGTTAAAAATGGATTTTTCAAATGTACTACATGTAGAGCCTGTAAGTTTGGTTTTAATACCGCCAAATATAACACCCCTTTTAAAATTGGAAATCAGGTGATTAAAGGCAAATATGACTGCCGCACTGATTATGCAGTCTATGTCCTCACGTGTACCTGTGGGCTTAGGTACGTTGGTAGTACCAAGAACCAGGTGCATGTGAGGATACTACAACACATTAGAGCTATCATAAATAGCGACCCTGCCTACCCAGTGGCCAGACATTTCAAGAACATACATAATAAGGATGTGAAATGTCTCACTTACTTTGTCATTGACACAGTACCTGAACAAAAAAGAGGAGGAGACAGAGACAAACTTCTAAGACAAATGGAGACCAAATATATCCTTAATTTAAACAGTAAGTCCCCACATGGTCTTAATGACAGAGAGGACATGCATACGTTCCTATAGTAACTCCTTTATTTTAGAACCTGATCCATTGCTAACTTGCCCAATATTAGTGTAAACTGTTAAATGAAACTTGAAGAGATTATATAGGAGCTTCCTATTCATAATGTTGATAGTAACATTCATTTAATTTGTCTATTTTAATCACTACACATTTTTCCTAGTTTTTTATCACTTGGATTCACTAGCACTTTATACAGGGACCGGATTTCTTATAGAATTACTACACTAGTGGGCTTACATTCGGGACCGCATGTTGCCCAAATAACTTTGCACTAGTATCTACATGTTTTTATAATCGACATGTCATAGAGATACAAACTCATTTATGAGGTTCTCTTCAGCTCAATACTACACAAGAAGTGTTTTTTGGCATTTATGCTCAAAATTGATTTACACTGATTTGCACTGAAAACCTTGCAATTGGTTGCACACTTATGCATATATTTGCACATGTTATCTAATAGAATATATATTTTTGTATCATATATATATATTTTATAGTAACAGGTTTTAAATTACAATGAAATTTATAACATATTATTGTTATTGAATTGTAATGTGTATATATGAATTATGCTTATTTATTGCCAGAATTTGCACTTCGTCATTATTATTTTTTGTGCATTTATGCCTCAAATATTCAAAATAAGTACTTGCTGAATTTAAGAATATATTAAATTTCTGACATTGTCTGTACTTATGTAAGAAATAAGAAGATACGCGAAATATGTTCTGATCCCTGTTATTCATGCACTCATTGCACTTTGTAGTATATCTTCACTTTTTATTACATCACGTGCTAATAATCACCAATGAAACCAGTATTTAATGTGAGGTGGAAACCTTTGTCGACATGTGATCAAGGGCATCCTGTGCCCGAAACGCGTCATGCCGAAATAAGACCTTTGGAGGATAATAAATCTACCTTCTAAACACTATCTACTGCGTGGTGGTCCGTGTATCTGTGGTGGTGGCGATATACCGGTGAAACTGAGACTGGAAATATATATATATATATATATATATATACATAGATATAAGTATATATGTGTGTGTGTGTGTGTGTGTGTGTGTGTGTGTCTCTGTGTGTCTGTGTGTGTGGGTGGGTGTGTGAACTTCAACATGCATAAGTACGTTTGAGTTTTATTTTTCAGCTGCATGCGATTCCCCATAGGAAAGCTAATATAAAAAGAGAGACATAAAACATAATCAAAAGAGAGACGTGATAGTTTGTCTCTTTAGATGTATATGTATATATTTTTTTGTTACTTCCCGCATTTGACACCTTTCATTCAAGCATGCATTTAAATGTCCTTTCCAGGCTGCTCTCTGAGCACAGCTTTTCAGCTGTGTTGCTCTTCACCACAAGGTCGTCTCCACCCTGCTGCACTGACAACATTGGCACAAAGACGTGTGAGGTTACTGCACTGAACGTGTGATCAAGAAAGACAAAAGGCTTAGCCTCACCTAAATGGCCCCTTTAAACCAGGAACAACAGAAAATGCAGTCCTACACCTCACCCTTGCAATTTACCAATGGGCAATACTCCATGACATCTACACAGCATCCCTTTCCTAAAATCATATGTATTGCATTTGTTAGGAAGCCCTGTTACCATCCTCCAAACGCCTGTGTCTGCATCTCCACCTTCCAGCCACTGCACTGCAGTCAAAACACTTCCAATGTCTGGAAAGCTGTTCTTATTGTCTATCATGTGCCAGTACAATACATCGACACAAAGCATACAAAGCATCCAAATGGATCTCACTCGGCTTTATCATTAATACTATGAGACAAACTTGAGGATGAACCTCAAAAACACCCCCTCCAGCATCTGCAGAATCTTCTCTACAATGTGTATGTCATTAACTACTGAATCTTCTAACATTGCCATGATCTTGAGGTTACTGCTTCCTTGAGTGCAGCCTAGTGTTCGATACCTCCCTACATGGGCACCCAGCAATTACTTTTCAGTACCACTTTGATCTGATCAACTGAGCTGGCTGGAGTGGTGGTCTAGAGTAGCAGTGGACAGGTTGCTTGACTGATTCTTGTGCCTGTCAAAAATACCTCATAAGGCACTATCTTCACACACAAATAATATTGTTTCATTCTACAGTCACAAATGTCATGCTATCTCGAAAATGTCCTTTGTATACCTAACTTTTAGCATGTAAAGAGAACCTCCACTTGAAACTTCTGATTGACGCCTCTCCGTTTTTCTTTCATATGGCTCACTTCTCCTCTTCCATCCCTTAGATGCCTGCTCTCTCTGAGCACAATCTACCCCTGTCACATGCATGATTGCCTTAATCTCTATTATTGTATTTCTGCAAACCCCCCACTACTCATTTTCAAAATTACATTTTCTATTTCCTTTGAAAATCAGACCATGCAACCTAACAATAGCACATCTCCTCTAGCCATCTATCACTCTCACTACCCCTATGTGTAAGCAACCCAGTCCTGGACCCATGAAAATGAGCCTGAATGTGCTTTGCCAGCCAAGCTGAGGTCATTTGGACAGAACCCATACAGAATGATGCATTTCCTCACAGCTCCTCTTCGGAACTGCTGCTGTGTGATGTATGTCTGATGCAGGACTTTGCACATAGCCCACAGTCTCTTTGGAACCGCCACTGTGTGATGCATTCTTGACAGAGGACTTCACTACGCAATCTCCTCAATGACTAAGCAGGACCTCACATTGCAGCTTTGCAGCTACACTTTGGTCTTGCTGCTGTGCCATGTATCCTTGACACAGGACTTTGCATCATAGCTTCTATGGAAACGCTGGTGTGCTACACATCTTCAGTGCAAGACTTTGCACTGCAAGTCCCTCTTCAATGGTATCCTCGATGGCGATGCAAGCCTAGCATCAGAGCCTTGCAGCTCCTTTGAACTGTGACACATCCTCTAAATGGGATCTCACAATTCTCTGCAACCACGATTTAAGATACTTTGTTCAGCAGCCTAACATGGTTCTGTAGAACTGCCTTTTTTGGAGACCCCCCCACTAGGGAAGTCAAAGCCAGTGGCGCAGGGAAACGCTTTGAATCTATGGGTCCTTCTTGCATCAATCATACATTACCAAAGAGACCAGGACAACCAGCCGTGGAGGGAAGCAAGTAATTTTTTAGCTCGAGCTAAGGACAGAGGTCCCAGAATGGTACAAAGACAATTCTACGGAGACTGCTACTTACTTCAACGCATGACATATATTTAGCACAGCCTCGTGCTTCCTCTATCAGTTGGTGTGGTCACAGGGCACAGCCTCGTGCTTCCTCTGTCAGTTGATGTGGTCACAGGGCAGCTAGTCATGACAGGTTGAGTTACCAACAATGGACAGGATGTGGCGGAGTCTCTGGCACAACTGGGGGGTGAGGCACACAGGCAGCTTCTCGGAATTGGCTCGACCACAAGGAGGAAGGAGGTTTGAGCAAGCTTCAGCAGGGACATGAAAAGCAATTCTTCACCAAGTTGCCGAGAGCATGGCAACACAAAATGGAGTCTTGTAGGCACTACGAAAATTCAGTTCAACAGTTCCCTCCTTTTGCCATGCAAAGGCAACAATTACTCATCATTTACGTCAATGTCCATCATTTCCTGGACCTCTCTTTCCATCATCATCATGGCAGTGCGATTGTTTTGTTTCATTGGTCTGGATGTCAGGGAGGTCGCACAGAGCTCACAGAGTGCGGGCATGCACTGCACACAGAGGCAGCAAGAGAACAATGCAGCTGCAATGATAGCGACAAAGATCATTATTTTCCATCCCCACTGGGATACCAAGCTCCAGAACCAGCTTGTCAGAGACCACGACCCTTCGTCTTGATGGATATCAGAAGCTATCCTATGCAGTTTTTTGTATCGCTTGATAGACTGTCGGTGCATTATCCGGGATAAAAATGCAGCAACTTGTCTTGATCAATGTACAAACCCCCCCACGGTCTATCAGTACAATGTCAAGCGCCATTCGATTCGGCAAAGTCATGAGGTGGTCTGCTTGAAGTTCTGCCGTGATGTTGCTGAGGGCACAGGCAGTTGCATTTATGGTGGCCTCTACCACTCTCGTGAGGTGTCGCAGATTGCGGCTGTTGATCATAGGGCCCCAAAAGGGGAGGAACCCTTTAGCAAAGTCCCCAAACTCTTGGCCAGCTGTGTCATCTATGTCAACCACACCTCTCTTCTGGATGTGGTGTGTTGCATCAGCTGTGTAGGTGGCAGGGAGTAGCCATGCAATTTAACAGGTGCCGGCCCAGGATTTTGGCAGCCTGGTTTAGGCCTTGTTCCCACACACAAAGTACGTGTTCAGCAAGGACACCAGAGCTGGGGAAGTTGAACCATTCAGCTGTAGTGTGTAGGCGCAGTCACTTCGCCCTACCCACACTGTTACATTGCCCTTTACACAGTACTTTCGGGGTTGCGGGTAGACAGGGAGATCTCTGATGGGTGGCAGTCTTTTCTTTCCCCCACCATTGTATATGTTTGATGGGAAAAAGGACCCATGATGGTTTTCATACTAATTTTTCTCTGCTGAGTTTTTGTCCATGCCTGGCCAATTTGCAGCCATGATGTGGCAAAATGCTTGTCTGCTGCTCATCTTCCCCACATATCTCGTGATTGTGTCACCTGAATAGAATGCATCAAAGAACACAGTTTACCAGCTGTAGGCAGAGTCAGTTCGAGAGAATGGAGCAGGAATCAGGGCCATCCCGGTGCTTGCAGTATGTGGCAGCAGACCACATACCCAACAGTTTGTTTTGTTCATCACAAGCTGGTGCTGGTGTAGCATCTGGACGAAGGTGTTGTTGAAGAACCCTGTTCTTCTGTTTGTCTCATGGGTGGGTGGTGGCACATGCTGGTGAGGAGTCTCTGTGGAGGTAGGAGACTCAGGTGCTTTAGCATGTATCACCCACCCGATGCAGGCCAATATCAGTGAATTAGTTAGTAGTACCATTAGACAGAGGGGGTATGGCCACATATTGTCTTTATGCATTTTCGTTTTCTTGCTTCTTTGCTTTTAAGCTTTCAGTGTTCATTTTGTTCATCGTCTGCTTCACGTGGTCTTCCCTAGGGGCTGCCTGTGATTGGTGGTTGCTTCGCCGATCAGTGATTCCGTCAGTCCTATTGACACGCTCCGGTCCGCTGTATCAGCTCCGGCCTAGAAAGTTTTGCCGGTGTATCACAGCCCTGCAGCAAATTGTCCAACCATGTCAAGCAGAGGGCAGAGACCCTCGTCTCTTCAGTCCTTTTTTTCTGGGTCGGAGGTTGTATCGGGTGGACCCAGGTGTCGTTTGTTCAGTAAACAAATGTTCTGTGTGTTCAGTGTCTCGTAACCTCAGGTGCGGAGGGACGGCAGATTGCAGGATGTCGTCGTCCTCTTGTTCTGATGAAGCCCAGGAAACGTTGGCGTCACTGAAGGGTGCAAAACGTGGGATTTTTTCGCATTCGTTGCCACCCAGACCTTTCTTGGCCCACTGGTCATTTGGCAGTGGTAGAGCCACTTTCTTGCAGTGCACGCCGTGGACCCAGTTTTTTCTTCCTGCCACATTCACTGCAGACCTCGTTGCTAGCAACACTTGCTGGGGCGGTTTCCACCTGGGCTCCAAGTTCTTAGTTCTTTGGAAGTTGCGGACACATACCCAGTCACCCTGTAGGATGGTATGACCAGGACCCTCGGGTCTGGGTTGCAGGATATCTTGCACCTGACGATGGATGAGACGTAAATTAGTGGTCAATTCATGCAAGTAATCAATCAACATCGGGTATTCAATGTCAGAGTATTTGTTTGGGCGTGGCACTCCCCAAACGTTTGCTGGCCGACCAAACACTATTTCGTACGGAGAAAGACCTGAACGAGAATGTGCTGCGGCTCTGGTTGATAGGAGACCGAGTGGCATCCTACCAGGGTAGTCCGGTGTCAGCCAGTATTTTTGCCATTTTCAATTTTAAAGTACCATTCTGGCGTTAAACTAAACCTGCTGACTGGGGGTGATTGGCAGCGTGGAACTTTTGTCTGATCCCCATCCCTACACAGACTTTTCTCATTACCTCCCCTGTGAAGTGACTTCCGTTGTCGCTCCAGATAATTCTGGGCATTCCAAATCTTGGAAAGAACTCCTTCAACAGTATCTTTGCGGTACTTATGGCAGTGTTGTCTTTCAGGGGGTAGGCCTCAATCCACTTGCTGAAGGAACACACAACCACCAGGACATATCGGAGACTATTGCACCTCTCCATATGTATATAGTCTGTCTGGAGTACTTCGAAAGGATGAGATGGAGGTGCAAAATTTCCTGCGAGTGTTGGTGTGCCTTTTCCTGGGTTGTGCATCAGACAATTCATGCAATTTCTGACTAATCTTTCAGCGTATTTTGGGATGTGTTTGTTTTCCCATACTGGCGCTAGTAATTTGCAGATACCTTTTGCGCTAATGTGGGCCGGGCCAATGGCCATAGTAACTACTGGTAAAACATAGGCATCTGGTAATAACCATCGCTGTTGTTCAGATACAGCCGTCCTCATTCAACAGGCCTGTTTGTTCTTCCCAGAGGGCTTTTTCCACTCTGGTTGCCTCTGTGTAATATGTTGTACTCATGTACACGCGCTTAACCTTAATGTACACGCGCTCACCGCGCGCACTTGTTATGTTATGACTTTGACTTCATGCGCACTCTTTCTGTTAGGTGCGCATGCTGTCTAATGGTTGTTTATAGATTGTTATTTGTTGAATGTGTATTCTCGTGAGGGCAGCCTTGTACTCTCTTGCATGAATGGTTTAACATTTCTGTTTGCCGTTGATGCTTCAGAGAGGAAGGACGCTCTCCCGTGGTGTTGTAAACTTTAGCTGGAATAAACATTATCTCGTCTTACAACTGGTTTCCAGAGGATTATTTATGTCATCCATTCCCACTTCAGAATTGGTGACGTGGATGGGACAATTTTGGCGATTTTAAACAACACCACAAAGCTTTTGTGCTCCTCATTTCACAGAGAAAGTTGGAAAAGCAAGGAAAAATATACTCAGTGTTACACGACTTGGAATTCATGATTTTCGCTTCGAAAAGGAAAGCGGAATATGTCGTTTTCAGCGTGATGTAGCGTGAGTGAAGAATACGGAGCTCAACTTTCAACGTGAAACGACGATTTGGGAAGCACCTCTCATAGGGTGAGTGAGTGTTTCTGCATGAGCCTATTTCATTGGCTAACAAACGCGTGGCCACTCCCCTCAACCACAACAATTGGTTTATTGGCATTTTCTTGTTGTTAATGGATACCGGAGCACGATTACTCTGTTTGAAGGAGGACTACACAAACAAAAACTAACTGTAAGTTTGAAAAAGGCTATTTTTATTAACAAATATCCGATTTAGAGACTAGAACAGTCATATACTTAGACTAAAATAGCCAGAATTCAATAATTTAACACTATTCACGTTTTATCTATTTTAAAAAATATAAACCTCGTATTGGTAATGGCAAGGCAAGAGATATTTCAATTGGAGCATTTTTTACCACATCAAGGTAAACCTAAGGAACCTTGGAAACTATGGTTAAAGTCGTTTGAAAACTATCTAATAGCCATAGATGCTGAAGACTGTTCTTCTAAGTGCAAATTAGCCATTTTGTACAACTTTTTGGGGAGAGCTGGTCGTGAGACTTTTAATAATCTACCAGTTACTATTCCACCTCCGGGTCAAGGTGAAGGTTGGAATGTTTATACAGATGCCATTGAGAGGTTTAACAAAAAGTTTTGGGAACAACCAAGAGTAATGTTAGAGAGGTTCAACTTCAGAAAGAAGAAACAGAACTCATATGAATCTGTTGAAGAATACATTTCTGTTCTGAGAAACTTGGCATCGGAGTGTAACTTTGGAGCAGAACTTGACTATCATATAAGAAATCAGTTTGTTTATTCTTGTTTTCATAAAAATATTCAGGAAAGGATTCTTAGCTGCAGAGACCCAACATTGGCTGAGGTTATTGTCATGGCGAAGGTAATAGAAAGATCCTTCGTTAATTCAAGTTGTCTAAATCATAAAAAAATTTCTCCTATTAATGTGGTTGAACAAGACTCTTCCATTAATAATATTTCTTACAGTTCAAGGTTTACTAAACCTATTCAACTCAGACAGAACAAAGCTTCAACGTACTGTTACAGGTGTGGGGCAAAATCACACTTAGGTGATAGTCCCATTTGTCCAGCATTAGGTAACAAATGCACAAAATGTGGAAAGATGGGTCATTTTTACAGTGTGTGTAAAAGTAAGAGAATTATCAGAGTTAAGTTCTTTAGATATTAAAGAGATTTCAAGTGAAGAGTGTGCTGAGCATAATCACATTCTCTCAAATAGTATGGAGAAATTGATGCTCTCTGTTGATACTGAAAATGTAGGTACCTCTGAGGAGAAAGTCAAGGAACAACTGGGTGAATTTATTATAGGTGATCTACAAATTGAAATGATGGGCGATTCTGGAGCACCAGTTACTATTATTTCAAACATACTATTTGAGAAACACTGGTCTTGTAAAAAGTTGGAAAAACTAGACAGTATTCCTAAATGTTATGGGGGACAGAACATTGAAATGTATGGCTATTTTACTGATTTTGTTTCATGTTTAGGAAGGACATTTTTTACAAAGGTGTATGTGGCGCATGAAGGTAAGCTCTTTATTGGCTGGCAAGACCTAGCTAAAATGGGGTTAAAGTTAGTTCCAGGTGCAGACAATCCCATTCAAATCAATAATGATGTTTCTATTGCCTCTATTGATGATTCAAATGACAATAATGTGTCATGTTTTACAACAACAATACATAATGAATTTCCAAAGATTTTTACGATACGCATTGGAAAGATTACAAAGGTGGAGCATTTTATAAAGTTAAAAGAAAATGCTATTCCCATTATACACAAGGCAAGACCCATTCCTTTGAGTGTAAGAAGTGATCTGAAGGTGTTACTTGATAAATTCGTGGAAGAAGGGATCATAACTCCTACTGAGCCTTCTGAATGGGTAAGTCCCATTGTAATTGTGCGGAAAAAGGATAACTCAATTTGTTTGTGTGCTGATTTACGCTCACTCAGCAAAAACATAATAGTTGATTTGTCATCCTTTACCGAAAATACAGGATTTATTATCTAATATTTCTGGTGCCACTTGTTTCGCAATCCTTGACTTAAAGTCGGCGTATCATCATATTCCTTTAGCCACACCTTCCACTGACCTTACCACCTTTATTACACCTTTTTGGGCATACACATACCTTAGTTTACCCTTTGGTTTAGCCTCTGTGGCAAGCGTGTTCCAGAGGTTTATGGATCACATTTTAGCAGGCATTGTCTCAGTTCAGGCTTACCAAGATGATGTCTTGATTTACTCAAAGGACAGAAGTGAACACATTATTACTCTAAGAAAGGTACTTGAAAAGTTCAGGAAATTTGGAGTAACACTGGGTGCAGATAAGTGCAAATTTATGGTACAATCACTTGATTATTTAGGGCACACCATTTCAGCTTCTGGTATCAGACCAACATTTTCTCTTACAAAAGCAATTGTTGAAGTGGTAGTTCCTCAAAGCAAAGACCTACTTAGGTCATTTCTAGGTATGACAGAATACTATTCTAGGTTTATCTCAAATTATGCACAAGTTGTTCAACCTCTATGTCTTCTTATGCTATCTGTGGATGCGAGTCAAAAAGGATTAGGGGCGGTACTATGTCAATGGGTCAATGGGAAAGAGAACACAGTGGCTTTCTCTTCAAGATCTCTCTCTATTGTGGAATCAAACTACAGTACAATAGAGAGAGAGGCTTTGGCATGCACCTGGGCTGTGGAAAAGTTTAGAACTTTTATTTGGGGTACACAGTTTGAAATCTTCTCAGACCACAAACCTTTAATTCATTTATTATCAGGTAATGGCACAGGTAAAGCATCATCAAGGTTGGTAAGATTATTGTCACATTTGCATGAGTATAATTTTATTATTAAGTATATACCAGGTGGTCGCAATACAAGAGCAGACTGTCTTTCTAGGTTATCATTAGAGGATAACTCTTCACCTTCAAGATTTGAAGATGTAGAATGCGTGGTTGCCACAATTGAGGATGTCATCACCTATCTACCTCATGTAACCAAAGATGATTGGCTTAAAGCCTTTGCAGAGGATTCTACTCTTCAGGCTGTCAAAAACATGAATGTGTCTGGGTGGCCTAAAGAAAGATCTTTACCTTTCCCCTTGAAGTCCTTTGCACAAGTCAGTGAAGAGCTTTCTATAGTCTAGAGTTTAGTCATGCGTGGGGATTTGGCGGTACCTCCCATATCACTACGAAAAAGGATTTTTGACATAGCACATGAGGGGCATTTAGGCATAGGTGCGACAGTCAGAATGTTAAAAGAAAGTTTTTGGTGGCCTGCTTTAGAATCAAATGTTACCAATTGGATAAATGCATGTAGTACATGTCTTATATCAGACAAGCACTGGAAAGTTGCAAAACGTCCTCTACACAATGTACCGACACCCGAAGAAGCATGGACAAAATTAGCACTGGATTTTGCAGGTCCGTTTGATCTACTCCCTAATGATAAGAAATACATTTTGATTTTAGATGATTATTATTCAAAATGGGTGGAATTTGAATTTTGTTCTTCAGCCAGTTCTACTTCTGTGATCAACTTTTTGTCAAGAATCTTTATTACTGAGGGCTTCCCATAAGAGGTGGTCACAGATAATGGCTCACATTTTACATCAAGAGCTATGGAGAACTTTTTGTTCACTCATGATATTAAACATTTAAAGGTTGCATTATATTCTCCAGCAGCCAATGGTTAAGTAGAACGAATGAATAGAGTCATCAAGGAAGGAATTCAGACGGCCTTGGCTGAAAAAGTACCTGTTGACATATTCCTGAAGAAGAAGTTTTGGGCATATCTCATTACTCCACACACGACATCAGGAGTTTCTCCGTTTAGGCTTCTAAGGAAAAGAGACCCTAATAATACTCTGTGTCCTTCATGGATTAAAAACTTGAGAAAAAGTGACAACTCGTGTATGGTTCGCAAAGATAAAGAAAACATGCTTAAAAGCGTTTGTGTTAAACAAGCTGTTAAGAAAAAAAATTATGATGGTAAGAATTGCAATTATTATTGTGATTTCAAAATTGGAGACTGGGTTTTGATTAAATCTCCAATGAGAGTTAAGAAAGGGTTGTCAAGGTTTTCTCTTCCTGTACAAGTTTTGAAAATTTCAAAAGGATCCTTATTTCTTGGTCAAAAAGGTTGGTGGAGCAAGAGAATGTTGGTGAAATTATCACCTGATCAAGCTAGAAAGATTATTGAAAAAAAAAGAAATGTTGCATGAGTTACACTTTTCACATTTTTTGGATGATTTGGGCGTGCAAAATGAGTTTTCTATTGGTCCGGATATTCAAAGTCAAACTGATCGAAATCAAAATTCAGGAAACTCTTTTACTAATTCAATAGTGAATAGCAGTTCTGATAATAGCAATTCTTTATGTCATGATGTTACATCTGCTAATACTGAAACAGTAAGACCAACACGTAACTGCTCTTTTCCTTCAAGGTACAGAGACTTTTATTTATCCTGATCTTGTTTTATTTGTTTATGAAAGGGGGAGGGTGATGTAATATGTTGTACTCATGTACACGCGCTTAACCTTAATCAACACGCGCTCACCACGCGCACTTGTTATGTTATGACTTTGACTTCATGCGCACTTTTTCTGTTAGGTGCGCATGCTGTCTAATGGTTGTTTATAGATTGTTATTTGTTGAATGTGTATTCTCGTGAGGGCAGCCTTGTACTCTCTTGCATGAACGGTTAAACATTTCTGTTTGCCGTTGATGCTTCAGAGAGGAAGGACGCACTCCCGTGGTGTTGTAAACTTTAGCTGGAATAAACATTATCTCGTCTTACAACTGGTTTCCAGAGAATTATTTATGTCATCCATTCCCACTTTACACTCTGCCTGTATCTCTTTCACATTTTCAATGGTGTCCTCATGCATTCCCTTCTCTGGCACCCAGTTTGAGGGGCCCGCTACATACATGCGGGTCGAGACATCTTTGGCTGTCTCTTTCGCAGTCTGGTCGGCGAATGTATTACCCCTTCCTATGTCATCGGTCACTTTCTTGTGGGCACTACATTTGATCACTGCTACCTTTGAAGGGAGAGTCAATGCTCCTAACAATCTGGTGACCAGATGACCATGCTGTATTTTAGTACCGTGGGAAGTGAAAAATCCCTTTTCCGCCCAAAGGCGCCCAAAGTTATGGGCCACGCCAAAAGCGTACTGGCTGTCAGTGTAGATGTTGATGGCCATTTCTGCACTAAGTTCACACGCCCTTATTAGTGCCACCAACTCAGCGGCTTGTGCTGATTGGTAAGGTATTCTGTCACTCTCCACTACTGTCTGTAAAGTGGTGATAGCATAGGTGGCAGTCGTGCTACCATCAGGGAGTTTAAAACAAGAACCATCCACATACAGGGTACCATCAAGGTCAATGAGGAGTATGTTAGTTAAATCCACATGACCTTTTGTTTCTTCTTCCGTCCGGAGGACGCAATCATGTGGATCTGAATTAGTATCACTATCAACAAAAGGTATCAATGTGGCTGGATTCAGTTTGATGCAGCGGCGGATGGTGATATGGTTGGCTAAGAGAGTTAGTTCATATCCGGACAAACGTGCACTAGTGAGATGTTGGGTTTTCGTTCTGTTTAACAAAGTGTCAACTGCGTGAGGAACCATGACTGTAAGTGCGGTATCTAAGACCAGGCCAGCAGATTGGTGAATGGATATGCTGCTCTTAAGCAACTGGAAAGTGCGCGGGCCACGGGATCTAGTACTGCAGAAAAATATGCACAGGGGCGTTGTTTGTCACCAAAATACTGTGTCAATACTGATAATGCGCAACCATTGTGCTTGTGTACAAAAAGAGTGAAGGGTTTCTGATAACTAGGAGTGCCTAGGACTGGGGCCGAACACAAGGCCTTGTGATTGAACTGTGCCAGATGTAGGAGCAAATTCATTGTAGCTTCTTTACATAATGCCTCTGTGTCTGCCGCTATCAGCAAGTCATCAACATACTGAAGTAATGCGGTGCCTTGGGGTAGGGTCAGGGAATCAAGTTGGCCCTTGAGGGCCTGACTGTAAATCGAGGGGCTCTCTGTGTATCCTTGTGGAGCTCTGCAGAACCGAAAACATTGTCCTGCCAATGAGAATCCAAAAAGATCTCTACTCTGTTTATTGACTAGTATGCTGAAAAAGGCGTTCTTTAGGTCTATGACAGAGAAGAAACATGCATACGGGGGAACCATAGTAAGTAGGGTGGTGATATCTGGGACCACAGGGAACTGGGGAACTACTATTTTGTTTATCTCCCGTAAGTCGATGACGAAGCGATAAACAGGGGGCTTGGAAGGGTCAGAGCGTTTCAGGACAGGCAGAATTGGGCTATTGCACACATTTCCTCTTGTTTCCTCGACCACACCCTTACTGACACGCTCGGAAATGACCTGCAGCAATGCCCTATCTCCTTCTTTGGGTATTTTGTACTGTGGGAGTCGGGGAGGGCGAGCATTTTCTTTCAGGGTAACTGAAAATGGGGGTATTGACAAAAGGCCAACATCAGTATCATCTTGGGCCCAAAGGGCTGGGAGGGCCATTCTGGAGCTATTTGATTCGGGCGGCTAGGTATACTGGATTAGTGGTAGGGGTACCCATAGTGATGTGAACCCCATCGGGAGAACAGTATATGGTCGCATGCAATCTTTTTAGTAGATCTAAACCCAACAAGTTTTCACCACATGTGGAAGTCAAGACTAAAGGGGAGTCAACTGTGTAGGGTCCTATCGTTAGTTCCAGTTGCTGTGAAACGGGGCTGAATACTAGGGTACCAGAGAATCCCACAGAATTGTTATTTGTGCCAGACAAGGGGGCTCCAGGGACTTTAGACCTAGCAATAGAACTTTTTGTTGCACCAGTGTCGACCAAAAATTTCTCCGTGGAGCCCAATGTTGTAACATGGACATACGGTCCCTTCTGGTCAACAGGAATAGGCACAGGTCCCTTCTCTTGTCTTTGGCAATCCTAGCGGGACAGAAATCCCGTTCCCTCTTCAGGCTTGTAATCCTCAGTACAGTAATTACGGCTTCCATTGTTTGCGGTATCAAATCTATTCTCTCGCATAAGTGTTCGCCTGTCTTGCATCTGTGGCCTAGGTCCGTCTCGCCCTTGTCCTCTCTGGGGACGTTGGCCTGTGAAAAGGTCTGTAGAGGCAGAGTTGTTTCGGGCCAATGAGGGACACTCATCGCGCCAATGACCCTCCTGGCGACAATAAGCACAGTGGTTAGGTCCCATTTAGGTCACATTGGCAGGTCTCTGAACTATTTGGTGAAACTTGGGGTTATCTATGTTTTGGGTCGGGGTCGGGTATGCTCGTTGTAGCAAAACCTTCGTTTTTAAGTCTTTAGTCTTTTTGTCTGTTCTGTCTCGCTCTTCATGTTCCCTATTCTCATAGTACTGAGTCATTGTCAAAATGCCGGACGGGGTGGAGATGGGCCATGCACTTTCTGACATTTTTAGTTTAGTCCCAAGTTCCGGTAACAGATTGGACACAAATTTATCTACAAACAGTCGTCCCCCTTCCGAAGTCATGACCTGTCCACTATAGTCTGTGAAGGTGCTCTCAAATCGTGTGAAAAAGTCAGATACACTTTCGTCTTTCTTTTGTTTGCAAGCTGCTAATCGGTCCGAATTAATACTGTGAGGTATCAATATCTTCTTCATGGCAGTAAGTATCTGGACTGAAAGGGCTAGAATCATGGGGTCAGGCTTCCCCCCACCAGTTCGGGCTCTGTCAGCTTCCTCAAGATCTTTCCATGTATGGCCAAATTCTGCCTGATCAGTATGGCGTAATTTTGACCATACCTCAATCGGTACTACTTGTCCCATTAACATGTCTATGTCTGCTAAGGTCATTACGCAAGAATGGAGTGTCTGAGTTTAATTCTTTGTAGTAACCTGCAAGATTTTTATGCAGGTCTGGCAATTGGCTTTTAAGTTGGAGGACGTCAGACCTTTTCCAAGGGACATGAACCCACATTTGTCTAAAACCTGTCGGTATTTCAGGTTGGCCATCCTTGCCAACAACACGGTCCCTCCAAACGGGCTGTACCTCCCTCATGGGAAAACCTTTATTTAGCGCAACCCCAAACAAGGAGTCTCTGTAGGCCACTAGTGTGATTAGGTCACAAAATAGTGCTGGGCCCTTTATGTCCCCCTTCTTAACCCTCTGGCGAAGCTCAAACAGACCCGGGGGTGGACCTGACTCTACAAAATCTTCCCACATTAGTATGTCGCACATTTCCCAAAAGTTATCAATCTGTTGGATGCGTGTCCCCTGATCAATCGTCATCCATATATCCTGGGCAGTGTATATAGCGTTATTCTCCATCCACCTATGGGCCTGTTGGCTCATAGCTAGTTGTTCTGGAGTATCCCCTACTAGGCTGCGCAAAGTGCGTCGTCTGGGAGTGGATGGCCTAGGTGGAGTTACATAAGGGATATAATCGCGGACTACTGACCACTCATTTGCTATCATTCCTGCACTAGGAGAAGGTGTCAGATGATTGCCAACAGGGAGAGGGTTAGTCGTGGCAGGAGTTGAAGGGGCAGACACGGAATTGGTGGAAGGTGCGACAGGGAGAAAGGAAGGCTGTCAGTGTCCTGAATATTCGGGGCATCAAGAACAGATGGCTGGGGATTCGGACAAACCAGGGCAGGGGCAGGGGCAACAACTTGAGCAGTGGCAAGAGGCAATTGTACAGGGCAATGGCTGGGTATATGGCGGGGGTGTAAGGCGGAGGGGTGCTCAACATAGAAGACATAAGAGGGTCATCTTCCTTGTCCCGGGCCTTTTCAGGAACCTTTTTTGTAATATAACATCCATCTATCTGCTTTCGGTGCAATCTGTCACGTATTACTATATCTTCTTCTATTTTCTGATTATCATGAGTCTGGGCTTTCTGGATCACATTCATACGCATTATTTTAGCTTCATTCTTTTTGAGTTTGATTTCTTTCTGATTGGGCTCCTTCCGCCAAACCCGAAAAGAATCAAACATTGCAGGTCTAGCTTTTCTCTGAAACAATTTTTCTTCTAAATTATCTAGCACAGAAGTTTCAAAACTACCGTATATGGGCCATTGTAATTCGGCATTACCTTTTGTGTACTTATGCCAAAGTGAGCAAAACATAATCTGGCCTGTTTAGCATAAACTTCATGATTAGGGGTCCCCAAAGGGGAATCGGACAAGATTCCTCCAATGCGGAGTCCTGCGAACAATAACAACAACACAATTTCCGGAACTTACTAAACCCAGGCATCTCTAGACGTGTATCCTGGTTTCAAACGTCAAAGGGCGAAATCTAATTGTTACAGCCTAGAACTGTACTTACCCTTCGGCTTCGGCTTTTGCAAAAGTCGAATCAAAATAACCAAAATAAAGATATCAATTCACAAAAGAAGTGGGCCACTCCTACTCTTACCTGACCATCAATCTTCCGTCGCACAGCAGGTGTCACAAGGATCTTGATCTCCAAAGACTAGGAACCAGAACTGGGGCGTCCGTCTGGGCCGCAGTCGGGTAGCCCACTGGAGGAAGTAGTCACGCAATCGGAGACCTTGGGCCCACAATGACAATTTTCAGCCAATGCAGTGGCGCGCCTCCCTTAGCGTTCGATCACGGACTCCTCACAACCACCAGACTCGATGGCGACCACCGAAGACGCGCCATGTTGGGCGCCAAATTGTAGAACCGGCTTTTTTGGAGATCCCCTCCACTAGGGAAGTCAAAACCAGCGGCGCAGGGAAACGCCTTGAATCTACGGGTCCTTCTTGCATCAATCATACATTACCAAAGAGATGAGGACAACCAGCCGTGGAGGGAAGCAAGTAATTTATTAGCTTGAGCTAAGGACAGAGGTCCCAGAATGGTACAAAGACAATTCTACGGAGACTGCCTCTTACTTCACAGCATGACACATATTTATACCGCTAGCCATGCCCATTGTACAATACATTCTGATAAGTTCCTCATTCTGATAAGTTCCTCATTCTGACAAGCTCTTCGTCAGTCTCTTCGTCAGTCTCATGGTGTGTTCGTGGTCAGGGGACATCTGTTCTCTGATTGCACAATGTCCACAGCCCGTGCTTCCTTGCCCAACTGGTGTGGTCATGGGGCACAGCCTCGTGCTTCCTCTATCAGTTGGTGTGGTCACAGGGCACAGCCTTGTGCTTCCTCTGTCAGTTGATGTGGCCAAAGGGCAGCTGGTCATGACAGGTTGAGTTACCAACAATGGACAGGATGTGGCGGAGTCTCTGGAACAACTGGGGGGTGAGGCACACAGGCAGCTTCTCGGAATTGGCTGGACCACAAGGAGGAAGGAGGTTTGAGCAAGCTTCAGCAGTGACATGAAAAGCAATTCTTCACCAAGTTGCCGAGAGCATGGCAACACAAAATGGAGTCTTGTAGGCACTACGAAAATTCAGTTCAACAGTTCCAGCATCTGCCTGCTCTCCATCGCAGTCAGCCTGAACTTGTAACTTTGCCCCGGTCTGGCATCACCAGGTAACTACAGTTGGTGCTTTGTGCTATTGGGCATTATTGTCCCTTAAATCTTTAAAACTTCATATCAGGGAGAAACCAACTAGAAAAAAAGAACATGATTTCCTTGTGTTGCTGTGTTCATAGAAATACAAACTGCAATTAGAAGTGCATTCTATTTGATTTAAGCCAACAAAAGGGGTAGCAGCTTGCACTCCAACTTTTTAAAAGTTAAACAGAAGCAGAAAACATTGCTAGCTCACCCCTCCCACTGTGGATCCTTTGCTGAGGCCCACAAATGGTCATTTATAATTACAAGTGCAGCCATTCAGCAGAGAAAATCATGGTTGCAGTATAGTTGTTCGGTGCATGGCAACAGGGACAGGAAGACAGAGGATGGCTTGGAGATCCAGTACAAGGAAAGTAAGGAGAATAATGGGGGCCAAGAGTTGTTGTAGCTGGAACTAAAAGGTAAAGGTAATTCCCGAACAATTTCCCACATAAAATTCTATGGCATGTGCTCCTTGCCAGAAGAAAGAATTCTGCTGCCTTCTTTAGTGCCTGAGTCGCATAAATGTGTAAATCTAAATGTGTTATATTTGTAAAGCGCACGGCTGCCCACGTGACGGGGTGTCCCGGCGCTGCACTCATACCGCTGTGGAACCCTTCCTGGCTTTTCCATGTGAAATGTCCACTCCTGGGCACCCCCAAGGTGAAGCCAGGCATCCAAGCGCTGCTGGGGCCGTTGTGGAGATTAAGCAAGCTATTGCCCAGAGTCACAGTGTGGGACCCATGATTAGACTAGGCACCGAGGCGAGAATTATCAGGTTCGGGGAGATTGAGTCCAAGAGCCGCCAAGGCGGGAATTGAACCCTGGTCCCGGACCAGACCTCTGCCTCAGGGTCTGCCGCTCTAACCATTGAGCCATATGGTAAATAGATAATTTACCATGAAAATATTTCATATTCAGTGAAATCAAACAGAGTAAACATCTCAACCAAAAATTGAAACTTGTCCTGTGCTTTCAAACTTTACGTTAACATCAAGGAAGCACACAGCAGAGTACATGGTTCCTTCCTATTAAGCATGGCATAAACGTAGATTATCAAAGCACATGAAATCCTTTAATCTGTGTTTGAGATGTCTTCCCTATTTGGTGGCAATGAGCGCAAATTATTTTCATGCCATATTGTCTGCTGGCCAAGTCACAGGGCTGTCCCTGAAGGGTATTTAACGAGAAGGTAGCCCTTATGGAAATTTATAGCACAGTAGCTAGTGATGGCAAAGTGCACAGAAGGAGGAGTAACCACTCAGGGTACTAAATACCTGTTTAGTTATTACGGTATTTGGGGTGCATGCCATGCGACCCAGTCTGGGACAATCCTTTGTCCTTAGAAGACCCCTCACTCACCAACCTGGTTGGTGACATGCTTCATCATTGGGGTCGCACCCGGACGGCCGAATGCCATCCAGGTGTGCTACGACACCTGATTACAGTGGAGCGAGTTATTCTTTTATTATATGTGATATTGGTAGAAAAGTGTGTTTAAAAAGTTGTCTCAACACTACCCACTCAAAGACTTTATTCTGGAGTGAGTGGTTGGACAACCAGTAAAATTATATACAGTAGTAGTTACATGGGGCACCTTTGCCTTATTAGGTAGGCTGTGGTGTCAAAAAGAGACGTAGAAAGAAAATTTAAAAGGGAGGTCTACATGTTTCAACCTACGTGTGATTGTAGAGGTTTTCATCAGGACCAGTGTATCTTAGGCTGGGTGGGTGGTCTACACACGCTAAGGTGTATCCTGTCCTCGCCTAACGGTGTGGATGAAATCACAAACTTTCTAAAAAGTATTGTTCTCCGTCTTGTTTCAATTAAAAACCTGTGGTAAGAACGGGGAGAAGGGAAGTCGTGAGGGCATGTTAATCCAGTGCAAACATACAGATAGGGTGTGAAAGGTGCACTTTGTGGGAATGTGCCCGTTCTCGGGCTAGAACAATCGTAACTTGAGCAGGCTTACGTGCTGTTTGTGAAAAAACGCACGCGTTCACTGCCATCAGGGTGCTGCGTTACATTCTGAACTGTGGTGTATCGTGACATTGTCAGAATACAATTGCCGCTGTACCAGTGAGTGCCGGAGACAGGAGTGAGTATGGCTCATGTGGGAGTAGCGGTGTCTAAGCTCCGGTGATGGAGCGTGACTTGATCGAATAAAAATGGACCAAAGTGCTGATAAAATAAGATTTCAATAAAAAACACACACACACACATACAGGCAGCACGCGCAGTCATACACATGCAAGCAGATTGACAAAATATTCTTACTCAAAGCACGCTGATTTAGGGCTTCATGAGCTCCCCGACCCTGCTTTTTCGTGCAACCACCGTCTAAAAAAAGGAAGGTGGTGAGGGAGTGAGAGGATCGGAACGGTTCCGTCGAACCATGACCCGTCAAGTTGGGCTATATCAGGACTTACTTGTGGCTTATGGAAATCAGGCTGATTAGCCTAGCAGCGATTCCGTCGGGAGCTCCGTGGGAGTGAGGTACGGGCTCTGGCGTGCAGCTAGAAATGGACTTCCGTGTTTGCCGGGCGGGCGGGGCGGGGCATAGTCACGTGGGGCCCCTTTGCCTGGGAGACTAGTGCTAGAGTCAAACGCTATGTTGGCGCAGCCGCAGATGGTTGCGCCGCCAGGAGGCGTCGAGAAACTCGTGAATTTCAATATTAGAACTATAGAGGAAGGGGACGCTCGTCAGCGTCGTGATGGATACAGTATAGTAATGAGTACTCGAGTTATCAGACAGGGGTGATCATTAGATGATCCCGAGGGCTAAGTTTGGTAACAGACCAATATTAAGTCATGGTGGATACAGTATAGTAATGCGTACTCGTGTTAACAGACAGGGTCAATCATTAGATGATCCCGAGGGCTAAATCAGGTAACAGAACAATTTTTACATGGACTTAAGGGTGGACAGATCAGTAATTTCAACTTGTGAGCACTGAATTCCACGGAATATTATCGTTGAGACCTATACTTTGGGTGGACAATCTGTATGTCCAGCGTTGCTCTTTTTCATAGAGTCGTTGTGATAGTTTGTCGCCCGGTGTAAGTTGTTCTATGACAGTCCATGTCATATCATTGGGCGTGTGGTTCATGGAAAGGTAGTGCTCAGTCAGTTTGGTCATAGATTTCTTGCACCGGATGGTGCTTCTGTGCTCGCCAATTCTTTGCTTGACCTTCCTGCTGGTCATGCCTACGTAGCAAAGATTGCAGGGACAGATGTAAATGTAAATGTATTTCGATTTATATAGCGCACGAATCACCCAGGGGTCTCAAGGCGCTTGCTTAGGGAACCCGTCCTGGTATTCCCCTGTGAGATACCCCGGCAGGGTATTCACAAGGTGAAAGCCAGGCATCCCGCCGCGAGGGGCCGTAGTGGAGATTAAGCAAGCTATTGCCCAGAGTCGCAGAGTGTGACCCCGTGAGTCGAGTAGGCACCGGAGCGAGAATTGTCGAGTCCGTGGAATTTTTGAGCCCGAGACCCGCCGAGGCGGGGAATCGAACCCTGGTCCACGGCTGATCTCAGCTTCCGGGTCTGCCGCCTCTAACCACTGAGCCACGCTCACACTAACAGCTGTTGCAGTTAGTGTGGGACCTAAAGGTCCAGGTTTTCCCTGGTTCCAACAAAAGAGTTTTTGTGTTCTACTTCAGGTGGCACACACTGCAATTACCGCACTTGTAGTGCCCGGTGACGTTAGGGAGGCCCCACGCATTGGGGACTGTGGGAGGAGGTGTTCCCAGATTTTTTGGTCTGGTGTTCACGACCGCGTCTTTTATGCTCCTGGCCCGTTTGAAAGAGAAAAGGGGTTTCTCCCACTTTAGGTTACCCGTGTTGAGTATCTTCCAATGTTTTTGGATGGTTTTGGTCACATTATTTGATGCCGGGCTGTAAGTGGTCACACATATCAATGGAATTTCATTGTTGGTTTTTGTGACATCTTCCAGAAGTACCTCTCGTTGCTGGTTTCTGGCTCTTTTCTGGCTACGGTTCAGAATCCTTTTAGGGTAGCCTCCAGACTCTAATTTCGAAGTGAGGTCTCTTGCTTGGCCTCGATAATCGTTCAGGTTGCTGCAATTCCTACGTATTCTAAGGAATTGCCCGTAAGGCAAATTTTCTCTTAGTGGTCGTGGATGAAAACTCTCAAACCTAAGCAAGTTGTTCTTTGCTGTAGGTTTGTAATGGGTTTTGGTGTGTAACCGTCCATTTCCTTTAGTTACGACCAGGTCAAGAAAGACCATGTTTGTGTGGTCTTTTGTGTAGGTGAACCTCAAATTGTCGTCCCTGGAGTTGAGCCAGTCAAAGAAAGAATCCAAAGTTGTTTCTGGTCCCTGCCAGATAACAAAAATGTCATCTATATAACGTTTCCAGAACGTTATATTGGATCGAAATGGGTTGTTGTCATTTAGGATGAATTGTTCTTCAAAATTGTACACGTATATTCCGGCTACGCTTGGGGCAAATGTACTGCCCATAGAGGTACCCCCTATTTGTAAGTACAGTTTTCCTTCATACTCGAAAAAGTTCTTTTTGAGAGCCAGTCTGGCGCACTCTAAAATGAAACTTTTGGGTGTCCTTTGTGTCCATTCTTCATTATTGAGGACTTTCTCCAGGACTTTAAGGGTATCGTCCTGGGGTATGCTAGTGTAGAGACTCTCTATATCGAAGCTTACGAGTAGAGATTTATCGTCCACTTCAATATGATCTAGAAGTTGTAGAAGATTCTTAGTGTCCCGTAGGTATGTAGTGGTCTTTTGTACAATTGGTTTCAAGAATACGTCGCAAAAGCGGGACAGAGGTTCCAGTAGTGATCCTATACCGGATACTATGGGTCTTCCCGGAGGGGGGTGTTTATTTTTATGCATTTTGGGGAGGGTATAGCAATATGGGGTTTTGCCCTCATTGTTGCACAAAAAATCCCCTTCTTGTTTTGAGATGAAACCCATAGATACCCCATGTTCCACAAGGGATTTTATCTCTTGTTTAAGATCTTGTGTGGGGTCACTTGGTAGTCTACGATAGTTCCGCTCGTCTGCTAGTAGACGTAGGCATTCATTCTGGTACATAGTCTTGTCCTGTATGACTACTCCTCCACCCTTATCGGCTGGTTTGATCACTATTGCATCACAGTTTCTCAGTTACTCCAGGGCTTTTTGTTAATTTTTATTGAGATTAGTGTAGGGTTTTGGTGGTTGTAATCTCTCAATATCATTGAACTTTGCTTGTTCGAACGCTGATAATTCCACTGGGGTGGTATGCGGAGGTGGTACAAAGGTTGATTTTATACGCAGTCCAGTCTCGTTAGGATCATCGTTTGTCAAGGGGTTGTCCCCTTTCTTTTCGAAAAAGGCTTTTAGCTTCAATTTCCGAAAAAAAGTAGCCAGTTCGCAATGTAACCGGAATTTGTCTAATCTGGGTGTCGGGGCAAAACCGAGTCCTTTATTAAGGACTTCTATTTCAGGAGTTGACAATGGTATGGTGGCAAGATTGGTGACTAGGTCTTGCTGCTGCTCGGACCTGGTTGTTGGTTCTTGCTCCTGGTGTGGTTCCCTACTGGGTCCTCGTTTGACCAGTGGACCTGGTTGGGTGTCTTTTGTCTTCCTCTTCCCCTCCTGCCCCAGCCTAAAAAAGGCGGCCGGTAGTTGTTTGTTGGAAAAAAGGGTGGTTGGAAAGGGGGTTGCCATCCATACATTTGCGGAGGGTGAGCGAATGGGTCCTGGAATCCCTGCATCATTGGAGGATAAGGCATCCAGTTGTTTTGTGTTCTGTTTCGTCCCCTTCCTCTGCCTCTCCCTCTTTGTTTCATGCTCCCATTGCTCGAGTTACTAGATAAGGAGTCGTTGCTGGAGGCATCAGAATAACTATTTGCTCTAGTGGGGGCAGTGTACTCTGGATCGGAGTACGGATAGGCTTTCTTGAAGGAGAAACGTTTCAGATCTTACTGAAACTTCTGTGCTTTTTGTTGGGTAAGGTTGTCTTTATATTCGGTCATTTCTTTATTTATCTCGTCAAGCCTCTTCTTGTAGCCTGTAATGGTAGTTTTCATCTGCCCATCAGTATGTTGTATTTCTACTTGGATTGTCTCAGAGAGACGGACTGCTGTCTTAAGAATCAGCACTATCCAGTCGTGCGTACAATGCCACGCAATCAGTGACCAGTCTTTCCTGAATGTTTCATCCTCAAGGAAAATTCGGGGAGCATTTGTCACAAGTAGACCCTTGGGTGCCATGTTGTTGTTAAGGTATTCTTTTAGGATTGTACCATGTAAAATAGTTCTTATTCTGTTCTGTTTGAGTTCTGTCAGATTCTCCCATTCCGTTGTCTGCGAGATGCTTTGTAATATATTAGCATCTGCAAAGATGGATAACTCTCCCATTATCGCATCCACTTCAGCTTCGGAATACGAAAGGCCTTTATTCTCGCTCATGATTGCTCGTGATTACTGCGTGTAGTGTGTGCGGGGTGGGTAAAAACAAAAACTCTTGCAGCTGTGCGCTGCCCAATATCTTGTAAACAATGGAGAGAGAAAGGGTGTTTTGACCTTCAGGTCAAGTAGGAACTCCTGGTCCCCTTGGGTATAGTAATTAAACCACTGTCTGATAACTCGAGTACTCATTACTATACTGTATCCATCACGACGCTGACGAGCGTCCCCTTCCTCTATAGTTCTAATATTGAAATTCATGAGTTTCTCGGCGCCTCCTGGCGGCGCAACCATCTGCGGCTGCGCCAACATAGCGTTTGACTCTAGCACTAGTCTCCCAGGCAAAGGGGCCCCACGTGACTATGCCCCGCCCCTCCCGCCCGGCAAACACGGAAGTCCATTTCTAGCTGCACGCCAGAGCCTGTACCTCACTCCCACGGCGCTCCCGACGGAATCGCTGCTAGGCTAATCAGCCTGATTTCCATAAGCCACAAGTAAGTCCTGATATAGCCCAACTTGACGGGTCATGGTTCGACGGAACCGTTCCGATCCTCTCACTCCCTCACCACCTTCCTTTTTTTAGACGGTGGTTGCACGAAAAAGCAGGGTCGGGGAGCTCATGAAGCCCTAAATCAACTTTTTAAACACACTTTTCTACCAATATCACATATAATAAAAGAATAACCCGCTCCACTGTAATCAGGTGTCGTAGCACACCTGAATGGCATTTGGCCGTCCGGGTGGGACCCCGATGATGAAGCATGTCACACACCAGGTTGGTGAGTGAGGGGTCTTCTAAGGACAAAGGATTGTCCCAGACTGGGTCGCAGGGCATGCACCCCAAATACCGTAATAACTAAACAGGTATTTAGTACCCTGAGTGGTTACTCCTCCATTTGTTTAATTACTATACCCAAGGGGACCAGGAGTTCCTACTTGACCTGAAGGTCAAACCACCCTTTCTCTCTCCATTGTTTACAAGAAAGTGCACAGAAGCACTGAAATTAAGGGGCAGAGATGGGCGGGAGGTCGTGGTGGGGCAGGAGATGGCACCAGGATATTAAGTGATGGCGACAGGAGCCGAAGCACTGAAAATAACAGGTAGTGTTGGGTGGGGGGCGACACAAGAAAATTCCTCAAAAGAAAGATTTACAGGCTCAAGACTAAAACATGAAGCGCAGCGTCCATGAAGCGGGCGACCGTGCTGACATGAGCCGAGGCAAACAATTAAAAAAAATAGTGCACAAAAAGAAACCTAAATTTAAAAAAAAGTAAAACAACATGTAACAGGGGCTGTCTCCTGGGATAGTCTGAAACACCAAAATGCGGGTTTACTGACTAAATAAAAGCAGACATTTATGAAGGTCACGAACAGGAATCAATACAAAAGATCGGAGGTGCTTCAAGCCCACAGTCTAGGTACAGCATGCCTCGCAGAGCAGCGCATATGCTGCTTAGGTTCAACCTAATAAAATGTGACATATCTTCATAGGTAAGGTTCCTTTTTTTCTCTCACTCACTTTGACTCAAGGCAACAAAGAAATTTGAGTGCTGCGCTGCCTTGTATCAAATAATAATAATCTGTCTCTACATCTCTAATTGTTATGCATCAAAGTGATAAAAAGCATAATGAGCGTGCTAGTATTTTAATAGAATATGTTCTTTTGGTCTCCATTAGGGGATATTATGTTTTCCTATGCGTCCTCTCCTTACATGAGAGAGTACATTACTGACCAGCGCATCAGACGAGCATGGTGAACAGGATAAAACTGGAAGGAACAGCTGGGTGGCTGAAGTATTTATCCTACATGCTACAGTGCCACTTCGAAAGCCATAATGAACATATCACGGCCTATATAACATGATTTTACTGCATTTCTGTTAATTACCTGAAAAGGCTGCATTTTTGTTTCCTTTACAGTATGATCTTCTTTATTCTGAAGTTATTTTCTGCATTTTTAATTCATTGCCATGGCCTCTTCAGGTCAAGGTTTTTGATTGACATATTTGGGAGCACTTACAAGGAAGCAGATTCATCTAGTTTTCCAGGTGTCCCTTTGCATTAACTGCATGAAGCAGTTAGACCGGTGGTTTTATATCGAGTGGCACATCTGGCCTTTATTTACTTTTTTGGTTTTAAACAGTGCGTTCATGATCTTCCAGCTCTATAACACTTTCTCATGACTTCTTCTCTCTGCTAAGACACAGGATACAGCTGTTTTCTTTTTCTTGGAAGTGATCCATGTTCAGAAATTCCCAAGAGTTACACAGAAACCGAATCAAAGGTCTCCCCGGACAACTGAAAATCTCATTACGAAACACAGAGACACTCTCTATTACATTCTCTGTGTCAGCCGGACTAATAGATTTCCACTGATGGGAACTGCTAATCAGAACAAACCCCCTGGAATCATGCTGCATCCTTATGGGAAACAGTCCTTTCCTTATCATGCAAGAACTGCTTTGAAAGTCCAAACAAAAAGCAATGCCAAAAAAAAAAGAAAATGCAGCGAGATCAAGCAGTTGTTGAAGTGCATTAAAAAATATAGGTGTGCAGGGGGTTGGGGGGAGTGAGCAATTGGGCGTGTGTACAAAACAAAATAATCTGTAACTTTTTTTGGTCTTTCACCTTCTGGTAACTACATATAAAATAACGCACAGCTCAAATGAAGATTAAATACAAGTTGTTAATCAGTAGGAAATGCACTATTGTACATTATGAAACCTCTGTTAGTTAGACTACACTGCACCAGAGAGCCACAGAATTGAATACTAGTTGGTGCAGTGGAGAAAGTGTTCAGTGCTACAAGGTCCAAGTCGGGGACAGAAAGCAATATGAACATGCAAGTCATTATTTTAAATATGCATCACACACAGTAAAAGATTGGCTCCTACGGAATGCACCAAAAGTTTTAGGATAAAAAGTGCTTCTTAAATATAGATTTTTTGCAGACTGAATGTAGTGCAGTTTTTTTTAGTAACTTTTTTTAAAGTAGCCACTTCACAGCTCCCCTACAATACCCCTCAAAAAGAATACATTTGTGTCATCAGCAAGCTTCAAGTGATTAGATTATTTAAAGTCAATACTGGCTTCCAAGCACCCTTTACATTTGAAGATTGACCAGTTGCAGACATTTATATTTCTTTCAGGCAAGCTGTCACCCTGGCAAGAAGACTTGTTTAGCTGTCTGCTCCTTCCTCGTTTTGACAGCGCAGGAGACTCGCTGCCTTACACTTCAGCGGAAGCATTTCAGCAGTTTCTAATTGATCGTCCCGGGACATCATGCCCCTCAGATCCTGCCTTCTTTGACTACTGTTTGCAAGACTATACTATCAACCAAATTGGAAACTTGACTTCTCATCCGATACGTTAGGAGGAATGACTCATCAGAAGCTGGAGTATTTGCCGCTTGCTACGTGCCCGTTGTTCAAACTCCCATTGTATTCTAACCCAGTGCCTCTGCACCTAGAAGTAGGTACGCTTTGCAGTCTAGGTGATTCAAGCAAATGCCCATAAGCATTAGCTGATGTCAGTTTGTAGTGAGGGGGTCCACGCATGAAGGTAGTATTTAACGATGATTTATTCAAGTAGATTAGTTCAGAACAACAAATAGTTAAGTTGTGAAGGAGAGCCCCACCAGGATCAGCCTGTCTGCTGCTCAGCCCATGCTCAACCATCGCTTCACCTCTCTATGTCCAAACATTCTGAGGCACATCAAGACTCCCAACATTCTATTGGGCAGAGAGCACAGGCACTGGCTGAGCAGGAGGTGTAAAATACATTTCATTACAAATGCAGGATACTACATATCCCGTTTCCTTCCAACAGAAGCACAAATCCAAATATGAATAAAATATAACGAGAGTGAACAAAGGTCAGGAAGCAAGGAAGGAACAACAGAGTGACAGAGAGAACGTCAAGGAAAAGAGCCAGCAAAGCAGAGCGAGGAGATAGATGGGAGAAGACAAACAGGAGAGGGATAAAGTGTAAGTAAGCAAAAAGAATGAACTCATCCTCTATAACAATGAAATGGAAAGAAGGAGACAGTGAGACGCAAGAGAGGAAATAAGAAATAGAGAGAGACAAATGTACCAAAGAAAACCCCTACGCACACCCACTGGACAGGCAGGCAAGCAAGGAAAGAAGGACAAGGCACGACAGGAACAGAACAGAAGACATACCCAAGCACAGGGCAAAGAGAAGGAAGAGATTCCTCCTGAACAAGGAAGAACAAGAAGAACATTGCAGAAAGGGAAAGACTGAATACCAAAGAAGAAATAACAGTGAAAGGTGTATGATTCAGATTCCAAAGATGAAAAGGAAATGACATCAAGAGGAAATCTGAACAAATAATTAACAGAGAAGAAGAAGTGAAGTAAATACAACAGTATCACTTATCCTCCCCTACAATAAAATATAGAAAAAACAATTAAGATATAATTTGTAGCATTGCATAATAAAATCGACAATGTAACATAAGCGATTTCAAAGCGATAAAATAACAGCCAATAGGGAAGAGGCCCATGACCATCCATTACTCCTAGGCAGGAGGATGAGGAGCACTATGAATGGGACATGTGCCCATGACATAGAAGCTCAAGTAAGTACAACCCCCATATGAAGGTAAACAGTAGTGCCATGTAGTAATGGAACTATTACCCATAAGAGACGGTAGTGAGGGTAGAAGTGTAGGGTAGGGTAGAGTGTGAGGGTAGAAGTGTAAATGTGAATGGGAATGTGACCCATGAGACGGTGCCCAGTGTAAGGGAACCTGTGAAAATGTAAATGGGACTGTGACCCATGAGACGGTGCCCAGTGTAAGGGTACCTGTGAAAATGTAAATGGGACTGTGACCCATGAGACGGTGCCCAGTGTAAGTGTACCTGTGAAAATGTGAATGGGACTGTGACCCATGAGACGGTGCCGAGTGTAAGGGTACCTGTGAAAATGTAAATGAGACTGTGACCCATGCAACAGTGCCCTGTGTAAGGGTGAAGACCGTAAGGACGTTCTGAGATCCGGTTGTTCCACGTAGGTACGTCAACAACTCGTCGCCAAATAAATGTGGTGAGGAAGTCCACGCAGGAAGGTAGTATTTAAAGATGATTTATTCAAGTAGATTACAAGTTGAATAGTTTAGAACAACAAATAGTTAAGTTACGAAGGAGAGCCCCACTAGGGGCAGCCTGTCTGCTGCTCAGCCCATGCTCTACTGTCGCTTCACTTCTCTGTGTCCCAACATTCCAAGACACATCAAGACTCCAACATTCTATTGGGCACAGAGCACAGGCACTAGCTGAGCAGGAGGTATAACATACATTTAATTTAAAAATTCAGGATACTACACAATTTTCAAACCTTCATTAAGTACTTAAATCGTAATCAATGCTTTTCTCCTGATGGATCAGCTGTGTCTATACGTTTGTGGATAATGTTTGATCTGGGACATAAGATAGCTTCACTATTCTGATTGTCAGGCAGGGATAAACCACATTGGAATTTGAGGGGAAATCAATCAATGTGCTCTTGAAAATACTACGTTGCTGCTCAGAAGTACTGTGGAAGGGAGAGGGTGTCAGCCTCTGCACCGCAAACCGGTACAGAATGTCCACCACAAACAACACCTACAGGTTTGTAAAAGAAAAAAGTCTGTGCAAAAGTTAACAATTTGCATGCTTAAAATCAAAATAATATGAAAAACAAACTCCCAAGAAAAGTTTGATGAAACGAAGGCCGTGTTAAAAATAAAACGTGAACATTTTTGCTGTACATGAAAAAATTACCATTCACAAGGGTACACCTATTGGTAACAATAATCGACAGCAAATGTCAATGCAAGTGCCGCAATGTTGGGCCCTTAGATAAAAATCACATTTTGCCTTACCTTTTCAAGGCAACGAGACGTATTTGATAGCGTTACACCAATGCCGGATTCGAAAAGCACTTGCTGCGCTTGCACACATATTCAGTGTATTTTGAAGAGGTTGACAACTGTGTGCCTGGCTTGAGAGCAGTTATTTAGAACGTGGCTGGATAGCTACAAACAACACTCCCCGGCTACTTTTGAATAAGTGAAAACCCGAAAGAAGCAACACAGAGGCTAGCACGACTTTATATTTAGTTTTATATTCGACAAATAAATATCCGTGTTTTATGCAAATATGTCACTGAATTAATATCATTGTACAAAACTCAGATTTGCTATTCAGATAAAATCAGTTGGATCAGTCAATAATCAATGTCTGAAAAGTGGAATGGGACTATTTTCACCAGCGTAAGTTTGATAGTGTTCATTCAACATGTGCGCTGCTGATAGAGTGCATATGCCAAGCGACGAGCTTCACGAGGCGCGCCCTTAGGACACGTCCCCTCCGGCCCCCGCCCCCAGTGGTAGCAGGGGGGCAGCTGGGCAGCCAATGGCGGACGGCCGCCTCCCCCCCTTTACATTTGTCGATCACCTCCGGGTCGCGGGTGACGCACATCCGGTGTTGGCGGGGGGCGGAGACCTCGGGCCTATGTAAGGTCAAGATCCCCTGACCGAGGTCTCTGTTCCCGTCGCCACTACTGGACTGTGTGGGCCCCGCTGCTGACCCTTGGACTTCAGGCCAAAGCTTCCTTTAAACTCCCGCGTCTCCCGTTGGATTGTCGAGGGAGAGCGGCACCGGAGAGGGGGTTTTGTTGGAGGACTTCGGTTATCGAGGGAGTGCAGCGGCCAGCTGGTTTCGGTGTCGGGCGCGGAGCGTGGAGAGAAGGGTGCCGTGCACGTGGCCAGGTAAGGAGTCGGGTGCCTCGGGGGGCCTCGCGGGCAGCCGTGGTTCACGGGAGGGGGGGGTGTGCTCGCTAATTTGGTTCCCTGCTCCTCTCGCGGGGTTGCGGCTGCACGTGGGGTTTCACTCGGGGTGCGGGCTCCTGCCGGGCGGTGTGGGCGGTTGCTCGGGGGAGACCGGGTACAGGGTGCGCGGGCGTTGAGGTTCCAGGCGCGTAGGTCGCTCATCGGCGTGGCTGGTAGGGTCAAGGATAGTCAGGGAACGCAGCGCAGCGCAGACTTCGAGCGCAGACTATATAGGTGAGATGGCCCCCAAGAAAGGAGGGCATAAGAGGAAAGACTCTGAACCGGAGATGGCGCAAATAATGAAATTATTGTTGCGCAAACTGAGCAAGGACACCCCGGACAGTGAGACGGGGAGCGAGGACGAGCAGCCCGAGCCGGTAGTAGAGAGGCCACGCAGGGAAGGGGTAGCGCCTAGAGCGGCATTCCCCCCGCTAAGGAAGAAGGGAAGAATCGTACCTAAGAATAAAAGGGCAGAGAAGGGCAAGAAGCGTAGCCAGGCGCATATATTGGAGGAGCAGGACGTGGGATCAGTAGGTCCCGTCCACAGCTCCCCCCCTACTGTTCCCGAGGTAGTGGTGGCCCCCGCCCCAATAACAGGGGTACCACAATCCATTGTTCCTCCCGACCCGGTAGGGGCACTGTTGTCTGAAATCAGGGAGACATTACATACACTAGCCCCGGGTGGGGGCACTCCGGTCCCGCCCCCGCCGCAGCCGGTGGCCACAGGGGCAGGAGTGCAAGACCCCGTAGAAAATCTACTGGCATCAGTGGCTACCCTGGTAGGGCAATTGTCGTCCTCAAATAAGGGGGGAGAACGAGTGAGTGCGGGGGCGATAGCGCCATGGGCCCCACAGCAGGCGGTAGATCAGGGGGCGCTGCAGACCATTCAGAAGCAGCTCGCGCAGGTGGCAGAATTGCGCAAGGCGACTCCAAGTGGAGCAAATGGATCCTTATCCCAGGCAGCCACGCAGGCAGCTGGACCCTTAGGAGGTAAGCTAGGTACCGAGGTTGGGGGGGCCAGCGAAGTTGGGGGATCTCTGGGAGGAATCCAGGGGAATGTGCTGTCGCAATCAGGAATGCTGGCCACTCACGTGTCCCCAGAAATGCGGGAAAAAATTTGGAAAGGCGCTTACATTGACATCTTTTCCCTGATCAGGCCCAATAGGAGGGATATAGACCTTAGGGAGAGAGAAGGCAAAGAGGGTTCCTTTAAAGAGAGGAGGCCCCGGGTGGAGGAGACACTGACCAACTGGCTTTTTGGTTTCTATGTTTTTGTTTCAGTACTGTTGGAGAAGAGACAGGATTTAGCCATCCCACTGGTGTTTTATATGAATAAAATTGTGAAGGCGCATGCTACACAAGGGGGCTTAGTATGGTTGAATTACGACAGGGATTTCCGCTGGGCCAAGGAGCAAAACCCAGGTATTGGATGGGACCAGGTGGAGGTGAATGCTTGGCTGGAGAGTACCAGCTGCAGGGAGCAGCCAGCCAGGCAGCCCTTTCGGACATCCCAGGGGGGCCCGGGGGAGAAGAGAGGAGTTTGTTGGACCTTTAATAGTAAAGCGTGCACCTACCCCCCCGGACAGTGCAAGTCTAAACATGCATGTTCCTTCTGTGGACATCCCTCCCATCCCGAGTTCAAGTGCAACAAAAAGGCGAGAGAGCGGGGAGGCGGGGCAGCTGCAAGAGATGTTAAACCCCCGCAGGCCTAACCTGCCTACCCCGGTAGACATTGGACGTCTGACTTATTGGCTCGACCGGTACCCTGATAGGGGGGCGGCCTTGGTTTTGTTTGAGGGTTTTTCATTTGGGTTCCGGATCCCTGCGGTACATGTCCCTCCCGTTAGCCGGTGCAACAATCTGTTGTCAGCCAGGATTTTCCCATCAGTGGTAGTTACTAAGGTAGAGAAAGAGTGTTCCCTGGGCCGGGTAGCTGGACCTTTCCCCTCCCCTCCCTTTGAAAACTATGTGTGCTCACCACTGGGGGTAGTGCCAAAAAAGGAGCCTGGGCAGTTCAGGATGATCCACAACCTTTCCGCTCCCAGGGGCTCTTCCGTGAATGACTCCATTGACCCGGCACTGTGCACAGTGACATACTCTTCCTTTGATTCCGCTATTCAGAAAGTCAGGGATCTGGGGCGAGGGGCTTTGTTGGCAAAAACGGACATAGAATCGGCCTTTCGCCTGTTGCCAGTGCACCCGGACGATTACCATTTGCTAGGCTTTCAGGTGCAGCACCAGTTCTATTATGACAAATGTATGCCTATGGGATGCGCTGTATCTTGTAAATACTTTGAGACCTTCAGTTCCATGCTGCCGTGGGTTTTTTCATACAGGTCAGGGTGCACTGATGTTATTCACTACTTGGATGATTTCATGGTGATGGGCTCTGCAGGGTCTGGTAAGTGCGCGCAGGCGCTTAGCGAACTAGTGAACATGTTTCAGGAATTTGGGGTCCCCCTGGCGCCCAGCAAGATGGTGGGCCCAGAGACTTGTATGTCCTTCTTGGGGATTGAAATTGATACTGTGGCCGGGGAGTGCAGATTACCTATGGACAAGGTGGTGGCATTCTCCCGGGCGATTGAGGCGGCCTTAGCAGGCCCAAAGGTGTCCCTACACCAGCTCCAAGTCCTGGTGGGGCAGCTGAATTTTGCACTACGTATCATCCCAATGGGACGCCCTTTCTCCAGGTCTATCGCCCGCGCCATGGTGGGTCTCACCCAAAAACACCACAGGGTGCGGTTAAGGGCTAGTGTGAAGGAGGACCTGAGGGTGTGGCGTGGTTTCCTGGCCGACTTCAAAGGGCGGGTGGTGTGGCCCGCCCCTCCGGTGACCAGTGCAGAGCTTGGCCTTTTTACAGACTCGGCAGGTAGCATTGGCTTTGGCGCCATCTTGGGCGCCGCTTGGTGCGGGGCAGTCTGGCCTCCTGCCTGGCACGAAAGGGGCCTGACAAAAAATATAGCCTTCCTGGAGCTCTTCCCCATTTGGGTGGCGGTGACCATCTGGGCTGATCACTTCAGGGATAGGGCGGTGACCTTCTGGTCAGACAACATGGCGGTGGTGGAAGTCATCAATAGGCAGGGAGCTACCTGCCCTCACGTGCTGCGCTTGTTAAAATTGTTGGTCCTGGCATGCTTAAAATTGAACTTAACCTTCAAGGCGGCGCATATACCGGGTATTGATAACCATGCAGCTGATGCTTTGTCTCGTTCCAAGTTACAGGATTTCCGGAGGTTCCACCCACAGGCAGAGGAGCGAATGACTATATTCCCTACGTCACTGTGGACAATTGGAGCCCCGCTTTAGCGGGGCTGGTAGGTGCCTCCCTGAGTGAACGCACAAAGCAGTCCTATCAACAGCATTTTAATGTGTACTTGTGTTTCGCCAAGCAGACAGGCTTTCCAAACGTTTTTTCCCCAGAGGCGGTACATTGTTTCCTTCAAGGGTTAAGGGATCAGGGGAGGGCTGTGGCCTACGCAAGGGCAAATTTGTCGGCCATCGCCTTCTTTGCCAAAGTAGCAGGGGTGCGAGACCCTGGGTCTTCCTTCCTCATCAGAAAGGCGCTGACAGGGTGGGCCAGATTGGAGGGACCAAGGCGGGACTGTCGTAGGCCACTGGATCTCCCGACCTTGTCTGAAATCTTAAGGGTCTTACCGTCTGTGTGCGATTCTCCGTTCGAGGAGGTCTTGCTGGGAGCAGCCTTCTGCTTAGCCTTCTACGGGGCCTTCCGCCTGAGCGAATTAGTAGGGTCCTCTAGATTTGACCATGGGGGGGGCTTGCAGTTCCGGGATCTGGCTCTTTCCCCGGGGGGCTTAGTGGTACTGCTCAGGCGTTCCAAAACAGATCAGGGGGGGAAGGGTGCCCCAGTACATCTCCGGCCCGCCCCTGGGGTGGCGGCATGCCCGGTAGCCCGGATGCTAGCCTACCTGCCCCTCCGTCCCGCGGGTGGGGGCACGGCCCTGTTCATTCACGAGAATGGCCACTGTTTGTCACAGTATCAATTTAAAGCGGTTTTCAGGCTTGCCCTTGGGGTACTGGGTCTGGGTACTGCCGGGTTTTCCTCACATTCCTTCAGGATAGGCGCCGCTACCTTAGCGGCGGGGGCGGGCCTCTCTCCCGACGCTGTCAAGGGTGTGGGGCGCTGGGCATCGGGCTGCTACAAAAGATACGTGAGGCCGGATTTGTTATGACCAGACTTGGCCATCTCCTTTTGGTTTATGTTTAACGGTGTCCTCTTTCTCCTTCTGATTAGTATGCCCGAGTCGGTGGTCTGGGTCGTGGGGCACTCGTTCGTGCGCCGGGCGGCAGTGCGTGTGCAGCAACGACAGGTGGTGAAGCCAGCAAACTTGGGCGAGGTCGAATTCGTGTGGCATGGCATCGGGGGGATGCGGATCCGGCACTTGAGGCGGACAGTGGAGGAACTCAGAGCACAGAGGCGGCACAAGTCTCCAACCTGGATTGTGATACATGTAGGGGGCAATGACATGGTGGACAGGGGACGCTTGGCCGTCAAGGAGGCCCTCCTGGCGGAATTCGCCTGGCTGGGGCACACGTTCCCGGCAGCCACAATTGTTTGGTCGGGCATGCTCTCCCGCAGGACATGGGGACCGGGAGTCCGGGTTAGATCTTTGAACGTTTCAGTGAGAAGACTGAATGGTGAACTGGCTAGGCTGTGCTCAGCTAAGGGCCGCTTGCGCTACATTCAGCACCGGTTGATCTCTGGAGAAGCAATGTACCACCATGATGGGGTACACCTGTCGGACTTAGGAACAGACACATTCATAAGCGAACTTTGGGCATTTATTGCGAACGCAGGTGGGGAGGGTGTCAGACCTGAGGGCCTTGGCCACCCTTGTGGCGGAGTACAGACCTGCGAGCAATAAACAGTGATTGAGGGGAGGCCGCCTGGCGGACTCCATAGGCCAGCTCTGAGGGGGGATATGGTGAGCTCTCCGCGGGGAGGAAGTCACCACCGGCTGGGGAGGCTAGGGCGACAGATTTCGAGCCTCCCGGGCGTCCCAGGGCAGCCGGGTGGTAGAGGGGTGGGCCCTGGTAAGGACGGACAAGGAACGGCGGGCCTACCACTCCAAGGGGCAGGTGCACGGCACCTGGCGTAGGATACCCCAGCGCGAGATGCGAACCAGATGGTGCTCCTCCCTTAGGGCTGGGGGAACAGGAAAAGTACATGTGTTGTTTTTAAAAATGGATTTATGAATATCAATATGCATTGTGTATGCTTGTCATGTTTATTCAAATGTGGAGAATTAAACATGGCCTTTTTTACCCCACCAAAATCTCCTGGTTATTAAAGATATAAATGTGGGGTACTGCATGTTGGTATCGTATGGAGGGTGGCGGGGGCAGATCTGGAGGGTACGGGTCCTATGCCAAGCGACGAGCTTCACGAGGCGCGCCCTTAGGACACGTCCCCTCCGGCCCCCGCCCCCAGTGGTAGCAGGGGGGCGGCTGGGCGGCCAATGGCGGATGGCCGCCTCCCCCCCTTTACATTTGTCGATCACCTCCGGGTCGCGGGTGACGCACATCCAGTGTTGGCGGGGGCGGAGACCTCGGGCCTATGTAAGGTCAAGATCCCCTGACCGAGGTCTCTGTTCCCGTCGCCACTACTGGACTGTGTGGACCCCGCTGCTGACCCTTGGACTTCAGGCCAAAGCTTCCTTTAAACTCCCACCCACCCGTCCCTGAGTTTTTGTGGTTTGAGGGAATGTTGTTGCGGAGTACAGACCTGCGAGCAATAAACAGTGATTGAGGGGAGGCCGCCTGGCGGACTCCATAGGCCAGCTCTGAGGGGGGATATGGTGAGCTCTCCGCGGGGAGGAAGTCACCACCGGCTGGGGAGGCTAGTGCGACAGATTTCGAGTCTCCCGGGCGTCCCAGGGCAGCCGGGTGGTAGAGGGGTGGGCCCTGGTAAGGACGGACAAGGAACGGCGGGCCTACCACTCCAAGGGGCAGGTACACGGCACCTGGCGTAGGATACCCCGGCGCGAGATGCGAACCAGATGGTGCTCCTCCCTTAGGGCTGGGGGAACAGGAAAAGTACATGTGTTGTTTTTAAAAATGGATTTATGAATATCAATATGCATTGTGTATGCTTGTCATGTTTATTCAAATGTGGAGAATTAAACATGGCCTTTTTTACCCCACCAAAATCTCCTGGTTATTAAAGATATAAATGTGGGGTACTGCATGTTGGTATCGTATGGAGGGTGGCGGGGGCAGATCTGGTGGGTACGGGTCCTAAGATGCAGCCAGCTTTGGCTGGTGTTTCTGGGTGAACAAATGAGAGTAAAATAGCAAAGGTGCATGAGAAATAGGAGGAGAGAAAGAGAGGCGTGGAAAAGGGAAGTCAGAGTGTAAAGGAGGTTAGGGTGAGTGAGAGAGGAAGAGAGCAAGATGGTGTATGATATGAGCAAGTAAGTGGGTTTATGTAGGAAAGCTGCTAAATATCTCCGTTATTCTCTGCAGTGGCAGAGTGGCAAGAGTGAGAGGCGCAGAAACTAAAAGCAGGACACCATGAGATCATCAAAGCTGCAGGAAATGACAACAGCATGAGTTACAGCAGTGACAGCAGGGTTCAGAGCGACTGCCGAAGGAATGGCAGGTTGTAGTAGTAGCAAGAGTTACAACCAATGACTAGACCGGACAGAGAACGGCAGCATTTGGATCTATAAGATATAACTGGAAATAGACTGCTGATTATGACAACAACATGAGTTACTGTGTGAAAACAGGACTCGGAGTGAGCGCAGGAAGACTAGCAGCATACGTTGCATGCAGTGACAATAGGTGTAGCAGTAAGACCTGGAGGAGAACGGCAGCAGAAGTATCTTCAAGAACCAATATCAACTAGACTGCTGACTATGACAAAAACAGGAATTAATGCTGTACTCACACTGATCATATAAGGACTTTTAGGATACGACAGAAACATCACTGGCTGAATTGTGTGTGATAGCATGGGTCATAAGGAGAGACAGGAAATGTGCTGATAGTCAATGCCATTTTTCTAACAAGCGCAGTGTGAGTGTAGGGGGGCAGGGCTGATTGCAGGATTTGCGCTGCCCCTGCAGTGTGCATGTTGGGGTGACTGGCTGGTTTGCTACGGCCAGCCTGCCATGCGCAGTGTGAACCTATCAATCCCATGCCTGTGAAACAGCTGGGGGATTGCTAGCACAGGCCCCCAGCCTCAAAATGAGTGCTGGGTTATCCTGCTCCCACCAAGCCTGGAGCTGCTCTCAAGCTGAGGGCACCTCCAGGATTGGTTGTTGGTGTTCCCCTGAGCAGGAAGGAAGTCCTTCCTTTTCTTGCTTGAGGTCACTAATATGAAGAAGGAATTGCTGCACCCTGGAGAGCAGTAAATATGGTGAGTTCGGCGCTTTCGTGCTCCACTATATTATTATAATTGTAGCCACCACTGCTGATAGGGAATGGCACTCACTGAAAGTGATAGCAGCACTTGCCCATTCACTTTTTCATGCACCTATAAACTTATCTCAATGGCTTAAGGACCTGCTCCAGAAACCTGTGTGTAACCTTTACTTCACTGATACTGTAATTGTACATATTATGTAAGCGAGATGCTTTTGCCAGGGCTGATGTGCTGTATGTTATGTAATAGGGGACGCATGAACTGCAGCTGCAGTCTGAGTGATGGGAGCTTGTTTTGCTGCTGTCCAGTTGTGCCTGTTTGGCTTAGAAGTGAAGCCTGCTCACCAGCTGTCCAGTTTGGGCCTGCCTAGTGAGGGTGGGAAGGGTGGGAAGCTGTCACTGCTGCAGCTGTTCTGTTGTCCCTGTTAAATGAAGAATGGCTGTTTCCGCAGCTGTTGTCCCATCTGTACCTGATCTGTGACAATGGAAACTTGCAATGTGGATGTACAAACTGGACATATTCTGTGAGGAAGGGAAGTTTGCACTCTTGCTAGCGGCTTTGAGCCTGTTTTGTGCATATGTGGCAGAATCCTGCCCCATCTGCCTTTTACATAATGTTTGTGTCAGCATCGCTTGCGCTGCTCCTGCTGATACTTTACCCTCTGTTATGTGTTAGCTAAGATTGGTATATGCATTTATCTATGAAAAAAACACAAAAAGATTGGCATTGTCAATGCAAGATGTGAATGAAAACTTGCTCTATCACAAAATAGGAAAACAGAGTTTAATTTACATCTTACACCTCAACCAAAAGGTTTTCGAAATGGGCTGGATCACTGTGTAAACTTTTTACAACACACTTTCTAAAAGTGACTCCTTGACATGTCCCGGCATGATTAACCAATCCTGGATCTTTATTCAACATCACTTTGCATGCTGCCATTCTATTAGTCTGTAAGTAGTGTTGAAATAGAAACTACAAGCCCCAGAATGCAACATGCTAAAAAATCTAGAACTGGCTAATGGTTTTGTATTCAGAGTAGGGGTGGTTGCCAGTGAGTCACTTCACTGTCAACAGCCTCCTACCTACTTTGACATCTTCAAAGGGCTTTCAAACATTTGTGATTCTGAAATATTAATTATAGAATTAGCCTTCTTTTCTTTCTGAAAATGGTGCCACCTTCCAACATTTCTGAAAGAATGGGATGTAATAGTGTATGTAAATCATATTTTCCCACAATGGGCTGCTCATTAGAGAAAGCACGTTCATTTATAAATAGCGCCCTGTTGCAGTAGAGAAATCAGTATAAATAACCAATGATTATTAAAAGTCATAGCTATAAAAAGTTCCAATATTTTAGTATCTTTTAAAGAAAGATCTTCAGATGTCAGATTACCAAGCGCATGTGCTTATGTAAATCAGACTAACAGACGCAAATGAATAGGTTTACAACTGGAAGGAATTTCAAAATGAGATCTTCTAAATCCTTTCAATTTCACATAATACCCCACAAACATGTAATATTATACTGGAGTAAGTGCCATCCACTGGGTGGGGAGTGGGCATTTGAAGGCACGAATATCTTGAAAGTTTGTGAATGTCCAGAAATACATGAACTTATGGTCGCCCACAAACACATTTCAAACACTTTCCCACCTTGGAAATTGTTGCAGATTTACTCTTTTCAGGCATTCTTCTTTACACTGAATTGAGTAAATACATTTCCTGAACGGAAGGAGGAAGAAAGCATTTCCATTATTTGTAGGTGTGCTGGGAAAGGGATTTCAACACAGGGAAATATAATATTTTAACTCGATTATGAAAAAAAAATACTACAGCACAAAGTTACTGACTTTCAAAAATGCACAGTGGGGAAATCCCAACTCAGAAAGAGGAAACAGGAATTCATGGGACTTTCACAGGAGTTTGCCCCAAAAGCTGTTACTGGAGCATGGTTTTCAGATGCAAGTTGGGATTCTACTGCAAATCCCTTAAACGTGCTAAATCATGCCTATACTGGATTGAAAATCTTTCTGAATCTGGTACAGTGTGACCACACGGGATTTTATTTGTAAATAACTTTCTAGTTACTTCAAAAAAAATCTTTGCGATCACCTTGTTTATGTTTATTTATTTCACTAGAAAACCTAGCTACACAATACTCTTTTATTCGGAGCTCTGCTCTTGATATCAGAATTCGCTAAGAGCTCAATTCTAAAAACACATAAACATGCGAAGTCTTCATGCCAGTGCAACGTGACGTAAAGTGACACAAAGTGTGCTTACTTTTCAGTGCAAAAGGTATGTGTCCCTTGGAAGGTGCACTTCTGTGCAGCTGTGCTCCATTTTGCGTCAAGGGGGTGTTACTTATGCGGATCTGAACAAGCACACATCGGTTAGAAGCAAAACCTGATCGACTAAGATATCCAGACTGGGCTACACTTCAGCGATGCATCCTAATACACTGTCTTTCTAATTTCAACCGCACCCTCACCCTTATCCTTTAAGTCATGGAGTCATCAATCTGAGAGTGCAGACAGTGCATATGCGCTTTCCTTTTAACTGCCCCAGTTTCATATTCAGCTGAGAGTTCGATTTTTTTTTAAAGTGTCAGTTATGTCTGAAACAAACAAATAAGCCAGAGTTGCTTTTATGCATAATATGAACAAGCTGATTGAATACTGGGATTCGTTCGATTTTTTTCTACATTTAGTTTGAAGAGGACTGAATCAGTGGCACTTTAAACTCAGTGATTCACATATATTTTATGTACGGTGAACGATAATTCTGCCTACAGCTAGATAGAATTGTCTGTAAATGAGACCTACAAAATACTTCAGAGGCACTTCCTTCCGGGACCACTCCCAGGTATTCCTGGGATCACCGTACCCGCAATAATGTGTCCAGGACACTACTCTTTTTATTTGCAAGAAGTTAATCTAGAATACTTTCTCTCAACTTTAACCAGGAGTCCTAGCGGTCCATGTTCCACTTGGAATACACAGAGTCTCCTGTCCACAGCAGGGTGCAGTGGGCCCTCTCACTCCAGGTGTGTGAATGGTGGTGCTCTCCCCCCAGTTGTCTAAATGGAGTTGTCCACCAGGGTATGCATGGAATGCCTTCTCACACAGGTTTTACTTGGATGTTGTCTCATCAAAGGACTGCATGAGGGCAGAGTGCTGCCAGAGTGTGTACTGGGTTTCAGGTTTCCCCTGTAGCAATCTTTTTCCACTAATGATCTCTATGAGGCTGCCGTACACTACCCACCAGGGGTTTGTGAGGATTCTGGTATGCGTATGAGGGCTTCTCTCTTACTAACATGACCTCTAGATTTGTATGTGATGCTTTTTGTCCACTGCGCCATGGTAATAAAGCGTCTGCCATTTTCATTGAGAGGTTGTGGATCGTAAAATAATCCTCATCTCAAGAGTTTGCTTGTGAAGCAACCTCACTTTCACCCTCTAAATTCTCACCATTTTGGGACACTTGATCTTGACAAGGTGTGCACAGTTCGGGTTCTTAGTCGTCCGGCTCCTTTGGTCCTCAGGAAAGCTCTTCCTATATGTGGCTGCCACCGCTGGGTCTCCACTTCATGCACATACACACACACACACCAAGGGCTCACTCACTGCTTCCTGCTGCCCACATACCTCTTCCACTGCCACCAGCTGCCGCAAGCCATACACAGCAAGGTCATGGTGAGGGCTGGGCTGAGGAGACAGTGAACAAGCGTGCGCCAAACAGGAGGAAGTGACAGATATGCTCCTAATCTCATCAATGAAAACAGAAAATGGACTAAGCACACTCATTGCAAACACTGCATTCAATATACGCTGATCATATTGGCTATGCATTAAAGAGGAAATAAAAATCAATTAAAACAATTCTTTTTACTCAAATAGTGCAGAAACACTTTTGTTACTTAACAACTTTTTAAGCGGAAGTTTTCTTCACATTTTCACCAAAGTGGTTGTTACAGGCACATAGAATATGTTACAGCAAGAACGTCTAAATAAAATGAGTTGCTGCACGAATGAAACACTGAAGGATTAGAAATACATGCTATAGAATCATTTAATTGGTTAAGCTCAAATGAAAACTATATCACATCCCTATATCATGACAGTACTGATATTATTTCATAATTGCAGTGATGATTGTGTTTGGGCAGCTGAGGGAGCTATGCGTAAATACCCTTCTTCCCACTCACACTGTCATATGCCTCTGTCTTCAGCCTAAGTCTGAATCAAGCATTCGCAAAGTCTATAGATATCAAATGTGACACATTTTAACTTTTCCAATGGTATTTGATATCTTAGTTAGTCCAAATCCCATTTGAAGATAGCTGCTATGGATGCTGAATGAGCTGCAGCAGAATGTCTTGAATGAGATTTGTTAAAAATGTGTGTCCTTCCTGAAGTGGTCAGTAATCCTAATTAAGATGGCCAATACCATGGCAGTTAGTAAAAAAGAGGGGTTTGGACGGAAGAGGATGCTGAGGAACGAAGAATGAAAAGAGTGGGGTTGAAGCAAAAGAAGGGAGAGCGAGAAGGAGTCCAAATTGTGCCTCCCGTGTTCTCCAAAGGCTCCCAGGCTCTCCAAAGCAATGTCTGACGGAGTGGACGGATATTATGAACAATGTGAGACTGAAGTGCTCCTTGACAGACCAGGCACACGAACTGGGCGGAAAGCCCTCAAATCAGCAGTAGGGAAGTGAGCTAGTCAACAAAGCCATCCAATCATAATCAAGGGGCTGCTCCAAAGCTCACTCAGATTATATGGTTGGTTGTTGCCTTCAACCAGCTATAGATGTCTACAGAGGAGACCTAAAAATAAGTGGATTGGTTACAAGAAGAATAATTTCAGAAAGATTGCAATACCCACCCAAAAACAGCTTCGTGTAATTGTAAAGGTTAATATGCTAGAAGTGACGAGGAGTAGGAGAAAAAAGAACAGAAGCAGAAAAACAAAAGAATTTGGCAAATAAAAATGAAGGCCTCCTATAAAAATAAATGCCACGTTTTGGTTGACTAAATTCACAGAAGTAACCCAAAGGAATCATTGATGTAGCAGAGGTGGTTTTACATCTGGCTTTAACATTGGGGTCTAGATCACCAATAAAATAAGAAAAATATGATGGAGAAATTCGGGGCAAAATTCCAAGTTGAGGTCGGATCCAAATAAATGAAGTGAATGTTTGTACCGAGGGAAGGTACAAGTGATTTCAATATGCTTGCCCAAAGTGAAGCCCCCTTATGATGCTTCTGACCAGTGATAAGTGCTATTTTAACCCTCTGCCTTCTTAGCAATGAGACCACATTTAATGCAAGTAAAGTTGTTCAGGTGCCCCTTTGTCAGTGGTTTTCTAAGCATCTACCACTTACCACTTGTTCCTGCACCTTGGTGCCAGTCGTTTCTGTGTTACTGGCACTTTGCAAACAGGTCACCATAAACATTCTCAGCATGATTTACGTTTCAATCTAAGTCTGGGAATGGGAATTGTATTTGAATTAATGAATAAATGAATGAATATACATTTATAGAGCACCTGGCTACCAAAGGCCTCCCAGCACTAGAGACAGAACCATCAACCGAGATGTATCAGAGGATTCAAGGGAACAGCAGCGTCTTCAGCAGTTTGCGGAAGGAAAGATAATTGGCCTCAAGCCAAATGTGGTCTGGTAGCTGATTCCAGCATTTCGCCACAATGAGGGAGAACAGACGGCCACCACTCCGAGCTCGGTTTACTCTAGGAATGGCTGCAAGATGTTTCTTCTCAGAGCGCAGTGATCCTTTAGGGAGGTTTGGGGAAATGATATGATGAAATGTTAAGCCCTCATCATTATAAATGTGATTTCAACATAACAAAATAGTAATACGGGCCCCCAAGAGGGTGGGCAAGAGGGAAAGGGTTCTACACATGTCCCATGTGATTTTTGGAAGGGCAGCATGTAAAATTAGTGTCAGCAAACATATATTGATGACATGAGCAATTTAATGGTAGAATTTCAGTTTTAGAGAACTTTAGTTTATAACCACAGATATTAGAATATAACCTCATCGCTTGTAAAAGGGATTTAAGGAGGAGAGGGAGTTAGACATATATGTTAAAATATTTTAATATATACATTCAAGGAAGGGTTCTAAAGAAAGAGTGAAAAGCAAAGAGGAGAGGGGACAGTCTTGTTCTGGTACCTCTATGTAAATTAAAGTAAGGGGAAAAGTGTCCATTAACAAACACACTAGCACGGGGGTCAGAGTAAGGCCTGGGCGGAAAATTCCGTTCCGTTCACGGAATTTGCGTAATTTGGGTAATTTCACGTTCTGCGTAGAACAAGAAATTGCCCAAAATTGTGCGTTCCGCGACTTTGTGAAATTTTTTGCTTGTTCGCGTTCTCTAATGCGTGTTCCCGAGATATTTCTCCCTGAGCACGTAAACAGCGATTGCGAACAGTAAAAAAGCATCGCGAACAAGCAATTCTGCATGTTTGCTGAATTTCTGCGTGTTCGTGGAGAGTTTTTACCGTTTCGTGGAGATTTGCGTATCGCGATTCCGAAAATCCCGCCCACCCCTAGTCAGAGTATAATAATTTCATAAAAGAAATATAATTAGGCCCAAACCAATGAAGAGTTGTAAACATATATTGCCAATTAATGAGGTTGAATGCCTTTTTGGCATCAAGAGATAGGCACACAAGAGGAAACTGATATTTTTTACCTAATGCAAGAAAATTGAAGGCATTCTGCCATTATCCACAGCAAGTCTACCTTTAAAAAAACAGATTGATCAGATTTAACAAGTAGAGAAACAACTTTTTCAATGCGTGATGCTAAAAGATTGGCAAATATTTTGCAATCATAGTTAATTACTGAAATGTGGCAATAGTTTTTACAAAGGGTGTGATTTTTGTCAGGTTTAGGGATAATATCAGTTAGTGCTTTCCAAAAGGATCCAGTAGCCTTTGAAACCACAAGACAAGAATTGAAAAGTTCAAGTAATTTAGGGGCAAAAATGGAAGAAAATCCATTCGGGCCTGGGACTTTAGCATTTTTTAGCAATTTAAAAGCATCCATAATCTCCTGAAGTTATGTTGGCTTGTAATGATTTAAATTTATCAGGAATGGAAGGTGGATTAGGAAGACACTTAAAAAAGTATGCATATCGTTTTCTGAAAGATTAGTATTTTCTGAATATAATGATTTGTAATAATCGTTGAAAGTATTAGAAAGATCAGCATTTCAGGAAGAAATGTTATTGGTGAGTTCATTACAAACAGGTACAATATTTTTACATTCAGATTTGATTTTTAAAAGAATTGGCCAACATTTTGCTCATTTTATTTTGACCATCATAATATATTGATATAACTTTAAGCTCAATATTACAAGCATCAGTCTGTGGTATTAAGTTTATTGAGGGTAGACTTGGCCTCAATGAAATTGTGTAAAACAAAGGAAAGGTTGAGATGTAAAATAAGTATGTTCCAATGTTTTAATTTATTTGCTGTAATAATTAAGTATATTGGGAATTTGCTATCTTTTTCCTTTCAACTGAATTAGCTATAGTAAATCCCAGAAAGGAAGCTTTGAAAGCATCCCAGTTGTTAGAAGTATAGGTTTCAATAGAACTGTTAAAATTTTAAAACGCATTAATAAAAGCAATGGCTTCTGTAATAAAATTATTGTCCGATGAAAGGAAATTGTTACATTTCCAGCAGGCAGTTTTAGAATTAGTGAGGAATAAATCAAAAGAAGATAAAACAAGGGCATGATCTGAAAAAAAAATTGAGCCAATATTTGAGGAATGAATGGAGGAAAGTAAGGGCTTAGGGGCCCATTACGATGGTTGTCGGAAAACCACCAGTACCGCTATGGTTGCGGAAAACAACTCCCCACTGGGAACGCGGCAATACCGGAGGACTGATTTGGATCAACCGCCCCAAAAAAATGACTACGGTGGTAAGGGCCACTGAAAAATCGCCCGACGCGAGCCGAGACATCGCAAACCCGTCTGCGACGGTCGGATTCACGGCAGAAACACACCAACATGCCGCCAGGACAGCAGAGACACCGTCCGAAAACATAGGATGTCCCTGATGTGAACATGGTACGTTTCACTGTTTCCGTCCGCCGCGGTCGCACATTGTGATGAATGGGAGATAGGGCGGAAGGGCTGGAGCATAGCCACCTCTGCAGATGCACCGTTAAAATAATGGCGGCTGACATGAAAACACACAACAAGGCCACCAAGTGCACCCAGCAAACTAGTCCTGCCCCCAAAACACCTAACACAGCCCAAAGACACACCACCCTGGCAACATCAAAAACTACAAATCACAGGAAAACCCATACAACAATCAAAGAGATACCGAATCTAAGGGGGATACCAACAAGCACCTGAAATCAGTAGAATTCATTCAAGGAAAAAAAGATAAGGATACGGAAATAAGCAGCACCATCTGGGCTTCTAAAGAAATAGTAGAGCTTATCTTTGCGACTAGGACACATTTTACAGGATGGGGAATAACTTTAGAGCGTCAATCTCCAATAAAATATCCATTCTCCCTATTAAACAATAGGATTTCACAACCTAAAAACGTAAATGAAAAAACTCATACAATCTTGAAGGGAGCAAGAAATAAATCAATTACCGAACAAGACCTGAGTAGCACAAAAACAAAGCAGCAGTACCAGGATCTGAAGGAACATAAAGATTGTTCTTGGTTAGCACAGACACTAAACACTCATCAATCCTGATGTAGGTAAATTAGTACAAAAAAATCAAAGACAAAACACCAATTTAACCCCAAAACCGGAGAGAAAAATAAATATTTGCTCGTGGAACGTACACGGTTTTAAAGAAATGTCCCAAGACCAAGAGACAATAGACTACCTGAGTAAATTTGAAATAATACTACTCCAGGAAACATGGAACGTAACCCCGAGGCAAATCATGGGATATGAGGAATATCATATAATGGCAGAAAAATTTGCAAAGTATGGACACCCAAGGGGAGGTCTGTCCATTTTTATTACGAATGACCTAAACTGGAAAACCGAACTGCTCGATTCAGGGGAGAACTGGATACAAGTGATCAAAGTAGAAACTAAAGTAAATAAAAAGAGCACAGGATGGAAACTACTAATTATAAATTTATATATTCATCCAGACAAGGTCACAAAAATTAAAAAAGCTCTAAGACTAATAAATCTGATAAAAACCTTACACAAAACTAATCAGTCCCACAAGATATTTATCTCCGGAGATTTCAACTGCAATTTAATAAAAGTCAACCAGAACAAGCATAAAATCCATAAGATATGGAGCGAACTGGAATCCCTAGGTTTAATAATCCAAAATGGAAATATGGAGGGAGACCAACCCGCCAAAACCACCTTCTCCAGTGGATACAAGAACTCCACACTTGATTTTACCCTAACAAGTAACGAACTAAAAAAGAATGTAGCCCATTTTGAAATACGAATACGACCAGAGAGTGATCATTTCCCACAAGAGACCACAATGAGGAAAAACATCGAAGAGAAAACACAAATAGAATTTCTCACCTCAATTCCGGAAATACACAAACTGAAGAAAATCAAATGTAAGGGTCCTGTAAAAAAGGAGATAATGGACTCAGTACTTGAACATGAAATTTATATGGAGTCCATGGAAAATCAATCACCCACAACAAAATGGGAGAACTTACATAAATTTGTGTTAGGAAAATTCTCGGTAAACATACCAGCAAATTATGGATATAAAGCAAACAAAGAGCAGTGGTACAATACTAAACTAAGAGACAAAAAAAGGGAAAATGAGAAAAAAATATAAAGAGGATTGCAGAAAAGCGAAAAAATCGCACACAGAGGAAATCTGGGAAGATCTATTAAGAACAAGTAAGCTGCCAAACAGTGGAGAATTTTGGAACATAATCAACAAATTATCAAAAGGAGCGGGCGGCCAATACAACATAGGAATAAGCGAAACATGGGCCGCTTATATTGACAGTCTATACAACATCCATAGCAACCCAAATAATAAAGAAATAAATAAAAACCTTAAAATAAGTCAAGACCAAAAAGAAACAGATTTTGGACAAAGGAAAAATGTTCAGCAAAAATGTACTGACCAAGAGGAACAGGCACCTCTGACAACTATTAAACAAACAACTGCCCTAATAAGAAAAATGAAAGCAGAAGGAGCAGCAGGCCCAAATGGAATGCCAAATGCCTTATTCAAATATGACCCCGATTTCTGGGCAAAATACCTGACACCGCTATTCAATTACGTTCATAAAGGAAAAAAGATTCCACAGTCCTGGCAAGGCAACATCTTCCATCCAATACACAAAAATGGATGCAGAATGGAACCCGGAAATTATAGATTAATAGCATTAATCGACGTGGAGGCAAAGCTCTTTTCATCTTGCATATTGAATCTCCTACGACAATGGATAAATGACAATAAAATAGTACCCAAATTCCAAACTGGTTTTAGGGAAGGTATGGGCTGTTTAACCAATCTGTCAGTATTGTCATTATTAATCGAAGGAGCAGGTAAAAGGAAGACGGGATTAATAGCCTGCTATATAGACCTGAAATCCGCCTTCGACCGAGTTCCAAGAAAACGCCTATGGGAAAAACTTGATCTTTGGGGTCTGCCGCCGGCTTTAATTGAAACAATAATGGCACTATATAGCGGAACATGGGCAAAAGTAAAGCTTGGAGACGGCAGAAGATTATCTGCAGAATTAAAAATAAAAAACGGCCTCAAACAGGGCTGCGTGCTCTCTCCAAGCCTTTTTAATATATATCTGGCAGATTTGAAAGACCAACTTCAGAATGTGAATGGACACCCGCCAAAATTGGCCAATGAAAGCATCCAGTTCCTCCAATATGCGGACGATATTGTAGTCTTAAGCCAAACACCGATAGGCCTCCAAAGAACAATATCCGAATTAACAGACTATTTCGATAGAGAAGGCCTGGAATTAAACACCAAAAAAACAAAAGTGGAGAGATTGGCAGGCGCTAGTAGACGATCTTTCAAGTGGTACACAAAAGGCAAACATATTGAGGAAACAACTGCTTACAAATATCTGGGGGTCACAATAAGTAAAAATATGTCCCTTCTAGATCAAAAAAGAAACATCGCGGCAAAAGCACAATCATTGAGCTTTGCGTACAGAGTCCTCCAAAAGAAACTGCAATGCCCATCATACGACCACCTGCTAAAAGTAATGGCAGCCCAAGTTTTACCATCTCTCTCATATGGACTGGAAATATGGCATGGGAAAGAAGCAGCCATCCTAAATACCCTCCAGACAAAAATATACAAATCCGTGTTTCACCTTTACAAAGGATCATCTCCGGCACAAATAAGGCTGGAATTCGGCTTGCTAAATCAAATTTATCAAAGAAAAGCAGTCCTAGTGAAATGGTGCTGGAAATTGAGATCCGCGGAAATAGGATCTTTAAATAACTTATGTTGGCAAGAAATCAAAAAACAATATGACCAACAGGAACCCAATTCATGGGGTGATGATTTGCGAGCGTCACTAGAAACCCTCAAAATAGAGGAGATCTGGAATAGTCAACCAGAAGAATCATCTTTTAAGAAGATTTGCAAGCTAAATACAAAAGCTCTATCCTTGATAGAAGATAAAAAGACTCTGGCCAAACGGCGACATGCATGGCCCATTTTAAACTCGTACAAACGATTAAAACCTCAACCCTATCTCATGGCGCATTTCCGGTTATCCTTAAAAACAAAATTTATGGCCTTTAGAATGGGTAACCATTTTTCAAAAGACTTGATCCCATCATGGAAGGACACACATCAGGGACCAAGATGTAGACTATGTGATTACCACACGGAAACCTTGTGTCACCTCCTGTGTACATGTGAGTCCTCCAAAGAAAAGAGAAGAATTTTACTGAAACCAATTTTTAATATGTTACAGATCCGTACCTGCAGGCAAGCGGTTACCAGCTGGATGGGAGCAGGTTCAAACATCCTAATATGCCGCGGGGTAAAATTCATGAACTTTGTAGAGACTCAGTTTCTAAAAGTAGAAACAGATTAAAGACAGGGTCCGGAACATAGTAATTAATTAAGGAATGAGAAAAAGATATTTTAAGCAAATGAATTTTTATATATTACTATTTTATTTGAAATTTGTACATGTATGCTTTATGGTTGTGATTAACCAAATAAAGTAAATTTTGACTTGACTTGGCATACAACACATCAGACATAAATACACCATTTTGACATACCCACACAGCTGAGTATAAAACCAGCCCCTTCCCTGACCACAATCATTTGCAACACTTCAGCAGAGGAGGCTATCAACCACATATGAAAGGAGAGGCAAAAGAGTACACTACACACACATCACCACCACCACCACCACATCTGCACCTCTAACACCTTTGCACATTAAAACACCATACACATCACCACCACAACTACTACTTCCACACCTGCACCTCTAACCCTTGGTATACCACATACCATGGCACCACAAAAAATACCAACATTCATTGAGAGTGAGTTAAGGGTCTTGGTAGATAAGATAATCAGAGTTAAGCCCCATTTGTTTGTCAACCTGGTCCAACAGACACCAGCAGCCACCAGATCACAAATGTGAGCAGGGATAGCTGAGAAGGTCAATGCAGTAGGGACCACCCCACGAAACCGAAATGAGATCATGAAGCGGTGGCATGATCTGAAGACAGTCATCAAGAAGAAGAGGGCCAAGAACCGTGAGCTGGGTGCGGGGACTGGCCGTTGCCCTCCACTTCCACCCAAAATATTCACGGATTGGGAGGAGAAGGTGCTTGCCATCCTGCATTCAGAGAGTCTCACAGTAATAGCCGGGGGACTGCAGGCTGGTAAGCCAAAGCTAATGCATCCCATCACACTGCTATGTACTGTCTTGCACAACTACAAAGCTATGCCCCCTAGGCACAAGTCCAGTCACCAGCACCACAACACCCAACACAGGTCTCACAGAAGTAACATTCACTTCATCTGATTCACCCCAAAGCTACAAAACATTCACAGAGTGGCATGTGTATAGGCAACCAGCCCCACAACTCCCACCAGACACCCCTGCCCCACCCCTGAGCGGGATGGGGCAGTCCCCCCTCCTGGCATGTGTCAGCCAGTGTATGGGTCACCTTCACCTAACAGTTCGGTAGCTATCTCACCAGGAAGGGGTGTTTGTGGGTGTGAGGCTGGCACCACCATCTCCACCAGGCATTGCTGTTCCCAAACCCAGCAAGATGGAACACTCACCTACCCCAGCATGTGGCAGCAATTGCATTGTTCATCTACACCTGACAGGTAGGTAGCCATCTTAACAGGGAAGGCTCTGGGTGGGTGGGAAGCTAGCACTATAACATATATGCCCCCTCTCCCACAGCTCAGCAGGATGGAGCACTCCCCTTTGCAGCATGTGTCAGGCAGTGTATGGGTCACCTTCACCTAACAGGTAGGTAGCCATCTCACCAGGGAGGGCTGTTTGTGGGTAGGAGGCCTGCACCTCCAACCCCACCAGGCAATCCTGTTCCCAAGCCCAGCAAGATGGAGCACTCACCCCGCACCCCCAGCATGTGGCAGCCATTGGATTGTTCATCTACACCTAACAGGTAGGTAGCCATCTCACCAGGGAGGGCTGTTTGTGGGTGGGAGGCCTGCACCTCCACCCCCACCAGGCAGCCCTGTTCCCAAGCCCAGCAAGATGGAGCACTCACCCCCCAGCATGTGGCACCCATTACATTATTCATCTTCACCTAATAGGTAGGTAGCCATCTTCCCAGGGAGGGCTGTGTGTAGGTGGGAAACCAGCACTACAACTCCTACCAGGCCCCCTGTCCAGGGCCGGACTGGCTACCGGGCAGTTTTGAATGCTGCTGAGCTTAGGGCTGATTTAGTTGATGGGGACCTGCGTGTACTAAACGAAATTCGTTTTGCTTTCATTATTTTGAAGCACACGCAGGTCTCCATAAACAAAATCAGCCCCCATGCAATTAAATCATCCCCCAGCTCGGCACCATTATAATCTGTCTGGTAGTCAGTCCGGCCCTGCCCCTGTCCCACAGCTCAGCAAGAAGGAGCACTCACCCCCGACCCCGAGCATGTGACAGCCATTGCATTGTACACTGAAACCTAACAGGTGGGTAGCCATACACCATGGATGTTCTGTCTGTGATTGGGAGGCCTGCACTACCACTCCCAACAGGCTATCCTGTCCCACCCCTGAGCATGATGGAGCACTACATCCCACACAGAAGCATGTACCCGAAAGTCAACAACAATGTGACAACAGGACCTTATCTTTGCAAACTTGCTTTGCAAACTTTCAGTCAACAAAAATGTTCCTAAACGAGGATAACAACACCGAAACCGTACAAGCTTTAAACTTTACAGGTTTCCAAGAGACCGACGATGATGCTATAGTCCTTCTTTTCGCACTGCAGATTCTTCAAAGGTGATGAGTCTCTCAGTTTGAACCTCTTGGGTAGTAGCCAGATTAGGACATCTGCTACATCTTTGGAGTCCACTTGGCCTACTGCTCATGATTGGCCACATGATGTGGTATGACCAGGTCGATGGACTTGAACATGTTCTCCTTTTTACCAGCAAGGGGCAGCAGTAATACTGTTTTTGATCCGTGGATTGCTACGACAGCATTCCAGAAACTTTAAGGAAAGTCATCACTATGAAACTTATGAGAAATGGCCTATCAGCAAGAGGTGGTAGGGTACTTTTTGTGATAGAGGCACATGAATATCACCAGACAAAGGTATTCTATTCATGGAAAGTCTTCCCTGAAGCAGATCCAAGAACAAAAGTGTTTCACTTCTACAAAGAAGATGAACCACCAGAGGAAGACATTCCTTTCGAGGATATTGAAATTCCACTAGAATACCATGACCATGCGCTCTGGTTTAAAGACGCCCTAAAAAATATACATCACATTACCAGGCTCGGCCCACTAGGTAGACCAGGAGAAACATGGCCGCTATTAGCCAGCTATACACCACATCCTGCCATTGAAGAAATGTCGGAAGAAATGTTTAGCTCAACTAAAAGAGCTAATCAAAATTTATAGACAATTGGTTCAATATGTCATGCAGACTTTTACTGTCCAAACGGCAATAAGGATTCCACAACACACCCCTTACCAGGGGAAAATAAATAAAATTACACAACAGACTCTACATTCAGTCCTTGGTAAATTACCCACAAAATGGGAACAAATTCCATTCTGGATAGCTCAAAAAATTACTCAAATCGAGGCGGTATTTCCTCATACTACCCCTCATGAGAAACACAGAATTCTAACAATCTGTTTACCAATGGGGATTGCACCACATCTGGAGGACTGCGACACAGTCTTTGCTGCAATCTACACTAAAACACATGGCGGTAATACCAGACGTCCTGAAACAGATTCAAAATGAATCACGGGCAGAGCCTGCTCTAAATCTAGGTATGAAATTACTGAAAGATTTCAAACAGGTCTCAACAATAATATTAGCTAATGTTAAAGGTGAAGCAGCATCCATGGCGATCCGCCAAAAGTTAAGAGAATTTGATGTAACTGAGCAACCACATGAACTGGCCAGAATAATTGAAAAATCCTATGAAGAATTAAGCAGAGACAGTTTGGGTGGGAAACCAGTTAAACCCCAACTGTCAGAAAGTCCTGAAAAGGTCTTTATTAAAAACACTCCTACTCCACCTAAAAAGAAGTGGGAGAACACTAAACAAACTTCTAAAGAGAAGCGTTCTCAATCTAGAGGTAGGTCTCCTCAAAAGGAGCCCTCTGAAAAGAGGTATAACCTCAGGAATAGGGATAATTTGAGAAAACCTGATAGATATCACGATACTGATACACGTTCTTCTCGTACCTTTCAGACTTCATCACAGAAATCCGAAAGAAGAGGACGGTCAGAACAAAAGGTAGAAAGCGTGATGTCCAAAGACGACCAACACATTCAGAAAAATAAGAAAACTCAATTCATCATAAAGAAGGTAGCAGGTCTAAAAATCAGACATGCCAAGGATCCTGAGGACACAACTCAAGAATGGGGAATGGGCTCAAACTAGGTTGAACAGCACAACAGAAGTCCCCATAGCTCGCAAGAACTTGAAAGATCATCTGGAGACAGTGGTCTTGAATGAAAACATCCAAGTTGAAACTGCAGATATCAGGGTTAGTGTCCCACATAAGTTATATGAAGTAACACTCCGGATGGAGGGGTACATAACAAGAAAAATAAGAGCACTCTTTTGGGAGCAGCTCTCTCAGGACTATGATATTCTTCTAGCTGAACGAGACTGGCCACCTGAATTTGTGAGGGAGTGACCACATGGCAAAGACATCATTATGCCAGCCATCTCCAACCACATTCCAATTCATTTAAAATATACCTATGCCAGGAAATGGGCAGTAGCCCAGGCTCCTGCATTATATAAAACTCATGTAGGATGGGAAGAGAATTCTCCTCACCATAAAATCCAGTTAAAAAATCAACCTACTGCACAAAGCTAGTACCCGGCTAAGCAAGAAGCTAAAAAACAGGTCAGGGAGATGCTAGATCAACTTGAATACCAAGGGGTGATTGAAACATGCACCTCATCCATGAACAATTCTTTGTTTACTGTCTCCAAACCAGACAATACTTATCGTCTAGTCTTGGATTACAGACATTTAAACTCTTGTTGCAAAACCTTTGCAGTACAAAATGCACACAGTGCAGCATTAATGAATAACATTGTGTGTAAAAAATATAAAACCACATTAGATATTTATAACGGTTTCTTCTGTCACAACACTTCACCAGAAAGTAGGTACTTGACCGCTTTCTCAATTATGGGGACACAACGTCACTTCTGTCGTTTCCCTCAGGGATTCAAGAATAGTCCAGGGTTATTTTCTGCCAGAGTAACAGAGTTACTCCAAACCTATGATGATGAGGCATTATCATATATCAATGACATCTATCTAACAGACGATGACTTGGATAGGCACTTGAACAGGGTGAACACCATAATATTGGGCTTCGCCTCTGAAGGGTATAACTTTCAAGTGAAGGCAAAAGCCTGGCAGCAAACTTTCTAGAGAAATGTGCGCTGCTCCAACTCCAAAAAACCCTGAAAAACTTACAGTTGATTCTAGGTTTCTTGAATTTCGGAAGATCTTACATTCTAAACTACGCAGAAAGGTTTAAACCTCTCTACGAATTAATCAAACCGGATTTCAAAACACTTAATTGGACTCAAAAACTCACAGAAATTTTGCGTTCATTGCACATAGACATGTTAGCAACAAAACATTTACAAACACGCGTAAACGTATGCAACTTTGTGATCCGAATCATTCTAGGACAATGCGGATTCACGTACTTAACCTTTAATGAAGGAGAAAAAGTACCAATAGCTTCCAAATCACATTTGTACACACAAGCAGAAATGAAATTCACTTCTACAGAAAAGACAGCGGTTCAAACTGCAGTAGCAAAAGAGAGAGCCCTCGCACAGGGTAAGCGCATTATGGTCGTTTCTCCAGTGCCTGCTTTGGAGGCAGTGACAAAAGCGAGCATTCCGAATGCAAAAGCTTTACATCCGAGATGGATACAATGGGTTAATTCTCTTGCTGCAACAGGCGTTGAATACGTTTTTGACCCATATTTGAAAACACAAGCATTTCTGCAATATGAACAAGAATGTCCTCTGCCTACTGAGATTCTGCCTCTAGAGCAGTATGAATGTATAATTTATACTGACGGATCAGCCCAACCCGCTACCGGGGGTAAACAAGCTTATAGTGCTGCATGCGCGATCGTTAAAGGCCGCTGACGAGATGACAAATTCCTTCCTATGGTCACTAAAACACAATCTCTAGGACATTGTACAGCTCAGAGAGCTGAACTACAAGCATTCAATCTGGCGCTTGAAAAAATCGATCGCGAATTCCCCACACTCATAGTGTGCGATTCATATTATTGTGTTCAATCTTACAATGAATACTTGCAAAACTGGATTCAAAATGGATGCTAAAGGTGGCACAATCAAGCATAAGTTGCTTTAGGAACAAGTAGTTCAGATATGACAAGAACTACAAAAGGATCACTTGATACATACACTAAGTCATCAATGTGCTGGCGTTCACGTTGCAGGGAATTCATTGGCTGATGAAGCAGCGAAGGCAGCTGTGTAAACAGCTTCCGTAGCTGCAATCACTTGTTCAAAAATGAAAATAGACGGCAAAATAATGCTAGCTGTCAATGCCCCAAGCAAAGGCAGCAGTGCAGCGTTACCTCAAAACTATCCACTCAAATACTCATCCATAATTGACGCAAACTCCGCTCCTTTTGCTTGAATTCTTGGATTGGGGGATAGAGTAATTCCAAACAGGAAACGTAGAGTAGCTTTGATACAGGAAGCACATTTGGGAGAGGGTCTGATACATCAGGGGATCTCTAAATCTATACTAGAATTAAAAGAGACGTTCTGGTGGCCAGGGATGAATGGTCACATTCACACATTCGCAAATGACTGCCATAACTGCAACAGAGATCGCAGCAGAGAATTCTGCCAGATACCTGACTACAGTGTAGCCAGCCCAGTACAGACACCATTGTTAGACAGCATTAGACTTTCTACACACAGACGTCCCTATGGACAAATGCAGTCCCACAAATATTAAGACAAGGTACCTTTGGATATGGCCTCAGCGCTCAGCTGACGCTCAAACTGTTATAAAAGATTTGCGAGTCTTTATCGGCACATGAGCAGTCGGCACGCTACATTCTGACCAGGGTCTTGCATTTAGCTCTCGAGCTTACAAGGAGGCCGTGGTCAAATTGGGCGTTGCATTGCGGTACTCTAGTCCATTCCATCCTGAGGGAAATTCTGTAGTGAAGAGAAAAAACCGGGACATAAAGCAATCTATAAAAGCTAGGGTATTAGGCTTATGTGTTGGGTGGGTCAAACATCTAATAAGTGTCCAACTCAGTCTTAACATTCTGCCAAGAAGCTCTCTAGGGGGTATCACTCTTTTTTGGAACAAGAATGATTATTTCGGATCTCGATTGTCAGACTTCAGTGGTAGAACAAAAACCCTTTGATATTAAAGACCGTTTGGCTGTTTTGCATGACTTAAATGAAATAAGAGAAAGCCAAAGTAAAGTGTTCCTGAAGCCAACGACCACTGAAGAAAAACTAACCTTCCCAGCAAGACCTGTCTGGATTCCAAAAATTGGGGATCTAGTCAGAGAAAAGATTGCGGTTAGAAGGAATTTGGGCCTTCTTATAGACAACCAGTACCTGTCGTAGCAATCCACGGATTAAAAACAGTATTACTGCTGCCCCTTGCTGGTAAAAAGGAGAACATGTTTGAGTCCATCGACATGGTCATACCACATCATGTGGCCAATCATGAGCGGTAGGCCAAGTGGACTCCAAAGATGTAGCAGATGTCCTAATCTGGCTACTATTCAAGAGGTTCAAACTGAGAGACTCATCACCTTTGAAGAATCTGCAGTGCGAAAAGAAGGACTATGCAACAAAGCCATGGAGCTTGTACCTCTTGAGACCCAAATAACAGTTCGTCAAGAAACACCTGTCCACAATTAAATAAAATCTGACTATACAAATGTAACAAGTGATCAAGTGGTTCCAGCGATTTCAACAAATCCTGAAGCAATCCCTACAATTGACAGAACTGCCTCTGGCTATTTCATTAACTTTGATACATTTTCCAAGGATCACAGCGAACCTAAAACGACGCCAGTAAAAAAAACTTTGAAAGAACAAGCAACAGAACTTTTTCATCACCTGGAAAAGACTTATCTGGTTTCACCATGGATTGAACTTTGGATTGTGTTGGGTGTACTTTTTCTTCTACTCTGGTTGACTCTGGTAATAACTTTGGGAATGCTGATAAATGGAAGATATGTTAAAAAAGACACTGCAAGTAAGAACGTCAACTTACTTCTCAAGCCACAAATCATCTCATTGTGAGTGAAATGACTTGTCATCAGTGAACATCACAGCCGTTCCTATACCTGGTAGTATAGCTTGGGACAGAACTGAATATTACATTTTCGGTCCAGCAGAGCTGTTGAAGATTCCACACCTGTTCAAGATTTCCTTGAATTACTTTGTTTCATTTTGTACCTTTTCTGATGATTGGTACTTTGAGACTGTTAATAATATGATGTCAGACTCAGAAATGTCTGCTGTATTTACAAATCATGAATACTTAGAAGGTTCATAAGATTATAAACAAATGTATTGTTATAATGACTAGGGTCACCATTTCTTGCACAGATATGCAAATCCTAGAAATGTACTGAAACATAACCAATAGGAACATTGTCCGACGCCACCAAAGGGTAGCTCAAAAACATTTTATGGCAAATTTCCATACTTTTCAGGTTTTAATGTTTCAAATCCAGAATTGTTTTACTTTAAAAATGTTAAAAGGACAGGAATGAAAAGTATGTGACAAATACTAAGTAAATGTATTCTGCAGCCTTTTATGCTCAGCTGTCTTCGTTAGGTTTCGACTTTTGGAAAGACAATATTAAGACAACAACTGTCTGGGGCACAAAAGACTGGCAGGTACAGGGATTGGAAGACTTATTTATGGTGCAGAGCAGGAATATCGACGAAGAAATATCGTCTGACATAAATATCCCCGCAGCAATATCGCTTTGAAGAAATATCGACAACAAAAATATAGTTTGACCAGAATATCGACTGACAGGTAAGTAATATCGATAACTACAATATAGTTGTAATAAATATCGTTTACAAAAAATATAGTTTACAAAAATATCGATTTTTTAATAATGTTATGTATTTTAGTGTTTTTAATGAGAATTGTTTGTAATTTTATTATATGTTGTAGAATTCTATTAGTTATTAATGTATATTATGTAGAATTTTGTGTTATTAGTTCTGTAGCGGGTTGTGGGTTTATAGGGGAATATGGTGGGAAGTAATTTAAATATATAAAATTAATTGATTAATTAATGTGTTAATTTATTAATAATTGTTTAATAATTATTTGTTAATTAATTTCAATTAGTCAATTATTAATTAATTATGTTAATTAATTATGTTAATTGTTTAATTAATTTTAGGTGTGTGTAGTGGAGTTTATATGTGTAAATGGTGTGAAGTAATTAATATATTATTGATTAATTATTAAATACTTTATAAATTAATTACCATTAATTAATTATTAATTGTAAATGTGTAATTAATTTTAGGTATGTGTTGTGGTGTTTATAAGTGTATATGGTGTGAAAGCTGCCAATTAAATAATTAATTAATTAATTAAAAAATACTTTAATTTTCATTAATTAATTAGTAAATATTAAATGTAATTGTGTAATTAATTTTAGGTGTGTGGTGGATATTATAGTGTTAAATAATGTGTAAATAAATATTTTTTTATTATCTTTGTTAATAATAATATATTTAAATGTATATATTAATTATGTTTATATTGTAAATTAAATTTAATTAAAAAATTGATAGTTTGTGTTTTTTATTGTTTTGGGTTCCAGCGCTTTCCCTCCTGTTGTACCCTGTGGAGTGGGAATAGTAATTTTCACCCCTACGCTATCCAACGCTTTCCCTGCTGTTGCACTCTCTGGAGTGGGAATAGTAAGTTTTTACCCCTACGCTATCCAACGCTTTCCCTACTGTTGCACTCACTGGAGTTGGAATAGTAATTTTTACCCCTACGCTATCCAACGCTTTCCCTACTGTTGCACACTCTGGAGTGGGAATAGTAATTTTTACCCCTACGCTATCCAACGCTTTCCCTACTGTTGCACTCACTGGAGTGGGAATAGTAATTTTTACCCCTACGCTATCCAACGCTTTCCCTACTGTTGCACCCTTTGGAGTGGGAATAGTAATTTTTACCCCTACGCTATCCAATGCTTTCCCTACTGTTGCACCCTCTGGAGTGGGAATAGTAATTTTTACTCCTACGCTATCCAATGCTTTCCCTACTGTTGGTACCTCTGGATTGGGAATAGTAATTTTTACCCCTATGCTATCCAGCGCTTTCCCTACTGTTGCACCCTTTGGAGTGGGAATAGTAATTTTTACCTCTACGCTATCCAACGCTTTCCCTACTGTTGCACTCACTGGAGTTGGAATAGTAATTTTTCCCCCACGCTATCCAACGCTTTCCCTACTGTTGCACACTCTGGAGTGGGAATAGTAATTTTTAACCCTACGCTATCCAACGCTTTCCCTACTGTTGCACTCACTGGAGTGGGAATAGAAATTTTTACCCCTACTCTATCCAACGCTTTCCTTACTGTTCCACCCTTTGGAGTCGGAATAGTATTTTTTACCCCAACTCCATCCACCGCTTTCCCTACTGTTGCACCCTCTGGAGTGGGAATAGTAATTTTTATCCCTACGCTATCCAGCGCTTTCCCTACTGTTGCACCCTTTGGAGTGGGAATAGTAATTTTTACCCCTACGCTATCCAACGCTTTCCCTACTGTTGCACTCACTGGAGTCGGAATAGTAATTTTTACCCCTACGCTATCCAACGCTTTCCCTACTGTTGCAACGTATGGAGTGGGAATAGTAATTTTTACCCCTAGGCTATCCAACGCTTTCCCTACTGTTTCTGCCTCTGGAGTGGGAATAGTAATTTTTACCCCTACGCTATCCAACGCTTTCTCTACTGTTGCACCCTCTGGAGTGAGAATAGTAATTTTTACCCCTACGCTATCCAGCGCTTTCCCTACTGTTGCACCCTTTGGAGTGGGAATAGTAATTTTTACCCCTTCGCTATCAAATGTTTTAACTACTAATATTTTAATTTTGTTATTACATGTATGTATTATTATTTTTAAATACATTTATGTGTTAATTAAATATAGAAAATTTTATTTTATTCAAAATGTTTTATATATATATTTATTTTATTTTTATATAATTATTAAAGTTTATAAATTAAATAAAGATAATAATAAAATGTATTTAAGAACATATATATGTATATGTACACATCGATTAAGTTTATATTGATTAAATTAAGTTTATTTGTTATAAATAGTTAAAATATAAATGTAATGTAATTTATTTTGTTAATAATATTAATATTATTTAATTATTTAATTTAAGTTATAATATTTTTTAAAGTCGATATTTTTTACATCTATATTTTTTACATCTATATTTTTGAGTCGATATTATTGTACTTACCTGTTTAAGTATAGGGAGTCGATATTTTTGTAATCGATATTTTTACATCTATATTTTTGTAAACTATATTTTTGTAATCGATATTTAAACATGGAACCCTTATTTATAGCCTGCATCATCCCAGAGCAAATAATGGTTTTGAATGACACTGTCCAACAGATATCTTGTCTTGGGTTAGCCAAGATCAAGGAGTTAAACAAAAATCGTCCATACCTACACCTACACCTGATAGTAATAACACTTCAAAGGGGGAGGTCGACCTACATACTATTTTGCTTCACAATAGAACAGATCCACATTGGAAAAAATGGTTAATCTGGCCCACAGACACAAACAACTGTCAAGATAGGTTCCTGAATAAGACACAAGTGTTCACATTCACTAGGCCAGATCCGAGATATGTTCAGAGACAGCATCCAGGAATACTAACAACATACAGTGTAGGGAAACTGTGCCTTGAATGGCTGCACAAGTCTACACTAAAGGAAGTAAAACAACACTTATCTTTACTTAAAAATGGCACTGATCTGACGGACTTCTTACACGGTCCTACTATGCGTGCTAGACATCTGTATGACACTCCCATCAGTCATGTCAACGGATATTGATACTTTGCTTGGACCAGTGACGGCTCATGCACCACTGTGTTGTCCCGAGCGGCTACCTATTCTGATGACAGCATTCATGGAGATCTCACAGACGCAAAATACTGACGGTGAGGTACGAGAGGAAAGCGGCACACAGGTACCTTCCAATTTGAACATTGCTAATGCGTCCAATGCTGACGGCGATGCTTCACATCTATGTGTGATTAATATTCTTAACGAGGTAATCCAACTTTCACCTACAATGGTAGATGAATGCTTAGAAGATTTGATGTTTTCTCCAAACAATAACACTGACTTTTTGTTTGGCACGAAGTGTTCTGAGAGACTCTGAATTCGACCTTCATTTTTTCAAAACAAAGTTTCTAACTTTCGAACTCTAATTTTTCTTTGATCAAACTTTTGTTTTTCCAAATTTGTATTTTTTCAGTTTTTTGGCACAAAGTAATCTGCTTAAAGTAGAACTATTTAGAGAGCACTAGAATTCTTTGAAAAACTCCCAAGAGACAATATTTGACCTTGTCCACAATCAACCAGTTTATATAATCTGCCATGAAATGGTCTCGACTTTTTTTTTCTGTAATTAAGAGGAATTTCATAAATGTTTTTTCATGATTCATTCGTATAGCATTTTCAAATGTCATCTATATGCTTTGAATGAAACATTGCTATAATGCACAAATGCTTTTCGTGTACAACCAGTACCAATCCATTTTTATGTATTTTGAGTGGGTTTTAAAACAGCATGTTTAGATATGTTTTAATGTGTTTAGAACTTAGTAATGTTGTACATAAGAAAGTGGAGTGGGTGTTTTGTGGCGTTTTAGGCTCCGATAGAATTTTCCCGATTCATGCCCTTATATATGTACAATTCTTGTTGTCCTTATATAGGCATAGAAATCAAGCCCTTATTTAGGCATAGCCCATGCTACCCAAATACAGGCATGGCTACTTCTATCCGTTCACCAAACTTCACAACTATTTCTTGGAAAACAAGCTTAAGCCATTTGGGAACTTCCCCTTGCTTGAATATTGATTTGTCCAAGAATTCAGTTACTTTACAAAGAACAACTATTCCCTAGGCGTTCTTTCCTGATGTTCATATGCTCAACTTTACGTCAAACTATGGCATTCCTAAACACCTTCAAGGTATAAATATACTTACACTTGGTCTAGCAAGATATGGTGGTTCGGAGCAGTTTGAAAACCTACTTGCCCAACGCAGCTCGCTACAGCAAATGCAGAAGAAAGCCGACTCTCCAGTTGAAGCACTGATCAGGAAGCTGCCTTTCTCCTGCCGAGAATCCAGCTCCAGTGTTTCCGGCTCCCCTTGCGGGGTGTTGGTAAATCGAGTCCCAAGACAGAGAAACCAGACCTCCTTCATTCTAACCAAGGTATGGAGCTGATTAGAACCTAGAGAAACCTTTGGTAGATTCTTGGCAAAAACGAAACCTATGTTACACAATACTTACTTCTTCCTGCGTACTAGACTTAGGTTAGGTACATTGGGGTAGGCGTACTTTAGAAGCACCAGTTGAGTATTTTAGACAATGTTATTTATGTAGGTATTTTTATATGACTTAGAAACCATACAATGCTCTTACAGTAATATTTCATATTACTGTTTACGCTGTACGCATTATACTTTGCAGTCTGCATAACGATTGTAGCAGTTCACTTCTTTTGCATGAGAAAGAAGACTGTTCAATAAACCCTTTTTATTGAAAACGCCTGTTTAACTATTTCTCTGCAACTCTGTAGAAACGAAGCATGCACGATTGACTGAGTGAAATACTTATCTATTGTTTCCGCGACTCTGAGGGATATATTCTTGGGAAACAAATGAGTGTTCAAGAAAGTTTCTAGTGACCTCTGAGTTAGCTGGCACACCCAAAATTAAGTTTAGTATATTCTATAGAGACCTAGTTGACCTTAGTCCTACGTCTAATCTATAGGATATATTATTCCAATGCGCAGAGCCTATTGGGAATATAGGAACTACTCTACAGCATGTGGCAATAGAAGAAGGTGATACACTTCCAATACTGTTAAATGCTATCATAACTCCTGAAAGCCCCCCGCTCCATTCTCGAGATATCAATACCGTTGATGCTACAAATTCAGCTTGGCGTAAAATGGGCAGACTGGCACGCAAATTCCCGCTCTATGCCCCTGTGATGACTTTGCATCATCACCCGAAATTATCAGTTATTTGGGAAGAAGTAGGAATAGGTTTACTAATACAAGTGGGTATTAGCACAATGGAGACCTATACCAAAATAGCACCTTTATAGAACCTAAAGTCCTCACATATATTAGTAATCAGACATTACTCTTCAAATTCACGTATTATATGTTACAGGGAGCCATTAAAAAACGATACCCCTTTTATCCTGCTGAACCATCGTAAATGGCCATGCTACAATTGCTTATCACGGAAACCAGCAACACACACCTGGTATCGAAACTCTACAATAAAGTTCAGGAGGACTTGGCTAACACCACACATAAAGCGTTAGCGAGATGGAATGCTACACTTGACACTAACCTAACGGAGGATGACTGGGCGATATGCTGCACCCTAACCAGTATGCTCACACCGAACGGTAAACTGCAAATACTACCCTATAAATACTTACATCAAACATATCACACTCCCGCCAGGCTCTGTAAATACTGGCTACGTCAAGATGCTAGATGTTAACGATGTGGTGCAGAAGACGCCAATTTCATACACCTTGCCTGGTATTGTGCATTAATAAATGTATATTGGGTAAAAGTTGTAAAGATGCTGGGCGACATGGTGGGTGTATCTATAAACTGCACAATTCGTACATGTCTGCTGGGTCTCCTCCGTGATGTGCGAGCTACTAAACGTACATTTTGCATAAAAGCCCTACTTCTAGCCAAGCGTAGAATCTTATTATGCTGAGGCAGTAGGGAGGCCCCAAAAACTAAACAATGGCTTCAGGATATGGCCTACTGCAAGGATACTCTACAAACATATGAGGAGGATTAGCTGCCTACTGGTTCCAAGCCAAGAGACTATTGGACATACCTGGTTGAATATCTGCAACAGAACCACCTTGTACAATGTACTGTGTTATTTCATAGGTGATACTGTATAATTGCACTATGCTGGATGATGAATGTTGTAGTACTGCAGTCTGTATGTTGTCCAATTGTTCTGGACATTGTAAATCTTGAAAATGCTAATAGAAAAAATAAAATTACAAACAAAGCTGCATACACCCCGCTTGTTCATTCGATGACATGTTTTCAGAAACCTGGATGTCACTGGGGGGTGCGGCTAGTTTCTCGCCAAGGTCTGTGTGAAGTTCATCTTGGCAGCTTTGGGTGCTGTTACTAAAACCCAGATGCAAAGAGATCTGAGCGCATGGGGCCGGTAAACTCCGCTCCACCAACTGTCCTTTGAGTGTTTTTTAAGAACTCCATGCTCTATGCAGGGTGTTGAGTGCCAAAAACTCCATGAATTCCACTGGCAGAGTGGAGTTCATCGTCCACCCTTATGAAAAACTCATAAATGTGTTTTTCACTACTGCGAGGCCAGCTTTTCCCATAGGATGACATCGGACTTATCTTATTACTTTTAAAAACCTGTATCTTCCAAATACGAACAGGTAAATAGTTATTGTTTGGTGTTTTAGGAATTGTAATGAAAAATCCTCTTTTATGTTATGTTATGTTATGTTTTATTATTTGTTTCTTTTATAGCGCTCGGCTACTCTGAAGAGTGTCCCGGCGCTTTCTAACCCACAACAAACTGCAAAGGGCAGGCACAAAGGAGAAAAAGAGCGAGCAGATTACTGACCATAAAGCCACGTCTTCAGGTCCTTTCGAAGGGCCAGCAAATTAGATGTACTGCGAAGCGACAAGGGTATTCCAGAGCTGGGGGGCCAGGCGCTTAAAGGAACGTCCCCCAACCCTTGCTTTTTTAACAGCAGGGACAAGTGCAAGGCAAAGAGATTCCGATCTTGAGGCTCGAGCCGGTTTGTAGAAAGCAAGCCGTTTCTGGATATATTCAGCTCCCACAACATGAAATGCCTTATGCGCCAGCATAAGTGCTTTAAAAACAATCCGCTTCCGAATAGGCAGCCAATGTAAGGAGTGTAAAAGGTCCGAAGCTCTCGCTCGGTGATGTAGGCCAAAAATGGCACGAGCCGCCGAGTTCTGGACCACCTGCAGTCTTTGGAGAAGATATTCAGGCAGACCCAGATATAAGACATTCGAGTAGTCCAGTCTCGAACCAATAAGGGCCTGGACCGTGATCTTCCTGTGCGCCAACGGGAGCAGGGGAAGGAACTTGCGTAGCATCAAGAGGAGGCCATAACAGGTGCCGGCCAATCCAAGGATCTGGGACTTAAGTGTCAAGCCGTTGTCAATCTTGACCCCCAAGTTCTTGGCAATCAGAGAAGATGACGCGGGAGGGAACATATTTACCGGCCACCACTCCTGCCAGCTCGGTTCAGACTGACACCCGAAGAAGAGCACCTCCGATTTATCTGGGTTGCACTTGAGGCTGTTTCGCTGAAACCATTCGAAAACAGCCCCAAGACACCCACGAATGCTCTCTCCGTCAAACTCAGCCCCCTTTCCACAAGTGAAAAGGAGCTGGGTGTCATCGGCATATGACACGATCTGAGCCCCAAAAGACTCCGCCAGCACCGCCAGAGGCGTCATAAAGATATTAAGAAGAGTCGGGCTCAGTACCGAGCCCTGCGGGACTCCGACCTCCAGAGGCGGTACATTCGGGCGAGTACGGAGGGGCCCAGACCACCGACTGGCGACCAGCCAAATAAGATCGAAACCAGCTCAACACCGTCCCTCTCAGACCGATCTCATAGAGCCTGCTGAGGAGACCCTCATGAGGGACGGTGTCGAAGGCCGTTGACAGGTCAAGCATTACCAACATGGCCCTTCCTCCTGCATCCAGCACTTCCTTGATGGCCTCATTGACCTCCAAAAGTGCCGTATCGGTGCTTAGGTTAGTCCGGAAGCCCGACTGGGAGGGGTGCAGCAAACTGTGGGTTTCAAGGAAAGTAGAGAGCACAGTGTGCACGTGCTTTTCCACAATCTTTGCCAGAGCAGTTAGGAGGGAAATCGGCCTATAATTGGCATGTAGCTCGGGGTCCAATGCTACATAGACCCCGAGTGATGGAACAACCATCGCCTGTTTCCAGACCGTGGGAACCACACCCCTAATCAGTGACAGATTGAGAATGGGATTAATCAGCGGATTCATAACCTCCACCACCCTAGCCAAAAATTTGGCAGGGCAGGGGTCTAAAGGTGAACCCGACTTAAGCTTGATCAGGAAATCCTGAGATGCGGAGTCAGAGAGAGATGGAAACTCCGAGAGAGTGGGTCCGGATCCAGCTGTCAAATTCAGCTGGTCCCCCGGACTGATGGCAACACTCGGGCCCAAAGAAGAAAATTAGTCTTGAATCCGCTTGATCTTGGTGGTAAAAAAACAAGCTAGCGAGATCACCCATGACTCAGAGAACTCATGATGCGACGCATTTGCCTTAGGGGTCATAAACTCCTTAACAATAGTGAAAACTTTTATGGTGAAGTTGGATTTTTGGTTACAATTTTAAAAATGCCACTTTTAAAAAGTTGGAGAAAAAGAGTTTCCTAGCTGACTGTTTATTTTGCTGTCAACAGTTCAAGAGCCTCAGACCAAAATCCTTAGTAAAATGATCCAATCATTTAATCATTATGTTTATTTTACATACATTTCCTTCAATTACCATTTTGCACAAGAATAAGAAGGACAACACTTTACAAAATAACAGTTTGGACACAAATAAGTGGAGACAACAAAATTTAAAAACAAATTTGCAAGTGATTTCACAAGAAAACTATTAAACCTGCTACCAGTCAAAAACTAGACATTGTTAAGGTAACCTTCTGGGACAGACTCAGGGTACCGACTAACTGGGATATTTTCAGTTCAAGCATGAGTGAAACAACAAAATGAATACAATCTTCCTCAATGCTGTATTATTTAACACACTAGCGGCTCCCCTGTTGTTAAAAATGGTGTCAACGCGTTTCAAAACCCTTATATATTACAGGGCTTCTCATCAGGGCTGTGACTGGGTTAAATTATACAGCATTGAGGAAGATTGTATGAAATGAAGAAGAAACTAAAGAGAAAGAACCTGCTGCAGTGATGTCATCAGTGATGTCATTTGAGATGTCATCAGTGGTGTCATCAGTGATGTCACTGACCATGTCATGAATGATGTAATATGTGACGTCATCAGCAGTGCATTGCGGGGGCGCGAGTTATAGTTAGCTGAACTAACTATAACAGCCAAATTTCTCTGGTTTCGTACGAGTGAAATGTCCAACTAACTACAAGCTCCCTGAAACCTGTGTTTTTTTCAGTGAATTTCTAAGGTTTTTTATATGCTAATTTTTAACTATAACGTCCCTGAAACCTATGTTTTTTTCAGTGAATTCCAAAGGTTTTTTAAATGTTAATTTCTAACTATAACGTCCCTGAAACCTATGGTTTTTTCAGAGAATTTCAAAGGTTTTTTAATTTTTAACTATGCCTACAGAGGTAGGACATGTGAAGAAAGAGGATGAAAAGTGCAGAAACAAGCAAGACAAATGCAGAAAGAAGCAACAGAAGTCCAGAAAGACAAAGAAAAGTGCAGGAAGAAGCAAGAGATGTGCAGAAAGAGCCAACAGAGGAGCAGAAAGTACTCCTGTGCCCCCAACATTTGTTGGGGGCACAGGTGATTGGAGGAGTGCATGGGTAGTGACAGGGTGATGGCTGGACTGCATGGGTACTACTTGGATATTTGCAGGAGTGAATCAGTACTGTGTAGGTGGTTAGAGGTCTGGATGGGTAGTGCACAGGTGATCGCAGCAGTGCATGGGTTAGTACCTGGGTCATTGCATAAGTACATGGGTACTAACTGAATAAAGAGAGAACTGCAAGGAGAGTGCATGGTGAATTTGTAAGTGCTTGGGTTTTGGCGGAGTGATTGGATAAGTACATGGTGCTGGCTTGGTGACTTGGAGACTTGGAGACTGAATGGGAAGTGCACAAGTGACTGTACCACTGTGTGTGTTAGTGCCTGGGTCATTGCATGCATGCATGGGTAATGACTGAATGATTAGAGTACTGCACGGAGAGTGCATGGTGCGTTTATAAGTGCTGGGTTTTGGCGGAGTGATTGGATAAGTAGTAGTGAACCAGCTTAGACCTCAGAGACCCCATCCCGGGTTCAAAATGTAGCAAAAAGGGGAGGTAGGCCTCGTGGTTCCCCTCCCAGAGCCATAAAAAGGCCCTGACTACCCCATCCCCCATGGCTGTAACTTAAATTAAAATAGAGGGTGGCCACATTGTCCCCATCCCTGCGCTTTTAATGGTCCTAGGTGCCCCATTTCCCTGGGGCCGGCTCACTTACTGTGTCCCTGTGTCCCAGGGAAGTGTGGGGAGTGCAGGCAGAGAAACATTTTTGCTGCTGTCTGGCATGAGCATTTTTAAATCTCACACCAAACAGAAGCAAACACTAAGGGCCCAATACACTAAGGTGAACCTTGATCTGAAGTCTAAGTTTAGACCTGAATTCTAATTTTAGACCTGAAGTCTTAGTTTACCTTTGTGAATCAGGCTCTTAAACTTCAGGTCTAAACTTAGACTGCAGGTCATAGTTCACCTTTGTGAATTGGGCCCTTAGACTTCAGGTCAAACCTTAGAGTTCAGATCTCAGTTTACCTTTGTGAATTGGGCCCTGAGTCTGCTCACAGCTGCCGGGAGATTTTAAAATGCTCTTGCCCGCTGGGAGCAGACCTGAGGTCTACTTCCCTGCCTGTCCTCTTGCGGACAAAAAAACAAAACATACACTGCTCCTGGACAAAGGGAGAATGCAAAAAGCAGCTTCTCCCTCTGAAAGGGAGCAAAGCCAGCTCCAGCACAATGCAGTGAGCCAACTGGGGCCGCGGAGCCCTGGGGCTTCCGCTGCAGTCCCCAACATGTTGGTAGTTGGGTGCCCTGGCTTGGAGCCACGGCAACCACCTATTATGAAGAGAGGTCCAAGGGATGGGGTCTATGGGGCCCAGGATGGCTCAGAGAAGGGGACATGCGGCAGGGGGGTTACCCATTGGCACTTTTAAGGTGGATTAGTGATCTGTGCAGTGAGAGACTGAAACCAACTGCAGAAGGAAGTCTGAGGGTGTTCGTGGGACCCACTTTCTCACCCCAGAGGGCTGCCTTTAGGAGGTATACTGAAAGTGCCCCACCTTTTTGTGGCGCACTTTCAGTGACACTCTTCAAGGCATGTTTGCCTCTGTGCCCTCGCTGGTAATACGGCATGGCAGCAGAGGCAAAGTGAGTCCCTCATTTGCATGGGGACGTGCCGTCTAATGATAGCGCTGGAGCAACATGTGCACCAGTGCTCTCTGTATTACAGATGGGGACTGACAAGCATCTGCTGCCCCTTCTGTAATACCATTGGGCCTGGGGGCTTCAACGCAGCCGCACATGCCCCCCTGGGCCTCAATGTATAATACGGGCCCTGATGTAATGACTGCAATGTAATAAACTACGAATTACAGACCAGCAACTTAGTGACATATTCATCAGTCGAAATAGCAGTCGAAATAGCTACCCGCTAACCCGCCTCCCTGCTTACTCGCCTGTTTTCCTGCTGAGACTTTTGCCCTCTGCCTTCTCCCGTCTAGCTGTCTTGCCATCTCGCTGTTTCACCGTCTTGCTCACCACGCAACCTTGCAATCTCCGTCACTCCGTCACTTCCGTCACTTCCGTCATAAGGACGTCATCAGGACACCGGGGGCTTCAAGTTTTAAAGAGCCGTGCCTCCAGCTGAAAAGGGAAACGCGCGCATGGAAGTGGCACTGAACAAACTCTTCAGTTAGAAACATTATTGACAAAGAAGTGTGGTGGCCGGCTTGACAGAGCAGACAGCGCTACAGAGAGAGACCGGCTTAACAGAACGACCAGAGCGACAGAGCTAGAGAGAGGCAGACAGAAGAAAGGGAAAAAGAGAAAATAAATGGCAATCCAAACGATTCAATCAATTAACCTAAGTACATTTAAGCACATCCAAAGGGTAAGAAAACCAAACAAAAATAGAAATATGGTCCTGAGGCCTGCCAGGCTTGCCAGTATCACTAAGGTTTATTGAGGATTACCGAAGCTTTGAAGTTGGGGGCATCTACAGAGCCACAGACAGGGGGTGCAGGCGTCAACTCCGACATCTCAACGCGGGTATATATAATTAAGAAAGGCTCCTCCATCAATTCCTCGTGCCCTAAAGTCTACCTGTGGAAACTCAGAGAAGAGGTCAAAATCACGATAGGCCTTTATAAAAAAACGGTCAAAAGAAACCAGGCAGCAAAGAGTACTATCATCAGGGCTACTTTAAGGGCAACCACGCAGACGCAGAGGGTGACAGACAATCAGAGACTCTGTGAACAAATAATGGATCAAAACTGCACCCAGAAAGAGATAAAGGAGACACAAAAGATGCAAGAGATGCCAGAGATACAAGAAACCCCAGAGGTTCAAGTAACCCAAGACGAAGTACCAGCTACTAGAAACACACTAATAGTGCAGAGCTATGATAACACTTTGAGACAACAAACAGCGTCTACCTTGCAGAAAACAAATAACATTCAGAGACGACCTGAAACTAGAGGGTCCAAGGCCCAAAAAGACAAAGAAGACAAGACTGGAAACGAGGGCAACGAGAAATCTAAAAGTAAAGATAATAATAAAAGCAAAAACACGAATAAGAATGCTGAAAAAGAGAAAGACAAAGAGAAGGCGAAAATGAAGAGACAGGAGAAGGCAAATGAGCATTTAAAGTATAATGATACCGAAGAAAACGTTGATGATAATGTTGATGAAAAATCAGAGCTAATGGCCAAAAAGGCTAAAAGGCTACAAACTATTAAAAACTTGACGGCCGCGGCCAAATTAATAGGCCAATTAGCAGAGACTCAGATGAGGATCTCTAATATATTCAGCCTGCTGCCCAAGGAAGGCTCGAACAATGTTACTAAAAACGGGAAACAGCAACAGATAGTAACAGATGTACAAAGGAGTCAAAATGGCCAAAATGGCCAAACAAATGGGATCAATACAAACGCATGTACAAGTGCAGAGCAATCCAGAATTGGGACAAAAACAACCATATACCCGGCTCAACGAAACCAGCTCTTGGGAAAAGAAAGCGCTTGCACAATGGATACTCAGGAATCCGACCATTTCTCTCCCATGGCCCAAACCATCCCCACCGGGAACATGCCACAATTGGAGAATGAAGAAACCTCGGAGGAATCAGAGTCAGACATCTACGAAACCGAAGTCTCAATCTCCAGTGAGATAGCAGGGACAAGTGAAATAAGCGATGATCAAAAACCCGATGTAACAAATTTGGAGGTGTCCGACCATACAGGCATAAAGGAAGCAAATGAACCAGGGCAAGACATAATCCCAAAAGAAAGAGTGGAAATAAAGAGGACAAAGCACAGAAGATCGCACAAACCGACATATGATCAAACCACGGATCAGGGGAGCAACACAGAGCAAGTCAAGGAAAGAACTAAGCATATACGGAAAAGCTCAACCCCAAAATCAACAGGAGATCTAGATGGTAAACAGCAGAATAAAGAGCTGACTGAAAGAGGAGCCAAAATATCATATAAAGATAATGGGAAACTGGGACTGCCCATAGAGCCATCATTGAGTGAAATACTTAACTCCATCAAAAATTTCCACACAGATGTGAAAATAGACAGCCAGAGGAACCACGCAGCAATACAAAAACTGCAAGGCGCTATCCAAAAAGTAGGCAACACTTTCTCAGAGATTGCGGACAGAATGGTCTCGGTCAAAACCCGCACCGAAAATCTCGAGTCTAACGTCACCAACCTCAAAACTCGGGGAAAGGCTCAGGCAGGTATCATTGAAGATCTAATGGCAAAAGTCGAAGACCTCGAGGCAGAAGAAACAACCTGCGCATTCTCGGAATCCCACAGGGCACAGAGGGCAACGACCCAATGGGCTTCATAATCAACCTCTTAAAATCTGCCCTCCCCGAACTCCAATCATGGGAAATGGATCAAGAAGTCCAACGCGCTCATTGCTTCCCTTTGACACTCCCCAAACACGTTCACAAGGTAAATCAATACCCCAGGGCTATATTGGTCTGTTTCGGAAACTTTCTCCTACGAGAGGCTATTTATGATATTGCCAGACCGACGAGCAAAAGAGAATACAAAGGATTTACTTTTTTCGCGCGCCCAGATTTCGCGCATGCAACGGTAGAACGCCGCTGGAGGATGCAGCAACATTTGAACACATCGGAGCGACTGTATACCTGCAAAATCCAGCACGCCTAAGAGGCATCTACAAGGGAGCGACCAAAAAGTTTACAAGTGAAATCCAGGCGGAAGCCTACCTTCAAGAACTCTCAGAGACAGAAAAACGAAAAAATACGGGAAAACAGTAACAAACATTAAAATGTAATAGAGGGATTTGTAGACCAAATGGACCTTATCACTAGACATTCAATGAACTAAGGGGCATAATCAGAAAAGGTGGAAGGGAAGCGGGATGGGGAAATGATGGTATCCTATACTTCTTAAAAAAAACAAAAAGCTTATATAGAAAAGTTAAACGAAGTATAGAGAAATAACAAACAAGATCAGTCTCACATTCCACCCATCAGCCTCAGCTTCAGCCTATCCACTTCACTTTTATTTACTCATAGCCAGGCCACCGAGCGAGCTGTGGTGTACGGACCACTCGGACGCCCACACCTGGGTGCCCCATGACCCAGGACGCCTCAAGTGATGGTGGTGGGAGGGGGGTAGGGGGTCCTCAGGGAGGGCTGGAGGGGGAGGGCAGGGGTGAAAGAGGAGGTAGGGGGATGGGGAGGGACTTTCCGGCACACAGGAAATAAAATAGCAATAACCATAAGTAGGAGGAACGCTTTAATCACGTTACAACAGAAACAGCATAAAACCAAGGGGAAAGATAAAAAGTATTTATGGTCAAATTAAAAATTATTTCCGTCAATATCTGCGGATTAAATGACTTACGGAAAAGACAAAATGGGCAATAGGCCTTAGGTCAAAGGGGGCCAGCATTATCTGTCTCCAAGAGACACATGTCGAAGGGTCGCAACATCATTTACTGCAAACACTAGGGTATAAATTGATCACAGATACAACACAAACAACTAAGACTCGTGGGGTGGCTATCTTGGCAACAGATAGGGGGTTCCAGTTTACTAGATCTGCAGCTGACAAAGCCGGGAGATGGGCGTTAGCAGAATGCAAGTACGGGTCTGGAAAGAGATTAACCATTTGTTTAATCTACGGATGCGTCACAGATGATCCAGATCTTCTAGAATATGTCACTAATGAATTAACACACTGCCCACTTCCAATAGTCATGTGTGGGGACTTTAATCTAAACATACCATCTGACAGGTCCTCGGGCCACAACTTTAAATACAAGGGCAGAAAACCCAAGATTTTTAGGGCATTTGAGGTGCTGTGTAATACACAGGGACTAACCGATTGTTGGCAATATAAGCATCCCCAAAAAACAGGGTATACGTTCTTCTCTCATCCCCATCTGAAATTTGCTAGATTAGACTACATTTTTGTTTCCCATACCATAATAACTAAATATCATATAGAAAAACTACCCAGGGTCCTATAAGACCACAATCCATTAATTTTAAACATCGATATCGAAAAAATTCAACAAGATCAAAATAGCTGGACATTCGAAAGGGCCCTTTTATTAATTGAAAAATATTGTCAACTGATGGAAAAGTGGATTCCAGAATTCCTGGAAGACAACCTGGGCAGCGCACCGATAGAAGTGGTATGGGACACACTCGAAGCCGCAATTAGGGGAGAAACACTCCGATTCTCTATCAGAAATAATCTGGAAGAAAAACAAAAAAGAATAGAATTACATGGGAAACTAGCAGAAGCAGAAGAAGGGCTTATTAGAACAATTGAAGGGGGTCTAAATACAGAAATGGCATTTCAAAAGGTTGCTATAGCAAGAAACAGAATAACGGAAACATTTGCGGAAAAAGCAATCGGGAAAACCACAATGTACAAAGAAAAGACATACGAATTAAGCGAGCAAATTGGGCACCATCTAGCTATCCGCACAAGGCAACAACACACCACAAACACAATTAAAGAGATCAAAGATCGAAATAATCAGCTAAGGCAAGACACAGAAGAGATCAATTAGAATTTCAGATATATTATCAAAATCTATATAAAGAAACCGACAAGGATCAAGAACTAATCAATGAATACTTAGACCAAGCTCCAAGGCCGCAACTCTCACAAATAGACCAGGATAACCTAGCGGTAATACCTCAGTGGATCGAAATCTTATTATCCATAAACAGTCTAGCCCCGGGAAAAGCTGCCGAATTAGATTGTATACCTGCTGAATTTTATATCAAATTTCATAAATCACTTAAAAGAATTTTAATGACGCAAGTATTTTTAGCGGGTAAACCGCCATAATCATGGGCACAGGCTAAAATCGTCGTCTTTCCAAAGATTAGCCCCAATCATCTATAAGATCATATCATCCCGACAGCACGGATTTGTCCCCGGTAGATCTACTACGGATCACGTACAAAGGGTAATTACACTCTTTGACGTCGCAGAGGTTGCAGGAGACCCTATGGCGCTTATACTCTTGGACGCTGAAAAGGCGTTCGATAGGGTCTCCTGGCAATACTTATGGACAGCCATGTCAAAGAGTGGAATTGGTGATCAATTTATCAATACCATCCGTAGTTTATACCACAACCCTAAAGCCGTAGTAATGATAAATGGCGAAATATGTGGCAAGATCGATGTGACAAGAGGAACGAGCAGGGGTGTCCATGCTCCCCCGTGCTGTCTGCAATATTTATAGACCCATTTATTCATAAACTGGAGACCAATCAGCGCATATTACCTATTAAAACACCAAATGGAAATACCAAAACTCTAGCATACGCTGATGACATCGCGATCACCACAAGTAACCCCAGTGCTTCAGTCAAAATGATGGAAGAAGAAGCTATGCGTTTTGGAGAAATCTCAGGGTACAAATTAAATCAGGCCAAAACACAGATAATTATCAATAAAAACACAAACTACAGAGATGAAAGAATAGTTGGAAATGCCACATATCTGGGTGTTAATATAACCTCTAACCTAGACCAACTAGTAAAAATCAATATGGATCCACTTCTGAAACAGACTACGAGAAAACTCAGCAAATTACACAATCTACATCTCACCCTAATAGGTAGATGAAAGGTCATCAAAATTATATTTCTGCCGAAATATTTATACTTTTTTAGGACCATCTGCCTAAATTTTGACCAGCAAATCTTCAAAGAAATAGACAACGTATTTTCTCGATTCATTTGGGGTTACCAAAGATCGCGTAGAGCATACAGATATATCTCGCTCCCCAGAGACAGAGGGGGCCTCGCTGTCCCAAACCTTAAGATATACTGGTGGGCTACACTTTTGAAATATAGTAAGTCCTTACTGACACCAAATAGACATCCAATACAAAAAGGGGGAGTTCCAACTCCACAAGAACTCGATCCTAGGATCCGAAACAGTTGGGCATTTGTGGCGATTAATCTATGACAATCATTTCAAAAAAGTTCGCTTTAAAACATTTGCAGGTATACATAACGCATGGAAAATCATCCGCAAACTTCTCGGAATTGGAAGATATTCCCACTATACGAGTCTCTGTCGAAATCACAACCTTCCAGGGATATTCTGGGATGCATGTATGAAAAGATGGGCTAATACAGGGATCACACGATGTGGTGCCCTTTTTTCACCAAATTTCTTTAAATCTTTCGAAGAACTTAAGAATGAGTATGGGCTAGAACATAGAGATTTTTTTAGCTACCTGCAAATCAGAGGTTTTTTAATGAAAAGGGGGATGGTAATGCCGAGTTCCACAAAGTCCAGACGATAGAGGCCGTTATCCGTAAGAACACAGCCAAAATAGGGGAAATCTATAACAACCTAGTTTCTTCACTGCCAGATGATATGGATAAATATATCCTCAAATGGCAAAACAAATTAGAAATAAATGCAGACTTAGTTCGACTGGCATACCAATCATCACAAGCACGACTAATGTCTCCCAAGCTACAAGCACAATATTATAACATCTTTTTTCAACTTTATTATACACCACATCAAATAGCGAAATGGAGTACAGGCAAAGGTACCCAGTGTCCAAGATGCACATCACATGAAGCTGACATAACACATATATTTGCCACATGCGATACATTAGGCCCCATCAGACGTGAAATCTCTAAATTTCTCTCCGGAGTTTGGAACACAACAATTGAAATATCGATAGCCGAAATAATGTTAGGATTGGGCCAAAGGAAATACAGGGACTCATATTTATCTCCATGGCTGTTCTTAGAATATGTCTAGCATCTAGCTGGTTGGATCTAAATCCTCCCACCTTTCAAAAGTGGTGGGCGAGACTATTAGCCACTTATAGCCTAGAAATAGCTCTACATAGGAGGAAAGGGGTGAAGAGGAAAAAAAAGGCCTCGAAATCTGGGGTCCTCTTATACAGTGGCTGCAACATACTGAATCATAAAGTGTAAAGGTTAGCATCTAATATTTTGAAACTAATGTGACTTTAACAGGAGTCAATCTCTCGCAGATATCTGACTATTTTGTAATGTAATGTATCACTCTTTCCTCTCCTTTTTTTTTCTTCCTTTTTTTCGTTCACATTACCTGTCAAATGTGGCCGGAGGGGGGTCGGAATAGGGGTAGTGAAGGTTTCTGTAAAAAAAAATTCATGAAAGAATTGTTTAATAAAAAAAATGAAGAATCCTTCACCACGGTTAACGAGTCATCCACGTCAAGCCTAAATATTAATCCAAACAGCATGCACAGAATTAAAAAAAACGAAATAGCAGAAGAGGGCACTTTGCAGTAAAAGAGTTGAAGCAACTGACGATCACTGAGAAAGCCGTTTCTTCTATTTTTCTGGTGGAAAGACCTTCCCACATAATGAATAATGAATTTGTGTTATTATGTTTACCACATTGTGTGGAATTAGAGGCCATTGCATGCAGCATTTGTGAACAACACCTAAAACCCTTTTGCTTACATTTCAAAGTGCAAATACTCAAACACAGGAAACCAAAACGATTGCTGTGTAAGCTAGTATAAAACGTTAAAGGTAAACACATGTAATATTGGGAATTAATCCTCTGCTCTAGGCAAGCACTCATTTAGAACATAATTTTCCTTCCCACTGCTAAATAAAACGAAGGCAACTGATAGCTAGATCAGGCAACCACAGTTAGTCACTAAAATATTCTTCTCTATATGGAATAAAAATGTGGTTTCAAAAGGTTCAATTGACATAGCGATGTGATTCAGTACTGAAAATATGTTTTTTACATCCCTTTTATGCATAGAACCTTCTGCCATATGTAGTTAAATGTAACTCAGTCAGTCATCCTCAGAGAGAGATCCGTTGCACATGTTTTAATAAATAGAGGTCACAGACCATCTCAGGGTATCAACACTGCTCTTGTATTAAACCACGCACAAACTCACACACGTTTTGGCTACCTTTCATGGTACCACACATGTTATAGGGTGCATTGCAACCATGAAGTATAGAATGTCCTATACTATCACATAGCACCCGTCCGGTCATGCCCTTCAACTGCGAAGTTGTTAATAAATGGGAACGTTTGTCAAGATTTCGGACAAGCCCCTAACCGGAACTGCTGCTCATTTACTTCCCATGCCGTTCTTTTTTTCCAATGCGTGTCTTTCATCACACTTCAGGGGACAATTCCTTTGGCAGGGACTGCCATTGTTATTCACTCTAAGTATAAAAAGAGTTGGCAATGGCATACTGGACCCTCAATTGGTTTCGATATTTTAGGATATTACCTTGCTGAAATTAAAGTATATCAGTGTCTAGTGAGCTGCTGGTCACTATATTTCAACCAGAGTTGCAGAGGGAAGAAGACGAATGTGTTGCATTGATTGGCGGCTTTGCAGATTTCACAATAGAATGTGAGGGAAGGGAGAGTGGTGAATGGCGTTCTGCCTGATGAATGCATTCAAAGATGGAGTCGTGGTATTTTGTTTTTCTTGGAGAAAGGGGGAGAGGACGCTGCACCCAAAACTCCCGCCGCCTGTGATTAAATCTTTCCAAGCATGTCACATGGTGAGAGTGAAGCTAGTCCCCAGACTGAAGGGTTTTCGGAGGGCCATTGTTTACTGCACAACTGACAGAATTCAGACTTGTCAAGGGCACAGAAACCATCATATCACATAGCCAACAGGAGCACCGACCCCGACCTGTATGGGAACCAGCCAGTGCCCATATTCCTCTAGGGTTCTCTGAGGCATGTGATGCCCTTATCCCTAACCACTACTTACCCATTTAGATCAGTGGAGTGTGATTTCTGGAATCCTTGGTCAGTACACTATACCCTTGCTTATTTACCGCAGGGTATATGTCAAAACAGGCACATCTTAAAGTACAATATACTGGGCACCTCAGGTTTCACTATTTTTAGGGCTCGGCCTACGCCCACGAAGTGGGTGGAGCTTCGAGCTCCTAATGTTAAAGAGAAAAAAAAGTATCTCTAGGGCTTTGGCCAGACACATTCCTTAGTGTTTTTTGTCATCTGCCCAGTGATTCGTCTTCGCTGTGGTGTCTTTTTAGTAGCCTTGACGTGATAGGCTAAATGTAGTTTTCGTCCGCCATGTTTGGCATTTGTTGTGCGTGTGCGCGCACAGAAGTACATTAATTATAATTAGGAGCTGTCAGGGTGCCTCCGTAAGTGAATACAGATGGCCGGGCGCGTTCACCATTCAGCAGCGCTCAGTGCGCAGCTGCTGCATGCCAGGCCGGGAAAGGGCTTCATTAGCCTCACTCATCCGGCGCTGAGACAGCAAGACACGGGGGTCCACGGCCCCCTACCTCATCCGTATCGGCGAAGCTCGGAACGTCCTGCCCCGGCACTTGGTAGAATACACAGATTCCAGCACCAGTTGCACACAGACACAACCAATATAGAAACCATGGCCAGAAGGAGACACTGGCTGAAGAACCATTAACTCACTGATGTACTCGACCAGTGTTCAACCCTGTTGCCTCGTGAATATACAAAGATTGCAGCAACATTAACCAACTGAGCTATCTTACCCGGATACGAGGGTGTGATCTGCAAATTAAACACGGAGCTTAGAGAATGTACAGTCGCTCACCCAGGTTTGTCCGTTGGATTCTTCCCTGAGACCTGCAAGCTACACCCATATATTGAAAATGGCAATGTGTATGTACATAAGCGGCGTTCATTTTGTGTTCACTGTACCCCTTGTTGTAAGCAGAACGGATACCGCTAAAACACTGACTGTGTTATCCCGCTAGCATAGACCCATGCACACACGTACACGACAGCCATTTTAGGTATCATGGTCTCCTTGTTCACGATCGATCATCGTCACACTTCCCTGACCCTGCAAGCTTCCCCCATGCACCCTGACCGCCCCCGCTCTCACATGTACAAGTCATGAGCACCTCCCCTCCCGCATGACTCTGTCTCTAGGGATCACACCCCGCGCCTGACCAACACCTCCTTTCCTTTCATGAATACCCCTCTTTGGATAAACCCTTTCTCTACGCTCGATTTTCCACACTGACCTTTTCTTTCATGAATATCTCTCCTTTGATGACCTCTTCCTCTGAACCTAATTGTTTGCACGGACCGCTGGTCATCCCTTAGCCCGAGGATACAGTTTATTGCCCACTACTGTATGCACTCGTCTCTCTTGAAAGAAGCCACTATTGATCATGGCCACCCCACCCCCTGAGATTCGATCAGGCACACACATTCCAATGGAATCAGTAGAACACTCAGCTGCGTGACAGCCCCCTCCTATTGCATGAAGGATAAGGGCCCCTACTGTAGCCACGTGTTGGAATATCTTCATACTTCACAATGTCTTGATTGTAATGAAGGATGTGTGTGTGCCTTAAACCTGTGTATAAAAGACGAAGCCTCAGAGAAACTTGTTAGAGCACCTCCCGAAGACACTATGCGAGTGTCCCAAATGACATGCTCTCCTCATGAGTAATAAACTCTGTTCTTGTTTTCCTGCCTTCAGCGCCCGTCTCTTTATTTGGTAATTATTCAAGATGGGAACTAAGAGTCGCCCTGCACCAGCAGCCTGGGCATCCGGTGCGTTATGGGCTGACTTTTCTACAATTGGCGTCCCAACGCGGGGTCCATCAGCGACATAAGGTCCGGTAAGAGAGGTCCAGACGATGGGGTGACCATCTAAATGATTGGAGTATACCTGCCTTGAGAGGGCCCTCGTCCGGCTGCCGATTGAATGAACTTCACCGATTCCGAACGGACCTCTCTCAAGTGACCTATTGTCCTGACTGGAATCCCACAGGAATGCTGCGGTAAAAACATGGAGAAAGAGAACGATCGGGCGCTGGAAAAAGGAAGGCGAAGAACTGTCCACATGGTCCGGTCCGGGTAAGGTCGTGACACACGACAAATTGCGAAATTGATTGATTGATTGTTTGAAAATACTAGTATTACTCACTTTATTGTCTCTGAGAGATTCTCTATTTGCAAACAAGCACAGAGTCGTCATACTCTGTTTAGTCTTTGCAGATAGTGAAGGATAGGTAATGCAGACTTTTGTCCCCATTGTAATCCGTCATACCTATTTTTCTCCCCATTGATTGATTGTTTGAATCGAGCATTGAATTGTTCGAAGTTGGTTCTCTTAAGGATCTTCTCTGCCTGCAAACGGGGAAGAATAGGAATATTCTCTCCCCCTTTGCAGATAGTAAAGGGTAGGTAACGCAAACCTTTAACACGTCGTGCCTATTTCGTTCCTCATTGATTGATTGTTTGCCCGAACATTGACTGTTTGGGAATTGGTTCTTTTTGGAGGTATTCCCTGTTTGCAAATAAACGTAGGAAAATCTTTGCAAGTAGTGAAAGGGTAGGTAATGCGGACCTTTGTCCCCCGTTGTAATCTGTCATGCCTATCTACTCCCCACTGATTGATACGCCAGTTTCACCCGGACCATTTACTAGAGGTAGGTCATCTGGCCCGACCAGAGAGCACCCCTAGTGAAAAGGACATATACAATAATAATGAAGTGATCACTGTATCCTGTTAACAGAAACTTTAGCATGAAACAACCTGGAAAGAAAGGAATAGGAAAACGAAATCAGTAGGCCACTGATGAACTTTTTATTAAATAAACGAACAATGAAACAATAACAATACTTAATGATAAAACCTATTAGTGTCCTAGAAGCAAGAAACGTTAGAAATAAGCCCGTAATAAGAAACCTGAAAACAGTAAGAGAAACCAAGCGTGACATTGCGACGGCCACAAGGCAACGAGGCTTCATCGCCCCTCACTGCCCCAAACATGTCTGTCCCACCGCCTGCCACGCCCAATAACGGCAACCTGAGAAAGATACAAAGCAACAGACATCCGCCCCTATTCTGGAAACTTCCAAAGTGCAACAGGGTTGCGGCTACGCCCAGCCGGAAGCAACACATATAGGGCGGGTCCTGCTGCCAACCGTCGGCCGGAGATCATCACATAGGGTGTAGCCGGAGGAGAGGCCGAGGCCGAAGGGACCCGGCCAAGGGGACTGCTACGACAACCCTGGAGAGTTGCAGGGGGGGGAATGTCTATGTCCTCGACCCTCCCCTCTCTCTCCCAGTCTGGACCAGCATCCATGGAGGGCCTGGGAGTGGAGAGGCCACTCAGGCGCCACTTCTTTCTTTTTTCTTCCATAATGGCAGCGACAACACTGGGGGGGGAATGTCTTGCACATGCCTCCGACCCCCCCCCTCGTCCTCATCGCCTGGTCCGGCCATAACAAATGTCAAGCGAGACGCCGTGGGGTGCGCTGGGAGGGAGAGACGGTGCGAACAAGCCTCTCCCGCCTCCCCAGGTGGAGGCTTCCCAGCTGCACCCTCAGCGCTCCAGGCGCCCGGGAAAGGGTTCTTCCACTGTGGCGATGCTGCAGCGCCTCGCCCGGCAGGGTGGAGCCCGTCCGCTCATTTGACCCCGCGATCGCCGATAGCTGCCGAACTCTCAAAATGGCGGTCTACTTTACAAGAGCGGGCCCAGCAGGAAGGAATGGCCCGGTCACCTGTTGACTCCACCATCATAGTTCTCCACAACCTTGAAGATTCTAGAGGAGCCGCGGGAGTCCCCGACCCCCGCAGATATCCCCGATGGGGAATGACTGCCATGATTGCCCTCGGAACGACGGAAATGTAGCCGCAGGACGTCGGCGCTCCCATGCTGTCGCCAGCCTCAGTTTGAATGACTAGAATCCTGCAGACTACAGTTCGGATCAGTTCCGGTGAAAACACAGTATGACCCGGTAGAAAAAGATTGTTGCCTCCCTCCCCTTTTGACTGATGGTTCAGACCACCGATCCTTTCTTTTACCCTTTAACGGAACTTTTGGACTGCCAAAGGAAGCTCTGGGCCAACCACGAGTTAGTAGAGATTTAGACTATGCCTGGTTCTGCCTGACTGCACCCAAAATGGCGCCGATGCAAATGAAACTCTCAACTCCTTATTGTACCCCGATTGCTCAGCCTTGATGTCATAGGATATGTATGAAGTTTTTTAAACATATAGATTGATATAGGATGTGTACTGATTATGAGTTCGGACAATGGATTGATATAGGATGTATACTGTCAGCTCGGACAATGAATTGATATGAGATGGGTACGGGTTATATGCTCGGACAAAGAATTGATATTGGATGGGTACTGGTTATGTGTTCAGACGGTAAATTGACATCAGATGGGTATTTATTGAACATTCGGACAATGAATTGTTGTTAAGTTTGACGCATCATGATTATTGAAAATTGGAAGCCCAACACTTATGACACTCGCTCACACTAAAGTCTCGACATGATTTTGTTGCACTTGTCGCACTTTTAGATTATGAAATAAACGACCACCGACTCCATTAAAGTTTTCTGCTAATAAGTATCCCCACATATAACAGTTCCAGCCTGCTCCGTGGCCGGCCCACGGGATTGTAGGCCCGTATTTATGCACCGACATTCTTATTAAAAGATTTTTTGGAAAAAACAAACGTAGTTGTCACGTGTGAATTAGTAAGTTTCGAATAAATGACCACTGTTTAAGGATTAAAAAGTATAGTACGCAGAGATACTGCCAAAAATGAATGGTACAGGTTTTTGTTGTATGTACTTTGCACATTTTTGTACAGCTTAAAGCAACCGCTAAAAGACTCTGGAATTCAGCCTATACTTTATATGCTACCTGTATCAGAAAAATTGTGCTAAAATGCCCCTAAGTCGCTCCAACGGAGTGCCATCTGGCCTCCCTACATACGATCCGTAATACCACACTTGGGTGACCTATGCTATCCACCGGCTTCCGATAATCATCTCTCGCACATTAAAAGGTTCATCTGGGCTTAAATGCCGAATTGGCAAGAACTGCGTTCCGGGGAGATATACCGCGTATGTAGTAAGTAAAAGCCTTTTCGGGTTTATGCGTGCTGATGTATTCTTAAAAGCTGTCCCCGCCCCCTTCTTTTTCCCTCTTTTCTGCAGGTCACTTTGGAACATCGGTTAAAAATACGAAAAAAAAAAGAAAAATGGTGATCTAACGGACGAAGAGACGGGAAAAAGGCGTTCGATTATGGTGCCCACGCACTCCGAATAATACAACCTAAACTAATGTGCACACATGATTAAACCCTCCACACTTAACTAAATAGGGAAAGTTTAAGGAAAATTCCGAGGTAAGGATTACGCAAGTACCCTCCGACGGGAGGACTAGGGATATTGCCGACACTTAAAGACCTACTACCTCCTTTTCGCATCCTCATAGACAAGTAACTAAAAGCTGCCCCATTGTTCTCCAATTGACACCAACTGTTGTCTCAGCCTGGAAACACATTTGCTAAAATGACTCGAAAATACCGCCGTGAGCATTAGCCCGACCAGGTCAGTTCATGACCAATTGCCAACGGCGTAAGTGTGTACAATCAAAGCCACCAGTAAGGGCAGCCGACAAATAAAAGAGAAGAAAAAGGAAAAAAAAAAAAAAAAGAGCTTAGGATGACAAGGATGCACAGCATACAGAAAAGGATAATTTTGGCCAATAACTGTTTTATGTTTTGTCTTGGATTTTTGTGTATAATACATGTACTGTCTTCCCCGTCCGAGTTTGTGTGTACGTGATGTATGGATCTACGTCATCCCTCCGTTTGTGTTTCCGTATTACTTAACCCCTGTTGTTCTATGTTGTGCGCGCACTGAATGGTCCATTATTGTACACGTCTCTCTCTCTCTCGCTCCTTCTCTTTCTCTCTCCATGTCACACGTGTACTGAATGGACCACTTAGAGTGCGGTCTCTCTCTCTCTCTCTCTCTCTCTCTCTCTCTCTCTCTCTCTCTCTCTCTCTCTCTCCCTCTCTCACTCTCACTCTCACTCTCTCGCTCTCTCACTCTCTAAAGCCCCCCTGTTCCCTCCTTCCTTGTATGGTAACGTTGTGCCCCTCCCGGCACAACACCTAATTGGGTCTCCTCGAACACAAAGGTGTTTTGGAAAAATTGACCGGAACTAAACGATTGTGACTCGCCATATTACTACCTCCCCTTTCCTGTAAAGCGATAGAACCCGAGTTGGTAATGAAGGAAAGGATAGGTAAGACGACGGATGTCCCCTAATCTGGCCTTCTATGGGGGGACTATAACGTCAATGGCCTTCTGTTTCTCAGTTCGCTAAAAATGCAATTCCCAATGCACAAATTACTTCGCTCCTCTGCCCTTGAGTACGAATGTCCAGAGTACCCCACTTCTCCCGATCGACCCCAGCTCCCTGTCCAAAGCGTCCCCATTTCCCCCGATCAACCCCAGCTTCATGTCATCTACCCTCGAAAGCGAAATTGATGACCTTGATTAACGTTCACTCCCCAAGAAGAGCATGTTTTACGTCCACCCCCTCCCCCTTTCTTCATGACGATAACGCCCCACTTACAAGAGTTAGCCGACCCCGAAGGGAGATGTAAGATTGTCGATGCTTGGGTTAAAGGGAAGGGCGAGTCTCTACATAAGGACTCGACTTTGAGTTTGATATAATACACTGTGTATAAAGGTCCAATTTCTCTCCACGTACGTCACGAATGAGCACCGAACAGGGTTATGAATTCCATAGCAATGCACTCCTACAGACTCCATAAATGACGACTTCTGACTGTGACCGATGAACTTATCCCCCACCTATATAGGATTGGGGACGGAATTGAGATGTATAAATGTCTTCTCCTGCCAGTTTTTCTAAAAACTTGTTTTCTACTCATTTAAAGATATAATAACCGGAGGAGAGGAGCTGGACGTGACGCACAGCCTGGCCACAGATCATGAAGCACATATGACCGCAACCAAAGGTGGAGCCGCAGAGCAACGAGACGCGGGACGAGGCACAACTCTCAAACTCGGCAGATGAAAGAATGAAGGGCTACCTTGAAGCCCTCGACTTGCTGACCCACTCGTGCCTGAAGTCCCCATCCCCTTTTGAGTCCGACTGATGGGCCTGCCTGCTCATTGTCCTTTGCTCCCTTGGTCTCTTGGTGTGTTCGAAGATCTGGCCCCACTCCGCCCTCTCTTCCCTCGATTATTCAACAAACTCTTTCATATAAACTTTTGACTATGGAATGGGATTTTGCCACGGAAAAAGAAAGACACGCAGGTGCCCAGCATGAGGCACCCCTAAGAAAATAAGTTAGGAAACAGGACTGTGATCTAACAGCAGAGGACTGATCGCACCCTGCAACGCATAAGGATGATTCCGAGCTGGACTTATAGCTCCACCGCGGGTGCTCAAAAGCGCCAACGAAAAGAAAACGGACTACCAGAGTCTACCAGTGGTGGCTCGTCGTTGAAAAAGACATTTTCACTAAGACCCCCCCTTCCTGAACTTTCTACCCACCCCTTGACTAGTTGTTTACATCGAATTACATTCCTCCCTCAATTTTTATTGCTTACAAAAATGTTTCACCGGTCACCCATGTATCTAGCTGTCCAAAGTACTGATAAGACCCGAAGGTATCAGATTACTCTTAAGTAATGTAATCGGAGAAAAAGTCTGAACTCGATGCTGTAATGTTTCGGAACCTCTTTTCTTGACTCCGACTAAAAAATTATGCCGATCTCTAGGATTGTATGAAGAACCCAACAAATGTAAATTAACATGTAGTGCATTCTGCCTATCGCATTAACTATGTAGAAACTGAACTTGCTTATGTAAAAAAGCGGCGACTGTTGAAAATGGCAATGTGTATGTACATAAGCGGCGTTCATTTTGTGTTCACTGTACCCCTTGTTGTAAGCAGAACGGATATCGCTAAAACACTGACTGTGTCATCCCACTAGCATAGACCCATGCACACACGTACACGACAGCCATTTTAGGTATCATGGTCTCCTTGTTCACGATTGATCATCGTCACACTTCCCTGACCCTGCAAGCTTCCCCCATGCACCCTGACCGCCCCCGCTCTCACATGTACAAGTCATGAGCACCTCCCCTCCCGCATGACTCTGTCTCTAGGGATCACACCCCGCGCCTGACCAACACCTCCTTTCCTTTCATGAATACCCCTCTTTGGATAAACCCTTTCTCTACGCTCGATTTTCCACACTGACCTTTTCTTTCATGAATATCTCTCCTTTGATGACCTCTTCCTCTGAACCTAATTGTTTGCACGGACCGCTGGTCATCCCTTAGCCCGAGGATACAGTTTATTGCCCACTACTGTATGCACTCGTCTCTCTTGAAAGAAGCCACTATTGATCATGGCCACCCCACCCCCTGAGATTCGATCAGGCACACACATTCCAATGGAATCAGCAGAACACTCAGCTGCGTGACAGCCCCCTCCTATTGCATGAAGGATAAGGACCCCTACTGTAGCCACGTGTTGGAATATCTTCATACTTCACAATGTCTTGATTGTAATGAAGGATGTGTGTGTGCCTTAAACCTGTGTATAAAAGACGAAGCCTCAGAGAAACTTGTTAGAGCACCTCCCGAAGACACTATGCGAGTGTCCCAAATGACATGCTCTCCTCATGAGTAATAAACTCTGTTCTTGTTTTCCTGCCTTCAGCGCCCGTCTCTTTATTTGGTAATTATTCAAGATGGGAACTAAGAGTCGCCCTGCACCAGCAGCCTGGGCATCCGGTGCGTTATGGGCTGACTTTTCTACACATACCTCAGCAGCAGGAGCATTAACCCTCAGGACTGTTTTACCAGCTAGTGCGCTTCCATTTGTTTTCGGGCTTCCATAGCCGCCTGCGTGTGATGGGACTACGGGCAGTGCAAACCTTAGTGCCCCTAGAGAGGGTCATGTGTGGAAGAGATGCTCCCGGGTGCACCTGACACGCCCCCCCCCAGGGCCCCTCATACTCACGGCGTCCGCGCTGAAGTCCCTCGTGAAGTTGTTGAGGGGGTGCTTGGGGCTCTGCCCCCGCTCCCCCACCAGGGTGAGGGAGATTGAGTCCATGGTCCCTGCCTGGAGGAAGCAGCCGGTGGCCACCGTCACCTTGTACGTCGCCATGGCGAGGAGAAAGTGATGGGGCTCTCGAGGAGGGAAAGGCTCCTGCGGCAGGGAGGAGGAGGATGCGACAAATGCTGCTTCTCAAAGAGACTGGACAGGCGCGAGGCAGCGCCACGGACTGCAGACTGAAAGCATTTAATGCTGCTTCAGCCAGTACTGAAAGCCAAAAGCACGCGGGGACTCATCCAATAGGAACCGTAGACTACAAGTTCCAGAATGCAATGCGCCCAAAAAGCCGAAAGGGGGTGGGTAGATAGTGGTGTCACAAATTAGTTGGATTCACTCGGAATCCTTGCCCCCTCACATGTTCTAGTGGTATCTGCCATGCTGCACAATGCTATAATCTTCAGTAGAACGCAGCACTATGCCATACAAAGTTGCATAGCTACAGGAAGCTATCGAGTGCGCTTCAGCCTGTGCTTTGACTGCGCCGCACAGTCGGTTACCGAGTACCTGCACCATCTGAAAGGAGGAATACCTGCACTTTACAGCAGGGCTGCAATGCTTTTTAGGGCTCGGCCTACGCCCACGAAGTGGGTGGAGCTTCGAGCTCCTAATGTTAAAGAGAAAAAAAAGGTATCTCTAGGGCTTTGGCCAGACACATTCCTTAGTGTTTTATGTCATCTGCCCAGTGATTCGTCTTCGCTGTGGTGTCTTTTTAGTAATTGAGAGTGCAGATTGAGAGTGCAGAATCAGAGTGCAGAGTGCAGATTGCAGTTTGAGAGTGCAGTTTGAGAGTGCAGAGTGCAGATTGAGAGTGGAGAGTGCAGATTGAGAGTGCAGATTGAGAGTGCAGTTTGAGAGTGCAGAGTGGCAGTGAGTGCAGACTGAGTGCAGAGTGACAGTGAGTGCAGACTGAGTGCAGAGTGACAGTGAGTGCAGACTGAGTGCAGAGTGACAGTGAGTGCAGACTGAGTGCAGAGTGACAGTGAGTGCAGAGTGACAGTGAGTGCAGAGTGACAGTGAGTGCAGAGTGAGTGCAGAGTGAGTGCAGAGTGAGTGCAGAGTGAGTGCAGAGTGAGTGCGCAGTGAGTGCGCAGTGAGTGCGCAGTGAGTGCACAGTGAGTGCGCAGTGAGTGCGCAGTGGCAGTGAGTGCAGAGTGGCAGTGAGTGCAGAGTGGCAGTGAGTGCAGAGTGGCAGTGAGTGCAGAGTGGCAGTGGGCAGTGAATGCAGACTGAGTGCAGAGTGACAGTGAGTGCAGACTAAGTGCAGAGTGACAGTGAGTGCAGACTGAGTGCAGAGTGACAGTGAGTGCAGAGTGACAGTGAGTGCAAAGTGACAGTGAGTGCAGAGTGACAGTGAGTGCAGAGTGACAGTGAGTGCAGAGTGAGTGCAGAGTGAGTGCAGAGTGACAGTGAGTGCAGAGTGAGTGCAGAGTGAGTGCAGAGTGAGTGCAGAGTGAGTGCAGAGTGAGTGCGCAGTGAGTGCGCAGTGAGTGCGCAGTGAGTGCGCAGTGGCAGTGAGTGCAGAGTGGCAGTGAGTGCAGAGTGGCAGTGAGTGCAGAGTGGCAGTGAGTGCAGAGTGGCAGTGAGTGCAGAGTGGCAGAGAGTGCAGAGTGGCAGAGAGTGCAGAGTGGCAGTGAGTGCAGAGTGGCAGTGAGTGCAGAGTGGCAGTGAGTGCAGAGTGGCAGTGAGTGCAGAGTGGCAGTGAGTGCAGAGTGAGTGCAGAGTGAGTGCAGAGTGAGTGCGCAGTGAGTGCGCAGTGAGTGCGCAGTGAGTGCGCAGTGGCAGTGAGTGCAGAGTGGCAGTGAGTGCAGAGTGGCAGTGAGTGCAGAGTGGCAGTGAGTGCAGAGTGGCAGTGAGTGCAGAGTGGCAGTGAGTGCAGAGTGGCAGTGAGTGCAGAGTGGCAGAGAGTGCAGAGTGGCAGAGAGTGCAGAGTGGCAGTGAGTGCAGAGTGGCAGTGAGTGCAGAGTGGCAGTGAGTGCAGAGTGGCAGTGAGTGCAGAGTGGCAGTGAGTGCAGAGTGACTGCAGAGACAGTGTGTCAGGGTGCACATTGTGTGTGTGCAGAATGAGTGTGCAGGGTAAACAGTGTGTGACTATGCAGGGTGACATTGGGAGTGTGCGGGTGAGCAGTGTGTGAATGTGTAGGGGCAGTGTGTGAGTGTGCAGAAAACACCACACACACATACACCACACACACATAACGCACACACAAACCACACACCTCAGTCTCTCAACACCACACACTTGTCACCACTCAACACAACACACTCACCACCACACTCACTCCCCAGGCTCACCCCCACAGACTCACCACCACACACTCACCAGCACACAGAAAACAACACACACAACAACACACCCTCAGCCGTCAATGAATGCTTTCACCATGCACAAACACCAACAACCATCATCCATCTGTGCACGCTTTTACCAAGCACACACCCACCAGCCGTCAGTGCACCCTTCCACCAGGCACACACACCTCCAGCCGGCAGTGCACTTTTCCACCAAGCAATCGCAGTATGGTACACTTTACTTTTAAACATATTCGTATAAAGCACTGCATGCCACCATTGGTAAAATTACAATTCAACCAACATACTTCCACTACACACCACATGCACACACTCCATAACACATGGCAAAAAGACATTGGCATTTACAATGCCATTAGCTCAAACTCAAATAAATCCGAGCCCGATTTCATTTCTAATGCTTGTTTAACACATGCTGGAGCATTTATGCCCTGTGTCACCCAGATCAGTAAGCAATGCTGCCTGTGTAACCATGTGTGAATTGAGCATATCATATTCAAATGCATCTCAGTCTGTCTTCTAGGAGGAGTAAAGAAGCACCCAATAGTCTTCAGAAGATATATTTTGAGTGGAGGGAGACGTTTAAGCCTCATCAAGAAAAAAACAGGGTTGCAGGAAATGTAGCAGGATCAACTAACATTCACATGCTGCAGTCTTTGGGAATATTCTCCTCTCATTGCAAAAGGTAAAAAAATGTAGGTTTCTTTCTTCATTATGCCCTAAATATTTCCCTCAGCAAACAAAGTGGTAAATGGTGCAATTTACTAGCTAAATTCAAGCAACCAAAGTTACCTTAGCATAGTCTTCATTTTCCACAGTTTGGAATAGTGTAACCACTTATTTGTAGGGTTACCCAAAAACAAACTAAGCAGAAAAGCATCTTCTCACCCTTAAGATAGAATACCATGCATCCTCTGCCTAGAAGTCCATGTATTAGCTTCAAGTAGAAAGTTACATTCAGAATGCAAAGAATGTTCAAGGAGGGGAGCTTGCAAGAGGAATGCAATAATACATATGTAGCCAATTATTATGAAACAAGGTTTTAAGGAGGCATACAAGAGTGTAAGAAGGTACTTTGACAACAGCATGTGCACTGTGCAGAACTGTTAAAAAGTCAGCCCCTATCGCACCCGATGCCCAGGCTGCTGGTGCAGGGCGACTCTTCGTTCTCACCTTGAATAATTACCAAATAAGGAGACGGGCACTGGAAGTAGGAAAACAAGAACAGAGTTTATTACTCATGAGGAGAGCATGTCCTTTGGGACACTCGCATGGTGTCTTCGGGAAGTGCTCTAACAAGTTTCTCTGAGGCTTCGTCTTTTATACACAGGTTTATGGCACACAGGCATCCTTTATTACAATCAACACATTGTATAGTATGGAGGTATTCCAACACGTGGCTACAGTAGGGCCCTTATTCTCCATGCAAATAGGAGGGGGCTATCATGTGGCTGAGTGTCCTGCTGATTCCATTGGAATGTGTGTGCCTGATCGAGTCTCAGGGGGTGGGGTGGCCATGATCAATAGTAGCTTCTTCCAAGAGAGACGAGTGCATAAAGTAGTGGGCAATAAACCGTATCCTCGGGCTAAGGGATGACCAGCGGTCCGTGCAAACATTCAGGCTCGGAGGAAGAGGTCATCAAAGGAGGGGTTTTCACGGAGGGACAGGAGGTGTTGGTCAGGCGCGGGGCGCGATTCTTAGGGACAGAGTCATGCGGGAGGGGTGGGCTCGTGACTCGCGCATGTGGGAGAGGGGGCAGTCAGGGTGCATGGGGGAATGCTTGCAGGGTCAGGGAAGTGCGCTGATGAGCGATCGTGAACAGGGAGACCATGGTACCTAAAATGGCTGTCATGTACATGTGTGCATGGATCTATGCTGGCGGAATAACACACTCAGTGTTTTCGCAATATCCGTTCTGCTTACAACAAGGGGTGCTATGAACACAAATGAACGCCGCTTATGTACATACACATTGCTATTTTTAACAGTCGCCGCTTTTTACATAAGCAAGTTCAATTTCTACCTAGTCGATGTGATTGGCGGAATGCAATACATGTTAATTTACACCTGTCGGGTTCTTCATACAGGCCTAGAGATCGGCATAATGTTTAGTCGGTGTAGAACCAAGAAAAATGTTCCGATACATAAAAATCAGCTTCACATTTTCTCTCTAGTGACATCAACATACAGGAAGAACGCTCTGATACTTTCCGACTTGTCAGTACTATAGGGGATTTTGGAAAACTAACCACATGAGTGACCGACGAAACATTTCTTAAAAGGCAATACAAAATGGTTGAGGGAGGTATTCAATTTGATACAAGTAATTTAGTCAAGGGGCGAATAGAAAGTTCTGGAAAGGGGGGAGGGTCTTTGTCGCAATGTCTTTTAACATAGTCCGTCTTCTTTTGTTGGCGCTGCTGAGCACCGGCGGTGGAGCTATAGGTCCAGCTCGGATTCGTCCTTACACGTTGCAGGGTGCGATCAGTCCTCTGCTGTTAGATCACAGTCCTGTTTCCTAACTTATTGTCTTAGGGGTGCCTTATGCTGGGCACCTGCGTGTCTTTCCTTTTCCGTGACAAAATCCCAGTCCATAGTCAAATTTTATATGAAAGAGTTTGTTGAACAATCGAGGGAGGAGAGGGCGGAGTGGGGCCAGATCTTCGAACACACCAAGGGACCAAGGGAGCAAAGGACAATGAGCAGGCAGGCCCATCAGTTGGAAAAAGGGACGGGGACTTCAGGCACGAGTGGGTCAGCAAGTCGAGGGCTTCAAGGCAGCCCCTTATTCCTTCATCAGCTGAACTTGAAAGTTGTGCCTCGTCCCGCGTCTCGTTGCTCTGCGGCTCCACCTTTGGTCGTCACACGTGCTCCATGATCTGTGGCCAGGCTGTGCGTCACGTCCAGCTCCTCTCCTTTGGCGATTGTATCTTTGAATGGGTGAAAAACAAGTTGTTAGACAAACTGGTCGGGAGAACAGATATACATCTCAATTCCTTCCCTATTCCTGAGTAGGTGGGGGATAGGTTCATCGGTCACAGTCAGAGGTCGTTATTTATGGAGTCTGTAGAAGGGCATTGCATATTGAATTCATAGACTTGTTTGGCGTTCATTCGCGATATATGATAAGAGAAATTGAACTTTTGTACACAATGTATTACGTTACAAAAAATCGAGTCCTTATGGAGAGACTCGTTCTTCCCTTTAACCCAAGTATCGACAATATCACATCTCCTTTCGGGGTCGGCTAATTCTTGCAAGCAGGGGCATTATCATAGGGTTGATCGGGGGCGAGTGGGTGCTTTTGGACAGAGAGCTAGGGTCGATCGGGGGAAGTGGGGTACTCTGGACATCCGCACTTAGGTGCAAGGGGGTGGGGCAATCGGGACATTGGGGATCGCATTTTCTAACGAACTGAGAAACAGAAGACCATTGACGTTATAGTTCCCCTATAAAAGGCCAGATTAGGGGACATCCGTCGTCTTACCCGTCCTTTCCTACATTACCAACTCGGGTTCTATTGTTTGTAGAAGGGAGAGGTAGTAATATGGTAAGTCTCAATCGTTTTGGGTTTGGTCAATTTTGTTGAACACCTTTGCGTTCGAGGAAACCCAATTATGTTTGTGTCGGAGGGACACAATGCCATCATACAAGAAAAAGAGGAAACGGGGGGCTTCTGGAGAGAGGGAGAGAGAGAGAGAGAGAGAGAGAGAGAGAGAGAGAGAGAGAGAGAGAGAGAGAGAGTCGTACTCTAAACGAACCATTCGGTACTCGTATGCCGTGAGGAGAGAGAGACGTGTACAATAATGGTCCATTCAGTGCGCACACAACTTAGAACGGCAGGGGTTAAGTAATGCGTAAACACAAGCGGAGGGACGACGTAGATCCATACATCACGTACACGCAAACTCAGACGGGGGAGACAGTACAGGTATTACATAAAAAGATCCAAGACAAAACATAAAACAGTTATTGGCCACAATTATCCTTTTCTGTGAGCTGAGCATCTTTATCATCCTAAGTTCTTTTTACCTTTTTCTTATCTTTTATTCGTTGGCTGCCTCTTGCTGGTGACTTTGATTGTACACACTTACGCCTTTGGCAACTGGTCATGGACTAACCTGGTCGGGCTAATGCTCACGGAGGTTTATTCGAGTTATTTTTAGCAAGTGCGTTTCCAGGCTGAGACAACAGTTGGTGTCAATTGGAGAGCAATGGGGCAGCTTTTAGTTATTTGCCTATGAGGATGCGGAAAAGGAGGTAGTAGGTTTTCAAATATTGGCAATATCCCTAGTCCTCTCGGCGGAGGATACTTGTGTAACCCCTACCTCGAAATACCTTAAACTTTTCCCTACTTAGTCAAACGTAAGAACGCTTAATCATGTGTGTACATTATTCTTCTTTACTTTATTCGGGGTTTGTCGTGGTTAGGTACTATAATCAGACCCCTTTTCCCGTCTCTTCGTCTGTTGGATCGCCGTTTTCGTCGGCATTCCGAGGTGACCTGCAGAGAGAGAGAGAAAAGGAGGGAAGGGAGAGCAAGCTATATTGATACGCACTCGCGCGCATAAACCCAGAAAGGTTTTTACTTACTGCGTACTCGGCCTATTTCCACAGGATGCAGTCACTGCCAACTGGGGCGTTTAAGCCCAGGTGGACTGTTAGTGTGATTTTTCTTATACAGTTAGCATATAAAGTGTGGGCTAAATACCTGGATCTCCAGCGGTTGCCTTTGGCTGTATAAAAAGGAAAAATACACAACTAAAATTCGACCCTTCATATTTGTAATATTTCTACGCGTTATACCTTTTTCAGCCCTTTATCTAACCGAGCTTAGTCATTCCACCTACATTTCAGTTATATCGAAAAATAGGGATTATTCATTCAAGACTTTATCAATTTACACGGACAACTATAGTTGCTTTCTCAAAAAAAATCTTTAATAAGAATGTCGATGTATAAATACGGGCCTACAACCCCGTGGACCGGCCACGGAGCAGGCTGGAGCGGAGTCGGTGGTCGTTTATTTCACAATAAAAGTGCGAAAAGCGCAATAAAATCATGTCGAGACTTCAGTGTGAGCGAGTGTCATAAGTGTTGGGCTTCCATCTTTCAATAATCATGATGTGCAAAATTTTAAACAACAATTCATTGTCCGAATGTTCAATCAATCAAGGGGCGAATACCCATTTGATGTCAATTCGCCGTCTGAACACATAATCAGTACCCATCCAATATCACTTCATTGTCCGAACCTATAACCAGTACCCATCCCATATCAATTCATTTCCCGAACTGACAGTATACATCCTGAATCCATTAATTGTCCGAACATATAATCTGTACACATCCTATATCAATTCATGTGGTTAAAAAAAACCTTGATACATATCTCATGACACCAGGGCCGAACAATCGGGGTACAACAAGGAGTTGAAAGTTTCATTTGCATCGGCGCCATTTTTGAGTGCAGTCAGGCAGATTCAGGCATAGTCTAAATCTCTACTAAGTCATGGTTGGCCCAGAGCTTCCTTTGGCAGTTACAAAGTTCCGTTAAAGGGAAAAAGAAGGGATCGGTGGTTTGAACCATCAGTCAAAAAGAGGGGGAGGGAGGCAACAATGTTCCTACCGGGTCATACTGTGCTTCCACCGGAACTGATCCGAACTGTGGTCTATAGGACTCTAGTCATTCAAACTGAGACTGGCGCCAGCATGGGAGCGCCAACGTCCTGCGGCTACGTTTCCATCGTTCCGTGGGCAATCATGGCAGTCACTCCCCATCGGGGGTATTTGCGGGAGTCGGGGACTCCCGTGGCTCCTCTAGAATCTTCAAGATTGTGGAGAACTATGACGGTGGAGTCAACAAGTGACCGGGCCATTCCTTCATGTTGGGCCCGCTCTTGCCAGGTCGATCGCCATTTTGAGAGTTCGGCAGCTACCGGCGATCGCGGGGTCAAATGAGCGGACGGGCTCCCACCTGCCGGGCGAGGCGTTGCAGCATTGCCACAGTGGAAGAACCCTTTTCCGGGCACCTGGAGCGCTGAGGGTGCAGTTGGGAAGCCTCCACCTGGGGAGGCGGGAGAGGCCTGTTCGCACCGTCTCTCCCTCCCAGTGCACCCCACGGCGTCTCGTTTGACATTTGTTATGGCCGGACCAGGCGATGAGGACGGGGGGGGGTCGGAGGCATGTGCAAGACATCCCCCCCCAGAGTTGTTGCAGCAATTATTGAAGAAAGAAGAAATGTCTGGCGTGTTGTCGCTGCCATTACGAAGGAGAAAAGAAACAATGTCCCGTCCGTCTTTGGGCCGGGCCTCCGGTGGATGTCGGCCGGACGCCCCTTGCTCTGGCCCCATGAACGGGCTCCTTGGCTCATCAGCTGCAGCCGGATCTCGTCGGCCCCTGCCCCCGGTCGTTGGTGGCCGGGCCGGGAGAGAATGTGGCGGGACTACCTGCAACTCTCAAGGGCCACCGCGGCCGGACTGGGAGAGAGAGGGGAGGGTCGAGGACATAGACATTCCCCCCCCTGCAACTCTCCGGCATTGTCAAGGCGATCCCCTGACCGGATCCCGCTGGCCTCGGCCTCTCCTCCGGCTACACCCTACGTTACAATCTCCTGGCCGACTGTTGGCAGCAGGACCCGCCTTATATGGGTTGCTTCCGGCTGGGCGTGGCCGCAACCCTGCTCCACTTTGGAAGTTTCTAGAGTGGGGGCGGATGTTCTGCTGACTTGCATTTTCCCCAGTTTATCGTTCTTATTGTTTTCAGGTTTCTTATTACGGGTTACTAAATAGGTTTTACCATTAAGTATTGTTATCGTTTTCCTTGTTCGTTATTTAATAAAAAGTTCATTTTTTATCAGTGGCCTACTGAATTCGTTTTCCTATTCCCTTCTTTCCAGGTTGTTTCATGCTAAAGTTTTTCTGTTAACAGGTTACAGTGATCACTTCGTTATTATTGTATATGTCCTTTTTACTAGGGGTGTTCTTTGGTCAGGCCAGGTGACCTACCTCCAGTAAATGGTCCGGGTGAGACTGGCGTATCAGTCAGTGGGGAGTAGATAGGTATGACAGATTACAACGGGGGACAAAGGTCCGCATTACCTACCCTTCACTACTTGCAAAGACTAGAGTATGGTGACTTCTGTGCTTGTTTGCAAAAATAGAGAATACCTCCAAAAAAAGAACCAATTCCAAACAGTCAATGTTTGGACATACAATCAATCAATGAGGAACGAAATAGGTACGACGTGTTAAAGGTTTGCGTTACCTACCGTTCACTGTCGGCAAAGGGAGAGAGAATATTCCTATTCTTCCCCGTTTGTAGGCAGAGAAGATCCTTAAGAGAACCAACTTCGAACAATTTAATGCTCGATTCAATCAATCAATCAATGGGGAGGAAAAAATAGGCACGACGTGTTAAAGTTTTGCGTTGCCTACCCTTCACTATCTGCAAAGATTAAACAGAGTATGGCGACTCTGTGTTTGTTTGCAAATAGAGAATCTCCCAGAAGCAATCAATAGGCAATACTAGTATTTTCAAACAATCAATCAATTTCGCAATTTGTCGTGTGTCACGACCTTACCCGGACCGGACCATGTGGACAGTTCTTCGCCTTCCTTTTTCCAGCGCCCGATCGTTCTCTTTCTCCATGTTTTTACCGCAGCATTCCTGTGGGATTCCAGTCAGGACAATAGGTCACTTGAGAGAGGTCCGTTCGGAATCGGTGAAGCTCATTCAATCGGCAGCCGGACGAGGGCCCTCTCAAGGCAGGTATACTCCAATCATTTAGATGTTCACCCCATCGTCTGGACCTCTCTTACCGGACCTTATGTCGCTGATGGGCCCCGCGTTTTGGGCGCCTATTGTTAAAAAGTCAGCCCCTATCGCACCCGATGCCCAGGCTGCTGGTGCAGGGCGACTCTTCGTTCTCACCTTGAATAATTACCAAATAAGGAGACGGGCACTGGAAGTAGGAAAACAAGAACAGAGTTTATTACTCATGAGGAGAGCATGACCATTCAGGCTCGGAGGAAGAGGTCATCAAAGGAGGGGTATTCACGGAGGGACAGGAGGTGTTGGTCAGGCGCGGGGCGTGATTCTTAGGGACAGAGTCATGCGGGAGGGGTGGGCTCGTGACTCGCGCATGTGGGAGAGGGGGCAGTCAGGGTGCATGGGGGAATGCTTACAGGGTCAGGGAAGTGCGCTGATGAGCGATCGTGAACAGGGAGACCATGGTACCTAAAATGGCTGTCATGTACATGTGTGCATGGATCTATGCTGGCGGAATAACACACTCAGTGTTTTCGCAATATCCGTTCTGCTTACAACAAGGGGTGCTATGAACACAAATGAACGCCGCTTATGTACATACACATTGCTATTTTTAACAGTGCAAACAGAGCAGGCAGTGACTCAATTCAATTCATGAAGCTTTATTCGGCACATATAAAATGACCATAAAAGCACAAGGAAAAAAAAACCACAGAGACATTATACACAAATATTACAAATTTCAGATGAAGAAAATACCAAAAAGGATACAGACATAATTCTTAAAAAAGCATGCTTTTCCGTGCATTAATAGACTGGTTTAAAAAAGTAGCACTATAAAAACAGATATCGACAGATTTCAGATTAAATAATAAACTCATTGCCTGATTAACTGTACGTACACCATATTTAACAAACATAGGTTTCAAATAGGTAGTACGAAAGTTCGTGTACAGTTTACAGAATCATAAAAAGTGCAAGGTGCTCTGTTTAGATACGCTATCACACAAACACGGCCCTGTAGGATGTTTCTTAAGGTTGAGCCACTAAGTGATGTGCAACTCCAAACCTCAGTCTGGTTAGCACAAACTTATGGGATGGACTGATCACCATAGCTAGATAAAAGGGAAAACCTTCCGTAATGGTATATCTCCTCTAAAACATAACAGTGGACATGGATCAATTTGCTAAAGCCCGCTTCCTGGCTCTACTAGCCAAAAAATTTAGTTTTCAGCTCTGCTTTGGGTATCAGGGATGCGGCACTTGGGTCGGTTCAAACATTTAAGTTAAATATTCCAGAGAAACAATCAGCAACGTATTTTAACCAGGGAATTTTTCGGTGTTTATCCAGTGATAGACAGTCCTCAGTTATAGATCTATTAAAAGATTTTTTATCTTGAAGCCAAATGGAACGCCAAATCATAAGTGGCCTTAATGATAATAGATCAATTAAGAAATTAATATCCAATTCCCGGTGGATCAGCTCAGTGGGGCCGGTGGGGGGTAAACACAAGAGCTTTTTTAAAAAGGAGTTTACCTCCTGCTGCAGGTTTTGTACACAGCTATGACCCCAAACACCGGCCCTATACGGTGCTATTGAGACACATCTTGCTTGATAGATTTGAAGCATGTCCTTAGTACGTCTGTCCCCAATTTATGCCGCAAATCTAAAAACACCATGGGCATTTTTAGCCATTTTATTGCTTATATTATTAAATTCATTTGTCCATGTTCTATCTTTTGAGAAGGTTATACCAAGATAGCAACATTTATCTACTTGTTGCACCTTTTCACAATCAATAAAAAATGTATTAGAGGATTTGCTTTTTACCCCGCAGGTCATTGCGTGCGTTTTCCCCTTGTTAATGATCAATTTTCTATCCTTAATAAAGATAGAAAATCTGTCAATCAGGCGCTGTAATCCAAGGGGAGTTCTTGAGAGCAGGACGGCGTCATCAGCGTATAATAACACCGGCACAGAGGCACCGTTGATCTGGGGGGCATCAGCTTTAACATTTCTTAAAATTACGTCAATTTCATTAATAAATAATATAAAAAGTAGGGGGGCCAGTACACAGCCCTGTCTAATCCCTCGTTTGACACTAAATTTAGGGGTACATTCGCCTTTTGTGCCGTAGCGCACACATGTTTGCAACTTTTCGTACAGCCTGGCAAGAAAAAAGATTATACCCTCAGGGGCTCCTAGCTGTAACAGGGTCAGCCATAATATAGTATGGTCCACCATATCGAACGCACTTCTTAAATCTGCGAAGCAGAGATATAATGAGCCACATTTGGCTTCAGTGTATTTCCCGATCAATAAATCGAGGTTAATACACTGGTCCAATGTACCCGGCCCTTCCTGAATCCATACTGGCTATCCGAAAGGATGTCCTCTCGCTCAACCCACTCTTCTAGTCTAACCAACATAACTCTACTCATGATCTTAACTGAGGAGTCTAGAAGAGAGATGGGATGGTAGTTTTTTACTGACCTACTGCCCTTCTTGTATATCGGGATTATAATTGATTCTCCCCAGGTTTTTGGGGCCTCAGTGCATACTGCAGCATTAAAACCAATAGCCAAAAGAGGGCTCCACACCTCCGGGCTGCTTTGTAAACATGAATAGGGACCCCATCTGGTCCCCCCTTACTTGCATGTATGCCAAGCTCAACCTCATTAACAGTGATGTCCAGTGGTAGAACGGTCCATCTACTAGTGTTAGTATCTACACAACTATCTGAGCCAAAAATGTTAGAGAAATGTGAGACCCAGCCATCGCTACGGACATTAGAAGTTAACTCAGGTATATTTTCCTCCCTCAAAAAAGGGGAGTTAACCGTAGCCCAAAATAGTGTATTATTAGATAGCTCAGTGGCTTGGTTAAGAGAGTCCCAAGCCTGCTGCTGTTACTCACCCTTCCTACGTTTCAAAGCTTGCTTGTACTCTAATCTTAGTTTAATAATTAGATTAGTGTCCCTGGGTTTTTTGGCAAGAGCATATTTTAACTCAGTTAATAAGGTGGTGCACGAATGATCAAACCAACCCGGTCCATTTCTACGCTGTACTCTTTTAGAGCTAGTAAACCTTGCATTGATAGATTTATTAATATCATTAAAAGCAAGTAAAACCCGTTCGAGATTAGCATTATTTTCAAGGATAAAGGTGATATTGATCAGACATTCTTTAACAATAGAACTTGTTAATTCATTAGCTTTCTCCCCTATCCATCTAAGTCTGACTCTGTTTGGTCGGTGTGGTTCCACATTGGTAACAATGTTTCCTACTCCAGCAGAACTTTCGCCCCAAAGGATACATTCTAAAATAATACAATTGTAACCACTTAAAGAGCTCACTTCAATCCTAGGTGACGCACAATAGGAAATACTATTAGAGGAAACAATCACATGATCAATGGCTGAACTAGTCTGCTGGTTCTTAAAAGTAGGGATGGTCTGACCCTTTTCATCTTTAGAGAAACCCATGATTTCCATATCATAACAGCCAATAAATGTATGTAATATTTCTCCATAGCTGTTATGTCTAAAGTGCAGGTAATTCGTGCCAACATTATTTTTGACCCCACAGACTTTTTGGGTTGACAGTTCACATAATGGAATATTAAAATCACCCACCCAAAAAAAATCAAAAGAAACATTAATTTCATCATTTAAATTATCAATGACGCTAGCCAAGTTGCTTGCTATTGACGTCCTAGAATTATCAAAGACATTATTGTAGAAATGTACTAATAATATTTTGCGACCTTGGTCCTCATGGAGCCAAAGAATCTGCGCATGTGCTCCCACAGTCAAATACCTTTTTACTACAATTCGCCGTTTATTAGACACTAATGTCAAAAGGCCTCCTTTAGCTTTCCCTGATGTAGAGCCTTGCGCCAGCAAATGAATGTGAATGTGGCCATGGGCTTGCTACACTCTGTTACCAGCATTTGTAGCTGGGACTCAATGTTGTTATAATCTAAAAGATGATGAGACTTTGGGAGCCAAGACAACTTGGAACTGTCCCTATGAAATCTTTAGGTAGTCCTTATGCCTTACATTGGAAAAATCACTGAGAGATGACAGAGAAAGCAGAATTCCAAGTGGATGGAGGAATGCAGGGTAGTTCAGCAGTTAAGGTCAATACTTGAAAACTGAGTGCTTGCGTTTGCATCACTGCTGGCCAAAATGACACCTGATCACAAGAAGGGCAAGTACCCAGTCCATCCTTTCCCACTCACCGAGGATCTTGCCGCTCCCTCCTTAATGTGGACATGCATGAGCATCACAATATACACCTCTAGAATATGTGCTGATAGGACATGCACCAGGTAAATGAAAGGAGAAGAAATGTGAAAATAGTGGCCACTTTAGGATATCTCTGTGTTACATGGCAACTTGTAGTGCTCCCCTCGGAAGATTTAGAAACGTATTCCTGATCTCTTCAAGAACATTGTTCGGATCAGCAAAAGCTTAAATCTTCCAGATTTTAAGCTTCTGCCACACTGACACTGCAGAAGAAGCGTCACCCTCAAGTGAAATAGCAACATCATAAGAAGAATGTAAATGTACAGGAATTTATATAGCGCAAATCACCAAGCGGTTTCTAAGCGCTTGCTTAGGGAACCCGTCCTGGTATTCCCCTGTGAGATAACCCCGGCAGGGTATCCGCAAGGTGAAAGCAAGGCATCCCGCCGTGAGGGGCCGTTGTGGAGATTAAGCAAGCTATTGCCCAGAGTCGCAGAGTGTGAACCCATGAATCGAGTAGGCACCGGAGCGAGAATTGTCGAGTCCATGGACATTTTAGGACTCAAGACCCCGCTGAGCCGGGATTGAACCCTGATCCCGGGCTGACCTCTGCTTCCAGGTCTGCCTCCTCTAACCAGTGAGCCACACTTCTCAAGAAGGGTGTTGCATTTTAAGAGCGAGGAGAAAATACAAGACAAAAGCAATTATTTCACTACAAATAACTGTGTTTGTTTACTTAAACAGTCATTTAGAGAAAATCATATTTATACCTTAGTAAACCCAAAATCAAATGTAATCCCAAAAAATATAACAGCAACATAGGAAAAAAGGAAATGCTCAGAAAATAGGAATGATAAATCAAAACCTGCTAGCTCGTAAAGTGAAATTGATCAGCATTATGTTCAAGACGTCTCTGGAGTAAGCCGATTTATGCCTTTATTGTACGGAACACTGGGTGAGAGGATCTGCGCATTGACATCCCTAATTGACATTAGAAGGTAACCGTGGCGTAAATAGCACCGGTTTCTTAAAGTGCGAAGATAGAATTATTTCCTCTGTTAACAATGGCTGCTTCAGCTAAGACGCTTCGGAATCGTGAAGTCTTAGCGGACGCTATGTTTTTAAACCTTCCTACACTAACAGACACTGCAAAAAAAAAACACAACGGAAAATAACTCTGTGAATGACCTTAAAACTAAGCTTAAGAAATTGCAGAAACTACTACATACGGAGATTACGAAATGGTGGGAAAAACGCTCTCTTAAGAAATATAAAGAAGTGGGACGTGTGCCAATGGGGTTGAGGGTTCTCATTGCGCCATCTTTTGAGAATCTCAACCCCCTGATGTTAAAAGAATGGGCCACGAACAACTTGGAGGCCTCAATGAATATGATCTGTATATTAATAAAATATGCAGAAATTGATCGAAATACAATCTTGAAGGAAATTGAGCAATTGAATGCAGACTTGGAACAGCATGATAATAAAGACTTAATTAAAAAATCTAGGGAAGAGATTGATGCCCGTTTGCTTAAACATAAATACACGATAAGGACACGTAAGCAATTTAAATTCGCGCGTGACAAATGTGATTATGAAACAGGACGCATTTTCATGTTTGCACGCAAGTATGACACAGCCAAAAGACAAGCCATGGGACCCAAAGGTACGGCGCAGCCCAGTGGGGTTACACCTAACATAGAGATGTCAGATGCAGAATGTAGTTCTGCAATCAGCAGCACGGACTCAGAGAAAGGTAACCCTGAGTCAAGCAATCAGAGTGCGGTCCCCACACAATACTCCCCTTCAGAAGAATTAGGGTTTATTATAGAAGACAGGCGCAACACGCTGCGACCTCGGACCCAACAACAGCAACAACAAAAGAAAAACGCAGAAGGAAAAATAAAAGACGTAAAGAAAGGAGGGAATGCAGGAGGGCGAGGATTTACAAAGAGAGGCAGGGGCAAGACATGGTAACTGTACCCCCTCCAAATACCACAATGGACAACACAGTAGTCAATCTTCCAAATGTAAGTGAACCGCCTATGCTCACTGTAAAAGACAACACAGTGGTTAATCACTCGGACATGGTACTATCGAAGGCTGAAGTCCAATTATTATCCTTAGGTTTGTCCTTTTGCCCCAAGAATTCGTTCAATTACGTGCAAACACGCATTGATGTTTTTAAATTCATACGGAAACTTAAGCTGAAAAAACACTTTAAATTGGCTAAAGTGCAGGACCAGGCTACCACCACAAATACCATATCACAACCAAGTAGCAAATTTCAAGTACGAGATGTCAATGCTTTGAGAACAGCGCAGGCATTGGCAACTGAAGAAGATTTTTGTGACAGGTCCACACAGGAAGATCTGCAAGCTATAGTATCAACATAAATAGCCCGTGTAGCACCGATTTCAAACCACCTTCCACCTTTATTCCGCTCATGTTCAGAGACACAATTGATGCATTTAATGATATTGTAGTGGAAGAGTTAAAAGATTTGCAATGTACAACCTCCAGGAAAGAGAAACGCTACAAGTACATGGAGAAACAATATGCAACGCTCATGAAAAAACTGAGAAACAATTCCAATCTCATCATTAATAAAGCCGAAAAGGGTGGCAACATTGTGATCTGGCCACGCAATATGTACATGGAAGAAGCAAAGCGGCATTTAAGCGATGAGGATTGCTATATTAAGGGGTCTTTTAACAACATCAAATGCCTTAAAGACATTGTGCACAAAGAATTAAATCAATGGAAAAGGGAGGGGTTATTGAACAAGCAAGAACACGGTTTCCTCAAAAATGATTTTCCGGTGACCCCGACCCTTTACTTTATTCCTAAGTTCCACAAAGAGGTATCACCAGTCCCTGGGCGTCACATCATTTCTGCTCAAAGGAGCCTCTTGGAGGCAATCTCTAAATATGTAGATTATTTTTTACATGATTTTGTGGAGGACTTACCATCGTTCATAAAGGACACTGGAGATTTTCTGTCTAAGCTTGAAAATATCAAATTGAAAGAGGATTATGTTTTAATTGCTTTAGATATATGTGCACTTTACACCAGCATTATACATGCGGATGGACTCACAGCAGTGAAGTATTTTTTGGACCAGCGCAGCATTACTTATAGAGAGCACAATGTAATGATTTTAAGAATGATAGAGCTGTGTCTAAATAATATTTTGTTTCTTTTTAATAAGGAAATTTATCAGCAAAGGAGGGGTGTCGCGATGGGGGCATGTTTCACCCCAACCTATGCGTGTTTACATGTTGGGTGGTGGGAGGAACATGTCCTCAGGAGGACACACAAACTGCTGTGTGAGTCTAATGTAATCCAGTTTTGGAGATTTATTGATGACATCTGCATGATATGGAAGGGCACGAAAGAATCGGCCAGAAATTTTGTTGAGGCAATTAATAAGAATGATCTGAATCTCCAGTTCACTGCAGAAATAAGCAAAACTAATATCCAGTTTCTTGATGTAGAAATCTATGTGACTGATAATGTAATTCAGACCAAGATGCATTGGAAGAAAACCACTGGGAATTCAATCCTGCATGCCAAAAGTGCACACCCAGGGCACCTGATCCGTAGTATACCGTACGGGGATTTCTTAAGAATGCGCTGAATTTGTAGCTCTGAGGTGGACTTAGAAATATGTCAAAAGGAAGCTCATGACAGATTTCGTGCCTGGGGATATTGTTCTAAGGTGTTAGAGCAGTCTAGGAACAAGGCCAATAGTCATAGTAGAGAAGAATGTTTGAATAACTTGACAGGATCTAGGAAGAGAAGCACTATGACAGATGTATCAGATCCCACCACTAAATAAGAACAGATCAGACTGATTACGACTTTCAATACTGAGGAAAGAAAAGTCCGGGGGATCATCAAAAAACATTGGCCTTTGTTGAAAACAGATATAACCCTAGCCCAAATACTACCTGATGAACCAGCTATCACCTTTAGAAGGGCACCCTCCATGAGGGATGCACTTTTAAAATCCAGTCCGGAGGTGGTCAGTTCCATTACTTGGCTGTCTAATAAGGCTGGGTTTTACAAATGCGTATCCTGCAGAGCATGCAAATTTGGTGTTAACACCAGTGAGTACTACACTGCATTTGACAATAGTCCTATCAAGATCCAAGGACTATATAATTGCCGCACTGAGTATGCCGTTTATGTATTAGAATGTACGTGTAGGTTGAAATACATCTGCAGCACGAAACTGCAGGTTTTTAATCGTATTCGGCAGCATTTGAGGGCAAGTGTCAATTCCAATGACAGTTACCTAGTAGGCCGACATTTCAGCCTGGTTCACAATAAAAATTTGAATGATCTGAGTTATTATATTATCGACTCTGTACCCAAAAGTATATGGTGGGGTAACAGAGAAAAACAACTCAGGCAGTTAGAATCTAAGTACATTCTCTTACTAGACACTAGGATCTCCAAAGGTCTGACACAGGGGAAGACCTACATAACTTTCTCTAATCAGGAGGGAATGGGAGTATAATCCCCGGACTGGTATACACAACTAACAGTATAGGCAATAAGATCAGTGGGATATTACGTGCAGAACCTATGCCAGGGTTATTATTTCATCTTCCAGTAGGCACGTGTCTTTACTCTGCAAGTAAAGAAGATATTTCCCCTAATCCCTAACTCTAGGATTAGAGCCAGGTAACATCAGTATCTGAAAGGTCTGTCAAATATATGTAAAATCAGCACATTAAAAGGGGTATCAGAGTTAATAATGTAAATAGATACTGTTGAGGTAAAGCTGGCCACTATGAATGAGAGTAATAAGAGGTCAACCCATCAACATGCACTTGCACTTTAATAAGAGGGGTGTCAGAGTCAGCAGTAGATAAAGATACTATTGAAATAGGATTGGCCTCTATGAATGTGAAAAATAAGAGGTCAGCACTGGTGATTCATGCACTTGCACTTTAGCTTAGTAGCTATAAACTGATTGTACAGTGTTGGAAAGTGAAACTATGAGGTTTTCTCTAACTTAGCGCCGACTAATATTAATTTTGGTAGACATTTTTTAATCCTGGAATTTTGATATGAGAGGCTTTTAATATCATTATATCTATGAGATGTTGCACATTGCACTATTTGCACTTTAAGAACTCATTGCACGAGCACTTTATTAATTTGAGGTAGTCATATAGCAAAAAACTTTTGGAGCTGAGGATCTGATATATGACGTTTACATACAGGACCTTAGCCACTGGGCGTTAATGTGACAACATATCAAGCAGTCAGGAAATCTGTGTATATAGTATGTAGAAATAATGGCAGTGATCGTTTTTACTATTTTGTACAGGTTTTATACTGTGGTTGTATGATATATAGTCCTGAATGTTTTGTTATTATTTATATAAGTTATTTTAATAATTTATGCATAAACTTCAATCAGGACGTTACTAGATCCATTTAAAGTGACTAGGTACTGTAAGAGTATTTTGTCTAGCTCCATAGCCATGTGACCTACCGAAACAGGAAGTCACTATTTAAACACTTGAAAAAAATTCCGAAGGGTCATGTGAACAAGGCTGTGGTGACACAGCCAAAACGCGTCATGCTGACACACGGAGGAATAAAGCACTCATTGAATTGAATTTTCTGCGCATCTGTGGTCTGTACCTGGGATGGTCAAGTAAGCAGTTGCTTGATTCAGGACTGTTGGTGATATATATATATATATATATATATATATCCAAACAGAAAGGTTGCCCTCTAGTGAAGACGCCACTGACGGGAAGTTAAAACCTTTAATTGAAGACTCCAGTGTTGCGGTCTTCCTCACCATACCCCATTCTTTAAAATTGCCCAACGCGTTTCAAACACTGTGTGTCCTTGTTCACAGGCTTGAGGAAAAGAGCACGAACGTCCGTTATGGTGAGCACCTGATAATGTTGCCAAGTCCCGCCCCCAGTGGGCGTATGCAAACGTGCATGCTGGTACTTGTTGTTTCACCACAATTATTGTCGTGTCCCCCAGATTACTCCAAGTCTTGCCCCAGTGGGTTGGATAGGAGCCAAGTACCAGCATGCACGTTTGCATACGCCCACTGGGGGCGGGACTTGGCAACATTATCAGGTGCTCACCATAACGGACGTTCGTGCTCTTTTCCTCAAGCCCGTGAACAAGGACACACAGTGTTTGAAACGCGTTGGGCAATTTTAAAGAATGTGGTATGGTGAGGAAGACCGCAACACTGGAGTCTTCAATTAAAGGTTTTAACTTCCCGTCAGTGGCGTCTTCACTAGAGGGCAACCTTTCTGTTTGGATGTTAGCGGCTTGCTCAGCCGCGAAGACGCCCGGCCGCCACCCATAGCGGATCCAGGTATCAGACAACTGATTTGCCAAAGGAACGGGCTGTTCCGTGTTGAATGACAGTGACAACCAGTGCTGCAGGTCTTTGGCTCCTATCCAACCCACTGGGGCAAGACTTGGAGTAATCTGGGGGACACGACAATAATTGTGGTGAAACAACAAGTACCAGCATGCACGTTTGCATACGCCCACTGGGGGCGGGACTTGGCAACATTATCAGGTGCTCACCATAACGGACGTTCGTGCTCTTTTCCTCAAGCCCGTGAACAAGGACACACAGTGTTTGAAACGCGTTGGGCAATTTTAAAGAATGTGGTATGGTGAGGAAGACCGCAACACTGGAGTCTTCAATTAAAGGTTTTAACTTCCCGTCAGTGGCGTCTTCACTAGAGGGCAACCTTTCTGTTTGGATGTTAGCGGCTTGCTCAGCCGCGAAGACGCCCGGCCGCCACCCATAGCGGATCCAGGTATCAGACAACTGATTTGCCAAAGGAACGGGCTGTTCCGTGTTGAATGACAGTGACAACCAGTGCTGCAGGTCTTTGGCTCCTATCCAACCCACTGGGGCAAGACTTGGAGTAATCTGGGGGACACGACAATAATTGTGGTGAAACAACAAGTACCAGCATGCACGTTTGCATACGCCCACTGGGGGCGGGACTTGGCAACATTATCAGGTGCTCACCATAACGGACGTTCGTGCTCTTTTCCTCAAGCCCGTGAACAAGGACACACAGTGTTTGAAACGCGTTGGGCAATTTTAAAGAATGTGGTATGGTGAGGAAGACCGCAACACTGGAGTCTTCAATTAAAGGTTTTAACTTCCCGTCAGTGGCGTCTTCACTAGAGGGCAACCTTTCTGTTTGGATATATATATATATATATATATATATATATATATATATATATATATATATATATATATATATATATGGCTTCAAAGATGCTGCTTGAACGATCCTCAACCAAAGCAACGCTGATGCCGTCGGTAGTAGCAGCCGCTACTCTTAATAGGAGGTCTTTGCACAAATCCTTTATTGTGCACTCGTAAATTGATTTACGAGTGCACAATAAAGAATTTGTGCAAAGACCTCCTGGTGTGCCGTCTCTGTGTCCTCCTAACTAGTGGGATCCAGTACCTTTGACAATATATATATATATATATATATATATATATATATATATATATATATATATATATATATATTCACTGAAAAAACCATAGGTTTGACACCAGTTATAGTTAGCTGGAAATTTTACTGATATAAAACCAATGAAATTCCACGTTATAGTTAGTTGGACTCACTATAACTTGCGCGTGTAATGCACTGCTGATGACGTCACATATTACATCACTCATGACATCACTGATGACACCATCCAGTGAATGTGTGTCTTTCTGAAAAATAAATATGTGTTATATATGTATATATTATTGAATATCTTAGTGAATACATATATTACTGAGTAATGCTTAAATATTTAAATATATTTATTAGTGTTTCACTTTGTGTATAAGTGGCTGCATGGGTTGATGAGTAAATACATGTGTATGTATATAGGTTATTAGATGTTTTTCTTAGTATCAGTATGAGTGTTTGCATGCTTTGGTGGGAGTATTACTTAGTACATACATGCAAGAATGACTGAGTCTCTGTTTGTATGTGTTTTGAAGACAGCATATGTGCAGGACTGTATGGGTGGATTAGTGTGCATATGTCTGTGTTAGTGAGTGAATGACTGTCTTATTAGTGTCTTTATCAGTAACTACATATGTTTTAATGTAGTATATGTGAATATTGATGTATATAAGTGACTATATGTGAGAGTGAGGTATTGTAAGAGTTTCCTGTCCCCGCATTTGCGGGGTCTTTAGACAGGGCTCCAGGGTTCCGGTGGTGTTTTCCGTTCGCCATCTTGGTGGGGCTAACCTTTGGGACACTTCAGGCGCCATATTGAGTGGGGCTAGAGGCTCTAGTAGCCGGAAGCCCGGGCATTGGAGAGCTTATTTAAGCTGCTCCCTGGGTAAGTGCCTTAGATCTTTCCTCATCGCGCGCACTACCAATTTACTGCTGCTATTTTTAAATTTAATATTCCCTATTTTAGCAAACTTTTGCTTTTTAAACTGCGCCGCTTTTGTGTGTATTATCGCGCTACTGCTGTGAACTAACTTACCTGGCCAACAACGCGGGGAAAGAGCAGGACATTCTTGCACCATAATCGGCCCCCCCACCCGCATTTTGCGGGGTCTTTAGACAGGGCTCCAGGGTTCCGGTGGTGTTTTCCGTTCGCCATCTTGGTGGGGCTAACCTTTGGGACACTTCAGGCGCCATATTGAGTGGGGCTAGAGGCTCTAGTAGCCGGAAGCCCGGGCGGCGCAATACCATAAATAGGTATGTGTAATCAGACGCGCAGCGGATGCGCGCAGCGGGCGCGCCGTAGACGCGCCGGAGGTGCGCCAGAGGTAAGCCCGTTTGCGCCCGTTCGCGTCTCGGACGCGTCCGGTGCAGAGCATAGGGCTGCCTCTGGCACTCCGAGCTTTCCGATGGACCCGCCGGTAGTTTCTCCCGAGAGCAGGGGAGGAGCACAACCTCAGGTTTTTTCCTGTGGACTTCTGAATGTACGCTCCCTAGTTAAGCATTATGCGGAAATTGCCCTGGTAATTGAATCCTCCCATCTGGATATTCTGTTTGTGACCGAGACTTGGATCACATCCGACTGCGAGGTAGAGCTCGGGTGGGCGTGCCCACCTGGATATCTCGTGAGGCACGTTCCTCGTGCCTCTGGTAGAGGAGGAGGAATCGGTTGTATTTTTAGAGACTCAATCTCCCTCCAACCGCTTGTGCTAAAGGAAATTCTGGGCTTTGAGCTTATGGGTTTTTCTATCGGGACCCTAGGTGGTACGTGGATGGCTGGACTATTGTGTTATAGACCACCCTCGTCAACGACAGCGGCCCTCCAATCACTGGTCGATTTGATATATGATCTTTCAAATTCCCACTCCAAGTTCCTTGTCTTGGGCGACTTTAATTTGTGGCCCTCTGGACCCCATGATCTTGCCTTTCGAGAACTCTGTCAAGCATGTGGGAACATTCAACTTGAACAACTTGTCCTCTCCCCCACTCACACGAAGGGACATACACTGGACTTGGTGTTTGCGGATAATGAACTAATCTCAGTGAAGGACATTCTAACTCAATGTTGGACCGACCACTCACTGATCCTTTTTACTATTGCTCAGCCGGCCCTATCTAAACCAGTTAGTTCGGGGAATACTACATTCAATCGATCATGGACTCGCCTGCTAAAGGAGATTAAGCAACCTTTGTTCCTGGCCCGAACATTTGAGTTAAAGAACAGTGTAGGGGAAAGCTATGATGCCCTCTGCCAGCAAATTTTAACAACCTTGGACGAGGTAGCACCCCTACGGAAACTGAAGGATAGATCCAGAGGGACCAATGGTTGGTTCACCGAGGAACTCGGCCAGGCAAAGCTGCGCTGCAAACAAGCAGAACGCACATGGAGGAAAGGGTATTTAGAGCAAGACAGGGCCGCCTACAAAGGTATCTTACTAGAATATAAGCTCCAGCTAAGAAATGCCAAAGCCAAATTCTTGGAAGAGACATTGGCAAAGGCATCGAACAAATCTCAGACCCTGTTCAAATTGGTAAAGAGCTTAGCCAATCCTACATGTGCCACACCATCTCCTCCGGTGTCACAGGAGCTTTGTGACTCTTTAGCCACAGCTTTTGATGACAAAATTAGGAACATTCTGAAGGGCCTTGAGGGCTCTACGCAACCGATGTCATCTGGTTCTTGTCCCTCTGTGTTCCCAGGTCACCTGGCTTTGGAGTCAAATATGAACAAGGAGCTTGCCTGTCAGCTGCCGAGCTTTCCAATACCCTCGTTGGAGGAGTTTTGTGCTCTGGCTAACTGTGTATCATCTGGCTCTCCTCTTGATCCCATGCCACATAAGATCTGGAAGGCCTTCCAGGACGAGCTGTTCCCCCCGCTCCACTCCATCTGTTGCCAATCGTTAGCTACTGCATCTGTACCAGACTGCTGGAAATTGGCTATTGTAACACCTTTGCTAAAAAAGGCTAACTTGGACCCCCTCTGCCCAGCCAATTATAGGCCTATTTCGCTGTTACCATTCGCGATAAAGATCTTAGAGAAGTGGGTTACGAGAGCCTTGGCCAATTTCCTGGAATCCAACTCCAGTCTGGATGTAGCTCAGTTTGGCTTCAGACCGGGCCATGGTACTGAGACTGCTCTGGTTACCGTGTTGAATGATCTGCGAACGCGTGTCGACAGGGACAAGTCAGCATTTTTAGTACTGCTTGACATGTCGGCCGCGTTCGACACGGTAAACCATGAGGTCCTTCTGGACCGTCTTGGTAATGCGGGAATAACGGGCTCAGCACTAGCTTGGTTATCATCATATCTGGATAACAGACAACAGGCAGTAACATTACCACCGTTCCGCTCTGCTACACGTCAGGTGAACCAGGGTGTTCCCCAGGGTTCGGCGATAAGTCCAATTCTTTTTAATCTGTACCTTCGCCCCCTGATACAACTTATAAGATCTTCCGGCATTCAAGTCATCAACTACGCCGATGATACCCAATTGATTTTTTCTTTTGAGGGTTCAGAGGCAGTGTCGAGGGACACCTTCCATCAGTGTATGTCGGCCACAGCAAAGTGGTTGCAAGCCAATTCACTTCAATTCAATGGCACAAAAACGGAGATATTGCACTGCTCTTCTGACCGACTACCTCGCCCATTGCCGGAAGATTTTTGGCCTAGCTCAATTCCAGGCTCGGTGGAGGCAGCAGACTCGGCCCGCAATCTGGGAGTTATGTTCGAGTCGAACCTACAATTGGATGCCTCGGTGAACAGGACTGTTGGGACATGTATGGGCCTGCTCCGTGCTTTACGGAGGATACTGCCGCTTCTCCCGCGGGATGCCAGAGTAGAAGTAGTGCGTAGTACCATCCTCAGTAGGTTAGACTACTGTAACGCACTACTTCTAGGAACCCCAAAAGTTTTGATCCACAAATTACAGAGGGTTCAAAATATGGCGGCTAAACTAGCCCTATCCCTACCTCGTTCGGCGTCTTCTGCGGGAGCTCTGGCATCTTTGCACTGGCTGCCGGTCCAGCAGAGGATCTCCTACAAAGCTATGTGCCTGGTTTTTGGGGCACTGCATAGTCAAGGACCAATACCATTGCAAAATCTTTTTTCGTGGTATCAGGCTGCCAGACCTCTGAGATCCGCCTCAGCTTTCCTAGTGAATGTCCCTAGAATAAACAGAGTGAGAATGGGTGGCCGCGCCTTTAGTTTTACGGCCGCCACAATGTGGAACACTCTACCTCTAAAACTGAGGAGCAGTCCAAATTTGATTTTATTTAAAAAGGACCTTAAAACTTTTCTTTTCCCTAGAGCAGATTAATTTGTAGAATTGATGGTGGAACTGATCTCAGCGCCAGGATACCCGCTGGGTGACAGCTGCGCTTAACAAGCATTAAAATACATACATACATACATACATACATACATTAGTATGTGTTTCTATAAGTGATTTTTAAGAGAGTAAGTATGTGTAAGTTTCCTTAGAAGTAAAGTGGTAGTGTGTGTATAGCTGTTTATGCAAATAAATGCATGTTCAATAGTTTATTTGCATGTGTGAGTATGTGTGTGAATAACTTTTGGATGACTGTCGGTGTGTAACAGGATGTGTAGGTGTATCACTACATATGATTAGTGAATATATGTATGAGTGACTATATAGAACTGTTGGTGAATTAGTGCATGTGTATATAGATGGTGGAATTATTGAATTGGTTGTTGTAACTGGTATGAGTATCTCCATTTTTTTGAACATTTTAGTTTCTATTTTTGAATATGCGTTTCAAGGGTTAGATTACAGTGAAAGGAGGTCTGTCACTGTGTCACAAGGATGGTGTTATCAGTGATGTCATGAGTGATGTAATATGTGACGTCATCAGCAGTGCATTACACGCGCAAGTTATAGTGAGTCCAACTAACTATAACGTGGAATTTCATTGGTTTTATATCAGTAAAATTTCCAGCTAATTATAACTGGTGTCAAACCTATGGTTTTTTCAGTGAATTTCATAGGTTTTGTAAATGCTACTTCCTAACTATAACGTGTGTAAAACCTATGGTTTTTTCAGTGAATTTCATTGGTTTTTAAAATGCTAATTCAGAAATATCTCGTGTATACAACCTATACTTTTGTCAATAAAGTTCTGGCAATATTTTTTTCAGAAACAAGCCGTTTTCTTCACTGTTCAAGTTGCATAGAGACTCCTTGTAAAGCGATACAGAATTAGAAAGTCTGTACCTTGCCTTTTTTTCAACGCATTAAAATTTGTCTGTAAATATAAATAGCCTTTCTAAACTTTCGTGCGCGACCCGGTGTGCGAACTCTCGGCAACAGTTCTCAATAAAATGGATAGCGCATTTCCAGGCTTTCGTGTGCGACCGTGTGCGCACACCCACCTATATATTTCGTGAAAACTTTGCAATCTGAACTTATTGAATTTCTTCATAGACCCATCAAAGAACTTATAATACGTCAAACAGACTAAACCTAGGCTTCTTTTTTAATATTATGAAAATTTTCATTAAATGGAGCCGAATGTCTTTTTAAACTTTTGTGTGTGACCGAATGTACACACCTTGGTATTTTAAAAAAATATATAAAAAGGTTTTATACTTTAACAATTGTATGCTTGAATCGAGCTCAAAAGATATATTAAATCCGAATATGTTTGAATTTACTTCTTTTCACGTTTTGAAACTTCGCTGAATTAGACCGCTACTTCCAAATGACGTACGTGACTAGATACTATCACCGCGTACACGTCCTGAGACGCGCATGTGAAGTCATGTGACTTGAAAACAACACTTCCAATTGGTTCTTAGTAGTTTCTATTCTGCAATTTACACGGAGGACTCCACCCACTTCCCTCACTATCTTTTGTACTCTCAAAAGAGAACAACGTTCAACACCCTTCGGAAGACTTTGCTGAAATGGCTGCCGCCCCGCATTCATCTTCCGAATCTGAAGGAAATGAGCGACTACCTTTAAAAAGAAAAAAGGAATCTTTTATTTGGAAATTTTTTACTTATCCTGAAGAATTAAAGAAAGTAAATGCGCCAAAAGTTACCTGCACGATATGCAATTCGGTTCTCTCAAGAGGAAATCCAAGAAAAAAATATTCCTTTTCCATACATACCATGATGCGGCATGTCAAACAAGTGCACCCTGTGGAATTTGCAAAGGCATCGACAAGAGCCCTGGCCACGCTATTACCATCAGAGGTGACCAGCACATCTTCTGGTGGACGACCTGTATCTCCATCGAGTGCTGTGATGGACTTGAGACCATATCTTGCAAAGGTGCACATGAAATGCAACGAGTGTGGAGAAATTCTTCTGTACGGAGAGCAGAGCCTCATTCTTACTAAACTAAAAATTGAGAGTCATAAATGCCCCGAGAAAAGATAAATTTCTTCATTTCATTTAAAAAACAACATAACAGTTGTTTAAAAAAAAAAAAAAAAAAAGTTCTTTTCAGAACTAACTCATTGTACCAAAAACAGCTCCAGGAGCATATTATAAAGGGCGTTTATCTCCCCGTTTTTGGCTTTCGATCGTGCGCGACCGTGTGCGCGCACCCGCCGATATATTTCGGGAAAACATCGCGATTGTAACTTATTAAATTTCTTCATAGACCCATCATAGAACTTATACTACTCAGAAGATATATTCAATCCGGATGTGTTTAGATTTACTCCTTTTCACGTTTTGAAACTTCCCTGAATTAGACCGCTACTTCCAACCAGATACTATCACCGCGTACACGTCCTGAGACGCGCATGTGAAGTCATGTGATTTGAAAACAACACTTCCAATTGGTTCCTAGTAGTTTCTATGCTGCGTCAATACCTACGCCTGCTTCAAACACATGCACAGTTTGAAACAGCATGGGCCTGAAAGTCACTGAGTGAAATATCATACATTACAGTCAGCCACTTTCAAGACGCATTCCTTCAGAGGAACACTTACCGTTTATTAGAGGTAGATCGTCCGACTCCACCGGAGGACACCCCTAATAAAAAAGACATATATATAAAATGCGGACTAGCCGCTGTATCGTACTAGCAAACTTTAACTTAAAAATCGTTAGAGAAAACAAAAGGAATCGAACAAAATCAGTAGGCCACTGATAGGATCTCTTTTTGACCTTGCTAAAATAGAAACATTAGGAACAACCCCTCATGAGAAATATGAAACTAGTGAGAGAAACCGAGCTCGACACCATCTTGCCCCCTTTTAGGCCCCATCACGAACATAGATAGCCCCACATAGCAAAACGTGATCTTATCGCCTGCCCAACTTCCGATCTGACCCCCCCCTTTTGCTCTCATGTCCTGTCGGAATGTCCGGCTGTAGATTACAATCACATGTTACATTTGGGAGGGGAAACGACATCAGAGCGACAAATATTAGAAATATACCACACGACAGCAAAATAACAGGTTAAAACTTTTTTATTCTTGAACAAAAATATATTAAAACAACTATGGAGAACCATTACGCGAATAGTCCGGAGGCGACACCACGCGCCAAGGCCTGTCCCCAGGATGAACCAAGGGATCCGTTCCTGGGGCCGTGGCAAAGAGCAGCTGGCCGCCATCGGCCGGAGAAGGCATGGGCCTGACCCGAGATGTAGTTGTGGTCCCATTCTCTTCCTCTTTCGGCGCCTTGCAGGCCACGAGGGGGGGATGTCTTGCATATGCCTCCGACCCCCCCCTCTCTTCATCGCCTGGTCCGGCCATAACAAATGTCAGCAAGACGCCGTGGGGTGCACTGGGAGGGAGAGGCGGCGCGGACGATCCTCTTTCGGCGCCTTGCAGGCCACGAGGGGGGGATGTCTTGCATATGCCTCCGACCCCCCCCCTCTCTTCATCGCCTGGTCCGGCCATAACAAATGTCAGCAAGACGCCGTGGGGTGCACTGGGAGGGAGAGGCGGCGCGGACGAGCCTCTCCCACCTCCCCACGTGGAGGCCCCTCAGCTGCACCCCCAACGCTCCACGCACCCGTCAAAGGACTCGTCCACTCTTGCGGTGCAGCGACGCTCCATGCACCCGGCAAAGGACTCGTCCACTGTGGCGGTGCAACGATGCTTCGCCCGACAGGCTTGAGTCCATCAGCTCCTGCAACCTAGTGACTGCCGGTGGTTGCAGATCTTTCCTTTCAAAATGCTGCCAACAATATTTTCTGAATGGCGTAGCCACGAGACCATGGCGCTCTCATGCTGACGCCAGCCTCAGTTTGAATGACCAACAATCCGGGGCGCGGCGCGGAGCGCGTAACGTAAGCATAACAGGTCATATGACTTGTTAATAAAGCTTTTCATTGGTTTAGAAATATTTTTATGAGCATATTTGACTATTTTATTAAAAACACTACACATAACCTGTTTTTCAAGTTATGTTTAATTTTAAATGAAATGGTTTACATTTTCACTTTTTATTTCCAGTACATTTTAAAAATAAATGTTTATAGTTCCATATGCTGAAGCACGTCAGCTTCCCACCCTATGTCATACAATTCTGACAAATCGGCATCCTCATCATGTTCTTCATCATCCTCAGGATTTAATTCATCTAAGGGATCCACTTCCACTGACGTTTCAATGACAAGTTCAACGATAAGATCGAGATCAACGGATTGCTTATTATCACTCATGGTTAATGTTGTCGTTATCTTTAAAGAAAGAGAACAACAATGAGATGTTGCAGAGTAAGAGACAAATCTCAGAGACTATAATAGTAAATTCTTTTAACAAGAGTAACATTTTGCAGCTATTATTTAGCCATGTCCAGCGATGCTGAGGAGGTGAGTCCTATGTCCAAGTTTTCAGTGAACAGGACTCATCTCTTTTTAACCTTGGATAAGCCTCACCAAAACTGTGTCCCCTGCTCATACTTAAATGTAAAGGGGCAGATTTATGTTAACTGGCGCATCCCCAGAGATGCACCAGTTAATGTGCACCGCTGCTCTGCCACCCATGGTGTGCCGCATTTACAATGTGGAGCACCATTGAGCAAAAACAACACAGATGCGTCATGCACCTGTGGCGCAAAAGCAGCACATTGCAGGAATCACGTCGTAAGCACGACATGTCTACTCCAATGCACAGGAGCAAGCCACACATTGCATGGTGCATCACTCCTTATGCCTGTTTCAAACAGGCGTAAGGATTTGATTCAGGAATGCTATACAGCTGACTCAGTGAAATCTTCTAAATTTCACTGTGTTAGTTTTACAGGGCTTTCATGCAAATGAATGCCCACCTGCAACAAAACGCCTATATGAAACCTGACGCAGGTTTCATGTGGTGTAGGAAATGAAAATGTATATGTACATAAGCGGCGTTCATTTGTGTTCACCCTCACCACTGTTGGAGTTAAAGCGAAAGTCACGGCACAGTGGCCCCACCATCTTGCCCCCTTTTAGGCCCCATCACGAACATAGATAGCCCCACATAGCAAAACGTGATCTTATCGCCTGCCCAACTTCAGATCTGACCCCCCCTTTTGCTCTCATGTACTGTTGGAATGTCCGGCTGTAGATTACAATCACATGTTACATTTGGGAGGGGAAACTACATCAGAGCGACAAATATTAGAAATATACCACACAACAGCAAAATAACAGGTTAAAAAGTTTTTATTCTTGAACAAAAATATATTAAAACAACTATTTACATGACAAACGGCCGCAGCAACAAACCCACAATGCATTTCGCCGTCTACTTGACGCCGTCCCTGTCCCTCCTTCCCCAAAGTAGCAATGTTGGGCTACTTTTGGGCTGCTTTCTAGTAGGGTTTTTGAGCGTCAGAAAGTGTACAAAAGCCGTCGGCAACGGCCTGGGGTGGAGAACCATTACGTGAATAGTCCGGAGGCGACACCACTCGCCAAGGCCTGTCCCCAGGATGAACCAAGGGATCCGTTCCTGGGGCCGTGGCAAAGAGCGGCCGGCCGCCATCGGCCAGAGAAGGCATGGGCCCTACCCGAGATGTAGTTGTCTTCCCATTCTCTTCTTTTTTCAGCGCCTTGCAGGCCACGAGGGGGGAATGTCTTGCATATGCCTCCGACCCCCCCCTCTCTTCATCGCCTGGTCCGGCCATAACAAATGTCAGCAAGATGCCGTGGGGTGCACTGGGAGGGAGTGGTGGCGCGGACGAGCCTCTCCCGCCTCCCCAGGTGGAGGCCCCTCAGCTGCACCCCCAACGATCCACGCACCCGGCAAAGGGTTCGTCCACTGTGGCGATATAAGGACGCTCCACGAGCCCAGCAAAGGGTTCGCATACTGTGGCGGTATAGGGACGCTCCACGAGCCCAGCAAAGGACTCGCCCACTGTTGCGGTACAGCGACGCTCCACTCACCCAGCAGGGTCTCGTCCACTGTGGCGGTGCAACGATGCTTCGCCCGACAGGCTTGAGTCCATCTGCTCCTGCAACCCAGTGACTGCCGGTGGTTGCAGATCTCCTAAAAATGGCGGTCGACTTTGCAGGAATGGGCCTGGCGTGAAAAGTTGGCCTGGTCGCCTGTTAACCAGAAAATGGGCCCCTGTCTTTCCTTTCAAAATGCTGCCAACAATATTATATCAGACTCTGCATCGGTACTTACTTATAAATGCAGAAACAACTCAATTAACACAAGGGCTCTTTTCAGAGCCACCTTATATCAAAGCACTCAAACTTCTGATTTATCTCCATTTTCACACTTTTCTAAATAGTTGTGCGCGCCCGAGTGCGCGCACCCCGCAACTTTTTTCGGAAAAAAATATATATATATTTTCGCGTTTAAGGTTCTTACTGCACACCCTGAGAAAACCTACGCAGCAAAACAATCTCTACCTTCACCCCTTTCCATGTTCCAACGCTTTCAAACGAGAATATATTTACTCGCGCGCACCCCGCAATTTAAAAAAAAAAATATATATATATATATTTTCGTGTTTAAGGTCCTTACTGCACACCCTGAGAAAACCTACGCAGCAAAACAATCTCTACCTTCTCCCCTTTCCATGTTCCAACGCTTTGAAATGACAATATATTTACTCGCAGTGACAAAATGGCGGTCAACACTTCCTGATTTCCTTCGAATCGAACGTTAACAGACGTCACGCAGCAAAAAAAAATTCCGCGCGCAGCCGCTTGAGTGCGCGCACCCGTCCGCGCTTATAGATATATAATTGACTTTAACTTTAATTTTCTCAACAACTACTGAACGGATTTACACCATTCCACAAAAAGTGTAATCTGCGAGCCGGACTCTACAGTTTTGCCAAATTTCTTATAAATCCATTCAGCCGTTCGACCTGTAGCCGTGTCTAAACGTCCTATGGAAAATAACATGGAGAAAACACGTTTTGGGACCCCCCTTTATCTCAGCCCCCACTTCACCAATTCCCCCTAAATTTTCAGGGAAGGAGCGCAGCGGACCGAGCCATCTTCTTTGAGAAATTCGCAAAGATTCATCCACCAGGGCCAAAGTTAATCCAAATAGAATGTTGACGATTTCCTATGGAAACTAGGTCCTAACTATAACTACCTACTGGCGACCGCCAGTAGGTATATATATATATATATATATATATATATATATATATATATATATATATATATATATATATGTTACTTACTGGCGGTCACCAGTAGGTAGTTATAGTTAGGACCTAGTTTCCAGAGGAAATTCGCAACATTCCCGGGTGATTCTTCAAGCGGGGGCCGAGAAAAAAGGGGATCCCAAAACGTGTTTTCCCCATGCAATTTTCCATAAGGACATTTAGACACGGCTACAGCCTGAACTGCAGAACGGAATTACACCAAATTTGGCAAAAAGGTAAAGTTTAGTTCGCAGATTACGCTTATTCTTAAATGGTGTAAATCCGTTCAGTAGTTCCTGAGAAAATCAAAAGTAAAATCATAGATATATCTATAGACAAAGTACGGTACGCGTACAGTACAAATACCTTCCAGAGCACGAGCTTTAAGCTAATTGCCTGTCAACACTCCAAACCAGGAAGTTTTGGCAGCCATCTTGTGCCTTGGTAGAACCGAGGCACAAGAAAACAGAAAAAGAAAAGCAAAAAACACGACAAACGCGAAAAGGGGGCAGGGTAGAATCACCCTGACCCCCTAGGCCTGCTTAGGGCGTCCCACAAGGACCCCCAAACCCCCAAAAAAATCACGGGATGTACGTGTGGTACACATACCCTGTGATAAAAAATTTGCACATATTTCAGCCCTCGGGGTGGGGGCCAGATCCCGGGGGCAATGAACTCTTTGTAAGGGGGGCCCAGAGGGGCCCCCCAGCCCCAGGGACCACCACCCCCCCCAGGGCTTTACTGAATTTTTGGTGGGGGCTCTGAGGCCCTCCCAGCCCCAGGGATCGCCACCCCCGGGGCTTATTTTAATAGGGTGGGGGGCTCTGAGGCCCCAGTGACCGCCACCCCCCAGGGCTTTACTGAATTATGGGTGGGGGCTCTGAGGCCCCCCCAGCCCCGGGGACCGCTACCTCCGGTGCTTATTTTAATAGGGTGGGGGGCTCTGAGGCCCCCCCAGCCCCGGCTCCGTGGCGCACAGGTTTATATACGATACAATACAATGCAAAATGCAATCACACAAGGGAATGAGACATGGGCAGACATTATAAACAATACTTTAAGTCTAATGCAACTCAAGTTTCCCGGTTATGTTTGTCACTTAACCCCTTGAGTAAATTACAAGTGAATCCACACAATCCAATTTATGAGTAGAGAAAACACAGCTGCATGTTGTGGAAGGACAATCGTGAAACGGGAGAATGCAAGAGACATGTTGCGAAGGATAGCAGATAAGATAACTCAGAGGAAAGAATGGTGTGAACCAACAAATAGTCCGGACGGGGATTAATCAGCTCAGACAGGAATTAATGTACCCGGCCAGACCCTGACACTAGTTAGTAAACACAGGCAAAGAAGGCACTCGACACGTAAATGCAGAAACGACAAAAACATCGCTTTCGCCGCGCTGCCTGAGTGAGGGCAACAAAATGGCGGCGACTACAAAATGGAGGCTGAGCACGAACGAATTTGTAATTTACAGAACCTCGGAGGCCCCCCCAGCCCCGGGGACCGCCACCCCGGGGCTTCTTTTATTTGTGATAATGGGGGGCTGAGAGGGGCGCCCCAGCCCCAGGGACCACCACCCCCCGGGGCTTCCATGAAATGTATGCAGGGGGGCTCACGGTCCCCCCACAGTCCTGGGGACCGCCACCCCCGGGGCTTCTTTTTAAAAACAAAAAAAGAAAAACCTGTGTGGGTGGCTCAAGCCCCCCCACATGCCCCGGGGACCGCCACCACCCTGGATCACTAATATTCAAAATAGGGGGGTCCGTGATGGACCCCCCAGCCTTGGGGACCACCACCTCCAGGGCTTCTAACTGTCGGGAAGGGGGCCACGCTGCCCCACTCCTGGAGCCCTTGATGGCCCTGGGGACCGCCACCCCCAAGGGCCGGCTCCTGCAGTATCCTGGGGTGTTGCGTTTTGGAACTTTAAAAAATTCCTCTAAAATCAGCCGAACTACGAATTCTGATTTACTCACCTGTTATCAGGAGAGACCTCAGTGCTGCATCTTTCAGCTCAGCACTGATCCTGAAAAGTAATTTTAACCGTACTTACCAGTAACTTGATTTTTCTTCCATAGGATATCATTGTCTGCTATATAAAATATATATACATTTAAAAAAATCTAAAATAAAAACTAAAAATATTACAATTTCAATATTTTTAAAAACATTTTTTTTCAATTTATATTAAAAATATGTAATGTAATTTAAAAAATAAAATATCTAAAAATAAATACTTTAAAAAAAGTAGTAAATCAGTATAAAAAAATAACAATTAATACATTTAAAAATTATCATTTACAAAACCTTTGAAATTCACTGAAAAAACCATAGGTTTCAGCCATGTTATAGTTAGGAATTAGCATTTAAAAAACCTTAGAAATTCACAGAAAAAAACATAGTTTTCAGCCACGTTATAGTTAGGAATTAGCATTTAAAAAACCTTAGAAATTCACTGAAAAAACCATAGGTTTCACACATGTTATAGTTAGCTGGACATTTCACTCATACAAAACCATTGAAATTCCCCCGTTATAGGTAGTTCAGCTAACTATAACTTGCGTGCCCGCAATGCACTGCTGATGACGTCATATATTACATCACTCATGACATGGTCAGTGACATCACTCATTACATCACTCATGACATCATCCTTGTGAAAGAGTGGCAGACCTCCTCTCACCGTAATATAACCTTTGATACACACATTCAAAAATAGAAACTAAAATTTTCAAAAAAAAGAAGATACCAATACTAGTTACAACAACCTATTAGGTAATTCCAACATCTACATACACATCCACTCATTCACCAACAGTTCTATATAGTCACTCATACATGCACACACTCATCATATGTACTCATACACCTATACATCCTGTTACACAACAATACTCATCCATAGAGTTACTCACACACATACTCACACATGCAAATAAACTATCAAACATCCATTTACTTGCATATACAGCTATACACACAACACTACACTTACTTCTACAGAAACGTACACATACTTACTCTCTTAAACAATGACTTATAGAAATACATACTTATTTATACAGGAACTCTTCCAATCTCTCTCTCTCACATATACTCAATTATATACATCAATACTCACATATACTAGTTTAAAACATATGTAGTTACTCATAAAGATTCTATTGAGACAGTCATTCACTCACTAACACATTCATACACACACTTATCCACCCATACAGTCCTGCACACATGCTGTCTTCAAAATACATACACTGAGTCAGCCATTCATGCATCTGTGTGCTAAGTAATACCCCCCACCAAACCATACAGACACTCATCCTGATACTCCAAAAACAAACTAATAACCCATATAGACACTCATGTAGCTACTCACCAACTCATGCAGCCACTTATACACAGAGTGAGACACTGATACAGATATTTACATATTTAAACATTACTCGCTAATACACTAAGATACACTTAATAAGTCAGTTATACAATCAATTTTACAAAAAAAACATCCATTTAGACACTTATTTACCCATTTATTCTTCCATCAACCATCAGATATTCATATATAAAAAATGTTTATTTTTCAGAAAGACACACATTCACTGGATGATGTCATCAGTGATGTCATTTGAGATGTCATCAGTGATGTCACTGACCATTTCATGAGTGATAAGTGACGTCATCAGCAGTGCATTGCGCACGCGCGAGTTATAGTTAGCTATAACTATAACTGGGGGATTTCAATGGTTTTGTATGAGTGAAATGTCCAGCTAACTATAACAAGTGTGAAACCTATGGTTTTTTCAGTGAATATATATATATATATTATCTACTGGCGATCGCCAGTAGGTAGCTATAGTTAGGACCTAGTTATCATAGGAAAATCGCAACATTCTATTCCGAATAACTTTGGCGCAGATTGATGAATATTCGCAAAATTTGCTAAACTTATGGCCCGATTCGGTCAGCTCAGGGTGATTCGTCAAGGGGGGCTGAGAAAAAAGAGGGGTCCCAAAGCGTGTTTTCCCCATGTAATTTTCCGTAGGAAACTTTAGCCGCGGCTACAGCCCGAACTGCTGAACGGAATTACACCAAAGTTGGCAAAAAGGTAGCTCTTGGTTCAGAAAGATCTCTTTTGGTTAAATGGTGTAAATCCATTAAGTAGTTCCTGAGAAATTTGAAAAAGGAAACACATTGATATCTGGGTGGAGCCTCACCACCCATGTCATCGTGAGATCTGATTGGCTGTCAGTACTTCATCCTGGAATTGCTGGCAGCCATCTTGGGACCAATATACATGATAGTACCCCATTGAAATTAATTGTAGTAAATAGAAGATTTTAAAAGTTACCAAAAGGAGAACTATAAATGGTGATAAAAGACTTTAGTTACATTAGAATTCCTTTGTTGATGGTACCATACTAATTTCAGGAATTGTGGTGTGTTCTAAGGTGTTCTAAGGTGATTTTACCCTGAGAAAAACCTTCTGCTGGGATATCATGAATCATGTTTGAGAGAAAACTATTTTCACATGCTTGTCCCATAGAGTTTTGGAAGGTGCTCCAGAAGCTAATATGAGAGCATATTTTTTGTAAATTCACATTATCTTTCTCAGTCATGTGAGAATGAAGTCTGACACTCCCAGTTAAACATATAAATCCAACAAGGGCAGAGACTGTCAGTTGATTCCTTTGTGTTCTACTGCAGCTTCCCAGAGTGTTCTAAAGAGTGTTCTAAAGAACAACTACAGCGCTAACAGTCTTACTTAACCCCTTTGCTGCTAGGCCTTTTCCCCTCCTGTGCTAAGCCTTTTTTTGGCAATTTGGGGTAGTGCGCGCTTAGGCCCCTGTAACTTTTTGACCACATAAGGTATCCACACCAAATTTGTGTCCTTTTCTTCCAACATCATGGGGATTCTAAAGGTGCCCAGGGTTTGTGAATTCCCTTGGAGGGGTCCTGGAAATGAACCAAAATATAGTGAAATTTTAGTTTTTTTCATAAAAATGGGAAAAACGGGCTGCAAATGAAAGCCTCTGGGTTTTTCCCTGCAAATAGTATCAAAAAAGGGTTTGTGGGGCTGAAATATCCATTTTCACAGCTTTTAGGTAATGACAGTCTTTTGTCAGAGAACCAACATTTTCACACAGTTTTGGCATTTTTCTGGGACATAGCCTATTTTTGCTATTTTTAGAGCTTTTCACCTCCTTCCAGTTAATGGTAGAAATGAGTTCGAAAGCAATAAGGGATACTGGAAAGCTATACATTTTCGAAAAGTAGACAAAATTTTGAATTCAAAAAGGGGTCATTTGTCTAAATCCATGACGGTTTCTTTATAGAAACTAACAGTTAAATATTGGAATAATTGAAAATTTGTTGAAAAAAACAGCCTTTTGTCTCAACGTTTTCACCTATAACTTTTTGTAATTTTGGCAGCTCTTGGAAAGCAATGTACCATTACATTTCTTAGACCTTCCTGGTTGTGGGGTTCTCCAAGAACCCGACGAACCCATATCCAAAAACTGAGCAGCAACTTGCAATGATTTTTTTTTATTTACTGGGTATAGAGCACTTATTCTTGGAAAATGTATATGTGGAAAAATCGGTATGAAAGACACCTATGTATTTCTGAATTGGGTACAAATTATAGAGTTTAGAAACAGTATATAATTGCAGATTTTCAAAATTGGCAATACTCATACTAGCATGAGAATTATTGGTCATTTTTTAAAAAGATTTTTTTTTTACACAATGTCTTTCATTGGGAAGGGAGAAATGCATGAAAACTCAATTGGTAATAACAGTTGATTTACAAATCTGAATTACCCTAAGTCTCCCGATAAAAACGGTACCTCACTTGTGTGGGTCGTCCTTGTGCCTGCGACAGGAAACGGCGCCAAATGCAAGGTGGTCACACCTCAATTTTGCAGTTAAAAATTAACCCTTTTATGGCAAAGTGCCTACCTGTAGTTTTTGCACCCTAGCTCTGCCGCACCTAGGGAAACCTAGCAAACCTATACATTTTTAAAAACTAGATACCCAGGGGAATTCAGGATGGGGTGACTCGACTGCCTACCACCAGGTTTTGTTACCCAGAATCCCTTGCAAAGCTAAGAATTTGACCAAAAAAACACATTTTCCTCACATTTCTGTGGTGGAAAGTTCTGGAATCTGTGTGGATCAAACAAATTTCCACCCACCCAGCGTTCCCCCAGGTCTCCCCAAAAAAATTGTACCTCACTTGCGTGGGTAGGCATAGTGGCTGCGACATGAAACAGCGCAAAACGCAACGTGGTCTCACCTCAATTTCCCAGTGAAATCTTGACATCTTTGGACAAAGAGACTACCTTTTGTTTTTGAGCCCTAGCTCTGCCAGCACCTAGGGAAACCTAGCAAACCTATACATTTGTGAAAACTAGACACCCAGTGAAATTCAGGATGGGGTGACTCAACTGCCTACCACCAGGTTTTGTTACCCAGAATCCCTTGCAAATCTAAGAATTTGACCAAGACAAACCAAATTTTCCTCACATTTCTGTGGTGGAAAGTTCTGGAATCTGCGTGGATCAACAAATTTTCACCCACCCAGCGTTCCCCCAGATTTCCCGAAAAAAATGGTACCTCACATGCGTTGGTAGGCATAGTGGCTGCGACATAAAACAGCGCAAAACGCAACGTGGTCGCACCTCAATTTCCCAGTGAAATCTTGCCCTTTTTGGACAAAGAGACTACCTGTAGTTTTTGCGCCCTAGCTCTGCCGGCACCTAGGGAAACCTAGCAAACCTACACATTTTTGAAAACTAGACACCCAGGGGAATACAGGATGGGGTGACTCTACTGCCTACCACCAGGTTTTGTTACCCAGAATCACTTGCAAAGCTAAGAATTTGACAAAAAAAACACATTTTCCTCATATTTCTGTGGTGGAAAGTTCTGGAATCTGCGTGGGTCAACAAATTTCCACCCACCCAGCGTTTCCCAGGTCTCCCGAAAAAAACGGTACCTCACTTGCGTGGGTAGGCATAGTGGCTGCAACATGAAACAGCGAAAAATACAACGTAGTCGCACCTCAATTTCCCAGTGAAATCTTGACCTTTTGGGACAAAGAGACTACCTTTTGTTTTTGAGCCCTAGCTCTGCCAGCACCTAGGGAAACCTAGCAAACCTATACATTTTTGAACACTAGACACCCAGGGGAATTCAGGATGGGGTGACTCGACTCGACTGCCTACCACCAGGTTTTGTTACCCAGAATCGCTTGCAAAGCTAAGAATCTGACAAAAAAAACACATTTTCCTCACATTTCTGTGGTGGAAAGTTCTGGAATCTGCGTGGAGCAACACATTTCCACCCACCCAGCGTTCCCCCAGGTCTCCCGAACAAAATGGTACCTCACTTGCGTGGGTAGGCATAGTGGCTGCGACATGAAACAGCGCAAAACGCAACGTGCTTACACCTCAATTTCCCAGTGAAATCTTGCCCTTTTTGGACAAAGAGACTACCTTTTGTTTTTGAGCCCTAGCTCTGCCAGCACCTAGGGAAACCTAGCAAACCTATACATTTTTGAAAACTAGACACCCAGGGGAATTTAGGATGGGGTGACTCGACTGCCTACCACCAGGTTTTGTTACCCAGAATCCCTTGCAAAGCTAAGAATTTGACAAAAAAACACATTTTCCTCACATTTCTGTGGTGGAAAGTTCTGGAATCTGCATGAATCAAAAGAATTTCCACGCACCCAGCGTTCCCCCAGGTCTCCTGAAAAAAATGGTACCTCACTTGCGTGGGTAGGCATAGTGGCTGCGACATGAAACAGCGCAAAACGCAACATGGTTGCACCTCAATTTCCCAGTGAAATCTTGCCCTTTTTGAACAAAGAGACTACCTTTTGTTTTTGACCCCTAGCTCTGCCAGCACCTAGAGAAACCTAGCAAACCTATACATTTTTGAAAACTAGACACCATGGGGAATTCAGGATGGGGTGACTCTACTGCCTACCACCAGGTTTTGTTACCCAGAATCCCTTGCAAAGCTATGGATTTGACAAAAAACACATTTACCTCACATTTCTGTGGTGGAAAGTTCTGGAATCTGCCTGGATCAACATATTTCCACACACCCAACGTTCCCCCAGGTCTCCCAAAAAAAATAGTAGCTCACTTGCGTGGGTATGCATAGTGCCTGCGACATGAAACAGCGCAAAACGCAACGTGGTCGCACCTCAATTTCCCAGTGAAATCTTGACCTTTTGGGACAAAGAGACTACCTTTTGTTTTTGAGCCCTAGCTCTGCCAGCACCTAGGGAAACCTAGCAAACCTATACATTTTGAACACTAGACACCCAGGGGAATTCAGGATGGGGTGACTCGACTGCCTACCACCAGGTTTTTTTACCCAGAATCCCTTGCAAAGGTAAGAATTTGACAAAAAAAACACATTTTCCTCACATTTCTGTGGTGGAAAGTTCTGGAATCTGCATGAATCAAAAGAATTTCCACGCACCCAGCGTTCCCCCAGGTCTCCTGAAAAAAATGGTACCTCACTTGCGTGGGTAGGCATAGTGGCTGCGACATGAAACAGTGCAAAACGCAACATGGTCGCACCTCAATTTCCCAGTGAAATCTTGCCCTTTTTGAACAAAGAGACTACCTTTTGTTTTTGAGCCCTAGCTCTGCCAGCACCTAGAGAAACCTAGCAAACCTATACATTTTTGAAAACTAGACACCCATGGGAATTCAGGATGGGGTGACGCTACTGCCTACCTCCAGGTTTTGTTACCCAGAATCCCTTGCAAATCTATGGATTTGACAAAAAACACATTTACCTCACATTTCTGTGGTGGAAAGTTCTGGAATCTGCGTGGATCAACAAATTTCCACGCACCCAGCGTTCCCCCAGGTCTCCCCAAAAAAATGGTAGCTCACTTGCGTGGGTATGCATAGTGGCTGCGACATGAAACAGCGCAAAACGCAACGTGGTCGCACCTCAATTTCCCAGTGAATCCTTGCCATTTTTGGACAAAGAGACTACCTTTTGTTTTTGAGCCCTAGCTCTGCCAGCACCTAGGGAAACCTAGCAAACCTATACATTTTTAAAAACAAGACACCAAGGGGAATTCAGGATGGGGTGACTCGACTGCCTACCACCAGGTTTTGTTACCCAGAATCCCTTGCAAAGCTAAGAATTTGACAAAAAAAACACATTTTCCTCACATTTCTGTGGTGGAAAGTTCTGGAATCTGCGTGGAGCAACACATTTCCGCCCACCCAGCGTTCCCCCAGGTCTCCCTAAAAAAATGGTACCTCACTTGCGTGGGTAGGCATAGTGGCTGCAACATGAAACAGCGAAATATACAACGTGGTCGCACCTCAATTTCCCAGTGAAATCTTGACCTTTTGGGACAAAGAGACTACCTTTTGTTTTTGAGCCCTAGCTCTGCCAGCACCTAGTGAAACCTAGCAAACCTATACATTTTTGAAAACTAGACACCCAGGGGAATTTAGGATGGGGTGACTCGACTGCCTACCACCAGGTTTTGTTACCCAGAATCCCTTGCAAAGCTAAGAATTTGACAAAAAAAACACATTTTCCTCACATTTCTGTGGTGGAAAGTTCTGGAATCTTCGTGGAGCAACACATTTCCACCCACCCAGCGTTCCCCCAGGTCTCCCGAAAAAAATGGTACCTCACTTGCGTGGTTAGGCATAGTGGCTGCAACATGAAACAGCGCAATATTCAACGTGGTCGCACCTCAATTTCCCAGTGAAATCTTGACCTTTTGGGACAAAGAGACTACCTTTTGTTTTTGAGTCCTAGCTCTGCCAGCACCTAGGAAACCTAACAAACCTATACATTTTGTAACACTAGACACCCAGGGGAATTCAGGATGGGGTGACTCGACTGCCTACCACCAGGTTTTGTTACCCAGAATCCCTTGCAAAGCTAAGAATTTGACAAAAAAACACATTTTCCTCACATTTCTGTGGTGGAAAGTTCTGGAATCTGCGTGGAGCAACACATTTCCACCCACCCAGCGTTCCCCCAGGTCTTCCGAAAAAAATGGTACCTCACTTGCGTGGGTAGGCATAGTGGCTGCAACATGAAACAGCGAAAAATACAACGTGGTCGCACCTCAATTTCCCAGTGAAATCTTGACCTTTTGGGACAAAGAGACTACCTTTTGTTTTTGAGCCCTAGCTCTGCCAGCACCTAGGAAACCTAACAAACCTATACATTTTGTAACACTAGACACCCAGGGGAATTCAGGATGGGGTGACTCGACTGCCTACCACCAGGTTGTGTTACCCAGAATCCCTTGCAAAGGTAAGAATTTGACAAAAAAACACATTTTCCTCTCATTTCTGTGGTGGAAAGTTCTGGAATCTGCATGAATCAAAAGAATTTCCACGCACCCAGCGTTCCCCCAGGTCTCCTGAAAAAAATGGTACCTCACTTGCGTGGGTAGGCATAGTGGCTGCGACATGAAACAGCGCAAAACGCAACATGGTTGCACCTCAATTTCCCAGTGAAATCTTGCCCTTTTTGAACAAAGAGACTACCTTTTGTTTTTGACCCCTAGCTCTGCCAGCACCTAGAGAAACCTAGCAAACCTATACATTTTTGAAAACTAGACACCATGGGGAATTCAGGATGGGGTGACTCTACTGCCTACCACCAGGTTTTGTTACCCAGAATCCCTTGCAAAGCTATGGATTTGACAAAAAACACATTTACCTCACATTTCTGTGGTGGAAAGTTCTGGAATCTGCCTGGATCAACATATTTCCACACACCCAGCGTTCCCCCAAGTCTCCCAAAAAAAATAGTAGCTCACTTGCGTGGGTATGCATAGTGGCTGCGACATGAAACAGCGCAAAACGCAACGTGGTCGCACCTCAATTTCCCAGTGAAATCTTGACCTTTTGGGACAAAGAGACTACCTTTTGTTTTTGAGCCCTAGCTCTGCCAGCACCTAGGGAAACCTAGCAAACCTATACATTTTGAACACTAGACACCCAGGGGAATTCAGGATGGGGTGACTCGACTGCCTACCACCAGGTTTTTTTACCCAGAATCCCTTGCAAAGGTAAGAATTTGACAAAAAAAACACATTTTCCTCACATTTCTGTGGTGGAAAGTTCTGGAATCTGCATGAATCAAAAGAATTTCCACGCACCCAGCGTTCCCCCAGGTCTCCTGAAAAAAATGGTACCTCACTTGCGTGGGTAGGCATAGTGGCTACGACATGAAACAGTGCAAAACGCAACATGGTCGCACCTCAATTTCCCAGTGAAATCTTGCCCTTTTTGAACAAAGAGACTACCTTTTGTTTTTGAGCCCTAGCTCTGCCAGCACCTAGGGAAACCTAGCAAACCTATACATTTTTAAAAACAAGACACCGAGGGGAATTCAGGATGGGGTGACTCGACTGCCTAACACCAGGTTTTGTTACCCAGAATCCCTTGCAAAGCTAAGAATTTGACAAAAAAAACACATTTTCCTCACATTTCTGTGGTGGAAAGTTCTGGAATCTGCGTGGAGCAACACATTTCCACCCACCCAGCGTTCCCCCAGGTCTCCCGAACAAAATGGTACCTCACTTGCGTGGGTAGGCATAGTTGCTGCGACATGAAACAGCGCAAAACGCAACGTGGTCACACCTCAATTTCCCAGTGAAATCTTGCCCTTTTTGGACAAAGAGACTACCTTTTGTTTTTGAGCCCTAGCTCTGCCAGCACCTAGGGAAACCTAGCAAACCTATAAATTTTTGAAAACTAGACACCCAGGGGAATTTCGGATGGGGTGACTCGACTGCCTACCACCAGGTTTTGTTACCCAGAATCCCTTGCAAAGCTAAGAATTTGACAAAAAAAACACATTTTCCTCACATTTCTGTGGTGGAAAGTTTTGGAATCTGCGTGGAGCAACACATTTCCACCCACCCAGCGTTCCCCCAGGTCTCCCGAAATAAATGGTACCTCACTTGCGTGGGTAGGCATAGTGGCTGCAACATGAAACAGCGAAAAATACAACGTGGTCGCACCTCAATTTCCCAGTGAAATCTTGACCTTTTGGGACAAAGAGACTACCTTTTGTTTTTGAAGCCTAGCTCTGCCAGCACCTACGGAAACCTAGCAAACCTATACATTTTAAACACTAGACACCCAGGGGAATTCAGGATGGGGTGACTCAACTGCCTACCACCAGGTTTTTGTACCCAGAATCCCTTGCAAAGGTAAGAATTTGACAAAAAAAACACAGTTTCCTCACATTTCTGTGGTGGAAAGTTCTGGAATCTGCATGAATCAAAAGAATTTCCACGCACCCAGCGTTCCCCCAGGTCTCCTGAAAAAAATGGTACCTCACTTGCGTGGGTAGGCATAGTGGCTGCGACATGAAACAGTGCAAAACGCAACATGGTCGCACCTCAATTTCCCAGTGAAATCTTGCCCTTTTTGAACAAAGAGACTACCTTTTGTTTTTGAGCCCTAGCTCTGCCAGCACCTAGAGAAACCTAGCAAACCTATACATTTTTGAAAGCTAGACACCCATGGGAATTCAGGATGGGGTGACTCTACTGCCTACCTCCAGGTTTTGTTACCCAGAATCCCTTGCAAATCTATGGATTTGACAAAAAACACATTTACCTCACATTTCTGTGGTGGAAAGTTCTGGAATCTGCGTGGATCAACAAATTTCCACGCACCCAGCGTTCCCCTAGGTCTCCCAAAAAAAATGGTAGCTCACTTGCGTGGGTATGCATAGTGGCTGCGACATGAAACAGCGCAAAACGCAACGTGGTCGCACCTCAATTTCCCAGTGAATCCTTGCCATTTTTGGACAAAGAGACTACCTTTTGTTTGTGAGCCCTAGCTCTGCCAGCACCTAGGGAAACCTAGCAAACCTATACATTTTTAAAAACAAGACACCCAGGGGAATTCAGGATGGGGTGACTCGACTGCCTACCACCAGGTTTTGTTACCCAGAATCCCTTGCAAAGCTAAGAATTTGACAAAAAAACACATTTTCCTCACATTTCTGTGGTGGAAAGTTCTGGAATCTGCGTGGAGCAACACATTTCCACCCACCCAGCGTTCCCCCAGGTCTCCCTAAAAAAATGGTACCTCACTTGCGTGGGTAGGCATAGTGTCTGCAACATGAAACAGCGCAAAATACAACGTGGTCGCACCTCAATTTCCCAGTGAAATCTTGACCTTTTGGGACAAAGAGACTACCTTTTGTTTTTGAGCCCTAGCTCTGCCAGCACCTAGGGAAACCTAGCAAACCTATACATTTTTAAACACTAGACACCCAGGGGAATTCAGGATGGGGTGACTCGACTCGACTGCCTACCACCAGGTTTTGTTACCCAGAATCGCTTGCAAAGCTAAGAATCTGACAAAAAAAACACATTTTCCTCACATTTCTGTGGTGGAAAGTTCTGGAATCTGTGTGGAGCAACACATTTCCACCCACCCAGCGTTCCCCCAGGTCTCCCGAACAAAATGGTACCTCACTTGCGTGGGTAGGCATAGTGGCTGGGACATGAAACAGCGCAAAACGCAACGTGGTCACACCTCAATTTCCCAGTGAAATCTTGCCCTTTTTGGACAAAGACACTACCTTTTGTTTTTGAGCCCTAGCTCTGCCAGCACCTAGGGAAACCCAGCAAACCTATACATTTTTGAAAACTAGACACCCAGGGGAATTTAGGATAGGGTGACTCAACTGCCTACCACCAGTTTTTGTTACCCAGAATCCCTTGCAAAGCTAAGAATTTGACAAAAAAAACACATTTCCTCACATTTCTGTGGTGGAAAGTTCTGGAATCTGCGTGGAGCAACACATTTCCACCCACCCAGCGTTCCCCCAGGTCTCCCGAAAAAAATGGTACCTCACTTGCGTGGGTAGGCATAGTGGCTGCAACATGAAACAGAGAAAAATACAACGTGGTCGCACCTCAATTTCCAAGTGAAATCTTGACCTTTTGGGACAAAGAGACTACCTTTTGTTTTTGAGCCCTAGCTCTGCCAGCACCTAGGAAACCTAACAAACCTATACATTTTGTAACACTAGACACACAGGGGAATTCAGGATGGGGTGACTCGACTGCCTACCACCAGGTTTTGTTACCCAGAATCCCTTGCAAAGGTAAGAATTTGACAAAAAAACACATTTTCCTCTCATTTCTGTGGTGGAAAGTTCTGGAATCTGCATGAATCAAAAGAATTTCCATGCACCCAGCGTTCCCCCAGGTCTCCTGAAAAAAATGGTACCTCACTTGCGTGGGTAGGCATAGTGGCTGCGACATGAAACAGCGCAAAACGCAACATGGTTGCACCTCAATTTCCCAGTGAAATCTTGCCCTTTTTGAACAAAGAGACTACCTTTTGTTTTTGAGCCCTAGCTCTGCCAGCACCTAGAGAAACCTAGCAAACCTATACATTTTTGAAAACTAGACACCATGGGGAATTCAGGATGGGGCGACTCTACTGCCTACCACCAGGTTTTATTACCCAGAATCCCTTGCAAAGCTATGGATTTGACAAAAAACACATTTACCTCACATTTCTGTGGTGGAAAGTTCTGGAATCTGCCTGGATCAACAAATTTCCACACACCCAGCGTTTCCCCAGGTCTCCCAAAAAAAATAGTAGCTCACTTGCGTGGGTATGCATAGTGGCTGCGACATGAAACAGCGCAAAACGCAACATGGTCGCACCTCAATTTCCCAGTGAAATCTTGACCTTTTGGGACAAATAGACTACCTTTTGTTTTTGAGCCCTAGCTCTGCCAGCACCTAGGGAAACCTAGCAAACCTATACATTTTGAACACTAGACACCCAGGGGAATTCAGGATGGGGTGACTCGACTGCCTACCACCAGGTTTTTTTACCCAGAATCCCTTGAAAAGGTAAGAATTTGACAAAAAAAACACATTTTCCTCACATTTCTGTGGTGGAAAGTTCTGGAATCTGCGTGGAGCAACACATTTCCACCCACCCAGCGTTCCCCCAGGTCTCCCAAAAAAAATGGTACCTCACTTGCGTGGGTAGGCATAGTGGCTGCAACATGAAACAGCGAAAAATACAACGTGGTCGCACCTCAATTTCCCAGTGAAATCTTGACCTTTTGGGACAAAGAGACTACCTTTTGTTTTTGAGCCCTAGCTCTGCCAGCACCTAGGAAACCTAACAAACCTATACATTTTGTAACACTAGACACCCAGGGGAATTCAGGATGGGGTGACTCGACTGCCTACCACCAGGTTTTGTTACCCAGAATCCCTTGCAAAGGTAAGAATTTGACAAAAAAACACATTTTCCTCTCATTTCTGTGGTGGAAGGTTCTGGAATCTGCATGAATCAAAAGAATTTCCACGCACCCAGCGTTCCCCCAGGTCTCCTGAAAAAAATGGTACCTCACTTGCGTGGGTAGGCATAGTGGCTGCGACATGAAACAGCGCAAAACGCAACATGGTTGCACCTCAATTTCCCAGTGAAATCTTGCCCTTTTTGAACAAAGAGACTACCTTTTGTTTTTGAGCCCTAGCTCTGCCAGCACCTAGAGAAACCTAGCAAACCTATACATTTTTGAAAACTAGACACCATGGGGAATTCAGGATGGGGTGACTCTACTGCCTACCACCAGGTTTTATTACCCAGAATCCCTTGCAAAGCTATGGATTTGACAAAAAACACATTTACCTCACATTTCTGTGGTGGAAAGTTCTGGAATCTGCCTGGATCAACAAATTTCCACACACCCAGCGTTCCCCCAGGTCTCCCAAAAAAAAATTGTAGCTCACTTGCGTGGGTATGCATAGTGGCTGCGACATGAAACAGCGCAAAACGCAACGTGGTCGCACCTCAATTTCCCAGTGAAATCTTGACCTTTTGGGACAAAGAGACTACCTTTTGTTTTTGAGCCCTAGCTCTGCCAGCACCTAGGGAAACCTAGCAAACCTATACATTTTGAACACTAGACACCCAGGGGAATACAGGATGGGGTGACTCGACTGCCTACCACCAGGTTTGTTTACCCAGAATCCCTTGCAAAGGTAGGAATTTGACAAAAAAAACACATTTTCCTCACATTTCTGTGGTGGAAAGTTCTGGAATCTGCATGAATCAAAAGAATTTCCACGCACCCAGCGTTCCCCAAGGTCTCCTGAAAAAAATGGTAGCTCACTTGCGTGGGTATGCATAGTGGCTGCGACATGAAACAGCGCAAAACGCAACGTGGTCGCACCTCAATTTCCCAGTGAATGCTTGCCATTTTTGGACAAAGAGACTACCTTTTGTTTTTGAGCCCTAGCTCTGCCAGCACCTAGGGAAACCTAGCAAACCTATACATTTTTAAAAACAAGACACCCAGGGGAATTCGGGATGGGGTGACTCGACTGCCTACCACCAGGTTTTGTTACCCAGAATCCCTTGCAAAGCTAAGAATTTGACAAAAAAAACACATTTTCCTCACATTTCTGTGGTGGAAAGTTCTGGAATCTGCGTGGAGCAACACATTTCCACCCACCCAGCGTTCCCCCAGGTCTCCCTAAAAAAATGGTACCTCACTTGCGTGGGTAGGCATAGTGGCTGCAACATGAAACAGCGCAAAATACAACGTGGTCGCACCTCAATTTCCCAGTGAAATCTTGACCTTTTGGGACAAAGAGACTACCTTTTGTTTTTGAGCCCTAGCTCTGCCAGCACCTAGGGAAACCTAGCAAACCTATACATTTTTGAACACTAGACACCCAGGGGAATTCAGGATGGGGTGACTCGACTCGACTGCCTACAACCAGGTTTTGTTACCCAGAATTGCTTGCAAAGCTAAGAATCTGACAAAAAAAACACATTTTCCTCACATTTCTGTGGTGGAAAGTTCTGGAATCTGCGTGGAGCAACACATTTCCACCCACCCAGCGTTCCCCCAAGTCTCCCGAACAAAATGGTACCTCACTTGCGTGGGTAGGCATAGTGGCTGGGACATGAAACAGCGCAAAACGCAACGTGGTCACACCTCAATTTCCCAGTGAAATCTTGCCCTTTTTGGACAAAGAGACTACCTTTTGTTTTTGAGCCCTAGCTCTGCCAGCACCTAGGGAAACCTAGCAAACCTATACATTTTTGAAAACTAGACACCCAGGGGAATTTAGGATAGGGTGACTCGACTGCCTACCACCAGGTTTTGTTACCCAGAATCCCTTGCAAAGCTAAGAATTTGACAAAAAAAACACATTTCCTCACATTTCTGTGGTGGAAAGTTCTGGAATATGCATGGAGCAACACATTTCCACCCACCCAGCGTTCCCCCTGGTCTCCCGAAAAAAATGGTACCTCACTTGCGTGGGTAGGCATAGTGGCTGCGACATAAAACAGCACAAAACGCAACATGGTTGCACCTCAATTTCCCAGTGAAATCATGCCCTTTTTGAACAAAGACACTACCTTTTGTTTTTGAGCCCTAGCTCTGCCAGCACCTAGGGAAACCCAGCAAACCTATACATTTTTGAAAACTAGACACCCAGGGGAATTTAGGATAGGGTGACTCAACTGCCTACCACCAGTTTTTGTTACCCAGAATCCCTTGCAAAGCTAAGAATTTGACAAAAAAAACACCTTTCCTCACATTTCTGTGGTGGAAAGTTCTGGAATCTGCGTGGAGCAACACATTTCCACCCACCCAGCGTTCCCCCAGGTCTCCCGAAAAAAATGGTACCTCACTTGCGTGGGTAGGCATAGTGGCTGCAACATGAAACAGAGAAAAATACAACGTGGTCGCACCTCAATTTCCAAGTGAAATCTTGACCTTTTGGGACAAAGAGACTACCTTTTGTTTTTGAGCCCTAGCTCTGCCAGCACCTAGGAAACCTAACAAACCTATACATTTTGTAACACTAGACACACAGGGGAATTCAGGATGGGGTGACTCGACTGCCTACCACCAGGTTTTGTTACCCAGAATCCCTTGCAAAGGTAAGAATTTGACAAAAAAACACATTTTCCTCTCATTTCTGTGGTGGAAAGTTCTGGAATCTGCATGAATCAAAAGAATTTCCATGCACCCAGCGTTCCCCCAGGTCTCCTGAAAAAAATGGTACCTCACTTGCGTGGGTAGGCATAGTGGCTGCGACATGAAACAGCGCAAAACGCAACATGGTTGCACCTCAATTTCCCAGTGAAATCTTGCCCTTTTTGAACAAAGAGACTACCTTTTGTTTTTGAGCCCTAGCTCTGCCAGCACCTAGAGAAACCTAGCAAACCTATACATTTTTGAAAACTAGACACCATGGGGAATTCAGGATGGGGCGACTCTACTGCCTACCACCAGGTTTTATTACCCAGAATCCCTTGCAAAGCTATGGATTTGACAAAAAACACATTTACCTCACATTTCTGTGGTGGAAAGTTCTGGAATCTGCCTGGATCAACAAATTTCCACACACCCAGCGTTTCCCCAGGTCTCCCAAAAAAAATAGTAGCTCACTTGCGTGGGTATGCATAGTGGCTGCGACATGAAACAGCGCAAAACGCAACATGGTCGCACCTCAATTTCCCAGTGAAATCTTGACCTTTTGGGACAAATAGACTACCTTTTGTTTTTGAGCCCTAGCTCTGCCAGCACCTAGGGAAACCTAGCAAACCTATACATTTTGAACACTAGACACCCAGGGGAATTCAGGATGGGGTGACTCGACTGCCTACCACCAGGTTTTTTTTACCCAGAATCCCTTGAAAAGGTAAGAATTTGACAAAAAAAAACACATTTTCCTCACATTTCTGTGGTGGAAAGTTCTGGAATCTGCGTGGAGCAACACATTTCCACCCACCCAGCGTTCCCCCAGGTCTCCCAAAAAAAATGGTACCTCACTTGCGTGGGTAGGCATAGTGGCTGCAACATGAAACAGCGAAAAATACAACGTGGTCGCACCTCAATTTCCCAGTGAAATCTTGACCTTTTGGGACAAAGAGACTACCTTTTGTTTTTGAGCCCTAGCTCTGCCAGCACCTAGGAAACCTAACAAACCTATACATTTTGTAACACTAGACACCCAGGGGAATTCAGGATGGGGTGACTCGACTGCCTACCACCAGGTTTTGTTACCCAGAATCCCTTGCAAAGGTAAGAATTTGACAAAAAAACACATTTTCCTCTCATTTCTGTGGTGGAAGGTTCTGGAATCTGCATGAATCAAAAGAATTTCCACGCACCCAGCGTTCCCCCAGGTCTCCTGAAAAAAATGGTACCTCACTTGCGTGGGTAGGCATAGTGGCTGCGACATGAAACAGCGCAAAACGCAACATGGTTGCACCTCAATTTCCCAGTGAAATCTTGCCCTTTTTGAACAAAGAGACTACCTTTTGTTTTTGAGCCCTAGCTCTGCCAGCACCTAGAGAAACCTAGCAAACCTATACATTTTTGAAAACTAGACACCATGGGGAATTCAGGATGGGGTGACTCTACTGCCTACCACCAGGTTTTATTACCCAGAATCCCTTGCAAAGCTATGGATTTGACAAAAAACACATTTACCTCACATTTCTGTGGTGGAAAGTTCTGGAATCTGCCTGGATCAACAAATTTCCACACACCCAGCGTTCCCCCAGGTCTCCCAAAAAAAAATTGTAGCTCACTTGCGTGGGTATGCATAGTGGCTGCGACATGAAACAGCGCAAAACGCAACGTGGTCGCACCTCAATTTCCCAGTGAAATCTTGACCTTTTGGGACAAAGAGACTACCTTTTGTTTTTGAGCCCTAGCTCTGCCAGCACCTAGGGAAACCTAGCAAACCTATACATTTTGAACACTAGACACCCAGGGGAATACAGGATGGGGTGACTCGACTGCCTACCACCAGGTTTGTTTACCCAGAATCCCTTGCAAAGGTAGGAATTTGACAAAAAAAACACATTTTCCTCACATTTCTGTGGTGGAAAGTTCTGGAATCTGCATGAATCAAAAGAATTTCCACGCACCCAGCGTTCCCCAAGGTCTCCTGAAAAAAATGGTAGCTCACTTGCGTGGGTATGCATAGTGGCTGCGACATGAAACAGCGCAAAACGCAACGTGGTCGCACCTCAATTTCCCAGTGAATGCTTGCCATTTTTGGACAAAGAGACTACCTTTTGTTTTTGAGCCCTAGCTCTGCCAGCACCTAGGGAAACCTAGCAAACCTATACATTTTTAAAAACAAGACACCCAGGGGAATTCGGGATGGGGTGACTCGACTGCCTACCACCAGGTTTTGTTACCCAGAATCCCTTGCAAAGCTAAGAATTTGACAAAAAAAACACATTTTACTCACATTTCTGTGGTGGAAAGTTCTGGAATCTGCGTGGAGCAACACATTTCCACCCACCCAGCGTTCCCCCAGGTCTCCCTAAAAAAATGGTACCTCACTTGCGTGGGTAGGCATAGTGGCTGCAACATGAAACAGCGCAAAATACAACGTGGTCGCACCTCAATTTCCCAGTGAAATCTTGACCTTATGGGACAAAGAGACTACCTTTTTTTTTTGAGCCCTAGCTCTGCCAGCACCTAGGGAAACCTAGCAAACCTATACATTTTTGAACACTAGACACCCAGGGGAATTCAGGATGGGGTGACTCGACTCGACTGCCTACAACCAGGTTTTGTTACCCAGAATTGCTTGCAAAGCTAAGAATCTGACAAAAAAAACACATTTTCCTCACATTTCTGTGGTGGAAAGTTCTGGAATCTGCGTGGAGCAACACATTTCCACCCACCCAGCGTTCCCCCAAGTCTCCCGAACAAAATGGTACCTCACTTGCGTGGGTAGGCATAGTGGCTGCGACATAAAACAGCACAAAACGCAACATGGTTGCACCTCAATTTCCCAGTGAAATCATGCCCTTTTTGAACAAAGAGACTACCTTTTGTTTTTGAGCCCTAGCTCTGCCAGCGGATGTATGACGTTATAACGCATACTTTTACTCCGCAGACCATTACAACGCGACTTTTACTCCGCATACCGTTACAACGCATAGCGCCTTGGGGCGCTGGATAGTGGTAAGTATAATTTACTATTCTAACTCCAGTCCCCGTGGACCCTAGGGAAGGTGTTGGATAGTAAATTATACTTATTCCCTATCCTAGAGCGCCCCCCAGCGCAATGCGTTGTAATGGTATGCGGAGTAATGGTCGCGTTGTAATGGGTCTGCGGAGTAAAAGATCCGTTGTAACGGGTGTATACCTCTGCCAGCACCTAGAGAAACCTAGCAAACCTATACATTTTTGAAAACTAGACACCATGGGGAATTCAGGATGGGGTGACTCTACTGCCTACCACCAGGTTTTATTACCCAGAATCCCATGCAAAGCTATGGATTTGACAAAAAACACATTTACCTCACATTTCTGTGGTGGAAAGTTCTGGAATCTGCCTGGATCAACAAATTTCCACACACCCAGCGTTCTCCCAGGTCTCCCCCAAAAAATAGTAGCTCACTTGCGTGGGTATGCATAGTGGCTGCGACATGAAACAGCGCAAAACGCAACGTGGTCGCACCTGAATTTCCCAGTGAAATCTTGACCTTTTGGGACAAAGAGACTACCTTTTGTTTTTGAGCCCTAGCTCTGCCAGCACCTAGGGAAACCTAGCAAACCTATACATTTTGAACACTAGACACCCAGGGGAATTCAGGATGGGGTGACTCGACTGCCTACCACCAGGTTTTTTTACCCAGAATCCCTTGCAAAGGTAAGAATTTGACAAAAAAAACACATTTTCCTCACATTTCTGTGGTGGAAAGTTCTGGAATCTGCATGAATCAAAAGAATTTCCACGCACCCAGCGTTCCCCCAGGTCTCCTGAAAAAAATGGTACCTCACTTGCGTGGGTAGGCATAGTGGCAACGACATGAAACAGTGCAAAACGCAACATGGTCGCACCTCAATTTCCCAGTGAAATCTTGCCCTTTTTGAACAAAGAGACTACCTTTTGTTTTTGAGCCCTAGCTCTGCCAGCACCTAGAGAAACCTAGCAAACCTATACATTTTTGAAAACTAGACACCCATGGGAATTCAGGATGGGGTGACTCTACTGCCTACCTCCAGGTTTTGTTACCCAGAATCCCTTGCAAATCTACGGATTTGACAAAAAACACATTTACCTCACATTTCTGTGGTGGAAAGTTCTGGAATCTGCGTGGATCAACAAATTTCCACGCACCCAGCGTTCCCCCAGGTCTCCCCAAAAAAATGGTAGCTCACTTGCGTGGGTATGCATAGTGGCTGCGACATGAAACAGCGCAAAACGCAACGTGGTCGCACCTCAATTTCCCAGTGAATCCTTGCCATTTTTGGACAAAGAGACTACCTTTTGTTTTTGAGCCCTAGCTCTGCCAGCACCTAGGGAAACCTAGCAAACCTATACATTTTTAAAAACAAGACACCGAGGGGAATTCAGGATGGGGTGACTCGACTGCCTACCACCAGGTTTTGTTACCCAGAATCCCTTGCAAAGCTAAGAATTTGACAAAAAAAACACATTTTCCTCACATTTCTGTGGTGGAAAGTTCTGGAATCTGCGTGGAGCAACACATTTCCACCCACCCAGCGTTCCCCCAGGTCTCCCTAAAAAAATGGTACCTCACTTGCGTGGGTAGGCATAGTGGCTGCAACATGAAACAGCGCAAAATACAACGTGGTCGCACCTCAATTTCCCAGTGAAATCTTGACCTTTTGGGACAAAGAGACTACCTTTTGTTTTTGAGCCCTAGCTCTGCCAGCACCTAGGGAAACCTAGCAAACCTATACATTTTTGAACACTAGACACCCAGGGGAATTCAGGATGGGGTGACTCGACTCGACTGCCTACCACCAGGTTTTGTTACCCAGAATCGCTTGCAAAGCTAAGAATCTGACAAAAAAAACACATTTTCCTCACATTTCTGTGGTGGAAAGTTCTGGAATCTGCGTGGAGCAACACATTTCCACCCACCCAGCGTTCCCCCAGGTCTCCCGAACAAAATGGTACCTCACTTGCGTGGGTAGGCATAGTGGCTGGGACATGAAACAGCGCAAAACGCAACGTGGTCACACCTCAATTTCCCAGTGAAATCTTGCCCTTTTTGGACAAAGAGACTACCTTTTGTTTTTGAGCCCTAGCTCTGCCAGCACCTAGGGAAACCCAGCAAACCTATACATTTTTGAAAACTAGACACCCAGGGGAATTTAGGATAGGGTGACTCAACTGCCTACCACGAGGTTTTGTTACCCAGAATCCCTTGCAAAGCTAAGAATTTGACAAAAAAACACATTTCCTCACATTTCTGTGGTGGAAAGTTCTGGAATCTGCGTGGAGCAACACATTTCCACCCACCCAGCGTTTCCCCAGGTCTCCCGAAAAAAATGGTACCTCACTTGCGTGGGTAGGCATAGTGGCTGCAACATGAAACAGAGAAAAATACAAAGTGGTCGCACCTCAATTTCCCAGTGAAATCTTGACCTTTTGGGACAAAGAGACTACCTTTTGTTTTTGAGCCCTAGCTCTGCCAGCACCTAGGAAACCTAACAAACCTATACATTTTGTTACACTAGACACCCAGGGGAATTCAGGATGGGGTGACTCGACTGCCTACCACCAGGTTTTGTTACCCAGAATCCCTTGCAAAGGTAAGAATTTGACAAAAAAACACATTTTCCTCTCATTTCTGTGGTGGAAAGTTCTGGAATCTGCATGAATCAAAAGAATTTCCATGCACCCAGCGTTCCCCCAGGTCTCCTGAAAAAAATGGTACCTCACTTGCGTGGGTAGGCACAGTGGCTGCGACATGAAACAGCGCAAAACGCAACATGGTTGCACCTCAATTCCCCAGTGAAATCTTGCTCTTTTTGAACAAAGAGACTACCTTTTGTTTTTGAGCCCTAGCTCTGCCAGCACCTAGAGAAACCTAGCAAACCTATACATTTTTGAAAACTAGACACCATGGGGAATTCAGGATGGGGCGACTCTACTGCCTACCACCAGGTTTTATTACCCAGAATCCCTTGCAAAGCTATGGATTTGACAAAAAACACACTTACCTCACATTTCTGTGGTGGAAAGTTCTGGAATCTGCCTGGATCAACAAATTTCCACACACCCAGCGTTTCCCCAGGTCTCCCAAAAAAAATAGTAGCTCACTTGCGTGGGTATGAATAGTGGCTGCGACATGAAACAGCGCAAAACGCAACATGGTTGCACCTCAATTTCCCAGTGAAATCTTGCCCTTTTTGAACAAAGAGACTACCTTTTGTTTTTGAGCCCTAGCTCTGCCAGCACCTAGAGAAACCTAGCAAACCTATACATTTTTGAAAACTAGACACCATGGGGAATTCAGGATGGGGTGACTCTACTGCCTACCACCAGGTTTTATTACCCAGAATCCCTTGCAAAGCTATGGATTTGACAAAAAAAACACATTTTCCTCACATTTCTGTGGTGGAAAGTTCTGGAATCTGCGTGGATCAACAAATTTCCACGCACCCAGCGTTCCCCCAGGTCTCCCAAAAAAAATGGTACCTCACTTGCGTGGGTAGGCATAGTGGCTGCGACATGAAACAGTGCAAAATACAACGTGGTCGCACCTCAATTTCCCAGTGAAATCTTGACCTTTTGGGACAAAGAGACTACCTTTTGTTTTTGAGCCCTAGCTCTGCCAGCACCTAGGGAAACCTAGCAAACCTATACATTTTTGAACACTAGACACCCAGGGGAATTCAGGATGGGGTGACTCGACTCGACTGCCTACAACCAGGTTTTGTTACCCAGAATTGCTTGCAAAGCTAAGAATCTGACAAAAAAAACACATTTTCCTCACATTTCTGTGGTGGAAAGTTCTGGAATCTGCGTGGAGCAACACATTTCCACCCACCCAGCGTTCCCCCAGGTCTCCCGAACAAAATGGTACCTCACTTGCGTGGGTAGGCATAGTGGCTGGGACATGAAACAGCGCAAAACGCAACGTGGTCACACCTTAATTTCCCAGTGAAATCTTGCCCTTTTTGGACAAAGAGACTACCTTTTGTTTTTGAGCCCTAGCTCTGACAGCACCTAGGGAAACCCAGCAAACCTATACATTTTTGAAAACTAGACACCCAGGGGAATTTAGGATAGGGTGACTCGACTGCCTACCACCAGGTTTTGTTACCCAGAATCCCTTGCAAAGCTAAGAATTTGACAAAAAAAACACATTTCCTCACATTTCTGTGGTGGAAAGTTCTGGAATATGCGTGGAGCAACACATTTCCACCCACCCAGCGTTCCCCCAGGTCTCCCGAAAAAAATGGTACCTCACTTGCGTGGGTAGGCATAGTGGCTGCGACATGAAACAGCGCAAAACGCAACATGGTTGCACCTCAATTTCCCAGTGAAATCATGCCCTTTTTGAACAAAGAGACTACCTTTTGTTTTTGAGCCCTAGCTCTGCCAGCACCTAGAGAAACCTAGCAAACCTATACATTTTTGAAAACTAGACACCATGGGGAATTCAGGATGGGGTGACTCTACTGCCTACCACCAGGTTTTATTACCCAGAATCCCTTGCAAAGCTATGGATTTGACAAAAAACACATTTACCTCACATTTCTGTGGTGGAAAGTTCTGGAATCTGCCTGGATCAACAAATTTCCACACACCCAGCGTTCTCCCAGGTCTCCCCCAAAAAATAGTAGCTCACTTGCGTGGGTATGCATAGTGGCTGCGACATGAAACAGCGCAAAACGCAACGTGGTCGCACCTCAATTTCCCAGTAAAATCTTGACCTTTTGGGACAAAGAGACTACCTTTTGTTTTTGAGCCCTAGCTCTGCCAGCACCTAGGGAAACCTAGCAAACCTATACATTTTGAACACTAGACACCCAAGGGAATTCAGGATGGGGTGACTCGACTGCCTACCACCAGGTTTTTTTACCCAGAATCCCTTGCAAAGGTAAGAATTTGACAAAAAAAACACATTTTCCTCACATTTCTGTGGTGGAAAGTTCTGGAATCTGTGTGGAGGAACACATTTCCACCCACCCAGCGTTCCCCCAGGTCTCCCGAAAAAAATGGTACCTCACTTGCGTGGGTAGGCATAGTGGCTGCAACATGAAACAGCGAAAAATACAACGTGGTCGCACCTCAATTTCCCAGTGAAATCTTGACCTTTTGGGACAAAGAGACTACCTTTTGTTTTTGAGCCCTAGCTCTGCCAGCACCTAGGAAACCTAACAAACCTATACATTTTGTAACACTAGACACCCAGGGGAATTCAGGATGGGGTGACTCGACTGCCTACCACCAGGTTTTGTTACCCAGAATCCCTTGCAAAGGTAAGAATTTGACAAAAAAACACATTTTCCTCTCATTTCTGTGGTGGAAGGTTCTGGAATCTGCATGAATCAAAAGAATTTCCACGCACCCAGCGTTCCCCCAGGTCTCCTGAAAAAAATGGAACCTCACTTGCGTGGGTAGGCATAGTGGCTGCGACATGAAACAGCGCAAAACGCAACATGGTTGCACCTCAATTTCCCAGTGAAATCTTGCCCTTTTTGAACAAAGAGACTACCTTTTGTTTTTGAGCCCTAGCTCTGCCAGCACCTAGAGAAACCTAGCAAACCTATACATTTTTGAAAACTAGACACCATGGGGAATTCAGGATGGGGTGACTCTACTGCCTACCACCAGGTTTTATTACCCAGAATCCCTTGCAAAGCTATGGATTTGACAAAAAAAACACATTTTCCTCACATTTCTGTGGTGGAAAGTTCTGGAATCTGCGTGGATCAACAAATTTCCACGCACCCAGCGTTCCCCCAGGTCTCCCAAAAAAAATGGTACCTCACTTGCGTGGGTAGGCATAGTGGCTGCGACATGAAACAGTGCAAAATACAACGTGGTCGCACCTCAATTTCCCAGTGAAATCTTGACCTTTTGGGACAAAGAGACTACCTTTTGTTTTTGAGCCCTAGCTCTGCCAGCACCTAGGGAAACCTAGCAAACCTATACATTTTTGAACACTAGACACCCAGGGGAATTCAGGATGGGGTGACTCGACTCGACTGCCTACAACCAGGTTTTGTTACCCAGAATTGCTTGCAAAGCTAAGAATCTGACAAAAAAAACACATTTTCCTCACATTTCTGTGGTGGAAAGTTCTGGAATCTGCGTGGAGCAACACATTTCTACCCACCCAGCGTTCCCCCAGGTCTCCCGAACAAAATGGTACCTCACTTGCGTGGGTAGGCATAGTGGCTGGGACATGAAACAGCGCAAAACGCAATGTGGTCACACCTTAATTTCCCAGTGAAATCTTGCCCTTTTTGGACAAAGAGACTACCTTTTGTTTTTGAGCCCTAGCTCTGCCAGCACCTAGGGAAACCTAGCAAACCTATACATTTTTGAAAACTAGACACCCAGGGGAATTTAGGATAGGGTGACTCGACTGCCTACCACCAGGTTTTGTTACCCAGAATCCCTTGCAAAGCTAAGAATTTGACAAAAAAAACACATTTCCTCACATTTCTGTGGTGGAAAGTTCTGGAATATGCGTGGAGCAACACATTTCCACCCACCCAGCGTTCCCCCAGGTCTCCCGAAAAAAATGGTACCTCACTTGCGTGGGTAGGCATAGTGGCTGCGACATGAAACAGCGCAAAACGCAACATGGTTGCACCTCAATTTCCCAGTGAAATCATGCCCTTTTTGAACAAAGAGACTACCTTTTGTTTTTGAGCCCTAGCTCTGCCAGCACCTAGAGAAACCTAGCAAACCTATACATTTTTGAAAACTAGACACCATGGGGAATTCAGGATGGGGTGACTCTACTGCCTACCACCAGGTTTTATTACCCAGAATCCCTTGCAAAGCTATGGATTTGACAAAAAACACATTTACCTCACATTTCTGTGGTGGAAAGTTCTGGAATCTGCCTGGATCAACAAATTTCCACACACCCAGCGTTCTCCCAGGTCTCCCCCAAAAAATAGTAGCTCACTTGCGTGGGTATGCATAGTGGCTGCGACATGAAACAGCGCAAAACGCAACGTGGTCGCACCTCAATTTCCCAGTAAAATCTTGACCTTTTGGGACAAAGAGACTACCTTTTGTTTTTGAGCCCTAGCTCTGCCAGCACCTAGGGAAACCTAGCAAACCTATACATTTTGAACACTAGACACCCAGGGGAATTCAGGATGGGGTGACTCGACTGCCTACCACCAGGTTTTTTTACCCAGAATCCCCTGCAAAGGTAAGAATTTGACAAAAAAAACACATTTTCCTCACATTTCTGTGGTGGAAAGTTCTGGAATCTGCATGAATCAAAAGAATTTCCACGCACCCAGCGTTCCCCCAGGTCTCCTGAAAAAAATGGTACCTCACTTGCGTGGGTAGGCATAGTGGCTGCGACATGAAACAGTGCAAAACGCAACATGGTCGCACCTCAATTTCCCAGTGAAATCTTGCCCTTTTTGAACAAAGAGACTACCTTTTGATTTTGAGCCCTAGCTCTGCCAGCACCTAGAGAAACCTAGCAAACCTATACATTTATGAAAACTAGACACCCATGGGAATTCAGGATGGGGTGACTCTACTGCCTACCTCCAGGTTTTGTTACCCAGAATCCCTTGCAAATCTATGAATTTGACAAAAAACACATTTACCTCACATTTCTGTGGTGGAAAGTTCTGGAATCTGCGTGGATCAACAAATTTCCACCCACCCAGCGTTCCCTCAGGTCTCCTGAAAGAAATGGTACCTCACTTGCGTGGGTAGGCATAGTGGCTGCGACATGAAACAGCGCAAAACGCAACATGGTTGCACCTCAATTTCCCAGTGAAATCATGCCCTTTTTGAACAAAGAGACTACCTTTTGTTTTTGAGCCCTAGCTCTGCCAGCACCTAGAGAAACCTAGCAAACCTATACATTTTTGAAAACTAGACACCATGGGGAATTCAGGATGGGGTGACTCTACTGCCTACCACCAGGTTTTATTACCCAGAATCCCTTGCAAAGCTATGGATTTGACAAAAAACACATTTACCTCACATTTCTGTGGTGGAAAGTTCTGGAATCTGCCTGGATCAACAAATTTCCACACACCCAGCGTTCTCCCAGGTCTCCCCCAAAAAATAGTAGCTCACTTGCGTGGGTATGCATAGTGGCTGCGACATGAAACAGCGCAAAACGCAACGTGGTCGCACCTCAATTTCCCAGTAAAATCTTGACCTTTTGGGACAAAGAGACTACCTTTTGTTTTTGAGCCCTAGCTCTGCCAGCACCTAGGGAAACCTAGCAAACCTATACATTTTGAACACTAGACACCCAAGGGAATTCAGGATGGGGTGACTCGACTGCCTACCACCAGGTTTTTTTACCCAGAATCCCTTGCAAAGGTAAGAATTTGACAAAAAAAACACATTTTCCTCACATTTCTGTGGTGGAAAGTTCTGGAATCTGTGTGGAGCAACACATTTCCACCCACCCAGCGTTCCCCCAGGTCTCCCGAAAAAAATGGTACCTCACTTGCGTGGGTAGGCATAGTGGCTGCAACATGAAACAGCGAAAAATACAACGTGGTCGCACCTCAATTTCCCAGTGAAATCTTGACCTTTTGGGACAAAGAGACTACCTTTTGTTTTTGAGCCCTAGCTCTGCCAGCACCTAGGAAACCTAACAAACCTATACATTTTGTAACACTAGACACCCAGGGGAATTCAGGATGGGGTGACTCGACTGCCTACCACCAGGTTTTGTTACCCAGAATCCCTTGCAAAGGTAAGAATTTGACAAAAAAACACATTTTCCTCTCATTTCTGTGGTGGAAGGTTCTGGAATCTGCATGAATCAAAAGAATTTCCACGCACCCAGCGTTCCCCCAGGTCTCCTGAAAAAAATGGAACCTCACTTGCGTGGGTAGGCATAGTGGCTGCGACATGAAACAGCGCAAAACGCAACATGGTTGCACCTCAATTTCCCAGTGAAATCTTGCCCTTTTTGAACAAAGAGACTACCTTTTGTTTTTGAGCCCTAGCTCTGCCAGCACCTAGAGAAACCTAGCAAACCTATACATTTTTGAAAACTAGACACCATGGGGAATTCAGGATGGGGTGACTCTACTGCCTACCACCAGGTTTTATTACCCAGAATCCCTTGCAAAGCTATGGATTTGACAAAAAAAACACATTTTCCTCACATTTCTGTGGTGGAAAGTTCTGGAATCTGCGTGGATCAACAAATTTCCACGCACCCAGCGTTCCCCCAGGTCTCCCCAAAAAAATGGTACCTCACTTGCGTGGGTAGGCATAGTGGCTGCGACATGAAACAGTGCAAAATACAACGTGGTCGCACCTCAATTTCCCAGTGAAATCTTGACCTTTTGGGACAAAGAGACTACCTTTTGTTTTTGAGCCCTAGCTCTGCCAGCACCTAGGGAAACCTAGCAAACCTATACATTTTTGAACACTAGACACCCAGGGGAATTCAGGATGGGGTGACTCGACTCGACTGCCTACAACCAGGTTTTGTTACCCAGAATTGCTTGCAAAGCTAAGAATCTGACAAAAAAAACACATTTTCCTCACATTTCTGTGGTGGAAAGTTCTGGAATCTGCGTGGAGCAACACATTTCCACCCACCCAGCGTTCCCCCAGGTCTCCCGAACAAAATGGTACCTCACTTGCGTGGGTAGGCATAGTGGCTGGGACATGAAACAGCGCAAAACGCAACGTGGTCACACCTTAATTTCCCAGTGAAATCTTGCCCTTTTTGGACAAAGAGACTACCTTTTGTTTTTGAGCCCTAGCTCTGCCAGCACCTAGGGAAACCTAGCAAACCTATACATTTTTGAAAACTAGACACCCAGGGGAATTTAGGATAGGGTGACTCGACTGCCTACCACCAGGTTTTGTTACCCAGAATCCCTTGCAAAGCTAAGAATTTGACAAAAAAAACACATTTCCTCACATTTCTGTGGTGGAAAGTTCTGGAATATGCGTGGAGCAACACATTTCCACCCACCCAGCGTTCCCCCAGGTCTCCCGAAAAAAATGGTACCTCACTTGCGTGGGTAGGCATAGTGGCTGCGACATGAAACAGCGCAAAACGCAACATGGTTGCACCTCAATTTCCCAGTGAAATCATGCCCTTTTTGAACAAAGAGACTACCTTTTGTTTTTGAGCCCTAGCTCTGCCAGCACCTAGAGAAACCTAGCAAACCTATACATTTTTGAAAACTAGACACCATGGGGAATTCAGGATGGGGTGACTCTACTGCCTACCACCAGGTTTTATTACCCAGAATCCCTTGCAAAGCTATGGATTTGACAAAAAACACATTTACCTCACATTTCTGTGGTGGAAAGTTCTGGAATCTGCCTGGATCAACAAATTTCCACACACCCAGCGTTCTCCCAGGTCTCCCCCAAAAAATAGTAGCTCACTTGCGTGGGTATGCATAGTGGCTGCGACATGAAACAGCGCAAAACGCAACGTGGTCGCACCTCAATTTCCCAGTAAAATCTTGACCTTTTGGGACAAAGAGACTACCTTTTGTTTTTGAGCCCTAGCTCTGCCAGCACCTAGGGAAACCTAGCAAACCTATACATTTTGAACACTAGACACCCAGGGGAATTCAGGATGGGGTGACTCGACTGCCTACCACCAGGTTTTTTTACCCAGAATCCCCTGCAAAGGTAAGAATTTGACAAAAAAAACACATTTTCCTCACATTTCTGTGGTGGAAAGTTCTGGAATCTGCATGAATCAAAAGAATTTCCACGCACCCAGCGTTCCCCCAGGTCTCCTGAAAAAAATGGTACCTCACTTGCGTGGGTAGGCATAGTGGCTGCGACATGAAACAGTGCAAAACGCAACATGGTCGCACCTCAATTTCCCAGTGAAATCTTGCCCTTTTTGAACAAAGAGACTACCTTTTGATTTTGAGCCCTAGCTCTGCCAGCACCTAGAGAAACCTAGCAAACCTATACATTTATGAAAACTAGACACCCATGGGAATTCAGGATGGGGTGACTCTACTGCCTACCTCCAGGTTTTGTTACCCAGAATCCCTTGCAAATCTATGAATTTGACAAAAAACACATTTACCTCACATTTCTGTGGTGGAAAGTTCTGGAATCTGCGTGGATCAACAAATTTCCACCCACCCAGCGTTCCCTCAGGTCTCCTGAAAGAAATGGTACCTCACTTGCGTGGGTAGGCATAGTGGCTGCGACATGAAACAGCGCAAAACGCAACATGGTTGCACCTCAATTTCCCAGTGAAATCATGCCCTTTTTGAACAAAGAGACTACCTTTTGTTTTTGAGCCCTAGCTCTGCCAGCACCTAGAGAAACCTAGCAAACCTATACATTTTTGAAAACTAGACACCATGGGGAATTCAGGATGGGGTGACTCTACTGCCTACCACCAGGTTTTATTACCCAGAATCCCTTGCAAAGCTATGGATTTGACAAAAAACACATTTACCTCACATTTCTGTGGTGGAAAGTTCTGGAATCTGCCTGGATCAACAAATTTCCACACACCCAGCGTTCTCCCAGGTCTCCCCCAAAAAATAGTAGCTCACTTGCGTGGGTATGCATAGTGGCTGCGACATGAAACAGCGCAAAACGCAACGTGGTCGCACCTCAATTTCCCAGTGAAATCTTGACCTTTTGGGACAAAGAGACTACCTTTTGTTTTTGAGCCCTAGCTCTGCCAGCACCTAGGGAAACCTAGCAAACCTATACATTTTGAACACTAGACACCCAGGGGAATTCAGGATGGGGTGACTCGACTGCCTACCACCAGGTTTTTTTACCCAGAATCCCTTGCAAAGGTAAGAATTTGACAAAAAAAACACATTTTCCTCACATTTCTGTGGTGGAAAGTTCTGGAATCTGCATGAATCAAAAGAATTTCCACGCACCCAGCGTTTCCCCAGGTCTCCTGAAAAAAATGGTACCTCACTTGCGTGGGTAGGCATAGTGGCTGCGACATGAAACAGTGCAAAACGCAACATGGTCGCACCTCAATTTCCCAGTGAAATCTTGCCCTTTTTGAACAAAGAGACTACCTTTTGTTTTTGAGCCCTAGCTCTGCCAGCACCTAGAGAAACCTAGCAAACCTATACATTTATGAAAACTAGACACCCATGGGAATTCAGGATGGGGTGACTCTACTGCCTACCTCCAGGTTTTTTTACCCAGAATCCCTTGCAAATCTATGAATTTGACAAAAAACACATTTACCTCACATTTCTGTGGTGGAAAGTTCTGGAATCTGCGTGGATCAACAAATTTCCACCCACCCAGCGTTCCCTCAGGTCTCCTGAAAAAAATGGTACCTCACTTGCGTGGGTAGGCATAGTGGCTGAAACATGAAACAGCGCAAAACGCAACGTGGTCGCACCTCAATTTCCCAGTGAAATCTTGCACTTTTTGGACAAAGAGACTACCTTTTGTTTTTGAGCCCTAGCTCTGCCAGCACCTAGGGAAACCTAGCAAACCTATACATTTTTGAAAACTAGATACCCAGGGGACTTCAGGATGGGGTGACTCGACTGCCTACCACCAGGTTTTGTTACCCAGAATCCCTTGCAAAGCTAAGAATTTGACAAAAAAACACATTTTCCTCACATTTCTGTGGTGGAAAGTTCTAGAATCTACATGGATCAACAAATTTCCACCCACCCAGCGTTCCCCCAGGGTTCCCCCAAAAAATGGTACCTCACTTGCGTGGGTAGGCATAGTGGCTGTGACATGAAACAGCGCAAAACGCAACGTGGTCGCACCTCAATTTCCCAGTGAAATCTAGCACGTTTTGGACAAAAAGACGACCTTTCGTTTTTGCGCCGTAGCTCTGCCAGCACCTAGGGAAACCTAGCAAACCTGTACATTTTTGAAAACTAGACACCCAGGGGAATTCAGGATGGGGTGACTCGACTGCCTACCACCAGGTTCTGTTACCCAGAATCCCTTGCAAATCTAAGAAATTGACAAACAAAACACATTTTCCTCACATTTCTGTGGTGGAAAGTTCTGGAATTTGCGTGGATCAACACATTTCTACCCACCCAGCGTTTCCCCGGGTCTCCCCAAAAAAATGGTACCTCACTTGCGTGGGTAGGCATAGTGGCTGCAACAGGAAATGGTCCAAATCGTACGGTGGAGAATTTACAATACCCTATAGCAAAAGTACCTTGATTTTTGGGGGGGGCACCTGTGTTTTTGGCCCTGGGCTCGGCGGCCATCTTTGGAAACTACCTAACCCAAACAGTTCTGAAAACTAGACACCCGGAGGAGTCCAGGGAGGTATGGCATGCGTGGGTCCCCCAATGTTTTCCTACCCAGAATTCCTTGCAAACCTTGAAATTAGGTAAAAAAATCACTTTTCCAAACTTTTTTGCATGGGATCTCCGTGCCGGCAAAAATGTCCTACCACCCAGCGTTCCCCTTGTTCTCCAGAGTAAAATGATACCTCACTTGTGTGGGTGCCCCAAAGCAGAACAGGCTAAAAATGAATTTTTAAAAAATCTAGTATTTAGGTTTAACAAATTAAGCAACCCAGGATAGTCACAGGGCTTTGGCCCACCCACACAAGTGAGGTATCATTTTACTTGGGAGATCAAGGGCAACGCTGGGTGGTAGAACATTTGTGCCGGCAGGGAGATCCCACCCAAAAATGTATGGAAAAGCATTTATTTTAACCTAAAATTAAGGTTTGCAGGGATTTCTGGGTAGGAAAACATTGGGGGACCCACGCATGCCATACCTCCCTACACTCCCCTGGGTGTCTAGTTTTCAGAACAGTTTGGGTATGGTTGTTTCCAAAGATTCCCACCGAGCCCTGGGCCAAAAACTCATGGGAACCCCCTTGCAAAACCGAAATTGTTTTGAATGAATTAAGTTTTCAATTGAGAGCGTGCAATTCTTGGGACAATATTGCATGGCAATTGTGACAGACTTTTTCAAGTTTGCAGGAGATTGTGGATAAAAAAAACAATAGAATACACCAGAAAGACATGACCATATACTCCTATGGTTTATCAATAATATCTAAATTTAGGAAGTTATTTATAGCTATAATGTACACCTTAACAGAGTTTCTCAAAAGTCAAACATTCAAGCACGGCTATCTATTCCTCAAAGACACACACATACAGGTTGGATTTGGCATGAAGGCGAGTGATGATTCAGTACATAAAATTTTATTAGCAAGATATTTCAGAAAAATGAAATGCTCTGTCAATAAATAAATGCAAAAAAACCGAACCAGTGACTCGCAACTCGTGAGCTGTAAAGCCACGACAAGGCACCAACCGTTTTACAGGCCATTCACGCACCTTTCATACCTGATACACACCAGACCATTGACACCATCCGGTAGGAAAAGCAACACATTACAACATTCACAAAAAGGGACAAGGTACACCCTACTTCTGAAAGAGAAAAAAGACAAATATTACTGGACAGCCATCTAAACCGCAAGCACACACACATACTGGTTGGATTTGGCACGAGGGTGAGTGATGATTCAGTACATACAATCTTATTCGCAAGTCATTTCACAAAAATCAAATACACTGCGTATAATTGAAAGTATGATAAACTGAACCACTGACTCACAGCTCATGAGCTGTAAAGCCACGTCAAGGCACCAACCTCTTTACAGGCCATTCATACACCTTTCGTACGTGTGACACATAGAAAACATTCACACCGCCAGCCGCGGGCCCATCACATTACAACACTCATACCAGCAGACAGCGCCATTCAATGGCCCATCACTGTCACACGTCCACATGTCTGACACACCAACTACACAAAATGATGAACTGCGTAGAGAGTCACTCAACTAGCAGTGTGTGTAGTGACCAACAGAAAGTAACTACTCACACACCACCAGCCGAGCGCCAGTCCACCCACACCACCATCCAAGCACCAGACCATACACACCGCCAGCCAAACACCACTCAGCGCACACCGACAGCCAAGTACCACTCCACACACACCGCCAGCCAAGCACCACTCTGTGCACAGACAGCCAAGTACCACTCCACGCACACCATCCAGCCAAGCGCCACTCCACACACACCGCCAGCTAAGCACCACTCCGTGCAAAGACAGCCAAGTACCACTCCACGCACACCATCCAGCCAAGCGCCACTCCACACACACCGCCAGCCAAGCATCACTCCACGCACACCGCAAGCCAAGCGCCACTCCACACACACCGCCAGCCAAGCGCCACTCCACACACACCGCCAGCCAAGCATCACTCCACGCACACCGCAAGCCAAGCACCACTCCACACACACCGCCAGCCAAGTACCACTCCGTGCACAGACAGCCAAGTACCACTCCACGCACACCATCCAGCCAAGCGCCACTCCACACACACCGCCAGCTAAGCACCACTCTGTGCACAGACAGCCAAGTGCCACTCCACGTACACCATCCAGCCAAGCGCCACTCCACACACACCGCCAGCCAAGCACCACTCCACGCACACCATCCAGCCAAGCGCCACTCCACACACACCGCGAGCCAAGCACCACTCCGTGCACAGACAGCCAAGTACCACTCCACGCACACCATCCAGCCAAGCACCACTCCACACACACCGCCAGCCAAGCACCACTCCGTGCACATACAGCCAAGTACCACTCCACGCACACCACCAGCCAAGCGCCACTCCACACACACCGCCAGCCAAGCACCACTCCATGCACAGACAGCCAAGTACCACTCCACGCACATCATCCAGCCAAGCGCCAATCCACGCCACCGCCATCCAAGCACCAGCCTGCACACATCACAATCACATTTAGAATTCTTTTTTCAAAATAACACTAAACAAATGGAAATACCTACAAATCAGCTAACACAAATTCTAAAACTAAACACATTGCACTAATGCCAAACCTTGAAACAAACAATTTTTTTTTACAGAATACAGACCAGGTTAATTCACTTTACAGCTCATTAAAACTCCCAAAACTGCTTTTGCGTGTGGTATGATTTAAAACAAGCTGACACACACAATCCAGGCTTAGAAGGACAGTCAGGGCAGTACATACGAGACTCCTTCCGCACGGCTCTGCGCCAACAGACTCTGCATCTTCTAGTCGGAAAGTCTCTTGCGGAAGTGGGAGGAATGAATTCAGCAAAGTGGCGATCTTTCAATCTAGCCACATCCTCCACCACTCCAAATCTAGAACACTTGCTGCTCCACTAGTACAAGGCTGCCTATTATAGACTCCTGAAACTTAACAAAAGGGATCTTCGACTCAGGACAAGACTTCTGGAACACAACAAAAGCATTAAAGGATGCCAAATGGAAAAGATGGATAGCCAACTTCTTGTACCAAATGTAAGCCTTTCGAAGAGCAGCATAAGGTTCCAACCTTTGATCTACTCTGTCAACACTACCCATGTACTTATTGTAAGCTAAAATGCACACAGGTTTGCGCACTTCAGCACCCTGACCCCAAACAGGCACAGGTTCAGTACTTTCATCGTGGATAGTAGTCAGCATGTACACATCTCTCTTGTCTGAAAACTTCACAGCTAGAAGCTCCCCACATCGCAATGCACTAGGCTGTCCCCACACAAGCCTTTTGCAAACAAGTTCCTTTGGGAAACCTTTACGGTTACTGCGCATTGTGCCACAAGCAACAGTGCCCACTTTGGCCAACTCCTTGAACAACCGCACACCAGTATAGAAGTTGTCTACATACAAATGGTGGCCTTTGTTAAATAATCCTCTACCTAGTTCACACACAATTTTCACAGTCACTCCAAAAGTGGAAGGACAACCAGGAGGGTTAATGCTGGACTCCTTACCAGTGTACACCCTGAAATTGTAAACATATCCAGTCTCACTGTCACACAACATATACAGTTTGATTCCATAGCGTGCCCTCTTACTAGGAATGTATTGCCTAAAAACCAAGCGGCCCTTGAACAATAGCAAAGACTCATCCACTGCAATTTCTTTTCCAGGAGCAAAGATCTCAGAAAAACGATCAACAAAGTGATCAAGGACAGGCCGAATTTTAAACAGACGGTCACAATCAGGGTGATCGCGTGGCAAGGCTAAACCATTATCAACAAAATGCATCATCCGAAGAAGAAGCAAAAACCGATCACGACTTATGACTGCTGGAAATATAGCTGTTGTCATCAAGGGACTAGTGGACCAATATGAAGACATTGATGGCTTCCTTAGCAAGCCCATCAAAAAAGTTAATCTCAAAAACTTCTTCATCTCTTCAACATTTGTGGGAGTCCACCGGGTAGCTCTAGAATGGGGCTTAAGGCTGGCCCTGTTGTCCCTCAAAAACTGTTCTGCATACAAATTGGTTTGCTTATCAATCTCTTGCAAAAACACATCGGCAAAAAACAACTGAAAAAAATGTATTGGCAGAAAATTCTCAGTATTCACTCTACACCCAGGAACACCAGTGAACTCTGGCAATGGCGGCTGTACCATGCCAGGGGGAACCCAGAGGCCATCCCTATCAACGGGGGGAGTAGCCACCCCAGCCTGAAGCCCAGAAGCCTCTTGCTGCTGTACACCAACGGGAAGCCTAACAGCCACAGATACTTCTGGCTGCACAACACCAACAGAAAACATAGCATCCCCAGAGGGCTCTTGCTGCACTACACCAACGGGAAGCCCAGCAGCCTGAGAAGCTTCTTGCTGCACTACACCACCGGGAAACAAAGCAGGCCCAGATGCCTCTTGCCGCTCTACAACAATGGGAAGCCTAACAGCCACAGATGCCTCTTGCTGCACTACACCAACAGGAAGACTAACAGCACCAGATGCCTCTTGGCGCACCACAGCAATATGAAGCCTTTTGGGTGCAGGCTGCAGCCCACCTGCCTCTTGCTGATGTAAAAGGAAAAGAAACCTTGCAGCCCTAGGCAGCAGCACAGATGCCTCTTGGCCCACTACCGGCACACCAATGTCCTCCGCTACTATAGGCACTTCATCAGCACTAGAAGAAGATTCATCATCCGATGATGATAATTCCATGCTAAGAGAAAACTCACTGCCTGAATCTTCTGACCCTACCTCTGGGTCCGAATCGGACTCAGTCTCTGAACCATGGTCAGAGGAAGACTCAAAAAGCAAACCAAGAACCTGCTGAGCAGTAATCCTGCGACTAGCCATTATCCTTACAAAGCAAGAAGACTGCACACACAAGTGAACAACAACCTACACTGTGCAAAGTAAGAAGTAAACAAGGTAAGGCTTTCACAAAAAGATCAATACAATCCAACACACAAATTTGCCCCCCAAATTTACATTCGCCCAGATGGGCCATCAAATAGGGCTTAGACCAATTGGGATTAGATTAGGTTTAACATCAAGACACTGGTTAATTTTTTGAATTTCTTTTTACTGCCTGACCCCTTTGGTGCCAGTCGGTCTTTTGCTCCTACCAGTACCCCCATTACACGGGGGCAGTAAGGACATTCATACACCTTTCGTACGTGTGACACATACAAAACATTCACACCGCCAGCCGCCAGCGCCATTCAAGGGCCCATCACTTTCACAAGCCCACATATCTGACACAGCAACTACACAAAATGATGGACTGCGTAGAGTGTCACTCAACTAGCAGTGTGTGTAGTGACCAACAGAAATTAACTACTCACACACCGCCAGCCGAGCGCCAGTCCACCCACACCACCATCCAAGCACCAGACCATGCACACCGCTAGCCAAACACCACTCAGCGCACACAGACAGCCAAGTACCACTCCACACACACTGCCAGCCAAGCACCACTCCACGCACACCGCAAGCCAAGCGCCACTCCACACACACCGCCAGCCAAGCACCACTCCACGCACACCATCCAGCCAAGTACCACTCCACACACACCGCCAGCCAAACACCACTCCACACACACCACCAGCCAAGCACCACTCCATGCACAGACAGCCAAGTACCACTCCACGCACACCATCCAGCCAAGCGCCACTCCACACACACCGCCAGCCAAGCAGCACTCCGTGCACAGACAGCCAAGTACCACTGCACGCACACCATCCAGCCAAGCGCCACTCCACACACACCGCCAGCCAAGCACCACTCCGTGCACAGACAGCCAAGTACCACTCCACGCACACCATCCAGCCAAGCGCCACTCCACACACACCGCCAGCCAAGCATCACTCCACGCACACCGCAAGCCAAGCGCCACTCCACACACACCGCCAGCCAAGCACCACTCCGTGGACAGACAGCCAAGTACCACTCCACGCACACCACCAGCCAAGCGCCACTCCACACACACCGCCAGCCAAGCACCACTCCACACACACCGCCAGCCAAGGCAGTAAGGACAAAAAAAGACCAACTGGCACCAAGGGAGGTGGACAGTAAAAAACAACCAAAATTATAACCACCATTGGAACAAAACTCAAATTCCAGGGCCTAGTGGGCCAAAAAACAGGAGGCAAAACGGCAGAAAAAACGGGCCGATTTGCCCCCGGGGGGGGGCAGTAAATCAAAAAGATTATCACAGCCCACCTGGAAGCGAACCTTGCCCAAGGGGTCGCTTCCTAAAAACTAAATTTAAATTCCCTGGTGCTAGTGGGCATTTTCTGCCCCCCCTGGGGGCAAAACGGCAAAAAACGGGCCGATTTGCCCCCAGGGTGGACAGAAAAACAAAAACACAATCATGGCCACCTGGAAGCGACCCTTACCCAAGGGGTCGCTTCCCAAAACAAACACATTGCCCCAACAAAAATCCCTGGTGCTAGTGGGAAATGTCTGCCCCCCCTAGGGGCAAAACGGCCGAGAAAACGGGCCGATTTGCCCCCAGGGGGGACAGAAAATCGAAAAGTATTTGTCTGTCCACCTGGAAGCGACCCTTGCCCAAGGGGTCGCTTCCTAAAAGCTAAATTCAAAATCCCTGGTGCTAGTGGGCATTTTCGGCAAAAAAAACGGGCCGATTTGCCCCCAGAGGGGACAGAAAATCGTAAACATAATATATGGCTGCCAGGAAGCGACCCTTACCCAAGGGGTCGCTTCCAAAATAAACACAATGCCTTCCAAAAAAAATCCTGGTGCTAGTGGGGAATTTCTGCCCCCCCCCCTGGGGGCAAAACGGCCAAAAATATGGGCCGATTTGCCCCAGGGGGGCAGAAAAATGAAACGTTAATGTGAGGCCACCTGGAAGCAACCCTTGCCCAAGGAGTCGCTTCCTGTAAACTAAATTTAAATCCCTGGTGCTAGTGTTGGGCATTTCCGCCGCACGATCGCGACGCTGTGCGTGATCGTGAGGCAGAAATGCCCTGCAAAGAGACATCAGGGGAGAGGAAAATCTCTTTCCTCTCCCCTGATGCCTCTTTGCGGCCCCAAACCTCCCCCCCCCAAGCACGAAAAACCTACCTCCTCTCTCGGCGCGCAGGAAGCAAATGTCTTCCCGAGCGCTGGGAATCCCTGATGATGTCAGCACACGCTGTGCGCGCTGACGTCATCAGGGATTCCCATAGGGAGGGGCGGGGGGAGTTTCCGCTGCCATCCCCGAACAGCAAACGGAAATCGAAGAGCCTCGGGGGGAGCGCCAGCGCATCCCCCGAGGGTGGGGCTCATGACGAGCTCGGCTCGTCATCAGCACACGACCGGTGTGCACCATGACGAGTCCAGCTCGTCATCAGCCCCGAAGGGGCTAAGAAAAAATATGGCACACCTGAAGCCATCTTGATTGGAATAAACTGGTAACACTTACAACATTTAATTTAAAAAGGAACAAAATTAGGGGGGTTCATTTTGTCATAGAAATTATGGTTAGTGCGCTAGGAAGAAAAATTAGGACATGTTTTAAGTGGGATCTCAAATATCTTCCTGTTATATTTCAACAGGACCAACCTGCCAGTTGATGCCTGCGTGTTCTACTGCAGCTTCCCAAAGTGTTCTAAAGAACAACTAGAGAGCTAACAGTCTTATCTATGATAAAATGATGGCACACCTGAAGCCATCTTGATTGGAATAAACTGGTAGCACTTAAAACATTTAATTTAAAAAGGAACAAAATGAGGGGGTTCATTTTGCCATAGAAATTATGGTTAGTGCTGCATAAAGAAAATGTAGGGCATGTTTTAAGTGAGATCTCAAATCCTCTTCTATTTCATTAGAAAATTCCAACATGCAGACTGTAGCACTCACTTTCACTACCAGCAGTAGACTTCCAGTTAACTCCCTGGTGAGCAGTAGCTTTACTTCAGTGATCTAATGAACAACTAGAGTGCTAACATTCTGAATTCATGGCAAATGTGTGACACATCTGATGCCTTCTTGATGGACTGAAAGCATTTCCTACTGAGGAGACTGAAGTAAATGAGGAAATTAGGAAACTTCATAACAAATAAGTCTCTCAAGATGGCAACCAGAGAAAAAAGAGTCCAAATGTAGCACAAATATCACCCAGATGTAGCCCACATATAGCTCAATGACAGAAGTGTGCAAAACACTTTTTATTTTTAGTTTTTCTGCAGTTTTATATAGTGTAGATTGGTCAGGTATTGGAGCGTTACATCTTACCTGGAGCACTTATTTCGTATTTTGCATGAGGTACATGAGATTGAGCTTGCGAAACATTGAACTTTACGATTCTGTTCATCTGAAGTTGCTCTGAACCGGGCTTTGTAACATCCGATTTTACATACTGGTTTTAATTAATTCTCACTGTATTGTATTAGGAAAGAGGATTCACTGTTTTTATGTACACTTTTATGATCTATATTTCTAAATCAGATCGAATAAAGTTTAATCAATTCTATTGCAGGACGGAGGTGAGGTTAATGCATATATTTCCTCACTTTATTTGCATAGCAGTTTAAAGAAAACATAACACAACAATCATTAAACAAAAGACTACACAACCCATGAACCATTAGGGGGGTAGTCTCCAAGTCAACTATTGTCCAATCATATCACAGTCCATCGTATATAATATCCCTTCCGCTCCTCAATATTGCCTTGGTATTGTTTCATATTCCCTGCGCAGCAGGCTCTTGCCTGAGCGTGTTCTCCCTCTCACAGTTTCTCCCGCTGTGCGCTCTGCACGTGGTGAGATCCTGTTAGGCGCGTCTGGTTCGAGCGAGGCAACTCCGTTGAGCGCTCCGCTGGTCTTTATGTACGTTTCGGAATCCGGTCACTCCTTTAGAGTACGCTTGATTCCCGACCAACCCTCGCCTAATTTTGTCACCACTATGCGGTCATTTCCCCACAGAGCCACATCAGTGACCAGCGCCACCTGGTGGTGGTAATGGATATTGAGCCTCAGTCTATTCTTATAACAACTTCGGGGAAAGCCCAGCTGTTGGAGCACCGGCGAGGGTGCTGCCTTAAGGATTTTATGGGCATTTGTTCTGTGCTCACACCCTCTGCTATCATGTCTTTTCCAGAAGACCATTTTTAGTCCTCCTACCAGGAAGTGGAGGAGGAAGGGCCCCCCAACTTCTCCCTCCAGCAGTGGACCAAGCCCTTTGGCTATTTCTGGAGTGCTGGCTCCTCTTAGGGATCAGGTTGATAAGCTGGCGAAAAGCATCCCTGGGGTGTTCAGTGACCCAGATCTGGTGGTGGGGGGTCCCAGTAGCTCCCAGATGGGGAATAAAAGGGCTGTTGAGCATAACGCGGGGCACTTGGAAGGATTTGATACATTTACGGAGACCTTCCTCAAGAGTGCGAGAATGCTAAAACATGCACCCTGCCGGGAGGAGGAGGACCCCGTAGAAAATTGTGACGCTTTCACCATTATTGTAGACCCCGACCGCGGGTTTCCCTTAGAGGGAGAGGGTGAATCGGAGGATGACTTTTCCTCCAATGAGGATAAGGACTCAGGGCGTCCCTGGTGTTCAGAGTCCCACTCCTCTCAGTCCCTGGTTGGGGACGGGGTACACTTGGATATATTTGAGCCTACCCAAATTTATCATCCTAGGTCAGCAGAGTGGACCTCTGACGCCAAAGTGGCGGAGTGTGTGGTGGGGAAAATCCACCAACCCCTTGAAAGGGAAGTCAGGAATAGGATGAGGGGAGAATGCCCCAGGCTCTCACTGAAGGGGAAGGTGGCACACATGCCGAAAATTTATGAGAAACTATGTACCTTTTACTCCAAGTATATGAGGGATCCCAAGAAAGGAATTGATAGGTCTAGGACGTGGTAGGGCCCTTGACCCAAATTATTCAATTGGCGGAGCATTCAAAAGAGTCAGGATCCCCTTTGTCCACGAATATTGTGGCTGATTGGGCGCGCTACCCTAAACCCTAAAACACTACCCCTCCACTACCCAAAAAACCATTGCACTCATCTAAACCCTAAAACACTACCCCGAGCACAACACCCTACACTGCCTAAACATAACTCCACTACCCTAAACCCTAAAACACTATCTCCAGCACGACTCCCTTCATTACACAAACACCACTGCACTGCCTTAAACCCTAAAGAACTACCCCCAGCATGACCCCCTACACTACACAAACACCACTGCACTACCCTAAACCCTATACTGCCCCCAGCACGACCTCCTTCACTACCTAAAGACACTACCCTAAACCCTAAAACACTATCTCCAGCACGACTCCCTTCACTACACAAACACCACTGCACTGCCTTAAACCCTAAAAAACTACCCCGTGCATGACCCCCATACACTACACAAACACCACTGCACTACCCTAAACCCTAAAACACTACCCCAGCATGATGCCCTACACTACTCAAACACCACTGCACTACCCTAAACCCTAAAACACTATCTCCAGTACGACTCCCTTCACTACACAAACACCACTGCACTGGCTTAAACCCTAAAAAACTACCCCCAGCATGACCCCCTACACTACACAAACACCACTGCACTAATCTAAACCCTATACTGCCCCCAGCACGACTTCCTTCACTACCTAAAGACAACTGCACTAACCTAAACCCAAATACACTACCCCAGCACGACCCCCTACATTACTCAAACCCCACTGAACAACCCTAAAACACGACCTCCTACACTATTCAAACATACTGCCCCCAGCACGACCTCCTTCCCTTCCTAAAGACAACTGCCCTAACCTAAACCCAAAAAACACTACCCCAGCATGACCTCCTACACTACACAAACACCACTGCACAACCCTAAACCCTATACTGCCACCAGCACGACCTCCTTCACTACCTAAAGACAACTGCACTACCCTAAACCCTGAAACACTATCTCCAGCATGACTCCCTTCACAATACAAACACCACTGCACTGCCTTAAACCCTAAAAAACTACCCCCTGCATGACCCCCTACACTACACAAACACCACTGCACTACCCTAAACCCTAAAACACTATCTCCAGCACGACTCCCTTCACTACACAAACACCACTGCACTGCCTTAAACCCTAAAAAACTACCCCCAGCATGACCCCTACACTACACAAACACCACTGCACTAATCTAAACCCTATACTGCCCCCAGCACGACCTGCTTCACTACCTAAAGACAACTGTACTAACCTAAACCCAAAAACACTACCCCAGCACGACCCCCTACACTACTCAAACACCACTGAACAACCCTAAACCCTAAAACACGACCTCCTACACTATTCAAACATACTGCCCCCAGCACGACCTCCTTCACTACCTAAAGACAACTGCCCTAACCTAAACCCAAAAAACACTACCCCAGCATGACCTCCTACACTACACAAACACCACTGCACTACCCTAAACCCTATACTGCCACCAGCACGACCTCCTTCACTACCTAAAGACAACTGCACTACCCTAAACCCTAAAACACTATCTCCAGCATGACTCCCTTCACAATACAAACACCACTGCACTGCCTTAAACCCTAAAAAACTATCCCCAGCATAACCCCCTTCACTACACAAACACCACTGCACTACCCTAAACCCTAAAACATTACTCCCAGCATGATGCCCTACACTACCCAAACACCACTGCACTACCCTAAACCCTAAAACACTATCTCCAGCACGATTCCCTTCACTACACAAACACCACTGCACTGCCTTAAACCCTAAAAAACACCCCCAGCATGACCCCCTACACTACACAAACACCACTGCACTACCCTAAACCCTATACTGCCCCCAGCACGACCTCCTTCACTTCCTAAAGACAACTGCACTACCGTAAACCCAAAACACTACCCCAGCACTACACCCTACACTACCCAAACACCACTGCACTACCATAAACCTTAAAACACTACCCCCAGATCGACCCCCTACACTACCCAAACACCACTGCACTACTCTAAACCCTAAAACAACACCCCCCACCATGACTACCTACATTACACAAACACCACTGGACTACCCTAAACGCTAAAACACTAGCCCCAGCACGACTCCCTATACTACACAAACATCACTGCACTACACAAACCCTAAATTTACCCCCAGCATGACCTCTCACACTACACAAACACCGCTGCACTACCCTAAACCCTAAAACACTACCACCAGCACGATGCCCTACACTACCCAAACACCACTGCACTACCCTAAACCCTGAAACACTGACCCCAGAATGACCCCTTACACTACCCTAACACCACTGCACTACCCTATACCCTAAAACACGACCCCCTACACTACATAAACACGACTGCTCTACCGTAAACCCTAAAACACTACCCACAGCATGACCCCCTACATTACACAAACACCACTGCACTACCCTAAACCCTAAAACACTACCCCCTACACTACACAGACACCACTGCACTACCCTAAACCCTGAAACACTACCCCCAGCATGACCCCCTACACTACACAAACATCACTGCACTACCCTAAACCCCCAACACTATAAAAACACCATTGCACCACTCTAAACTCTAAAATATTACCCCCAGCACGACCCCCTCACAACACAAACACCAATGCACTACCTTAAACCCTAAATCTACACCCAGCATGACACCCTACACTACCCAAACACCACTGACATACCCTAAATCCTAAACCACTACCCCCAGCATGACGCCTACACTACCCAAACACCACTGCAGTACCCTAAACCCTAAAACACTACCCCCAGCACTACCCCTACACTACACACACACACCACTGTACTAGCCTAAACCCTAAAACACTTCCCCAGCACTATCCCCTACACTACCCAAACACCACTGCACTACCATAAACCTTAAAACACTACCCCCAGATCAACCCCCTACACTACCCAAACACCACTGCACTACTCTAAACCCTAAAACAACACCCCCCCACCATGACTACCTACATTACACAAACACCACTGGACTACCCTAAACGCTAAAACACTAGCCCCAGCACGACTCCCTATAGTACCCAAACATCACTGCACTACACAAACCCTAAATTTACCCCCAGCATGACCTCTCACACTACACAAACACCGCTGCACTACCCTAAACCCTAAAACACTACCACCAGCACGATGCCCTACACTACCCAAACACCACTGCACTACCCTAAACCCTGAAACACTGACCCCAGAATGACCCCTTACACTACCCTAACACCACTGCACTACCCTATACCCTAAAACACGACCCCCTACACTACATAAACACGACTGCTCTACCGTAAACCCTAAAACACTACCCACAGCATGACCCCCTACATTACACAAACACCACTGCACTACCCTAAACCCTAAAACACTACCCCCTACACTACACAGACACCACTGCACTACCCTAAACCCTGAAACACTACCCCCAGCATGACCCCCTACACTACACAAACATCACTGCACTACCCTAAACCCCCAACACTATACAAACACCACTGCACTACTCTAAACTCTAAAACATTACCCCCAGCATGACCCCCTCACAACACAAACACCAATGCACTACCTTAAACCCTAAATCTACACCCAGCATGACCCCCTACACTACCCAAACACCACTGACATACCCTAAATCCTAAACCACTACCCCCAGCATGGCGCCTACACTACCCAAACACCACTGCAGTACCCTAAACCCTAAAACACTACCCCCAGCACTACCCCTACACTACACACACACACCACTGTACTAGGCTAAACCCTAAAACACTTCCCCAGCACTATCCCCTACACTACCCAAACACCACTGCACTACCATAAACCTTAAAACACTACCCCCAGATCAACCCCCTACACTACCCAAACACCACTGCACTACTCTAAACCCTAAAACAACACCCCCCACCATGACTACCTACATTACACAAACACCACTGGACTACCCTAAACGCTAAAACACTAGCCCCAGCACGACTCCCTATACTACCCAAACATCACTGCACTACACAAACCCTAAATTTACCCCCAGCATGACCTCTCACACTACACAAACACCGCTGCACTACCCTAAACCCTAAAACACTACCACCAGCACGATGCCCTACACTACCCAAACACCACTGCACTACCCTAAACCCTGAAACACTGACCCCAGAATGACCCCTTACACTACCCTAACACCACTGCACTACCCTATACCCTAAAACACGACCCCCTACACTACATAAACACGACTGCTCTACCGTAAACCCTAAAACACTACCCACAGCATGACCCCCTACATTACACAAACACCACTGCACTACCCTAAACCCTAAAACACTACCCCCTACACTACACAGACACCACTGCACTACCCTAAACCCTGAAACACTACCCCCAGCATGACCCCCTACACTACACAAACATCACTGCACTACCCTAAACCCCCAACACTATACAAACACCACTGCACTACTCTAAACTCTAAAACATTACCCCCAGCACGACCCCCTCACAACACAAACACCAAAGCACTACCTTAAACCCTAAATCTACACCCAGCATGACCCCCTACACTACCCAAACACCACTGACATACCCTAAATCCTAAAACACTACCCCCAGCATGACGCCTACACTACCCAAACACCACTGCAGTACCCTAAACCCTAAAACACTACCCCCAGCACTACCCCTACACTACACACACACCACTGTACTAGCCTAAACCCTAAAACACTTCCCCAGCACTATCCCCTACACTACCCAAACACCACTGCACTATCATAAACCCTAAAACACAACCCCAAGCATGAACCCCTACACTACCCAAACACCACTGCCCAACCCTAAACTCTAAAGCACTATCCCCAGCACAACCCCATACACTACACAAACATCACTGCACTACCCTAAACCCTAAAACACTATCCCAGCGTTACCCCCTACACTACCCAAACACCACTGCACTACCGTAAACCCTAAAACACTACCCCCAGCACAACCCCCTTCACTACACAAACACCCCTGCACTACCCTAAACCCTAAAACACTACCCTCAGCATGACTCCCTACACTACCCAAACACCACTGCACTACCCTAAACCCTAAATCTTCCCACAGCACGACCCCTACACTACCTAAACACCCCTGCACTACCCTAAACCATAAAACACTACCCCCAGCACAACCCCCTACACTACACAAACACCACTGCACTACTCTAATCCCTAAAACACTACCACCAGCATGAGCCCCTGCACTACTCAAACACCACTGCACTACCCTAAACCGTAAAAGATTACCCGCCCAGCACAACCCTCTACACTACCCAAACACCACTGCACTACCCTAAACCCTGGAAAAGAAACCCCCACCCCATGCCCAATCCCCCTTACCTCTCACTCCTTGTGGTTCCTCTCTCCTTGTGGTTCCTGCTACATGTCGTCTCTGATGGGCGGTGCACGTCGGTGTGAGGAAACGGAACAGCCTCTGTTTCCTTACAATGACGTGGCTTGTCTACATGCTTTTTAGAACGCATGGTCATTTACCATACATACCCTTACAACAAAATTTGTTGTAAAGGCATGCATGCTAAATAACCATGCGTTCTAAAAAAATGCGTAGTAATGACTTCACGATGTACAACGCATGCGTGGTAATGATACATTGTAATGGTATCGTGAAGTAAAAAAATAGTTGAAACGGCTGTTTACCAATCGAAGCTGGCCCCTGTCCTTCAGTGATACAAAAGGGGGTGTTGATGGACGGAGCATCTGAACCAATCAAACACTCAGACCCAGTCAACAGATCTGGGTTTAATCCATCACCGTTCTTTAGCCCACTCTGCCAACCCAGTTCAGACATGGCCATATGCAAATCAGTCTGACCCTGTGCCTCAAGGGAACAGTCCAGCCCGAACTGCCAAGCCATGCCTTCCCTGGACCCGAAACAAGCTTCCTAGGACCGGTTTCTGGCATTTCAGCCGTCTTCAGCCAGGCTTGCTTGAATCCAGTGGGAAAGTGAGCAAGGGACTCACGTCTGAGCATACCCTGCCAACTTGTGGCGAACAAAGGTACAAAAGGGGGTGGTGATGGACGGAGCATCTGAACCAATCAAACACTCACACCCAGTCAACAGATCTGGATTTATTCCATCACCGTTCTTTAGCCCACTCTGGCACCCCAATTCAGACATGGCCATATGCAAATCAGTGTGACCCTGTGCCTCAAGGGAACAGTCCAGCCTGAACTGCCAAGCCATGCCTTCAGATTAAACCCAGATCTGTTGACTGGGTGTGAGTGTTTGCTTGGTTCAGATGCTCCGTCTTTCACCATCCCGTTTTGTACCGCTTTATTCGCCATAAGTTGGCAGGGTATGCTCAGACGTGAGTCCCTTGCTCACTTTGCCACTGGATTCAAGCAAGCCTGGCAGAAGACGGCTGAAATGCCAGAAACCGGTCCCAGGATGCTTGTTTCCGGTCCAGGGAAGACATGGCTTGGCAGTTCGGGCTGGACTGTTCCCATGAGGCACAGGGTCAGACTGATTTGCATATGGCCATGTCTGAACTGGGGTGGCAGAGTGGGCTAAAGAACGGTGATGGATTAAACCCAGATCTGTTGACTGGGTGTGAGTGTTTGAGTGGTTCAGATGCTCCATCCATCACCACCCCCTTTTGTACCGCTCTATTCGCCGTAAGTTGGCAGGGTATGCTCAGACGTGACTCTCCTGCTCGCTTTGCCACTGGATTCAAGCAAGCCTGGCTGAAGACGGCTGAAATGCCAGACACCGGTCCCAGGATGCTTGTTTCCGGTCCAGGGAAGACATGGCTTGGTAGTTCGGGCTGGACTGTTCCCATGAGGCACAGGGTCAGACTGATTTGCATATGGCCATGTCTGAACTGGGGTGGCAGAGTGGGCTAAAGAACGGTGATGGATTAAACCCAGATTTGTTGACTGGGTGTGAGTGTTGGATTGGTTCAGATGCTTCGTCCATCACCACCCCCTTTTGTACCGCTTTGTTCGCCATAAGTTGGCAGGGTATGCTCAGACGTGAGTCCCTTGCTCACTTTGCCACTGGATTCAAGCAAGCTTGGCTGAAGATGGCCGAAATGCCAGAAACCGGTCCCAGGATGCTTGTTTCCGGTCCAGGAAAGACATGGCTTGGCAGTTCGGGCTGGACTGTTCCCATGAGTCACAAGGTCAGACTGATTTGCATATGGCCATGTCTGAACTGGGGTGGCAGAGTGGGCTAAAGAACGGTGATGGATTAAACCCAGATCTGTTGCCTGGGTGTGAGTGTTTGATTGGTTCAGGTGCTCCGTTCATCACCACCCCCTTTTCTACCGCCTGTCCTTCAGCGAGACGTTTATGTGATTAAGTAGGAGGAAGAAATGTGGTTTTTTTCACAGAAAAGTGGATTCCCGGCTGTTGTATGGTGAAAGTGCCTGCATGACCTGGTTTCACTTCCGGTGAGAGCGTGGAAGAGTCTGTTTGAATCTAAAAGACTTCTCTTGTTGGATGGGGCCGGCGCGACACGTCGGCCGGCGCGACACGTCATCAGAAAACAAAGCTAATGGAAAGCATCCTCCCTGAAGTGTGGAGCAGTGCCATGAGAGGTCAACGAGTGTGCGTCCCACCGCAGTGTGACCGTACCGCGTGACTCCAGGGTACGGGAGGGAGAAGCGGCATCGTAGGTCCTCTTGAAAACCGTTGTAGCATTAATTCTACAATTTGGTACTAGGGCATTTTAACTTCGTTGTTCCTGCCAGATTCAAAGAGAATATCTTGTGTTATCCAGTGCCCTCGTTAACTTTTTTTGTGGGTTGTGGTACTTGTCACTTCGCTGCCCCGCCGGTGTGCACGACTGGGCACCCCACCTTGTGTGCCATCTGGAGGGCCTTTGCCCTTGGATCATTGGTTTCGGTTTCTGGAGTGGCAACATAAACAGTTGCTCCCAAAGGACTAGCCTGAACACTTAGGTGAAAATCCCCTGCACCAGCATTCCATGGAAATTCTTTCCTAGCTCTCCCACGTCAACGAGAACGTTATAATAGCACGGCTCCACTCGCGACACCGTATGACGTCATCGGAGCCATAAGAGGATCTCATCGGCGTGCTGAAGTCAGTTCCACCCATTTATTCCGGTCCACCGATGCAAAAAGGCAGACCGAGACATTTTCACATGTATGCATAGTATAATAAACATACATATATTCACTGAAAAAAACCATAGGTTTCAGGCACGTTAAAGTTACAAATTAGCATTTAAAAACCCTTGGAAATTCACTGAAAAAATCATAGGTTTCATTCAATTTATAGTTAGAGATTAGCATTTCACAAACCTTAGAAATTCACTGAAAAAAACATAGGTTTTAGGGGCGTTATAGTTAGTTGGACATTTCACTTGTACAAAACCGTAGAAATTCCCCAGTTAAAGTTAGTTCAGCTAACTATAACTCGTGCCCCCACAATGCACTGCTGATGACGTCACATATTACATCACTCATGACATGGTCAGTGACATCACTCATGACATCACTGATGACATTGCAAGGCAATCCTCGGTTGTTTCCCTAGCCATAGAAGTGCACGTAGTTCTGCTGCTATTATCTGAATTGTCTGTAAAAGGAGAGGGAAGTATTCATTTTGGAGGGCGTACAGGAAGCGAGGCAGCGTCATCACTTTAAACATGGCCGCTCAGCGTAGTATAAAATTAGTTATGGCTAGCTGAATGTTTGTTTGGTAGGAGAGCTTTGTGTCTGTGGTTATATAGATCCCCCGGTGCGTGAACCCCGTCTGCGTAACCAGGAGAGCGCCTGGGAGAGGGGGCCATGTTACTTAAGGTCGTGTGCTATACAGAATTGACTTATGCCAATTAATCATATACCCCGAGAAGGTGCCATATTTGCCCAGGAGCCTGAATAATGCGGGGTTCGTGCTTTCCGGTTGAGTAACATACAATAGGATATCGTCCTGCATATAGCGACATTTTTTCTTCCTCTAGGCCCGTCTGCAGAATTTGGAACCCCTGTATCTCCTATGTCTCTCTGATCTCACAGGCTGCAATTTCAATGGTGAGGGCGAATAGTAGGGGGGACAGAGAACACCCCTGTCTGGTTCCCCTTCTGATGGGGAAGTCCTCAGACACTAGCCTATTCACTTTCACTCGAGCACGTGGGTCCACATATAGGAGTCCCACCCAGTGTCTGAATTTGAGGCTGATGCCGAATTTGACCAGGACCGCTTCTAAAAAGGGCCAGTGGACAGAGTCCAATGCTTTTTCTGCATCTAAAGAAAGAAGTATGTAGGTCCTCCCCGTCCTGCACCTCCATAAGCCAGTTCTGTCGGGTCACCCGTTCTGGCAAGAACCCCGTTTGATCTGGGTGCACTAGTCCCGAAATTACTTGGCATAATCGAAGGGCAAGTATCGTCACCAGAAGTTTAACCTCTATGTTGAGGAGGGAGATTGGGCGATAGGACGCACACTCCTCTGGGGGTTTCCCCGTCTTATGGATGGGGATAATTGTGGCAAGTTTGAGGTCCAGTGGAAAGGCGCCCTCTTGGGCTGCGTCCCTAAACAGAGCTAACAGGTGGACTGCCACGAGTTCTGCCCCTTTATTTATTTTATTTATTTATTTGCTGGTTTTTATAGCGCTTGAATCGACTCCAGATGGAGTATCTCTGCGCTTTTGGTGCCGGTTAAACAGGAGGTGTAATTAGAGCAGAAGTTAGATCTCATTTTTAAACAGAACGGTTTTCAATTGCCTTCTGAATTTTAAATGTTCAGTACACTGTCTCAGGGACAGAGGGAGTCTGTTCCATAATGTGGGTCCTGCAATTGATAACGCTTTATTCCCATGCCTCGCTTTCCTGGCACGGGGCACCACTAGGAGCAGATTATTGCTTGACCTTAGTGGTCGGGTTGGAATGTAGGGAATAAATTTGTTTTCAAGATATGCGGGCCCTTGTCCATGTAGACATTTGTGGATCAGGCAACATATTTTAAATTTCGTTCTTTGCCGGATTGAGAGCCAGTGCAGTTGCTCAAGGAGGGGTTTAGATGGAGTTCTTGGCGGAGCATTAAGAACTAGGCGGGCCGCCGTGTTCTGAATGACCTGGAGCTTAGCCAACATGCCTTCATTGGCAGAGAGCAGCAGGCCATTACAGTAGTCGATCCGACTTAGAACAAGTGCCTGAACTAGCGTTCTCCTAAAGGAATCCGGCAGCAGAGGGAAGACCTTACGCAACAGGCTGATGGTGTGGAAACAAGAACCCGAGATGTAGTTAATGTGTTGTTTTAGTGATAGTTCTTGATCCAAACGGACTCCTAGTTTTTCACTATCTGTTTGGGTTCGGGGGCTGCTCCCAGGTCCTGTGGCCACCAATCCGGGGCCCATAGCATCCTGGCTTCTCCAAACAGCATGACTTCAGTCTTGCTGACGTTGCACTGAAGGCAGTTGGAGGACATCCAGTGTGCCACTGCCTTCATACCTGATGAGAAGGAGTTTCTTACTTCAGCGGAGAGGGTTTTGAAGGGGAAGAGGAGCTGTGTATCATCAGCATAAGATACTGGGATGAAACCATACTTGCGCATCACTCTAGCCAGGGGTGCCACATGGGAGTCCGTTCGGGCCCAGGGACTTCCCAGGGCGCAATTTAAAAATAGCCTCCTTGAGTTCGGTAACAGATATGTCAGCTTCTAAATCTGCTATATCCTCTTCCTCCAGGTTCAGAGTCTGAACAGTGGCTAGATATGCTTGTATCTCCTCAGGGGTAGCGAGTTCCCTGGCCACATAAAAATCCCTAAAGGAGGAGGCAAAAGCTTGTACTATCTGTGCATCTCCCCTATGCCTCAGTCCCAGGGAGTCCATTTTACGTTGATTCCAGCGGTCTTCAAGTTCCTTGCGGCTAAGCCAAGCAAGTAGTTTGCCAGATTTATCTCTGACATCATACAGCCTATGGAGGGTCACCTGCGTCTGCGTCCTGGCCTCCTTTGTTACGTGGGCTCTATAGCGTTGTTGGGAGTCAGTCAGAAACCTAAGTACCTGCGAGTCACGCCCTGTCAAATCCTTTGTTCTCTGAAGGCAGAGAGTGTCTGTACCGAACCAAAACCAGTTCTGTCCTCACTGGTGAAGCTTCCTGGCAGGAGGTGGAGACAGCATTGTTGAAGGCAAACCCGGCTATTTGCAGAGAAATTAAATCTCCTCCCCCTACTCTAAATGCAGCCCAGGTCTATTCAGCCCAGCCCTGACTCATTAGATTTCCGGAGTCGCTGCCTCTCTGTCATTCAAAAGCCAGACATGCAATACAAAAACCTAGAAGAGGCACACTGGATGGTTATGCAAGAAAACACCCACTTTCTTAAAGTGGTATTTTCAAACACAGAATGAAAAATCACTTTATTTTTATACCTAGTTCCCAGGGTGGTTATGTTTATTAGATGTTATGAACAACCTCCCAATTCTCTCCTAAGGGAACAGGGAGCCTTGCAATAGTGAAAAGCAAATTGGCAGTATTTCACTAGCAGGACCTGCCACACACATCAGGGCATGTCCTACGTTTCACATACAATGCATCATGCCTACAGGGGTACCTTGGGCCTACCTTAGGGGTGACTAATATGCAGAAAAAGGAAGGTTTTGGGACCGGCAAGTGTGCCCAAGTCGACATGGCAGTCCCAGACTGCACACAGGCTCTGCAGTGGCAGTCCAGAGTTACATTTTAAAGGCTGCTTCTGTGGGTGGCACAATCAGTGCCTCCGCCCACTTGCAGCATTTGATTTACAGGCCCTGGGGACACACAAGTCACTATACTGGGGTCTGACAAGTAAATCAAATATGCCAAACATGGAATACAAAAGGAGCACTTGCACTTTGGCACTGAAGAGCCCTCCTGCTGAAATGTGGGGAGAATTACCAACCCTCTTGGGAGTTCTCTTCGCTAATGGGAAAAATCTGGACAGAGCATGAGCATTGGCATGTTCTGTACCAGGACGGTGTGCACCATGAAGTCCATCCCCTGTAGGGAAATGGACCCCCTCAACAGCTTTGGATTCTCACCCCTCTTCTGCATCAACCATCTGAAGGGCCTGTGGTCTGTCTAAACCTGGATGGGAATCCCAAACAAGTATGGCCTCAGCTTCTTCAGTGCCAGAACCACAGCAAATGCCTCATGCTCAATCGCACTCCACCTCTGTTCCTGTGGAAGTAATCTTCCACTAATTAAGGCTACAGTTTGGTCTAGGCCCTCTTCATTCAGCTGTGAGAGCACAGCCCCACACCATGCTCTGAAGAATCTATATGCACAATGACTTCCCTTGAGAAGTTGGGCACCTGAAGCACTAGGGCAGTGCACATGGCAGATTTCAAGGCATCAACAGCTTTCTGGCAGGCATCAGTCCTGTTCACTTTATTGGGCTGCTTCCTGGAAGTCAGTTCAGTCAAGAGGACAACAATGGTGCCATACCCCTTGACAAATCTCCTGTAATACCCTGTGAATCCTAAAAAGGCTCTCACCTCTGTCTGGGACTTGGGGGGCTCCCAAGCCAGAATGGTATCAATCTTGGGCTGTAGGGGCGCAACCTAGGTGCCCCTACCTGGTTTCCCAAGTATACCACAAAACCCTGCCTGATCTGGGACTTACTCACCTTGATCATGAGGCTTGCCTTCTGCAAAGCCTTCAATACTTCCCAGAGGTGGTGCAGATGTTTCTTCCAAGTGGCACTGAACACTTCGATGTCATCCAGGTAGGCGGCACTGAAATCCTCCAGTCCAGCCAACATCTGGTTGCCCAACCTCTGAAAGGTGACAGGGGCATTCTTCAACCCCAAGGACATTACCCAAAATTGGTAGTGCCCTCCCTCTGGCACTGAAAATGCTGACCTCTCCTTTGCCTCGTCAGTTAAGGCAATCTGCCAGTACCCAGACCTTAAGTCAAACGTGCTTAGGTACTGGGCAGCTCCCAACTGATTGATGAGCTCATCGGCTGTGGGGATGGGGTGCGCATCAGTCCTCATGACCAAATTGATCCCTCGGTAGTCCACAAAGAGCCGGAGTCCTGGTGTAGCACCGGGTGCGGCAGCCTTTGGGACCAAGACCACTGGGCTGGCCCAAAGGCTGTTTGAGGACACAATCACCCCTAGCTCTAGCATCTTGGTGAACTCCTCCTTGATGCAAGCCTTGATCCAGTCAGTCACTCTCTAAATGTTGTGCTTTACAGGAGGACTGTCCCCAGTGTCAACATCATGGACGCACCACTGAGTGACACCAGGGGTCAGGGAGAGCAGAGCATCAAACTGTCCCAACAGTCACTCTGCTGTTCAGGGGTCAGGGCGGGGGAGAGTGATAGACAATCCACTAACCCATCGTGCTCCTTTGCAGACAGGAGGTCAGGAAGAGGCTCAGTCTCCTCTTCTTTTCCAGCATCTGTTGCTAGGAGCATGCCCACTTCGGACCTCTCCAAGTCGGGCTTCAGGTGGTTCACGTGCAGGATCCGCAAAGGGTTCCTAGGAGACTGTGAGTCCACCAAGTAGGTGACATTACTCTAGCGCTCCACCACCTCAAATGGTCCGGTCCACTTATCCTGGAGCACATAAGGCTCCACTGGGGCCATGACCCAGACCTTCTGTCCAGGATGAAACCCGATCAGAGTGGCATTCTGATCATACCAATGTTTCAACTCCTTCTGACTGGCTTACAGGTTCGCCTGAGCGATTTGCGTGAAGCGCTCAGCCTGGTTTCTGAAGACCAGCATATAGCTATATACATCCTGGGGAGGTTTACTGGGAGCTTTCTCCCAGCCTTCTTTCACCAGACTCTGAGGTCCTCTTACAGGATGGCCGTACAACATCTCAAAGTGACTGAACCCTAAGGAATTCTGTGGTACCTCTCTGTAAACAACCAGAAGGCATAGTCAGAGGACATCCCACTAACGGATATATGATTAAGCAACTACTTCTTAAACAATGAATACCTAAACCACGAAGGCTAAACCACGAGCCAGCCAAACCACTACATTCTGAACAACGACTTCCTAAACCACGAAAAATATTCATTTGCCACAATACCCGAATATACCATTATGTTCTTTTAAAAACGCATATTTAAAACACAAAGAAAAACATTTATTTTATAGTGATATAGTGAACAATATTAAGTAAGGAATCTTGAAATTAACAAATCAACAATTTAATAATCCTTTTTTACAAATATGGACAAATTACATATCCCTACATCCCATCCTTTCTGGTAAATATTTATGTTTTAAAGCACATACCTAAATTATTTAATATTTTCAAAATTCATTTAGAGGGTCTAACTGTAAGCCTTCAGTTTCTGCCTCATCAGCCTGGGCCGGCAGGTGATATTTCACACCAGCCCAATTGTTTCAGGATAATTTTCATCAACTTTCTAATCTTCGTTGTTGCCCTTCTCTTCACCTGAATTAAAGGGACTACAACAAAGTCCCAACACTTTCCTGAATTATTTAATATTTCCAAAATTCATTTAGAGGGTCTACCTGAAAACCTTCAGCTTCTACCTCATCTGCCAGGGCCAGCAGGGGATATTTGACACATTCTCAAATGCTTCACGATGATTTACATCAACTTTCCCATCTTCGTTGTTGCCCTTCTCTTAATCTGATTTAAAGGGACACCAACGAAGTTGACGGTTCCAGTGCCATCTATTGGCCAGGTAGTCATATTTATTGAGGAGGTCTTTGTTCATGTAAGTCATGGTTTAGGAAGTCATGGTTAATGAGGTCGTGGTTCATTGAAATGTTGTTGTTTTGGATTAGTTGTTTAGTACACTCGATGTAAAGGAATCGTAATTAAGGCTGTTTCCCCCACTTATGCCTCATGAGTTCACCTAGACCCATTATCATGCCCTTCTGGGGCCAGTTGAATCTCTCAGCCAGCCCATTACCTTGGGGGCGGTGAGGAGTGGTGAACTTGTATGTAACACTGCACTCCTGCCATAGGTACTTCATATACCTGGATATGAAGTTGGTACCATGGTCGGACACCACCTCTCTGGGGAACTCCACACGGGAGAAAATCCCCATCAACGCATGGCCCACCACGGGGGGCGTCACAGTTCATAGAGAGGGATGGCATCCGGGTACCGGGTGGCATGGTCCACCAAGACCAGGATGAACCATGGCTGTCTTGGGATCCAGAGGCCCCACAATGTCAATACCCACCCTCTCAAAGGGGGTGATGACCACAGGGAAAGGTTGGAGAGGAGCCTTGCTCTTCTGCCCACTCTTGCCACTTGCCTGGCAAGTCTGGCAAGACCTACAATGAGTATCAGAGTGCTTGCACATTTGGGGGGAGTAAACGTGGGTGAAAAGCCTTTCAAAGGTATTGTCTTGCATCAAATGCCCTGCCATAGGCACATCATGAGCCAGACCCAGTAGGAAGGCTCTGAAGCGCTCGGGTACCACCAGCATACGGGGTGACCCAGGCTCAGCAACCTTAGGCTCTCTATACAGGAGATCATTCTCCCATTAAATCCAATGTGATCCAGACTGCTCACCTGCTGCCTGGTTTGCAGCCTGCTGCTGCAAACCAACAAGAGAAGGGTACGTCTGCTGCTCCTGGCAGAATTCTCCCCTGGAGGGGCCTCCTTCCTGCTGCCAATGGGTCAGCTCAGGCAGGTCCCCCAGTTCAGCCACTTGTTCCCCTGTAGGCTCCAAGGCATACTCCTCAAGGTTTGCCTCCTCCTGGACCGTAGGAACTTCAGGGGGTGGGTTCCCATGCCCCTTCCTCTTATTTTTCTGGCAGGCACCTCAGGCTCCAGGTCCTCTGGATTGCCCTTACCGGCTGCCATGGACCGAGTGGTCACACACGCACATTCATGTAGACCCAGCATCTCCAAATGAGACCTCCGCTCCACCTTCACCCAATGGGAGCTCTGCAAATCATTGCCTAGCAGACAGTCAACAGGCATGGCTGGCATCACAGCTACTTTCAAGGTACCTGAGACCCCCCCCACTCAAAGAGAACCTGTGCCACATTCCAGAGACACTCTGAATTGTCTGGGTAGAATGCATTTGGGACCACCTGCTCTTTAGACACCAGCCTACAATTGACAGCTGTCACACTGGCTCAGGTTTCTCTCAGAGCCTCCACCCTATGGCCATTGATGGTCACCCACTGCCTGTACATTTTAGTGTTATCGGGCAGATGAGCTCTTGGGACCATATCACTGTCTCCTAAAGAGACCAGGGACATTTCTGCGGGACCCCACCCATCTTGGGCACCCGACTCCTCCCCCAAGGCTATGCTAGCCATCTATGGGTGAAGTGGTAATATTTTTGGGACAACTAGGATCTCCTTGGAAGTGGCCCACCTGACCACAACCATAACACACCTTGGAGACCCTCTGAACAGGCTTACCTGTTGGGATCCATGGCTTCTTTTCAATGGGAGGCTGGAAACCCATACCTTGGTTCCCTTGGGGATTACTTTGGGGCTCTTTTTGTAACACCTTCTGTTTACCCTTGTCCCCCTACTCTTCTGCTGGGGACCCTGCCCATCTTTGGCAGAGTCTCCCATACGACCCTTTTGGACCCTGGTGCTGACCCAGCGGTCTGCCTCCACAGCAAGCTTTCTGGGATCAGTCATCTTATTGTCAATCAGGTGGTGGCGTAGCTCTGGAAAATGCTATGTAGGGGTGCCTTGCAAATTGCAATTTTGGCCTAAGGAATCGCAAAATACCGCCTACTCCAAGTAGACGGTATTTTCCGATTTCCTGTTAAAGTGCATTTTTAAAAAAAAATCATAGTGCCATGTGGTGCAAAGGCATGCCCTTAGGGCATGTCTGTGCGCCACATGTACATATATGCACATTCCAGGGGTGCAACAGGTGTCCTTTGGACACCCTGGCACCCTTGGAATTGCGATTCTCAAATCGCGATTTTCTCATAGACAATCGCAATTTGAGAATGTATCCCCATTTATTCCTATGGGCCTCTTGGCCCTTAGGAATGAATGGGACTCTCATTCCTTAATTGCGATTCGTAATTTGCTAATCGCAACTAAGGAATTTTAGAGATTCGCAAAAAATTGCAATTCATTACATACATTCTATTTTGCAATTCTCAAATAGCGATTCCTTAAAAATCGCTATTTGAGAATCGCAAAATGTAAATTACATACATATGCCCCTAAATCTTTATCTAAAGCAACAAGACCAAATACGATAAAAATCCATCGTACAATACTCTTGAAAAATAGTACTTGTGCTAAATAACCTTTAAATTGCAGGAAAATACATAAAAAACAGTTCTTCAGACTCAGTAGCTCCTCCTGGGGCTACCACGATAATGAATAAGGCAGAGTCTTACAATTCCAGCCGACCGCGTCGATACAGGCCAGCTAAAGTGTCGACAGACTCAGACACAGTACCTTTCTTGTTGTAACCAATACGTTGGTGCGAAATGATCAGGGCAAACGGTACAGTTGCGTTTTGAAGAGTAGCGTTGTGACGGGCGGTGTTCTCATGATGCTTTGCAGGCAGCGGCTCGTGGACGCAGTCGGTGAGATCAGGGCTTGCGTGGCAGTGCGGGCAGGTCAGGGTGCGGTGACAGAGCCTGTTGATGTACGGGTCGGGCAGCGACGGAGTCGGTGACGTCCGTGCAGCATGTAGTAAAGTCTTATGGAATGCGGGGTCCTCAGGACGTCAGTGAGACCAGGGTTGCGTTGCAAAGTGAGGCATTGCTCTCAGGCAGGGGCGGTGCGTCCATTAGGGCGCCTATGCATTGCCCCCCACTAATTAATGTAAGGCACGAGTCGAGTAACAAGCGTGCAGAGCGTGCTGTTGCTGTCAGTCTCACTCACATTTGCAATTTTCAAATTACAATCCCGGGCCCCCAGAGGCAGTTGTCTTAGAAGGGGGTGAAGCAGAAGGAGTTCAGTCCAAGTGCATCGTATCAGGTGGTCGGCGGAGTGCACAGCAAGAGTGAGCATATTCTGTTTAGGGCTTAAAAATGTTGCTACCAGCCCGAACACGAGGCACTGCTCATTAGAAGAGCGAGGGTTGTTCCATGCTGCTCTTTTAATGAGCAGCCTACGGCGCATGTTCGGGCTGGTAGCCAAAATTGTTAAGCCCTAAACAGAACATGCACACTACTATTCAAGCCAATCCTGGCGCTGCTGCTGGAGCAGCATCTGGATTGGCTGAGAAGTAGGCGCCGGCAGTGGGGTAAATTCAAACCTGCGCTCTGAATAATGCATTCACTCTAGGACTCCGGACTGCGTACCCCTGTCTGTGCTCAGCGGAACCGGTTAAGTCTTAAGTGTACGCCAGCTCACAGGCCGGAGTGAGACAATGACATCTATTTGTAATGCATCCCAGGGCGGTCAGGTAAAAAGTTTTGTTTTAATTTTAACACTCCCCTCCTTTTGTAAATACAGAGCGCAGGGAATAAGATAGCTGGGCTGGGAGGTTTACTGTATTAGCACACCAAATTCAGCAGTCTTCAGGCCTGGCTTCTCCCCCAGTGCTCAAACTTCAGGCCCTGTTGGACTGAAAATGCGAGCCCGTGTGGGGGAGGGCACGAGCTGCGACCCGTCTTTGCCTGTTTCTTTAGTCTTCCGGGTGAACCAAATTAGAATTTCGGCTTCATGCATCCCTTCTGAGTGTCGTGATCTTTTGAGTGGCGTGTACCTGTGATTATAAATGACACCAACAGATGTTCACATCTCCAGGGTGAACTGCAATAAATATGTGTCTTTGTAATGAAACGCGCTTTATAAAACTGCAGCAAGTGAAGCTAAATGCGAGTTATTATAGGAGAGGAATACAAATATAATGGTAAAAATAAGCGATCCTAAAACAGCCAGCAAAACACGACAAAACAGTAGATGAGCTGCTGTTAACCGACTGAGCTGGCTTAAAGTATCCCCAAGCAAGCGCGTCATTTGATGTGGATTGAGTTTTTGTTCTAATTTATTAAACACCTTGGGCCGCTATTTGCCTTGTAACAATGAGCAGCACGACCAGGATAGGACCTGTTCTTAGTGCCTTGAGGCGCTGCACAAAGGAGAATGGGCGCCAGTTCAATGCAGATCAAAGTGATAAAGTCTCTCGTCACATCAGAATTCTGAGTCTGCCTCTTTAAATGATTTCCCTTGTTCACCGGGTCTGTCCCGAAGAGACTGCGGGCGGTTCACAAGAGACCACAGGAGAGAGGTTTTCACACAATCTGATCCCAATCACAAAGGAAGGATCAGTGTGTTTATGTGTGGGAGGTTTTAAGAGTGTGCACATTTCGTCATGGAAATATATCACTCAGCAGCCACAATTGACCCCACTGATTCAGATTTTCAATGACTTCAAGTTCTCCACACAGTACACCCATCCACACCCCAGGTTTTATTCTCCAAACACAAAAACGAACGAGACCTGAAAACAAGACTCCAACAAGGCTGTTGTGTAGGTGCCAAGCAGCTGGGAAGGGGTGTGGGGGCAGCTGTGGGGCTCTTTTCTCAACAAGAGTCTTATCGCTCCTCATGGGATGAGATGAAAACCAGAGCAGAATATTCTTACCACACGGATTACTTCCGAAGGCAGTGACACGTTGGTTCCACAAAGAGATGTTCTCACAAGACTCAGACACCACTACCTTCCTTTCCCTCCTCTTTTTAACCTGTCCTTACTTCCACTCCCTCTCTACGTTTCATCCCAAAACCTCTACCTTTCATTCCTGTCTCTCAACCACTACTCCCCCTTTCCTTCTTTGCCTCTCTGCCTCTCACCCACCACATCTGCCTTTTGTTGTTCTCTGACCCTCCACAACCCTTTTCCTTTCTTTCCCCCTCTCTCTCCTCGCACCCACAACTCCTTCTGTCTCTCCTCACTCACCACTTAGCCTTTCCTTTCTGTCCTCTCTCTGACACTAACAATCCACTACTCTCCATTCCTCTTTCCCACCAAGTTTCCTCCTTTCATCCTCTTTCCCTTCTATGCTTGTCACCAACTCCTTCCCCTGCCTTCGGTAATTCTACCACTTCCCTCCTTATTTCTCTCCCTCTCACTCCTCTTCTCGACCACCTCCCACTTCCCCTCTTCTCTCACTCACCACTCCCTCTACCTTTCGATCTCTAGTCTCTGCCCCAGCTTCTCCTTTCCTTTCCTTTCTCTACCCTCTCCTCTCACCCAACACTCTCTCTACCTTTCTCTCTGTCCACCCAGCTCCCCATTCCTTTCTCTGCACACCCACATCCCTCTACCTTTCTAGGTCTCTGTCCACCCAGCTCCCCTTTCCTGGATCTACATTATCTCTCCTCTCACCCACCACTCTCTACTAGACTGATGCCATCTATATTCTATGAGTGAGAAAGAAGCACCCATTCCTTGCACAGAAGGGAACACGCAGGCATCTTGAAAGTAAAACAGGCTTGTTTAAGTGGAAAAACATGATGTGCATGTGGCTGGAATTAAAGGTGCATGCTTTTTTAGCTACCTACACCATTATCATATGAAATGTCTTTATTTATTTCATAACTACACTTTCACAATTGCTTTATGAACTCTCTTGCTTCCTTAAATTTGCTTAAATGCACCATTTGCCTGCCTCCCCCCCCCAATTTCCCTGAACCCCACCATATGGTGGCCTGACTCGTTCACTACACTCGCTCGCCTTCAGGCACTCATACAAAACTTTTACACCTGACCACTTTCAAATGTCCCCAGCCGCCACTGCTCTCAGCGGTGCAATCCTGAGATGGACTCGATGACAGAGTCGGTTACCCTTTTTCTTCCTTGGAGACTATCAGAAATGGTGCCCACAGACACAGTGAGGTCTTTGCTGTTCCTGAGAACTCTAGAACAGGGGGAAAGCTCATTTCAAGCCCTTGGAGATCTTTTCTTCAAGCAGGGGGACAAAGCAAGCAGCGAAGTCCTTTTTTCCTTTCCTTGCCAGCAAGTAGCCACTGCAGGCCAACTCCAGACAGCAAACAGCACAGGGGCAGTATTTCTTCTCAGCTTCTCTGGCTCGTCTCCTTGGCAAAGGTTTGTCTTGATTTCAGAGAAGTGATCTGAAAGTTTAGAGTCTGGGCCCCTCTTTTTATACACAAAAAACATTTGTTCTCTGAAGTCAGAGAGTGTCTGTATCCAGCCAAAACCAGTTCTGTCCTCACTGGTGCAGTTTCCTGGCAGGAGGTGGAGACAGCATTGGTGAAGTCAGGCCAGGCCCATTGAGGTGAAAGGAAATCACCTCCCCGTACTATAAATGCAGCCCAGGTCTATTCAGGCCAGCTCTGACTCATCAGACCTCTGGAGCCACTGCCCCTCTCCAGCCTATGTCATCCAAAAGCCAGACATGCAATACACAAACCTAGCAGAGGCACACTGGATGGTTAGGCAAGAAAATACCTACTTTCTAAAAGCAGGATTTTCAAACACAGAATGTAAAGATCACCCTCAATAAAAGATGCATTTGAACATTCTGAGTTGAGGCATACTAAACTTTATTTTCTACCTTGTTCCCAGTGCCAGTTATGTTTATATGATGTTATAAACAAACTCCCCATTCTGTCATATGGGAAAAGGTAGCCTTGCAATAGTGAAAAATGAAATTGGCAGTATTTCACTATCAGAACATGCCAAACACACATCAGGGCATGTCCTACCTTTCACATACAATGCACCCTGACCCACAGGGGTACCTTGGGCCTACCTTAGAGGTGACTAATATGTAGAAAAGAGAAGTTTTATGTATGGACTGGCGAGTGTGTGCCAAGTCAACATAGCCGTCCCAGACTGCACACAGGCACTGCAATGGCAGGCCAGAGTTACATTTTACAGGCTGCTTGTCTGGGTGGCACAATCAGTGCTGAAGTCCACTAGCAGCATTTGATTTACAGGCCCTGGGCACACACAGTGCACTATACTTGGGTCTGACAAGTAAATCAAATATGCCAATCATGGAATCACTAACCCATAACAACAATTAACAAAGAGAGCACTTGCACTTTGCACTGAACAGCAGTGGCAAAGTGCCCAAAGCATCTAGACCAGCAGAACGGAGTCCAACACACTGCAAAAACATAGGAGGCTAAGGCAAAAAAAGCAAGGGAGACCCACACCAATGGTGCCAGGTCTAACAATATGCAACATGGCAATGCTCTTATAGGGAAAAGAAGACATATGATTGAGGGAACATTGAAGTCTGAAGTGTACTTCGCTGGAAAGTCAAGGCTAACAGTTACTTTGATATTTACAGTCCACGTCTGGGTAGCCTGCCACCTTCTTGTGTTATTGTAGTTTTTCTGTTAGGTTTATCCATTTTGCTAGATTCTGAATGATTAGAAATGGAGGATGTGTGAGAAACTCCTCAGACATCAATATGGAATATACCCGTGTTACTTTCCCTTGAGTCAGCATTATGCGCCCAATCCATAGGAACACATTTTCCACCATGGAAACCCCTAATTAGTGTATACATAAAATGCTAGATGTGTGATTTGCCACAGAATCAGATACTTGGTCTGTGTGAATAGCCCACACTGCATGTGAGTATCTAGCACTGCATGCGATTGGGCAGAAAGAAGAAGGGAGGGAAAAAGAATTTTAATTTTTACAGTTTTTTGTTTGGATAAGAGAAGTTGTAGAGTCCAAATAAATGAAAAGCACCTGAGATGTGTGCACACAATACCTTGGTACCAGGGCTTTAAGTGGGCTAGGTCTTGTTGGTGCTCAGCACCTGCAGTTCTTAAAAACAGGTACAGAGACGGGTCCCTATCAGTCTCTCCATTTTTGCCCTCACTCTCAGAATTGAAAAGAAAATCTTAACTCTGCAGCAGTTAGTTCACTGTTTTTGATGTAACATTTGTTTTTTTGCAGTTCGGTGTGTTCTTTACATGAATGAATGGATGAATGAATGAAAGGGTTTTTTGTATAGCGCAACGTTCACTCCAAGGAGCATCTTGGTGCTTTTAGGGACATCAGGAGAAGAATTGACAGGGGAAAGAGAAGAGAGAGAGAGACATCGAAAAACTGGTGGAGGGGATCATATTAGTGACAGTACTAAATGGTCTGAAGTACCAAAGATCCAAGTTTTGAGCAGCTTCCTGAAAGTGGGTTCCTTGGGGGTGTGCCATAGTTGAGTAGGCAAGGTGTTCCAGGCTTTTGTACCGAGTGCTGCTAAGGTTTTACCTCCCCGGGTTTTCATTTTTAAGTTGGGGATGGTGAGGTAATTTTCTGATGTGGACCACAGAATTCGTTTAGTGTTGTAGGGCCTAATTTTGCCTCTCAGATATTGTGGGCCTGTTTCATTTATGGCTTTATACGTGATGGTTAGGACTTTAAACAGGATCCTTTTGTGGATTGGCAGCCAATGAAGGTTCTTTAGTGCTTCGGCCGACGGAGAGCGCTTGGGGTGCCCAAGTACCAGCCTTGCGGCGGAGTTTTGGACTACCTGCAGTCTTTTTACCACCGTCTTTTTAGTTCCTACATACAGACTGTTACAGTAGTCCAAACGTGACAGGACCAAGGCCTCTGCCACAGTCTTCCTAGCATGCAGTGGGAGAAAGTCAAATAATTTTCTCAGGGTTTTTATGGTTTGAAAGCACATGCCTGCAATAATAAGTGCCTGTTTATGAAAGGATAGTGTGGGGTCGAATTTAATACCTAGGTTTTTTGCGGTATCTACCGTGGTGGGCGAGGGGTCTGAATCGGAGGGCCACCATAGGGTGGGTTTGAAGGCATTAGATTTTCCAAACAGCATGAATACCGTTTTTGAACAGTTGCATCTGAGATGATTATTTTCCATCCACTTCATCACCGCGGTAAGGCAGAGATGGAATTTTTCTTCTGGTGCGGTGGAGTTTTTATCTAGGGTAAGAATCAGTTGTGTGTCATCTGCGTAAGCAATTGCTTCAATATTAAAGGAATCAATCAGAGAGAGAAGAGGAGACATGTACAGGTTAAAGAGGGTCGGGCTCAGGGAGGATCCCTGAGAGACCCCCGAAGAAAGCCATTTTCCTTCAGATCTGTAGCTGCCGAGTGTTACAATCTGGTTTCTTTTGTCCAAAAATGATGTTACCCAGGCGAGAGCCTTGCTATTTATTCCGACGTGCCTCAATCTGTCTAACAGGATGTAATGAGAGACAGTATCGAAAGCTGCAGAGCGGTCCAACATGAGCACCAACAAGGACATATTCATTGATTTTTAGGTCGGGCAGAGACAGCGCACATGCGCTGCTCTGCAAGACTTGTTGTACTTGAGTATGAAATAGAAGCCCAGCCCACTCTTTGGCCATATTTTTCATTGGCTTCTGTCTTTGTCTTTTGTAAATGCAGGCTTCTAATTCAGTAACCGGCTTGTTAGTCCCTCCTTAGTACCGCCTTGTATTCATTTGTAACCTCACATAGCTACTGGCCCTTTTACTTCGGTTGTTACACGGTACCTGTTAATTAATCTGTAAGCACTATTTTCTTTATTGAGTTTCTCTTACTGTAGGCAGGATGTGCACAGCTTCAGCTTGTACTGCTTGTGTTATTTTAAGCAGCATGCAGCACTTTATCTTACATTATGTGTTTTTAAATTAAAAACATGGGTGGCCACTTTCTCCTTAACACGGGCAACCTCTTTCAATAACAACTCAGTCCCTCATGTCTGTTTCTTCCCCCACCTCACCAACCAGACCTAAAGCCCTGCCTCCTCCACAAGACCTTATACTGTATATACATGTACCCGTTTGTTTTAGTTCTAGAGCTGAATGGCTTGACATGGTGACATACCAGCCCAGCAAGCTTGTGCCTCTTTCTGCAGCTTTCCTTACTTTTATTCAGAGGGCACCGCAGTCCGAGCACTCCAGCGGATTTTATGGCCCTCTTTATCATAAGATCCATTGTATACACTTATGAGTGTTTGATGTAGCCAATGTCGGGTAGTTTTTCAGCTGCTGACAGCAGGCCTGCATGGTAGTTTGTTCGAGGGTCATGACTGCGAGCAGGGGCGGCTGGTATTAAGGGACGTAGGGGGCGTTGCCCCACCTACCAGCATCGGGGAAAACTAAAGGGAGGGAATGAACACCAATGGAGCAGTTTAAAGAAGTGCTCACTGCTTGGTGCTCCCCCGTGAAAAACTTGAAAGACAGATAAACTATGTAAAATATTATTTTTTTTACTTACTTTCTCTCAAAGTGGAAGAGTCTTCCTGCGCAATGTGCGCTCCCATGTGCATAGCTGGGCAATCACTATTCCTCGCCCTCGAGGCACAAGCGAGTGGCGAGGAGGCGGGTGACATCAGCCTTGTGGGAGTGGCTCCATAAAGCGGCAGTGGATGGGTTTCAAACAGGACGCTAATGAATTGGCCCAGGGCGCGGTCAGTGGAGCACCATTCAGGGTAATGCGAAGGAGCAGGGTCTGGCTCACAGTGCACTGAGTGCAGGGGGTTGTAACAATTGCGACCGGGAGTGTCTATGCATTTAGTTTCAGATTGGCAGGCAGCTCTTATTTCCGGGAGCGGACACCGTTGCTGGAAAAAGAAAGGCGCCTGCTGCCGTGGTTTCAAACCACACGCGTGCAGGTAAGCCTTAGCCTTTTCCCTTTATTTAACCCCAGGACTCCGTATGACAGACCACGATAGGATGGTTTGTTGTTTTAAATGGGCTGGAAATGGACTTGTTCAATGACCGAGCTGTGTCAGCGCCAGAGCAGAAGCTCTGCACATTGGGCGTGAGGAGCATTGGCAGTGCTGAGGCAGCCCCAGAGAAGCGGACATTTGCGGGTGTTGACTCAGAGCTCCTATAGAGCTCTCTTGGTGGCACAACAGCACAGCCCGAGAGGGGGGCAGGGGGCTAAAGCGTGTATGGGTCGAGGAGCTTTGGCAGAGCCGGTTCTCTGTGCCCATCGGAACTGAGGGAAGTGACATAGTGTTTCCACTACTATGATAGTAGGGTTTTTAGCAAGTATCCCAGAGGCAGGCTGGTAGAGCTGGTTCCATTTCAGAGTAGCAGGCAGACAGGGGGTCTGCCTAGAACGGGTCCCGCAGGCCTGGCTCGAGGAGCATTGATCGAGCTGTTTGAATCTCTGCATTATTCCTAGTCACATGGATCTAAAGTGACAATTGATAGAGCTGCGCTGTTTTCTTGTTACCTTGGCGCTGCAGGTCAAGCTGCGAGGAGCATACTGAGCTGACTAGGCATCGAGAGGTCATGCAGTCTTGTAAACTGGGTGCATAGAGACATCAGCGAAGCTTAGTTAATGAAGTGCAGTGCCAGTTGTGTGATAATACTATACTGCAACCACAAGAGGGGATTTCAGCTTAAACTGAGCTGCATTGCCGGAGCTGTATAATGAGTCGAATCTAAGATATCAAGCTGGAGGGCATTATAGCGCTGTCTGGGCTTCTGGGCGCCACAGGTCAATGAGAGTTGGATGATCACGATTATGATATACAAGGGCAGGGAAATCTTGTACGGCGGGTCGAGACAAGGGGTGCAAAAAATAAAGAAGACAAAGGCAAAAACCGGGAAAAGGAAACGGAAAAAGAGAGACAGAAAGATAAAGAAAAGGAAAAAATAAAGGAAAAATGCAAGGACAAAGATAAAGACAAAGATAAAGACAAAGACAAAGACAAAGTCAAAGACAAAGACAAAGGCAAAGATAAAGATAAAGACAAGGACTTTGAATTTGAAACAGGTCCGGAAACTCAACAGACGCAGGCCAAATTGGAAATACTGGCCAAAAAAGCAAAGTCAGCCGCCAAGTCTAGTGGTCTATCGAGTAACACTGAACCGCGGATCACAACGATCTTTAGCCCAGTCTCTAAAGAGTCTGCTGACCAGAGTATGCCTATAGAAATGCCTGTAGAAATGGGTAACGATGTAAACGATATATCCAAACTCTCGAGTAATCTGAGCAAGCACCAAGTATCAAACGACGAAAAAATAAAGATTGGATCTATGAGTAGTTTGAGTAGCACTATGACTATTAGATCTATTGATGCCATAGAAAACACAAAAACTAGATCAAACAGCTACACAAAGGGAAGAACGTGTACCGAGAGACGATCAAGGTGCCCTATCCGCCTTACTATCGACAACCCCAATAAGCCTAGAGCTTGGAAACACTGAACAAGCACGAGACCCGGATTCAAACCTTAATAAGACCGGCTTTCCAACAAACAGGCCGGGAGCAGATTCCGCGTCAGAGGCCGAGTCTGTGTCAGAGTCCGAAATTTATGAAACTGGGATGTCTACTTCGAGTGAACCTCAGAAACTGCGACACGAACAGATCGATAGAGACTGCCCTGAATCATCAGATTCTAATTCCAATTCTAGAAAAACTAACAACTCTCCTAAAGACAATAGTGCTAGGAAAAAACAAGAAAAAAAGAAAAGAAGACAAAGGAGACAAAATAAATTATTTGATGAAGATACCACAGACCAAGGAAGTAACACAGATTTAACCAATCGGATCGATCATAAACATAGGAATATGTCTTCCCTCGCCATGTCTGACTCAAAGACCGAACACATCCCAAAAGGTAATGCAGGCGGCGTAGCTGAACCGTCCCTGGGAGACATATTCAACTCAATCAGGAAGTTCCAGGAAGATGTAAAAACAGACAACAAGAAACTCCAAGGAGCAATCAACAAAGTCGGCCAAACATGTTTGGAAATTTCCGATAGAATGGCCTCGGTCAAGCAACGAACAGAGAATCTGGAAAATTATGTCTCGGCTCTTCAGAAACAAGGAAACGGACAGGATGGGATAATTCGAGACTTGATGATGAAAGTAGAGGATCACGAAATTAGGGCTCGGTGTAATAATTTACGCTTATTCGGGATTCCTGAGGGAGTGGAGGGGAACAACGCGAGGAATTATATGATATCCCTTTTCAAAGACTCATTCCCCGAACTAGCTTCCTGGGATTGGGACAAAGAGGTCCAGCGAGCTCATCGTTTTCCCTTTACCCTAAATAAACGAACGCAGGGATCTAAGAAATACCCTAGAGCAATGCTGGTTAACTTTGGTAGCTTTCTCTTACGGGAAGCAATTTTCGATCTGGCAACTCTTTACCCCGTTTGAACAGATAGGCACCACGGTCTTCTTACAAAATCCGGCTAGATTAAAGATTATTTTCAACGGCATCACTAGAATCTTCTCCAGTGAAATTCAAGCACAAACATATTTAGAGGAGATCACCTAACACAGTAAACACAAAGTTAAATTCTTAAAAGGGAAGAAATAAAATAAATAGACTATAATTGTATTTTCAAGTTGAACTAGGTGCTAATGTAGGGATGAGGCTGAGGCTGAGAGGGAGATTTGAGAGGGGTTCCTTTTTTTTATTATTCAAGAAAAAAAATGTTCTCTTTAATTCTTTTGAAAAAGGGAGAGGACAGGGGGGCAAGCATGATAAGAACTAATAGCTTAGTATAGGGCATATAGGGAACCATATTCCCGAATATGAATTATCAGCTCTCCCGAAGGTAATTGGGGTCAGGACACGGAGATGGCTAAACTAAAAATATTAACAATCAATATATGTGGGCTTAATGATGTCAAAAAGAGGCAAAGACTAGCAATAGGTCTGCAATCAATTGAAGCTGAAATAATATGTCTTCAGGAGACACATGTAGAGGGATCTCAGAGACATGTTCTTAACGATCTGGGATATAGAGTTGTCGTTGCCACCACACAATTAAATAAAACTCGTGGGGTAGCTATCCTGACACGGGGTGGGGGATTGTGTTTTTTAAGATCTGCCTCAGACTCAGGTGGCAGATGGGTTATAACCGAGTGCCAATATACTAGTGGGAAAAAATTTACCATCTGCTCAATTTATGGGTGTGTCACCGACGATCCCGAACTGCTGTTGTTTCTATCTAACGAACTTGCACAATGGCCGGTCACCATGATTATTTGTGGCAACTTTAATATTAATCTTCCACCAGTATGGCTTTCAGGTAACACCTTTAATTATCAAGGCAGGAAACCCAAAACATATAAGGCCTTGGAGGAACTTTGTGGTAGTCATGGGCTTGTAGATTGCTGGGAGATGAAGCAACCATACAACCACGGGTATACCTTTTTTTCCCACCCCATCAAAAACTTGCTAGATTAGATTACATCTTTATCTCAAATACTATCCTTTCCAAATGCACTATAGATCGGTTTCCTAGGGTTTTCTCCGACCATAACCCGCTACTTATGAGCCTCGATACTGAGACAATTAAATCCGATCGCAGTAACTGGACTTTTGAAAGAGCTTTATTAACCAATGATAAATACTGCAAACATATGGATAAATGGATCATCGAGTTTTTAAGTTTTAATAAGGGTAGTGCTCCATTGGGGGTGGTCTGGGACTCATTAAAAGCAGAGATTAGGGGGGAAACTCTCAGATTTTCAATCCAAAATAACAAAGAGGCAAAACAAAATTTGAAAAATCTACAGGATAATCTGGCTAGAAAGGAAGAGGATTTAGTCTGACAAGTACAAGATGGAAACAATATAGAAGGGGCTATCAGGAATGTAACCATAGCAAAAAATCTAATATCCAAAATATTCACTAGCAAAACAATCCGGAAGGCTACCGTGAATAAGGAGAAAATCTACGAATGGAGTGAACACGTGGGGTACCAATTGGCAATTACTACAAGACAACAAAACTCTAAAACTATGATTACAGCAATCAGAGATCCTGTTCACGGTTTAACTCACGATCCAAAAGAAATTAGGGATGCCTTTAAGAGATATTATTCAGAGCTCTATTCCGAAACTGGCAATTGTCAGGATAAAATTGACGAATATCTAGATCTAGTTACAAGGCCCTGCCTATCCCAAGTAGATCAAGAAATTCTTGCTGAAACTCCACATTGGGTGGAAATACTACTATCTATACGCAGTCTCCCCTCTGGTAAAGCATCCGGCTTAGATGGAATTCCTGTGGAATTTTATGCCAGATTCAGTAGTGTATTAAAAGACATCCTAACCAAGTTGTTTACTCATGTGTTTCTGAGGGGACATCCTCCGGCATCTTGGGCACGAGCTAAAATCATTGTTTTCCCTAAAAAAACACAAAGATCCAACCGAATTAGGTGCATATCTCCCAATCACCCTAATTAATAACGATTCCAAAATATATTCAAAATTGTTAGCAAGTAGATTGGCACCCATAATCCATAAAATTATTTCCGTTAGGCAGCATGGGTTTGTACCAGGGAGATCAACCACTGACCATGTCCAGCGGGTGATCACTCTCTTCGACATGGTGGAGGTAGCAGGAGACCCTATGGGCCTAATATTGCTGGATGCAGAAAAGGCATTTGATAGGGTCTCCTAACAGTATCTATGGTCGGCCATGTCGAAGAGCGGGATCGGAGACGAATTCATTCAAGCTGTTCGGAAAATGTACGTCACACCCGAAGCAGTGGTTATGGTTAATGGGGATATCTCTGATACCATCAAAGTGACGAGAGGTACAAGACAGGGATGTCCCTGCCCTCCCCTACTCTTCGCCATATTTATCGATCCATTTATCGCAAAGCTGGAAACAAACCAAACTATACAACCCATTAAGACATCTAATGGCGAAACTAAGACCCTAGCTTTCGCAGATTACATTGTGATTGTTAGTTTGTTACAGCCGATCCCAAAATAACAGCCAAGGTAATGGAGGAAAAAGCGAAGAGGTTCGGGGAGATCTCTGGGTATAAATTGAACCAAACAAAAACCCAGATTGTAATCAATAACAAGATTAACTTTGCTGATGGAAGAGTTGTTGGACAATGCATCATATCTTGGTGTAAATATCACCGCTGACCTAAATAACTTAGTGACCCTGAACTTGGACCCACTATTGAAACAAAAAAAAAATCTAACCAGGTTACATAATTTACACTTAACAATCATTGGAAGGTGTAACCTTATTAAAATGGTATTCTTCCCCATATTTTTGTACATCTTCCGTGCAATTTATCTCAACTTTGATTCCTCGCTTTTCAAGGAAATAAATAAAGTTTTCTCTCTCTTAATCTGGGGATACGGGAAAACACGAAGAGCCCATAGACTTATTACACATTCAAGGGAAAGAGGGGGTTTAGCCCTGCCTAACTTCAAACTGTATTGGTGAGCCACAACTATTAAATACAGTCAACTACTTCTAACCCCCAGGCAAGATTCTAACTCCATCCGTTTAGTCCCAACTCCACAGGAACTTATCCTCGGCAATAAGGCCAATAACCATCTATGGAAATTACCATACGATTGCCATCTCAAAAAAGAGCGTTTTAAAACACTTAAGGGTATTTATACCGTTTGGAACCAGGTTCGAAAACTTTTGGGGATTGGTAGGTTTTCCTACTATACAACGATAGAGAATAATACTAATCTTCCTGGAATTTTTATGGATTCATGTATGAGGCGATGGGTCAGATGTGGAATTTCACAGTTCGGCTCGCTATATGATTCTATGGGGTTTTGTTCATTTGAATCCTTAAAAACCAAATATGGGTTGGACTCCCACGACTTTTTCGAATTTTTGCAGATTAGGGATTTCATCTTAAAAAAGGGGGGTGGCAGCGGTTGTCTCAAGAAAACTCTAGCAATCGATACTGTGGTTAGATCAGAAAGGGTCAAAATTGGAGATATCTATAAAGACTTAATTGCAGCTTTCCCAGATGATGTGGATAAACATGCATGTAATTGGCAAAACAAAATAGCTATTACAGAAGAACTAGCTCGTAAAGCATTGGAACTGTCCAGCTCTATATTAATGTCCACCAAGCTACAAGCCCAATTCTACAAAACTTTTTTCCAACTTTATTACACCCCAAAAAGATATCCAAATGGTGCGAGGTCAAAGGTACACTCTGCCCTAGATGTGCTATGCCCAAGGCTGATCTGATACATATGCTGGCCACATGTCACACATTAGATACGATTAAACGAGAAATCTCTATTTTTCTATCTGGAATTTTAGAGACTAATATAGAGATTACCACAGCAGAAATAATAATAGGGGTGGATAGGGCTACTAGACCTAGCGCCATACAGGGACTCATATTTATCTCGATGGCTGTACTAAGAATTTGTTTGACATCAGCTTGGTTGGATCAATATCCACCTACATTTCAACAATGGCGGACGCGCTTCTTAGCTGCATACAACCTCGAAATAGCTATTTATAGTCGGAAGGGCTTGAAGAAGAAAAAAAAGGGATTAGAAATTTGGGAGCCGGTTAGACTATGGGCAGGGAGCTCAGATTAGTAATGAAACTACGATTTTGTAATGAATGTAATTACTAAAATGGAGATGTCCTTTGATCTTCTTTTTACTTCTGTGTTTTCTTTTTTTTTCTTTTTCTTCTCTTTTTTTCTCTTTCTTCTTATCCTTTGGTTTTGTGTTGCCTTATTTGATATTATCTTATTTGTGACAATACCAAGATGTTGCTTTTGCAAGTATAGAAAGTTGCCTGTACCGGGGGGGGCCCTTAGGGGTGGGAAGGGTGGGTCATTACAACCTCTGTAAAAACTAAATAAAGAATTGTTTAAAAAAAAAAGAGAGTTGTGGCTGACTAGACAGAAAGCACCTCTATTCAAGATTGAGATGCATCGATCATGCACTGCACGAGCCACATAATGTGCCATTGCTAGAATTACCAGATAATTCCACGTCACTAAGGGCAATTAACAATTTGCTTTTCAAAATTGAGTTTTTTTCTTTTAACGATTATTGTTTCTGTGTGTGTTTGATCAATTGGATTGAATGGACAAGGACGTAAGCTCTCAGAATGCAGTACGTGATTAAATGAAAACTCGGACTGGACCACTTAGTTTTTAGAGACAGTGGGTTCTGTTATACTAGGCTATGACTAACATACAGTGAGAGGAAGGGGGGAGGGTGTAACAGCTTACCCGTGTGCACATTGTCAATTATATTGTCTGGGGTCAAATCATATATTTCTCATGCACGTGTCTGGCTGTAGTCGCAACTTCAAGCGCTTCTGACACCGCTACCAGTGACTACCAAACCTGCCTGGCGGTGATAGTACAGCAGACTCTGCACAGTAATCATTGGGCCGTGGCTGCTCTGAAGGAGGGCTGTCCGAGCAATGCGGGCCAGGGTTTGGGCTGCAGCTGTGATGGGTATGAACGTGAAAAAGCTCATTCATTAACATAAATGCATTTAGTTGATCAATGGTCCCCAGCAGTAATCAAGGATGGTTAATCCATAGAGCAGGTGATTGGGTCTGCAGCCTGCTGCCTGGGCGTGAGAGCTGCCGTGACAATAGGGTAGAACAATGTTTGTGATTGACCCGGCGAAGAGGACGGCCTGGAAAACTAAAACTGCTGAAGAGAGGGAAAGCAAAGCGAGACAGCAAGAGGGGGAGAGCTAGAGGTAAAGAGGAAGGCGAGGACACGACAGAAGGGGAGATCAAAAAGGAGATGAGAGGGAAAACGGAAGAAATGGAGTTGGGATAAGATGGAGGAGGGAAGGGGTGACAGATAAACTGGAGGGAGAACATGTGTAAATAAAGGAGGTAGGAAGGAAGAAATGCACAAGGAAGTAAGCAAAGAAATGTAATGCTCTTCCCCTATTCCAGCCACTGCCTTGCAGCACGCCATGCATTTTTATTTACATTTTTACTAATAGCGGTCCGCTTTAACTATGGTGGCACCTTATTTATTTACTTAATTATTTAAGCAGTGTGGTTCACATTTAGCAGCCGCTCCTATTTATTTATTTTGTTAACAAGTGCGCATTCACATTTATGGAGGCTGCCCCCTTTTCTTTACACAAACCATGTCTAAAGAACCTGTGTTTGGCCGACATTAAAGTGACAGCATTGCATGGGCACTTTTACAACAAAAAAAACACTTTTATTAACTTCACCAAACAGATGCTTTTTTTGTGAAAGCCCCCATGTCGTGGTTTCACTTTAATGTCAAACACACCCCTGGACAAGGCAGAGCACTAAAATAGCGGGCGCCGCCCTTATGGTGGTCAAACCTGTCCCCGGAGGAAAGGAGGAGGTGGGAGCACTCCCACCCCCCATAAGCATCCAGTAGGCGGGGTTACTGTGGGCGTGAACCGGGAGCACTTAAGTGCTTCCGGTTCACACGGACACCCAGCAGGTGGGGTCCGACCTGTTTAGACTGCCCCATGCCCTCCCTTTTAAAAGGGGGTGCGGGGAGCAGAATAGTCTCTTGTTCTTACGCTCCCCACGGGCACAGCACCCGGGCCACCAGCGGCCCCTAATTAATTTACTCTTTGTTTTTCAGGTGGCGTGGTGGACTCAGGTTGCAGTAGAGAATCCGAAGCTGCTGGCGAGTCTGTGTTCGAGCCTCAGGCAGGTGGAGAAGCATCATCACCGTGGGGGAGCCGTATGCGAGCTGGTTTGAGTTGCGTAGCCCGGGAGAGCAGCAGAGGCATTTGTTTCAATTAGGCTAAGTTGCTGGGAGTGCCCGGGTGGGGAGCGATCACGCTGTATAGTACAGCTGTTTGTTGGAGTTGAAGCATGTACTTTCAACTGGCGTGCACTCATAGCACTTTTACTTTTACTGGGGCCGAGCGTCCCCGCTGTAGGGACTGCAGCCTGTAAAATATTCTGGAAGGCCACAGTAAGGCACTCAGTGCTCCATGCGCAGCAGAGTCACAATACACCCACAATGCTTTAAACATGGATGAAAAGGTCCCCGTCGGACAAAGTTTGTCTGCAACAATCCTGCTTATGAAGAGATTTTGCTACAACTTGTTTATTTTATTTACTGTTCATGTGTAGCACTCATGCTGCTTTATTGATGTTTCAGAACGCATCCTTGGGAGGAGCACCAGGAAAAGGTAGGGAATGCCGATGATCTTTGATTCACAGTCCCAGCGGAGCAAGATGCCCCTGAGAACAAGTGTGTATTCAGCCTCCTGGGTTCCCAAAGTGGGTCTTCATGAGCCAGGGGTGCAAGAGAAGGAGATCCTAGAGGAACAAGCCTAGTGTGGGGCGTACAACCACCCCACCTTTTAAATGTTAGTTTCTACATCAGCTTCGCTTTGCACTGTAGTCATATACGGTATGACACACCGTGTCCGCTGATGGAGAGAGACAGGCAGACAGTACTCATAAGGTGATAGGGTTCTGTGGACTTCCGGAATCCACTCTCTGTAGTGGTTCACACAAGAAGAAGCACGCCTGACCCTAGGGTCAGGATGTCTTGGTTTTTTGAGTGCAGTGTGGGAGGAACTGCATGCTTTGCAGAGTTAATCAAAAAACAGTCACAGAGAATTCTAATGGTGATTTCACGTAGAATCCGGCGGAAGTGGGGCTTCATCCAAAGATCAGAAGATAGCTGGTCTGCCCGATTTATGGTTCTCGTTTGTGAAACCCCAGATGCCTCTGCCATTGGAAACTTGTTTGCCGCCGGTTCATCTTCCATAAGCAGGTCGCCAGAGGACCTCCCTATTTAAACTAGAGCAGACTGATGTCCACTGACCTTGCGGAGACGCTGCCTACACTGCTGCAGCAGCTTGGGGGTGGTCCCACGGAGGCCCACATCAGGCCCAGGCTCAGAGTGGCATTGCCCTCGGCAGCAGCCAGCATGCTGATGTGATTTAATTGATTGCATGTTGGAGGTGTAACAAGAATAGCACATCTATTCTCGCATCGGCCCATTGGCTTTGAGCAGGTCATTGTGGAAAGGTGCAAAGTGTTGTACTACGCCAGGAATGGTTTGGGCTTTAGCTGAGGCGCTGCAGACGCATGGTAAACAGCTGACACCCACTTCTCTTCATGCATATGGTATGCGCCTGTTCTACAGCTCCTGCATGCATCTCTTGGTGTTCAACACTTGCCTATCGAAACTGCCTGAAAGTCTGAATTAGAATCATTTGATTAATGTATTCAGGTATTATGTGCACCACGTAAATAGTGAAGTTTCCATAAGTGATGCTAAAATGATTGCAGCTTGTCATATGATAGTATGAAGTGTCTTAGCAATAGTGGAGGTGAAAACATGAAAGGAACAGGAAATAGACATAACAATCCTTACCGAAACCTGGTTATCTGAATCCTCGTCCCCAGTCTTGGACCTTCTGGGGCCCTCGCACTATAACATATTGAGACTGCACAGACAGAAAAAGACAGGGGGCGGTATTGCCTGTATCCACAGATCGAACTTAGAAGTCGGCCAATTTCAATCCGACCCCCTCGAATCATGCGAATACCTAGGGCTCAATGTAAGATCGGCAAACAAACAGTTTTGCAACTTACATGCCCTATATCACCCACCAGGAAACAATTTGAACTTCATATATTTTTAGGTGATTTCAATCTACGCTGGAACGACAACAATGACAAACAGGTCAACGCCTTTAAAGATATGTAATACTAAAGACTTTTTAACTGAACTAAAACTATCCCAAGCTTGTCTTCAACCAACACACTCGAAAGGAGCAACATTGGACTGGATTATCTCGAAGAATAATGACATCTCAATCCTCTCCATAGACCCTAGCGACTGGTCAGATCACCACGCCATAACCTTCCTAATACCATCGCGGGAGAAGATAAAAACCATTCAAACTAACAAAATGAAAAGATGGATCAGAGATACCAGAGACTCAAATATGGATCTTCTAATTAAAATCTGCAAGAGAGACTTAAACCCACCTGACAACATGAAAAATATGAACGATCTAACGAACCATTACACTACCTCAGTAACGGAAATAGTCAATGCCACCATACCACTCAAATTGAAAAGAGTTACGGAAAAGATTAAAAACCCATGGTTTAATGGAATATTGAATGAAGAAAGGCGTAATTTGAGACGCGCAGAAAGAAAATGGAGACAACACCCATCTTCCCCTGAACTGAAATCACTCAGAAAAATCAGAAATTAATATAGCAAGAAGATCATCAACTCAAAAAAGGAATTTATCAGAACAGAATTGGATAACGCCAAAAACAGACCACGGAAATTGTTTGAAATCATAAAACAGCAATCAAACAAGATGGCAAAATCTGTCCAAGAGGTCACTAAAACGCAACTAAGTTGCGAAGAATTCTCTACCTTTTTCACTAACAAAGCCAATAAGCTGGAAGAAGAACTTAGGATCGCTGCAGATAACATCAACGACAATACACCACCATCACAATCTGATCCGAATTATGCGGACAAGACGACTAAAAACAAAGCACACTGGGACACTTTCAAATTAATGGACCAGAATGAGATTGCTGAAACGCTAGCGATCACGAAACCCAACAACCATTATGACGACCCACTACCATTGAAATGCCTAAAAGAAATCAGCCATACTCTGATTCCAATATGGACAGAAATTATAAACGCCTCACTCTCCCAGGGGGTCCTCCCAGAATGCCTGAAGACAGGATAAATAGTCCCGATCATCAAAAAACCCACAGTGGACCCAACAGATCCAAATAATTATCGCCCAGTGACCAACATCCCTTGTCTTGCCAAATTGATAGAGAAATGTGTACAGGATCAGCTGAGCAGACATATCGACAAATTCTCATTGCTAGATGACTGTCAATCGGGATTCAGAGCAGATCACAGCACGGAAACAGCTATCCTACACATTGTCGATGATGCACTTCAAGCACTAGATCACAATCAATCTTGTCTACTCATCCTTCTAGACTTGTCATCAGCATTTGACACAGTTAACCACGCAAAATTACTGAACAGACTTCATGACAGGATGGGAATATGTGGCACTGTACTGAAATTGTTCGAATCATTTTTACAGAACAGAACTCAGAGATTCCTAATAAACCAATCACTTTCTCCTTCATGCCCAAACTTGCAATTGGCGGCAAAACTGGATGATCAGGAAGGGCGCTCTCGGCGCAACAACGTGCGTCTGGTTGGCGTGCCGGAGATAATTCGGGGACCGGCGCTAGATCTCTTTGTAGAGGAACTAATACAGACACAGCTCTCACCATGAGGGATCTCCAAATTCTTCTCAGTGGAAAGGGAGCATAGGGTCCCGGGCGGGAGGCCCAAGCTGGGGGCTCCCCCGAGGCCAATCCTCGCAAGACTTTTCAATTTCCGTGATAGGGACGTAATCCTACAAGCGGCCAGAGTGTGTCCCCCTCTTAAAGTTGACAATAGTACAGTGCAATTATATCTTGACTATACGGCGGCAGTCACGGCCCAAAGGCGCAGCTTCACAGAAGTGAAAAAGGAACTCCGCAACCGAGAATTGAAGTATGCAATGCTGTTTCCGGCGAAATTGCTTGTGGAGGCGGAGGGAGACACCTGGTTCTTCGAGTCGCCGGGTGAGGCGACTGACTGGCTTGAGGGCTGGAGGCCGGCGAACAGAAATCGAGGACAGAGGGGGCGGAGACGGCGGCCCTCCCAAAATGACGAGGCTGAAGAACTTAAGGGCCTGACGCAGGAGACAAATTAGGAACAGAGAGTAGACGACTCGGCAGAATGAACGGCCTGCGGCCTGAGAAGCAACCATGGACCTATCACTGGCACAAGGGGGGATGACATAGACTGCCACTAGATACTCTCACCGGAAAGAAAACAGTGAAGCGGAGGCGCCTACCCAGGATGCCTGGCTCACACCCGACTGTAGTGTTGGTAACGCCGAATCAGGTACTACTGTGTGAGGCTGCCGGCACGCCGTGGGAACGGTTACGGACTATATGGAGACTCTGTTGCAGGCTTCAGATGAGTTTAGATGGGGTGGGCGGGCAGGATGGGTGAGCTTTCTTACTCCCCAGGTTACAAATGTACAATTGTTTGGGATGGAAGCACTCTGCTCTGTTGGGGTGGCGGGTAGTTTGGAATCCGCTTGGCAGGGAGGCAGGGTGGGGGGATGTTCAGGGAGGGGGTTTTGCAAGGGGATGGGAAGCGTTTGGGAGGACACTCCCACTGCTTTGTGGACATTTGATGGAAAGTTTGATACATGACACGTCAGTTCGGATCACGACACTCCGCTCGTTGATAAAAATCACCAGAACACATGGCAGATACTCACCAGGGTGCTAGCTCCTTAGCCGCAGGGATGCAAGAGATGCAGCAGCGAGCGCCACAGTTTACGGTGCTCTCGTGGAATGTCAATGGGCTGGGGGACAAAATTAAGCATGGGCTAGTGCTGCAATATTTAAGGTGGAAGAACCCAGCTGTTGCATTACTCCAGGAGATGCACCTGCAGGGCACAACTGTCAAAGCACTGAATAGATGGGGGTTCCAAATGGCCGCTCATGCGGAATTCTCTTCTGGGTCCAGAGGTGTAGGTGTCCTGGTGAATAAACGTTTCCCTATGATGGTATTGAAAACTTTCAATGATGAGCAGGGTCGATTCACGGCTCTGTCCGGGCAATGGGATGGCAAGGCGTACAATATTGTTTCCGTTTATATCCCACCAACACTGCAGAAGACAGCATTCACAGATCTGGGGAAGTTCCTCTTAGCCCTCTCTGAGGGGGAATTGATTATCGGAGGGGACCTTAATGCAGTCATGGACCTGATCTTGATAGGCAACCTGTCAGAGGTGCAGGGGGGGAGACTCAACACTTGCAGGACTTTGTGGAGGCATTGGGACTTTTAGATCTATGGAGGGTCAGGTATCCAACAGATAGGCAATTTACGTTCCACTCCGGGGCCCACAACAGTCTGTCCAGACTGGACTACATTTTTGCCTTGGCTTCCGGGGTATTGGGCCTGGTAGACATACAACATCTCCCGCGAGGCATTTCTGACCACTCCCCAGTCAGTGTCACTTACGCATCCCCCAACCTACAGAACAGACGGCTCTTCCCCATTAGACCTGGGTACTTACAAGATAAGAAGGTTCGAAAAACATTGCTTCAGGTCACCAAACACTATTTTGAAGAAAATGAACGTTCGGTTTCCTCACCATCAACACGCTGGGAGGCTAACAAGACAGTTTTGATAGGCCAGGCCAAATCGGTAATAACGGGGAAAAAAAGAGATCAGCAGAGACACATAGCTGACCTGAAGGACGCAGTGGGTAGGGCCGAGAGGGAGCACACGCTTGACTTAAGGGAGGACACGGCACATGCGCTGAATCTGGTACAACAGGAATACAGGGCCTATATACGAGAGGGTGTGAAGGATAGACATAAGGAGACCCAGCATACTATCTATGGACAGGGGGACAAGGCAGGGAAACTACTGGCGTGGTTGGGGAAGAAAGAAAGGCCGAGTAATTGGATAACGCAAATACACACGCGAGAAGGCGTGCTAGTACAGACCCCACAACAGATTGCAGGTGAATTGGCACGACACTACGAACAAGTATACACACCGGTGGCTGAGGCAACAGTTGAGGACAATCTGGCGTTTTTGCATGACATACAGACACCTACTTTAGGGGAAGATGCTATCTCGACAATGGAGGAAGATTTGGCGCTGGATGAGGTAACACAGGCAGTTAGGGCACTGCACTCGGGGAAGGCGGTGGGGTCAAACGGAATCCCAATTGAATTCTATAAACTAGGATCTGCTCTGGTGGCGCCACGCCTCCTAGCCATGTATAAAGAAAGCTTTGAAACTGGGGCTCTCCCTTGCGACCAGAGACTAGCGATGATAGTGGCAATACACAAGCCGGGTAAACCGGCGCAGGAGTGTGGGTCCTACAGGCCAATCTCACAGCTTAATGCAGAGGCCAAAATATTGGCAAAAGCCCTGGCCACGAGACTCCAGCCCCTCCTAGCCGACATCATCCACCCGGACCAGTCAGGCTTCATGCCCCACCGCAATACGGCACTCAACTTGCGAGAGCTGTTCGGCGTATTGGAGAGTAGGGAAATGTTAGCTGAGGACGTGGCCATATTCTCCTTAGATGCCCGTATGGCATTTGACTTGGTGGAATGGCCCTTCCTCTTTGCGGCCCTCCAGCATCTGGGCTTTGGCCCCAAATTTTTCCAATGGGTACGCTTACTCTACGAACGACCAGTTGCCAGACTGGTGGTAAATGGCTGTCTTTCGAGGGAATTCCCACTAGGTAGAGGGACAAAGCAGGGATGCCCGCTGTCACCCCTGCTTTTTGCTATTTTTTTGGAGCCGTTAGCGACATGGATAAGGCAGGACCCCATGATACAGGGCATTAAATGGGCAATGGGCTGGGAAGACAGAATATCATTGTACGCAGACAACATCCTACTATAACACTCTTCCCCAGCGCGGTCTATCAATCGTCTGCTTGACATGTGTGCGGAGTACGGGAGAATGTCAGGTTATATGATAAATTGGGAAAAGTCTCTGCTATATGTCCTCACTGGATCGCCACCGCGCTTACCAAGCGGATGCGCATTACAGACTGTCATTTACGGGTTTAAATACCTAGGAATTTTCATCACGCCCCACCAGGCGCAATTTATGGATCAAAATTTAATGCTGCCGCTACAGCGGCTTAAGTGGGATGTTCAGAATTGGCGAACACTGCCCCTCACCCTCCTAGGGCGTGCAGCTCTCTTTAAAATGGTGGCGCTGCCGAAATTTCTATATGTACTGCAAAATACCCCGTATCGGGTCCCAGCTCAATATATTAGGGCAGTAGAGGCAGAAATCACCACTCTCCTATGGGAAGGGAGGGCTCCCCGCATTGCCATGAAGAAAGCTGGTATGATGGGGGATAGCTCTGCCAGATGTTCGGGCATATTACTGGGCGTCACACCTAGTCCCGAACAATCAGTGGTTACATGTCCCTCAAAACGAGTCAGCATACAGGATGGACAGACATATATTGGAGGAGAAAGGTATCATGAGTGCCCTTTACAATAGAAAACGGAAACAGGCGGCTTCCGGACCGATGCTCCACACGATTAGTATCTGGTATGCGGTGCAGCGTGCATTAGCGTGAGAAGGAGTGATTACATTAGCGACACCACTGTGGGACTCCCCAAACCTTGGCAGGCTTGGCAAGTCCAAGGGTTTCAGAAACTGGGATACCATTGGGATCACGTCAGTGGGCGATCTGTGGCAGAAGGGGCTGGTAATACCGTTTACACAACTACAGACTACATATGGCCTAGTGGAGACTGAACGTTTCCACTATATGCAGATCCGACACGCACTACAATCAGCTTTGCCACCATGTGCAACCCTAGAGGAATCCGCACCATTGGAGGATAGGCTATTGACTGACCACCTACACAAGAAGGCGATATCGTTGACATACAGAAAGATCATCAACAATAGGTCCGACCCTACCGGGACAGTGAAGGCTAAATGGGAAACTGATGTGGGGGACATCGACGAAGCAGACTGGAGGGATGCGCTCGCCTCCCCTAGAGAGGCTGCAATTCCATCCAGGCTGCGTCTAGTGCAACTCAAAATACTGCACCGCACATACTACACAAGGGTGTTACTACACAAAATAGGGAGTGCAGATTCAGCGATGTGCCTGAGGGGCTGTGGGGAACCAGGGACCTTTTTTCATACAATATGGACCTGCCCCGCAATTGGTAGATATTGGATGGCAGTGATGAGAACACTCTCCCAAGTTACGGGAATTACGATATTGCCAGAGCCAAAATACTGTCTATTGAACATCTGGGAACCAACGGACTTAAGTGTGGTAATGCAAGGGTGGGTCACACTAGGAGTTACGGTGGTGAAACGAAATATAGAGCAGCGATGGGGCTCTGGACTTGGCCCGGCGTTAGCCCAGTGGTGTGCAGACATGGATCTTGCAATGGTGGCAGAAAGATCAGTGTATATATCCAGAAGATGCCCCAAAAAGTGGGAAAAAGTGTGGGGTAGTTGGAATGTGTATAGAGGTGGAATCTGTGAACCGCCGCCCCCGGAAGATTCTGAATCAGACTCTGATGATGGCGCCTGACTGCTCCTTGTGCCCGAGAGTGGGTCCATTCTATGGGGAGGTGGTGGAGAGATGGTCGCAACTGACTGGTATAAAGATGCTGTTACTTGAAAGATGGTTTTCGGGTAAATTTGCAATTGTGATTTTGTACTGATGTCATTAACAATATACGGTATGATCATTATTCACTTTATCAAATAAAAATGTTCATTAAAAAAAATGTGTGTGGTCTCAATACTAGCCTTGAAGGAGGGAGGGAGACCCCATCCGGGCAAGGGCTGGCCGTGGTACCAAAGGTAAAAAAAGGGAATTGGGGGAGTGCCAGGCCATATGGACAAGGCAGAGTGCTAAAATAGTGTGTGCCGCCCTTATGGCAGTCGAACCTGTCCCCGGGGGAAAGGAGGAGGTGGGAGCACTCCCACCTCCCCCATAAGCATCCAGTAGGCGGGGTGACTGCAGGCGTGAACCGGAAGCACCTAAGTGCTTCCGGTTCACACGGACACCCAGCAGGCGGGGTCCGACCTGTTTAGACTGGCCCATGCCCCCCCTTTTAAAAGGGGTTTGGGGAGCAGAACAGTCTCTTGTTCTTACGCTCCACACGGGCACAGTACCAGCGCACAGCACCAGCGGCCGTAATTTCTTTTGCCCACCCATCATCCCTTAGGGCAGGCAATTTAAATGTGTGGTCAGGAATGTATTTGGTGTTTCCCTGAAGTTTTTTCATTACAGGTATCTCAGTAGATAGCATTAATGTAAGCTTGATGAGTGGGAGATAGAAGTAATGTGAAGTTGTTGATTGGTACATTTTAAATGTGTTTTGTCAGTAATTTATTTGCTTTGTTCTTTTACTTTTATTGCAGGTACCTCAGGAGATAGAATGAATGTACATTTGATGTTTGGTACAATTTACAGGTGTTTGGCAGTAATATGTTTGCTTTGTTCTTTTACTTTATTGCAGGTATTTCAGGAGATAGTTAATGTAAATATGATGTTCTGGTGAATTTGTAACAAAAGTGTCAATATTTGTAAGCGTGTCAAGTACAGGATTGTTTAATACAGAGTTATGTAATTGAAGTGTGTAATGTTGGACAGGCGTGGCTTGGACGGCAATGAGGACCGGCGCCTGAGTCCACCACCCCGAGGGGAAAAACGGCGAACTGAATAGCGAAACGAGCACCTTTCAGATCCAAAAGCAGACACAGAGGCGTCGGAACACCTAGGGCGTGCACTGTGTGCAAGGAATCCCCCCAACAACGAGCAACAAAAGAGAATCCCAGCGACATCATCCGGGAGAGAAGCAGTGAAGAAAACAACAAAATGGCTCCCCGCAACTAAAGAGAGAGCAGCTCGTGTGAAGCGAAGAGCCATGGAGATGGTGTGAGTGCCTACGGAAGAGCACCGCAGACCCCCACATTCCTCCGTTGCTACAAACTTCCAAATAAGCCTCCAAGTAAGTGCAAACGAGGGAAAAGGGAGTCAGCGACAATGAATCCACCAAGGGCAAAATCGAAACTGAAAGCACCCATGCGGGCGCCACCATTTTGCTAAAAACCACCCCCCCAACTTATGATAATAGCGGCTCTAAAGGCTGCATTGTGACGATAAACCCACTAGCCGAAGGGTCACCCAGGAAAACCCTACATGGCCATAAGTAGGACTTCAATTTAAGGCAGGCCGATTGCTAGTATTGGAAACAGTGCAGAGTAAAGGCTCCAACAGGCACACTGCAACTATACTCACCAGGCTCTCGGCCAGGAACACTGATAAAGGAAAGGATCCCCTTCATCTACCCACATCATAGGCTGAATAACCACAAGTGGAGGAATACTGCCATTAATTCAAGGTCAGACGCAAGGGAACAATAACTCCCTAGTGGCTACCGCAGAACACGCTGTGTAAAGAGCAAAGGAGCGCAGGCTTCACAAACAAACCACAGCCCAGAACAAGAACCAAACACCACAACAGAGAGTAGTGGAACAACTAAGGAACTGGCAGGTGAAAAGACAAGTACAAGGTCCAACTTACTACCTCTCTGCAGCCAGACAACAAGGTTCTACCTCAAGTTAAAACAGATCTACCTCAATATACTTATTCATATCGCTTCTAGAAAGCAGTCATAGGAAAGGAGCATGCGACAGAAGTATCCTTTATGGGAAATAACAGTATTAAGGGTTCTGTGAACTGTGACTCCGGGGGATGGGGAGGTACCAGGATAGACGTAACCAACGGGATCAGAAGGGGGAACAGCAGAGCAATAACGCGTATTTTAGTTTTTAGTCATTGGTTTTAAAAAGTATCCTCGGGGGGGGACGTTGCTGGTGCACGCTCGTATCACAAATGTTCGAGGGAGGGGGGCGGGAGGGAGGAGGGCAGGGGAGGGAGGGAGGATCTATTGACATTGTATCTTTACACTTAAGCTACTTTCTTTCTTTCTATCCTTTTTCCTACTTCGGACAGCCGGCTATTTACACTAAGTCACCCAGTACGTAACATGATGCAAGATGAGTAGGTAATGACGTTAGGAGACGCAGACCTTAAGACAGGGAGTCAGATATCTCACAGGAGCTTATCAACAAAAGGCGATGCTGAGAAGGAAAAATTACACAAGTTACAAAAACACAACTACAGTCAAACTTAAAGGTTATATAGTTTATTGTTAAAGGGCTCAATCACCCTGTCAAAAGAAGGAAGACATTAGATTGCCTAGCTAAGCTAAAGGGAGACGTGATTGTTCTACAAGAAACTAAGCTGACGACGCATAACGCTTTAAAGCGAAGTGGATAGGGCAAGCTTTCTGCTCACCGGCAGTGGGCAAGAAGAGAGGTGCTATGACACTAATAAACAAAAACGCCAGACTAACAGCACAAGAGTGCTACGCCGATGAGGATGGGAGACTGTTTATAGCAAGCTTCAAACGGGGCGATGAAAGGATCCATATAGCCAACATCTACGGGCCAAACACGGACGACAGCGCCTTTTGGGAAGAGGTCGAGAACAGGCTCAACACCCTCCCCACAGACGATCTACTGATCGTAGCGGGGGACCTTCATCAGGTACTAGATCACAACATAGATAGACATCCTCAACGAAGCAGCCACCACACGCATACACAAAACACTCTTAAAAAGCTGTGCGCCAAATTTCAGCTTAGAGACCCCTGGAGACTAGGGACTATACCTTTTACTCACACCCACACAACTCATACAGCAGGATCAACTACATCCTCATGTCTTCCACGCACACACACCTCATCGAACATACTTAAATTGCACCAAGAACAATTTCAGATCATTCCCATATCAGCCTAACGTTAAATGGGCACCATAACGTGAACATTAGCCGCCGTTGGAGGTTTAACAATGACATTCTAAAAGTAGGAGCAAATGTAACCAGAATAGAAGAGGCCATAAAGGAATACCTTAAACACAATGATGCACCCAAAATAGATAAGGGAATACTCTGGGACGCCATGAAGGCCACAATCAGAGGCACAGTCATAGACATAAAGGCAAGAATGAATAAAGACAGAAACAAGAGGGTACTAGAATTAGAAAAAGAGATCAAGGACCTAGAGGGGACCCATAGCTCCAATTTATCGTACAAGAACACACTTACTGAACTGACTAGCAAGAAATATGAGCTCAACAAAATACTAAGCGAAAGGGCAGGTATCGGGATAAACAAGTACAAAGCCATCAACCTATGTGCAGCAAATAAAGCTGGTAAACAACTAGCCTTGTACCTAAAAAGCAAACAAAGGCAACACACACTAGCAGCGATAACTGACACCAACAAGACCTCACAAACATCAAACAAAGAAATACCCAGGGTCTTTAACCCCTTCAGCGCTAATGACAAGGGTAACTCGTCATGGACTTTCCATTGATTTCAATGGAAAGTCAATGGACCTCGCACACACCCCTTAGCAGCCAAGTGGTTAAAGAGTTCTATGAAGATCTTTACAGTAAGGATGAGGATCTGGATAAGGATGGTGGAGCTAACCTACTAGACAAATTAGCCCTACCTAAACTGACAGATGAGCAAAGAACCATACTAGAGCAAGATATCACCGAGGCAGAAATAGACAAAGCAGTGGCATCCCTAAAAGATAATAAAGCCCCAGGGCTGGATGGGTTTAACGCATGCTTTTACAAACAGTTTCTTCAGCTAATTAGACCAACAATGAAGAAAGTCTTTAGTCACTGTATCATGGAAGGGAGAATGACGCACTCGATGACAGAAGCTAACATAATAGTCATCCCAAAAGAAGGCAAAGACGAACACCACCCGCAAAACTACCAACCTATCTCCTTAATTAAGGTAGACTGCAAGATTTATGCAAAGGTCCTAGCAGTCAGGCTAAATGCACAGCTCCAAAAGTTAATACACAACTCGCAGGTGGACTTTCTGAAGAATAGAATGTCTCACGACAACACAAGACTTTTATGCCACCTGCTAAACCACTCAGCAACAAACACTAATCCAGCAGTGATGATTGCCCTAGATGCCGATAAAGGCTTTTGACAGAGTGTCTTGGCCCTTCCTCGAACAGTGCATGCTAAAATTTGGACTAGGAGATAAGTACAAGAGAATGGTGATGGCCCTTACAATGGCCCAAAAGCCCGGGTGGACCTCAGCGGGGGCACCTCGGAACCCCTTACCCTACAGCGAGGAACCAGACAAGGATGTCCGCTATCCACAGCACTCTTCCTACTCTCCCTTGAACCACTCCTTACAATGATTAGAAATAACACAGAAATAAAAGGAATCCCAATCAAAGGTAACATGGTCAAACTTGCTGCATACGCAGACGATATACTCATCACAACGGAAGAACCGGGCACCTCTATAGAAGCCCTAATGAACCCCATTGATACATATTCATGGGTAGCTGGATACAAACTCAATAAGGACAAGTCGGAATGCAAACCTCTAAACGTTCACACAACAAAAAGTGTTTTAGGTAACTTGGGATAGAACTGGCTGAAAGGATTATAAAATATCTGGGTATCTACTTCGGGAGAGACCTAAAAATCGACTCTTAAACAGAATGAAAAAACACTGCTGGACAAGTTAAAGAATATAACAGATTCAGGGTCACCAAAATACGTTAGCTGGTGGGGTAGAGTAGAAACAATAAAAATGATGCTAACACCCATGGTCAACTACCTGCTCAGCATGCTCCCACTTACACTTACGAAAGATTTCAACAAGAAATTAGACATATTAATAAACAAATTCCTCTGGAGAGACAAGAAAGCCAGAATAAGTCTACAGAAACTAAGGCTTAATAAAAACCTGGGGGGACTTAATTTAACCAACCACAAGACTTTCCAGACAGCATGCTTAGCTAGACAGGGGATACCCTGGCTGACACCACAGCAGAATTACACGTCGGTATGGTTTGAGGTAGAGAGAGCAATGCTAAACGGCCTAGACCCCTTAGTTCTACTCACGGCAAACAAACACCCCGAGGCTAACAACATAATACTCAAAAACACTAAGAATGCCTTACTTAAAGTAGACAAAAAAATGGAGAAGAGTATTAGGAACACGAAATGGGAATCTCTCTGGACAAACACCAAAATAAAATACAGGGATAAAACACTTAGCTTTAACTCATGGTCGAATAAGGGAATCTCCATCCCGAGCCAGCTAGAAGAGAATGATACCCCACTCACCTTCACCAACCTAAAACAAAAACATAACCTCCCAGACATAGAATTCTACAGCTTCCTAAAAATCAGGGCGTCCCTCACAAGGGAAGACCTTAGCAAAGAAGTCCCGTCAATCCTCCAATACATGACTAACCTAAACAAAATCGGTCACCAAACATCGCACCTATACAAACTCCTGAGCCCGAGCACATCGAGATTAAATAACAAAACAATCAATTACTGGGAACCTCAGCGTAACAGCCCTTTTAGCGAGACTGAAAAGCAACGGCTATGGACATCTGCGTCAAAGAACAAAGTCACACCAACCCTAGCCCAGACAAAATACTGGCTCCTCCACAAAACCTACTGGACCCCGGCACGCCTAGCAACAGTCGGTCTCCGTAATAATGACCTTTGTTGGAATTGCAATGAACAGAAGGGAGACTTGGCACACCTCATTTTTCACTGCCCCAGAGTTAGGACCTTTTGGGAGAAAGCCAGGGATTTCATACACAACATCCTAGGATACTCACCACCTATACACTTCCATAGTGTAGTCACGGCGTTCATGGAGCCAGAACTCCAGTCACAAGATGATAGTCAGCTGTTAGACCTCCTATTAAGAGCGGCGGTAAAAAACATTCTTTCCAATTGGAAAGACACAAGGGAAGCGACTTTCAAGACCTGGTTCAACTGGATAACTTTCCTAAGGGGGGCGGACAACATAACTTTAAAATACTCCCCCGAGATGCACTCAAAAGGAGAGATGTGGCACACACTAGACAGCTTCCTTGGATCTCATAAGCCGCATTAGGCAGTAAGCACATCTCCAAATATTGTATCTATCCACCTCCCAACACAAAACTAGGGGACCTTGGTAATAACTAAACACCACTTTCCTATCTCTCATCCTTTCTTTCTCTACCTTTCTTTTTTCTTGCTCGAAGGTGATGCAATATGTCTCCACTCTAGTAAAGCCATGGGCCTTGAATAGTTATTTTCGTTTTTGATGCCTTAACATATGTTGTGTAAGCCAAATGTAACTGCAACAGCACAATAACAATGTCTTGCATTGCCTTCTCTTTCTCTGTATTGTATACCAAAAATGTTCTTTTCTAATAAAAATTGTTGAATAGAAGTGTGTAATGTTGAATAAATGTCAGTACATGTTATTTGATTTCAGGTAATAATGTTGTATTTAGTTGCGTGTGTCTCCGGTCAGGCAGTAAGGTCATGACTGGTAAGCCTAGTCTTCGGTCCTTAGCGGTCAGAAACATGTAAGTCCAGGGGCAGTGACAGCCAGTAAGTAGGCTGTCGGAGTGCGGGGGCCGGGGGAGTCATTCTTCCCAGTGGGCCTGTGGCCACCCCCGCACGCGCATGTGCATCAGGGCGCAAGTATACAGAATTTCTGCAGCCCCCATTATGGAGTTTAAGGCACAGGGCGTAGGGGGGGACTGGGGAAGGTATCCGTCCGATAAGCTGTACCCCCTGCGCAAACCGACTCCAGTGGAGTAATTTCTCGTAGTTTGCTAGAATCAGGAGGCTGCCAGTCATTGACCTTGCCATAGGCTCTAGATGGGACACGCAGAAAGTATATATATGCATTGTTAGATTTACAGTAGGAGTGTCCTGTGTATTAGAGTTAAGGTTAGCCATGTGACATCGGTCACATGGCTAACCTTAACTCCTACATCGGTCTAACAATGTATCTGGCCAATGTATCTGGCCTTTCTGCGTAATGGTACATAATGTTAATAAATAATGTTTTTTAATTTTGTAATAAATGAATACGGCTGGGGAGGTTACACCCCTTAATCCAAAAATTGGTGTGGTCTCAATACTTGCCTTGAAGGAGGGAGGGAGACCCCATCCGGGCAAGGGCTGGCCGTGGATACCAAAGGTAAAAAAAGGGGACTTGGGGGCGGACCAGGCCATATTTCTTTAGACGTGGCTTGTCTGAAGAAAGGGGTGCGGCATCCATAAATGTGAAAGCGCCGCATGGGCACTAGTAAACCAAATATTTGCAATGCAAAAGGTCTCGCATTTGCGAATGTTTAAGGTATTGCATTGCCAATAGCTTAAACTCTTGTTAATGAGAGACCTATTGCATTGCAAATACTTGTTATGAAGCATCTCTGACCGATAGGTGCCACAGTGTCCTCTAGAAACGAATTTCAAGAAATTGGGATGATTTAGTCCACTAGACAAAGGCCTCAGTCAGCGAGGACTTGTGGCTAAGGTTGTAGAATATGTCCTACGTCATCATCACAACATGAGCCTGTGCTGCTTCATCTACATGCCTTCCCTTAAGTCACAGTACACAGTGCTGGTGGGTGAGTACTCCACTTGTAACGCCCTTACCTTAGCTCTTTGAACACAAAAATGTTATGGAGGTCACTTCTTTTGGAGAATCGGACGATTAAACTTGTTAGTAAAAGCCTCAGCTCGAATTCTAACTCTTTAATTCCTTTTGATATGATTCATATATTAGGTCACCAAATGTGACCTCTGTGTCCCCAGCCAAGTAACACCATGTACCCCGACTGCACCCATCAATCATCCCCACAACCCCCAATCCCAACCCAGCCCTGACGCAACTTTTTTCTTTTTTCCCCCTTGATGGTCCTTGTAGCGTTGGCACCCAAAGTCACGTGTATTCTCCCCATAATCTGTCTCACAAAACGCTGTTTCTGCGCCATGTATTCTGCTCCTGCTTCACACTACACAAATGATTAAATAATGGAATATATCTAGCACTGAAAACATCTAGATGAATTAAGCATGATCAAGCCTATTTTAAGCTACACCCATGAGCTCATGACGGTCTGTATGGATGGAAAAGAACCATCCTCGGCCGAGTGCATGACTGGGGTGTTAAAACAAACAGAAAAAAAATATTTGATTAAAAGTCCCGGAATTGTAGAAGTGTAGCCAGTCCTTAAACAGATGGAACATAGTTTTGCCCAAATAAGAAATATTTGTCATGGCTAACTTTAAACGTTTGATGTTCAAATATATATTTTTCCACTTCAGGGATCCATTCCCCATTTAAAGTGCTTTGCTTCGTGGTGCTTTTTTATGCGTTGTTTATTCAACTCTAAAATTTGAAAACAACTATCACTGAACTGTGGGTGAAGGAGTCGGTAGTTTCGTGGTGTGTAAGTTACATTTTCTTTAGGAAATCAGACAGTCACTGGCACTCAATTCAGTGAGGCCCCGAGTAACCAATGTTAATTTGGGTGAGCGAACAGATCACACGGTTCTTTCGGATGGAGCTACTTGGCTCTAAGAACGAGTAGCACATCGTGTCACCTAGGCCGAGCTCGTATGTTCTACAAAAATACTATTTCAATTAAAAATAAGCTTTTCCCTGCATCCCGACCCCATTACGAACACGGTAGACTGCGCCAGTGCCGTGTTTTTCTAGTCAGACATTGCTGCTGTAACCAAACATTCCAGCATGAGCCAGTGGAAATAAATGCCAATGTACCTGCCCAGTACTGCAATAAGCTGGCAAAATGTATCGACACCGTGTTTATAGGAAGGAGCCCTGTCTAGTTTTGAATTCTAAACCCTGTGGAGGCCCCTAGGCAGTCGAAATTTCGTGCCACCCCCTCGCAAATTATCTCCGAGTACGTTTTTAAGTTTACCAACCAACAATTTTAATAAACACATTTTATTAAACTAAACGCAAACAATTATTAATGTTAGTAAACAAAAATGTATTGGAAACAATTTAGGAAATCTTGATTATAATTTTCTTTCAAAATGAAATCAATATTATTTTGAACTGTTGTCAGGGGGGGCCCTAAAAGGAGGGGGGCCCATTGGCCAGTGGCTACTTTGCCAATTTGATAATGCTGGTCTGGATTCTGTACTATGAGATATGATAAACCAGAAAACTCGTCTTTAAAATGCAGTGATGCCCACGTGAAGTGTATGGCTTTCTTGCTCTATAGTGCCGAGAAGTTGTGAGTCTCGGACCTGTGTGTGGTGCATTCTTGAGTCTGACTAGAGTTACATGGGGCCCCTCCTTCTTTACTTTTTGAGAGGGTGCGTCCATGTCCATGCAGTAACAATTGCATACTTTTAACGTGAACAAAATCTGTTAAATCGTAACAAAACATATCTGCTCCTTCCAACATTTGTCAGTACACTGTCATCTAATTCACGAACCCAGTGATACTGTAAAAAGTCATCCTTGGCAAATACTGTCACATATATCCATTAAAATCACCAACGACGTACTGCCATCTGCTAAGGTACGGCTCTTTGCAATCCCTTGCATTGAACATACCAGTGAATGGAAACCACCCTCGACCTAGCGCTGTAACTCCCTTCACAACACAACCCAGGCTAGTAATCAACACTTTCTGACTGATAAGTAAAATGTAGGACGACCGGATAAAGAAACGTTCTCGAAACCTGGTCAACGAAGAGAGGCCTACATTTACTAAATTTGGCATGCCACAACCCAGCACAAAAAACAACTTAGTTGTGCTGCAACAATACACATGCTGAGCAAAGCACCCTCTTTTTTCAGATCATCCAGCAATAACCAATTTGCCTGCACACATGCTAAGAAAATTATGTGACATGATATTTGTGTCACACAGACGATAAACAGCCCTGTGCGATGCAGTCATGTGCCAAATAAAAATCACAGAAGTGGAGAAAAGTAACTGTGGAGTGATGTATGTGACTAGGAACCCTCGAGCCCCAAACAAATGAGGATCTGCAATATAACCTAGGAAGCTAGGACAAACTATTTCTCTCACCCTAACACTCATCATCCAAATGATGCCTTCAGGAACAACATTCTGGGAGAAATACATGTAATGGCACCAACAAGAAGGACTGTGATGAGCTGAAGAAATGCTGGCATGGCATTCACTGCCAAAAGGTTTTCCAAAACAGGAAGGCAGCAAGGCCACAGGTGGTGGACCAAAGACACAAGAGCACCTTACTGCCACTTTGAGATAATCATGATCTGCTCACCTCAGGAAGATTAATATAGTGCTCCCAATTTGTAACTTTTGTGACTAAACACTTTGGCTGCTATTTTAGGAATACTTAGATACATAGCTGGTATGGTTTTCATTATAGTTATGGGGAGATGCATGTACTTGCCTTGCATTAACGTCACTCACACCTATACTATTAGAGCTTAAACAGTCCTTTCCTTTCTAACTATTAGACTCACCAGTATCCTTACTATTTATCTGGCCCTTTCCATTTTTCTCCAATATTTCTGTTTTCCAGTTTGAAATTCCTCGTCCGAAAGTAATGTATGTCATGAAGAAAAGAACTGTACATTAACATATTTCTATATGTTTTATTGGAATCTAAGTGTGACGAGTTTCCTTGGATACAAATAGACCCCTGTCCCAGAGTTAAGTGGGACAAAGGGTGGCAGGTCGGGTACCAAAGTGGGTATCCTCATCAAGGCCCTGATACCCAACATCCTGTATACTTTTGATCTTCCATGAATATTTCATGAGGACTGAAGAACCGTTTATACCCACTTACTGGGTCTCGGTGACGGGTGAACCACCCAAATCTTCCATACCCTCCCTATTTAGTAAAAGGAGACACAGGAGCCTTCGTCTGCAGGAGGAACCAAGTTAATTTGTATAGCCCGAGCTATGGAACAGAGTCCCAAGCTCGTTAGAAACAAGACAGAGGAGGCTGCTGCTTCACGCTGCAGCTTACAGGCCTTATATACACATTTCCCACCTTAAGAAACCAGTTTGGATGGGGGCCTGGCACCCCCAAGTCAAAATGCAGTTACACCACTTTGTTCAGGCAGGATGGGGGCTGCAACAGATGGTACAAAAGATTACGGACAGGTCTTGCAAAACAGGATATGTATGTGAGAGAACAGACAGATCTTGAACAACAGGATATGTGAAAGAAACAAGTTCTGGAATGGTGGCGTGACCAAGTCTTGCAAAACAGGATGGATGTTGCAGGAGTTCCGTCCGAGGGTGGTCAGGCCAATTCTTTGTTCCCCTTTTTCGAAATTGGCTCAACCACAAGGAACAGGAAGGACAGGGTGGTCGTGACACCTAGAATTTTATCAGACATCAGCAGAATTGACCAGGAGGGTTGTGCAGAGGTGTTTGTCATGAAATGGCAATGCAAAAACAATGGAGTCCTGACACAAAATGGATGCCGACAAGAAGGACACTTTTCCTCAGCCCTCCTTTTGCCATTAAGTGGCAAATACTCTAGGAGACGTCGATATTCATAAGATCATCTGTTTCTTGCTGGAGCATCATCTTCATATTAATGTCATGAATGTTAGAGGGTGGAGGCTTGAGAGCCGGAACACACATTGCACAGAGCATTGGCAGGCACTGAATGCACAAACAACAGGAGACTAGGACAGCTACTCTGAAGGCAAAGAAGATGGGGACCCTCCATCCCCATTGAGAAAGGAGGCTCCAGATCCAGCCTGTGAGGGACCAGTTGCCTTCATCCTGATGAATTTCAGACGAAAGGCCACGTGGGATGGCATCATAAACTGTAGGTGCGTAGAGTTTATAGTTTTAATGATATCACAAGTACTAGTACCAACTTTCTTAGTTCCCAGGCCATAGATGCAGACACGGCCTGCACATTTATGACATTTAGAGTGTTTTGTTCATCAGGCAGTATCCTTCTGGTGCGGAATTTAGAAAATGTTCGTTGAGTAGTTGAGTTGAATACTACCATCTCACTGAGTTCATCCATTGATAATAGCAATGTGGATGAGCTGGTCGGGCAAAAAGGAGTGTTGGTGTTGCTAGTCCTGTTTCGCCAGAAGTCATCTCGAAATGGTCCAAGGACAGAATTGGCAATACCATTAATAGTATAGGCCTCCTGCATCAACATCCACAATGCAAGACAGGACCCAGAAATGGAAAAAGGATAAGGAAAGAATGGGACAGGTTATGTCGGAGCATGCGGGATCAGTCCACATACCCAACAGTTGGAAGTATTTATGATTAATTGATGATGATGTAACATCTGGACAAAGGTGTTATCGAAAAATTCTGCAGGGTGGGGTAATTCGTGGGTGGGTAACGTGAAATACTGATGCTCTGCAGGAGTTGGGCTAAGAGTTGGTGGGGTAACAGGATAGTAGATCAGTAACTTTCAACCGATGATAGACAAGATGATTGAGACAAATAGCGTCACCATGGGGGCCACAAAGCACTTGCTATGTAGGAGACTGACATATCGTTTCTGGACTTGGGTGTATTGGACGGCTGCCATTGTACTAAGCCAGGTACCACTAGCGGCTGTCTGTGATTGGTGGTTGATTCACTGGATGCAGGTGCCAAGAGCCCTAGGGCGTACCTTAGTCTGACATACCAGCACCGTTCTTAGCCGAGAGATCACAGCCCTACAGCCTGTGGGCACCTGGGCGAAGTCAAGGGCAATCCTTCCTTCTGGAACACAAGTTATATCGGGTAGAAGTAGGAACAGTGTAGTCGGGGAATAATTGTTCCTGATGCTGAGCAGAGTTAGGGGAGTGTTAAACTGTCACTCTTTCCTTCTGTAGGTGTAAAATGCAATCTGGTTCTTCCGACCTTCAACTTTCACGGCAGTGCAGGTGGCCAGTAACACCTGACGGGGCTGTGTCCAGCAGAGCTCGAGGCTCTTGGTAGGTTGAAAGCTGCGAATCAGAACCCAGTCGCCAGGTTAGAAAACGTGTCCTGGGCCCTCGTTTTTATCAGATATGGCCTCATGCACCTGGTGGTAAAGAGTACGAAAGGTGTTAGTCAAACTGTACAGATAATCAGTCAACACAGGGTATTCAACATCAGACAGTTTCTTAGGCTGCGGGACACCCCACACATTGGCAGGCCTCCCGAACACAATTTCATGGGGAGATAGTCCTATCCTGGTATGGGCCGTTGTCCTGACAGATAGCAGAGCCAGGAGCAGAGCATCAACCCAAGTGACACCTGTCTCAGCTATAATTGTGGCCATTTTAGTCTTTAGGATGCCATTTTACACCTCCACTAGACCTGCTGACTGGGGGTGGTTAGCTGCATGAAATTTTGGTTTCATACCCAATGCGGGACAGACATACTCCATTATTTGAGCCGTAGTTCCTCAGGAGTAGCATGGGACTGAATATCAGTCACACTTTGTACTGTGTCTTTAACCATACCCCCCTCTGTCATCCACATAGCGGGACCTCCTACATACATTCCTTCCCTTTTCTTAAGAGCTGTCTGTCTGGCTGTCTGGTCGGCCAGGGCATTGCCTTTTCCAACATCATCTGTCACTTTCTTATGAGCTTTACATTTTATAATAGCTACCTTTCTGGGAAATGTCAGGGAGTCTAATAATCAATGAATTAGGGGGCCATGTTGAATTTTCATCCCATGTGAAGTAAGGAAATTCCTTTCTCTCCACAGTCTCCCAAAGTTGTGAGCCACCCCAAAGGCATACTGACTGTCAGTGTAGATATTAACCGTTTTTCCTTTGCTTAGCTCACAGGCTCTAGTGAGGGCCACTAATTTCGCAGCTTGAGCAGTGCACTGTGGAATCTGAGCTGTTTCTACTACTTGCTCCAATGTCATGAGGGCGTAGGCAGCTGATGTGTTACCATCTGGCCGTCTGAGACATGATCCGTCCACATACAGTTTACCTTCTGGTTCTGCTATCGGGGTATCCTGTAAGTCAACCCGTCCCTTCGTCTCCTCCTCTGTCCTCAATATACAGTCAGGTGGGTCTAAGCGGGCATTCTGAGTATCCAATTTGAGTAATGTGGCGGGGTTTAGTGCAGTGCATCTTTTGATGTTAATGTGGCTGGCAAAGAGTGTCAGTTCATATCCTGTAAGTCGTGCGCTAGTGAGGTACTGTGTCTTGGTGTTATTAAGGAGGGTATCTACAGAATGGGGTACCATCAGAGTCATGGGGGAGTTCCTGACGATTCCCGCACTCTGACGGACCATGAGGGCAGCCGCGGCGGTCGCCTGCAGGTGTCCTGGGAGAGCCCTTGCAACAGGATCTAAGGTGGCTGAAAAATAGGCACATGGCCGTTGGTGACCTCCAAACATCTGGGTCAAGACAGCACATGCACAGCCGTCTGTCTCATGTACAAAAAGCAAAAATTGTTTGCTACAGTCAGGAGTACCGAGGACTGGAGCAGTACACAGGGCCCTCTTCAAATCTTGGAAGGCCTGCGCATGCTCTGCAGTCCATGGAAAGGAACTGTCTGATATGTCCTTAGTGGTCAGGGCAAGAAGAGGTTTGTCCATAGCCGAAAAATTGGAAATCCACTTTCTACAGTATGAGGTTAGGCCTATGAAGGCTCGCATCTGCTTTTGTGTTCGTGGGGCCGTCATAGCATTGATAATGGCTACACGATCAGCGGTGAGCTGTCTTCCCTCCTTCGAGAGGAGATGACCTAAGTAGGTCAACTTCTCTTGACAAAACTGAAGCTTTTTCAAAGAGACCTTGTGGTTATTGAGGGCAAGGTGGCGTAACAGACATAGAGTAGCTTCTTTACGTGTTGGGGCAGAATTTGCAGAAATGAGGAGGTCATCTACATATTGTAATATTGTGGAATTATCAGGGAGTTCCAAGGAATCTAGTTGACTTTTTAGGGCTTGACTATAGATACTGGGGCTCTCGGTGAAACCTTGAGGGGCGCGGCAGAATCTAAAGCTCCGCCCACCAAGAGTGAAACCAAAAAAATGTCTGCTGTCAGGATTTATAGGAATGCTGAAAAATGCATTCTTCAGGTATATGACAGAGAAGTGCGTGGCGTCAGAAGGGACCATCGTTGAGAGGGCTGTAATGTCGGGGAGATTGTTATTTTGTTAAGGGCTCTCAGGTCGATCACAAATCGGTATATTTTTGGGGAGAGAGCATTTCCATTGGTCTTTTTAAGAACAGGAATAATGGGACTGTTACAGATATTGCCACATGTCTCCTCCACTATGCCCTTGTCCATTAATTCAGATATTATTGTCAAAAGTGCCATTTCTCCTCCTGCCGGTACTCCATACTGCCGGAGGTGGGGGAGAAGTGCACCTGGCTGGATGCGTACCGCATGAGGGAGTATGTTGAGACACCCTACATCAGTGTCTGATGATGCCCAGAGGGAGGAAGGTAAAGACTGCAACTCTGGTGGGAGGGGACCGGACAGATACATGTAGGAAGCTGCGATGGCAGAAATTGTTAGGGATACACCTTGGGGACTACATGATATGGTCGCATACAGAGCTTTCAGTAAATCCATGCCTAACAAGTTTTCACTGCAACCTGTAGTAGGGTCCAAGGGAGCGTCAATATGTGCAGGGCCAATATCGAGAGGGAGGGGTTCAGAGACAGGGCTGGTCCCGGGTGTTCCTGCAAAACCCACAGAGACATTCATATTGCCAGAAAGGGGTGCCTCCAGGACTGACAGACGTGCAATAGAAGACCTGGTGGCCCCAGTATCCAAAAGAAAATTCTGATCATTCCCCACAATTGACATTTGAACGTATGGGCCCCTTTGATCCACTGGAATTTGCACTCTTGTAATACCCCTTTCCTGGCTGTCCTATGCGTGGTAGGACCCTGTCTCATTAACTTCATTGTAATCATCATTGTAATAAGTGCGTGTTGCTTCGTACCCCTCAAATCTATTGGCCTGGCGTAGCCGGACGGGAGCGTTATCCCTGGGCCTACGTTCTTTATCCTGCTGATGGGGCGGGCCATTGTTCCTAGTCGGCCTCGCTTTCCTAGGAGCGTGGGGCAGAATCTTCCCTGTTCTTATGTTTTCAGCTAACATGGGACACTCATCTATCCAATGGCCGTACCCCTTACAATAGGCACACTGATCTGTTTGGAAGGCTCCCGTATGTTGAGGGCTGGAGGGGGTAGACTGGCGAGCCCTCGGAAGGGATTGGAGTTGAGGTCTAAAATTCACGCTGGCATCTGGACCTCGGGGAGGGTAAGCCTGCTGCAGAAGTGCCCTAGTCTTAAGATCCCTAAGCATCTTACTTTCCCTGTCTCTATCTTCATTCTCCCTATTCTCATGATATTTTGCCATAGCCAAGATACCAGTCATAGTTTGGGCAGACCACGTACTTTCAACTTTCTTAAGCCTGGCGGAGATCTCAGGAAGCAGGTTGCCGACAAACTTATCGGCAAACACTGGGCTAGAACCTGGGATCCGGGGATCCAAGCCACTATGTCCCTTGTATTCTGTCTCAAAACGGGTAAAGTAGTCAGCCACATTCTCATCTTTTCGCTGCTTACAGGCATTTATTTGGTCCCAGTTAATGACAGTTTCGGGCAAAAGTGTTTTCATAAACGTCATTATTTCACTGGGCAAAGTCAGGATGGCAGCTTCTGGTTTAGTCCCTCCTACCCTTGCTTCTTCCATAGCCGCTAGGTCAGCCCATCTACCTCCCAACGCTACTTCATGGTCAGTATGTCGAATTTTGTCCCATATTTCAGTGGGGACAACGGTACCAAAAAGTAAATCTATATCCTTAAGAACGAGAGTACCTGCAGATATATTCTGACCTAATTCTCTGTAAAAGGCAGCCGGATTCTTCCGGGGATCTGGTAATTGTCCTTTTAACTGCATTACTTCTGACCTTTTCCAAGGAACATGAATCCAAAGCCTGCGCCAGTGTGCTTCAACAGCCCCTCTACCATTATTTTGGGCATCGGTAAGTGCGTTAACAAAGACAGGGGCCGCCTCTCTCATTGGCATAGCTGTTTCCAGAGGAGTGTTGAGAAAAGTTGTCATATCACGGTAAGCCAATAAAGCAGACATAGCGCCAAACATCCCCTCTCCCAGAACATCGCCTCTTTTTTTTAAAATTCTTTTTATTAGTAGCTTCAAGGCATAACATATCCAATAAATCAAACTTACAGACCATCACGTTACCGCATCCCGCCTCCCTGATCAATCATCAGTTCCCAGGCAAGATACCACTCAGTACCAATATGCACATGATCACTGGTTACAAAGAGATGTAACATAGATTCAGACAATTGGGTTATTTTGTAAGTAGTTGACCAGATATGACCAATAGTCTTTAGAGCGTGATCTCGACGGTTGTTCCTCCTCATAGGTAAGAAGGTTGTCACGACAGTATGCCATATCACGCAGCCATTGGTCGGTTGTTGGCACATTTTTACTGTCCCATACAATGAGATTCTTCTTTTAGCAAGAGACAGTGCAATCAGGCAAAACATACGCTTAGTAGCTCGAACATTGTATAACAGTCCATCGGAATAGCCTCTACTGTGTAAATAATACATGGATATTCTCATTAGCATCAAGCAGCACTTTCCCGAATGTGGAGCTGAATGTGAAGCTGAACATCTCCCTACAAACATGGTACTGAAGGGGTAGAAGCTAAAGCAAATACTTGCCATGCTGCCAGTTTTCCTCAAAGAAGTGTCCACTTCATAGACACATTATAACTCTAGGCCAAAAAGAGGGGTTGAATACATTTCCTCTGCATATCACATGATGGTTGTGGATTTTTTTGTTGTTGTATTTAATGCGATTTTATATAGTGCGAACATTACCCGAAGTTGTCACAGCGCTTTACATAAGAACCAGTTGCGATATATAAGGACTTAGGATTACATGAGTTACATAAAAGATACAAACAGAAAAAAATTGCAAATGTACAAGTGGTAAAGTCACACAAGGAAGAGATACAAGCAGAAAAAATTTCAAATCTACAAGTTGTAACGTCACTCAATGAAGAGATACAAATGGATCAACTCTAAGAGTCACATAGGAATGGTAGAGAGTACAGGTCTACTATATATACTAGTGATTAGAGTTATCTCTATATACATGCATACAAATAGTAGAATTTCTCAGGTCAAGGCCCAAAAACAAACAAACCAGGAGAGCAGTGTTCCATTAAGGGGATCAGAGGGGGGGACGTAGTCACAGCACCAAGGGAGGGTGGGAGTGTTACAAGGGTATTAAGAGAAGGCAAATCAAAGGATCGTCAAGGGGGAAAAGAGGGTAAAGGACAAGGGAATGAATAAGATGGCGGGTCAGGGTCTAGAGAAAAATGTCAGAGAACAGCAGCAAAATGGCGGGCAGGACAAAAGTAGAGAAGTCCATGAGCGTGACCCAGTGAGTTCTTAAGGTGCTACGGACTCAAGGGAAACCACTGGGAACTCGCTGCCGCAGCTGCGGTCGGTCCTTACACTGGCCCCCCCCTGCAGATTAGTCCGGTGGTTCGTTGGTTGATCCTGTTGCCCCTGAAGCCTCGGAGGCTGAATCTCGAGTCAAGGTAAACCGGTGGGTCCTCGATGCCGTAGCAGTGGTCGGACTTTCCACTGGGCCCCCGCATACTAGTCCGGTGGTTTATCTTGTTCCCAAAACCTTCGGGCCACGACCCTGGATCGGACCCTGCACTGGCCTCCCTGCACATTGGTCCGGCGGAAATCTCGTACCCTGGATCATCGGCCATTTGACATCTGCACCATTTGACATCCTCTCCCGCTTCCTTTCTAGTGCCTTTTCCTTCTTTGCTCTCTGCTCAATTTCCTTCCTCCACAACCTGACAGACTTAAACTTTGAGGGACGAATCTTCCGTTTTAATAGCTGTTCCTCTTGATTTGCCAGAACTTGCAGGACAAAAGACCCATAAAGCGGCCATTGCATTTCTGAGTCACATTGTTTAGTGTATTTTGTCCAAAACGGGGAAAACATTATAGCAGAAGGATCATGTTTAGTATACATGGTGTGACCAGGGGTCCCCTCTGGAGGAAGCGGACAGGCTGCCTCCAGCTGGGAGTCCAGCGCACACATTCAACAACATAATTTCTTAAACTTACTACTGACCGGCATGTTTGTAAACAGATAACAGACAACAGCAGGTTTAAAAACTCACCTCGCTGGCTTGGCTTTTGCAAAAGTCAATAACAGTAGAATCACACAGACTCGGTGGGTTATCAGCCCACCCTTACTTGACAGGGGTAGTTCTCTTCTGCAGATGTAGGTCTGTGTCCTGCTCCAGAAATCACTTTGTTAGGGGACTCCAGCAAGGCGAGTCGTTCGGCTACCGGACTGCAAGAATCCCTCGGGTAGGGTACCTTCCATTGGAGTCTCTCCGTGCACCTTCTCACATCCACCGTGCCTGACCTTTGTGCTCGTGGAGGCCCTATTCGGGCGCCATTTGAAGAACCGTTTATACCCACTTACTGGGTTTCAGTGGTGGGGGAACCGCCCAAGTTTTCCATACCCTCCTTATTTAGTAAAAGTAGACACAGGAGCCTTCGTCTGCAGGAGGAACCATGTTTTGTTCGAATAGCCCAGGCTATGGAACAGAGTCCCAAGCTCGTTAGAAACAAGACAGAGCAGGCTGCTTTGTTCAGGCAGGACGGGCGCTGCAACAGATGGTACAAAAGAATACGGACAGGTCTTACAAACCAGGATATGTATGTGAGAGAACAGACAGATCTTGAATAACAGGATATGTGAAAGAAACAAGTTCTGGGATGGAGGCGTGACCAAGTCTTGTGAAACAGGTTGGATGCGTGCAGGAGTTCAGTCCGAGGGTGGTGAGGCCAATTCTTTGTTCCCCTTTTTCGAAATTGGCTCAACCACAAGGAGCAGGAAGGACAAGGTGGTCGTGACAGCTAGAATTTCATCAGCCATCAGCAGAATTTACCAGGAGGGTCGTGCAGAGGTGTTTGACACAAAATGGCAATGCAAAAACATTGGAGTCCTGACACAAAATGGATGCCGACAAGAAAGACACTTTTTCTCAGGACCAACATTTAGTTGTACAGACATCATTTAACTATCACGTAGCTATATTTTTGAAGTGGGGCCTTAACTGTGAAACTCTGTGCCTGAAGAGTGGGGTTGTCTCTAGGACCAACATTAGCTCTGTAAAAATACTAAACAAATCTGTTAAAAAATGTATATCTGAACACTCACTTGATCCTTAAATTATTTGACTTCTCCCTTTTGGTCGCTCCCATTTTGCTATCCCACCCTCCATTCATCTAATATAACCATATAACCAATTTTATTTCGATTTAACCCCCTGTCACCAGTCAGCCTTCTCATTAATTAGAACTGTATTAAACTTTTCCCTCTATCTCCATCCATACATTCTTTATCCATTCTTACTAAGCCACCAATTTCTGTCAATCCATCTCTGTCTGTACTTTCTTTCACTTCCATCACTGTCTGCTCAATTTATAAGCTTATTTGGTGTAGTACTGTGCTGAAAAAACCCTCTTCTTTTGATACCTTGGATTAATGGCTGCTCCAATTGTTTGTAAAAGGATAACCCATCCCTACCCATTCCAGATGGGGCTTAGTTTTATACAAATATACTATATACCCTTTTGAAGTTTGCTCAGTTAGTTCTAATAGATACCTCTCTATTGTAATGCACATTTATGCAATGCATCCCTGTGTCAGTCCAACCACTTTAAACTTTTCAAGATGTGCTGAATTGGCAGTTCACACCCCTGGATCTAATCCTACTGAATCTAATTTAGGTTATCCTCACTAATCCCATCCTGCCTCACAATTACCCTCCTTCTCTCGTGTCATCCCTGTTGCTCTACTGCCATACTAAACAAATGCCAGCCAGCCAGAAACGTTATACTGTTTAAGTCCCTGCCTCGTTCCCACTCTTTGATCAATTACGCCTCTCTGGTGATTCTATACAACTCCCAACAATGCTCCATACAACCACATGCTCTTGACTCCTGTTTTTAGGTCGAGCCTGGACAGCGCATGCGCTGCTCTGCGAGGCATGCTGTAACGAGATTTGGCATAGAACCTCTGCCCATTTCCTGCGCATCTTTTTAATTGGCTCCTTTTACTGTCCTTGTAAAATCGTTGATTTCATTTGTGAATAAGCTTATAGTTCCTCCTTGGTACCGCCTTGTCTGCATTTGTAGCCTTCCATAGCGACTGGACTTTAGACTTGTGTTGTTACATAGTTTGCGTTATGTAGTAGGTGAGCACTATTTTCTTTAATGATCTAAGCCCTATTCCACCCACAACATCACAGCACGCCACATGCTTTTATATTATTTGTAATGCATTTTTTTTTATAACACAGTGGCTGCCGCGCCTCTGGTTTATGTGCGGCGCCGAATGCGGATGCATGTTTTTTTTTACTATCTATTCACTTTTTCGTTGTTTTCAAGCACCCCATGCTGTGCCTTCACGTTAATAGAGCAATCACAAGGAGGTGATGGACGGAGTGTTGAAACTTTTCAAAAACTTACCACCAGTCACAGATCTGGGTTGAATCCATCATCATTCTTAGCTCACTTTACCACCCCAGTTCAGACACAGTTATATGCAAATCAGTCTTGACCCTGTGCCATAGGGGAACAGTCCTGCCCAAACTGCCAAGCCATGTTTTCCCTCGACCAGAAACAAGCCTCCTGGGACGAGTTTTGGGCTAACAGCCCTCATCAGCCAGGCTAGCTTGAATCCAGTGGCAAAGTGAGCAAGGGACCCACGTCTGGGCATACCCTGCCAACTTAGGACGAAAAAAGCAAACACAAGGAGATGATGGACGGAGTGTTGAAACTTTTCAGACCCTCACCCCCAGTCAAAGATATGGGTTGAATCCATCATCATTCTTTAGCTCACTTTGCCACCCCAGTTCAGACACAGCTATATGCAAATCAGTCTTCACCCTGTGCCTCATGGGAACAGTTCAGCCCGAACTGCCAAGCCATGTCTTCCTTGAACCGGAAACAAGCATCCTGGGACCGGTTTCAGGCTAATAACATTCACATTAATAGAGGCCACACCTCTTTATTTAGACCAGCTGTGTCTAAAGAAATGTCAGCGGCCGCTATTTAAATAAAACCGCTGCATGGGGGCTTTCACCAACTTGACAAACAACTGCCTATTTTGGTAAAAGCGCCCATTACCATGCTTTCACTTGAATAGCAGCCGCAGGACTTCTGTAGACACTGCTCGTCTAAATAAAGGGGCATGGCCTCTATTAACCCCTTCGATGCTGATGACGGCCCCCAGCCATCATGCATCACGGGGCTTGTGTGCTGATGACAACTGGGGGCCGTCATAACCCACCCACTCGCGATTCTGCCGCACAGGCGCAGAATCGCGGCCTCGCCCAAGGAGTTAACATGAAAGGGCGGCATAGGGCACTTGTAAACAATACATTTTTGCAATACAAGAGGTCTCACGTTTGTGAGAATTCAAGCTATAGTCATTTACAATGCAAGTAGCTTAAACTCTTGTAAATTCGAGATCTATTGCATTTCAAATGTTTGTTCTAAAGCTGTCACTCTTATTCATGATGCGTTACCTGTCTCCTGCTGTTCTAACAGCTCCCTTCTGTACCAGCCCTCTGATGCTCTATAGAACCTTGCTGCTCTACCATCTTAAGATCTACCAGACTCTTTCTGCAGTAAATACTTGTGGATATATTTAATAATTTTGTATAGAACACAATTCAACTTGCTGTGCTGCGTTGTGTGAAAGGGATACAGCAGAAATGTGCTATGTTTATAAAGATATGGCACATTCCTGTTGTCTCCTAGCACTGGTGCACTGTTTGCTGCCCACTGCCAATATAGGCACCCTTACACCATGGTGCAAGGGTGCATGTGTTACAGAGAGGATTGTTTTTGTGCAAGAAGAGACATCTTCCTGCATAAAAACCATCCATAACACGTGTTTCCTCTTCCTATCTGTGCTGCAGAATGTAACACACATGGAGGGATGAAACAAAGAGGAGAAATAAAGATATTTCTCGTTGTTACACCTCACTGGTGAAGTGTAGCATTTTGATACATTCCCAATTTACAAGTCTTTGTTATTCATTTATTTATTTATTTATTTATTAGTAAAGCGCCAGAATCGACCCCCGGAGGGGTATCTCTGCACTTGGATGGGCAGCGTGTGGAAAGCTGTCTACTGAAAATCAGAAACAAAAGAGAGAGGTCTTGAGTTGTTTCCTAAAATGTACTGTCTTAGTTGCAAAGGAAGCTTGTTCCACAAATGGGGACCCAGATAGGATAGAGACTTCCCACCCTGTCTGGCCCTTTTAATTCCAGGTACCTCTAGTAGGGATTTGGATCCTGAGCGGAGAGACCTCCGGGGTGTATAAGGAATACATTTTTCAGCAAGGTACGTGGGGCCAGATTTAAACAAGGCCTGATATATAGTACAGCAGATCTTAAACTGCACTCGCTCCCGTATAGGGAGCCAGTGGAGCTGATAAAGCAATGGTCGGCAGGCAGTTCTGGGGGGTCATTAAGGATCAGGCGTGCAGCCGTGTTCTGGACAACCTGAAGTCTGCCGAGGGCAGCCTCATTAGCGGAAACCAGTAGACCATTACAATAATCCAGGTGATTTAAAATAAGTGCCTGGGTCATTGTCTTCTGGGTCGAATCTGGGAGCAAAGGGAGGAGGCGCCGCAACGAGCACATGAACACAGGAGATGGCTGTCTGAGCGGCATGCTCCTTCATAGTAAGGGCCTGTTCAAGGCGAACGCCTAGGTTTTTGACACAAGTTTTCAGAACAGAAGGAGTACCCAAATCGGTAGGCCACCAGTTAGGGGTCCATAGTAATTGGGCCTCACCGAAGAGCAAGATCTCCATTTTTCCCACGTTGCACTGAAGAAAATGACTCCTCATCCATTGTGAGATACTTCTCATTCCTGAAGAGAAGATGGCCTGCACTGAAGGAGTAAACTTTGCAAATGGAAAGAGCAGCTGGGTATCGTCAACGTAGGAGATAGGGTTAAACCCACAACTCCTTAACAGATTGGCCAAGGGAGCCACATAGATATTAAACAGTGTCGGGCTCAAGCAGGAGCCCTGTGGTACTCCCTTGGTCAATTCTGTTGGGGAAGAACGATATGGACCGAGGTTGATCGCCTGCGAGCGAGAGGATAGAAAACTCGTCAGCAATTAAAGAGCCAAATCTCTAAGTCCAATCTACTCCAATCTCCTGAGCAGTATCTAATGGGAAACCGTGTTGAACCGTGATAGGTCCAACAGCACCAGAATCGTGGAGTGGCCTCTGTCTAGGGTCATCCTGATGTTATCGGTGACCGCTAGTAGGGCGGATTCTGTGCTGTATTTAGACAGAAAGTCTGATTGGGAAAGGTCAAGACTACCCGTCTGTTCGACCTGATTGGAGAGATGTGTGTTTATATGCTTCTCCAATAACTTGCTCAGGAAAGGGAGGAGAGAGATAGGATGGAGATTGGAAAGCTCAGTCAGTCAATCTGGGAATGTGCCAACATTATTTGTTGGCTGATTGGAAACTCCCATGCTCCACCCATGGAACACCTTACCAACACAAGGTAACGCAATGCAGTACTATGCACTGTCTTTCGTTTCTTTAAATTTAAAAAAACATGCAAAGGGGATTTGCATGGTTTAGTAAATCCCAGATGAGGGCTCGCATTGCTTTGTGATGACTATTGTCACATGAGGCCGACGCAAGTCCTTAGTAAATCTAGGCCTATATTTTTTCTCTGTTATTCACTTATCTACTAAAACCAGTGCCTAGAAGTAGAACATTAATATATTAGGACTATACATATGATAGACATGTAAGAATATATCCTAATATTCACAATATTTCTAAATATCTGTGCTGAAATATTGTTTACCTTCTGTGTGCTTACAATGCACTAGTTTGGGACTAATACATGCATATTCCTTGTTCTAGTGCCCCTGAGTGTGTTATTCATGTATGAAAGAGGATGTGAGTTTCTATTAAACATCCTCGACTTATCTCTTGGGACCAGAAACACATTTTATGCAACAATTGTTCAGTCTGTTGTGTATTGGAAGCAGTTGTCCTGGGTTTCGAGGAACATCGTTTACAACGAATCTTTTACCCCGCACTACCATTACAACGCAGGAATTACAACGAAAGTCGTTACAACGACTTTCGCTGGAGGGCGCTGTTGGATAGGAAATAGTTTAATTTTCTATCCAACACCTTCCCTACTATCCACGGGGACTGGAGTTGGAATAGAAAATTAAACTATTCCACTATCCAGCGCCCTCCAACGCAAGTCGTTGTAACGACTTGGGTTGTAATCCCCGCTTTGTAAAGGCATGCGTGGTAAAAGCATGCGTTGAAACGACATACATCCCTGGGTTTCTGATACAGTTTGGTACATTGAATAAGCCATTAGGACCAAAGAGAGTAGAAAACAAATTTTTCTAAATATGCTCTTAGGTATCAAAAAACAAAGTGATGGGTGGAATGCTTGAATTAATCTAAGCCAATGGCGATTGCTTGGGGTTGCATCTCAATCCATCATTTCTTTTCCACCATGCCAACTCAGAATGAACCCAGCCATATGTGGAATTTTAGTTCGTGTATTGAACATCATCTACGCCATCTTGCAGACACGAGCATACACGGCAGCCATTTTAGGTACCATGGTCTCCCTGTTCACGATCACTCATCAGCGCACTTCCCTGACCCTGCAAGCGTCCCCCATGCACCCTGACTACCCCCCCGCTCTCTCAGGCACAAGTCATGAGCCCTCCCCTCCCATGACTCTGTCCCAGGGAATCGCACCCCGCGCCTGACCAACACCTCCTCTCCGTCCATGAATACCCCTCCTTTGATGACCCCTTCCTCTGAGCCTGAACGTCAGCACGGACCGCTGGTCATCCTCTAGCCCGAGGATACAGTTTATTGCCCATTACTGTATGCACTCGCCTTTCCTGAAAGAAGCCGCTATTGATCACGACCCTCCACCCCCAGAGATTCGATCAGGCGCACACATTCCAGAGAGATCGGCAGAACACTCAACTGCGTGATAGCCCCTCCCAAACATATGAGGGGAAAGGGTCTCTACTGTTGTCATGTGTTGGAATGGGCTGGAACTGGGGGGGGTGACAGGGATATCGTTCTGATGTCATTCTCATGCTCTACAATGTCCCTGTTGTAATAAAGGACGTTCACATGTCTTGAACCAGTGTATAAAAGACCAGGTCTCAGAGAGGTTGAGAGAGCACCTCGAGACGATACCTTGTTGTCCGATCTGACGTGTTCTACTCCGCCGGAATAAAACTTGTTTCCTGTCTTCCAGTCTCCAGCGCCTGCCTCTTTATTGAATAACTTCATATGGTATCAGAGGCGTTTTAGGCCGGGCAAATCTAACTTAGGAAACAACCACTGAAATTGCCTGACCATTGTAAATTGATCTTTATCAATTGGCGTCCCAAACGCGGGGCCCATCAGCGACACGTGGATCCAGTGGGAGAGGTCCCAACGACAGAGTGAACGACTGCAACGATCGGAAGAGCTCCTGTCCAATAGACCCTCGTCTGACAGCCGATCATCTGAACTTCACTGATTCCGAGCAGACCTCTCCCGAGTGATCTACGGTCCTGACTGGGAACCACCAGGAGTGCCGCGATGGCAACAGAGAGTAGAGGACGATCGGGCGCTGGAAGCGGAAGACGAGAAACTGTCCATGCGGTCCGGGTAAGGTCGTGACACACGACAAATTGCGAAATTGATTGATTGATTGATTGTTTGATAATACTAGTATTTCCTATTGATTGTTTCTGGGAGATTCTCTATTTGCAAACAAACACAGAATCGCCATACTCTGTTTAGTCTTTGCAGATAGTGAAGGGTAGGCAACGCAAAACTTTAACACGTCGTGCCTATTTTTTTCCTCCCCATTGATTGATTGATTGAATCGAGCATTGAATTGTTCGAAGTTGGTTCTCTTAGGAATCTTCTCTGCCTGCAAACGGGAAGAATAGGAATATTCTCTCTCCCTTTGCCGATAGTGAAGGGTAGGTAACGCAAAAATTTAACACGTCGTACCTATTTCGTTCCTTCATTGATTGATTGTTTGCCCAAACATTGACTGTTTTGGGAATTGGTTCTTTCCGGAGGTATTCCCTGTTTGCAAATAGCGTAGAATAGAATATTCTGTCCAGTCTTTGCAAATAGGGAAAGGATAGGTAGTGCAGGCTTTTGCCCCCCATTGTAATCCGTCATGCCTATCTTCTCCCCATTGGCTCATAGTTGGGTCAACCCGGACCGCTTATTAGAGATGGACCATCCAGCTCCACTGGAAGGCACCCCTAATAAGGACATGTTTACTAAGCAAGGACTAGTCGCTATAGCTTATAGTAAGTTATGGCATAAATATACAAAAAGGGATCCTAAAAACCAGTGGCCACTGATAGGTTCTTTTGATGAAAATAAAATAAAAACACTAGAAGCAGCTGTAAAAATAAATAAGGTAACATCCACTATGCTCGATAGTATCGGCACATCGCAGGAAAAAAGAGGAAGCAAAAACAGTGAAAGAATTACGAAAAGCAGCCCATCTGGCCGCAAAAGAACTAGATGAAGAAATAAGAAGAAGAGAGGAAGTTAAACAAACGCAAGAATCGGGACTGACAGGCCAATGCCCTGTCAGGACCACCTCTACGCTCTACCCGGAGATTCCCTCCAAACAGCGAGCAAATGACGAGTTACTGCTCGGTCCTCCAATGATCTACATGCCTCCTCCCTATGCTCCCTGCCAGCCTCTAGCACAACACTCACCAGTCCAGAGTGCGGTCGAGGGTAACCCTAGCGCTAGTGCCCCGACTCTTACGGCCTTCGCACCAGCCACATTGGTAACAACACCAGATGAACTTGAGACTGGCAAACAGTTAACAGCCAGACCAAATAGGTTGAGCAAAGATGAGCGGGATGGAATCGACCAGATAGCAAAAACCCTGGTAGAACGGAAGGAGAGTGAAGAATATACTATGAATATGCACAACTCACATGCCGGTAGTCACAGACGGCATTTTATTTTACGGTTCAGCTACCACACCCTGAATGCGTATGAGGATAGGTACCAGACTAAAGGTCCTGCTAAATTGACGACTCTATATAGAAGGGTTGATGTCGGAGATGGGGCTGAAAGTGATGTGACGGACCTCTTCATGCAAACGCTTGAGGTCTTCCGCCACCTCGCGGAACAGAAACCAGAGGTCAAGATCACAGTCCCTGAGACGATTGAACATTCACTAGAAGCAGCCAACACCATGATGCCTATCAGAGAAGCTGCCCCCTATTGGGTTCCCCCAAGAGGTCAGGGAACAAACGATGATGTCAACCATGCAGATGCCAAAGGGAGGGTTGTGTACAACTGGGTTTACCAACCATGGGATCGGCAAGATATCTTAACTTTTAGTCAAACCCTGCCCGACTTAAGAAAGAACCCTACAGCATTCTATACCGAATTAGGCACAGCCTTGGGCTCAACCATAATGACTCTAGCGGACATGGATTTGTTTTTCGGGTTGTGTCTGCCGGCTGATGTGTGGAAGCAAATCCGGAGAGCCGACCACACAGATCTGTTCGGACACACCTGGACAAAACTCGATGAACTAGATAGGCAGCGAGAGCCCGGACAGAAACCTGTAAAAGACATATTGGAACTCCCTGACAAAATAGTGCAGAAGCTGAAAACGTTGATCCCAGAAAAGAAGGTAGACTGGTCGATAGTCACGGCCTGCCGCCAGAAACCTCAGGAGGACGTATCAGAATAGTTCTCGCGATTTGAAACAGTGTTCTCCGACTACAGTGGCCAAGACATGACCACCGCAACCGGACAACACCTATTCGTGCAGAACTACGTAAAGGGGCTATCGCAAGAGGTCTCACAAAAGTTACAGACTAGCGAAAGTAGTTGGGGAGCCTCTAAACCTGCAGCTATCTTTCAGATGGCTCAGTATTACGAACACCAAAAGAATGAGAACGAAAGGGCAACTGAGAAAAAGAAAAAGGACCTAAAGGAACGAGTAATGATTGCACAATTACAGGGAGTGACCACAGGGAGGGAACGGTATAGGGGGAACTACCAGTCAAATGCCCCTAGGAATTCGGCCCCTAGAGACCGCAACCCCACCCCTGGCGCTCCACGAACCGACCTTGATGAGAACCAATGTGCATTTTGTAGAGAATTTGGACATTGGAAGTCTCAATGCCTAGCCCTTCGGGAACTGATTAAAAATAAAGAGACAAGGGACATGACAAATGGCCCCAAAACTGGAGGGCAGGGACGAGGACAGACTCACGACACCACCAATGACCGATCTGGTAGATCAAACACATTTGACCGCCCCCGACAGAATCAGTGCCAACAGTCCGATGGCTACAATGATCACGACTCTGCATAGGACTGCCAGGGGCAAGGGAGGGATCCAGTCGAGCTCTGTGTTGACCAGCAAGGTCCTTATGTCACTGCTAAGGTCCTGGGTACAAAGTCTCCATTTTTGGTAGACACTGGAGCGACACGTAGTGTGTTATCAAAACGACTGATTCCAAGGGCACCCTTGTCTGGCTCACACATCACCTCGATAGGTTTCGATGGGACGCCCTCCACTAATCCCCTGTCTGTACCTATCTCCTTTGACCTAGGAAACAATCCCACTGACACGACGTTTCTGCTCTCCTCCAACTCCCCTGACGCTATTATGGGTATTGATTTACTGAAACATTTCCGAGCTACTATTAGGTGTTCCCCGGATGGAGTCCGAGTCATCCTGTACGACAACCCGAGCATGTCCAGACCCTACCCCGCACGACATATGTACGCCATAACCGATGCTGACCTATCCTTGCTCGACTCGCTACCCCTGCACCTATGGGCCAGAAACGACTCGGATGTAGGACGAATGATGATCGATCCTGTACACATAACTGTTCGACCAGATGCAATACTCCCGAAACTCCCACAGTACCGGATATCGCCCGAAGGCGAGAAGGCATTGGTAGCGATTATTCAGTCCTTGGTAGATGCAGGAGTGGTAGAGGAAGTGGTTAGTAATGTCTGCAATAGTCCTATCCTACCCATTGTTAAGAAGCAAGGTGAGGGGGATGAGAAAGCGTACCGCTTCATCATCGACCTACGAGAAGTCAACAAAGTGGTGGTGCCACAGTACCCCGTAGTCTCAGACATCGCCACCATTCTGACCCTCATCCCGTTCACTGCCACCATCTTCACCGTTATAGATCTTAAAAATGCATTTTTCTCTATCCCCATCCATCCAGACAGCCGTTATCTCTTCGGCTTCACTTTAAAAAACCGTTCATACCAATTTTGCAGAGCTCCCCAGGGCTACACTGAAAGTCCCAGCATTTACAGCCAAGCCCTGAAAAGGCAGTTGGACGCTGTCCAGCTACCAGATGGAGTAGTGTTGATCCAATATGTCGACGATATCCTCTTGGCTGCCGACACCACTCCACTTGCAATCACAGCCACTATCCAACTCTTGCACTTTCTCGCGGAGAATGGCCACAAAGTCTCCAAAAAGAAACTGCAGTTCTGTCAGTCCCAAGTAACATATCTAGGTCATCTCTTGTCCAAAGAAGGGAGAAAACTTACACCCGACAGAATCCAAACCATCCTAGACACCCCTATTCCAAAAACACAGAAGCAAGTCCGTTCATTAGTAGGCCTTACTTCTTTCTGCCGACAATGGCTACCAAATTTCAGTCTCATTATAAAACCCCTACTTTCCCTGTTGGCCAAAGATGTTCCGTTCCCACTCCCGTGGACCCCCGAATGCCAAGCATCCTTTAAGGAGTTGCGAGATGCCCTTTGCTCGGCACCCGTTCTAGGAACACCAGATTACTCCAAGCCCTTCTCCCTCTTCACTCACGAAAGGGAGGGATGCGCATTGTCTGTTCTAACTCAGCCCATCGGCGCCAAACAGCGCCCTTGTGCCTACTTCTCTGCCACTCTTGATCCAGTCGCCAGAGCTCTACCAGCCTGCCTTCAAGCAGTAGCTGCTGCTGCTGTCTCTATCCGACAGAGTGAGGGAATTGTACTTTCGAACACTCTCACAGTATTAGTACCCCATGCAGTTGACACGCTTTTGAACCAGACAAAGACTCAACACCTGACTAGTGCACGACTGACAGGATACGAATTGACTTTGCTTGCGCCCCACATCACCCTGAAGAGATGCACGACATTGAATCCTGCTACACTGTTACCCTTGCCCGAAAATGACCCCGATGTGCCCCCTATACACGACTGTGTGACCCTCACGGACGAGCAGACTAGGAGTAGAATTGACCTCCGAGACATTGCTTTCACAGACCCTGATGGAGAACTATGGGTAGATGGCTCTTGCATCAAACTCCCAGACGGCACCACTTCTGCTGCCTATGCGGTAACGACTGCTCGAACAGTAGTTGAAACAGCTTGCATCACACAACGATCCGCACAGGCAGCAGAACTAATTGCCCTCACACGAGCATGTATCATAGCAGCAGGAACCACGGCGAACATTTACACAGACAGCCAGTACGCCTTCGGGGTAGTTCATCATTTTGGGATCCTGTGGAGGGAAAGGGGATTCCTGACGACCCATGGTACACCCATCCTTCACGGAGATTTAGTCTCCGCCCTGATTGAAGCAGTCCTTTTCCCCACACGATTAGCAGTGATCAAATGTCAGGCACACAAGAAGGTGACAGATTTAGTTGGACAGGGAAACGCACTAGCCGACATCACTGCCCGAACCACAGCTGAGAATAGGGCCACGTCACGCATGTATGTGACCAGGTCACAAGCAGAAAAATGGACGAACGCTAGGGAAACGATCAGGGATATCCAATCGACCAGCACACCACACGAACTGACTGAGTGGGCACGGGTGGGTCTAAGGGACGATGAAGGCTGCTGGCGAACAAAGGACACAAACAAATGGTTGCTGCCTGATGCATACTTGATTCCCATACTGACAATGGCACATTCCCCTGCTCACATAGGTTCTGCCCCCATGATCGAACTCATTTCCAAAGTCTGGCATAAAGGCAAGATCCCTGACTCAGCCAAACGCCTAGTCCAACAGTGCCTTATCTGCTTACAACACAACCCCGGGAAAGGAACTGTAGTACCCCGGGGAGGGTTTGGGATCCCCGACCACCCCTTTGAGGTCCTCCAGATGGATTACATCCAGCTAGAGAGGTGCCAAGGCTTGAAGTACGTATTAGTCATTGTATGTGCCTTCAGCAAATGGGTGGAAGCCTATCCGACCCGTGATAACACTGCCATGACTACTGCCAAAGTACTATTGAAGGAGTTTTTCCCTCGCTATGGCCTTTGTCGAATTTTATGGAGCGACAATGGCCCCCACTTCATAGCTGAAGTTATCCAACTTATCCTGAAGGGGTTAGGGGTCAAACAAAGGTTCCATGCGGTCTTCCACCCCCAATCCGCTGGCCTGGTTGAACGACACAACGCCACACTGAAACTGAAACTGTCAAAAATAGTGGCCACCACAGGACTTAAGTGGCCAGATGCCCTTCCACTGGCATTACTATTGATGCGCTCCACCCCCACTAAGCACCACTTGACCCCCTACGAAGTTGTGTTTGGGCGGCCTATGAACCTCTGGACTGCCCCCAAACCAACCTCCATTCATGACGTCCCCGACGTCCTGCTGTCAGATTATTTGTACAAGTTAACTAAAACGTTGTCTGTCATTCATCAACAGGTGCAGCAGGCCATCCCCGATGCTTCCAGGGGTCCCGGTCACGATATCCAACCGGGCGACTATATTTTGATCCGGAACTTTCAACGAGCAAAGAGTCTGGAACCCCGGTGGACGGGCCCCTGGCAAGTACTGATCACCACTGCTCTTCGAGTGGAGGGGAAGAAGCACTGGCTGCACGCCCATCACTGCAAAAAGATTTCCTCGACCCTGGCCACGACAGACAACGTCAGCACCCAAGAAGAGCTCCTGAACAAAGACCGACCTTCACTGAACTGCTATCCTGATACCGAGGCACTTGAACTTGCAAAACACTCTGATCCTACTGTGCCATCTCGAGAAGGGTATTTCCTGCGTCGAAAGGAGGGAGCTTCGGCTAAGTAGGCCACTGACTAAGTTAAAAATCTCAGAACGGTGACCCAAAGCAACCAAGGGTTACCTGGAGAGAAGCTAAACTAAGTCTGTGGTTCTGCCCACTACCGAGCACCTTGAAGATGAAGATGATGGAAGCGCCAGATAAGAAGATGATGAAAGCGCCAGATAAGAAGACGTCGAAAGCAACAGGAAATACCCACTATAGGAATCCAAAAACTGACAATTTGCACAAACCAAAGACAATCGCTTTCTTCATTGTCTTCCTCTTTTGCCTCCTCCTCATGACTTCCTTCTGGATCCTGGAGGAAAGCACGCCCGCTCACCAAATGTTGCCGCCACTGTCCAGCCGACCACCGTGAAAGAGCACCACCTGATCACCCTTTCACCTCAGCTTCGAGAAAGGCGTAGGGAATTCTGGAACAATTCCTTTGTACAACTGTTGCACCAACACAACCTTGCTGCAAATGCCACCAACTGCTGGATCTGTGGGTTGCTCCCACATGCTACCGGACACTCCATCCCCTTTATTCCTTCACCTTTCTCAGTCCACGGCTCCTGCCTCGCCTGGTTGATCCTCATGCAAGAAAGCCACAAGGACAATGCCACTTCTGGTCAGACAGTGTCGCACTTCTACTATGGGTTCTGGCCGAACAACACAGGAAAGCCCTTTTGTCCCGCAATTTCAGGTTCAACCTGCCTTACGAACATCCCTGCCAAAGAAAGGGTCGAAATGCAGGTGCTCCACAATCCAGCCAGATCCACCTTCTCCCACCTGCGCAAACAAACGGCTGCCACTCTGACTGCGGCCCTGTCTGTCATCAATGTCACAGGATTCGTATGCCTCGAAGGACAAGGAACGCAACTGGTGGGTCACAGTTCTTGCCGCATCACCAAAACATTGGCCTCAGCTGACCCCCCCTCCTTTGTTGCTTCCCCGAATATGTACTTTGTTTGTGGCACCAAAGCTTACACGTGGCTCCCAAAAGGCTGGAAGGGTACGTGCTACATCGCCTTCATTCTTCCTCCCACGTATGTGGCTCCAGCCAACCACCACCGGCAAAAGCGCGCTGGAGATGTTGAACAAGCCGACTCCACCGGAGCACAGTTCCTGGATGCAGCAAAGGGACTTGTTCCTCTGTGGGGACCAATGGCAAATAGCCGCGCTATCCGACACCTGACTCAGGCATTAGAAACAACTATTAACATCACCGCTGGCGTCCTCGCCAACAACACGGCTGAGCTTCAGGCCGTCCGCCTGGTGGCTCTTCAAAACCGTCTTGTCCTAGATGTGGTTCTGGCCGACCGTGGAGGTGCATGCCGCATCATCGGCTCCAGCTGTTGCACCTACGTGCCAGATAACTCACCTTCAGTCTACAAAGCAATCGAACACCTCCACAGACTGTCCTCGGAGGTTCACCAGGAACAGGAAGGATGGTCACTTGGAGGCTGGTTCTGGGACACTTTAAAGAACTGGGGATGGAGACTGTTCACGTTTTTGCTAATACCAATCATGATACTATGTGGGTGTTGTTTAGGTATTCAATGTTTACCACCTTTATGTGCACTCATTTCCAACTGTATGTGCCCAAAGACTTTGAACTTTAAACCTGAGCACATGAGTCCCCTATACGAGGTAGAGGTGCGTGGTCTCATGGGGATTGATCCGAACTGACAAGCTGGCGAGACATGTTAAAGGGAGGACTGTGGAATTTTAGTTCGTGTATTGAACATCATCTACGCCATCTTGCAGACACGAGCATACACGGCAGCCATTTTAGGTACCATGGTCTCCCTGTTCAGGATCACTCATCAGCGCACTTCCCTGACCCTGCAAGCGTCCCCCATGCACCCTGACTACCCCCCCGCTCTCTCAGGCACAAGTCATGAGCCCTCCCCTCCCATGACTCTGTCCCAGGGAATCGCACCCCGCGCCTGACCAACACCTCCTCTCCGTCCATGAATACCCCTCCTTTGATGACCCCTTCCTCTGAGCCTGAACGTCAGCACGGACCGCTGGTCATCCTCTAGCCCGAGGATACAGTTTATTGCCCATTACTGTATGCACTCGCCTTTCCTGAAAGAAGCCGCTATTGATCACGACCCTCCACCCCCAGAGATTCGATCAGGCGCACACATTCCAGAGAGATCGGCAGAACACTCAGCTGCGTGATAGCCCCTCCCAAACATATGAGGGGAAAGGGTCTCTACTGTTGTCATGTGTTGGAATGGGCTGGAACTGGGGGGGGTGACAGGGATATCGTTCTGATGTCATTCTCATGCTCTACAATGTCCCTGTTGTAATAAAGGACGTTCACATGTCTTGAACCAGTGTATAAAAGACCAGGTCTCAGAGAGGTTGAGAGAGCACCTCGAGACGATACCTTGTTGTCCGATCTGACGTGTTCTACTCCGCCGGAATAAAACTTGTTTCCTGTCTTCCAGTCTCCAGCGCCTGCCTCTTTATTGAATAACTTCATATGGTATCAGAGGCGTTTTACGCCGGGCAAATCTAACTTAGGAAACAACCACTGAAATTGCCTGACCATTGTAAATTGATCTTTATCACATATGCAAATCAGTCTTGATCCCACTCTAATGGGAACTGTCTCGCACAAACTGCCAAGGAATGTCCTTCATGAACCAGAACACAAGCAACCCAGGGTCGGCTTCACCCTAGTTAAGGCTCATCAGTTGGTATAACTTGGCTCAAATGAAAGAGAGTTCTTAGGACCTACATCTGGGCATACCCATCCCACTTAGGGTGACACACTAAAGTTTCTACAAAAGTATACAGGAAAAATTCATTGAAATTACACGACATAAAATTCAGCAATTTAGCACTATATTTTATTGCAAAATACAGAGAACACAAATGCTTTGACCAACAGTTTGTTAACATTGTTCCCATGCTCTAATAGGAGTTTTACCTGATCGGACATGAAATCATGCGACGTGGTTTAAGGGCAACATACCTAGCATAATGTGAAATGCTGGAAATTACGCAATACTACGGCAGCGTAACCACGAATTTTCCTGGGCCTTGTCAAGATCAGATTCAGACAGTAGCCCTTTTTTGTCTTAGTTTGATCTGGAATAGCTGCTTCACAGTTTAAACATGACTATTGGGCTGGCTGTGATATCTGAGTGCAATTCCAGCTGGGTAATGTGATCGCATCACTAGCCATCTGGTCTTGTGGGCAATCAATTCCATGGAGAATATCACTGGAGGCTACAAAGCAGACATAAGCCTTGGTGAGTCATACCTTCCCCAAAAGTGTCCATGCCCGTCACCCCATCCGAAGTTAAAATCACCGGGGAGTTTGAGAGTTCAAGGGTTCAAGTAACCTTTCACCTACAAAGACATTTTATCAAAACACGTTTTAACTCTCGCCTGTAGGCCAGATAAAGATATTGAGCATATGGAAGGACTGGAAGAACTGGTTCACAATACTTCCAGGCATACACAAGAGAATTATTTAAGTTGCACATTGCTAACCTACGTGTAGGAAGTTTCCAATTGCTCAGTTAATGCAAGCATAGTGTTAGGAATTCAGTGCAACTCCAATAATAGCTCATAAATATCTTTTTTCTCAAATCATTTTCCACGAAAGGTTTTTCTTTTGTAGGAAGTAGGGGGTTCGGTATAAAGAGAAATAGAGCATTATAACTTGGAGCAGAGAGGGTTTTCTCCTGCCTGTAAAAGACTGCCTGTGATCCCTTGAAAAGGAAAATGCGGCAGACGTATTGTTAAAGAATGTCTATATAATCGAATACAAGACAGCGGTTTAAGACGAAATACTTTTTTATTCATTTTGGATAAAAATCCGTAGGTGATTTGTAGGCACAATTAATGCAATTTGCTTAAATGCTTCCACGCAAATTGAAGTTCCTTTAAAATTTCCGGTATATATAACCATCTCTTCTTAGAAGATATATATTTCCATTCTGTATTCTGAACTGTTTTAAATCCAGACATCCTCAGAAATGTGCACCTGATCTGGCAAATCTGCAAATGATTGCAATAGGAAGCCTCATTAAATGTAGTAAATTGTGGTAAATGTGTCCTGTCTTCTCACCCCAGACAAGTAGAATAATACCAGTCTTAGCTACTTTAAAGAACTACATTACACAGAGGGGTTGCATCACGCTTGCACCATGCAAGCCCAAAATGCGATTTATGAAACCACACAAGGCCATCTTGCAAGGCCCTGAATGGCTTCCTCAATACAGAGTAACGCAAGGCAGCACAAATTGCAGCATTGCTTCACTCTGCCCTGGAAGGTGTTCCATGGTCATTGCGGTTGCTGTTCCCACACAACTCCCATGGATTTTGACACATTTCCAGATGTATCCTTGCTGGTAGACCATGGAATGTGGCAAAATGCTACGCCTTCCCATGTGAAGCGTAACAAGGAGAAACAGCTTTATTTCTCCTCGTTATTTACTCTTTCTATATGTGCCACATTTTACAGCACACATGGAAAAAGGAAAAAGCCTAAGAGGATTGTTTTTGTGCAGGAAGGTGCCACTTCCTGCAGAAAAAGAATCCTCCTTTCAACGCAGGCACCCTTGCACCATGGTTCAAGGGTCCCTCAGTTGGCGCTAGGCTGCTAAAACGGTATCAGCGGAGGGAAAAAGACAGGAATGGTCAGTGTTCATTTAATTTTTGGTGCATTCCTGCCATTCCCTGCCACGCAGAGCAGTAGGTGACTTGCTGTACTGTGTGACATCTGGCTGATCATAGACAGACGAGACATCACAGCCCTCATCCTACTTGGCCTATCTGATGCCTCTGACACTATCCCCTCCCCCGATACTCATTCAAAAGTTCCAGGAGATCACCATTCATGGCCTCACCCTCAGCATGATCTGCATCTTCCTCAGTTGACAAGCAACTCTTGATTACAAGCCAAGTCAGGACGGTCACCTCATCTTGATTCTACACACTGAAGTTCCTCAGAAAAATCTTTAAATGGCTCCCAATCAACATTCACAGAACCATCCTCCAGGCCCTCATCACCAACAAACTGGACTATGACAACTGAAAGCAGCAACCAGATCCACGTTCAGGCTCCCATCCCACACCTGTCATGCCGCACCTCAAGGAGCTCCATTGGCTCCCTGACCACAAACGCACACTTTTCAAACTCCTTACACACACATACAATGCCTTGCATTGACTAGGCCCTACTTATCTCAACGTTCACACCCAAGCAGAAAGCTACAATCGGCCGATCTCCTGCTCACTCATATACCCCATATTCACAGAGCCAGCATTGGCGGTCCCACCTTCTAATACCTCACACCCAAGGCCTGGAGTGACCTTGCCCTGCACTTCATTGGGACAACATCAGGTCTACCACAAGAAACTGAAGATGTGACTCTTTGTCTAGACTGCAGGCATCTGTTCCCTACAAATAGTCATAACATAGCGTAACACAGAATTCAAAAGTGGGACATGTAAAACATGTATGTTACCATCTTCCTAAGTGACAAGCCCGGAACTTATTTTTTCACAGTGGCAGGCCTGTCTTTCCTATGAAGACACCCAGAGTTCAGATGAAAATACTAATATTGTTTTTCAGGAATGGTACAAGCTAGAGAAATAATGAAACAACAATTTTTAGAGATTTGTTTTTATTCAATCTGATTGTGAAGTACAATTGTTAACAGATATTAGGATAAAGTAACATTTAAAAGTATCCTTTTCCCTACTTGAAGTTCCTGGAGGCTAGTTTGCATTAGCTCTACAGCTCCTTTCAGCCAGTACTCAGCCTTGAATGTGTGGGAATGAGTTGTGAAATGCCTCCATGGAGTAAAAAAAATAGGCTGGGCACAGTTGACTCCTATGGGCTCAACAGAATATGCATGCTGGAAGCTGTCCGCCTTATTTTGACAGCACAGTGCCAAGTCTTGCCTGACAGGTCTGAAAAGTGACATGTAAACTTGGAAACACTTGAAATGGAGAGAACAGAATGCCAAGTTGCTGAAGGACCCTGTGTTTGTCCCACCCAACTTCTCTCTCTTGGTTTACTAGAGATACAGGGTGCACTTCAACTGGATTTTAGTGTTAGATGTGGAAGAATACTAGGATTGCCATAGTACACTTCTACTGAAACCGCTAGCCACAGAGCCCAGGTTTAGTCTGGTATGGACCTTTACCCTTTTGGATTTTCCCTGACACATTGCATTTTGGGCCTGTATGCAAATAGGAACTACTGAACAAGTGGGTAAGGCTAGCCAGGGAACCTTTACTCCGCTGGTTTGGGAGTGCCCAGGAGTCACTCCCACCCACTAGCACATGCCAGGAATGTTGTTATATGATATGATATTTGGATTAGTGAAGTGTGGCTCATCACCAGAAGGGTATCCAGGCAGAGAGCAAGTCTATGGTTAGTTCGTTGGGAGTTAGTTGAAACATCAGGTGTTCAGCTTCTTGCAGAATCCTGGAATCAAGGAGGAGCCTCCTATGTGTAGAGCGAGGTTGTTACAAGTTTTGGTTGCTAGGTAGGAGAAGGCTAGGCCTCCTGTTTTGCTTTGCGGATGTGAAGGGTGTGTACGAGGGAGAGTGAGGCAGATCACAGGTGTCTGGTGGGATGGTGGAGGTGAAGGCTGGCATTTGGGACAAGCTGATCCGATGTTGTGCAGTGCCTTGCATGCATGTGTGAGATGTCTGAATTAGAAGCATTTGCGTATCCGCAACAAGTAAAGCTCTCTGAGGTGAGGCGTGATATGGGTGTGTCGTGGGTGGTCCAAGTTGAGTCTTGATGTGGTGTTCAGCGTGGTCTGGAGATCATGGAGGAGATGGTTGGGCATTCCGACATACAGTGTTGCTGTAGTATAGTCTATCGGTGGCTAAGGTTTGAGTGACAGTACCCCTGGTGTCCTTAGGTTTTCATTTCGAGACTTCAACATGTTCATGAGGAGGCGTAGTATATGGGCGCAGAAGGAGTTAACTGCATTCACTTATGAAGTCTTGTTGAGATATCGTCTAAGATCATTCCCAGGTGCTGTCTTTGTATATAGTGGGACATGGTGTTGGCCCAAGTTCTGATGGCCACCAGGTGGAGCCCCAGGGGGAGTTCTTATTCCCAAAGATCAACAATTCTGTCTTGTCCATGTTGGTTTACAAGCAGCTGGCTTTCATCCATTCTGCTACGCAGATCATGCATTTGGTGAAGTTGTATTTAGTTATGGGGGACTTGTCTGACATTGAGAGGATGAGCTGGGTGTCATCGGCATTGGAGATCATGGAGATGCCGTGGAATAAATGTTGCATCTCCACATCAACACTTGTGGACCTGCAGAATATCAGAAGGGACCTGCTGTGCATCATGAAAAGAGCCTGAAGGAATGGACATGCTTCCTCTTCTACTCAGGGAAAAGAAGTGGACTCCAAGGATTGGTTGACAAACCTCCTACGTTTCTACAGGGAGACAACAAGCTGCAAGAGGTCTTTTTCTAGAAGCATCCAGATGATCAGTGATAACTGGACCTGAACTGGACCTTGCTCTCACTGCTTGACACCCTGCAAGTATTTAAGTGCCTTCCCCTAGGTCCTTGATGCCTTAGAAGTTTACTCTTGTGGTTGACTGGGATTTATACTTATATGCTAGACTTTACAATCTTTGACCAGGGTAAACCTGGTTGATGTATCAAACCAGAACTCCATTGCAGTCAGCCTCATTTTGACAAATGACAAATGTTCATCATTGAGACTTTGACCGTTAAGTACCATTTTGTGCTTTTAGTTCCTTTGTACTTTTAGTGCCATTTTTACTTAAAACTTTAAAATATCATATCGCCGGCTTTCCTTATTCGAGTTTTAACATTTTGGTGTCATCTTGTTCACAAAATTTTACTCAATTTGTTCTAATTTGTTTTTAGATTTTCATTGTTTGGAATTTATGCTTTATTCGTGTTTTGGAGCTGAATGCACACTTTCCACAATGCCGTAAGTTAAGGCTGTTTCATCTGTGCTATAGCTACCTAGGGAGTTAAGCTCAGGCTAATTTAGCTGACATTGAAGGTTCATCTTGAAAGGGGCTGTGATTATTCCTTGAGGTAAGCAGTTGCCCTCTCCGAATAGTAATCCAATTTTGTACAGGGCATCTAAGTGCATCCTTGCCACCCAGAGAGTTATGCCACACATATTTCAATATCACAACCACCTTCTGGAAAGATATACATTTTTGTTTGTCATGGCTTAGCACTGCCATTAATCTATCTTCATACATGTTAAGACAATGTGCTCATGCATATTCATACTGAATGTTATTAGGTCTCAAAAATATTTTTCCATGGGTCAGAAATTTGGTTGTTGGTTGAGGGGGTTTGAGCCCTTCTTTAGCAACAGCTAAGCAACAGCCACAATTCTCGTCAGGATGAATGACAAAAAGTCACGAAATTCACCTATGGTTAGCCCCTACATAGCTTGATACAAAAGCAGTCAGGCTAAACTTAGAGGCAATATGTAAAGTATTTATGCAGAACTTAAATAGTAATAAAGTGAAACCATAAAACATAAAAAAACTCACAATAAAGGCCTCATTACGATGTTGGTCGGAAACTAAACTGCCTGACTCCTTGTCGGATTCGGTTCCGACAGACTCGTGGTCAGCGGTTCTGCCTGACCTATTATTATGCTTCCGAACACCGTACGGAAGGACTCCTATGGACTTTAATGGGAGCCTGTGTTCCAACCGACAACAAAGGCTTCTATGGGGAAAATGGTAGTCTGCGGAAAAACTTGCAACGTGTAGTGCGCACCCCATGGTTCCTGCCACACTGTGCATGTTTTTACAGAGGGGTTCCTTGGGTACACCCTCGACCACAAACTGGAGGACTGAAGATGAAGGGGGGCCTGCCATGCCCCCAAAGTCAGTTTCCGACAGCTTTAATGTGTCGGACCGTCCAAGTCCGAAAGACTGTTGGAATCCGACTTTCGGTCGGAGGCTTTCTGACTGACATTGTAATCAGGCACTAAGTTAGAATAAAAGAGTTAATTTTAATAAAGTATCTGATGCCAAAACAACATACATCCAATCCGGAGAATTGGAGTTATGAATTTTCAAGTGAAAAATAGCACCTGAAACATCAAAGCACCAATTGAAGACATCTAGTTAAACAGTAGCTATGGTATATTGTGGGAACAGATTTTACATAAGTTATTTCCACAGTCAATACTTAAATTAATCACTTGTTGTTTTGCATAATTTCACAAACCATGATTTATTTTGCTCATTGGGTAGCATAATAATCATCAATTTGGGTCCTGGTACCGGAATTGTGCATTAATGTTAACATTAAACATAGCAAAACACATACATAACAAAGCCGGGAAGACAATCACCTAACTTGTGCATACAAAAAATATAGTACAAAACAAAATAAATGTGATAACTAGAGTTTAGTCTTCTAGTTGATTCAAGGAGTGTGACTGCCCTCCTTATTAATTGCACAGTGCACATGGGATGTAGCCCAAAGGATGGTCTCACATGGAGGACAATCGTGTCCTCTGTTTTTTAGATGTGTGTCCAAAGCATTGCTTAATGTTTTAAAGAATGAATGACTCTTCCAAAAGATAGTATCAACGCATTTCGGCCCTTGTTACTGTGAGCCTCTGCAGGACATTGGAAGAACAGAAGTACCTATTAAATAACATATGTACAATGTAACCATATGTACAGGGGCTCAACAGAAGGTTACAAACCGGGTACAGGTACCTTAAGCTCCATCAATGCAGAGCCAGTTTTGATACGTAAAAAGTATTTTGGAAGGCTAAAATCAGCAATGGTTCTCTAAATCATTTGTACCGTGTAGACCAAGTTGTCATGCATTCCTTGCTATGGTGACTAATACAGCTGTGTATGGGGGTGTGATGAACAGTGCCTATGGGTTCTGTCTGGGGTGGTACAAATGTGAAACTCGACTAAGTGATGCTTGCACTTAACTGGCGGAATGTATTGTCGACACATGTATTGTTGACGTGTGCTCGGGTGTATACATAACTATCATCCATAGTCTCTGAAGGCTGTAACATCATGCCATGTGTCTAAATTTGAGATCAGTTACAGGTGGCCATGGCTAGTGCAGTTAAGGCACTTGGTGGCCGCATGGGGTGGTGTGAAAGTGATATTTGAGGCTTCTTAATCCAGACACTTACTGTTTGGGTGACACAGAAGGGTATAAAGGGACGAACACTGTCATTCACTAGAGTGTGTGATACAACAGTAGCTGTGCTGTTCCTCAGAAACAAGGGAATATACAGGTCATGCCGGTGTCATGCTTCATCATCTGGGCTGCTCCTCGTTGCAGCACGTACCCCACGCCGCCAGGTACCGGACCTGGCGGCGTGGGGTAGGTGCTGACGGCCGGAGACACGGACACTAGAGTGTGCCTTGGAGTATTCTAGGGCAAGGGGAACTGCAGAGAGCACCGAGTAGAAGAGACAGTCAGGCTCAAGTTGCAGCGAAAACTATGTCAATAAATGACTCCAAACTGCGGTAAGTTTCAAGTAGTTTATTCTCTCAGAAGAAGAGCGGCAAGCTCAAGTCTCGTCCACCGATAGGACAACTGTCAGTGGCCAACGGTAACCCATCTAATGTTGGAGTCTTTGCGCAGCGGAGAGAATGCCAACACAACACATCTTACCTTTTTATACACAGAGATGAAAAGATACAGGGTAAACCACTAGGTAAGCAGGTGAACACAGGACAAAAAATAAATAAAAGGATGAAACAGGAAAACATTTCATAGAACAAGAACGTCATAGTAATAGGCAATATAATTTTGTAGTTCACATACAAATAGATATGAAATCCTAGGCGCATGAATAGACGCTACCATAAATTGCAGATATAAAGTTCTAAAACAGGAGAACAATTAATGGTGCAGAAATGTGATAGTTAATCGACAACATAATCATTGTACTTGACAGGTAGTTTGATTTGTGTACCCAGACGTGAAAATTTGACACCACAGTCAGTTACAGAAGCAGTCTGCAACAAGCGGCAAAGGTGATTCACCCTCACACCTAACCACATTTTCTCCTTGTACCTCTTCAGGGGGTGTATCATCTGCTTGCACCAAGGGTGTGCCCTCCCAGGTGGTGTCCATAGATACATCTTCATCCTAAATCCATGAACTTGAAGAGTGACCAAAACCCCTCTTCCAAAACAAGATTTTATTGCATTTGGCAAGCTTGCTGAAATACCAAACCTTGCCGTCGTCTAACTCGGCAGAACATGACAAGACTTTCCTCACTCTTTTAGGTTCAGAAAAATGGCTGCTACCTTTCCTCATCAACCTACTGGACTTGACACGTACCCACTCTCCTTTGACTAAGGTAACGACCTTGGTACTCCTCTTTTTTTCAAAGTATTCCTTGTACATGTTGTGGGCTTTTTCTAGGTTATTTTTGACAATTTCTGGAGACCATTGACATTGCATTTCTTGGGACATCCATGCCAAGTTGTCTCTGGTGAAGCGATCCCTACCCCTAAGAATTTTGAAAGAGCTGTACCCCGTTACAGTGGGAGTGATGCAATATGCCCATATTAGCTTACTATGTTCTTGCTCCCACTACTTAACAGCGCAAATGGCAGCTTGAGTGCAGCACATAATGACCCTATTAAATGTCTTGGCTGCTCCATTACAAGTAGGTTGATAATAAGGGTTTTTCCTGCCTTTGAAGCCATTTCTTTTAAGGAAACAAGTACATTTTTCCGCCATTAATTGTGGTTAATAATCACTCAAAAGGGATTTGGGAATGCCCTCTCTCAAGAATACAGTTTCAATAAATTTGACAATATTAATAGTGTGAGAAGATTTGCAGATCTTCAATTCCAACCATTTTGAATACATGTCATATACCAGAAAGATAAATTTGGGTATCTCCTCCCCCATTTAGCATAGGACCCAAGATAACAATAGCCAAATCCTCCCACGAACCAGAAGGTGAAATTCTGCTACCTGAGGGTGGTCTTAACATCACCAGAGATTTATCAGAATTGCTGCAATGTTCACATGTTCTGACAAATTTTTCCATGCCATGTCAATACCGGGCCACCAATATGAACTCAATACCTTGGTGTCCCTCATATGAAAGCTAAGGGATTCTCTCTCTTAGGGACAGTGGGGAAACGATCTTGATATTCCTGAGGAGGAGTCCAGATCCCGAGACAGAAACTTCCTCTCCAAGCTCCCAAAAGTTCTTGCATTTCTTCTCAATAGTCATTTTGTCAGGCCAACTTTGCAAAGTGTAATCCAGTAAGTGGAGGGACATTCTATGGATGTGGGGAGTTGCAATGCTAGACCCTTCTCCAGTTATTACCTTCACAAGTGGTTTATGATCCGTACGTACTGTGAACTCCTTACCCACACAAACTGTCTGAACCTAGAAGTGGACCATACACATGCAAACATCTCACATTCTATAACAAAATCTTTTTCTCCCGGAGAGGTTAGGGAACTGGAAGCAGAAGAAATGATGCCCTCCACCCCATCACATGAAATCTAGAAGAGGACCGCAACCAGTCCCTTACCACTGGCATCCGTGGTAATTAACATTTTAGCTCTATTGTCAAAACTGGGCAGGGATATGGCACCACATATGCTAAGTTTGATAAGTTCAAATTGCCTTTGACATTCCTCACTCCATACAAACTCTTGTCTCGTACAAATGAGCTGTGTCAATTGGTAAGTTTTTTCTACAAAGCCTTCAACAAATTTAGCATAAAATTTGTCCAAGCCCAAAAATGACCTAACCTCCTCCTTACATGTAGGAGCCGAGGCATTCTTAATGGATTCAAGGGTTTCCTTTTTGTGGTGATGCCTCTGCGCCCTAATTCATGTCCTAATTAAGTGACAGAATGTTTTCCAAACTCACTTTTGTTGATTTCAGCAGTTAAACCACAAGCCAACAATTTGTCTAGTACATCGTGGAGTCTGCTCTCATGTTCTTTTGTTCTTGCCCAGGAACAATAGGTCATCTTGGAAGTAAGCTACACTAGGCAGGTCCTTGAAAAGTTTGTGCATGAGTCTTTGAAAGACTGCAGCAGCCGTGGCCAGTCCATATGGCATGCGGATGAACCTAAAACCTCCAACAGGTGTTTTGAATGCAGTTAGATCCCTGCTGTCAGGAGGTAAATTCACCTGGTGGTAAGCTGGAGCCAGGTTGATTTTGTAGAACCACTTAACACCTTTTGTGAGAGCCAGCAATTAATTTATTTTGTGAAGGGGAAATTTGGCCATAACAATATTTTTGTTGAGATCTCTCAAATCGATGCATAACCTCAGTTTGCCATTACTTTTCCTGCCACCACCAGTGAGGCTGTCCGCTTAGCACATTCTACAGCTTCTATGAAGTCTTTGCTCTCTTAATCGTTCAACTCTTTAGTAACTTCCTCCCTAACAATAAAGGGAATATTCCTCACTTTGTTTGACACAGGTGCAGCTTTCTTTTTTAAAACAATCCTATGGTGAAAGTTTTTTGGGACCCTATTTTCCCCGAAAACAACTCGTGGTATTGTTTTTTTAGCACATTCTTCAAATCCCACTCAATGTTGTTGACGCCCAGCACCTGCTCCACACTGTTGGGGTTCAAAGTAATGTCTAAGGCTTTTTGATCTACCCAGTCTAATACCACTCTAATACCATGTGTCCTACTTCAGACACGTACAGTTTAGCCATGGTCATTCTGCTATTACATGTAAAGGGTAAAACTCAAAATCCACACATTGGTATTTTCTCCCCTGTGAAAGTGACAGGATGAATTTCAGATTCAGTTAGCTGCTTATTTACTACTTTTGCAAACGTACTCTCCCATACAATTTTTTCACAATTGTAAAAGGCGAACCAGAGTCTGCAGTAATGCTTATTGTCACCCCTCCGATGTCCATATTGCACAATGGTTTATTCCTAGTAGCAGTGCATACGTTTAGAACAGGGCATTCAATACATAGTACACCCTCATCTTCATCAATTAGGCCTGCGTCAGACAAATTAGAGTCTGATTTGTTATCGACAAGTTTAACCCTTTGCATTCTTCCAGTTTTCTTCATACATACCTTGGCATAATGGCCTATTAAGCCACAAAATAAATAGTTAGCTCTAACTGCTGAGCAGTTCTTATCACTAGCAAGGTGCTCTTTACTACCACACCTAAAGCAAGATTCTTGCCTTTCCAACTGACTGTGGGCTTCTTTCTTGTGTCAGAACTGCTTGTAGCTTTAAAACACTTGCCTTTAGAAAGTTTGCAAATCACTGTACCCTCCTTTGTTTCAATCGAAGTGAATGATGAATAAGCTGCTTCGGCACATCTTTTAGATAACTCACTTTTTTAACTACTGCTACAGTATCCTTGAGTGATGAATCCCCACTCACCCAAAGTCTTTCTTGTGCATTAGTGTCATTGGTGTGGATGATGGCTTGGTCACGTAAGTGCCCAAATTTACATGTGATAGCTACATTTTCAAGAGCTGGTAAATAGTTTTCAACTGGTCCCAACTTTCCTTGATTCCTCTTGGAAAAAATTCAACCTATCTATGGCTATGCATACAGTGGGTAAGTAGTAGTGATCCAAGTCATCCAGTGCATGAACAAAAACATCTCCTTCATTTGCAGGTCCAGTCTTCCTTTCCATTTGGAGGTAGATGTGTATACTTTCTAGTCCCAAACTATGTAGTGAAAGTTTCTTTTTACATGAAGGTGTAAATTCTTCTCAACCTTCCTCTTCAATGTTGACAAGTAGTTCATAAAGTAGTCTTTCCACTCAGGCCACTTCATTTGTGGTTCACCAGGCCCGGGTAAAAATGGCAAGGGATGGGTCAGCGAAAACATTTGTGCACACATAGCTCAACAACTTCAGTAAGGATAATGCAGGGTAAATTACACCTACAAGATATCATAGCAATGCCCAATAAAACAAGCAAACAAAGATGTGTTTATCACCGTGACACACATTATTCCAAAGGAATGGTACTCTGTAGTGAGTGTGTCACTGGCGTAGAGATGTAATCAATAATAGGTATTAAATAAAGTGTGTGTATCACCGTGACATGCCAAACTCCACAGAAAGAATTTTAATGCATAGATGCACTGTAATGCACAGGATGAATTACTCAGGACAGCATGAACAAGGTGTGCATATCACTGCGACACACCAGAATAAAGGAATAGAGATATCCTGAAGATGAGTAGAATTGTAGCGCAAGGCTATGATGCTTTAAGGATTGTGTATCCTAGTACACACTAAGCGTGAAGGAATAGGTGCACCCAAAGAATATAACTTCCTCAGGGAAGGTGTGCGTGTCACCGTGACACGCCATGTGGAGAAAGTCGATGGACAGCAACGTCAAAAATAGACATGCAGTCAGTTCTCTGAGGAAGATGGCAAAATGCAGAAGAGAAGTGTGCGTATGCGCGGCTGAAGAGTTTGTGGGAGGATCAACCAACAAGCGGCAGGCAGAATCCTCCCCACACAGCTCACAAAGTACCTGCAATGTGCTCCGCTGTCCACACATTGTGCACCTCATGAACTCTCCGCTCTCCCTCTACACAGTAGCAGGCACCAAGATGAGGAACGGATGCCAAAGATCAACTGCAAGCACCTCAGATGGCGGTGCTGACGAAAGTGGAGTCAGCCGATGGAAGTCAGCACAGGAACCAATGTCGTAAGAACACACAAGGCTCCGAAGTCCAGAAGTCCCCAAATTGCGGCAATAAATGACTCCAAGCAGCAGTAAGCTGGCCGTAGGACAACTGTCAGTGCCCAACAGTAACCATTCAAACGTTGGAGTCTTGGCATTCTCTCCAAGCACTTGGTAGCAACATCGCGCAACAGGGAGAATGCCAACACGACAAAAACCTTTGTACACTTTTTGGGGGGCGAGAATCTGAGGGAGAGAGCATGAGTGAGGATTAAAAACAAGGTCTCTGTGACCTGAAGGCACAAAAAGTGTCCCAAGAAAACTTAAATTGCATTCAGGGCTCTCGACGCTGTCTGGGAGCTTTGCAGCGTGAGTCTACGTCTGCTGTGGCCCATTGATAAAAGTCGTAGTTGGAAGGGGGTGTAAGGTGTGTTGGGGAGAAATGAAAGCCTCAGGTTTCTGTGCAGCGAAGGAGGAGAAACAATGTGGTCTGTGTGGTCCAAGTTTTGCTTACAAGAATGGTGTAATCTAGGTGCCTATTAGAGGAAGTAGATGCGATTGCAGTCTTGAGGCTTCATTGGCTTGTGGAGATTGGCTGCACCAACGCGTGTGTCAATAGGGCAGGACGTTGCTGGCTACACAGCTTGTCAGACAGGTTTGAGGGGCTCATGAGGGAAGTGATACAGCACAGCATGTCTTTCAATGGCAGTAGGGGAGGCTGCACTTACTCAAAGTTGAGACAGGATCCCCTATGCTGCTTGGATGTGTTTGAGGCAAGCCTTCTCCGGCACATCATGGCAGTGCTGCTCTGTTAGCCAACTATGCGACAAGAGAAAAAAATATATAATAATGAGTGGCAAGGATCTATAATTCTGGTCACATGCAGCAGCAGATAGGGTTCACAGTTACTTGTAAGGCTCAGTGAGTACTCTGGGGGTCAGTCAAGTCAGCATCTTTAGGTTGGACACTCTAGTAGTTGCTCCAGGGTATGGGAGCTCAAAGGAGGAAGTCTAATATGTGAGGGCCTGATGGGTCACGTGATCCATGTGACAACCATGTCGGCCATCTTATAGTGTCAAAGCATTAAAATAAGCAATAATTATGTTGGTCTACTCATCTTGTGCATGCAAGTTATTTCAGAACAACTTGGCTAGGAAAAGGAGGAAAAATACCCATGTAATTGGCACAAGGATAAATAAATGGTCACGGCCAAAATGTTGAGATCATAGGCAGATGGAAAAGGTGCCAATTGGTAAAGTATACATATGTACTGGAGAATGCATATTGAACATTACATTTGTCATATAGATCAGACTGACTCCCACATGGATATGCACACAAATGGGTATGCTAAGTCAGTGTGCATATATTGCACATTTAGTCAAGATATCCAATAAACATATGAAAAGGATACAAATGCAGGGAACATATTTTAAAGGACAAAAACCCATCAATCATTATCATTACTAAGCATGAGTGATGACTATCTCTCACTGTATGGGCGCCGGGAGATATAGGTGTTACATGTGGGCTTATTGATCAAAGCCCACATCTCATCTAAGTTATTGAGTCCACTTGAGGCTGTAGCATCTGTTTCAATCATCTTGGCTTCTGTTCTGTTTAAAATAGTCTCAAGGGAGCCACCCCTGTGGTCCCTCTGCACTACAAAAAGTACAGTCCATTGGATGTCATTTTGTGTGTGGTTAAGAGTCTTAGCTAAAATGATTTTATTATGATTCTACAACAGTATTTTCCCAAGTTTGCATGGTACTGAAGAAGACATCTTGAGAATTACCCATATCAAAGAGCAGATTTTGTTTGCCCTCTATAAAAAAAAGAGCATGTGAATATTGGTGACCTTGAATGAAATATCGAATCTCTAAAGCATGCATTTGTTTTTTCCCATGAACGCAATTTATGCACTGGCTAACAATATGAGAAAAGTTACAATGTTCTCACATATTTCTGGCTCAGTCTATTTATGGAAATATCCCAGAATGTAAGTTCACATTGTTGCATTTTAATTTGCTCAATCAAATATTGTGTTCTACTGTCATTATTAACATCATATTATATAATCCAAAGTCAATATGAGTATAAAGTTAATTTTCGTGATTGTTGAAATGCTTGTAAAAGTTCAAGGAGACCCAATTCGTAATTGGCCAGGGACGTTTGGGTAATTGTTAAAATTCTTGGGCAAAAAAATATTTCAGGACATGTTGTGGTGAAACTATAAACTTGAGCAGGTGGGCCATTTTGTTTTCACTTTTTTGGCTGGTATAAAAATCATGCTGTGTTCTACCCCATATTGTGAAAGGACAAGGAGACCCAATTCGTAAGTGGCCAGGGACCTTTTGGTAATTGTACTTTTTTCTAAAGACAGCGATCCCTAGTCAAAAAATAGTTCAAAGACAATAAATATAGACCCAATCAGTACTATATTATTGAAATCAGGACAGATATTTAATGTGCAATCAATTCAATATATACAAAGAGTAAACAAGAAGCAGTTTTAGGTGGGACACAAGCCAGTATCCAACTTTAGATAGAAAGACTTACAACATAAAGTGAAGGGTTCAGGCAAGGGAAAATGTTTGTTTTAAGCACAATCCTCATAGAACAAACAGAATACACAGTAGACACCACTAGACACAAAATTGGACATTTTAAACAAGCGTATATGGTGTACAAGGTGTCAACAGCATTTCGATCCATTAATTAAATACTGAGATCATCTTCAGGACATTTTAGTAAGCATGCCTGTTTACATAAGACTTGCCTAGGTTAATGGCCAAGCTGCCTATGAAGGCAAGATAGAAAACCGGCGTGGGACCATTTAAGTAAAGGTCTGGGTGCAGGTACAAGGGATGATGTACCGAAGGGCTGAGACCGGGTAGCAGGGTTCCAAAATGATGGTAGTTCAAGTTGGAGCAAGCCGCTTGTGCGGGTTCGAGTTAGATTCTTGTGCCAGTGCAGTTAGGGAAGATGCAGAATGTATATTTAGCAAAATAAACCAGGCAGCGGATGTCGTCTCGAGAAGGGTTCTGGAACCTGCGTCTTCAGTCTTTCATCACACAATCATATCTCCGCAGTGTTTATACTAAGTATATTGTCAGACTAGATTATAGCGCTTGCAATGTTTTTATTTGTATAAAAAGTTATCTTAGCAATTAAAATTTCGGGAAATTTTCCGAAAGAACATACATATAAAATATATCCACATTAAAAGTTATTTACATACATTTTCAATATTTCAGAAAACTACATCACAGCTATTCTTGTACCAGCAAGAATGTTTCTCCCAAGAAAAAGAGAAAGAGAAAAAGAGAAAATACTCCCCACTCCTAATAATGACCACTATTTTCTCCCCTATTTTCTGAGCAGTACTAATGCTCTATTTTATATTTCTTTCGATCCAATAGCCCTTAATATCTTGTGCAGGGCACACAGTGCAGGAGTTCCCTTGTATCTATGGTCTCCCAGGCTTTGTTTGGATTCTTTCTGTGACAAAGGCGTCGACGCGTTTCGGTGGTTTAGGTCAATAGATATGGTGCCACCTTCTTCAGGACACTGTTTCATACGGGGATACTTCTTAAAATAGGCTCAGATATTTCTGCATGTACAAGAAATACATTGAACAGATTACATTAGGCTATGTTGCAACCTCATTTATAACATTTTAGACTGTTTTGATCACCGAATCCTTCTAGTGTACGCATGGTAGTATACTAAACATTTAAGGGCTCATAGATTACTCTTCTTTAACAAGAGTGCATACACAGATTCTTATAGATGCTACCCCTTGTACGGTACATTCAGACATCCAGTATCTGCTAGACATTTTATTATGATACCATTAGGGCACCTCAAAATCTTGCACCTATTTTTTTTCCGACCATTAGGGCACCTCAAAATCTTGCACCTATTTTTTTTCCGACCATTCTTTAAATATAGACTATGGCATTGTAAATTTCATTTCAGTCTGACAATATATCTAGTCTTATTTACAGACCACATTCATGCATCATACACTTTCTTCACACTTAGTGATTTCCACTGACCTTGCCAAACAGTGACGATGCTTGATGTAGCATGCCACGTGCACTTCCACGTGCACTTTGGAACAGTAGGATGATTTTCCAGGCTAGAATGGTTCTATATCTATTTTGGAAAAGAGAACATTATAAATAGTACTATATTTCTCTTCTCTTTTTTTTGTTTTCTATTTTTCTATTCTATTTTCTCATTACCTTATAGTAGGATTTCTGTGTGGATGAAAGAAGAGTTTCTTTTCCCCCTCCTTTCCTCTTATGAACACCTTGCAGTACATTGCATTGTGTAGGCGTTACATGTGTGGAGAGTGGGTGTTCCTATGCATCCACTCATGTATTTTAGCTCAGCCCCAGATTAACCAAGACAAGTTAAAGAGGGAATGCATTACAATCCTGCTTAGAGGCACAACTAGGAGGATTATCTTTTTTCTCTTTGTTTTGCTTCCTCTTTTGAAGTGTGATGCACTTCACAGCACACTTAGAAACAGGAATATGTCACTTAGAATTGTTTTTGTGCAGGAAGTTGTCCTTTCCTGCACAGCAACTTTTCGGTGTACACTGCAGGCACCCTTGCACCATGGAGCAAGGGTGACTGCTTTGGCGCTAGGCAACACATAGTGCTTCAACGCACTGATAGAGCAGGAATGTGGCATATATTAGTAAATATAGAGAATTCCTGCCCTCTTCAGTTGACACAGTGAAGACAATTGTCTTGCTGTGTTGCACTGCATCAAATCTTGATAAATCTGGCCCTTGGTTTCTGAGATAATGACATCTACGTTGTGGTTGATGGCAAGGATTACCTTATGGCGTGTCTGGATCTTTCCACAGCTTTCAATACTGCGGATTACTGCGGATGAACATTTGCTTTTATGCACACAGGCTGACCCAGTGACCATCAAAGGGTTTACATTTTTATTACCTTCCATTCTCAAAAAGTCTCCTTAGTTTGGTTTCAGTTTATCTCCAGACTTAACACCAGTTGATAGGCAATTATTTCCACCAAATTTCCAAATTATATCTATCACCTCCTGTAAGAAATAGAATTACTGTTTGAGGTTTTTGAAGGGGTAAAACCCTTCTCAAGCACCTACCATAATTCTTCTTTGGGTGAAGTCACAAGCAAACCCTAAATTAATCTGTGCTCAACCCTTGGGTAGCTTGGCATAGCGTATCAGGCTTAACTCAAAGGCAATTTATAAAGTATTTGTGCAACACGTCACATAGTAACACAGTGAAAACTCACCACAAAGGGATCTCATGCTATTTTTAGAACAATGGGAGAGGACTTGGCCTACTGGCTAGGACGGTCGACCTTGAATCGAGTCTCGGCAATGACCCTGAACATCCTGTGATTCTGAGAAAATCACTTATTCTCACCGTGTCTAATAAAAATGAATGTGTCCTCATGTAATGCAACTGGTGCTATGTAAAGAGCTCTGATACCCGATTCAGGTCAAGTTCGAGCTATATAAAACTCTGTAAAATAAAAAATAGAACAATAGAGTACTTTTTAATTAATAAAACAAGACCAAAACAACAAAAATCCAATCAACTGCAGATATTCATGTTTTAATTGTTTTAGTAAAAATTGCACATAAAAGCAAAAAGATCCAACTGTGGCTATCTTGTTGTGCAGGACTGGGACAAAGTCACAAGTTCCGGCTGAGCATGATGGAGCACAGGCCTGCTACAGGGACCCAGTTAGGCCTGCTGGCCAAAGTGCCTTAAGCTTGGTTTGCGGGGCATTGCAAGGATCCGCATCACAGATGCACCGTCCAGCGATGCATTGGTTCCGAGATGCAGCAAAACTGCAGGGGTAGGTCCTATGTTATTGATGGAGCGAGATTTGGAAATAAATTTATTTCAGCTCGCAAAGTTAAACTTCCATAATAAATAATAATATTAACATGTGTGGAGTGAATTTTTATTAACCAACCTAGAGTAAAATTACAAATCATTACATGCGGGAAACTAATATGTGTGCTCATATTTGTGCTTTATGTTGCATATGCATGTGTGTGTAAAATAATAAATTAATTTTGTCTATCGACTTTGTCAGAATTAAATGCGGCTGTTTTGTAATGGCATGTGCTTATTTCTGTGTGTTCATGTTTTGTTTTCTGTCTTAAATATTGCATGAATCTGTTTATTGCTTCATTTGCTTTTGCTAGGTAACATAGATTAATGGGTAATAATTAGCAAGTTGGGTGGGAAACAGAACAAACTTTATTTCTCACATTAATCGATGTTTTGTGTTTGTTTATATATTAGTTTTGAGAGTGGGCCTAAAGAAGATGGCTGCCAGCACTGCAGCCTTTGAGACTTGACCAGAGCAAACCTTTTACCCATGCGCAGAACATTTTGCTAAACTGACAATGTTTATGCAGAAGAAATCCTGGTCATTTTGAATGTGTTCTTGGTGACATTTCCAAGGACAGGACGGATGCTGTTAGGCCTGCCAAGATTAGGAAGAAAATGTTTCCCCGTCAAAAGTATCATTTTGAGGAAGCAAAGAGGATGGTGAGACTAAGAACAATAAGGGCAAAGATGAAGCCCCGGACTTGGTCATGAGTGTGTGACCTCAGAGTGGACTGACCTGGCTTAACCAATGAGACGTTTGGATTGACAGAAAAAATATACGATACTGATACTTTAGTTAGTTTGAAAGGTATAAAAACTGTTCCCCTGGGAGGGAGGGCGCGCTTGCTGCTCATCTTCTCCTGAGACCTGTTAGGCGTGACGTGCTGACGGACTTTCTTTGAAGCACGTAAGGATCAATAGGGCTAAATGACTTTTATTTTATCCTTTTAGGTTAAGTGAGTTTTAGACAGGGAAGTTAGGGTTTAGGTGATGGAAAATTGTTTATTCTTCTTTAATCATGCTAATTGATTTTGCTTGAAACTGTCTGTTCTATTTTGCCAATCCTCAAATAATGCTGCTATAATAAAAAGATTCTAATAAAATGCACTTTCCTTCAATAAATAGTTAATAAATAAGATTCTGAAAAAACAAGCTGGCCTTGTTATTTCACAGACGTTACCATCAGCAGATCCATTTGCCTAAGTGGCTTAATTCAATGCAAAGTTTTACAAAAACCATGGTGAATTCATTATACTGCAGTTGTATATAAATGTGAATATATTTTATGAATAGGTTTTATTAATTAGGTCACATGATTCAGTTGCCCAAAAATATGTTCCGTTGGTTTATGGGCCTTGTGAGTGTTTTATGATTAATGGTGAGTATTGTGGAGTTGGGTAGCGTTGCTTATGACATATTTTCTATAGGGGCGCTGGATCAATTCTCTGGTAGCAGAGTACGGTTGCTATGGTAACCAACATGTTACATGGTAATTACATAGGATCGATGTTTAACATATGTTGAGTTTGTTCACTTGTTACATGTAGTCGAAAGGTTTTTTCCTGCAGTATGAAAAATCCTAGTTGTGCTGGCATATGAGTGGTGTGACGAAGTGAAGTTACAGAGTGCATTTGTTCTGTTTCAAAAATAGTGGTATTATTATCACTAGTGTTGCGGACGTACAACATGAATTTAGGGATTTTTAGGTGTGCTAGGTAGAATGCGTAGTGAGGATTGTCTATGAAATCGTAGCTTTTGAGTATAGGGACTTGGAGCCTGTTTTAAAACTCACTGTGAAAAGAGTAGTAGAATTAAATTCGAGCTTGTGTAAAGGGTAAAGTGACGTCGTTTATTTTACTGGCAAATGTGGATTTCTATGGCTGGTTAAAGTCCTACCAAGATTTCATGTATGTTTGGTTAGGGAAACTTTCCGTTTGAAAGTGCATAAATGATTTTGTAATTCCGTTCGAATCAAACTTTGAATTGTTACTTTATGTACATTCAGAGGGAAATGAGTTTGTCATTGCTTGTTTGAAGGGTAGAGTAGCCATACTTTATCAGCGATTGAATATTCTGTGAGAATAGCGTCGTCTATTCCATGCAAAAGAATACTTGAATGATTGTATAAACTGTCCTTTTATTTTAGCGAAATAGACAAATGGTTTGTTTTTTCTGTTGTCATTAATTGACATTCATTGAAAAAGTGTTTTAAAATGGCGCTGTGAAAATATTTTGTGAAGGAGGGGTAAGCTCCAAGAGTGAGAGGCGAGAAGCTGCAGCGGCTGTGTACGTTACAGGGTCCGCGCTGTGATTGGCTAGCATACGTCACAGCAAGCGCACTGATTTGCTCAGGTGACTCTATTGGTTGAGCAAGGTGGTGACGTAGCTCAACCTGATTGGCTTGTTGGTGTTTTTCGCGCACGGATTGGCTGGTTTAGCGGAACAACAAGGAAATATTTACGATCATTTTAAATTAAACGGATTTGAATATGACATGAGTTATTATTACAAAAAAGAGGAGAAAAAGCTTACATGGCTTCAGAAATTGAAAAATATATTTTCACCCGATAAGAAAATTGAAACGCGAGGTGGAAAGTTACTTCATAAGTACAAAACACCTGCAGCCTATATGGAAGGTGAATATGGTTATCATACTTGTCTTTGGTTTGACAATTGGATGAATTATACCAAGGATGATGGTGTTTTGGTTTGGCCGGAGGATGGCTCATTTAATATGAGAATTTTGAAAAATGTAAGAGAAAAAATGATGGCTCTTGTGCCGAAGCCTAGACCAACACAATTTGAGGCTTTAGTTGAATGGGAGGATGAGATGTTTCAACTACAACGGGAAGCAAGTGGTATAGTAAGACCCCCAAAATCGACTTTGAAGAGAGAAACCCATGAGGATAGAATGCGTCGTTGGAGACAGGCAGACATGTGTGATGGTCTCTACCCAGTGAGAGTAATGATTACCGAAATACCAGGTCAAAAGAATACTCAAACGAAAAATAATATTGGAGACAGTGATTTAGAAGGCCCAGTCTTAGAAGAAATATATCTGACAAATAAAAGACAGATTCCTTTAAAACCAGCTTGTTCATGGTCTACTCCGATGGTTTCTACAGGAACCACACCAAGTGCACCTCCACTTAATGAGGAATTACCCAGATTTTACCGGAATAATACAGAAACTCCTGAAAGATTAGAAACAAGAACTAATTCTAGTGCATATGATGAAAGTAGAAATTTTCCAGAAACCCCAGTTTCAAGAAATTAGATTCCTCCCAGAAGCTTAATGGGTACTGGAAGGGATGAGGAAATTCCAAATACTTCAGAATACTTACGATCAAAAGAAGAATTAATTCGGCAATTGACTAAAGGTATGGAAGCAGGAACAGTTCCAGTAACGATTGGTCCTGTTCAGCCTGTTTTCAATCAGGGAGAAATTAGACATCCAGGTTTGACTATTCCATTAAATGCAGATATTCAGAAAGTGGCTGAAAAATTGTATTCGTATTTAACTGAAATACATCGAGAGAAAACAATGATGCCTGATTTAACTTTTAATCCAGGTTCATTATGCAGAACACCAATGGGTGCAGAGTCAGATACTGAATCTCCAGAAAAGAGTGTTGAAAAAACAGATTCATCCACAAAGCTTGATGTCGCAAAACTTAAAGCAGATTTGGAGGAATTAATCATTGGCACAATTGGTCCTGACAGTTGGAAGCATTATCAAGATGATGAATTATTATTCATTTGTAAAAGTGTACAGTGGAAAACGAAAAACAAATATGATCAATTAGAAGAATTGGCTGCAGAATTAGAGATTGATTTGAGTAGGCAGAAGAATTTGGGAAAACATTACAGATTGGATTTAACTGAAAAAGACATTGAAAATTTTAATACAATGGGAAGAATTGTGCATATAAAAGATTTGATTGCGTACATTAAGAAATTGGGTGACTTGAGCAAGTGGAGAGTGAAATGGACCAAGAAAAGAGAGGAAGAAAAAAGAGAAAGGTTGGCTAATCAGTATCCAATGGAAGAAATAGCAGGATGTGGTTATGCGCATGTTCCTTGGTCTAGACAAGACATTCTGTTGTTCACGAATGATTTTCCTCGGCTGAGAGAAAAGCCTGTACAATGGTATCGCCAGGTGGACAGATTTATAAAAGTGTTGAAAGTTCTGTGGATTGATCTTGATGGATTCTTTGATATTGTTGTTCCATCAGATCTCTGGACAGAGTGTAAAATTGCTGTAAGTTGGCCAAAAGTAGAACCAGCTCGAGATATAGCGACAGGTGCTCCAACATCAGAAGTCATGGGACTGTATGACAAAGTGATTTATTGGTTGAAAGGAAAAATTGCCCCTAAAGAAGTAGATTGGGTTAAAATTGATAGAACGAATCAGGAGCCGAAAGAATCAGTTCATTCATTCTATGAAAGACTGCTGTTGGTTTTTAAACAGTACAGTGGCTATGAAAAATTAAGTGAAAAGGACATGAGCCACTTTATATACAGATTTGTTTATGGCCTGAGACCTGAAATCGGTGATATGATCAAGAATGGTATTGTCGGTTGGCAAGCACTCTCAGTTGATGACATTTTAAGAAAGGCAAAATACTGCAGTGATGAGATTGATGCCAGGCAGAAAAAATTAAAAGAGAAGGCAATGTGGGCACAGGTGAAGGTAGCTAGACAGCAGATTGCAAATTTGGAAAATAAAAATGTAAATTTTAATCAGAATCAGGGTCAAGGAAAATTTAAAGGCGGCTACAATAAGCCGAAATTTAATGTTACCATTGAGGAACTGAAGCAAAAACTGCCTTGTTTTAATTGTGGAGAGATTGGACACTGGAAGCGCGAGTGTAAAAATCCGCCCAGAAATGTAAAAAATGCATCATTAAATCCACAGATGCAGAATGATGTAAATCTGCAGCAACAGCTACAGCGAAAGTTAAACGAGCTGAATCTTCAGCAACAGCTACAGCGACAGTTAGCAAATCAGCAGAGTCAGCGGAGTCAGATTCCACAGCCTCCTCTTCCTAACTGTGGAAGTGGGCAGAGGTTTAATACGGAAACAGGATTCAGTGGAGGCGATCAGGTAATAAGAACACAAAGAGTGAATGTGCCAAACGTTTCTCGACAATTTTTAATGACAGAAAGTGGTGGAAGTGATACTGAGGATTACTTATGACGGTGCCTGAGAGAGGGGGAAGAGTGTGTGCTTGGAGCCACTCTTGAGGTCGACCAGTCAGGTCCATTTGTAAATGGCAAAGTGAATGATGTAGAAATCACTTTCCTTGTGGACACTGGTGCTACCCGTTCTACTGTTAGATCAGTGGAAATAGAAAACCTCCCTCTCTCTGGTGAATCGATCCAAGTAGTTGGTGTGGCAAATCAGCAGATTAAAACAAGTTTGACGGAGCCTGTAAAAATTGAGATTGGCAAATTCAAAGATAATCACAGATTTGTAGTCTGTAATAGCAGTCCTGTAAACCTGCTAGAGAGGGACATCCTTTGCAAGATGAATTGCAAAATATATTGCTCACCGGAGGGTATTGAGCTTCAGACACTAGAGGAAGATGGGCTTTACAGATTAACAATATAAATGGTTGAAGCAGAGGAAAGCAAATTATTTCCCGTATTTGACAAAGATAATCTTCCAGAAGAATTGAAAAAGACAGTCAAAGCTGAAATTTGGGATTTATCCGGAAATGAGATGGGCCCGATGAAAAATGTTGATCCAGTAAAAGTCACAGTGAAGCAGGGATTAGATTTTCCAAACATTCCACAGTACAAAATGAAAGCAGAGACAATTGAAGGTGTCATTCCTGTGATTGAAAAATTCATAAAACAAGGTGTTTTAAAAGAAATTGAGAGCAGTCCTTGTAATTCACCGATCATGGGGATCAAAAAGCCAAACGGAACGTACAGAATTGTTCAAGACCTGAGAAAGGTTAACCAGATAGTTGTTCCTTGTTGCCCTGTTGTTCCAAACCCAGCAGTGATCCTTTACCAGATTCATCATGATGCAGAATGGTATACAGTCATTGATCTTTGCAATGCGTTCTTTACTGTTCCATTGCACCCAGACAGTCAGCAAATTTTTGCGTTCAGGTTCCAAGGTCGGACACTAGCATGGTGTCGTATTCCTCAAGGGTATACAGAAAGTCCATCTATCTTTAATCAGTTGCTAAAGAAATCATTGGAGAATCTAAATTTACCTGGAAGATCAACATTAGTTCAGTATATTGATGACTTACTCGTAGCAGCAAAAACACGAGATAATTGTGTTACAGATACAATTACTCTTTTGAATCATCTGGCAGATGAGGGACATAAAGTGTCACCTGCAAAATTACAGTTTTGCAAACAAGAGGTAAAATATCTTGGTCACAGAATTGCAAAGGGAACCAGACAAGTGACAATTGAAAGAATTAAAATGATACAGGGAATGCAACCTCCAAAAACACAGAGACAGGTCAGAATGTTTCTAGGAATGGTCGGCTATTGTCGTCAATGGATTAGTGGATTTTCAGTAATTGCGAAACCACTGCAGAGATTGACAAAATCAGATATAAAAGATCCAATTGTTCTAACAGAAATTGAGATGGAAGCTTTTGAAAAATTAAAAAGAAGCTTATGTGAAGCACCTGCTTTAGGTATGCCAGACTATGAAAAGGAGTTTGAGCTGTATTGCAGTGAGAGAGAAGGGCGTGCATTGTCTGTGTTAATACAGAGGCATGGAAAACTGAGAAAACCAATTGCAGACTTCTCAGCAGTACTTGATCCAGTTGCGAAAGCATTACCAGGCTGCTTAAAAGCAGTAGCTGCAACAAGTGTGAGCCTTGAGCAAAGTGAGGGAATTGTAATGGGATTTCCTGTAAAAGTCTATGTACCCCATTCAGTTGAAATTCTTCTTACCAGAAGCAAGACGCAGCACCTGACAAGTAACAGACTTACAAGATACGAGAAAGTTATTCTGGGATCAGATAATGTCTCGATAGCGAGATGTGTGAATTTAAATCCTTCCACATTATTGCCTGATGGTAATGTAACTGAAATAAGAAATGAAAATTACATTGACCATGAATGCTTGGATGTTTTGGAATATTGCACCAAGCCAAGTCAGGACATTAAAGATGTTCCTTTGCCTGAGTCAGATTTTGTTTACTTTGTTGATGGTTCTTGTCTGAGAACAGAGGAGGGCTTTTTGAGAGCAGCATATTCTGTCTGCACAGTTGCTGATGTTATTGAAGCATCATGTCTCGAAGGAATTCATTCAGCTCAAGTAGCAGAATTGATTGCTTTGATTCGTGCATGTGAAAGAGCAATACATTTAAAAATCACCATAATAACTGACAGCCAATACGGATACGGAGTTGTGCATGATTATGGACAGCTCTGGTCTCAGAGAGGTTATTTAACCTCTGCAGGTTCTCCCATCAGAAATGCAAAATTAATTAAAAGATTAATTGATGGCATCCAATTAACAGAAAAGATTGCTGTCGTGAAATGTGCAGCACACAAAAAGGGAGAGGATTTCATCACAAAAGGAAATGCTTATGCGGATGAGATTGCTAGGTATTGCGCTAAAAACAATTGTTCAATTAATCGGGAGAAAAATGATGAACATGTTCTAAATTCACTAATGCTAACATCAGTAGTTGAAACATGGCAGGGATTAAAAGATTTACAAGATGAAGCCAATGATGAGGAGAAAAACACATGGTTGAGAGCAGAATGTAAACAGCGAGATGAGGATGGAATTTGGACTTACAAAGATGGCAGAGTAGTTTTACCAAATAGACCAGGATGTATCATGGTCTGGGACATATAGGAAGAGATTCTATGATTAGACTTTTGTAGACAGACTTGGTTCAATACAACGTTTAGAACTATTGCAGAATCTCTTTGTCAAAGGTGTCTGACTTGCCAACAAATGAACCCAATCAGAAAAACAGTTGTGGGAATGGGAACCATAGGACGGGAGGGTGGTCCATTCACCAGATTGCAAATGGATTTTATTGAAATGCCACCACATAACAAATTGCGTTATGTCCTTGTAATAATCTGTTTGTTTTCAAGATGGGTTGAAGCGTTTCCTACGCGCCATAATGATGCAATTACTGTTGCAAAATTACTTTTAAGGGAAATTATACCTAGGTACGGTTTCCCGGTGACTTTGGAAAGTGATCGTGGAAGACATTTTGAAAACAGATTGTTACAATTGATTTGTGAAGCTTTACACATAGAGCAGAAATTACATTGTGCATACAGACCAGAAGCATCAGGTGTTGTTGAGCAAGTAAACGGAACCATTAAGAACAGACTTGGCAAAATGTGTCTAGCTACAGGTATGAAGTGGACTGATGCACTTCCACTTGTTCTGATATCTTTGAGAAGTACCCCTGATAAAAAGACAGGATTAAGCCCACATGATATTCTTATGGGCAGGGTCATGAGACAAGCATTTATACCTGTGGGAAAGTTGATGACTATTAATGATGGCGTCAATTTGGAGTACTGCAGGAATCTGTCTGATGTAGTGACTTCTGTGTCTAATCAGGTGGGAACTGAAGTGCAAATAAGAGAAAAAGAGCAAGCACATGATCTGTTACCAGGTGACTGGGTAAGGACAAAAATTAATCGAAGAAGAAATTGTCTGGTACCCAGGTGGCAGAAACCAAGACAAGTCATTCTTGTTACAACAAATGCAGTGAAGTGCAAGGGTCTGAAGAGGTGGATCCATGCAAGCCATACTATTCGTGTGCCTACACCTGAAAACTCTGATGAAGAAAGTGACACCGCAGCTGATTCAGATTCTGAAGAAGAACCTGAGAAAAATCCAGAACCTGAAGATCGACAAGCAGGTCGACATCTGGAAAAATCGACTGTAAATGGAAAATTGAGTGAAAAAGATTTAGAAATTGTGATTGTAGACTCTGAAAATGATGAAAATCTGCTAGAAAAAGAAGCAGAGGAGGAGTCTGATCAAGTTGTGATTCAAGACCAGGGGAGTATTGAAAAGCAGAAAAGAAGCTCTGAAAGCAGGAACAGGATATCTGAAACTGGGAAGTTGGAGGTAATTGAAGAAGAAGAAAAAGAATTACCAAGTACCAGTTATAAAGATAGAGTTCCTAACGGAGTGAAATGGCCGAGTAAAGAAGTACCTGAGTCAAGAATCCAAATTTCTGACAGCGAAACTGAAGAGAGTGATGAAGAATCACAGATAAGAAATTTCAGAAAAAGGGCTTGGAGTGTAATGTGACTGAGCCAAAGAGAAAATTACAGAGAAAAGGTGATAACTGGCCGAGTGAAAATGAAGGTCTGAAATTCAGATTGATAAAGAAATCAAAGGAGCAAGTCAATGAGATTTCAAGTCAAAAAGATCCTGAAAAGAAAAGTGAGGCAGGAAAGAAAATAGAAGTCATTAGCAGTAGGGCAAAGAGAGTTATAAAACCGAACCAAAAATATAAGTCACCTGAGTGGACTTATATAATTATTCCACCTGTAGTGGAGGTGAACAGCAGTAGTCAGGAAGAGATTGAAGACAATAGTGACAATGATTGAAATATTTTTCTGTTAAAATTTAGGGTTTCTGTTTTTGGCGTAAGGCTGAAGAAATTGAGTTAGGTGACACAAGGTCGAAGAAACTTTGTTAGTTGGAAAACAAATTGTGACGCAAGGTCGAAGAAAAGTTGTTAGAAGGTGGGTTTTGTTAAAAAAAAAAATTAAAAAGGGGGGTATTAGAAATTTAGACAATTTTAGACATTTTTTTAAATTTTTAGTTTTTGTATTCTTTGCAAGGCTCTGTGAAAATGCCTTACGTTTTTGTTAATAACAGTTCAAGGTGTTCTAAGAGATGTTGTAAGATGTCCTCAATTTGTGTGATTTTAATAATCTTGCTTTGGTTAGTTCTAGCTGTCATTTTCCCTTTTGGATTTGACAAGGAAAAGTATAAGGTCAATATGACAAGCAAAGCTTCAGTTAATCAAGACCAACAAAGTGCAACAAGCAAAACTAACAGAGTTATTGATCACAGACCAGAAATACATCAAGATAGATCTGTTGGCGATTTTCTAGCAATACTTTTTCCAGACTCCGGGCTGAATATGTGAAGGTCATGGAGGTCAAGGACTGTTATATTTGTGGGAAATAACCTGCAGTGTAATAGCTAGCTTATTTTATCAAACTGCCCGTTTGGAGTATTATTATTCCAATTATGATGACATTTTTGCAAATCTGAAAATTGAAAACAGCTTAAATAGGCACAAACAAGCAAAACAGATAAGGGAATTTTTCATTGTGACTAATGAACTCACCTATGAGTATGCTTTTAGAAATAATTTGACATGCAAATTGAGAGCTGAGGAAAAGTCTTTCCTGAATCTAGTTGAGGAGAGAACAGCGATTTACAAAAGAAATTAAATGATCAAACAGACTAAATCCAAATTCTGGCAGTTAGAGGACGAAAAGCTTAATGGCAAATCATTTGAGAATGTTGCTATACACATAGACAAACCAATTAGTGGTAAATTTTGTATTAGAAGAGATAACACTTTATTTGACAATTATTTTGTGGGAGCAAGCCATTGTGCGGACACATATCAGATCATGGGGGGTTGGGGATTCAAGGGTGGCAAAGACCCAGTTTTTCCTGGAATTTATTTTGTTTGTGGAGACAAAGCTTACTATAACCTCCCTGATCACTGGTAGGGGACGTGTTTTGTTGGACTTGTCTTTCCAAAGATATTTCATGTTGACAGAAATGCAGAAGGTTCATTTGAAATTAGCAATCATGTAAATAGGTTTAAAAGAGAAAGTTTCTCAGAAATTTTGGGAGACATCTTTGAAGCAGTAATACCTTTTGTGGGTATAACCCTGAATGCAGGTAGAATCAGAAAATTGCCTACAATTGTTGACAGATTGTCAACTGACACAGCTAGTTGTTTCCAATTGGTGGATACTGAGGTTATTGCTATACGGTCCATGGTAATGCAGAATCGTCTTGCCTTAGACATTCTGCTAGCAAAAGAGGGAGGAGTTTGTGGCATTTTACATTTCCAACACTGCTGCACCTATATTCCAGATGAGAGTAGGAATATTGAAATGTATATCAAAAATATTACAGAGTTGCAATCAAAAATTGTACCCTTGGAAGAAGATGATTTTTCAGAACGTTTATCCAAAAGATTTGCAGCAATCAAAACCTGGTTTCAAGAGATTGGTGGTTCAATTCTTGGTAATATACTGACACCTTTATTTGTTATAGTTTTTGTGATCAGTTGCATGTTACACAAGAGAAAGAAATACCTGAGGGAAAAGAAGAGAATCTACAAGATCAGAAAGGAACAGAAGAGAGAGAGATAGAACTGGAAGAGTTTCGTAGAACTCAATATGAGAGTTGCAGATAAACAGCTGAAACAAGTCTTTAGAAATACTAATACAGTGAAATTAAAACATGTTCATTTATGAGATAAAATTTGCTAAATTTTTGGGGTATAGTTTGGTGATTTTGAAATCACCAGATGAGGGAGTTGATGGAACGAGATTTGGAAATAAATGTATGTCAGCTCGTAAAGTTAAACTTCCATAATAAATAATAATATTAACATGTGTGGAGTGAACTTTTATTAACCAACCTAGAGTAAAATTGCAAATCATTACACGCGGGAAACTAATATGTGTGCTCATATTTGGGCTTTATGTTGCATATGCATGTGTGTGTAAAATAATAAATTAATTTTGTCTATCGACTTTGTCAGAATTAAATGCGGCTGTTTTGTAATGGCATGTGCTTATTTCTGTGTGCTCATGTTTTGTTTTCTGTCTTAAATATTGCATGAATCTGTTTATTGCTTCATTTGCTTTTGCTAGGTAACATAGATTAATGGGTAATAATTAGCAAAGGTGGATGGGAAACAGAACGTACTTTATTTCTCACATTAATCGATGTTTTGTGTTTGTTTATATATTAGTTTTGAGAGTGGGCCTAAAGAAGATGGCTGCCAGCACTGCAGCCTTTGAGACTTGACCAGAGCAAAACTTTTACCCATGCGCAGAACATTTTGCTGAACTGACAATGTTTATGCAGAAGAAATCCTGGTCATTTTGAATGTGTTCTTGGTGACATTTCCAAGGACAGGACGGATGCTGTTAGGCCTGCCAAGATTAGGAAATAAATGTTTCCCCGTCAAAAGTATCGTTTTGAGGAAGCAAAGAGGGTGGTGAGACTAAGAACAATAAGGGCAAAGATGAAGCCCCGGACTTGGTCAAGAGTGTGTGACCTCAGAGTGGACTGACGTGGCTTAACCAATGAGACGTTTGGATTGACAGAAAAAATATACGATACTGATACTTTAGTTAGTTAGAAAGGTAGAAGAACTGTTCCCCTGGGAGGGAGGGCGCGCTTGCTGCTCATCTTCTCCGGAGACCTGTTAGGCGTGACGTGCTGACGGACTTTCTTTGGAGCACGTAAGGATCAATAGGGCTAAATGACTTTTATTTTATCCTTTTAGGTGAAGTGAGTTTTACACAGGGAAGTTAGGGTTTAGGTGATGGGAAATTGTTTATTCTTCTTTAATCATGCTAATTGATTTTGCTTGAAACTGTCTGTTCTATTTTGCCAATCCTCAAATGATGCTGCTATAATAAAAATATTCTAATAAAATGCACTTTCCTTGAATAAATAGTTAATAAATAAGATTCTGAAAAAACAAGCTGGCCTTGTTATTTCACAGACGTTACCATCAGCAGATCCATTTGCCTAAGTGGCTTAATTAAATGCAAAATTTTACAAAAACCATGGTGAATTCATTATACTGCAGTTGTATATAAATGTGTATATATTTTATGAATAGGTTTTATTAATTAGGTCACATGATTCAGTTGCCCAAAAATATGTTCCGTTGGTGTATGGGCCTTGTGAGTGTTTTATGATTAATGGTGAGTATTGTGGAGTTGGGTAGCGTTGCTTATGACATATTTTCTATAGGGGCGCTGGATCATTATCATCGAGGATATTGTTGATGAGTGCTTGCAATGCAAAGCCTAGTGTTGGGGATACGTCGCTTAGTTGAGGCAATGCACCAGTTCCCAGGAACTACGAGGCTGAGATGCACAATTTTGCGTCATAGTTGAGGTTGACGTCAATGAGGGATGTAAGGGCCAGTGCCGAAGATGCAACACAGAGTGGTGGTTCTTACGCGCAACTGACTGTGGGGCGATGTGTGTCTTTATGCGGGTTCTGATCCATGCAGTAGCAGCAATGCACTGGTTCTGCTCCATGTTGTGCTGTGTAGCAGAGTAAAAGAGTCAGTTCTGCTGAATCCACAGAGGTTGGCAGAGCACCTTAGTCCACTTTTCAAGGGACACTGAAGTGGCACCACTTGGCAGGGTAGACTCACAGTCCAGGTGGTTGAAGCATTCTGTCCCTGAGGCTCAAATCAGGAGGTCAGCCATGTAGCCCTTGGAGTCAGTTTGGGGTCTTGGGTTCACCAGTTGCAGGTCCAGTCCTTCTCAACCAGGCAGCAGGTGAACACAGAAGGCCAGCAGTCCTTCGGAGCAGCAGTCCAGCAGACTGGTAGTCCTTTAAGAAGCAAAGCAGGCCTCCTTCCTGGCAGAGTACCCACAGGTCTATACGTTTACTGATGAGTTGATTTCTTTCCCTGCCGTGACTTCAGACTATCTACAGTGGATATGCATTAATTTGTATGGAGGCAGGACACAGCCTATTCAAGTGTAAGAAGGGGTGGTTCCACCTCTACCCTCCCATTCTGCTGGTGATTGCCCATCCAGGCACACCTAAGCTCTCTAGCAAGTGTGGCTGTCTAGGAGGAATACACAAAGCACAACTGTCAGCTACACCCACTCATGTTACCCAGGGTCAAGCAGCAGGCACTACATGGCTAAGGCAGTAAAATGCAAACTTTCTAATTGTGGCATTTTCAAATTATTTATTTAAAATCCGACTCACCGTAAGTTAGGATTGTTATTTACAATCTCAAAGACACTAAACATGAACCTGGTCCCATTTGGAAATCCCTTATTAAATGTAATAAGGGAACTCCAATGTTATCCTATGGAAGATGTAGGCATTGCAGTAGAGGAAACCAAATGTAAGAGTTTTTCACTACCAGGACTTATAAACTTACAAGAATATCTCCTACTTTTTAAATACACTGTACATTGACCTCTGGGCTGTCCAGGGCCTTCCCTAGGGATGTCTTATGTGCATTAAAAAGGAAGGTTTAGGCCTGACAAAATGTTCCTATGGCCTAAATGACAGTTTAAGATTGCACACACAGGCTGCAATAGCAGGCCCGATATATGTTAAAAGGGCTATGTAAGTGGGTGGAACAATCACTGATGCAGGTCCACTACTAGCAGATAATGTGGGAACATGGACACATGTAGTGCCACTGTACTAGGGACTAATAAGTAAATTAAATATGCATGTTGTGGATTAGGAAATGTTATCATGTTTTTAGGATGGTGCACATGCACTTCAGCACTGATTAGCAGTGGTAAGTGTGCAGAGTCCTAAGGACAGGAAAAGTGAGATCAGCATAAACTGAAGGAAGAAGACAAAAACTTTGGGGGAAGACCACCAGAAGGCTGACAGTTCACCATTACTACCAATCAGACCATTCCAAGCTACTAATAAATCAAGTGGGTTACATAAATGTGAAAATTTCAATTATTATCTTTGGAAGACAGATCGCAACAATTTAGTAGCACACTACCTTGCAAGATAAAAATACAGTTTGCTCTCAACTACTGGTAGCTTGGGCACAAATAATAAGGTATTTTACCCCAAAAAATATACATCTTATGTTTAGGGAGTAGCTAAACAACGTCAAGATATAACACACTAACACACTAACATTCCAATATCAATTTAGAAGAATTATAGACAATGCACTGGACACAATGGCACAAAAAAGAAACTATTGCATCACTGTTGGTAGCTTTACCGGGTAGCAGGGCAATTCCGAGAGATAATGCTTGTTGTTATATTTTAAATAAACCTGTTCAAACTACAATATGAATATGAAATTAAGAACTTTAATGTTAACTTCAAGTTTAAATAAATTTAGAACAATTTGTTAACACGCTATCCAAAATAAATATAGGTTTACTATTGAAGGTAGAACCCACTAAGAATATTCACCACTGGTACTCTCCCTACATATATAGAGAACTTGAGGGGAAGTCAGTTACCTGAGTACTGCTGGCTGCTTTTTTTAGCTAATGTCAGTTGCACATCAGTATGACAAGTCGCTTATGAGACCCTAATTGAGAATCATGCAGATATATTTTCTGAGATGCCAGTTGCCCTGAATTTCCAGTTCAGATCTGTATGCCAATAGGTATATCCACCAATTATAAGTTAAAGCCCACAGAACGGGGAATAACTGCATGAATACAGATTTACCAGTGGAATTCCAAACAAAATTCCCAATTTCATGAGCATTAATGCATACATTTCCCACATGTTCTAAGCGTTGGTAACCATGTGTGGGGGACAATGTAAGGAAAATAGTAAAGGGAAGGGAATTATATAAGATATATATTTGTTATTTTATTTTAAGATTCATTTTAGATTTGTTTTAGATTTTGGGGTTTCCTGAAGGTTTGGGGAGTAGTGCTTTCCTTCAAATATATTTCAAACAATAATAGTTAATTATAATCTTTTCTTTTTTTTTTCATTTATTTATTTAAAATTGTCTTTACTTTCAATGGGTATGTTTCCTAAATTATTCTATATATTTGAATACATAGTGGTCATTTTGAGTTTTGAAGAGTTTAAGAGTCGGTACTTAATATAAAAGGTATGTTAATCTATATGATATGTGTTTGAAATGGGGTTTCTGGTTGGCTAGTGTATGCACCCAAGCCAGGGAGAACCCACCACTCTAGTCGAGTTAAGGAGTTACACACCCAAGATAACCTATGGTCACCCCCTTGGTAGCTTGGCAGAGCAGTCAGGCTTATCCCAGAGACAATGTGTAAAGCGTTTGTGAGGAAAACACACACCAGAGACACACTACACACACCACAAAAAGAGACTCCACAACAGCTTATATACAATTATCTCATATATTATATATAGAACACATAGACCACAATCACATATATCACTTTGCTAACTAGGCATTTGTCATTACGTCACACAGATCATAATCCCTTTGCCAACTAGGCAATTGTCATGGCATCACATTTAGTGCAATCAAGCAGATATCTATAAGAAGCACAAGTCATAAAACCATCATCACTGTACGTAATATGTAGGTCCTGACAGAGTAGCCCTTATTCTGTCAATACACTGTTGTGAGAACACATGTATCATTAACCAGGGCACCATATGTAGTCTTTACCACCCATAAATCATAACTGCTGGGCCTACCATGCCAGCTCTGGAAAGGTGAGTAAACACAACATGTACCCCAACATCAGGGCACGAAAGCAGCAATTAGATGGGGAGAAAAAACACATAAATCCCCCTAAAAATTGCCAGTAAATTCAGCAATAACTCATTGGCCACAGTAGCACCTATGCACCTATTATGGGTCTTACAATAGTTTACTGAACAGGGAAAAGAGTGGCACGTTTTCTCAAGGCAACCGGGGGCCTCCATTGAGGTTGTAATACCAGTCCATGCCATAGGGTAAGTGTCAGGACGGGTGTGGGCATGCACATACTGCTACCATTGGTGGGGAGACCTCGTTGGGCCCCCTACAGGACAAATGGGTGGTCCAGCGATCAGGGACTAACACATTTCCATTACCTGCGCCCGATTCATAACCCAACAACAAGTCCCCTCACGTTGGGTGAGTGATAATTAAACGTACCAAATATGGATTACCAATCATCCTCGCATTATCTTTGTGGTGATGCGATCTGTATTCATGTAATCAGGGTTTGGCAAACTAATACCAGAATCTAGAAATGCTCATTATAACAAAATCAATAACGCTAATAAAGACAAACTTACTTGTAAAGTTATAATGCTTTATCTAAAATATTGGGATTGCTCATCAATACAACACAGCACATATTATAAATAATCATACAGAAGAATAAATGAGAACGACAAAAGAACATCTCAAGAACAATGTAATGAGTGGATAGGCGTAGAGACAAAGGATCAGAGATAATAGTAATTTGCAAAATAATTAGGCAAATTCAGATATCATACTAACCAACAAAGGAATTAAGGAAAACTACTCTCAGGCCATGAGAGAAGTGAGGCCCCTCAATTAGAGTTTGAAGAGCAAATACTAAGTCAGGAATCAGTAAACAGGAATCAGCCAGCCCAATAAAGAATAGGAGACAGCAACGCAGCCCTCTCCTTTCGCAAAGTAGAAAATCATACAACCTCCTAAACCCCTCCCACCGGGTACCTAATATTATACTGTAAAACCCAAAAGGCCAACCCACATTGTATCATAACATGAAATTTCTCTTTATTTTATTTTATTTTATTTATTTAGAAGTTTTCTATAGCGCTAACAAGACCCGAAGGTAGCAGAGCGCTTTACAGTAAAGGGAATGAAAAAAAGTGAACAACATGACACGTAACAAGTAAAAGCGATCAACGAACGACAATTTGGAAGGAGGAAAAGTTCGGACAGCAGGACTTCTTGGTAACAGGATTCAGAGTTACCACATAGTTCCGGGGATGCTTCCTGATCCTAGTTACCCACAACCTAGGGAACAGGTAAGGAACAAGGATTTGAGTTGGCTCTTGAATTCCGCATAAGACGGTATGGTTCTGATGTGCGGGGGGATGGAGTTCCATATTTTGGGGGCATTTCCTGTGAAGGAGCAGTCTGCAGTTCTCTTCTTTCTGGTTTTTGGTAGGATGAGCAGCAGGGAGTTGGAGCTTCTCAAATTTCTAACTTGGCCTGCTTTTTTTAGCTTGTTTGCCAAGTATTCTGGTTTGTCGGTATGGAGGGCCTTGTGGGTTAGGCAGGCCGTTCTGAAGGTACTACGCATTTCCACAGGGAGCCATTCGAGTTCTTTGAGTGCCGGGGAGATGTGGTCAGATTTTTTTCAGCCTGTGATCATTCTCGCTGCCGCATGAAGTGTTGTTTTTAGTGGGGCCAGGTGCGATTTGGGGATGCCTGTTAGGATTGAGTTCCCATAGTCCAGTCTTGATAGAACTAGAGATTGCGTGGCTAGTTTGAGTTCCTTGTTGGGAATGTAATGTTTGATTTTGTTCAGAAGTCTGAGGTTAAAGAATGCACTTTTCGCTGAGTTCTTGATGTGATTTGTCAAGGTTAGTTTGGGGTCTAGGGTGAAACCCAGAGATTTTACGGAGTCAGCTAGCGTGAGATTACCTTTAAGAGCATCGATCGACTTCAGCCACTCGGTGATTTGAGGGTTGTCTTCTTTGTTTGAGATGAGAAGTGTTTCAGTCTTGTCGGGATTGAGTTTCAGGTGATTCTTTGTCCGCCAATCTTGAACATCATTAAGGACATCGTTTAGTCTGTGGATGTCATTAAGAGAAAAGGTTTCCAGGTAAATCTGCGTGTCATCCGCTTGGAGGTGGAAGTGGATGTTGGCATTCCTGAGTAGCTTGGCGAGCAGTTCCATATAGATGTTAAAGAGCTGAGGAGACGCACTGCTCCTTGATGGACACCCTTGTTGACTTGCTGGGTTTCGGAGGTGAAGTTCTTCATTTTTATTATTTGCCAGCGGTTATGTAGAAAGGAGGAAAACCACTTGAGAACTACCTCGCCGAGGCCAGCTCTTACTTGAAGAGTCTTGATGAGGAGCTTATGGTCCACCGTGTCGAAAGCTGCGGAGAGATCAAGGAGTATGAGGAGGCAGCACTTGTCTGCGTCAAGAGAACCCTGAATGTCGTCTATGATGTTCAGCATCGCAGTTTCTGTGCTGCGGCCTTGTCTGAAGCCGGATTGGAGGGGGTCCAGGAGATTGATGTTGTCCAGATGATGCGTCAATTGCAGGAGTACGCAGCGTTCCAATGTTTTAGAGAGCAAAGGGAGGTTAGATATCGGTCTGAAGTTGTTCAAGTCAGTTGAGTCAAGACCGGGTTTTTTCAGCAGAGGGGTGACTTGCCCCATTTTTAGAAAATCGGGGACCACTCCGCTTTGTAAGGAGCTGTTTATGATTTTGCCCCAGATAGGTGCTAAGGTGAGCTTCATTTTTTTGATTAGTGAGGGAGGAATGGGGTCTGAGATGTGTGCCGATGGTTTGGAGGTCGAGATCAACGAGATTATCTCTGTTTCCCGGACGGGGCGAAAGCTTAGCCAGAGGAAGGGAGAGGAGCCGGATGGGAGGGCCTGTGGGATAGCCGAGTTGCTCTTCTGGAGGTGTAAGTTATTGATGTCTAGGGATAATTCGATTTTTAAGACCTTATCGTTGAAGAAGTTGGCGAAGTTATCGCATAGTTCTTTGGACGCCTGCAGCGGTGAGGGCAGAGGCTTGGATGTTTGTTGTCTGATTATGTTGTAGAGCTCCTTCGGTCTGTTTTTGGATTTGACTAATGCCTCACGGAAGAAGCTGGATTTCTTGTTTTTGATATGGTTGTTATACTTCCTACGGGATGATTTTAGTTGGAGGCGAAGGATGGCGGTTGGGTTGTTTCTCCACTTTCTTTCTTTGGCTCTCAGGATTCTTCTTTCTGCATTGAGGTCCGCGTTGAACCAGGTTCTAGATGGGGTGGCTCGGATTCTTTTGAGCTTTAGAGGAGCTAGATTGTCGAGAATGGAGACTAACTCGGAGTTATAGTGGTCGATGAGATCATTGGTCGAGAGGTGCAGAGTGTTGTCTGGAAAAAGTGAACTTAGCTGACCTTCCAGGATATCTTGGGGAACTTGGGAGAGGTTTCTCGACCATTTAGGGGGGTCTTGAGGAGGTTTAAGCGAGATGGTGGGGTGATTGATATGAAATAAGATCATATGATGATCTGACCAGTCAACGGGAAGTATGTGGTTGACCGTGATTGAATTATTTTGTGCAATGATGGCATCCAGTGTGGCTCCTTTGTAGTGGGTCTCCTCAGCAGGGTGTTGAGTAAGGTTGTTATCAGCGAGGAGGCTGGATAGCGATCTGATTAGAGGGTTATGAGTTTCGTTCCATCGGAGATTCAAGTCACCAAGAATTAAGTTTTTGGAATCGCCGAGTGCAAGTTTGATAGTTGTTCTCCAAACTCATTGTTTCTGCCCGGGGGTGATAGAGTAGGTGGCACAGTAGAGAGTTGTTGTCTTTGGTCTTGATGACGGCGGATAGACATTCAAATGAGTCGTACTCGAAGGAGGAGGTTTCTGTGATGCTCCAGTTGTCCTTGTGGATGATAGCGACCCCACCTCCTCGTTGTTCTATCCTGTCTTTGTAGATGAGGGAGAAACCAGGTGGAACCAGCATGTCTAGGCAGGGAGATGTCTTATTTAGCCAGGTCTCCGTGAGGAACGCAACGTCAATGTCATGTGTGAGGATAGCTTCAGCTAAGTCCGTTGCGTGTAGTGAGGCCGATCTGCAATTGATTAGGAGGCAGTTGGTGAATTTCTCCTGATTGTTGGTGGTTCTGTCTTTAGTCTCTCTGGGTATAACGGTGAGGACTGGTAATCTCTGTGGTTTGAAGATGGGTAGATCTTTCTGGTGACCCGTGATTACTTGGATTTTGGATTTAGGTGAATCTGCAATGGGAGAGTCGTAGGTAGAGGCTAGTAAGGCTGCTTCCCTGTCTGACATGAGAGCTTCTGATCTAAGCGGCCTGGAGGTCAGGTGTTTTGGGCCCGCTAGGGTGGGAGATGAGATAAAGGTCAAGGGCCTGGTGCAAGGGGCTCCGGTTGATTCGGATTTTTTAGGACTGGAACCCTGGACCTTGGGATGGGGATCGATAGGCTGGGCACTGAGGCTTCTATGGGCCCCTGGGTGATGTTGGCATTGGCGAGGAGGGGGTTTGTGGGGATTACATTTACAGGCTATACCGAGGTTAGAGAGGATTTCTATTAAGCCTTGGGTGATAGTGTCGACCTGGTTTTCAAGGGCTGCAAGCCGCTTTGTTATGGAATAAAGGGAGCGGTTGTGGGCATCAGGAGTGGGGCCGAGCGTGTTATGGTTCGAGAGGATGGGTTGGGGGATAGGGACCGGGGTAGAGGACGGGGGAGGGGTAGGGAGAGGGCTAGGAGGAGGTTTAGACATGGGAGAGATAGGGAAAGGGACAGGAGGAGGTTTAGAGAAGGGAGGTTTGAGTGTAGGGGGGAGACTCGAGGGGAGGCTCGTTGGCTGGGGGCTGCCTGTTGGCGGGGAAGTGATTGCCGTAGGAGGCGGACGGAGGCTGTGGCTGGGGGAGGTGAGGTGGTTGGAGGGAGGGGTAGGGGGTGAGAAGTGAGTTTCCTGTTGATGGTGGATGGCTGTGCGTGGGGGGTGAGATATGGCGGGGGAGGGGGATCCTGTCGGGCTGTATATGGATCGCGAAAGGGCATATCGAGGTCTTCTCTGTTAGCAGTGGGAGTGGTCGGTGAGGGCGTTGGGGCGAGGTAAGGTGGGGTAGGGGGCTGACCTAAGTGTGGGAAATAGGGAGTCGAAAGCTTCCAGGTTCTCATTGTTAGCTTGGATGAGGACTGTGCCATTGGTGAAGATGGTCACGGTTGTATAGCCTCTACCAACTGATCTTAACGGGAGAATCGCGGTTAATTTGCAGCTATGGGGAGTGGAGGTAGTTTTGGCGATAAACATCCGCGTTCTGATCGTGGAGACCCAATATTCCGGTCTTTCAGTGTGGAATATTAAGTCCATCTTCATCGGTCCATTGGAGGCCGAGTGGTAGAGGTCAATGATTAGGGTTTCTTTATGTTTGCGGATGAGTTTCTGCTTGAAAGTGCGTCGCAGCTTTGTAGAGAGGAGGGGGGGGGAATGATGGTGAAGGAGTTCCGACTGTGAGGTTTAAGGTGGGCAAGTGGGACTGGTGGAGGAGGGGGAGGCTGGTCCCGGGCCATCGTGGGGGTAGTGATGGGGGGAGCCTGATTAAGTTGCGGTGTGGTGCCCAAGTGATTCCGCTTAGGAATTTGCAGGTATCCAGTCTCTGATTAACAGTTGAACCCTTGTAAGCTAGCACCATGGGAATGGTGCATGAGGGAGACTCTGTTCAGGAGAGGTCCTCCTTGGCCGCCAATTTTTTGGGACAGGCGTGTAGGAGATGGCCGAGGCAAGGCAAGTAGTCCAGGTGCCTCTGCCTAGATAGAGGGGAGGGGAACTCTTTGCCCCATGTTGTGGATCTCCGAGGCAGCCGGTGACTCTGGAGGGGTGGCAGGAGGCTCCAGTGAGGCTCCGGTCAGGCGGAGTCCCCTCTGGCTGCCATTTTGGGGTCGGGCACGTATGCTGATGAGATAGGTCAAGCGGCCCCTGTATCTCCTTTTAAATGTTGGGAAAGGACATCCCGTTGCCCCCCTGTTTGGCGCCCCAGTAGCAGCCAGTACCTCGCAGGGTGGAAAGAAACGGGTCCGGTGGAGGCTCTGGTCAGGCGACGTCCTCTTTAGCCGCCATTTTGAAGTCAGGCACGGGGTCGGCGGCGGCGGGAAACACAGGGCTCCGGTGAAGAGACTTTTTTCTTTCAATGGTGGTCGGGGCTGTAGCTAGGTGCCCACGTAACAGTCAGTACCTCTCTGGGTGGAAGAAGCGGCTCCGGCTCCGGCGGAGACTCCGGTCAGGCGACATCTTCATTGACCGCCATTTTGAAGGCAGGCGCGGGGTCAGCAGCGGCGGGAATCACAGAGCTCCGGTGAAGAGACTTTTTTCTTTCAATGGCAGTCGGGGCTGTAGCTTGGCGCCCACATAACAGTCAGTAACCTCACAGGGTGAAGAAAGCGGCTCCGGTGGAGGCTCTGGTCAGGCGACGTCCTCTTTGGTCGCCGTTTTGAAGACAGGCGCGGGGTTGGCGGTGGCGGGAATCACAGAGCTCCGGTGAAGAGACTTTTGTCTTCAATGGTGGACGGGCCTGTAGCATTCATGTTTCCTGGTGCGGACGCTGATGATGGATCCGGCATCGGTCGGCTACAAGCGGGTGAGTGTCCTGGGGTCACGAGGAAGGCAGAGGAGCGCCGATCACCAGTGAGCGTGAACAGGCGTGAAGCTGGTGTACTGTCAGACCACTATTGTCATGATGCTTCGGTAAGACTGTCCATTGTCCTTTTTCTTCATTTTATCATCTTCCAGCCCAGGAAATACAAATTTGAGCTGTCATCATAGTACACATTTACTCTATCTCGGTCATCTAAAAACTTTTGTGCCTCAAATGTTCATTTACGCCGCTCGCTGAGGAAGTGTTCCTGCTCTGCAGATTATTTTGTTTCTCCACGCAAACTTTTGCAGGCACACAGGACTCATGAAGGAGAACAGTTTCTGCCTTTCCTCTCCTCTCAGGTTAAATTCGCATTTTTTTTTCTAAAATGACTCTCAGCCTATTTCTGCAGAGCAGAAAACCATACTTCTACGGAAAACAAAAACAATCATTATTAACCACTTACAATGCTATATCAAAACGCACCCACCCCGTGTGTTGCATTTACCCATTGCACCCTGAATTAATGTTATTTCCAAAGTATATTAGTATAAAATAAACAAGCAGCATTATTTCTTTTATTTGCATTAATCATAAGCACTTGGGGCCTACTCCGGCATTTCAGTTCGAGCTTGCACAATTTCATTTTCCCTTATGTTAGCCCCTTTTTGCATTTAGTTTACACTCCACACGATTAGTAATTTTCATCATGGGGTTCAATCTGAGCAGGTTTCACTTCGCAAAAACCCTGCTCCATCATAAGCAAATGGAGCTGCCTACAAACACGCGGTGCATCCCTCGCCACCTGATGCTCGTCGGCTGAGCAGGCACTCCTCTGCGACTTCTCCCCCTGGTCATAAAAGCAGGTCCTAAGAATACTTACAGTTCAGCCTTACTCAGCATCACTGGAGCATCTGCGGGGGACTCTGACAGGGCACACAGTTTCCTCTCTGTTGATGCCTGGCTTCTTCCAACACTTAGGTTACTCTGGCAACCCGAGGTCGGGGCCAATTTCCTTTCCGGCTCCCTATTTGCTGTGGCAACCTGCCGGGGGACGGCATTGAGGCTTACACAATGTGGTGGTCACCCTTTCTCTGGGAATAGGAGTGTTCTCCACTTGGTGGGGTAGAAATCAGAAGTGCTTCCACGGAAAGGGTGAAATATCACCAAGCACTGTTTTCCCAGAAGTGAACAAGTACTCCCCATGTGCTGAGCTCAAAGACAAGGCGCTCCTCATACATGTTTCAACATAAATGGGTGAAGCACAGTCCAGGACTTCTCCTGCTGGAGCAGAAAATGCAGGCTAACCCACCCCTCACACAGAATAGGCGGCGCTCCTCACACAGCTCTTCAGCTGTTCTTCTTGGCAGGGTCCTCTTGTTTCCTGAAGTAAATTATAGTCCTGGGGTTTAAGCAGGGCACAAGTCCTATAAAGAGAAGTGGGGGACCAACCTAATTAATCAGTGTGCAAGTGGCATCACGGCATGTGACATTGCGGTGCGTGAGATGCGTGACATCACAGCGCATGACATCACAGAAAGCGGCATCACCAGAAGTGACATCAGATCTTAAGCTCTCACATATATGTTTAGCAGAACTACCATGAGTACATTTGAGCACATTTCGAGTATACTTGCAAACCCTCCTGATTTAGGCAGAAGATTCACACTTTTGTAAGCTTCACACAAACCAATGTTGCCTTTTGTCAGTGTAAAGCTTCCTCGACCCATAGCGTTTTGAAAGAAAAAATAGTGATATTTAAATTATTACAACCCCTCTCCAGGGTTAGTAAGCACTATATAAATGCTATTTATTTTTTGCAAATACTGGGAAAGATCAACACTTCTGACTTTCTTACAGTGCATGCATATCTCATAAACAGAGTCTGTGAACAAAGTGAAAAGCTGCCCATCGGGGTACCTGGTCCTACTTGAGGGGTAGTCAGAAGGTACCCCTGGCAATGGGTGCCAGAAAATGTTAGACCGTGTAGACCCTTAGACCCCTGGCAATTGGGTGCACTTGTTAGGTCAACATGGCAGTTTACAACTCCGTGTGCAGACACTGCAGTGGCAGGTCTGAGATACATTTACAGGGCTAGTTGTGTGGTTGGCACAATCAGTGCTGCAAGTGCACTAGTAGCATTTGATTTACAGGCCCTGACACACACCGTGCACTTTACAGAGAGCATATGTACTTTAGCACTGATCAGCAGTGGTAAAGTGCCCAGAGTCCTATAGACAACATGGTCAGAAAAATAGGAGGCAAAGGGCAAAACGTTTGGGGATAAACCTGCAAAAAGGGGCAGGTCTAACAATATGTTTAATTATGATTTGATTCTTTTTTCAAAATATAATTTATTTATTGGTTCATAATGATAAAAAAAATTAATATTGGGGTTCCACATTTTGCTATCTATTTTTACAGTATTGTCTAAAAATGTGTTGTATATGTTTATGAAGAATTGAGTTGTTATATTTTTATTTTTTGTGAATATTGTACTTCATATTTTTCATATTTTCCATTATTTTTAAACGCATATGATGGAATGTATAGGTATGTATATTCATTATAACAAATAAAATATTTGAAAATGTTATATATCAAAACATTTATATTATAATTGGGTTTTAGACCTCTTCAATTATGTGTGTTAGTTAGTAAGAGTCATCCAAATGTATGTACATTCCCCAATGTTTGTGTGATTGGAGTTATAATAGTAAATCTGATCCTCAAATATATGAACTGTTTACAGTGTTGCTGTGACTGAAGTTAGAATATTAAATCTGAACCACAAAGTAACGTTTATAATTTGGTTTCAGAATTATCTATTTACATTTGTAAATTTGTAAGACTGACCAATACATACACATTCCCCAATGTATGTAGAACTTGAATTAGAACAGTAAATCTGCTCATTGCATTAGATGCAGTTTCTCTAATATTTGAAGGATCAAAATTAGATACATATGATCTTTCCCCAATTTTGGTGGGAATGTACGTCTGAGTCCATCAGAAATCACAGATTGTCTTTGTCATGCTTCATCGAGGTCCTCATCCAGAATGGGAGTGCATCTGGAGGGGCTCAACCTTTTTGAGGGAGCTCTTAATGTTTAGTAGGGATCAATTGTGAGTAAGTTAGAATTATCTAGGAAGAATCCTGTAAGATCATTTTATTCTTTGGTTTCCATGGTAAGGAGAAAAGAGTAGAAAGTGTGCCAGAAATGCAGGGAGCATATTAGCACTCCAGGATCATGCGTCTACATGGTAGGGCCATTCATTGCCTTTTCAGTCATCAAGATCAAGAGATCCCTCTCAATTGTGTGAGTAAATTCAGCCAAAAATCATGACAACTTGTACTACTAAATCAGCATGCACACACCAATTTTTAGAGGAGGCTCATGGGAATGGGATGGGAGTCATTACACTGTCAACTTGGTTGTCCCTATATCACCAGTGGTATGCCCCTTACAACTCTGGGTGCTTCTTGATACCATTGGACACACCAAACCCTCCTGGGATCCCTTGCTTGACCTAACATCTGCCTCCAGCCAGGTCCTTATGGCACCATGGTCCATAATGCCCCAGAGGCACATCTATCATGTGGGGCTCAAAAAGCCGAATGGACCTCATTCTGAAAGAGATCTCTGTGGTGGGTGCATTGCTGGGATCCAAAGATGCCAAGAAATCAGAATGGCCAAAATTAAAATTCTATGTGCAAACCAGGACTTCAACACCGAGGTAGAGGGTCTGGAGCAGCGCACATCCCTGCTAGATGTGAATCTGGACTCCGCAGACTTTTGAGGTCCAGGCTTATGGTATTTCAAACAGAATGTGACTGGCCTGGTGGACAGGGCCCGCTGGGACAATATCACATTTGTATGAGATGCCAGAGAAAATTGAACAGCATAATGATGTCTGTGGTGTGCTGAGGTGTCTTCTTCAGCTGCTTGACATTACCTTTCACTGACAAATTGAATTTCAGAGGGCATACAGGATGCAGTCCAGGAGGAATTTATGAGGGGCTAACTCCTAGACCCAGCCAATCATCGCCTGCTTCACCTGATGTGAACAAACCAACCAAGTATTCTCAGTAGCCAGAAAGCAGAAACTATATATATACAGCTATTTCTGATTATTCAGTGGGAACCGTCACCAACCGGAAGGCTTTCCTGTCATTGCAATCACAGTTAACGCAAATAGGACTTTAAAGTTGGTCTCGTTGAACCATAAACCATGTGGATCCCAATAGATGGCAACTCAAAAGACTACACAGATCTGGATGACTTGGCCGCTTTCTGGACAGCATAGAAGGCCATAAGATGGAATTAACCCCACCATCTCTGACGGACCATGACTTCAATTTCCAACAATCCGACCGGGCATCTTCATACCACACCACCAATCCCCTAGACCGAGTCTTCCCAAGCAGACTGAAAGAGACAGAGCCATCAAAAGTGGGGTCGAACTCACACAGGACAATCTTAGGGAGAACACTTAATTGCCTCTGAGCTGACTAAGGGGACGGGCACCAGTTCCCTTGCATATCTACCTGCAAGCAACAGGTGAAGCCAGATAAGTATCACCAAGTTTTACCTTATTGTTTATAATAAAGTTATATCCTACATTTATCTACAAGTGCAAATACTTATTCTTTAAAACACTCCACTTCATCCTCATACATGCATCTCACCCAGACATACAGACAGTATACATGACATTTTCTGTAGCAACTGATTTTTTACCACCATGTTCCTGTTTTTTTTACATAAATTCTAAAGATCATTAGATATTATTTTGACATGGATACAATAACTCTCTTGTTTTCCATTTTCCGTTGGCTTTACGTCTCTATGCACAGTACAGCAAAAACGCCTTGCTCAGGAAAGCCACAACTTCTTCAAATGATTAAAAGGAACCTGTTGTGATATCATGCCGGAATATATGCATATAATTACACCAATAGGAAAATAATTGGTAGGTATCCTTTGACTAATAAGCAAAAATGACCACCTTGGGAGCCCATAAGTGCCTCGGTATGGTTCAATTGATGGAAACAAGGTGACCTAGAGGTGATCTTATGATGAAACTCCACGGTTTTACATGTAAACAATATACATGTTAGCGGCAGTTTAGATAGACTTTACTGAGGTTCCAATCAATGCGTTTCAATGATTTTGGACACGGCTGAAAATTGAAGATATCCATCTTTGCAAACCAGAAAGCCCAGGACAGCCAGCACTACATGTAAACGGGCTGGCCCGACTTTACGTTTAAAAATGTGAACCTCACTAAAGTCCTTGTTAGTGTCCCTGTCATCCTGGACTGCTGTATCACTGAACACTGCTGACTGGAATTGGGGACAGTTTGGTGGGGAACAACTACATATAACATGGGCTGATGTGGTTGGCCTGAGAGGGGCCTATATTGCCTTTAAGCAACTTGCAGACAATTTGGTTAGCAGTGCTGCTGAAGTGGCCAGAGGTGGAAATTTGGCTGGACTACCAGGGAAAGTGTAAGAACCATATTATTCCTACAGCCTTGAATGGGGTGAAGCTGGCAGTCCAGACGTTGGAATTGTGTTTTGAGGAGACCCCGTCCGGTAATGCCAAGAGGTGCGACCCTGCCTACATGAGGAGTACTGGCCCTTGTACTCATGGATGTGCCAGACTGGAGTCCAGATGCAGAATAGAATTCATTTTTAACCCTGGCCGTGTAATCCAGGAATAAAGCATAACCACAGATACACCCAAACTAGTTTTTAAAACCCACTAACTGATCCCGTTACTATGTCTATGTTTGTATTGTCCTCCCCTGCCCTTTGCTCCACCCCAGGCATTGGTCTGCGCGGGGGTGTTAGTTAGCAAGCCTGATGATGAAGCATGTCACAATTTGTAAGTGAGGGAGGTTTCTTTAACTGAGCACATGCCACTTGCAGTAGATTTTTAAACCATATCCTCCATTCCTACCTCTCTCTTGTGTGGATGGCCCCTAAGTACCCTCAGCAGCGACAGGGACTTCATCCCCCAACTGAGCAGATTGGCAGAAGGTGTGTTTGCTGAGCAGGGGAGAAAGGGAGCAGGGCCTCTGGTGAGCTGCCAGCTTTAAAATAAACAAAATATATTGCTTTTTTAGGAAGGGGGCTGCGAGGCTCACCTTCCCTGGACCATTTTGGGTCCCATGACTCCATCCCCCAAGCCCTGCCCCATTGTGAATTTTTGTATAAAAAAGGAAGGAGCCATGCGGCTCACCTCCCGGGCTGATTTCTGCCTCAGGAACCCCATCCCCCAGGGCCTGCCTTTTTTTTTTTTAAAGGATGGGAGGCCAAGTGGCCATTCTCCCAGGCTGATTCTAGCCAGTGGACCTTATACCCCAGGTCCAGACCTTCATATTTAAATATGAAAAAATAAGGAGGGGGCCCACACAGCCCCCCTCCCCGGGCCGATTTTACCCCGGGAACCCCATCCCCTGGGGCCTGGCCACTTCGTTGGGGACTGTGGGGTAGCCTGAATGTCCCCGCAGTCCCTGCCGGCTCCCTGCCTCCTGCGGGAGTTGGCATTGCTTTGTGACTCACGGAGCCACTGGCATAACGAAAAGTGAGGGGGCCTCCCTGCTCGGTACTTAGAGGGGCCCCCTCCGGGCTCAATCAGGAGCTCTCCGGCCAGGGTGCAGTGCCGAGGGGGCCCCTTGGAGCAAGGGGACACCCGCATCGCGTGAGCTGCCGGGTCTGTGTTACGCCCCTTCACGCAGCTGCTGAAAATGCAGCTCCTTGGATCCCAAAGCAATGTGTCTGTTTCCCTGCTCACTTCACAGCGGGCAGGGAAACAGAGACATGCTTGGCTTCCAGCAAGTGAGAGCATTTTGTAGGAGGTCAATAACAATTAGAATGGTTGACCTGAAAATTAATACTACTTGATATGTTACAACTGCTTTTCTCACATGCTTTTTTGTGACACTGGCAAGATTGGTGAAATTCACTATTGCACGTTTTGGTGTTTGTATTGTTTCCTTTGTCTGTACAAATGTTTCTCTACTTAGTGATCTAATCTTCACATGTCCTATTTTTTTCTGCCTATTACCTATTTAGGTACTGATCTTTGCCCAGTGTAAGCTCCGTACACGATTTAATGTTGCACGTTTATATATTGCATAGCTGTTGTAGAACCAGTCCTGCTGTAATTTAGGAAAGAGCTGAAAATACTCACCTTTAAAGCACATCACATCATGATGCAGTATAAGTTTACCACTCCTCTGAGAACATATATTACTCTCCTATCAGTTGCTGACTGTATCCTTGACCCTGTGCAGCTAACGTGGATTTTTTAGCTAGGCTTGCGCTATACAAACACCAGTAGATACATGCATTGAAGAAAAGAATGTCTTGTGTCTAATAATCACTGTATTAGCGTGACACATGGACACATGTGAATGTGTGTCTCAAAAATCATGATCTTCATCCACGTGGATTTGGCAACGTGAACATTTTTGCAAACTTCCTACATTTGCAATCCTTTCCATCATTGCACAGCCTAAGGCAAGGCTGCACTGTTCCTCTGTGCTCATTTCCTGTACTCCTTTTGTTGGCATTTAGCATGTTTTACAACTGATACGTTGCCATTGATAGGGACATGTGCGATTGGCAGTCCACAGGTTCACTTCCTCAGTTATCTGTTTATTACCAGACTACGTTGCTGTTGGATATTATTGTCCTGTTTCTTCCTTTTTTCTGCCTTTGGTTGTTGTTGCTTATGATATTTTGCTATGTTCTGTGTCTGTAGGCGAGGGAGGGGTGGAAGCCATACTCAATTTACCATCTTAGAACATTCTTACAGTGTTGTCTGTAATGAGGCACAGTAACACAGCTCAAAGCGTTACTGAACTGGGCGCTATTACAGCACCATTATTCTGCCATTGTTTTCACAGCTAGAATGGTGAATAACACGCTGAAACCTGAGGTATAGAAACCGATTTCAACATGTTTTCCCCAAATTATGCCTCATTTGATCAGCACATTTACAACTGTGATTTTCAACTGCATATATGCCTGGAAATACTGGGTCACTCGGTTCAAGTATTCCATTTAAATTAGTTTTTAGCGGAAAGGGGGATTACTGGATACCGTGTAACTGGGTACTTAGTTGTTTTTCTAAGTTTTCTTGCTGACCGAATTCCTTTCGGGTCCTTCACTCGTACTTTCACATTGTATGTTGTACAAGAGCACATCTAGGTTACAAAAGCATGCTTATTGTCTGAGAAATGCATGTGGAATTGGTAAGTTCTAATATTTGTTCATGCATTCGTTTCCTAACCAAGCATGACCTCGAGGGAGTAATAACGAAGGAAGCTAAGGAAAATTCATGAAATCCTTTCCAGAAAGTGAGGATGATTGATGTGTTATTATCATTTTAGCAAATCCCAAAAAAAAGGAGATATGAAGCAGTGAAAGCAAAAATGGATTTGCGCAATGGCCATGGGTCGAGCACAGTGTAGCAGACACATTTCCAATGACAACTTACAACTGCTATAGGAGATAGATGAAAACATATCTTTTTTAAACCGCTTCCAAACCGTCTTTCATACCACCTCCATTATATAAGCAATTTTTGAGTGAACGCAAAAAAATAAAATAAAACGAATCATGTGTTGAGTCCCCTTCACTGTATGAATACTACCTGCCTTTTTGGTATCAAAGCTACCTAAACTATTTTTAAGCACTGCTAAATAGAGCAAGAACATCAACCATTTCACGGTGTCAGCACATCCTTCCAGCTGTGGCACACCTAGCCACTCGCCTTTGTTCTTGATCATAAGGCACGTTATAACAGAGCCTGAGCGCACGCATAGATCATGCAGTCTGCAAATAAGACAGCCATAAGCACGACCATTCAGCTGTGGAAATACAAGTATTTTACAAGACTTTTCTAACATAACATAGTAGGTTAATTGATTTTACACAAATATCTAGTAAAGATTACTTTCTAAGCACAATTAGATCTCATTTTTTCAGAGGAAGCACGTAAAATCGAAAAATATCTAGTATGGATTTGAAAATGATCACAACACTCAATGACAGTGCTAGCATATTTTTGTAGTTGAGAGATTCCGGGTAACACCACTCTATACGCACGCTTTAAATATAAAATTCACTATCAATGCCTTGTCACCACTACCCAAACTATTATGACATAATTATGAAAAATGTCATGGAAGCACGAGACAAGCAGCAGAAGAACGAACCAAATGTGGGCAATAACGAAAAAGAGGCATGTGAATTAAACAAGTATTTAAATCTAGGAATCGGACAAACCTTGGGAACTGTTAAGCCACAGAGCTCATAAAAATTAATAGAGCAGGAAAAGCAACTTTTTACTTTTGTTTTGTGGACATCCAGCTGCCACTTACACACTTCATGGAAACAACTCGCATTGACTTTTACGAGCCAAGTCAGGCACGATTGTTAATAGATTGATAACAAAATGACGGTCGTACTCAAAATATGTCATGACTGTTGTGCCTGGCGGTGTCAGGTGAGTGGTGTAGCATGCGCTTGGGGCCTACCGCTGTGCTAGGGCAATGATTGGCACACACACAGGTTTACTGGTTGAGGTAGAAAGACCTTGAGTGGTCTCCACTCAAACATTTTATAAACTCAGGCCATACGTGGCCCGAGGGTGAAGTGTAACAGCCTCTGGCGTGACTGCTGGCAAAATGATAGGACTGCTGAACTTCCACATCCCATCCTAACTCAATCCAAAAGTTCATGTGTGGTCATTCAGGTGGCATTCAGAATATTTGAGCCATAGGCTTGGTTGAGGGTTGGTCTACAGGTGGTACCACAGATGTTGAATGCAGCTGTTTGGATCTTGTTGTGTTGTTGAGGGTGAGGTATTGGGAGTTTGAACATCCTCGAACATCGTTGTGGGCCTTCTGGTGGGTTCTGTCCCGGGCCTTGGGTCTTCACCCACCTTGGTTAATCCCTTTCCTCTGTGTTTTAATCCTCTGGAGATTGGTGTGGCGGAGCCACCTCTACTTTTTTGAACCAGGACCTGTTCCGGGCCACAGTCTCCAGTCCCTTTGCGGCTGTTACCATTGTTCCTTCCACCTTTATTATTGTCCACAATCTTGGCTTGTATGTTGTCCTAAATTTCCATCAAGGCCTTCGGTCCTTTATGACCACCTGGTCCCCCGGATGAAGCACTCGATGCTTGGCCCTCTTTTTATGTCTGGCTGCTGTGTTCTTCTGTTCCCTTCAGGCGTGTGTTTCTCTATCATCATTCGTGGAAGGCACCCACCCTGTGCACACTGGGATCGTATCCCATTGTGGTCCGTTAAACATCAGTGTCCACAAGGCTTGTTGGGTGGTGCTGTGTGGCGTGCCTCTGTAATCTCTTAGGAAGAGTTGCAAATGATGCTCGGGCCAGCATGTACATCCACCACAATCTGCAGCACCTTATTGAGTGTCACCATGAATCATTACATTTCCCTGTGACGCGGCAATGTCGAACTCCATGAAATTTCAAGAAGTCGCAGAATTCCCTGCCTTGGAAGGGTGGGCCATCATCACTCTTGATTTCGACTGGGCAGCCAATCATTGCAAATACTTTCTCCAATACAGGAGCCACTCGCTTGAATGCCGTTGAACTGACATCTTCAATGATGGGGTATTAGGAATATATGTCCATCATTTCTAGCGTGATCCTCCCATTGGGGAAGTTACCGAAGTCTATGCTGACATTCTCCCAAGGCGCTCCAGGTACCTCCCTGGTCAGCGTCCCGAACTTTGGTAAAATACTAGGTCTGTTTCCGCAGCTTCTATGATGTCGCCTAGTGTCAGGGCTTGAGGGCACGCTGTGGATGAGATCTTGTTGAAACTGATATGGTCTGATCATAGCTATATCCCCTTTTCCCTTCAAGTGATAGAAAAACACAACCTGGGGAATAAACCCTATATATATCCCAGGGAGGCCCTCACTGGAAGGAGCTGACGGGAAAACCAGAGTTTCTAACGAAGGCACTTGAAACCATACCGCCCACGACAGGGGATCCCGGAAAGGATAGCCAGACCTTTAGGGAATGGATGAAGGCCCTTCCCATGGAGAAGGACAAAGCCACACCTAGACCGAGAGGAAATAAACCTCATCGAACCTCTGCTCCCTGGTTCTCCCGACCCTAAAGGAAGAGCAAAGAAAGGTTAGGGCCCTAGAACGGACCTGGCGCCGTAACTATGAAATAAACGATCAGTATAGGTATAAAATGGCCCGCCGGCACTATCATAGAATGATAAAAACCACAAAAAAGGATTTCTACATCAAAGCTATAACAAACACCAACAATAAACAAAAAGAAATCTTCAATATTGTTAATACCTACATAAACCCCAAAACTATGCAGAGAGACATCCCCCCCTCCCAAACTCTGTGTAATAATATTGCAGACTACTTTCATGACAAAATACAGGCGCTTACCATAGATTTCCCCCATCCCCCTTCCCAGGATGAGTCCCAACACAACAGGGCTAACTTGACGACCGACCTTTTCTCTTCCTTTAAACCAGTGAGCCTGGATGAATCCCGGGCACAAATACTAAAAACCAAATCGGGCTCACCCTTTGATACCTGCCCCCCCGTTGTACTCCACACCCTGGTAGAGATCGTCAACCCATATATTAACAATATCATTAACTCCTCCCTCACCATGGGAATAGTCCCTGAGGAATGGAAACTGGCAGCAGTAAAGCCGTTACAATAAAAACCTTTACCAGACCCCTCCACCCTCAATAATCTAAGACCAATCTCGCTGCTCCCCACTTTCTGTAAACTTACAGAAAAATCAGTTAATCAACAGCTTACCACCTTTTTAGAGGCCAATAACATCTGGCACTCAAATCAAGCTGGGTTTAGAGCACAGCACTCGACCGAATCAGCCCTAATTTTCTCCACCGAAACTCTCAGGGCAGCGCTGGACCAGGGAAAGAAAGCAGTCCTGGTGCTCCTTGACCTGTCCGCGGCTTTCGACACGGTATGTCATACCATCCTGATAGACCGGTTAGCCGCAGCAGGGACGGGAGGCAAAGTACTGGACCGGTTGAAAAGCTTTCTGGCCAACAGACGACAAATAGTCACCCTGGGACAGTTTAAGTCAGAAGAAAAACGTCTAAACACAGGAGTGCCACAGGGCTCATGCCTGAGCCCGACACTTTTTAATGTATATATGGCCCCTTTGATCGCCCTTATATCATCTTATGGCATAGCCACCATTTCATACGCCGATGATACACAACTCATCCTAGTGATGGAGGACGATACTGGCGTAGCAGAGACCAAACTTAAAAACTGCCTAGAAGCTACATTCCACTGGTGGAAACAAATCATCTCAAATGCAATACAGGTAAGACCGGAATTCTACCTCTCGGCAAGGGAAACATCTTTAACCCTATTCTGTGGTGGCCAGAAGACGCTATTGCTTCCCCTAACACGGCCAATGCAGTAAGAAATCTAGGGATAAAATTCGACCCCTCCATGAACTTTCAACAACAAGCAGTAGCCGTGGCGGGGACCTGCTTCGGCATAATAAAAAAGCTTAGGACATTTTTCGACCTCTTCCCCCTCTCAGTTAGGAAGACTGTTGCAGTGGCCCTCGTCACCTCCCGTCTTGACTACTGCAACAGTCTGTACGCAGGAACCAACAGAACAGTCTGCCACAAACTACAAGTGGTGCAACATGCAGCAGCCAGACTAGTCCTAGGATGGAAAAGAAGGACCTCGGCCACGATAGCAATGAACACCCTGCACTGGCTCCCTATTCATAAAAGGGTGCTTTTAAGATCCTGTTAATCACTTTCAGGGCTTTCAATAAAAATGGACCAAAATACATTGAAAACATGTTTAAACACTACATCCCTACACGTTGCCTGAGATCCCAAGGTGACAACCTCCTCACCATACCCAAGTTCCGACTTAAAACCAAAGGAGGAAAAGCTCTAGCAGTCCTGGGGTCTAAGGCCTGGAACACATTACTACCCCCCTTCCGACATATCCCCACCGAAACTCTCTTCAGAAAGACCCTTAAAACTTGGATATACACCCTACCCGACACACACTGTAAAAACCTTATATAATTCATCTGTCACGCTCTCCCACACGAACAATAACACCTGTTCTCCTTTCTCAAAAGCGCCAAGATGCTCCATGGAGTGTAACCCGCGCTATACAAAAGAAGATTACATTACATTACATTACATTACATTGATATGTGCCTCTGTCATCTCAGCATCTAGGACTGCGCCTAGGGTGTCTGACTGTGTCGGATGACAGGAGTGGAAGTTGGCCGGGTTTTTCGACCCGGACAGGTTGGCGTCTTCCATCAGATACTGTTGTAGTTGGATGACCCATAATTCGATTCTGGAAGATGGGTGTGGTGCTGACCCCCAGACAGTGGCACAAGTGGTTGATGGTTGGTGACGACCTTGAAGGGCTGGCCACTTATGTAGAGGTGGAAGTGCTTGCACGCCCACTAGATCGCCATGGCTTCTAATTCGATTTGGGGGCATCATGCCTCTGTGAGTGAAAGCACTTTGCTGGTGAATGCTTAGACTGCCCACCGCCCTGCTCTTGTTCCTGGGCCAGCACTGCTCCGAGTACCACTGGGCTGCCATCCACTAGCAGTTTGATGCGCTTGTCTGGGTTGAAGTATACTATGTTAGAATGCTGCTTCTTCCTGGTGGCCCCAGTACTACTTTGTGTCTGTCCAAGTTAGAGTGCTCAGTGGTTTCGCAATGGTGGCCAAGTAAGGGATGAATCAGCCGTACTACGAGGCCATCCCAAGGTAACTTTGCAACTTGGACACAGTCATTGGTGGCGGTCCTTGCTTTATCACTTCGTATTTGTGGGGGTCTACCTCTATCCCGTTCTGGTTCAATATGTATCTGAAGAATTCTATTCTGCGCAGGAAGCGGTGTAGCATGATGCCATATTCTCGAAGATGCTTCAATGTGGTCTTGAGGTGCTTGTATTGTTCAGCCGCTGTGGAGGAGTGTATGAGGATGTCATCGCTGATGTTTAGGGCACCTGGCAATCCTGTTAGGATCTCACGCATGGCATTTTAGAACACCTTGACTGCTGAAGAGATGCCGAAGGTGAGGCCTTTGTAGAGGCGCAACCCCAGGTGTGTGCTGGAGGTGGTTATTACCTGCTTTCTTCCACCAGCGCTAGTTGATGATACCCGGCGTTCAGGTCCAGATTGGAGAACCAGCGGGAGCTGTTGACGTCACCTACGGTTTCTTCCATGGTCAGGGTTATGTTGCTCTCCCACTGGATGGTTTTATTTGGGATCTGCATGTCTATGCACAGTCTTGTCTTCCCCAGTTGTTTTGGCTTCCCAGCGATGACCATTGGAGAGACCCAGGGGGTTGGCCTGACACCTTCTCTATGACCCCTTGCTTTCCAGTTTCTGTAGCTTGTGCTCCACCAGCGATGAAAGGTGTTGGCATTATCATAGGGTTGATATGCAGCTTAACAGGTGGGTGCTTGATGCACGCTAGTCCTTCAAAATGGTTTGGCAGCTGGCCAAGTAGGTCATCTGTTTGGTTTGACTTCACGCTCCTCGCGAATGATGCTAACCCCAGGTCTTCCACAGAGTGGCTTCTGATTAGCATGTTTGATTCTTGGTTGATGACGTGGATTATTGTCAGGATTTGTTTACCTTCTGATTGGATGGGTACTGTCATCCATCCGCAAAGGTGCAAGGGTGATTGGCTCCCATATGCAAATATCTTTTTGTTGGATGGCACCAGGTGAGTACTGGGCCAGAGTTTATTGTAGTGCTGTATTCCCATGACATTTATGGAGACCCCAGTGTAGATAACTGCCTTTACTTCTGACCCTGCTATGCAGATTGTGCATGTGGGTTGTGGTCTCCCGCACCTTTTTAGCTCTCTTATGAATGAGATGAGGAATGTTTCCTCTTCTTCATCCTGAGGCCCAGTCTTTGAGTTACCAGAATGTGTGAGGGTGGTGTTTGACCCTTGTCTCGGGGGTCTCTGCCTTGGGTCTTCTTTTGGAACACAGAGGTGAAGTGGTTGGGGATTCGGCAGTGGGAGCAAGTTCAGCCTTGGGAGGGGAAGGCGTTGATTGGATGTTCTTCCCATCCACAGTTTTGGCATCTGCTTTTTTGTGACTGGGCTGGATACCTTCTGGGACGATTCCTTCTTTCTTTTGTTCTTACTGCATCTGCACACTCTGTCTTGATGACAGTGTTTTTGTCTGGCCTCTACGAGGTCCATCTTGTCAGCTCTTGTGGCAGATAGTTCATGTGACCTCACGAGGATTAGAATTACATCCAGGCTTATATGAGGTTGACCACACAACGCCTTGCTGTGGCATCCCTGGATTAGCTGGGCTTGGATCTCTTAGGGTTGTTTATCAACCTTGCAGGTGCTCTCCAGCTCCGGGTTGATTCACTTGAAAATGACCCTGTAATGTTGAATTTGCTTAATCTTTGATATTACATTGCAAATTAGGCCTTCAGGTGTTCTGAGAAACTAGATGAAGACTTGCGTTTGCCAAATCCATTTCTTATAATTGCTATATGGGAACTTGAACTTTTAGCACATTTCTATATATATTTCCTATGCTCTTATATGCGGTATGAGTAAGGATGTTTGAGTATGATTTTGTATGCATGTTGTGAGTGGCATATGAGAAATGGGATCTGTTTTCGTTATGCTTTTTCTATATTTTTTTTCTATAGTTTCAAGGATATGATATTTATCTGCGATACATCAATTGGTTTAAGAATAAAAAATAAAATAAAAAAAATGTAAATCAACTTGTTAGTTGTGAAGAACATGGTTCTTTGGGTCTAGCCAGAGTGGAAAATTAACAGTTGACACACAGCATATTTTAAGTACATAGGTAAAAAATGTTGTCTGTATATTTTGCTTGCAGCAGATAGGTCATGTGACCCCACAAGGATTAGAATGTCATCCAGGTGTATATGAGGTTGTCCACGCAACAACTTGCTTTGGCATCCCTGGATTAGCAGGGCTTGGATCTCTTTGGGTTGGTTATCAGCCTTGCAGGAGCTCTCTAGCTCCGGTAGCCTGACATAGAAAGTGTCAACTGATTCACCTTCCCGTTGTCCAGCCTTGTGCAGTTTGAACCTCTTGAAATCTGGGTTAAGATGTGGCGCGAAGGGAGCATTGAGTGCATTTTCAGCGGCGTACTTGTTAGTAGGTGGGCCTGTGTTCAATAGACGCTTGAATAGGAGGTAGATTTCTTCTCCTACTCAGTGTAGGAGCAATGACCGTTTAGCCGCTCCATATGTTTCTCGTATGGCCACAAAGTAGTTGTCTAGATGCAATACCCATGCTTTCCATCTGGGGAAGGCAGTTGCGGGATCAGCCAGTGCGCTAAATTGGGGTAGTACCTGTGAGGGTATACTGCATGATGACGTCGCCAGCATGTTCAGTAGCGTTCGGCTCATCCCCCATTCTGAATATATAGTGTGAATCTTTTCTTTGTTTGTTTGGAGTTCTGGCTGTCTCTGGGTTTAATATGCTGTCCTCTCTTTTCCTCTTTTTGTTTTCTTCACCAGTGTTGTGCCCTGCGACATCAGGTGAGTGGTGCAGCATGCGCTTGGGGGCTCATGCTGCACAAGGGCAATGATTGACACTGACACTGTTTTACTGGTTGGGGTGGAAAGATCTCGAGTGGTCTCCACCCATTTATTTTAAAACCTCGGGCCACGTCTGACCCGATGGGTGAGGTGTGATAGCATCCAGCATGACTGCTGGAAAAACGACAGGACTGCTGATCTTCCACAATGACAGTGGAGATGTTCACAATCAGGTCTGGACAAGTATTTTAACATACACATATCTGAAAGGTGACAGTGTGTTTTATCCAGGAATGTGATGAGAAGCATTATACAAGAATGCAGAAATGGTAGAGCATTTTATAAACCAACACATTTGTTACCCAAGACTGCAAAGCAAGTCAGCAGATTTCCAATAAAAGGTGTTTCCAGTTTTTCAGAAAGTCGGTCCAACCACAAAATACAGTGTTGGCTAATGGATATGTACGATTTGAGAGGTCTGCTCCTCATACTAATAGTATTGTTCTTTTAGGAGTTGTTCATAACATCAAACAAGAGCCAAGACAGTTTATTTGAGAGTTAATGTGAACATCACTTTCTACAGAATGTCTATGTAGTGGTTCGTCATGTACAGTTTCAAGAGGCTGCATTTACGTAGTTTCTTATGCGTATATTCAGGAAAATCAGGAAAAGGTGGTATTAATATTCACATTGTCACTATACACCAAAGGTTGAATAAGTTAGCTTTTACGTTAGAAGCACACAGGAAGAAAACACTGTAATTATAGAAACCAATCAATGTCTCCATAATTTAACAAGTGAGTGGTGCTGAGGCAAAGAGTGAGCAGGAATGGAAGTGAGCAACGGGGTTGGGAAAGCTAATAAACAAAACCTTCCTAAAACACTAGGCAGGCAAAAGAAAAAGTAGTGGGCCGAAACTAAATAAATAGCCCAAAGTGAACTAATCAATGTAATAGGGTCAGTCTCCGATGGCATGGCAAACAGATAAATGGCACGATTCACCAGACAAAAGGAAGATATTTCGAAAAGCACACGAATAAACCAATGACAATCGATGGCATGCCAAAAGTTCATAGAGTAGAGACAGCATCCCCGAGAGACCCCGCATGCGCTGCCTAGGCTCGACCTGAAAAGGGAAGTGATTAAATAAGGTGCTGCTCCACTCACTCTGCCTCATCTTCCGCAGCCTCAACTATAACCAGCCAGAACACCTTCAAGTCCTGTCTGAAATAATACGTGGGGTTACTCTAGGTGTATACATTCCTCATCTGCCACTTACAAATATTTCACCAGCCAACTTGTTTCTGATTACTGTGATATGGAACACAGAAGTGACATTGTTTAGTTTGCTGTGTTTTACACAGTGAAACAAAAGACTGATGTTTTGAGGGGATTAGGTTAAATTCATGAATGAAGGTGAATGCAACAACCAACAAACAGAGAGGTTTATCATCAAGGAGACCACTTTTCAATTTGTGTGCTAGAAAAAACCTTTTACTTTCGCACCACCGCAAGATTGTCACATAAATCCTGTCTCTACAATTTCAGAGAAAGAAAAATAAACACCAAGCTCCCTTGGGAGCCAGAGCCAAACATTTGACCTGTGCCTTTGAATACACAGTAAATGTGATAAGATAAAAAGAAGATTTTAAGGCCTGTTTACAGAAATGGAGCACTTAGACGGGTACTGTAAATAAGGTTTTGGAAGGGACAAACTCAAGCTGGACAGCCTAAAAGAAACAGAACCAGCAAAAAGAAAGCCGGAAAATGTTAGTCACAAAGCCAATGGTAAGCTACAGGCAGAATACATTGCCAGGGAAGCTTTCCAAATGTCGCCAAGATGTAATTAGCAAACCAGACAGCTGTCCTGTCTGGTAGGCTTCGACCTAGAATGGATTCTGCATGCTGAAGTTACTCCAAAGTTAGTTGTTTAGTACATCTGTGAAAGGCAGTGTAGTGTAGATCCTATATTTCCAATAGGCTCTGTGCATTGGAATAATATATCCTATAGATTTGACGTAGGACTTAGGTCGACTAGGTCTCTATCGAATATATTAGACTTAATTATGAGTGCCAGCTAGCTCAGAGGTCACTAGAAACATTCGCAAATAAACAAGAAGGAATTATTTTCTGACAACCGCATAAACATGACAACTTTGTTTCCCCAAGAATAAAACTGATCTTCAGAGTCGTGGAAACAATAGATAGATATTTCACTCAGTCAATCGTGCATGCTTCGTTTCATCAGAGGTGCAGAGAAATAGAGAGACAGGCGTTTTCAATAAAAGGGTATATTGAACAGTCTTCTTTCTCAAGCAAGTAAAGTGAACTGCTACAATCATAATACTGGTTGCAAAGTATAATGCGTACAGTAAGAAGAGTATTATAAAATAATACTGTAAAAGCATCGTATGGTTCCTAGACCATAGATAAATACATACATAAATAACAAAGGCTAACAAGTACTCAACTGGTGCTTCTAAAATACGCCTACCCCAATGTACCTAACCTAAGTCTAGTACGAGGGAAGAAGTAAGTGAGGTGTAGCATAGGTTTAGTTTTTCTTTGCCAAGAATCTAACCAAGTTTTCTCTTAGGGTCTAATCAGCTCCGTACCTTGGTTTTTGAATGAAGGAGGTCTGGTATCTCTGTCTCGGGACTCGAGGGGAGCTTGGAAACACTGGAGCTGGATTCTCAGCGAGAGAAAGGCAGCCTCTCAATCAGTGCGTCAGCTGGAGGGTCGGCTTCCTTCAGCACTTGCTGTAGTGAGCTGCTTCGGGCAAGTAGATAGTCGAGCTTCTCCGAACCACCGTGTGTTTGCTAGGGCAAGTGTAGGCATATTTATACCTTGAAGGTGCCTAGTTTGACGTAAAGTGGGACATAATAACGTCATCAAAGAACCCCAAGGGAATGGTAGTTCTTTGAAAACTCCATGATTTCCAGGACAAATCAATATTCAAGCAAGGGGATGTCCCTGACTGCTGAAGCCGAGTTTTCCAAGAAATCGTTGTGGCTTTTTGGAACAAGTGGAAGTAGCCATGCCTGTATTTGGACTGGATGGGTTATGTCTAAATATGGGTATGATTTCTATGTCTATATAAAGACAATGTGAATTACACCTATATAAGGGCATGAATTGGTAAATTACGCTTGGATTCTAAAATGCTACACAACACCCACTCCACTTTATTATGTTCGATATTACTAAATTCTAAGCATTTTTTTAAACATATCTAAAGCATAATGTGTAAAAATCCCTCCCAAAATACATAAAGTGCATTTGAAATTGTTGTACACGAAAGATGAGCATTTGTGCTGTACGCATTTAAAAAAGAAATATTTTGATTCAAAGCATGTAGTGTGTCATGGAAAATGCTTATCAGAATGAATCATGAAATTACATTTATGAAATGGCTCTTAAATACAGAAGAAAGGTGAAGACCTTTCCATGACAGAATATTTACTGTTTAGATTGTGGACAAGGTCAAATATTTTTTCATCTGGAAGTGTTTCAGAGAATTCTTGTTCTCTAAGAATAGTTCTACTTTAAGCAGATTACTTTGTGCCAAAATAAAAGGTTTAATTTTGGAAAATTCAAATTGCAAAAAAATAGAGTTCTAAAGTTGGAAGTTTTGTTATGAAAAGTGAAGGTCGAATACAGAGTCCCGTAGAACGCTGTGTGCTAACTTCAAAAGTCATTCTCGTTGTCAGGAGAAAACATCAAATCTTCTAAGCTGGCAAAGAAATCATCTACATCATCACAACACAGAGAGAGAGAGAGGGTTCATAGGGAAAAGGAGATTTAAAGACCTACTACTAGTTCACTTCCCAAGCTACATCGTATGAATAACAAACAAGAACCTAGGAGGTCTATGATCCAAGTATACTGGCAAAACTGGCATGTATTTCACTATGTCAGTGGGTGCTGCAGTCACCGTGAAAACATAGGTCATAGACCTCCTAGGTTCTTGTTTGTTATTCAAAGAAATCCTCTACCACAGTAGGTGAAAGTTGGACCACTTCATTAAGTAAACAGACAGCACAAAAATGTGAAGCATCACTGTCAGCGTTAGCTGCATTAGCAATGTTCGTCGGCGATGGAGATGGTACCTGTGTGCCTGTCGATCCACGTATCTCACTGTCAGCAGATTGTGTCTATGAGATCTCAATGAATGCCCTCATCGGGATTGGTAGCGGCTGGGGCCAACACGATGCATGGGCCGTTACTGAACCAAGCAAGGTATCGACATCCGTTGGCAGTGCTGATGGAAGTGTTAGACAGATGACCAACACGCATTCTTCTCCACATAGCAGCCATCGTAGAACAGGTAAGATGCAATCTTGCCAGATTGGTCGGAATGATAGGAACCACGTGGTAATCAGGTCTCTTAACCGAGCCAGGCCCAGGATCTGTATCATGCGATAACGACACTTCATTGCCAGGAGAGTGTTCTCTATGGTAACCCGGGAGTCGCTGCTGACCGGACTTGCCATATCGGAGCAGAAGGAACAAGAATAGTATTCCTGCTACGAGTCCCAAAATGAGAGGCAGGCCGCTGAACACAGAGTGCACGAAGTTTGGAAAAATGCAGAGGACTGCTTCAAATGGTCCTAACAGTCCCGAAAAAACTGTCTTAAATACATGTACAATACCACTGGTATCAGACATGTTTAAGATACGACCTAACATTTCTACGAAATGTACGGGGCAGTTTGTGGATATAAGGGCATGTATCTCTGCAGAGGACCTTGCAACTTGTAGTTCATACGTCTCCTTGGACGAGGTCAGGGGCACAGTTTTTTGTAAAAGAAGGGCTTTCATTCTGCTTAAAGTATTAATTTGAATAGAAGAGATGTTCAGTGAAGGCCATAACGGTGACTCCCCGTCTGTCTTAGCTTTAGGAAACAATACTTGCATACAACAAGTGGCCCTGGCTGACACAGTTACGAGATAGGCTATTCCTGGCATCATTCCACAACAGCTGTGATCATTCAACATTATAAATCTCCCATTAGAAAGCTGCCTAAAAATTGGATCTATCACTGCTGCTGGAGAACGTTGCAGGTGGCAGGATAAGTTGGTTGAAGAACCTTCACAGGCTCCATGTAAATTAATACCCTGACATAAAAGTGTACCGCTGTGTGCGCTTTTACATTGCATACCACTAAGGAATACTTCTTTTTCCCCACTCCAACATCTGTGTGTGTATGGTAATTCCCAGATTGACTTCATGTATTCCTTAACCAACCTTTCATACACGGCAACTGGTATATGTTTCAAACTGTACTGAAAATTGTGATAGGCAGAGTGATTATCCCGGTAATAGCCATTCTGTTTCAGGTTTTTCTGAAACAGTTAATGGTAATCTTTCCAGTTTTTCAATGCTCAGCACCGTATAGTCTGCTCCTCTTTGTGCCAGAGTGATTTGTTTATCTATAAGGTTAAATACAGAAAACAATGACGTGGTGTTGATTAGATGCCATGGCACATATTCAATGAAGATTTTTCACTGTCGAACCTAAAAGCATTATAGAACGTAATTGTGACTGTCCATGCTGTAGCATGAGCAAGTCCTGTTCCATTAAGTCTATGGAAGAGAATACTATGCTGTCCAAAGAATACATTCTGGATGACATGGTTGTTAACCCATTGTCAACTACAAAGAGTGCTTTCTCTAAACTAATACAATCAATTTCTTGTGTTCTTTTTGCAGTCTCTGCCTGTTTCGGTTTCCAAGCTTCATTATAAATGGCATATATGCCTGCGTATATGAAACGTTTATGACGTCGTTTTGCTGGACCTTGTAAGAAGTCCCTTAAATCAGCGCCATCTTTAAGTAAAGATAAGTGTTGTTTAACCTCTCTAAGTGTAGATTTTTGCAGCCACTCAAGGCACAGTTTTCCTACACTGTATGTTTTTACTATCCCTGGATGTTTTCCCTGGACATATCTTGGATCTGGCCTAGTTATTGTAAACCCTTGTGTCTTGTTCAGGAATCTATCTTGACAGTTATTCGTGTCTGTGGGCCAGATTAACCATTTCTTCCAATCAGGATCAGTTCTGTTTTTAGAAAAATAAATGTTACCTCGACCCCTCCCTCTGAAGTGTTTTTACTATTAGGTGTCGGTGAAGGTATAAACGGTTTGTTCAAATCTTTTATCTTGGCCAAGCCAAGGCAGGATGTCTGTTGAACAGTGTCGTTTTAAAACATTATTTGTACAGGGATAATGCAGGCTCGAAATAAAGCTTCTGCTCCCTCCACCTGCCAGTCTTTTGAGCCCCATACAGTTTTTGTTTCTATGTTGTCACTCCAAAAGTCGAAACCTAATGAGGACAGCTGGGCATAAAAGGTTGCAGAATAAATTTGCTTAGTATTAGTCAACATACTTTTCATTCCTGTCTTATTAACATTTTTAAAGTAAAAGGTTTCTGGATTTGAGACATTAAAACCTGAGAAGTATGGAAACGTATAGAATGTTTTGAGCTACCCTTCGGTGGCGTTGTACAATGTTCCCATTGATTGAAAGTATAAACATTTCTAGGGTTTGCCGATTTGTGCTAGTAATGATGACCATAGTGATTATAACAGTACATTTGTGCATAATCTCATAAGCCTTATAAGTATTCATGTTTTGTGAATTTAGCAGACATCTCTAAATCTGAAATCATATTACTAACAGTCTAAAAGTCCCAATCATCAGAAAACATGCTGAGTGAAACAAAGTCACTCAAGGAAACTTTGAACTGATGTGGAATCTTCAACAGCTCTGCAGGGCCATAGATGTCATAATCAGTTCTGTCCCATTCTATACCCCCAGGTATAGTAATGGCTGTGATGTTCACTGATGTCAAATCTCTTTGTTCTCGATTAGATGATTTGTGCGGCTTCAGGAGCAAGTTAATGTTCTTACTTGCTGTGTCCATTTTACTATATTTTCCATTTATCAGCATCCCCAAAGTTAATACCATGATTAGCCAAAGTAGGAGAAAAAGTATGCCTAGCACAGTCCAAAATTCAACTCATAGTGAAACCCGATAGGTTTTTTCAAGTTGCTGAAAGAGTTCTTTTATTTTATCTTTAAATGTTTTATTTACTGGCGTTGTTTCAGGCTCACTGGGATCCTCAAAAAAGTTGATGAAATAGCCACAGGCAGTTCTGTCAAATGTTGGAATTGCATCAGGATCTTTTAAATCACTGGGGCTACCGGATCCTTTGTCATATTAGTGTAGTCAGATCCTACATCTTTGTAGACAAGAGTGTCTTGACGAGCTGTTATTTGGGTCTCAAGAGGCACAAGTTCCATAGCTTTATTGCTTAGTCCTTTGTTCTGTGCTGCAGAGTCTTCAAATGTTATGAGTCTCCCAGTCTGAACCTCTTGAATAGTAGCAAGATTTTGTCTGCTGCTACATCTTTGGAGTCCACTGGGCCTAATACTTATTATCGGCCACATGATGCAAACCACATCACATCATGTGGATGGATACGAACCTGTTCTCCTTTCTCCCAGCAAGGGGCGGCAGTAACACTGTTCTTGATCCGTGGATTGCTAGCAAAGGTACTGGTTTTCTGTAAGAAGGCCCACATTCCTTCTTATCCACGATCTTTTCTCTGACTAGATCCCCAATCTTTGGAATCCAGACAGGCCTTGCTGGGACCGGTGATTCTCCTTCAGTGGTCGTTGGCTTCTGTAGTGTGATGATCGAGGTCCTGGACAAGCATTCTAGTACCAAAAAGGATTTCATATGGAGTGATTCCACCCAGAGAATTTCTCGGCAGATTATTTAAACTACGTTGGACACTTATTAGATGTTTGACCCACCCGTCACCCGAGCCTAATACCCTAGCTGTTATAGATTGCTTTATGTCCCATTTTTTTCTTTCCACTACAGAAGTTCACTCAGGATGGAATGGACTAAAATGAAGCAATGCAACTCCTAGATTTGGAGCTAAATGCAGGAACCTGGGCTGAATGTAGTGTGCCAACTGCGTATGTGCCAATAAAGACTCGCAAGTCTTTTATAACAGTTCGGGCGTCAACCGAGCGCTGAGGCCACATCCAAACGAATCTGTTCTAATAGTTGTGGGACCGCATTCGTCCATAGCGACGTCTGCATGTAGAAAGCCTAATGCTGTCTAACAATGGTGTCTGTACTGGGCTAGCTACACTGTAGTCAGGTATCTGGCGGTGTTCTCTGCTGCGATATCTGTTGCAGTCATGGCAATTAATTGCAAACTTGTGAATGTGGGCATTCATCCCTGGCCTCCAGTACGTCTCTTTTAATTCCAGAATGGATTTAGAGATCCATTGATGTATCAAACCCTCTCCCATATGTGCTTCTTGTATCAAAGCTCCTCTACATCTCCTGTTTGGGATTATTCTATCCCCCACTCCAGAGATTCGAGCAAAAGGGACGGAGTTAGCATCAATTATGTATGAATATTCAAGTGGATAGTTTAGAGGTAACGCCGCTCCGCTGCCTTTGCTTGTGGCATTGGCATCTAGCATTGCTTTGACGTCTATTTTTGTTTTTGAACAAGTGATTGCAGCTATGGAAGCCGTTTGCAGAGCTGCCTTCGATGCTTCATCAGCCAATGAATTCCCTTCAACTTGAATCCCATCATGCTGATGACTCAGTGTATCGATCACTTGAGTCTTTTTTTGTGGGTCTTTCTGTAATTGAACTACTTGTTCCCAAAGTAACTTATGCTTGATTGTGCCATCTTTTGCATCTTTGAAACCATTTTGAACCCAGTTCTGCAGGTATTTATTGTTACATTGAACGCAGTAATACGAATCGCACACTATGAGTGTGGGGAATTCGCGATCTGTATTTTCTAGCACCATCTTGAAAGCGTGTAGTTCAGCTCGCTGAGCTGTACAGTCTCCGAGAAATTGTGTTTTTGTGACCATAGGTCTGAACTTACCATCGCGCCAGCGACCTTTAACAATCACGCACGCAGCACTAAAAGCTTGTTTACCCCCGATTGCGGGCTGTGCTGATCGGTCTGTATAAATTATACATTCGTACTGTTCCAGAGGCAGAATCTCAGTGGGCAGATGACATTCTTGTTCGTATTTTAGAACTTCTTGAGTTTTCAAGTAGGGTTCAAAAATGTATTCAACGTCTGTTGCAGCAAGAGAGTTCACCCATTGTATCCATCTTGGATGTAAAGCCTTTGCATTCGGAATGCTTGCTTCCGTCACTGCCTCTAAGGCAGGTACAGGAGTAACAACCATTATGCATTTACCCTGTGCGAGAGCTCTCTCTTTTGCTATTGCTGTTTGAACTGCTGTCAGAATTTTTTCTGTTGAAATTAATTTCATTTCAGCTTGTGTGAGTGTTCCATGGAAGCTTTTAACTTGTTCAGATTGAGACAGCGTTTTAGCACCTTTTAAAATACTGTGTTATGCGTTAAATTTGCGTATTTGCACAACACTATTAAACTTTGCTTTGTGATATTCCACTTTGTAAAAGATCGAGACAGTCTACTGGCACTTTTTAATACATACTTTGTTAGGCTTTTAAAATAGCTTATTTGCACAATCGCTGATATCTAGAGAGAGAGTACCCCACTATCACCAGGGAACAGGGTACAGTGACAACCAGTCAGAGAAAAATCCCTGGGTAAACACTATCGTAAGGATTCGCTATGTTTCCATACCCTATCAGTCTAGGCATTCATACACTCTTACTCCCGCAAGGACAGCCCAATCAATCGCAGTGATGGTGAAAAGTTAATTTCCACACCAAAATTGAACGTTCACAGTCTCTTTAATAAAAAACATAAAAAGATCTACACAAAATAACGAATTAAAATTTCAAAGAATAATCTTTGAACATGTACAGTAAAAAAACAGGTATTCATAACAGTTCATTATAAACATTAGGCAAGCACAATTTCATTTACTAAATTAATGCATCAGAAACGAAAACATATTAAAAGCAAATATAACAGACAGAAGTACTATTAAATCACAAAAGAACCCCCTACACAATATGGCCTTTAAATTCCTTCGCCACTCTAGTTTCTAGATCCAATGGTCCTTGGTTTATATACAAGTTATGCAGGCAATAGTACCATTAGTGTATGAGTATCTATTGCTCCCCAGACCCGCGGATATTTCTTTGGTCTACCACCTCAGTTCGTGGCTTCTCACTAGGGGTGAAGTTCTTCCTCTTCACTGATATATGGCTGAAGTAAAGGGGACCTCTCCACTTCCCTGTAGATATATGGAGGCACTTCCACTCTTCTTATTGGTCTGTATATATATCTTAAAAGTTTGTAAAATTTTTTATGAACGGGCATATGTCAGCGTAGTTCCGTCGGTCAACTGGATATGTTCTTGTCTACTTGGCGTTCGCGTTTCTGCCTCGTCCTCGTACCATCCGGATGGTACGAGGACGAGGCAGAAACGCGAACGCCAAGTAGACAAGAACATATCCAGTTGACCGACGGAACTACGCTGACATATGCCCGTTCATAAATTTTTTTTTTTACAAACTTTTAAGATATATATACAGACCAATAAAAAGAGTGGAAGTGCCTCCATATATCTACAGAGAAGTGGAGAGGTCCCCTTTACTTCAGCCATATATCAGTGAAGAGGAAGAACTTCACCCCTAGTGAGAAGCCACGAACTGAGGTGGTAGACCAAAGAAATATCCGTGGGTGTGTATTCACCTACACCCAAAAGAGAGGGTATTAAGTAATAGTCCTTGAAGCCAGTGACCCCAAAGAGACGGCAGTCCTGAAGAAGGTGCTACAGTATCAAGTGTCCACAGCACCGAAACGCGTTGACGCATTACTTTTTTGTGTAGAATCCAAGTAGGGTGTGGGGAGCAATAGATGCTCATACACTAATGGTACTATTGACTGCACCACTTGTATATAAACCAAGGACCATTGGATCTAGAAACTAGAGTGGCGAAGGAATTTAAAGGCCATATTGTGTAGGGGGTTCTTTTGTGATTTAATAGTACTTCTGTCTGTTATATTTGCTTTTAATATGTTTTCGTTTCTGATGCATTAATTTAAATAAATGAAATTGTGCTTGCCTAATGTTTATAATGAACTGTTATGAATACCTGTTTTTTACTGTACATGTTCAAAGATTATTCTTTGAAATTTTAATTCGTTATTTTGTGTAGATCTTTTTATGTTTTTTATTAAAGAGACTGTGAACGTTCAATTTTAGTGTGGAAATTAACTTTTCACCATCACTGCGATTGATTGGGCTGTCCTTGCGGGAGTAAGAGTGTATGAATGCTTAGACTGATAGGGTATGGAAACATAGCGAATCCTTATGATAGTGTTTACCCAGGGATTTTTCTCTGACTATTTGCACAATCGCTACAGCAATTAGCACTTTACTGTTCTTCCCTGTTTCTTGCCGGTCTTCGCGCTCGACCCCAGCGGTACCCGGAAGTTAGGCGGGACCGCACTGCACTTGGGGTTGGCGCTCTAATCTTTTGCTGGCCGACAGCATTTAAACAAATGCTGAGGCGGCTGCGTTTGTGTGTGTGAGTGTTCTGTGGAAGCTTTTAACTTGTTCAGATTGAGACAGCATTTTAGCACCTTTTAAAACACTGTGTTATGCGTTAAATTTGCGTATTTGCACACACTATTAAACTTTGCTTTGTGATATTTCACTTTGTAAAAGATCGAGACAGTCTACTGGCACTTTTTAATGTATACTTTGTTAGGCTTTTAAAATAGCTTATTTGCACAATCGCTACAGCAATTAGCACTTTACTGTTCTTCCCTGTTTCTTCCCGGTCTTCGCGCTCGACCCCAGTGGTACCCGGAAGTTAGGCGGGACCGCACTGCACCTGGGGTTGGCGCTCTAGTCTTTTGCTGGCCGACAGCATTTAAACAAATGCTGAGGCGACCGCGCAGTGGACGCGCGCAGCGGGCGCGCCTCTGGCTCGCCGAAGGCACGCCAAAGGCAAGCCCGTCTGCGCCCGTCCGCGCCTTGCCCGGGCCTAGGGTCAGGACCTCTGGGAGTTTGCCATTACATACGTATGACCGTGATCAGCTCCTTGCTGCCCGGATAACTGCCCCTCGGCCCCTCATTGATTCTTGCACAGCTACAAGCACCCAAGAGGGGCAGGCAGGTGACCGTTTACCTTTCTCTTTTGTAGATAGTAGTAGTAGGTATGTACAGACCGACAGAATAGGGGAATCGCTGGGGGCAACATCAGTGGATTCAGACAGGCAGGTAGGAGGGAAAGCATGGGGAAAGCCTATCAATAACAGGGGACCAACTAATGATGGACAACGGACATTTTCAGATAATATTAAATGTATACTATTAAACGTCCGCTCCATGGGAAAGCATAAGTATGAACTGGAGGATATGATTCAGTCATTTGCGCCTGACGGAAACATGGTCAGACACTACCTCCGCACCCGACTGGAATATAGCAGTGCCAGAGGGTTATGCCTTCCTATCACTTGACAGAAAGGAGGGTGGGGGAGGGGGAATAGCTATTATTTACCGGGAACTTTTGAAAATAAGGACTGAAGTCATATCAATCCTGCCGGCAGAGGCAGTACGTTTTTGCATCAAAATAAACAATGCCACTTCTTTCCCGGGATATCTAGTTTACCTCCCACCCGGGGCAAGACAAGCTTTCACTCATGCTCTGCATACCCTGTTGAAGTCTTGTACTGAGGCTTTACCCCTCACCTTTCTGGGAGATTTCAACTATCACCTAGAACTGTTAGACAACCTAGACTCCTCCAAACTATTAGACACCCTGGAGGCGTACGGGTTTAGTAAAATAGTCGCAGGATCGACTCACAAGGCAGGCCATACTTTAGATGGCATTTTTACTAACAATCCCGACCTTAAGTTCCAAGACATAAGGCCTATGACTTGGACGGATAACAAGGCTATCTATTTCACTCTCAGAACTACAAATCCTGGCCGAGAGCCTGTGACGAAGCCTGGTAAAATTAAGGTTCGAGGCTGGAAAAAGGTGCAGGGCAGTGTTTTTGAGACCGCTCTGAATATGTGCCCTGACCTACCCATATCTGATATTGATGCCGCAGCCTCTGCATTCAACGAATGGATTGACATGGCAGCTAAACAGGTAGCCCCTGTGAAAGAGATAACCTTAAGGAAGCCAAGGATATCTTCTCCTTGGTATAGTCCTCAGCTCAAGGCTCTAAAGGTTGAATGTAAAAGAGCGGAAAGCCGGTGGAGACAAGATTATAGTGAAAGTAGCAAAACAATGTACAACCTTGCATTGCAGAAATATAAAAATGAGATAATCTCTGCCAAAGAGCATTATTTTTCCACCAAAATTAGGGATGCGGTCGATTGTAGTAAAGAACTTTTTAAAGTAGTTAACTCTTTGGCAAAACCTCAGCAGAACAATGCTTTTAAGGCTGATCAGGAGATATGTAACAATCTGGCCCTTTTCTTTCAAAATGAAGTAAAGATGATATATGACAATATTCTAAAAGCTCAGGGACTCCAGACTACTATTACACTCAATGCAGAGGATGTCTGGCCGGCGATGCAATGTAAACTCTCCTGTTTCCCTGAATTGGTAAACAAGGAGGTGCAAGAGCTGCTCCTCTCTATAAAATCAGGCTCTCCAAGTGACCCCTGCCCCCCTGCCATCATGCATCTAGCCCCTAGGAAGATTTGCGAAAAGTTGACGCCCCTTATCAACCAAGCACTGACAACGGGATCATATCCGGCTCGGTGGAAACAAGCGGCCATTAGGCCCTTATTAAAAAAAAAGAACCTAAACCCGGAGGCTTTAAAGAACTACCGCCCGATTGCAGGATTACCGATGGTGGCAAAGGTCATTGAGAAATCAATTAACACTGTGCTGGGTGATTATTTAAACGCTAACAAGCTATTAGACCCAACTTAACATGGCTTTCGCGCCTGCCATTCCACTGAATCGGCTCTGATTGTTGAAACTGAGGAAATTCGGCGGGTGGTTGACGAAGGGGGTAGGGCGGCCCTCATACTCCTAGACCTATCGACTGCATTTGACACCGTGAATCACACGGTGTTAGTGCAACGCTGAAGGATCTGGGGGTTGAGGACACTGCCCTTTCCCTGCTCCCCTCCTTTCTGGAGGGGAGAGAGCAAAGGCTGGTTTGGGATGGACTGGAGTCCAAGAGTTTCCATCTTCCTTGCAGTGTCCCTCAGGGATCATCCCTATCCCCCATACTTTTCAACATATATGTCACCCCGTTAGCAAGGCTCATCAAAAGACATGGTTTTGTGTTGGTATCCTACGCTGATGACTCACAGCTTGTTATCTCCATTGGTAAACAGCCTGAGGTCACAGCTGCTAAATTCCACGCTTGCATATCTGAGATCATGGTCTGGATGAACCACAATTTTCTGAAGATCAACACAGGCAAAACGGAGGTGATAGAATTTGGAGGGGGACCCCCCGTATGGAACAACTCATGGTGGCCAGTTGAGGCTGGGAAATGCCCGGTCCCGGTCTCTAAGGTTAGGAACTTGGGGGTCATTTTTGATGATAAGCTAAACTTCTCCGCCCAGGTTAAAAGCCTGACATCGTCCTGTTTCTTTCTCCTAAAAACTTTAAGAAAGATTTTTCCATTCATCTCGCAGGATCTACAGAAAACGGTGATGGTAAGCCTTTTTCTCTCCAAATTAGACTACTGCAACGCCTTGTTAATGGGCATAGACAGAATGCAGATGGGAAAGCTTCAGTCCCTTCAGAATGCGGCAGCCAGGTTGCTTCTCAAAATTCCGAGGGGCTGCCCCACTTCATCAGGCAATAAATCATTGCACTGGCTACCAGTACAGCAGCGGGTTGACTTCAAGGCCTTGTGCTTAGTTCATAAGGCACTTTATGGAGGAGGTGCCGATGAAGTTTCCAAGCTATACACGCCTTATGCTCCCCCTCGCCTTTTGAGATCCACCAATTTAGGACTTCTTAAAACCTTCCGAGTCAAACGAGCCAGACGGGGAGGTAGGACACTATCCAACAGAGCAGCACATCTGTGGAACAGACTACCTCTGGACATGAGATTTCAACCAAACACGAGGCTGTTTAGGAAGAGTCTGAAGACGCTGCTTTTTGTAACTTAGGCTGGCTCAGGTTGTAGCTTTCAGGATTTGGTTTCACACACATTAGCGCCAAGACGCCACGGCAATCGAGCGCTTTACAAACATTAAAATAGAAAAATAGAAATAGTGTGATTTGTAAGCAATTGGTACTTTTTCACCTTCATTAAAGGTTAAGTACATAAATCCGCATCTTCCTCGGATTATTCTGATTACAAGGCTGCGTACGTTTACGCGTGTCTGTAAATGTGATGTTGCTAACATGTCTGTTTGCACTGAATGCAAAATTTCTTGCTTGAGTCCAATTAGTAGTTTTGAAATCAGTTTTGATTAATTCGTAGAGAGGTTTAACCCTTTCTGCGTAATTTAGAATGTATGTTCTTTCGAAATTCAGGAAACCTAGAATTGACTGTAAGTTTTTCCGAGTTTTTGGAGGTTGGAGCAGCACACACTTTTCTAAAAAGTTGGCTGCCAGGCTTTTGCCTTCACTTGATAACTCGTATCCTAGAAAAAGGGCGTTGAGGTGGGCAATTCTTGATTTCTTAAAGTTCAATTTGTACCCTTCAGAAGCAAATCCAAGTATATGTATTGTCTGGTTTAGAGACAGGAAACAAAGGATTGTTCATTGAGGAGGTGCATGTGTCAGTCACCCCTTGGTATTCAAGTTGATCTAAGATCTCATTGATCTGTGTTTTAGCTTCTTGCTTAAGTGGATACTGCCTCTGTGCAGTTGGTTGAGTTTTTAACTGGATCTTGTGGTGAGGGGATTCCTCATCCCATCCCACATGATTTTTATGAATTGCTGGAGCCTGGGCGACAGCCCATTTTCTGGCATAGGTGTATTTTAAATGAATTGGAATGTGATTAGAGAAGGCTGGCATAATGATGTCTTTGCCGTGTGGGCACTCCCTGACAAATTTTGGTGGCCAGTCTTTTTCAGCTAAAAGAATGTCATAACCTTTAGAGAGCTTCTCCAAAAAGAGTGGTCTTATTTTCCTAATTATGTCTCCCACCATCCAGAGCGTTACTTCATATAACTTATGGGGTACAGTAACCCAGGTATCGGCTGTTTCAACTTGAATGTACTCATTCAAGTCCACTGTCTCCAGTTGATCTTTCAAGATCTTGCTGCGCTGTCCTGCATTGTCTAGGCCCACTCCCCGTTCTCGAGTTGACCTGCTACCTTCTTTATGGTGAATTGGGTTTTCTTATTTTTGGAACATGTTGATCGTCTTCCTTGTGTTCTGACCGTTCTCTTCTTTCCAATTTCTGTGAGGAAGTTTGAAAGGTATGAGAGGAACGTGTATCAGTATCCTGATATCTATCAGGTTTTCTCAAATTATCCCTGTTCATGAGGTTATACCTCTTTTCAGAAGACTGAGAACGCTTCTCATTAGAAGTTTTTTTAGTATTTTCCCACTTCTATTTTAGGAGTAGTGAGAGTGTTTTTAATAATGACCTTTTCAGGATTTTCTGTTAGTTGGGGTTTTACTGGTTTCCCACCCCAACTATCTCTACCTAGTTCTTCATAGGATTTCATAGGATTTTTCAATTATTCTGGCCAGTTCATATGGTTGCTCAGTTATGCCAATTTCCCTTATTTTTTAGCGGATCGCCACGGATGTTGCTTCACCTTTAACATTAGCTAATATTATAGCTGAGACCTGTCTGAAATCTTTCAGTAATTTCATACTCTGATTTAAAGCAGGCTCTGCCCCGTATTCATTTTGAATCTGTGTCAGGACATCTGGTATTAGTGCCATGGATGGAACACCATGTTTTTTTGTGTAGATTGCAGCATAGACCGTACCCCAAGTGTCGCAGTCCTCCAGGTGTGGTGCGATCCCCATTGGTAAACAGATTGTTAGAATTCTGTGTTTCTCATGAGGGGTGGTATCAGGAAATACTGCCTCGAATTGAGTAATTTTTTGAGCTATCCAGAATGGAATTTGTTCCCGTTTTGCGGGTAATTTACCATCGACTGAATGTAGAGTCTGTGGTGTAATTTTATTTATGTTCCCCTGGTAAGGGGTGTGTTGTGGAATCCTTATTGCTGTTGGGACAGTAGAAGTCCGCATGACATATTGAACCAATTGTCTATAAATTTTGATTAGCTCTTTTAGTTGAACTAATAGTTCCTCATCCGACATTTCTTCAATGGCAGGATGTGGTGTATAGCTGGCTAGTACCGGTCATCCTGGTCTACCTAGTGGACCGAGCCTGGTAATGTGATTTTGATGTTGTAGGGTGCTTTTAAACCAGAGCTGATGCTCTTTGTAAGTTAGTGGAATTTCAATGTCCTCGAGAGGAATGTATTCTGTTGGATTACCCTCTACTTTGTAGAAGTGAAACACATCCGATACTGCATTTGCTTTAGGGAAGATTATCCATTAATAGAATACCTCTGTCTGCCGATATTCGTGTGCCTCTATGACAAAAATTACCCTACCACCTCTAGATGATAGGCCATTCGTTTTAAGCTTTATAGCGATGGTTTTGCCTAAGTTTTCCTGGATCATTATAGCATCCGGGTCGGTTTCTTGGAAACCTGTAATGTTTAAACCCGGTTGGGCAGCAGCTGCTGCAGCTCTACCGGTCCTGTTATTGCCATCAAGGGACATTGTTTAATGAAAGTTTGCAGAGCAAGTTTCAAGGAGACAAAGATAAGGTGCACAATATTTTGGAACACTGTATCCTTCAACGTTGAATCAAACTGAAAACTAATACATAGGATTTTCGTCCTACTCAGTTATGGCAGATATTTTATCCCTTTTCCCACTCCAGACGTCTATTGGAGTATTTTACGGGAAAAAGGGGTCTCTGTGAAAAGCACGACTGAGTTACTCTAGTATCTAGCGTTAAATTTGTGCCTTACCAAACGTTGGGGACCATGTAGTGTAGTTCCTATATTCCCAATAGGCTCTGCACATTGGAATAATATATCCTATAGATTTGACGTAAGACTTAAGTCGACTAGGTCTCTATCGAATATATTAGACTTAATTGTAAGTGCCAGCTAGCTCAGAGGTCACTAGAAACGTTCTTGAATAAACAAGAAGTGATTAGTTTCTGACAACCGCATAAACATGACACCTTTGTTCCCCCAGGAATAAAACTGATCTTCAGAGTCGTGGAAAAAATAGAGAGATATTTTACTATTGAACTGCTACAATCGTAATACTGGCTACAAAGTATAATGCGTACAGTAAGAAGGGTATTATAAAATAATACTGTAAAAGCCTCGTATGGTTCTGAGACCATAGATAAATACGTACATAAATAACAAAGTCTAAAAAGTACTCAACTGGTGCTTCTAAAATACGCCTACCCCAATGTATCTAACCTAAGTCTAGTACGAGGGAAGTAGTAAGTGAGGTGTAGCATAGGTTTAGTTTTTCTTTGCCAGGAATCTAACTAAGATTTCTCTTATGGTCTAATCAGCTCCATACCTTGGTTTTAGAATGAAGGAGGTCTGGTATCTCTGTCTCGGGACTCGATTTCCCAACACCCCGCAAGGGGAGCTTGGAAACACTGGAGCTGGATTCTCAGTGAGAGAAAGGAAGCCTCTTGATCAGTGCGTCAGCTGGAGGGTCGGCTTCCTTCAGCACTTGCTGTAGTGAGCTGCGTCGGGCAAGTTGATAGTCGAGCTGCTCCGAACCACCGTGTTTTTGCTAGGTGGCATAGTATAGGCATATGTATACCTTGAAGGTGCCTAGTTTGACGTAAAATCAGACATAATAACGTCATCAAAGAACCCCAAGGATATGGTAGTTCTTTGAAAACTCCATGATTTCTAGGCCAAATCAATATTCAAGCAAGGGGATGTCCCTGACCGAGTTTTCCAAGAAATCGTTGTGGCTTTTTGGAACAAGTGGAAGTAGCCATGCCTGTATTTTGACTGGATGGGTTATGTCTAAATATGGGTATGATTTCTATGTCTATATAAGGGTAATGTGAATTACACCTATATAAGGGCATGAATCAGCAAATCATGCTTGGATTCTAAAATGCTACACAACAGCAGTACTTTTCCAATGGTCTTAGAATATAAAGGGAAGTGTTTTGTTGTTGACAGTGATTTGTTTTTAAAAAAAATATGAAATTGAACATTGTACTAGGAAAATTAGGGTCTTACTCTGTGGTGTAATTTCACCAATATTTCAGAAAAGTAACATAAGCCATGATCACTTTACAGGAGGTTGCTTCATCGAAGCAGAAAATATATCCTTTAGGTATTTGCAAAGTAGGGATCACTTAAAGTAAAGCACTGGTATTGGGCTTGACTGCACCTTTGTCCATACATGATTAGTTTGAAAGATATTATACCATCACAGCCCAGACAGTCTGCTCGCACTGACACCTGCTGCCCAGAGGTGACCTCGAATAAGAAAAATGTTCAACTTGGACCGCCAGCTGAAAATCAGACCAATAATATTGACCTTAAAAAATAACTCTTGTAGTGGTTTCTCCAGCAGTCTGATGAATGTGTGCACCCCCGGATCACTGTCCTAAGGCTTGAATCCTTTTTCCTTTGGAGTAACAGGTCATTCAATAAAACTTTATTTCGGTACGTTAAGTGCCATAAAAGATTCATAAAATACATATACAGTTACTTTGCAATTAGGCGTTATTCATTTAAAAAAAAATTAAAACACATGGTCACATGGCGGTAAGAATTATGTGTTGTAGAACATTTCATTTAAATCCCGAACACAATTTTGAGCTAAGGAAAAAATCACATTAAAATATTTATAAATAGTTAAAAAACTAAAAGGCATGGTAAAAAACATTGTTAAAATCTGAGTATCCGATGCTAACAAGTATTGATATATATTAATATTGCCGCTAATGATATTATGTGAATAGAAATATATGTAAAAAACATACTGGTAGACCGCATGTATAACTATCAAAATGTTCTAATTCATAAGTATCATACACAATTGATCTAACAATATAGCAACGAGTATTGCACACAAATAAATGAGTTCTATGGTTTCATAATTTCAGACCCAATTTCATTCTTATAAAATTTACGGCCAGCAAGAATCTACTAATACCAAAAACTATAACCTGGCTGGTATCGGTTTTTAGGATTCTTCCAGCCTCTTTATAGGATCTAGTACCTATGTTCCGGCAAAGGGGGTGGATCCACCTTTTTCTTGGTGCTACATAGGTCAGACAAAAAAAACAAAATGTGTGAGTCATCTTCCTTTGCCTGATTCACACATATGGTACACAGGTGATTACTACTATGTGACCACCTCAGTTCACAGACATTTGTCCTTCAGATGCCATATCCGAATTTCATATAGAGTGTCTTGGCTAAAGGGGGATGGATCTCATCAAGGAAATATTCATGGGATGCTATGTCTTTAAACAATAAAAAACCATTTGGAAGAGATCCATGTATTTTTATGTTCACTACCTCATAACTCACATATGCCCAGAATGATCACTTTAAAATTTTCTTTGAGGACAAATTCAGTGATGCAGGTTTGTTCCAAAAGTGTGCCAGACCTATTTTTACCAACCAAGATCTTACATGTTTAAGCCATTGGACTTTGTTACAACAATCTAAGTCCATGACTTCTTTTAGGCCTTCTTTGTAATCTGTCAGCTCTGGGGTCGTCCAAAGTCTGACCCAGAGCATCAAGGGTCTCACAATTGAGTGATGATCTATGCGTTTCATATTCAGGTCTAAAAGAAGTGGTATCAATGGGGTACTAACCAGTAGTTGCAACAGAGTCCTATAAAACGTATTCTCACCAATCTCACATTCTAAATTGAAAACGATGACAGTACCTGTTTCTCCACACAAACGGCATAGCGCTAAATGTCATTTCGAAAACAGACTTGGCAATATCACGACTTGACAACAAACAAACATGGAGGCACGCTTTTCGATGTAGAGCCGGCTGGTTCTCGTCCATAATAAGCACTAAATCAAGACGAGTCATCCGACATGAAGTGCTGTCACGTCACAGAGGGCGCCAGTGAGGTAAACCATTGGAAAGGTAAACAGACTCGTCTCATGCTGAATTTTGAAAGAAAACGGCAACCGTCACCTAAAACTACCGTAAGACAAAAATACATATTTACCATTTATTTCCCTGTTGTTATGCACTCCTGGTATCTTTCAAAACAAAAAAAAAAACACAGCGCCGTCTCAACACTTTCCCATCACAAAGGCTCCCATACACATGGTAATCTTGAACTTTCCTCACCGAGGCTCGATTTTTTGCCTCCGGACACCAAGTAAGCAGGCAACAGCTGGTTTACAAGTACTGCAGACTCCGAGGCACGAATTTTACATAAGAAGCACACAGCAGTTGGCAATCTACACGGAGGCTCGATTCTACCTTGCCCCCAGACAACAAAGATATTCCACATGAACCGGTAGCTTGATCACGCTAGATACCGCTGTCAGATTAGGGTTAAATGTCATCAATTACTTTGCTCCGATACCGCTGTCAGATTAGGGTTAAATGTCATCAATTACTTTGCTCCGAGGCTCGAGTTAGTGCCCCCGAACCACCAACCGATTTCCAATATGTTGCACATTAGCGCCTTTGGTTAAAGCTCAATTATACTTTTGCACCACAATAAAGCTTGTAAAGACTTCACCGAGGCTCGATTTTATGCCCCCGAACAACATCCAAACCAAGCCACAGTTGGTAATACCAAATGTATCTGGCAAACTTGGGTTTCAGGGCGACTGATGACCGGGTCACTGATGGGGTTTAATTGCCAGACAGCATTCAGACACACTTATAAATACCATTAAAAGTCAATTACCTTGAGATTTCCCTTTTTCCGATTTTCTGTACTTTCGAATTTCCTTTCCCAACAAGCTTTGACTTCTCATTTCCGTTTGAGTTAAGTCACTGTTTTGTTTCAAATATCCTTGAATTTGCACGCATGGGTTCTTCTTCAAAATGTCGCCAAATGAAGTAATCGGAAACAGGCTGGAACTGTAGATAAGTTACTTTATTAAGTTATGATGTTAAGTAGTAAGTTATAATGACAACCCCATCAGGAGCAGCTGTCCTGCTGCTCAGCCCTCACCCAACTGACATTCACAACACACTAAGATTCCATTCACCCAACATTCCACATCTCATACATACAAGCTGAGCAGCAGGAAGACATAAGATACAACAGACACGCAGCGGGGGTAGGCTCAAAATGTCTGCGTTTGGTACCAAATCAGTCCCCTTTGGGCTATGAATAATCTCCCCTCTTGGTTCATTCCGTGTATGATCTATACTATTAGCAGCAAAAGCAGTATTACTATTATTTGTCGAAGTACCATCTACCCGTCCTGTTGGACTAATCCCCGTACTGTCATCCCTTGTCAATAAGGGACTTGGTTGGTTTGTACTATCTACAACATTGATGACCTTATGACTTTCCATACATCTAGTCTCCAATTCACTCAATAGACAGGTGCCATCTTCGATCAACCCCTTACCCTCTTCAATAGTTGTACATAGTTTCATGGACAGTTTGTCTAATTGTTCTACTTCATTATCAAGGACTATCAATCTAGAATGTAAACATTCATCTATCTGGGACTGTATCGTGTCTAAGGGGTTTTTAAAAATTTCCACCATTGTGCGGTCTTCTCTTTCCTCCTTCCCACCATGTTAACCAAGGTTCGTATCATAGTCAATGTCAGTTTGGACTCCGATTGATCTACATTTGACTTCAACCAGATCTTGAACGTCACTGTCCCCTTTCTTGCGACCCACGGCTGCATTAAGCTTCCCTTTCTTTTCAACCATTTTTTTCTCTTTAGTCTGGGCTGTTGGTTTACTTTCCACAGCTATACCAGTCTTTTGTGGCCGTAGTCTTGTGAAAATCCCAACTATCCCTGGTTCTTTTTCTGGAATACCAGATGCGGAATTATTCAAGCTTTGTTGCGGAGTCTGAGGGCTACTACCCTCATTCTGGTGTGAAGCAATGTCCGTTGATTGACTAGTCGATTGACCATATGTTGGGAGACTTGAAGGGTCAAGTGAAAGCCGTCGCTGGGCCATTTTGATCTCACGGCACACTAACGATTCTGCCCTAGATATGAAATCATCTAATGAGCCAGCGACCTCCTTCCGCCTACTCATCTCAGCCATGTTTGGTACTCTGGGGTCTAATCAGTAAAAGGAATGTTTTTTACTTCCACAACTGGCAGTCCGAACAACCAAATTTCTGAATACAAAGAAGTTTAGTCAACTAGTACCTTAACAAAGGTGGCAGCCAAAAGGGATGGCCCAGCCCAGCCACCTTCGGCCTCTGACGGCCACAGATGGCCCGCCCTTTGCCCGGGCTTAGCCCGGGGCTCTCCTCAATTGTTAAGCGCCTCAAGGCGCGAAAATAGGCAGATGCGGCTTCCTGCCGCAAGTGTCCATGGGGGATGTAGCCCCCCCCCCTCTCTGCGGCCGCGCCGGGATTGCAAGAGGCTGCGGCGGCGGGGGAGACAAACGCCAAACAGGGAGCCAGGAGCTGCCGGTGAGCGTCAGCGTCAGGATCAGGGAGCCAAGAGTTCCGTCAAGTAATCAAGGTCGGACCCAGTGCTTGTTATGGAGGACCCGCTCCACCGGGGCTCTCCTCGATTGTTAAGCGCCTCAGGGCGCGTAAATAGCGGATGTGGCTTCCTGCCGCAAGTGTCCTTGGGGGATGTAGTCCCCCCTCTCTGTGGCCGCGCCGGGATGGCAAGAGGCTGCGGCAGCGGGGGGAGCCAAATGCCAAACAGGGAGCCAGGAGCTGCAGGTGAGCATCAGGATCAGGAAGCCAAGAGTTCCGTGCAAGTAATCAAGGTCGGACCCAGTGCTTGTTATGGAGGACTCGCTCCACCTGGGCTCTCCTCGATAGCTAAGCGCCTCACGGCGTGAAAATAGGCAGATGCGGCTTCCTGCCGCAAGTGTCCCTGGGGGATTGAGTCCCCCCTCTCTGCGGCCGCGCCGGGATGGCAAGAGGCTGCGGCGACGGGGGGAGACAAACAGCAAACAGGGAGCCAGGAGCTGCAGGTGAGCGTCAGCATCAGGATGGGGGAGCCAAGAGTTCCGTGAAAGTAATCAAGGTCGGACCCAGTGCTTGTTATGGAGGACCAGGTCAATCTTCGGTAGTAGGTACCACTGTGGATATCAAAGTCTCAAAAGGAGATAGGAGGAATACTTGCCATTGTCTAACACATTGCAATCGCTTGGAGTGGCATTCAAACCTGTTCCTTTGTCTGGCCACACTGTGCCACTGGATCCAAGCCAAACCTGACTGACGAGCCCCAATCGGGGCAGATCTGCTCTTGGGTTACTTGCATTCCGGTTCATGGAGGAACGGGAAGGGATGGGCCGTTCATATTGGAGCAAGGTCAAGACTGATTTGCATTTAGACCTGGTCCGCACAGCAGTGGCATGGTGAGAAGAGGAACAATGGGCTGGAATGCTACCCAAGCTATTGTCACTGGTTAGACAAATTGCAGGAATGAAACACACCTTTGTGTGTTTGATGGATGACTATGGATATACCTTGTGCTCTAATGTTTTTATCTACTGCACAGAGGCCACAACAAGTTGTGGACGAGTTCAACAAAACTGAGCAGTATTGTAAAAAATAAAATAAAGCAATTAAATAACGGAGCTGCAGACAGTAACTCTCTTACACCATAAGCCCCCCACCAGATATTTATTTCCTCTAGGCTACCTTATCTTAAGCTTGTCAAGACTTAAGCTTCTTTCCAGTCACTTTCATGTACAGGAACCTATTTTGGGCACAAGACTGTTAATGTAGTGGAATGTTTGTAAGCAACACACTGGGACTTTGTTTGAACTTTATCTCTCTGTTAATTAAAAATAAAAATAAAAAGTTGCAGCCATACCACAAAATGGGTAGTGGTACAAGCTCCTGGTCAGTCCGCCTGGTTTCTGAGAACTGAAAAATTAGAAGCACATATAGCCACTTGAAGCTTATGTATCTCAAATCTATATTAATAAATATTCTCCCATATAATTTTGAAATTATTTATAATATATATAATTTTTTATAGACTTGTGAGCACCAGGCAGCGCCTCTAATAATAGAGGTTTACAAATAAATTACACACCGAGCATTGACGAAGGCAAAATCTGACAGCCACTGGCACCACCATTGGCTTTGTCAGGGCTTGTTGACGAGTTTAGGGGCATATTAGCAAGACCCTCGTGAAAATTATCGCATTTTAGCGGAAGGAAATTGCCGCTAAAACGACGATAATGGGCTTGCTAATATGCGTTATAGAATTCCAATAGAAGCCCATGTTAGATGTCCTGCACATCTAACCTTGGCTTCTATTGGAAATCTTGCTAATATGCCTCTTAGTTATCAGTAATTTTTCAACCAAAGCATGAAGGTATTCAGGACGACTGTGCAAAGAGCTAGCTAGCATTACTAGCAACATCATCCGTTTACCAATGTGATATGTCAACGCTATAAAGATGCCTAAAATAACAAAAATGCAGTTAGGTCGAAGTTCCCACTCTGTAACGAGTGAACTTGACTTTTGTGATTTCATGTAACAGGGCAGCTCCATTAAAACAACTTAGCTTTACTTGTTTGGTATTACTTAATCTGCAATGCAACGACATTGTCATTGGAGTTCGATAGATAACAGTTATCATGTAGGTAGTGGTACTATGAAACAAGCATTTGCATTGAAAATGGGTACTGCCTGTGTGGGAGCTGTTGGCTTTGCCAATGTCTTTTGGTCATGTTGTACAGAAGCATGGCTGTGCAGGGCATCTCAGGGTGGAGTTATAATAAAAGCTATAATATCATTCCACTTTTTTTTTTACTTCACCGTTGGTCAAGCTGCACAGGAATGGTTGTGGGACATTGGCCGGCCAGTGGCCTTTGCGCAATCAAACCCTATTGGCTTCGACAATGCAGTAAATATTATACAGATTTGACTGTTCCTGCACCAAAATCCATGTATTCCAGTAAATACTGGCCAACCCCCACCAAGTTTTGGTAGCTTTGAACTGCCAAGATATATATCACAAGACTCAGAATACGGATAACTGTGGTAACAGGAGTCACCACACATTGGATTTACCAGTCCACTTGTAATGAGAGCCAGAGTGGGCTTTGGCATCACCCACAAAGTATTATCACCTCATCCAATTGGATGAATCATTCTGCCTTCCAGGAAATGTTTAGTAGAATGCAAGAGTGGCTATTTTACCTCTAAAAATAGTCGGCAATCATGCAGTTTGTTACATTCACGTCTTTAACTGATTAATCAGTTCTGTGCAGAGAGCAGTATTTTTGTTACTTTTACCGCCGTCATTAGAAAACTAACCAGGTAGATTTTAATGTAGTAAAACACCATGGGGCAGATTTACAAACCCCCTGCGCCACCAGTACTGGTGGTGCAAGTAACTGTTCCATATTTACAAGGACAGGAAAAGCCACCCTGCGGGGCTTTTACTGTCCTTGTAAATATGGCCCCTTTCAGCACTTTGCCTGAAAGGGGCGTTCCATGGGTGTTGCTGTGTTTGTCCCACTCAACACTCTTGGAACAAGACATATTTCCAGATTTACGAGGAACCATAACTCTGGAAATTCGTCTGAATGCTACTCCACCCTAGTGGTGGCATAGCAAGGCGTAACGAGGAGATATGTTTTAATTTCTCCTCGTTTCTACCGCTTTCAATACGTGCTGCATTCTACAGCACACATTGAAAGAGTAAAATGCCTGTAGTGATTGTTTTTGTGCAGGAAAGGGCCCCTTCCTGCACAAAAACAATCTCCCCATAACACAGGCAACCCTGCACCATGGTGCAAGGGTGCCTGCGCCGGAGCACGGCAGCAGTTTGTGCGCCAGCACAGGGGAGAGCACAGGAATGCGACATGTTATTGTAAATATGTGCCGTAGCGTGGCGCTGCCAAAGCGCTGCGTAGCCGCGATGCGGCACTTCCTTGTAAATCTGCCCCCATGAGTATTTGGTGTACACATTTACTGGGCCATTGCAGCCAGGCCTACTGACTGGTCCATTTTCTGTTTTAAGACGTATGCATAAACCACCACAGGAGAGAAGAAGTAGAGTACAGGGTATAGTCCGAAAGTGTAACTTCAATATGGGCCTATTAAGCAGGACTTTATAAACACCCAGGGGCATATTATCAAGACAGGCGAAAAAATAATCGCCGCTTTAGCGGCAAAAAACTACCGCTAAAACAACGATAATGGACTCGATAATATGCTCTATGGAATTCCAATTGAAGCCCATGTTAAATGTAAAGGACATCTAACATGGGCTTCAATTGGAATTCCATAGAGCATATTATCAAGGCCATTATCGCTGTTTTAGCTTCAGTTTTCTGCCACTAAACTGGCGATAATTTTATCGCCTGGCTTGATAATATGCCGCCCAGTTTTTTCTTTTTCCCTAAAGACAGATTCATTTGTTTCAAAGAGGTAAAACAATATAGACCCTTCAGCTAGTCAGTACAACACAAACAAAAAACAGTTTAAATCCACAACACTCAGTTAAATAAAAAAAAGATTTCCATAAATAACTGTAGGTGTGCATACGTCTTCACTACAATGCAGATCGTTGTAATGAATGCATTGGTGAACTGCGTATTCAGGCATCCAAGCATTGGTTCACATTCATTGGTTAAATCACAAACTACATGTGATTTATTTTTGTCAAAAAAACACGCTGTAAATATGGAACACCACTGAAAAGCAAAAAAAACATGGATGTAAACAGAAATAAAATGCATTTATTTTAGAATACACGAAGAACAGTCAGTGAGTGGAGGTTCTAACAGTCAGACTCATAAGTAACCAGCAGCACTGGTTGTGATGTTTTAATATAGCAACTTTAAAATTACTAGTCCAACTGAACAAGAAAAATATCTAGATGCTGTACGTAAATGTTAGCATTCCGATATTTAGCCAATAAGACCCTGTCACGAGTTTAACCTGGTACTATTTTAACAAGCTACAAATAAATTTGGTGAAATGTTGCCTCACTGAAAGGACTAAACCTTTCAGCTCAGATTTTACCATACTGGCCGCTTAGCAGCATCATCAGAGCAGCAAGTGGGGCTTTACTCTCAAAACGATACATTTAGATTCTGAGCCTAAAACATGTCAGCAAAGGGACTGTAAACATACAGCAAGACTCAGCATATTGAAACGCCACCCTACTGCTTGAAAATAGGGAAGCAATGACACTCTCAAGGTTTTTATAAATGCGACATAAAGGTGTGGCATACTCTGAGCTTCAGGCCTATCAAATGCAGAACCAAGGGGAAAAAGCACTATAGAGGGAGCAGCAGGCAGGGTGGGTGGGAGCGGGGAAGAAATAGTACCATCACCTTGAAAGCAGCAGATGTGCACTGATTAACTTGAATCAGTTTGTTCTTGGTCCCTGCTCCCCACAAAGGATCAGAAATTATGTTGGCCAACGTTTCCCATTTAAGGTAGTTGCAAAGAAGAGGGACACTGGAGCCAACAAATTGTAAGCAATGGGAGGGCATCAGGCCTTTTTTGCAAATAATAGTGTCTCGCAAGCAAGAGCATGAGCTAGCTTTCCAGCAGTGCCTGGACCATAAAAAGGTGAGAATGGCCAGCGTAGATATCTTAAAGTGGTTTTCCTCTCAGGGTAAATTTTTATAATGCAGGCTTGGTCAGCAAAAAAGTTGTTTGCAACAGTAAATGAAAACAAAGAGCCTGATTCACAAAGATAAACTGAAATGACAGTCTAACTTTGCGACTTTCTGTATTCACAAAGGGAATTTACGAGTAGTAAATGCCCTTTATGAATACTGAAAGTCTAACTGTACGATTTTTGGTATTCACAAAGGGCATTTATGAGTGGTAAATGCCATTTGTGAATACTAAAAGTTGTCAAGTAAGACTTTCATTTCCGTTCACCTTTGTGAATCGGGCCTCCACAAGGAGTAATAATCTGAGTAATATTAGAAATGTAATGTTTGAACAGAAAGAATTGAAAAAATCTAGAAAATGATGTAATTGTGTTGAATACCGTGGTGTGATTTTGTATTCTAAGAATGGTCTTTAACTTAAATCGAAATTATCTCTTTTTTGTGCTTCTCACTTTACAGGAGGAAAGGAAGGGCCCACCTGGTGTATGGACACTTCATGGGTCGCCTACCCTTTTCTTCCCTGGGTACGGGTCAACACCAAGTACAGATAAGAGACTTTTTAACTACATTTTAGGATGTGTATAATACGAAGGATGAAATATTTTGCATTATCTATTTTCTTCTTTCTTTTCTTTCCCACGCCTTTTTCACGTAATAGGATTTATGAAGTAATGTGTATTATGGAATTGACATAGTAAGATGTAAGACACCGCATCTGGACATTAACAGAGTTAATACAATATATCCAAGGGTAAAATGAATGGATAGTTGCAGCATGTTATAATAAGTTAGAATATAACATATATAGAGGATAACACAACCCAGAGTAAGCCACTAGTGCGTGTACACTATTGCCTTAATAATAGATACTCATACGGTGTATTCTGCAGCTTATTACATATAGCACTTGGGGCCAGATGTAGGTAACTGTCATTTACCGATTCTTAAATACCGAATTTTACCGATTCGGTATTCAAAAATCGGTAAATGAGATGTAGGTCAAAAATCGGTATATTTTACCGAATCGGTAAAAGTCGGTATCAGACTTTCTGTAATTACCGAATCGGCAAATACCGAATCGGAAATTACCGAATCGGTAATGGCCATACAACCCTATGGGCCAAAAGGCCCATAGAAATGCACTGAAAATACCGAATCAGTAAATACCGAATCGGTAAATACCGAATCGGTAAATGCCGATTCGGGAAGCTAGCAAAAGTGAAACTAATGAAAACAGCCAATCAGGTGCTACCACCCTCCCCCTCCCAACCAGGAAGTGGCTACCCAGGCAGCTGCAACTCATTAGAAGGTTCTGGAGAGGCAGTCAGAGCTGAGCAGAGAGACAGAGCAGCAGGGAGAGATTTGTTTGCAGTGAAAGAGAGTAAGAATGGCAAGTAGCACAGAGAGCCAGAAGGCTGAAAGAAAATGAAAATTAAAGTTTAGCAGCATGGAGCTGCAGGTACTGGTTGAGGAAGTGGTGAGGGTCCACAAACAGCTTTTTGGCAGGCTGTCCCTCACTGTACCAGAGTCAGCCAAAAGAAACCTGTGGCTTGCCATAGGGGAGAAGGTGAATGCTGTGGGTGTGACCAGCAGGAGCCAAGATGACCTGAAGAAAAGGTTTTACGACCTCAGGAGCCTCACCAAAAAAAAAATGTCAGAGATCCACAAGCAGGCTGGTGTGACCGGTGGAGGCAGGAACCCTGCGCCCCCCCTGACTGACCTTGAGGAACTGGTGGCCTCCACCATCGAGCCTGACAGTGTCGTGGGAGTAGGAGATGTGGACAGCTCAGCCAGAGCTACTACGAAAGGTAAGAGGCCTGCGCAGCATGACACCCCAAAGCAAACTGCTTCCCTTTATCCTTTGTGTACAGCCTAACCCCAGTCCAGTACTGCTAGCACTATACATGAGCAATGCATTATGGGAAATGTAGTCAGCAAATGTAGGACCACATGTAAGTGCACAGAAAACAGCAATGCATTGAAAGCCAATCAGAGTAATGAAAGTGAAATGTGCAATGCATTTATTGTAGTGACTGTAAGACAATAGCACTCAGTGTACATAGGCTTCTTTATACCTAGGGCCAACATCAGGCAGTGGACCATCTGCCTCACAAGGAACTGCGCCAGCGAGGGAGGAGAGTGTTGAGGCAGGGCCAAGCACCGCAGAAGCCTCGCTGGAAGACGAAGACGCCACTGCCCTCTCCCATGAGGATGACACTGTTCGTCCCCTTGTGTTTCCCCACTCCCCACACGTTTCCCAAACCCCCCATTGGTGTTCTCACCTGAGAACTTCCCATCACGGTCCCTGACAACACCTGCTACCTCACCAGCCAGGAGGAGATATGTGGCCCCTATGAGAGTCATGGCGGGAGGTGAGGGTGAGGCTCCAGCAACCATAGAAGTCACTCCTACTGCACAGGTGTCCACACATCAGTCCAGCAGCATTCGCAGCCGCCAACGCACTCCCAGCAGTGCAGGTCCACCTGGAGAGGGCACTGTGTTCCGTGGCCTTGAGGGGAGCATAGTGCGCATACAGCGCATGCAGGGGAAATCGATTCAGGCCTGCCACCGCCAGTTTAGGATCCTAAATCAGCAAAGGGGAGACATGGGCAAGGGCATCAGTACTTTAGTGGAAACCAACAGGGATGTTGCAAAGACCAACACTGACATGACCACCGCCATCAACCAACTGTGCGCAAAAGTGGATGCCCAGGAGCAAACAAGGCGCAGGGATGCGCGTGTGCACAACAGGGCTATGCACCGGCTGGCCACGGCAACATCCCAGCTATGCCGTAGGAGCGCCAACATGCAAGAAAGCCTCACGCAGAACACCGCGGAGGTAACCAGGGGCATGGCCAGGATTACCAGTGCCCTGGAGACCATGATCATCTCCTATACTGCTGCGAATCCTGCCCTGGACGTGGCTGAGGCATACGACAGCAGCAGCCGCAGCAGCCCGGCTAGCGCAGTTGTTGAGCCACGCCGGAGCACCAGGCGCTCAGCTGAGCCTGCAGGCCATGCCGAAGGGAGTGAACCACACCCCAGTGGGTCTGCGAAGCGCGCCCGTAAATGACATTTACAGTGTGGGTGAGGCAACCTGGGACATTAGCAGTCCCCACGTTCAAATACTTATTATTTGTTCCACATCAGTGCATTTACGTTGTGGCAACATTAAAAAACTTTTTTTCACATTCACAAGCTGTCTGTGTCTCTTTACTCACTCAGAAATAGTTGTCTGTTATCTCCTCACGTCTGTATCTGCCATCACTTGGTGTTGACACTCCAGCAGGTTGTCTGTCAGGCACAGCATTGTCGTCGTCATGATCCTCGTAGTCAGACAACTCCACCTCAGTACCCTTCCTCACAGCTAAGTTGTGCAACATGGCACAGGCAGCAATTATCTTGCAGCAGGTGATGGGGGTATACTGCCTTGCACCTCCACTCTTGTGAAGGCATATGAATCTGCTCTTCCAGATGCCAAAGGTCCGTTCTACCACATTCCGTGTACTTTTGTGGGCCCGGTTATACCTCCTTTGGCTGGGTGTGGAGGGGTTGAGGTAGGGAGTGAGGATAAATGAACGTAGGGCATATGCACTGTCTCCTAAAAGGGAAATGGGAATACATTACTCAAATGCATACTTGTAATTCTTACTGCAATAGGTGTTGAAGGGGTCGCACACTGTGTCTTACCTAGGAGCTATCCTTCGCCAAATTCCCCTGCAGACAGCCTTGCATAGATGCCGCTGTTCTGAAAAATATAGGAGTCGTGGGTACTGCCAGGGACTTTCACAACAAGGTCTGTGATGACGAACTTTGCATTGCAAATCACCTGTACATTGATGGTGTGGGTGGACTTCCTATTCCGGTAGATTGTTTCTGTGGCAGCCTAGGGCCAAATGGGGCTGTGCGTGCCATCAATGCAGCCGATGATATGGGGAAATCTAGCCATCTGGTAGAACTCAGATTTGGTTTGAACCAGTTCAGCATGGGTGGATGGAAAAGAAATGTAATGCTCCATCCTATGCAACATGGCGTCAAGGAATTTGTGAAAAAACCTTGAGAGGCTGCTCTGGGTCACCCCAACCACCGCAGCAACCACGCTCTGGTAGCTCCCTGACGCCAGCAGGTGGAGGCTGCACAGCACCTGTACATGGGGTGGAATTGCATGTGCATTTGGGGTGGTGTGCTGCAACAGTGGTTGTAGGTCCCTGATGAGCTCCAAGATGGTGTCTGGAGCCAACCTGTACCTCTGCAGTATCTCTTCCTCTGTGAGCATGAACAGGGTCACCCTCTGCCTGCAGACCTGCTCCTGTCTCAGCCATTCCCTCTCTCCTTCCTCCTGTAGCCGTAGCCGTCTTGTGATGACATAAAATGCCGCCATTGTGCAAACAGAATTGCATTTTGGGTCCATTTTTATAGGCTGCACCTGGTTACCACCTGATTTGAATCCATGGTAAATACCGACTCTTAAATACCGAATTTGAAGCAAAATCGGTATTTCAGAGCCTCCCTACATCTCATTCTCCAATTTTACCTATTCTTAATTACCGAATCGGTATTTTACCGATTCGGTAAATTTACCGAATTGGTAAATTTTCTGAATCGGTAAATATTCCGAGTCGGTATTTTACCGAATCGGTAAATTTTCCGATTCGGTAAATATTCCGATTTGGTATTTTACCGAATCGGTAAATTTTCCGATTCGGTAAATTTACCGATTCGGCCTCATTTCTATCACCTACATACCGATCGCTCAATACCGGTCGGTAACGGCCGAAAATACCGATTTTCGGCCGTTACCGACCGACCTACATCTGGCCCCAGGTCTTTAAAGTAATGACAGTGCCAGCAACAATAATAGCTGCCGTCTAGAAGCAAAATTGCAGAATATTGTCTATAAAATCACGTAAGCCACTAGCGCGATTTGTAAGATTTCAAGCATTGAATTATGGAGTAACTAATATTCTATACTACTGTATTATCAATGAATTATAATTTCCCACTAGGGCATTGATTAACACGCTGTGGTATGATTAAGGTTGGTTGTCCAAATATAAACTATGGGCCCGATGTAGGTATCCAAATACCGGTCGGTAACGGCCGAAAATACAGATTTTCAGCCGTTACCGACCGGTTTTTGGATACTGATATGTAGGGGCATAAGAAAATGCAGATTCGGTAATTTTACCGAATCGGCAATTTAAAATTACCGATTCGGTAAAATTACCGAATCTGCATTTTGATATGTAGGTATCACTGTAAACAGTGCTACAGTGCTTTCAGGATTCGTTATTTACCACCAATTGTTAGTTGGCGGTAAATAACGAATTCCTATGCAAATGCAAATATGTGCATTTACACCTGTGCCATATGGTACACATGTGATAGCACTGTTTCCCTCAAGAACAGTGTCCCTCCAGGGCACTCCAAAGATGATTCCTTAATTTATTCAAAAAAAATTAATCAAAGTTCTCCTCTTTTATGGTTGAGTATATTCTTCTTTATTTTAAATTCATTATAGTTGCAAATTCATCACATTATTGATTCCATAATGTTCATGCCAGTGGCCGAATGCATTTCGGGCATTGCCCTTCCTCAGGGGCCGTATAGTATCTGATTACGAGATATGGGTCTGTTTCTTGAGCGGGTTCACAAAAGTGACGCGAAGTGAACGACAGAAGTCTTTCGGTTCTCAGTGCTCCAATGATTGAATCATCAGAGCACTGAGCACCGAAAGACTTCTGTCGTTCACTTCGCGGTTTATTTCACTTTTGTGAACCCGCTTAGGGTGCGCGACTCCAGCTAATCAGAACCCTATTTGCTAAGCTTATTGATTCCTCCATATTAACTATGTTAATACCCAGCTTTGTTGCCCATTTGTTTTGATAGTGCTCTAGTGATATGATAAGTTGTGCATAGAATTGGCCTATCAGTGTTTTTCTGAAAATACTCTCAATAAGAGGGATTCTCCTCAATTGGGATTCCCCATGGGGTCCTAAAGTATTCACATAGCTACGAATAAGTAAGAACTTAAAGAAATCACATTTTGGCATCCCATATTTGTTTTGCAACTCAGAAAATGAAACCAAATGTCTGTCTTGCAGTAAATCACCCAGGTACTGAATACTGAGTACTGAAATAAGGCGCGAAGCCGGGGACGCTGGGAGTTGTAGTCTTGGCTTGCTACCAGCCCCTCTCAGCGGCCGCGGATGATCTGCGGCGGCGGGGGCAAGCAGGGGTGAGTGAGGAGCCTGTGGTGGAGCGACCTGGATGCAGCAACCCCAGTGCCGGTAAGAGCGTCTCCCCGCTCCACTGAGGGAAGGGGTGACTCTAATATGCCTCCGGGCAGAAGCCCCAGCGGTCCGACGGCGTCCCCACGAAGCAGGGGACGCTGGGAGTTGTAGTCTTGGCTTGCTGTCGGCCCCTCTCAGCGGCCGCGGATAATCTGCGGCGGTGGGGGCAAGCAGTGGGGAGTGAGGAGCCTGTGGTGGAGCGACCTGGATGCAGCAACCCCAGTGCCGGTAAGAGCGTCTCCCCCTGCTGGAGTCATGACCACACGTATTTCAGGCTCAGACCGTGGAGGGGGTACAGCATAATCTAGACCAGCTATAATCGTAGAACACGCATTCATACTCTGGAGGGTATCTGGATTTGCCACAGCCAAAGGTTGGTTCCTACCTTTAAGTTGGGTCCTTTTTTTAAAGATTCCCGGGATCTTCGCAGTTCTTCCGGCTTCATCTGATTTCCCCATGGTAGACACAGGAAGGGACGGTGACCCTTGTAAATTCATTGCAGGCAGGGTATCAATTCCATTAGCACTATCAGTAGCGATATCAACTGCGCCAGCACCAGGACCATTACCAAGCGTCTCCGCGATGACAGATACACCTCCTGTGGCGGCAGTCGCCGCCCGCATCTTAGGACCTTTAGAAGAACTATTGGCGTTCTTGGGCACCATACGTGCAGAATGTGCTTGACCTCCAGGCTAGTCCGGGACTTTGGGATAGCCCGTTGAAGCCGCTTTCGTCAGGCTCGTGCCTGTGCAATGAGAGACCGCTGCCGTCTGCCGCCCACAGCTGAAAGGCGTTCGGAACCGAAATGCAGAGAACGCCAGCAGCAGTGATGCAAGCGGCAATGTAACCGGACCCAGTTGAACAGCATCACCGGGCTTCGTTATACATGAAGAGAAGATACCGGTAATCCCTGCAATTCCGCACAACAAGCCGTCAGGTAAGGCAGGCGCGGTGATCAGCGAGAGGCATTCAGAGCCACTCACACGGACACGCAAGCATCCGCCATCTTGCCCCGATCGCAACCGTTTTTACTTTACTCCTAGTGAAGAAGAAGAAAATAAATACATGCATGTATACTCTTTCGATGTAGTTATGTATCTAAATATTTATTTCTTTACTACTACTGCAGAAGAAAAAAAAAACCTTTGGCTCTCCAATGCACTACTGCCTCACCCTATACCTCTCTCAATGTATCCACTACCTCCATCTCTGACTCATCCCAAATCACATTCTACTACTATGATCTCCAAAATAAAACTTTCTTGACTCTGACCCCATCTATCACCCTTTGGCTCACCAAAACCTAATTTTACTACAATGATCTCCAAAGCAACCCTTTCTAAATTCTTCTCTCATGTAATCCAAACCTCATTTTACGTATATGATTTGCCTAATCCCTTTATAGAGACTCTTCCCTCCTCCATCTTTCCTTTTACTCATCCCAAGTCTAATCTCACTACTATGATCTCCAAAATAATACTTTATAGACTCTTTTCTCGTCTATCCCTCCATTATCCTATTCAATATTACTAAGATACTCACATGGCCACAGCTCAAAGGAATACATATTTCCCTAAAATAATACACTACTAATCGTTTTTGGGTCCTGAAGTAGTGTGATACTCGCTGAAAGTACTATATAATTACAATTAAAAGTACAACTGCTGAACCATGAATAATTAGCCCAAAAAAGTTTTTAAAAAGCGTGGCACAAGGGTCAAAGTTCCTCATGCAGTATTATATGGATATACGTCTTCATAAAGAGGAGCACAAAATGGTAAAAATAAAACCAAGGCCCGGTGTGAAAACGGACCTTAAATTAATGTGAAAATGACATGTCAGGTAATGGTAATATCAAGCCATTTCTGTAATATATTGGAATGGGTGAATACGAGGTCAATGAATGTCATGATGTGTGTAGGCCCAACACAGCAATTTCAATAAATGCAATGTGAACGTATGCCATAGCCTATGCCCACATAATCAGGTCAATGACTGTCAGTGCAATCTCAATGTATACCGTAATTTGTGCCCTCACAGCCGTGCCGATATCAGCAATATTAATACCAATGTATGACATAATTCATGCTCCGACGATAATAGTATAATTACCAATAAGGAAAAATGTCAATGTATGTTCAGACCATTGCAAACATAACTTTGTCAATACAAGTAATAACTATCTCAATGTACAAGATGACAACTGTGTGTGCCACGTTAATAATGTTGATAAAAATTATACCAGTGGATACCATATTATTTTTAGGCGTTCCAATGAACTACATCATTGTTGTCGGATACACCCAAGGTGACCTCCCCATCAACCCCAAGGCATATATGGTTTGGGACGTCCTGTGACCCATGCCACACCCACCAAGTAACAGGTCTCAGAGGGGGTCCCCCATAAAGTAAAGTCAACACATGCCCAGAGAAAACCCTTATCGATTCCACCGATAGATATATGCACCACAAACAAGTCTGAGGTAATTGCCCCAAATACAACTTTTGGCCAAAGGCTCACATTCCCCAGAAATACCACAAAGCTAGATACCACATGTTTATAGGTACACTCAATCAATCAGGACACGACATATACACCACATGTAGTGATCACGCACTCCTAATGCTGAACATCTGGACAAATGCATACTGGTCCACATTAGCTCCCACCAAGATAGAGAGCCATATGTGTGAAGTGAGCATACAACATCTCCAAGGTTTTCTCTCCAAATAATCACATTCATTTTGAAGTCCCCCTCGCTTGAATCTAGATATTAAAGGCACACCTTGGCCTGCATCTCAGTGTCTGTAACCGATTCAAGATGAGTTAATGTCGGCTATTTTGATCTCTAAAATATAAGGGGCAGATTTATGAAGGCCTTGCGCCGCAATTGCGTCACTAAATGTGACGCAACGGCGGCGCAAACAATGCGCCCTATTTACAACGTGACGCATCTAAGAGATGCGTCACGTTGGAAAGCCCTGCGCCATAAGGAGGCGTTCCTGCGCAGGGGGGGGCGTTCCTGCGCAGGAACGCCTCCTAAAAGTGGCTGAGTGAAATCTATGAGATTTCACTCAGTCACTTTCTACGTCAATTCCTTACGCCTGCTTGAAGCAGGCGTAAGGGTGACGCAACATGCATTGAATGGGAGGCTCTTGTGCATTGCAGGAGTCATGTCGCACTTGTGACATGACTCCTGCAATGCGCCGCCCGTGCGCCGAGAGATGCGTCACGCATCCTCACTGTCTTGCACCATGGTGCGCCGCATCATAAATGCGGCGCACCATGGGTGGCGGAGCAGTGGCGCACTGTGGCGCATGTTAACTGGCGCATCCCTGGGGATGCGCCAGTTAACATATATCTGCCCCTAAGTGTTTTTCAACTTTTTCAAATCTCGCCATTAGGTGTCATCTGAAATCATTTATTTCTTCTGAGAGGAAGAAAAAATCTTTCCTGACTTCTGCTAATTGGAAAGTGCACTTAGTGACAACCACAAAAGGGCAGGATTGGGAAAAAGTCAACAATGCACCTCAAGAGCTGACTGTACATAAACACATTCCAAAGGGTCTGGCTAAGGACATTGAGCAAAATAAAAGGCATGTTTTCCAGGTTGACAATGGCTCATTGGTGTCAACCTTTTGTAATGTCAGAAAATTGGCTATCATTGGCATAATGGAACATGATTATAATTTTGAAGGGTGCCTTAAAGTAAAAAAAGACTAAATAAACTAATCATAATAGTGCATATCAACGCTATATGAATGTAATAGATGGTTTTATTCACTGAATGTGTATTTAACACATACAAGTGCTTTGATTTTAAACTTTGAACAATAAATAATATTGTTTTTATTACTATAGTAAGACAGAAAATGATTTCATAATGATGTTGAATGTTTAATATGATTAATTAGTGGCTTGAAAGACGATTTATGACGCAAGTGGAGCACAACATGGAAATATATATCTTGTTGATCTAGAGCTGTCAGACCATGCATCTGTGTGTGTTCATGGTATCAAGGAAAAAAAAAAATACCTGTTTACTTATTTGTTTTATTCCTGGGTTAGTATTCCCTGCTTTTACCTGCCCTCCTTACCTGCACCATAATTGGTTCTGCACCGCTACTTGAGCGGGTCCGGTTCCTGGGGTGGGATCCATTTCCGCCGCCATCTTGGAGTGATGTGGGTGTTTGTTTAGGCGCCAGTATCTGCGTGCGCTCTACTGCGCAGGAGCCAGCGAGGGACATCTATTTAAGGCGAGTCCAAGCGTGGCTCGGCCTGATAAGGTAGCGCATTGCTGCTGAAGCGCTTCGCGCTTTTACTGCTGAAATTGCATTTTTAAAAATACCTGTTTACTTATTTGTTTTATTCCTGGGTTAGTATTCCCTGCTTTTACCTGCCCTCCTTACCTGCACCATAATTGGTTCTGCACCGCTACTTGAGCGGGTCCGGTTCCTGGGGTGGGATCCATTTCCGCCGCCATCTTGGAGTGGTGTGGGTGTTTGTTTAGGCGCCAGTATCTGCGTGCGCTCTACTGCGCAGGAGCCAGCGAGGGACATCTATTTAAAGCTCCTCCCCTACCGCAGCGGGATCGCGCAGCGGGTGCGCCTTCGCTTAGCCAGAGTCCTGCCAGAGTCCTGCCCGTCTGCGCCCGTCCGCGTTTGGACGCGTTGGGCAGGGCAGGACCCCGGACCCTGTGTTGGACTCTACGGGGGTTACAATGCTACGCTACTCCAGGGATACGTTACTTGCTATTGGACAGTGTAGTATGAGCTGTGATGCTTCTCGGGTAGGTCCGCTGCGTGGCCCTTACTCGTGTGCCTGTGGTAGGTGGACTCTGGACATTCCCATTCCTACTACCTGCATGAGTAAGGCTCCTGCCGCTGCTTTAAATAGTTCCCGTCCCCATTTTAGGATATGGAACTTGAATGTCAGGTCGCTGGTAAAACATCACCAAGACATCTCTGACCTGATAGGCAAGGAGTCGCCGGATGTCTTATGTTTGACCGAGACTTGGTTACAGGAGACCGACACGGCCGTTATCAACTTGGCCTTCCCGCCCGAGTACTCGGTCTATACTCTTAACCGCTCTTCTAGAGGAGGGGGTATAGCGCTTGCGGTCAAATCCTGTTATCCGTGCGACTGGCGAGGGCAAAAAATCACTGGCTGCGAAAGTGCGTTGTTTAAGATCTCTATCACGCCCCATTTTGCTTTCTCGGGCCTACTGATTTATCGTCCCCTTGGTAGCGATGTGGCTTTCAGGGAGGCCCTCCCGGACGCTATCAGCACGCTGGCAGTAGTCTGCGCCAATTTCTCCATTCTTGGCGATTTAAATCTTCACTATGGCAACCTGACCATACCCGCGGTAAACAGCTCTATGGCCGATCTTGAGGCTCTCCAGCTAGTTCAGTTGGTCTCGCATTCCACCCATGTAGGCGGTCATATTTTAGACCCTTTTTTACAAATTTGGTAGAGGCTAGTACCTCCATCCCACCCCCCTTGGCCTGGACGGACCATTATATCGTATCCAGTGTCCACTGCACGAGCCCCTCCTCAAACCTACGGTTCGAACTATTCCCAGACGGTGCTGGAATAAACTTAAACTTGACGATTTTTATCACCTTTTGTCCACCGACCCGCTGGGTCCATTTGAAACCGTGGATGTGGGCTATGACCGCTTCTGTGAGTGGGTTACTAGGGCCCTTGACTCCCTCATTCCGACAGTCTTGTGTAAACGTGGGTCAAGGGACCCTAGCCCTTGGTACGATGATTCGCTGCGGGCGATCAAAAGCACCTGTAGGCATGCAGAGCGGGAATGGCGTAAAACTTATGACAGCAATAAAAAAGTTCTGTATTTGGCCGCTGTAAAATTCTATCATCGTGCTGTCTGCAGAACTCGTGCGGCTTTTTACGCCCTTCAATTTTGCACTAGTACCAATCCCTCAAAAACCATCTTTAAGGCCCTGAAAGATCTAATGGCTAAAAAGGTTGTAGCGAACAAACATGGTTCCACTTCACATTGTGAAACCTTGGCGCCTTTTTTTTGGAAAAGGTCCATGCCATCTATAGAGCCTTTCCCACGGTCGCACCCTCTGTTGGTAGACCTCCTAAGCTCCCAGTACTGGATGTTTTACATTCTTTTCCTAGTTTAACACTGGAAAGCTTAGAGAAATTGGCTCAGCAGGTCAAGACTGGGTCTCCGGCTGACCCTTTACGGCCAGCTCTGTTTAGAGACCTAACATCTCATGGTCTTTGGCCGGTTTGCTCTTTGATTAATACCTCATTAGCATCCGGTCTGGTTCCCGTTAAGTGGAAACAGGCGGTAGTTACGCCCATTCTAAAGAAACCAACTCTGGACGCCAGTAAACCTGAGAACTACCGCCCAATTTCACTTCTTCCGTGGCAAGCCAAAGTTGCGGAGGCGCATGTTAATTCTGCCCTCTCGGACTATATTTCACGGGCTAACATCTTAGACAGCACGCAGAATGGATTCCAAGCTGGACATAGCACGGAGACAGCCCTCCTCTTTATGGTGGAACACCTGCGCTCCGTGCTCGACGCGGGTCAAACGGCGGCGCTGGTGTTATTAGATCTGAGCGCCGCCTTTGACACCGTCTCCCACCAGATCCTTCTGCAACATCTGGAGGAAGCAGGCGTCACCGGCCCCGCACTCCAGTGGTTCTGTTCTTTCCTTGCCAACCGATCTTTTTGCGTGGCCGTTCCGCCCCATCAGTCCAAATTCCATCCTCTGGATCTTGGGGTTCCGCAGGGCTCCTCGCTGAGTCCCACGTTATTCAACCTTTACGTGAGACCGCTGGCTGAGGTTGTCAAGCACTGGGGTATGACCATGGTGTCATATTCTGACGACACTCAGTTAGCGGTTACGCTCAGCGGGGATGCTGATATGGATGCTCCTAGATTCCAGTATGGACTCTGGGCGGTCGCCAGCTGGATGACCTCCAACTGTCTCCAGTTGAACGCAAATAAGACGGAAATTATGATCTTTGGCAAGCAAACGGAACTCTGGGGAGATAGGTGGTGGCCTTCGGATTTGGGTCCTACGCCAACTCCGGTCTCTGAGCTAAAAAACCTTGGGGTGTGGCTTGACCCAACTCTCACCTTCGTCTGCCATACAAAGTGCACGGCGGCCTGCTGCTTTGGCATCCTGCGTGGACTACATCCCGTATTAAAATTCTTTGATGCAACGACCAGGCAACTTGTGGTGCAGGCAACGGTGATCTCTCGGCTCGATTACGCCAGCTCCCTTTTGGTAGGGCTAAACCGGGCCGAAATCACCCGCCTTCAGCGCGTACAGAATGTAGCGGCTAGAGCAGTTGTGGGCTTACCTAGATTCTGTCCCACAACCAACACTCTGCGTGCCCTGCATTGGCTACCGATTGCGCAAAGGATCCAGTTTAAGGTTCTTTGTGTAGCCTACAAGATCCTTAAGGGCTCTCCTGCCTTGATTCTTTCTAATCTCCTGTCCCTCTGTCTCCCGGTCCGTTCTTTAAGATCATCGGACCTCGAACTCGCTGTCGTCCCCCGTTTCAAGCGTAGCCGTGCTGGCGGCCGCTCATTCCAAGTACGCGCCGCGGTTCTGTGGAACTCTCTTCCCCTAGAGATACGTGCCCTTGGTGATTTGCTCTCTTTTCGTCGAGCTGTTAAAACTTTTCTGTTTCCTTAGATCTTCCTCTATATTCTTCCCAGTTGTGTTGTGTTGCTACCTTGTCGGGCACCAGGACGCTCCTTTGCTGGAGCATCTGTGCGTGTAATAAATGATTTTAACATACCATAACAACATAACAATGGAAGAATAGTGAAGCATGCTGTGGGTCTCTCACAATGGATTAGAGCTGTTGCATGTATCTTGGCAAGCATAACCTGAAATGGCTAGTCTTGACTTGCCATTTAATTGTAATTTCCCTCAGACCCTTATGCCTTTGCTTACTTTCCAATTCTACTAAGAGTATACAAGGAAGACCATGGAGTTCTACAGTGTGGTCAACTACAAAGTAAAAACACAATTTCTATGTACTCTTCTGGAAGATTTCTCTACCTCTTGAGTCCTATAGTTTTCCCCTCCAGTCACCTTTTGGCTTCAAACTGTATCCATGGGGAAAGAGGCAAAGGATCTGGGACTTTCTTGCATTTATGTGTTTTAGATTGGTATCTATGCCTAGTGTATAAATGGGGCCAGAAAATTAGTAAGGTGACCTGTAATTCTTTTCCATTAAGGCACAATCTGCCTTCTGCGAATGTTATGTTAATGGTACATACAAAGGTAATCTTTGCATTTTGAAAATGCTCTAAATACTTACTTCAGCCCCTCTTTCCAAGCTTTAAGCGACCTCTGGGACACCACCCCCAAAGCATTTTGAGTTTGAATCCCATGCCTAATCGAGGCACCCACAGAAAATGACGGGGGCTGGTTGGGACCTGTGCTGCACCAGTCAGCTCCTGTATGCCATTTCTCACACCTGGGGGGAGTAGCTGCTTCTGCTTGCTCCCCTAAGGCAGGAGTAATCAGAGTTTGCCTGCCCACAAGAGCACAGGAAGGGAAACAGAGTGTCCTCCGATTCAGTGGGAGCATTTTCAATGCTCACACCAGGTGGAAGCACACGTCTTTCCCTGCTTGGCAGGGAAACATAACAAAAACTAAAATATTATTTTGGCCTCTGGTTGGTTCTTAGGGGCCTTCCCCCTAAGGGCCTAGCAGGGCATGATATTGCTACCCTGCCCCAAATACATATATTTATTTTAATTACACAGAGCACAGGGAGCTAAGTCATTGACTTCTGTTTTGGCTGCCTGTAAAATGTGTCCTCATGTTACAGGCCTCAAGCTGGAACAAGATGGCCCAAGGGTAAAAAATGTCCGCCGGGTCTATAAGAAGGGTCTATGCCCTTAGAATGCAACCTATTGTTTGGGTGTTCCAACCGGCAGCAACCCATGCTCTGCTACCGGATGGGTGGGGCATGAAACATGAGCACAGCAGGAGAGAGTCCCATGAGCCATTGCATTTGCTCTCTTATACACTTACCTAATGGTAGCCGAGTCACCAGTATCACTCCCACACCTGCAATCTTTTCCATGGAGGAACCAGATGGGGGCATGCTGTCAACATCTCCATGCTCTTTTTGTCCTTCTTCACAGAATTCTATGGGAATTAGTTTGGGGTATTTGGGAAACCCAATCCAAGATGGTGTCTCGTCACTCCTAATTCTCCCTGTGTTTCTACAAGGTGGATGCTCTCTTTCTTTCTGTGTCCCCAGCTCATCCCTGGCTGGTTATGTTATTCCTTGGTTCTATACTACCAATGGTGCTACCTTTAGGTGATTTTTGCCTGAGGACTTTTTACTCCTCTGGAGTTTCTTCTGGAAAGCTCCATCTGCTTAGACGCTTCCAAGTGGTTTCGGCATTGTGGCTACTGGAATGGCTGGCCCACTACCTTGGGCAGACTAAATCTGTAAAACCTTGGGCTTCACAGGCACCTTGCAATCAGACGTTGCCTTTCTGAATACATAACATACAACAGACTTGACAGTTTACAATGCTAAAATATCAGTTTTGGAACCAACATCATGGATACAGGTCAGGCAGCTCAGATTGAACCTGCTCAAGAGCCAGTTCAGATGGTTTAGCAACTTCATGAAGAAAATGTAGCCCTAGGTCAAGCCCTGGCTGCCAGAGTTTCTGATGTTCCTCTAAGCTACACTTCTCAAGAGATCAAAGTAAGCTGAATGATTGTTTGAATTCTCTAACAGTTTATTTTCCATCCAGCTCACTTTTCACATGACAAGCTCAAAGTGGGATATCTGATTAGTGGATTATCCAGCCCTTCATTTGATTGGTCTACTCCTTTAATAGCCAGAGAAAATCCATCAGAATATTCAGCATTTGTGCAATGTTCAAATGGATGCTTGGAGACCGAATCTCAAATTCTCTGCTGAGGTTGCCTTATACGACATCTAGCAGAGCAATCAAGAAGTCTTGACTTACATCACCATATTCTGACAGCTGGCAGTAGAGACTGCATGGGTAGAATGGATGCTAGTGACCCTCTTTCACATAGTCCTCAAAGAAGAAATGAAATATGAGCTAGTCAATTCAACTTGAGCCAAGAGCATGTCTGTGTTGATGGATCCGGCATTAAGTATAGTATAACAACTCTGTGAACTTTCATCTCAGAAACGTAGGTCCAGATCTTCTTTTACTTTAGGGAGTATCAGAACATCATTTCAGAAGGTAGAGACTGCTGACCGAAGAAATGCATTTTTAGTGAGGAACCCATGCGCATAGGTTCAGCCTAAGGACCTCTTTTGAAGAGTGAAAGAGAACATTGCCACAGACAAGGACTGCATCTATATTGGGGTTCACTTGAGCATCTGTCCTGTCCTATTTGTCCTCAGAAGATCTCAAGAAACATCAGGTCCCATCCTTTTTAAATAACAACAAACTTTTTAATTGGATATTCCAGAAATATGCAAGCCTTCCTGTTCCTGTTAACCACGCAGTTAGAATTACCTATTGGGCAGACTGAGAACATAGTGGCCCTACTAAATAGTGAAGCCAGTAGAATGCATTTGGATTCCGGATGGCCCTGGAAAGAAAGATCTTTTAGATTACCAAGGAGAATCCTGAACAGATACACAGAGTGGATGGCTCACCTTTGGTTTCAGGTCCTGTAAAAGTAATGACAGCTCATCTGAAACTGACCTTTGGAAAACAATATGAAGATGTTTCTTTGACCTGATCTCCTCTCGTAATCAAATATTGATCTTAGTTATACACTGATTGGTTCATCATAATCCCTTGTTAAACTGTAGGACCGCAACCATATCCATTTCTTCTGAGAGTTGTAATCAATTTTGTTCAGCTAATGAAGATTAATGGACACCCAAGGACATTTTAAAGAGCTTCAGAAAGGACAATGATTCTATCAACCTTCTCCAAGGACCTCCAGCCTCCTATCAAGCGTACGCTGACATTTAAAAAAACACAAAATATATTTCCTTACCACCACATTGGGAATTTGATTGTGCCATTTCATTAGAGCCAGGAGCTGTAGTGCCTTTTGGCAGGATTCATGTTCTCTCTGAAACTGAAAAGGAGGTCCTCAGACAATATCTGAAAGAAAATTATAGAATGTGCTATTTACTCAATATTCCTCACCTGCCTCAATGTTCTTTGTTCCACAGAAGACAAATAACTTAAGACCATGTATTGACTTTAGAGGTTTAAATAAGATCCTTACTAAGGATAGATATCCATCGCCCTTTATTGAGGATATGCTCAAATTTATCATCAGAGCCAGAATATTTACCAAACTAGACCTTCTTGGGGCATATCATCTTGTGTGTATCAAGCAAGAGGATGTATGGAAGACAGCATTCAGGACCCCGTTTAGACATTTTTAATATCAATTCATGCCGTTTGGTTGGGGTAATTTTTCAATGTTTAATGGATCATTTATTTGCTGATATTCTCAATCACTTTGTTGTAATCTACTCAGATGGTATGCACCATCATCAACATGTCAGTCAAGTACTTGAGAGGCTTTGTCAAAAACCAGTTATTCAGCAAACTAGAAAAGTGCAAATTTGATCAGCCTGAAAGAGAATATTTAGACTTCCAAATAACTATTACAGAAATCTCAATGGATCATCGGAAAGTATCCTACTACTAGACTGGCCAGCTCCCACTAATGTCAAGGACACTCAATGCTTCCTTGGTTGTGCTAACTTTTACTGACAATTCATTGGGTAGTTTGCTCAGTTACCCCGCGATATAACTTAACTTTTAAAGAAAGAAAAACTCTGCCATGACTTTCAATTGGATACTCAAATGAAAGCTGCCTTTGAGAAATTGAAGCTAGTCTTTATACAAGTCCTGATACTTTGTCACCCCGATATCACTAAGAGCTTCATTGTGAAAACCAATGCTTCTGAGTGTGCTTTAGAGGGAGTGCTTCTTCATAAACAGGATGAGGATAGCCTTGAACATCTTCTATCTATCCCATATTTTATCTGAATCTGAAAAGAATTCTGTTCTAGAACGAGAACTTCTAGCCATGAAAAGGTCTTGTACAGAGTGGAAACATTTTCTAATGGGGGCCAGGGTACCTTGTGAGATACAAACTGATCAACTAAAATATCTCCAATATCTTCAAAACATGCAGTGCAGAAATAATTGCCTAGCCAGTTGGGCCTATTTTTTTTTTAAACAATATGACTTTTTTTGTCACCTACATTACTGGTACACCCTTTCCATTTATTTAGAATATACTTTAACATGCTGCGCGAGTCTCCAATGTGGATGCCCCACTCTCAGCTCGAGTTGGAGGCATGCCTGGGTACTCTGTTCGAGAAAGGGGTCTTGACCTACTGCTGCCCACAATCAAAAGACATGTCACCCAATTACAGATTTAAGCTAATTCATTTTAAATTCCTACATCAGTTATATAGAACTCCTGTGTGGATGTGTGAAGCGGGATTGAGTGCAGATGTGAGTTGTGTGCAGTGTGGAATGCTCGAGGCCTCCTTTATGCACTTGGCCTGAGAGTGTTTGGATGTAGCTAACTATTGAACCTGTGTTTTTGAGGCGCTGAGGGAAATGTTGGAGTACAGGTTGGAGTGCTCCACTTCTAGCTCTGCTAGGTTATTTCAAGGATCTCCCGGCAGACATCAGGAGAATGGCTGCCATGATGCTGCTGCTGGCCAAGAGGCGGGTGGCTATATGCTGGGGCCGAAAGCGTAAACTGTGTAGGGAAGATTGGCATAGGGACTCTGCTTTCTGTCATAACCAATTGTCAGAAATCTGGGAACTTATGCCGACACAGTCACACCCCCACAACATCTGGCAATCTCTGCAAAGTTACCTGCAGGTCCACTCTGCTGCCCGTCCGGATGTCCCACTTCCTGTGGTGTGAACGGTCATGATGCTGCAGCTACCATACGTTGGAATACTCCTCCCCCGTACTTGACCAGAGAGACACCTCCACTTCCCCTGCCCTCCCCCTCTGAACTTCGCTCTCGACCCCCCTGTCTACTCTTTCCTCTCTTTTTTCTTTCTTCTAGCTGAACAGCGACTGCTGCTTTCTGAGATGATGCACCAGCCAGCAGGAAATATGGGAAAATTCGGTATTTTAAATGCATGGCCGAATTACCAACTTTGTGAATTTGTGATTATTCAATTGATTGTTCACAATTAATGCCTTGCCTTTTCTTTGATTCTTTAATATCTCCCCTCCTAGGGCAGTCTGTCTCTGCTTCATATTTGCCACAATCCATAAATAACATTTTCTTAAAAAACGTTTTTAAATTGTGCAATGATTCCAGTATTTCTGGTCACAAAGGCATAAAATCTACCATTTAACTTATACTCTGCTCCTTCTGCTAGCTTTCTGTCAGTGCAGACACTGAACAGTATGTTAGCTCTTGGCCAGTGTGTGATCAAACTAAATCCTCTCACGCTCAACCTTCTGGATTGCTTCATCCCTTAGCATTCCCTCCTGAACCTCGTAACACTGTATCCACTGATTTCATCACCTATTGAGAACCGAGAGTCATAATGGTGACAGTTGATTCCTTTTCCAAGATGGCACATTCTCCAGCTTTAAATTAATTACCTTCATCTAAAACCTTGGGCTACATATTTGAGAAAGAGATTTTTCACCTTCACGGCCTACCCCAGGTTGTCATCTATAACAGAGGTCATCAGAACTTCTCATCTTTTTCGAAATCGATTTACAAGTCCTTACAGATAGATGTAGCAGTGTTCTTGAGTTTCCATCCTTAAATGAATGGGCTGACAGAACCTCTGAATCAGAGTCTTGTACAATATCTACATTATTTTTGCAATTCTACAAAAAGCTATTTGTTGACTTTTTCTATCATAATTCTTTTGATAGTGTGACCAAGTCTGCACCCTCTTCCTCTATTTACGGTCTTCATCCTCAATCCTTCCCATCTGGTGCTCATGCCTCCCCTTTTGTCCCTGCATCTTCTAGTTTTATTGGCTGTCTCCAGATGATTTTTCATCAGATTTTGTGTAATCTGCACGTGTCTAAACAGACAATAAAGTCTTCTGCTAATGCCCATTGGCGTCCTTCTCCTGCTCATCGCCTTTCTTCAAAATATTTGCCCATATATCTTTCTCAGAACAAGTTCAAGCTATTCTTCTATGGTCCTTTTAGGTTCGTCAAGAACATCAATCCTCTTGCCTTTTTAACTTCAGGTGCATATGTTTGGAACATCAATCCTGTATTCCATTACTTTTAGTTTAAACCTTATCCGAATGATCCTTTACATCAACTCTTTTCCAAACCTCCTCCACTTATGATGGATGGAGTGCCTGAGTACAAAGTTTATGAAATATGTGATTTCCATATTTTAGGAACAAGCTTGTATTTTTGATCCATTGGAAGGGTTTTCTACCAAGTGAACTTTCCTGGGAAGATTTGTCTTTTGTCTGTGAACCTGTCCTAGTTCTTAGATTTTTCTGCCTATTTCCTCACGAACTTGGGGCTTCTGGGAGGAGACATACTTTTTCCTCATCAGGGGCACCTTCTGGAAGGCACCATCTGCTTAGGCGCTTCCAAGTGTCAGTGGTATTATGGCTGTGCCCTAACCTCGAGCAGAAAAAGACCAAAAAACCTTAGGCTTCACTGCAACTTGCACTTGGAGTTGCACTTAGAGGATGCATTTTCAACACCGGACAGACCTAACCCAAATGCCCATTTATTCAAATACTTTTGAAGCTTAATATCTCCAAATCTACTGTACAGATTTACACCAAATCACAAAAAGCACATTTTCTGGACCAATATTTAGCTTCCTGACAAATGTTTTGTAATACCGTTCTGCAATTTTTGCAGTAGCTCTTCCTAAAAAGTGTAAGTAAAATGTATGGGGATTGGGACCGCCCTTTTTCTCAGCCCTTGTTTAATGGGTCATGCCAGAAATTTTAATTAAGATACTTCTCAGAAAAGAAAATGTTTAGTGAATATTCGGCAAACAACACAAGTTATTTGCAAGCACACCAAAAAGGCCTTTCCTATTGAAAAGTCAGGTCTCCTGCCTAAGAGGCACTCAGCCTGCTTCCTATCAGAGTGACTGGTTTCTGGGTGTTATATACATTTTAGTAATGCCATGTCAGCAGAACTAGAATAATGCACCAAGCCAAATATGGCTAACAGGGATGTGCAGGATGTGCACCATGCCAATTATAAATAGTTAGATATGGGCACACCGTGAAAGGCTGTTGGATGCTGTGTAAGCAAATTGCACAACCAGATAAGGAAACTATAATGAAGTCAGGATGAGCAAAGTGAACTCTAAGGTGGTTCAGAATAGCTGCTGAAGCTTTTCCAGGCAATGTCAGATAGGAAGCTATTTGTAGCTCTGGGTCTCATGTTAGTGTGATATAGCTAAGCATTTTATGTTTGTGGTGCACATGATATTGTTGTGGTGCACACATATGAATTTATATGAATATATATATATATATATATATATATATATATATATATATATATATATATATATATATATATATATATATATATATATATATGTATATATTCACTGAAAAAACCATAGGTTATAGACCATATATAGTTAGGAATTAGCATTTAAAAAACCTTATTTTACTCACACAAAACCATTGAAATTCCATATATAGTTAGTTGTACTAACTATATATCGCGCACCCGCAATCCACTGCTGATCATGTCACATATTACATCATTCATGACATGGTCAGTGACATCACTGATGACATCACTGATGACATCTCAAATGACATCACTGATGACATCACTGATGACAACATCCAGTGACTGTGTATTTCTGTAAAGTTAAAATATGTCTTACATATTGAAGAATGAGTGGATGTAGAAGTGTCTGGATGAAGGATTTAGTAGGTGCATGACTGACTGTATGAGTGAGTGGTTAAATGTGTCTCACTGAGTGCATGGGTTAGTGACTGAACTGTGTTAATTTGTGCATCATTATGTTTGTTGTACTGTAAACTGCTGCATGTGTTGATCAGTAGCTATATGAGTAAGTATATGGGTTATTGATTGGTTGCTCAAGTATTTGTATGGGAGACTGAGTGTGTGTGTGGGTGGCTGGGAAGTGTATGACTCTGTGCATAGATGTGTGAGCAGTTGATTCACTAGATGTATGGGTTCAAAAGTGCACGTGGAAACAGCTGTATGGGTGGTTGACTGTGTGCATCAGTGTATTGGTGAGTGAATGGATATCTCAGTGCTACATGTCAAAGTAAGTACATATGTAAAACACAGTACATGTGAGAGTTGGCATATATAAATAACTGTGCATAAGAGCCAGTGAATGTGTGAGTGGCTGTATGGATGATTGTGAACTTGTATCAGGGATTGTAAAAGAGAGTAAATATGTGTTAGTATATGTTTGAATAAGTAAGGTGTGTATAACTGTATAGTTGAGGAAATGGAAGTGTGATTGATTCTTTGCATGACTGACTAGGTGTATAAGTAACTCCATTGATGAGTGACAGTCTGTGAGTGTATCTAAGATTATATTAGAGTCTGAAGAAGTTCATCGTATTATCACATGAATGATGTCATCAGTGATGTGATCAGTAATGTCAAATGAGATGTCATCAGTGATGTCATCAGTGATGTCATTTGAGATGTCATCAGTGATGTCATTTGAGATGTCATCAGTGATGTCATCAGTCATGTCATTTGAGATGTCATCAGTGATGTCATCAGTGATGTCACTGACCATGTCATGAATGATGTAATATGTGACATGATCAGCAGTGGATTGCGGGTGCGCGATATATAGTTAGTACAACTAACTATATATGGAATTTCAATGGTTTTGTGTGAGTAAAATAAGGTTTTTTAAATGCTAATTCCTAACTATATATGGTCTATAACCTATGGTTTTTTCAGTGAATTTTCAAGGTTTTGTAAATGCTAATTCCTAACTATATATGGTCTATAACCTATGGTTTTTTCAGTGAATTTCATTGGTTTTTTAAAAGCTAATATCTATAGCTGTAAAATGTATTCTTCTTTAAATCCAAAAATATATTTTATATGTTTATTAATAATTTTTTTTAAAATATTTTTTTTGTTTCGCTCCCGGTTCGCGAACCGGGAAGCTTTCCGTTAGCTCAATTTGATGCCGCGACCCGGTCCGCGAACCGGTAAATGTTCCGTTAGCGCAACTGCCGCGTTAGAAATCAACATCGTGACGCGTCGCGGAAGCGCGACGTATCACGTTGTCGCGTAATGCGTCTTATGACGCGCCGCGTTGGCGCACCCGGAAGTGCTCCGGTACGCGAACTGAGACGCGAAGCGCAGCTCCCCGGAAGCGATCCGCGGCGCGTCGCGAAAGCGCGACGTATCGCGTTGCCGCGTAATGCATCTTATGACGCGCCGCGTTAGCGCACCCGGAAGTGCTCCAGAGCGCGAACCGAGGCGCGAAGCGCAGCGACCCGGAAGCGATCCGGGGCGCGTTCCGCAGCGCGTAACATAAGCGTGAGAGGTCATGTGACTTGTTAATAAAACTTTTCATTGGTTCATTTAACTTTTGGTTTCATAATCATGTAAGGCTAGGTCAGGTGACCTAAAAATAACACTTTTCATTGGTTTAGAACTATTGTTTTTCCCAAATGATGAAAACCCCTCCTTCTTTCCTCACTCTGACTTTCATCATTGTGAAAGGAAGACCTTTATTCATAGTAGAGCAATGGCTTCAGTAGTTGCTTCAGCTGGTGCACCCCCACCACCACCTCCACCTTCTCATGGGAAGAGAGGACCACCTCCCCAGGTCATCACCAACACAGAGGAGGAAGAGGAAGAACTAGAGGAAGAGGAGAGAGAAGGACCACAGTTCTTGGAAGAGATGCCCCGGGTTTCCCATAGGAAAGCCAGTTTCATTTGGCAGTTTTTTTCAATCCCTCCAGGGCAGAAAAAAGTAAATGCGAGGTATGTCACCTGCCTCATTTGCAAAGAGAAATTATCAAGAGGGACTGATAAAAAGTATAGCTACGGGAACTATACCATGCATCGGCACATGAACAGGTGGCATCCATTGAATTACAGCCGGGCGGAGATACGTGACATGGAAGAAAACCCAACAGCAACTCCTGTGGCCAGGTCAACATCGTTAATATCGTTGACAGCAGCAGAGGCACGGGAAACCGTGCTAAACATCCAGGAGAATTTTGGGCATATGAAATATACTTGTCTGCACTGCGGTGCATTGATATCATGTGGTAACATGAGCATTAATTCAATCAACCTAGCTTATAACAATCACAATTGTCCTAACCGCCCCAGACAGTAATTTTTTTTTTGCTCCTGTTGAGCCCTTTTCAATGCCTGTTTTTTGTTGTTTCCCCCCCAAAAAACCAAAAAAAATATAAAATTGTTCAAAAAATACAAAAAAAACAAAAAATGTTCAAAAAATAAAAAAAATATATAAAACAACAAAAACATTAAAAAAAAAAGTTCTTTTCAGAACTACCTCCCCTTTCAAAAAAAATTGCTAGAATGTTTAGCACTCTGGCAAGCTCTATTTCTTTTAGTTCGCTTCCCAGTTCGCTTCCCGGTTCGCGAACCGGGAGCTAACCAAAAAATAAAAAAATAAAAAAAAAAGAAGAGTAAGTATAAGGAAAGTAAACAGAGAGTGATGTTAAAAGAAAGACAGCTATAGGGAGTAAACCAGAGATACTGTTTAATAGATCTATTTACCGAAGAAAAGACGGAAGAGGGTATAATTGTGAAAAACAAAATAGATAAGGAAGTGAAAGAAAAAAAAGAGAGTAGAACAATAACAAAGAAGACTTTCTTGGAGAATGTGAGTGAATGTTCAAAATAAGATTAAAACATGGGGAATAACAGAGAGAAAAAATAGAAAACAGAAAAGAAGAAGTAACAGAAAAAGATTAATTGAAACAGCAAAGAAATGTAAATAACATAGAGCCATATCATCAACATAGGCAATAAAAGTTTTGCAGCTTTTATCGGCAGAAATATGTGACCAAAGCCGCTTTTGCAGCAGAAAACTGCAGCTAAAACCACTTTTGCACCAGTTTTCTGCCAATAAAAACAGCAATAATTTTATTGGCTGTGTTCATAATATGCCCCTTAGTGTGCTTCAACTACACAGAGAAAGCATTATGAACAAGTAGTGAAAGAGTGATCAGTCAAAGACACTAAGAGTAATAGAGACGGAGTGAGTGAACAAGAGTGAGGAACTATGAGAAGAGAGGGACTGAGAAAAAGAGTGGAAGGAGTTGAGTAAGTAGGTAATAGAGAAAGGAATGAGGAAAGTAGCAAAGGCAGGAAACTGAGGGTTAAAGAAATGAAGCTGTGGAACTAATAGTAGGTGAATGTGATAGAAATGTAACGAAAAGAATACAAAACATTTACCTTATAATTGTCGTTAAATTACTCACTTTTTGTTTTTATACTTTCAATCTGTGAAAGAGAGAACAAACATTTGAAAAATATTAAAACATGTATTTAAAAATTACAAAAGACAAGGGAAAAGATTGAAGGACAAACAGTTTTTCAACAACTTTGACACTGACAGAAGCTTCTGCTTCTCCAGGACCCCTACACAGTCCTAAAGATATACATTTTAAACTAACAGTATCTTGATGCAGATGAAGTGAGGCCTATCTTAAAACATGGTGCATCTTTTGCACTGCTGTTGTCTCAGAAAAGTGTCACAAGACACTAACATTTTAAATGATTGCTTCAGGATGCCAATAAGATGTGTCCTATCCAGAGGTTTGTTTGAGGTGAGACCTACTTAGGGTTCCAAATGACATTTCGAGTTGTTTGAAGAGAACAGAGGACATAGTACATGTGAAGGCCTACCAATGAAGTAAGTCATGTCCACTTCACTCTTGAACAAAGGCCAGACCTCTTCTGTGTCCGTGGACAGACCTAAACTTCATCTGCACAATGTCATTCATAAACTTAGGAAACACAGGTGATGTAATTGAAAAATGTGGAGTTTCTTTTCCTCATTTCACAATCACATCACCTGTGTTGCCTTTGCTTAGGTATCTCATAGTGCAGATGTAGTCCAGCATATTAAACAGTACCTAGAAGTGCATCACTGCATGCAACAACTTTGACACTTATAAAAGCTTTTGCTTCAGCATGCCCCCTACACAATGCTAATTATATACATTTTAAACTGATGGTATCTTGCTGGAGATGAACTGAAACCTATCTTGCAACATGGTGCATCTTTTACACAAAAGTGACCCACAATGGAGCAAAAGAGGCGCACGGCCACCATAAATCTGACCCTAACATTTTAAATGATTGTTTCAAGATGCCAATAAGGTGTAACCTATCCACAGATTTGTTTCAGGTAAGTCCTACTCAGGGTTGCAGATGGAATTTAGGTTTGTTGAAGAATACAGAGAAGATAATACATGTGGAGGCCTACCAACGAAGTGAGTAATGTCCACTGCACTCTTGAACAAATGTCAGACCTCCTCTGTCTCCAGGAACAGGCCTAAACCTCATCTACACAATGTGGTGTGTAATGTTAGGAAACACAGGTAATATAATTGAAAAACATGCAAATTTTTTTGCTCATTCCACAATCATAAGACCTGTGTTTCCTTTGCTTAGGTATCTCATTGTGGAAATGTAGTCTATCATATGAAAGACTACGTAGAATATGAGCACTGTATGCAAGAACTTTGATACTTACAGAAGCCTCTCCTTCTCCATGCCTCCTACACAGTTCTAAATGTACATCATAAACGGAAACAGTACAGAATTAATTATACATGTTAAATGGTTTATTTTTGCTGTTCTCAGAATGTATCAAATTTCACTAAAAACAGTGACTTGAAGGTATTCATCATATAACAGCGGGGAAAAAAAAACACAATCAAAATGATTGTGTTTAAAAAACCCATACAACATAACAAATCAGAATTCAGAACTCCTTAAGTTAACTTACTTTCCATGACGGCGAAGGATGTCCTATGAACAGCTTACACTCTGTTGTGCTGTTATTACTTTCAGCCCGCCACTTTCTGAAAGAAAACCTCCATCGTTTTGAAAAACATGTTACATACAATAAATGACTTCTTGCTCTCTACCACAAGTTTCCACAAGGCCAAATCTTGTCAGAGCCATTTATAACTCTTGGATTTCTTGTAAGCCAATCCCGTCATTTGGCATTTCCGCAACTTTCAGAATTAAAATGTTGAAGATCATTTTCACAATCCTGGACTAGTAATATCTTCCCCTTCTTCCTCAGTCATGTTCTACATTTCCTATGACACTGATACTGCTTACTATGAAGCAGACTTACACTACCTCTATGACTACTACAATTATTTAATTCTCTACATCACTTTTAATCACAAAGCAATGTAAAACAGTAGACAGCATTGCAGACTTACATTCCCTCTACTCTATGTTTTGATTGGCTGCTTCAATTAGCTTATAAAAAGAAATAGTTTTTCTGAACTCATTCAAAGTGCACTTATTTCTCCATGACGTCCAGTCTTATGGTTAGAAGTTATGTCTCTGAACTACACTTATCCTCAAGGCCAAATCGTGTAGGAGCCATTAGAACTTCTTGAAATTCCTCAGAGCACATCCCGAGATTCTTTCCCTAAAATTTTGGTTTTAAAAACACCAGGTAAGAGTTCTTAAGGCAATTTTTTTTTGAAAATTAAAACAGAATCATTGCAGAATGACCAGCCATTTCTAGACTTTAAATAAGCTGTGTAATGTCCTGATGTTATTGAAGGACCGTCATGATATATAATTGCTGCAGTTACAAAAGTCCTTCCTGATATTGACAACTGCGAAGCCACAACATTTTTAATTAAAGTTGTCAATTTTGTTCCATCAGGCCTACATCGTTGGAACATTAAAATGACATACTGGCCATATGTTCATATAAATAATGTGGACATCATTTCAGATTTACATTGGCTACACTCCATGTTGTGATCAGCTGCTTTTACTAGCTTATTAAAGGAGACTGATTTACTGTCTGGCAAAGTTAAATATATAAATCTTTCTGAGTCTACACTAGTAGTACTTGATACCCTACAGTTCTCGCAGTCATGCTGCCATTGATAAGAAAGCCCAAACAGCTGATCTACATCTACACCTTCAGCATGCAATACATCAAGCATATACATTAAAAACTCCTGACAATCTTGCTGAATATTTTGAGAGAATTGTGTTTGGCCTGAACATCTGTCTAACAGATTTCGAATTTCAGACACACTTTCTATGTTTGTTCTATCAGTGCTACATTTTTCAAAGACAGAATTTAACAAACTGCAAAATCTTTGATCAGAATTGACCACAATCTCTTCTTTTACATTTTCTAGAAAAAACAAAACATTAACCACTACATTAGCATAGCAGTTGACACCAGAACTGTTTTCAAATTGAAAACCAACAACATATTCAACAGAATCCTTTTTGTTTCTGCTTATAATTTCAGGTTCATCGACTTTTCGTCTTTTTGCTACAACCTCCCCAGTATTGGTCACATTTCTTCATTTCCGGCCTACCACACGTTTCTCAAACAAAGGATATTGAGGCAAATGTGGCGCATACTCTCTTCTTAACCTATTGTATTCCTTAACACAATCTAGATCCGCACAAATGCTTGTGACATCACACTCAATCAAGTACAATCCCGATAAAGTTCTAACTCGTGACAATGCCACATATGCCATACCCTCCTTGAACACAGAACTGCCAATATTCACCAATGCACTGTCTACACTTAAACCTTGCGATTTATGGATTGTCACCGCATATGCCAAGCAAACAGGAAACTGCTTACGGCGAACATATAAGTCTTTTACAAGCAAAAATCTAGCAGAACAACGACCAATTAGCTGTACTTCCTCAATGCCATCAAATTTAATTTTTAAAAATTCAATTCCATCTCTATTTCTGTATTTTACAAAATCAACAACATTACCCATTGATCCATTTACCAGACCTCTTTCAACATGTAAATTCCTTCTTAAAATTATACGGCAGTTCAAGCACACATTCAGAGTCTTTTCAAAACCTGCAGTTTTAGATATACTCTTCTCTAATGAATCCAATTTTGTTTTCAGATTCTCAGACAAAATAATTGTTGATCCCATATGCTCTACTCTGTCAATAGCTTCCAGTTTCACAATCTCTTGCTTTTCTAAATGCAACATTTTGTTGTTGAATTTGGCACATTCTGCAAGAGTTGGCATCAAACATATTCCAGATTTCTTCTCAGTAATTTTCTGAAAAATATTCTCAGGCACAACATCTTGTTCTGCATATAAATTTGACAGTAATCGTGCATGTAAAGCTTCTTTCCCATGCTCGGTCACTTTTCCAATTCTAACATCTTGTAGAATAGTCTTGTAAACTTCATCCTTTGCCTGACGCATATTTTCATGCAGTTCAGCATAATTGAAGTTTAACCATATATTGACGTTGCCAATGCTGCCTAGGCACTTCCTGGTATCTTCATGCGTGAGCATTTTGAACACAGGTTGCCCTTTCACTGGTGTCAGCTGCAGAAGATCTCCGAAAACAATGATGTGTTTGCCACCAAATAACACATCATACTCTGTTTTGAGAACTTCTTGCATTCTCAAATGCACAAAGGCAAGCATGACATTGGAAACCATGCTTACTTCGTCAATGATAAGAAGTTTCATTTTCCTCAAGATTCTTGAAACTTCAAAACAAGCATCTCCAGATAGCTTGTGATATTGTAATTTGTTGTCATGCTCCACTGGCAGCATCAGTAAACGATGTAAAGTAATCCCTTTAATGTTATGTGCTGCCAGTCCAGTTGGAGCGGTGACAACACAAGACAGCGATGACTCTGTCCTTTCCTGCAAATAACATGAAATTGCTTTAATAAGGAAACTTTTTCCAGTTCCCGCTTCTCCACTCACGTACAGTCGGACAGGCTTCAACGACGTACATGAGCACTCTTTCTTGTCATGACTTAATCCATGATCAATTTGCATGGTAACTTCGTCATATATTTTCTTCTGCTCAATGTTGAGTTGTCTTTCCAACTCTTCTAAGTTAACCGCATCCTCCTGAGCATGTGCCATGGCTCTTTCCACTTCATTCATAGCAGTGGCAGCTTCATTTTCGATAACAGGTCCTCCTAGTGGATCCTGACTCAATGAAGCAGAACTCTGACTGTCCTGAGAACTGTCTCTGGCAATCTCGGCTGCAATCATTGCTTCCTGCTCAATTTCCGCATTCAACATTTCTACATATTTGGGAAAAGCAGGACATTCTATGGTCTCCTTGGCGGCATTGAAAGAGTCTTCGTAACAGAGAAAATCTCCAAGCAGTTCCTCTTCTGCACGCCAAGGCTTGAAAAGTTGCAAAAGTGCTAAATAGAAAAACTCCTTTTTTTCAGGAGATTCGCCACTCAATTTTCGATGGTTTACCAAGTGGCATTTTCTTTGCTTGACCAGACATCCCTCACTTCCTATTACAGCATAAACTCCTTTCTCAGTATCTTCTTTGATGTTCCTCTTGAATATGTAATTTTGAAGAACCTCATACAGACAAACATTCTCGAGGTGAATGCTTCGATTTGGATAATATGTATCCAACATGTTGGTCTTCAAAATGTCGGTACTGTTTGGCTCCTTTTCCGCCAAATACTCAATTTCCCGCACAGGTTTGAGAACTCGATTACGCGTTGCAGCAAGACCAAGACTCGCCCAAACAATACTCCTGGACTTGGCATTGAGACTTGCTGAAGACAACCGGTCAGAACATTCGTACGCTCCGATTTCTTGATGCGACAACATCTTCAGACTGAAACTGTACAACTTCTTGCTGAGGCTCTTTTCATGGTAAATGTCCTCCCACATATCCTTCAATTCTGTCTTCTCTTTTTTGGTGATGTAAGATGTCACATACTGAGCCACAGCCATACAGTTATCAGCCACAAACTGAATATCCATGTTAGCATTCCACATGGACAAAATCACCGGGTTGTAGTCGTTGATGTACTTGGACTCTTCGTTCCTCTTCAAATTGTATGTGTTTTTAGGTGATTTCTTCATCACATTATGTCGCAGCGAAGACATCAAACTGTTTACTCTTCCTTTAGAAATCACCGGTCGTGGAAAGCCGAAACGACATTTGGTGTAGAACTTGTCCTTGTTTCGGAATTTACGACGACAGTACTTTCCACATCGATGGCTTTGGAAACGCAGAACTTTTTCTCTTAGGCTTTTCTTCTCCTTTGCGTTTGGAACAGCACACGTAGAATACTGTTGTATAAAACTCATCACTGAGTCTTCTGGATCCGTTCCAAATTTAGGTGCATCCTTGATCCACAGCAACATATGTATATGAGGAGCACCTCTTGCTTGGTACTCCTTTCTCCAGAAGAAATCCAACACCTCTCCAAGAGGTGGATTCTTCTTATTCATGATGAAAGACATCATAGCTTCAAATCTATGATTGAAGTTCCTACATACATTGACTGGATCCAAAGAGCACAGTTCTCCGGGTGTCTTGAATTCGATGTTTTCTACGTTAGCATTTGCCTCTCGTTGAAATTCAAGTAAGTCTTCCCAGCCATACTCGGCACAGCTCAGAGTGAGGAACCATGTGGGAGTTCCTAAGTTCATCAGCATACATTTTAAATCACCATGACGACGGTACCAGTACTCATTAGTACCACGCTGACACGCCATGAGATTAATGAGGTGAGAATCCAAAATACTGTCTTGGACATTGACTTTATCCATAAAGTCACTTGCCGAGATGTTTTGCATGTGTATACCACTTTTCAAGATGTGGTTCACTGCATATGACAGTCCAGACAGATCGCTTTCAAACAGGAGACGAAACAAATAAGGAATGCATTGTCGAAACCTAGCATCTCCTGCATACAATCGCAAAGTCTGGTATTCAGAAGCAGGAATTTGATGAGGTCGCTCATCATATCTTCCTCCCTGACCTGTTGGAAAAAGCTGTGGGAAACACCGAGCTTCCAAACTTTCCTCCCAAACACTAATGGGACTCCCTTTGGCTTGTTTCATTTGAAACAACTCAATAGCATTCCCCATGACTTCCTTGGAATGCAAAGGATGAACACTATAATATTCATATATTTCTTCACTAGTAGAGGGTTCTACTTTCTCAATTTGACCAGCACACAAATCGCTATCCTCTTCCTCACTTACTTCCTCTTCTGCAACATATACATTCTTATAGTATTTATTATTTTTTTTCAAATACAATGTTGCCTTTTCAACTTTCCTAACATCCACTAAATCTTGCCATATTTTCTTATTCTTTGTCGGAACCCCATTAACTAAGATAACCAGAGGTTCCTCTTCCACTTTTTCTACTCCAATTGTGTTAATGTTTTTCTTCAAATCTAGAGGCAAATAAACAACTCTTCCCTTTAATCCTCTCTGTAAATCTGATGGAGGCAATTTCCCTGTCTTTGTCTCCATTCTTACAATAGCCTGAAAGGGATGGATACTTTGAATCAAAATAGATTCATAAGTATTTAAATCCTTCAATTCAGAAGGAATCTCAACCAATTCCAGATTATTATGAACTGCTCTAGCAGGCATCTGGTTTTGATTTAATTTGCAACAACAATAAGTACACACACGTTGATCCAATCCCAAATCAAAACAATTTTCTGCCATCAAGTATGTTGTGAAATCCTTCCATTCACTATTATTTTCCCTTTCACTTTTTGCATATAAATCCACTAACTTAGTCTGATTCTTATAATAAGTGCGTCGACAACACACACAAGTGAAATTTGGCCTCTCACTTGATTTGACCTGAAACGTCGCAATTTCCCTCTGGAAATTATCTGTACTGGAAACCTGTACACTATCTTCCACATTACCCGCTTCTTCTTGGTCAATTTCAACATTCTCCTCTTTACTTCCAAAGTATCTTCACATATATTCTTCACATCTATTTCAGAACCATGCAAAAGAGCAGCGCATAATTGTTTAAGCATAATTGCTGGACTCTTAGCATAATACAACATTCTAACTAATTTCCTCACTTTATTATGATGCACTGCTAGCATCCTGAAATGATGAAAAACACTCTGGCATACTCTCCTGGAAAGACAAGCCAGTGAATGACCATGCAAACCTGTCACTTCTCTCACTCTGCAAGGATCTAATTCTTGCAACAACCTCATTTTCTGCTTCAAACTTTTCTTATTAAATGACCGTACAAAATCACAAAGCAAATTGATGGAATCCTGTTGCACACTGCAAATACTACTACACTTCCAGGTGTACACAGGACCCTTAGCACGTCTTCCTAAAACCTCATTACCTAACACCTCTTCTGCCTCTGTTGTCACAAGTTTTTCTTTTTCAACTGGACAACCATCTTTCACTTCATAAGCACGACCACTGGTGTCAACTGCATGCACCAAATCATTATCCTGGAAATAACTCTCCTCATTAAAAAATGCCTCACAGCTTGAACTATGCATCCATTCTCCAGAAAAAACTTCACAAAAATTACTACGATTAACTATTCTCTTCCATCTACTATTTCTTTTGAAATCATAAATTGCCTTGTTTAGCTTCCTAATTCTATTGATTATCAAAATAAATAACTTACGTTTAATTTCAAATGCCTGATCAATAACTTTCTCAACTTTTTTTTTTCTCTTATAAAAAACCACTTTCTGTTGACCTTTCTTAATATTTTTTAACAAATTGCCAATTATCCTGTTGCGGAACATTCGTTTACGAATGTCCCTAAACTGTGGTTTCCTTCTAATATCATGCACAGAGTTATCTCTTGCTCTAGCAGTAACATTTTTCATTGGCCTTTCCTTTCCGTTTGAATTGCTTCTCTTTTTCTGGACTGAAACATTTTCTGTAGTAATATTTTTTTTACTACAAATATTTCTTATGAATGTTTTTGTACTCTTACCCGGTGCTTTCTTGGTGACTTGACAAATCTTTTTATTAGAGGACTGCTGCTTTTTTTCATTCACCTGCTGTCTTTGACGTTTTGCAGCCTTTCTCAGTCTTTCTTTCGTTGGCATGGTGAAATCTTGAAATGATCTGCAGTTGAATCTGTGGTAAAATATATTAAAAAATGTTATTAACCACTATTACCCAACAGTAAATCAATAACAGTAATCAAAAACTTAAAACACTACTTGACATTTTTACATAGAAGATTTTTTAGTGCTTGGCAAATTTAGAATACAGAAATAGCAGAAAAGAAATGGAATTTATATTCATGTTACCTGTGCTATTTTATATGTGAATCTGATCTAATTTTATGAGCATATTTTAATATTTTATTGAAGACACTACACATAACCTGTTTTTGAAGGTGTCTTTATTTTTAAATTAAACGGTTTACATTTTTACTTTTTATTTATTATAAATTTTTAAAATAAATGTTTATAGTTCCATAGGCTCAAGCACGTCAGCTTCCCATCCTATGTCATATAATTCGGACAAATCTGCATCCTCATCACGTTCTTCTTCATCCTCAGGATTTAAATCATCCAAGGGATCAACATCCACTGATGTTTCAATTACGAGTTCAATGATGAGGTCAAAATCAACTGATTGCTGATTGTCGCTCATGTTGATGTTGTCTTTATCTTTAAAGAAAGATAACAACAATGAGATGTTGCAGAGTAAGAGACAAATCTCAGAGATTATAATAGTAAAATTGTTTAACAAGAGTAACATTTTGCAGCTATTATATAGCCATGTCCAGCGATGCTGAGCAGGTGAAGCCTATGTCTAATTTTTCAGTGAACAGGACTCATCTCTTCTTAACCTTGGATAAGCCTCACCGACTCTGTGTCCCCTGCACATACTTAAATGTAAAGGGGCAGATTTATGTTAAATGGCACATCCCCAGGCATGCACCAGTTAACGTGCACCGCTGCTCTGCCACCCATGGTGTGCCGCATTTACAATCAGATAGGAGAAAGCTACGTCAAAACCCTGCGCCTGCTTGAAGCAGGCATAGGTCTTGACGCAACATTGTGGAGATGGGGCACCCCTGAGCCTTGCTGGAGCTGCATCACACTTGCGATACAACTCCAGCAATGCGCCACCTTTACGGCACAGATGCGTCACGCATCTGTGCCATTTTTGCCCCATGCTGCGCCGCATTGTAAATGCAGCACACCATGGGTGGCGGAACAGCAGCGCAGGATGACTGGCACATCCCTGGTGATGCGCCAGTCATCATAAATCTATCCCTAAGCTTCTTATCTTGTTAGAGATGAACCGCCATATGTATCATCAAACTATTTTGCATTTCCTAAATAGCGAATTTTAAGGGATAAATAGCGATTCTTTACCATTCCTAATTTGCAATGAGCAAATTGCTAATTGCAAATTACCCATTCATTTCCATGGGCCAGGAGGCCCATAGGAATGAAGGTGCAATTTGCGATTAGCAATTAGCTCATCGCAAATTAGGAATTTTTCCAAAGGTGCAGGGGTGTCTCAAGAACACCCTGCTGCACCCCCTGAAAAAGAAATTTGGGGGCATATGGCGCACATACATGCCCTAAGGGCATGTATGGGCGCCATATGGCACCTTTTGTTTTTTGGAAAAAAAGCTTTTTGAAAAGAATTCGCAAATTACCACCAACTAGAAGTTGGTGGTAATTTGCAAATCCTTAATGGCATTTTTTGCATATTTTTTGTTTGATACATTGCATTTAAGGAATCGCAAAATTTGCAAATCCTTCAGTGCAATCGCAAAATAAGGAATAGCAAATTTTGCTATTCCTTATTTTGCATCAAACTTGTTTGATACATACCATTTGTCTAATTAGCATTCGCAAAGGCTGAAATTCACAGAATTTTGGCCTTTGCGAATGCTAATTAGCTTGATACATATGGCCCCAAGTGAGGCCTGTCTTGCAACATGGTGTATCTTTTGCATCACTGCTGCATCGGTTTCATGTGGCACGGTTTTTTTACACCATGACACATCTGCCTAAATGCATCAATTTGTAATTTTGTCGCATCATAGCAAATCTTTTGCACCGCCGCTGCATCAGAAAAGTGACGCACAGTGGCGCAAAAGAGGCATACACCTATCATAAATCTGTCCCTAGCATTTTAAATGATTAATTCAGGATGACGATAAGGTGTGGCCTATCCAGAGGTTTGTTTAAGGTGAGGCCTACTCAGGATTGCAGATCAAAGTTACACTTGATGAACAATACAGAGGAGATAATACATGTAAAGGCCTACCAATGAAGTAAGTTATGTCCACTTCATTGTGCCAGTCATCATAAATCTATCCCTATGCTTCTTATCTTGTTAGAGATGAACTGCCATATGTATCATCAAACTATTTTGCATTTCCTAAATAGCGAATTTTAAGGAATAAATAGCGATTCTTTACCATTCCTAATTTGCAATGAGCAAATTGCGAATTGCAAATTACTCATTCATTTCCATGGGCCAGGAGGCCCATAGGAATGAAGGTGCAATTTGCGATTAGCAATTAGCTCATCGCAAATTAGGAATTTTTCCAAGGGTGCATGGGTGTCTCAAGAACACCCTGCTGCACCCCCTGAAAAAGAAATTTGGGGGCATATGGCGCACATACATGCCCTAAGGGCATGTATGGGCGTCATATGTCACCTTTTGTTTTTTGGAAAAAAAGCTTTTTGAAAAGAATTCGCAAATTACCACCAACTAGAAGTTGGTGGTAATTTGCAAATCCTTAATGGCATTTTTTGCATATTTTTTGTTTGATACATTGCATTTAAGAAATCACAAAATTTGCAAATCCTTCAGTGCAATCGCAAAATAAAGAATAGCAAATGTTGCTATTCCTTATTTTGCATCAAACTTGTTTGATACATACCATTTGTCTAATTAGCATTCGCAAAGGCCGAAATTCACAGAACTTCGGCCTTTGCAAATGCTAATTAGCTTCATACATATGGCCCCAAGTGAGGCCTGTCTTGCAACATGGTGCATCTTTTGCATCACTGCTGCATCAGTTTCATGTGGCACGGTGTTTTTTACACCATGACACATCTGCCTAAATGCATCAATTTGTAATTTTGTCGCCTCATAGCAAATCTTTTGCACCGCCGCTGCATCAGAAAAGTGACGCACAGTGGCGCAAAAGAGGCATACACCTATCATAAATCTGTCCCTAGCATTTTAAATGATTAATTCAGGATGACGATAAGGTGTGGCCTATCCAGAGGTTTGTTTAAGGTGAGGCCTACTCAGGATTGCAGATGAAAGTTACGCTTGATGAAGAATACAGAGGAGATAATACATGTAAAGCTCTACCAATGAAGTAAGTGATGTCAACTTCATTGCGCCAGTCATCATAAATGTATCCTTAAGCTTCTTATCTTGTTAGAGATGAACCGCCATATGTATCATCAAACTATTTTGCATTTCCAAAATAGCGAATTTTAAGGAATAAATAGAGATTCTTTACCATTCCTAATTTGCGATGAGCAAATTGCTAATTGCAAATTACCCATTCATTTCCATGGGCCAGGAGGCCCATAGGAATGAAGGTGCAATTTGCGATTAGCAATTAGCTCATCGCAAATTAGGAATTTTTCCAAAGGTGCAGGGGTGTCTCAAGAACACCCTGCTGCACCCCTGAAAAAGAAATTTGGGGGCATATGGCGCACATAAATTTTAACAACATTCCTTTACCTCAAAAACGATTTTCAAGTCATAATTTGAAAACACTGCCCACGGGGAAATGACTTAAAATGTCCTTAAGACACATGAAAGTGTTTTTTTAAAGCCTTTGCAAGTTTTTGGGTCACTTTTAACATGGCTATGTAACTCAAACAGTCAAAATCTAAATTTACCATGCACAGGTGGGACCATATTTACAAGGAATGTGCCCCACGGGGAAAGGTCTTTTAATGTAATATGGGAAAAATGACATCAGAGACACTGAAATGCCTTATAAAGAAGCATACACCATTATATCCTTGTCATAAATTTACAAACCATTCCTTTTCCCCAAAAACGATTTTCAAATCATAATTTGAAAACACTGCACATGGGGAAATGACTTAAAATGTCCTTAAGACACATGAAAGCGTTTTTTGATTGCCTTTCCAGCATGGTTGGGTCACTTTTAACATGGCTATGTAACACAAACATTCACAATCTAAATTTGCCATGCACAGGTGGGAGCATATTTACAAGGAATGTGCCCCACGGGGAAAGGTCTTTTAATGTAATATGAGAAAAATGACATCAGAGACACTGAAATGCCTTATAAAGAAGCATACACCATTATGTCCTTGTCATAAATTTAAAAAACATTCCTTTTCCCCAAAAACGATTTTCAAATCATAATTTCAAAACACTGCACATGGAGAAATGACTTAAAATGTCCTTAAGACACATGAAAGCGTTTTTTGATTGCCTTTCCAGCATGGTTGGGTCACTTTTAACATGGCTATGTAACACAAACATTCAAAATCTAAATTTGCCATGCACAGGTGGGAGCATATTTACAAGGAATGTGCCCCACGGGGAAAGGTCTTTTAATGTAATATGAGAAAAATGACATCAGAGACACTGAAATGCCTTATAAAGAAGCATACACCATTATGTCCTTGTCATAAATTTAAAAACCATTCCTTTTCCCCAAAAACGATTTTCAAATCATAATTTCAAAACACTGCACATGGAGAAATGACTTAAAATGTCCTTAAGACACATGAAAGCGTTTTTTGATTGCCTTTCCAGCATGGTTGTGTCACTTTTAAAAGGCTATGTAACGCAAACATTCAAAATCTAAATTTGCCATGCACAGGTGGGAGCATATTTACAAGCAATTTGCTCCACAGAGAAAGGTCTTACATTAAAATGGGAAAAATAACATCAGAGACACTCAATTGCCTTATAAAGAAGCATACACCATTATGTCCTTGTCATAAATATTATAACCATTCATTTTCCTCAAAAACGATTTTCAAGTCATAATTTGAAAAGACTCCACAGCTCCTATGCACAATAACACCCTGTCAGTACTAATACTTCACATTTTCTCCAATTACATTTTCTCAAAGAAACAAAATCTATTTGTAAAACACTTGAGACAAAGCAACATTTGAAAAACACAACTTTCTTCATACTTTTCTCCTTAAAGCACACTATTCTCTATCTAAATTAAAGAAATCTTTTCTCACCTTAGCAAATACTTTGAGTTTCAAAACAGTCTCAGAAACACACCAATTTGTCTTCAGCAGAGCAAAAGGTATGCACTCCAGAGTCTGCAGCTATCAAAAGCACAGAAATGCTGTAATTCTTCACACATATCTCTCATGTCACCCAATCAAAACTCTTCCCTCACTTTTTTTCAAATCAAAACCCTTCCCCCCTCTGCCCTTTCTGCCTTTTTTGCATAGCAACCACCTCCTTGAAGGCCTCTGGTGTTTGCAAGTTCACACAACAATGTTGCAATTGAACTCTGAACTCTCAGTGCACCTCATATCCAGTGCATTCTTTCATTTAATGATTTTTTCTTGACCACTCAAAATACATCTTTCAAAGAACTCATCCATGCACCCTAACCTTCTGTTTTCAGCAATCAAAATCCACCAATCACTGTTACTGCTTCATTAACACAGAAACTCCACAGTTTTTTTCATTTTAAACTCTTATTTTTTCAACTGCCATTTCATTGCCACACTTCATCTGACTGCAGGAGAACCTTCTCTCACCATGTTTTCTGTCTGGATTGTTGGACATAGTTACATCTATTGGGCTCAGAGGTATGCTGAGAACAGGAATTTACCTAACCTCAATTTACAAGATGTGGAAATTAAGTGGTTTGGCCACAGAGGATTAAAATGTCACCAATTGATACCATTGGTGAAAACCTTTATGCATTTGCCAAAACCTGACCTGTTAATTGTGCACTGTGGAGGTAATGATTTGGGCACTTTGACTGGGGTAGGTCTGGAAATGCTTTTAAAGGACACCTTTGAGCAATTAATGGCACTTTTTCCTCAGACTGCCTTGGTATATTCAAATATATGCCAAAGACAGAAATGGAGGTGGTCAAACCAATGTTGTCCACAAATTGAGAAGTCGAGGAAGCATGTAAACAAATCTGTTTCAGCTTACATGAGAGACCATGGAATGGGCTCCCTGTACAACAATAACTTGCGTTACTACATGCAAGATATCTACAGAGGAGATGGAGTTCACTTCTCAGATGAGGGCAACAGAATTTTCATTCTGAATTTAAGACTGTGCATTGGTACCTACTTATAAGTACCTAAATGTACCATAAACCCAAAAGCTCTTCTCAGAGCTACCCTACATCTGATCACTCACAATTATTATTTTACTCTAACATTTTTCACTAATTTTCAACAAAGTACGCTCCCTGGGGAGCTACCCGGTACGCGAACCGGGAGCTAACCTCGCTAAATTTAAAAAAAAAAAAAACATTTGCGCACATATGGGCCTCCTCAGCCACCCTCAGAAAACCTAGGGGGTCAAGATAAGTCTACCGTGCCCCCTTCTACCCATTCTGAACATTATTTGCCCTCCATCTTGTATCTTAATTCGACCGAAACACAAAATGGTGGACTCCCGTAACGCTTAAGGTTCACGAACCGGGGCGCTCGCCAGTTCGCGTACCGGGTCGCTCCCTGGGAAGCGCACCATCAAAAAAGGTGGGAAAGTAGTTTACAGAAAAGCAACTGGAGACAATTTCACCAAATATAGATTAGCTCATACTACATACCAATGCCTACCATTTTCACAAATTTGATTGAAATTCCATTTAACCATTTAGCCTGTAGACCTCTCTAAATACCCTGAGGTAAATTACTTCACAAAACACATCTGAAGTGTTGGAATTGACAACCAATTAAAATGTTACTTTCATTTTCTACTTTTTTTACCTGACATTTGATTGGCTATGTACCTGAATATATATAAAGGAATAGAGAGAAACACAGCCATTTTAACTACTACTTCCTGAACTACATTGCAAGATCATTTTCACTCACAACTTAAACTTGTTTTTAGAAGGTGAGATATTATTTTATAAATTTGAAAACATTTTCAGATAGTTATATACTATCCCTCTGTAAGAGTTAGACATTGAGAAAGGCTTCTTGATTATAATTATGGATTGATTTAGGTTTCTGTGGTATAATTATGAATTTACTTAGGCTTCTTCACAGGCACTTTTTAATAGTACTACTTCACGCCTGAAACCATACAGTGCCCATAGATTACTTCTCTGTTATAAACTCACAAGAACCTGTCTGAACTTAAACCCAACAGTGCCCTATCTCTACTGATATAATTATTTTTTATGCAAATTACAGCAATAAAATGGAAGGTGAGCAGAATATTTCCTGCGAAATTGTTCTGGAGAACAACACAGAAAAAGATATTGAGGATAATGATGACTCAGATTTCATGGATGAATCACGGGACCATGAATTAGTTCAATGTGTAGAATCTGTGGATCATTTACTTCATTATGATGACGGTCAAATGTGGGAAGTTATGTTCACTCAACAAGAGGACATATCTGACAGTCAAATGTTAGACATTCTATTAAATTTTGAAAAACAATCCGAAAAATAAAATTATATGTAATATTAAAAAATTATTTGAGTCTTTAATCATTTTTAAATGTAATTCATAAACTAGTGAAATGTTAGAAATTTTATTAAATTTTGAAACACAATTACATTAATAAATAATTTTTAAAAAAATAAAAAAATAAAAAAATAATCAACAAAACCAACAATCAATTAACATACAGTATTTGAAAAGTCTATCATTCTTTTTTCCTTATAGTACGCTGCCCAGAACGCTTCCCGGTTCGCGAACCGGGCGCTACCCACGCAAAAAAACAAAAAATTTTTTTTTTCTTTTTTTGTCCCGCGGGGCCCTTTTAAAGCCTCCACATTAAACCTAGGGGATCAGGGAGGATCTACTATGCCCCCTTATGGTCATTTCCCCCTTTGTTTTGGCCTCCTCTTGTCTCTCAATCCTACCGAGAGACAAGATGGCGGCTGCTCCGGACTGTTTAGAATGTTGACAGACACCGGAGAGCCAATCAGCTTCGCTACGCTAAGTTCCGTTACGCGTAAAGTCCGCGAACCGGAGCGCTGCCCGGTCCGCTGTTACAGATATATATCTTTTTTTGAACGTTAATTTCTCAAAATCCACTGAAGCACATATATTGAGACCTAGCAAAGGCACATCGGGCTACCAGTCCCTACAATTTTGCCAAGTTTCGTGGAAATCCATTCAGCCGTTCGGGCTAAAAGTGAGGCCAACCGCCCTATGGAAAACTCAATGTTAAAAACACGTTTTGGGACCCCCCTTTTTTCTCGGCCCCCCCTTGACGAACCCCCCCCAAATTTCCAGGGGCTGCTCAGAAACAAAATGTTCCATTTTCCAGAAAATTTCAGCCAATTCCGTCCACAAACGCCAAAGTTATTAGACATAGAATTTTCAAAAATCCCATAGAGAAAAAATCCTAACTATATATACCTACTGGCGACCGCCAGTAGGTAATATATATATAAATTGTGGTCTGAGGGGGGTGGAACATTTTTTGAACACCAAACCAGCAGAATATGTAATGCACAATAAGATGTTAATGTCGCTTATCACTTGGTGCCTTAATAATAACTTTTTCTCTTTTGGTAAGGATCTATTCAGACAGAAACAAGGTGTTGCCATGGGGGCCTGCTTTTCACCGAGCTATGCGTGCTTGCATGTAGGGCTCTGGGAGAAGCAGGTCCTCATGGCTAAATATAAAGACATCTTCGAACAGAGGATTATTTATTGGCTACGTTGTGATGTATTCCTATAGGTTCTGAATCGATCCCCCTATTCCTGACCCTATTCTGGTTAAACAAACCAACAAGTTAACTAGCAGTCAGCCCATGAGGCAGAAAACCCCCATGATGCAGATACCGTTATCTGACGCAGTCACACTACGGCACAGGAACGTGTTATCTGATTAGGTCATAACGCTTGCGATCTAATTAGACAAGCGATATTCCTCCAGCCCCTGATAAGGCATACGGAGTTCTCATAACAAATCAAACCTATGACAACCTGGGCAAAACCCTGCGGCCATTGTTTTGATTTCACCGAGAACTTCAGCAAAAGAATGTGCTAACAAGCAAGTCGTATGACATCCTTATTGACGTATCTATGTCCATCCTTACGTCAATCTCGGCACCTTAAAGGTATAAATATTACCGATATTGCCCTATGCAAACACACGCGGTGGTGACGAGACGGAGCAGCCATACTTGCCGAAGCCCAGAGCAGAGCAGACCCCGCTGGCACAGCCCCGCCTTCCTGACGCGCTGAGAACGAGACGCGCTGCTTTCTCCTGCCGAGAGATCCAGCACCGGCGCTTCCGGGTAGCCCTCGCAGGCAGCCTGGAATATCGAGACCAGAGAGAGAGATACCATCCCTCATTCATCCTTAATTCCAGGTACAGAACTGAATAACCCCTCGCAGAGAATTCTTTAGTTATTCACTTGGCAAAAACAAACTTAACTTAAACTGTAACTTTCTATTCCCGCCCACGTATTAGGCTTAGGTCAGGTACACGGGGTAGGCGTATTTAGAAACACCAGTTGAGTACGTTTAGTCAAATGTATATGTGTATATAATATATTTTATTCATTTTAAAACATCTTATGGCTTAGAAACCATATCAATGTTTTTACAGTATTATTTTATACTTCTGCTTTTAATGTATGCACTTTACTTAACTATAAGTATTGCAATAATATCGATCCATTTCTCTTGTATGAGAAAAGAGACTGATCAATAAATAACACCTTTTTATTGAACACGCCCGTCTCTTCCTTTTCTCTACATTCTGATGAGACTAAGAATGCACGTACTGACTGAGTAAAATAAATTGCCTTTTGTTCACACGACTCTCGAGATACACTCTTGATTAGGGGAGAGCAAAGTTGTCATGTTCTATGGTTGTCAGAAACTAAATCCCTTCTTGTCTAATCAGGGAAGTTAATTCCTTCCTGAACATTCGAGAAAGTTTCTAGTGAACTCTGAGCTAGCTGGCAAACCCAAAACTTTAAGTTTAATATCGTCAGTAGTAGACCTAGTTAACGTCTGGTCTAGGCCTTTACTATTGAAGGTATTATTCCAATGCGCAGAGCCTATTGGGATAATAGGAACTACACTACATGGCGCCCAACGCGTTTGGAAAGGGCGATAAAACTAACGTAAGACATTTAAAGTAACTCAGTCGTGCTTTCTCACTCAGACCCCTTTCTCCCATAATACTCCAAAGACGTCTGGAGTGGGTAAAAGGTTATATCCGCCAGACCTCGCAGGAGGGAACTCCTATGTATGGTTCTTGGTATAGTCAACGTTGAAGGATACACTTTTCCAAAATATTGTGCATCTAATCTTTGTTTCCATAAGAAACCTGATCTGCAAACAAACAAAATAACCATCCTGTCGGTAAAATGGGAGACAGTGATGAAGAAAGAGAGGCAGTTAGATTAGCAACTGAACTCGCAGCAGCTGATGCTACCATACAGGAAGCTGACCCGGATATAATACTCCTCCCGGTCATTAAAAGGAAATCTATAACCATAAAACTTATAGAAAATGGACTGTCACCTAGAGGTGGTACAGTCATATTCGTAATTGAGGCACACGAATATCGGCAGACAGAGGTATACTATTCATGGATAAATTTTCCAGCAGCAAATCCTGTAACAAAGTACTTCCACTATTACAAAATAGAGGAACCTCCTGAAACGTACACTCCTTTCGAGGAGGTGGAAGTACCACTCAAATTTCAAGAGCATTTGCTCTTATTTGATGGCGCCCTAAAACATAATAATCACATCACCAGGCTCGGTCCTTTAGGTAGACCAGGAGCAACGTGGCCGGTCCTAGCCGGATACACACCACATCCAGACATCGACGGGATGTCTGCAGCTAACCTGTTAACACAGCTAAAACAATTAATAAAAATACATAGACAATTAGTCCAGTATGTGATGCGGACTTCAACAATTCAGCCAGCGATTAAACTCCCACAGCTGACCCCTCACCAGGGGAACACAAATAAAATTACACCACAGAACATCCAGTCCTGCCTAGGTAAAGTACCGGCTAAACGGGAACAAATACCATTCTGGCTAGCGCAGAAAATCACCCAAATAGAGGCGGTGTTTCCAGACACCACCCCGCTAGAAAAGCATAGGATTCTGACTATCTGTCTTCCAATGGGAATCGCACCACACATTGAGGACTGTGACACTTGGGGTACAGTCTTTGCTTCCATCTACACAAAAACGCACAGTGTTCCATCCATTTCGGTAATACCAGATGTGCTAAAACAAATTCAAGACGAATACGGTCCAGAAGCCGCTTTAACTCTTGGTATGAAATTGCTAAAAGACTTCAAGCAGGTCTCGGCTATATTATTAGCCAACATAAAGGGAGAAGCAGCAAACGTGGCGATCCGCCAGAGGTTAAAGGAAACAGATATAGCAGACCAACCAGCTGAAATTGCCAGAATCATAGAAAAATCCTATGAGGAACTAGGTAGAGATAGTTTAGGTGGAATACCAGTAAAACCACAACTAATTGAAAGTCCTGAAAAAATATTTTTTAATAATAATTCAACATCACAGAAAAAGAGCTGGGATGGAAACAAACAATCCAATCCCAAAGAAAAGAAATTCCAGTCCAGAGGAAGGTCTCCTAGGCAAAGAGAGAAATCTCCAAACCAAAGACACAGGTCACCCCAGAGTGACCCCTCTGGGAAAAGATATAACCTTAGAAATAGGGATAATATAAAAAAGCCTGATAGATATCAAGACATTGATACACGTCCCTCTCAATCTTTTCAGACTTCCTCGCAGAAATCGGAAAGAAGAGGACGATCAGAACAAAGAGAAGAGCACGCCAAGTCCAAAGACAAGGAACCTGCTCAGCTAAAAAAGAAATTACAATTTCCAAAGAAGAAGGTAGCCAGCATTAAAATAGTTAACAATGCCGAGAATTCTGAGGACACAACTGAAAAACGGGGAATGGGCTCAGACAATGCTAGACAGCGCAGCAGAAGTGAGCATAGCTCGCAAAGTCCTTATGAATCATCTGGAGACAGTGGACACGAATGAATATCTTCAAGTGGAAACTGCAGACACCAGAGTTAGCAAACCTCACAAAATATACGAAATAACATTACGTATAGAGGGAGATAAGACTAGAAAAATAAGGGGACTATTTTGGGATAATCTCTCCAAGGGCTATGATATCCTTCTAGCTGAAAAAGACTGGCCACCAGAGTTTGTCAGGGATTGCCCTCATGGCGAAGAAGTAATTATGCCTGCCTTCTCAAATCATATCCCAATTCATAAAAAATACACACTTGCTAGAAAGTGGGCAGTGGCTCTAGCCCCTGCTTTATATAAAAATCACGTGGGATGGGATGAGGACTCTCCTCCTCACAAATTCCAGTTAAAATCACAACCTACTGCACAAAGGCAGTACCCAATTAAGCAAGAAGCTAAAAAACAGGTAAAAGAAATACTAGATCAGCTAGAATACCAGGGGGTGATTGAAACTTGCACCTCACAAATGAACAACCCTTTGTTTCCGGTCTCCAAACCAGACAATTCATATCGTCTAGTTTTGGATTACCGACACCTTAACACATGTTGCAAAACTTTTGCAGTGCAAAATTCGCATAGTGCTGCACTAATGAATAACATAGTGCGCAAAAAATACAAAACAACATTAGACATCTCTAATGGATTCTTTTGTCAAAACATAGCACCAGAGAGCAGATATTTGTCTGCGTTCTCAATAAATGGCACTCAAAAACAATTCTGTCGGTTAGCCCAGGGGTACAAGAACAGCCCAGGAGTATTCTCAGCGAGAGTAACAGAATTACTACAAATATATGATGATGAAGCATTATCTTATGTCGACGACATTTACTTAACAGATGATGACTTGGAGACTCACTTGAAGAGAGTGAACACCATAATACTTGGGTTCGCAGCAGAGGGTTACAAATTCAACTTTAAAAAATCCAGAATTGCCCATCTGACAGTCCTGTTCTTAAGATATGAATTATCAAGTATAGCCTGGCTGACAATTTTCTAGAAAAATGTGCCATACTCCAAGAACTAGAAGAATTGAAAAATCTAGAATATGAAAGAACATTCCCTCTGCCAATCGACATTCTGCCTTTACAACATTACGCCTGTGTAATTTATACAGACGGACATGCTCAACCCCCCGTTTGGGGAGAACAGGCATACAACCCAACATGTGGGATTACAAAAGAAGTGTGGCGCGGAGGTAAACTAAAACCTCTATTAACAAAAACACACTCAGTAGAAACTAATTCAGAACAACAGACTGAAATATTAGCATTGAAAATGGCGCTAGATAATGCGGATCGCGAATTCCCGACACTTATAGTGTCAGATTCATATTACTGCGTCAAATCATATAACAAGGATTTGCAGACATGGATTCAGAACGGTTACAAAGATGACACAGATGCACCAATAAAGCAGAAACTGCTCTGGGAACAAATAGCTCTTTTACAAAAAGAGCTACCAAAGACTCACGTGACACACTCACTGAGTCATCAGCTTGATGGCGTTCACGTTGCAGGGAATTCATTGGCTGAGACAGCCACAGCGGCAGCCACTAAATCGGCTCCCGTAGTTCGAAAAAAGCGTACATTAAAATACATTGACGGTGAAACAGTGCTGGCGGTGAAAACGTCATCAAAAGGCGACTGCTCAGCGTTACCGATCAACTATCCACTCAATTATACATACATAATCGATGCAAACTCCGTCCCTTTTGCTCGAATCCCTGGAGTGGGGGATAGAGTGATTCCAAACATGGACAGGAGAAACTTGTTAATCGCAGACGCACATATGGGCGAGGGTCTCAGACACCTCAAACTAAAAGATTCTCTGGAAGAATTACAATCACGGTACTGGTGGCCAGGCATGAGCCTGCGTCACACCATGTTTGTAAAAAACTGCCCAAACTGCAACAGAGATCGCAGTGGGGAGAGAAACAGTTTAATACCTCGTCGTTTTACTCCAGAAAAAAGCAAGAGTAAAAAGGAAGGCTTGCGATTAACATATACAGGCTAGTTTCCACTTATAATGTAGATCACCAGCACTCGGCTGACGTCTGGACTGTTATACAAAGATTTGCGAGTCTAAATGGCATATACGCTAAGAGCATGCTACGTTTGACCATTGTTTTCACTCTAGCCCTCCAGCCTGATGGGAAACATGGCCAAATGAGCATAGCACAGCGGGAATCTTCTCACTTCCTTCCTGAGGGATACGGGATGGTGTAAAGAAAAAACCAAGGCATAAAGCAATCTATAACGGAAAGGATATTAGGTTCAGGAGCTGGGTGGGTCAAACATCTAATAAGTGTCCAACGTAGTCTAAATAACTTGCCAAGAAATTCTCTGAAGGGATTCAGTGCGTACGAATTATTATTTGGAACTAGGATGTTGATCTCTGACATTGATAGTCAGACTTCAGTGGTGAAAGAAAAAAGCTTTGATATCAAAGACCGTTTGGCTATTTTGCAGGACTTAAACAAAACAAGAAAAGACCTGAGCAACATAAAGTTGAAACAACAGCCAACAACCACTGAAGAACCACCACCTGTCCCAGCAAGACCTGTCTGGATTCCAAAAGTCGGGGATCTAGTCAGGGAAAAGATCGCGGTAAAGAAGGAATTTGGGCCTTCTTACAGAAAAGCAGTTCCTGTCTTGTCTATCAACGGGACAAGATCAGTTGTACTACCGCCACTTGCTGGTAAAAAGGAGAACCGAGTTGTATCCATCGACCTGGTAAAACCACAATCATGTGGCCGATAACAAACAGTAGGCCAAGTGGACTCCCAATAAGTAGCCGAACACCAAGGTTTGCTACCAGTACAGAGGTCCTAACGAAGAGGCTCATCACATTCGAAACGCCTACAGAAGAACAACAAGGACTATGCAACAATGCAATAGAACTCAGACCTTTGAAAACCCAAATAAAAACTTTTAGCAGAGACACACCAATCTACAATGAAGTACCAAGCGAAAATGCAGGAAACAGTAATCCTGAAGCAATTGGAACAATTGACAGAACTGCATCCGGCTACTTCATAAACTTCGATGATTCCTCTGAAGGCTTCAGTGAATCAAAGACACAGACATCATCAAAAACCTTTAAAGATAAAGCTAAAGAACTTTTGAAACAACTGAAAGAAACATATCTGATTTCTCCATGGATCGAATTTTGGGTGGGTTTTGGTGCATTTATCCTCATACTTTGGCCCATCATGGTACTTACTTTGGGACGCTTCATTGAGGGAAAATATGCTAAAATGGACACAGCAAGTCAGAAAATCAACTTGATCCTCAAACCACACACATCGTCACACGTCGAGAAAAGAGAACTTTCTTCATTCAACTTCACAGCCAATCCGATACCGGGTGGGGTAGCCTGGGACAACACTGACTATGAAATTTATGGTCCGGTCGAAATCCTGAAATATCCACACCAAATTAAGATCTCATTGAGTGACTTTGCAAAACCAAGCTCATTTGCTGATGATTAGGACTTCGAAAGCATTAATAATATGATGTCTGACTTAGTAATGTCTGCTAAATTTACCAAACATGATTATTTGCAGGGTTCTACAAAATATGATAGTATGTACTGTTATAACCACTATGGTAACCATTTTCTACATAGATCTGCACAACCTAGAAATGTTTTAAATTATAATCAATGGGAACATTGTGCAACCCCTCCAAAAGGAAGCTCAAGAACCTTCTATGACAAATATTCATACTTTTCAGGTTTTAACATAAGTAATGCTGAAACATTTTATTTCAAATTGTCAAATAAGACAGGGACAAAGACCATGATAACAAACACAAAATTGATATATTCTGACTCATTCTTTGAACAAATGAATACTTTTGGTTTTGATTATTGGGACAAAAATGTTGAATTGAAAAGTGTTTGGGGCACAAAAGAATGGCAAGTACAGGGTACATAATCTTTGTTTAGAGCCTGCATGATCCCAGAACAAATGATATTTTTAAATGACACTGTTCAACAAACTACCTGTCTTGGCCTAGCCAAAATTAAAGACTTAAATAAACCGTCTATTCCAAAACCAACAATGTACAGCAATAGCTCTATAGATGATGAGATAGACGTAGATTATGTATTAAACCAAAACAGAACACATCCAGATTGGAAACAGTGGTTGATCTGGCCCACAGATACTAATAACTGTCAAGACAGATTCCTGAACAAAACACAGGGGTTCAAAATGACCAGGCCAGACCCTAGATATCCTCAAAGACATCACCCAGGGATAATAACCACCTACAGTGTGGGCAAATTATGCCTTCAGTGGCTACAAACTTCCACACTGACAGAAATTAAGCAACATCTAACTTTACTTACTGATGGTGCTGACTTGCGTGATTTCATTATGGGACCGCGCAAACAGCGTCAAAAACGTTTCATAGCAGCCTCTGTATATGCAGCATACAATGAGGCCTGAAAGGTTACTCAAATTGAAACAGCAGAGAGAATACGGGAAATTGACCGTATTAATTTGGAAAAATCACTTTCTGTAGTGGACAATGGGTTAATGACTCTGTCCTCCAGAATTTTTTCTTTGGACAGCATTGTGTCTTCAGCAATCGACATATTATCGCAAGACTTACTGTTATTACAACACGGTCAGTCTCAATTGCGTTCTAATGTACAGCTTGGCTGGACGTTACAAAATCTACGTTCAGGCTATGTGCCTTGGCGTTTAATCAACACAACGTCACTATTCCAAATCTTTAACCTTACTGATAGACAAATCAGTATGGCACAAAAGGGTGCTGATTATACAATCTTGAGCATTGAAAAACTCGAAAGATTACCAGTGACAATGTCAGAACGACCTGTCAGTGAATGGATAATACATGGGATAATAAATATTCCAATCTCAACCTTCAGGTTTCAATACTGCCAAAAATATATACAGGCTGGCATGTACGAGAAATTGGGAAAGGGGTACATCAAAACAACATGGAACCTGCCCTATTCACATGCATGTGTCAGTAATAAAGGACAGAAAGTGTTTCTTAGTGGCAATAATTGTGCGATGTCACTAAGCGGCACGCTTCTGTGTAACGGAATTAGTTTGCATGGAGCCTGTGAAGGGAATTCATACAACCTTTCATGTCACCAGCAAGGCGCACCTGCAACAGAGATTGAACCATTCTTTCAAAGACTCTATAATGGGAGTTACATTCTAATTGTAGATCGCAGATGTTGTAGTCTTATGCCCGGGACACCTTATCTCGTAACTACGACTGCGAAGGTCAAGTGCTGTGGACGCTCATTGTTCCCCAGCTCCTTTCCAGACAGGGAGGCAAGGGCATGGCCCAATTTGAAAATTACTTCTATTCGAATAGATACTTTAAGCAGAATGAAAACAGTGCTTCTTCAGACGCCTACAAGGCTCACGTCATCAAAAGAAACGTATGATCTACAAGTCGCAAGGACGACTGCAGAGATACATTCATTGTTATCAACTAATTCCCCCATACATTTCGCAGAAATCCTGAATGAAATCTTAAATATTTCTGATACCAATGGGGTCTCAAAGGTATTTAAGACAGTATTTTCGATGGCATTAACACCATTCAAAGCCATACTGGGTATTTTTCCAGATTTCGTCCATTCGATTTTTGGCGGACTTCCCCTGATCTTGGGACTAATTGCATGAATCCTATTCTTAGTCCTTATTTTTCGTTATGGCAACCCATGTCACAGACCAAACTCTTGCGACAAGGGAAGAAACAATCCTAGCCATTGGATACCGGGACCGGATATCAAAAATCCTGGGACTCTCCCGGCTTAGAGACCTGAACATGACTTGGTTTCTATCATTTCGACCAATGTGGCAAAGATGTGTTTTACCTGTATTAAGGTGTCTGCTATGCGGAGAAGAATGCGTGTTAGACACCTGTCTGACGCTACAATCGGATGCGCCAATGGATGCAGAAACATTGTTGAGCCCGATCAAGGTTCACGCTTTGTGCTGCCCTCAAAGGCTACCAATCTTGATGACGGCATTCGTGGAAGCTTCACCACTACGATTAAGGGGTAGTGAAGTTCAAGATGAAAGCAGCATCGAACAGGTACGACCTTCTGTCAGCAATGCGAATCAGAATGTCAATGGAGACAATCATGCGCACGAATGCATGGTTACACCTTTTTCCGAGTTAGTGGAACTTTCCCAGGAAGCTGTTGACAGCTTTTTCGAAAGCCTAAATGATATGATGTTCTCACCAGAGCAGAAATAGAGACTTTTGAGCAAGCTCGCACACGGCGTTCCCTGAATTCGGCCTTCAACTTTAAAAATAAAGTCACATGAACAATTTTACCTCCAGTTCACGGACAGCAATTTTTCAGCAGACCCAAAATATTTTTGCATATTTTTCGGGACACTATCTTCTGCTTAAAGTAAGAACTATTCTTAGAGAACTAAGGTTTCTAAATTTTAGATTGCTTATAGACATTAGCTGCCCGCTGGTATGTTCACAAATATTTTATTCTGTGATGGAATGGTCTCGAACTTTTTTTTCTGTATTAAGAGCCATTTCATGTGTAAATTCTCATATACCAAATAGCAATAATGTATACAAATGCGTGATTACTTTGGCATTATTCTACAGCTTGAATGCATACAATACATATGATTGCTATTCTTCCGTATATTTGAAAAATTTCAAAATGCATTTATGTATTTTGGGGTGGTAAGGTATACACTATACTCTATAGTATGTTTTACTATGCATAGATTAGTAAATATGTCCATAGTTAGCATGGAGTGGGTGTGATGTATTCCTATAGGTTCTGAATCGATCCCCCTATTCCTGACCCTATTCTGGTTAAACAAACCAACAAGTTAACTAGCAGTCAGCCCATGAGGCAGAAAACCCCCATGATGCAGATACCGTTATCTGACGCAGTCACACTACGGCACAGGAACGTGTTATCTGATTAGGTCATAACGCTTGCGATCTAATTAGACAAGCGATATTCCTCCAGCCCCTGATAAGGCATACGGAGTTCTCATAACAAATCAAACCTATGACAACCTGGGCAAAACCCTGCGGCCATTGTTTTGATTTCACCGAGAACTTCAGCAAAAGAATGTGCTAACGAGCAAGTCGTATGACATCCTTATTGACGTATCTATGTCCATCCTTAAGTCAATCTGGGCACCTTAAAGGTATAAATATTACCGATATTGCCCTATGCAAACACACGCGGTGGTGACGAGACGGAGCAGCCATACTTGCCGAAGCCCAGAGCAGAGCAGACCCCGCTGGCACAGCCCCGCCTTCCTGACGGGCTGAGAACGAGACGCGCTGCTTTCTCCTGCCGAGAGATCCAGCACCGGCGCTTCCGGGTAGCCCTCGCAGGCAGCCTGGAATATCGAGACCAGAGAGAGAGATACCATCCCTCATTCATCCTTAATTCCAGGTACAGAACTGAATAACCCCTCGCAGAGAATTCTTTAGTTATTCACTTGGCAAAAACAAACTTAACTTAAACTGTAACTTTCTATTCCCGCCCACGTATTAGGCTTAGGTCAGGTACACGGGGTAGGCGTATTTAGAAACACCAGTTGAGTACGTTTAGTCAAATGTATATGTGTATATAATATATTTTATTCATTTTAAAACATCCTATGGCTTAGAAACCATATCAATGTTTTTACAGTATTATTTTATACTTCTGCTTTTAATGTATGCACTTTACTTAACTATAAGTATTGCAATAATATCGATCCATTTGTCTTGTATGAGAAAAGAGACTGATCAATAAATAACACCTTTTTATTGAACACGCCCGTCTCTTCCTTTTCTCTACATTCTGATGAGACTAAGAATGCACGAACTGACTGAGTAAAATAAATTGCCTTTTGTTCACACGACTCTCGAGATACACTCTTGATTAGGGGAGAGCAAAGTTGTCATGTTCTATGGTTGTCAGAAACTAAATCCCTTCTTGTCTAATCAGGGAAGTTAATTCCTTCCTGAACATTCGAGAAAGTTTCTAGTGAACTCTGAGCTAGCTGGCAAACCCAAAACTTTAAGTCTAATATCGTCAGTAGGAGACCTAGTTAACGTCTGGTCTAGGCCTTTACTATTGAAGGTATTATTCCAATGCGCAGAGCCTATTGGGATAATAGGAACTACACTACAACGTTTCATTGACAAAGTTTTTATAATTTGGAAAGGGGACAGCGAAAGTGCGCAGGAATTCATTGATCAGATCAATGTAAATGAGTACAATCTACATTTTACATCACATAGTAGTACAACTACTATGGAATTCCTAGATGTACATATACAAGCAGTAGAGGAGAAATTAATAACAAGTGCCTTTAGGAAGCCAACAGCTGGCAATGCACTACTGCATGCCACCAGTTCACACCCGAAACATCTAATCGCAAGTATTCCCTTTGGGGAACTTTTGCGATTGAAGCGCATCTGTAGTACACCGGAGGAATATGAAAGATGTAAAGGTGAGACTCTGGAACGGTTTAAGCGAAGGGGCTATACAGAAAGTATCCTGACCAAAGCAGTCCTGAAAGCCATTAATAGATCCAGGGAGACCTTACTGCCAGTTAGTCTTGATCACGAGACAGAGAAAGTTGATGAAAAGGAGGCACCTAGATTGATTACGACTTACAGCATGCAGGAGCATAAGATCAAATCAATTTTAACTAAAAACTGGCCCATAGTGTTAACTGATAACATCCTGAAGGAAAGATTACCAGATAAACCAACAGTAACTTTCAGAAAGTGCAAAACTATGGAGGCATATTTATCCAAACCCAAAGGTGAAGGAGCTCCCGCCAAAACGTGGTTACCCGTTAAACAGGGGTTTTTCAAGTGTGCCACCTGCCGTGCGTGCAAGTTTGGTGTTAACACCACAAAATACAGCACACCATTCAGAGAAAAGGAACTGACTATCAGGGGCAATTTTGACTGTCGTACAGAATTTGCAGTTTACATTCTCACATGCACCTGTGGGCTGAGATATGTGGGAAGCACGAAGCACCAGGTGCACGTGAGAATCCTGCAGCATATTAGAGCAATCATAAATTGCGACCCGGCCTATCCGGTCGCACGGCATTTTAAAATTGTACACAATAAGGACATTATTTGTTTGAGATATTTTGTTATTGATAACGTCCCCATGCCCAGAAAAGGTGGTAATAGGGAGACGCTTCTAAGACAACTAGAGACAAAATATATCCTGAATCTCAATTGCAAGTTTCCCCATGGCCTCAACAATACGGAAGATATGAATACATTTCTTTGAGATTTCCGTTTTGATTCGCTACCATTTATTCACAAACTATCCTCTTGTATTTTAGAATGCAGAGAAGACCAAAAGAGGAATGAACATAACGAATATTGTCTTCACCAACTGTTTGAATCACCCTGCAGGCTTGCAGTGATCAATACTGTGATCAATTCTGAAAACGACAGTTGGGGGATGTATAGAGGGATGGATGTGACACTATTCCCTTAGATAGTGTGAAAATGAATAGGTAAAGTACAACATTTTTGTCGAATATTCGTAGATCTTCACAGTTATTTTACATGTAAATCTTTAGGACATTTTTTAGGATATCGCACCTAGCACTTTGGCAAACTCAGGAGAATATGGGATGAGCACTTTGTGACACCTGGGATCAGGTGTCGAGTTGTAACATCTTTCGAGTAAAACATCTACACACCTTGTATAGAAACCTGTAGCATGCCTACACAGCGAATTTGCACCCATGCAATTGCATTGAGGCAGGAATTTTGCACAAGATCCGTGGCATCTAAAAGGGACATAACTGAGATACACATGGACTGAAATAAATAATTTACAGTTTGGCGTAATTTGCACATGCATTTTCAGCATTGAGGCTGTAATATCACACAAATAAATGTGATATATCAAATGCATAGGAAATTTAGAAGGTTATATATATATACATATATATATTTGTATAGATATATATTCTTATTGTACAGGATATTCCATCGTGTATATTAATGTAAATAATTTTAGATTTGTATAAGTATTTATATTGCAAATTTTATTATGTTAATTTATATGCGTTTTTATACATGTACGTGCTGATATAACATTATAGATGCATTTATGCCTCTACAATTCGTGGGCATAATTATCCCACGTCAAGGAACTTCGAAATACAAGAAGAAATGTTAATGAATTGTGCTCAAAAAGAGGAATTGCCGTATATATTACAAACACAAGTATGTCTTCACTTTTTATTGTCACGTGGTGTTCAAAGTGAAAAAAATGAGTATTTAAATGGTATCTCGTACTTCATGACTGTTATGTGATCAAGGGTAGTTTCTACCCGAAACGCGTCATGCCAATCGAAACAAGGAAGAGATAATAAACTTGCCTGTGTACTTGAAGCTGCTTGGTGGTCCGTGATTTCTGTATGCCGCACCGGAGAGACAGAAGTTTTAGGATATATATATATATATATATATATATTCACTGAAAAAACCATAGGTTTCACACCAGTTATAGTTAGCTGGAAATTTTACTCGCATAAAACCATTGAAATTCCCACGTTATAGTTAGTTGGACTCACTATAACTTGTGAGTGCAATGCACTGCTGATGACATCACATATTACATCACTCATGACATGGTCAGTGACATCACTCATGACATCACTGATGACACCATCCAGTGAATGTGTGTCTTTCTGAAAAATAAATATGTGTTATATCTGTATATGTAAAAGTTGATGGAAGAATAAATGTTTAAATAAGTGTTTACATGGATGTTTTTTTTTTAATTGATTGGTTAACTGGTTTATTAAGTGTATCTTAGTGAATACATATATTAGAGCGTAATGTTTAAATATTTAAATATATGTATTAGTGTTTCACTGGCTGCATGGGTTGGTGAGTAGCTACATGTGTATGTATATGGGTTATTAGATGTTTTTCTTAGTATCAGTATGAGTGTTTGTATGGTTTGGTGGGGGTATTACTTAGCACATACATGCATGAATGACTGACTCTCTCTTTGTATGTGTTTTGAAGACAGCATATGTGCAGGACTGTATGGGTGGATGAGTGTGTATATGTGTGTGTTAGTGAGTGAATGACTGTCTCACTAGTGTCTTTATCAGTAACTACATATGTTTTAATCTAGTATATGTGAATATTGATGTATATAAGTGAGTATATGTGAGAGTGAGGGATTGTAAGAGTTCCTGTTTAAATTAGTATGTGTTTCTATAAGTGATTGTTTAAGAGAGTATGTATGTGTAAGTTTCCTTAGAAGTAAAGTGGTAGTGTGTGTATAGCTGTATATGCAAATAAATGGATGTTCAATGGTTTATTTACATGTGTGAGTATGTGTGAGAGTATCTTTTGGATGACTGTCGGTGTGTTAGAGGATGTATAGTTGTATCACTAGATATGATGAGTGAGTATATGTATGAGTGACTATATAGAACTGTTGGTGAATGAGTGGAAGTGTATATAGATGGTGGAATTATTGAATTGGTTGTTGTAACTGGTATGGGTATCTCCATTTTTTTGAAAATTTTAGTTTCTATTTTTGAATATGTGTTTCAAGGGTTACATTACAGTGAAAGGAGGTCTGTCACTCTGTCACAAGGATGGTATCATCAGTGATGTCATGAGTGATGTCACTGACCATGTCATGAGTGACGTAATATGTGACGTCATCAGCAGTGCATTGCACGCGCAAGTTATAGTGAGTCCAACTAACTATAACGTGGGAATTTCAATGGTTTTATGCGAGTAAAATTTCCAGCTAACTATAACTGGTGTGAAACCTATGGTTTTTTCAGTGAATTTAATAGGTTTTTTAAATGCTAATTCCTAACTATAACTGGTGTGAAACCTATGGTGTTTTCAGTGAATTTCATAGGTTTTTTAATAGCTAATTTCTATTTTATAATGAATCCTATATTGTAGATTTATGTAATATTATTTTTTATATATATATTTTTTTTTGCCCTGGAGCGCTCCCGGTGCGCGTACCGGTGAGCGCACCGGTAAGCGCAGTGTTGCGGCGCGCACCGGTGCGCATTCCGGTGAGCGTCCCATTAGCGCTATTGCTGCGAACAAAAATATCATCGTGACGTATCGGGTAGCCGCGAGATGCGTCTTATGACGCACAGCGTAAGCGCACCCGGAAGCGCCTAAGTTCGTGCCGCGTGAGCGCCCCCGGAAGCGCTTACGTTCGCGCCACTTGAGCGCCCCCGGAAGCGCTCCGGTGCGCGCAGCGTAAGCGCGCCAAGTCATGTGACCTTAAAATAACTCTTTTCATTGGTTCCTAAGAGTTTTTTTAATGAAATCCCCACCCATTTCCTTCACTTCTTCTTTCACTTTTGTGACTGCAAGACCTGCCTTTTTGCTGTCGGATCTTTGTGGGAATAAAATCTAGGATTATCATGGCTGCCAGACCATCCAGCAGTGAAGATGACTCCAATGAATTTCTTGATGAAGTGGTTCCTCAGCCGAAAGTAAAAGAACACTTTATTTGGAAGTTTTTTTCTATTCCTGATGACCAGAAGAAAGTAAATGCTCCAAAAGTGGAGTGCAGGATTTGTCACACTGTCCTGTCATGGGGTGACCCCACTAAGAAATATTCATTTGGTAACTCCACAATGATTCACCATGTGGAGAGGAGGCACCCCCAGAATTTTGCCCGGGAAAGTGTCAGGGCTCTGGCACGAGAGGCTCCCAGTGATGGAGCCTCTACTTCAACCGGAGGACAAACTGCATCAGGGAGGGAGCAATCACAAGAGCAGATTCCCAACATCCAGCCTGCTTTTAATAAAGGCGTTATTAAATGCAGATATTGCGATAAGTTACTTTGCTATGGGGAACAAAGTGTTCTGCTCATGGTTCGAGCATTGGATAACCATCGCTGCCATTACCAGCCCTAATTTTGTTTTGTTTTTTTGCTCCTGTTGAGCAGTTTCCCATTCCCTGTTTTTGGTTTTGTTCTAAAAAGAAGAAAAAAAAAGTTATTTTCAGAATTACCTCCAATTCTCATCAAAGAGCTGTGATCTTAAAAAAATGAAAAAGAGTAAGTGAAGTGGAGTGCATTGATAAACGAGAAGAAAATGAGTGAGAAAGCACAGAAAGGGACGAGAGGAGAAGGGAAGTGAAGTAGGGGGACTGAAAGAAGGTGACTGTCTGACCTCACCTCATCTGCACCCTGTTACCATCAATTATACCCAATACATTGAGGCCTGTCCAGGGGGCACAGAGGAGGTGAGTCTTGTCCAAGGGTCAGAGGAGGTGAGTCCTCTCCACTGCACTCTTGGACACAGGCCTCACCACCTATGCTCCCCAGGAAAGGCCTCTCTCCCACTACAGTCTTGAACAAAGGCCTCACCTCCTCTGTCCCTCTGGACATGCCTCACCTCATCTGCACAATCTACTTCCTAATCTGAGGAAACACAGGTGACATGATTGTAAAAGGTTCAAATATATTTATTTAATCTTGCAGACACTATTTATTCCTTCTCAAAAATGTAAAAGCCATTCATTTGCTCCAAAATCGTGTTTCCAATAACATTTACGAAACAGAGCGCAGGTCATATGTACAAGCATTCCATTTCACTACTGAAACCTCACTATTTTTCAAAATACAGTTCTTCTATCTAGGAAATGTTGATACCAAACATTATCATTAAACTTAACAAAAAGCAAAAAGAAAAAAGCTCAATCTGCTTCCTAATCTGAAGTAACACAGGTGACATCATTGTGAAAGCTTCAAATATATTTATTTAATCATGCAGACAAAATGTATTCCTTCTCAAAAATGTAAAAGCCATTCATTTGCCCCAAAATCGTTTTTTAAATAACATTTAATAAACAGTGCGCAGATCCTATGTACAAGCATTCAATTTCACTAGTGAAACATTACTATTTTACAAAATACAATTCCTCTATCTTGCAAATGTTGATACCAAGCTTTATCAAAAAACATGACACAAACCAACAAGAAAGAAGCTCAATCTGCTTCCTAATCGGAGGTAACACAGGTGACATGATTTTGAAAGGTTCAAATATATTTATTTAATCATGCAGACACTATTTATTCCTTCTCAAAAATGTAAAAGCCATTCATTTGCCCCAAAATCGTTTTTTAAATAATATTTAATAAACAGTGCGCAGATCCTATGTACAAGCATTCAATTTCACTAGTGAAACATTACTATTTTACAAAATACAATTCCTCTATCTTGCAAATGTTCATACCAAGCTTTATCAAAAAACATGACACAAACCAACAAGAAAGAAGCTCAATCTGATTCCTAATCTGAGGTAACACAGGTGACATGATTGTGAAAGGTTGAAATATATTTATTTAATCATGCAGACACTGTTTATTCTTTCTCAAAAATGTAAAAGCCATTCATTTGCCCCAAAATTGTTTTTTTAATAACATTTTAGAAGCAGACCGCAGGTCCTATGTACAAGGATTCAATTTCTCTACTGAAACTTTACTATTTCACAAAATACAATTCCTCTATCTTGCAAATGTTGATACCAAGGATTATCAAAATCATGACACAAACCAACAAGAAAGAAGCTCAATCTGCTTCCTAATCTGAGGTAACACAGGTTACATGATTGTGAAAGGTTCAAATATATTTATTTAATCATGCAGACCCATGGTACGCTCCCCGGTACGCTCCCCGGTGCGCGTACCGGGTGCTCCCCCCGCGAAAATCGTTTTTTTTCCCCCGCGGGGCCCTTTTATAGCCCCCACATCAAACCTAGGGGGTCAGGGGGGTCTACCCTGCCCCTTATGGTCATTTCCCCCTTTGTTTTTGCCACCTCTTGTGTCTCGATCCTATCGAGACACAAGATGGCGGCCGCTCCGGACTGTTTTGAATGTTGACAGACACCCGAGAGCCAATCAGCTTTCCGCTCGCGTACTCGCGTAGCGCGCCGGGTGCGCTCCCCGGTGCGCGCTTATAGATATATATATTTTTTTTAACCTAAATTACTCAAAATCCTCTGGAGCACATATCTAGAGACATAGCAAAGGCACATCGGGCTACCAGTCCCTACAATTTTGCCAAGTTTGGTGGGAATCCATCCAGCCGTTCGGGCTAAAAGTGAGTCCAACCGCCCTATGGAAATTATCATGGAGAAAACACGTTTTGGGATCCCCTTTTATCTCGGCCCCCGCTTGATCAATCCCCCCAAACTTTCAGGGAAGGAGCAGAGCGGAGCGGGCCATCTAATTTGAGAAATTCGCGAAAATTCATCCACCGGCGCCAAAGTTATTCCTAATAGAATATTGCGGATTTCCTATGGAAACTAGGTCCTAACTATAACTACCTACTGGTGACCGCCAGTAGGTAATATATATATATATATATATATATATATATATATATATATATATATATATATATATATATATATATATATATATATATATTACCTACTGGCGGTCGCCAGTAGGTATATATAGTTAGGATTTTTTCCCTATGGGATTTTTGAAAATTCTATGTCTAATAACTTTGGCGTTTGTGGACGGAATTGGCTGAAATTTTCTGGAAAATGGAACATTTTGTTTCTGAGCAGCCCCTGGAAATTTGGGGGGGGTTCGTCAAGGGGGGGCCGAGAAAAAAGGGGGGTCCCAAAACATGTTTTTAACATTGAGTTTACCATAGGGCGGTTAGCCTCACTTTTAGCCCGAACGGCTGAATGGATTTGCACGAAACTTGGCAAAATTGTAGGGACTGGTAGCCCGATGTGCCTTTTGTAGGTCTCAATATATGTGCTCCAGTGGATTTTGAGAAATTAACGTTTAAAAAAAGATATATATCTGTAACAGCGGACCGGGCAGCGCCCCGGTTCGCGGACCTTACGCGTAACGGAACTTCACGAAGCGAAGCTGATTGGCCCTCCGGTGTCTGTCAACATTCTAAACAGTCCGGAGCGGCCGCCATCTTGTCTCTCGGTAGGATTGAGAGACAAGAGGAGGACAAAACAAAGGGGGAAATAATCATAAGGGGGCATACTAGATCCTCCATGACCCCCTAGGTTTAATGTGGAGGTTTTAAAAGGGCCTTACTTACTCTATTTTTTTTTTTTTTTTAATTTCGGGTTAGCTCCCGGTTCGCGTACCGGGAAGCTAACCGGGAAGCGAACCAAAAGAAATAGAGCTTGCCAGAGTGCTAAACATTCTAGCTAATTTTTAATAACGGGGAGGTAGTTCTAAAAAGAACTTTTTTTTAAATATTTTTGTTGTTTTATATTTTTTTTTTCTTTTTTGAACATTATTTGTTTTTTTTGTATTTTTTGAACACTTATTTGTTTTTTTTGTTTTTTTTCAAAGGGAAGGAACAGAAAGAGGCATTGAAAAAGGCTCAACAGGAGCAAAAAAAAAATTTAAAACTTGCTGCGTTTGGAGCATCGGTGTTTCTCGAAAGCCAAATTAATTAATTTCAGACTCATGTTTGCGCATGAAATTAAAGTGCCACAATATAAGCATGTCACCTTCATATGGACAAAATTTTTTGGGATATTTGGCGTTGTTTCGTTGGCCTCTCCAAATGTGAGAGACATATCAGGTGATGTTCTTGTCACCGAAGTTGGGGGGTTCTGTTGTAGTTCACGCACCTCTGCACGACTATAGTTGATTGGATGCCACCTCTGCATATGTCGGTGCATCGTGTAATTTCCATAACTGTATTTTTTATTAGTGCCCCGGGATAACTTTTCTTGGCAGATAAGGCACGTAGCATAGCGTGCATTGACTTTTTTCTCTCCTGGTGGAATGGAAAAAAATTGCCAGATAAAGCTAACTTTGCGATGAGATACCCGGGGTAACTCTTTGACAAATCGTGGTCCCTCTTCTTCCTCTCCGTCTTGTTCTTCCTCTTCCTCCTCTGTGTCTCCAATAAACTGTGCAGATGGTCCTCTCTTCCTATGAGGAGATGGTGGTGGTGGTGGTGGGGGTGCAGAAGCTGAAGCTACTATTGAAGCCATTTTTTAATCAGAGCAAATGATCAGGTCTTCCTTTCTCAAAGTTGAAAGTCAGAGTGAGAAAAAAGGTGGGGGCTTTCATCATTTGGGAAAAAAAATAGTTCTAAACCAATGAAAAGTGTTATTTTTAGGTCACCTGACCTAGCCTTACATCATTATGAAACCAAAAGTGAAATGAACCAATGAAAAGTTTTATTAACAAGTCACATGACCTCTCACGCTCATGTTACGCGCTGCGGAACGCGCCCCGGTTAGCTTCCGGGTCGCTGCGCTTCGCGCCTCGGTCCGCGCCCCGGGGCACTTCCGGGTGCGCTAACGCGGTACGTCACAAGACGCATTACGCGGCAACGCGATACGTCGCGCTTTCGCGACGCGCCGCGGATCGCTTCCGGGGAGCTGCGTTTCGCGCCTCAGTCCGCGCCCCGGGGCACTTCCGGGTGCGCTAACGCGGTACGTCACAAGACGCATTACGCGGCAACGCGATACCGTCACGATGTTGATTTCTTACCGGTTCGCGGACCGGGTCGCGGCATTAATTTGAGCTAACGGGAAGCTTTCCGGTTCGCGGACCGGGAGCGAAACAAAAAAAAATATTTAAAAAAAATTATTAATAAACATATAAAATATATTTTTGGATTTAAAGAAGAATACATTTTACAGCTATAGATATTAGCTTTTAAAAAACCAATGAAATTCACTGAAAAAACCATAGGTTATAGACCATATATAGTTAGGAATTAGCATTTACAAAACCATGAAAATTCACTGAAAAAAACCATAGGTTATACACCATATATAGTTAGGAATTAGCATTTAAAAAACCTTATTTTACTCACACAAAACCAATGAAATTCCATATATAGTTAGTTGTACTAACTATATATCGCGCACCCGCAATCCACTGCTGATCATGTCACATATTACATCATTCATGACATGGTCAGTGACATCACTGATGACATCACTGATGACATCTCAAATGACATCACTGATGACATCTCACTTGACATCAATGATCACATCACTGATGATATCATTCATGTGATAATACAATGCATCTCCTCACACTCTAATATAACCTCCGTTACACCCAGTGTTAAATAGAGAGTATAATTTTTGAAACCATTGACACACCAATACTAGTTACTACATACGCACTCACTGATTCCTATGTCTACACACACATTCACTCATAAAATCATTCATACATACAATCACTCATCTTTACAACACTATCATATGCACTCATACACCTATACAGACACTCACACTCTGCCACTCATCCATGGAGTTACTCACACACCTAGTCAGTCCTGAAAAGAATCAATCACACTTCCATTTTCTCATCTATACAGTTAAACACAGAACACCTTACATTTTTGAAACATATACTAACACATAGTTACTCTCTTATAGAATCACTGATACAAGTACACATTGATCTGCACAGAGTCACACACCTCCCAGCCAGCCATACACACACTCAGTCTCCCATACAAATACTTGTGCAACCAATCAATAACCCATATAGCTACTTATATAGCTACTGATCAACACGTGCAGCAGCTTGCACAACAACAGACATACTGATGCACACTTTTAGACAGTTTAGTCACTAACCCGTGCATTCAGTAAGACGCATTTAATCACTCACTCATACAGTCAATCACGCACCTACTAAAACCTTCATTCAGACACTTATACATCCACTCATTCTTCAATATGTAAAACATATTTAAACTTTACAGAAACACATAATCACTGGATGTTGTCATCAGTGATGTCATCAGTGATGTCACTGACCATGTCATGAATGATGTAATATGTGACATGATCAGCAGTGGATTGCGGGTGCGCGATATATAGTTAGTACAACTAACTATATATGGAATTTCATTGGTTTTGTGTGAGTAAAATAAGGTTTTTTAAATGCTAATTCCTAACTATATATGGTGTATAACCTATGGTTTTTTTCAGTGAATATATATATACATATCAGTTATAGTTCGAACCTAGTTTTCATAGGAAAAGCATTTTTTTTGCAAAATTCTCCAAATTAAAACTCTATCCAGGTCAGCTCCTATCCTGAAAGTTTGGGGGTGATTTGTCAAGGGGGGCTGAGAAAAAAGGGGGGTCCCAAAACCTATTTTCCCCATGTTAATTTTCATAGGAATTTTCGAGACAGGCTACAGTCCAATCTGCTAAACGGAATTACTCCAAATTTGGCAAAAAGTTAGTGCTTGGTGCAGAAACTGAACTTTTTTCAAATGGTGTAAATTCGTTCAGTAGTTGCTGATCAAATACAAAAATACGAGTTAAAAAATCAATTTCTCATAGGAAATTTTAGGAAAGACTGCAGCCGAAACTGCCAAATGGAATTACCCCAAATTTGGCAAAAAGTTATTGCTTGGTTCAGAAAGCGACCTTTTTTTAAATAGTGTAAAACCGCCCAGTAGTTGCTGAGAAATTCAAAAATAAATGTTTCAATATCTATGGCCGTGGTGGAGTCACCACCGCTCCTCACCGCGAGCTTTAGTCTAATTGTCTGCCAACACTCCAAACCAGGAAGTGTTGGCAGCCATCTTGTGACTCGGTAGAACCGAGTCACAAGAAAACAGTAAAACAAAGGTGAAAAAAATGAGAGGTGGCAGGGTAGAAACTCCCTAACTCCCTAGGCCTGCTCAGGGGGTCCCACAAGGACTCCCAGGGCCAAAAAAAGCATTTTGTATTTTTTAAAAATCAGCCGAATTTACACTGGGTGCGCAAATCTGGACAAAAAATAAATAAAAAGCCCCCGGGTGGGCCAGGTCCCGGGAGCACTTATAAATAATGAGAGAGGAAGGGGAACCCTCCCCCTGCTCGCCGCTCTATTCAATGCAACTTTCTTTTTTCCCAGGCATTGGGCTGGTTCTCGCCATCTCCCCTCTACAGCTGTGATCCTGGAGCCGGGGGGGGGGGGCGGGCAGGGGCGGGCTTCAGCAGTTAAGGGCGCAGGAGTCTGTAGACCTGGCCGGGGCAACGAGGGGACCCTGGCCAGAAGCAGCTGGGATGTGCTGGGTTTGCTCTGCCGGGAGCAGCGCTCCCTCTGCCGCAAGATCCAAACTCTCTCCACCCGGCGAGACCTGCTGCTTTCTGGGTCCTTGAATCTCTCCCTGAAAAGCTGCCCCCGTTCCACAGTCTCTTAAAAAGGACTCAGACTACATTGGCTGATCTCACGGGATCAAATCTGCAGAGGCGATCACAGCCTAGATGTTCTGGTCTCTGCTGGGAGCAGATCACTGCTCACGTGCCGGACCTAGCTCCCCCTTACTCTGCTAGAAGGATCTGTCTGGATCTGCTGACAAATCCCAGCCACGTCAGAGCCATTCTGATGGTAGGATCTCTGCTATCAGGTATTCTCCTCCTGGTATCTGCTTCTCTCCCCTGGTTGGACCTGCTGTACTCTTTCCGGGCTCTGCGGGAAACTGACCCGAGCCTGGATTTGCTGATCTCTCAGAGGATCGGCTCCTCCTCCCCAGCTCTGCAGGCAGATTTCCTACCGGACTGGCTGGTCTCTCCAGAATCTGCAGGGAAGGATCCTGCACAGGACGTGATGCCAGCACTCTCTCTTCTGTGCCCTACATAGACTTCCCTCACTCGCTTCTGGACTTGGTGATTCCTGCCCCAAGAGGGTATGCACCCAATACATTTCTCTCTCCTTATACCCCTCCTCCCCGGGTAGATCCATCTCCACAGATCCTGTGCTGATCTGTTTTATCGCTGCTAGATCACCCTTCCCTGGGTGGATCTTCCTTCATGAAGGAATCCTTGTCTCTCCAGTTAGATACTCGCTCCCTGCTTGATATTTGAGCCGTGCCTTTTTTTGGAGGATCTCTTCAACAAGATCTCTCCTTCGCAGGTGGATCCCACTTTCCAGTGAATGTCTTCTACCCAGAGCGGAGCGCAGATTTCATACTCCTGCGGCCCTGGGATGCTGCATCGCCAGAAGGAGGCAGCTACAGGCAGAGCCGCTGGAGCCTGAGCCTACCTCATGCCCCGTCCCCTGCTTCCCGGAGGTGTCTGCACTGCGGAAGGCAGAAGCACTGGATGAGACCAAAGCCCGGGCTGCAGCAGCAGCAGAGACCAAACCTGCCCCCTCTCCTCGCGCCTGCCATTAAGCACAACCCACCCTGCACCAATGGCCCCTGTATATGGAGGGCTCCTGAGATCATCCTGGGCTTTCCGTTCTGTGAAGCTATCGAAATGTGGTTGTTGAGATGCGTCATTGTGGAGCTCTTCTTGGGATGGCCCCTGTATCCTGGTGCTTCAGAATACGACCAGATCTGGTAGATTTCACAGACGCAGGGATTTCCAGCAGAGTATCTGGTAAGTGTTGGGATGAAGACCACCAGGTTTTTCAACAGAGACACCAACTCACCCTATCCCAACTGGAGGCTAAAGACACCTAATGATCATGAAAAGGAAACCAGGATTAAGTCGGATGCCAAGAAGTACATTTTCAATTATTTGGATGACATGACACAGGAGAATATGTCAACAGATTTGGAGGGAAGCGATATGTTGATTCAAAAGGCAGACTGACAGGAGTTTATTGATCTGTTGAACATGTTAACGATTGATGCCAACAAGAGGATAACCCCCATAGAAATACTGAATAGCCCCTTCGTCACCATGACACATCTGCTGGACTTCCCACACAGCACACATGTCCAGTCCTGCTTTCAGAACATGGAGATTTGCAAGAGAAGGGTCAATTTATACAACACAGTGAACCAGAGCAAGACGCCATTCATCATCCATGTGGCACCAAGCACGTCCACCAACCTAACCATGACCTTCAACAACCAGCTCAACAGTGTCCTCAACGAGCGATGGATTCAGAATGGCATCTGGAGATGCAGGCAGCAGAAGCTAGGATAAGACACAAGGCCAACAACCTGGCTCCCACCACCACAAGATTATAGGTAAAGGTCTATAGCTGAGTTATTCAAACTATTGACAGAAGCAATTCTAGGGCTGAAAAACCAAAATGAGAACCGCCCCACTTGATTAGCCAAAATTATAGCCCAAAAACCAATGTTGTAGAGCCAAAATATGCAAAATTCATGTCATTTTATTTTGTTATATTTGCAATATTTTCTTTGTTTTAGATTTTATATTTAAGTCAGCTAGGATATATCATGATTAAAGAACCATGAAAATATTTTATATTCAATCAAACATTCATTATACAAAAAATAGTGGACAGTACAAACAAAACATAGACAGAAGTAGATGGAGGCAAGGCGGTAGATAGGACTACACGCGTTTCGGCACTATCGCCTCCATCAGGTCACCGTCTTATTGCACTGAAAACTGATCAAATTGAGAATGTCTAGTCCAGATATCAGGTACTAATGAAATGGCAGTCAACGGCATGTAAAGAGATATGAGTCTCTCAAGAAATGAGGGTAGTTAGAGATGGACTTGGGCGTACATAATGATCATCTCGATAGGAATAGCTCCGGCCGCTTCTTATGTTTAAACAAAAAAACTTCGAAAGGTTGGTGCCCTTTTGGCAATGAAAGATAACCTCGTTTTATTTGGTAAAATCTGATGTGAATCTGATCTAGGGACTTCCAAATGTTCCATGCCAAAATATCAGATAGAAACAAAGAGGCGTTTCCCCGGGAAGTAGAATCCGCATGTAGATGAGAGGTTCCGATACGTGCCGGCTGGATGCGTATTGTGAGACGACCGTCATGGACAAAGTGCCACCCTTACCATAACCATTTCTCTATACTAAATTACCAATCTGCACTCTATCAGCTTTCGGTGGCATCCATGGCTACGGTGGCCCAGAGAAGCATGCCTCTGCCAGCGGGGACAGCACAGGTTTGTACACGGCCTGACCCATTCCATCAAGCCCTCATTGTGCACCTGCCAGGCTTCCAAGGTTTACAGGCATCCCCTGCAAAGCATGCTGGATATTCGGTGCGAATAGACAATGCCCTCCCCATCCTAACACAGGCTGCTGGGGTTGAGACCCTTCAGATTCAGCCCGGGCTGCTCACTCAGGCATGGCCCAGTGGTACCCAGCAGATTCTGCTACCCCCAACTTGGCAGCAGTTGATTGGAGTGGCTGCGCATACTTCTGTCCAACATGCAGCAGTAATCCCAGAGTCCCTAGCAGGGACTCAGCAGCTGTCAGACTGGAGGAACTCCCATGCCCACAGTAGACATTACAGTCCCATCATGCAACAGCCTGCTCTGCTGGAAGGTCATGTCACTCTTCCCTCCTCTCAGCCACTAAATGTGGGGGTGGCACATGTGATGAGGCAGCAGCCAACCAGCACTTCCTCTTCCTGAAAGAATAAGCAGCACCACTCATCAACCAGGAACACGTCAACATTTGAAGTGTCCTCGTCCCACGGTGCTAGCTCTCCTCAGCGGTCTAAGCTTGTGAAGGAGAACACGCCACCACTCTGCTCTGTGCCACAAACCATCCCAGTCTCCACCAGTTTCGGTGACCTGTGGCTGGGGTGACGAGGCTTCCAGCACCACCCAGGAGTGCCAGCGACAGACCATCATCATCCCGGACACTCCCAGCCCCGCCATCAGCGTGATTACCATCAGCAGCGACACGACCGAGGAGGAGAAGCAAAAGCATGCCCCTGCCAGCATGCCTAAGCACAGAAGGAATGTCATAAGCTATGTCATTGTGAACGACTCTCCTGACTCTGACACGTCTAGCACCATCAGCCCAAAGGCAGCACAACAGCGCCAGCCTGTGAATCATCATGCCGAAAGCAAAGCCTCCTTGAATGCACATTGAAGCGGGAATCCTCACACCATCATTGTGCTGCCACTAAAGGCACAGCCCAGTGTAGTGCTTGTGGAATGTGATAGCCTACTGCCAGACATCACCACAAGCCACACCACACCAGCATACAACTCCAAGCCTTCATCCTCCAACCTGGGGAGTGCGACCAGCAGCCACTCTTCAGGAGGCTCGTCGGGAGCCATCTCATACCGGCAGCAGCGGCTAGGGATCCACACTTTCCAACAGCAGCAGCCACTGAACCTCAGCCAGGCACCACACAATATGGGTATCTTTTCTAGACAGTCAAATAAACAATAGGCTAATACAAAAATATGTGTCTCATAATTCAAGTCAGCAATGTCAAACAAACATAATCAATCCGATAAAAACAATTAAAAAAAATTCTTATGATTATTTTATTTAGTATTTCTTACATAAAAGTAAAAATAATGTAGATATTCAAAAAATAATAAAATACAACTCATATATATGTATAACAATTATATTCCATAAAATACAATACAATAAACAAACTGTGGCGAAGCTGTATACTGTTCGACGCACGTTTCGGCGTGTGTAGAGCCTTCGTCAGGAAGTAAGGCCACAAATCCTAAAATTCATAAAAACAATTCTAAACATATAATTCTATAGTTGTATGACATGAAATTACATTTTAAAGAGTCTGACTTAAATAAATTAAAAGACAAACAGTTATGAAATCAGACATATATAATCTAATATTTTTTTAGTATGCCTTCAGGTATGTAAATATTTATACTGATAGATAATAATTACATATTTCATGAATGTTATTATCTATATCTGGTTACATCAGTAATACAGATATATTCTGCTATGTCAACAAAAAGATAAAGAATACAGTTCAAATTGATACAACAATGACGGATTAAACACTAAATAGAGTAAATAGAGAGCCCAAGATTGTGAAGAACTCTTAGTTGGTTAAGATGTTTTATTCACGAACAGTGATTAGTAAAAAATGAAGAAATGTTTGTAATGGTAAGTATGAGGATGACATCTGATTTATAGATAGCAATAGAGTGATCAGACATTTATAGTGCAAACACATGAGAAATGATAAGTCCTAAGAGACCCAAGATGGTCTGTAAGTGAAAGGTAACTTTTAACTATTTACCTATGTAACTAAAACAGGGGACTCTGGTTCACATATAACGATGAGGTACTTCTGTACTAGATAATACCTAATGATGTAGGGTAACAAACAGAGGCAGTTACTCTAACATGAAATGGGACCTTAAACTATTTAATCTAGCACATGGGAATATGTGAGGGCAACAGAGGATATGTAAATAGTGGCAAACCTTGTTAATTTAAAATATGGTTATTCCTTAGAGCAACATAATGTGGTCAATATTTTGATATATATTGTGAAAGTTGGGGAATTAATTCCTCTTGAACACTGAGAGTCCCTCTGTCGTGCTTACTGGGGGTAGATGGTGGGCTAGTTGACGCCAGGGACCCTCAGGACTCAAGGGGATTTGATCCCCCAATTTACAACGCACTAGTGGATGGAACAAAAACCAGAAATGTTATGTGGACAATTTGTGGTGTCATTTTTTTATACTGAGAGGTAGATTTCAATATCTGTGAAGACTTGTGTGTTACTGGGAGGCTTTGGATTTTGGTAGTGTTATCAAATGGAATTTGTTGGGGAGCGTTTCTTCTCAGTGCTGAATATAAGCAAGCTTTTAAGTGGGCCCGGTCTTAGCTGTATTGTACACTGGTGCGTCTTTTAGATTGCCACTATTTTTGTATCCCACTCAAAGCTCTGACTATACGTATATTAAATGAATCGGAGAATGAAAGTTTAGGAATTACTCCTCAGTTTACTCTCGACATCTCACATCCTCCATTTTGTGCACCCAATAGTGTTTATAAAAATTATAAAAATTAAATATTAGAGCTTTATCCAGAAGAAAAATTGCACTTATACTTTTATTGGGTTGGTGGTGAGATCTGTAGTGTATAGAGAAGGTAGTAATGAGTTTGTATGGTACAAAAGGGACGTGACATATGTTTAAAAAATTATATGGTTTTAGGAATAAGCTGTCCCTCTGTGAGTCCTCAGGCCTGCAGTTGTACCACTGCAAGCCAACACTGGAAATATACCGCAGCTCTCTCTCTACGAGATACATCCTTCATGTTCCCTCTGCCCACATCACCCTCTTGCACTTATCCATTTACAAGTTGACGGCCAGCACCTCTCCCTATACTAGTCGGCCCACAGCTGTTCCTGTGCGAGCCGGCCCGCAGCTCTCTCTCTACAAGCCAGCCAGTCGGCTCGCAGCTGTCCCTCTTCAAACTACCGGTCGGTTCGCAGTTGTTGGTCTGCGAGCTAGGTCAGTGTTGTATCTCTATAAGCGAACACTAGAAATGTACCGGAGTTGTCTCTCTATGAGATACCCACTTCACATTCCCTCTCCCAACATCACCATTCCGCACCTATCCCTTTATAAGTGGACTGTCCGCAATTGTCCTATACTAGTCGGTCCACAGCTGTTCCTGTGTGATCCGGCCCGCAACTGTTCCTCTGTGATCCGGCCCTCAGGTCTCCTTCTATGAGCCAGCCAGTTGGTTTGCAGGTGTTCCTCTACGTGCCAGCTCGCTGGCTCACTACTATTCCTCTGTGAGCTGGCCCCCAGCTCTCCCTCTATGAGCCAGGCAGCTGGCCCGCAGCTCTACCTCTGTGAATGACCGGTTGGATCGCTGCCCTTGCTCTGCAAACTGTTGGGCCCGCAGTTGTACCTCTGCAAGCCAACAGTGGAAATATGCTGCAGCTCTCTCTGGGACATACCCTCTTTACTCTCCCTCTCCCCATATGACGGTCATGCAAATATCACTTTACAAGTGGACGGCCCGCACCTCTCCCTATACTGGTTGGCCCGCAGCTGCTCCTCTGTGAGCTGGCCCAGAGTTCTCCCTCTAGGAAGCAGGCAGTCAGCTCACAGTTCTTCTTGTACAAGCCAGCCGGCCCGCAACTGTTTCTCTGTGCTTTGTGAATAAGCCCGCAGCTCTCTCTGTACGAGCCAGCGAGTTGGCTTGCAGTTTTTCCTCTACAAGCCAGCCTGTTTGCCTGCAACTTTTCCTCTGTGAGCCGGTCCGTAGCTCTCTCTATATGAACCACCTAGTCGACTTGCAGGTGTTCATCTGGGAGCCAGCCTGCTGGATCATAGCTTTCCCTCCTGGAACCACTGGTGGACTCTCAACCCTTTCTCTGCGAGCCAGTCCGCAGTGCTACCTCTATAAAGCAATATTGGAAATATGGCGCAGCTGTCTCTACGAGATAATCACTTTACGCTCACTCTCTCCACATCACTATCCCACATCTATCCCTTTGCAAGCCAACGGCACACACTTTTCACAAGAGTAGTCAGCTCGCAGTTGTTTCTGTGCTAGCTGGTCCACAGTTCTCCTTCTGCGAGCTGACGGGTCGATGCTGATGCTCTATGAGCCAGTCCACCGGCCCGTAAGTGTTCCTAACGAGCTACATACTATTGATACACTCTTTTAAATTCCCAGTTAGCAACCAAGCAGTCTAGAAGTCATCCTTTCTGTCTCATGCAGTTCTGCTATCACCCATTCACCACTATCTGCTTATGCTATCACTCTGCCAGTACCTACGCACTTATAAATGCACTATGCACTCTGTTTGCAGCACTGTAATCATTTAGTTAGTAGTTATGTAGTTATGGAATGGCCTAGCCGGTAATAGAAGTGCAGTTACAATATTCTGATCATTCTGATAATTTTTAAATGCTAATTTCTAATTATAATGTTCATTACATCTATCTTTTTCCTGTGTTTTTTAATTATTATGCCATCCTCAACCTGTTGAAAACTGGAAATCTCACCACTTTTCCATTTGATACCTTCTGCCAAACAAATCGGCACAAATGAGAGCCACAACTAACGCTAATGATGTTCAGAGTATGCGTTCCCATTGAAAAAAAACACAAAAACACCACTTTCCCATATTTGCAACGACCAGCCAAATCACAATATTCTGTGCACTATCTATGCACACCTCTAACAAGCTACATACTATTGGTACACTGGTGTTAATACCCAGTTAGTATGCATGTAGTGTAGGAATCTGTCCCATGCAGTTTTCTAATCACCTCTCCAGCACTATCTACTTATCCTATCACTCCACCAAAATATAAGTACTTATAAATGCACTTAGGCACTCTACTTGTAGTATTGTAATGTTTTACTCACCTTCCATGTATTTATGGAATGTTACAGGTTCTAATCATGCTGTTACAGAATCAAATGTGTACTACTAATGCTGTGCTGTAGTGTCTTTCACATACTCATAGACCACAATTATGCAGGTAGTATTGTTCCATTGTGGAAATCATTGATGTAGTTTCTTGGTATGTATTTCTATAATTATATATGTGAATATTTTTATAATTATACATTTTAATATTTGTATATAATTATTTTAATTATATTAACCTGTTTTCAAAACTTTTATTTTTTTAGAGATATTTTGCATCATTATTAAGAAGATACAATGCTGAGAAAACAGCAGAGAAAAAGAACAGAAAGAAAGGAGATTTATTTGAAAAAAAGGGAAAAGAGAAATATAGATACAGTACAATATGGATGTTCAAAGAAAAAGTCTTCTGGTAAGAAAAGTAACGCTTTTTTTAAAAAAACTTGCAAAGACTGTTTTCAATATTAAAAATATAGAAGAGACAGACAGAATATGAACAGTAAAACAAAAGCAAAAGAAAAATGTTCAAAAAAGTAGAAGAATTAACTTTTGGAAAAATAATTATGTTGGAATACGGAACAAACAATTTTCAGAAATTCGAAAACGAATATACAAAAGTACTCCAGAATTTACTAAAATAATAAATAAAAGGAGATCAGAATTTTACAGAAAAAAAATAGATTCTAAGTGTTATTGTTTATCTTAATTTTAAAAAGACTTTAAATACAATAATGCAGTGTATAAAGGACAAATGTAAGAGAAAAAGAATTGTAAATAGAAGCATTTTTGTAAAATATTTTCCGGGAAATGGAAGCATACTTCTAGTACAGAAACTTTTTTAATGAAGAAAGTTATTTTCAACAAAATAGCTTAGTGCATGCAGTTGATACCTGCGGTCATTCTTATGAGGTACGAGATGGTTATCCAATTCAGAAAGAAAAGATAGTTCCTAGAAATGTTGAAGAATTAATAGCTGAGGAAGTTCAAGGGAGACGTATCCAGGCTCCAGTGTTTACATGGGATTGTAATGTAGTATACGTCGACAATCTATTGATATTTTAGTAAACTTCTTAGGAGAATATGGAAGAAAAACTGTGAAACAGAAGATTAAGATATTACAAGGACTGGATTCTTGCAAAGTGAGAAAAAATACAGGGTTGCAAGGTCATTCTCTGGCTTGTCTTTCTAGGAAAGTGTGTCAAAGTCGGTTTCATCATTTGAGAATGTTAGCAGTACATCAGTCAGAAATGTAGAAGTAAGTTAGAAGATTATTCTCTGTGAAAAGTCCTGCATTATGTCTAAATGAAATTAATTCAGCTCTTTTGCATGGTTCACTGTTGGATGTAAAAAAAGTCTGTGATGATATGTAGTTACGTTTCTTTGCTGCTCAAGAGGAGTGCAGAGAAAGTGACAGTTTGATAAGTGTAGGTGTTGAAGAAGAGGTGGAAGATAGTACTGATGTGAAGTCTGAAAAAGAAATAACAAAGTTTAAAGTAGTTTCTGGTGAAAATCCTAACTTAGGGGCCGATTAGGATGGCGGACTGATTGCCCCCGCCGGGCTGGCGGTAGCCACCGCCGGCCCGGCTGGGCAATCCGTCCGCCATCCTCACTGAAATTACCCCCGCCACATTAGGATGGCTGGGGGTTTCGGCGGCGGATGGGAAGACCGTCCACCGCTTTTCCACCGTGGTCACCTTGCGACCGTGGCGGAAAAGGTCTAAAATGGTGGGGTGTCTATCAGACACCGCCAGCCATATTAGGATGGGCTTTGGGGAATGCCTTCGCCATGGAAAGGCATACGGTCTTTGCTTAGGGGGCCCGTTGCGGGCCCCCAGGGTGAAGGGGGTGGGGGTGCACATGGGGGGTACCTATGGTACCCCCCTGCGTTTCAAAGTACAACATGGCAGGCACCGCGCGGTGCCTGTCATGTTGTGCTTTGAATCGCACAACATGAATTTTTAGCATTGCGGCGGGCTGAAGGACTGGACTTTTTCTAAGGTCCAGCGGTGCCAGGGAACAACACCTGAAACCTTCGTGGGATACCTGTTCAGCGCACAAATGACAGAGACACGGGACACTTCCTTCGGCGTCAAAGATCAGCGTTTATTACTGCAGGGAGGCAAAAGTCACAAGAAGTACAACAGAGTGTAGGTTCTGAGAGTCTGCTTCAAATTGCAAATGTGGATCGCTCCTTTTATACACATTTTCGTCGTTGCACAACATGCGAACAAAAGGTTACAACTCAGTTCCCACAATAAACTTCAAAAGGACTTCTTGAAACCCGGAACATAATTACAGTAACATTGCCGGTTCCCAACTGTAAAAGCACATCTTCTCACCGTTAGGCACATTCCACTCTAGTTGTAAACGGACGAAAGAAAGAGACAAGAACAGCTGCAAGGAAGACAGGCAACAGTAGAGAAAAGAGTGTGAGGGTAATATCGGAAGCATGATCACAGGATCAAAGGATTCGATCCTAGCACATGCACGGCTGAAACAATAGACCGGCACGGCAAGATTACCCTCAAGCGGAGCCATCTGCCTTTGCAATGTCATTCCCCTAGTCATAAAAGACGCATGAAAGGAATATGCATCTTCCGTAAGGCTAGGGAACTAAGGGTCATGACGCGGACAGTTGCCTGCTAACTAACTACGTGAGGGCAAGAAACAAAATGGATGCCGTATCTAAAATGGAACCCGAGGGTTCAGATGAAGAAACGCGTAAATAAGACGAACCCTTCCTAGTAGTGTAGCGAAAACGCGTACACTTACTAAACTCGTCATTTACGGTTCATAGATACCAAACTTGCCCATATTCGATCATGCCCAAAACATCATAACGATTCTCACGGAACCTCAGGGCGGTCCTTTCAGCACCGCCCGCCGCAATGCTGAAAATGCAGGATGCCCCCGCCACTGTGGCGGGTGCATCCTAATTCGACGCACGGGACCTCCGCCCTTATGGCGGACGGTCCATTGCCACGACAGGATGGCCATCCTAATAGGCCCCTATGTTTGTATTTGTTGCCGACGTACTCATTATAAAATTCAAAGTAGGAATGTAGGTGTGTTTATAAAAAGTGAGGAGGAAAACAATGATAAATGGAGAGAATTTGCTGCTTATCTGTTTGTGGAACGTAGTTTTGAGTTAGGTACTCTACAATGTATTTGTAAATATTGTTACAATATATTAGAAGAAAACAAAATGCCAGCTAGAGCTGTCTCTAATGACTTAGAATTAGTAGCTATACCTTCAGAACTTAAAGGTTTAAATACATATGAGGCTATCTATATACAATCTGTGCACCCTTTTCAGGCTATAACTCGTATGGTGCCTAAAACAGGTAAGCTGCCTCCAACAGACCTACAAATAGATTTAAAAGGAAGAGTTGTGTATTTACCTTTAGATTTTAAGAAACATTTTGAAATTGTTGGTGTAGAAAGAGAGAATACTGTACCTGTAGTCATTCTTGTTAATGATATACCCACAAAGAGTCGGAAAATATGGCAAGAGTTAGTAGATAATATTACCTATAAAAATGTAATGTAGAAGAAGAAATGACTTTAGAAGATGAAACACAGATTTCAAGTGGACAAATAGAAAAAGGGGAGAAGTCAAGAAAAGAAGACATTTATGAACATTATACTATACGCCCTCTACATTCAAAAGAACTGATAGGAGATACTATTGAATTGTTCCAGATGAAAAAAGCAAAAGGAACTCCCATGAGTATGTGGGAATAAAGTTTGGAAGCTCTTAGTTTTCCACAGCTGTTGAAAAGGTGGGCGATATGATGAACGACCAGTTCAGATTCCAGCTGCAGAATATCATACTTTACGACTATACTCAGAAGACCCAAGATTTCATCAGTGTAATCCATATTTGTTTCATCTTTTATTTGAGAGTGATCTGTCTGCACTTTCATATGCAGTCAACCATATATTAAAAATGGGAATGCATCTTTTACATATTTCTGCAAAGGAATTTATGGACAAAGTTGAAGAGACGAATATTTAGAATCACAGTTAATTTATTTGATGGCATGTCAACGTGGCACTAATGAATATTGGTATCGATGGCATGCAGAATTAAAATGTATGTTAAGAAAGTTCGGGACCCCTACATGGTTTGTTACACTTAGTTGTGCTAAGAACGCATGGGATGATTTACTGGATTTTCTACGAGAAACAAATTCAAATATAGAAATTATTGAATTGAAAACAGCTGGAGAACTGTGTTCCCTGGATCCTGTAAATGTTGGCATATATTTTAATCATAGGTTTGAATAAATGATGTCTTTCATCTGTAATAAAAGAAAATCCACCTATTGGCGAAGTTATTGTTTTTTTTGGAGAAAAGAATACCAAGCTAGAGGTGCTCCTCATATACCTATGCTTTTATGGATCAAGGAGGCACACAAATTTGGAACTGATTTGGATGAGACTGTTCTATCTTTTACTAGCAGCCCGTCCCGACGTTGTTCGGGCATGCTGTAGCCGACGCCACTGTACCTTCACACGCTCCAGCCACGAATGTGTTTTTCCGGTGTTCGCTCCATCCCCGAACGTGTTTGGCCGCTCCAGTGTGTTTGGCCACTCCAGCCTACGCCCCTGCAATATTTGAACGTATGTGTTCGCTCCATCCCCAAACGTGTTTGGCCGCTCCAGCCTACGCCACTTAGACGCACAACATCGCGTTAACGTCCAACGCCCACAAAAATGCTAAAGGACACGCCCACTCATATTGGAACGCTAGTCCCACACAGAACGCTTCTCTTTTGCCGATTCCCACAACGCACACGCCCACAACGGACTACTTTTCGCAAAATGTTCTTTTCTTCTTCTAATGTATATGTTGGGCTGCTGTATAGCCTATGACCATCTGCTGATACTGTAGTTTGCAATGCTGTATTGGGTGTTCCGATTGGTGCTGTAGTTCTTGAGCTTTCCCGCCTCAAAGGTTTGGGCTCTCTCTTTATTATATTAGTATAGATTGAAGTATGTTACCTGTGCAATTCCAAAAACAAGAGGAGAAACTATCTTAAAACAGCAAGTTTTACGGTTTCAGAGTCATCGATGTGGGAAGTATTTTCAACGCAAATATAAGTCAAAGGATACATTTTACACAAAATGTCGATTTGGCTTTCCACTCCAGTAATTTCTAAAGGAAGACTGAACAGTTTTATGTCAGCAATAAGGCATACCATCAATCAAAAATCACCCAAAAATACTTACAATTTAAAAAGAACAGAAGAATCAAAGTACATTAATGATTACAATCCGGTGATTTTGAAGATGTGGAATGCAAATATGGACAAACAAAATGTTGTAGAGAACTCACTTGCTATTGCTTGCTATGTCACGTCATATACTACCAAGTCTGAGAAGACAGAGTTGAAAAAAATATGGGAGGACATTTTGCAGGAGAAGACACTTAGCAAACAATTGTACAGCTTCAGCTTGAAGATGCTTTCACATCGAAAAATTGGATCCTATGAATGGTCGGATCGATTGACATCTGCAAATTTATATTCAAACTCAAGAGGAATCATCTGGATAAGTCCTGGTCTTGCTGCAGCACGAAATCGAGTTTTGCAATCTGTACAAGAAATTGAATACTTGGCACTGAATGAACCGGAAAGTACAGATCTTTTGAAAACAAATATGTTGGATATGCACTATCCAAATAGATGTCCATACCTGGATAACATATGTCTATATGAAATACTGCAACAATATAGTTTTTAAAAAAATGTCACAGAAAATATAAATGAAGGAAAATATGCTGTAATTAGATCTGAAGGATGTTTGGTAAACTATGACAAAGGAAATCTGAATAATCACAGGAAATTAAGTTGTGATACACCAGATAAAAGAGAATTTTTGTATTTAGCTCTTCCGCTACTCTTCAAACCTTCCTCAATCGTCCTCAATTGTAACCGGAGACCTTGGTGGACTGTGATCGCGAGCGGGCTCATCAACGGACGATAATTTACCTTTATCGATCGCCGAATACCATGCGGCTGATCGTCAAATTAAAGATACGCTAACAGACACCGAGTGGGATTCGAGGGCTGGATAACAAGCGATCTCCCAACAATTCCAAGTGCCTACTTATATGGCGAATCATGCCAAATAACGCGAGCTTGATTCTTTGGAAATAATCCTTCAGGATTAATCTGATTTGATGACAGCTTGACAGATACAATCTGAATATTAATCCACCACTGGATTAATAGGCGCCTACACCCTTACCTATGTTCCTGTCCTGAGGAAGACCCGTACAGACCTGCAAATCAGGCGTTATTAGGGTCGAAACGTTGACGACATTAGACTATAGGACCAGTTGATTGAATCCAGGATACAAAAGCTAAATAATTTAGCACACTGGACTACATGATCTTTGAACTTAAGAAATACCTGGCCTATTGAATTGATTTCTACCTTCACTCCCATTTTTTACTCACTTGTATATAAAGCACTTTTTTATCACCTATGCACGAATTGTCACAATTCAGTCACTTGCTCTGTTGCGCCGTTTGTTGTAAAATAATAGGTGAAGATTGACTTTTCTATGCATTTATATGTGGGTCAGGACAAGAAATAAGTCATGAATAAGTAGACTTGGTGATTAAAACCTCATTGACCCTCTTCTGCTGGTTTGGTTTTGTATGTACTAGTTTATGTAAATAACCTCATCTGATGCAAAATATTATGATGCACTGGTTTTAAGAGGTGGAGAAGTGTGGCTCAATGGTTAGAGCAGCAGACCCTGATGCAGAGGTCTAGCCCGGGACCAGGGTTCAATTCCCCGCCTAGGCGGGTCTTGAGCTCAAAAATTACACGGACCTGATAATTCTCGCCTCGGTGCCTGTTCCAATCATGGAGTCCCACTCTGCAACTCTGGGCAATAGCTTGCTTAATCTCCACAACGGCCCCCACAACGCTAAGGATGCCTGGCCTCCACCTTGGGGGTGCCCAGGAGTGGACACCTCACAGGGAAAGCCAGGATGGGATTACAAGCGCCTTGAGACCCTTGCGGGTGAGTAGTGCGCTATACAAGTATCAATTTACATTTACAAGAGATTTCAGATATGTACATGGTTTAAGGCAACTAGGTGCATATCCGACAGAACCATTGTTTATATTTAAAACTCTTCAAACCTTGGCAGACTGAAATGGAATTACTTAGAGATTTTGCCTGCTATGAGGATTCTTTCAATGCGCGTAAAAATAGCATTAAATGTACAATTTTTCCAAATTATCTCGAAATGTTGAACGAAGAGATTAATTAAGAAAAAATAGATTGCAGCTGAAATAGCTAAAGATAGTTCTCAAGATAGTCAGGGTTCTGCTCCAAAAAGTCAAGATTCAATAGGAGAAGCCATACTTGAAAATGAAGCGGCAATAGCAATGAGTGAAGTGGAAACGGTGATGAAGCAAGCACAACAGGACAATATTGATTTGGGAAATTTAGAGGAACATCAGAATACTGAACAGAAAGAAATATATCACCAAGTTACATAACTGATAGAACATGGATTACTGCATGAAAAGAATGATTGCCAATGTACATCATTTAGACTTATTCTTATGTACATCAGTGGACAAGCTGGAACAGGGAAAAGTTTCTTGATAAAATGTTTGTAAAGATATCTACAGAAAAGAACAGTTCACATTTGTCTTGTGTTGTAACTGCTCCAACTGGGTTAGCAGCAGATGACATTAACGGGATTACATTACATCGTCTACTTATGTTACCAGTAGCACATGAAAATAAATTAGAATACCAGAAGCTATCTGGAGAAGCTTGTTTCAAAGTTTCAAGAGTATTAAAGAAAATTAAACTTCTGGTAATTGATGAAGTAAGCATGGTCTCAAACGTAATGAATGCGTTTGTACATTTAAGGATGCAGCATGTTTTAAAAACAAAATACGATGTTTTATTTGCAGGAAAACATGTAATTGTATTTGGTGATCTACTACAACTTACACCTGTGAATGGCCAACCTGCTTTTAAAAACCTTCTTCATGACGACACTAAAGAACCTTTGGGAAGTACTGGAAATGTAAATATTTGAAGTTATTTTGAGTATAATGAACTTATCAAGAACATGCGAAAGCAAATGATGAAGATTATGGAAATATTCTTCAAAATATTAGAACTGGTGTCTTAACAAAGGATGGAAAAAATGCTTTAGAAAGTCAGGTACTAAAAACTTGTTTCCAACAGAAAATATTGCAGCTGAAACAATCTACAGAAGAATTGCAGAAAAGGAATCTATAATTTGCCTTATGCCAACATTGAAAGAACACTCTACATTAAATGAAGGACTGTTGAAGCTGTAAAATGAACCGATAAAGAAAATGGTAGCTATCGATAAAATAGAACATAAAGGAGTAACTATTCTTTTGTCAGAGAAATTGCTGTTAAAATTAGACTCTTTGGAAAAATCAATATCTAAGACTGCTGGTTTGGAAAAGACCTTATATGTCTCCATAAACTGCTGGGTAATATTATGGCGTAATTAAGTTGTTGAAAAAGGTTTAGTAAATGGAGCAATGGGTAAAGTTGTTGACTTTGTTAGAAATGCAAATAGAGATGAGATTAAATTTTTGAAGATTACATTTGATCAGATTGAAGACGTGAAACAAATTTGACACTGCTGTGTTCGTTTCTTGCTTGTAAAAGATTTGTATGTTCGTAGAAAACAGTTTCCTGTTTGTTTAGCATATGCAGTGACTATTCATGAATCTCAAGGTTTAAGTGTAGACAATGCTTTGGTAAATATTGTGTTTAAAGAGGGTATGGCGTACGTTGCATTGTCTCGAGTAAGAACGTTATCAGGATTGCATTTGATTGATTTTGATGAGCAAAAGGTTAGTGCAGAAGTAAATTGTGTAAAAGAGTACAATAGGTTAAGAAGACTGGTGAAATACTTACGAACTTTGTCCTGAATCATACGAAATGCATGTACCAGAATGCAACGGGGCGATCCGGCTGAGAGGGTAGGAGTGTGCTCCCTCGCTGTTTCCTGTTAAAGGGCTCCCGTGAGCCTCCGTAGCTGACGAGCTATTGGTGATGCACCTGCACGCCCGAGAGGCAACAAAGCCTGTTAGTGTTGTTTGGCAGCCTTTAAAGCCACCCCAAACTGATCTCTACTGATGAATGATATTATCCAGAAACACAAATCGTGTCTCGTGTCTAGAGATACCTTATACCAAGTACCTACTTGCACCAACCTTGGTGAAATACTTACGAACTTTGTCCTGAATAATACATGTACCAGAATGCAAAGGAGCGATCCGGCTGAGAGGGTAGGAGTGTACTTCCTAGCTGTTTCAGGTGAAAAAGACTCTATGCTCCTAACTTAGGTGAATATCCTATTTATGAAAAACATTTCATACGTCCAAAACAAAAATATGAAAAAGATTATACTGAGGTTGCAAAGAAAAAAAGAATTGAAAAGAATGACAAGTCAGGAAAGAAAATAGAAGGGAACACGGTTGCTAATATTGTAGGATATCAGTTAGAAAATAGTTCAGGTATCAACTGCCATGCTAATGTAATTGTGAAAGTTGTCTGTTTTTTAGAAAATCTACAGCATGCAATTATTGAAAATCGAGAAAAAAGATGCTCCTTTTTTACGTTATATTTTTGAGGAGTTGAAAACTGATAAAATTAAAATCCATACTGCTTCTGATGTGCGGAATCTTCTAGATATATGTTCTTGTTCCTAACAATTCACACAGAATGTACAGCAAGGTGCTCAGGAATTTCTTATGTTTATGCTTTTAGTATTAGAAGATGAAGGTATACAAATTGAAAATCTTTTTGGACAACGTTATAGATGGGTTCATAGATGTGACAGCTGTTCATTTTCATCTACCACTAAAATAGACACTGAACGATTCATATAGTTGACAATGCCAGATTTGAAAACAGTATCTTTCAACGAACTAGTGAAATCAGCTAATCAACATATGGAATGTACTCAGTGCAAATCAGAAATGTTGTCAACATTATTCATAGAAAAATGTGGACAATATATTATATTAATGCTGCAACGTTGTAGAGCAGATGGAACAAAATTGGAAACCAAAATAAAACATTTTGTGGCAGGTCAAGTGTCAATTTCAGGATGAACTTTTAAAACAGTAGCTTTTGTTTTCCAGAATGGACCAACTTCAACATCTGGACAGTATACTGTCTATTTAAAATGCAATAAAGGATGGACACTATGTATTGATGCACATTTACAGTATACATTTCAGTTGTTTATGATGCCATCATTCTAAGAAGATATCAACATGAATTACTGAGTATATTTTGAATATTTCCACTACAAATGATTTTAGAAACATCATTCACCCTATTGGAAACATGTGAATATGATTTTAGAAGTGTATGCTGGTTATCCTCATTGTAAATTAAACATCATTCGGCCTATTGGGAAGGTGTGTATATGAATTCCAAAGTTTATTCTCAATGGAAATATTTTCAGGAACATCATTCGGCCAATAGGGAAGATGTTCGTAATTACGGTTTCAATTATTAATTCTGTTCTTTCGTATTGCATTTGAAAGATTGTGTTCAAAATAAGGTGGTGATATATTTGATCTTTGTATTATAAACTATGTTACTAGGGATGTTTATTTGTGAAAATGTAAATACCAAGTTGCGTTGGTTGTAGATATTTTGAAGAGAAGTATGTTTTTTTAACAATCTTATTGATTGTATTTTTTTGCCGGCTGTCACCTGATGATTACATTGAAATCCCTGTTCATGGTGAATTTCAATACAATCTGAAGACAGCAAAAAATGGCAAATTGAATATGTGATGTAATTGTATACTTATATTGTGTTGCGAAAAGTATAACATTATGTGTAATAACAGAGGTAAAGTTTAAAATACTTTAAATTTGCATTTAAAAAAAGAAGTGAAAATATATTACTATTAATTTCATATCTACTTTTACACAGGTAATCTACCCAGGTACGACCCTTGCAGTCTACCAAATACACTGTGACTCCCCATGCCCATCTCCAGTCATCCAGCCAGTACTATACAATAATAAAATCTCTCCACTAATACCCATGTACTTATAAATTCAGCATACACTCTCCTTGAAGTACTGTAATCATCCAGTCACTACTGATGGACTCATACACTGGACCAAGCACTAACCCAATCAGTGCTACAATTGTCTGTGCACTATCCATATAGACTTTAAGGAGGCACCCAGCTAGCACAGTGTACTTATCTAATCACTTCGTTATTACCAAAGCACTTATAAATACACCATAAATACACCATGCACTCTCTTTACTCTCTTTACAGCACTATCATTATCCAGTTACTAGTCATGTACTTATGGAATGGCCTAACTACTAATACAAGTACCCGCTAATATTATTATTAGTAGGTTTTAGGGAAGATATATTTAGAAAGTAGCTTTTGAAAAATCTTTGAAATTCACTGAAAAAACCATACGTTTCGGGGACGTTATAGTTAGAAATTACCATTTAAAAAACCATTGAAATTCACAAAAAAAAGCCATAGGTTTCAATGACGTTATAGTTAGTTGGACATTTCACTCATATAAAACCAGAGAAATTTCACCGTTATAGTTAGTTCAGCTAACTATAACCCAAGCCCCGCAATGCACTGCTGATGACGTCACATATTACATCATTCATGACATGGTCAGTGACATCACTGATGACATCACTGATGACATTTCAAATGACATCACTGCTCCTATGAGGCACAGGGTCAAGACTGATTTTCATATAGCTGTGTTTGAACTGGGGTGGCGAAGTGAGCTAAAGAACGATGATAGATTCAACCCAGATCTTGACTGGCGGTGAGTGTCTGAAAAGCTTCAGCGCTCCGTCCATCATCTCCTTGTATTTGCTTTGTCCACTTTAGTCCCGAGACCAACGGGTCCCTGCGTATCCAGATTGCCAGGGGCTCCAGTGCGATGGCAAAAAATATAGATGACAGGGGGCAGACCTGCCTAGTTCTATGGCTGAGGGAAAATGTCAGTGGACATCTGCCCATTAACCACTACCTCTACCAATGGCTCCCCATATAGCAGCCGGATGCACCTCATAAAATTTGGACCTTCTCACATACATGCGAGAACAGCAAACATATAAGGCCATTTGATGGTAACGGCGTCCGGGGAGAGTATTGCTATATCTTCTTTAACAGTGTCCCTGTGACTCATCAATCGATGGAGGAGGCATGGGTTCAGGGCCGTATTCTATCCCGGCATGAATCCCGACTGGTCTGACTGCACCAGTCTAGTCACGACCTGGAGCTAACATGTCAAAAATATTTTGGCCAGTGTTTTGACCTCCGCTTTGAGCAAAGAAATGGTCGGTAGGAGCTCCTGTCATCCACTGGTCTCCCCTTCCTGTGTATCACTACTATGGAGGCTAATCTTTGGTACCGGGGCAGTATTCCCCGCTGTTTACTTTCGAGATACATTTGTCTTAGGTGTGGAGTTACTTTGGTGCTATTAATTCATAAAATTCAATGGGGAAGCCATTAAACCCCATCACTTTCCCCGATTGTATGGTGATGATAGCTGAAATGATTTAATTGTCAGTGGGGTCAGCCTCAAGTATCCACTGATCCTCCCGGGAGAGACTCAGAAATGGAAGATCTACCAGGTGTTGTCTGGAGTCCTCGGCCTGGCTGGTAGGGGAATACAGTTCTTTGAAATGCACTGCAAAGGCATCTGCTATTTCCTGTGGGTCCATCAGTATGGTACCATCACATTTTTTTTAGTGTGGTCATCCAGCAATCTCCTTGTTCCTCCATGTCAAGCCATGCCAGGAGTTTTCTTGCCCTGCCGCCAGGTTCATATATTTTGTGTTGTGTCGAGAGGTATGTTGCCCTGGCCGCCTCTGTTAGTAGGTTGTTATATTCCTATCGTTTTATGGCAAGTGTGTGTTTGGCTGTTCTGTCTGGAGTAAGTGTCATGTTTAGTAATAGGATAGTAGGTCTTTCTCATGCTCCTCAAGCTTTTCCATTTTTGTGACCTATTTTGTGTGAGAGTGCTTGCCCCTTTATTACTGTTTTAAAAGTTTCCCAAAGCATCAGTGGTGAATACATTGACCAGACATTGCCTGTAAAATAATCATCAGTGGATTTGATGAGGCCTGTTGTGATATGCGGGGACTTCAAATACCAAGGGTTGAGTGAAATTATCTTGCACGAGGATGGTGTCACTAGAGCTAGCACGCCCAGATTAGGGAGTGTGGTATGTCTTTGAAATGTTTCAATTGTTTGCCCAGTGTTATAATATTTGGGAGAGACTGTAATGAGCTCTGGAGTAGAATGTGTAGTGCTGTGTAGGAGGGTTGGTTTTGTGTCATACATCTACGAGGCTGAGAGCAGCCAAGAAGTCGGCTAGGTTGGATCTAGAGTGAGGAGAACACCTAGTTGGGGGGCGATTCTGCTGATCGCAGAGCATCATGTTTAAGCCACCTCCTATCACCAGATAACCCTCTGGTAAATCTAGTATCATTCTGCTCATGTCAGGGAGAGCTGTCCTGTGGAGTGCTGGGGGGACATACACTGACATAATGTTGAAATATCTTCCTTCCCAGCTGCCCGTTATGGCTGCAAAGCAGCTCTGCTTGTCTATGTGGGTTTGGTCCACCATAAGAGGGAAGTGCTTGCACAAGAGTATACATGTTCCTCCAGGTCGCCATCTCACTATCTGATATGTGGACTGCATGTCTATCAAGTGTATATGGCTTTAACTGTCTCTGCCAGGCCATGAGATACGATAAATTATGGGTTGAGTTATGTGATGTGTGACATGACTCTGTCTGAACAACACGCCCCACAACACTGCAGATTGCCTGACACCCTCCCCTCCCATGGAAGATGGGGTGTGGACCTAGTGATCCCATCCCGTGAACCCCAAACTCATATAATTGCAAGACATGGTGGAAATACATTACAATGTTAGTTCCCCTTTCTTCTCGTTGTGTCTCGCTTGCCTCATTTTTTTGGATACTTGGATAGGCAGCTGACCACTATGGACCAGCATCTGGGAGCATTAGATCCCACGGACCATGACTGCTACCAATCTGTATTGATGAGATGGGTTCAGGCATTTTGTCTCTGAAGGAGTGTTCCTATGAAGCTGCCCTTGCGGAGTGTGCACGCTCTTCGGGCCATCAGGCGTTGCACCTTCTGTAGGCTCTCTATATGTTTCTGCGGTTTCCAGCTTTGCCGCATCCGTCAGGGGCGCCTTGGTCCCCAACTATCTACCATCCGTACAGCCAGTCCCACGCATCCTCTGGAGTATTAAAGTACCATGTTTTGCGCTCGGCCTCTACCTTAAGCCTAAAGCGATACAAAAGGGGATGACGGACGGGACGTTTGAGCAAATCAAACACTCACCCCCAGTCAACTGATCTGGGTTTAATCCATTACCATTCTTTAGCTCACTCAGCCACCCCAGTTCAGACATGGCCATATGCAAATCAGTCTGACCCTGTGCCTCATGGGACCAGTCCAGCCCGAACTGCCAAGCCATGTCTTCGCTGGACCGGAAACAATCATCCTGGGACCGGTTTCGGATTCATAATCCTCATCAGCCAGGCTATCTTGAATCCAGTGGCCAAGTGAGCAAGGGACTCACGTCTGAGCATACCCTGCCAACTTAGGGCGAACAAAGCGATACAAAAGGGGATGACGGACGGAACGTTTGAGCAAATCAAACACTCATCCTCAGTAAACTGATCTGGGTTTAATCCATCACCATTCTTTAGCTCACTCAGCCACCCCAGTTCTGACATGGCCATATGCAAATCAGTATGACCATGTGCCTCGTGGGAACAGTCCAGCCCGAACTGCCAAGCCATGTCTTCCCTGGACCAGAAACAAGCATCCTGTGACCGGTTTCGGATTCATAATCCTCATCAGCCAGGCTATCTTGAATCCAGTGGCCAAGTCAGCAAGGGACTCACGTCTGAGCATACCCTGCCAACTTAGGGCGAACAAAGCGATACAAAAGGGGATGATGGACAGAACGTTTGAGCAAATCAAACACTCACCCCCAATCAACTGATCTGGGTTTAATCTATCAACATTTTTTAGCTCACTCAGCCACCCCAGTTCAGACATGGCCAAATGCAAATCAGTCTGACCCTGTGCCTCATGGGAACACTCCAGCCCGAACTGCCAAGCCATGTCTTCCCTGGACCGGAAAAAAGCATCCTGGGACAGGTTTCGGATTCATAATCCTCATCAGCCAGGCTATCTTGAATCCAGTGGCCAAGTGAGCAAGGGACTCACGTCTGAGCATACCCTGCCAACTTAAGGCGAACAAAGCTATACAAAAGGGGATGACAGACGGAACGTTTGAGCAAATCAAACACTCACCCCCAGTCAACTGATCTGGGTTTAATCCATCACCATTCTTTAGCTCACTCAGCCACCCCAGTTCAAACATGGCCATATGCAAATCAGTCTGACCCTGTGCCTCATGGGAACAGTCCAGCCCGAACTGCCAAGCCATGTCTTCCCTGGACCAGAAACAAGCATCCTGGGACCGGTTTCGGATTCATAATCCTCATCAGCCAGGCTACCTTGAATCCAGTTGCCAAGTGAGCAAGGGACTCACGTCTGAGCATAGCCTGCCAATCTAGGGCGAACAAAAATATACAAAAGGGGATGATAGACAGAACGTTTGAGCAAATCAAACACTCACACCCAATCAACTGATCTGGGTTTAATCTATAACCATTCTTTAGCTCACTCAGCCACCCCAGTTCAGACATGGCCAAATGCAAATCAGTTTGACCCTGTGCCTCATGGGAACAGTCCAGCCCGAACTGCCAAGCCATGTCTTCCCTGGACCGGAAACAAGCATCCTGGGACAGGTTTCGGATTCATAATCCTCATCAGCCAGGCTATTTTGAATCCAGTGGCCAAGTGAGCAAGGGACTCACGTCTGAGCATACCCTGCCAACTTAGGGCGAACAAAGCTTTACCAAAGGGGATGACAGATGGAACGTTTGAGCAAATCAAACACTCCCCCCAGTCAACTGATCTGGGTTTAATCCATCACCATTCTTTAGCTCACTCAGCCACCCCAGTTCAGACATGGCCATATGCAAATCAGTCTGACCCTGTGCCTCATGGGAACAGTCCAGCCCGAACTGCCAAGCGAGGTCTTCCCTGGACCGGAAACAAGCCTGCTGGGACCGGTTTCGGATTCATAATCCTCATCAGCCAGGCTATCTTGAATCCAGTGGCCAAGTGAGCAAGGGTCTCACGTCTGAGCTTACCCTGCCAACTTAGGGCGAACAAAGCGATACAAAAGGGGATGACGGACGGAATGTTTGAGCAAATCAAACACTCACCCCCAATGAACTGATCTGGGTTTTAATCCATCACCATTCTTTAGCTCACTCAGCCACCCCAGTTCAGACATGGCCATATGCAAATCAGTCTGACCCTGTTCCTCATGGGAACAGTCCAGCCCGAACTGCCAAGCCATGTCTTCCCTGGACAGGAAACAAGCATCCTGGGACTGGTTTCGGATTCATAATCCTCATCAGCCAGGCTATCTTAAATCCAGTGGTCAAGTGAGCAACGGACTCACGTCTGAGCATACCCTGCCAACTTAGTGCAAACAAATCGATACAAAAGGGGATGACAGACGGAACGTTTGAGCAAGATAAACACTCACCCCCAGTCAACTGATCTGGGTTTAATCCATCGCCATTCTTTAGCTCACTCAGCCACCCCAGTTCAGACATGGCCATATGCAAATCAGTCTGACCCTGTGCGTCATGGGAACAGTCCAGCCCGAACTGCCAAGCCATGTCTTCCCTGGACCAGAAACACGCATCCTGGGACCGGTTTCGGATTCATAATCCTCATCAGCCAGGCTATCTTGAATCCAGTGGCCAAGTGAGCAAGGGTCTCACTTCTGAGCTTACCCTGCCAACTTAGGGCGAACAAATCGATACAAAAGGGGATGACGGACGGAATGTTTGAGCAAATCAAACACTCACCCCCAATCAACTGATCTGGGTTTTAATCCATCACCATTCTTTAGCTCACTCAGCCACCCCAGTTCAGACATGGCCAAATGCAAATCAGTCTGACCCTGTGCCTCATGGGAACAGTCCAGCCCGAACTGCCAAGCCATGTCTTCCCTGGACAGGAAACAAGCATCCTGGGACTGGTTTCGGATTCATAATCCTCATCAGCCAGGCTATCTTGAATCCAGTGGCCAAGTGAGCAAGGGACTCACGTCTGAGCATACCCTGCCAACTTAGGGCTAACAAAGCGATACAAAAGGGGATGACGGACGGAACGTTTGAGCAAATCAAACACTCACCCCCAGTCAACTGATCTGGGTTTAATCCATCAGCATTCTTTAGCTCACTCAGCCACCCCAGTTCAGACATGGCCATATGCAAATCAGTATGACCCTGTGCCTCATGGGAACAGTCCAGACCGAACTGCCAAGCCATGTCTTCCCTGGACCGGAAACAAGCATCCTGGGACCGGTTTCGGATTCATAATCCTCATCAGCCAGGCTATCTTGAATCCAGTGGCCAAGTGAGCAAGGGACTCACGTCTGAGCATACCCTGCCAACTTAAGGCGAACAAAGCTATACAAAAGGGGATGACAGACGGAACGTTTGAGCAAATCAAACACTCACCCCCAGTCAACTGATCTGGGTTTAATCTATCACCATTCTTTAGCTCACTCAGCCACCCCAGTTCAGACATGGCCAAATGCAAATCAGTCTGACCCTGTGCCTCATGGGAACAGTCCAGCCCGAACTGCCAAGCCATGTCTTCCCTGGACCGGAAACAAGCATCCTGGGACAGGTTTCGGATTCATAATCCTCATCAGCCAGGCTATTTTGAATCCAGTGGCCAAGTGAGCAAGGGACTCATGTCTGAGCATACCCTGCCAACTTAGGGCGAACAAAGCTATACCAAAGGGGATGACAGACGGAACGTTTGAGCAAATCAAACACTCCCCCCAGTCAACTGATCTGGGTTTAATCCATCACCAATCTTTAGCTCACTCAGCCACCCCAGTTCAGACATGGCCATATGCAAATCAGTCTGACCCTGTGCCTCATGGGAACAGTCCAGCCCGAACTGCCAAGCGAGGTCTTCCCTGGACCGGAAACAAGCCTGCTGGGACCGGTTTCGGATTCATAATCCTCATCAGCCAGGCTATCTTGAATCCAGTGGCCAAGTGAGCAAGGGTCTCACGTCTGAGCTTACCCTGCCAACTTAGGGCGAACAAAGCGATACAAAAGGGGAAGACGGACGGAATGTTTGAGCAAATCAAACACTCACCCCCAATTAACTGATCTGGGTTTTAATCCATCACCATTCTTTAGCTCACTCAGCCACCCCAGTTCAGACATGGCCATATGCAAATCAGTCTGACCCTGTTCCTCATGGGAACAGTCCAGCCCGAACTGCCAAGCCACGTCTTCCCTGGACAGGAAACAAGCATCCTGGGACTGGTTTCGGATTTATAATCCTCATCAGCCAGGCTATCTTAAATCCAGTGGTCAAGTGAGCAACGGACTCACGTCTGAGCATACCCTGCCAACTTAGTGCAAACAAATCGATACAAAAGGGGATGACAGACGGAACGTTTGAGCAAGATAAACACTCACCCCCAGTCAACTGATCTGGGTTTAATCCATCGCCATTCTTTAGCTCACTCAGCCACCCCAGTTCAGACATGGCCATATGCAAATCAGTCTGACCCTGTGCGTCATGGGAACAGTCCAGCCCGAACTGCCAAGCCATGTCTTCCCTGGACCGGAAACACGCATCCTGGGACCGGTTTCGGATTCATAATCCTCATCAGCCAGGCTATCTTGAATCCAGTGGCCAAGTGAGCAAGGGTCTCACTTCTGAGCTTACCCTGCCAACTTAGGGCGAACAAATCGATACAAAAGGGGATGACGGACGGAATGTTTGAGCAAATCAAACACTCACCCCCAATCAACTGATCTGGGTTTTAATCCATCACCATTCTTTAGCTCACTCAGCCACCCCAGTTCAGACATGGCCAAATGCAAATCAGTATGACCCTGTGCCTCATGGGAATAGTCCAGCCCGAACTGCCAAGCCATGTCTTCCCTGGACAGGAAACAAGCATCCTGGGACTGGTTTCGGATTCATAATCCTCATCAGCCAGGCTATCTTGAATCCAGTGGCCAAGTGAGCAAGGGACTCACGTCTGAGCATACCCTGCCAACTTAGGGCTAACAAAGCGATACAAAAGGGGATGACGGACGGAACGTTTGAGCAAATCAAACACTCACCCCCAGTCAACTGATTTGGGTTTAATCCATCACCATTCTTTAGCTCACTCAGCCACCCCAGTTCAGACATGGCCATATGCAAATCAGTATGACCCTGTGCCTCATGGGAACAGTCCAGACCGAACTGCCAAGCCATGTCTTCCCTGGACCGGAAACAAGCATCCTGGGACCGGTTTCGGATTCATAATCCTCATCAGCCAGGCTATCTTGAATCCAGAGTCCAAGTGAGCAAGGGACTCACGTCTGAGCATACCCTGCCAACTTAAGGCGAACAAAGCTATACAAAAAGGGATGACAGACGGAACGTTTGAGCAAATCAAACACTCACCCCCAGTCAACTGATCTGGGTTTAATCTATCACCATTCTTTAGCTCACTCAGCCACCCCAGTTCAGACATGGCCAAATGCAAATCAGTCTGACCCTGTGCCTCATGGGAACAGTCCAGCCCGAACTGCCAAGCGAGGTCTTCCCTGGACCGGAAACAAGCCTGCTGGGACCGGTTTCGGATTCATAATCCTCATCAGCCAGGCTATCTTGAATCCAGTGGCCAAGTGAGCAAGGGTCTCACGTCTGAGCTTACCCTGCCAACTTAGGGCGAACAAAGCGATACAAAAGGGGATGACGGACGGAATGTTTGAGCAAATCAAACACTCACCCCCAATGAACTGATCTGGGTTTTAATCCATCACCATTCTTTAGCTCACTCAGCCACCCCAGTTCAGACATGGCCATATGCAAATCAGTCTGACCCTGTTCCTCATGGGAACAGTCCAGCCCGAACTGCCAAGCCATGTCTTCCCTGGACAGGAAACAAGCATCCTGGGACTGGTTTCGGATTCATAATCCTCATCAGCCAGGCTATCTTAAATCCAGTGGTCAAGTGAGCAACGGACTCACGTCTGAGCATACCCTGCCAACTTAGTGCAAACAAATCGATACAAAAGGGGATGACAGACGGAACGTTTGAGCAAGATAAACACTCACCCCCAGTCAACTGATCTGGGTTTAATCCATCGCCATTCTTTAGCTCACTCAGCCACCCCAGTTCAGACATGGCCATATGCAAATCAGTCTGACCCTGTGCGTCATGGGAACAGTCCAGCCCGAACTGCCAAGCCATGTCTTCCCTGCACCGGAAACACGCATCCTGGGACCGGTTTCGGATTCATAATCCTCATCAGCCAGGCTATCTTGAATCCAGTGGCCAAGTGAACAAGGGTCTCACTTCTGAGCTTACCCTGCCAACTTAGGGCGAACAAATCGATACAAAAGGGGATGACGGACGGAATGTTTGAGCAAATCAAACACTCACCCCCAATCAACTGATCTGGGTTTTAATCCATCACCATTCTTTAGCTCACTCAGCCACCCCAGTTCAGACATGGCCAAATGCAAATCAGTCTGACCCTGTGCCTCATGGGAACAGTCCAGCCCGAACTGCCAAGCCATGTCTTCCCTGGACAGGAAACAAGCATCCTGGGACTGGTTTCGGATTCATAATCCTCATCAGCCAGGCTATCTTGAATCCAGTGGCCAAGTGAGCAAGGGACTCACGTCTGAGCATACCCTGCCAACTTAGGGCTAACAAAGCGATACAAAAGGGGATGACGGACGGAAGGTTTGAGCAAATCAAACACTCACCCCCAGTCAACTGATCTGGGTTTAATCCATCACCATTCTTTAGCTCACTCAGCCACCCCAGTTCAGACATGGCCATATGCAAATCAGTATGACCCTGTGCCTCATGGGAACAGTCCAGACCGAACTGCCAAGCCATGTCTTCCCTGGACCGGAAACAAGCATCCTGGGACCGGTTTCGGATTCATAATCCTCATCAGCCAGGCTATCTTGAATCCGGTGGCCAAGTGAGCAAGGGACTCACGTCTGAGCATACCCTGCCAACTTAGGGCGAACAAAGCGATACAAAAGGGGATGATGGATAGAACGTTTGAGCAAATCAAACACTCACCCCCAATCAACTGATCTGGGTTTAATCTATCACCATTCTTTAGCTCACTCAGCCACCCCAGTTCAGACATGGCCAAATGCAAATCAGTCTGACCCTGTGCCTCATGGGAACAGTCCAGCCCGAACTGCCAAGCCATGTCTTCCCTGGACCGGAAACAAGCATCCTGGGACAGGTTTCGGATTCATAATCCTCATCAGCCAGGCTATCTTGAATCCAGTGGCCAAGTGAGCAAGGGACTCACGTCTGAGCATACCCTGCCAACTTAAGGCGAACAAAGCTATACAAAAGGGGATGACAGACGGAACGTTTGAGCAAATCAAACACTCACCCCCAGTCAACTGATCTGGGTTTAATCCATCACCATTCTTTAGCTCACTTAGCCACCCCAGTTCAAACATGGCCATATGCAAATCAGTCTGACCCTGTGCCTCATGGGAACAGTCCAGCCCGAACTGCCAAGCCATGTCTTCCCTGGACCAGAAACAAGCATCCTGGGACCGGTTTCGGATTCATAATCCTCATCAGCCAGGCTACCTTGAATCCAGTTGCCAAGTGAGCAAGGGACTCACGTCTGAGCATAGCCTGCCAATCTAGGGCGAACAAAAATATACAAAAGGGGATGATAGACAGAACGTTTGAGCAAATCAAACACTCACACCCAATCAACTGATCTGGGTTTAATCTATAACCATTCTTTAGCTCACTCAGCCACCCCAGTTCAGACATGGCCAAATGCAAATCAGTTTGACCCTGTGCCTCATGGGAACAGTCCAGCCCGAACTGCCAAGCCATGTCTTCCCTGGACCGGAAACAAGCATCCTGGGACAGGTTTCGGATTCATAATCCTCATCAGCCAGGCTATTTTGAATCCAGTGGCCAAGTGAGCAAGGGACTCACGTCTGAGCATACCCTGCCAACTTAGGGCGAACAAAGCTTTACCAAAGGGGATGACAGATGGAACGTTTGAGCAAATCAAACACTCCCCCCAGTCAACTGATCTGGGTTTAATCCATCACCATTCTTTAGCTCACTCAGCCACCCCAGTTCAGACATGGCCATATGCAAATCAGTCTGACCCTGTGCCTCATGGGAACAGTCCAGCCCGAACTGCCAAGCGAGGTCTTCCCTGGACCGGAAACAAGCCTGCTGGGACCGGTTTCGGATTCATAATCCTCATCAGCCAGGCTATCTTGAATCCAGTGGCCAAGTGAGCAAGGGTCTCACGTCTGAGCTTACCCTGCCAACTTAGGGCGAACAAAGCGATACAAAAGGGGATGACGGACGGAATGTTTGAGCAAATCAAACACTCACCCCCAATGAACTGATCTGGGTTTTAATCCATCACCATTCTTTAGCTCACTCAGCCACCCCAGTTCAGACATGGCCATATGCAAATCAGTCTGACCCTGTTCCTCATGGGAACAGTCCAGCCCGAACTGCCAAGCCATGTCTTCCCTGGACAGGAAACAAGCATCCTGGGACTGGTTTCGGATTCATAATCCTCATCAGCCAGGCTATCTTAAATCCAGTGGTCAAGTGAGCAACGGACTCACGTCTGAGCATACCCTGCCAACTTAGTGCAAACAAATCGATACAAAAGGGGATGACAGACGGAACGTTTGAGCAAGATAAACACTCACCCCCAGTCAACTGATCTGGGTTTAATCCATCGCCATTCTTTAGCTCACTCAGCCACCCCAGTTCAGACATGGCCATATGCAAATCAGTCTGACCCTGTGCGTCATGGGAACAGTCCAGCCCGAACTGCCAAGCCATGTCTTCCCTGGACCAGAAACACGCATCCTGGGACCGGTTTCGGATTCATAATCCTCATCAGCCAGGCTATCTTGAATCCAGTGGCCAAGTGAGCAAGGGTCTCACTTCTGAGCTTACCCTGCCAACTTAGGGCGAACAAATCGATACAAAAGGGGATGACGGACGGAATGTTTGAGCAAATCAAACACTCACCCCCAATCAACTGATCTGGGTTTTAATCCATCACCATTCTTTAGCTCACTCAGCCACCCCAGTTCAGACATGGCCAAATGCAAATCAGTCTGACCCTGTGCCTCATGGGAACAGTCCAGCCCGAACTGCCAAGCCATGTCTTCCCTGGACAGGAAACAAGCATCCTGGGACTGGTTTCGGATTCATAATCCTCATCAGCCAGGCTATCTTGAATCCAGTGGCCAAGTGAGCAAGGGACTCACGTCTGAGCATACCCTGCCAACTTAGGGCTAACAAAGCGATACAAAAGGGGATGACGGACGGAACGTTTGAGCAAATCAAACACTCACCCCCAGTCAACTGATCTGGGTTTAATCCATCAGCATTCTTTAGCTCACTCAGCCACCCCAGTTCAGACATGGCCATATGCAAATCAGTATGACCCTGTGCCTCATGGGAACAGTCCAGACCGAACTGCCAAGCCATGTCTTCCCTGGACCGGAAACAAGCATCCTGGGACCGGTTTCGGATTCATAATCCTCATCAGCCAGGCTATCTTGAATCCAGTGGCCAAGTGAGCAAGGGACTCACGTCTGAGCATACCCTGCCAACTTAGGGCGAACAAAGCGATACAAAAGGGGATGATGGATAGAACGTTTGAGCAAATCAAACACTCACCCCCAATCAACTGATCTGGGTTTAATCTATCACCATTCTTTAGCTCACTCAGCCACCCCAGTTCAGACATGGCCAAATGCAAATCAGTCTGACCCTGTGCCTCATGGGAACAGTCCAGCCCGAACTGCCAAGCCATGTCTTCCCTGGACCGGAAACAAGCATCCTGGGACAGGTTTCGGATTCATAATCCTCATCAGCCAGGCTATCTTGAATCCAGTGGCCAAGTGAGCAAGGGACTCACGTCTGAGCATACCCTGCCAACTTAGGGCGAACAAAGCTTTACCAAAGGGGATGACAGATGGAACGTTTGAGCAAATCAAACACTCCCCCCAGTCAACTGATCTGGGTTTAATCCATCACCATTCTTTAGCTCACTCAGCCACCCCAGTTCAGACATGGCCATATGCAAATCAGTCTGACCCTGTGCCTCATGGGAACAGTCCAGCCCGAACTGCCAAGCGAGGTCTTCCCTGGACCGGAAACAAGCCTGCTGGGACCGGTTTCGGATTCATAATCCTCATCAGCCAGGCTATCTTGAATCCAGTGGCCAAGTGAGCAAGGGTCTCACGTCTGAGCTTACCCTGCCAACTTAGGGCGAACAAAGCGATACAAAAGGGGATGACGGACGGAATGTTTGAGCAAATCAAACACTCACCCCCAATGAACTGATCTGGGTTTTAATCCATCACCATTCTTTAGCTCACTCAGCCACCCCAGTTCAGACATGGCCATATGCAAATCAGTCTGACCCTGTTCCTCATGGGAACAGTCCAGCCCGAACTGCCAAGCCATGTCTTCCCTGGACAGGAAACAAGCATCCTGGGACTGGTTTCGGATTCATAATCCTCATCAGCCAGGCTATCTTAAATCCAGTGGTCAAGTGAGCAACGGACTCACGTCTGAGCATACCCTGCCAACTTAGTGCAAACAAATCGATACAAAAGGGGATGACAGACGGAACGTTTGAGCAAGATAAACACTCACCCCCAGTCAACTGATCTGGGTTTAATCCATCGCCATTCTTTAGCTCACTCAGCCACCCCAGTTCAGACATGGCCATATGCAAATCAGTCTGACCCTGTGCGTCATGGGAACAGTCCAGCCCGAACTGCCAAGCCATGTCTTCCCTGGACCAGAAACACGCATCCTGGGACCGGTTTCGGATTCATAATCCTCATCAGCCAGGCTATCTTGAATCCAGTGGCCAAGTGAGCAAGGGTCTCACTTCTGAGCTTACCCTGCCAACTTAGGGCGAACAAATCGATACAAAAGGGGATGACGGACGGAATGTTTGAGCAAATCAAACACTCACCCCCAATCAACTGATCTGGGTTTTAATCCATCACCATTCTTTAGCTCACTCAGCCACCCCAGTTCAGACATGGCCAAATGCAAATCAGTCTGACCCTGTGCCTCATGGGAACAGTCCAGCCCGAACTGCCAAGCCATGTCTTCCCTGGACAGGAAACAAGCATCCTGGGACTGGTTTCGGATTCATAATCCTCATCAGCCAGGCTATCTTGAATCCAGTGGCCAAGTGAGCAAGGGACTCACGTCTGAGCATACCCTGCCAACTTAGGGCTAACAAAGCGATACAAAAGGGGATGACGGACGGAACGTTTGAGCAAATCAAACACTCACCCCCAGTCAACTGATCTGGGTTTAATCCATCAGCATTCTTTAGCTCACTCAGCCACCCCAGTTCAGACATGGCCATATGCAAATCAGTATGACCCTGTGCCTCATGGGAACAGTCCAGACCGAACTGCCAAGCCATGTCTTCCCTGGACCGGAAACAAGCATCCTGGGACCGGTTTCGGATTCATAATCCTCATCAGCCAGGCTATCTTGAATCCAGTGGCCAAGTGAGCAAGGGACTCACGTCTGAGCATACCCTGCCAACTTAAGGCGAACAAAGCTATACAAAAGGGGATGACAGACGGAACGTTTGAGCAAATCAAACACTCACCCCCAGTCAACTGATCTGGGTTTAATCTATCACCATTCTTTAGCTCACTCAGCCACCCCAGTTCAGACATGGCCAAATGCAAATCAGTCTGACCCTGTGCCTCATGGGAACAGTCCAGCCCGAACTGCCAAGCCATGTCTTCCCTGGACCGGAAACAAGCATCCTGGGACAGGTTTCGGATTCATAATCCTCATCAGCCAGGCTATTTTGAATCCAGTGGCCAAGTGAGCAAGGGACTCATGTCTGAGCATACCCTGCCAACTTAGGGCGAACAAAGCTATACCAAAGGGGATGACAGACGGAACGTTTGAGCAAATCAAACACTCCCCCCAGTCAACTGATCTGGGTTTAATCCATCACCAATCTTTAGCTCACTCAGCCACCCCAGTTCAGACATGGCCATATGCAAATCAGTCTGACCCTGTGCCTCATGGGAACAGTCCAGCCCGAACTGCCAAGCGAGGTCTTCCCTGGACCGGAAACAAGCCTGCTGGGACCGGTTTCGGATTCATAATCCTCATCAGCCAGGCTATCTTGAATCCAGTGGCCAAGTGAGCAAGGGTCTCACGTCTGAGCTTACCCTGCCAACTTAGGGCGAACAAAGCGATACAAAAGGGGATGACGGACGGAATGTTTGAGCAAATCAAACACTCACCCCCAATTAACTGATCTGGGTTTTAATCCATCACCATTCTTTAGCTCACTCAGCCACCCCAGTTCAGACATGGCCATATGCAAATCAGTCTGACCCTGTTCCTCATGGGAACAGTCCAGCCCGAACTGCCAAGCCATGTCTTCCCTGGACAGGAAACAAGCATCCTGGGACTGGTTTCGGATTCATAATCCTCATCAGCCAGGCTATCTTAAATCCAGTGGTCAAGTGAGCAACGGACTCACGTCTGAGCATACCCTGCCAACTTAGTGCAAACAAATCGATACAAAAGGGGATGACAGACGGAACGTTTGAGCAAGATAAACACTCACCCCCAGTCAACTGATCTGGGTTTAATCCATCGCCATTCTTTAGCTCACTCAGCCACCCCAGTTCAGACATGGCCATATGCAAATCAGTCTGACCCTGTGCGTCATGGGAACAGTCCAGCCCGAACTGCCAAGCCATGTCTTCCCTGGACCGGAAACACGCATCCTGGGACCGGTTTCGGATTCATAATCCTCATCAGCCAGGCTATCTTGAATCCAGTGGCCAAGTGAGCAAGGGTCTCACTTCTGAGCTTACCCTGCCAACTTAGGGCGAACAAATCGATACAAAAGGGGATGACGGACGGAATGTTTGAGCAAATCAAACACTCACCCCCAATCAACTGATCTGGGTTTTAATCCATCACCATTCTTTAGCTCACTCAGCCACCCCAGTTCAGACATGGCCAAATGCAAATCAGTATGACCCTGTGCCTCATGGGAATAGTCCAGCCCGAACTGCCAAGCCATGTCTTCCCTGGACAGGAAACAAGCATCCTGGGACTGGTTTCGGATTCATAATCCTCATCAGCCAGGCTATCTTGAATCCAGTGGCCAAGTGAGCAAGGGACTCACGTCTGAGCATACCCTGCCAACTTAGGGCTAACAAAGCGATACAAAAGGGGATGACGGACGGAACGTTTGAGCAAATCAAACACTCACCCCCAGTCAACTGATTTGGGTTTAATCCATCACCATTCTTTAGCTCACTCAGCCACCCCAGTTCAGACATGGCCATATGCAAATCAGTATGACCCTGTGCCTCATGGGAACAGTCCAGACCGAACTGCCAAGCCATGTCTTCCCTGGACCGGAAACAAGCATCCTGGGACCGGTTTCGGATTCATAATCCTCATCAGCCAGGCTATCTTGAATCCAGAGTCCAAGTGAGCAAGGGACTCACGTCTGAGCATACCCTGCCAACTTAAGGCGAACAAAGCTATACAAAAAGGGATGACAGACGGAACGTTTGAGCAAATCAAACACTCACCCCCAGTCAACTGATCTGGGTTTAATCTATCACCATTCTTTAGCTCACTCAGCCACCCCAGTTCAGACATGGCCAAATGCAAATCAGTCTGACCCTGTGCCTCATGGGAACAGTCCAGCCCGAACTGCCAAGCGAGGTCTTCCCTGGACCGGAAACAAGCCTGCTGGGACCGGTTTCGGATTCATAATCCTCATCAGCCAGGCTATCTTGAATCCAGTGGCCAAGTGAGCAAGGGTCTCACGTCTGAGCTTACCCTGCCAACTTAGGGCGAACAAAGCGATACAAAAGGGGATGACGGACGGAATGTTTGAGCAAATCAAACACTCACCCCCAATGAACTGATCTGGGTTTTAATCCATCACCATTCTTTAGCTCACTCAGCCACCCCAGTTCAGACATGGCCATATGCAAATCAGTCTGACCCTGTTCCTCATGGGAACAGTCCAGCCCGAACTGCCAAGCCATGTCTTCCCTGGACAGGAAACAAGCATCCTGGGACTGGTTTCGGATTCATAATCCTCATCAGCCAGGCTATCTTAAATCCAGTGGTCAAGTGAGCAACGGACTCACGTCTGAGCATACCCTGCCAACTTAGTGCAAACAAATCGATACAAAAGGGGATGACAGACGGAACGTTTGAGCAAGATAAACACTCACCCCCAGTCAACTGATCTGGGTTTAATCCATCGCCATTCTTTAGCTCACTCAGCCACCCCAGTTCAGACATGGCCATATGCAAATCAGTCTGACCCTGTGCGTCATGGGAACAGTCCAGCCCGAACTGCCAAGCCATGTCTTCCCTGCACCGGAAACACGCATCCTGGGACCGGTTTCGGATTCATAATCCTCATCAGCCAGGCTATCTTGAATCCAGTGGCCAAGTGAACAAGGGTCTCACTTCTGAGCTTACCCTGCCAACTTAGGGCGAACAAATCGATACAAAAGGGGATGACGGACGGAATGTTTGAGCAAATCAAACACTCACCCCCAATCAACTGATCTGGGTTTTAATCCATCACCATTCTTTAGCTCACTCAGCCACCCCAGTTCAGACATGGCCAAATGCAAATCAGTCTGACCCTGTGCCTCATGGGAACAGTCCAGCCCGAACTGCCAAGCCATGTCTTCCCTGGACAGGAAACAAGCATCCTGGGACTGGTTTCGGATTCATAATCCTCATCAGCCAGGCTATCTTGAATCCAGTGGCCAAGTGAGCAAGGGACTCACGTCTGAGCATACCCTGCCAACTTAGGGCTAACAAAGCGATACAAAAGGGGATGACGGACGGAAGGTTTGAGCAAATCAAACACTCACCCCCAGTCAACTGATCTGGGTTTAATCCATCACCATTCTTTAGCTCACTCAGCCACCCCAGTTCAGACATGGCCATATGCAAATCAGTATGACCCTGTGCCTCATGGGAACAGTCCAGACCGAACTGCCAAGCCATGTCTTCCCTGGACCGGAAACAAGCATCCTGGGACCGGTTTCGGATTCATAATCCTCATCAGCCAGGCTATCTTGAATCCGGTGGCCAAGTGAGCAAGGGACTCACGTCTGAGCATACCCTGCCAACTTAGGGCGAACAAAGCGATACAAAAGGGGATGATGGATAGAACGTTTGAGCAAATCAAACACTCACCCCCAATCAACTGATCTGGGTTTAATCTATCACCATTCTTTAGCTCACTCAGCCACCCCAGTTCAGACATGGCCAAATGCAAATCAGTCTGACCCTGTGCCTCATGGGAACAGTCCAGCCCGAACTGCCAAGCCATGTCTTCCCTGGACCGGAAACAAGCATCCTGGGACAGGTTTCGGATTCATAATCCTCATCAGCCAGGCTATCTTGAATCCAGTGGCCAAGTGAGCAAGGGACTCACGTCTGAGCATACCCTGCCAACTTAGGGAGAACAAAGCTATACAAAAGGGGATGACGGACGGAACGTTTGAGCAAATCAAACACTCACCCCCAGTCATCTGATCTGGGTTTAATCCATCACCATTCTTTAGCTCACTCAGCCACCCCAGTTCAGACTTGGCCATATGCAAATCAGTCTGACCCTGTGCCTCATGGGAACAGTCCAACCGGAACTGCCAAGCCATGTCTTCCCTGGACCGGAAACAAGCATCCTGGGACAGGTTTCGTACTCAGTATCCTCATCAGCCAGGCTATCTTGAATCCAGTGGCCAAGTAAGCAAGGGACTCACGTCTGAGCATACCCTGCCAACTTAGGGCGAACAAAGCGATACCAAAGGGGATGATGGACAGAACGTTTGAGCAAATCAAACACTCACCCCCAGTCAACTGATCTGGGTTTAATCCATCACCATTCTTTAGCTCACTCAGCCACCCCAGTTCAAACATGGCCATATGCAAATCAGTCTGACCCTGAGCCTCATGGGAACAGTCCAACCGGAACTGCCAAGCCATGCCTTCCCTGGACCGGAAACAAGCATCCTGGGACCGGTTTCGTATTCATAATCCTCATCAGCCAGGCTATCTTGAATCCAGTGGGCAAGTGAGCAAGGGACTCACGTCTGAGCATACCCTGCCAACTTAGGGCGAACAAAGCTATACAAAAGGGGATGACAGACGGAACGTTTGAGCAAATCAAACACTCACCCCCACTCAACTGATCTGGGTTTAATCCATCACCATTCTTTAGCTCACTCAGCCACCCCAGTTCAAACATGGCCATATGCAAATCAGTCTGACCCTGTGCCTCATGGGAACAGTCCAGCCCGAACTGCCAAGCCATGTCTTCCCTGGACCAGAAAAAAGCATCCTGGGACCGGTTTCGGATTCATAATCCTCATCAGCCAGGCTATCTTGAATCCAGTGGGCAAGTGAGCAAGGGAGTCACGTCTGAGCATACTCTGCCAACTTAGGGCGATCAAAGCGATACAAAAGGGGATGATAGACAGAACGTTTGAGCAAATCAAACACTCACCCCAATCAACTGATCTGGGTTTAATCTATCACCATTCTTTACCTCACACAGCCACCCCAGTTCAGACAAGGACAAATGCAAATCAGTCTGACCCTGTGCCTCATGGGAACAGTCCAGCCCGAACTGCCAAGCCATGTCTTCCGTGGACCGGAAACAACCACCCTGGAACAGGTTTCGGATTCATAATCCTTATCAGCCAGGCTATCTTGAATCCAGTGGCCAAGTGAGCAAGGGACTCACGTCTGAGCATACCCTGCCAACTTAGGGCGAACAAAGCTATATAAAAAGGGGATGACAGACGGAACGTTTGAGCAAATCAAACACTCACCCCCAGTCAACTGATCTGGGTTTAATCCATCACCATTCTTTAGCTCACTCAGCCAACCCAGTTCAAACATGGCCATATGCAAATCAGTCTGACCCTGTGCCTCATGGGAACAGTCCAACCGGAACTGCCAAGCCATGTCTTCCCTGGACCAGAAACAAGCATCCTGGGACCGGTTTCGGATTCATAATCCGCATCAGCCAGGCTATCTTGAATCCAGTTGCCAAGTGAGCAAGGGACTCACGTCTGAGCATACCCTGCCAACTTAGGGCGAACAAAAATATACAAAAGGGGATGATGGACAGAACGTTTGAGCAAATCAAACACTCACCCCCAATAAACTGATCTGGGTTTAATCTATCACCATTCTTTAGCTCACTCAGCCACCCCAGTTCAGACATGGCCAAATGCAAATCAGTCTGACCCTGTGCCTCATGGGAACAGTCCAGCCCGAACTGCCAAGCCATGTCTTCCCTGGACCGGAAACAAGCATCCTGGGACAGGTTTCGGATTCATAATCCTTATCAGCCAGGCTATTTTGAATCCAGTGGCCAAGTGAGCAAGGGACTCACGTCGGAGCATACCCTGCCAACTTAGGGCAAACAAATCGATACAAAAGGGGATGACAGACGGAACGTTTGAGCAAGATAAACACTCACCCCCAGTCAACTGATCTGGGTTTAATCCATCACCATTCTTTAGCTCACTCAGCCACCCCAGTTCAGACATGGCCATATGCAAATCAGTCTGACCCTGTGCGTCATGGGAACAGTCCAGCCCGAACTGCCAAGCCATGTCTTCCCTGGACCTGAAACACGCATACTGGGACCGGTTTCGGATTCATAATCCTCATCAGCCAGGCTATCTTGAATCCAGTGGCCAAGTGAGCAAGGGTCTCACTTCTGAGCTTACCCTGCCAACTTAGGGCGAACAAATCGATACAAAAGGGGATGACGGACGGAATGTTTGAGCAAATCAAACACTCACCCCCAATCAACTGATCTGGGTTTTAATCCATCACCATTCTTTAGCTCACTCAGCCACCCCAGTTCAGACATGGCCAAATGCAAATCAGTCTGACCCTGTGCCTCATGGGAACAGTCCAGCCCGAACTGCCAAGCCATGTCTTCCCTGGACAGGAAACAAGCATCCTGGGACTGGTTTCGGATTCATAATCCTCATCAGCCAGGCTATCTTGAATCCAGTGGCCAAGTGAGCAAGGGACTCACGTCTGAGCATACCCTGCCAACTTAGGGCTAACAAAGCGATACAAAAGGGGATGACGGACGGAACGTTTGAGCAAATCAAACACTCACCCCCAGTCAACTGATCTGGGTTTAATCCATCACCATTCTTTAGCTCACTCAGCCACCCCAGTTCAGACATGGCCATATGCAAATCAGTATGACCCTGTGCCTCATGGGAACAGTCCAGACCGAACTGCCAAGCCATGTCTTCCCTGGACCGGAAACAAGCATCCTGGGACCGGTTTCGGATTCATAATCCTCATCAGCCAGGCTATCTTGAATCCGGTGGCCAAGTGAGCAAGGGACTAACGTCTGAGCATACCCTGCCAACTTAGGGCGAACAAAGCGATACAAAAGGGGATGATGGATAGAACGTTTGAGCAAATCAAACACTCACCCCCAATCAACTGATCTGGGTTTAATCTATCACCATTCTTTAGCTCACTCAGCCACCCCAGTTCAGACATGGCCAAATGCAAATCAGTCTGACCCTGTGCCTCATGGGAACAGTCCAGCCCGAACTGCCAAGCCATGTCTTCCCTGGACCGGAAACAGGCATCCTGGGACAGGTTTCGGATTCATAATCCTCATCAGCCAGGCTATCTTGAATCCAGTGGCCAAGTGAGCAAGGGACTCACGTCTGAGCATACCCTGCCAACTTAGGGAGAACAAAGCTATACAAAAGGGGATGACGGACGGAACGGTTGAGCAAATCAAACACTCACCCCCAGTCATCTGATCTGGGTTTAATCCATCACCATTCTTTAGCTCACTCAGCCACCCCAGTTCAGACTTGGCCATATGCAAATCAGTCTGAACCTGTGCTTCATGGGAACAGTCCAACCGGAACTGCCAAGCCATGTCTTCCCTGGACCAGAAACAAGCATCCTGGGACAGGTTTCGTATTCAGAATCCTCATCAGCCAGGCTATCTTGAATCCAGTGGCCAAGTGAGCAAGGGACTCACGTCTGAGCATACCCTGCCAACTTAGGGCGAACAAAGCGATACAAAAGGGGATGATGGACAGAACGTTTGAGCAAATCAAACACTCACCCCCAGTCAACTGATCTGGGTTTAATCCATCACCATTCTTTAGCTCACTCAGCCACCCCAGTTCAAACATGGCCATATGCAAATCAGTCTGACCCTGTGCCTCATGGGAACAGTCCAACCGGAACTGCCAAGCCATGCCTTCCCTGGACCGGAAACAAGCATCCTGGGACCGGTTTCTGATTCATAATCCTCATCAGCCAGGCTATCTTGAATCCAGTGGGCAAGTGAGCAAGGGACTCACGTCTGAGCATACCCTGCCAACTTAGGGCGAACAAAGCTATAAAAAAGGGGATGACAGACGGAACGTTTGAGCAAATCAAACACTCACCCCCAGTCAACTGATCTGGGTTTAATCCATCACCATTCTTTAGCTCACTCAGCCACCCCAGTACAAACATGGCCATATGCAAATCAGTCTGACCCTGTGCCTCATGGGAACAGTCCAGCCCGAACTGCCAAGCCATGTCTTCCCTGGACCAGAAACAAGCATCCTGGGACCGGTTCGGATTCATAATCCTCATCAGCCAGGCTATCTTGAATCCAGTGGGCAAGTGAGCAAGGGAGTCACGTCTGAGCATACTCTGCCAACTTAGGGCGAACAAAGCGATACAAAAGGGGATGATGGACAGAACGTTTGAGCAAATCAAACACTCACCCCCAATCAACTGATCTGGGTTTAATCTATCACCATTCTTTAGCTCACACAGCCACCCCAGTTCAGACAAGGACAAATGCAAATCAGTCTGACCCTGTGCCTCATGGGAACAGTGCAGCCCGAACTGCCAAGCCATGTCTTCCGTGGACTGGAAACAACCACCCTGGAACAGGGTTCGGATTCATAATCCTCATCAGCCAGGCTATCTTGAATCCAGTGGCCAAGTGAGCAAGGGACTCACGTCTGAGCATACCCTGCCAACTTAGGGCGAACAAAGCTATATAAAAAGGGGATGACAGACGGAACGTTTGAGCAAATCAAACACTCACCCCCAGTCAACTGATCTGGGTTTAATCCATCACCATTCTTTAGCTCACTCAGCCACCCCAGTTCAAACATGGCCATATGCAAATCAATCTGACCCTGTGCCTCATGGGAACAGTCCAACCGGAACTGCCAAGCATCCTGGGACCGTTTTCGGATTCATAATCCTCATCAGCCAGCTATCTTGAATCCAGTGGGCAAGTGAGCAAGGGACTCACGTCTGAGCATACCCTGCCAACTTAGGGCGAACAAAGCTATACAAAAGGGGATGACAGACGGAACGTTTGAGCAAATCAAACACTCACCCCCAGTCAACTGATATGGGTTTAATCCATCACCATTCTTTAGCTCACTCAGCCACCCAAGTTCAGACATGGCCATATGCAAATCAGACTGACCCTGTGCCTCATGGGAACAGTCCAGCCCGAACTGCCAAGCCATGTCTTCCCTGGACCGGAAACAAGCATCCTGGGACAGGTTTCGGATTCATAATCCTCATCACCCAGGCTATCTTGAATCCAGTGGCCAAGTGAGCAAATGACTCACGTCTGAGCATTCCCTGCCAACTTAGGGAGAACAAAGCTATACAAAAGGGGATGACGGACGGAACGTTTGAGCAAATCAAACACTCACCCCCAGTCATCTGATCTGGGTTTAATCCATCACCATTCTTTAGCTCACTCAGCCACCGCAGTTCAGACTTGGCCATATGCAAATCAGTCTGAACCTGTGCCTCATGGGAACAGTCCAACCGGAACTGCCAAGCCATGTCTTCCCTGGACCGGAAACAAGCATCCTGGGACAGGTTTCGTATTCAGAATCCTCATCAGCCAGGCTATCTTGAATCCAGTGGCCAAGTGAGCAAGGGACTCACGTCTGAGCATACCCTGCCAACTTAGGGCGAACAAAGCGATACAAAAGGGGATGATGGACAGAACGTTTGAGCAAATCAAACACTCACCCCCAGTCAACTGATCTGGGTTTCATCCATCACCATTCTTTAGCTCACTCAGCCACCCCAGTTCAAACATGGCCATATGCAAATCAGTCTGACCCTGTGCCTCATGGGAACAGTCCAACCGGAACTGCCAAGCCATGCCTTCCCTGGACCGGAAACAAGCATCCTGGGACCGGTTTCGTATTCAGAATCCTCATCAGCCAGGCTATCTTGAATCCAGTGGGCAAGTGAGCAAGGGACTCACGTCTGAGCATACCCTGCCAACTTAGGGCGAACAAAGCTATACAAAAGGGGATGACAGATGGAACGTTTGAGCAAATCAAACACTCACCCCCAGTCAACTGATCTGGGTTTAATCCATCACCATTCTTTAGCTCACTCAGCCACCCCAGTACAAACATGGCCATATGCAAATCAGTCTGACCCTGTGCCTCATGGGAACAGTCCAGCCCGAACTGCCAAGCCATGTCTTCCCTGGACCAGAAACAAGCATCCTGGGACCGGTTCGGATTCATAATCCTCATCAGCCAGGCTATCTTGAATCCAGTGGGCAAGTGAGCAAGGGAGTCACGTCTGAGCATACTCTGCCAACTTAGGGCGAACAAAGCGATACAAAAGGGGATGATGGACAGAACGTTTGAGCAAATCAAACACTCACCCCCAATCAACTGATCTGGGTTTAATCTATCACCATTCTTTAGCTCACACAGCCACCCCAGTTCAGACAAGGACAAATGCAAATCAGTCTGACCCTGTGCCTCATGGGAACAGTCCAGCCCGAACTGCCAAGCCATGTCTTCCGTGGACCGGAAACAACCACCCTGGAACAGGGTTCGGATTCATAATCCTCATCAGCCAGGCTATCTTGAATCCAGTGGCCAAGTGAGCAAGGGACTCACGAATGAGCATACCCTGCCAACTTAGGGTGAACAAAGCTATATAAAAAGGGGATGACAGACGGAACGTTTGAGCAAATCAAACACTCACCCCCAGTCAACTGATCTGGGTTTAATCCATCACCATTCTTTAGCTCACTCAGCCACCCCAGTTCAAACATGGCCATATGCAAATCAATCTGACCCTGTGCCTCATGGGAACAGTCCAACCGGAACTGCCAAGCCATGTCTTCCCTGGACCGGAAACAAGCATCCTGGGACCGTTTTCGGATTCATAATCCTCATCAGCCAGCTATCTTGAATCCAGTGGGCAAGTGAGCAAGGGACTCACGTCTGAGCATACCCTGCCAACTTAGGGCGAACAAAGCTATACAAAAGGGGATGACAGACGGAACGTTTGAGCAAATCAAACACTCACCCCCAGTCAACTGATATGGGTTTAATCCATCACCATTCTTTAGCTCACTCAGCCACCCAAGTTCAGACATGGCCATATGCAAATCAGACTGACCCTGTGCCTCATGGGAACAGTCCAGCCCGAACTGCCAAGCCATGTCTTCCCTGGACCGGAAACAAGCATCCTGGGACCGGTTTCCGATTCATAATCCTCATCAGCAAGGCTATCTTGAATCCAGTGGCCAAGTGAGCAAGGGACTCACGTCTGAGCATACCCTGCCAACTTAGGGCGAACAAAGCGATATAAAAGGGGATGACGGACAGAACGTTTGAGCAAATCAAACACTCACCCCCAGTCAACTGATCTGGGTTTAATCCATCACCATTCTTTAGCTCACTCAGCCACCCCAGTTCAAACATGGCCATAGGCAAATCAGTCTGACCCTGTGCCTCATGGGGACTGCCAATCCATGCCTTCCCTGGACCGGAAACAAGCATCCTGGGACCGGTTTCGGATTCAGAATCCTCATCAGCCAGGCTATCCTGAATCCAGTGGCCAAGTGAGCAAGGGACTCACGTCTGAGCATACCCTGCCAACTTAGGGCGAACAAAGCGATACAAAAGGGGATGATGGACAGAACGTTTGAGCAAATCAAACACTCACCCCCAGTCAACTGATCTGAGTTTAATCCATCACCATTCTTTAGCTCACTCAGCCACCCCAGTTCAAACATGGCCATATGCAAATCAGTCTGACCCTGTGCCTCATGGGAACAGTCCAACCGGAACTGCCAAGCCATGCCTTCCCTGGACCGGAAACAAGCATCCTGGGACCGGTTTCGTATTCAGAATCCTCATCAGCCAGGCTATCTTGAATCCAGTGGCCAAGTGAGCAAGGCACTCACGTCTAAGCATACCCTGCCAACTTAGGGCGAACAAAGCGATACAAAAGGGGATGATGGACAGAACGTTTGAGCAAATCAAACACTCACCCCCAGTCAACTGATCTGGGTTTAATCCATCACCATTCTTTAGCTCACTCAGCCACCCCAGTTCAAACATGGCCATATGCAAATCAGTCTGACCCTGTGCCTCATGGGAACAGTCCAACCGGAACTGCCAAGCCATGCCTTCCCTGGACCGGAAACAAGCATCCTGGGACCGGTTTCGGATTCATAATCCTCATCAGCCAGGCTATCTTGAATCCAGTGGGCAAGTGAGCAAGGGACTCACGTCTGAGCATACCCTGCCAACTTAGGGTGAACAAAGCTATACAAAAGGGGATGACAGATGGAACGTTTGAGCAAATCAAAAACTCACCCCCAGTCAACTGATCTGGGTTTAATCCATCACCATTCTTTAGCTCACTCAGCCACCCCAGTTCAAACATGGCCATATGCAAATCAGTCTGACCCTGTGCCTCATGGGAACAGTCCAGCCCGAACTGCCAAGCCATGTCTTCCCTGGACCGGAAACAAGCATCCTGGGACCGGTTTTGGATTCATAATCCTCATCAGCCAGGCTATCTTGAATCCAGTGGCCAAGTGAACAAGGGACTCACGTCTGAGCATACCCTGCCATCTTAGGGCGAACAAAGCGATACAAAAGGGGATGATGAACAGAACGTTTGAGCAAATCAAACACTCACCCCCAATCAACTGATCTGGGTTTATTCTATCACCATTCTTTAGCTCACTCAGCCACCCCAGTTCAGACATGGCCAAATGCAAATCAGTCTGACCCTGTGCCTCATGGGAACAGTCCAGCCCGAACTGCCAAGCCATGTCTTCCCTGGACCGGAAACAAGCATCTTGGGACCGGTTTCGGATTCATAATCCTCATCAGCCAGGCTATCTTGAATCCGGTGGCCAAGTGAGCAAGGGACTCACGTCTGACCATACCCTGCCAACTTAGGGCGAACAAAGCGATACAAAAGGGGATGATGGACAGAACGTTTGAGCAAATCAAACACTCACCCCCAATCAACTGATCTGGGTTTTAGTCTATCACCATTCTTTAGCTCACTCAGCCACCCCAGTTCAGACATGGCCTAATGCAAATCAGTCTGACCCTGTGCCTCATGGGAACAGTCCAGTCCGAACTGCCAAGCCACGTCTTCCCTGGACCGGAAACAAGCATCCTGGGACAGGTTTCGGATTCATAATCCTCATCAGCCAGGCTATCTTGAATCCAGTGGCCAAGTGAGCAAGGGACTCACGTCTGAGCATACCCTGCCAACTTAGGGCGAACAAAGCTATACAAAAGGGGATGACAGACGGAAAGTTTGAGCAAATCAAACACTCACCCCCAGTCAACTGATCTGGGTTTAATCCATCACCATTCTTTAGCTCACTCTGCCACCCCAGTTCAAACATGGCCATATGCAAATGAGTCTGACCCTGTGCCTCATGGGAACAGTCCAGCCCGAACTGCCAAGCCATGTCTTCCCTGGACCGGAAACAAGCATGCTGGGACCGGTTTCCGATTCAAAATCCTCATCACCCAGGCTATCTTGAATCCAGTGGCCAAGTGAGCAAGGGACTCACGTCTGAGCATACCCTGCCAACTTAGTGCAAACAAATCGATACAAAAGGGGATGAAAGACGGAACGTTTGAGCAAATCAAACACTCACCCCCAGTCAACTGATCTGGGTTTAATCCATCACCATTCTTTAGCTCACTCAGCCACCCCAGTTCAGACATGGCCATATGCAAATCAGTCTGACCCTGTGCGTTATGGGAACAGTCCAGCCCGAACTTCCAAGCCATGTCTTCCCTGGACCGGAAACAAGCATCCTGGGACCGGATTCGGATTCATAATCCTCATCAGCCAGGCTATCTTGAATCCAGTGGCCAAGTGAGCAAGGGACTACGTCTGAGCATACCCTGCCAACTTAGGGCGAACAAAGCGATATAAAAGGGGATGACGGACGGAACGAATGAGCAAATCAAACACTCACCCCCAGTCAACTGATCTGGGTTTAATCCATCACCATTCTTTAGCTCACTCAGCCACCCCAGTTCAAACATGGCCATATGCAAATCAGTCTGACCCTGTGCCTCATGGGAACTGCCAATCCATGCCTTCCCTGGACCGGAAACAAGCATCCTGGGACCGGTTTCGGATTCATAATCCTCATCAGCCAGGCTATCTTGAATCCAGTGGGCAAGTGAGCAAGGGACTCACGTCTGAGCATACCCTGCCAACTTAGGGTGAACAAAGCTATAAAAAAGCGGATGACAGATGGAACGTTTGAGCAAATCAAACACTCACCCCCAGTCAACTGATCTGGGTTTAATCCATCACCATTCTTTAGCTCACTCAGCCACCCCAGTTCAAACATGTCCATATGCAAATCAGTCTGACCCTGTGCCTCATGGGAACAGTCCAGCCCGAACTGCCAAGCCATGTCTTCCCTGGACCGGAAACAAGCATCCTGGGACCGGTTTCGGATTCATAATCCTCATCAGCCAGGCTATCTTGAATCCAGTGGCCAAGTGAACAAGGGACTCACTTCTGAGCATACCCTGCCATCTTAGGGCGAACAAAGCGATACAAAAGGGGATGATGAACAGAACGTTTGAGCAAATCAAACACTCACCCCCAATCAACTGATCTGGGTTTAATCTATCACCATTCTTTAGCTCACTCAGCCACCCCAGTTCAGACATGGCCAAATGCAAATCAGTCTGACCCTGTGCCTCATGGGAACAGTCCAACCATAACTGCCAAGCCATGTCTTCCCTGGACCGGAAACAAGCATCCTGGGACAGGTTTCGGATTCATAATCCTCATCAGCCAGGCTATCTTGAATCCAGTGGCCAAGTGAGCAAGGGACGCACGTCTGAGCATACCCTGCCAACTTAGGGCGAACAAAGCGATACAAAACGGGGATGACGGACGGAACGTTTGAGCAAATCAAACACTCACCCCCAGTCAACTGATCTGGGTTTAATCCATCACCATTCTTTAGCTCACTCAGCCACCCCAGTTCAGATATGGCCATATGCAAATCAGTATGACCCTGTGCCTCATGGGAACAGTCCAGCCCGAACTGCCAAGCCATGTCTTCCCTGGACTGGAAACAAGAATCCTGGGACCGGTTTCGGATTCATAATCCTCATCAGCCAGGCTATCTTGAATCCGGTGGCCAAGTGAGCAAGGGACTCACGTCTGACCATACCCTGCCAACTTAGGGCGAACAAAGCGATACAAAAGGGGATGATGGACAGAACGTTTGAGCAAATCAAACACTCACCCCCAATCAACTGATCTGGGTTTAATCTATCACCATTCTTTAGCTCACTCAGCCACCCCAGTTCAAACATGGCCATATGCAAATCAGTCTGACCCTGTGGCTCATGGGAACAGTCCAACCGGAACTTCCAAGCCATGCCTTCCCTGGACCGGAAACAAGCATCCTGGGACCGGTTTCGGATTCATAATCCTCATCAGCCAGGCTATCTTGAATCCAGTGGGCAAGTGAGCAAGGGACTCACGTCTGAGCAGACCCTGCCAACTTAGAGCGAACTAAGCTATACAAAAGGGGATGACAGACGGAATGTTTGAGCAAATCAAACACTCACCCCCAGTCAACTGATCTGGGTTTAATCCATCACCATTCTTTAGCTCACTCAGCCACCCCAGTTCAAACATGGCCATATGCAAATCAGTCTGACCCTGTGCCTCATGGGATCAGTCCAGCCCGAACTGCCAAGCCATGTCTTCCCTGGACCGGAAACAAGCATCCTGGGACCGGTTTCGGATTCATAATCCTCAATCAGCCAGGCTATCTTGAATCCAGTGGCCAAGTGAGCAAGGGACTCACTTCTGAGCATACCCTGCCAACTTAGGGCGAACAAAGCGATACAAAAGGGGATGATGGACAGAACGTTTGAGCGAATCAAACACTCACCCCCAGTCAACTGATCTGGGTTTAATCCATCACCATTCTTTAGCTCACTCAGCCACCCCAGTTCAAACATGGCCATATGCAAATCAGTCTGACCCTGTGCCTCATGGGAACAGTCCAACCGGAACTGCCAAGCCGTGTCTTCCCTGGACCGGAAACAAGCATCCTGGGACCGGTTTCGGATTCATAATCCTCATCAGCGAGGCTATCTTGAATCCAGTGGGCAAGTGAGCAAGGGACTCACGTCTGAGCATACCCTGCCAACTTAGGGCGAACAAAGCTATACAAAAGGTGATGACAGATGGAACGTTTGAGCAAATCAAACACTCACCCCCAGTCAACTGATCTGGGTTTAATCCATCACCATTCTTTAACTCACTCAGCCACCCCAGTTCAGATATGGCCATATGCAAATCAGTCTGACCCTGTGCCTCATGGGAACAGTCCAGCCCGAACTGCCAAGCCATGTCTTCCCTGGACTGGAAACAAGCATGCTGGGACCGGTTTCGGATTCATAATCCTCATCACCCAGGCTATCTTGAATCCAGTGGCCAAGTGAGCAAGGGACTCACGTCTGAGCATACCCTGCCAACTTAGTGCAAACAAATCGATACAAAAGGGGATGACAGACGGAACGTTTGAGCAAATCAAACACTCACCCCCAGTCAACTGATCTGGGTTTAATCCTTCACCATTCTTTAGCTCACTCAGCCACCCCAGTTCATACATGGCCATATGCAAATCAGTCTGACCCGGTTTGTCATGGGAACAGTCCAGCCCGAACTGCCAAGCCATGTCTTCCCTGGACCGGAAACAAGCATCCTGGGACCGGTTTCGGATTCATAATCCTCATCAGCCAGGCTATCTTGAATCCAGTGGCCAAGTGAGCAAGGGACTCACGTCTGAGCATACCCTGCCAACTTAAGGCGAACAAAGCGATACAAAAGGGGATGATGTACGGAACGTTTGAGCAAATCAAACACTCAACCCCAATCAACTGATCTAGGTTTAATCTATCACCATTCTTTAGCTCACTCAGCCACCCCAGTTCAGACATGGCCAAATGCAAATCAGTCTGACCCTGTGCCTCCTGGGAACAGTCCAACCATAACTGCCAAGCCATGTCTTCCTTGGACCGGAAACAAGCATCCTAGGACCAGTTTCGGATTCATAATCCTCATCAGCCAGGCTATCTTGAATCCAGTGGCCAAGTGAGCAAGGGACTCACGTCTGAGCATACCCTGCCAACTTAGGGCGAACAAAGCTATACAAAAGGGGATGACAGACGGAACGTTTGAGCAAATCAAACACTCACCCCCAGTCAACTGATCTGGGTTTATTCCATCACCATTCTTTAGCTCAATCAGCCACCCCAGTTCAGACATGGCCTTATGCAAATCAGTATGACCCTGTGACTCATAGGAACAGTCCAGCCCGAACTGCCAAGCCATGTCTTTCCTGGACCGGAAACAAGCATCCGGGGACCGGTTTCGGATTCATAATCCGCATCAGCCAGGCTATCTTGAATCCAGTGGCCAAGTGAGCAAGGGACTCACGTCCGAGCATACCCTGCCAACTTAGGGCGAACAAAGCGATACAAAAGGGGATGATGTACGTAACGTTTGAGCAAATCAAACACTCAACCCCAATCAACTGATCTAGGTTTAATCTATCACCATTCTTTAGCTCACTCAGCCACCCCAGTTCAGACATGGCCAAATGCAAATCAGTCTGACCCTGTGCCTCCTGGGAACAGTCCAACCATAACTGCCAAGCCATGTCTTCCTTGGACCGGAAACAAGCATCCTGGGACAAGTTTCGGATTCATAATCCTCATCAGCCAGGCTATCTTGAATCCAGTGGCCAAGTGAGCAAGGGACTCACGTCTGAGCATACCCTGCCAACTTAGGGCGAACAAAGCTATACAAAAGGGGATGACAGACGGAACGTTTGAGCAAATCAAAAACAAACCCCCAGTCAACTGATCTGGGTTTAATCCATCACCATTCTTTAGCTCACTCAGCCACCCCAGTTCAAACATGGCCATATGCAAATCAGTCTGACCCTGTGCCTCATGGGAACAGTCCAGCCGGAACTGCCAAGCCATGTCCTCCCTGGACCGGAAACAAGCATCCTGGGACAGGTTTCGGATTCATAATCCTCATCAGCCAGGCTATCTTGAATCCAGTGGCCAAGTGAGCAAGGGACTCACGTCTGAGGATACCCTGCTAACTTAGGGCGAACAAAGCTATACAAAAGGGGATGACAGACGGAACGTTTGAGCAAATCAAACATTCACCCCCAGTCAACTGATCTGGGTTTAATCCATCACCATTCTTTAGCTCACTCAGCCACCCCACTTCAAACATGGCCATATGCAAATCAGCGTGACCCTGTGCCTCATGGGAACAGTCCAGCCGGAACTGCCAAGCCATGTCTTCCCTGGACCGGAAACAAGCATCCTAGGACCAGTTTCTGGCTATCAGCCTTCATCAGCCAGGATAGCTTGACTCCAGTGGCTTAGTGAGCACTGAATCCGAAACCGGTCTATTGAGAAATAGTTGGAGAAATTTCGAGGTTGGAGATATTTTAAAACCATATCTTCTATGAAGAGGTCTGCTGCTGTTCCCTTGCCCTGACCGGGACACTCAAAATAAAGACCTTCTTGCATCTAGACCCTCCTTCGTAGTCGCCCACTTATGCAGCGAGCAGTTTACTAATGGCCTGCAGTTCCGTAGGTCTGATCTTATGAGGAAGACCTCCATTGATACTGAATCCATTTGTGGTGCCAGGGAGGTGTGCACATTGGTTATGACTACCATTATATCATGTAGAGTGAGAACTCCTTGTTCCACAGGTGCTTGTGACTGAGCTTGTGGTGGCTCCGTGTGGCTGTCTGCCCCCTCCTGATGATTCTGCCAAGAGAATTTGTCTAGCTTAGGCTGATGGAAGGCATGCCCCCCGCTCTCGCCTGTCATTGCACTGGCTAAGGAACTGCAGCCCCCAAGTTCTGCCTGGTATGAGTGCTCAGATACTAACTGCCGCCTGCCTAAGGGCCTGTTCTCACTAGCGGCCTGTCGGTTTCCCCCAGTAAGCTCTCCTGGTGTGTTGCCCGAGAGTTATCTCCATGCTGGTTTTATGGGGTCGCCATGCTCCCCTCCACCAAGCCTGCATAGGAAGAAAACAGGGCATAGAGAAGTCAGTTTTTCAGAAGCGGGTCTCCACACCATGGCAACAGCACTCTGAGTTTATATGGCCTATGTCAGACTGGAAGCGGCACATGCCAGTCTTGCCCCCCGGACCTTCACCTCTTGTAGGGCCAGGCGTGGCTGTCCTGCGACTTCTGAGATATGTCTAAGCAGCCCCCACGAATATGCAGAGTTCCATGAATCAGCTGAGCGCCTGGTGGGGCCCTGTGACGCGGCCTCCCCGGGGTTTAATCGTGCTGGCAGAGCCGCTCCACAGTCCACAATTGGTCAGCGCCCTGTATCTCCTCCTCATCCCGGCTCACTGTCTGTGTGTGTTAGCTGGTGGAGGTCCGTCCCTACACCGCTCCGCCCCCTTCCAGCACAGGTCCCTCGATGAAGTTCCTCACTGCCGTCCCTCCATTCAACTAGCATTTGGATGGCAGTGTTTGGCGAAGGCGGTCTCCCACGCTTCACTTCGATGGGAGGAGTGCCTCTACTTGCTGACTCGGGCTGCTGCCTCACTGGGCCCTCCTCTCCAACAGGCCATACCTCACAGTAGGTTCAGTATGAGCAGGAGCAAGGTCGCAAGCCATCAATTTCGGAATGCAACATGGTCAGGTAGGACTACACATGGTAGAGCTGCCCTTCAGACAGATAATTGTCAAAATATGTGGGGATTCACGACGAGAGTCACAACAGCCACGTTAGTGTGCAGCCATTTTTTTCAGGTGCTCTTCATGCTTCAATTTCTAAGGTTTCTTAAATGCTAATTCCTACCTATAATGTCCCTGTAACCTTTTTTTTATTGAATTTCAATGGTTTTTTAAATGCTTTATTCCTAACTAGAATGTCCCTGTACCCTTTGATTTCATCAGTGAATTTCTAAGATTTTTTAATTGTTAATTCCTAACTACAACATTTCTATTAACCCTTACTTTATGTCATCAAATTTGTGCAGTTTACAACTGTATTTATGAACTGTGAGATCCCTGTTAATTGTAATGTTGTTGTCGTGAGTTGTGTTAAATGATACTTAAAATGGTTTTAAAAAACACTGTTGAAAGTTGTGTGTAGTGTATAAGAAATATTTTTGTTTCTGAAAAAATTAGGGGTCACATACGCGAATCTCACAAATAAGGGTGCAGTAGAAGTAACATCGCTCTTATAGTGGGTCTTTGAGCGGGTGCTTCAGAGTCTGAATGGGTCTGTCAGTGGGTCCATCACTGTCTGAGTTATACTGTAAATGGGTGCATCAATTCCGAGTGGGTCTGTGAGTGGGTGCGTCACTGTCTGAGTGGGTATGTAAGTAGGTGCATCAGTGTCTGAGTGAGTCTGTGCATTGGTCTGTCACACTCTGAATGGGTTTGTGAGTGGGTTCATCAGTGGCTGAGTGGGTCTGTGTGTGGGTGCAGCAGTGTCTGAATGGGTTTGGGAGTGAGAGTATCAGTGTCTGACTGGGTTTGTGAGTGGGTGCATTGGTGTCTGACTGGGTCTGTGAGTGGGTGTGTCACTCTCAATGGGTTTGTGCATATCAGTGTCTGAGTGGGTGTCACTCTCTCAATGAGTTTGTGTATGTGCACATCAGTGTCTGCGTGGGTCTGTGAGTGGGTACATAAGTCTGCAAGTTGGTCTGTGAGTACATGTGTGACTGTGTGTTTGGTACTGTGTGAGTCATTACATTATTGAGTGAATTGATATATTAATATGTTTTATTAATTTAGTTTAGGTAGGTCAACAACTCACCCTCAAAATTATACAGGGGTCGCGCTGAGCTCCGCGATGGGGACTGGATTGCGTCCACATGGAAAAAAAATGATTATTGACTTTCTGAACTCATTATAACTCCATTAAACACCACTACAATATATACCTGGGGACAGGGTCCTCCTATTGTGACCGCTTCAATTATTTTATTTTGTTTATATCCATCCCTTGGGAGTCTAATTCTGGAGGTTTGTGCCTCCAGTGCAGTGCTACATAGGCCTTCACTGAGCACTACAATGGTGTTGTGTCTCCATCCACGTGGAAAAAATCATTATTTATAATGTTCTGAACTAATGATAAATCTACTGAAGACCACTGCAATGTACCCCTGAGGTCAGAGTCCTCCTATCCTGACCCCTTTCATTGTTTTCTTATTTTTTATCCATCCCCTGGGACAGGTTCCTCTTCATGAAAAGACAGCCACAACTTTTTACACAGCGCGCGACCAGTCAATTACAGCACTATTCCTGGTGCATGGCGTAACTGAACGTTGGAGTTGCAAACCCTCTGCCTCCCTATACATCTATATGTGAATTTCGGATATTATCTAAAAAATAACTGAAAAGATTTACACCAAATCACAAAAAGGCAGTTCCCTGAACCAACATCTACCTTGCTGCCCTTTTTGGTGTAATTCTGTTCAGCAGTTCGAGCTGACGGCATTTCTAAATGTCATATGGGAATTGCCCGGGGAAAATGTGCGTTTAAGTCCCTCCTTGTTTTTGGCCCCCGCTTGATGGATCACCACAAAACTTTCAAGACAGCAGCTGAAGTGAGCGGGAAATTTGTTTTGACAGGTTGGGTTCCCCATCGACATTTTTAAAAATGACATCCATCTTCGAGCCCTACTCTTAGTTAATATATTGAATAGTGCAATTGCCTGTGGTCCATCCAAATCTTGGTCAAATGCAGTCATTGTCACGATCTTTAAAATGGGGACAGATGGGATACTTGTTGCTATCGCCAACAGCAAAAGTGATGGGCAGGATACTGTTGGACCACTTAGACTCCTTTTCAGCTGAGGAGGGCATCTTAACACCAGCACAGTGTGGGTTCAGATGAGGGCTGGGAACCATAGATCGGTGCCTGAATCTCCATCTCATGATTAGCAAGTATGTCCACATTAAGGATAGATGTTTATACCTCACCTCCATGAACTTTAATTCAGTATTTGACAACGTCAACAGAGGTAAATTATGGATGCAGATGCCGACTAAGGGTGCTGTCCTAAGGATTGTATGCTAACTAAATTATATGAGGATGTAGAGGACAGTGTTAGATATGGCCAAATGGAGATTGCACCCCCTCCCCATTAAGATTGAAAGGGACGTACGTCAAGGCTATGTATTCGCCTCCTTTTTGTTCAGCCTCTGTATTAATGACTTGGAGGCATTCTTGCTAGGGGTGGAGACTAATGCCCCACGGCCCAAAACAAGATGGTTTCCAGTCCTCATATATGCTAATGACTGTGTCCTCATGTCTAGAACAGGGGTTTGTTTACAGAGTTTGCTGTACAGATTTGTGGAGTACATGGATAGCTTGGGGCAAGAAACAAACAAGTTCAAGTGTTTTACAATTACATGCGGATAACCAAATTGCAAGGTGAGCCCATTCCAGTCAAGTGGAACTAAATTGCAAACTGCACTGACTTTTACATATCCAGGGATACCTTTTGATAATAAGTGCACTTGGAAAAATCAGAAATAAGTGAGGTACACACAATTTGACCAAAATAAGGCATCCATATTCAAGTTCACCAAAAAACTGGGATTCACTCCCCTTGAGGTTGCCTCTTACGGTGGTGGTATATGGGGCCTCTGCAAAGTGGCACAGCTACAGGTTAGTGAACATTGTTTTCTGTGTAAACTCCTTTGACTATATGCCATAAAGAGCTAGGCCTAGGATATCTGGGGGACATCATTAAGATAGTCCTGATAGTGTTATGGTTATCAAATTGGAGTTGATCTGAAGCAATACTTAATCACGAGCTATCTCAGATAGCTTTAACTCTTTAACTTAGATAAAGCATGTAATATCCAATAGCTACAGAACCTAAAGACCAAAATGTATTCAATTGAATACATGATTTTTTTTTATAATCCACAGAACTCAGAAATGTGATCCAAAGCACTTGCCAAAAATGAACTGCTGCCCTTTATGGTAAGCAAAAGGATGGTGGGGGCATATGAACCATTAGGAATGATTAATCGTATGGAACCATATCTATATATCATTCCTAGTACACAGATACATTACTTGATAATATTTGTCTTAACATCGTATATCTGTTGGTCTCATACCCATCACAAGCATACTGTGATAAAGATCTTGCGGTTTGCCCAGGTGACGCAACATCCAAAAATCACAGTTGCACTTTCTTTTCATTGCGACTTCTATAGAGTCTGTAGAAAAGCTATTTTAAATCAGCTGCTCAAAAACCTTCATAGTAGATCTTGCAGATCAGCTTTGCCCCAACTGCAACTATTACAGACTGAAAAGTGTGTCATACAGTATATAGGTTCATCACAGCCTCCGTAAGGCAGCCCAGAGTGGACAGAAAATAATTGCACTGTAATTACTGCACCTTACGCCGTTGCTGCTACTTTGCTGCTTGTTGTGATAGGCCTTTGGCAGTGTTTACTTGAAAAAATATTTGTTCTTATGTTTGATTTGCAAGTGATTGCAAACTATCTGGATTTGAATAGGGCCTTACAGCCTGGTTTTAATGTGTAGATATGTTTGATCGTTTTCCCCGTAAACTATCTTACTGTAATCAATGCACATTACATTTTGCTGCTACTGTTAATGTAGCACCAGGCTCTCCAAAGCATTTAAACCTGACTTTATTAGCGATTGTAAATGCTGTGGATTTTGAACATGGGTTGACCAATTTGATCCTTATTGTGTGGATATGTATTCTTAGTTCCTACCACCTAGAGTTTGCAGACAAGTTCTTCCATATCTACAACTTTCATAAATAGAATCTGTATGTTATATAGTGCATAGGATTGTCAAGTAGTTCCTATTAATAAATAGGATCTGCGCGTGTAGACAACATAAACTAAGGGATTGGTGTCAAGACAGATTCCAGACACCCCCAACAGATACGTTAGTCTTTAGACCAACAAATAATTTCTGGCAAATATTGAACATGATAACCCTTAATCCTTCAAGGTTCGTGGAAACAGTATGATACTTTTCATTGAGCCCCCCTTTTCATTTGGTCTCATAGAGATAAACAGAATAAATGAATGGGGCGTTTTCATTAAGTATTTATTGAACCAGTATCATTCTAGTAAAAAATATATGTGCTGCGACAAACATTAGACAGAAACAGATATATACGTTTGCAAGCACCAATAGAGTAAATAAAAGGTAGAATTCTACCATGGTGCTAAAACAGTGAATATATGCAGGCATGTAGATGAATAGCAATAATCAAGTGTACTCCTAAGATGCGTACCCTAGCTAAGTGTACTTAAGTGTACCTAGCATCTATTTAAGTGTGAAGCCAAGAATCCCCCTAGGAAAGAGCCAATCCCATTACCTGAAGGGAAAGAACGAAGCACCTCGTCTTGGTCTCAAGTCTGACTTACCGCAAGGGATGCCAGACCACTGCGTGCTGGAATTTCTGTAAGTAGGTACTCCAGTGCCTCATGTCAGCATGGAAGCTTCTCCTCTGGTATGCCCAGCAAAGATGTGCTGCTTATATACCCAAAATGGTACCCTCAGGGAGTCTACCTAGAATGGTACTGTGGGCCTGTCATCTACGGATGACGATAGCCATGACGTTTGTACAGAGTTGTTATACAGAAGATAGTAATCCTGCTTTGATACAAAGAATCCTCTTGCATAATAAATGAGGGTAGTTTAAAAAACACATGACATTTATTCGGCACATGACTAGGTGAAAGGTAAGCACCAGAGCCGTTATGTAGAGCAAGGTAGGACAAATGTAGGTACAGGTTGTGCATCTAACTAGGCCTATATTGGGGTACATCGGGGCTCATAGTCACAACAGGATTACCACATCCACTGCAAAAGCTGTGAAAAGTAGCTGGAAATAGTTTGATTGGAAATAACACTTTTTACACTCTTGTTGCTGGTATTTTTTTATTTCTATTTTCGTCATGCGAGCCTGGCAATGTCCTTCAAAAGAATATAGTCAAGCCCAGATATATGAGTGATTGTAATGCATGTGGATTCCGATTATGGACATTGGTGAACTGATTTTCTTCTTAAACGTGGATATGTTCTCTTATGCAGTGATTTTATTGACAGTAATTTTAAATTGTACATAATGAATTGTATTGTGCCCTTTTTTCTAGATTTTTTGCCTGGAAGTTTTACTTACATTTTGTGTCTGAAACATATATATATATATATTCACTGAAAAAACCATAGGTTATAGACCATATATAGTTAGGAATTAGCATTTAAAAAACCTTATTTTACTCACACAAAACCATTGAAATTCCATATATAGTTAGTTGCACTAACTATATATCGCGCACCCGCAATCCACTGCTGATCATGTCACATATTACATCATTCATGACATGGTCAGTGACATCACTGATGACATCACTGATGACATCTCAAATGACATCACTGATGACATCACTGATGACATCTCAAATGACATCACTGATGACTACATCCAGTGACTGTATAATTCTGTAAAGTTAAAATATGTCTTACATATTGAAGAATGAGTGGATGTATAAGTGTCTTGATGAAGGATTTAGTAGGGGCATGGCTGACTGTATGAGTGACTGATTAAATGTGTCTCACTGAGTGCATGGGTTAGTGACTAAACTGTCTTAATTTGTGCATCATTATGTCTGTTGTTCTGTAAACTGCTGCATGTGTTGATCATTAGCTATATGATTAACTGTATGGGTTATTGATTGGTTGCCCAAGCATTTGTATGGGAGACTGAGTGTGTGTCTGGGTGGCTGGGAGGTGTATGACTCTCTGCATAGATGTGTGAGCAGTTGATTGACTAGATGTATGGGTTCAAAAGTGCATGTGGAAACAGCTGTATGGGCGGTTGACTGTGTGCATGAGTGTATTGGTGAGTGAATGGATATCTCAGTGCTACATGTCAAAGTAAGTACATATGTAAAACACAGTACATGTGAGAGTTGACATATATAAATAACTGTGCATAAGAGCCAGTGAATGTGTGAGTGGCTGTATGGATCATTGTGAACTTGTATCCAGGATTGTATAAGTGAGTAAATATGTTTTAGTATATGTTTGAATAAGTAAGGTGTGTATAACTGTATAGTTGAGGAAATGGAGGTGTGATTGATTCTTTGCATAACTGACTAAGTGTCTGAGTAACTCCATGGATGAGTGACAGTCTATGAGTGTCTGTTTACACTGAGTGTATCTAAGGTTATATTAGAGTCTGAAGAGGTTCATCGTATTATCACATGAATGATGTCATCAGTGATGTGATCAGTAATGTCAAATGAGATGTCATCAGTGATGTCATTTGAGATGTCATCAGTGATGTCATCAGTGATGTCATTTGAGATGTCATCAGTGATGTCATCAGTGATGTCATTTGAGATGTCATCAGTGATGTCATCAGTGATGTCACTGACCATGTCATGAATGATGTAATATGTGACATGATCAGCAGTGGATTGCGGGTGCGCGATATATAGTTAGTGCAACTAACTATATATGGAATTTCAATGGTTTTGTGTGAGTAAAATAAGGTTTTTTAAATGCTAATTCCTAACTATATATGGTCTATAACCTATGGTTTTTTCAGTGAATTTTCAAGGTTTTGTAAATGCTAATTCCTAACTATATATGGTCTATAACCTATGGTTTTTTCAGTGAATTTCAATGGTTTTTTAATAGCAAATACCATAAGCTGTCGAATGTCAAGTACGTGGTAAGTGAAAACATTTTCGTGTTTATGCACACTGATCTGCTTTGAATGGTGCCCCCCCCCCTCATTTCTATTAGGAGTACTCTCTCTTTGCAGATAGTGAAAGGTAGTTAACGCAGGCCTTTGCCCCCGTTGTAATCCGTTGTGCCTGCTTCTCTCTCCATTTGATTGATTGTTATCCAAGTATTTACTGTTTTAGAATTAGTTCTCTTTGGTTCATTCTCTATTTACAAACAAACACAGAGTCGCAATACTCTGTTTAGTCTTTGCAAAAATCGTGTAAAAAAAAAGAAAAGGAATCGAGCAAAATCAGTAGGCCACTAATGGGATCTCTTTTTGACCTCGCTAAAATAGAAACATTAGGAACAACCCCTCATGACAAATACAAAACTAGTGAGATGAACTGAACTCCACACAATGATGGCTGCAAAACAGCTCGGCTCCGCCACCCACCCCGCCCAAAATAATGATAAAGAGCGGCTGCCATGATTGGTTGCGGAATGGCCACGACGGAGCTACGAAATGGTGCTGCTCTCATGCTAACCCCAGCTTCAGTCTGAAACATCCAGAAACACTGTAGACTACCAATTCGATCAGTTCCGGTAGCGCCCCAATGTAACCCGGTAGAGAAGAACTAGCCCTCCCCTCTTTGACTGATGGTTCTTGTTGCCTGTCCCTTCTGTTGTCATTTAACAGAACTATTTAGCCTGCTGAAAGGGGTTGTGTTCCGACCGCTGGTTGGTGGAGACATTTTGACTATATTCTGGACCTGCGTTGTCGCGTAATGCGTCATATGACGCGCCGCGTTAGCGCATCCGGAAGTCATCCGGGGCGCGCAGCGCGTAACGTAAGCATAACACGTCATGTGACTTGTTAATAAAACTTTTCATTGGTTCATTTTACTTTTCTTATTGTAATGATGAAAGGCTTGGTCATATGACCTAAAAATTACGCTTTTCATTACTTCCGAACATTATTTTTTCTTAAATATATGTTATAATGTTCCAGGCTAATGTACTTTCCCGGAAATTTTACAACTGTCCTGCAAGTAAAATATATTCTTTTTTCGAGAAAAAGAGCGTTTCTTCGTCCCATAACGGAGCCGTTGAGCAAAAGAGGGTCGACCTGCTGTCTTAGTCGCCGATACGCCTGAATATGAGATTCTTATCGATCACTTTATGTTGCAGGAATAGAAAACACAACAGCCCTTGACCATTTATCTTTACTGCGTTCCTTCGTATTATACCTTTTACCCTTCATGTAATTGGTCTGCTTTATTTCACTTGCCTTTTAATGATTCTAAAACAGTGACTATTATTAAAAACTTTACCAATGTATATACTACTACCATGTTTTCTTTTAAAAACCTTTATTGTGAAAATTTCATTATACAAATACGAGCCTATAACCACGTGGGCCTGCCACGGAGCAAACTGTAATCGTATATGATGAATAGACATTTACACTGTAGAGGAACGTAACAGGCGGGCCATTAGGTTGCAAGAACTAAGGTGTCTAACAGTTACGGAATCGGTGGACGTACATTTTATAATTAAAATACGACAGGGCCAGTTACAATAAAATTATCTAGATATACATTTGCGGGCAAGTACCATGGGTGACGTTAATTCGAACTTTCAACAGTACAGTAATCAATAACACATCAGAACTTAATATCAATAGGGATGTCGAAATATTCAATCAATTCTCGTCCCCGCCCGCCATGTGCTTCAAAACTGCATACGTATCTCGTGATTTCAAGGTTCTGCAACCAGTACACAACAAGGAGTTACGAGTCCCATTTATTCCGGCGCCATTTTGGGCGAGGACGGGCAGGTCCAGGATATAGTCAAAATGTCTCTACCAACCATCGACTATGATGATGTTCATATGCTGTATTTATTAGAGTAACACTCATCTGTCCACATGAAATTAATTTGCCACAATCTAAACATGTCATTTTAATCTTTCCAAAGTTCTTCTAAATATTTGGGACCGTTTCCCTTGCCTCTGAAGCTCTCAGTGCCACTTCTTTGATGAATGTACTAGCAGGTCAGGGGTTCTCCTCCAAATCTCTCTTTTATGCAGCACTATAATTAATTGGTGCCACCTCTCCATATGACGATGCATGGTATAGTTACCACAACTATATTTTTTTTCGGTTCCTCTGGAGAGTTCATCGTGGCAGATGAAGCGTGTAACGTACCGGGCATTTACCTTTTTTTGCATGTACAGGAAAGGAAAAAAAAATCGAGCGTCCGAGTTCTAAGATGTCCCAGGGCCATTTTAGTGGACCAGGCCCAAATCCAAAGAACAGGCCGCCATTTTGAGAGTCCTCTTGCAGCCGCCTGTCGCTGTAGCATCAAGAGCAGCCGAAACTCAGCTGAATGGCAACTGAAACGGTAAATGGGCGCCCCACTACAGCAGACGAGCCTCCACCTAGGAAGGCCCATTCACGCCGGCTCCCCCCCCCCCTTCGGGCACCCCACGCCGTTATTCGGAGCAGTATTGTAGGATGGCCACACCAGTGCGGCAACTTGCTAGACATCACCTCGGTGGTAACCGAATCTCAACGCCTTGTGGTGTCTTCTATTCAGAAAACATTGTTATGCTGCCTTCGACCTATTCGCCGCAAGTGCGCACACAACTCAACTGCATAGCTTGTTAGACACCACCTCGGTGCCATCCGGATCTTGGAATGTCAGCGCCTTTTGGTGTCTTCTCTTCAGAAAATATTGTTGCGCTGCCTTTGGCCCCATTCGCACATCAGTCCGCTACTGACGCCATCTCACAGGCTAATGGGGCGCCCCACGCCGACTTTCAGCATTGTAGGATGACCACACCAGTACAGCAACTTGCTAGACATCACCTCGGTGCCATCCGGATCTCGGCGCCCCACTGCAGATGAAGTGCCTCTCAACTATGAAACCACCACGGTGACATCCGGATCTTGGCGCGTTGTGCTGCCTTCGGCCTATTCGCACATCGGTCCGCTACTGACGCCATCTCACAGGCTAATGGGGCGACCCACGCCGAGTTTCAGCATTGTAGGATGACCACACCAGTACAGCAACTTGCTAGACATCACCTCGGTGCCATCCGAATCTTGGCATCTCAACGCCTAGTGGTATCTTCCATACAGAAAATATTGTTACGCTGCCTTTGGCCCCATTCGCACATCAGTCCGCAACTTAGACATCACCTCGGTGCCATCCGGATCTTGGCATCTCAGCGCCTTGTGGTGTCAGTCAGAAAATATTGTTGCGCTGCCTTTGGCCCCATTCGCACATCAGTCCGCTACTGACACCATCTCACAGGCCAACAGGGAGCCCCACGCCGACTTTTACCATTGTACGATGGCCACACCAGTGCCACAACTTGCTAGACACCACCTCGGTGCCATCCGGATCTTGGCATCTCAGCGCCTTGTGGTGTCTTCAAATCAGAAAATATTGTTGCGCTGCCTTTGGCCCCATTCGCACATCGGTCCGCTACTGACGCCATCTCACAGGCCAACGGGGCGCCCCACGCCGACTTTCAACATTGTAGGATGGCCACAGAAGTGCGACAACTTACTAGACACCACCTCGGTGCCATCCGGATCTTGGCGCGTTGTGCTGCCTTCGGCCTATTCGCACATCGGTCCGCTACTGACGCAAACTCACAGGCCAACGGGGCGCCCCACGCCGACTTTCAGCATTGTAGGATGGCCACACCAGTGCACCTTACTAGACACCACCTCGGTGCCATCCGGATCTTGACGCGTAGTGAAGCTGCAGCAGCTGCAAATAAGCTTCAGACAGTGTTACAACCGCTGCTCAGAACTCTCAACTATGACACCACCTCGGTGCCATCCGGATCTTGGCATCTCAGCGCCTTGTGGTGTCAGTCAGAAACTATTGTTGCGCTGCCTTTGGCCCCATTCGCACATCGGTCCGCTACTGACGCAAACTCACAGGCCAACGGGGCGCCCCACGCCGACTTTCAGCATTGTAGGATGGCCACACCAGTGCGGCAACTTACTAGACACCACCTCGGTGCCATCCGGATCTTGGCGCGTTGTGCTGCCTTCGGCCTATTCGCACATCGGTCCGCTACTGACGCAAACTCACAGGCCAACGGGGCGCACCACGCCGACTTTCAGCATTGTTGGATAGCCACACCAGTGCGGCAACTTACTAGACACCACCTCGGTGCCATCCGGATCTTGGCGCGTTGTGCTGCCTTCGGCCTATTCGCACATCGGTCCGCTACTGACGCAAACTCACAGGCCAACGGGGCGCCCCACGCCGACTTTCAGCATTGTAGGATGGCCACACCAGTGCTGCAACTTACTGGACACCACCTCGGTGCCATCCGGATCTTGGCGCGTTGTATTGCCTTCGGCCTATTCGCACATCGGTCCGCTACTGACGCCGCCTCACGTGCCAACGTTTTTTTTCCGCATTTTATACCCTATGCCGCATAACAGGTCATGTGACTTGTTTATAAAACTTTTCATTGGTTCATTTTACTTGTGGTTTCCTAATGATGGAAGGCTTGATCATATGACCTAAAAACAACACTTTTCATTGGATGAAAACTTTTTTTTTTTCCCAAACGATGAAAGCCCCACCTTGTTTCTGGATGTTTCAGACTGAAGCTGGCGTCAACATGAAAGCACCACCATCTCGTGGCTCCGTCGTGGTCATTCCGCGAGCAATCATGGCAGCCGCTCCCCACCAGAAGCCTGCAGGAGTCGGGGGGCCCCAAAACTTTTGTTGAATCCTCAAGGCGGAGGGGACGCTTTCGAGAATGGGGTCCAAGACCTAGCAGACAAGCGTGCGATTTCCAAGGTGTCCCAGGGCCATTTCAGTGGACCAGGCCCAAAAAGGAAAGAGCCTGCCGCCATTTTGAGAGTCCTGTGACAGCCGCCTATCGCTGCACCGCAAGAGTGGGCGCAACTCAGCTGAATTGCGGCTTTTGACACAGTGGACCAAAAACGGACGGAATGGCAACTGAAACGGTAAAGGGGCGCCCCACTACAACAGATGACACTCCACCTGGAGAGGCCCGTTCACGCCGCCTCCCCCGGGGCGCCCCACGCCGTTATTCGGAGCAGCATTGTAGGATACCAAAACCAGTGCGGCAACTTACTGGACATCACCTTGGTGCCATCGTTCTGCTGCCTTGGAACTATTCGCACAACAGTTTGCTACTGATGACCCACCCCCCGCGACGCCCCACGCCGTTATTTGCTGGGTGGCAACTTACTAGACATCACTTTCGTGTCATCTAGATTTCAACGCGTTCTGCTGCCTTGGAACTATTCGCACAACAGTTTGCTACTGATGACCCACCCCCCGCGACGCCCCACGCCGGAAATCTGGACGTTGTGCTGCGTTGGGACTATTCGCACAGCCGACCGCTACTTCGTTGTTTTTCCCTAAAAATGTTTATATGTTATTACTATTTTTGTTTTCTTGTATATATTTATAAATTATTAAAGTTTTATAATCTTACTACTTTGTCGGAGTGCTATATATTTTTAATGTGACACATAATTGTAAAAACTTTGATGTACAAAGAGTCATCCCTGGAATCTTCCGCTTCAGGCTCAGTCCCCTCCCCAATCACAATACAGGATGGTTTTCAGATAATAGCAACGCTTCTGCTGTGACGTATCTCATCGAGTGTGGGCCTTGATCTACTATAACTCCTTTGAAGAGGGGTGATTCTTTACAGCTGTGGCCATAAACTACATCTGCAGGGCTAGCTGATACCCTAGGACCAGCCTGGACAATCGGACACAGAGGAAAAGGAGTGTCAGAGGGTGCGGTAGTGAATAGGGCGAAAGGGAGGTGTCGGGCGGGCACAGGGTGTGATTCTCTGGGAAGAGCAGCGCAGATGGGGGGAGGTTTATTACCCATGCATAAGACAGAGAGCGAGGGTGACCACTGCCTGGGGGAGATGCTTGCGAGGGTGGGGAGCCATGCTAAGGATCGACAGCGTGCACAGAGTGGGTCTGGTCAAGGCATCTAAAATGGCTGCCGTGCACGACAAAAGTGTGGCATTTGAAAAAAGACAAGATGGCGCAGACAATGTTTTTCAACACTTCCTGATTTCCTTCGAATCGAATGTTAACAGACGTTGGGGCATATTACCAAAGTTAAGCGATATTTATCCCTAACGATGCTTAGCAACGATTTTTTTACCGTCAGAAATTATCGCAGATAAACCTTGCTATTATCAAGGTTTATCGCAAATACGATAAAAAACGACCACAATGCATTAATATCGCAGAAAACTCAGCGATATTCATGCATTACCGAGCTAATGCTCTTAGCCATGTTATCCACCTCCCATTGGATAACATGGCTAAGAACTGCTCAGGGCAGGTGCTAGCTTTTGGAGATATTCGCGCTTATCTCGAATATTTCCAAAAGTTGATAATAGGAGATAGCGATGTTAGCGACTGTTTCCAGTCGCTAACATCTTGGCATGCCCACTTTGCATGTCATTAGTGATAAATATCACTCACATGCAAAGTGGGGCCCAAGATGGTCGCTATCTCCTACTAGCCGTCGCTAACTGGTGTTAGCAACAGCTAGGTAATACAGATATAATTTTATCTCCGCGAAGCGGAGCGCTGTTACAGATATATATCTTGTGTTTGAACGTTAATTTCTCAAAATGCACTGAAGCACATATATTGAGACCTAGCAAAGGCACATCGGGCTACCAGTCCCTAATATTTTACCAAGTTTCGTGCAAATCCATTCAGCCGTTCGATTATTATTATTATTATTTTTTTTTTTTGCCCCGCGGGGCCCTTTTAAAACCTCCACATCAAACCTAGGGGGTCAGCGAGGATCTACTATGCCCCCTTATGGTCATTTGCCCCTTCGCTTTGGCCTCCTCTTGTCTCTCGATCCTACCGAGAGACAAGATGGCGGCCGCTACGGACTGTTTGGAATGTTTACAGACACCGGAGAGCCAATCAGCTTCGCTTCGCAAAGCTCCATAACGCGAAAAGTACGCGAAGCGGTGCGCTGTTACAGATATATATCTTTTTTTGAACGTTAATTTCTCAAAATCCACTGGAGCACATATATTGAGATCTAGCAAAGGCACATCGGGCTACCAGTCCCTACAATTTTGCCAAGTTTCGTGCAAATCCATTCAGCTGTTCGATTATTATTATTATTTTATTTTTTTTGCCCCGCGGGGCCCTGTTAAAACCTCCACATCAAACCTAAACGGTCAGGGAGGATCTACTATGCCCCCTTATGGTCATTTGCCCCTTCGGTTTGGCCTCCGCTTGTCTCTCGATCCTACCGAGAGACAAGATGGCGGCCGCTACGGACTGTTTGGAATGTTTACAGACGCCGGAGAACCAATCAGCTTCGCTTCACAAAGCTCCGTTGCGCGAAAAGTACACGTACTGGAGCGCTGCCCGGTCCGCTGTTACAGATATATATCTTTTTTTAAACGTTAATTTCTCAAAATCCACTGGAGCACATATATTGAGACCTACAAAAGGCACATCGGGCTACCAGTCCCTACAATTTTGCCAAGTTTCGTGCAAATCCATTCAGCCGTTCGGGCTAAAAGTGAGGCCAACCGCCCTATGGAAAACTCAATGTTAAAAACACGTTTTGGGACCCCCCTTTTTTCTCGGCCCCCCCTTGACGAACCCCCCCCAAATTTTCAAGGGCTGCTCAGAAACAAAATGTGCCATTTTCCTGAAAATTTCAGCCAATTCCGTCCACAAACGCCAAAGTTATTAGACATAGAATTTTCAAAAATCCCATAGAGAAAAAATCCTAACTATATATACCTACTGGCGACCGCCAGTAGGTAATATATATATATATATATATTCACTGAAAAAACCATAGGTTATAGACCATATATAGTTAGGAATTAGCATTTACAAAACCTTATTTTACTCACACAAAACCATTGAAATTCCATATATAGTTAGTTGCACTAACTATATATCGCGCACCCGCAATCCACTGCTGATGATGTCACATATTACATCATTCATGACATGGTCAGTGACATCACTGATGACATCACTGATGACATCTCACATGACATCACTGATGACATCACTGATGACATCTCATTTGACATCAATGACCACATCACTGATGATATCATTCATGTGACAATACAATGCATCTCCTCACATTTTAATATAACCTCTGTTTCACCCAGTGTTAAATACAGAGTATAATTTTTGAAACCATTGACACACCAATACTAGTTACTACATACGCACTCACTGATTCCTATGTCTACACACACATTCACTCATTCACCCATACAATCATTCATACATACAATCACTCATCTTTACAACACTATCATATGCACTCATACACCTATACAGACACTCACAGTCTGCCACTCATCCATGGAGTTACTCACACACCTAGTCAGTCCTGTAAAGAATCAATGACACTTCCATTTTCTTGTCTATACAGTTAAACATAGAGCACCTTACATTTTCAAACATATACTAACACATACTTACCTTCTTATACAATCATTGATACAAGTACACATTGATCTGCACAGAGTCACACACCTCCCAGCCAGCCACACACACACTCAGTCTCCCATACAAATACTTGGACAATCAATCAGTAACCCATATAGTTAATCATATAGCTACTGATCAACACATGCAGCAGTTTACAGAACAACAGACATAATGATGCACAAATTAAGACAGTTTAGTCACTAACCCATGCACTCAGTGAGACACATTAAATCACTCACTCATACATTCAGTCATGCACCTACTAAATCCTTTGTCCAGACACTTATACTTCCACTCATTCTTCAATATGTAAGACACATTTTAACTTTACAGAAACATACAGTCACTGGATGTTGTCATCAGTGATGTCATCAGTGATGTCATCAGTGATGTCATTTGAGATGTCATCAGTGATGTCATCAGTGATGTCACTGACCATGTCATGAATGATGTAATATGTGACATCATCAGCAGTGGATTGCGGGTGCGCGATATATAGTTAGTGCAACTAACTATATATGGAATTTTAATGGTTTTGTGTGAGTACAATAAGGTTTTATAAATGCTAATTCCTAACTATATATGGTCTATAACCTATGGTTTTTTCAGTGAATTTTCAAGGTTTTGTAAATGCTAATTCCTAACTATATATGGTCTATAACCTATGGTTTTTTCAGTGAATTTCATTGGTTTTTTAACAGCTAATATCTGTAGCTGTAAAATGTATTCTTCTTTAAATCCAAAAATATATTTTATATGTTTATGAATAATTTTTTTTTTAAATATTTTTTTTTCTTCGTTCCCGCTTCGCGAATCGGGAAGCTTCCCGTTAGCTGACCTTGATGCCGCGAAATAGACCGCGAGCCGGTAAATGTTTCTTTACCGCAACTGCCGCGTTAGAAAACAACATCGTGACGCCTCCCGTCCGCATGACGTTTCACGTTGTCGCGTGATACGTCATATGACGTACTACGTTAGCGAACTGGTACGCGAAGCGAGTCGCAAAGCGCAGGTTTCTGGAAGCAAACCGGGAGGCCCTGCAAAGCGCTTAATGTAAACACAGCAGGTCATGTGACTTGGTAATAACACTTTTCATTGGTTCATTTCACTTTTGGTTTCCTAATGATGTAAGACTAGGTCATATAATCTAAAATGAACACTTTTCATTGGTTGAGAACTCTTGTTTTTCCCAAATGATGAAAATCCCTCCTTCTTTCCTCACTCTGACTTTCATCATTGTGAGAGAAAGACCCTTTGTTACCAGTGAGCAATGGCTTCTTTAGTAGCTTCAGCTGGTGCTTCCCCACCACCTCCACCACATCCAAGGAAGAGTGGACCACCTGCTCAAGTTATAATTCAACAAGAAGAGGAAGAAGAGGAACAGGACGACGAGCACGAAGAGAGGCAGTTTTTGCCTGAGGAGCCCAGGACGTCTCACCGGAAAGAAAACTTCATTTGGCAATTTTTTAAAATTCCCAAAGGTCAGAAAAAAGTAAATGCAAGATACGTAACTTGCCTTATATGTCAAGATAGACTGTCCAGAGGGACCGAGAAAAAATACAGTTTCGGAAACTACACAATGCATCGCCATATGACTAGGTGGCATCCTAACAACTACAGTGCTGCACAGTTTCGGAACGACCTAGATAATCTCCCTATTATGGCCAGAAGATCTGTTGTACCAGAAGTAACGGGACCAGAGGGCAGGGAGACGGTGCCAAATATACAAATGAGATTTGGTGAAGTAAAACACGTCTGCGTACATTGCAATGGATTCATTTGCTACGGAGAAAGAAGCATCACTCTGATCAACAGAGCTATTGACTATCATATGCAAGTTTGTACGAAACGCCCAAAATAATAAATACTTTTTTTTTGTTTTGCTGCTCCTGTTGAGCCCTTTACAATGAATCGTTTTCATTGCCCCCTCCAAGAAAAACCCCAAAAAATATAAAACTGTTCAGAAAAATTCAAAAAAAGTAAAAAAATGTTCAGAAAAATAATTAAAAAAATATAAAACAACAAAAACAATAAAAAAAAAAGTTCTTTTCAGAACTACCTCCCCGTTATTAAAAAATTGGTACAATATTTGGAACTGTGCCAACCTCTATTTCTCGTAGTTCGCTTCCCAGTTCGCTCGCCGGTACGCGAACCGGAAGTGAACCAAAAATTTTTTTTTAAAAAAAGAACAGTAAGTATAAGGGAAGGAAACAGACACTTATGTTAAAAGAAAGACAGCTATAAGGGAGTAAACTAGAGATACTATTACCCGTAATCCACTGCTGATGATGTCACATATTACATCATTCATGACATGCTCAGTGACATCATCAGCAGAGGATTGCGGGTTTTTTGGCAACGTGCCTTATCCACGGTTTAATAACGCTGCCTTTTGCTTTATATAAGTTTTCAAATTGTATGAAATATATACCAATAGGTCGTTATGAACCTTTAGGTAGTGCTTTTCTTCATGAGGTCTGGTCGCTTCCATACACATACAGATGTTTCAAAGATGATCAAGAAGTTTATCTGAATGGAGAGGAATGCACTGAGACGCCACATCATTCACTAATGTGTAGGCACATACAGTTACACGGTTCATGCAACAAACACCGACCAAATATGGCTTGCGTGTTGCAAGGCACGCCAGTTCCTGCTATCATCCCCACGTTCAAGTTGTTGGAAAATGGTAGTTATTTGATGCTCAATAATGAAGATTGTTCTGGGTTAATTAAAAGTATTCCTTTTATCGTAACAGTAAGTGAACGGGTTATTTGCTGCAGAAATGTTCTATTTCCTCCCACACATGAACATAGGGAGTTTTCAATCTCGCCACAAATACCAACCTTGGGAGCAGATTTCAACGGCATGGCAAGAATAAGAGCTCTTTTGTCTCAGAGAGAGGTAGCCTTGAGTTCGGCCCGTGAAACTTTCGTGCTTCACATAGCGAACACCCGTACAGAGGTGCAGACCCTTTTCAATACAGATTTGCCTTTCCATTTCAGCAAGATGGTTCGGACTATCTTTAACGCGTCCTCCACAAAGGCCCTGGCGCACTTTTTTAAAGTTGTTACCAGTGGTCTCGTGACTTCATTTGAGAAAATCTTTGGAGTCATCCCTGCTTTCTTTCATTCTATTTTTTCCACTCTGCTTCGTGGATTCCCATTTTTACTTGCATTACCAGCGGACGCTCTTGTGCTTTTTTACATTTTTAAATATGGATGTCCCTCCTGTGCAAGCTCCCGCCCTGCAGCTGCTGACACTGTTCCGCAATCGCATGCTAGAATATTATGGCACAATGCCGTTGGCGATATTAAGCACGGCATATGGATTATCTTTTCGATTCTCCTACTTCACCTGTGTCCAGCCTGTATTTCACTGCCTGACCTGTGATTTCGATTGGGCCATTGATTTGTGTCTCTGCGGACCGGTTTCTCCTGACGTCGACTTTAATCAGCTGATGACTCCTATCATTACTCACGAGTTGGTTTGTCCTGTCGAAAGGATTATGGCTGTGGCATTGATGCATGGACTAATTGGTCCCTGGAATTTACTGGCGGCAACACAGTCTTTCTTGGAACAGAGCTTTCTTGAAAACCCACCGAGCTGTCCTCTGATGGTGATAGAGGATCCGGTGCTGGGAGAGCACGTATGTTCTTTTCCGCTTTTAAATTGGATGGCTGAACTGTTTTCGGATGAAGACGGTGACTTCCTATTGGAGGCTGTTGCAGCTTATTTTGCATACACAGTTATGTCATAGACCTTTTTCATGTTTGATATGCTGAGTAGTAGCATTTCATTGACAATTCATTGACTTATTTGTCAAGTTTTTATTATTTAGCTTGCCTATTGGCTAAAGACTCGATAAAGTACTTGGCTGTTTTATTTTTCTTTAGCATTAAATTTTCCTAGTTTTTAATGCTTTACCTTGCGGACCGTCCACATATAAACTTGCAATCTGCTCTCATGAGATGGCACTTCTATTATCTTATTCAGTTCGTTTCCGGATCATGGGGAGGTGTCATCTAGGTCCTGGATATCTTTACACCGTGTTAAGTTAGCATGGGCTCATTACCGGTTTAAACGCCATTTTTCCTTTTTTGCAACTTCTGCACACGACACTTAGTTGTTGCTTTAGCTTTCAACCTAGTAGTTCATCGTGGTTTACATGAGAATAATATGTTATTGCTCTACTATCTGCTTTGCTTGTTAAACTATATCTGTACAGCGAGTGCTGAAGTTTCAAGAACAACACGATTCAGAATTGTTATGAGGTCTGATCTCCACGACTTCATACTCATAACATAAGTGCAACTTCTGCCAATTCTGGGCATGAGGCGGGTTTTATATTGCTTTGCCGAACACACATACACAACAGTTGATGCGGTTCACATGAAGAGAGAGCTGATGTATGCTGATGTGATTCCTTCAAATCTAAGACACTAAAGTATGGGCACGCCCTAAACCAACACAAAGAGACCTTCTTAGCAAATAATATAATATGTGTATTAGGGAGGGTGAGATATAAGCAGCCGCGGGCCGTGGAGGGAGTTACGGTGGGGCAGGGAGGCGGGGAGGGGGAGGGGCAGGGTGGAGCCCTCTCCACCCTGCCCCTCCCCCTCCCCGCCTCCCTGCCCCACCGTAACTCCCTCCACGGCCCGCGGCTGCTTATAAGTGTTGCTAACTCTTATTCATTTACAGCATGTTAACATACTGTCACCATTCGCTTTTTATGTACTAGTAACTATGCTGGTAATTTTGCTACTGATAATATGTGTACTTGTATTATCTAAGATACTACGCCTGAGAAGACGGCATTAGTAAATAAACATTTCAAATACACATGTGTTCTTCTTAACTCCATGTTCTGGTTTCTAAGAAATATATAACGACCGACTGTTCATGAGTTCCACGTATCCTGAGGTACTATAAGTTCATATTCTGGATTGTCTAAACATTGAGAGTTTGTTATATACAATATGACACTGTACCTAGCTTGCTAAGGGGTTTTTGATTACTAAGGTGAGTTTTGGGACACCCTAATTCGCCGAGGTTCCAATCCTCTGTCTGTGTGAGAACAGAAACCCTGCGACAGGGGCACCCCCGACCCTTGCTGGAGCTTCATCACACTTGCGATACAACTCCAGCAATGTGCCACCTTTACGGCACAGATACATCACGCATCTGTGCTGTTTTTGCCCCATGATGCGCCGCATTGTAAATGCAGCACACCATAGGTGACGGAACAGCGGCACAGAATGACTAACACATCCCTGGTGATGCGCCAGTCATCATAAATCTATCCCTATGCTTCTTATCTTGTTAGAGATGAACCGCCATATGTATCATTAAAGTTTTTTGCATTTCCTAAATAGCGAACTTTAAGGAATAAATAGCGATTCTTTACCATTCCTAGTTTGCGATGAGCTATTTGCTAATTACAAATTACCCATTCATTTCCTTCATTTCCATAGGGCGGTTGGACTCACTTTTAGCTCGAACGGCTGAATGGATTTCCACGAAACTTGGCAAAATTGTAGGGACTGGTAGCCCGATGTGCCTTTGCTATGTCTCAAGATATATGCTCCAGTGGTTTTTACGAAAATTAACTTTGAAAAATATATATTGGGCTACATTGGCCTATATATATGTTGGAGCCCAAATGTAGCCCAATGAAGCCCAATGAAGCCCAATGTAGCCCAAAGATGGCCGCCAGAGACAAAAAAAACAAATGTAGCCCAAATATCAGCCAGATGTAGCCCAACTATAGCCCAGTGACAGAATGACCAATCAGCTTCGCAAACCTCCGTTACGCGAAGCGGAGCGCTGTTACAGATATATATCTTTTTTTGAACGTTGATTTCTCAAAATCCACTGGAGCACATATATTGAGACCTAGCAAAGGCACATCGGGCTACCAGTCCCTAATATTTTACCAAGTTTCGTGCAAATCCATTCAGCCGTTCGATTATTATTATTATTTTTTTTTTTTGCCCCGCGGGGCCCTTTTAAAACCTCCACATCAAACCTAGGGGGTCAGCGAGGATCTACTATGCCCCCTTATGGTCATTTGCCCCTTCGCTTTGGCCTCCTCTTCTCTCTCGATCCTACCGAGAGACAAGATGGCGGCCGCTACGGACTGTTTGGAATGTTTACAGACGCCGGAGAAGCAATCAGCTTCGCTTCACAAAGCTCCGTTGCGCGAAAAGTACGCGTACTGGAGCGCTGCCCGGTCCGCTGTTACAGATATATATCTTTTTTTAAACGTTAATTTCTCAAAATCCACTGTAGCACATATATTGAGACCTACAAAAGGCACATCGGGCTACCAGTCCCTACAATTTTGCCAAGTTTCGTGCAAATCCATTCAGCCGTTCGGGCTAAAAGTGAGGCCAACCGCCCTATGGAAAACTCAATGTTAAAAACACGTTTTGGGACCCCCCTTTTTTCTCGGCCCCCCCTTGACGAACCCCCCCCACATTTTCAAGGGCTGCTCAGAAACAAAATGTGCCATTTTCCTGAAAATTTCAGCCAATTCCGTCCACAAACGCCAAAGTTATTAGACATAGAATTTTCAAAAATCCCATAGAGAAAAAATCCTAACTATATATACCTACTGGCGACCGCCAGTAGGTAATATATATATATATATATATATATAAATTCATATATAAATATAATTACAGAATTATGAGGTGAGGGTGTGGCAGATGCAAAAAGGTTTTCACCAATGGTATCAATTGATGACATCTTAATCCTCTCTGGCCAATCCATTTGATGTTCACATTTGGTAAATCAAGGTTGTGAAAATTTCTGGTAGCTGCATACCTTTGAGCCCAGTGGATGTAGCTATGTCCAATAATCCAGACAGAATACATGGTAAGAGGAGGTTCTGGTGCAGTCAGATGAAGTGTGGAAATGAAATGGCCGTTGGAACAGTAGGAGTTTGCCCCAAAAAAAAACTGTGGACTTTCAGTGCTCTTGAATCACAGGCAATGATTGGTGGATTCAGATAGTTGAAAACTGAAAGTTAGGGTGCATGGTTCTGTTTTGTGAAAGAAGCAATTTGAATGGTTAAGAAAAAGTCATTTACAGAAACGTTGCACTGGATAAGCTGGGGTATTGAGAGGTCAAACATCCTTGCTAAGTTCAATTGCAACATTGTAGAATAAACTTTTAAACCTGAGAGCTCAGTGAGGAGGGAGTTGCTATGGTAACAGGTAGAAAGGGCTGAGGAGGGGAAGGATAATGATTTGAAAATAGAGAGGGAAGAGTTTTGATTGGTTACCATGAGGAATATGTGTGTAGAATTAGAGGTTCTCTGTGCCATTCATGGTTGCAGTGCCTGGAGTACATACCTTTTGCTCTGCTAAAGAAATATTGGTGTGTGTGTGTGACACTGTTCTCAATCTCCTAAAGCATTTGTAAAGGTGAGTAATGATTCATTTAATATAGATAGAGACTTGTATACTCTATGGTTTTTTAATGTTGCTTTGTGTCATGCTTTTTGACAATGCTTGGTAAAAGGTTTTTACTGCATAGAGGATTTGTATTTTGTAAAATTGTGAAGTTTCAGTAGTGACATGGAATGCTTGTACATAGGACCTGTGCTGTGTTTCTTAAATGTGATGTCAAAAACGATTTTGGGGAAAATGAATGGCTTTTACATTTTTTAGAAGGAATAAATAATGTCTGCATGCTTAAAGAAATAAATTTGACCCTTTCACAATGATGTTACATGTGTTAACTCAGTGTAGGAAGCACATTGAGTTTCTTTGCATAGAGGAATTGTGGGGCATATTATCAAGGAGGTTTATCTCTGCTTTTTTGGCTTTAAAAGCCAAGAAAGCGGAGATAAAATTATCTCCCTATTACCAAGCTGTCGCTAACACCAGTTAGCGACAGCTAGTAGGAGATAGCGACCATCTTGGGCCCCACTTTGCATGTCAGTGATATTTATCACTAATGACATGCAAAGTGGGCGTGCCAAGATGTTAGCGACTGGAAACAGTCGCTAACATCGCTATCTCCTATTACCAACTTTTAGAGATATTCGCGCTAGTTGCATTCTAGTGCTGTTTTACAGCTTTCTGCTTTGCTCTTACTCCTGGATGCACAGCCGAATCAGGGCTGACTCTACAGGGCCACGCTCGAGCAGACGGCGGTGGACATTTTGGATAGGGACAGTATAACAACAGACGCCCTTTGCTTCGCGCAGCGAACGCGCACAGCGGGCGCGCCATAGTCGCGCCGGAGTCCAGCCAGAGTCCTGCCCGTCTGCGCTCGTCCGCGCCAAGGACGAGCTGGACGGCTGGTCCTTGGACTCTGGTAAAATGCCATCCCCCCATTGCAGCTATTCTCCTCGCGATCTGTTGGCTCTTAAACCTTGTAAAAAACGCTGCTCTCACTCCTACGAACCGGACGACTTTTTGCTCCCACCTCGCTGTGGCTGTTACCTTTCGTCAAGATCTCCCAACCCCGCCCCCATCTGCCCTACCCCAGAACACCCCGTCACATCTAGTTCTAATATAGTAGAAGTAGAGGGCATCTTGGTTAATGCCCGCTCCCTTATCAAGAACAAGGTCATGTTTAAGGAGATGGTACTGGACAGAACGCCCACTCTAGTGTTTGTGACCGAAACCTGGGCTAAGGACTCTTCCGACCCTGATCTAATTGAGGCTGTCCCGGAAGGTTACTGCCTGGCCAGACTTGATAGGCAGGGACGAGTGGGAGGGGGGATAGCGATCCTTTACAAAGATCACTTTCAATGCCACATAGTACCCATGACTGACTCTCCTGACAGTTTTCAAGCTCTTTATTTCACAATAAAGGAAGAGCAACGCCCCTTCTTTAACGGTATCCTAATTTATCGTCCCCCCGGCTCGAGAACCCACTTCACGCACCACCTTCTTCAATCTCTTGAACCCTTTTTTGGCCAAGATAATTTCTCCATCCTGGGTGACTTTAACTACCATCTAGAGCGGCACAACCTTTCTGACACCTCTTGTCTCACTGAGGCCCTAGAATCTTGCGGGCTTACGCAACGTGTCACGGGAGCCACTCATCGTGCAGGACACACCCTGGATGGCATCTTTTCCAATGACCCCCGTTTGACCTCCAAGGATCCGATCCATCTTTCCTGGTCTGACCACCTGGCGGTCCCTTTCTTTCTGAAACACCACAGGGTGAACCCCCGTAAACTAGGGAACCATACAATAGAAACTACTAGAAATTTCAGGAATATTAATAGCAATTCCTTCGTGCCCTGGGCTGCAAGCCTTGCTATCACCGGCCTAGATAGCGTACAGTCTGCAGTCGCTCACTTTGAACAGGTCACTACCAAGGCCCTGAATCAACTAGCCCCAGAACAATCCCGGCGCCGCGCTAGAAAGAGACCTTCTGCCCCCTGGTTCTCCAACTCCCTTAGGCTTCTCCGGCAAGAAGTGAGGAGAAAGGAGAGGCTATGGCATGCTAGTTGGGACTTCAAGAACAAGGAAGCTCATCGACTTCTTGTTAAAAAATACAAAGCTGAAATTGTGCAGGCTAAACAAGAATACTTTGTGACCGCGACCTCCTCGCTCTCTTCCCCGAAGGAACTCTTTAAAACTGTTGACTCCCTGGTCAGATTGCAAGCCCCTGACCCCGTCATCCCTTCGCAGGACCTCTGTGATAAGATCGCCTCCTTCTTCCACTCTAAAATTCAGGATATCCACCTAGCCCTCGAGGAACAAAGAGATGTTCTCAGTGCATCTACACCCAGGGTAGAGACGAGTTCGATCATCACTGAAATCTCCCCACCATGCACTCTGGACGCCTTTCCCCCGCTGGCCTTGCAAGATCTTGAGCTACTGTTAGCCAAGACTAAGTCTGGTTCACCTTTGGACACCTGCCCACTGAAAGTCATCAAGCAGTGTAGGGAGACCCTCTTACCACCGCTGCTAGAGATAATGAATCTAGCTATTAGAGATGGCATTTTCCCTGCAGAGTGGAAGAAGGCGGTAGTAAAACCCCTGCTGAAAAAGGCCTCTCTGGATCCGGGGATCCTAAAAAACTTCCGGCCTATTTCCCTGCTCCCTGCTCCTGCGAAGATGCTTGAGACACACCTTAACAAGCATCTCGCTGCCTTTGTAGAAAGCTCAGGATGCTTAGACTCCTCCCAGCATGGATTCAGGAAAGAATTTAGCACCGAGTCAGCCCTCACCATCGTGCTTGACAAGATCCGCACGACAGTAGATGAGGGCCAGACCTCTCTCCTGGTCCTGCTAGATCTAACTGCGGCTTTCGACACCCTCTCCCCCTCAATACTTGCATCGCGGCTGAGGGAGGTGGGGGTGAAGAACGCAGCTCTGGATCTCTTGACCTCCTTCCTCACGAGGAGGGAACAAAGAGTCAAGCTTGGGGAGTTTCTATCTCCATCCCGTCCTGTGCTATGTGGGGTTCCTCAAGGGTCAGCACTTAGCCCGACCCTCTTTAATATCTATGTTACCCCACTAGCCAAATTAATAAGATCATTCGGGATGGAGGTAGTCTCGTATGCAGACGACACTCAAATCCTCGTCTCTCTTCCCCATTCAGATGAACTAATCGCCTCCAAGTTTAGATCGTGTATGGAGGCGGTTGGTAACTGGATGATCCAGAACTCTCTGAAACTGAATGGGGAGAAGACGGAGGTGATGGTGTTTGGGGGGAAAGAAAACATCTGGTCAGCCAATTGGTGGCCTGACTCTCTTGGAACGTGCCCTTCCCCCACATCTTCTGCAAAAAATCTCGGGGTGCTAATAGATCCTGCCCTTGACTTAGGCAACCAGGTGAGCAGAACCATTTCCACCTGTTGGGGCCTGATTCACACCCTACGAAGGGTCAGGAAATATCTTTCCCTCCAGGCAAGAAAACAAATAGCTGTTGCTCTTATTGGCTCGCGTCTGGACTATTGTAATGCGCTGTATGCTGGACTTAATAAAGGACAGCTGCAGCGCTTACAGGTAGTACAAAACGCCATAGCCAGATTTGTCCTGGATATCCCTAGACGCTCTTCGGCCACTGCAGCCAGGAAAACGCTGCACTGGCTGCCGGTAGAATATCGTATCCGGTTTAAGGTCCTTTGTATGACCTATAGAGCCATCGCCAAAAAGAGCGACACTGGAATAGGATCCATCATCTCCCACTATGTCCCCCGAAGGAACCTGCGCTCCTCTGGAAAACTGCTTCTGGCAGCCCCCCGTGTACGAAGAGCCAAATGGGGTGGCAGAGCCTTTTCCACCCTTGCTCCTAAGTGGTGGAACGAACTTCCTCTGGATCTGAGATCTCTCCCGTCCCTACAGAACTTCCGTACTGCCTTAAAAACCTTTTTCTTCCGCCAAGCATATGTTTAGGTCCTTATGTTCTTTCCTGATCACTCTTTTATCTTTTGCTAGGCGCCTTGATACCTGCGGGTTTTTGTTCTTGCGCATTATAAATCCTCTTTCAATTCAATTCAACGCTAACACCTGCCCTGAGCAGTTCTTAGCCATGTTAACCAATGGGAGGTGGATAACATGGCTAAGAGCATTTGCTCGATAATGCATGAATATCGCTGACTTTTCAGCGATATTCATGCATTGCGGCCGTTTTTTATCGCATTTGCGATAAACCTTGCTAATAGCAAGGTTTATCTGCGATAAAAATCGCCGATGTGCGGCGATAATTTTTGTCTCCTAACAAGTTAGAGACAAAAATTATCTCTATTGGTTGGTAATATGCCCCCGTATTTTGTGAAATAGTGAGGTTTCAGTAGTGACATGGAATGCTTGTACATTGGACCTGTGCTGTGTTTCTTAAATGTGATGTGAAAAACGATTTTGGGGAAAATGAATGGCTTTTACATTTTTGAGAAGGAATAAATAGTGTCTGCATGATTAAAGAAATAAATTTGAACCTTTTACAATGATATCACCTGTTTTACCTCATACTAGGAAGCACATTGAGCTTCTTTTCTGTTGGTTTGTGTCATGTTTTTTGATAATGCTTGCTATCAACATTTGCAAGATAGAGGATTTGTATTTTGTAAAATTGTGAAGTTTCAGTAGTGACATGGAATGCTTGTACATAGGACCTGTGCTGTGTTTCTTAAATGTGATGTCAAAAACGATTTTGGGGAAAATGAATGGCTTTTAAATTTTTTTAGAAGGAATAAATAATGTCTGCATGCTTAAAGAAATAAATTTGACCCTTTCACAATGATGTTACATGTGTTAACTCAGTGTAGGAAGCACATTGAGTTTCTTTGCATAGAGGAATTGTGGGGCATATTATCAAGGAGGTTTATCTCCGCTTTTTTGGCTTTAAAAGCCAAGAAAGCGGAGATAAAATTATCTCCCTATTACCAAGCTTTCGCTAACACCAGTTAGCGACAGCTAGTAGGAGATAGCGACCATCTTGGGCCCCACTTTGCATGTCAGTGATATTTATCACTAATGACATGCAAAGTGGGCGTGCCAAGATGTTAGCGACTGGAAACAGTCGCTAACATCGCTATCTCCTATTACTAACTTTTGGAGATATTCGCGCTAAGCGCGAATATCTCCAACGCTAACACCTGCCCTGAGCAGTTCTTAGCCATGTTAACCAATGGGAGGTGGATAACATGGCTAAGAGCATTTGCTTGATAATGCATGAATATCGCTGACTTTTCAGCGATATTCATGCATTGCGGCCGTTTTTTATCGCATTTGCGATAAACCTTGCTAATAGCAAGGTTTATCTGCGATAAAAATCGCCGATGTGCGGCGATAATTTTTGTCTCCTAACAAGTTAGAGAAAAAAATTATCTCTATTGGTTGGTAATATGCCCCCGTATTTTGTGAAATAGTGAGGTTTCAGTAGTGACATGGAATGCTTGTACATAGGACCTGTGCTGTGTTTCTTAAATGTGATGTGAAAAACGATTTTGGGGAAAACGAATGGCTTTTACATTTTTGAGAAGGAATAAATAGTGTCTGCATGATTAAAGAAATAAATTTGAACCTTTTACAATGATATCACCTGTTTTACCTCATACTAGGAAGCACATTGAGCTTCTTTTCTGTTGGTTTGTGTCATGTTTTTTGATAATGCTTGCTATCAACATTTGCAAGATAGAGGATTTGTATGTTGTGAAATAGTGAGGTTTCAGTAGTGAAATTGAATCCTTGTACATAGGACCTGTGCTGTGTTTCTTAAATGTGATGTGAAAAACGATTTTGGGGAAAATGAATGGCTTTTACATTTTTGAGAAGGAATAAATAGTGTCTGCATGATTAAAGAAATACATTTGAACCTTTTACAATGATGTCACCTGTGTTACCTCATACTAGGAAGCACATTGAGCTTCTTTGCTGTTGGTTTGTGTCATGTTTTTTGATAATGCTTGGTATCAACATTTGCAAGATAGAGGATTCGTATTTTGTGAAATAGTGAGATTTCAGTAGTTGAATTGAATGCTTGTACATAGGACCGGTGCTGTGTTTCTTAAATGTGATGTGAAAAACGATTTTGGGGAAAATGAATGGCTTTTACATTTTTGAGAAGGAATAAATAGTGTCTGCATGATTAAAGAAATACATTTGAACCTTTTACAATGATGTCACCTGTATTACCTCATACTAGGAAGCACATTGAGCTTCTTTGCTGTTGGTTTGTGTCATGTTTTTTGAAAATGCTTGGTATCAACATTTGCAAGATAGAGGATTTGTATTTTGTGAAATAGTGAGGTTTCAGTAGTGAAATTGAATGCTTGTACATAGGACATGTGCTGTGTTTCTTAAATGTGATGTGAAAAACGATTTTGGGGAAAATGAATGGCTTTTACATTTTTGAGAAGGAATAAATAGTGTCTGCATGATTAAAAAAATATATTTGAACCTTTCACAAAGATGTCACCTGTGTTACCTCAGATTAGGAAGCAGATTGAGCTTCTTTGCTGTTGGTTTGTGTCATGTTTTTTGATAATGCTTGGTATCAACATTTGCAAGATAGAGGATTTGTATTTTGTGAAATTGTGAAGTTTCAGTAGTGACATGGAATGCTTGTACATAGGACCTGTGCTGTGTTTCTTAAATGTGATGTGAAAAACGATTTTGGGGAAAATGAATGGCTTTTACATTTTGGAGAAGGAATAAATAGTCTCTGCATGATTAAAGAAATAAATGTGAACCTTTCACAATGATGTCACCTGTGTTGCCTCAGATTAGGAAGTAGATTGTGCAGATGAGGTGAGGCATGTCCAGAGGGACAGAGGAGGTGAGGCCTTTGTTCAAGACTGTAGTGGGAGAGAGGCCTTTCCTGGGGATCATAGGTGGTGAGGCCTGTGTCCAAGAGTGCAGTGGACTAGACTTCATGAAGCCTATCCCCCACTGCACTCTTAGACACAGGCATCACCTCCTCTGCACCCCTGGACAATCCTCACCTCATCTGCAACCCTGAATAGACCTTAACTGATCTGCATCCTTAGACAGGCCTCAGCTTATTTACCCTCCTGGACATGCGTGACCTCATCTGCACCCAGTTACCATCAATTATACCCACTACATTGAGGCCTGTCCATAGGACACAGATGAGGTAAGGGTTGTCCAAGGGTCAGAGGAGGTCAGTCCTCTCCACTGTACTCATGGAGACTGAATGCTTGTTCATAGGACCTGCGCTCTGTGTCTAAAATGTTATTTAAAAAAACGATTTTGGTGCAAATCAATGACTTTTAGATTTTTGAGAAGGAATAAATAGTGTCTGCATGATTAAATAAATATATTTCAACCTTTCACAATAATGTCACCTGTGTTACCCCAGATTAGGAAGTAGATTGTGCAGAAGAGGTGAGGCATGTCCAGAGGGACAGAGGAGGTGAGGCCTGTGTTCAAGACTGTAGTGGGAGAGAGGCCTTTCCTGGGGAGCATAGGTGGTGAGGCCTGTGTCTAAGAGTGCAGTGGAGTAGACTTCATGAAGCCTATCCCCCACTGCACTCTTAGACACAGGCCTCACCTTCTTTGTACACCTGGACAGACCTCTCTTCCACTACACTCTTCAATACAGGCCTCACCTCCTCTGCACCCCTGGACAATCCTCACCTCATCTGCTACCCTGAATAGACTTCAACTAATCTGCATCCTTAGACAGGCCTCAGCTTATTTACACCCCTGGACATGTGTCACCTCATCTGCACCCAGTTACCATCAATTATACTCAATACATTGAGGCCTGTCCAGAGGACACAGATGAGGTAAGGCTTGTCCAAGGGTCAGAGGAGGTCAGTCCTCTCCACTGTACTCATGGACACTGAATGCTTGTACATAGGAGCTGCGCTCTGTGTCTAAAATGTTATTTAAAAAACGATTTTGGGGCAAATCAATGACTTTTAGATTTTTGAGAAGGAATAAATAGTGTCTGCATGAATAAATAAATATATTTCAATCTTTCACAATGATGTCACCTGTGTTATGTCAGATTAGGAAGTAGATTGTGCAGATGAGGTGAGGCATGTCCAGAGGTACAGAGGAGATGAGGCCTGTGTTCAAGACTGTAGTGGTAGAGAGGCCTTTCCTGGGGATCATAGGTGGTGAGGCCTGTGTCTAAGAGTGCAGTGGACTGGACTTCATGAAGCCTATCCCCCACTGCACTCTTAGACACAGGCCTCAACTCCTCTGCACCCGTGGACAGACTTCTCTTCCACTACACTCTTCAATACAGGCCTCACCTCCTCTGCACCCCTGGACAGTCCTCACCTGATCTGTAACCCTTAATAGACCGTTTGCTTATTGTCATTGCTTTGTTGTTTGGTAATAGTGGTCTATAATGTGTTATTTTTTTCTTTACCACAGATTGAAATCAAGATGCCAAGCGGAAAAAATCAAAAACAGCAACGGAATTACAGCACTCCTCTACAACAAATACTTCAAAAAACAGGAAAAAAGCTCCTGGTAAAACAACTAAGTCTTTCTTACGGAACATATGTAGATAAAAAAAAAATGTTGGTGAAAATGTGGTTAAAGAGAAGGAGAGAGTAAATTTGAAAAGGAAGGAGAGGCCCCCCAAAAATGTTACTACTGGAGCAGGAGAGAATAATATGTATAGGAATAGAAGGCAGAATCAGTTTAGAGACATTCGTAAACGAATGTTTCACAATAGGGTGGTTTTAAATTTGTTAAAAAACATTAGGAAAGGTAAACAGAGAGCTGCTTTTTATAAGAAAAAGAAAAGTGTAGAGAAGATTGTTGATCAGGCTTTTGAAGTTAAGAAAAAATTATTTATTTTAATAATCAATAGAATTAGGACACTTAACAAGACAATTGATGTTTTCAAATCAAACAGTAGATGGAAAAGAGTAATTAATCGGACTCATTTTTGTAAAGTTTTTTCAGGAGAATGGATGCACAGTTCAAGTTGTGAGCCATTTTTTAATGAGGAGAGTTACTTCCAGGAGAATGATTTAGTGCATGCAGTTGACACCAGTGGTCGAGCATATGAGGTGAAAGACGGTTGTCCGATTGAAAAAGAGAAACTTGTGCCTAGAGAACCAGAAGAGGTGTTAACTGATGAAGTTTTAGGGAGATGTACTAAGGGTCCAGTGTACACTTGGAAGTGTAGTAGTATTTGTAGTGTGCGACAGGAATCAATCGATTTGTTTTGTAATTTCTTACGTACATATAATAAGAAAAGTCTAAAACAGAAAATTAAGATGTTGGAAGACTTAGATCCTTGCAGAGTGAGAGAAAACACAGGTTTGCAATTCACTGGCTTGTTTTTCTAGAAAAGTCTGTCAGAGTGTTTTTCATCATTTTAGGATGTTAGCAGTGCATCATAACAAAAGGAGGAAATTAGTGAGAAGGTTGTATTATGCAAAAAGTCCAGCACTTAAGCTTAAACAATTAAACAGTGCTATTTTGCATGGAACTGAATTAGATGTGAAGAAGATTTGTGAAGAAATTGAGATTTGTTATTTAGGTGAAAAAGAGGACAGTGTAGAAATTGACACAGAAATTCAAGGTAATGTGGAAGACAATGTAAGGCCGAATTTTACTTGTGTGTGTTGTCGACTAACTCATTATAAGCATCAAACTAGATTAGTTGATTTATACGTAAAAAGTAAAAAGATAAATAATTATGAGTGGAAGGATTTTGCAACTTATTTGTGGGTGGAGAATTCTTTTGATTTGAGTTCTGATCAGCGTATTTGTAAATATTGTTATGATAAATTAAATCAAAACAGAATGCCTGCTAGAGCTGTTCATAATAATCTGGAGTTGGTAGACAGTCCTCCTGAATTGATGGATTTAAATACATATGAGTCTATTTTGATTCAATGTGTCCATCCTTTTCAGGCAATTGTTCGCATGGAGCCTAAGATAGGGAAATTGCCTCCTTCAGATTTACAGAGAGGATTAAAGGGAAGAGTTGTTTATTCGCCTCTAGATTTCAAGAAAAATATTGATAAAATTGGTGTAGAGAAAGTGGAAGAGGAACCTCTGGTTATTCTAGTTAATAGGGTTCCGACAAAGAGTAAGACAATCTGGCAAGATTTAGTGGATGTTAGGAAAGTCAAAAAGGCAACGTTGTATTTGGTAAAAAATAATGAGTACTACAAACATGTATGTGTTGGAGCAGAGGAAACAGCTGCAGATGAAGACAGTGATTGTTCAGCTGGCCAAATTGAAAAAGTTGATGTGTCTAGAAGTGAAGAACTATATGAACATTATACTGTTCATCCTTTGCATTCCAAAGAAGAGATGGGGAATGCAATTGACTTGTTTCAAATGAAAGCAGCAAAAGGAAGTCCCATTAGTGTATGGGAAGAAAGTTTGGAAGCTCGTTGTTTTCCACATTTATTTCCAACAGGTCGAGGTGGACGATATGATGATTGACCACTTCAAATTCCTGCATCTGAATATCGAACTTTAAGATTATATGCTGAAGATCCAAGGTTTCGTCAATGCATTCGATATTTGTTTCATCTACTGTATGAAAGTGACTTGTCTGGGCTTTCTTATGCAGTAAACCATATACTGAAAAGTGGAGCACATCTGCAAAATGTTTCGGCGAGGGACTTTATGGAGAAAGTCAATCTTCAAGATAATATTTTGGAATCTCATTTAATCAATCTCATGGCATGTCAGCGTGGTACAAATGAGTATTGGTACCGTCGTCATGGGGAATTGAAATGTATGCTAAGAAACTTAGGAACTCCTACATGGTTCCTCACTCTTAGCTGTGCTGAGTATGCATGGGACGACTTACTTCAATTTCTACGAGAGGCAAATGCAAATATACAAAATATAGAATTCAAAACTGCTGGAGAACTGTGTTCTTTGGATCCAGTGAATGTATGCAGATATTTCAATCATAGATTTGAAGCTATGATGTCTTTTATTACCAACAAAAAAATCCTCCCCTTGGAGAGGTTTTGGATTTCTTTTGGAGAAAGGAGTATCAAGCGAGAGGTGCTCCTCATATACATATGTTGTTGTGGATTAAAGATGCACCCAAATTTGGAACAGATTCGGATGAGACAGTGATGAGCTTCATTGAAGAGTATTCAACATGTGCTGTTCCGAAAACTACCGAAGAAAACAGTTTAAGGCAACAAGTTTTACGCTTTCAATCCCATCGTTGTGGAAAGTACTGTCGTCGAAAATTCAGAAACAAGGACAAGTTCTACACAAAATGTTGTTTCGTCTTTCCACGACCAGTGATTTATAAAGGAAGAGTAAATAATTTGATGTCTTCTCTGCGACATACTGTGACGAGGAAATCACCAAAAAATAGATACAATTTAAAAAGAAACGAAGAGTCCAAGTACATCAACGACTACAACCCAGTGATTTTGTCCATGTGGAATGCTAACATGGATATTCAGTTCGTTGCTGACAACACTATTGCTGTGGCTCGATATGTGAAGTCTTACATCACAAAAAAAGAAAAGACAGAACTGAAGGAAATGTGGGAGGATATTTCACATGAAAAGAGTCTAAGCAAAAAATTATACAGTTACAGTCTGAAGATGTTGTCACATCGAGAAGTTGGAGCATATGAATGTTCTGATCGATTGTCATCAGCAAGTCTATATGCCAAATCTAGAACCATCATTTGGGTGAGTCTAGGTCTTGCTGCGACACGAAACCGAATTTTGAAATCTGTACAAGAAATAGAGTATTTGGCAGAGAAAGAACCAGAAAGTACAGATGTTTTGAAGACAAACATGTTGGATACATACTATCCAAATAGAAGTCCTTACCTTGAGAACGCTTGTCTCTATGAAGTTCTGCAAAGATATATTTATAAGAGGAACATCAGAGAAGATATCAATAATGGAATATATGCTGTCATTGGCTGTGAAGGATGTCCAGTGTAGCAGAGAAAGGCCATTTGATTAATCATCGAAAAATGAGTTGCGAAAATCCAGAGAAAAGGGAATTTTACTATGTAGCTCTTTTGCAACTCTTTAAGCCATGGCGTACAGAAGAGGAACTACTTGGAGATTATCTCTGTTACGAAGATTCTTTTAATGCAACCAAGGATACCATAGAATGTCCTGTTTTTCCAAATTATCTGCAAATGTTGAACGAAGAAATAGAGCAAGAAGCCACAATTGCTGTAGAGATTGCTAGAGACAGGTCTCAAGACAGACAGAGTTCTGCTTCATTGAGTCAGGATCCACTTGGAGGACCAATTATTCAAAATGAAGCTGCCACTGCCATGGATGAGGTGGAAAGAGCTATGGAACAAGATCAAGATGATGTAGTTAACTTAGAAGATTTGGTGAAACAACTAAACCTTGAGCAGAAACAGATATATGACGAAGTCACAGAACAGATTGAACATGGATTCAGTCATGAGAAAAAAGAGTGCTCTTGTACATCATTTAAGCCTGTCCGACTGTACGTGAGTGGAGAAGCGGGAACTGGAAAACGTTTTCTGATTAAAGCAATTGCAACTTATCTGCAGAAAAGGACTGAATCACCGCTGTCTTGTGTTGTTACCGCTCCAACTGGGCTGGCAGCTCATAATATTAAAGGGATTAGTTTACATCGTTTACTGATGCTACCAGTCGAGCATGATAACAAATTGCAATACCACAAGCTATCTGGAGATGCGTGTTCTGAAGTTTCCAGAGTCCTAAAGAAAATGAAACTTCTTATCATTGATGAAGTAAGCATCGTCTCAAATCTAATGCTTGCTTTTTTGCATTTGAGAATGCAAGAAATTCTTAGAACAGAGTATGATGTGTTATTTGGAGGGAAACACATTATTGTTTTTGGAGATCTACTGCAGTTGACTCCAGTGAAAGGACAACCAGTGTTTAAAATGGTCACGCATGAAGATACCAGGAAGTGCCTAGGAAGCATTGGAAACGTTAATATATGGTTACATTTCAAATATGCAGAACTACTTCAAAATATGCTACAGGCAAAGGATGAAGATTATAAAAATATTCTACAAGATGTAAGAATCGGAAAAGTAAGTGAGCATGGGAAAGAAGCTTTACATGCACGATTAATTTCAAATTTGTATCCAAATGAAAACATTCTTCCAGAGAATATTTTTAAGAAAATTAACGAGAACAAATCTGGGATATGTTTGATGCCAACTCTGAAAGAATGTTCCATTTTCAATAACAAAATGTTAAAGTTAGAAAATGAAGAGATTGTGAAACTGGAAGCTACAGATAAAATAGAGCATATGGGAGCAACAATTATTTTGTCAGAAAATTTGAAATCAAAATTGGATTCATTAGAGAAGACTATATCCAAAACTGCTGGTTTTGAAAAGACTCTGAATGTGTGTTTAAATTGTCGTATCATTTTGCGAAGGAATTTAAATGTTGAAAGAGGTCTGGTAAATGGAGCAATGGGTCATGTTTTTCATTTTGTAAATTACAAAAATAGAGATGGAATTGAAATTTTAAAAATTAAATTTGATGGCATTGACGAAATAGAACACATTTGTCGTTGTTCAGCTAGATTTTTGCTTGTGAAAGACTTATATGTTCGCCGAAAACAGTTTCCTGTTTGTTTGGCATATGCGGTGACAATTCATAAGTCTCAAGGTTTAAGTGTAGATAGTGCTGTGGTGAACATTGGAAGTTCTGTGTTTAAAGAGGGTATGGCATATGTGGCATTATCACGAGTCAGAACTTTATCAGGATTGTACTTGATTGAGTGTGATGAAACAAAGATTTGTGCAGATCTAGATTGTGTTAAAGAATGCAATAGGTTAAGAAGAGAGTATGCTCCACATTTGCCTCAATATCCTCTGTTTGAAAAACGTGTGGTAGGCCGAAAAAGAAGAAATGAGAATAATTGCAGTGAGGTAGTAGCAAAAAGACAAAAAGTAGATGAAACTGTAATTGTAAGCAGAAGGAAAAAGGATTCTGTTGAAGATGTTGTTGGATTTCAGTTTGAAAACAGTTCTGGTGTCAACTGCTATGCTGATGTAGTGGTTAATGTTGTTTTTTTTCTTCAAAATTTACAAGAACAGATTGTTGAAAATCGGGATCAAACATTCTGCTGTTTATTGAATTCTGTGTTTGAGAAATGTAGCAGTGATAGAGCAAAAATAGAAAGTGTTTCAGAAATTCGAAATCTTCTAGACATATGTTCTGGTCAAAATCAATTTTCACAGAATATTCAGCAGAATTGTCAGGAATTTTTAATGTATATGTTTGATGTATTGGAAGATGAAGGTGTAGATATAAAACATCTTTTTAGCCTTTCTTATCAATGGCAGCATGACTGCGACAACTGTAGTTTATCAAGTAGTACTACAATAGACACTGAAAGATTTATATATTTGACTTTACCAGACTGCAAATCAGTGTCTTTTAATAATCTAGTTAAAGCAGCTGATCACAATATGGTGTGTACCCAATGTAAGTCTGCAAAGCTGTCCACATTATTTATACAAAATTATGGTCAGTATGTCATTTTAATGTTCCAACAATGTAGATCTGATGGAAGTAAATTGACAACTTCTATTAAAATTTCGTGGCTTCTCAGTTATCAATATCAGGAAGAACTTTTGCAACTGTAGCTATTATTTATCATGACGGTCCCTCAACAACATCAGGGCATTACACATGCTACTTAAAATGTCGAAAAGGTTGGAGTAACTGCAATGACACTCATTTGACTTTCAAACAACGTTTGCCTTTTGACTTAAAAAATTCATACCTAGTGTTTTTAGAACCAAAATTTAAGTAAAGGTAATTGCCCTATGAAGACGGGAGCAGTAAATAAAAGTTAGTTTGCTGTTTAAAATTATATTGTGAGTAAAAGCGATGAAGATAATATAAAAATTATAGTTCTCATAAAGGTACAGTAAGTGGATCGCATATTAAGTGATATCAGTATTATAGGAAATGTTCAACATGAGAGAGCCAGAGCTGGAATTATGAATATTTAAATATTGTGAAAATGTTGTTTGAGCCTTTCTTTCAGAACGTCGGGAAAACGGTAATTTTAGAATTTGTTTTAAGTAATTTGAAAATATACTGATACATCTGACACTATTTGGCCTTATGGAAAAGTGAAGGAATGAGCAAAGAGTCATGACTGAACAGAAGGAGTATATGAAAACATTGAAACATATTTCAGATGTTCTTGGAGCTTTTTTTCTAGAGAGTCGATGAAATGGAATTTTTAGTGAACAGCAGAGTACCTTACAACGTAAAGGACCTTCATGATGTACTATTTGGCCTAAAGGAAAAGTAAGTGAATCAAAGATTAGTGTACATATGTGATTTGTAAGTTTATATGTTTTTTTTTAAACACAATCTTTTTGATTGTGTTTTTTTTTTCCCGCTGTCATATGATGAATAGTTTGAACTCACTGTTTTTAGTGAAATTCAATATGTTCTGAGAACAGCAAAAATAAACTATCTAACATGTTGTATAAATTATTCTATAGTTTGTATTGTGTAATTTATATTGTATTCCCATTGTCTCACACTCACTTTCCTTTTTTTCTCTCTCTTTCAGCTCTCTTTACTCACTCACACTGTCTTTCTCTCACTCTGTTTCACACCCATTCGTTTACTGCACTTCTTTCACAACCCCTCATTTCCATTTCAACTGTCTGCATCCCCTCTCTCCCTTGCACCACTTTTCAGCTTTCAGTCTCTCTGCTTTACTTCCCTTTTCCGTCTTTTCCTCCGTTGCTGTTTTAGTAATTCCTCTTTACTGACTCACCAGTATTGTTGCACTTTATCACTATAACTCACCCACTCTCCCTCGCTTATCTTTGTTTGCTCCTTTTTTACCTCTTCTCTCTATTTTCCGTTCACTACCTGTATGTCCTCAGTCCCTCACTCTCCTTGTGTTTTGTTCACTTGTGTTTATCTACCTTCTATCATTTCTCTTACAACAACTTCACTGCTCCTCTCTCATCGTTCTTCACCCCATTTCTTTTAGTCCGGTTCCATTACTACCCCTCATTTCCTATCTTTCAATGTTCTTCTCTTTACTTTCATCACCGAATCACTTTCATTTCTGTCTTCTTCTCTTCCTCTCTGTCAGTGAATCTTTATGCCTTACTCTTAGTAATTTGCTCTCCTTCTATTTCTTTAACCCTCTTTTTGTCCTTTTACATCACTTTATTTCCCTTTCTGTGTCTTTCACTCGTACTTTATTTCTTAATACACTGTTATGATTTTTAACCTCTTCATTTGTATCTTTTATTTTAAAATATATATTTTACTAATTATAACTTATTTTTTCTTCTCTCTTTCACAGATACAAAGTGTAGTAAAAAAATGTAATTAAAGTTACATTAATTATAAGGTAAGTGTGACAAAAAAAATGTAGTTTGTCATCACCCTTTCCTTTAACCTCACTATTATTCTCTCACCCTACCTCACTCCTGTTTCCTTACTCTGCTTCCTTCACTTATTCTTATCCTCCATGTTTACTCCCCTTTCCCTAACTCCCCTCGCACATTCAACTTCTTTCAGTCCCCCTGCTTTACTTCCCTTACCCTCTGTTCCCTTCCTTTGCTCCCTCACTCATTCCCTTTCCCTTAATCATTTACTTTACTCCTGTCACTCCTTCTCTCAGTCCGTCTGTCCTCACAGTTCCTCAGCTCCGTTCCCTCTCTTTGTCTCTCTTATCGTCGCTGTCTCTCTCCCCTCAATCTGTCAATACTCTTTCGTCATGCTCACTCCCTACAACTCACCCACACTCAATCACTTACCTTTGTTTGCTGCTTCACTCACTCCCTTTCAGTCACTCCTTCCTTTACTGTCTCTCTCCTTTCTGTCTGTCACTCCCCATATCTTACCCTTATTCACTTTTATCCACCCTCTTTTACCGCTCTTTACTTAGAGTCACTTCTCTTTTCTAATCCTCCCTCACTGTTTTACTATCTAATACACAGTCCCTTTGTGTTGTTCCCTCTAGCTCTCTTTCTCTTAACATAACTCTCTCTGTCCCTTTCCCTCATGCTCACTCCTTCATTCTTTTTTTTTCTTTTTTTTTTGGTGCGCGCCCCGGTACGCGTACCGGGGAGCGTGCCGTTACGCGTACCGTTGAGAAAAAAGAATGACAGAGATTTTTAAAAATGTGTTTTTTTTAATAAATTAGAGGGAGTTCTAAAAAGAACTGTTTTTTTTATTCTTTTTGTTGTTTTATATTTTTTTATTTTTTTTTGAACATTTTTTACTTTTTTTGGCTTTTCTGAACAGTTTTATATTTTGTTTGTATTTTCTTTGGGGAGAAACAAAAAACAGGGAATTGAAAATGGCTCAACTGGAGCACAAAAAAAATCAGGAACAATTATGGTTTCCTCGGGCATTTTTGGTTATCCATAGCAACATTAATTAGTGTGATGCTTTGCTGACCATAATTAATTGTTTTGTTGCAATATATACAAACAATTTTGTAATCCCCAAACTTTGTTTGTATATTTGGGACCGTCTCCCTTGCCTCTGGACCCGATGGAGTGGGTTCTTTGGATGTTGAGGGTCTGGATGTTGATTGGGGTAGCTTACTGCAGAGGTCCCTTACCTCTGCTGCAGAATAGTTGTTAGGGTGCAAACGCATCATGTGCCGAATCATAGTATGATTCCCAAAGGAATATTTTTTGTTAGGGTTCCCCCTGGACAGCTCAGCACCACAGATCAGACAAGTCACCTTCGCAGCTTTGACTTTTTTGAAACCCCTTGGGATTTTGTAAAACTCCTATATGAAGTGCTCTTTTGGTTTGTATGGGGGATTATCTTCAGACAGGAAGTGCCTTGTCTGTTCCTCCTCTTCATCATCCTCCTGCTCTTCTTCTTGACCACCAATGTGATCTTCTGGTGGTCTTTTTGATGGTGGTGGTGGTGGGGCAGATGCTCCAGCTGCCGATATGACTGTAGCCATCTCTGTAAGGAAAAAGCAGGTCTTCCTCACTCAAATAACAAAGTGAGAATGAGGAAAGAAGGTGGGGGCTTTGATCATTTGGAAAACAAAACTGTTCTGAACCACTGAAAAGTGTTATTTTCAAGTCACATGATCCGGGCTTTCATCATTTGGAAACCAAAACTGATCTGAACCAATGAAAAGTGTTATTTTCAGATCACATGACCCGACGCGCTTACGCTACGCGCCCCGGTGCTTACGTTGCGTGATCGTATGCGGTCGGGTGCTTCCGGGTGCGGTTACGCCGTGCGTCATATGACGCATCACGCGGCTACGCGATACGTCACGATGTTGTTTTCGTTCACGGCAATAGCGCTAACGGGACGCTCACCGGTACAAGCCCTGGGGCACGCCGTAACACTGCGCTCACCGGTGAGCGCATCGGTACGCGCCCCGGGAGCGCTCCGGGGCACAAAAATAAAAAATAAAGATAAATAAACATAAAAAAAATAGTATTACATAATTATAAAATATAAAATTCATTATAAAAAATATTGCATTTCATACCTATAGAGATTTGCTAATAAAAAAACCTATGAAATTCACTGAAAAAACCATAGGTTTCACATCAGTTATAGTTAGGAATTAGCATTTAAAAAACCTATGAAATTCACTGAAAAACCCATAGGTTTGACACCAGTTATAGTTAGCTGGAAATTTTACTCGCATAAAACCAATGAAATTCCCACGTTATAGTTAGTTGGACTCACTATAACTTGCGCGTGCAATGCACTGCTGATGACGTCACATATTACATCACTCATGACATGGTCAGTGACATCACTCATGACATCACTGATGACACCATCCTTGTGACAGAGTGACAGACCTCTTTTCACTGTAATGTAACCCTTAAAACACATATTCAAAAATAGAAACTTAAATTTTCAAAAAAATTGAGATACCCATAACAGTTACAACAACCAATTCAATAATTCCACCATCTATATACACATCCACTCATTGACCAACAGTTCTATATAGTCACTCATACATATACTCACTCATCATATGTAGTGATACACCTATACATCCTGTTACACACCGACAGTCATCCAAAAGATACTCTCACACATACTCACACATGCAAATAAACTATTGAACATCCATTTATTTGCATATACAGCTATATACACACAACCACCTTACTTCTAAGGAAACTTACACATACTTACTCTCTTAAACAATCACTTATAGAAACACATACTTATTTAAACAGGAACTCTTACAATTTCTTACTCTCACATATACTCACTTATATACATCAATACTCACATATATTAGATTAAGATATATGTAGTTACTGATAAAGACACTAGTGAGACAGTCATTCAGTCACTAACACACACATATATACACTCATCCACCCATACAGTCCTGCACATATGCTGTCTTCAAAACACATACAAACAGAGAGTCAGTCACTCATGCATCTATGTGCTAAGTAATACCCCCACCAAACCATACAAACACTCATACTGATACTAAGAAAAACATCTAATAACCCATATACCTACACATGTAGCTACTCACCAACCCATGCAGCCACTTATACACAAAGTGAAACACTAATCCATATATTTAAATACTCACTAATATATGTATTCACTAAGATACACTTAATAAGCAAGTTAACCAATCAATTTCTTTTTAAAAAAACATCCATGTAAACACTTATTTAAACATTTATTCTTCCATCAACTTTTACATATACACATATAACACATAATTATTTTTCAAAAATACACACATTCACTGGATGGTGTCATCAGTGATGTCATGAGTGATGTCACTGAGCATGTCATGAGTTATGTAATATGTGACGTCATCAGCAGTGCATTGCATGCGCAAGTTATAGTGAGTCCAACTAACTATGACGTGGGAATTTCATTGGTTTTATGCAAGTAAAATTTCCAGCTAACTATAACTGGTGTCAAACCTATGGTTTTTTCAGTGAATTTCATAGGTTTTTTAAATGCTAATTCCTAACTATAACTGATGTGAAACCTATGGTTTTTTCAGTGAATATATATATATATATATATATATAGATATAGATATAGACATAGATATAGATATAGATATATATATATATATATAACACTCGAGGCATTGTTTTCTTCCTCCTGCTGTTTTTCTTTGAGAACTCAGGAACTGTTTCACAATGTTATGCAACGTTATTGAATATTACAGATATACTGAAAAATACAACAATGTAAGGTCACAAGCATCTTAGGTGGTAAGGCACTCAATCAAAATTGAAATCCAAAAGAGCAAATGAACTCTTGCACTTAGACTCCTGGGTGTTGATGTAACTGCAAAAGGCTATCAGGCCATCCCACACATAAACTCAAACAAGACGCAGCTGTGCTCATTACCATAGGTATGAGACCGCACCTCCTTTCCTGCACTCATATCCACCCCTAGTGCACTCAGACAAAGACATGGCCATGCTTTCCTCGCAAATAGGCATTCTCTGGTCCTGCCATGGCCCCAGGTTGTGAAGAGGTCAGAGGAATTTCTAAACACCCAACAAGACTCAGCAGTGAACAGGTTTAGCTGAATCAACAGACAGGTACATGAAAATGCATTTGGAATGTAGGTAAATCGCTAAAGGCACTTGAAACATTGATGTTTTATTTACTGCTTCACAAATTCAACTTCTTGGGAGTGGCAGGGTTAAACGTTTTTTTGAGGACATGTTGATTCTGATTAAATACATTCTTTTAGTCCTTTTCAGGGCGCAGCTTCCTAGTGTCCTAGTGGATTTTTGTAGGTTTTGATCTCTAGTCAAGGGCTGTGTCTGTTCACTTAACAGAGTATTTCATAGACAAAATACATATTAAAGAAACTGGCAGTTCAAAATTAACAAGCAAAGTTAGATCCTGGAATAGCAGGTATTAATCTTCTTTTAAGTACCATACATGGAAACTTCTAGAATGTCTCTTTTTCTCTAGTGATGGCAGGCCAGCAGAGGATTTGGTGGCCTACATCTCACAAAGATGACACACATCTTGTGACTACCCAGCAGTTTTCAAAGTGTCTAAACCGTTACAGATAAGAACATAGGCAGAGCTAACTTTCTTGAGTATAGCACCAGTAAACTGGTGTTAGTGGAAGACAGAGGTAGGATCTGAGTGCAATACTGTATGAAAGACAAAAATACACCTGGAACTCTTCAGTAAATGAACACATGACAATCCCAACATTACCTAATAGGCGAGCATATTCTTTTTCAGTATATTACACATTGAACACTATACAAACATACATTGCCGTAACTGTGAGAATTGAAATATGAAAGGAATTCTATGAGAAACATGTGAACATCAACTTACATCAATATAGTGAACCACATCAATCATTAAATAAAACAAAGAAATAAGAACAAAAGGGGCTACAGAGAAAAGTATAAAAGGTCCTTTTATAATGAGTTACAAGTATTGGTATGTAAGTCCAACCTGCACACATAATTGGACTGATAACTAAGCAGTCTTTACAAGAATGTATTAATGAAGATTGTCCACATCCCAGAAAAAAAATCCATTCCCACCAAGCATTAACCAGTGATAGTTTTACATCCTACCAATTTGAAGTAACTGATTTAATCAGAGTAGAAATAAGAAAATCAGGTTTAAAAGAATATGGTTTGTAGATTAATATAGGAAACAATGCCATTAATCGGATTTTAAATATTTGCTTAATATTCCAAACCTCAGACCAACTTTAAAAATAATAGGACAAGTGTACATTATATGTTGCGGATGTAGCAGTTTTAAAATGCCAACAGAGACTAAAAACATTGAAATAGAGATAAATAGCGATATAAGATAGCCAGAGAGGCTATCTTATATCGCTAAAGGGCAAGGATGAGCATAATTTCTTTTATACACTTTAGAAGCTATATGTCCAGTTTGGCTAAACAGTTCTTTATCGAACTGCATATTACATAACTTAGCAGAAGGTAATAAATCCGAATAAGTATTAAGGATGGTATTCCAGTGTTATTTATATTTAGGAAATTCAGATTACGGTAAATGGTACTTAGGGGCTGATTAGGATGGCGTCATACTTTCGCCAGACCGCCATCCTATTGGAGGTGGGACTGCCCAATAGGATGTCGGCAGTCCCGCTATATGGCATTAGGATGCCACTGCCTCCATGAAGGTTGCAATGCCTATATTTTGCATTGCGGCAGATGCTGCTGGCTGCAGCAAACACTGCAGTACAAAAATGGGATACTGCACATATCTCTGCACTACGAGGGAGGCACTATGCAGAGCCTGCCACATGGTGTAGGGATATCTAGGGGGGCACCACAGGTGCTCCCCAGGTCCCATTTCTGAGGGCCAGGGCGCAAAGGGGGGCACCGGGGCCCCCAATGTCTCTTTCCTCCAGCCTTCTCGTGCTGGGTAAACTGCCATAAAACTCCCGGCGGGTAGGGACAATATAATCCCTATGGCTGTGCCTTGCAGGCACCTACATCATTGTAGTGATTGTGGCTGTTTCCGAAGCACCGATGGGCACATTGAGTCTGTTGAATGTGTGGCGGTCGGTCTTTCTGACCGCCATCTAGCCACCTGCCATTGTAATATGGCGGGCGGTAAACTGTGTTACGATGGTGGTGGGACCGTTCCCGACGGGCTGTTGGTGCTGGTCCCGCCATCATCCTAATCAAGCCCTTAGTGCTTAATTTGTCAAATGGATAGAAGACATTTCCTTGACAAATATCAGTGATATAAAAAATACCAGCATTAATCCATGAGCTTCAGAAACAAGTGTTTGTTCAATTTTAGTTTGGGATTAAACCACAGGAAAACTTTTTAGGATGAATTAATGTTTTTTTTTTTTTTTTTTTTTTTTGTCCTCATATATGCCACCAGAATATGTGTGCTCTAGGTGGGCCCCACTGTTGCCTCTTATACTGTTGTTTTTCGAGTCCGCCCTGGAAACAGTATCATAGCAGACAGGGATCCCCAGAGGTAGGCTGCTTTCCTTATCCTACTCCTCCAGGCCTATTTTAGGCACCCTAGGCCTGGAAGAGGACAGGACCGACACAACCTCTGGCATAATCACAGGACCGCTCACCTATTTATCCAGACCATCAATTTAGACCAGACATTCTCAGTGTTAGCACTAGTGCCAGCCAGATCCATTTTGCATACTTCCATTATATATTTCAAGCATGCTGCAAATCTCGGAGGAGACACCGACTTCCACTCCATACAAATTTGTCTCCTTGCAATAGCTATTATGTAAAAAATAAACTGAGTATCCAAACTATTGATATTGTAGTCTTTCAACAAACCAAAAAAGATGAGTCGGCGAGAACAAATAATGGTTGTTGAAAGTACATCACCCACGAAATCCGTAATCGCTTTCCAATAGTCTTGAATAAGTGGGCATTCCAAAAAGATATGGATATCATCAGCTGCGTTATAATTACAACGGGGACAGTAATAGTTGTTTCGTGTGATCTTATGCAGCTTGGCCGGTGTCCAATAAACTCTATAGGCCGTAAACAAGTGGTTGCGTCTTAAATTGGCTGGTTTAATTAACCTCTGGGAAATAAAAAAGGAATCTAGCCATCCTTTGCTGACCGCTTCAGGTGGCTCAGATATACAGTTTCCCCATAACTTTATTATCTCCGAATGCATTTTACTCTCCTCTTCCTTAATCGTCAAATTGTACCAGAATAAAAGCTCTTTTACCCATTTCCCCTCTCTACCAATTGCATCAAGAATATCTGTATCTTTCTCCCTTTGCATATTTTGACTGGACCACCAGGCGGATAATTGGTAGTATTTAAACCTTGTCACCTGTCCATCTGTGAGTTGTACTAAGGTATTCCAACTTACAAGGCCCAAGTCTGCCCAAAGATCCCCCCATTTTTTTAACCCAGCTGTTTTCAAGGGTTGTGACAATTGGTCCTGAAGGCATTGAGGAGTGCCAGGAGAGTCCCATAATGGGGAGTGTGTATGGTAATAAGTAATATCAAATATTTTCCTAATGAACCCCCAATTTTTTAGTGCAGTCTGTAAGATTTTTAGTCGAATTTAAAAAAAAAAATTCTGGTCTCCAAACTTAAATAAAAAATAATCACGGTCGTGAGGTAAATCAGTTAATAAAGCTTGAAATAGGCGCCCCTGTGATGATGCATCTAACTCATTTGCAAAAAGCCTAAAGTTTTTGAAGTGAAATGCGTGACAGTATGACAAAAGATCGGGGAGGGCTAGCCCTCCTATTTTTAGACCCCTCCTCAATTTCTTCCATGCAATTCTTGTTGACTTACAGGCCCATATAAAAGATCCAATTTTACCCTGTAGAGTATTAATGTCTTTCAGTGAAAATGATAAGGGGATGCTGTTAAATAGAAAAGTCAATTTTGGGAGGATTGTCATTTTAATGAGGTTAACCCGACCGTATATGTTTAGTGGCAGATTCCCCCATCTTATTAAGGTTTTATTGATATCTTTAACCACCTTTTGCCAACTGAGTGATGTAATATCATTTATTGATTGAGTTAGGTGGATTCCCAAGTACCTCATGCTTTGTTTTGCGCCCGATATATATGTGTTATTATTCCATCCCATAATCTCCGTTTTCTCCTTATTTATCTGGTAACCAGACAGTCTCCCAAATTCTTCCGATAAAAGAAATAGCCTTGGAATAGCCACCGAGTGATCCGAGGTGTATAAAAGAAGGTCATCAGCGTACAACGCCACCTTCAGTGGCAGATTTCCAAGCTGGAATGGTTGAATAATATTGTCCTCTCTAATCCCACAAACAAAAGGCTCCATATAAACGTCAAACAAAATGGGAGACAAAGGACAACCCTGCCTGGTACCTCGAGATATGTCGAACCACTCAGATAAAATTCCATTAACTAAGACCTTTGCCTTCGGATTGTGATATAAGGATTTAACTGCCTCTATAAATGTTTGAGGGAACCCAAAAGCCGCCATTGTCGCCCATAGGTACTTCCAATTTACCTGATCAAAGGCCTTGGCCGCATCTATGGCAACCAGGGCCAAAGGGAGATTTTTAACGTTAGCGTAGTCTATTGCCCCTATTGCTTGAAATGTTAATTCGTTTAACTGTCTCCCTGGAATAAAGCCTCTCTGATCAGGGTGAATTATAGATTTTATGACCTACGATAGTCTAGTGGCTAGGATACTGGAGTAGATCTTCATATCTGTATTCAACAATGAGATAGGTCTATAGGACTCTATTCTTTTTGAATCTTTATTTGGTTTTGGTATGAGCGTTATGATGGCTTCTCCCCAGGAGGAAGGCGTGGAATAACCATGAATCAATAAAAGGTTGAAGAGTTCGCGTAATGGAGCTATTAGTTGATCTTTGTTGTCTGAATAGATCTCCACTGGCAGCCCATCTGACCCTGCAGCTTTCCCTTTTTTCATTTTCTTTAATTGACCTAAAATTTCCCCTTCTGTTATCTCACTTTCCAGATATACTTTATCGGTTTCAGACATTTGAGGCAGATGTTTTGTTACCAACCAGGATTCTAAATCTTCCCCCTTAGGATGTTTGTCTTCCGTATAAAGACTCCTCATAAAGGACCTTGCTTCTTCTCTTATCTCTAAATCTGTTTCTATCAGATCTCCTGCCTGTCTTTGTAATAAGACTTTAATGTTATTTCTAGTTCTCTCTTCTCTAGCTTTCCAGGCGAGGAGGGCTCCACACTTTTCTCCATACTCAAAGTTTTTTAATCGACTAGACTCCCATTTTTCTTTGAGAATTCTCTCATCAGACACTTTTAACTGAAGCTGTAGGTCAAAAAGTTCCTTCTCTAGCAAATGTGCTCTGCTGGAATTCTTTAAAACGGCATTTTGTAGTTCAAGATCTTTTCTTGTTATTGCTGCCAAGTCTTCCCTTCTTTTTATTTTTATACTCTTTCTCTTATGATACATTAGAGAGCTCAAAACACCCCTCAGGTAGGCCTTGTAAGTTTCCCATACTACCTGGGAGGAGGAGGATCCTAAGTTTATTATAAAGAATTCTAGTGTTTTATCTTTTACTTCTACTTTTATCTGATTATCTAATAAAAGTGATCTCTCCAATGTCCACCTTGGTTTTAATGGGGTTATATTTAGTTCAATTGCCAATTCCAGAACAGCGTGGTCTGATAACCCTGTAGGCGTAAAGGAAAGGTAGTTGATATCCTTGAGAAGGTGTTGATCAACTAAAAAGTGATCTATTCTAGAATAGTTCTTGTATTTTTTACTATAAAAAGTGAAGCCTGGTTGAGATCTATACTTTTTCCTCCAGACATCTACTAGAGTAAAGTCGTTCATTAAGGCATCTAAGATGGCGAGTGACTTTGAGGGAGCCTGGTATTTAGCCCTAGAGGTTCTGTCTAATTTTTGATCAAAAACCAGGTTGAAATCGCCGCCTAGAATTAGAGGACCAGTTGTCGTAAATAATGCTAGTTCGAGTTTGGACAGCGGTACTGGATTGTCCTCATTTGGGCCATAGTATACTGCAATTGTATATGGTATGGGATAATTAGAATATATACTTCTGCGATTAACCATCTTCCCGATTGATCTGTCTCAAAACTTCTCAGGCTAATCCCTCTATTTGCTCGAATTATGATGGAAACTCCCCTTGTGGTACCTGATTGCCTGGAGCTAATTATATCTTGAACCCACCTAAACTTCTTAAAGAAAGAATCGCATATCGCTGCTTCCAAATGTGTTTCCTGTAACATTATGATTTGAGCATCTGAATTTCTTGGAAATTCACAAATTCTATTCTGTTTTGTTTTTTCCCCTATACCATTAATGTTCCATGACAGGGCCTTAAGCTTATATGAATTAATCATGAATCTAATGTATGCTTGTACCCACCCATCCCTTTATGCATCAAACACTTATTTATATATGAGGATTTTTTTTCCCTTTCTCCTGACTCCCCCCCCCCCCATTGAACCCCTCCCCCCTGTTAATAGTACATTTTTCATCAAAAGATTGAAGGGACATTTTTGAGGTTGCAATAGTGGATGAAATTTGACAAAATTTGCTGTTGGCCCTTGTTAAAAAAAAGCAGAAAAAGGAAAGGGCTGTAGTACGTTTTTTTCCAATGTAAGCCATTGGGGGGGGGAGTTAGAAGGATCAATATTTTGAAACCAAAGTGAGCTTTCTCAAAAAGAAAAAATATGTGGTATGTCTTAAAATCAGGTAAACCAATTCCCCCTACACATTTAGGAATATGTAAAGTTTTAACACTAAGACATGCAGGTTTCATGTTCCAAATAAATGTAGTCATTAATTTATATTGCTTGGTAATGAAAGTAGAGGGGAGTCCTAAGGATATTAAGGAAAATAATTTTTGATCAACAATAATTTTTAACAGGACTCCATTGGTTTTTGCATTGCCATCTCGTGGCAAACACTTTCACAGAACCCACCTGGTCGTTTTTCCTGATGTACGAGGAAAATTCTATCAGCACGACAAAAATCCATTTTTGCAGGCCTGCATTTCTGGCCAGGAACTGTCACCCGCCCAACCCCCTGTTCTCTTCAGTTCATCAGAAAGCCACATGGCCCTCACCCCTAGTGAACGATTCATTTTTCCTCTCCTGCTCCCACCCTGATAAAACATCCTTGACGCAGTGATCAGGTTATCTAAACAATGGTCTGACTGCTGGACTCTAATCAGGGTAAATAAACAAAGGACTTGAAAGACCAGGCTTTGATCAGGCAATTGAACAATGACCTGAAAGAAAGAGCCCTGATCAAAGCAGAGTGGACAATGCTCTGTGTACCAAGCCCTTGACCAGGTCACCAACTACAAGCATATAGTGGACAATGCTCTGTGTTCCAAGCCTTGACCAGGTCACAAACTACAAGCATCGCCTTGATCAAGCTATCAACTACAAACACTGCCCTTATTGGACAATGGACTAACAGCCAAAAGAATGGTATGAGAAATGTATAAAAGGCTTCTAAGCTACAGAGTAAAGCAGCAGCCTCCTCTGTCTTGTCTTTGACTGGCTTTGGACTCTTTTCCATAGCCCGGGCTATTGAAATAAATCTGGGTTCCTCCTGCAGACGAAGGCTCCTGTGTCTCCTTTTACTACGTATGGAGGGTATGGAAGATTTGGGCGGTTCCCCCGCCGCCGAGACCCTGTAAGCGGGTTATTACGGTTCTTCAAATGGCGGCCCGAATAGGGACTCCACGAGTACGGAGGTCAGGCCCGGTGGACTTGAGGAGGTGCACGGAGACCCTCTGACAGAGGCGCCCTACCCAAGGATTATTGTTATTTTCCGGTAGACCGAACGACTCACCCGTTGTTCCTCCCCACCCGTGAGGTAACGGGTGGGGAGAGACGGAAGAATTCTTGAGGTTATGATATGGCTATACACATATTTCTACAATAATACAAAGAGCGAAGTCATGTAAGCAAGCCCACATTTTAGATGTCCAGTTCGTGATAGATTACCCAGTTAGGCCCGGAACTCCCATCAGATATCGGTGAAACACCAATAAAGAAAGGCACCTCCTAGTCATAAAACTGGCCATAAACAAGGAACGTGGACAGGTGCATGTTTGCAGAAAGCATGGTCTGTATGTAGTGAATGGTTTGTGGAATGTTATGCATTGATGCTATCGTATTCGGCCACAGGGCGAGGAGCTGCCCAAACAGGTCTGGCTGAAGGCAGTGGAGTCAGTTGGGACAGGTCAGGGGGAAGTCAGGGAAGGTGGACGTGTCCTTTTGGATCAAGCTCGACCTTTAATTGACTTATCATGAGGGCAAGGCACAAGATGGATGCTGCTTACAAAATGGAGTTTAAAGGGTCGGAACGGAAACTATGATTTAGGGGTGTTAGCAACCTTCGATTCCTATGCAAATGCATAGGAATGATGTCCTAATCATTATCGGTCTGTTGACACCAAATTTGTCATGGTACGTTGATATTTTGTGACACGGGTATTGGACCTCGATATCGGGATAACAACACGGTCCAGATTTTCAGAACCACAGACCCTCCTTTTGCCCTTATGTAAGGCAATAACTCACGTTAATCTGAGTCCAAATCGGTATGGAGAAATTCGTGGAGATGCTGCTGTAGCATCATTCTGTTACTCCGTTCGTCCCTTGACACAGGCTTCCGTACACATGAAGTAGCACAGAGGCCACAGAGTGCAGGAGCGCACTGTACACACAGGCAGAACATAAACAGAAGCGCTAATATCATCCCAATGAAGATCAGTGTTTTACATCCCCAGCCGGTGATCAGTTCCCAGAACCACCCCAGCAAGGACCAATCCCCTTTCTCAACGTGAAGGGAACCAGATATTTCATGTAGTTTAGAGATGGCCTGGTACACTGTCGGTGCGTTATCAGGGATGAAAATGCAACAACTGAATTGGATGACTCTACACACACCACCACGATCGGCGAGTATGATATCTAGGGCAACTCGGTTCTGAAGGGTCATAAGTCGATCCGACTGAAACTCGGTTGTCAAATTGCCAAGGGCTTCGGCCGTTTCAATCACGGCGATTCAACTATCCTTGCTAATTGACGAATATTCCTGCTGTTCACCATAGGCCCCCAAAATGGCAGAAAACCCTTTGCAAAGTCAGCGAATTCCTGACTTGCGGTGTCGTCTTTACTCACGACACCCCTAGCTGTCCTTGTCCGATGGTAATCTGCTCTGGCCGGGTAGGTGGGAGGCAGCAGAAATGAAATAAAACATGTACCTGAGAAGTCAGGGGGCAACCATGTGTAGGCTTGGTCGTGGCAGACGAAATACGTGCCTTTGGCTGCTAGGAGTATAGGGGAGGTTCGGGAAGCGAACACATATGTTTCTGTGCAAATGCTCTTTCATAACTGTGCCGTGGGATCCCTACCAATACCTTGTAAACATAAGTGACCTCGGTGGGGTACTATCCAAACTGGGCGGGATTTCTTTGCTGCCTGGCTCTTGATCAGGTAAACCCCATGTCTAGTTACGTTCCAACGGGCGTACGGAGTGAGTTCATCTTTGGGAATCGTTAGATATGTGTTGATATCCCTACTCATATTTCTTATCCCTGCAATTAGTGCCTTGTTACTGGAATCGCTCTCAGTGGAACGGGTCGGGTATGGTTCTAGGGCGAATAGGAACATGGTCTGGAAAGCCCACAGAGAACCATAGTAACTGAATGGCAGAATGAAGTATGGGATCCCCTTATCGGTCGTGTGTGGCATGAGTCCGCATATCCAACAGTTCGATGTGTTCATTATGGATTGGTGTTGGTGTAGGAGTTGAATGAAAGAGTTATTTACAAATTCGAGTCTTCGGGCAGACTCGTGTTCAGGTAGAGGGTGAAAGTAGTGTGGAGAAATAGTAGGAGGAGGTGGTGGCTGGGTGTCATTCAAAAAGGTAACTTTAAATACGAATAGAGTATAACCAGTCAAAAACACAACTATGCTACATAACATTAAAACACATATTATTAAAAATCTTCTTCTGGACAGTATCGTACACAATTGTCTTTCAAGGTTCGTGAGTCTGATAGGTCTCTCTACCCTCGGAAACTCCATCCTCTAGTTGCTGCCCGCGGTGGTAGATTGATTCTGCCAGGGAGCGCGCTCTGTTCAGTCCGGGGTAACTCCCGTGGACCAACCAGAACCGTGGACCTAAAACTTCCCCAGTTGCACTCCCCAGACTTCAACAGCGACCCTAGCAGCAGAACCGGATGGCGGTTCGAAAATCAAAAATGAGCAAGTTCCCTGGGACGAGAGAGCTGAAAAATCAAAAATAGTTCTTAGGGGAAAAGAAATTCACATTAGTTTGCATTTTTATTAGTCTCTTTGTCTAGACCTTAGGTTGTACCGTCGTTTCCCAGGTACGGTGTGGTCTTCAAACAATGTCTCAGGTTCGGTAGTGTCTAACTGCATAGACGGTGGCACAAGTCCTTGCAAAATATGATCACTCTCCTTTTCGGAACCAGTCTCTTTCAAACGTGCATCGCTGAAAGGGATGAAGCGAGGTACGGATTCTGTCTCTGAGTCAGCAAGTCCTTTGTTGACCCACCGGTCGTATGGAAGGGGCAGAGGGACCCGTTTACAATGGGTCCCATGTACCCAGTTCTTTTTGCCTTCCACCCGAACAGCAGATCTCGTGGAAAGAAGTACCAGGTGCGGTCCGGTCCACCTCGGTTGTTCGTTGTTGGTGCGCTGGAAGTTCCGCACCAAAACCCACGTGCCGGGTACGATGGTGTGACCTGGATCGTCAGAGGCTGGCGGAGAGGAACTGTGAACCTGTTGGTGTAAAACACGCAATTTAGTTGTCAATTCGCACAAGTAGTCAAGCAGTACGGGGTGTTCTATTTCACTGAGTTTCTTTGGTCTTGGCACGCCCCAGACGTTGGCTGGGCGGCCAAACACTATCTCGTGGGGGCTAAGTCCTAATCTGGAATGGACAGTCATTCTGGTCGACAGGAGTGCTAGAGGCAGGGCGTCAGGCCATTTAAGACCTGTACTGGCTTGGATCTTGGCTAATTTCAGCTTTAATGTGCCATTGTAGCACTCTACTAATCCAGCTGATTGGGGGTGATTTGCCGCGTTGAATTTTTGGTGTATGCCTAGACACTCACACACTCTCTTCATCACGCATCCTACGAATTCACTTCCGTTATCACTCCAGACAATTCTAGGCATACCAAACCTCGGGAAGAACTCTTTGACAAGGGCTTTGGCAGTTGATAAGGCGGTATTGTCCTTAAGGGGGTACGCTTCCACCCACCTTGAAAAGGCGCAAACAACAACAAGCACATATTTCAGATTGTTGCACCTCTCCATGTGGATGAAATCGAGCTGCAGAACCTCGAACGGATACGTTGGAGGCGCAAAATGACCAGCTGGAGTTGGGGTTCCCCTACTGGGATTGTACTTTAAACATACCATACAGTTTCTGACCACATTCTCTGCATATTTTGGGATGTTACTATTCTGCCATACTGGGGTCAATAGTTTACATATTCCTCTCGAACTGATGTGTGCAATTCCATGAGCCATTGTTACTACTGCAAGTACATATGCGTTAGGTAATAGCCATCGCTGGTGTTCTGATAGTTCGACCCAACAACCATTCGAATCTAATCTACCTGTGCTTTCTCTCCATTCATTCACCTCATTCTCAGTGGCCTCGGCTTGTATCGATTTCACGCTGTCAATGGTGTCCTCACACATTCCCACATCAGCAATCCATCTAGCGGGACCCACAACATACATTCGACTCATTGTGTTCCTTGCAGTTTCTTTCGCAACCTCGTCTGCAAATGCATTCCTGCGGCCAACATCATCCTGAATCTTTTTGTGTGCACTGCATTTCATGATGGCAACTTGTAGTGGCAAGGTCAGTGACTCAAGGAGTTTATTAACTAGCTGATCATGTTGTATCTTTGCACCATGTGACGTAAGGAACCCACGTTCACGCCACAATCTCCCAAAACTGTGAGCCACACCAAAGTGGAGAAGCGTGGCTCAGTGGTTAGAGGCGGCAGACCCGGAAGCTGAGATCGGCCGTGGACCAGGGTTCGATTCCCCGCCTCGGCGGGTCTCGGGCTCAAAAATTCCACGGACTCGACAATTCTCGCTCCGGTGCCTACTCGACTCACGGGGTCACACTCTGCGACTCTGGGCAATAGCTTGCTTAATCTCCACTACGGCCCCTCGCGGCGGGATGCCTGGCTTTCACCTTGTGGATACCCTGCCGGGGTATCTCACAGGGGAATACCAGGACGGGTTCCCTAAGCAAGCGCTTAGATACCGTGTTGGTGATTTGCGCTATATAAATACATGTACAAAGGCGTACTGGCTGTCAGTGTACACATTCACTCGCTTTCCTTTCGCCAACACACATGCTCTAGTAAGCGCAATCAGCTCTGCAGCTTGTGCAGAATTGTGGGAAATGCGCGCGGTCTCTATAATGGTGTGTAATGTAGTTACGGCATATGCTGTAGTCGTATCACCATTCGGCAACTTGAAACATGAACCATCAACCCATAAAGTATCATTGCATGTCTACTCTCCCTTTTGTCTCTTCTTCTGTCCTAAAGCAGCAGTCATGTTTATCAATCTTGTCTGTGTCTGTTTCTGTCGGGATGGGAAGTAGCGTAGCGGGGTTGAGTGTATCACACCTCTTTATGTGGATGTGACTTGCTAGCAGTGTAAGTTCGTAACTGGATAGTCGAGCGCTAGTGAGGTGTTGTGTCTTTGTCCTATTTAGAAAAATGTCTACTGCATGCGGAACCATAACGATCAGAGTATTATTCATGACTAATCCAGCAGACTGTCGAATGCAGACAGCTGCTGCGGCGGTAGCTCTCAGACAACTTGGAAGGGCTTTAGCCACAGGATCTAGAGTTGCCGAAAAATACGCGCATGGGCGCTGTTTGTCCCCAAAGTGTTGCGTTAAGACTGATAATGCACAACCTTCCTTTTCGTGGACATATAATGTAAAAGGCTTACTGTAGTTGGGGTTTCCCAACACAGGAGCCGAACATAATGCATCACGCAACTCGTGGAAACTCGTCTGACAATCTTCAGACCAGGGCATAGGATTGGGTGTGTCTTTGCAGAGTAGTGCCAGCAAGGGTTTAGCTAGTAGTGAGAAATTCGGTATCCATTGTCTACAGGACGATGTAATGCCCAAGAAGGCTCAAACCTCTCTCTGTGTCCTTGGGGCACTTAGTTCTGCAATTGCCTGTATTCTTTCTGGTGTCAGTCTCCTCCCCTCCTTCAACAAGATGTGACCTAAGTAGGTTACTTCTTGTCGGCAAAATTGTAGTTTGGAAAGAGAGACTTTGTGCTTCATGTCACATAAGTGACGCAATAATGACAATGTGGCATGTTTGCAAATGTCTTCAGTGTCTCCAGCGATCAGCAGATCGTCTACATACTGAATCAGAGTTGACCAGTCTGGCAGAACAATATTGTCCAGTTGTGTTTTCAGGGCCTGCCTGAATATTGATGGGCTTTCGCAGTAGCCTTGAGGAGCGCACTTGAAGCGGAAGCTTCGTCCTCCTAAATTGAAGCCGAAGAGGTCTCTACTCTCCTCAGCAATCGGGATGCTGAAGAAAGCGTTCTTCAGGTCAATCACCGAGAACCAAGCTGCTGAAGCTGGAACCATTGTCAATAAAGCAGTAATGTCGGGGACAACTGGAAACTGTGGGATAACTACCTTATTCACTTCTCTGAGGTCAATCACGAATCTGTATACAGGCGGTTGTGAAGGATCAGTGCGTTTTAAGACGGGCAAAACTGGACTGTTACAAACATTTCCTGTTGTTTCCTCGATAACATCTTTATCGATCAGATCATAAATGATCGTCAACAACGCCTTTTCGCATTCGCTAGATATTTTGTATTGAGGAATACGTGGCAACCTAACGTTGGCTTTCAAAGTTATGACATATGGTGTTATCTCCAAACGACCGACATCATTAGAACCATTAGCCCAAAGTATATCAGGGAGTGATGACAATTCAGCTGGAATATTTTCCTTTGACAAATACATTTGAGAAATGACTTTCTTACCTAAAGTAAGTTGTACTCCCAAGGGGGAACAGTATAGAGTCGCATACAACCTCTTTAGTAAATCCAAACCTAACAAATTTTCACCGCAACCTGTTGTAAGAATGAGGGGTGCTTCCAACTCGCATGGGCCAACAGAAAGTAATATAGGACTAGAGATCGGGTTTCTAACAGGGGCGCCAGAGAAATCTACTGAGACATTCATTTCGCCAGACCATGGTGCGCCAGGAAGTTTCGAGTGCATAATAGAACTTTTTGTAGCACCAGTATCCAGCAGAAATGGCTCTGACACTCCTGAGGCAATTACCTCAACATAAGGTCCATTCTGATCTACTGGAACTGAAACAACTCCCTCTCTTTGTCCATGGCTGTCCTAGCAATCGTTACCCTTATTTTCGTGTTCGGTGTAATAGTCGTCAGCATAGTACTGAGCTGACCTAGACAATGCATTATTCTGTTGGTCAAAGCTGTTCATGGAATTCTGAGGCGGAAAAGAAACTGTGTTCTGGGAGAAATTTCCACGACCCCTACCTCTAGGGGCATGTTGAACACCTCTTCCCCTTACACCTGAAACACCATTCAAGCGTCGCGCAAGAGCCGGACAATTACTTTTGAAGTGACCCTCTTCCTTGCAATACGCACATTGATTCGGGCCATACGGAACACGCTGATGGGAAAACTCGTTTCCTTGCGTGTTTCTCGAATACTGTTGTTGTTGCTGATAATTGGGCTGACTAGCCGTACGAGGTGGATAGGCCTGCTGGAGAAGAACTTTAGTTTTAAAATCTTTCGTCTTTTTGTCTGCCTTATCTAGCTCCTCTTTGCGCCTATTTTCATAGTACTGGGCTGTTGCTAAAATCTGCGCTGACGTAGAGACAGCCCAAGCACTTTCTGAATCTTTTAGTTTATTACATAGTTCAGGAAGTAAATTATGTACGAATTTGTCTACAAACAATCTTTGGCCACCCTCGGTAGCCATATCTTGACCACTATGGTCGGTGAAAGTTTCCTCAAATCTCGTGAAAAAGTCAGACACATTCTCATCTTTCTTTTGCTTGCACGCAGAGAGCTTATCCCAGTTTACGCGTACTTCAGGCATTATTGTCTTCATGTACGCTATAATTCTACCGGGAAGTTCAGCTATTAACGGCTCAGGTTTAAAACCACCAATTTGTCTAGCATCTGTAGCGGTAATGTTTGCCCATGAGTCACCTAGTTCTTGGTCATGATTCGTATGACGAATTTTACTCCATAAAGGATGGGGAACAATGTTCCCAAACAGCATGTCTATATCCGCTAAATTCATTATACATGAGCTTGCAGTTTGCGATAACTCCTTATAATACCCAGTCGGGTTTTTACGAGGATCAGGTAGTGTCTGCTTGAGTGCTAAAACTTCGGATCTTTTCCAGGGGACATGTACCCATACACGCTGGAAATGAGGCAGAATTGGCGGTACTGTGTTTGCATCGCCTTCCCTCCAAACCGGAGGAACCTCTCTCATGGGGTACTGTCTCGCTCTTTTCCTACTAGATGTACCACATTCAGATGATGACCCAGAATTACCACCCGTACTTCGATACGATAATAATATCTCAACTGCTTTTTCAACATCGGGACCTACGATCATACCTTCCCCAAATTTAAATCGTACGTTACACAATTCTCTAGTGTTGCTTTCTTGACCATTATCTTCCAAATCCTCACACAGAAAAACACACATCTGCTCAAAAACGTATCTTTGCGTTGGTTCATCCCATTGACGGAAGACGTTCATGACAGACTCTACATCATATCTCGCTGTATCCATAGCCCAATTCCGTGCTAACTTATTCAATGATTCCCTCTCCTGATAATCAGGCATTTGGCTTCGTAATTGTCTTTGTTCCGTATTAGGGGTCGTTTTAGGCGACCGAAACAGTGGTGAAGGAATGTTAGTAACAATGCTGGCCATTTTATGCCAGACGGAAGGTGAAAGTGGAGGAATAACTGGTGGCAGAACAGAGTCACGCAAAGCAGAAACAGAAGCATTCGTAGAACGAGTATCAGAAGTAATGGAAGGTGCGCTAGGCGAAGTTGTAGGAGAAACAGGAGGACAAGTAGATGTGATCGGTGAGCCTTGAGGAGGCTGCACCAGAGAAATAGAAGCCAGCTGAAGAGCAGCTGGTGGGTGCTGTGAAGGAGCCGGTATAACAGCTACCAGAGGTGCAACTAAAGGTTGCAGAGGTGCTGTGGCATTTTGCACATAGGGTGGTGGCGAACTTAGCAAATGCGCCATTAATGGATCGTTTTCGCGCTCCTTTACTGTCTCTTGCTGAAGAGATGGTAAAACAGGATAGCATTTATCTATTGCCATTTTACGTTGCCTGTGCAACTGCTCACTCATTTGATCTTCTTCGTTGTCTTTAAATTTTATCGCGGCTTGCATTACCGAAATACCTCTTTCTCTCTTATTTTTCTTTTCTAATTTAATTTCCTTTTGTTTGGCCTCTTTACGCCATAAACGGAAAGAGTCAAACATCGCCGGCCGGGCTTTCTTCTTGAACAATTTGACCTCTAAATTATCTAAAATTTCTGAGTCAAAACTACCATATTGGGCCATTTTAAAACACCATCCTTGCGGGTGTATTTTATCCATACTTCATTATATGCGATAGGACCTACGCCGTGCTTTACATAGAGCTCATACGTTGGAGTTCCAATTGGAGGAACCGGACAAGAATCCTCTAATCGGGAGTCCTTACTACAACCAAGACAAAACAAGTTTCCAAGTCTGCTAAAACCAGGCATCTTCGCTCACTAGTCTAGCTTCAAACTTCAAAGGATTATCTGTTACGATATTTCCTCGTGAAAACACGAGTCCTTCGGCTTCGGGGCTTGCAAGTACCAAATCAAAGCGTTTCTCAAGGATACCAAAAACTAAGGACAAACTAAGGACTGGGAGACGCTCCACTTATACTTAACTGAAGTATTTGAAGATCTGTGACGTCGCTAGACGTTTCGCTCTACCAAGGATCACTGGGTCCAAAACACGGCGATAGTCAGGGCAGCAGTCCTTCGTAGCCGTCGGGACGCGGGGAACCTCGCAGCAAAGACCTTCAGAACCACGTCGACATACAGGGGTCGCTGAAGTGGCTGGCCGTCCTCCGGAATTTTCACACGAAGCTCCTCACGAACATCTGGCTTGGACCGTCGCCGCTTGATATCGCCCCGAGTTGGGCGCCAACTGAGGTAACGGGTTTTTAGGAACCCGTTGGTGCCAGGGGATAACACCCGAAGACCTCTGAGTACACCCTTGTTCCGGACCACAGAAACACGGAGTCTTCTAATCACAGTCAGAGATCAAGTTTTATTGGTAGCTACCAAGTAACACGTGTCCCAGAAGTACACCACACGGGGAGTATATTCTCGGGAGACTGTTCGTTTTTACAGAACCAGCCTTCTCCTTATATACAAAAATAATAGCTTCGAGCAAGAATTCTTGAGTTTATGATATGGCTATACACATATTTCTACAATAATACAAAGAGCGAAGTCATGTAAGCAAGCCCACATTTTAGATGTCCAGTTCGTGATAGATTACCCAGTTAGGCCCGGAACTCCCATCAGATATCGGTGAAACACCAATAAAGAAAGGCACCTCCTAGTCATAAAACTGGCCATAAACAAGGAACGTGGACAGGTGCATGTTTGCAGAAAGCATGGTCTGTATGTAGTGAATGGTTTGTGGAATGTTATGCATTGATGCTATCGTATTCGGCCACAGGGCGAGGAGCTGCCCAAACAGGTCTGGCTGAAGGCAGTGGAGTCAGTTGGGACAGGTCAGGGGGAAGTCAGGGAAGGTGGACGTGTCCTTTTGGATCAAGCTCGACCTTTAATTGACTTATCATGAGGGCAAGGCACAAGATGGATGCTGCTTACAAAATGGAGTTTAAAGGGTCGGAACGGAAACTATGATTTAGGGGTGTTAGCAACCTTCGATTCCTATGCAAATGCATAGGAATGATGTCCTAATCATTATCGGTCTGTTGACACCAAATTTGTCATGGTACGTTGATATTTTGTGACACGGGTATTGGACCTCGATATCGGGATAACAACAGGGTCCAGATTTTCAGAACCACACCCGGTCTGGGCCACTTGACTGCCTTCTCGCTGGAGTCCCCTAGCAAATAATTTCTGGAGCAGGACACAGCCCTACGTCTGCAGAAGAGAACTACCCCTGTAAGGTAAGAGTGGACTGATCATCCACCAAGTCTGTATGATTCTGTTATTGACTTTCGCAAAAGCCAAGCAAGCAAGGTCAATTTTAAAAACCCGCTGGTGTATGTATATTGACTGTTGCCAAAGCCAAGCAAGCGAGGTAAATTTTAAAACCCGCTGGTGTCTGTTCTGTATGGTCCTGTATGAATATTGATTTTTTGCAAAGAATCAAGCAAGCGAGGTGAGTTTTGAAAAACCCGCTGTTGTCTGATATCTGTTTTTAAGCATGCCGGTCAGTAGTAAGTTCAAGAAATTATGTTGTTGTATATGTACACAGGACTCTCAGCTGGAGGCGGCGTGTCCGCTCCCTCCAGAAGGGACCCCTGGCCATACCATGTATGTTAAATATGGCCCTTCTGCCATAATGTTTTCCTCATTTTGGGTGAAATACACCAAGAAAAGTAACGCGGAGTTACAGTGGCCACTTTATGGCTCCTTTTCTCAGAGACAAATACTGGCCATAAGTACCTATTTTGAGGTTCTGGAAATGCTAGAAGATGACACATATTAGGCCTTAAGTTACAGCTAGAGCAGTTAGGTTCCTCGGGTACTGCCACTACAGTGAGGGCTTCTCAGAGCCCCATCCTGTTTCCTACCTGCAACCTGTAACCTAAGGGCCTTACATGAATAACAGGCTCATACCTCCTACTTGAATGGCTCCAGACACTTGTAGCGAGACCCTGAATTCTAACGTCCACACTCTAGTATTTTTTTTTTCAATTTTTATTTCAAAGGGGCGGGGAATGCCAGCATTTGATCATTTTCATTAAATTGGTTTACTCAATTTGCATTAAAATACCAGTAGGCAGGTAAAATAGGGTTAAGTGGACACCCTATTAACGGGAGCAGAGTGCACCAGAAGCCCCCCCCATCAGTTCACCTGTGCGTGCGTGCGTGCAGGAGATGCTCTTGTACTTCCAGATAGGAGGGACAGTGGTGAAAGAGGGGAGCATTTAATGCGCAGAAATACTTTAAACCAGCAGTGTTAGTGGCCCCTTGATGCACATTGTACCGGGCACGCTTATGTCTGGGTTACCCATCCGTGTGATCTGGAATTATCTACCCCATTGGACCTTTTCTGGACTAGAATTATAGACATGGGTGGTTGAACAAAACCAAAGCATGCTTCCTACTGTATCTTTGAGGGTATGTGCACCACTGGGTAGTCGTTGAACAAACTTGTGCGTTCTGGGATTTGCTTCACTGGTTATTTCCGGCAAACCAATTGGGCTGACTCACCTGATGGTAATGATTTGGAACTTCTCTGGGCCGGAAATAGGCTACCCTAACTGTTTATTCTCTTTCCAATTACTGACGTAGGAGTTGGGTAATAAAAAAGGGGGAACACCTTTAATTAGGCTTTGGCAACTTCAGTACAACCAATGTGGTTGGTCAAGAGAGAACACATCAGAAGTACACATAACAATGTAAATACTTTTGGGGTTTATCGAAAAGTAAAACAATGCTTCGGGTGATAATGAAGTTTCTCGCGCAGGTCGCGGGTTTGCTTTCGGCGTCTGCACATTAAGGCACAATTAGGTGCCCCCACCCCCCTCCCCCTCACACACATAAAACAAGGTAGTTTTTACAATCCCAGACGCTGACCCAAATCTGTTTTGTCCATTGAAAGCGCAGCCTGAAAAGTGCAATTAATTTCCGCCACCCCCCATTTTCCTTGGTCACAAGATAGTTCCTGATGACAGAAAATTAAGGGGGTCATACGGGCAGCAAATTGAGGAACAAGGCGGCACTTCCTTACACGATCCCAACCTCACAGCCCCCTTCTCCCCCTCCTCTACGTCGAAGTTTTCAAAATCCTACAGTATTTGGGGCCGGGGCGTGGGCGGGGTTTCGCTGGGCTGTGAAACTATGTGAAAGACTGCAGACCAGCAATGAGGCTGCAGGAATGTGCACTTTTACATGATATATGTGTGTGGATTATATTTGTACTTTCGGGTGGGTGGGGGCCACAAAATGCATGCTTCAGTGCAAATAAATTCCTAAAAACGTGCAATATACAAATACAGACTGGGTAACGAAACACTCGAAGTTCTACGGTCCATATGTGTGAGAATCCTGTGTTTTTAAAATCACAGATTAGGGTTTTAGGAAAGTATTGCTTTGCTGGTGTGAGTTAGTCATAGTCAATGGGAACATATATGAGGGGTTTCCACTGGTTTCATGCGCCTGGTAAAGGACCTCTCTGAATGTTGCTAATGTTAACTTGTAAATTATACATACCTGTGCATTTACTAGGGTGATGGTGGCACCAAAAGACTGGCGGCTTGTTACTGCCTGCGGCGTGCTGTGATGCTACTATACGGTTCTCCCAGGGGAAGGGGCCCAGGTCGGGCTTGTGTGGTGCCCAGTGGCTGCTCTATGCCATTCACTCCACGGACAGCAGGCCCTTCCCGGGCAGAGGTGAGGCTGTCTGCATTCTTTCACTGGCGCTAAGTTAATCTACGAGGCGCTCCGTGGCAGGAGTAATTGCATCTGGGCGTTTGTATTGCTGCGCAAATTACTTTACAGTTTGAACAATTCATTGACTCCATTCTTGTAAATAGATAATGGGGTAATTATACAAGTTATCTCGCATTTTTACTGCCTTCCTTGAAGCTGCATTCTCTCTCCGATAATGTCCTGCGGGGCTCGTGTCGCCCGCCTAATATGTCTGCCCCCTCCCCCACGCCATGGACAGACATCCGACAAAACCAGCGGCTGTCACGGGAAAAACATCTCGGCCAAATCACCTGCATTTCCCTCCGGCAGATTTCTCATGCACCCTATTTCTGCAAAGAGGAAACGATGCAGTAATTCGCTGAACTATCATACCACTGCCGTAAATACCACAAGCAACATCCATATACACATGTTGAATAAATATATCTATCTCATTCTTCCTGACTGAATAAAGGTGATCGGAAGCATGAGTAAGTGGCGCTTTTCCTTTCCACAATGTCGGAGCCACCGAGCGCTGCGAAAGGGTCATATTGTGGAACTGCAGGCAAATAGGAGTTACCACTACTACTCATCTGAATGGTGTTTGTTGTATCGACTTTGATAGGATGAATGGCAGAGCCGGCTCTGTAGGGACTTTAAATACCTAACCCGCATTATTATGGACACAGATTTCAGGGAGATAAACGTGTGTTCAAGTTTGCTTACAAGCAATTACATAATCCGATTTCTAGCTGGAAATTAAATGAAATAACATATATATAAATATATTGCTCAGCCAATCCTTCTCTGATGCTGCGTCAAAACTCTGGAGTAGCATTTAGAACAACAACCTCACATATTGCTGTCCACAAAGAAGGGTGGGCATAGCAGTTGAGATTCTAGTATGTTTGTATTTTATGTTTTAGCCATGAGATAAGGTACATTTCATGTATTACTTTATGTGCAATAGTATGATTACTGAAATGTCAAAGGTGTAGAGAAAAACGTACACGAACGGAAGTATTTGTAAATGATTTATTACCAATACCAGAGGCCCGCAGACAGCTGATAACAGGATGTGGCTCTGGCGAACAGCCGGTGAGGTAAAACAATACTGCCCACAATGATGTTCCTTGGAACTCCCTGATAATTTCACACTATTCTTAGAAAAAGGGAAGGAATGTATGTAGGAGGTCCCGCTAGGTGGGTGGCAGACGAGGGCATGGTTGAAAACACAGTACAGAGTGTGATTGATATTCAGTCCAATACTACTAATATGTCTATACAGCATTGGGTATAAAAACTGATTGTCTGTACAGTCTAACTGAGACCTTTTGTACTCTTTACAGAAGCAGTCCTGACGTTTGTCCCATTCAGCGATGCCAGACTGCATACTACATCTACGGAAGCGGAGAGTGACAGCATACTAAGAGGAAGGGTGGAACCCTCCCTTAACACAGCATCAAGGACAATTGTTTCCCGACCATACTGTCCCTGCTTCCGACAGATACAACTTACGCTCCAGAGGGAAGGCTTGCCCTTGACTTCGCCAAGTGCCAATAGGCTGTAGGGCTGTGATCCTCCTAGGCTGAGAGTAGTGCTGTTTGTAAGACAGAGGTAAACCATAAGGGCCCTCGGCCCCTGCATCCAGTGAAACAACCACCAAACACAGACAGCCACTAGGGGTCCCTGGCTTAGCACAATGGCCGTCTTCCCAAACACCTGTATCCAGAAACAAGATGCCAGTCTCAGACATAGCAGATCCTTCATGGTCACCGTGGTGACGCTGTTTGTCTCCCTCCTCCTAACTATCCTTGGTTGGCTCTTACTGATCTTCCATCCTGTTACATTAACGACTCCTACCCCGACTCCTGCAGAACCCAGTGCATTAGGAGTAGCTGTCCTGGTCTCCTGCTGTTTGTGTTTTCAGTGCCTGCCAGTACTCTGTACAATATGTGTGCAGACCATCAAGCCTCCGCCATCAAACATTCACAACACCAATATGATGGTAATGATCCAGCAAGAAACAGATGGCCTTATGAACATTGACATTTCCTAAAGTATTTGCCACTCTATGGCAAAAGGAGGGTTTGAGGAAAATAATTTTTCGATCAACAATCATTTTTAACAGGACTCCGTTGGTTTTTGCATTGCCATCTCGTGGCAAACACTTTCACAGAACCCACCTGGTCGTGTTTCCTGATGTACGAGGAAAATTCTATCAGCACGACAAAAATCCATTTTTGCAGGCCTGCATTTCTGCCCAGGAACTGTCACCCGCCCAACCCCCTGTTCTCTTCAGTTCATCAGAAAGCCACATGGCCCTCACCCCGAGTGAATGATTCATTTTTCCTCTCCTGCTCCCAGCCTTATCAAACATCCTTGACACAGTGATCAGGTTATCGAGACAATGGTCTGACTGCTGGACTCTAATCAGGGTAAATAAACAAATGACTTGAAAGACCAGGCTTTGATCAGGCAATTGAACAATGACCTGAAAGAAAGAGCCCTGATCAAAGCAGAGTGGACAATGCTCTGTGTACCAGGTCACAAACTACAAGCATCGCCTTGATCAAGCTATCAACTACAAACACTGCCCTGATTGGACAATGGACTGACAGCCAAAAGAATGGTATGAGAAATGTATAAAAGGCTTGTAAGCTACAGAGTAAAGTAGCAGCCTCCTCTGTCTTGTCTTTGACTGGCTTTGGACTCTGTTCCATAGCCCGGGCTATTGAAATAAATCCGGGTTCCTCCTGCAGACAAATGCTCCTGTGTCTCCTTTTACTACGTATGGAGCGTATGAAAGATTTGGGCGGTTCCCCCGCGGCCGAGACCCTGTAAGTGGGTTATTACGGTTCTTCAGTATCATAGATAAATTGTGAAGAATTTGTAGGGTAAGTAGTATTTTTAGTGCTTCAATATGTCCCTACCAATTTAAATGAAAGGTTGACCATTTATCTCCTTTCCCATTCATGGTGGTTAGCATTTTGAGCAATCAATTTAAATTGTATTTTTAATAGAGACAGCAGAGGTAATCTCCAGATATTTTAGTGTCAATGGTGACCCTAAGATGTTGCTAAGTGCTAGCATTGTAGAGTTACATAAATATTTAAAGGCAAGGGTTCTGTTTTATTTATATTTAAATGACCAGAGACATCTGCATCATCAGCGTAGGCAGGAACATTTACCCTAGTATTTTCTAAAAACAACTCTAGTATATTGTTTGTTAATGCAGAAAGAGTATAAGAGGATTTCAATGGCAATAAGAAATAATAGAGGGGAAACTGGTCAACCTTTGCGTGTGCCTCTATATTGATTGAAAGGAGTAGAAAGGGTACCATTAGTATAAGTGTAAGCAGATGGTGCGGAGCATAATGCTTTAACGATGTTTAAAAATGTTAGGCCAAAAGGAAATGTTTCTAGTGTTTTAAAAATAAATTGCCAATTTACTTGTTCAAATGCTTTCTCAGCATCTATGACTAATAAGCCTCCCTGATAATTGACTTCCTTAGCAAAAGAAAGAAAATGGCACAACAAACGAGTGTTATTAGCTGCCAATATATCTTTCATAAATCCTGATTGGTAAGGTTGGATAATTGAGTAGTCTATACGTGATAACCCGCTTGCTAGGATTTTGGCATAGATTTTGCATTCTTGGTTAATAGAGAAACCAGACGATAATTAGGAACAAAAGTAGAATCTTTATTTGGTTTTGGGAGAACAATAATGGTGGCCTCATCAAAATAATCACCCATCATGGACGTGTTTTGAAATTTCATATATAAAGAGAGTAGAATAGGAGTGAGTTTGGTTTGAAAACATTTGTAAAATTCAGCTGGGATACCAACTGGACCAGGTGACTTATTGGAATTTAACGATTTGATGGCCGTGCTAATTTCTTGAATATTAATAGCATTTTCTGCAGTGAATCGATTTGTATCAGAAATCTGAAATTAGGTTCTTGGTTTTACGAAATGTATTAATTATATCACCTTGTTAGGTTTTAGGCTTATAATACAAGGAGGTGTAAAAAGATAAATACTCCTTTGATAGCTCCTTTGTAGTAGAAAGTAAGGTGCCATCATTCCTTTTAATGGTAGCTATTTGAGCTTTTTCTGTTTTAATGTGTAGGTAGTTGACTAAAATTCTGCCAGATTTGTTTAAGGAGAAGTGACACATTGATTTTTCTTTTAAGATAGGTAACCCTGCTCTTTTACTTAGAATATTGTTTTGTTCATATCTGTACTTCTGAAGCTGAGATTTGTATTGTGGATCCCATAAAGAAATGAAAAACCTTTCAAGATCTGCTATGTGTTATTCTAGTGTGGAGAGATGGGCATGAAAAGCTTTATTTTCATGAGCCATAATAGATATTGTGACTCCTCAAACAACTGTGTAACATGCTTCCCAATGTATGTAGAGTTATAGCTAATACATTTTTTGGGAATTAGTTAGATTGAGAACTATATTGAGAACTATATCAGAGTTCATTCTCCGTCTCTTATTGGTAGGGTGTGTGTTTGATAACAATACAGAGAAGGAGATTAAAGCATGGTCAGAAATTGTAATTGGGTGTATGGTGGAGTCAGTAAACATGTGACATAAGCTATATGAGGAAAAGAGGTAGTCAATCCTAGAAAAGACGGAGTGTGCATTTGAAAAGAGGTAAATTCTTTGTCAGTAAGATATGGCAATCTCCAAAAATCAATCAATTTAATAGCAGAAATAAATTATGTTAACCCCTTGCGTGCGGCGCAGATTTTAGTGCTGTGTGGGGATTCTAATTAGTGGGTGGGATTTGGACATCCGGAGGCCATCCTCCGCACACGCCCACCGTGACACATGACGGCTCCCGGCTGTCACAAGCATGCAAGGGGTTAAAGGTCTATTGGGCCGGAATTTGAATGCAGAGGAATGGTACAATAAAAGATCCGGAATAAGATTAAAATCACCCCCATGACAAGGAGAGCATTGTCTAATTTTATTATTTCAGTAGTGATGTTTTTCCAAAAAGAGGTATCTTCTAATGTGGGAGCATATAGGTTAACACAGTTTAAAATGTCCTCCCCCACTTTAACTTGTGCATAAATATACCTACCTTCTGAATCGTGATGATGAGTTAGTAGTTGTGCATGAGCTCTGTGTGAGAAGAGTATAGCAACACCATGTTTACATCTTGCAGCAGGGAATGAAACTATATCTCCTACCCATCCCTTAGACATCGGGTGCAGGTTTTTATCACCAACATGAGTTTCTTAACTAAATAGAAACCTACATGGCGAACTTGTTTACAGTGAGTAAATTAATAATGCTGCTGCAGTAGAGCAGGGGGCATTGGCATTGGAAGCAGGGGCGTGCAACATATCAGATGTACAAAATATGATGTTCGGGTTTGGGACTGAGATTTCCCTGGGCTTGATTTTGATGATGTTCACAGAGCTATTAAAATAAATGAAAGTCATTAAGGCTACACAGGTGAAAGTGACGGATGAGTTGCATGAATGGTTCAACTCAGTATGTGCACATCTGGGGGCCTCTCTTCCCAATTGAGTGAAATGGAGCAAAGTGTGTCAGACTGTGAAGGCATGTTACATATCCTTGAAAAGAGTAATCTGCGTCTTGAAAAGGCAGTTCGGTGGCCGAAAGAAAAGCCAGAGCAGATGGAAAATTATGCAAGGAATTCCAACCTCCGGATCACAGGAATCCTGGGACATTGTGAAGATGCTGATGGGTGTATCAAACTGGCGGAAAAGCTGATTCAGTCCTATGTAATTCCAGAACATGATCGATATATAACAATTGCACAAGCTCACTGTGTCCTGGCTCACATTATTGGTCTAGCCAAGTATCCACGCACTATGCTGGTGAACTATGCTGATGTCAGAGTTAAAGAAAATATTTTGGCCAAAGCAATAAAGGAGAAAGCCTTTAAGTCAGAGAACTCTTAATTCCAAATATTTTCAGACATGATTGTAGAATTTCCCAGGATAAGAAAAGTATTTAGAAATTGGATTCCAAAGTTTCAGTCAGTGAGGAGGGCAATCCTTAATAATTCTGGGGCATATTATCAAGGGGGTTTATCTCCGCTTTTTTGGCTTTAAAAGCCAAGAAAGCGGAGATAAAATTATCTCCCTATTACTTAGCTGTCGCTAACACCAGTTAGCGACAGCTAGTAGGAGATAGCGACTATCTTGGGCCCCACTTTGCATGTCAGTGATATTTATCACTAATGACATGCAAAGTGGGCGTGCCAAGATGTTAGCGACTGGAAACAGTCGCTAACATCGCTATCTCCTATTACCAACTTTTGGAGATATTCGCGCTAAGCGCGAATATCTTCAAAAGCTAACACCTGCCCTGAGCAGTTCTTAGCCATGTTATCCAATGGGAGGTGGATAACATGGCTAAGAGCATTAGCTCGGTAATGCAAGAATATCGCTGACTTTTCAGCGATATTCATGCATTGCGGCCGTTTTTTATCGCATTTGCGATAAACCTTGGTAATACCTAGGTTTATCTGCGATAAAAATCGCCGCAGCTCTGCGGTAATTGTTTGTCTCTAACCAAGCAATAGCGATAATTATCGCTATTGCTTGGTAATATGCCCCTCAGTTTTCTCAACTTAAAGTGCATTATACGGCTCCTGTAAAGTGTTTGGTTATGTGTTAGGATCCATTAAGTGCCTAGAGACAATGTCTTAATTGTAATGCAACACTTATGGGAATTTTCCTGAGGGGTAGGGTCAGAGGGGAGTGGCCAGAGGCCCAGTCGCTGTGACATGGTGCCAATAGTCTCAGGGTGGAGGGATGGGTTGCATGCAGGGAGTGGGTGGAAAGGCAAACTACCCTTCGTAGCTTGGGATTGGTGGGGTTCAAGGGACAGGTATTGGCGAGGGAGAGAGGGATGCTGCATTATGCTTGATAAAAAGAGTTCCAAAATGGCTAATTGTAGGAATATGGCGAATTGCACACTTTATGCACTCTTTGCACTTTCATTTCATTTATGTAGTTTATTTCCTGCAAAGAGAATGTGGGTGTTATGTTTAAGAGAACTTTGATGGGGGTCACTTTTAATGTCAACGGGCTGAACAATTAGAAGCTATTGCATGCAATAGAAGCATGGGTTATAGCTGAGAACTCTTTGGAGGTTTTACGGCAGGAAACTCATTTTCTGTCAGGAAAGCTTTTGGAGTTTTCTGATCTTTAAAAGTTGAGCCGGCTACAGAGGTTTCTTGTCCGCTCAGGCTGCACATCACGGTGCAGCAATTTCTTTGGCCAAGAGACTAGGCGCTGCAGAGCAGTACTTTGCTAATGATACATGTGGCTGTTGGTGCTGGGTTAATGGTTTTGTACTAAACGGCTCACATGCAAGAGCCGTTGCAGAATCTTTTGCAGAACCCTAGAATAGATTCTGCCATAACATTGAAAAAGCAGTTAAAGCCTAAATTTGCAAAGGTTTTACAGAATTATCAAAAAACACTGGCACTGATTGATCCTTGGAGGGAGCCTTTCCAACAAAAATATAATATCTGTGTTTTTCTGGACAAGTCCATATTCGTATTGATTTTTTTAAACTTCCAAATGCCCTGAATTTTAAGGGTCAGAGGACGCGACCTAATGGTTTTTGAGATAATACAGCTCTTGCCCTGGAGCTATTAATGGAGAAAGGTACGCCGTGAATCAGGATATGAGTTTTTAATAAACACTACTTACAGGAGGAAGGATGGGTACAGATATGTACAGAGGAGATAAATGAATTTCTGATTAGAAATCATGGGTTTGCTCACAAAGTGTAGTGTGGGATGCTTTAAAATTGCCAGAAGTGGGGAACAACAAAAGCAGATTTTGGAAAAACTGTTAAGTATAGACAAAATAAATGTCTAAGGCATCCATCAATGGTAAATCGAAAAGCATTGTACAAGGCCAAACAGGCATTAAGTGATTTGCATTAAACTAAGTGTGGTGCATTGAATCATGCTCATATGTAGAAGGTTTATGAGGAGAGTCATTTTACAGGCAGGTTTTTAGCCCTGCAGGCATGAAAACAAGCTGCAAGTAACATGATTCATGCTTTGAAGTGCTCAGTTTCTGGGGTTTGGAGCAAGGAGCAGGTCAAATTGGGTGAAGTCATGCTCAAATATTATAGACAGATTTATAGTCCGAATCAAGTGGTTGATAAAGATGCCCCTACTTTATCTGAGGAAGATGTGGAAATTATTATCCATCCTTTTTCTGAAGAGGAGGTGGCCAACATGGTTAAATAGTAATGTTTGTGGCACCAAAAGGCTTCTTGGGGGAATATTTTAAATCTTTTTCAGAAGTGCTGGCTGACTATCTCTTATTGGGCACCAATGCAATGTTGGGGGGTGGTCCTATACCGGCTTCATTTAGTAAGGGGAATGTGGTTCGCTTTCTAAAAAAAGGATAAGATGGTGAAAATCTAAACTCGTATCGTCCAATTGCATTGCCAAATTCAGATTATAACATAATTATGAAACTATTGGAAAATAGATTTAATTTATTAGTGGCAAAACTCATCTATCAGGATCAAAACCGTTTTATTGCCGAAATCAGCTATGCACAAATACGCACTATTTAGCTGGGGCGTTGGGCTATTTTTCAGTTAATAATACATCAGCCATAGCTCTCCTATTAGATGCAGAAGAGGTATTTGATCTCATGGTCTGAAAAATGCTTTATTGTACTTTAACCAAGTTTGTGGTTCCTTCCCAGATCACGGGGTTGATACATAAGATGTATCTGAATGCTGAAGCCAATATTATAGTTAATTCTACAGAGGTGTGTAGATTGAAATTTCATAGTGAGACCCGGCTGTTTGCTTTTTTTATTGAGCCATTGCCGACTGTGATTAGGGAGAACAGAGATATTCATTCTCCCATTGCACAGATTGGGAAGATAAAATTATATGCCGATGATATCAGGCCTATTCCTGACACTAATATATGCTCGCAGGAGAAAACCTTTAAGACTTTTTCGTTATATGAGAAGATGGGATGCTATAAAATTAACAGAAAAAAAACTGAAATTATTTTATGCAGCTGTAATGTGGATAGATTACTCCTGGATATATGGGGCTGATTACCATCTCATTAGGAAGGCTTCCAGATGGGTTCCGGAACAAGCAAATCCGATTCAGAGCCTATGTTTCCAACTGAATCTGCCCCCGTTCCGAACAACCAAGTACGAAGCGAAGATCTCGTCTGAGTCGACTGAATCATTTCCTAACCCGATCCTGTCAGTCCGACTCATTCGCAGCTGAAGCGTGTTGCAGTCGAGCTGGCTTCTGAACGAGCAAATACAATGCACGATTCAGACAGTCATATTGACTCGGTCTCAGCGAGACAAAACGGCTGTAGGAATCAGACTTTGAGGAGTGCCCACCACAGGGTGTATTTTGTTCCCCACCCACCCCTTTTTGCTATTGTAGCCTGTGTACGCATTCAGTATACAGGCTCCCATAGAGTTCAATGGGAGTACGAACGAACAACGAACAGAGTCGGTCACCATACGGGTGCATTGGAATCGGCCGCTCGAATCACGGAGCTCAATTCGCTAGGAAAGCCCACCGGATCTGAGTTGTACGGAGAGCTTTCCTAGTGAGATTGTAATCGGCCCCACAGTGTAAATGATCAGCCGAAGAGGCATTTGTGTATTAGATAATCTTCAAATATTGAGGATTTATATGATCCCAATTTTGCCCCTTTACTTTTAAAAATACAAGCTATGTTTGCACAGTAGAAATTGCTTTCTCTAACTATCTTAAGGAGGGTTGCCTTGATGAAAATTTCGATTGTTCTACTGTTTCATTTTCAGACATTCCATGTGTTTTAACAGCATCTTTTTAAAAAAAAAGTGGAGCTTATGTTGACATAATTGGCAAAAAAAACCTCCGATAAGCGCTAGGCACTTTACATGAAGAACAGGAGATGGGTGCTTTGGCACTTCCTATTTTGAAGGTTTATTATTTTCCAATTTTTGCACAGTATCTGTCCAGATTTAATGTGAAACTTAGATTATGCGATATTTTGAAGATTTTATTCAGCTGATTCTTAATGAATACGATATCTGTAATGTGCTAAAGGTAATAATGTCACATAAAAAAGTTTGCTACAAATCCCTGAGGTTGTTTTTTGTAAGTGGATGGATCTCTATAGGAAATGCTCTAACACCCATATTAAAGCTCTTACACCTTTGTCAGAATTAGTTGTGACTCTGGTGCTAACTTGGATTCAGATGCAGTGTGAAAATGGGAGAGAGCTGGGTTTAGGAAGGTAGCAGAGTTTTGGACCCGTGAAAAGTGGAAAATCCTGCTGGTAATTTGTACATCAGTTCAAGGTAATATTTTGCTCCTTGGTTCCTTTAGAATTTTGGTCATTATATCTAACAATTTAGAGAGTGGGCAGATTTGGGACAGTCAAAAAGTAGTGACAGCATTAGTGGAAGCTCTCAACTGCAAGTGGCCTGGGGAATGTAAAAGATTGTTTGCCTTCAATAAGGGCCCAGATCTCTGCCAAAAGGCAATTAATATATAGAAAAGTACAAAGGTATGGAATTAACAAAAAAGATGTGGGGTGAAATTAATATATTGAATTTTAAAGTCTTGAAAGGAGCCAATTGGCATAGAATATTATTTTACAATATGTGGCTTCATTATAGAATCCCACAATTGTTTTTCACAGGTTAGCCCCAGGTGGTCAAGTCGCTGTTTTAATTCAGGGGCTGTCGCAAATTGGTAACATGTAATTGAGCTGTGTGTTCCCATTTAAAAATTCTTGAAATAAATATTTGAGCACTTGGAGGTGACTTGGCAGATAAAATTAGCTCCAAGTATATGTGGATAGTTTTGGGATATAATCCTGTCATTCTATTAGCTCCCTAAATAAAAAGAAATATTGTATGTTGCAATGGCAGTGGCTAGATCCTTATTACCTCAAAGGTGACAAACACAGTTGATCCCCACAATAGGTGAATGGGTGGTGGAAATGAAGCAACAAAGAAATAAAGAGTGGTTGTATGCTGTGTGTTGGAGGGGGGCTAGGAAATCTGATACAATTTGGGGGCAGTTTATGGAAGAAGCCTCAGGCTAAGTTAAAGAAGATGACTGTTTTTTTAGGACAGTGCTCTGTCTAAATTCATTCTTTCTATTAATGAAATGTGGAGTCATAATGCTGATCTTTTAATGGATTTATTATTTGATGAAATATGATTCATAGAAGTATTTACATTGCTGGTGCATTAGTATCATGATCGGATGCTTTTGTCTTAATTTTGGATCTCAATAAAAATTAAATAAAACATTTTGTAGGAATATTGATTATGGGGAAGATAGGGTAATTTGTGCCAGGAGATCTAAATTGGTTCAGCAGAGTTAAAGTTACAAGGCAGAAAAACATAGTTATAAATTGCACCAGGGTACACCACTTGAACTTCACCTTATACCAAGGTACATCGCCGTGAGAAAACTGTATAAGATTGGGTAATGAAAGCCCTTACAAAATTAAAAGGTAAGTATATTGTTTAGACAACACTTTTGTGTTCTGTAGTTGGAAATATAGTGTACTAGTGTCAGGGCCACTGGGGCAAAGTAGGGCCAATGATACGGAAGGGTTACTAAATTATGCAGCAAGAAAAGCCAAATTATGCATAATACATTACATTTTGTGATAGAATTCTATTATCTTGTAATTTTTGCATTTACTAACATTGTCTGGGCATATGTTGCACCTCATTGGTGCCAATTTAACACTTTTATAAAACAATAGGAAGGAAAAAGGAGACCAGTCAACCTTCTAAAAAATGGTCTTCCGCTGTGCAGCAACATGTTGCTTTGTTTTGTAGTAACATTTGAACTGTTTGAGCTAGAAACACAATTTCTTTTTGTTAAAATCTGAAGATTTTGCAGCAGATGATGGATTATGAGGCAAATGTGGCAAAACCATAATTATGCAAAAAAAGCTGTGCATAAACAATGGCACAAGAAAGTAATGGAGTATTTTTGGTAAACATTGAAATGTAAGGAAAAGTAGTTATATTAATATAGTAACAATAAAGTTCAAGCAGTCCTGTGCTAGTAGCTACAGAGTAATGCAGTAGATATATCCCAAAAATAGTTGCATATGTAAAAAAAAAATACATTGAATTGCACTATATTTGTGAAATATAGGGACCTATTACCATGTTGGGCGGACTTGCGTCCACCCGACACCATCTCGGTGTGAGAACTGCCCGACCATAGGTCGGCAGTTCAGCACACCGTATTACAATGTAACCGCACATGGTGCGGTCACAAACCTCCCTTTCTCTATGGGAGCTTGTGCATCAGTCGGAAACCGACTGCAGCACAAGCTCCCATAGAGAAAAGAGAGCTTCTATGAATCCCTGCACTGCGTCTCAGGCACCTCATGGTGCCTGCCACACGGTGCAGCGATTTACAGTGTGCCACCCATGTCCCCAATCGGAGGCCACTGAGGGATGGGGGCCCTGTTAGGGGACCTCTAAGCCACTTTCTGACAAGATTTTGATGTCAGAGAGCCCCAACTAGAAAGCCTGCCCAAAACCAACATCATAATCCTGACAGCATAACTGCCATCCTAAAGGGATTATGAGGGGCCTCCGACTGGCCAACGGACTCCTTGAGCCTGTCAGAAACCAGCTGGAATGACTGGCCAGTTTAAACTTTGACCGTCTTCTTTGTAATATTGTGGTCGTAGGTTAAACCAAGGATGTCGGTTGGAAGGCCTCCGACCTGTGGTTGTAGGCTTTCCAACCGACATCCTAATCTGCCCTATAGTGTAGTGCAGTGTATTTTTTTCTTTTCAAATGTAATATTTTCAAGTACTGCAGTACTTTCTAGATAGTACATGGAATTCTGAAAAAAAATTATAAAAAATGTACAAATTGAAAATGCACTGTGCTACATTATCTTTATGAAATATAGTCTAGTACAGTGTATTTTTTAACATTTTTTACATATATTCTTTAAAAAAAAATTAAATACCAGAGTACTTTTTGGGTACTACTGCAGTACTCCATTAACTTTTTAAAAAGTATATAAAGTAATAAATCATCTATTCTCTACCTATGCATAGTTACCAAACATCCCTCAATCCTTCCTATGCACTTATAAACCAGCAGTATACTATATTTTAACTTCTAACCTACAATGCAAACTAAGGGGCCCATTATGATGTCGGGCGGATTGCCTCCGCCAGGCTGGCGGTAGCCACCGCCGGCCTGGCAGAGGCATTCCACCCGACACCTATGCCCGGATTCCCCCCCGCTATATTAGGATGGTGGGGGGAGCGCGGTGGACGGAAAGACCGTCCGCCTCTTTACCACCGCGGTCACCTTGGGCGGCAATGGAATAATATGGTGGCGGTGTCCAATGGACACCACCAGCCATATTACAATGGCCACTTAGAGATGCCTTTCCATGGCAGCAATGCCGCCACTGAAAGGCAGGCGGTGTTTGCTGCGGGGCCCCCAGGTGATGCTGGTGTAGGGGACGGACAGGGGGGGTACCTATGGTACCCCCACACATTTGCACATGCAAAGCGGCAGGCACCGCGCGGTGCCTGCTGCTTTGCACATGCAAATGCATGCACGATTGTTTTGCATTGTGGCGGCCGGTGCAGAGTGCACCGCCTGCCACAATGCAAAACATGGAGGACGTGCCCACCACAGTGGCGGGCACATCCTAATTCCCCATACGGGACCCCCGCCCTTATGGCGAGCGGTTCCGTTCTCCGTTAGGGTGGCGGGCGGACAAAGTCTGCCCGCCATCCTAATGAGCCCCTAAGTATGGGCTAAATAACATAGCTGACTTTTACTTTTACAAAGGCAGTCATTAGCCAATGATATACTTCCTTGTCATTGGCATGTGGTGCGTAATACTTATAAACTTAAATCGGTATTCTGTTGCTCGATATATCACTGTGTTTTAGTGCCTTATACCTTTAAAATTACTTAACCACCAGACATCTCGTACCAAAAAAAGGATCCTTTCAACACCCACATTTTTATTCCTGCTATTTGTTCATGAAATGGGCCAAACTGGTACTACGTCTGTTTGAAAAGCCTATGGAAAATTAATTGATATGAAAATGTGTTTTGGGACACCCTCTTTTTTGTTTGCATCCACTAAACAAATCACAGCAAAAATGTGCAAGGTGTCATGGGGATTTGTCATATGATGGCAGAGGTATTAGCAAGCAACAACATGAGTAATTCTTATCTCTTGGAATCCTAACCACAACAACAGAACAACAGAGTGGCTATCTACACACAAACACACACACACACACACACACATATATATATATATATATATATATATATATATATATATATATATATATATATATATTCCGCAACTGGTTAGTAATTTGAAGCTAAGTTATCTATCATTTTCATTCTAACTGAGCATAAAGAATAGAAAAACAACTGGTGGAACTAGTAGATTAATATACTGTTTAATGTAGGAAATAAATAATTCATAGAATGAAAGTCAAAATAAGAATTCATAGATTATGCTTGTTTATGATTATTTGCTTTAGAAGGTGTGGCTAGTGCGTTGATCATGCATGAGCAGGTTTTTGTTCTTTAACCTCACAGAGCACTATGAAAAGTGATTTTCAAGAATCCCTCAGAAGGGATTTCTGTGGCTTGAAACAAGTGAAGTCACTACAGATCCTTCACCCTATAAATTAAAAAAGGATGCATAGCTTTCAGCATCTGATTGCTGAAAGGTATTATGCTGAAGTATTTCTATATGAAGTGTCATGAGTCAAGGAATGTAAAAGCCATCTAAAAAAAGGTGAGATGCAAATGACTAAATCTTTGCTTTTAAACTATGGATTCGATTTTGAGCTAATCTATACTTCATTTAATAGTATGTTCACACCATTGCTTAAAGGGACTACCATTAAAAAAAGCAAATTCAGTCCAAACCAGATCCAAATAGAGTCACTCAACTAGACATCTAAATACCATCCTGTGCCAGCAAATCCTTTATTGGTGACAGATTGATGGATTCTGGGAGAAGAGAAGGCAAAAGTGCCAACCGGTGGTTATACCCACTCCTCTTGAAAGGCCTCAATAAATAACATTTTGAATTGAATGCTCAGATTGATGTTTACAAATATCCCAGAATAGAGTGAGTCATCATTTAAGTCACTTTCAGTACATTCTTGAGGTGTCTATACTTTTAAGACATGATACATCATTAAGCATTCACTTTAAACCCACCCTAGCAGCATTTGCACCAGACAACCGCTCCAAGGAGTAAATTTAACCAATTTGTATATGTTAGCCACTGTTAGGAAAGGCGCAGAAAACTGCTGTCCGGAGTAATGTTTGGCTGTTACTTCAATATAGAGGGCTATACCGGCTATTAAATTCCCTCTCCAGCGTTAAAGGCCCCGAGCCGAAGGCGAGGGCCTTTAACAAGGGAGAGGGACTTTAATAGCGGTGTAGTCCATCTACGAAGGGCTATAAGGCTATTAGAACATTCTGTCACTAGAGGACAGAATGTTCTAACAAAAAAAACAAAGCCTTTTGGAAGCGTGAGGGGATTGGAATCCCCTCAGGCTCCCTTAAGCCTTTGTTCACAGCCAGAGCTGTGAACAAAGAAACATTGGAATGTTGGAGCTCCAGGCTTATACCAGCCATTATAAGCCCGGAGCACTCCATTGTTTTCAATGGAGCTCCCAACATTCCAATGTTCTAATTGTTCTTAACATACTATTCTTTGACAATGTTGTGTATTCTACTTTAGACACTTACTTATTTTTGATTGTTTTGAAAGTCATTGTTGAACTTGCATTTGGTATTTTACACCACAATCAACTGTCAAAGCTGATTTTTAAGAATTCCTGAAGATGGAATTTCTGTGGCATGGAACATGTACAACCAGTACATGACCATTAACTCAGTGAAGGAGAGGTGTACGCTTCTCAGCAATCTGCCTCCCAGTATGCACTCTCAACAGAGTGCTGAATTATGAAGACTCAGTAATGAGCCAGGTGAAAACAAAACCTATTCAAAGAACAAAAGTGTGATAGAAATGCTTAAACCACTGATCCACAAATATGCCTAAAGTGAAATTTCTGTAGTATGACATTCTGTTGAATGTCTACACCACTTCTTGAAGAGACCACCACAATCAGATCTAAAAGGAGTCATCCATGTAGGCACAATACTCCTTTGCAATAGCCCCCATGATTGGTGACATATTGCTGGATTGTTTAGCAGCGGCAAACCAGAGTCGACCTGTGGACATATCGACTCTTCTTTAAAGAGCTCAATAAAGAACAAAAATTTGATAGAATGCTTAGATCTATTTATTTATTTATTGTTAGAGTCTTATATAGAGCGAACTAGACCCTGAAGGTATCGGGTATCAGAGCGTTTTACATAGCACCAGTTTCATTACATAAGGAATTTTTCTTTTGTTTTGTTAGGCATGTGGAGACTAAGTGATTTGCCCAGAATCACAGGATGTTGAGCGTTGTGGCAGAAACTCAATGTTAAGGGTGTTTCTCTTGCTACTGGTCATCCTGCGGAATCCTGTGGTACTTAGACTCAGTTTTAGTCCTGTGAATCTCTATGAAATATTAGTCATTTGTTGTTAGCATTTGAATTACTTCTGGAATTAACATTAATCTAGGGGTAATATAACTTGCAGAGATTCATATTTTGCTTTTGACAATGCTTGTTGATTTGTAGTCTAAGCAACCTGTTTATTGTGCTGTCCCAGTTTAAGAGTGTGAGCTCATAATGAGAGAGGCTCGCGCAAATCCGCGCGACAAAGTCTATTTAAAGGTTCCCTTGCCAACGGCTCAATGCTCCGTCTCGTTGAAGTCAAGACGAGCGCATCTGTTTCAGGAGCCGATCGTGAGAAACCGTTTCCTCAACCCCATTACCCTCTTCATAGGAGTCAGACTAAAATCTGTTAAATCCCTATTTAAACTTCATCCCCTTATTGCGCCCTGGTTTCCAGTTTGTTTACTTTCCACAATCGTTTCCCGTCCGACGGAAAAAGACTCGAGGAATCCTGCTGAGTAAACTGCGTAGATGGACGTCGTCATTCATTCCTCTTTGGAAGTAGCAGTAGCAGTTCGAGACTCCTGCTCGCCGCGGAGCTACTACGGATATTAAGGACGGTAAGATTAATTTAATTTAAGCACAGAGAATAGACGTTTTTCTGTAGCGTTTAAGAGGAACTTTCAATTCACCGAACTATGGACTCTCAGAGCCAAGTTATTTGCCGATAGACTTGACAGCTTAAGTTTTGAAACAAGCCTTGGCAAAGTCAAAGGAACTAAGAGTGTTAATAGAATAATTTGTTTGTACTACTGTATCTGTGAATAAGCTCTGGTATTATAAGATAAGTATTCTTGGGGGTTTAATTAGAATCCTTAAATGCTGTAGACAATAGAGAAGGTTGCTGTTGCTCTTGTTCTTGTTCTTGCTCTTGTTTATCTCTCTACTACAGAAACCCTCTTGAGCAGAAGATTAGTAGGAAATCTCAGGTATGGACATTGCATGTTAAAAGCAAAAGCAAGATTAACCTGTCTAATCAAATTAACTAACTAACTCACAAGTTAAGGTTAAATCAAATTGAACAATTACTTTATTTAAAGGTGTCAATAAGAACTGAGCAAACTCCAGCTACAGAAAAAGTGTGAGCAAAGGCCGTTAACTTCTATGGTTAGTAATTCAGCTGAGTTAAACAAATTGGTGGTCTAAATGCTTAAGGCAGTAGATTAATAATTATTTGATGTACCACAGGATTGTGTGTGTCCAGAGTGGCGCAAAAGAGAAGACAACGGCCAGGAGCACTTCCTTGAGAGACAATAGCTGAAACCAGTGTTTGTTTTGGTGTTGTTAGTCTCTCTCTCTCCACTTCCCCTTTCCCTTAGGGAGAAGTTGACATAGTCAGAGTAATTATCCTGATTGTGTTGGTTGATCCTTGAGGGAGTTGGGAGTTTGCAGCTTCAAGAGGAAACGTCAGAAGTGACTCTCGTGACTACTCAACAGAAGACGAAGCCATAATAAAAAATCGTTTCCTTTTGAGATTGTAAACTCACCCTCATGGATATTCCTCAGTTGACACAGTTAGTGCAGAAATTTAATGTGAAAATGGAGAATTTGCGATTAGAGAATCAATCTCTTCGTCAGGAATTACATGAAACTAGGGCGGGGTTTTCGGTTTGGAGGGATCCTACTAAAGACAGAAAACCAATTTTAACTGCAACCAAGTTTCGTATCAGTGCCCACCAGTCTTACTCTCTTGAAGAACAGTCGGGTAGTCAACCTGTCCAAGTCACAGTAGTTACCCCAGCACCTGTCCCGTTAGCAAATCCAGAAAGATTTACTGGAGATAGTAGTAGGTACGCTACCTTCTTTAGTCAATGTCAATTGCATTTCATGTGTAAACCTCAGATTTTTACCACAGACTCTGCAAAGGTAGCTTTTATAATTTCATATCTTGGGGGGTGGCTGCAAATTGGGCTATGCCTCTGGTAGATAATAATGACCCATTGCTTCATAACTTGCAAAATTTCAAAATTGCCATGTCCAAATTATTCGCTAAACATTTAATTCAAGCGTCAGATAATGAGTTACTGAATCTACGTCAGGGAACAAAGGATCTTATTTCATTCCTAACTACCTTTAATAGACTTCTGACCGAGACCCATTGGCCTGAGGAGAAAAGAATATCTTTGTTTTATAGAGGTCTTAAAGATGATTTGAAGGATTCACTAGCACATATTGTAAATCTGCCTGAGGACTTTAAAGAGTTTCAGGATCTAGTGGTTAAGTTAGATCATAGATTAGGAGAACGTAGAAATGAGAAACCTAGGAGTGATTTTAGAAGTCCACAACCAAAAATAGAGAAAAAAGAGTCTGAGGATAAAAACTCATTGGTTGAACCGATCCAAATGGGGGGAATTAAGGGGCCCTTAACTCCAGAAGAAAAAGAACGAAGACGTAAGGGTAACTTATGTTTATACTGTGGGAAGCCTGGGCACTTCGCTAAGGATTGCACAGTTAAACCAGCTAAAAAGAAGGCTTTAGTTATTGAGACTCTTTCACAAGCTCAGTCGGAAAACTAGGATTCTCGAAGAAAGTCGAGATTGTTTCTTCGAGTAAAACTACCCCAAGGATCTCTCAGTTTGTCACAAACGTTACAACACTTATTCCTAAACATTTTACTATACAGTTGGTTTTTATTTTAACTACATTACAAAGACATAGTATACCTGTGCTTTTAGATTCTGGAGCCACTGGGATTTTTTTCGATTTAGAGTTAGCTCATAAATTAAATTTGAAATTTGTTTCCAAGAAGGAACCCGAGCCCGTGAGAGCAGTTAATGGTTCCGTTTTGTCTTCTGGATTAATTCGATTTAATACTGAGCCATTGACCATAGTAGCTGATAATGGACATACTGAAAAAGTAGTCTTTGATCTAATAGATGCACCGACCTTTGGCGTTATTTTGGGTGTTCCTTGGCTGGAGTTGCATAAAACGAAAATAGATTGGATTAAAAGAACTGTAACTTTGGAGTCCTCTTTTTGTAAGTTACATTGTTATCAAGAGACTAGGGACCCAGTAATGCCTCTTTTTTGTGCTACTTTGAATTCTGAAGCTAATAGTCTTCCTGTAGAGTATCAGAATTTTTCTAAGGTTTTTGATCCTGTTGAAGCAACCAAACTCCCACCTCATAGAGTCTATGATTGTCGGATAGATTTAGTGCCTGGAGCTGTTCTATCTTGTAGTAGAGTTTATGCTTTGACGGAACCAGAAAATGAATATCTGAGGAAGTATTTGGATGAACTCTTAGATCTTGGATTCATCCGTCACTCTACTTCACCGGTCTCGTCTCCACCCTTCTTCGTTGCGAAGAAGACAGGTGACTTGAGAGTGTGTATCGATTATAGAGCAGTTAACAAAGCAACCATTAAAAATAGGTATCCATTACCTTTAATTCCTGTACTTCTTAATCAAATTAAAGGATCCAGTATTTACACCAAACTGGACCTTAGAGGTGCTTATCATTTGATTCGAGTTAAGGAAGGTGATGAGTGGAAGACCGCCTTTCGCACGAAATTTGGTCTTTTCAAATATACTGTTTGGTCTATGTAACGCTCCGGCAGCTTTTCAGTATTTTATCAATGAGGTTCTGCATGATTTGTTGGATGTCTGTTGTATAGTATATATAGATGACATTCTAATTTATTCTAAGAATACTGAAGAACATGTGCAGCATTTTCAATCAGCTTTACAAAGGTTGAGGGATCACTCTTTATTTGCGAAATTGGAAAAATGCGTATTTAATGCCACTAGGGTGGAATTTTTGGGCTATTGTCTGTCACCTGAGGGAATCCATATGGATCCAAAGAAAGTAGAAGCAATTTTAACTTGGCCAATTCCAGCTTCAATAAAAGACACTCAAAGGATTCTTGGTTTTGCCAATTTTTACAGACGTTTCAGATCTAAATTTTCTGAAATCGTTACACCAATTACTCAGTTACTGAAGAAGGGGAAGGCTTTCTCCTGGTCTGAGGAAGCTGATCAAGCTTTTTCTTTGTTGAAAAAGGCATTTACCACAGCTCCAATTTTGGTTCATCCGGATCCTGATAGGCCATTTTTTGTTGAAGCCGATGCTTCGCAGACGGCGATTGGTGGAGTGTTGCTTTAAAAGGATTCAGAAACTGGTCATTTACATCCGATCGCTTACTTTTCAATAAAGTTACTGTTAGCTGAACAGAATTATACTATTGCAGAACGGGAACTTTTAGCTATTAAAGATGTGTTTCAGGAATGGAGACATCATCTTTTAGGGGCTAAACATACAATCACAGTATACTCAGATCATCAAAATTTGCAATTTTATTCCACAGTTAAAGCTTTCACTCCCAGACAGATGAGATGGTTACAATTTTTTAGTGAATTTGATTTCTTAATAACATACCGTCCTGGAAACAAGCAGTTGTTGTCTGACACACTTTCACGATTAGTTTGTGAATTTTTTTTAATTTGGTTAAAGAACCGCCAAGTATTCTGCCTAAAGAGAGAATTGCAGCTGAAATTCATTCAGAAGGTTTCCTAGATTCTATTAAGAAAGAATTAAAGACTTGTAATATTCAAGAGTGGTTATCTAAGAAAGATAATTCTATCAAAGAGGGTCTTTTTTATCACAATAATAAATTGTTAATTCCAACAAAAGCTTTACAGGACAAGGTAATGCAATGGAATCATGATCTGGCAATCGCTGCACATCCTGGAATTAATAAGACTTTGGAATTATGCCAACGTTATTTTTGGTGGAATAAAATGATTCCTGCAATTCAGCAATTTGTAAAAGCTTGTCCACTTTGTTCTCGACAGAAGGCCTTACATTCAGCTCCAATGGGTTTGCTTCATCCAATGACAATTCCTCCTCAACCTTGGCACACTATCAGTCTAGATTTTATCACTGATCTTCCTAAATCCAATGGTTATACTACTGTTCTGGTTGTAGTGGATTTGTTATCCAAGATGGGACATTTCATTCCTTTGCAAAAGATTCCAACAGCAGCAGAATTTAATACAGTGTTTTTATCAACTATTGTTAACCCCTTCCACGCTCATGACGAGCTGGGCTCGTCATGAAGCAGGGCGCTCACACGCTCATGACGAGCCCAGCTCGTCATGAATGCACTAAATCCCCCATACCCCCAGCACAGTAGGGGAATGTGCTGAGCGGCGAAGGTGTTAAACTACATGGTCTTCCTACTAAGATAATTTCTGATAGAGATCCTCAATTTATATCTAAGTTTTGGTCACAGCTTAGTAAACAACTAGGAATTGAGTTGGCCTTATCCTCTTCTTTCCATCCGCAAACTGATGGGCAGACTGAAAAAGTTAATCAGCATGTAGAACAGGGTTTCCGATGTTTATTAACAACCTCTTCTAGTCATTGGGATGAAGTTTTGCCCTGGGCAGAATTTTCTTATAATAACACCATACATTCAGCCTTGGGTTGTTCTCCTTTTTATTTTCTTACAGGACAACATCCAAGATCACTCCCTATTCTTTTACCAGAAGTACAACAGTCCATGCCAGCAGTTACTGATAGGCTAACATCTTTGATAGGTATTCAGGAAAAGGCAAGAAAACAGTGGATTAAAAGTAAAACAACTATGAAAAGAACTGCAGATCTCCATCGTAATCCTTCACCTTTGTACAAGATAGGTCAGTTAGTTTGGCTGTCCACTAGAAATATTCAGTTAGAAGGTCCAAGGAAGCTGAAACCAAGATATATAGGGCCTTTCAAAATTGAGAAAATTCGGAATCCTGTGTCACTTAAATTAGTTCTGCCTGAAGATTATGCCATTCACCCCGTTTTTCATGTGTCCCTTTTGAAACCTTTTGAACCTACCACCCGTCCTGATAACCCACCACCACCGGTGATAATTGGAGGTCATCTTGAATATGAGGTTAAGACTATTCTAGATTCAAAGAGAGTTCGGGGTACCTTGTTTTATTTGGTGGATTGGAAAGGTTATGACTCATCGGAGCGATCTTGTGAACCTGAACAGAATGTTCATGCCCCTAGACTTGGTAGGGCTTTTCATGCCTTATATCCAGACAAACCTCGACCTGTGAGATGACCTTTGGGGGGGGGGAACTGTTAGGGGTGTTTCTCTTGCTACTGGTCGTCCTGCGTAATCCTGTGGTACTTAGACTCAGTTTTAGTTCTGTGGATCTCTCTGAAATATTAGTCATTTGTTGTTAGCATTTGAATTACTTCTGGAATTAACATGAATCTAGGGGTAATATAACTTGCAGAGATTCATATTTTGCTTTTGACAATGCTTGTTGATTTGTAGTCTAAGCAACCTGTTTATTGTGCTGTCCCAGTTTAAGAGTGTGAGCTCATAATGAGAGAGGCTCGCGCAAATCCGCGTGACAAAGTCTATTTAAAGGTTCCCTTGCCAACGGCTCAATGCTTCATCTCGTTGAAGTCAAGACGAGCGCATCTGTTTCAGGAGCCGATCGTGAGAAACCGTTTCCTCAACCCCATTACCCTCTACATAGGAGTGAGACTAAAATCTGTTAAATCCCTATTTAAACTTCAGCCCCTTATTGCGCCCTGGTTTGCAGTTTGTTTACTTTCCACAATCGTTTCCCGTCTGACGGAAAAAGACTCGAGGAATCCTGCTGAGTAAACTGCGTAGACGGACGTCGTCATTCATTCCTCTTTGGAAGTAGCAGTAGCAGTTCAAGACTCCTGCTCGCCGCGGAGCTACTACGGATATTAAGGACAGTAAGATTAATTTAATTTAAGCACAGAGAATAGACGTTTTTCGGTAGCGTTTAAGAGGAACTTTCAATTCACCGAACTATGGACTCTCAGAGCCAAGTTATTTGCCGATAGACTTGACAGCTTAAGTTTTGAAACAAGCCTTGGCAAAGTCAAAGGAACTAAGAGTGTTAATAGAATAATTTAGTGTGTGTACTACTGTATCTGTGAATAAGCTCTGGTATTATAAGATAAGTATTCTTGGGGGTTTAATTAGAATCCTTAAATGCTGTAGACAATAGAGAAGGTTGCTGTTGCTCTTGTTTATCTCTCTACTACAGAACCCCTCTTGAGCAGAAGATTAGTAGGAAATCTCAGGTATGGACATTGCATGTTAAAAGCAAGATTAACCTGTCTAATCAAATTAACTAACTAACTCACAAGTCAAGGTTAAATCAAATTGAACAATTACTTTATTTAAAGGTGTCAATAAGAACTGAGCAAACTCCAGCCACAGAAAAAGTGTGAGCAAAGGCCGTTAACTTCTATGGTTAGTAATTCAGCTGAGTTAAACAAATTGGTGGTCTAAATGCTTAAGGAAGTAGATTAATAATTATTTGATGTACCACAGGATTGCGTGGGTCCAGAGTTGCGCAAAAGAGAAGACAACGGCCAGGAGCACTTCCTTGAGAGACAATAGCTGGAACCAGTGTTTGCTTTGGTGTTGTTAGTCTCTCTCTCCACTTCCCCTTTCCCTTAGAGAGAAGTGGACATAGTCAGAGTAATTATCCTGATTGTGTTGGTTGATCCTTGAGGGAGTTGGGAGTTTGCAGCTTCAAGAGGAAACGTCAGAAGTGACTCTCGTGACTACTCAACACTCAAACCCGGTTCCCCAGCTTCGATGTCAACTGCTCTCGCCGTAACGATACATCCCTCCCCGAAACGTTCAGAATTTGTGAAGCAACATTTACACAATGAAAGCAAACAACATTCAGCGATTAAGTTCAAACCCAACCTAGCATCATATCAGGTAACAGCTCATTGGGATAAATCTGATTGATGTGCATACCTTTAGTCCTTGTATGTAAAGGCACAGCAAGGAAAGCATGTCTTAAGTGCTTCCCAGAATAATCTCACTATTTCCTCTCTGTAAATGTTTCCTATTCTCTGTAAAGGTATTATGCATTTCATTTGCAAAGTATGATATCATATGTGGAGGCGCTAGAGGGCGCACCAGCTAATGGCCGCACTTTCGTGAGGCTCTGGCTGCCTGGCCGGAAACATCCTGAAGTTATCCTTTGTTCTTGCGGGTGACAGCCCAGGATTAGCAGCGCTGGTGGACATACACCTTCCACAGGTCCTGTCCAAATCTGGAGGAAATCCGAGGTCGGAGGCCGGAACCGCGCGGCTGTTTCCTTTGCCCGGGGAGGGCCGCTGGAGAGTGCTGCCGAGGCGCCTGGGCGCCGGACCACGCGAGGCCGCGGCTTCCCACGAGGGGGATAGGCCCCGGTGCTGCGGGGCTCGCATTGCTCAAGGAGAGACCTGCTGGGGCTTCGCGGGGGCGGCGGAGGTGAGTCTCTCCCCCTCTGGGGCCTCTGAGGAGAACTGCGATACGGAGCACTGCGCTGGTGGGCAGTCAAGGTCACCAGCACTCAGCGCGTCGCCCGGCTGGGCCTGCTGTGGGGGTGGGTCGGCTACCCGGCCCTGCATCGCGTGGCTCATACTGCTGCCCCTGAATCCTGCTGAGATCCGTCTGCAGCTGCGGGGGGAGGCCTGTGGATCGACTGGGGCCCCCCGGGGGACATATACATTTGCCGGCTTGTGTCTCCTTGGTCCCGAGGTTGGCGCGCTGACCCTCCTCCTGCGCCTGGCGGCCTGCTTTTACCCCCCGCTGCCATCCCCTGGGCTCTGAGCTGCATCGCTTGCTACGGTGCCTCACCAGCTTGCCCGGGGTTGCCTCACCGGAGCGGGGGCTCTGCGGAGCGTGGACTCCACTCGCTACTACTGACCTGCATCCTCGAGGAGGCTCTACCGCCCCAGGTGGGACCACTGCGCGGAGGGCCATCGGTACGCGCTGCCCCTGCCGGGGCCGGTGGACGCAGACACTTTCGCCCCTTGTCGGACTTAGTGGCCGCTCACAGCACAGGCGAGATGGGCAAAAATGACAGACAGCAGCCCAAGCTCTCTTTCACCCCTCCGGCCGCGAAAAAACCTCTGCGCAACATGGCGGGGGCTAGCGGTGCCCCAGGACCGTCAGGCACTGACCCCCCCTCTATTTCCTTAGCCCCGGAGCTGAGACTGATGATGGAGGAAATGCGGCAGGGCTTCGCCACGATAGTGGACAAGGTAGACCGCTTATCATCCAGAATGGATGGCATTGCGCAGAAAATAGATGTCCACGAGGAGCGCTTGACGGAGGCGGAACGACGTATTTCAACCTCGGAGGACACGGCCACTGCCCACGACGCGCGCCTATCTAGAATGGACAACATCCTGAGGGTGATAGCGGCGAAGAACGAGGAGTTGGAGGCGAGGAGCAGGCGCAATAACATCCGCGTCACGGGGATTCCGGAGTCCACCAACACTGGGCGCATGGAGGACTATGTGGAGCGCATTCTCATCACGGCAGTGGGCAAGGAGGCCTTCTCCAGCCAATTTATTGTCGAGCGGGCGCATCGCTCCCTGGGTCCGGTTCCCAAGCCAGGGGCGCAGCCAAGGCCCATCATCGCCCGGCTGCTTAACTACCGTGACCGTGACGCAGCGCTGCGCGCAGCCCGTTCGAACCGGAACCTGACTTGCGATGGTGTGCAGTTCTCCTTGTACCCGGACTTTACGCCCATGGTGCAGGACCAACGGAGGAAATTCTTAGACGTGAAAAAGAAGCTGAGGGACATGCAAGTAGACTACGCGCTCCTGTACCCGGCGCGTCTCAGAGTGACCCATCAGGGCAAACAACATTTTTTCACGAACCCGCAGCAGGCTGAGGACTATGTTCGGAAGCTTCGCAATGCCAGGAGGGACAAGCGGAACGAGGGAGAGGTTGGGGCAGACGAGCTCCCTGTTGAACACGAGGAATCTTAAAAGGGCCATCGCGAACATTTGCCTACTGACTCCATGTAATGGAACGTCGGATGGACTCTTGTTGCCTGTCACCGTCGGGGAGACCCGGCCCTGCCTGCAGAACCGTTGATGACTGATTTGCTGTATCGTGGCCTGCTGTTGAGCGCCATCTGCCTTCGTATATGTTGCCCCGATGCTGGAGTTGATCTTGATCAGGGCTGCCCGATGGTGGAACGGGACCTGATGTATGCAGCGGTTGCGCCTTGGACAGTCCTCCTGAACTTATTGGTAACTTTTCTTACATGGAGGGTGGTGATAGGAGTTGCTGACTGGCTGTCTGGGCTTAGCCTGCAGGACTACTACAGGCCGGGCACCGCCCCGCCTTCTCTCTCTTCCTCGTATGGCACATGCGGGGCGAGGGGAGCGTGGTGGGGTGTTTGGGTGCGTCCCTCTGGTGTCACTAGGAGGGGGTTCCCCATATGGTTTTTCTATTGTTCTTGTTTGTTGGGCTCGGGGTGGGGGGGAGGGCCGTGGTACTGGCAAGATTGGGTTGCTTCAGTGGGTGGGGGGTGGAGCGGGAGAATGGGGGTATGGAGGTTGTGTGTGGAGGGTGGGGTGGGGTTTGGCTGCTGGGTTGCTAGTTGTTGAAAAAAAAAAAAAAAAAAAAAAAAAAAAAAAAAAAAAGTATGATATCATATGTAAAATATAATTTATAGGTTGACATATACAGATGTCAATGTATTATGTATTTTTGTGGACACACAGTCTACTCCTATTTTGCTTAAGACTTTACTATACAACTGCAGCAAATTAACTGTACCTTATATTTCCTGTATCCATTTGTTATACTGAATATACTTGTCTGCTGGAAGAATTCTCCCATATGTCCCAAAAAGCAGCTAATATTTGAGTGAGCAGATCCTCTAGCAAAACTCATATTTTAGTGTGGTCCTCTACGGACCTTTACTTAATCCTAACTGGACTGTTTTGTTTGACCTTGAGTGAAAAGGATTATCAAGGACAAAGTGCAATTGATAAGACCAGAAACATAATGGCATCAAAAGCAGTGTTCAAACCAAGATAATTTAATACAGCTACAATCACAATTACTCTGGGGTAGCATAAGCTAACAATCCTCCATAAGACATTGTACATCAGTATGATAGCTGTTTAATAGATGGAAACACAATATTAAATATCATTGGTCGTTCTAGAATTGATGTAGTACTAAAATTGGTATAGCTCTAAACATTGACTTGATCGTTTCTCAGAGTTTCTTCTTGTTTCCATGCCCCAATCAATGAACTCACAACATCAACATCACTACTTTTACCGCTTTTGTCCAGTATTCTTTCATAGTCTAGCCCTCCTGTTATTGTAGACCCTTAGCCCTACGGTACTCAGTTGACCTTACTCTCTGCACATCCAAAAGCCCTTGAAAGATTATGGCAACATAATTAGAGAGCTGCTCCTCCCTCAACCAACCCATGTTTTACTCAGAGGCCATAGCATCTTCTAACATTTCTTTCAAAGGAATCTTTAAAATAGTTTAACCATTCTTGTTTCTCATTTGTCTTTCCAAATCACATGAATTGTGTGATTTGTTTTCAGATTTTTTTTCACAATCGGATTCCAACCATTACATTACGCATATTTTTCTACCAGTTCCTTTTCAACGTTAGGTATATCTTCAACCCACTGTGCCTGTTTAAAGCCTTTCTCGCTTCCCCCTAATATACCTTGGAATTGTGTTGCGCTATTAAATCAGTCTCTTCCCTTGATCCCTGCTCTCTGTCTATTTTGTCATAAGCAGAAAATCACTCCTGTCAGTCTTGAAAAACATTGTAAAATTCAGCTTAAGCAGCTCTTAAAGGCTTGGAAATGGCTGGATCTCAATCACCTCACTGAAGCAGCTCTATTGGCAGTCACCACTGAACTCTGCATGAAAGTGTACAAGAGAGGCATGGACACCCTTATACACCAAAATCTCTTTGCAGCTGTCAATACAGTGTGCAGCCTTTATACTGAAGTCACAATATTGATGGTACTAAGTACAGAAGAAACAAGATCAAGAATCAAGAGTATAATTATGTTCTGTAAGCAATTTCATTGGTAAATTTATCGTTTTTAGTTAGTATAATAATGTTGAAGTAGAAAATGTTGTTGGTTTTCATATCATTTTGATAAATGTTTTTTGGTTCTAATGTTTATTTTTATGTAATTTTTGCATTATTATTTAAATTATTTGTTCTTAAAATTGCATTATCAGTGAGATGTATTTTTGGGGTGATTGTGCCTGGATATATTAGTTAGGGTGAATGTATGACATTGTTCTGCATTCTGTCCATCAACTGTTGTTTTTGCATTTGTCACCCCGAGTTGGATGGGTATGCTCAGACGTGAGTCCCATGCTCTCCACATCACTGGAGGGTATGCTCAGACGTGAGTCCCATGCTCTCCACATCACTGGAGTCAAGCTATCCAGGCTGATGATGGCTGATAGCCAGAAACCGGTGTTTGGATGCTTGATTCCGGTCTAGGAAAGACATGGCTTGGCAGTTCGGGCTGGACTGTTCCCATGAGGCACAGGGTCAAGGCTGATTTATATATGGCCATGCCTGACCAGGGGTGGTGTGGAGTGCAAAAAAACGATGGATTTAGGCCCAGATCTCTGTACTGGGGTGAATGTATGACATTGTTCTTCATTCTGTCCATCAACTGTTGTTTTTGCATTTGGATATATTAGTTAGCATTTATATTTATACTATTATTTTTGTATTTTATTGAGGTATTTGTTAATATTGGGGAATTAGGTGGGTATTATTTGAAATTATTTTTTTTCAGGTTGTTTAGAAATATGTAAGTTTACAGTGGGTAACTTTATAAATGAAACTAGTACATGTTAAGATGAGATTTTAAAAATGTATAATTTCGATTTTTTTTAATTAGACTTATTATCTAATATTTTAAGTTTTTAGGAAATGCCATGTGTATGGAAGGTAGTTACACTTGTTTGTAATGTAAAGAAATAAATAACACGCTATTTCTAAGACCATAAAGAATTCAAATTTTAGAAATCTAATATATTATTTCAATAATTGTATTACATTTTTTTTAATGTAAATTATATTTAAAATGCAAGGGAATCTTAATGTGGTTATGAAATCCATTTAACTATATATTGAAACAAACTGTACAGTATTTAATTAAGTATTTAAATTATTTTTAAAATATTCTAATGATGATATTAAAGTGATTAATAGATTTAAATATTTAAAATATTTTTCATTTTAGGGGTTTTAATATTTTAAGTATTTTATATTTTTAAGGAATTGATCATTGGACGGCATATGTGTACGTTTTCTTCTCTATTTTTTTGTAAAATGCATACTATTTTGTGGTTTGGGAGTAGATCTGAATCCCTCAATGTCCAACACTTTCTCAATAAAGCTTACATTGGAATGGGAATAGTCAATCTAAACCACTCATAGTTAAACACTTTCTCCAGTGTAGCTCAGATTGGAGTGGGGAAAGTAAATCTGAACCCCTCAATATCAAACACTTTCTCAATGTAGTTTAGCTTGTAGCGAGAATTGTATATCTGAACCCCTCAATATCAAACACTTTCCCTAAAGTAGTTTGGGTTGTCCTTAGACACATGTTAGACATATTAGACATCTTGGACACATATTTCTGTAGTAATAGATTTACTAAATGCAATGCACAATTTTTATTGTAGTATAGCATTTTTGTTGTATTTATATTTAAGCAAAAAAGATTTCTATGTTTATCTATGTTGTGGATATTTCGTGTATCATTACAAATTCAAAATGTATAATAATTTTACTGTGTGTACAGGTTGTACATATTTCTTTAATTGTACTAAACATTTCTACATAGATGGTTGACTGTTTATTGGGTAGTAAAGCAAGTATTAATGGTAGATTGTTATGCATGGATCGTACACAATTGGTAGAAAGGTGGTGGGCGTGTTTTAAAGTTGCTAATCGAGGTTTTGGTTTATTGTTTGCAGGTTTTATTCTGTAGTAAAAGTTACAATTAATGTATTATTATTTTGATTGCCATATAGTATGAAATTCTGTTTGTGTGGCTAACTAATTGGTTGTCTGGGCTGCCTATTTCTGCAAACGTTTTAGGGGTAGAGTTTCTTATTTCGTAAGTGCATTTCTTTCTAGATATGTTTTTCTAAGTTAGGCAGAGTTGGTAGCTGTGGTATGCAGTGGATTGTGTATGTATAGTCATTTAATATTGTTGCACTATAGCTGGGGGAAGCTTCCTTTAGGTCTTGAACTATATATTTGCCATATTTGGTGGACGGTTATGCTCAGTTATGCTTTCTACTTCTTCATTTATATTAATTTATCATCATCATCATCATCAAATAACTTTATTTTCGATCACAAAGATCTTACAAAGTGCATGATACAGCGCAGACTAAAATGATATAAAAATAGAAATCATTTACCAAATAGATTGCATATCACTAATTAAAAATATTTTAGAAATAAAACTCATTGTTCGAGAGTAGACAAAAGATTTACATAAATTACAGATTTCCAGGGCTAAGGCCACTTTCCTGGACACTGTACTTTTATGGATTTTACATATATGAGCAGTCTGCTTAATTAGCGACAATTGGACTTTTTCAATGTGGGGGCCCAATTTAGGTTAAATGTTACTTGTTCTAGGGGACTATTTCCTGCATACAGAGTTATTTTAGGTGAATTAGTATTCCCTTTGGAAAAGATCATATATTTCATTTTGGTCTCGTTCAGATCCGGGCCTGTGCCTAACCAAACCCAATAAAATCATTCAACAGTCGTTGAAGCCCTTGAGGGGATTTTGAGATTAATAAAGTTTCATCTGCAAAAAGTAATGCAGGAACTCTTCTCTCATCCACTTTTGGAGCATCAGGCCCCTCCCTATCCAGGTAATCTACCACCCCATTAATAAAAAGAGAAAATATGGTGGGTGTTAAAACACATCCCTATCTAACTCCACCTCTAATATAAAACTGCTTGATGAGTTGGTTATTTCCGCCTCCTAACTTGAGCTGTATTTAGTGAATACAGTTGAAATAAAATTTCTAATAAATTATGGAGTAGGCCCATCTCTGCTACCACTTTCCATAACTTAGCTCGCTGTACTAGATCAAACGCAGTGCGTAGGTCCACAAAGGCAACATATAACTTACCACCTCTGATACTAGCCTCCCTCCAGTAAACACACAGAATGCAAAAAACCTGGTCCAATGTGCTGATATTTGCATGAAATCCTGCTTGGAGATTACTCTGGACGTGATGCTCTGAAATCCAGTCTTGAACCCTAGACAACACCTGCTTGCAGAAAATGTTCTGCAGTGAATCAATTAGACTTATAGGTCTGTAGCTGAGCGGGTTTGCTCTATCTCCCTTCTAATAAATAGGTATATTTCAACTATATTCCACGAGGGTGGAATGCTCATACCAGATAAGATGGCGTTTGTTAACATATTAATATATGGAACCCAGACAATTGGGTCCTCTCTTTACAAATCACTTGGAATTCGGTCCGGCTAGGGGGCTCTAGCCAGAATACTGGAACAAATCACCATCTGTGTTTCTTCCAAAGAGAACTTCAAATCCTCCTTGGAACCACACAAAGTTTCCCCCATGATTCAGTTTTTTAATTTTTTTATTATTTGTTTATTGAAAAGCTTGCAATACAATAATTAAGGTCCACATGTGAGCCATCAGCATCGCGTCGCACGAAACAGTACAAGCATTTTAGAGTTCCACAAATTACATCAAGAATATGCAATACAAATATGGAGCAACCATCTCCTGAAAAACAAAGGAACCCCCATCTCCCCCACTCTCCGCCTGGCACTGCAAAAGATATGACACCATACAAATAAAGGATCTTGACTGCTTATAGGCACACATGGAAACTTGATTTCAATTGCATTAGGTCTCAATAAGGCACAAATGAGAATGCATGACACCTCACAGATCAAGATGACTCAGTAGATATAGCATCAATGAGGCCCAGAAATCCTTGGGCCTAGATGACTCAGGCAGCTCCTCCGCATAGGTCTCCAACTGCTCCCAACAATAAGTTAAATCTCGGATCTATTTCCGAAAAGTGGGTAAGCCCTTTGCGCCCCAATATTGGGCCACAGCTTGCTTGGCCATTAGTGTTGCCACAGTAACCAGCCGCCTGTTACAGGGTTTCAAGGACTTCACTTTACCTAGCAGGCATATCTCATGTATACATCACACCCGTTTCAGTACAACATCTGTCAGCACACTTGCAAACTCTGGACCAAAAAGCAGCAATCCATTCACACTGCAAAGATAAATGTAAAAAATTGGCATCCGCTTGTCCACACCGCACACAGCAAGCTGTAACACACAGTCCAAATTTCCGCAATTGCATAGGGGTATAATAGAGATGGTGAAAAAAATGTAAATGAATGATATGAAGATTACAGTTAGCCGTAAGGTGCCCAGTCAGCATACAACAGAATTGCCAATGGTCTGGGGACAATGTATATCCCAGCACTGCATTCAATTTTACATTTTTTCAATTTGTATTTGTCTTTATTCGATCATAATTAATCAAAAAAGACACATATAAATAATACAATCTAATATAAAAGACTTAAAATCTCATACAAGAGTATTTTTAAAAGAACATATCATTTTAAAATCCCAAAACTGTTTAAACCAATGAATATGTGTAAAAAGGAGAATTCATAATCAAAGGGTGTTACAGCAGAATTACGCAGGGCGTAATTATAGTCACCAATGTTTAAATAAATATTTTGGGGGAGACTTGGGAACACCCACATATAGGCAAACAAGTTACATACTGCCTGGCAAATTCTTTCTTCTAAGGACCCAAGTCCAGCTCAGGAACTTAGCCATGGCAAAAACTATGACTTCAGTAGTTCCGGTTTTTAGAATACGCAGGGCTATTTGGCAAGCTCTTGTACCAAGCATTCTACAAACTGGCTTGAGCCATTGCTGTTGAGGACCCGTTGTAAGCAGGGCACACAAACAGGACATGCATTAAAGTCTCATCCTCTGTTAAACAAGTATCACATTTTATATCCCGGTCATCCCCCCACATATTAGTGAAGGATTTTATGGGGAGTGTTCCCACTCTAAATTGGTGGAAGAGTTTTCTATCACCAGGGCATGTGATAATGTACCAAAAGGCCTTAAACTTGTGCTCACACTTAAAATCTAAAAAGAGACATGTTAGGGAACCACTAACAACTGAGGACATTTAAGGTATGAGGGATGTTCCTCCGACTACCTCTCACGCAGGCACGCAGCATACAATTTTGTAATCAGACCCTTAAGTTCCTCTCCAGCCAGCACCGCCTGCAATGCTCGCAATGTCTGAGGCTCAGCTGGTTAGTTAGGGTATATAGCTCTGACCGCTTGTAAAACACTCACGTATGTGTAGCACAACATAGAACCACGAGTCTGGCCCACCTGTAAGTCCGGCATCAAGCAGAACTAGCCCTGTTCGTACAGATCTCCCAGTTTCGTAACCCCAACCGCCTGCAGTACTCATTAAGCTGAGTGCTCTTGCACCGCTGAGATATCAGGATGTCCTGCTATTGGTAAATTAGGAGCATAAAGAAAATCCTTCTGTGTCTGTCTAGCAAGTGCCTGCCAGGACCAGGCAGTGCATTGCACTGGGTTAATTTCCATCCGAGGGCCCCCACCACCACCCGAAAGTGCAGCCACCACTAGTGGCAGAGGAAGTATTGTATCAGACTCTATCACCGTGTGGGGAAGGAAACGTTTGTGGGAAAAACCAATAATGTGTGAATTGCGCCTGGGCGCATAAGTAATAGTGGCGCATGTCTGGTGCCTTGAAGCCTCAACGTTCAAAGGGTTGTACCAGTGTATCCCAACTACAATGAGGCTTCTTGCCCCTCCAGACAAACGATAATAGGGCCAATTGCAGCCCCTCAAAGGTAGAGATATTCAGGCAAATGGGAATATTTAGAAACAAATATAATAATTTGGGCAGAATAGCCATTTTAGTCACCACGATACGATCCGCAAGTGAAAGGGGCAGCCGGGCGCACAGCTCAGCCTTATCTGTAATTTGTGTGATAGTGCGACCATAGTTCATAGAGATTACCTGCTCATGGTCCCTGTGCAACCAAACCCCCAATTATTTCACTGGGTCCCGGGTCCGGGAGAGGGGGAATTCCATTTCAATCTCACAAGTGCCAGCCGTCAGGGGAAATACCATCGACTTAGTCCAGTTTATCACTAAGCCGGAGAAGCCTTCAAATCTAACATACTTGTGTTGCAAATCCAGGAGATAGCTTGCGTGCTTGAGAACATATAATAGCATGTCATCCACATAGAGCGAGACAGCAAGTGTACACTGTTGGAAACGCAACACCACAGAGGCATGCAGTTGGTGTAGCTTACAAGCGAGGGGCTTGAATGCTAATGCAAATTGCATCGGTGACAGGGGGCAGCCCTGCGCCCCTGCCTATAGGAAAGGCCAACTACATCCACCCATTTACGTGAACTCTGGCAGCGGGCTCGGTATACAATACCCTGATCCACTATAGAAAAAATGGGGGGAAGCACATTCGTGTGAGAACAGTAAACATGTAATCCCAATGAAGGGAATCAAATGCTTTTGTGGCATCAAGCAACACTACTACGGCCTGAAAGTCAGAGTTAAAGTAGTGGAGGGTAGCAAAGAGCAAGCGTAGATTATGCGTGGTAGACTGGGCAGGCACAAAACCGGACTGGTCGGGAAGCAATAGCAATAGGACCAGAGGCTGACGTCCGAGAGCGATAATTTTTGCTAAGATCTTAGTGTCAATGTTGATAATTGAGAGTGGCCTATAGGAGTCGCAACAATTAGACACCTTATCCGACTTCAATAGCATCACTAATAGGGCTTACCCCAAAGAAGGCGGGAGGCATCCAGTATCATACACCTCTGCATATACTTCAAGCAGGCTGGGGGCTAGATCATCCACAGAGGTCTTACAAAACTCGCTAGGAAGCCCATCTAAACCCGCAGCCTTGCATGTGGGGAGGGACATAATAGAAAGCTTCACGTCCTCCACATCAAAAGGTTGGGTATGATATTCCCTATGGCCTGAGGACAGCCAGCCAAGGGTGACATCATCCGGATATGAGTGGATATCTTACGGCTGTGCCACGGCCCTATTTCAATAAAGGGTAGTATAAAAACCAAGTATGGTCCTGCTAATTTCAGCTGTGGTATGATGAGCCATCCCGCCTCATCAAGCATCTCCGTGATATACTCTTGACAACGTGGATCAGCCAATTTCTGCACAATGGAGCAGCTGGGCCTTTCCCCCTCACCATAATATCTAGCCTTGCTGCACCTGGACCTATGAACCATATCCTGATCAACAGTATCATTATGTTCGGTTACTAATTCACAGATCGCAGATAGTGTAGCGGGCAAAGTGTTTGTCTCATAGGCACGTTCTAGAGTTGAACTATCCGCAGCTAGGTTGTGAATCCTATGCCTCAGACCCCGCAGAAAACCAGCTGTGCCCCCTTACAGATACCCCTGATAGTGACTTTAAATGCTTCCCACATGACACTAGCACTGTCAACTGAGCCCACATTCTCCCTGATACAATTGAGAATGGCCTCCCCAACTGTGTGCTTGAAAACGGAGTAAGTCAGTGAGGATGGCTGTAATCGCCACTGGAACGGCGGTCTCTCGCATGCAGGGACCTGCAGCTCCAGGATCACCAGAGAGTGGTCCGAGAGCGTGCAAGCCAAATGACACACCCCAACCGCCCAAGTGGACGCAGCTTCAGTGGCCAGCCAGAAATCCAGGCGGAATGAAACAAATGTGCTCTCATGCAGCCCAGGATGCTGCAAACGCCACATATCTTGCAAATATCCTGCATCCATCAGACCCAGTAGAGTCTAAATAGCCTGCTTAGGTCGCGCCAACTCACTTCCCATACGGTCAACAACCATATCCAGGCAAAGATTAAAATCACCACCCCATATTATCTCCGCATTTGGAAAACCTGAGATGCGACGCCAGACATCTGCAATAAGGCGATCTGGACATCCATCCTGTCTAAATAAGCAAACACAGCCCTGCTCTTTTTGGGGGTGTTTAGGACGCAGACATTCCACGTTAGGAATTGCATTTTACCACTCATCCAGTCAACAGATTGTAAAGAAACATGGCAATTGGATATATCAAAGTCATGTGTCCACTAGTGCAACCAAGAAGGCTCATTTCACAAAGTAAAAAACATAAAGTGCCAGTCAGCCCTCCCTCAACCACCACCTCCCACCCCCCCTTCCACTTCAGCGTCCCCAACTCGCTAAAGCCATCCCAATCCTCACCCACCCACCCCCAACTAGGGAACAACAACGCAAAAATTAGATGGGGTACTCCCATGAGGGTGCGTCCGAGTGCTACTAGCCTCCCATCTATTAGGAGGTGGCTGAGCAGAATTTTGTGTCTGTGCCTAATAAGAACAATACCAAGGGCCAATCACATTGTATGGAAAATGTACTTACCACAGTAGGTATCAACTGCGTCTACCTGCACAAGGGAAAAAAGCAAGGAATGTATTAAAAAATCACAGCATTATACAGAATAAAGAATGACGGTGTAAACTTAGCGGCGGGGCATGCGCCCCACAGTACTACTGTTCCTCGGTATCTGATGGTGTTCGGGATTCACGTCGCCTCTTCTTTAGGTGAGTTGCATGTTCTAGAGCTGCCTTGGGATTGGTGAAGATTTGTGAGTCCCCGTCTGCGTCTATCCGCAGGCAGGCAGGATATGACATTGCATAAGGAACTCTGATTGTAGAAATGTTTTAACAGCCCCAAACTCCCTTCTCGCAGCCTGCACAGCAACAATAAAATCAGGAAAGAATGAGAGTTTGTTGTCCTGGTGTTCAATAGTGCCCTTGTCTCTGGCCAGGCATGGAATGACATCCCGGTCCCTATCATTTAACACCCGTGCAATAATGGGGCAAGGAGGTGCGCCCGGGACCGGTCTGGCATCCAAAGAGCGATGTGCTCCCTCAACAATGAACATAGGAGAAAGCTCATCTGATCCAAAAAGATCCTTGATTAAGGTTTCAATAAATGTCTCCATTTTGCCCACATTTGTTGATTTTGGCAGTCCAGAAATACGAATGTTATTAAGCCGGGGGCGTGCTACCAAGTCCTTTTTCCATATTAATAGTTTTCCCAGCAACATCACTGAGACCATCCTCCTTCAAAGACACCCGCTGTTCGACTTCCCCATGCAGGCATTTTGCTTTTCTAGTTGTGAGGACATGTGGTCCAGTCGATGATTTACAGCTGCCGTCATGTCCTTAGTGGATTGGAGGCAAAGCTGCATGGTCAATAGTGTTGTCTCAATAGTAGAGGGCCCCCCTTCCTGTGCGTCAGCCTCAGAATCCGAGGCAGCTTTCTGTGGAGTCTTGGTATATTTGCACGCCTCAAACTCGAGACGAGGTTGAGTTTTGTCAGTGCTCCCCATAATGCACGTGAGATGTGCCAAGCTATCAGAAAGGGTGAGATGGAATAGAATACACCCAAGTCCCCTTGTAGGCCTCGAGCATGGTACCGTGAGTGCTCGTGTTGCAATCAGCTCTGATAGTTTAGTGGTTCACCCAAGAGTGTGTGTTCCCACCTACACACCACCACATGAGAGTTCAGAGAATGGGGGCTCGACCGCTGACAAGCATATAAAAGATGTCCCACCTTTATAATAGGGACACGTGGAGTTGGACCCTTGCGCTAATGTTGCCAATAAAAATAGCCAAGTTAAAATAAGGGAACCAACGCAGGTCCTGGGGTGTGCAGTGAGATTTGGAGCAGTTGCAAGGCCCTATCCAGGACAACTCCTTCATAGCCAGAACCAAGCCACAACCAGATACATATAGGGCAGGCCCCAGCAGAGTCCAGATAAGTGCTTTTAGCGCAGCCCCTCTAGCTATGGTGCCCAGCTAGGGCTCTGAGCACATAAGATAGACCACCAACCACAGCAAGGCGCAAGTCCTATCCCACTCCCATTCTCCGAGCAGGTGGCAGAATCGTGCCAGCGACGGTAAAATCAGGCCAGAAGCGCAGCACACAGGCAGGTGTAGGGCTCCGGGCAACGAGAAGAGAACCAAGGGGTGAGTCGATGCTCACGACCTGCGTAGTAAGTGGGCCAGGAAAGGTAGAGCTCTACTGGGTCAACAGGCAGGATGGGGGCCCCAACCCTATCCGGAGCGCAGCAGCGTGCATCAGAATCTGGGCAAATGCGGCATACAGCCCTCGCACGCACCAACCAGCAGCAGCCCATGGGTTGCAGTCTTTCCCAGGCCCGCACCCGCCTTTGCAGAAGCAGGCCCATATCAGGCTGTGCCCCACTCACCACCACCAGTGCCAACGCCACAGGGACAGCCGCCAGCCAGGTAATCCCAGTCTCAGATAAGCCTACTCGTCGCCTCCAGCCGCGTATCGCCACTTGCCGGCAGACTGAGCAGATCTTCACCACCAGGCCCGGCGGTTTCCAGCAGTCCGCTGTTCACTTCTCTGGAGCTGCAGGAAGTAGGTGTTCCCCTGCAGATTGCAGGTGGGCACAAACGCAAAGTCAAGGCCCTCGGTCCCAGGGCTTCGCGGGGTCCGCCATTTTACAGCCGCGTGGCCTGGACGAAGGGTCCTGAAGTCGTGGTGGTTGCCGATGTCGTAGGCAGCAAAAAGTGATCAAAGGCAGACAGGAGAGTATAGTACACAGGATACGACTAGATATTCCCCTCGATGTCAAGTGCAGAAGGCAGATAATAGTCAGATAGGTGTTCAGCCGAGCAGAGCCTCACTAGGGTGCGGCAATGTTGCCGTACGCCCTCTAGCGCCCCACATGGTTCAGTTTGACTCTTGACCTCATTACTACCTAACACGTACAGACCACCAAAGTAGGTCACTCACTTTTCGGGTATAACTGTGAACTCCAATTCAGTCTTTCTGCCATTAAGCCATTAGGCCGCTTGTTTCTAGAAAGACTTTGAATCCTTAGCTGTTAGTTTCTTTTGTAAGGATGACCAGAAGGAGCTTTCCTATATCTTTTTCTTTACACCACCAAATCAAATTTTGCAGCCCGTACAAGATCAGCCTTAGCTGTCCTACAGTCACGATTATACCAAGCTGCCTAGTATTCCTGCTTTGGCTGTGTCTTATCTTGCTCAGATTTCTGCGGTTTGCTCTGCAAGTCCCTGATTTCATTAAATAGGGTTTCATGTTGGTGATCAGTTTTTCTGCTACTTTATCTTTAAAGAATTTGAACATCTCTTCAACCACCAAGCATGTTTTAGCTTTAACTACTTCCAGAGCCTCAGGCTGTTCCTCAACCCTGTCCCAACTGATAGTTCTCAGGTTGTTCGTAATGAACAATTCACCCATGTCCATTTTACCTCAAATATCGGGTTCGATTTCGCTCAGGTTTATTAAAGAAAAGATCAGAGCATTTTGATCTGTATCTGATCGTTTGGCCACTGCCATATCGTAAACCAAAGGCAAGAGACTTAGGGCAACAAGGCAATAGTCAATCCTACTAGTGCAACCAGGTCTGTTAAAAGTTAGATCCCCATTTTGATCTGATTTCGTTCTCCCATTGGTGGCTCTCAAATGATGTTGTAGGGTAAGAGCCAACACCTGGCTTCCTCTTTTTGTTCATCTAACTGGGGGAAGATCTAGCTGTGGTATCAGGGAAAACGGTTTGAAGGTGCAATTAAAATTCCCGGCTACCAAGACAGGGGCACTATCAGTGGATTAAGATAGAACATGACCTGGAACTTTGATGGTATTCGTTTCTTCAGAACCCCTACGAACTCTGTTTTAAACATTAAAAATCTTAATTTCCAAACCACTACATAAGTCCAGCACTATGGCTAAAATATCGGGGGAATCTATATGGACCTGCCTAACTCTTGACCAAAATCGCCAAACCCCCGGACGGTCTCCCCTTATTTTGCATTTTAGCATTGTTGGTGGAAAACCCACTTCTTTGTGGTGTTTGCAAACTCCAGGTTTCTTGGAAGAGTATCATATCATATAAATCCACAAAGGTGCCCCAATCGGGGTCTACTTGCAGTTTGTTAATACCTGCCACGTTCCAAACCAGAAATCTTAAATGTCGGGGACAAACTTTAGTGTTGATATCAGTAGTACTACACTCGGTGATTGCTCCTCCTTGCGCAGTATTGGGGAGATTGCCAACCCACTCTCCCCTTAGATTCACACTCAAGTGCTCACTATTAGCCTTGGGTTTTGTGGCCATCCCCGACCCTGTAGGGGCTTTCATTAGGGACCCAGTCACATTTGAACCAGGGCGGTTGGTTACACATCTTGGGGTGGCAGTCCTCCTACCTGTAGTCATACCTGTGTTCCTACGCCATTTGCATTTGTGGGGCACCCCATCTCGTAAAGACCCAAGGAGACCTGTGCAGGTCTCTGTCCTTTCCTGCAGGTGATCTATACCTTATACTGATAAAGGTATTAACAGTAGGGATGGTACGAGAATCTATAGACATTAAACCGTCTACTGGGCCATACGGAAGGAGGAAACTTTGACTACATCCCTTGGTGACCCCGAAACCATTACTCTTTTGACATGCCTGATGTCATCTATTATTTTGAATAGCAGTGCCAGGTATCCCTGAACCAATGGATGACCTTTTTCTTAAGTGAGTAGCAATCCTCATATCCATCCCTTCGAAGTTTAGGTACCTCTGTAAAGTATACTACTGTTTTGTTATCCTATTACTGTGTTCTCGAATAGACTCTGTCCGTTACCACACCCTTCCCTAAGGATCACCCCAGCCCAGAAATGGTTAAACGCCCTTCTACTGAAGCAATTTTACATCGATTTATCACCCTACCCTCCCCCATTCCTTGATACGTGCCTTGGGCGGCTGAACGCTTGGCAGAGTTACTATCAAAACCATTTTTAGGGCAATTAGGACAAGATGGAATGGTCCTAGAAAGGGGGCATAATAGGTCATCAGTGAGCTAGGGTGAGCTGGGTCACCTTCCTCCAACCCTGATGGGGCACTAAGTGGGAGTCCTGAGCCAATATCTGGGGGAGCACGCTTGTTGATCTTACCGCTCCCTGAAGACTCTGCAACTTCCATTCTGAGAAGGGCTACCTCATCTCTCAAAGACTCGATGGAGGTTTTTAGAGCCTGCAATAGACTAACCTATACTCTGCTTCCATCACCATGGCTAGATATGCCACAGCCCATTTCTCTTAATCTATAATTATTGTTCTCCCATACCAAAATTTGGGTAGTATTTGGTGCGCATAATGTGGTTATGATCTTTGGTGCTACTTTCTTGGCTGTAGGTGAAGCTTAGAAATATTAGCAGGGATTTTCCATTCTCTAACACAGTATGCAATGCTTCTTTGGACATGTTGCAGTCTGTGTTAAATACAAAATATCTAAACAACATCATCTATTGTGTATTGTGTGTTATAATAATTGCTTTAATAGTTTAGTTTCACCTGTTTGAATTTTTTGAATACTTACTGTTGAAACAGTCTTCTTTTTTCTGGAGTTGTTTGCATTGGCAGCTGATCAAGTTATAAAGTGGTGGGCTATCAAATGAAATGTCATTTTGCTGGAACACACTTGTGATGTCTAAATAATGCTGAGCATAAGTTACATTAAATACATGCACTTTTAATGCACACAGAGGGGTCGATTCCGATCCGGTAAAATCCCCGTCCGTACGAATCGTATCCGGAGCCGTTTCCGTACGACTCGTACGTACGCCGTACGACCGGACGATTCCGATCGGCCGACCGGGACGCGATTCGTACGGTACACGTCGATTCGTACGGAGAAGCGCACGATCACCTACACACCGTACGGCGCGTACCCCCCATGATCGCAGGGGTATGCGCCGTACCCCTGTGATCATGCGGGGTACGTGCCGTACACCCAGCGTACATGGGGGGTACGTGCCGTACACCCAGCGTACATGGGGTACGGTACGCTGGGTGTACGGCACGTACCCTCATGATCGCAGGGGTACGCCACGTACCCCTGTGATCATGACGGGTACGCGCCGTACCCGGGGGGGGGGGTTCCGTACCTGTTTCGGGGCGAACTCTGACTGTACGACAGTTTCCAGCTCCCGTAGAAAAAGGGTCGTACGGAGCGTACACAACACGGATCGTACTTGCCGGGTCGTAAAAAGCAGCCGCGAAACGTATGAACGTCGCGTACAGCGACTTCCGAGGGCGATTCGTACGGGAATTTCATTCGTACGGTCCCTGGTACGATTCGTACGGATAGCTGCATCGGGTGTGGATCGTACTACGTCGTTCGTACGGAGACGGTTACGGGTACGATTCGTATGGAAAAAAATGCTCCGTACGACGATTGAGCGCTTTTTACCGGATCGGAATCGACCCCAGAGTCTATGCATACACATGTAAAACCAGTGCTAGGTCTCACTCCTGTCATCAGGGTCAAGACTGATTTGCATATGGCTGGGTCCATAATGTAGTGGTGTAGTGGGCAAAAGAACGATCGATTTAACCCAGATCTTTTGACTGGGGGAGAATGTTTGCATTGTCAGCATTCCGTCCATCATTTGTTTGCTGTAACACTTTTTGACTTAAGTGGGATCGGTATGCCCAGCCGTGGGTCCCTTGTTCACTGTGCCACAGGATTGAAGCTAGCCTGGCTGAAGAAGGGTGACAATTCCTGAAACCGGTCCCAGGATGCTTGTTTCCGGTCCAGGGAGGACCTGGCCTGGCAGTTCGGTCTGCACTCTTCCCATGAGGCACAGGGTCAAGACTGATTTGCATATGGCGGGGTACAAACTGGGCAAAAGAACGATGGATTTAACCCAGATCTATTGACTGGGGGAGTATGTTTGCATTGTCAGCATTCCGTCCATCATTTGTTTGCTGTAACATCAGTGTTATATGCATACAAGGAAATTGTTATTGATTAAACTGAAGTCCACATGAACAGAACACAGGTCTCAGGTTCAATGGAGTAAAAAATCAGGAAGCAGAGAAATCAAAACGTTGCAAGGAATATTGTTGTCAAGACAGATGGGATAAACTGTATCCAAAATGACATTTTTATTTAGCATAAACATAGGAATAAACGCTATTTGAGCCTACATATTATAAAAGCAATTATTCATGGCACAATGTCTTGTAGCCCTATTCAATGTTTCATTTTCCCAATTTACCTCCTTAATCATCAAAAGCCTTTTCTTTGGAATGTTAAAAAGCAAGTGAGTCTAAAATAATGACAATTTTGCTTCTATTTTGAAACATTTTGAGTCAGCGCTAGAGCTTGTAGGGTATCCCATTTGTATTCAAGAACAGTAATTCTGTCGTCATAGTACAAGGAAGTTCGAAAAATGGTATTCAGGACAAATAAAACACTCACACACCCACTCAAAAACACACAAAGTGACACACCCATGCAAAGTTAGGGAAATTAGGTGCACAGGGCCACAAGTCAGTGCAAGGTGAGCAGAAATATAATTACCACTCACTGGGAGCTCACACAGTCATCAAAATCATGCCACTGGGCAACAGCTTCGAGCCATAATTATAAGCCTGGACCAGACTCTACCACCAAGCCTGTATGCACGTACTCAGAGTACAGGGCCTGCAGGGTCTGTACCAAGCTGACTGGTATTCTCCATTTCCCTCATGTGCAATGCCATCACTGGTGCTGTGGAACTATTCTGTAGTAGACTTCATCCTTCGCAAAGCAGCTCCGTGTTGCAGCTGCTGCTGTCCCCGTTATCTGCTGCTGACTCAGAGGATAGGAGTTCAAGACCCTCCTCCACCTGCAGGCTTCTGCCTGTGCCTCATCCCTGGTGGTCTAGTGGCAGAGAGTCACTCCCCTGCTGCTTGGTCTGCCCTTCTGTCTCTCTGCTTTTAATTTTCCTCTTTTCTCCCTTTTCAGTTTCTCGTTCTGATTTTCCTTTTCTTTTACTTTTTTCTGATTCTGCCTTTGGCTTTAATATTTTCCATTTCCCACTATTTTTCCCCCTTTATCGCTGCTGCAATCCCCCATGGCACCACCCCTCTCTAGTGTCCCTTCCCCTTCCCATGTTTTCCCTTCTCCCAGCTGTCAAGCCCCCTTTCAGCTCTACTTAATGGCAGGCTGCTGTGCGGCAATGCTGTTGGCGGCGCAGTGGGTACGCCAAAAGCAAGCCCTTCGGCACCTTTGCATCAGGGACCCTGGTTCTTGGACCTTCCACCACTATGACGCCAGCATCAACCTCGCCCTCAACCCTGGATGCCTTGCCGCTTGCTAGCTCGCATCACCGAAGAAGATCCAGGGACCCTTCTGTGGTAAATAAAATATTACCCTATCATAATTTCTAGGCATAAACATGCATCATGCATTAAATGAGAGGCAGAGTCCGTGGTATCCGAGTCAAAGGGCTTTAATCCAATAACTCGAGTTAAGGGAGAATCTGTTCCATCACCTCTAAGGTTCAGGAAAGGTCTTCTAACAATTATTTACAGAGAACAGTATATATACATTTAACTCCTTGTACATAGGGAGCTCGAGGCAGAGCAAGACAGAAAATGAGATAAGAGCATGTGGGCGTGCATGAGGGTGTACACTTTGATGAGTCATAGTTAATTCATAGGTGGGTGCTAGGTGGGCGGATACATAGAGGAGGAGTTGGATAGCTAGCTGGAACTATGCCCTACTTGTGTGTGCAACTTGAGCATGACGTGCAATTGACGTGTAACTGGGAGGAGAGCTGACTTTCAGCCTAGTAGAGAGATCTTTAGTGTCAAGGCGACCAGCACGTCTGGTACTATCTGATATCTTAAGTCAGGGGATGTATTATCTGAAGCAAAGGTTGCTCATCACTAAGAATCAGAGAAAAGGCATATATGTCTCCGTTCATTACGTGGGGGCTGTGAGCTTTCTATGGAGCTTTCTATGGATGCAAGTACTGTGATTTACTTTAATGGAGACAGGGAGGCTAGGCCCTATCTTTTGCGGTCGGGATCTGTTTACCTTCTTCACCAGACTGAAATGTGATTCTGTAATGCAAGCAGATAACTGTCTTGGCAGAAATACTGTCTTGGCACCCCTTGCTGGGCTTCTCTCGGCTGAGCCAGAAGTATGCGAGGTCAGGGAGACGTAACTGCAGCTTTCAGTGTGCCAGGAGTCATGAAAACACTAATTCAGAAAGTGGCTCAGGCTGAACCACAAAAAGGGTTCATTACGATATTTATTAAAAGTGTACAATGCAATGCAAATACATGGGCCTTCATGTTAACGTTTGGGAAACTTGATGACAGGCACCTTAATGCAGGACGTGATTGCAGAGGCCTTGTGATTCAGGCCACTAAGAGAAATATGCATTGGTGACATGCACATACATGTAACATAGGGTACACGTAGGGGGCATACTGGTCAGGCAAAATTTCATTTTCCTCACTTCACCTGCCGGAACAACACAACCTTCTAACTGCAGGAAAATAACCTACAGTCACACCTCCGAACTCCTCTGGGCTGACCACCACTGTGTGCACTTCACCTTCTCCACTCCAACCGTACACCACAGCTCTCACCGCCTCTCATCGACTCCGTCAGCATAGCTTCTCTGCCGACGGACACCAACACCCCAGCACGCAACCTCCACCGATTGATCTCCAACTATGCTGGCACTCTGGCATCCCTCAAGAAAAGACCAGGCAAGCAACACTCTAAGAAAGCCAGCTGGTTCACTTCTGCCCTTCACAAGTCCAGACGCACCTAGAGATGACTCAAGAAGAGATAGAGAAACAACAAAACACCAGAAACCCATGCCACCTTGAAATCTGCTGTGAACACACACACACTGCTGTCAACAAGAAAACGGCCCTCCAAAACACAATCAGCACCAATGAACACAACAGAAAGGAACTCTTCTCGAGTTCCAAGAGTGAGACCACAGAGATTCCTCCCTCCCAACACCTCTGCAACAAGCTTGGCACCTCCTTCCACAACAAGAACAGACAGATATATGATAACTTCGACAACCTAGAGCCTGCAACTACAACCACATGCAACTACGCTGCACCCCAACAGACCATGCTCTGCTAGAATCCCCTCCAAACAGAGGATACACTCAAGACCAGAAAGCCTTGTTGGATCCTTGCCCATACCACATCCATTGCCCCCCAGCATGGCCACACCATCAACTGCTCCATTAAATCCTCTACCTTCCCTGACGACTGGAAACACGTCCAGTCAACCCCCTGCTGTAGAAGCTTTACTTAGTCCTGACGGACATCTAGAACTTCGGACCCATCTCCCTCCTCCCTTTCCCAGCCAAGGTCACTGAGAAGGCTGTCATTGCCCAACTCGCGGCCTTCATAGAAGTGAACCACATCCTGGGCACTTCCCAATCCAGCTTCCAAAGCAACCACAACATGGAGACCGTGCTTATCACCACCACTGACGACATCCGTTGCCTCCTAGACATTGGTGAGATTGCAGCCCTCAACCTACTTGACATATCGGCTGTTTTCTACACAATCTTCCACTGCACCCGAATCACGAGACTCTACGACGCCGGGATATGTGACAAGGCACTGGACTAGATCCACTTTTTCCTCACCGGCCAGCAAGTCCAACTACCCGTGTTCCTCTCAGAACCTACAGAGATCAGCTGTGGGTGCCTTAGGGATCCTCCCTCAGCCTCACCCTCTTCAAGGCCTAGATGGCACCCCTCGCAGCCATTGTCAGAAGCCACAGACTCAACATCGTCTCCTACGCTGATGACACCCAGTTGATCCTCTTCCTCACCAACGAACCCAAAACTGCCAGAACCAACTTTTACAGCGGAATGAAGGCCATCACCACCTAGATGAAAGACAACTGCCTCAAGCTCATCTCGGACAGGGCCAAAGTACTCATCATCGGACCTGCCCTCTACCTGGGACGGCTACTGGTGACCATCCACCCTGGTACCCCCTCCCACCCCAAAAACCCATGCTCGCAACCTCTGTATCATAGAAGACTCATCGTTCGCTATAAACCACCAAATCAATGCAGTTACCTCAGCCTGCTTCTGCACTCTCCGCCTGCTCCAAAGACTTTCAGATCGTTCCTCAGAATCCAGAAAGATGGTCACCCACGCACTCATCCCAATCAGACGTGACTACGGCAATGCACTCTACATCGGTGTCACCTAGAAACAGCTCAAGAAATTACAAAACATCCAAAACACTGCAGCCAGATTGGTCCTCGACATCCTCCGCCACAGCCACATCATGCAACACCTCTGACAGCTCCACTGGCTACCAGTCAACAAGATAATCACCCTCAAGCTCCTGGCAGTGCTCTCCATGATGAAGGACTAGCATACCGAAACTACCGCCTCGCATTCCACTTATCAGTCAGAACACTTTGCTCCGCCCAACTCACCCTAACCTCTGTCACCAGGATCCACAAGACCAGAACTGGTGGAAGTTAATTCTTCTACCACGCCAACAAGACCTGGAACACCCTCCCATCCACCTCAGGCAATCTGCATTGCTGATCCAATTCAAGAAGGTACCTCAAGACCTGGATCTTTGAATGATCCTACTCCTAGAGGTAGCAGCTGGACCCCCTTCCATCATCTTGAGACCCTCACGGGTGAGTAGCTTGAATGAGGGTAAAAGTGTAAGTGCATTTCCATGACATGACGTCACTGTTAAAAGAACATGACCAATCAATCACTGCGGAATTAAATTAAAAGTACTTAGTGATTGGTCATGCATTTTATCATCCCGCAACTGCACCGGTTGGGTCTGGGGATAGGCAAGCCTGCCCAGCACCAAAAGAAGCTTTGCTCTCATGAATTTTATACGTACAAATGCATGAGAGCAATGCAAGGATTGGGTTGAGCAGATGAATCCAGCATCCTAAAGGAAACAAGAGGGGCTGACCTGTGTTCCCCCTGACTCCGTAGCAGAGACTGGATCCGAGGCCTGAAGTGCGCATGTTTGGTGGGCCATAGTCTGGGATCTCTCCACTCTGACATGTGCCCTGGACTTCAGACAATGCAGTCATTCCTAAGCAGTAGGATTGGCCATGCCCTGCCTGAATACTGATGCTGAAGCCTGCACTAATTAAGGAAATGAGTTTCCACTGCCAGGGTCCAGTCGTTTAAACACCGACTGGCCATGTACTTTCAGTTAGGCACTGGCTCCTGAGGTTGAGGAAGAAGCAATGCCCCCACACCCAAGGCAGAGACACCCCTGGTTGGTTGTTTTGGTTTTAGCGGCATTTGTTTGGTATATTTTGTGCTTTTTTTCCATCGTCCAATGTTAAAAAACTAACAGAAAGCTTAGGTAACTCATTTCGTTAATTTTGACTAACTAGTATGATGAAGTTGGTAATTAGGCAGTTAGAAGAAATTACTTTTATTTTTTTAATTACTTACTTTTTATGTGTAGTTGTCTGTAAATATTTTGGCAGAGTGACTGGATTGTTTCTTCTCATTCAGGTACAGGTTCAAAGATAGCAAAAATCTTCACTTCTTTTATAGTAGTTTGTTAATTATTTATATGATTTAGTTGGTTGGATTTCGTTTGTAGTGTTCTGATTGGTTTATTTGATTTTTTGTACGTATTGTAGTGATTGGTATTTAGTACATATTTCTTGAATATTGTATTAAAAGTGTGTTTGGAAAGTGTTAAATACGTATTTCCATTTATATTTTAGTTTTTTAATTTCACTATTGTGGACTGTCAATATTGTTATTGTGTGTAATGTTAAATATAGGGTTTTCATAATTATGGGTCATGATATTTTTATTCTCAATATTGTTTATTCTGGACATTTTAACTATATTAACACTATTTTTGGTTTTGATATTTTGTTATGTTACATAGGCTTAATCATTTTAGATATTTTGTCTGTTGACATTATGATGGCGATTATTGTACTGTTTATATTCTGTACTATAATCTTTCAATACAGTATCCACTCCTACAAGCTCATCAAATTCAAGGATCTGGGCATTACGGACATTGCTTTAGAGTGATTAAGGACTTCATCCTTCAAGGTGTTAGATCATAGGGTCCGTTAGAACTTTCTCTATGATATATGTGGACATCATTGGAGCACTAATAACACCCTGCCTTGATTTTGAACATTCCCTTTAAGACTTCCACCATTTACTTTACAAACTCTAACTCATATAGATTGCAGCTGTATGTCATGTTCTGGGCATCCCACATTATCCCTTGATATCCAGCCATCTGGCCTGTCTCCGCTGGCCCCTTATAGCCAGTAAGATCATGTTTCTCTCTCTCTGGTACACAGATCCTTCCTCCAAACAGGGATTACAGAAATTAGGAGGGTCTTTCAGATTTGTGCACAGTCGGCCTCCCATTCTATACTCAAATTCTGCCATTCGAAATGTTTGGATGGCCCAATGGTCATGAGCCTACCTGGAAGCCAAACTCTTGAACCTGTCTTCCTTTAACCACTCAGATTTTAAGCCAACCATAATTTTTAGGGCTATTTTTGAATACTCTTCTGTTTTCCTCTGTGCCATGAAGATTTCTGTTTTCTCAACTGGTCTTTCAGCTGCATCCCCAGCTCTTCCCTGCGGAGTAAGAGTGCCTTCTATCCATCTTATCTTACCTTATCTTATGGTTTGCATTGTTAACATTTGTAGTGGTGATGACTTCTGTACAAGGATACTGCCAGGACTGACTTGCTTCACAGTGTGTCAGTCTACCTCTTCACATTCAATTCTTTACTTTCTCCTTTAATTTTCACTATCAAAGTAACTTATTTTGTGTTATTTGAAGTATGAAATCTTTAAATACGCTTACAAACAAATCCACTTTGACCGAGTTATCGGGAGTTGAACTGGAATCCAAAACAAGTTTTCTTTTTCATGAGCAAGTGTCAGTTCTTTCATCTAGTGTTAAAGGTCTGAACTGCTAGAAGTGTTGTTCACAATAATTGACTGTGAACTGATTTCAAGAATGCCTGACAAAATGCATATTAATTAAATTATGATTTTGACAAACTTCCGGATTTAAATGTTCCTGGTCTGTGTGAGGGTAGCGTGAGGGCTCCAATTTGTGGAACGTGCAAATTAACGAAAATCAAAAATGTAAGGAGAGCTGTTTACTGTCGGGTCCACAACAAATTATAATATAGGTGTTGATAATAGTTTTATTCTGAAAGAAGTTTCAATATATCTGATTTTGCTACATATGTGAAATCCTAAACATGCATATTACTTATGACAACAATGAATGTTGTAATAGTTCTGTGCAGTGCACAATGTACATGTATGTGTGACTGACTCTGTATGTGTTGGCGCGTGTCTGTGCATCTCTCAAGGACATGTTATGTAGATGCCTTATCAATTCAAAACGACTGTAAGCAACTTTTTGGAAGGTTGCATACATCAAATTATTTGATCTAGGCATGCCGGTAACAGAGTAGTTACCAACTGCAACTGAAGAATCACTTGCAGGTGACTGACTAGTTATAGCACTAAGAAATGGGGTCCTTTCTCATGCCAAACCAATGTGAAGATCAGCCCAAGCAAGAGGAACCAAGGAAGCCTTTTGATACACTGCTGTTGTTAAGAATTTTCCCTACTGGAGCCGAGTGTATGTTAGTAATTACCCTTGAGAAATTTTGCCCTAGAGTATATTGTTGAATAACCTTCTGCAGGTATGACCAAGTTACGTAGTCAAAAGCTTTGTCTGCAACAAAAGTGAAAACCGCCAGAGGGACCTTCTCCTGAACTGAGATGTCAATGGCTCCAATCAGTTGATGAGTAAGGTTGTGTAACTGTCTCCCCTTATGAAACCCTTCTGGTCCTCATGAATGAGCTTATCGGAGAGGGAACCAAGTCTTTTTGCTAAAATCTGTGCAAATATTTTATAATCAGTGTTAAGAAGCGATATGGGCCTATATGACTCACAATTTAAGGGGTCTTTTACCACATTTTAAAATCAGACTAATGGACACCTCGTTCCAGGTTTTTGGAATTGGGAATGCCTCTAGATAAATGGTGTTGAAAAGATCTTCTTATTTAGGGGCCAGGAGTTCATTGGGGATTGCATCAGGACCCGCAGCCTTTTCTCTTTTCAAGCATTTAGTTCCCTCCAGAACCTCCCACGGGGTGACAGCTGCATTTAGTGATTCACGGGAGTCTATGTCTATCTTCGAGAGTTGTAATGTTTTTTAAATATAAGTCCACAACTGTGGGTAAGGGCAAGAAACCTTCCTCATACAATGACTGGAAAAAGTCAACAAAGGCTTCTTCAATACCAGCTCTATCTTCTACTTTTTCTCTACAATTACGCTTATAGATAGCTATAATTGTATTTCTGTTAGACTTGGTTCCGGGCTAAGAGTTTTCCACTGTTTTCCCCAAATTCATAGTTTGATAGTGAACTGACCTGCCATCTCTTCCTTATCCTCTCTGCTTATTAATAGAATTTGAGAATATTTCCGGTTATCAAATTAACCACGAAAAAAAACGAGGTTATGCATTGGAACATGCCTATGCCACTGATAGAATCCAAAAATCAAATCAAATGTCTTGAGGTCCAAGTCTTAATAAACATTGCTGAAATCGCCCAAGCAAACTTGGAGTTAAAAACCAAAGATATGAGGAAATTATTAAAATGATGGAGATGCTTAATTCTCACTTTCATGGGGAGAGCTAACGTTATAAAAATGGCTGTCCTACCAAAGTTTACTTTTGTATTTAACGTAATCCCTTAGGAGTTTAACTCAGTTGCATATCTGGGCCTCCAAAGGTGTATGGATAGCTTGGAAAAAGCTCTGCCAGAAGAAAAACAGAGGCGGGATAGCAGTAACTAATCACGACCATTGCCTCGAAAGTTTGGCCACCCAAAGTACTTCAAAAAATTAGGCTGAAGGTGACTAGATCAGCGTTTAATTATGGTCAGAGATAAGGAAAATATGGCAGTTCCCGTATTATAGTCCTCAGGCACCAATGTGGAATTCTCACGGAACTCCAGAATGTATAAAAGACTCACTAGCATTTTCTTTGAAAAGAGCAGGAATTGATAAGTGGGGAGATCTCCTGGAAAATGGTAATTTAAAGTCCTGGGACAATCTAGCGGAAAGAACCAGCAATTCAATTTCTAGGTTTAAATATTATCAGTTGGTCAGCTGGTCCAGAGATCAAGTGACATAATCAGACCATATTGGGAATCAGGAGCAAGAAATACAGAAAGACCCTGCTCAAAAAGAAGTATCGAAGTGGTACTGGTACCTGGTTGAGAGGAATGTGGTCGACTTTGATATCCCAGATCTCATATGGAGGAAAACCTTTCCGGCTCAAGTCTTGCAGCAACTCTGGCAAGTATCGTACCCTTTTTTATGGCACATTATAATTTCTGCACCCCTTAGGAAAAATCACTTGTTTACTTTGCACAGATCTTTCTGGACGCCTGAAAAATTATCAAAGATGAATAATCAAGTGATGAAAAAATTTCCCAAATGTGGTGAGAGGAAAGCAAATGATATCCATATGTTTTACACATGAACCTTGATGCTTCTTGAAACGAAGTTGGTAAGATCGTTGATAAGATTTTAAATACCAGCATCAAGGTAAGCACATTTACTATTATCTTTGGCATTTTGGATACTGAAGAATCTAATATAATTTTAACAAAAAATCTGAAATATCTTTTATTTACATTTCTGTTGCTAGCCAGATGTTAGGTGTGTATAAATTGGATTCTTCTAACCTCTCCAAAGGTAGATGACTGGGTTAGGACAGTTGAAAAGTTTAGGAAATTGGATAAGTCCAGAGGGGAAAGTAAACAGATGAAACATTGGGAACTTTGGGATATCACATCTATGGTAGGGCTGGAAGGGAAGTCCAATGATTTAAACTAACGCAATCAAAAATTCATGAGTTTGTTTATGGCGGCACAGTGACGCGTAAACTCAAAGAAATTGTTGGCTATTAAGACATGGTCTTACCTCATCTCCAAGGGTGTTTCTTCATCAACTGAGAGGTGACCCTGCCTCTATAATCACTAAGACCACATAAATGAGGACAAAAAAAAGAAAAGAGGAACCAAGGACAACTAAACAAAGCAGAGTCAAGCAAGGATTCATGAAAGGAATAAATATTGGAAACCCACTACTGAGTGAAAGCAATTTAAGTATCCTAATATATTCACTGACACAGAAAAGGCTTTCCCAATTATTCCAGAGCCAACAACCTGGATTGGTGTTTGTTTATCTCAAACAATGAAAATTGTGTTACCAAAAAACCCTTGACACTACTGGGCCCTCTTCGGCTTCTCAAACTATAGCAGTTCTGCTATTAGCAACCCTTTGAGTGTTTCCTGTGTTATCAATCGGGGTGCAAATCAAGTTAGATTGCAAAGTCTGCATCTTAAATACCAGCAGCCCATTTATGTTCAATTTTTCATATAAATTGGGACACAAGCTCCTTATTTTTAATGTTACTTTAAAGGGAATGTACATCGAGTTAGAAATCAGCCTTACCATTGATGTTGGACATTTGACTTTAAATCCACTGCCACTCATGAGCTAAGCTTACAATAATTGTGGTCATCAATTTCAATGCATCTTACAAGTCAACCTGTGAAATTAACATATTAGGTGAAGAAGAGTATGAGCCAAGTGGAATTCCAACATTTTCCAGATATTATGGATATAATCGATCTAAAAGCTTTTCTCAGTTAGAAATCTTAAAAACACAATAGCTATATGGGTGCAATGGCAGAACGTTGAGGCCCGTATGCCATCGTCAGATCAAGAATCTCCAAATGCAAAGAGATTACACACAGAGCTATAAATCACACTGACATTTGTTCTACAACATGGTGGTGAAAATACAGGATGAAAGTGATTACTTGCCTCTAGTCGTACAACTGGTAGAAAACCTGTTTCTAACGTATGCAGTAAAAATAAATCTTACAGCAATACCAATCGAGTTTTAAATAATGACAGAAAAAAACAAAGATGGAAATCTATGGTTATAGCCGTTGTACTCCTAATCATCTATACCCTGGTTCTTATCGGTAAGAGATGTATGGTCATGGCTCAGCAAGCAGGAGCCACTCTGCATTTCTCTAAGCGATTGGGTGAGCACTTAGGGGTTTATTTACAAGCCCATTGCGCCACTGGTGCTTCACTTTTATGGGGAAAGGTGAAGTACCAGCGGATCAAGGACCTTGTAAATAAGCCCATTGAGTCACCAATGCACGAAGTACATAAGGCATAGGGACAAAGGGCAAGATGTATCAAGAATTGCATTTGCGATTCTTAAATAGCAAAATTTACTGATTTGATATCTAGGAAAAGCAAAATGCAATGTATGTAGGATGTGCAAAAAACGTGCAAATCCTACATATTTCTTAATAAGGAATACCTTTCCAATCTAGAGGCCCATAGGAATGAATGGGAAGCCATTCGCAATTTGCGAGTACCAAATAGGTACTCGGAAATTGCGAATGCAATTTCAAGGGTGATAGGGAAGCCAAAAGGCCACCCTGTTGTACCCCCTAAAAGGTAAGCATGCACATGTGGTGTACTTATGCCACATATGTATAAAGGACGACAAGCGCGCCCATACGAGTCAGCATAGGACCTCGGGGAACATATTTTTGAAAACAACAGTGGTCCCATGCATAAGTAATCTAAGGACAACAATGAATATAGACACAATGGATACTATATTTGGTTATGACATGTCCAGCCGGACAGAGGTCCCAATCTTTTACTTTTAGAAACATTCACACAGAATACCTTCAACAGTTCTTCGTAGTGGGGCACAAGCCTGTACCCTAACACATACAGCATGGCATAGTGAAGAATTAACAAACAGACAGGACAGGGCTTTTAGGCAAAAGCTACGGATTTCTGTGAGTAGAAAAGTAACAGAAATTGGATTCACACCATTACAAGCATATCGCATAAGGTATACATTTAGAGTATATGGTGTTTAGAAAAGTCGACGACGTTTCGATCCCATTATAAAATCAGGGGGATCATCATCAGGACAAAATGATGCCTAAACAGTATAAGCCTCTATAGCCGATGGGGCCCGAACAATAAGTTTGGGCAAGGCGGAATTATGGATTCATAGCCCGTAATAAGGGAGCCTCAGAGACACGAACCGGCAGTAGGCTCGGTCATGTTTAAATTCGGCGGAAGGCAGGGGATAAATTATCCATCATCCCGTGATACGGGAGCCTTGAGGTAACGCGCCAGCGGATTGCTCCGTCGCGTTTCTGGGGGAAAGTCCGCCGGGTCAATGGGCAGAGGTATCTTCCTGGCAATCGTGGTCTTTTTTGTCGTGACCTCTTTGGGGATCATATTGGACGTGGGAGAAAAAGTGGAAGGGGGTCTGAAGGGTGTAAGTGCAGTCTTCGGCTGAGCTGGATTCTGATCAAAGAAGGCACGTAGTCTAATTTTTCTAAAGAAACCCAGAAGTTCTGACTGAAGGTCAATAAAATGGGGGTAAGTAGTGGGTACAAACGATAGCCCCTTGCTGAGAATGGAGATCTCTTGGGATGATAGGTTGTGAGTGTCAGGGTTTGTTATCACTGGTAGAACTTGTGTCTCGTTTGTCTCTCTCCCGGGGGGTTGTACCATCTTGCTTGTTGTTTTACCCAGCCCCTTTTGGGAGCTTCTCCCCCTCCCCGCGCTAAAAAATGGGGGTTTGGGTTACGGGCAGCGGTGCTTGGACCTTCACCCGAGTCAGAGTTATCAGAGGAATCAGCAGATGAATCAGTAAAACCTACAACAGTGTTCTTTCGATTGAAACGACCCCAAGGTCTTGGATTCTGTGGATTCTGACTGAAGTTACGATTTGTATAAAAATCTTTTTGAAGATAAGGGTATGCCCTTTCTGGGGTGAAGGATTTGATGTCTTTTTTTACCTTCACCGATTTTTTATTTTGTTCAATGCGATGGAATTCAAGTATGTTCTTCTCAATTTTCTCTAACAGTTTCTTTTTTTTTTTTTTTTTTAATTCAATGTTTTGAATCTTTATATATGGCACCGTTTATTTTTCAAATACTTTACACTCAGGAAACACTGAACATAATTTAAAAAGACTAGGGAAGTGTCACAATATTTTTTTTTGTGCAAAACATTTATTGATCTTTTGTAAAAGTACATCATTGTTGGCCTACAACCCTGGGGCCGGCCTCAAACACCACATATTGATGCAGGAGTAGTATACTTGTTTATATGAATGCTGATGTTAGACATGTGCGCTGTCGGTGACGTCGCCGCTCATATAACAATTTTGCAACAGTGATATTACGTTTTGCACTTCTTTTTGTTTTCTTTTTGTTGACTGAAATTAACTAAATATAACCTGAAACTTAGAGACCTTAATCATAAAACGCGCTGCAATCTGTACATCTTTGTCTTACCATCCGTATGGACTGAGGAGTGGCAGTAGTCTAGCGGCACAACGGAACGTATCAGGCATCTTAACAACACAAGAATAGATATCAGTTGAACAATTAGGCCTTACGATCCCCCCTCGTCTGCATCATTCACTGTGAGCAAATAATCCTATAGATAGCACCAAAAGTCTTTAGGTCTGCATTTCGCTGGCAGATCTTCCTCATACGTTACAAGCTTATCCCTGCAGTTGGACATATCTTGCAACCAGCTGGACAATTTAGGTACTTTTCTACTGTGCCAGCACTGTGCAACCTGTCTTTTGGCCAATAGCAGGGACACCGCACAGAATTTTCGTCTAGTGGATTTAAGGTGTGGGACTAGCCCCAATAAGCAAACCTGTATTGTGCAGTCTATTTCAATCCCTACCATAACGGAGAGGGTTCTACTTACTTCCATCCAATAGTCCTGCACTTTTATGCAGCTCCATGCTAAATGCGTAAAATCAGCGCTATCTAGGCCACATCTCCTGCATCTATCTTCCACTTGGCCACCAAATTTGCACATCCGTGCAAGCGTATAATATACTTGGTGGAGGAATTTATAATGAATGATTCTAAGGTTGCCATTCGGGGTGAGGATCTGCGTCAGTGCGCATGTTTGCGTCCATTCTTGGTCTGTCAATGGTTCCAGTAATACCCTGTCCCATCGCGTTTTGGCCTTCCCCATGTCGTGCGGTATTTCCTCCTGTGCCATGGAGTATAGTCGTGATACCAAGTGCGCTGTGTCAGATGTTGTAATAACCATTTGCAGTGTGTTCAGACTGTCAGGTTCTGCAGGGAATGTAGGGTATAATGCTTTTAAAGCCTTTTTCAGTCTGTGATATGTGAAGTGAAACATAGGTGATTTATTCTGAATATATGTTAGGTCTGTAATGTCTAGAAATTCGCCCTCGTGAAATAGATCTCCCAGTTTGTCTATTCCTGCCCTTTGCAGCAATGTCATGCCCACCTTCTCCCCAGTCACCGACAGTGCTTGATGGTGATGCAGTGGCATCGCGGGTGCATACAACGGTGTTTTATGTGCTAAGTGAGCTAGTCGTTGCCAGGCCCTAACCGTCACATCCACAGAGTTGATGTCACGTGCATGCAGCGGTTGTCTAGTGTGGGATATAATTGCTGTCAGTGGGATTGGTGCAGCGTCATCCTTTTCGATGGCGGTATGGGTGAGATATGGTATGTCGTGGTACCAATAGGCAGCATATTGCGCCTGGGCGCACAAGAAATACAGCAGAAAATCTGGCACTCCAAAACCTCTGCGCACATATGGAAGACTAAGCGTCCAGAGATCGATACGGGCTTGTTTGCCTGCCCATATTAGTTTCAGCACCAGCGATTTTATACGGCGAAATATTTCTGCGGGGGGGGTAATGGGGACATTGTTAGAAAGGTACAGCAGTTTAGGCAGCATGTTCATTTTTACAATCGCAATGCGATCTGCAAGGGACAATGGCAACTGAATCCATCTTTGTACCTTATCTTCCAGCTTGGAAATTACTGCACCATAGTTTGATCTAATTACCTCCACCAGGTCCCTATGATACATCACTCCCAAGTAGCGTATGGGTTCGCTTTGCCATTCTAACGGATAGTCCGTCGCAAATGGGGTCGTCGTGTCCGTGAGCGGGATAATTGAAGACTTAGACCAGTTTATGGCTAGCCCCGAATGTCCTCCAAATTTGATATATTCTCTCAGTAGTTCGTTTAAATGCGTATCTGGGTCGCGGACGTATAAGAGCATATCGTCCGCATATAGAGAGATGTGAAGAGGTCTTGAAGTAAAGCGGAGGGCCGACGCTTTGAAGTTCTGTCTAATTATGCATGCTAAGGGTTCAAGCGCCAGGGCGAACAGTAAAGGCGATAGTGGGCACCCTTGTCTGGTGCCTCGTTCAATTGGAAACATGTTAGAAACATACCCATTTACCCGCACTCTAGCACGTGGATTGGTGTAGATCAGCGTCACCCATTGGATGAATCGTTTAGGAAAGCCCATCCTTTGTAATACAGCAATCAGGTATTTCCACTCTATGGAGTCAAAAGCCTTGGCGGCGTCGAGTAGAATCGCTGCTGCCTTCGTAGTGGGCTGTAAGTAGTGTGATAAAGCGAATAGTGATCGAGTGTTATGTGACGTTGATCGTGTGGGAATGAATCCTGCTTGGTCCGTTAGAACTAATTTCGTCATCAATGGGGTTAGGCGAACCGCTAATAATTTCGCTAGTATTTTAGAGTCAGTGTTGATGAGTGACAGCGGTCTATAGGAGTCGCATTTTTCCGGGTCTTTGGAGGGTTTGAGGAGAGCTATTATCACAGCCTCACGGAGTGTGGGAGGTAGTTCTTCCTGGTCAAACGCTGCCCCAAACATGCCCACCATGCGCGGAGCAAGCAGATCTGCATACTGTTTGTAGAATTCATTAGTGTACCCATCTGGTCCAGGCGCTTTGCCGTTGGGGAGGGTCTTAATTACTTCAGATACTTCTTCTACTGTGATTGGCCTCGCTAAGAACTCTCTATGTCCATCTGATAGCCATCCAATTGCTACCTCATCTAAATATTGGAGGATTTCTTCCGTAGACGCGGTTGGCTGTGATTTATATAGTGTCGAGTATGTGTCCACAAAGCTACTCAATATGCCCTCCGCTTGTGTGTGTACCTTGCCATCGTCTGATTGGATCCGTAGCACCGCAGAGTGACTCTTGCCCTCACATATTTTATGTGCTAGCACCCTACCTGGTCTCCCACCCACTCCGAACGATCTAGCGGAGTGTTTCCTGTCTAGATATTTAATTTCATCTTCAATGAAAGTCTGATGCTCTGAATGTACCTGTCGCAGCTCAGCCAGCAAGACGGTATCTTGCGTGGTTCCAAACGCTGTCTCAAGCTCCCTCATGCGTTTTTCACATCGCTTTATCTGCTGTCGGATGTCTTTAAGTATGCCAATGGTAGTTGACATACAGACCCCCCTTATAGTGGCTTTGAAGGCCTCCCACAGAAGCATCGGGTCTTCCACTACCGGCTCGTTTATGTGAAAATATTCTTTGATCGCTTTTTTAATAGTGTCTATATAGACGTTGTCAGTAAGCGCACGTGAATTGAACCGCCAGTGAAATGGGGGTGGAGTGTATTGTGGAATCGCCAGTTGTAGGAGCACTGGGTTATGATCCGATAAGGTGCGCGGTAAGACGCTTACACGTGTCGTCCATAAGGCAATGTTATTAGTGCCCAGCCAGTAGTCTAGGCGTTACCAGCTGTTGTGTATCGCTGATATGTGAGTGGCACCTGGCATGTCCGTGTACCTCTGCCTCCATATATCCGTTAGTGAGATGTCTTGTAGCATATGCCACAGTTTGGTCCTTGCCTGTCTATGCTGTTCAACAGAATGTGTGCATTGATCGACCCCATCCGTCAGTGTCACATTCCAGTCTCCCCCACATACAATATTGGAGTTAGTGAACGTTTGCAAATGTCCCCACAATTCCTGAAAGAAATCTGGTGAGTCTACATTTGGACCATATACATTCAGAAGCGTCAAACCCTGTCCTCTTATGGTGCCAGACACCACTACAAATCTCCCATTAGGGTCCTGTATCACTCGATGTACTTTAAAGTTCACCCCTTTCCTGACCAGGGTGATCACCCCTCTGGAGTACGATGAATATGTGGCAGCGTAAGTCGCCTCGGCCCAGCGGTGTCCTATGTGTTGCTGTGTATTTGGTGCAATATGAGTCTCCTGCAGTATGGCTATGTCAATATTCCACCTGTTCAAATAGGCAAACACTTGTCTTATTTTACGTGGATGCGTGAAACCTCTAATATTCCACGTTAGAAATTTTAAGTGTGTTCTGTCTGCATCTGTCGCGTCTGGGGTCATCTATAAGGCCACGATGTCACAGAAATCGATTGGTAGTCCATACTCAGCCTAATAGTGCTTATAGTGTCAATTAGCCCGACCTCTTCCCGCCACATCACGTTTCCATTAGCGATTCGTCTCTGAACATAAACTATACCCTTACCCTCCATCCCCCCTCCCACTCCAGCAACCCAAACCTGCCGAAGCCATGCACCCTTGAAGTAGAAACCCATAAACTAGAGCAATTTAGAACAACCTGTCGTGGGGAATACCCTTGGGAGGTCCGCCTGGGGCACAACTCAGCGCCCAATCCAATGGGCGTGGACGGCTCATTCTACAGATCTGTGCTACCTTGTTTGTGGAACATGTCCCTGCGATCTCCCCCCCCTTCCCACCGCAAACTGATAACCAATACTGTCGTCATTAAATCAATGGATCGATGTTATGCAACCCCCCTTTGTTGAGGACAGGTCGTTGCTACGTTGCACGCAGCATACGCCCGATACAGGCGTGTCGTTGTCTCTACTCTTATTCTTGTCCCTAGATAAGAGCGTGCAACTGTAATACCAGTTCAAGTTAGGAGTATACAGAGGCCTGCAGCACAGGTAGTGTGTCTATAGTTAGTGCGTTGCACAATCATTCAACGTTCCTGGGCCCCCCTCTGTGCAACAAAGCCCTCAGCACCCTCCACCACGTAGTAAGTCCAATATTTGTGGTCAATATAGTCTGTGTGCTCCTGCCCCTCAGCTATCTTAGACTAGGTCTTAGTCCCTGGCATTGAAACGCAGTGGTTGTCATCCCAGTGGGGCTCAAGTCTGGGCTCGTTACTATCAATAGGAGTGTCGGTCATCCGACCCTGCGGCTCCTCAGAGCCGTTTGCATAGGACAGCGTGGGATGCAAAGAAGTTAGGTCTTACCATGAGTCCGTTGATTGCACTCCCTCTCTTACTCATTACCATCTGAGTCCGCGTGATGATCATATCGCGCCCGCTGCTTGTTGTGCTGTATCACCTTCTTTACGAATTCCTGAGCAGCCTTCGGGGACGGCAACACCACCGCTTTGTCCTCCCACGTGACCCATAGTCTCGCCGGATACAGCATAGAGTATCCTACGTTGAGTTCTCTCAGCTTCGACTTGATGGTTGCATATTCCTTCCTCGCTTGTTGAACCGCCACTGTGTGGTCTGGATAAAACTCCAAAGTGTTTCCTTGATGCGTGATCTTCCCTTTCTCACGCGCTAAGCGCAAGATAGTGTCTCTGTCACGATAATTTAGAATTCTCGCCACGATCGGGCGTGGCGTCGCTCCCGGTCTCGGCCTGGGCGCCAGGGATCTATGGGCTCTTTCGACTATGAAAATTGGAGATAGGGCCTCCGCACCAAAAATGTCTCTACACAATTGCTCCATGTAGACCTCCATCTTGCCCGTGTTGGTTGACTCAGATAGGCCCGTAACGCGTATGTTATTTCTTCTGGAGCGCGCTTCTAACTCTTCCTCCTTTGCCTTGATCACTTCCAGGACGCGTTCCATGCCAGTACACTTGCTGGTTGTAGCATGAGCCACATCCTCCACCGATGATATCCTGGCTTCTGCATTGTCCAAACGTTCGTCATGTTTCTCGAGCTTGTCAGACATCCCGTCCATTCTGCATGTGAGATTATCCAGCTTCCCGTTGATATCCTAGACGTTCGCCTGAATTGACAGCAGTATCTTTTCCATGTTAGAGGTAGCCTCCATCGTCGGTGCCCCCTCCCCCACAGGCGACTGATCGGTGTTTTTTGGCGATTTTTTATTCTCAAATGAGATCTTTTGTTGTTGTTTATCCGGCTTTCCCATAGTAAGAGTCTTAGACGGTTGCTTATCTGTCGATTGCCGCGTGGATCTGGTGGTTCTTGCCGCCGTCGCCATCTTCAGACCGTCTGTGGCAGTCGTGGGGCACACTTCACTCACTCGGTCAGCCAGTTCTCTCCTTCGTGTTTTTAGCCCCCAATTTATCGGTAGGTCACAGTGATCGTAGTCCCTGACGCGGGTGGGGTCCCGGTGTAGAGCTATTTCTGCACTGCAGCACGTGTGCAACGAGGCCTGTCTCTTCTCCTAGTAGCAGGACTTTTCCATTAATAAACTGTCTCTGTGTGACGCATCCTTTCGGGGTTGTTGATCTCCTGTCGGTACTGCTGCAGAACACTCCGTGACAGCGTCCACAGTACACCGCTTCTGGCAGGGTGCTTGTCTCGTGTGCAAGGTGTAATGCCTCTTCGTCAAAGGTGGGGCAGGGAACCTGTTTGTGTGCTTGTGGGCGGTAGCAGTGGCGTGCATCCCCGCTGTCCGACTGAACCTTGCACGTGTTATTGGCTGAGGCAACACGCGGAAAGGTGCCCCTCCGCTCTTCTCACCAGCTTGTCCATTACCCGGTACGTGTTTCGGGGTCCTCCCGAGGCAGCAGGCAGCAGCTCACGTACCCCTCCGTGCCCTTTCAGTATCCGACATGCAGCCGTGATCTCGTCGCTGATGTGCCCCTCAGAACCGGGAGACAGCACGACTTGCAATCTGCGGCCAATGTGTCCGGAGCAGTGTAGACCACATGTCAATCGGTACCCTGCAGGCTCTGTGCTCATCCGCATTTCAGGGGCTGCTCATCCCGCGTCCACGCGCCATTTCCCCCCTCCAGCGTACGTCACAGAGAAGCTCCGCACCTCGGATGAGCGAGTCCAGGTCGCTCCGGCCCTAGCGCGTTGATGTTGGAACCTTCCCTGCGCAGCAGACCAGCCTGTGCAGCGTTTACCTCGGGTCAGACACTCCCGGCCTGTATGGTGCCGATGGGCGCCGCCATTTTGTGTTCCAGGGACTGAAGTCTCTTAAAGGAGCCAAGCCGTTTTTTGTAAAAGAAAAAACACTTTGTCATGTCGCTCCTTACTGTATATTGCCCCCGTTCATCCACTGTATTGACGTCCAGTGCCTGCAGTCCGCTGTTATGAGCCGCCTATGGGTCCAGGGCGCGTAGCTCTGCGAAGGTCTACCTGCCCCTCGTATCGTCGTCCGCCATCTTGTTATCAAGCTCCGATTACTCCCGCATTTATCGCCGATTTTGGGCATCCGCCTCCATGCAACCGTCCCCAAAGCGCTGCATTTGGTGCTGGGTGCATTCGCACCATCGATCCTGCGGTTTGCGGCGGTCAGGAGGGGCTACCGACCGGCTCAGACAGCGTTTTATAAGCCGTCCGGCGGAGCTGCGGTTTTACTCAGCCATCCCGCTGTGCGCCCCCTAGCGCCCCTCTCTAACAGTTTCTTGGCGTCAACAATAGTGTCGTTTTCAGTAATCTGTTTCTCTAAATCTTTAATGGTCTCACCTAGTTTTTTCAGTTCTTCAGCAGCTGTTTCTATGCCCAGAACTAGCCAATGTCTTGAACATGTAGTTCCTATATGACTAAAACCAGTGATGTACCTCAGGTTATCCGTAAATACCCCTGGAATATTTCGTACCTGTAATCCTAGCGGTATGGTTTTGGATTTCAGATATTCTGTGAGCATTAGGGTCATTAATTCAAGGCGGACAAATTTATTTTTCAGTTTTTCTAGGTCATCTATGAGATTAGAGCTACCTGCTACCGTAATATCTTCTTGGTCTGGGAACAACGAGCGGCCAGCACAGATCTTGTCAATATACTCATCCGAGTATAAAGGGGGTGGATCAGACATATCAATATAACAGTGTTCGTGAGTGAAGGAAAGGGATACAAGTGTATGTCAATCTGACCTGTGAAGGGGTAGTGAGGAAAGCAACCCACTTCTGGAAGTGGAAGACAGGAAATGCCCTTGCAATCAAGCGATTGCTCAAATTATGTATAAAGGACAAGAAGGGCGCCCATACGAGTCAGCATAGGACCTCGAGGAACATACTTTTGAAAACAACAGTGGTCCCATGCATAAGTAATCTAAGGACAACAATGAATATAGACACAATGGATACTATATGTGGTTATGACATGTCCAGCCGGACAGAGGTCCCAATCTTTTACTTTTAGAAACAATCACACAAAATACCTTCAACAATTCTTCGTAGTGGGGAACAAGCCTGTACCCTAACACATACAGAATGGCATAGTGAAGAATTAACAAACAGACAGGACAGGGCTTTTAGGCAAAAGCTACGGATTTCTGTGAGTAGAAAAGTAACAGAAATTCAATTCACACCATTACAAGCATATCGCATAAGGTATACATTTAGAGAATATGGTGTTTAGAAAAGTCGACGGCGTTTCGATCCCTTTATAAAAGCAGGGGTATCATCATCAGGACAAAATTATGCCTAAACAGTATAAGCCTCTATAGCCGATGGGGCCCGAACAATAATTTGGGCAAGGTGGAATTATGGATTCATAGCCCGTAATAAGGGAGCCTCAGGGACACGAACCGGCAGTAGGCCCAGTCGTGTTTAAATTCGGCGGAAGGCAGGGGATTAATTATCCGTCATCCCGTGATACGGGAGCCTTGAGGTAACGCGCCAGCGGATTGCTCGGTCGCGTTTTTGGGGGAAAGTCCGCTGGCTCAATGGGCAGAGGTATCTTCCTGGCAATTGTTGCCAGGAAGATACCTCTGCCCATTGACCCGGAGGACTTTCCCCCAAAAACGCGACCGAGCAATCTGCTGGCAATCGGCTGGCCACCGCCGGCCCGGAGGATGCGGAAAATCCTCCATCCTAATGAGGCCCATAGTATCCATTGTGTCTATATTCATTGTTGTCCTTAGATTACTTACGCATGAGACGACTGTTGTTTTCAAAAGTATGTACGTCACATGGCACCGTGAAAAATGCAAAAAAGTGAATTTTTCATGGAAATTGCATATTACCACCAACAGGAAGTTGGTGGTCATTTGCGATTCCTTAAAGGAAGGTCGCAATATTTTTGCCCTCCTATATTTCATGGGACGCCCGTCGCTGGGGCAGATATGCACTCTATAAATTCAAAATAAATAAATAAATGATATAAATTTAAGGAATCGCAAATTGCGATTCCATATTCTGCGAATGCTTTTGGGATGATACATCCCAAAATGCTTTGTCCCATTCACAAACGGGAAAAAAGCTTCATACATCTGGCACAAAATGCTGCCCTTTATAGGACCTAATTATGGGGGTTTACGAATAACTTCTCACCAGCCACCAATGAGAATCGCTTTAAAAAATTCTGGTCAGAACTATGGCTGAAAGACATCATTAGCATGGCTAAGCCTGCTCCTGGACTGGGTTACATTTTATGTATTCATCACCCGAAATGTTACAGGTAAGCCTTGGGAGATATGCTGAAGCAGCAAGCTGGTGCAAATGCATACATGTGCGTAGGCAAACCAATAGGTGATGTTGTATGGCCTGTAGATCTTGGAAAACTGTGGCTGCCACCAGTAACAATCAAGACAGGCACCCCACAAATTGCAAAATCTTTCTGTTGGATCTGACTTAATTTAGTGCAGTGGAGAAACTCAGGCACGGGCAAGATCACACGCTGATTCCCGACACTTAAATGTGTTACTTTGTTTCATCAGTGCTTCAATAACATTGCCATTAAACGTAATGGGGTAGCCCAGTAAGCCTCAGAATCTGGGTAGTTAAGCTAAAGAAAAACAATGGTTCTGTCGGAAAACACAATTACATTGAAAATATACTGTATATACAATTTAAAATACTAAGAAGAAATCGTGAACAACAAACAACTGACCACAAAAGAAGGTGTAGGCACATTATTATATTTTGACCTTCTTCACTGTTTGAATCAATTAAAGCTGTCCAGAACATACAATAATTAAGCAACCTGTACATTTAAGAAGTGAGTCGTGACTGGTGACTGGGTGTTCAATAGAAGATTAGACAGAAAACATAACCATGGACAAACATATATATACAATATTTACATCACGTGTGTCCACTATTAATTACACTTGTTTCAAAATGGATCAATTATTTCATTCGTTCGTTGAAACTTTGTGTGGACCGATACATAGACAGAACGTCGATGTTTCGACCCTAAAATGTGATGTGCTGATTTGCCTGCATCTAAAAAGTGGGTCTTCCTCAGGACTGCAGAAGTTGGACAGCCTATAAGTGTAAAATAAGTGTGGTCAGGGTCTGATATGTGTGAGAATATTGAAATACGTTCACTTGTAATGTCACAATGGCTTACCTTAGAAGGTAGGATGTATTTAAGCGGTGGTTTCATCAGTGCTTCAATAACATTGAGCACACCATGGCAAAACTATTTTATACTAAATTGCTACTGGGTGTACTCCTTCTTAGCCTGTAGACAGGAATTGAATAAGGATGGCAACTGTATAGACTGCTTGGATTGCACAGGCATAGAAATCCTTATGATGTTTCCCTGACCAATATAGGGTGTAACCATGACAAAGTGGTTATCCTAAGTTCTGCCCAGTAATGGATAGAATAATAATGAGAATAAGCTGAGTACGTATTAATGAGACATGTTGACTTTGATACCCTTCACTGTTTTGAACTTCTTACTTTATACCTAGAGGAATTATTGTATTTACTAAAATCTGTGCAGGAGAGTATGATCTGCTTACTATGGTAACCCCCACTTTTTTTTCTGATGTTTCACTGTTTTTTGACTTTCGTCTGGCTGGGTCCTGCTAACCAGGACCCCAACCTAGCTGCTTCCTCTCTAAATTGATTGAATGTACTTTAAGTACACTCTAGATTGGTTACTGGGTTACCCTTGTGAGTCCCTAGTATATGTTACCTTGTGTACTAAGGGCATAGGTACCCCAGAGGCCTACCAGGGGCTGAAGCATGTATTATGTCACCCATGGGAAGCAGGGCCAGACTGGCTACCGGGCATTTGGGCTGATTTCATTGATGGGGACCTGCGTGTGCTGAATGAAATTTGTTTTGCTTTGTTTATTTCGAAGCACACGCAGGTCTCCAGCAACAAAATTAGCCCCCACCGCAGAGACATCAGCCCCCAGGTCACCAGCATGCCAAAATGCCCAATAGCCAGTCCGACCCTGCTGGGAAGCCTTCCAAAATGGCACCACAGGTCTGCTACTGCAGCCTGGGCAAGGTGGTGAATGCACCCCTTACTAACATATAGGTTACCTATATCTACCTTTAATCACTGACACATATAAACCTATAAATCACTCCTATGACAATCTTGAAGGCAGAGTACTTCGTTTTGTGTGAGAGGGTGCCCATGCATGAGCAGGAGCCCTCTGCAGCTTTCGGAATCTATTCTCTAAAGCTCTTCTGTGATGCAGCCAGACCATATACTCTTAAGTGCATTATAACCTCGCGGTAAATGCTAACTTTGAATGGCTGAATGGGAAACATGCCGTGTTTGGTGTTAAACACTTTGGAATCCTAACACCCTCGCCCCCTCCCCCCCCCGCCAGTCCTGGCCGCAGGGGTAGAGGGAGAGACATGGACACACTAACGTAACCGGTAATAGTTTTAAAGAGCTCTGGCATCACAAAATGGATGCTTCAGCCACCGACAGGTGTCTGGCCTTCTGCTGCTGGACGACCCTCTGGCAGGGGAGGCATAGACAATAGGTTTCCTGTCTTAGGGAGGTGTAACCACCTCCCAGACAGGCTTTAGTGTATTGGGACTGGGTGGGTGCATTCAGAGAATGCTTTTCAGACAGTGCTGGGGGAACACTTGGTGTCCCTGTGCATACCTCAGTTCAAACCAGTTGCAGGGGCACTCAGCCCCGGCTCTGGCGCGAAACTGGACAATGGGTCCAATGGGTACTCCCATAGGTCTGGATTTCCGAGGCTCCCTCTAGACCCCAAAGTATTTGTGACTCAGGACATGGACTTTCAGACTTTTCAGAGACAGACACGAGATCCCAGAAAAGCTGAGACCCGCAGCCCTCACGAGTGACATGAGACCGGAACTCCTGGACACCGTACACACTTGCTAGTGCATTAACTTCCCGAGCTTTCCTGAAGTTGTGCATTGGGCTAATTGTAGTCCAAGCCCCGAGTACCATCTACACCGAAGATTGTTGGCCTACACTCCATGAGTATTCCGTGGGCCCGCTTCTAGCATTTCCGCTCGAGGCCCCTTTGGGATCCCTGGTCTGTTGTTTTATCATTGGGATTCCCTGGTTGCTCCAGAAGTGCCCTGACTCCCCACCAAGTGGTGAGTCCCTCAGAACTTGCTGGTCTGCACCGAGGCCAATCTCTGCTTTCTGTGTGGATTGCTGTTGCCAAGGCTTGTTGGGTCCAATCCAGAAACCAACACTGCAGCACTCGACATCCTTTGTGGGACAGCTTGAGTCCAGCTCCTGGTCATCCTCGATGCCTCCTGGTCCTCTTGGCAGAAGAGTCAAGCTTCACCATCTTCACCTGAAATCACCCGACATCGGTGGGCATCTGCTCTTCGCCTTCCTGGTCACTAGCAAGTGACCCCCACTCTATCCCCTCTGCTTTCAGGTTCTTCTCATCCTTGATCCAGGCTTGGATCTCTCTGGACCCTTTAGACTTGGTTGGCAGCAGCACTTTGCAACAGATCGCCATTAAAATCGACGACAAAACCTGACACCAAAAGACACCTATGCACCCGGCTTCCCTAGGTGAGGTAACTCTAGTACTCAGCTGCTCCCGGGGGTATTGAATCTAGAGCTGCCTAGTTCTAAAGGGGTTCGGTTCAAGTCCTCTTCTAAGTGTCCTTAATCTTACAATTCCAACCTGCGACTTTCCCTATAGAAGTTAATGGTGATTTCTGGCTGTGTTTAGACAATGCACCTGTATCACTGCGCTGGGTGCTTCCTGGTGGCCCCAGCGGTTCTAAAGGCTCTAGGCCTTGTCTCTATGTCAGCCGTGGTTCTTATACCCCTTTCTCAATATAAGTTTGGAACGCCCCTAGGGCTCAATGTATATTGTGCTAATTTACTGTGTGCTAAATAAGTTTACAGAAAGTAGTTTTGCCACTAGCCTCAAAAAAGAGACCAGAGGGATGTGCTTAGAATAAATAACTTTTTTTTTATATAGATACCTGGTGTGGTTCTCCTTTCATTTGGTCATTCATGAGATTATAGACTGGTAAAACAAGCTGCTTTACATTCCTTCAAGTCTTAGCCTGAAGGCTGCTTTCCACAGCTGCCACTAGGATAGCTTTCTATCTTGGTTGTTTTTAAACCTACCGTCAAATAGGGTCATTTGGACTGGTGCAAGTTGCTCACTAGAATATTGGACAGCATATGCCAGTCCAACCTCTCACATTGGTGTGCAGCGTGTGGGATTCCAGCTTGCCATTTTTTTACCAGATAATCTCAAGTGATTGATCATTTGAAACCCACTAAAGGTACCAGAGGTACATATAATACAAGCTTAAATACAGTAAGTTTAGTGAACTTAGAGTTGTGTATTAAGGGCTTAAGCACACCCTTTCTACAACTCAAGAGAGTTTAGTAGGTAAACAACTAGAGTAGGTGGTGCACACACCACACCTCACTAGTTATGTCTTCAGGGCCAGGAACCAGTGGGTCCCTGACAGATGTCAGTATGTTACAGACATCCAAGTATGACACATTCCCTTTTTTAGAATTAAGAGCTCTATGTACTATGAGGAAACTGAAGACAGGCAAGAATGCCACCACCCAACAGGAAGGTGTTAATGCTTGATTATCATAGGAAGGCTTCAGAGCCTGAAAGGGTAGGCAATGGGGTGGAAGCAACAGAAGGGGAAGACAAACCACCAGGACAGAGGGGGTACAAACCACCAGGTATCAGACTCTGATGTTGACCAGGCAGGTGACAATGACCTAGACCTGGATCAGCCAGCTCCAACTGGAGATGAAGAAGGCCATGGTGGCCCTGTCTTTGTCCCACCAGGAAGAGTTGGGGGTGTGCCTAGAAGGCCAAGATCTCCTTCACTGGAATTTAACCATTCTGCCACATTGGTAGGGACCTCTGTCTCTTTTCAAAGGAGGGACACATCCCAGGAGAAGAGAGAGAATCAGCTGAGGTTTTAAGAAGCCCAACTGAAAATAAGGAAACAAAGAGTAGCCTTAGAAAGGGAGTCCCTAGAGCTTGAAAGAGCAAGACAAAAGATGGGACTAGAGTTCCATGGTGTCAGCAACTTCCCTAGTGGTAGAGAAAGGTCTTATGACCATAGAAACGTAAACAAGATTGGCTTTCCATGTCAGAATGGGGATGACATCCACAAATGGATAACTGCACTGGAAAGGGCCTGGAAAGTACAGAAGGTCCCCAAGGAACAGTGGGGAGCAATCTTGATGTTCTCCGTTGCAGACAAAGGTAGAGACAAGCTCCTCACTGACAGAGAAGAGGATGCTGATGATTACAAAGTCCTGAAGAGTGCTCTAATAGATGAGCTTGGCCTAACCACTGAGCAGTATAGAATACAGTTCAGAGATACCCAAAAGACACAGACTCAGGACTGGGTTGACTTTGTAGATTGTGCTACTAAGGCTCTGGAGGGCTGGCTACTGGGCAGTAAAGTGTGTGATTATACAGGATTTTACAACTTGATTATGAGGGAGCAAATCCTTAACTGTCAGAATCAGCTGTGGCATCAGTACCTGGTAGACTCTGATCTGACCTCTCCCCAAGAATTGGGAAATAAGGCATACAAATGGGTCAGAACCAAGGTGAAGCAGAAGGTGCAGAACCAAGGTAGTGACCAGAAGAAGCAAGATCCTAATGAGGGTTGGGAGAATGGCAAAGATCAGAAGTCTTCACAAGGCCCCCCAAATCTTCTAATGGTGGGGATTCCCAATCTTCCAAAAAGAAAGGCCAAGAGAAACCATGGTGTAAAATCTGTAAGCAGAACTGCCATTGGACTAGTGATTGCACTAGAAATAAAGAAACAACTCCAGCCACCATTGCCACTAAGGCAACTGTTCCCCCTAATCCGAATTCCAACTCAGGCTGTTCTGATCTGTGATGGAGGCATGGATATGTCATCATGCGTGAGTGCCAGTAACTTGGGCAAATACAGACGGCAGATTAATGTTAGCGAACAGGGTTTTCATATTTAGGAAAAAGTGGCGGTCAGCTTATTGACGTTAGTGTGTTCGGAATGGAACAATTAAGTATGGTGCTAACTGGGAAGGGGAGTCCCTTACAACCACTTACTCTGTGTAGGGAGACCCTATCACAAGTACAAATAACAACAATCCCGTGCACACATACAGTATTTAGAACAAGCAATGCAAGTGTGACTCGAAAGCAAATGGTACACTATTCAATGTAGATATCTTGGTTTCTTTAATCAGAGACTCCCGGACTGAGGTGGAGCCACCAGGACGCTAGAATGGCACACTGCTCAAGTGGAAGAGGCAGACACGCACATGTGTCTGACCTAGATGGGCGCTGATTTTATCGCGCTATTCCGTATTAGGACCTTTGCTTGATGGGAGGATTGTGTCCCGTTTGCGACCGTACTGGCGTTATTTACTTTTCTGCATATTTTTATTGACGTTCACTTTTTCAATCCAAGCTACGTAAGATGACACAGCAGCGTGAGTTCCGGTTTGGAATCATCACCGACATCACGATTACGCCAACAGTGACCTCACCTTCCAGCTACCTGTTCTCCACTGAAACAGTACTCTCGAGTCAGACAGACACTTGTGCCCCACAGGGTTGGAATTAACACCGGTATAGGGACTACACTGAGCTTTGAATCATTCATACAGCCCTGAAGAGTCGGAGACCACTGTTTCTCTGACGAAACACGTGCCGGCTGGCTGCCTTGTAAAAATACTGAAAAAAGAAACCAAGATATATACGTTGAATATTGTACCATTTGCTTTCGAGTCACACTTGCATTGCTTGTTCTAAATATTGTATGTGTGCACGAAATACAGGCAGCAGCCTATGATCAATGAAAAAGAGGCTATGGCCTACAGGGACACAGGAGCAAGTGTCACAATGGTGACACAAGACCTTGTAGACCCTGGACAGATCATACTTGGTGAACTCTACCAAGGCACCAATGCTAGCAATGCCAGGACCAACCATGCCCTGGCAGTTGTTAATTTCTACTGGGGAGGGGTAACTAGCCTCAAGAAAGTTGTAGTAAGTGCAGACCTCAGTGTAGAATGCTTGCTTGGAAATGATTTAGAAACATCAGCCTGGTCTAAAGTGGAGTTAAGGACCCATGCAGAAATGTTAGGAATCTCTGCACATGTGTTTGCTGTGACTAGGGATTAGGGAAACTAAAAATCATCGAGGACCCTACCTGGAACGCTGTTCTTCTTCAACCCCTTTGCTGCCTGTGGAGCAACGACTTGCCGCACCCGCTTCGCGGGTGCCGCTGCGCGGCTCCTGAATTGCCGCAGGTCCACTCCCTGAGACCTCGAGCATGCCTGGGGTGAGAGGACTCACCGTAACAGGGGTGTTGCGCTGCAGGGACTCTCTCTCCCAGGAGTCCCTGCCTGACCCCTGTCAGCTGGTCTGCGCCCCCTGTCAGCCCCGCCCCCAGGTCGCCTTGAAACACAATATAACTACACCAGCCACACGCTGCGCGGGAGCACCGGGCGAAGCCCGGGCAAAGGGCGGGCCCTCTGAGGCCCTCAGCGGACGAAGAGGTCGGGTCGGGTGCACCCCCATAACGACAGTATTTTCCCATCTGCTAGGGTTTGTGACTGCTTATATTGTGCTGGGATATTAGAAGGCTTCTCCCCTTGTACAAAAACGTCCTGCTGTCACCTGGTTCCTGAAACATTTGTTTTGATTAAGCCAATTTTATTTGATTCATTTCATTATGTCCACTAGAGGCAGTAGAAGTAAGACAGCCGCTGGAGGATTACCTGTGATAGGACCTATAGACAACTTTATAACAAGGACTAACGAAGCAATTGAACTTAGCATTTAGCTCTTAGAGCATAGGGTCTCGCAAGACTTAGAAACTGCAAAACGATCTTCCCTTGGGAGCATTGCCTCGGCAAGAACCCCAGTTAGCTCTAAAAATCCACACACAGACTGCATTCGCGAAACTAGAGTTGACCTTCACACTATACTTAATGAGGTCAATCTATCAGCTTCAAATCCCCTAATTGACTCTGACCTAGATTTAAGCAGAGAACTAGAAAGGACCCCAGAATTAAACATTGACCCTACTCCAGAAAAGATAGTGGAAAACATTGAGAGACACCAAAGAGGCAGGCAAGAGGGTGCAATCCGAAAGCAAACAAAACAAACGGCCCAATCTAGCACCCCTGTTAGAAAATGCACTGTTAAAAAAGGACAACCCAGGAAAGGCACAAATATACACTTAAACGCAAATGGCATAAGCTCATCCATAGAGACAGTAAGCGAAGACTCTCAGGGGACCTCCCATGTGCATGTGGACAAGCCCGATGCAAATATAGCAAATGACCAACTAGTCAAAAGATTTGGCGACCTTTTAAGCATTTTTATGTCGCCAATCGAATCTAGGCTTGCCCGTATTGAAAAGCAGCTAGACGAACTAACAGCCTACAACAAAAAAGTTGGCCCACAAACAAACGTAGGTTCCAAGACAAGCACTAGTAATTTTACATCTTCTAAATCCAAGGTCACCACAGTTTCAGACCCTGTAATAAAACCAAAACCCACTATTTCCTCATACAAAGAAACTGCTACAAATAAGCCAGCAGCAACTAGTAGCTCTATTCATAATACTGACACGAACACTCACACCTCAAACACTCAGCCAGGGAAAACGCGCATAACTTCTCAAAGTGAAGGAAAGACATTGAGCCAAACTAGCGACACTGCGCCAACCTCTCATAGGGCCCGAACGACTCATGATGTAGCCTATAACTCAAAGCAGATACCTCCACGCATTAGCCTGCCGCCTGAGTGCAGGGCCTATGTGTTAGTTTTGGTTAACGTCCCCAAACTTAGGTACAATCAAGACGAAACCCCCTCATCACTAAAGAACAAGACTCGATTGGTTAATAGCTAACTGCAATTTCCCAATGGAAAGCTCTGAACAGATTATACACACCCAGAGAGTAGGATGGATAGGCCCTTTGAAGAAAAAGTTTGAGGGGGACTGTGTAACCGTTAAATTCAAAAATCCGCAATGGGCTGAAAAAACTCTGGCCAGGGCCCCCCCCACCCCGTCTACCTGGGAATTTAATACCACCCTTCTCCCTTTGGGTTATTTTTATAGACATCTGATTAGTACATATCCCATCATGGCAAACAATCCGATTACTTCGTTTAACGACCAAGATCTGCCAACCAAAAGTAACTCTCCCTTTTTTCACCAGAATTCACAATTTTCTTATCCTAATGGTCCTGCACAGTGGCAACAGGGCCAACATCATCCACATTTGATAACTCACCCTTATCTGTCTACAACGCCTCACTATGAGCCCAGAGACGCCCGTTGGCGCCAAGTTGCTGCAGCACCAGGTAATTCTTATAGCATCCCCACTTATAATAGATTCACTTGCATTGTCCGGTCTGGATTATAACGACTGACTGAATCAGGACCAGCCTACAGGGGAAAACGTGCACACATCCAATATAGAAGAACTCCCTACAGGAAAAATCCCAGGCACAGAGGATAAAAATATAACACTTACTCCCGGAAAATATATTTCCATTGCTTCCTTGCAACATCAGCCGGGCGACTTGGACAAATTACCAATAGCCTCTTCCGAAACTAGGCAAACAGACAAGTTAATGGTTGCATCATCCGTTCCCAGCCCTAACCCACCTACCTCCCAACTACACTTCATGTATTGGAATATAGCTGGTCTATTTGCCAAACAGACAAACGCTAACTTCTTGAACCAGGTAAAGCAGAGTAACATCATCTGCCTTCAGGAAACCTGGGCTATTGACCCCATACACATAACGGGGTATAAGACTTATTTTTCTGCAGCCAAAAAAATCAGCTTCTGGAAGAAGCAGTGGAGGTCTAATCACGTACTTTACATAGCGAGGATATTCTCCCCCTAAAGTTGGAAGAGAACTACCAGCTAATAGTTCTGAAGAAAATCAAAGAAGAGATCTATGTAATACTAAATTTTTACAATAATTTGAATGTAAGTGACTTAACTAATCTTTTATCAGAGATTTCCCTAGTTCTCCAAGATCTTCGAGGGAAGTATATTAAGAAGTCATGCACATTATTGTGGGGTGGTGATTTCAACCTTCATCTATGTAGAAATAATAACGTTGATAAGTGTGGAATTAAAGAGGATAATGGCAACAGCATAACACACTTCTTACATTCGATCGAGGGAGAAAAAATGAATGAGACAATGATGGAATTGGAACTAGGTTTTGCTAACGAGATTAAAACCCCCCCAGTAGCCTTTGAGCCAACATTTAATGGAAGGGGACTAGTAAGCTTGATAGACTATGTCCTGATATCATCATGTAAGGGGCAAAACATCGAAGTCTTTGAAGTAATTAAAAACCCATTGAGCGACCATTTCCCAAACATCATCGCTTTACACGAGTCAAAACCTCATAAAGATCCCGAAATAATGAAGATTTTAGACCAGCAAGAGCTGGAACTAGGATCATTAAATGGCTACACAATAAAATGGGGAAAAATTGACCAAGGAGCGACTACTGCAAAAATAGTCAAGCAAAGTCAGACAGACATAATAAACTGTCTTGATCCTAGGACAAAATCCAAAGAGGTTCTGGTTAGTTTCAACACCATTTCTCAAAACATAAAACAAGAACTTACCAGAACACAGAAATGAAAGAGCCAGGAAAAAAAGGCTGGTTTAGCCCGGCTTGTACTAAAGCGTATTCACGATTAAAGGAAGCCCTAACTAGGGGTAAGAGAAACAGAGGGGAGGTCGTTAGACTAAGAAAGGAATATGCCCTAGCCTTAAAAACTAGAAAGAAAGAGCTGAAAGCTGACCTATGGGACAAACTAACTAGAAGCTCAGAACTAAAAGATAGCACAGCTTTCTGGCAAATAGTGAGATCTCCTTTTTTAACAGATAGGGAGGACTCACCATCCATCGACGTTGCGATTAGCGACAGAGAATGGGTGAATTATTTCTCCAAAGTTTTCAGTAATGGGAACACACGGGCCACGGACCATATAGATCTGCTGACCCAGGTCACTTATCCAATAGCATTGCGATTCACACATGACGAGGTACAAAAAGCAATACAATCCTCAAAGTCAGGCAAAGCCCCAGGCCCGGACGGAGTGCCAGTGTACAATTTTTAAACATGAAATAGATCTCTGGTCCCCGCTACTGAAAAACGTCTTAAATGCCACTATAGATGAGGGTTTAATAGAATCCTGGACAACTTCGATATTGGTCCCTATATTTAAAAAAGGGGACCGAAACAGCCCATCTTGCTACCGACCTATTTCGCTCCTGGATTCGCTCGGGAAGATAGCAGGTCGGATTCTTCTCGACCGACTCCAGGAGTGGACAACTAGTCATAACATCATTTCCGCAATACAGTACGGGTTCCGAGAGGGGCTAGGTACAGTAGACCAAGCATTAAACCTGTCTCTATTAGCTGGAAAATACATGGAAGCCAAGGGCAGTGCGCTGCATATGGTCTATGTTTATTTATCCGCAGCCTTCGACTGTGTAGTACACTCGAGGCTGTGGAAAATCATTTTAACTATGGGCGTGGACCCCTCGGTAGTGGATTTCCTGCGGGAATTATACACAGGAACAACGGGGAGAGTAAGATTTGGGACAAAGGGACAACTCACGGAAAGTTTCAGGGTGGAAGAGGGGGTCAGACAGGGATGCGTGCTGGCCCCCTTTCTATTCACCCTATACACAAATGGGCTAGAGATAGCTATGCTCGAGGGAAGCAAAGATCTCCCTTCAATTAGTCGTCAGCAGATACCAGCTTTGCGATATGCCGACGACGCGGTTATCCTAGCAAGAACTCCTGTTGAGTTGCAGCGAGCACTAGATAGATACTGTGCCTTTATGAAAAGTCTAAACCTGACCCTGAATGTAAAAAAAACCTTTACAATGCATGTGGGAAGTAAAAAATCTGCAAAGATCAAAAGTATATATGTGAACGGGGAGGCGCTGGACAGAACTGCAACATACCCATACCTAGGAATTGTAATTGACGAAAAATTTAAATGGAAGGCAGCGATCAATGCAAGGAAGCTGGCCTTTCTAAGAGCAACTACAGCATTAAAATCGTTCGCACAAAAATTGGGCAAGAGACCTCCATTAGAACTATTGAAAATATACAACGCAAAATGTGTCAGTACTGCCACATACGGCGCTGGGATATGGGGCCTTGCAAATGTGGACGAATTGCAAAAAATTGAAAATTCCTTTGTCAGATACTTACTGGCAGTACCGAAGAGCTCTCCCACATATGGCTGTCACCTAGAGCTGGGCATAGATTATATATCTGACACTATAAAAATGCAACCAGTAATGTTGTGGCGCCGAATTTGGGTAACTGGACAATGCCATTTAACAAGATCAATTGTACAAGATATCAAGACACTCGATCATTGTGGTAAGATAAAATGGCTGGCATATGTCAAGGCTCTACTAACAGATCTAGGCCACGAAAAATTCTTTGCTGAACCATTAACAATAGCAGAGATCTCAAAGGCAGATTTGAAAAAAGCGTGCCTGGCACACCTGGGGCAGGTCCGCTTACTAAAAGAGAAAGGGAAACCTTCTTCCCAACAGGGTTTATTAGCTCAGACTCTGTTTTCTATTGAACCTTAATTGTTGTACAGATTAAGCCAGTTTGAAAAACTATTGTTAACACGTTTCAGACTCAATATGTTTCATCAAATGGTTTCCTTTCCCTCTCAAAACGACTGGCCATCAAAATTGTTCCTATGCCCTTGTGATTCTGTTTCGACACAATCGACCATACACGTAATACTTTTTTGCAAATGTTATACTATTCCACGAAGGCGTTGGATATTACCCATATTGAGAAACTGGGGTATGCGCCAATGCCGTCCAGCATTCCTGGCGCTTCAGTACCTTGAAGATAAAATAATCGCAAAAGCGATAGCATGCTTCCTTAAATTTTGTATTCGTCATCACCTGAATCTTTGATAAAGATACGTCATCTTGTTTACACATCAGGGAACTGAACAAATCTTTGTAAAAACTGTAAGTTACGTTATGGTAATATTTTTATGAATTGTCAATTATATGCAAATTTCGTTTTATTTTATAGCAATAATTAATATCATATTTTAACTGATTTTTAAGTGTATAAAATGTATTTTATTAACTTTTATGGTATTTCTACAATGATGAAAAACCGAATAAAGTTGGTTTTGATTTGATTTGATTTGATTTGACTAGGTCACAGGCCAAAATGTCTACAACTGAACAGGCCCTGGATCCTGGAATAATGGACAAGGTGCCTTCCAGGAAAAGGAGCAGTAGGGTTAAGGCAGTGCCTCCCCCCCGGACTCAGAGTGAAGATCAGTCTCTTGAGGGAGATGATTGTGCTCCTGAAGAAAGAACTGTCCCAGGCAATCTTAAGCCTGATCACGTTGAGTTCTTGGGGACAAGGCACCCTTCCATGGCAGATCTGAGTCAGGAGTAGCTGAGCTGCCCTTCTCTTAATCCCCTCAGAGAGCAAGCTGCTGCTGAGGCTGCTTGAAAGGCTAGTGGCACCCATGAGATTTATTGGGATGATGGACTCCTGTATTCAGAGAGTACAGTGTAGACCCCAGGCCTGGTGCAGCCAGGAGGTTGGTTATACCTTTGAAGTTCAGGGGCTTCCAATTGACACTAGCCCATGATATTCCTTTAGCAGGACACCTGGGCCAAAACAAGACCTGAGACAGAATTGTCCCTCACTTTCATTGGCCCCACATGTCTGAATATACAAAGAAGTTATTTCGCTCCTGTGTCACCTGTCAAGCCAGTGGCAATGCAGGGGGTACAATAAAGGCCCCCCGATTACCCCTACCTGTGGTGGGGGTTCCCTTTGAGAGAGTGGGGGTTGACATTGTTGGACAAATGGATCCTCAGACAGCATCTGGGCACAGGTTTATCCTAGTGGTGTTGGACCATGCCACAAGGTACCCAGAGGCTATTCCCCTTAGGACCACTACAGCACCTGTTGTGGCAAGAGCCCTCATGGGAGGGTTCTCAAGAGTGGGTTTCCCTAGGGAGGTAGTATCTGACAGAGATGCAAACTTTATGTCTAGCTACTTGACTGCAATGTGAAAGGTGTGTGGAGTGAATTATAAATTCACCACACCCATCACCCACAATGCAATGGTTTAGTTGAAAGGTTCAACAAAACCTTAAAGTGTATGATCAAGGGTCTACCGGAAAAGCTTTGGCGGAGATGGGACATCCTACTACCCTGCCTTTTATTTGCATAGATGGAGGTTCCTCAGAAGGGGGTTGGCTACAGCCCTTTTGAACTTCTGTTTGGGCATCCTGTAAGAGGCCCATTGTGTCTGGTGAGGGAGGCATGGGAGTTACCTCTCAAACCCCCTAACAGGACATAGTGGACTATGTACTTGGTCTCCGCTCCAGGATGGCTGAGTCCTAAAAACCTTGAGGCTAGCCAAGAATTACAGAAAGCCTGGCATGACCAAAAGGCTGTACTGACTATTTACCAGCCAGGACAGAAAATGTGGGTGTTGGAGCCTGTGGCCCCAGCAGCTCTCCAAGACAAGTGGAGTGAACCCCACACTGTTGTTGAACAGAAGGGAGAGGTTACCTATTTGTTCGATTTTACAACTCACAACCGCCCCCATAGGGTGCTTCATGTCAACAGACTAAAACCATATGTTGACAGGGCAGACATGGGCTTGTTTATGGCTACTTATGAGGGACAGGAAGAAGAGAGTGATCCACTCCCTGACCTGATCCCACAGAACCCTGATGATGGGTCAGTAGATGGTGTAGCCTTGGCAGTCAGCCTCGCTAATTAGCAGTAAACTCATTGCAGACAGGTACTCAATCACACATGTTTTCTTTGACACCAAGTCAGACTACCTGGTGCACTCATGAAGTGTACACTGGGGACAGTCTGCCTGTTAAAAAATAAGATAAACAGTCAACCTGATCATGTCAGGGGCTGCATCAGGACTGAAGTCCAGAAAATTTTGGATTTGGAAAGTATTGAACCCTCAGATAGCCCTTGGGCTAGTCCAGTAGTCTTGGTACCTAAACCGGACCCACAGGGTGGTAAATGAGAGATGAGGTTTTGTGTTGACTACAGGGGTCTCAATGCAGTCACTAGGACTTATGCCCATCCAATCCCAAGAGCAGATGAGCTTATAGATAAGTTGGCCGCAGCCATATTTCTGAACACATTTGATCTTACAGCTGGCTACTGGCAGATCAGATTAGCTGATGATGCAAAGCCAAAGGCAGCATTTTCAACCCCTAGTGGGCACTATCAATTTGTGGTAATGCCCTTTGGTCTGAAGAATGCACCTGCCACTTTTCAATGGTTAGTGAAAAAAGTCCTAACAGGCCTAGAAGACTATAGTGCAGCATATCTTGATGATATTGCTGTCTTTAGCTCCACTTGGGGGGATCACCTGGTCCACCTGAGAAATGTTTTGGAGGCCCTGTGAAAGGCAGGTCTAACTATCAAGGCTACTAAGTGCCAGATAGGGCAGAGTCAGGTTGTGTACCTGAGCCACCTTGTAGGTGGAGGCCAGGTTCAACCATTACAGAGCAACATCCAGACCATCATGGAATCGGTTGCTCCAACTACCCAGAATCGGGTCAGAGCTTTCTTGGGCCTGACTGGGTACTATCGAAGATTTGTCAAGGGGTATGGTTCCTTTGTGACACCCCTGAATGACTTGACTTCTAAAAGTTCAGAGGACAGTTAGCTGTCAAAAGGCATTTGATGGCCTGAAGCAGGTCATGTGCACTGCACCAATTCTGCAAAGTCCTAACTACTCCAAGGAATTAATTGTCCAAGCAGATGCATCTGGGTTGGGGATAGGGGCTGTGCTATCACAATTGAATGATGAAGGTCAGGACCAGCCAGTAGCCTTTATTAGCAGAAGGCTGACCCCCAGAGAGAAACGTTGGTCAGCTATTGAGAGGGAGGCCTTTACTGTGGTTTGGGCTCTGAAGAAGCTGAGGCCATACTTGTTTGGCACTCACTTCACTGATCAGACTGACCATAAGCCCCTATTATGGCTAAAACAGATGAAGTGTGAAAACCCCAAACTTTTGTCGTGGCCCATTTCCCTACAGAGGATGGACTATACAGTGGAACAGAGACCTGGGAGTAACCATGCCAATGCAGAGGTACTCTCCAGATATTTCCACTTAGAACATGAAGACTCAACTGGTCAAGGTTAGTTTAATGTCCCTGCGCTTGGGGGGAGGGGGGGTTGTGTAGGATAGTAGGATCTGCTTACTATGGTTACCCCTACTTTTTTGCTGGTGTTTCACTGTTTTTCGATTTTAGTCTGGCTGGGTCCCTGCTAACTAGGACCCCAGCCAAGCTGCTTCCTCTCTAAATTGATTGCATGTACTTTAGGTGCACTCTAGATTGGTTACTTTGTTACCCTTGTGAGTCCCTAGTATATGGTACCTTAGGTACTAAAGGCATAGGTACCCCAGAGGCCCACCAGGGGCTGAAGCCTTCCAAAATGGCACTACAGGTCTGCTACTGCAGCCTGGGTAAGGTGGTGCATGCACCCCTTACTAAGATATATGTTACCTACATCTACCTTCAATCACTGACACATATATACCTATAAGTCACTCCTATGGCAGGCCTTATTAATCCCGAAGGCAGAATGCTTGGTTTTGTGTGAGAGGGTGTCCAGGCATGAACAGGACCCCTCTGCAGCTTTCGGAATCTATTCTCTGAGACTGTTCTGTGATGCAGCTAGACCATATACTCTTACGTGCATTATAACCTCGCTGTAAATGCTAACTTTGAAATAGCTGCATGGAAGCGTGTCACGTTTGGTGTCAAACACTTTGGAATCCTACCTCCCAGCCAGCCCTGGCGGCAGGGGTAGAATTCTACCCTTCTAGAAAGAGAGACATGTACACACTAAATTAACCGGTAATAGTTTTAAAGAGCCCTGTCATCACAATATTGATGCTGCAGCCACAGACACGGGTCTGGCCTCCTGCTGCCGGACGAACTCTGGCAGGGGAGGCCTGGACAATCCCAGACAGGCTTTAGTGTATTGAGGCTCGGTGGGTGCATTCATAGAATGCTTTTCAGACAGTGCTGGGGGCACACTAGGTGTCCCTGTGCATACCCCAGTTCAAGCCAGGTGCAGGGGTACTCAGCCCCGGCTTTGGCATGAAACTGGACCAAGGGAATGGCTGTAACCACCCCTCTTCCCAGACCCTCCCATAGGTGGGTCCCCAGAGTATGTCCAACTCCCTTTCTTAGTATAAGTATGGGACCCCAGTCCTTAGGACTTTCAGATTACACCTGGACGTAACTCTGCAACATATATCCTGGAACTTCGACACTCTACACAACTAGAAGATGGAAGAATCTCCCTTGGGGTCAAGGAGTGACTCCCCTGCTCAAGCAGGCACCAACAAAGCATCTTGCCGGTCACATTTCGGGGCTCCCGCTGGACCCTGAAGTATTTGCAACTCAGGACACAGACTTCCAGACTACTCAGAGGCTGACACGAAATCCCAGCAAAGCTGAGACCTGCAGCCTTCACAAGTGACGTGGGACCAGAACTCCTGGACATGTGCACATTTGCTAGTGTATCAACTTCCCGAGCTTTCCTGAAGTTGTGCATTGGGCTAATTGTAGTCCAAGCCACGAGCACCATCTACACCGAAGATTGTGGGCCTACACTCCATAAGTGTTCCATGGGCCCGCTTCTAGCATTTCTGCTCGAGGCCCCTTTGGGATCCCTGGTCTGTTGTCTTTGCATTGGGCTTCCCTGGTTGCTCCAGAAGTGCCCTGACTTCCCACCAAGTGGTGAGTCCCTCAGAACTTGCTGGTCTGCACCGAGGCCAATCTCTGCTTTCTGCATGGGTTGCTGTTGCCAAGGCTTGTTGGGTCCAATTCGGAAGCCGACACTGCAGCACTCGATATTCTTTGTGGGATAGCTTGAATGAAGCTACTGGTTGTCCTTGACGCCTTCTGGTCCTCGTGGCTGAAGAGTTAAGCTTCACCTTCTTCACCTGAAATCACCCAACATCAGTGGGCATCTGCTCATCGCCTTCCTAGTCACTGGTAAGTGACCCAGACTCTGTTCCCTCTGCTTTCAGGTTCTTCTCATCCTTCATCATTGCTTGGATCCCTCCGGACACTCCATGCACCCGGCTTTCCTGGGTGAGGTAACTCAAGTACTCCAGTGCCTCCGTGGGTATTGACTCTAGAACAGCGCAGTTTTAAAGGGGTTTGCTCCAAGTCCACTTCTAAGTGTCCTTAACCTTTAAAATTCCAACCGCAACTTTCCCCATAGAAGTTAATGGTGATTCGCGGCTGTGTTTAGACACTGCACACGTCCCTCGTGGGTCCCCTGTGTCACTACCTTGGGTGGTTCCTGGTGGCCCCAGTGGTTCTAAAGGCTCTAGGCCTTGTCTCTATGTCAGTCGTGGTTCTTATACCACTTTCTTAATATATGGTTTGGTACGCCCCGAGGGCTCAATGTATATTGTGCTAATTTACTGTATGTGCTGAATAAGTTTACGAAATGTACTTTTGCCTCTAGCCTCATAAAGAGACTAGAGGGATGTGTTTAGAATAAATACATATATTTTATATATAGACCTAGTGTGGTTCTCCTTTCATTTGGTTATTCATGAGATTATAGACTGGTAAAACAAGTTGCTTTACTTTCCTTCAAGACTTAGCCTGAAGGCTGCTCCCCACAACTACCACTAGAATAGTTTTCTATATAGGTTGTCTTTAAACCTATCATCAGTAGGGGTCGTTTGGACTGGGGGCCACTAGAATAGTGGACAGCATATGCCAAGCCAACTTCTCACAATCTGCACTTTAATGAAAAAAAATAAAAAGGAATGTTTGAATGTATGATTACAAAGGCTTCAGGGACGCTCACATTTTATATAACAATAACGGTAGAGACGTTATCAAGAGTAAATATTTATGCATTGACTGACAATTGTTCAGTGCTGAAGAGAAACAAATTATTCAGTTGAGAAACAATATAAACATCCATGCCCCAACTAAGACATGCAAGTGCAAGCCAAAGACTTGATCACTGTGGTATTATAAAAACCTTCATGACAATAGAAAATCCATCTTCAGACTGGAAGCAAAATGAAAAAAAAAAACAGAACTCTGGTAACCGTAGGATACTGTAGTCCATCTATGCAACATGTAGACAGCTCATCACATCAGCCAAAGCAAATTACTATAACCAAAATTTGAGCAAGTGGTTTCTGGTGCTTGGCACCAGCATTTAGTTGCCAACATGGGCACTTATGGGGGGGCCCTGTTTGTTTTATTTAGAGATGAGCACAATAACAGTTGTTTATTCATGCAATATCACATTTACCTCCCACCCAAGCCATTCTAATAGCTTTGGGGGCCTAGAATAGATTGAATTGCCACACTTGTAGGAGTTTGATGGTTAGTAGTTGTGTTTTTACGGGAAACAACCTTTACAACGCAACTTTTACAACGCACTACCATTACAACAAAACTTTTACAACGCAACATCCGTTACATCGCATGCCATTACAACGCAACCATTACAACACATGACACTACAACGCATACCACTACAACGCATGTCATTACAAAGCATACCATTACAACGAATAACATTACAACGCATAGTACCCTTACACTATCCAACACTTACCCTACTGTTGCACCCCCTGGAGTTAGAATAGTAATTTTTACCCCTACACTATCCAACACTTGCCCTACTGTTGCACCCCCCTGGAGTTAGAATAGTAATTTTTACCCCTACACTATCCAACACTTACCCTACTGTTACACCCCCCTGGAGTTAGAATAGTCATTTTTACCCCTACACTATCCAATACTTACCATACATGCAATGTAATGTTATGCGTTGTAATGGTATGCTTTGTGAAGGTAGTATGCGTTGTAATGGAATGCGTTGTAAAGGTAGTTTTAAAAAATTTGTTGTAATGGCATGCGTTGTAATGGAATGCGTTGTAATGGATGTTGCGTTGTAAAAATGCGTTGTAAAGGTATGCATTGTAAAAGTATGCGTTGTAACGTCATACATCCGTTTTTACTGTCATTGGCTGTGCTGGCTGTGGCAATGTGTAGTGCATGCTGCAGTGGCCTCCTGACATGGGCCCTGGGACTTATCTTTCTATAAATTAAGCACTGTACCAATGCCATCAATAAAGCCACTAACAGAAGCTGAACACTTTTCAAGTCAAGCAATCACTGCATCAACCTCTTGCAACCACCGAAAAACTCAATGCTATCAATCTCTTCTTCAGGAAAAAATACAGACGATCTGACAGCACATTGACAACACCAAGCCTGCTTCATCTCATATGTCCACCCCTACCTGATGAATTCCCCAATAGTCATCCCTGAAAGCCCTATATATCTGAGATTTCACTGACATTATTCAGTTTCCTTAAACCCACCTCTCATGAAGATGATGTCTTATCTTAATCTTGTCCTTTATTAAATCTCTCTCTGAGGATCCTCTCTCACTATTCATAGGTGATTGTTAAATTACTGAGATGTAATTTTGGGAATTTTGTGTTACTCTTGTTATGCAAAATTTCCCCAAATTACGCCATTGAGACACTCACACAATTGCACACCATCCATGGTAAAAATTCACTGTGTATTAGTAGAAAATAAATTACTGTGAAAATTACAGTGAATGAGAAGTAGCAACAAAATGTGAGAGGCTGTTCTCCGCAGTGCTTTTGTTTTCTTTACACAACAGATGATGGATTTACATTTTGCTTATTTAGTCATAAATTAGAAGATATTTTGTGTAATTATGCAAAAAGGGAAATTACGCCTATCTAAACAACCACTATCAATCTCCCCATCTCCCAATGGTCAATACCTCCTTCATTCAAACCATTGTTTGGGAAGCTCGCGAGACAGGAAAGATTCTCCCTCTTCTAAAGAAACCTACACTGGACCATGGTGATCTTTTCAACTACCTGACCATCACTCACCCACCATTCATCAGCAAGATCACTGAAAAAGCAGTTTGTGTTTAACTAAATGATAGAATGACCATTCTCCCTCATCGCCCCCACAATCTGGAATGAGTTCTGCTTCCACATCAGAGCAGCTATCTCCCTCCATGGATTCAGAAAAAATGGCTTCTCAATTAGGCTACTTTTAGACAGCTCAGTTCTCACATTCAAGGGCACCTGAATACTCTCCCGGGTGATGAGCGTGTCATACTAATGTCTATACCATACAAAAAATAACAAATATTTCCAAGATTACATCAATACTAGCCTCTCATACATGACTATGGGTTTAGCTTAAGAACACACTGCAGCTTGGAGACTGCTACCTTACACCGCGTAAATGATGCCCTCTTAAATACAGATAAACATGGCCCCTCCCTATTGTTATTTCTGGACCTCTCAGCTGCTTTTGACAGGTTTGAAAATACTATCCTTGCAGGCACTCTGGAGTCTCAAATGGGATTCACTGTCAATGTCTACTGGTTCTTCTCCTATCTTTCCAACTATTACCAGAGTTTGCTGGCTACATGGGCATCTCTGGATACCAAAAGATACGTTTCACCTGCACAGTCCTATGGGTTCCATATCATTTCTTGTCAAGTACTCCATGGAGCCGGGTTGTGCTCTGCTCATAGATAACAGCATCAATATTGACCATTATACTGGAAGTTTCCTGTGCTTTACACATCCAATGCCCTGGATGTCAGTGCCTACCTGATTCTCAACCCAACCAAGACAGAATCCCTCTTATTTGCCAAGGACAACAAACAAGAATCTGTACAAACCTTTCTCAATAGTCTGTACCTGACAGCAGGTGTGGCCCATGCAAGTAAGAGTGGTGGGGTTGGGTTGGGGGGAGATTCGATAGACAACCTTGAGGTCAAATTAAATAAATAATTAATTTTCCCTTGTCGTCTGTCGAAGGCCCCCCACCCAGCCCGCTTGAAATTCCAACTTTCACCCAATGTATTCTCACCGGATACCAGCCCCACACTCAGGGAACACATTGCCAAAAAGCAAAGAGGCCCTGACACCAGCTCTCTGTACCAAAGATAACCAAAGCATTTATTTCAGAAAGCGACATCAGAACTACTGCTCAAGGTCTTGTGGACTTGCATCTGCATGGCTGTAATAGCTTGCTGCAAGACCCCCATACGCCACACTTGCACCTCTTAGGGGCATCCTAACCTGCCTGAGCATGTCTCATCCAGGGTCTGAGGAACTATGATCACATCCGCCCCATTCTGATGGAACTCCATTGGCTCACCTTGCCGACCTGCAACATCTACAAAACCAGGTGAATCTCATACAAATCCTGCACGACCACCATCCACAGTTATCTTGCATACAAACTCACTTTCCTTTGTTGTTTTCAGCACAGCCAGGTCATCATTAGTCTGTACACTACGAAGTGTTGAAAAGAAAATCAAGGCAAAGGCCTTTTTCATCAATGCTCCTAGGATCTGGAACAACATCATGCATCCATCATAAATGTACTAGTGCTGCTGTAATCTAGGACAGATGCAAAAACAACAGTTGATGGACAGAATGCAGAATAATTTCATAAATTCACCCCAGTACAGAGATCTGGGACTAAATCCACCGTTTTTTTGCTCACCATGCCATTCCAGTTTGAACCCAGCCATATGCAAATCAGTCTTGACCCTGTGCTCCATGGGAATAGTCCAGCCCAAACTGCCAAGCCAGGTCCTCCCTGGACTGGAAACAAGCATCCTAGGACCAGTTTCGGGCTTTCTGAACTGAACTGGGGTGGCGGACTGAGCTAAAGAATGATGATGGATTAAACCCAGATCAGTTGACTGGGGGTGAGTGTTTACATTGTTGAACACTCCGTCCATCATCCTCTTTGGTTTTGCTTTGTAATGTGGGACAGAGTCGAATTTGCTTGTCTTTTTCCATGAACCACACTCCACTGCCTTTTGTCTGAATTTGTGCTGTAGTATTGCATACATACATAGATACATACATTCAAATATGCTGTCCTCAGGTCTGAAAGATGATCTGTCCTTCAACAACACCCTGAGATGCTGGATAGTTAAACCTAACATTATGCGCAGACCACAGGTATCTGTTTTAAGATATGCTGTATATTGTAATCACAGTTGGAATTGTCATTTATTGTCACTAGGTGTGCAAAGTCTAGAAATGCACACAGTTTTTTTCATTTTCAGATAAACAGAATATTTTGCACCTAATCTTTTGCACGAACAGTGACTCTATGTAACTGAAATGTCTAATTACCCATGTTGGAAATTTCTCTGTCTATGCCTGGAGGTGCTTAGAAGACAGAGTGGAGGCACTTTAATTTAATAACCGGATGGTTAGTTTAGCAAACAGAACAGTGCTGTACGCCTATAAAGAGGAAACCCTAATTTTAGCTCAGCCTTACAAGTTCAAGTGAGAGATTCGCTGCTCCTCTTGAATAGGGAGGGTAGCGCTTCATTGTAGTGTCAGTCAGCAAATACACATTACACTAGTTTACGAAATCTTGGTTGACTTTGAGTAGACATCTAAAATCTAGGGGGAATCTGATATATTGTAAGAAGCGCTTTGCTCGCACCTTCTTCTGCTACTAGAGAAGATATAACAAAAACCCTCAGTGTAAATCCACGCATAATAAACCCCAACACAGATCCTGAATGCAACTCAAGAGAGACACACATTATAGCGATGTTAGAAAGCCGACATATCCCGTGACTTTTTCAGCACCATCTGCAGTGCACGTAAGCCTAGTCATGGTCTGGTTCTCAATGCGCAGCCTTTATTTTATATTATTGCAAATGGAGAAAGTCACTGGCAGAATAGCTTTGGAATAGCATATAGGGGGCTGACCCTTTCTGACAAGAAATTAGTTATGGCCACCCACAAACTCAAAATGGTCAAAGTGTAAGGTATGTCACAGCTGTACGTTTGGTTGCCTAGTTAAGCTCAATTCTTCCGATGCAATCGCGATGGAACCACTGGCGGCGCAGGCGAGAACGGGAGAACTGTATAATGGAGTTGGATGTGGTGAGGATACTCATTGTATCTCACTGTATGCGGATGATCTGTTGCTGTATTTGGAGGATACGGAGGTGGCTCTTAGTGGGGCCGTAGAGATGCTATCAAGCTTTGGTAAATTGTCAGGACTTAAGGTAAACTGGAATAAAAGTTGTGTCTTTCCATTGCGGACGGATATACCGTATCCTCCTCTTACAGTGGACGTGGTCTGGGAAGACAAGTGCTTCACATATCCAGGAGTTCGAGTTTACCACGACGCTGCAAGCCTGCTAGAAGGTAATATAGGTCGCTGTGTAAGGGGGCTGCGGGGTTGTATGTCCTTCTGGGCCTCCCTTCCTCTATCGGTGCAGGGCCGAGTGGCATTGTTAAAAATGGTAGCTCTACCACGGCTGCTATATTATTTCCGAACTTTGCCAATATGGATCCCTCAGCGGATCTTCAAAGACTTGAGGTCGATGATTATTGGTTTCCTTTGGGGAAGTGGCAGACGCAGAGTAGCGTTACACACTATGACCAGACCCAAATTCGAGGGAGGGATGGCGGTTCCTAATTTTGAATTGTATTACCTGGCGGCCCAGCTCCAGGTTTTGACACAGAACATCGCAAGAGAATTTAGAGGCCCAGACCAGGTACGCGGGAAAGGTGTCCAGAGGCATGTCCTATCCTACATAGTTATGCAACAGAAATTGGAATTGAGTGGGCTCACCCTTGAAGAGAGAACCCTCCGGTTGTGCTGGCACAGGAGCCTGAAGAGAGCACGGGCCACACGACCGTATGCGCCGGAGATCCCTCTTGGGATGTTGACGGCGCTGCCGCACGGAGGCGACTGGTTTCCGTTGTTGGAATGGGAGGAGTTGGGCCTGCAAGTGGTGGGGGATCTGTATGTGGAAGGGTTGTTGGCTCCATTTGGGGTTCTGCAAAACCAATTTTGTCTCCCAGACGGGGGCTACCTCATGCATGCGGCGGTCTCCGCGGCAATACAAAAACACTGGAGGGTAGGACTGGCGGAGCCGGACACGACCATGGCATGCCAATATGTGATGATGGCCGCGGGCACGGTCAAGGCGGTGACTTGTCTCCACTCGAGAATGTTGAATGAGGGGCTAGAACCGCTCACTGCGCTGAAGATAAAGTGGGAGGAAAGTGTAGGCAAACCTATTCCAGATACGGTTTGGGGCCACATATTGAAACGGACGTGGAAGGGTAGTAGGAACGCCCGGTTCCAGCAGGTGCATTTTTTCATACAGCACAGAGCTTATCTGACCCCGGGGGAACTCCGACGGCACTTTCGGGTACAGGATGCGGCGTGCCCGAGGTGCTCGGCACTCGAGGTTGAGCTGGATCATTTGCTCTGGGGTTGCCCAAGGCTGGGAACATACTGGCCCGAGGTGGGCGAGCTTCTGAACGCGATTACGGATAGAGAGGTGGAGTTCGACATGGCGGCGTGCCTACTGCTTTGGTTCCCCCACACAGCGAAAATGAAAGTTACGAGTAAGTTTATTGATCTGGGACTCATGCTGGCCCAGAGAGAGATTACGTGGCGCTGGAAATCCAAGGAGGGCCCCTCAGTTGGGAGATGGACAAATGAGTTGCTGAAATGGTCTAGATGTGAGAGTGTGCTACGAATGCGGCAGGCCACCAGAACGGGTAATGAGAAGAGCCTGGAGATGGCTAGGGCTTGGGAGATGATTGTGCAGGCTTTGTGTGACTATTTGGCAGACGATGAGGAAGAGGGGCATCTAGAGAATGAGGTTCCATGAGGCTTAGAGTACCGAAGGCATAATTTCCATTGATAGCGAGCCATTCTGTCCAAAACCCGCAGTCACAACCCACATCAGCAGCAATCGGGGGGAGGGTGGGGAGCAGGGGCGTTACTAGGTCACCCGCTAGGAATAAGAGGGATGCCAGCAACGGGGTCTATAGCTGGTAATTACAGGAGAGGGGCTCCCGTGGTGTAGATGTTGTTAAGCACTGACAGATGGTCGACATAGGAGAGTACTAGCGGAGACCTGATAACATATATCCTGTAGGGCCTAGCGTTGCCCGCACGGAGGGAATGATTCCACCGGGAGGTGACAGGGGGGGGGGGGAGTTGGGGGGATAAAAGCAGATACTTAATTGTGTTGTTGGCCAGAAACCCCTATGGGGCGCACATGGCGGCCTTTTGCTGGAACTTGTTGTTGCGCCGCCCGGCCTCCGGGATGTGGGCTGAAGGGCTGTGTGCTACTTTGAGAATGCATAGTGCCTCGTAAGGTGGTGGATATGTTGGCTGATTTATCCCGATGTTTTGGCAATGATTCTGCAATAAAAACATATTTAAAAAAAAAAAAAAAAAAATCTTCCGATGCAAGATTACTGGATGATGCAAGCAAATCAAGGACCACGGTTCTACAATAATATGACCTGAATTTAGCGTGACACTAAGGATACATATAAAGATATTTCCTAAGAACAGCTTTGGTTATGGTGACCAGTGTAGGTTTATTGAAGTAACCATCGCAATGGACTGCACACCGCTAGCCCCTCCTCCAGATCGCCCCCAGGGACTCTGGTACATGGAGTTCTTGAGTGGTTCACCCATGTGGGTGCAAGTAGGTACTTGTTGAACTGATGATCTCTAGACCCGATACATGTCCCGGGTTTTTGGATATCACCCGAGACCTGGCTCGGGTTTCGGGATAACTTCCCTCATCAGTAGAGAAAAATAGTTAGGGGTGGAAGAGAAGGCCACCAAACAACCGTCAATGGCCTCGATGCCCGAACCGGCACGCAGGTGCGTCGTCCAGGAGCCTGTCGGCTCAAAGCTCAAGGGAAACCCGAAACCCGAAACCCGAGCCATGTCTCGGCCTTCTCTTCCACCCCTAACTATTTTCTCTACTGATGAGGGAAGTTACCCCGAAACCCGAGCCAGGTCTCGGGCGATATCCAAAAACCCGGGACATGTATCGGGTCTAGAGATCATCAGTTCAACAAGTACCTACTTGCACCCACTGGGGTGAACCACTCAAGAACTCCATGTACCAGAGTCCCTAGGGGCGATCCGGAGGGGGGGCTAGCGGTGTGCGGTCCATTGCGATTGTGTCTACAAATTGGCTCCCTTGAGCTTTGAGTCGACGGGCTCCTGGGCGACGCACCTGCGTGCCTGTTCGGACATCGAGGCCTTTGACGGTTGCTTGGCGGCCTTCTCTTCCACCCCTAACTATTTTCTCTACTGATGAGGGAAGTTATCCCGAAACCCGAGCCATGTCTCGGGCGATATCCAAAAACCCGGGACATGTATCGGGTCTAGAGATCCTCAGCTCAACAAGTACCTACTTGCACCCACTGGAGTGAACCACTCAAGAACTCCATGTACCAGAGTCTCTAGGGGCGATCCGGAGGAGGGGCTAGCGGTGTGCGGTCCATTGCGATTGTGTCTAGGTTTATTGAAGTCCCTTTTAGAGGCTATGCTAGTCAACAATTGTTTAAAACGTTTGATTAGTTTAAAAAGTGTGCGTAGCTTCATATGAAAAAAGATCATGTTTCAGTGGCTGAAGGTTGAACTTGGCTCTGTCCCTTCAAATTTAGAACCTATTATGAATGCCAATTCACCCCAGGAAGTTGATGACCAAATATGGTTTCACCTTCGCCAGTGTCCTTGACTAGATAGTAAAAGAAAAAAGAATATACTCGACGTCAGTAGACTTAGATTAAGAGTTTTGGCTTGCTTAAAGCGCTCAGTGGTGTCATTCTGTTTTACTTGCCTCAAAATTAGTTATGACAGATGGTATTTTTGTAATACGTTTGAGAAAGAGAGGTGTAAGTTTTCCAATGCATTTTATCCCACCTGGGAAAGGAAAAATGACACAAACAACATGTTCAGAATATTCTTCACGAAATTATAGAAATGAAGGGTCAAGAACGATTTAACTGCTGCAAAAAAACAATATGAAACAAAATGCATATACACACAATAAGTTAAGCAACTATAGTGAAATGGAAAAACGTAACTGTTTGAGTTGCAAAGAACAATACATGAAAAATATAAGAATTGTTTAGAGCGAGACAGTGTTTGACATTTCCTTAAAAACAAGCGCTAAGAATGCAGAGGGGATCATTTGCAGATGGATTACAGTCATGTTTATAAATCCATGAAGCCATTCCCATGTTACCTCCTAGACTAAATTAATGGAATGGGAAATTGTAACCACAGACTGATTAATGACCCTGACTAAATGCATAGCTGCCAACCAAGCCACCCTCATTTTGGCCCTCGATGTAATACAGCTTGCTGAACCAAGTGACCTTACATTATTAGTCAAGCATTTAGAGTTCTGTGGAATGTAACAGCACAGCTGTCCACTGAAAAGAAGATCTCGGTTATACCCCATTAGTTTATTCCCAAAAATATGATTATGATGGTATATAAGCAGTATACATATTCATCATTTTTTCATTATGTCAGTTTGTTGCTTAAAGATTCTGTTGGAAAATGGCCCTCTCCGCAGGATGCGCCCCAAACCCATTGCTTTCAATCTCTAGTAAAGTGCACTACATGTGCCCAGGGCCTGTAAATTAAATGTTACTAGCGGGCCTGCAGCACTCCTTATGCCATCCACTTAAGTAGCTCCTAACCATGTCTCAGGCTTGCCATTGCATAGCCTGTGTGTGTAGTTGACACTGCCATTTCGACTTGACGAGATGGACCCCATGCCAGGCCTAAGTCTTCACTTTCTATACACATACTTCACTCATAATGTAGGCCCTGGAATACCCAGAGGGCGGGGTGAAATGGATTTAAAATGTATTTATTTATTTCTTTATTTATTTTTCACATTTTTAGAGCGCACTGTTACCCGGAGGTGTCCTGGCGCTAAATGATTGATCCAGTGTGTGGAAGCTAAGAGCTTAGTGTGTAAAGAGCCAGGTCTTTAGCGCTCTTTTAAAGGCTAAAAGGTCCGATGACACTCTGAGATATAATGGCAATCCATTCCACGCTACTGCCGCGCCCAGGGAAAAGCTCATGCCCCCCCCAGCGCGCTTTCCTAACTCTAGGAACTGTTACCAACGCCTGCTCGCCAGATCTTAAGGATCTTGCAGGCTTATGCCAGTGGAAAAGCAACTTCATACATCGGGGGCCGAGGCCGTGCAGTGCCTTGAAGACCACGCAGAGTGCTTTGAAGACTATTCTTTTACGGACTGGCAGCCAAAGTAGCTTCACCAGATCCTGTGCTACCGAGGCAAACTTAGGGGTGCCCGTAATCAGGCGGGCAGCTGCATTCTGCAGGATCTGGAGTTTGTTTAATACGCCCTGTTGGGCATTCAGCATGAGGCCGTTGCAGTAATCTAGGCATGAGAGAACTTGTCCTGTTACCACTGTTTTCCTATATTCTACCTCCAAAAGTGGCAGAACTTTCCGAATGGTTTTAAGGATGTAATGCGTTGTTGAGGATAGTGCATTCATCTGTGGTTTAAAGGACAATGATTCATTCATCAGTATACCTAGATTTTTAACCTTCGTAACTGGTGAGGGGAGGGTTCCCATTTCTTCTGGCCACCACCTTGGGGATCAGAAGTTATCCTTGGAACCAAAGAGTAGCACTTACGTCTTTGCTGAGTTAAGCTTAAGACAGTTTTGTGCCATCCAGTTGCCCACTTCTCGCACACAGCCTCTAAACCTGTCTGCTGTGTTGTCTATTTCACCTGGAAGCAGCGACACCACAATCTGCGTGTCGTCTGCATATGCTGTGAGATTAAAACCAAAGGATCGAACAACAGGGGCTAGAGTGGAGACATACACGTTAAAAAAGGTCGGACTCAGAGAAGACCCTTGGGGAACTCCACAGGGGAGCACAAATGGACGTGATTCAAAGTCCCCCAGGGCCACCGTCTGAGTCCTATTGGAAAGGAAGGCCTGTAAAATCTTTAGTGATTTCGTTGAATTCCGCAGGCCCCCAACCGGTCCATCAACAACTTGTGATGGACCGTGTCGAAGGCCACAGAAAGATCCAACAGGATCAGGGCGGCTCTGCCTCCTGCATCCATAACTCCTCTGATGTCTTCCACAGACTTAATCAGAGCCGATTCCGTACTGTGCTCTGCTCGAAATCCATGTTGAGATGGATCTAGATGTTCTCCTGTTCTCAAGAAAGTACTCAGCTGTGTATTTAAAATGCCCTCCATGATTTTGGCTGGGAGGGGTAATCTGGCAATAGGCCGATAGTTGTTCATCTCGGTTATGTCCAGTTTGGATTTTTTCAGGAGGGGCAGAATGGATGCTTGTTTCCATTTTGAGGGGAATTCCCCACTATCCAACATGAGGTTGAATAGGGGGTAAGTCCTGCTGCAATAATGGTCGTAGTTAATTTAGCAATTGCGGCAGGACAAGGATCATGAGGGGAGCCCGACTTTATCCTCTGTAGTCGGCTCACTACCTCCCCCTCGCTGATTTGGGTGAATTGACTGAGTTTTTCAGAATTACTGTCCGTAAAAGGAAGGACATGGACTTTCAAGTTTTATGTGTCCTGGTAATCAAACGTTCAGATCTGTTTTTCACAAGTGCATGGCCTGTCTCTCCCATAAGATACCACTTGTATTAACTTATTATATTTTTTTTAAGTGTAATTTCCACTTGTAAAGAGTTCGACTTTACAAGGTTTTTGTGTTTCTGGAGACGCCTTATCGCTCCTTGAACAACAGTGCTGTGGGAGAATTGCGACGATCTGCGGGGGCTGCGGGTGCTATTGTGCTCCTTTTTGCCACTCCATTCTGACCAGGGGCGCGCTCGTTAACCCCCCTACTAACCACAACCTCATGACACACTCTGGTGGGACTTCCAGTCCCAGAGTGCACTGTTAGCACATCATTATCACCAGCTGTAAGGGAGGCGCGGCCTGAACACTCCTCTTAAGCACCGTTCACACCCCGCAGCGCGGGACGCCTTATCGCTCTTTGAACATTAGTGCTGTGGGAGAATCGTGACGATCTGCGGGGGCTGCGGGTGCTATTGTGCTCCTTTTTGACACTCCATTCTGACCAGGGGCGTGCTCGTTAACCCCCTCTACTAACCACAATCTCACGGCACACTCTGGTGGGACTTCCAGTCCCAGAGTGCACTGCTAGCACATAATTATCACCAGCTGTAAGGGAGGCGGGGCCTCAACACTCCTCTTAAGAGCCGCTCACATCCCGCGGCGTGGGACACCTTATCGCTCTTTGAACATTAGTGCTGTGGGAGGATTGTGACGATCTATGGGGGCTGCGGGTGCTCCTGTGCTCCTTTTTGACACTCCATTCTGACCAGGGGCGTGCTCGTTAACCCCCTCTACTAACCACAATCTCACGTCACACTCTGGTGGGACTTTCAGTCCCAGAGTGCAACGCTAGCACATAATTATCACCAGCTACGAGGGAGGCGCAGCCTAAACACTCCTCTTAAGAGCCGCTCACATCCCGCGGCGGGGGACGCGAAGCCCGGGCCAAGAGCGGGCCCGTCCGCGCCCGTCAGCGCCAGGAAGAGGCTGGCCTGGGCCACCCTCTTATATCCAGACTGTATGGACTCCTGTGCAGGTATTGATCGATAGTTTAGGGAGCATCTGGTTTGGCAACGTGTCATTTACAAGTTCAAGGAGCGAGTGAGTTCCTGTATACTTCAGCACTGTGGTTTTGTTGAGCCTGGTAGCAGTCTTTTTGATTTTAAAAACGGGGATGTTTTCTTCTGCCGTGACTGAAATTTCTAGTAGTATATTCCAGAGTCTTTTATAGGTCACAGTGCACTGTTGAGAACTTGACTAGTTACAACCTGGTAATTTACAAATATAGCCTCGAGGAATATGTTAACATTGTGTACTGAAGTGTTTTATAAAATTTCCTTTTTTCTGAAGCATATAGCTTAATGTTGTACTAGTTATTTTAACCATTGATGCTAATTCTCTACTGTTTAAAGTTGCTGACCCTTTGCTTTCTAATCGCCTACAATTACCAAAAATAACAACAACAAAAAATGAGTAGGCGGAAACCAAATGCTGGGAAAGGTGTAGTTGGACCCTTTGACGCCTTTTTAACGAGGGCTGAATCGGTTCTTAATAACCAAATTTTACTCACAGAGTGAAGGTTATCCATGGAGCCCGGCAGGCTCTCTCTTACCCCTGCATTTCCGGATGTTTTATCTGCCCCTAACCAGGAGATGCCGTTAGAACAGCGGAGTCATTTATCAATCACTGACGCAACTCACCTGAATGACTCCGTTTCATCCATAATCATGGAGCATGAATCCAGCCCAGTCAAATCAAAACTGAGACCAAGAGTGCAGAAAACAAAATCAAAACCCACTCAATCTAACAACCTTCAGGTTGCAACCAGAAAGAATATGGGAGCTAGGCAGCCAAAGAAACCCATAATGGGAGGACCGAGGTAGATGTACCCTCAATGGGTGTTTCCAGTGAGAGAAATCTAACTACCCTGAACCAGGATAGGACAGGGACTTCATCTGTCGGCTTATTGGAGGGGGACTTTTGGGGGAGATCAGAAACTATGCTGACCACCCTAACAGACCCTATACTTAAAAAAATAGGTACGGTTGAAGACAGGTTGTGCAATCTAGAAAGGCTGGTGGCGAATACCCCCCAGGATAGTGCAACAGCAAGCTCTCACAAGCCCAACACCGAAGTTACCATTGAAAGAGGAAGAGCGGGGAGGGACAGAGTTGGGGACACTGTGGGGCTAACATCTAATAGCAGGACACCAGTCAAGAGCTGTTCAAGTAGCCGTAAGCCCACTAGTACAGAAACATAAGTCCCTGGACAGTGTTCACCTATTAAAACAGGATTCCGTATGTTGCAGAAAGATAAGAGTTCAGAGGCTAGGTGTTCTAATTCAATAAGACTTTTTGGGGCATGTTCCTGCCCTCCACTCAGGGAAGAGTGAAAACTATGGGCAGCTAAAAAATAAGATATCCCACTGGTTCACACAGAATACAACAGTGGGTGCCAATATATCCAGTAATATAATCATGGCACGTAGGGTCAATTGGATTGGGAGCTTCTGCAAACAAGGGACCGGTGATTGTATTATCATCAACTTTGATAACCCCCACATTGTAGGCCGTATTTCTTCTAGGGATTACAGCCTCTCTCCATTAGCGGGTTCTGTTATTAAAATACTACCTCTGGGTTTTTTCTGCAGGCCGCTTAGCAGCAGGTATAAGGCAACAGCCGTCCATGGGGAATACCCTTTGGGGGGTGCGCGAACAAAACCACACCCTATTAATTATTCTATTTCCCTGGTGCAACCAGAGCCAACTATGGACAGGTACTTTGGTACAACAGATTTGACTGGTATGAAGGAATGTGACTGGCTGCAGGGCCCGGAATCTGCAGGGTCGGAGCAGGTCGCACCACCCAGGGATCCCAGGGATGTAGTGGCAGGGCCCACAAGGCTGAGTTCTAATAATTTTTTATCCTGGAATGTAGCGGTCTGGCTGCAAAGCTGAAGGATCACATATGGATAATCTATGTCAAGCAATTTTTGGTAATTAGCTTACAGGAAACATGGTCGGAAGAATGTGACCTCTTCCTTGAAGGCTATAAGGCTTTTTTTGTTCCAGCAAGACCCTCTTTGAGGGGGAGACCAAAGGGTGGTTTGGTTACCTATGTATCTGTGGCTATCGCTAGTAAAGTGCAGGTAATGCATATTAAACATCCAGGAATCTTAGCCTTAACAGTACGAAAGGGGGCTATCAGTTGGGACTTGTCATTTTTTACAATTCTAATTTCTCTTTGTCTGAGCGCAACAATGTAACCGCCCTGAGTGTAACCATAAATCAATCTTTGAGCCAAAGCCTACACAGTCTTGTGGTTGCCGGTGAATTCAATGTACATCCTTGTGGTGAGCCGCTAACGTCATGTAGCTCTGACCTCAGCTGTCCTCACATGCATGGTTTCCATTTTGAGCATACTGCTCAGGGGGAGCTGCTAAATGTTCTAACTACTGAATTAGATTTGATGTCTACAATGGTTCTAACGGACCCAAGTATTAATTTCCCAGTGCCTACGTTTAAGGGACATGGGAGCGGGTCATTTATTGATTATATTTTAAATTCAACTTCTTTACAATTCTCAGTGAATTCTTTTAAAATTTTAGAGAGCGAATTTAGCTATCACAACCTGCTAACGCTTCATCTGACAGGTCCTTTTCGTAGGTTTAATTGGGGATGCACCAAAGTTGGGTTCATTGCGACCAACTGATGGATTGCGTAGATTAAAATGGTCGCAAGTAACCCCTGCAATATTTTTCGATTAGATGAAAACAGCCTGTGTCGATGAATTATCTCTGTACAAAGGAACGGTCCTCGCCAAAAGCGATTTTAGGAGCTTTTAAGACTATCACAGATCAAGTGGCAGGGCTGTTATCTGCTCCAGCAAAAAGCCAAGTTCCGGCAGGCCCTAGGTGGGTTGATTCACACTGCTCCAAAGCTGCCAAGAGGCTAGGGGAAGCTGTGTCAATCAAACCTAGAATACAAGCCAATGTTTTCACCTGTCGCAGGGAATATAAGACCGCCCTTGCTACACGTAAGGGTGTACTGAAGGATGATGCATGGAAGGAGTTGCTTGATCCTAGCACTCTCAAAAACAGCTCGAAGTTTTGGAGCGTGGTTAATAAACCTTTGTTTAATCAGGATGGGGGGAATGGGTGTCATATTTTGAATTGATGTTTGACTGTTTGCCTGAGCAAAATGATAGGGAGCTTCAAGGAGCTCAGGCAGTAGTAATTACATTTGAAAGGAGTGAGATACTGGAAGATATAACAGGATTAACTACAGGAAAAGCACCTCGCCCTGACGGGATCCCTCAAGATATCTTTAAGTCAGACCCCCCCTTTTGGGCACCGATACTGGAGTCCGTTCTTAAAGCAGTGGCATAGTACGGCTATCCTCAGTCATGGGCAACCTCCACCATAGTTCCTGTTTTTAAAAAAGGTGATAGAAGCAGTCCTCACTGCTATAGGCCCATCTCGCTTATAAATTCAGTTGTAAAAGTAGTTAGCCGGGTCCTCCTCAGAGATTATCTTCTTGGGCAGAAGATAACATGATTCTGCTGGAAGTTCAGTATGGATTTCGACAGGGACGGTCTCCTGTTACTCAGTGTCTTAACTTATTTCTGATACTGAGCAAATACACTGTTGCTCGACCTGGGACCATTCACCTTGCCTTCATGGACCTGTCATCGGCTTTTGATTGTGTCAACCGGAACAAGCTATGACAGTCCAGGAGGGCAATGAGAGTGGAGAGCAGTGTCATACATTTTTTAGAAGACCTACATCAGTCCACCAAAGCCAGTGTGAGATTTTCCCAGGATTTGCGTGTTACGAAGGATTTTAATATTAAGAAGGGAGTCCGGCAAGGTTGTATTTTGGCTTCCTTTTTATTTAACTTGTATATTAACGACTTGGATAGCGTATTAAGGGCTATAGGGGCTGAATGCTCTAGGGTAGGACGGTGAGGGATCCACGTCCTGTTCTATGCGGAGGATGCCGTCCTCATATACAGGACTGAAAGGGGTTTACAATCACTTTTATCCGCCTTCTCTGAATTTATGGCAGATAGGGATCTGACTATTAACAATTCTAAATCTTATGTTATGCAAGCGGGGCATCCTACTAAGAAGAATTTCCAATTCAGAGTAGGAGATTCAATCATTCCCCATACAACCATGTTTTCATATCTAGGGGTCCTCTTTGACGACAGGCTCAATTGGGGTCCCTTAGTACTGAAAAAAAGGGGACATTGCCAGGGTGTATGCAGCAATTTTTAACTTTGCTTCCAAATTAGGGAAGAAACTCACCGGAGCTTTGCTACAAGTATATCAGGCTAAAAGCCTGGCCATAGCTTCTTATGGCAACGAAATATGGGGATACAATGTGGGAGAATCCCTTCAAATAGTGGAAAATGACTTCCTGTAATGCCTATTATGTGTTCCACGCGGCACACCTAATTTAGAGGTTCATGAGGAGTTGAGGGTTCCCTATGTAAATGATGTACTTTCTTTGCGACCACTGACTTGCTTGTTAAATTGTTGGTTGAACCCAGATCTTCCTCTGACCCACATGATTATAAAAGACTGTATGTCCCTCGATAACTCAGCACGTATACCGTGGCTGAGGAATGTTAAGACAAGTCTGGGCCGGTTAGGGCGGGAGGACCTCTTTATTAATCCCGAATGTATCACAAAGAGGGATATGGAGGACATTAAAATTACCTTTCTGGCAGGAAGGAATATCGACAGAGAGGCTAAGGAGTTACAGAAACCAAGTGTGCTGGCATACATAATGCTTAAAACAACCCCAAGAGCAGAACCATATCTCATGGGGTCATTGTCCTCGCACGAGAATATCCTATTAACTAGGTTCCGTTTCATCCTTTTTCACCTTCTGCTCGCCAGATCCAAATGTTTTATTAAAAATAAAGTGGCAGCTCCCTGCGGCTTTGCGGAAAGTCTCCGCAGGATATGCTGCATTTAATGTTTTTATGTAAACTGTACGAATTTCCTCGTAAACGCTTTCTGGTACCTATTTTAAAAAGACTGAATTTTAGGCAGGCTCGTCCCTCATTGGCGTACCTTCAACTTTTGAAAGAGGACAGTTTACTTTTTATTGTGGGATTCTTAAAAGCAACTGTTAATTCTAGAACCTATATGGATTTGTAAGGAGTTTTCCTTAGGCTTTTAATTATTTATGTGACTGTTCGTGCTGTTCTGGATATGTCAGCGATGCGCTGTCACTTATAATCTGTTTTTATGATGTGTAACTTTTAAGGTTTGTACTATAAACCGAATAAAGTTTCTATTGAATTGAATTGACTTTTCAAGGTTTTTGTTTTTCTGGAGACAGTTTAAAACCCAAATTTATGGTGAAGTCGGATTTTAAATTGTATTTCTGAAAATTCCACTTTCAGAAAGTTGTCAGTCTATTACTACAGCCATTTGGTGCTTGCTGCCTGTCTCTGATGCATGTCTGGGAAGGGTCGCAGGTGGACTTTGTGTATTCCCCCTGAACAGCCACACACAATGGGAGCTTAGATGTGATTTGATGGGCCATCATGGTAGGAGGGAAGGGAGGAGCTGGACCCAGCCTCACTTACACCTGAATAGATTGTGTCCGGTCCCCACTCTAAGTTCTGCACACACCCTGTAGTGAGGCTGAAGTCAGGAAGAATGACTGCTCTGCTGCTGAAGGACTGCCACTCTGCTGGGCTGCTGCTCTGGAAGAACTGTTTTATTGCTGTGCTGACCTGTTGCCCTCCTGGTCTGGGTGAGAAGCACTGGACATCACTTGACCCCCAGAACCCAGAGTAACTCCAAGGGCTAGTTCCCTGCCCTTCTGATTTAAAGTCTGAGAGACATAAAAAACTTCCAACTATTATGCTTCCGCACATGCACTCTGCAATTTTTGAATCAGCTCTGCCAAGTGATGTCACCTCAGTTCTGGACCCTTGTAAGTGGGCCTAAGGTGCTTACTCAGCAGAACCACCAGTGCATTGCCATCACTGCGGGGGTCAGCACTGACACATCGCCATTGCAGCGCTGATCAAAACAGACTCATCAACCCAGTTGCATAAACCAGAACTGGTGCATCAGTGTTGTTGCGTGGCTTGGAGACACCGCCCTGCCTTCGGAACCACCACTGTGCGATGCTCTACTAAAGAAAAGTCCTACCATCTCCGTTGATGAAAGCCTCAATGATAATGTTAAAACTCCATATTGCAGCAATCCACTCATCAAAGCTGATGGATCACAGTTGATGTGTGAACAGGACCCGTGCATCTCTGCCACTCCGATCAACACCGGCGCACCACCCTCTCTGCGCACCGCATCCTCCTCAACGTCAGGTTCCTTGACCTCAAAGCAACCTGGAATAAGGTACTTTTGCTCAGCTTGCCCAATCTGGTCCCTGTAGCCAACCCATGCGCCATTGTGGTCGGCCTGAACTTCAACTTCTGACTTTGTCCTGATCCAGCATGACTAGATATCCCTTATTGACTCTTCAGGTTTTTTGGTGCCATTTTCACTTAGTTCTTTAAAAATCAATATTTCCAGTTTTACTCATTGGATTTTCGTCATTTTGCTCTCAAATAATGTATTAAAATGTAATCTTTTTTTCTGTTGGTTTGGGACTTTTCTTGAGTTGTGCTGTAACTTTACTACTATTTGGGTACTGCATAAATATTTTTAAGATTCACTCTAAGTTAATCCTAACTGCTTGTGTGCCAAGATACCCACGGTTAAGCATAGGTTAAATAAGTGACCCTGCAAGAGGTTGTGGATATTGCTTGTTAGGGGCTCACACCCCAGTCCAGAACAACCCAATTTCTCAAAGGTGCAAACATATTTCATAAACACATTCACTGTAGCATGGGTGAGACAACCTGTATTTGTGATTCCCTAAGTTTATTTTGCGTCTGTGACACATCACAATGATGGATTGCCCACACATTGCATGAATAGAGAGCCTAGCCAGAATTGGGAATACATTAGCATGTCACATAGGCCCCAGGAGCCACCTTTATATGCACATATGACTGTAGGGGACATCCAGGTGTGTACCCTGTGAATAGGTATGTCAACTGATGTGTGATATAGTTCATAATGTTTACCTTGCTGTTCTACAAGGCTGCCTACTGTACACAATAGCATAGTGATAGGGACTACAGGTGCATTCCTTGAACCCAGGCCCGACTCCATGGACAATCTGCTGAACCACCTGTCATGATGTGACAGGCACATGACAGACTTACAATCACCCAAATTGAGTGCCTGGACACTTCCTTCTGCCACACGGACCTCCCAAGTGGTGTCCTGGCCCCATGACTGGGTGCACAAGGTGTGTCCCGCCATCATACAGACCTCTACAGTTGAACCAACACATAAGGCCAGCTGTGTGGGTCACAACCCTTGCATTGTCCCTGTTGCAGGGCACATTGCAACACTTGCATCGATTGGAATCCACACATCTAAGCCAATGCATGGAATAGATGGCAGACGTGCCACTGCGAAGTGGAGGTATAACGCATAGACCATTAAAGCACTGATGCATCATAAAAAACGTTGCACAAATGTCAGAAATGTGTGGGATGCACCCAAGAAATGATGCAATGGTTGTTGCAGGCGGTTCACTAAGACAATATCGACACCTAAAATATCGACCTACAAAAATATCGAATACATATACTTACCATTAAAAATACAAAATGACATCGAACTATAGTTTAAAAAAATTACATAAATATATAAAAATAAACACATTAAAATATATAAAGAAACCTAATAAAACATACCACATATCACTTCATTTCAAATAGCTTTATTTCGTCCTAAGCAATAAAAGTGAGCAAATAAATAAATAACTACATTTCACACAGCTAGCATTTAAACACAATAAAGTTAACAGGATAACCAATATTCAAATTCAGCATCCTTAATTGCAAAGTGGATAAGTCACTACACTAACATTAATGATACACATTCCACACTATGTAATAGAATAAAATCATTATAAACATGTTATTGGAAAAAACACTAATCAAAACCTTAAAATCACTTGGCATCAATATTAACCCTTCTATTTTCCCACATCACCCCAAGAATTTTGCAACTGCGCATACATTTATTTATTTATTTATTTATTTATACCATTTATAGAGCGCGCTGTTACCGGGCGGTGTCCTGGCGCTGAAACGATATGTTTTCTCCCCTATAGAACAAGTTGTTTCTTACAGGTCAAAGAGCCATGTTTTGATGTTTTTCCTAAAACTCAACAGATTAGTACATTGTTTCAGGGGCAAGGGCAGATTGTTCCAAATAGTGGAGGCTCCGGTGATAAAGCTACGTCCTCCCCATCGAACTTTCTTGATCCGATCAATCTTAATTAGCCCTTTGTTAGCTGATCTTAGCTGTCTGCCAGGCGTGTATCGTTGGAAATGTTGTTGAAGGAAGGATGGACCGAGTCCATTCATTGCCTTGAACACCATACATAGTGATTTGAACATAATACGTTTCCGTATTGGGAGCCAATGCAGTTTCCTCAATTCCTGAGCAACAGGTACAAATTTGGGTAGGCCGGTGATCAGTCGAGCAGCAGCGTTTTGCAGCATCTGCAGTTTAAGAGTCCCTTGCTGGGCTTGCAGAAAAAGGCTATTGCAGTAATCAAGGTGGGACAGCACAAGTGCTGTCACCACCGTTTTCCTGCTATTGATAGATACATACAAGGGAGATGGATCAGTATGTAGTATTCTTAAGACAATCATGTGTCTAGAGGTACCCAGCTACCTACACACTGTTGTAATCCAGAAAGAGCAAATCCTTTTCCATTTCGCTGTAAATTCTTTGACTGGGAGCGACAGCTGGTATATGCTGGTCCCACAAATAACACATGCAGAATGGCTTCTCTTTGTCCTACACAAATGGGCACTCCTCACTAAATAAACGTTTCCATTTCTCTGTAAACACTTTGACAGGGAGTGTACCCACTTTAAACTGATGATAGAGCTTCCCATCAAGACGGATAGTAACCAAATATCAATACTGCTCTAAGGCATATGTAGACTTAAAATTTTAAAAATCGCTGGACAGTGTTGCATCCCAACCACACACTCTTCCTCCTGATGGAGTAGGCCAAATAGTATTTCTTTCACATATCTTGGTATGGAATCTTCTCAACCTCAGGAAGGAAGCCTCGTTCACCAAGGCCAATGATCCTCAAGAGCTTCCTCACTGAGGACAGCTGAGGGACTCTGTTAACTATATCCAACTTAATTATCTCCTCTAAGGTAGCTGCATAGTGTCCCTATTCTGGGGCGGCCCACATCTCACTCCAATATGGGAGGGGTGGCAAATGGGCTTTAAGAATTACCTTTTTCATGCCCAAATTCATTTATAGAGGATGCAATAGGGTGCCAATTGGAAGCTAAACCAGTTCTCTAAAGAATTTGTTTTCTGATTTTACAAGGCCTGAAATGTTGCCAAACCCCCAGAGCACAACGCCAAACACAGCAGCTCCTAAAGATTTTGCTTCATAAATAGAGTAGGTGCAACAGGCCTGGCGTGAGAAGCACAATATTTTTTTAGCATTACTCCAGGTCGCTGCCTGTGCTTTATGGTTGCAACATCAATTTGCTGGCCCCAGGACAGACTGGGTTCAAGTTTGCTACCCAAGGATGTAAATGAGTCCACCTGTTCTAATAAGTCACTACCCAGAGATAATTTGCCTTTAAACTTCTTTCAATGGTTAAATGGCATGAGTTTTTTGAACATGTATCTCTAACCCACACTACTTTTAAAACTCACAAAAGCTTACTAAAAGTCTTTGCAAACCACAAGGTTTTTTTGAGATTAATAATGGGTCACCCACAAATAATGATAGCGGTACCTTACCCTTTGCCAGAGAAGGGGCATCAGCCTTGACTTTTAAAAGGTAGTGTATCAGACGATTTACATATTTTGACACAGGGATCTTTTTAGTCAAGTTATATTTATACGGACTAGCAGAGATAATGTGTCAAGAGGTATCCACATTTCTTTCAAGACTGCTCATAGCCTGGCGCATGGTACAAATCAAATGCAGATTTGAGGTCAACAAAGGCAACATATAAGTTGCCCTTGCCAATTAAGACCACCTTCCAATATAGGGCCCGATTCTGATCTCGTTCGGAAAGCATACTGAACAACACGGTTCCAGAATGTTTTCCATATGACTCGGATCAAGGGAGTTCGTCTGAACGAGTACGATGCACTTCCCCCTAACTTTATTTTTTCTTCATAACTTTTCTTTTCCGCTTCCCACACACCCCAGAACCATGGTGAAGGGTAGCACTACCGGCTCCAAGGGCAAGGAGCCTGCACCCAAGAGCCGCCTGCCTTGCGGCAGAATGCGCGCTGCAGGGGTGCAGACCCGGCAGCTTTTTTGCGAGGCGGAGGTGGCCGTCCTTGTTTTTTTTGTCCAATGCCACCTCCCCTTGTCCTTGGCAGCAGGCAGCAGGCCAGGCTCTGGGTACCCTACCCAGGAGCGTCACCGTTGGTGGGTGAAGGTGCGCCAGGCAGTGTTTCGCTGCTCAGGGGTCCAGCGCACCCATAACCAGCTGGCCCACAGGTGGTCAGACATCCTGGACCAGGAGCAGGACCCGTTGGACCTGCTAGGTGCCGAGGTAGTGGGGCTTGATGAGTAGCTAATATATAGTAGTATAAGTATTGTGTATACTTTTTTGACAAATAAGAAGATTACTGCTGCTTACATTGCAGGTAAATTACATTTCAACATTTACTTGGACATGTCTGCCCTACTCAGATTCAATGAGACTCAATGAGACTCACAGCCGACCAGCTCGCGACTTCCCTGAGCAAGAACCCACCCACCAGCGCAACGAACCCCAGCCAAGGGGCCACCAACCTCACGAAGTGGATCAGCGACTGCGCAGACGACCTCGCCCCTCTGAGGACCCCGCCTAGCAGACCCGGCAGCAAGAAAGCCCCTTGGTTCACCGACGAACTCAAGAGCTCCAAGAAGGACTGCAGAGCCCTGGAGAAAGCCTGGCGCAGAGACCCAACACCGGACAACATGACTGCCCTCAAGATCGCCACCCGAAAACACCACCAACTGATCCACACCACCAAGAAAACTGCATTCAAGGAACGACTGGACAACAACGCACACAACAGCAAAGAACTCTTCAACATCGTTAAAGAGCTCTCCAACCCCAACGCCGGAAACAACGACATCACCCCTTCGCAAGACCTCTGCAACTCCCTCGCCTCCTACTTCCACAACAAGATCACGGACATACACAACAGATTCAGCACTCAACCAATGCACGCCACGAGCGAACCACCGCCCCCCACCACCACCCTCCGCGCATGGATCCCGATCAGCACCGAAGACACCATCCGCACGATGAACTCCATCCACTCTGGATCCCCGACCGACCCTTGCCCTCACCACGTCTTCAACAAGGCCGGTGCTGTCATCGCACCCCACCTGCGGGACATCATCAACACCTCCTTCAACACCGCTACCTTCCCGGAGAGCTGGAAGCACGCCGAACTCAGCGCCCTACTAAAGAAGCCATCAGCCGACCCCACCGACCTCAAGAACTACCGACCCATCTCGCTGCTCCCGTTTCCCGCAAAAGTCATCGAGAAGACCGTCAACAAGCAGCTGGCCGCCTTCCTCGAGACAAACGGATCCCTCGACCTCTCGCAGTCTGGCTTCTGGGCCAACCATAGCACCGAGACCGCCCTGATCGCAGCAACCGATGACATCCGAGCCCTGCTCGACAACGGAGAAACAGCGGCCCTCATCCTCCTCGACCTCTCTGCGGCCTTCGACACTGTCTGCCACCGTACCCTAGTACAGCGCCTCAGCAACGTCGGGATCCAGGAGAAGGCACTGGAGTGGATCACCTCCTTCCTCGCCGGAAGGACACAGAGAGTCTGCCTTCCCCCGTTCAGATCAGAAGCCACCGAAGTCATCTGCGGCGTCCCTAAAGGCTCCTCGCTCAGCCCAACCCATTTCAACGTCTACATGAGTCCCCTCACAGCCATCGCACGCCAGCACAACCTCAACATCATCTCCGACGCCTACGACACCCAGCTGATCCCCTCCCTCACCAACGACCCCGCCACCGCCAGAGCCAACCTACACGAAGGGATGAAAGAGGTAGCCGAATGGATGAAGAACAGCCGCCTGAAACTGAACTCGGACAAGACAGAAGTCCTCATCCTGGGATCCTCACCCTCCGCCTGGGACGACTCCTGGTGGCCCCCCGCCCTAGGCAGCGCACCCAAACCAACATACCACGCACGCAAACTGGGCTTCATCCTGGACTCCTCCCTCTCCATGACCAGACAAGTCAACGCCGTCTCCTCGTCGTGCTTCAACATCCTACGCATGCTACGCAAGATCTTCCGGTGGATCCCCACCGAGACCAGGAAGACGGTCACCCAGGCCCTCGTCACCAGCCGACTGGACTACGGCAACTTCCTCTACGCCGGAACCACCGCCAAACTCCAGAAGAGACTCCAGCGGATCCAGAACGCCTCAGCACGACTCATCCTGGACAACCCTCGTCGCAGCCACATCTCCGGACACCTGAGAGACCTGCACTGGCTCCCGGTCAACAAGAGAATCACCTTCCGTCTCCTCACCCACGCACACAAAGCCCTGCACAACCAAGGCCCAGGATACCTCAACAGCCGCCTCAACTTCTACGCTCCCAAACGCCAGCTTCGATCGACCGGCCACGCCCTCGCCGCCGTCCCCCGCATCCGAAGAGCCACCACAGGGGGAAGGTCCTTCTCCTACCTCGCCGCTAAGACTTGGAACTCCCTCCCGACCCACCTCCGCCTGACCCAGGACCACCTCGCCTTCAGGAAGCAGCTCAGGACCTGGCTGTTCGAGCAGTAGCGGACCCCCCCTCCCCTAAGCGCCTTGAGACCCTCCGGGTGAGTAGTGCGCTATACAAATGCTTTGATTGATTGATTGATTGATTGAGCAGTGTCCAGGCTCTTGCTGTCCCTCTCCCATCCTGCCTCTTCCACCATCCACAGTCCCAACTACCCCCCTGACCCAGCACAAACAAATGTACGCATGCAGCCATGTCAACAGCCCCACGCAGCACACAACAACACAGATAACAGAACAAACCCATACACATGCACACTTAGGAGACAGACAGCACAATCACCATCAGGGACATACCAGCAGACGACACACTTGCATCCACAGATATTCCACAGACATCAGAACCATCTGCCTCCACAACCCCTACCCTTGCCTCTTCTGTTCCCCCCTTTGCCCAGATACTCCACCTCTGTGGCTTGGACCGTTGTCCTACCACACCTACAAACCCCTCTGAAAAGAAGAGGCAATCCACCCTCTAGAGCCATCTATATCTGCCCCTTGACAAAAACAAAGCCCAAAATCACACCCCACCAACAAATCTCCCTTGGTCTCCTAAGCCCAAACCCCTCCACCAACCCATGCTTTCCCAGCCCATCCCAGTACCTCCTGCACCAAGAAACCCCTCCCAAAAAGTCTGAGTCCCTCCCCATTCCTGTCCACACCTTAAAGAATTATACCACCCCTAAAAGAGTTAAACCCAGCCCAACACCCTCCATCTAGCCCTCCGACTACAGCTGCCCCTCACCCCTCAATCAGAGCCAACTGCAGTGAACCCTCTGACCCCACAATCTGGTACTACCATCCGAAGTGGCCTCACCCTCCACTCCTGGTCCCATCCATCCCAAAATCCAAACCAGTCCCCCTTGGTTCCTGCCTTCCCCTAGATGCCCCTCCTTTGGGAGGTGTCCCTTTGCTGGCAAAGTGCAGGCAAGAAGTGAAGGTCATTATTTATTAAGTTTAAGTTTAAGTTTAAAATATTTATTGAGCGCAACATACACCTAGACGGTTTCTTGGCGCTAAAGTAGGAGAACGACCCACTGAGCAGGGACAGTCACTGAAGGAATGGCTGGAAACTAAACAAAACCTAAGGAAGAGCCTGGGGAAATAAAAAGGTCTTCAAAGCTTTACGGAAGGCGGAATAATCAGTGAGGGACCTCAGGTGAAAAGGAAGCGAATTCCAAAACAAGGGGGCAAGAGTGAAAAATTTAGAGCCACCCTGTTTCTTTCTCCGGTAGCGGGGCACCGCTAGGAGAAGTTGGGCTGAGGAACGGAGGTCTCTGCCAGGGACATAAGCCTTGATGGCCGATGATATGAACAGGGGGGCCAGACCAGTCCTGGCCTGGAACACCATGCAGCCTAGTTTAAACAAGGCCCGTTCCCGCACCGGGAGCCAGTGAAGAGTTCTTAGGAGGGGGGAGGAGTGATGGAATTTAGGGAGACCAAAGGCAAGACGAGCAGCCTGGTTTTGCACTAATTGCAATTTACGGAGGCTGTACAGAGGGATGCCATTGTACAGAATGTTCCCGTAGTCCAGGCGGGACAGGACCAGTGCGGACATAATTACCTTGAGTGCCGGAAAGGAGAAGAAACGGGAGATAGAACGAATGGTGCGAAGAGTGAGAAAGCAGGAAGAAACCACAGAACCAATCTGGGAGTGCATAGTGAGTTGATTATTGAGCTTAATACCAAGAGTCTTGACAGAGGAAACCGGAGTAGGGGGAGAACCAAAGGAGGGGGGCCAGAAAAGTGAATTCCAGGGACTGGAACAACCACCCGTCACCACAAGTTCCGTTTTATCGGGATTGAGTTTCAGGTGGTTGAGGTTCATCCAGTCCCTGATAAAAGATAGAGTAGATTGGAAATTGGAAATAGAATCAGATGTAGAAGAAAGGTTAAAGATGAGCTGGAGGTCGTCTGCATAATTAAATACCGAGACCTCCAGGTGCTGTAGAGAAAAGATGAGCGGAGCAATGTAAAGGTTAAAAAGTAAAGGAGAGAGAGAAGAACCCTGGGGAACACCGCACTGGACCTGACAGGGGGTAGCTGAAAACTCCCCAAGATGAACCGCCTGGGTCCGGTCCCTCAGAAAGGACGAGAGCCAGATGAGGGCTGATCCTCCTATGCCCGCCGCCCTGACACGGGAAAGCAAGATGGAATGGTCCACCGTGTCAAAGGCGGCGGACAGATCAAGAAGGACCAGCGCCTGAGGTCTACCGGAGTCCATGCCCTCTCTGAGGGTGTCTGATACTGACACCACCACTGACTCAGTCGAGTGCCTTGGCCGAAAGCCCGCCTGACAGGGGGCCAACCTCCCATTCTCCTCGGCGAAGGCGCTGAGTGCAGATGTCACATGCCGCTCCTGCACCTTCGCCAAAAAAGGGAGAAGGGAGATGGGGCGATAGTTAGCCATCACAGAAGGGTCAGCTCCCGGCTTCTTCAAAATGGGAACAATGGAAGCGGCTTTTAACGATGGGGTAACAACCCCACGGGCTAGCGAATCGTTAAGGAAGCCCAGGGGAGGCGATGGACAGACCGTGTAAATCTGCCGTAGAATATGAGCCGGACATATATCAAAAGGAGAGCCGGACTTGATTTTCGGAAGGAGAGACAGAAAGAGTTCCTCAGAGAGTGGAGGAAAGGAGTTGAAGGTGGCTGGGGACGGGTGAAGGATGGGGTCAACATAAGAGGGAGAAGGGGGAGGGATATTAGATTTAATTGTCGAAATTTTGTCGATGAAATAACGGTTCAATGAATCGCAGAGTTTCTGGGAAGGGGGGGGCTTCAGTGTAGTACGGTCCGAGAACGCCAAATCATGAGTGATGGTAAAAATCTCCTTTGGTTGGTTCTCGGCCGCTAAGATTTTCGCCGAGAAATACGCTTTCTTGGCCTCAATGATTTTTTGTTTATAGGTCCCCATAAGGTGAACGTAGTGGGTCCTGGTATTCGGGGAGTAATCCAGTCTCCACTTGCGTTCAGCCCTTCGAACGGTGAGCTTCAGTTCCTTCAGCTCGGTGTTAAACCACCGATTGGCGTCTTTAGGGCGCCTAATCGAGGTACGCCGGAGGGGGGCTAAACGATCGCTTCCCTCCGTGAGCCATGCGTCAATGGCTGAGGCTTGAGCTGCGGAATCCAGTCCCGATAGGGGGGGAAGGGAGGCCAGGAGTGTGGCCGAAAGATCGGGCAGGTTGACCTTGCCCCAGTTACGGGCCCAAGAGTTTTTGATGTGCACAGGGGACTTAGTTACTAAAAGACTAAGGGAGAACGAAATAATAAAGTGATCAGACCAGGTGCAGGGGGCAACAACCAGCGTGGAGAGGGTGCAGTTAAGAGACCAGACCTGGTCGAGGATGTGCCCGTGAATATGAGTCGGGGAGTGGACAAAAGAAGCGAAGTTAAGGGAGAGAAGGGTTTCTGAAAATTCCTTGGATGACACGCACTCCTTAGGGTCCGAAGGCCAGTAATTAAAATCCCCGAGGAATAAAACCGAGGCATAGTTGACCGACAGGGTGCCAAGTAGGTCTTGAAAGGCCGGGAGAAAAAAGGGAGTCAATTGAGGAGGGCGATAAACTAGCACTATAGCTAGGTGGGGGGAGAGGGAGGAAGAGCGGACCACCAAATAGTCGATACCGGCCAGGGGAGGGGAAGGAAGGACTTGAAACAGGAGATCTGAGCGGGCGATAAGAGCAACACCTCCACCCGTTTTCCCGCCAGGGCGATCGGCGCGGATGGCATAATAGGTCGAAGGGAGGGTAACCAGGAGGGAAGGAAGGGAGGCTTCAGTAAACCAAGTTTCCGTAAGCAGTAGAAGGTCAGGTTTAACCGTATCTAAAAGAGTGAAAAGTTCATGTTGATGTTTTACAGCAGATCTAGTGTTGAGTAGTATGATGGATAAGGGGGATGGATGAGGATCACCGGAAAAGAGTGGAGCGGGAGAAGGCGATGACTCATGAGGGGGCGGGCAGCCAGATGGACAGGCGTGACAGCGAGAATTACAGCCCAGCAAAGCAATCTGCTGAATAGAGCAGGGGTCAAGAGACCAGTGACCCCGAAGTTGGAGCAAAGTCGCGGCAGAATACTGAAAGCGAGAGCCAGAGGGAGTGGCCCCTGGCCCTGGTCTGCCGCGGACGGGCGCAGACGGGCTTGACTCTGGCGCAACTCCGGCGCGCCTACGTCGCGCCCGCTGCGCTCGTCCGCTGCGCTTACACATAATGGGCGGCTATATAGGCGGTGATGCGGTGGGGGAGGGGTCAGGAGGGCGGGGTGGGCGCCGTGAAGTTTAAAAAATACAGGTAGCCGGTCCCCGCTTGCAATCAGCGGGCCGGTGGTAGAAGCACAATGAGCCTGCTCGCAGTCAGCAGCGAGGATAAAATATAATTAAAAAGCAATACCCAGCGCTCAGCGCGAAGCCCTCAGCCCTCTGCCACAGGGCTTTAGACAACGCGCGAGGGGGAGAAGACAAGCCTAAATAGACGGTGACGCGGTGGGGGAGGGGTCAGGAGGGCGGGGTGGGCGCCGTGAAGTTTAAAAAAATACAGGTAGCCGGTCCCCGCTTGCAATCAGCGGGCCGGTGGTAGAAGCACAATGAGCCTGCTCGCAGTCAGCAGCGAGGATAAAATATAATTAAAAAGCAATACCCAGCGCTCAGCGCGAAGCCCTCAGCCCTCTGCCACAGGGCTTTAGACAACGCGCGAGGGGGAGAAGACAAGCCTAAATAGACGGTGACGCGGTGGGGGAGGGGTCAGGAGGGCGGGGTGGGCGCCGTGAAGTTTAAAAAATACAGGTAGCCGGTCCCCGCTTGCAATCAGCGGGCCGGTAGTAGAAGCACAATGAGCCTGCTCGCAGTCAGCAGCGAGGATAAAATATAATTAAAAAGCAATACCCAGCGCTCAGCGCGAAGCCCTCAGCCCTCTGCCACAGGGCTTTAGACAACGCGCGAGGGGGAGAAGACAAACCTAAATAGACGGTGACGCGGTGGGGGAGGGGTCAGGAGGGCGGGGTGGGCGCCGTGAAGTTTAAAAAATACAGGTAGCCGGTCCCCGCTTGCAATCAGCGGGCCGGTGGTAGAAGCACAATGAGCCTGCTCGCAGTCAGCAGCGAGGATAAAATATAATTAAAAAGCAATACCCAGCGCTCAGCGCGAAGCCCTCAGCCCTCTGCCACAGGGCTTTAGACAACGCGCGAGGGGGAGAAGACAAGCCTAAATAGACGGTGACACGGTGGGGGAGGGGTCAGGAGGGCGGGGTGGGCGCCGTGAAGTTTAAAAAAATACAGGTAGCCGGTCCCCGCTTGCAATCAGCGGGCCGGTGGTAGAAGCACAATGAGCCTGCTCGCAGTCAGCAGCGAGGATAAAATATAATTAAAAAGCAATACCCAGCGCTCAGCGCGAAGCCCTCAGCCCTCTGCCACAGGGCTTTAGACAACGCGCGAGGGGGAGAAGACAAGCCTAAATAGACGGTGACGCGGTGGGGGAGGGGTCAGGAGGGCGGGGTGGGCGCCGTGAAGTTTAAAAAATACAGGTAGCCGGTCCCCGCTTGCAATCAGCGGGCCGGTGGTAGAAGCACAATGAGCCTGCTCGCAGTCAGCAGCGAGGATAAAATATAATTAAAAAGCAATACCCAGCGCTCAGCGCAAAGCCCTCAGCCCTCTGCCACATGGCTTTAGACAACGCGCGAGGGGGAGAAGACAAGCCTAAATAGACGGTGACGCGGTGGGGGAGGGGTCAGGAGGGCGGGGTGGGCGCCGTGAAGTTTAAAAAATACAGGTAGCCGGTCCCCGCTTGCAATCAGCGGGCCGGTGGTAGAAGCACAATGAGCCTGCTCGCAGTCAGCAGCGAGGATAAAATATAATTAAAAAGCAATACCCAGCGCTCAGCGCGAAGCCCTCAGCCCTCTGCCACAGGGCTTTAGACAACGCGCGAGGGGGAGAAGACAAACCTAAATAGACGGTGACGCGGTGGGGGAGGGGTCAGGAGGGCGGGGTGGGCGCCGTGAAGTTTAAAAAATACAGGTAGCCGGTCCCCGCTTGCAATCAGCGGGCCGGTGGTAGAAGCACAATGAGCCTGCTCGCAGTCAGCAGCGAGGATAAAATATAATTAAAAAGCAATACCCAGCGCTCAGCGCGAAGCCCTCAGCCCTCTGCCACAGGGCTTTAGACTACAGGCCCTCAAAGCCATTTATATATGCAGAATAAAGCATTTCCTATTTATTTTTCCAAAATGTCTGTGTCCTCAAAATGGATCTCAGGCTAACTGTCATTCATGTGTACTATGTGATATAAGGAGACATTGATGTCAGCCTGGTGTGAATTGCATATGGTCCATGGAGTACGGGCACTTTATCAGTATGTATCCTAGATTTTTTAGCCTACTTTGGCTAGATGTCCATGTTAACATTGGTTTTGTCTATGACTGTGCCATAAAGCCACAGAGCTTTGTATTGGAGACACAATTTCACAGGTTTCATGGTTTCAGATGTCAACATAGTGCAAGTGCGGCAAAGTACAACAGTTTAGGAGAAGCATGCTATATATGTTTCTTATGTGCAGAAATACACCAGTCTCATCAATACACCTGAGTACAACTAGAGTTTGACTTCATGGTAGCGACTTTGGACACACCCATGTACACAAAGTAATGGTACAAATGTTGATTGTGACTTGATGGTGGTGGACCCATGTCTGTGTCTTCTTTAGATCTGTTAGACTAGTGGCAATTACAACCTTGCTACAGGTGGCATGCCACTGTAGGCAAATTCCCTTTATGGCTGTGTATTCATCTGATACATTTCCTGAGCCCATGGTGAGTGTACGGTGAGCAGTATTCTCACAGTTTTCCAACCCTGTTGCCTCCAAGGACTCCATTTTCTACAGATTTTAGCATTCGGCAAAGTGTCTGTGGTCTTATTAGACCAGTGTGTTCTGTTTGTTTGTTTGTTTATAAAGTTTTATATAGCGCGAACTTGATCCCGAAGGATATCAGAGCGCTTTACAATTTGAGGCAAAGGTTACAAATCACAACATTAGTCTAACATGGGGAATCTAATGGGCATTGAGTCAACCAGAACAAACATAACAGCTCAATATAACCTCAGTGCATGAGTAGGAATGGGCTATGCGATGGAGCATAGAGAGAAAAGGGGAGTACATACAATAATCATATACAGGAATAATAACCAGTACCCAAAACAATAATCGAAACGAGTCAAATGGGGAGTTTAAAAGGCATTGAATCAAATGTTTAACATCTAACAGATCATTTATACACCTGGGTGAACGAGGTATGTGCTAGACGATGGAGCATAATGACTTAAGGGGAGCAAAATTCAATAATCATGTACAGGAATAATAACCAAACCAAAAATAATGATCATATACAAGAATAATAACTGATACTATAGTATGTCCGATGTGCTTAGAACTAGATTCTGGACACTCAAAATTCATGCCCTTTATCTCTCAGCACTCCCATCTTATGTTTTGTTTCCTTCTATCTTTTCTTTATATGTTATTTCTTCCCTAGGGTATATGGGAAAGGAAGTTTTTCTCTATATTGTTTTTTTTTGTTTTTTTTAACGTACTTTATTGCAGATCACACTTATCACACAGCTTTTTGTGCCTACAACCCTGAGGCCGGCAGCGTAAGTAGACATCATATCTTGCGCCGCTTTCCCTCACATCAGAAAGAAAGAGTTTCACGTCGCACCACTGGTCCGAAGGTCCGAGCCCCCTTGTTCCAGCCAATCTACAAATGGCCCCCAGAAATCCAGAGGTCTCGATCTACGGGGCAACAGGTCCCAATAGTTGAACAATTGAGTTTTGCAATACGCAGCTGCATTTATCCATCTTGCAACTATGGGCCGGTGAGTTTTTTTCCAATGTATTGCTACCTGGCGTTTTGCAAGCAAAAGTAACATAGACGTTAGTTTACGGGAGCCTTTCGGAATGTCTAACATAAACCCTAGTAGTGCTACCAGTGGAGTAGTCTGTAGCTGACTATCAACAATGTTACTAATATGTCTGAAGATATCCGACCAATAGTGTGCCACTGGACCACAAGACCAAGCCAAATGTACAAATGTGGAGTCCTGAGCTCCACATCTCCAGTATCTTGTGTCTGATTGCACACCCATGCGATGTAATTGTACTGGTGTGCGGTATACTTTGTGTAGAAAATTAAAATGTGTGAGACGTAATCTATAGTTCGGTGAGAGGTGTTCTAATTGTGAACAGCAGAAGAGCAATTGTTTTTCAGTGATAGTGAGACCCGTTTCGAACTCCCACTCTGTCCTTGATGTACTAACAGTTATGTAAATGTAAATGTAGTATACTTGTAAAGCGCACAGCTGCCCCAGCAACGGGGCGTCCCGGCGCTGTATAACTCTGGGGAACCCGTCCTGGCTTTCCCTGTGGGATTGTCCCTGCTGGGAGTCCCCAAGGTGGAGCCAGGCATCCCCGGAATTGGTGGGGCCGTTGTGGAGATTAGGCAAGCTAATGCCCAGAGTTGCCGAGTGTGATCCCTGATTAGAGTAAGCACCGAAGCGAGAATTATCAAGTCCGCTGACCAAGGTCCACGACCCTGCCGCGTCGGGAATCGAACCCTGGTCCCGGCCGACTTCTGCTCTCGGGTCTGCTGCCTCTAACCAGTGAGCCACACTACTCCACTTATAGGAGACGTTTCTTGAGTAATAGTGTAAATCTGCGTTATTAGTCTTTGAGGGGATGGATTTGATAAGATATTGTCCAATGCAGGCAGTGAGGGAGGAAAATTTGGGAATTCAGCATACCGTGCCTTGCACGCCGACCTCAGCTAGTAATACAGCAGTGTGGTCGAGACCGAAGGTGGGTGTGGATCGCATAATTGCTGAAGGGACAGAAAAGTACCATCTGGGTATACATCTTGTCCAATTAGTAAATTATGATCTCGCGCTCGTCTAGACGTGGCTTTATCCATTAAAAGCGGTACAAAAGGGGGTGGTGATGGACGGAGCATCTGAACCAATCAAACACTCACACCCAGTCTAAAGATCTGGGTTTAATCCATCACCGTTCTTTAGCCCACTCTGCGTTCTAATATATATGTCAGTCATGCCATCCTGCTTTTGTTTTGGTACATTATATGGATAGCGTGTGTTGTCTGTCCAAGCTTGGATTTCATAGTTACAGGCACAGATCTGTCAAAGTTTAGCACATGATTTGTGTGTAGGATGTAATTTGTGCATGACTGACAATGGGGTCCTTTTGAGCTATGCTTAATGCTCTTCCAGATCACACAGAGCTGAACTAGTAATGCTGTTATGTCCGTCAGTTGGAATGCCCCTTGCTACATGTGGTAAGTGGATTGGACTGTGAGTGCACAGAAGTGTTGTTAGTAGTCTGCTGTGCAAATCTTACAGGAGCAAGTGTCACATCCATGCTCCTATTTGCCACACATGGGAGGAGATGGATTTTAGAATGTGGGGCCTAGCTGCAGATGTGTTATGCAAGGTTAAAGTTGCATGTGCCAAGCTAGCTTACACAAAGATAGAGGTGAGGGAGACTAGTGTACCTGATTTTGAAAAGGAGTGGAGACTCATATTTAATGGGGACAGGACAAATGTAGAGATTGTCAGAGAGTGTAAGGTGGGAGTTACGTTAATAGGCAGTTATTGTGTAGGAGATGTGAATTATCCACATTGTTTCAATGTGAGTGGTTTTACATGCGGGGATGTGAATCAGAGTGTGTGAGCTTGTAAGACTGGTTAAAGCCTGTGCAAGTTATGGTAGGAATAGATAGATGTGACAGGAGTATAACCAGCCAGACGAGGTTGGATTCTGACAGGAGATGAGAGCAGTAGTCTGTGGCACTATGGTGAGGAAATGACTGTAACAGGGCAGTATCAATGAGTGAGGATAGTTGTCAATGTGCATAAGTCAATGGGGGTTTGGAGCATGGAAGTCATATGTGGATGTGACAGGGCCACAGTGAGACAAGGTTAAACTTTTAATTTGTAACGAAGTGGATAAGTGTATGTAAAAGGTATATACCAGTTGTGTAATTTAGGGTACTGTATGGTGAAATGCAAGGTGTTGTCCAGTTGATGTTTGTTGTGTTTGAATCTGTGGATGCATTTGTTTTAGAAATGACGATCCAAAGAACTAAGGGGGTGATTACGATGGTGGGTCCACCATAGTAACAGTGTTTGGGACCGCCCATCAGTTATGCGGTGGTCCCACCACTGCGGTTAGGATGCGCCCGCAATACTGGAGGGCACAACCTGGGCTTTTAACATTGCGGGTGGTGCTATAGGGCGCAGCAGCACACGCAATGTTAAAATTGTGTGCACAGCATTTCCCTGCTCTACGTGGCAGGCACCATGTGGTGCCTGCCACTTGGTGCATGGAAATGAGTGGGGTACCATGGGTAACCTCCAGTGTATCGACACCCCACACATACAAAGGGGGCCCGCAATGGTCCCTGAAACCCAATCCCCACCTGTCTTTTTGCAGCAGAATGACTGCCGCAAACAGACAGGCGGAAAGGGATTCCATAATCCCTTCTGCACTGCCTGCAAGGCACCGCTGCAATGCTGCCCTGTGTCCTGGTTCCGCATGGCGGGCGGAAAAGGACCGCCTTGCAGAACTGTGGCAGACGGACTTTCAGTCTGCCGCAGACACATTGGGATTCCACCGCCATCCTAATTTGGTGGTGGGAATTTCCCGTGTGATGGTGGTAGGACTGGTAGTGTTAGTCCTTCTGCCATCATAATGACCCCCTTAAACAGAGTAGGGTGGTGTCTGGTGATATTCGAATGACTGACGACATTTTCATTGAGCGATGTAAGTGTTTTGTCGAGAGATGTGGTGATGCGTTAAGTGTGCATCTCAGAGTGGGCTGTGATGCTGCACGTTGAGATATGAGTGCAGTCTAAGACATTACTAAGGGTGCATTTGGTGATGAGTGGTCCATTTGACATTTTATCTTTAATACTGCTGAGGAGGTGATGAGTACAGTACATTGTGTGCATGTCATGTATGTGAGAGATGTGTACGTAGTGATGAAGTGTGGTGCTTCTGTGAATGTAGGTGTGGATGTAAGAAGGGCAGCACCAGTGTGAGATTGTAAGAATCAGGTTTGAAGGGTTTAGGAAACGGCTGGAGCTTGTGGGGCAGACATGCTCTTTCAGCTAGCTGAACAATAGGGGGCTTATCATGTGCTTGTGTATGTATGATAGTTTTGAGAGATGAGCATGTAGTTCATGCAGGCCATGAGGTAATGTTGAAATGTACTTACGAGTAGATTATGTGTATGTATGTAGGGAAAAACAGTGGGCAGAGGAAATATTAAGATGTGGGATGTGTTTGCTGCAGCTTGCCAAGGAATGTTCATGACTGATTGTTTTAATGGCTGCTTTGAGTAAACTGGCATATGCAAAACCTAGTGGTATCACAGGACAAGTAGCTTCCACCTAGCCTTACCTTGACTGAGTTGTGTGTGGGCATAAGTGGCGAGTTACCCTTTGTATGTAGTTGTAGTCACTGATTGATCATTCTTGCCTCTGTATACTGCCCTGTTATGGCAGTAATGATTGCTCGTAATGTGTAATGTCATGATGGTGGAACATTGGATGGCAGTCCATTGTTTGAGGGAGATAGACCCCTCAAGTGAAAAGTCAAGGATGTGTGTTGTTGTGCCACCTAGGGTGAGACTACTCCAGAAACCCACCCCAGAAGACTAAACACGCATGGGTATTTAATGGGATTCTGACTTTCAATGACCGAGGTATGGAAACACCAAGGGAAATGGACTCATTGTGATGATATCTCTGGTTGTGCTGATGAAAACACATTGCACTTTAAGCAAACACACATGTGACACTGGAACAGTACACCCAGTTCCATAAGTGTTTGCATTGTAAATATTTATGAACCTCTAATCTGCTTCGGCAAGGGTAGCCCTTGTGTGTGTTCATAAGGGCTCCCATTTTGCCCATTAAGCACTGCCATAGAGCCAAGGGGCAAATTGTCTTTGTTGGAGGTCTCCTGGACTTTTTCGTCATCTTTGAGACAGTGTTTCAGTGCCAAATGTGGACAAAGCAGACTTCATTCTGCACATATCCCTCATCCTCACAAGGTGTACCTATATCCCCTGACTTGAGGATGGCTGTGTCAATTGTGTTGGAGAGCCACAGATTGAGCCACCCCTCAGCATCCTCACCTGTGCTGGCAGCTTATCTTACACAATAGGCAGTGCATTAGACTCTCCAACACTGTTGGTGGATCCTACGTCCTGAGAGTAATGCCTACTCCTACTACTCTGCAGGACACAATCTGCACATTCAAAGTGGGATTATTATTTTGCAGTACACACTACAGCCTGAGGACGTAGATGCTGAACCACTGTGAATGACATTCCTCAAAGATGCCTGTATACACATACAGATTTGGTGTTGTGTGCAGTGCCTCCTGTCCACACATGGTGACTGTATCCTACATTGTTGTTGGCCCTTGCTTCTTTTAAAATCCAGAAGGATTTTGTCAATTTTGTCCACAACTATTTCAATGACGACGGTGACACACAGGGTCGGACTGGCTACCGGGCGTTTTGGTGTGCTGCCTAGCTGGGGACTTATTTCGTTGAAGGGGACCTGCGTGTGCATAAAAACCCTTAGTTTTGCTTTGTTTATTTAGAAGCACACGCAGGTCACCATCAGGAAAGTCAGCCCCACCGCAGTGAAATCAGCCTCCAACTTGGCAGCACACCAAAACGCCCGGGAGCCAGTCCGGTCCTGCTGACACAACCACTTCTAGGTTGTTGTGATGGGAGACACTGAAACCAGTCCTGAGTGGCTGGTTCTGTGGTCTTGTGTGTTGTTTTGGCCAATATCCTCTGGGATTTACGGTAGACAGAGGGATGACAAATTCATACTTTTGTGAGTACATAGGAGTTCTGTTGCCCTGTGATGTTTCAGTGTGTGCTGTTGTGGACTCATGCATTCACTTTGTGATAGATTGTGTCGGGACAGGTAGACAGATGTGACCACTAAACTGTCTTGACGACCAGCAGGGAAGATGTAATGCATCTGAAACCCTTCATCCCCTAAATGCTGCCACACAGGGAGTAAAACAAGCTGATCCCTGCCCTGATAGAAAGCGTCTCGGGGAAAAGGGGCAGTGGATAAAACAAATAACACAGCTGGGCTCACAGGAATGCTGGTTGGACCTCTTCGTGATAACTGTACTTCAGAACCCAAAAGGACAAATCACTGACAAAATATCGATGGACAAAATATTGTTTTCCCAAAATAACGGAACATAAATATCCATGTCAAAAATATCGATATCCTATTTACATAATGGTAAGTACAAAAATATTGAAAAAATATATAGTTGTTAAAAATATCAAAGTTGAAAATCTGTTTTTTTAAATGTATAAAAAATAATGTAAAATAAAGTACATAATACATATAATTTCTTTTTTAGAATTATAATTTTTTTAACAGTTATCAGTAATAAATTAAATGTAAAAATAAATTAAACATACATATAATAAAATGTAATATATATTTACCTAATCAAAATTAATAAATAAGTATTTTAATAAAATATAAAATGTTAGAAATATATTACAATTTATACATAGATATATATATTTCTCTTTGATGATCCCTCTCACGGATCGTAATTGAGGCGCACACCGGGAGATGTATCTTTTCAGAAATATATTTGCCACAAACAAAACAAACACCCAACAGACGTGTTTGGTACAAGCCTTTGTCAATGTTGGTGGGGTCCACATTCGTGTTAATTTTTAAACAAAACTTTTAGTTCATCAACATAGAAAGGGGAAGCAGTTCATTTCTGTCATAGAAAGCAAGGAGGGATTCGCAATACCACATGATTACATTTCTCACGGCGGCCATCTTGTAATGTATTATTATATCATACATTTCAAATTCATCTGTGTTGTTTTATATGCCCCTTCCTTTGCACATTTAACACATACCTCATTATATTTTCCTGTACAAAAATATACATAATCTATATACAGTTATTATCTCTCCATATACATATATATATGTACAATTATACAAGTATATACAAGATCTCGCCCTGAATGGGCAGGAATGACATTTGTATTGGGAACTTTACTGCCATCTTCAGATATTTTAATTCCGCCTTGTATTGGCATACTATCTCTATGATTGTTCTTAGGTGAGATCTCTCCTTATCCGGATCCTTGTGCTCCAAGCACCTATTCCGCCCTGAATGAGCATTAGTTCCTATCCCACCTATCGTTCCCCCTGTGCATGGGACACTTCAAACACCCCAAATGTCAGAAATGGCCACCTATATTCTCAGTGTAATACCGCAAATCTTACTACTACAAATTAGCAAGTACTGATTTTCTGTGTAGTTTCTCAGCAGCTCTCTTTACTGTTCTCATTAAATGTGTACCCAGAGTTCCTCCTCAATATTTAATCCAGAGGGACTCTTGGTTTGCATCTCGATTAAGCATGGGCGGATTTTGCGGATCCACGATTCGCGGATTCAGCGGATTCACGGATCGTGGATCCGCAAAATCCGCGGATTCAGCGGATTTGCGGATTTGGGGGCGGGGCTTCCTCGAGCGTGTGGGCGGGGCCAAACGGACGGGGCTTCCACGCGAGCGCACATGCCTCTTGTGTGTCTAAAAGGTCAGAGACCGATCAGAGCAGCAGATTAAGAGACAGAAGCCCCTGGTCACAGGAACAGCACGGGGGTTGCGCTCGTAAAAGTCAAAGATGCCCAGCCTCCCAACGCTCACGTTTTTTTTTGGGCTGCTGAATGAGTCACTGCATTTGCGCTTCAACTAGTTCCAGCGACCAAGTGTGTGTCACTATGCAATCGCGCCGAAGTGCGCAGGGGTCCCTTGAGTGAAATGTCCATCATAGTGGGTAAATGGCGGGAAGACGGTGCACACCTCGAGTGTGTGGGCGGGGCCAAACGGACGGGGCGTCCATGCGAGCATTACTCTTGTGTGTATAAAAGGTCAGAGACCGATCAGAGCAGCAGATTAATTATTTAATTGTGCCAGGACCGTCGTGCCCGAATGAACCCTGCCCTTCATATTTATTCAAGAAGACACCACTGTTGAAGTAATTTACGATGGCGCCGGCAAGCTGCCAGCGCCATCCTGCAAAAGTTACTTAATTAGCTTCAACAGGAAGCTCCAACTGCTAAAATAAAGCAGGCGCTCGAGCCCCTGCTGTATCTTATCTGTTAGAGCTTCCTGTTGAAGCTAATTAAGTAACTATTGCAGGATGGGCGCTGGCAGCTTGCCGGCGCCATCGTTAATTAGGCGCGCTTGAACTTTTGACCGCAAAATCCGCTCCGATCGCGGATTGCGGATTTTCGGCAAATCCGCGAGAGTTCGCGGATCGCGGATTTGCCGAAAATCCGCAAAATCCGCGATCGGAGCGGATTTTGCGCTCATGCTTAATCTCGATTATATATATTTTGATTCTAACTTCCTTAGCCTTTCTACTGTGTCATCATACCTTTCATCCTTTTGGATGTGGTCCAGGTTCTGATTGGATTTGTGGTGTTCCTGAAAGTGGCGGGCCACTGGGTATGTCACATCTCGATTTTCACTGGCACACATGTGCTCGAGAACTCTCTTTTTCCTGGGATGGATGGTACTCCCTATAAAGCTGAGTTTGCATAGGCAGGACAAACAATATACAGCAACCTCTGTATTGCAATTCATCAGATTGTTAATTTCTTTTTACTGTTCTGCCCAGGATGGAAAAATCTTTGACCTTTTTACCATTCTTACGGGCCTTGCAGTTCATACATGGATCGAATCCTGTGAATACATCTTTTTTTTGTTTTTTTTTGTAAAGTGACTCCTTACAAGAGGATCTTTCAGTGCCGGACCCCTCCTATAGGTTATCAAGGGATTCTTTGAAATATGTAGTCCTACGACTAAATCTGTATTTAGTACCCTCCAATTTTGTTGCAAGATTTGAACAATCTCCGACGATTGGGCTGAGTAGTCTGTTATCATCCGTACTTCATTTTTGTTCTCTATTTTTTCGTCTTGGGTTTCTCTCTCTCATTATCAGATTTTGTTTTTCCAACTGTTCTCCTTTCCTCTCTGCCCATTTTAATACTTCTCCTTTGTATCCTCTCTCCCTGAGTCTGTTGAATGATTCCTCTTTCGATTTCAGAAACTCCTTGTCAGTTGTACAGTGTCTTCTTATCCTAACAAGTTCCCCATAGGGTACCCCCTTAATTACACTGTCAAGAGGCAAACTTTCCGTTGGCTTACGATATAGTGTTGTCTGAATCTTATCATCTTCAATGTAAACAAGTAAGTCTAACTAGGGTTCCTGAGTTTCACTAATACACTCTGTGAAAGTCAAATTTCATTCATTGTCATTGAGGGCCGCCACATAGATTTCCACCTCCTCTCGTGTTCTTTTCCAAATGATGAAGAGGTCATCTATATAGCGGATCCACAGTACAATGTTGTCTAGCCATTTCTCTTTGTCCCCTGCCCAGGCCACATGCTTCTCCCACCAGCCCACGAATAAATTTGCATAGCTGGGGGCAAAGGACGTGCCCATCGCAGTTCCCTGCTCCTTAAGACAAATATTGTTTTGCAAACAGAATGATGTAAATTCCATAATCATTAAATTGTGTTCATAATATTTCGCATTACACTTTTTCCAGAAGAACTCAATTGCCCTTGTCGTGATGTATGCTTATATAAAGACTTGTTTTGTCTAATGTTACTAGCAACATGTCTGATTCCCATTAGATACCTGAGATAATACGCAAAAACTCCTTAGTATCTTTTATATAGGAGCTCAGGTCTCGGACTAGTAGATTAAAAAAACAATCAATGTATATGGAAGCATTTTCCAACAGACTGTTCAACGAGGACACGATTGGTCTGCCTGATGGATTCTTATTGCATTTATGCACTTTTGGCAAGTCATAAAAAGTGGGGATTTCTAGTGCTTCACAAAGAATAAATCTGTAGTCCACATTTTTCAATATACCTTTGTCATGCCATTTTTCTAGGATAGTGTGGAATTCACTTATACTGTTTTCATATACAGGTCGAGTGACTATCCTGTAACATTCCTTATTTGAAAGTTGTCTCTGCGCTTCTTTTGGGTACTGTTTTCTGTCCATCAGTACGATATTCCCTCCCTTAACCGAGGGTTTTATAATCAGGTCATCATCGTTCTTAAGGTCCATGATTGCTTTACATTGGGTTTTCGTAATGTTTTCTTTACCTAAATCTGGACCTCTGCCTTGTAGTTTTTTCAAATCACTTATTTTTTTTAATATATATTTTTATTGAGAGTTCATAAAAACAAGATCAATATTAGAGAATACATTTGTAAAAGCTTTAGTACAGTACATGGCATATAAATAAGTAGTCGGCATTCAAGTAACCACAGCATTATTATAAAGTGCGAAGAATAATTATAAAGTGCAAAAGTGCATGAAAGTGCATATGAGCAGACTGGTGATTATGAAGATATATTTTACAATTCAAACACACTCCAAAACTTTTCATATTTTTTAAGCGCCCCTGATCTGAGCGCATATTTTCTTTCCCTGCACTGGATTCGTAATAATTTAGCCTTCCATGCCTGAAAGGTCGGTACTTGGTTTGTTTTCCAGGACTACAGCACTAGCGATTTAGCTATTAAATAAGCAATAAAAAGAAATTCATCGTATTGGGTGTTGGTCGCTGAACAGCCGAGAACAGGGATTAAATCGTTGAATATTATAGAAGCTTTAAGCACAAGGGAGAGGTATTTTTCAATTTCCTTCCAGAGTGGCTGTTTTTTAGAACATTCCCAGACAATGTGTTTCCAATTCCCTTTTTCTTCACAATGAAAACATTTATTGGCAACTAGGGGGAAGATATTGTGGAGATAAGAGGGAGTTCTGTAAATCAGCCATTTATTAAAAAATTGCATGCGTTTAAAATTAGCGCCGCGGAAGATTATTTTGTTGAATTTATTTATTTTATCCCATACTTGTTGATTGATTTCAGTATCCTCCCTCTTTTTTCACCTCTCGATAATCTTTCTAGAGGATGCCTCCTTCTTGTCCTCTTTTGGTATTTTAATCCAATTATTCATCTTTTTTAGAGTTTTATTATTCAACGCTGTGGAGATTGTTTCCTTGGAATAAATATTTCCTATCCTTTCCATGAGTATTGGATTCAGCATGATAAAAGACCATTTCAAGATGGAATGATAATGATTCACCTGGCTGGATATTTGATCCCATGACTTCCACTTGTTACCGACCAGGAAGTCCTCAATTTTCTCAAAGCCATTGTCTTTCAAGAGATTTATTATTTTACTATCCATACATCCCTCTTCCCCTAGATTGACGTTGTTCAAGTCCGTTGTGGTACTTATTTTAGGGATAGTGATATTTCAAAAACTGGATTTTCTGTCTAAAAATCCACTGAAGGGACTTGTAGCGGATTTTCTTTGGATCTTTACTGGCTCTAATTGGATTGATTATTTTTACCTCTGAGAGCATCTTCTTCATAAAAAAAATTGTCTGCCTCATTGATGTTTAAAAAGAAAAACCTAAAACTGTGGTGAGCGAAGGACGCAGAATAATAATCTCTGATATTTGGAAGGGATAGCCCTCCTTGTGCAGATGGAAGGTATAAAGTGCTGAGTGCGAGCCTAGGGGTCTTTTTGGCCCAAAGAAATGAGGAAATCAGGGCATGGATTTTTTTTAAAAAGGAGACCTGTATAACGCAAGGTGCTGCATTGAATAGAAAATTAAAAAGAGGTAAAATCGACATTCGTATCAATGCTGTTTGGCCCATTATAGATAGGGGTAATAAGTTTCAACGTTCTAAAAGAGACTCAACCTTTTTTAGCAGCGGTGAATAATTAAGTGAGAATAAGTCATCTAAATTGTCCGATATAAATATTCCCCTTATATCTCTTCGGCGTTGAGTTGTAAATTTGCTTAAATTCTGGTATTAAAGTGTCTACAGTGCAGTTTAATAAAATAATTTCCGTCTTGTTAACATTAAATTTATAACCCCCTAATTTTTGAAAGTCAGAGAATATTTTTAAGATTTTCGTTTGACTTAGGGGGTTAGCATCCAGAAAAAGGGCAATATCATCAGCGTACAATTTTATATTAGTCATTCCAGCTACCGGGACTGTATTAGTTTGTGTATTCCTAATCACAATCGCTAGAGGTTCAATAAATAGTGCAAATAATATTGGCGACAGGAGACAACCTTGTCGAGTACCTCTAGTGACCTGACATGTCCCAATATTAGAACTGTTGATGATAATCTGTGCCCTAGAGTTCGATTATAGTTGTTTTAAAAGAGAGATAAAAACATTCGGAAAACTAAAACTGTTCAAAATAGCAAAAAGGCAGTCCCAAGACACTAGATTGAAGGCTTTCTCCGCATCTAGGAACCAGATTTGGGCCTTCACTTTATTAGTTTTAAAAAAATCTAGTGCCTCCAATATGAACTTTGTATTTGTATGAAGGTGCCTGCCTGCAATAAAACCGCACTGATCATTAGCTACCAGACCTCCCATAATTTTATTCAGTCGGTTTGCTAAAAGCTTTGTAAAAAATGTATAGTCTTTGTTTAGTAGACTAATAGGTCGGTATGAATTTATATTCTCCCTGTCCTTTCCTTTTTTTAGAATACTAACCACCACAGCTGAATGGAAAGAGTCTGGGGGGGATCCTCCTTGGAGTAAATAATTTACTAATATTAAAAGTTCTTTGCGTAATCTTCCTCTGAATTTGTTAAAAAATTCAATCGGCCGACCATCGTCTCCGTTGGCCTTACCATTAGGGAGGGAGCTGATCACCTCTTCCAAATGAGACTCTGAGAAAGTCCCAGTCAAGTATTTCTTGTCTTCATCATCTAATTTGGGAATTGTAAGTTGGTCTAAAAACTTCCCTATTGAATCAGATGGGGCCTCTTCTGTTATTTAGTAGATTCCCTCATAATGTTTCAGAAACCACTCACCAATTGTGGCTTTTGTCTTGGCGTGTATTTTAGTGGTCGGGTCAGTTAATTGATCTATTCTGTTGCGAGCCTGTTTTTCTTTGGCTTGCCAAGCCAAGAGCTTCCCTGTTTACTCGCTCTCCTCTTACGTCCTCTGAGCGTAAAAATTGCTATTAGTTTCGCCCAGGACGTAATAGCAGTCCCTCATCCTATCCTTAGCCTCGGAGAGTTTTTGCCTAGAGTATGCTGATCTGACCCTGTAGTGTTCTTGGGTTGCCTCTGTTAGATCTGTTTGTAATTTAGATTTCTCCTCCTTTCTTGCCTTATATTTTGGTATATCTTTAGATGTAATTAACCCCCGTAGAGTGGCCTTGAATGCATCCCAAGTCGTGTTTAGTGGGGCTGTACCTCTATTTCGTGAAAAGAATTCCTCAATGAATTCTTAAATTTCTGCACACCATTGAGGAACTAGGAGGTTGGATTTATTGAAAAACCATTGTTTTATGGGGCTTATGTCTTGTGGTCCCAGATTTATCTCCATGGAGACTGCGGCATGGCCCGAGAAGGCGTTAGGTAGATGAACATAATTATATAGCTTTAACTCATGGGAGGTTAGGAAAAAATCTAATCTTGAGGCAGAATTGTACTTTGCCGAAAAACATGAGTATTCTCGTTTGAGAGGATTATTATCCCGCCAATAATCCATGATGTCAAGGTCTAGTTTGCAACTTTGAATTGCCAAAGCAGATTGCGGTTTATTCTGACGGCGATCTATTTTGGACGAGTCCAATACAATATTTTGCAAAAAATTAAAATCGCCTCCCCAAACTATTAGCCCGGGAAGGTCTGTTATAGCATTCTTTAACTGTAGAATTGGTTGGAAATCATCTAAGATGGGGGCGTAGATTGTAGCACGAATTATGTTTACGTTGTTTAATTTACAGTGAGCAACTGCCCATCTGCCTCTGGGGTCTGTGGCTGTACCTGCCAGAGTGAAGCCTAGATGTTTTCCTATCAATATACATGCTCCTCTCTGTGTCAGTCCAGCTGAAGAGGATATAATGTGACCAACCCAGCTCTTAAATATTTTATCTACGTCAACTTTATCTCTATGATGGGTCTCTTGTAAATATATAATGTCAGGGTTTAGATTTTTTAACCAACATTCGATGGTTTTTTTTTTACGAACGTTGTTCAGACCATTTACATTAAAAGAGATAAACATCAGAATGCTAATTGTTTTTTAAGAAGGCAATGGTTTAAAAACATGCTTAAGAATGACTATGGTTAATACATATACAAGAAAGGTTTTAAAACTCAGCCTATACCCATGGGTATTAAGCACAATAATTGTATAATAATAAATTTGTATAAAAACAGAAACGCTCTTTGTGAAAATTATGCAAGTATGAAAAAGGAAAAACCCTCTCTCTATGCAGATTAGCGAATGGGCAAGACAGTTGTGCATGATAGCAAACCCTTTCCTTGTACAAAAAAAACCAATAAATACTACAGTTATTATAACATTATAGAGAGTGAACAATAGAATTGTGTGATATCGAAACCTCTCCTTGTAAAATAAAACTCTCTATGTGCAAATAGGCAAGTGAATAGTACAGTAAATAAATATCAAAGACCTCTCTTTGTGCAAATAGGCAAATAGGTAAAGGCTCATTGTATATCAATTGGCAGATACTCAGTGCAAATGTAATAGCAGCAGATATATAGTAGCAGCAGACCTTTACTTTGTGCAAAATAGACAAATGAGCAGTGCAAACAATAATAGCAGCAAACCCTTTCTTTGTGCAAACTAAGCAGATGAACAGCGTACATGTTAATAGCAGCAGTCTAAATCCTTCCATTTGCATAAATGCAAAAGCGTGAAAAACAGGGGCCTCGACCATTCCCCTTTTGCGTAGATATCGAATCTTAAATTTGACCTTGTCTATATTAGAGCTATATTAAAGACGAATAGTCTTGTCTATGCCATATCTGTGCTGATATTGATAATAAAGCAAACAATTCTTCAATATATGAACTCTCATTTTTCCCCTTGCGACACCTCCCTACACCTGCCCCCCTGACCACCCCTCCTCCCCCCTAGAGTGGACGGTATCCCCCCGTGTTCCACTTCCGTCCTTCTCTTGTGTTTCTTCTTTTTGGATGCCATTGCATTGCATCCTTGTGTGCTTCCTGTCATCGCCTTAGCCCCGCCTTACAAATCAAAATAGAGATCAATTATAAACTATACTCCTAAACCTACTAGAAAATACAAAGCAGAATGGAGATCAGCTATAGGCTATACTCCTAATCCTTCTAGCAAGGTCTGGGCTTCGTGTACAATTGTAAAGATAAAGAACTTCCCTTTGGCCAATACTTTGAGTTTTGTCTGCTGCACAATCATAGCTTGGGCTCCCTTGCTTTTGAAAGAGTCTATCATTTTGACAAAGTCCCTGCGTCTGTGAGCAGAAGCCGCCGACATATCTGAAAAAAATCGAAAATTATTTACACCTCCCGCGTTGAATGATTTCTTGGAGTGTGCAGTGTTTAAAATTCCCTCCTTCACCCGGAAATCGGAAAAATTAAGCAAAATCGTGCGCGGATATTTCAAATTATTGGGTTTATATGCCGGGACTCTGTGTGCCCTAGTAATTGTTAAATCCCATTGGAGCTCGGGTATGGCTTTTTTCAAAAGGGACTCTGACCACTTGACTACGTCCTTATCTTCCAATCCCTCAGGTATGCCTACCAGCCGTAGGTTTGACCTCCGGTTATAGTTTTCAAGGTACTGCATTTTTTCTACTAATTGGGCTCTTTCACTATTGGCCACCAACAGGTATTTCTGTATTGTTGATAGTGAATCCTCCAAGGATGAAATCCGAGTTTCAACTTCGGTGACCTTTAAAGGAAGATTCCCAAAACATTCTTCCATTTTCGTGAGCCTACTGTGCAGCTGTGTGATCTCCTGTGCCTGGGAATGTTTAAAATCTCTTAACTCCTGGAGGATGGTTCCAAGCAAAAATTCAATGGAGTTCGTTTTTGTAGTATTTGGAAGGGAAAATAACCCATCCTCTTGGGATACCCGAGATGCCTGCAGGCTTAGCTCTTGACTAGGAGTTTTCATGATATGCTTGTGACTTTGGCTGTTATCTGGAGCCGATGTTGTAGGTGCTATGGGAGCGGCAGAAATTATTTCTTCAAAGTCCTCCTGGTCTGCCCCTACTAATGGTGCTGTCTCCGGTAACTCAGGCGTTATGGAGCTGGTTAACACCCCTCCAGCACTCAAGTCTTCTTGCACCAGCATGCCATTTTTCCCTTCCCGATTCGTCCCCCCCCACGCATTGGGGTACTTGAAAGTTGCCCCTGTTGGAGGAGGGGTTTTGAGAAAAGGGGGTACTGTTTTAGTTGGTTCCCAGTTCCCAGTTCCATGGGCTAAAGGTGTTTTGTTAACTGCTGTGCCCATCTGGCCCATCTTATCTCCTTTATTTTTCCCCTCCATATCCACCTCGCCTTTCTCGCCTTTCTCGCCTTTCTCACCCTTCCCAGCGCCTTTCTCAGCAGCGACTGTCGGGCTCGATTCTGTTGCCCTCCTCCTGGTCATCTTCAATGTCCTCACCATTTTCTTCATCTTGTTCTCTCAGAACATTATATTTGTTTCTGCCTAGTTGCATCTCTGCGGCCTTCTGTCTCAGGGCGTTCTTTTGCTGGGTTTTTCGTTTATTTTTTCTTTCCCCTTTAGCTATAGGCGGGGTTTTATTGATCGATTTCAGCAATTCCTTTACCTGCTCCTGCTCCTGCTTGGCCTGCTTGCCCCTTACTCTTGATGACATAGTTGGGTAGCAATTGTGTGGTAAATTCTACTTTACTGGGCGCCTATCTTGGGCCGCGATTGCTAAACATAACGCTTGGCAGAGGCTTTTTTGTCGGGGGTGAGTAAGTGGGTGTAGAATCTCAATCCCAGAACCCTCTGGACGCTGTGATCCCCCCCGCTCAGCTGCCGCTTGGTGACTGTGTAGGCGGCGGCAAGGAGGACCAATCCAATCCGACACCACAGGCACCCTGTGCACCGCCGTGCTCGCAGGACTGGAATCGACAGTGGAGGAACAGAGTTCACAACAAGGCACGCTGTCAGAGTGTAAAAATCAGCAACAGGGCGATAGAACTTGGAGAGGGCTCCGTGGTCGAAGGGAGAGATGAGTTAAGGGAATTTGGGTGCTCCACAGTAATGTACAGAGCTGTGGCAAATGCTCAATGTTTATGGTTCACGCTGCCACGGGAGGATGGAGAACCAGGAAAGCAGGACATGGGCTCAGGCACTGGGAAAGTAGTGAGTAGAAATCTTTGTGTGGAGGCAAATAAGCGGGGCAGGGCGAAGCCCTCGGTACCTCCTCAAACTTGTTCAGGCTTTGGACCGTCTTTCCCGTCCTCCCGCCCAAGCATCGTCTCGTTGTCCCGCAGAACCCTGCAGAACCCTGCAGACTAATCGAGTCGGGTCGCGGCAACTTGGTAGAAGGCTGGTAGAAGGCTGGTAGAGTACAGCGTTAGGTAAACCGCTAAACAGCGAAACGGAGCGCCAGTGTCTCAGTCGTCTCAGCCGGCATTACCTCCATGGGCGGGGCCTCAGCGTAACAGGAAGCACAACGGCGGCGTGCGTGGATCACGTCAGCCGTCCATCAGATCAAATCACTTATGATTAAATCATGAAAGTTGTCAATTGTGTCATAGGCAGTTTGGGGAATAAATCGTGATTTAAGTTTGATATTACTAAAGGCACCTACTTGTGTTATTCCTGCTTCTTCCAGTGTCCTCATTATGTCAACTTGTCTTATCATTGTGCCTTTATATTCCAGTTCCCGCAATAGTTGTACTGTCTCAATGTCTGTACCAGTGGTGATTTCAACTCCTGATTGAGCCCCTTCAGTTACGAGTTGTGGTTTTGTTGGATGTAGGAGATGCATTTTCATCAATTTTATTTTTCTTACATATTTGTACAGATCAATGCGCATGTTTGCATAGTCAAATTGTGCTGTGGGGCAAAAAGAGAGTCCCAATTCATACGTTTGTTTCCTCTTATGTCAACAGTCTTTTTGATAAATTTACAATTGTTTGTTTCCTTGTTATTTCCTCTTTCCCCCATGTTTGCTCCTTGTCACCATGTAGTCCTTGTTGTTGTGCGGCCTCCCAAAAAAAAATAAAAAACTATTTCCACTCCAGCAAGGGCAACAGTAGGGAAAGTGTTAGATAGTGTAGCGGTAAAAATTACTATTCCCACTCCAGGGAGTGCACAGTAGGGAAAGTGTTGGATAGTGCAGGGGAATAATTAACTGTTCCGACTCCAATAAATGCAACAGTAGGGAAAGTGTTGGATAGCCGAGGGCAATAATTTACTATTCCCCTCCAGTGAGTGCACCAGTAGGGAAAGTATTGGATAGTGAAGGGGAAAAAATTACTATTCCCACTCCAGCGAGTGCAACAGTAGGAAAAGTGTTGGATAGCGTAGGCATAAAACTACTATTCCCACTCCAGGGAGTGCAACAGTAGGGAAAATGTTGGATAGCGGAGAGATAAAAATTACTATTCCCACTCCAGCAAGTGCAACAGTAGGGAAAGTGTTGGATAACCGAGGGGATTGCGATTCCCAATGGGTTTGCAAAATGTGAGGCTCATGAATATTAATGAGCCACTCGCAATTTGTGACACCATTGGGAATGACTGGCCCTCCCAGGGATGGTGGCCTGCTGGGCTCAACAGACCTCCACGTCTGAGACCGCTTGTCAATAAAGCAGTGTTTTTTTTTTTAATGCTGCACCTTTTCCTTAAAGGAAAACGGGAAGCATTTAGAAAAAAAAAAGTTTTTGTTTCATTTTTTAAGAGTAGGTAGTGGTCCCTAGCACCACTGCCTTCCTCTAAAAAATATGTTTCTCTGCATTCACAAAGGGGAAGGGGTTCCCTTGGAACTCCTCCTTTGTGACTCCATTAAAACCCTCTTGAAGAGGGCCATACATTTGAGTGTTTTGCGACCGCAATTGTGCTTGCAAAACATTCATACATGGCTAGAGACTAGCTATTAGGAAGGGAACGCCCCTTTCAAATAACGAGTCAGGGGTCACAATTTTTTGCGACTTGCAAAATGGTGTCTGTGCATGGCCCACAGTGATTTAGCAAGCGCAAAAGGGTCACTCGTACATCTGGCCCTAAATTCCTATAGGGCTGATAACGAAGCAAACCACTACTCAAATGTCAGAACACGCCATTCCGGGTAATGCAATTTCCAGTCAGTGCAGATTTGAGTAATATCATTTTTAGCTTTGGTCGCACTTTTGTGAAACAGACCATATATTATCATTCTTTAGGATATGTAAGCCCACCCGCACTAAATTTGAGCAGGTGCTAACGCAGCACTTTTTTGTCACTGCACTCGTGGGCCTTTACAATGATAAGAAAATTTGACTTGTCTTTGTGTGAGCGTCCTCCCAAAAGCTGTATTAGGAAGGGCCCATAAACTCAGCATAATGAGCTAACAGTTCTGCAAAAAAAAAAAAAAAACACATATCATATCACACGCACAGACCCTGCAAAGGCATCAAGCCAACATTTTACACCGTGCTTGGATCACTCTTAAGCTTTTAAACGTTCAGAGCCCTTTCTGTTGAAATGAGAGTTATTTTATACACATTTAGATGATGATGCTATTACTTGCTTTCTCCTACATTTTCCTCTTGCTGGCACTTAAAAAAAACAACTAAAAACACATTAAAATGATGGCAAGCCATCTTCGTATTGCTTTGTAAATCTGCCCATGCGAACTTGGGAAATGGCAATTTGCATAAAGGTGAACAACCTTATGAATGAAAATGTCAGCTTTTACTAACCCACATAATTTCTCGCTTGCAGTTAATGTGACTTTTCTATGACGACCTTTTGTATATTGACTTGCTTAGTTTGCTCTGTGATGATAAGGCTTAGAAAATGAATACACTTGTCTTTTGTCACCCTAAAAAATCGAAGTTACTGTTGATTTTCCATAGTATGGCTTGCATTTTTCCGCTATGATTGATTGCATGTTAAAAGAATGCAGAACACTATTTCATGATTGATTGGTTCCTCTAGCTTTTTCCAGTTTTTATTAGCAGAGCAAACACGAATTAATCGTCATTATCACTAATGCGTGCCTAATTTAAAGTAGCACGTATATTTAGGGGCTGATTTACAAACCCCTTGCGCCACTTTTGCGTCACTTTTCCATGTTAAAAGTGACGCAAAAGTGGCGCAAGGGGCTTGTAAATCTGCCCCTTAGTGTTCAGTAATGTTTTTACTCGCCAATTTCAGAGGCGTTTTTTTTTAAATAAAATTTTAACCACCAGATTAGCATTGTATTCACAAATGCGATGATGTGTGTATTTTTCTTTTATCAACAGTTAGCATTAGCAAGAACCAGATCACTTATACCACACTGGTGCTGGTCAATTTTCCATTGCTTTCAGAAACCTTTGAACGAAATCTCCAACGTTTGCACTATCCAACTGGTAAAAACATTGTCATGTTTGCTTTGTTGGTTATCCCAGTGTATGTTTTGCTATCAATGTTCATGATACTGATGCGAAAAAATCCCCAAACCAGTGCAAAATTGGCCGGCCGTAGTTTAATCAGTTAGATCTGGGGGAGGGAGGCTGAATCTCAAATGTTCCTACTAAAAAAGAATTGGCTGGGGGCGTGGCTTGGATGGCAAGGAGGCAGGAGACCTAAGTCCGGAGCTCCCGACCCCAAGTTCCAACGAGCGGCGCGCACCACAGCCCAACGGAGAGAAACTGAGCCAAACCCCAAAAAAAGTGTGAGGGAACCAAACCGGCACCCTACGAGAGGCTCCGCGATCAAAAAGAGCCAAGAATAAGGCGGCGGCGGGGGAGAAGGTGAGCGGCCAGGGGGGAAGAGGAGCGACCCCAAGATGGCGGCTTGAGGCAGAAGACCGGGAAGATAGCGAGCCGCACAAAGACAGGTGAGCTGATCCACCTAGAACGAAACACCGACCGCCCTGGCACCCCCCCCCCGCCTCAGGAAGAAGGGAGAGAGAGGCAGTCACGGCGTGCGGTGACCGGGCAAGTGAGTACCGGCTCAGCAGAACAGCGCGCGCAGGTCAGCGCAAGGAACGAACTGGCAGCTCCTCTCACGCCCTCACAATTCTGATTTCTGACGAGGCGGCAGTAACAAACCGCGGCCGAGGGGCCGACAGCCGCTTCGGTAGCAGGGAAGACAACAACAACAACAAGGCGGCCATCTTGGTAGAGGGGGAAGAAGCAGGGGCGGCCATCTTGCTAAAGCCACAAGCACATCACGGCGACAAACGGCGATAAACGGCCCGACAACACAGCGCAAGTCGGCAAACGTGCATTCCTTCCGACGCAGCGGAGAACTAAGGGGGCGACCAGTCTCAGCCACACAATTCTAACGAGGGGCCAGTCCGCAGCTGCAACGGCAGCAGGAAAGACAAAAACAAGGCGGCCATCTTGGTAGAGAGGGAGTGAGCGGAGGCGGCCATCTTGCTATAGCCCAAAGCACCTCACGGCGGAAATTCTCCTGGCATTGGACGACCCGACAACACAGTGCAAGCAGGTCAGAGCGGTAAGCCCGCGCCTCTCCAACGCAGCAGAGAATTGAGGGATAATCGGTCACGCAAGTGTGTACCGGCTCAGCGGAACAGCGCGCGCAGGTCAGCGCAAGGAACGAACTGGCAGCTCCTCTCACGCCCTCACAATTCTGAACTCTGACGAGGCGGCAGTAACAAACCGCGGCCGAGGGGCCGACAGCCGCTTCGGTAGCAGGGAAGACAACAACAACAACAAGGCGGCCATCTTGGTAGAGGGGGAAGAAGCAGGGGCGGCCATCTTGCTAAAGCCACAAGCACATCACGGCGTCAAACGGCGATAAACGGCCCGACAACACAGCGCAAGTGGGTCAGAGCGGCAAATCGCGGTCTCATACAATATTGCCGAGGTACAATCCGTGAACTTTCAGACTGTACCGCCGCAGAGCTACTGCCTAGGAGGTGACCACCCAGAGGTGGTGGCTCCACAACAACAACAACAGCGGCCATTTGAGACATCTCAAGACAGAAGTGAAGCTCTAGGTGGCCTTCCTGAGGGTACAGCTAGCGACGCCGTGACAAACAAGCCTGAGCAGATGACGGCGAGAGCTGGAGCATAATAACAATAAAGGGGGCACGACCAGAGCAAAGAACAGCGCAGAAGGCTGGCGGAGCTTAGGACTAAAACCAGAGTGGTCAGGTGGCCACCCAGGTTCAGAGACGACCCTATAACGCCGATTGGCACCTCGAGGGGCAAGGAGGGAGAAAGAGGAGACAAAGCAGCAAAAAGACAGCCACTAACAGAAGGGAGGCTCAGTCTCAACCAGGCCAAAAGAGGAACAGAAGCCATGGCAGGCAGGGACGGGAAACAAGGGGCCAACGACTTGAAGAAAAGCAAGAATGAGACACCACCCTCACCGGGCAAAGAACGAAACAATCAGGGGGATGGCACCATAACGCTGGACATGCTCCTGAAGAAAATAACGGAGGGGAACGAGCTGGCGAAAGCCACGAAAAAAACAGTAGACAGCATCCAGATGGAGCTAATAGCAATCAGAGCCGAGCAAAGCAGAGCCAATGGAAGAATTGACGAGGCAGAGAAGCGAATAGGTGCGCTAGAAGACAACGCAAACATAACACATAAGGACATGGGGCTTGTGATAAAGAGAACAACGGCACTACAGAAGGCCGTAGCGGAGCAGGAGGACAGGAGTCGCAAGGGGAACATAAGACTCTTGGGAGTGCCCGAGGAGGAAGAAGATACACCAGGAGCATGTGCCCTCATGCTGGAGGCCCTAATACCAAAAATAACGGGACTTACTTTCGACAAACCGCTGGAGATCACCAAAGCGTACCGCATACCAGCCAGGAAGCAAATGAACAGCAACGCCCCCAGACCCATAATATGCAAACCACTAAGAGAAAATCAAACAGAGGCGATATTTGCGGTAGCCAGGAAGGGCCGCCCGATGATGATAAACGGGAGCAAAGTAACCATCACCCAGGACTTCTCCAAGCTAACAGTCGAGGTGAGGAAAGGCTTCCTAGCCCAAAGGGAACATTTGCGGAAAAAGAACATTGCTTTTACATTTGCAGGTCCGTCCAGGATGAGAGTGACAGACAGACACGGAAGCAGAATCTTCGATGACCCCAACGACCTGCACCGATACCTACGAGACCCGGAACCAGAGGAGATGGAGCTGCCGAGCCCGGGGGCAAAGAGAAGGGCATCATCTGACGAAACACACGAAGGAGGTGAATAAGAAGGAGTGTTTTGAAAGAGCACGCACGTGCGACTTAGCTCCGAGAGTCTGAACGTAACAAGCTGTCGCAGACAACCATGTACAGGAGCAACAGCAGCCGCCGAGACTCTTGACTGCTACGAACAATAGGCTGGAGTAACAAGCATGCGCAACCACGCAAGGAAACTCTGACATTAACAACAACCTACCTCAAAAAAGGGAACTACCTCACACAACAACAACATCCTACCTCAGATGGCCACAGAACAAGATTGACCACAACCACCGAGACACAGAACATACCGCGAGCTACCAAACAGCAAGAACAACCATATCTACCTCAGCAAGGCCACGGTGGCCACGGGAAGAACGGGAGAGCCACCGATGACCATATCCTTTTCTTTTGAAATTGACCATGAGGGGCGGGGGGTTTTGGCTAACACGCTAAGGACTAAAAGACTCAGGAAGAACTTGGGAGGGGGGAGTGTGAGGACCCTTGCTGTCGCACACCCGGTTTTCTACTGACGGGGGGGAGGGGGGAGGGGGGAGGGGGTCGGGCCAGGGGGGGGAGTGAAGTCGGCGGATATGATAGTACATGGGAGAGCCGCCGGTGGCGTCATGAACAAAGGACCCAGAATCTTGCCTTTCTCCACAGGCACCCTATACTTTTCCTATTTCTTTTTTCCCATCCAACACCCCGGGGGGGGCCGCAGAACGCAAAGCACAAGCGACGCAACGAAACCACCATGACAAACCCAACAAGAGCGGGCCTGTCCACTGATTTGAAGATAGTGTCCATGAATGTTAAAGGACTGAACCACCCAGTCAAACGCAGGAAAATCCTGGACTACTTGTCCAAACTAAAGGGAGATGTGTACATGCTCCAAGAGACCAAGCTCTCCAAAGAGGAGGCGAAACTACTCAAAGCTAGATGGATAGGGGAGGTACTCTGCTCACCGGCAAAAGGAAAAAAAAGAGGAGTAATAACCATCCTGAGCAAGAGGGCCAACATGACAACACTAGCAGTGGACACTGATGAAGATGGCCGCATGCTCATAGCAAGCGTCCAGAGAGGAGGCGACACAATCCACATGGTCAATATCTATGGTCCGAACTCGGAAGACAAGCAATTCTGGCTGGGAGTGGACAGCAAGCTATCAGACCTCCCCCAAGAGGACCTCCTGATCACAGCCGGGGATATGAACAAGACGATGGACCAGGCAACAGACAGACACCCAAACAGACCAAGTCACAACTCCAACAACAACAACAACACCCTTAAAGACTTATGCACCAAACAACAACTGGCAGACCCGTGGAGGCTCCAACACCCGACAGCGCGAGAATACACCTTCTACTCACACCCACATAACTCCTACAGCAGGATTGACTACATACTGATGTCCAACACACACACGCACCTCATAGAAGACACGGAGATAGCCACAATCACCGTCTCAGACCATGCTCACATAACACTCACTCTAAGTGGGAAACACAATGAAAACCCAACGAGGAGGTGGAGACTGAACGATGACATCCTCCAGAACAGAGAGAACGTCAAAGAAATTGAAGCCACAATCAAAGAATACCTCGAACACAACGACAATGGCGAAGTAGGGAAAGACACCGTATGGGATGCCCTCAAAGCGACAATAAGGGGGAAATTGATAAACATCAAGGCCAGGATGAACAGAGGACGGAGCAAGAAACTCCGTGAGCTCGAGGAGGAAATAACAGCACTGGAGAGAGGTCACTGTGCTAACATAACGGACAAAAACACGCTCACTCTGCTCACAAAAAAGAAATACGAGCTGAACAGGATCCTAAGCGAAAGAGCGGGTTCCTGGTTGACGAAGTTCAAGTCAGTCAACCTATGCGCAGCAAACAAAGCAGGGAAGCAGCTGGCGTCCTACTTAAAGGCAAAACAAAGGCAACACACGATAGCAGCGATAACTGACCGCACGAACAAATCCCAAACAACGAACAAAGGAATACTGGAGGTTTTCAGACAATTTTACCAAGAACTGTACACTGAAGATCAAAACCTGAGCAAAGATGCAGGACGTGACCTACTCAGTAAAACCAATCTGCCGAAGCTAGACGAGGCGGAGAGGGAGTCACTCGAAGCTGACATCTCGGAGGAAGAGATTGGAACTGCCATAAGCCAACTGAAACGGAACAAGGCGCCAGGACCAGATGGCTACTCGGCGACATTCTACAAAACCTTCAGCGAACACATCAAGACACTGATGGCACAAACATACTCCACATGCATCCAGAACGGGAGGATGACGGAGTCCATGTGCGAGGCCAACATCACCATAATTCCCAAGGAGGGGAAAGACCCACAATATCCCCAGAACTACAGACCAATATCGCTAATAAACGTCGACTGTAAGATCTACGCAAAAGTCTTAGCCAACAGACTAAACAGGATCCTGCCGAACATCATCGACCCCTCACAAGTGGGATATATAAAAAACAGACTGTCGCAGGACAACACAAGGTTACTGTGCCACCTGATCAACCACACAGCAAGCAGCAACGAGCAGGCGGTCATGATAGCGCTGGATGCGGAGAAGGCCTTCGACAGAGTCTCGTGGCCCTTCCTGGGTAACTGTTTGGGAGCCTTTGGCCTAGGCAGGAAGTACACGGCGATGGTCATGGCCCTCTACAACAAACCGAAGGCAAAAATAGTGGTAAACGGGAGTGCATCCGAAACGCTCACGCTGGGCAGAGGCACCAGACAAGGATGCCCTCTATCCCCCGGACTATTCCTGCTCGCTCTAGAGCCCCTGCTAGCCAGAATCAGGGACAACACTGAGATAACGGGCGTAAAGCTCAAGAGGAAGACCGTCAAACTAGCGGCATACGCTGACGACATCCTAATCACAACAGCGAACCCCTCCACGTCGATAAAAGCTCTGATGGCCACAATAGGTGAATATGCAGAAGCCTCAGGCTACAAACTCAATAAGGAGAAATCGGAGTGTAAGCCAATGAATGTCCACACCACAAGAGAAGTCCTAGGCGAATCCGGCCTGGCATGGCAGACGAAACCACTGAAATATCTAGGGCTCCACTTTGGGAGAGACCTCACGTCAACGCTGCAACACAACGAGGACCTCACGCTGAAGAAGATAAAGGAGAGACTGGAGTTATGGTCACCAAAGTACATCAGCTGGTGGGGATGCATTGAAACGATCAAAATGATGATAACACCGGTAATAAACTACACGCTAACAATGCTACCACTCCCAATGACAGAGACATTTCACAAAAAATTGGACCAGCTCATAAACATCTTCCTGTGGAAAAACAAGAAGCCAAGGATAAGCCTACAAAAACTAAGACTGTCAAGAGACCTCGGAGGCCTTAACCTGGCGAACTTCAAGACATACCAGACAGCATGTCTGGCGAGACAGGGTATCGCCTGGGTAGATGCCACACAAACGTACATGCCAGTATGGCTGGAGGTCGAACAGGACATCCTAGGAGGGCTCAAGCCAATAGCACTCCTAACAGCGAACCGGCACCCACTGAAAGCGAGCGCCATACTAAAACACACGAGAGACGCCCTGCTGAAAGTGGACAGGCACATGGCGCAGAAACTGAAAGGCACTGCTTGGGAATCCATCTGGTTCAACACTAAAGTGACCTACCAGGGGGCGACACTGCACAATGACACGTGGATTGGAGAAGGCATTAGCACGCCCAGTCAAATGGAAACCAGGCAAAAACCGCTGACGTTCCAGAACCTACAGCAGCTACATGACCTCCCGAACCTGGAGTTCTATAATTTCCTAAAAATTAAGACAGCAATAACAAAGGCCAACCTGTGCGGAGGAGAGCCGGGAATCATCAAGTACCTGCAGCTCATCAACTCAGCAGGTCACCAAACGGCAAAGATCTATAAACTCCTCAGCCCATCCAAGCTGGCGCAGAACAAAAAAGCAACCAACACATGGGAGACGCGCCTGGGCAGGCAACTAAATGAAACAGAGCGAGCAAAAATGTGGAGCTCAGCGACAACAAACAAAATCACCCCACAACTAGCGCAAACAAAATACTGGCTGCTCCACAACGCCTACTGGACGCCATCCAAACTCCACAAGGTCGGCATAGCAGACTCAGACAAATGCTGGAACTGCCTGAAAGAGGAAGGTACCCTCGAACACCTTATCTTCACCTGCGTGAAAGTCAGGAAGTTCTGGGCACAAATCAACACTTTCCTGAACGATATGCTCAAAACACATCTGGAAATCAGCTTCGTCAGCCTGGCGACTGAGCACCTAACAGCGAACCTACAAAGTAGAGAAGAGAGAGAACTCCTAGACCTACTTCTCACAGCAGCCCTCAAAATAATACTAACGAACTGGAAAAACACAGCCAAAGCAAGCTTTAAAACATGGATCAACTGGATCACCTTCCTGAGAGGAGCAGACAACATTACAGGCACCTTCTCGAAAGAACATAAAGCCAAGCTGCACATGTGGGACCCGCTCGACGAGCTCCTGAGGAAGACCCAATAAAAGACAATCAAGACAACTACGTGCGTACCCCCCCCCTCTCTTTCTCCTCCTCTCCTTTTTTCTTTTCTCTTTCTTCTCCAGTGGAGGGAGAACAATGGATATGACCGCCATCTGTGTACTTATATCTGTATATATATATTTTTGTACGACCTTCTTTTGTATACCAATAAAAAAAAATTCTAAATAAAAAAAAAAAAAAAAGAATTGGCTGAAGGATGGAAGGGTGAGATGATCATGGTTTGGGATGGACTGTTGCCATTTTGAACAAGGTGAGTACTGATTTGTATTAGGCGGTGTCTGTCTAGAGTGGCACTGTGAGTGAAAAATGATAGGTTGGAATGCTTCCCAAGCGATTGCCACTGGCTAGACTATTTGCAAGAACTCCTCCCTTGACCTTTCGGGTTTTTGATTGACAGTAGTATTCCTAGGAACCAGAGACTGTTGCCACATTCCAAGCCTACTACTGCCAATATTTGTGTGTTACAAATACTGGTGAATTTGTACCCATTCTATGAGTACTTCTAATAGCGCACGCTTGCTATATTATGGTAAACCAACCACTTAATGCATTATAAGTTCAGCCCACAAAATTGACAAGTTAAAAGCTGTTTGCGAAATGAGAACAAAGAAACTAATTATAACAGGCATAGGAAAGCTGACTCAGGGCCCCAAATCCAACTCCCAACACAAGAATGCATTTTAGGGGTGGCACACCACAAACACTAAGCTCTCTGAAGCTATGCCCCTGCCCATTCCTCCCCCACGGCTTATAGTTGTAATGTTCTTGGACTGCGTGCTCGCAGTCCAGTTGTTGCGCACGTAGCAGTGCGCTGGCGGGGCGTGATACGTCACCCCGCGCAAGGTATAAAATAAAGGAGGTGTGGTCACGGAGTTAGTCCGGACCACGCGGAAAGTGATTAAGGTGTTCCGGGTCCCGTTATTGAGCGCAGCGGCTATGGCGCTGCGCACCTGTAGATGAGGGCCCGACAATGGCGACGAGGGCTAGACGAGCCCATGCTGTGCCCCGAGGCAGTATTCTAACCTGCTCTACTGCCGCGTGTTTTCGCGCTCCTGACCCCGGCAGGCCTCACATGCTGCAGCTCTGATCGAGGCTGCCTGCCCCACGTGGGAGTGGCGACGCGTGCCGACGGGCCTCACAATCGGCCCTCGCAGCGGTGACTGCACGGAGGAGAGCGGCAGTAGGCGCACTACGGAGGCAGTGAAGACAGAGCACAGGCGCTCCGCATCAGGTACATGCGCAGCCCCTCACGCGATCAGCCCGCATGTACCCAGCACCTCCTTCATGACATAGGGGAGCTCACCCCAGAGGTCAGCAACACAGTCCCCGCCGGCAGGGGCATAGCCCAGCACTTCTCAGAGGCCTGAGTGAAAAATCAGACGGGGAGGAGCCCCCAGGCCTACGACGCCAGCCCCGCGTGCCCACGGAGGGACGGTTGGCCACTGAGTGCAACCATGGCGTCCATTCCGCCCATTGAGCCGTTTGTGGTCGACGGAGCCCCGGTATCCCTAGCGCCGCGGTGGAAAGACTGGACGGAGCGGTTACAGTTTTACTTTCAGGGAGCCGGCACGGCGAGAAAAAGGCGTAGGGCACTCCTTCTCCACCTGGGGGGGAAGGACATTCATCGAATCTACAAGACCCTGGTGGAAGCCACCCCTCATACGTATGTCACGCTCCTCAACGCGCTCAATGCACATTTCAAGCCAATGGCCAGTAAAGACTACGAGTGCTTCATTTTCAGGCAGGCGCGACAGGAAGCTGATGAGTCCCTCGACGCATTCCATGGACGACTGAAGGAACTGGCGAGCACATGCGGTTTCCGCGATGAACAGGAGGAAATACGTGGCCAAATAATTCAAAACTGCTACTCCTCCAACCTGAGGGTGAAGATCCTTCAAGAAGATGGAAAACCGTTGGCGGACATTCTGAAGCTAGGCCGCTCCAAAGAGCTGTCACAGGCGAGGGCGTCGCACATGGAAGCAGCACTCCACAGGCCTGTCAAGACGGAGAATGTCAACGTAGCCGAGCAAGTCAATGTTGTCCGACCGAAGCAACGCCCATTCGGGAGAGGAAGACCACCAGAACGTCGAAAAGAATGCGGGTACTGTGGTGGCGCGCCACACAAGGCTCAAGACTGTCCAGCGCGTGGGAGAAAATGTGGATCGTGTGGACGGATGAACCATTTTGCATCAGTGTGCAGATCATCAAAGCAGAAGCCCGAAGCAGCCCATGCTGTAAGAGGAGACCCAGACAGTGAAGACATGGACAACAACTCCAATAATTACCTGGTCCACTATGTGTTTGCCATAGACCAACCACAGAAGAAGAAGCGGCGTCTCCCGAAGTGCAGAATAAGAATACAAAACCAAGAGGTGAGAGCAACAATCGACATAGGAGCTTCGATCGTACTCATGGCGGCAAATGTCTACAACCAATTGCGAGAGAAACCTGTGCTGAAGGCGGCCAAAATCCGAGTATTCGCCTATGGACAAAAGACGCCGATCCCGTTGATTGGATGCTTCCAAACAGAGATACAGCACCATGACCAGAAAACCCCGTCAACCATCTACGTCACCAAGGAAGGCAGCGGGATGCTACTCAGCTCCAAGCAGCCGAAGACCTCCGCCTGATATCATTCGCGATGGCGGTGCTGGAAGAAGAACTGGACACGATTCTTGAAGAGTTCGAAGACACATTCCAGGGCATTGGATGTCTAAAAGGAAAAGAAGTGTCTCTCCACATCGACCCGTCCATCCAGCCAGTAGCTCTCCGACATCGCCGAATAGCCTTCCACCTAAGGAAAAAGGTGAAGCAAGAACTTGAGACCCTTGAGAAACAAGGCATAATTGAGAAAGTCAGTGGGCCCACTCCGTGGGTATCGCCAATCGTGGTGGCGCGGAAGCCCAAGCAGCCAGGGCAGGTCCGCATCTGTGTCGACATGCGCCTACCCAACGCAGCTGTGAAAAGGGAACGGCACTTAACCCCCACAATAGACGATATCCTGGGAGAGCTAAACGGGGCGAAGTGGTTCTCCAAAATGGACCTAAGGTCAGGATATCATCAATTACCCTTACACCCGGACTCCAGGTACATCACCACTTTCTCCACCCACGTGGGCCTCCGGCGCTATCGTCGACTCAACTTTGGGATATCGAGCGCCGCCGAGGTCTTCCAGAACACGATTCGGGAGGTCCTGAGCGGGCTCACAGGGGTCCTGAACGTCAGCGACGACCTGCTAGTATACGCCAACACCGTGAAGGAACATCACATGAGGCTCAGGGGCATATTGCAAAGGATCAAGGAGTCAGGTCTAACGCTACACCGTGAAAAGTGCCAGTTTCTGCAGAACAAAATCAGTTTTTTCGGATATACATTCTCCGACAAGGGAGTAGCCCCAGACCCGGACAAGGTGAGAGACGTGCAAGCAGCCCCAGCGCCGACCAACATTTCGGAAGTCCAGAGCTTCCTAGGAATGGTAAATTTCTGTGGGCGGTTCATTCCAGACCTGTCCAACCTCACCAGGCCACTACGGGAGCTCACCAAGTCTACCACCCCCTGGCAGTGGGGAGAAGAGCAGGAGCAAGCGTTTCAAGACACCAAAGCTGCGCTGTCGGCTGATAAGACTCTATCGTACTTCGATCCGGCCAAAGCTACCAACATAGCCGTTGACGCCAGCCCGTACGGACTAGGAGCGGTGTTGACACAGAGCCAGGGCGGTGATGATTGGGCGCCCATTGCCTACGCCAGCCGGTCCCTAACCGAACAACGGTATTCTCAGATTGAGAGGGAGGCGATCGCAATCCATTGGGCCTGCAGACATTTCCACGTCTACGTATATGGGCATCCATTCACCGTGTCTACCGATCATAAGCCTCAGATTCCACTCTTCAGAGGGTCGGTATCCAAACCTCCGCCCAGAATAGAGAAGTGGATCCTCCAACTTCAGGAATACGACTATCAACTGGAATTTAGACCGGGCGCAACCAACCCGGCAGACTACCTCTCCAGGCACCCCAGGGCAGCAACTAACAGGGAGAAAGAAGATGCCGAGGAAACAGAGGAATACGTGAGAATAATCCTAGAAAGATCACGACCCCTGCCCATGGGCCTCGACATGATCGTGGAAGCGACTCACAGGGATGAGGTCCTCCAACTGGTAGTAAATGCCGTGCGACTTAACGACTGGAAGACCCTTCAAGCATCATTAAACAAGAGGACACCGGAAGCAAAGCGTGCCCTGGAAACCATCCTCAAAGTAAAAGATGAACTGTCAGTGGACAGCCAAGGGTGCCTCCTCAGAGGACCGCGAATCGTAATGCCAACGAGTCTCACCCAACAAGCAATTGAACTGGCTCACCGGGGTCACCAGGGAATAGTGAAGACCAAAAGCAGACTCCGAGCAAAGGTGTGGTTCCCGGACATGGACACCAGAGTAGAACAGACCGTCAAAGAATGCCGATGGTGCCAGGCGGCAGGACCCCCCCGAGTCCCCGCCCCCAGTCATTACCGAAGACAACCCGAGGAAGCCATGGGAACGAGTGAGCGCAGACTTTGGACACCTTCCGGATGGCCGCTACATGCTCGTCATCATCGATGATTGTACCAAATATCCTGAGGTAGAGATAATAACATCACTGGCTGCCAAGGAAGTCGTAGCAAAGTTCGAAAAGGTCATTGCCACCCACGGTATCTTCGAGCAGGTCAAGACCGACAACGGACCACCCTTCCAGGGGCAAGAATTTGCGGACTATCTTCAGGAATAGGGAATCCAACACCGGAAAGTGACCCCCAGATGGCCTCAAGCTAATGGCGAGGTAGTGAGGTTCATGCGGACTCTTAACAAAGTCATCCGGATCGCCCATGCGGAAGAGGCACCGTTGGAGAGAGCCATATACACATTCCTGAGGGAGTACCGGCTCACGCCCCATCGCACGACCACAGCTGCACCGGGGCCGTCGGCAATGGGAAGGATAGTCCGAGACACGATACCCCATCACCCTACCTGGACCCCAAACGAAGCAAGCTCCAGGCAAACCCTACTCAATAGGAAACGCTCAAATGACTATGCCAGTTTCAGACGCCGAGCCAAGGAATCGTCCATCGGGGAAAGGGATCACGTCTACGTGAGAGACCGAAACCCAGGGAGCAAATTACGCCTCCCATTCATACCCAGACCCTGGACAGTCACACGCCGATCTGGCACCATGGTACCAGCCCAACGCGGCGGAGAAACTGTCACCCGCAACGTCTCCTTCTTCAAGCGAGCCTCCACCCCATCCGAAGATCAGTCCAGCCAAGAACCTGACAGAGCGCCGCCAAGCCCAGCAGAATGCAACAGCCCTTTGGGAAGTGAGCACGAAAACACAGTAGACAGGTCTGCAGTGGACTCACCGGCTTCTGAGAGGCCCAGTGCTGCCAGCCCCCACCTGTCTGGGGGCGGGTTGTCGCCGACCCTGACCCGACACGAAGCTCCACGGAGAGTTCTGTTTCGTGGAGAAGCTGCGGGCTATGGACTCAGACGAAACCCAGCCCCGTCTTCGCAGCTGGCGGACTTTGCAGTAGGCTGAAATCGAGGCGCCTGATCACCGGATTGGTAACTGGCCTGCGGCCATTCATACTTTCTCCCAGCCCAATAATGCATAGTGATTTTGAAAACTGTTATGTTCTGTTTTATTAAAGGTTAAAAGGAATGTAATGTTCATGGACTGCGTGCTCACAGTCCAGTTGTTGCGCACGTAGCCGTGCGCTGGCGGGGCGTGATACGTCACCCCCGCGCAAGGTATAAAATAAAGGAGGCGTGGTCACGTAGTTAGTCCGGACCACGCGGAAAGTGATTAAGGTGTCCCGGGTCCCGTTATTGAGCGCAGCGGCTATGGCGCTGCGCACCTGTAGATGAGGGCCCGACAATAGTTTTCTCTGGGAACTCGTGATTATGGTCATGTACAATGCAAGGGTTTGGAATCGCTGGCATTGGATCACTCATTTTAAACATATTTTCACTGCCTGCACTCTTCATCATCTCTGCTATAAGAATCCTTGATGATAGAGTTGTCAAATCGGTGCATGGAGGCAAGGCCCCATGTTTCCAGACCTTACCTTTCATATATCATTTCTTCAAGTGACTGACAGCCTCACCTTCTAGCTCTAAGTAGGAAACAGAGGTGGACACACCAGAAAATTAAAGGGGTGAGCCAAGCCAGAGCGAGGCAAGAGTCTGGCTTGTATATAAGAGTCAATGCACGAGCCAAGCTATGAAACCTTTCAACATGTATATCGTGCACCAAACGTAAAGTAAACATATGATACCTTCTTTTCTAAAATCGAAAAAGTGAATTTCTTTAACATGCAGTAGCGTTTTATCTTATCCTTTCACAGTAGTACATCACAATATATGCCTGCTTAGACAGACACTTATGAATGAACTTCATAACATAAATTGCTTGCCACCCAAAAACAAAACCAGTCGTGAACTAAGAGGCAAGCCATCAGTCATGTATACCCTAAACGTGACCTAGAATCTTATCACAGATGGAGCAATAATATACTCTACTAAATCAAACATAAGGGGGGATTGCACAGCACGAATTTAGAATTCATTTATTTAAAAGTGAGCTTATGTGCTAAAAAAAAAAGGAGGATCTGTAAAATAAAATGTTTGCCTAGGATCACACAATTTGGACTAGCAAGGAGGCTGGTATTGTTTCTGGGCTTTCTGGTTTAACATTTTCAAATTCAGCCTCCAAATTTCTGTCTCTACCCTGTTTTACATCAGAAGGTCACTGTTTTGTCTTTTATTCTTGGCGAACAACGTGAAAAACCGACAGTCACATAGCAAACTTTCTTTTCTTTTATTAAGTAGAAGAGCCATGGAATTCAAATAGTTGTTCACAATTAAATGATAAATAACAGTTTATGGCCCGTATATTAATGCAAAATGGCGGGATGATATACATTATTAGTACATACAGATCCACAAAAAAAAGGTGCAGCACATATTCAGTCCTTACACAACCAGTCACCAATGGGAATTCAGGTTAAGATTAAGGACAACACAGAATATACAGTAAATAGACCTTCTGTCTTCCACATGAAACAACTAGCATTTTGAATCAGGCACATATCTCCAGATCTATAAAATGTTTTGTGTAAAGCCAATCCTAGCTACATATAGACTCTCCTGTACCTTCACCCGCTACACCTTAGCGAACCATTGCCAGAAAGATGGTAGTAGCATAGATTTCCAGTTTTGTAACAGTAATGACCTGACGATCAGCAGAGCTAAAAATACAAACTGTTGCTGCTTTATAGTCAAACTGATTGATTGTGAAATTAATCCAAATAGGGCCCCATCAGAATCTGGAGAAACTGAAGCTGATGACTTAAGAAACCAAACACCTGCCCCTAAAAATAATAGAGATATGTATAGAAGATACTGGTATGCACCCAGTCGCCTTTGGCATTTCCGCACCTAAAGCAACCAGCTGATGTAACAGGGTAATGTTTTGCGCCAATGGGGATTATTCTTACAAGCTTTCATGAAAAAAACTCCTAATTCGAAAATAACTAAACCATAGGTTGAGGGTTATTTTAGGAGAATTTGTGACCAGTTGGTCCCAAGGAATCACCAATCCTACTTGGACAAATTTTGCCAACAGAGGACATCCAACCCTTTCAAAGTAGTTTCCACTCTTGCAAGGCCTATTTCTCTAAAAGGATAACATTCTGATTACCTTATTACATTTTATAAGTGTAATTATTATTTGGTAAGACATACACCCTCCATGTCTGATGTCTCTGGAATCCCAATTTGAAATCAGAACTTATGGTGAAGTTGGATTTGAAACAGCAATTCTGAAATGCCTCTTTTAGAAATTTGTCCATTTTCTTGCTTTAGCCATTTGGTGCCTGTAGCCTGTCTCTAATCACATAACTGGGTGTACTTGGCAGTTGGATTTTGTGTATTCCTCCTAGACAGCCTCACACAATGGATGGGAGCTTAGGTGTGTCTTAATGAGCCATCTCTGGCAAGATGGGAGGGAGGAGCTAGGCGCAGCCTCACTTACATGTGAAAAGATTGTGTCCTGGCCACACACAAAGGGCTGCATGCCCCCCTATAGTAGATTTGGAGCCAGGACCTCTGTGCACTTCAAAGGCATGTGTTTGAGGTCTTTCCCACTTCAAAGGACCACTGGGTAAAAGTACTGGACCTCAGACACCACCAATACATTTTATCTGTGGATACTCTACCAGGAAGAAGTACTGCTGCGCTGCTGAACGACAATCACTCTGCTGGACTGCTGGTCTGCTGGACTCCAGATATTCTGTGATGAACTGCTGGCCTACTGTCCGCCTGCCTGGGTGAGAAGGACTGGACCTGCATCACTTGACCCCAGATACCAAAGTGATTCCAAGGGTGAGTTGGTTGACCTCCTGATCTGAAGCCTCAGAAACTTATCAGGGTTCCAACCCCTGCACCTGGTCTTTGCCATCTGTGGGTCTACCCTGCCAAGTGGTGCCACCCCAATTCTGAACCGTTGGAAGTTGACCTAAGATGGTTGCCAGTGGAAACAACTCTTCTTTTCAACTGAGTGATGCATCCTGTTATGTGGGAATCTAGGACCCTAGTGTAATTTTTCCCAATTCGTGCCCATATATAGGTATAAACCATCCAGTCCTTATATAGGCATAAAGAATCATTGCCTTATTTAGTTATAGCTTGCGCAGCCCTAATACGGCATGGAGACTTCCACTAAACTCTGAGAATCCACATTGATTTCAAGGTAAAACCAGCCTTCAGCAGTCAGGAACCTCCCCCTGCTTGAATACTGATTTATCCAAGAAATCCAGGAGTTTTCAAGGAACTAAGGTGCTAGTGACGATATTATGTCCAATCTTACGTCAGACTCGGCACCTTCAGGGGTATAAATATGCCTACATTTGCCCAGTCAAACACACGGTGGTTCCGGAGCAGATCGACTAACTACTTGCCCGACGCCCTGCTGCTGCAAGTGCTGAAGGAAGCCGACCCTCCAACTGATGCACTGAAAAGACGCTGTCTTTTCTCCTGCCGAGAAATCCAGCTCCAGTGTTTCCAGGCTAACCTTGAGGGTTGCTAGGAGATCGAGTCCCGAGAGAGAGATACAAGACCTCTATCATTCTAAAACCAAGGTACGGAGCTGATTAGATCCCTAGAGAATTCTTGAACAGACACTTGGCAGAGAAATACTAAAACTTAAACTACTCCTCACTTACCTCCTCCATCGTACTAGGCTTAGGTTAGGTACACCGAGGTAGGCGTATGTTAAAAGCACCAGTTGAGTACTTTTAGCCGCTATTTTATCATTGTATGTATTTTATGCATTCTATGTATTTTATGTATATGGCTCAGAAACCATATAATGCTTTTACAGTACTACTTTATAATACTATTCGTATTATATACATTGTACTTCTTAACTAGCATTTCATTTGTTGCAGTGCATTTCTTATGCTTAAGAAATAAGACTGTTCAATAAATACTTTTATTGAACACGCCCGTCTCTCTATTTCTAAGCAACTCTGGTGAAACGAAGCATGCACATCTGACTGAGTGAAATAGCCGTCTATTGTTTCCGCGACTCTAGAGATACGTTTCATTCTGGGGAAACAAAGTTGTCATGTTATATGGTTGTCAGAAACTAATCCCTTCTTGTTTATTCGAGAAAGTTTCTAGTGACCTCTGAGCTAGCTGGCACTCACAATTAAGTCTAATATATTTGGCAGAGACCTAGTAGACCTCAGTCCTACGTCTAAGCTGCAGGATATATTATTCCAATGCGCAGAGCCTATTGGGAATATAGGACCTACACTACAATCCCAAGCAGAACCAATGTATCTCCATTGCTGAGCGGCTCATCCCTGAGCAGAATTGAGGCATCCCTGTTGCTGCTTGGCTTGGACTTGTCGCAAAAGTCTCACATCACTGCCCCCTGCCGCATGTTGGGGTCAATGCATTGCCTATGAAACCACCACTGCATGGCGCTTTTCCTGGCACAAGCTCCTTGCATCCCTTATCAACGGCAGCATTGATGACGAGAAAACTTCGCATTGCAGCTTCACCGCTCATCAGAACTGACACAATGCCTCAGCTGTGCTCTGCATCCTTGACACTGGACTTCGCATCACAAACCCAGTTGATGGGATCCTCAATGTCGGCACATAAGGATTGCACACTGCAGCCTTACCGTATCTCAGTACTCATTGCGGCACACCTTCCACGCAGCGCTCTAAAATCAAAATTTAAGATACTCTGTTCAGCAGGCCAAATTGGGTCCCTATAGCTGGTGATCAAGGTTTTTTTTTTTACAGAGTTTTATGTTGCGCAAACTTGACCCGAATCGGGTATCAGAGCGCTTTACATAGCACCAATAGCATTACATGAGGACACATTCATTTTTTGATAGGCATGGGGAGATTAAGGGCCATATGTAGGTAAAACCGAAATTGCGAGTTCTTAATAGCAATTTTTACTAAATGCTATTAAGAACTTGCAATTACCGATGTAGCGAAAAAATCATTAAAAAATAGCTATTTGGTAATACCTGCTAATATAAATACCGAATCCTTATTACCTATTCGGCATTAGCGATTCCTTATTACCAGTTCGGTATTTACTAAATCCGGTATTTCAAAAAAATCACAAATCTGTGAATCAGCCAATCCTGTGCTTCCTGATGACCTCACAACCAGGAAGTGGCCACACCCATGCAGTTACACTGATCCTGAAGCTGTGGGAGAGGCAGGGAGCTGAAGCAAAACCCCATGAGCTGCACACCAACCATCTTGCTGACCCACCAAAGATACCATGGACACACAGGAGAAGGGAAAGGATGCTGGAGAGAGGAAGAGGAAACATAAGTTCAGTGAGAGGGAGTTGGAGGTAATGATTGAGGAGGTGGTGAAGGATCACGACCAGCTCTTTGGGAAAAAAATCACTGCACGTTCCCCAATCCTACAAAAAAAAATATAGCTCGTGAATCAGTAGAAAATCAATGCCATCGGCGTGACCCAGAGCTCCATAGAGGAACTTAAGAAGCACTGGTACGATCTCAGGAAACGTGCCAAGGAGCGGGTGGCTGACAGGCTCAAACAAGCCAGTAAAACAGGTGGGGGAACATCAACAGCCCCTGCACCGACTGCATTGGAACAAATGGTGGAGTCCACCCTCCAGCCGGAGAGTGCAGTGGCATTGAAGACGTGGACAGTTTGGCCACAGGAGTCAACAGACAAGGTAAGAAGCATGCACAGCATGCTGTGCCCCTCTCCTTAACCCCAATCCCAAATTACCCTGCATGAAACCCACTCCAGTCCATGTTTTGCCAATATCCATGGGAGATGTAGTCCCAATCAACTAATAACATAGCAGTCAGTCCACTGAACCCAAATGCATGTCATACACATCAGTAGATACGCAAGGGGGGCCAGACACTTAGATTAGCAGTCATTAATTCATTGTAAGGCAAATGCTGCTACACAAGTGAGTAAATGGACATTCTGTATCCACAGACAACACATCCCCCAAGGCTGCAGGAGGGGAGACAGATGAGGCAACCAGGGAGCTCAACACACTGGAGGAGGATGTCCTATCACTGGCTGAGGTCACATCACCACCACCATCACCACCACCACCAACACCACCACCGAGAGCCAGAAGGCACACAGTGGCTAGCCTCCAGGAGATGGAGGGCTCAGAGGAGGAGAGCATGGGAGCCCAACAGACCCTGCATAATGAGGATGAACACACAGCAGGAATACAGTCCCCCATGGAGCTTGGCAACAAAGGTGCCCGAAGACGCCGACCAAGGGTACACCGTCCTGAGGGAGGAGTGCAGTGTCTTTGCAGGTCTGGAGGGGAAGATGCTAAAAGTGCAGCGCCTGCAAGGCAAAACAATGAGGGCAATGCAACGCCAGATGGTGGCATGAAGGAGGATATATAGTGCCTCAACAAAACCATGGCTGAGGGCATGTGGGACATGTCAGAGGCTGGTAGGCTGTTATGCAGCAAGATGGAAAGCTAATGTGGGGCAAGGTGCAGGGACAGACAGTGGTTGGATGGGTATACCAAGGAAGTGAACCGACTATGCAATGCCACCCATTTACTCAGCAGGTGCACGGTTGCCATGCAGCTGGGGATGGTCAAGGGCAGCTGTGATGTCACGAAGGGATTGGTCACAGTCACCAGTGCCCTGGAGGTGCTGCAGACCTTGCAAATCGCTGCCACAAGATCGGGGGATGGGGTGAAAGTGAGGAGCAGCGTCACTCCCCATTACAGGAGTCCAGGAGGTGCATTGGGAGGCACGGGCCAGGCACAGGACAGACCGATAGGGAGGACAGCATGCCTAGTGAATGCAGCAGTGCTGCATGAGGGCGCAGAAAATAAACCAGGCATCGCCTGGCATTCGTAGATGGGTTAAGTAGCCCATTTGACATATGGATGGAATTGTGAACATTGCATGGGGAATTTCTATGCCATGTTGTGGTTGTTGAGGCACTGTGAGGCCATCATGGTGTGGCGGTTTGCTATCCTATTGGCTGACAATTTGCTTTGTCTCAATACTTACTCAGAAATAGTTGTGTGTGATCTCAGCCCGTCTGTGTCTCCCATCTGGTGCCGCTGCGACTCCTGCTATGCTGTGCTGTGGCTGTGGACATTCCTCTCCCTCTTCCTCTGATTCAGTCAGTTCAACAGGTGTTCCTTTCCTTGTAGCCAGGTTATGCAGCATGGCACATGTTGCTATTATTTTGCAGCAGGTCACAGGGCGGTACTGCCGTGCACCTTCACTTTTGTGGAGGTAATGGAACATGCTTTTGAGGTGTCCAAATGTACGCTCCACCACATTCCTCGTTGATTAATGTGCAACATTGAATCGCCTTTCACTTGGGGTAGATGGGTTGAGGTATGGAGTCAGGATAAATGCTCGCACAACATATGCGCTATCACCTAGGTGTTAAAGGAAGAAATATTATTTGCAGTCAGCAACAGACACATCAGAGGTAGACATCAGGGTGTGTCACATTTATTTATCTAGCAGGTATCCTTCTCCAAATTCACCCCCAGCTAGACGGGTATAGATCCCACTGTTCCTGAAGATATAGGACTCACGCGTGCTCCCTGGAAATTTTGCTACAATGTCGGTAATGATGTGGGACGCATCACATAAGACCTGTACGTTGATGGAATGTGTTGATTTGCGGTTACGGTAGATGTACTCAGTAGCAGAGGGGGCCGATTGGTATGTGGGTCTTGTCAATGCACCCTATTACATGTGGGAACTGGGCCTTCTGATAAAAGTCCATCTTTGTCTTGTGCAGTTCCACCTGTTTGATGGGGAACCGGATGTAGTGGTGCATCCTTTGCATCACGGCATCCAGGAATTTCTGGAAAAAACGTGAAAGGCAACTCTCTGAGACACCACCAGCGCCCTCTATTACCCCCAGGTAACTTCTGGATGCCAATAGGTGCAGGCAACAGAGGACCTGCATATGTGGAGGTATTGCATACGCCCTTGGTGTCTGGTGCTCCAGGAGTGGGTGCAAATCACATATCAGATCCAGGATGGTGGTTGGCTGAATCCTGTACCTCTCATGGATTTCTGCCTCTATGAGCTGAAATAGTGTGATGCGCAGTCTGTATACACGTTCCTGTCGTCTTCAGATCCTTTGAGCTGCAGCTTGTATCAGTATCCGCCCTTCAATGAAATGGAGGGCCGCCATTGTGTTCAGGCAGATGCATTCTGGGGCTGTTTATATGCTGTACACCTTGCTACCACCTGCTTTGTGTTAGTGGTAATTTGCAACTCTTATTTTGTGATTTTACATGGAATCGATATTAGCGATTTTAGGTACATTGTTCTGTGACTTTATTTAGCGATTCCTTATTTAGCGATTCGCTAAATAGTGAGTCGGTGTGGCATGATCGCTAAATAAGGAATCACTAGGTTAATTCAATTGGTTTTAGCGATTCCTTATTTTGTGATTCGGTGTTTCTGCCTCTTCATTGCAAATGGGGTTTTAGTGATTGCAAACGTCGAAATTCTTTGATTTTCAGCACTTGGATTGCTAAATCACTACCTACCTCTGGCCCTAAGTGATTTGCCCAGAATCACAGGATGTTCAGCGTCATTGCCGAGACTCAAACCCAGTTCCCCAGATTCTTGGTCGACTGCCCTAGCCGTTAGCTCAACTCCTCTTCCCAAGGTTGGCCTGAACTTGTGACTTTGTCCCGGTCCAGTGCAACCAGATATCCCTCAATAGTGCTTTGTGCTTTTTGGCATTATTTTTCACTATAAACTTTAAAAATCAATATCTCTAGTTCTACTAATTGGATTTTGTCGCTCTGGTCATGTTTTATTTGTTAAAGTCAGTTCTATTTTGCTAACCTGGTGTGGGATCTTTTGGTGTGCTGCTTACCACTGAGTTACTGTTTGAACTGTTGCACAAATACTTTACACATAACCTCTATGTTTAGCCTGACTACTCAGTGAGAAGCTACCAGAGGGGGAACAAAGGCTAACTTAAGGTAGCCTGCCTCTTACTATTACTAGGATTGTTGTTGCTGCTTGACCAGTGCTCATTCCCCTTGCCAACCACTATCTCAGTTTCTAACACATTACATGCTGGCAGATGCATCAACATAGCCTTTTGCTATTCCTAAAGAGCGATTTTTAAGGAATTGCTATTTAGGAATAGCAAAAGCCTATGCATGTATGAATCGCTATTAGAATAGCGATTCCTAAATATTCATTAATTGCTACTCGCAAATTGCTAGTCGCAATTAAGGAATGCTGTACCATTCATTCCTATGGGCCCACAGGCCCATAGGAATGAATTGGAGATTGCATGAGCAACTTGCGAGTGCCAGTAGGTACTCGCAAATTGCTCATGCAATTTCAAGGGTGTCAAAATGACACCCTGTTGCACCCCTGAAATTGATCTCTGCACATATGTTGCACACACACATGCCCTAAGGTGTGTGTGCAACATGAAACTTTGAAAAATGCACAAAAGTGCTTTTTACAAAGTTTTAGCAAATTACCATGAAGTTCAACTTCATGGTAATTTGCTGCTCCTATTAGCGAATTCACTATTTTTTTGACTGTCATGCATTGCATTTAAGGAATCTCAATTTGGGATTCCTTAAATGCAATCGCAATTTAAGGAATCTCAATTTAGAGATTCCTTAAATTACGATTTTTGCATTTGGGATGATGCATCCCAAATGCAAAAATACCGGTCGCAAAGGGGCAGATTCTGAGACCTTTGCGACCGGTATTTACTTTGATGCATGTGCCTGGGGCACATGCATCATTGTAGGAATTTGCATTTCCTAAATTGCGAAAATTAAGGAATCGCAATTTAGGAATTGCAAAATCCTATGCATCAAGAAATCCTAAATTTTTTTAGGATTTCTTAATTTTCGGAATTTGCGATTCCTTAATTGCGAATCGCAATTAAGGAATGGCATTACATTGATTCCTATGGGCCTAGAGGCCCATAGGAATCAATGCCGTTTTGCATTTCTTTTTTTGGGAATTCGCAATTTGTTGATGCATTGCAAGGGTGCAGAGGGGGGTCCAAAGGACCGCCCCCTGCACCCCAGAAATGTATTTTAAAGTGCATGTGTGTCTGTAACATGAAAGTTAAAAAAATGCATTTTTGTACTTTTTTTAAGAATTTCGCAAACTAACACGAGGGTCAACCTCGTGTTAATTTGCACTTTCTATTTCAAAATTCGCATTTTTTTTTAAATTGATGCATTGCATTTAAGGAATCACACAAATGCGATTCCTTAAATGCATTCACATTTTTAGGAAATGCAAAAAAAAGCGAATTTTGAAAAATTGTTTCATGCATCCCAAAAACGTATTTAGGAAGCGCAAACGGCCGAATTTACCGATTCGCACCGTTTGCACTTCCTAAATAGGTTGATGCATGACCCCTCTACCTCTTAGTCTGCTATTCGCATGCCCATTGGGACATGGCCTCTGCAATTTTGTCTGCTGTCCTGGAGGAGTTTCAGGCCTCTTTGGCTCAAACCAAGCAAGATAGTCAGGATGCTGTTAAATATGTCATCAAGGCTGGCCTAGATTCCACTGACTGATTGGGGTCTGTAGTGAGCCCTAGTGCAGAGACCTGCCCCCACATGTTTATGTGATTAAATGGCTTCTCTGGTGGACATGCCGACATCTCTAATGGGTTCCACCTCTTTCAAGAAAAGGCTGATTCTGCTCTCAAATGGTTTAGTAAAGCAGAGCCACATCATGTTTTTGGACTTGTCCACTCCTGTCTGACAGTTTCTAAAGCAGCACTGACACTTCCAAGTTTAGTATGTAGACATCACCAGGCCCAGCCACCACACCAGCCACAGCTCCAGTCGTAGAACATCTTCAGACAGTGGGGAGAATCCAGGCTAGATATTTCTGCCACCATGGAGAATGTGTGCAGTGTGGAAAAGTCAGCAAGTTGGAGTTTCCAAGAATGCACTTTCTAAGAGAAGTAATCAGGATGGAGTGGAGCACAGGATCTTTGTATGCCTTTTCACCACTGCTTCTTTCGCTCAGTGTTTTGAAAAAGATCATTAACAACTGGGCCCAAGTTATTATATGACTCCAGATTGCTCCAGGATAGTGCATTACCCGGATCGCCTAGAAAATAGCATTTTCCCCCAATCAGGCTACCGCTTTGGGAGAACTTAGGTCACAGCAGCAGAGCAGAGCAGAGCAGTGCAGCAGTTGTCTACATTTGATCTGCCTCCTGAAGTTGTGGCTGTCCATCCTCACAACCAAGTGTCTCTCTACAACAACTATTCATGCCGCACGCGGAGACAAATTAATGGCCTGGTGTGGGGTCTGAAATATAGACCCGCTACACGCCATACTGATGTTCTGTTCTGATATATGTTTTATCTTTGGTTGAGCAACGTCTTGCAGTGGGCACTATTACAAGTTATTTGTTAGCCCATTTGTCTTTATACCTTTTCTGAACCAAGTATCCTTGTTTAAAAGACCTGGTGTGATGGGGTTCATTTAAGGTTTGATGCACATGTTCCCTCAACCACCACTTGTGATGCTGAAGTGGGATCTTAATTTTGTCCTGATTTTCCTGATGTGTATGCCCTTTAAGCTAATGCATCTTCTGACTCGCAAAACCTTCATTCTCCTTGCGATCAATTCAGCTTATCATGTGAGTGAGCCATGGTCTCTCTCACTAAATCCGCCTTACACCAGTTCTTTTTTCCTAGACAAACTGATGTTGAGGACCATGTTGGGTAATCCATCTCTCTTCCAATTGTTTCTGACCCACCTTCTCCTCTGAAAGCGGAGGAAAGACTCCATCACCTGTACCACAAAAGAGTCTTAAATTTTGACATCGATCATACCATTAACCATCTGGTGGGCAATCAGTTGTTTGTGGGATACTTGACGGCAAAGAAAGGCAAGGCAATGCAGAAAATGACTTTGTCAAGGGGGATGTACATCTGTCTAAAGATCTGGTATGCACTAGCCAAGAATCATCTGTCTTAGAACATGGGGCTTATTCCACTAAATCCAAAGCTACTACCACTGTGTTGCCACTTGGAGTGCCTTTTCTTGACATCTCCCAGGCCTCAAAGTGGGCACTACTGAGGTAAAAACCAGGTTCAGTGGGAAGGGCATTTGCCTGTTCGGTCTTGCAGACTATTTGCTGTGAGTTCACCCACAAACCCTCCACTTTGCAGAGGTTCTGCTTTTGTATCTTTTCTAAATTGCCAAAATCTATGGTTAGAAGTATCCATCAGAGTAGCACCTTACTTCCTTAAGGTAACTTAAGGTAACTCTCTATCTGGTCGATAGTCTATCTAGCCACAGATTCAGGCCCCCAAATAAGAGATCTGCACACTGGTACTGATAATTGTTTTGCACTCTGTTCTGAGGGTGCAAAAAGTATAAATCAAACAACTGGCATCAGTGTGATGAGTTGCACCTACATGCAGGTCCATTCCTTGATGTTTGGGAGGAACAAGGTAGACTGGCAGCCCCACAACACCACCTAGCTAAGCGTGTGAGCACCACTGTCAAAACTTGCTGATCGAGTCTTGCACCCGGGAGTACTCTAAAGGTGAGGAAGCTGCAGTAAGATAGAGTATCCAAAGCAACGAGAGCTACCAAAGGGAAGTAATCAGTAACTTGCTTGTTTTGTGCATCAAATATTCCATCAACTGGGGCTCTTTTTTTAACACCTCCTCCAACCAAATCCTTCAATTCTGATTCACCACTTTTATATTTTTTTAACATGTTCATTGGCCATGCTGTTGATTTTATTGTTATTCCAAGTTAAAGTGAACTGAAAAACCACAAAATAGCTGGCAATATATCTTTGTGTCTTTCAAATGTAGCCTGTCACTGCAGTGTTTCCACATATTTACTTTTTCCGTTCAGAATTACCATCGGGAAGGATCGTGTGCGGAATAATCACACCCAGAAAATTGGCTGCGTAAAATCGCACATGATACAACTGCTATCACAGCACTCCGAAAATAATCATAATCAAATACATGTTTCCAGGTCCATGAATGATTTTGCATTCAGTAACAGTAAAACTGGGTATGAGTTTACTCCACACAATTTACCACCCAACACATAATCAGGGACTAAGAATACTAGTTACAGGGCAGTAAAGTGAAACATGTAGGCACTATTGGCTCTCTTACTCTGTATTCTTGGTCGATGGGATGCCGAACTATTGTGCTATTTTACATCATCCCCAGTCAGTTTATGGACATGTCAGAACTGGGGTGGCTTGGTGGGCAAAATAACAATGGATTAAACCCAGATCTGTGACTGGGGGTGGAAGTGTTGCCATTGTGCAACATTCCGTCCATCATCTTGTGTGTTTTGCTGTTCACCCTATGTGTATGTGGGAAGGGTATGCCCAGACATGGGTCCCTTGCTCACTAAGCCACTGGATTCAAGCTATCCTGGCTGATGATGGCTGATAGCCATAAAGCGGTCCTAGGATGCTTGATTCCGGTCCAGGAAAGACATGTCTTAGCAATTCGGGCTGGACTGTTACCATGAGGCACAGGGTCAAGACTGATTTGCATATGACCATGTCAGAACTGGGGTGGATTGGTGAGCAAAATAACGAAGGATTAAACCCATATCTGTGACTGGGGGTAATTGTTTTGCCATTGTGCAACATTCCGTCCATCATCTTGTGTGTTTTGCTGTTCAACCTATGTGGGAAGGGTATGCCCAGACGTGGGTCCCTTGCTCACTAAGCCACTGGAGTCAATCTATCCTGGCTGAAGACGGCTGATAGCCAGAAACCGGTCCTAGGATGCTTGATTCCGGTCCAGGAAAGACATGGATTGGCAGTTCGGGCTGGACTGTTCCCATGAGGCACAGGGTCAAGACTGATTTGCATATGACCATGTCAGAACTGGGGTGGATTGGTGAGCAAAATAACGAAGGATTAAACCCATATCTGTGACTGGGGGTAATTGTTTTGCCATTGTGCAACATTCCGTCCATCATCTTGTGTGTTTTGCTGTTCAACCTATGTGGGAAGGGTATGCCCAGACGTGGGTCCCTTGCTCACTAAGCCACTGGAGTCAATCTATCCTGGCTGAAGACGGCTGATAGCCAGAAACCGGTCCTAGGATGCTTGATTCCGGTCCAGGAAAGACATGGATTGGCAGTTCGGGCTGGACTGTTCCCATGAGGCACAGGGTCAAGACTGATTTGCATATGGCCATGTCAGAACTGGGGTGGCTTGGTGAGCAAAATACCGATGGATAAAACCCAGATCTGTGACTGGGGGTAAATGTTTTGCCATTGTGCAACATTCCGTCCATCATCTTGTGTGTTTTGCTGTTCACCCTATGTGGGAAGGGTATGCCCAGACGTGGGTCCTTTGCTCACTAAGCCACTGGAGTCAAGCTATCCTGGCTGAAGATGGCAGATAGCCAGAAACCAGTCCTAGGGTGCTTGATTCCGGTCCAGGAAAGACATGGCTTGGCAGTTTGGGCTGGACTGTTCCCATGAGCAAAGACTGATTTGCATATGGCCATGTCAGAACTGGGGTGGCTTGGTGAGCAAACTAACGATGGATAAAACCCAGATCTGTGACTGGGGTTGAATGTTTTGCCATTGTGCAACATTCCGTCCATCATCTTGTGTGTTTTGTTTATGTGGTCCTACCTGCTGCAGACCTCATGGCCCCAGTACCTTTGTAATCAAGCAACTTCCCGATATGTCTGTCATAACCTAGCTGTATTTTAACTGAGCTGTCTGAGGGTGAGCATCATCAGGAACGTTAGTGTCAGAGGCTGTTTTACCATTCTGCCTGTTAGACTACCTTATTTTGCAGGTCACATTTTGGAAGTGGTTGATCGAGACGAAGTGTAAATATACTACTAATTTGTCCAGATTTGTTTGTCTTCATATGCTCTGGGTATTTTCCTGAGTCAGTCCTTTGTAAGAGTCAGACTTTGCACTACACTTCTTTGCAAAGCTGATCACTTTACTGGACAGCAGGTGGAGAAAAACCTCCCCTAAACAATAGGTCCATTCACAGAGGATCAACCTTATCCATGGAAAGGAAGAGGTTGTGCGAGAAATCAGCATGGGCTCATTAACTGTCACATACAGACAAGCTTGTAATTTGTCACATAAACAAAAGAGGCATCTAGATCTATGGCTCTGGTGCTCTCTTTTAATGTCCGGTGCTCTCTTTTAATGTCTTGGAGGTAAGAAACTAGTTTGCTGTGTCAGTCAAGTGAGGATCAAGCTGTGGAAATGCTGTAACGGACCAATGCTTGAAATCACTATTTTGTAAAATCTTAAAATTATGTTAGGAGGATATATCAAGAATGGAGGGATGATGTGGCCTCCATCTTTTAACTGGGCAATTACATCAACCATCTAGAACTTTCCAACTCCTCATTTAAATCCCTGAATTTGACACAACCTGAGGGCTGGAGCAAAATGCAAAAACATCATCACTTTAGACCCCACTGGTGTGGCATAACAACCTGTGTTTCACCCCTATGTGCTCGGCCTCCCAGCGGGCCCTAAACACTGCTGGCTGGAGAGAACCCTTACAGCATCCAGCATTTCAATAAATAGCAACCCAGTAGAGGGTTAGGACCTAGAATTATTGTTGGGTATGCTTTTCGTTCCGCAATTCCATCATTAGGGAGAGTGGGACTCATAGAGTACAGTAATTGCTACACATGTTAACCACAGGCGAGAGGAGAAGAGAATTACCTCCTTTGCGGGCATTTTAGAAGCTGTGACAGGTGGGTGGGGATCCAACAGAAACCATGAGGCCTGTCTGGGTTCCCTCATTGTCCCTCGACGTGAGTGTAGTGGTTGGCCTATTTTGGGCCAAACCACCCAGAAAAAACAAGAATTGCACCCTTGAGCTAGTTTGCTTTCTAAAGGTAAAATATAAAACCAAAGAGGCCTGAGTGGCCACATCATGATGAGCCTTGAAGGGCAAAGAAGAGCCCAAAATGCAATGGGGTGCTGGACATTTTTTAATTTCGCCCCAAATGGTGCTCAAGAAGGGCCACTGGCACGTTAGTTCTTAAGAGCTTATTGGATGCTATTAGAATGGCAGACTCCTACAGAAGTATAACTTTAATTCTTTTAGTGCCATTCTATGATTCCTATTAAAAAATGTAGATGTTCAGGTGTGGATCTCGTCATATGTAAGCTTGCAACTACAACCAGTTCTACGTCTCCTCGTGTATGGAATTCACCATATTCTTGTATACATAAGCACTTAAATATGGACTTACAAGCCTCCACCACCTCAGAGGAGGGGGTAGAACGTTTTACAACTCAACCTATGAATGTAGGGTTACTAGTAGTAACGTTCCACCTGTTCTGGCGATCCCTGCCATTTAGAAATATCCCTTTAGAAAGTAATGGAGACTTTTTAGGAAAACAAATTATCACTAAATAAAAAGAAAATATTCATTTTTTTTTATTCATTTCTTTAAATCTTTTTCACCTAGGTCACAGAGTAACAAGGGAAAACACCTGCAATAAAACGACCATATTAGTATATTTTAAATTGTTTACATGTTTTAAATTTTCTTTAAATAATTTATTTTGAATTACATTTAAAAAAAATCATCTCCCCATCCCTTACAATATTGCTTCTACCTAATGAGTCACAATCAAATAGTATTTACAATAGATTGTATCAAAAGTTTTATCTATCTTAAAAATAGCATTTAGATGTTAAATTAGAAAAATGTAAATAAATGTAAGAATTTAAATTGATAATTAAAATTAAATTTAATTTAATTAACTTTATGTTACCTTATGTGTTAGTGCTATTCCCTGTTTCTACTGATTTCTGTCAAAGTGTGCTGTGGTGCAGGGGCCTAACACAGGCCCCTGCAGCCCCCGTGGTGCGTGGGGCCCTCACCCTCTAGGGGGCCCCGTCAGCACCGAACTTCTGCTGGGGAGCTCTAGATTGAGTCTGGAAGGGGCCCCTTCACGTACCCTGCATGGGGGCCCCCTCAAGGTTTGTTACGCCACTGCTGTGGTGCTACTGCTTACTCATGTGTGGTTCTTGACTTGTTTCACGGCTGGGCTGGAGTTCATCTGCATACATTATTACTACTGTAGTAGATTTAAATGTATGTTTTGTGAATTGAAATTCCTTTCTGCTTACATGGGTGCTTAATTGGATTAGCATGTTTCTCCATAAACTTTTCCTTCAATTTCCTTTAACCATACCCATTTTGTAGTGATTAGTCCCCAATCTCCCACCACTCCCCTCTGTTCAACATTTACGATTACCTACTGTACACAAGCATCCTGAGATCTCCCCAATTGAAAAGATAACAGAGGTGAAAATATCCGACCAGAGGTTTGTCAGTTGCATTCTGGAGAAAGTAAAGTAGCACTGTACTATAATACCTTTTGCCACATAGGCCCTTAGTCTCCTGTATCGTGAGCAGTGTGACCTTCAGAGAGTTGTGCTAATTTTTTAAGCATCCCTGAGCTGGAGAATTTATTCTAAAGTCTCCGCGATGCGTAGACCTTTGTGACTAGGCACAGAGATGTGAAAGCTAGAGACAAAAACACATACAGTGCATTGTGTTGAATGTTGCAACTTATTGACTGATATAGTTGAGAGTAAGTCACCACATATATTGTTCACTCTCATTAAGTATTGATACCATCCAAAAGAATTTCTAAAGTGATTTTTGTTGCTGGTGACGCTATAGTTTGCACTTAGTTATTGTGGTGACACTCTACCAAAGTCAGTAGGTCTAACTTTTATTTAATATACATCTTATATGTTGTGTTTGGGGAGGTAATGTGTTATTAGATTTCAGAGATTGCTGGTGCAGAGAAAGTTCAAAGTGCCTCAAGTGCAAGGGGTCTTGGGTTCATTTAGGGGATTACCTGATCTGCAGGACATATCTTTAGTGTGAATCCCATGTGGGTTGCACGGCCATTTAGGGCGAGGCTTCATAGGCATTTTCATCTGCTATTCTGTATATATTTGTTAATTTTGCAGTGAATTTAGCAGTGTGTAATTGTCTGTGACCAAACAAAAATTTAAGGCTAAATCTCATAATTGGTCAGTTGGACCTTCTACTAACCATGGAGTAATTGTGCCTTTTGTGTTGTATCAGTCAAGTCAAGTCAAGTCAGAGAATTTATATAGCGCACTACATACCCAGAGGGTCTCAAGGCGCTTAAGGAGGGGTGGGGGATTACTTGTCAAATATCCACGTTTTAAGTTGCTTTCTGAATGCTAGGTGGTTCTGGGTAAGGCGAAGGTGAGTGGGAAGTGAGTTCCAGGTTTTAGCTGCCAGGTAGGAGAAGGATCTACCTCCCATGGTGGTTTTGTTGATGCGAGGTACAATGGCAAGGGCTTGGTTGGAAGATCGTAGCTGGCGGGAGGGGGTGTAGAAGGACAGTCGTGTGTTGAGGCATTCTGGTCCGATTTCGTAGAGTGCTTTGTGTGCGTGGGTTAGTAGCCGGAAAGTGATCCTCTTATTGACGGGGAGCCAGTGGAGGTTTTTCAGGTGACCAGAGATGTGTTCTTTACGCGGGATGTCCAATATGAGCCTGGCTGAGGCGTTTTGGATTCGTTGGAGTTTTTTCTGGAGTTTAGCGGTAGTACCGGCGTAGAGGGTGTTTCCATAGTCCAGTCGGCTCGTGACCAGAGCGTGGGTGACCGTTTTCCTAGTTTCGGTAGGGATCCAACGAAATGTTTTTTTGAGCATGCGAAGAATGTTGAAGCAGGATGAGGAGACGGCGTTGACTTGTCTGTTCATTGAAAGTGAGGAATCCAGGATGACTCCTAGGTTCCGTGCGTGGTCTGTCGGGATGGGTGCTTTTCCAAGGGCTTCTGGCCACCAAGAGTCGTCCCATGCGGAGGGGGAGGTACCTAAGATGAGGACTTCTGTTTTATCTGAGTTCAGTTTCAGACGACTGTGTTTCATCCATTCGGCTACTTCTTTCATTCCTTCGTGTAGGTTAGTTTTGGCGGTGCTAGGCTCATTGGTGAGTGATAGGATCAGTTGAGTGTCATCCGCGTAGGAGATGATGTTGAGGTTGTGTTGGCGGGCGATGGCCGCGAGGGGGCTCATGTATACGTTGAAAAGGGTGGGGCTGAGTGAAGATCCTTGTGGTACGCCGCAGATGACTTCAGTGGCCTCTGACTTGAATGGTGGAAGGCGGACTCTCTGGGTTCTTCCGGTGAGGAACGAGGTGATCCATTCTAGTGCTTTTCCTTGGATTCCGATGTTTCTGAGGCGCTGTAGAAGGGTGCTATGGCAGACTGTGTCGAAGGCTGCGGAGAGGTCGAGGAGGATGAGTGCGACTGTTTCTCCATTGTCCAGTAGAGTTCGAATGTCGTCTGTTGCTGCGATGAGGGCGGTCTCAGTGCTGTGTTTTGCTCGGAAGCCGGACTGTGAGGAGTCGAGGGATTTGTTGGCTTCGAGGAAGGCGGCGAGCTGGTTGTTGACAGCTTTCTCTATGACTTTGGCCGGGAATGGAAGGAGCGAGATGGGGCGGTAATTTTTGAGTTCGGTGGGGTCCGCTGTGGGTTTTTTCAGAAGGGTGCTGAGTTCAGCGTGTTTCCAGCTTTCCGGGAAGGTGGCGGAGTTGAAGGAGCAGTTGATGACGTCTCGGAGGTGCGGTGCTATGATGGAGTCTGCTTTGTTGAAGATGTGGTGAGGGCATGGGTCTGTGGGGGATCCTGAGTGGATGGAGTTCATCAGGCGGATGGTGTCCTCAGAGGAGATTGGGTTCCAGTCGTTGAGGATGTTCAAGGGGGGTGAAGGTTCAGCAGATGGTTGGGTGGGTTGGACTCCGGGTTGGTTGTCGAAGCTGTTGTGGATGTCTGCAATTTTGTTGTGGAAGAATGAAGCTAGGGAGTCGCAGAGGGCTTGAGAGGAGGTGATGTCGTTGGAGTTGGCCGAGGGATTGGTAAATTCCTTGACGATGTTGAAAAGTTCCTTGCTGTTGTGGGCGTTGTTATCTAGTCGGTCCTTGAAGGCGGTTTTCTTGGCCTTTCGGATCAGTTGGTGGTGTATGCGGGTGGCGTTTTTGAAGGCGTCCTTGGTGCTGGTGGTTGGGTCTTTTTTCCAGGCCTTCTCAAGGGAGCGGCAGAGTTTCTTGGATTTCTTAAGATCATCGTTGAACCATGAGGCCTTCTTGCTGCCAAGTTTGCTTTGTCATTTTTTCAGTGGTGTTAGGATGTCGGCGCTGTTGGATAACCATAGGGTGAGGTTGGTGGCGGCTTGGTCGGGGTTTGAGGAGTGGGCTGGGGGGTTAAGAAGAAGGGATGAGGAGATCTGGTCGATGGTGATTTTGTTCCAGTTTCTTTGCAGAGTTGGTTGGGGGTGGTTGTTGGGTTTGGGCTTGTTGTAGGTAAAGTGAACGCAGCTGTGGTCAGTCCAAAGGAGAGCCGTAGTGTGGCTGAAGGAGACATGATTGCTGGAGGTGAAGATAGGGTCGAGAGTGTGACCTGCGAATTTAGGGGCATTTTATCAAGCCTAGGCGATAAAATTATCGCCGCTTTATCGGCAGGAAACTATATCTTTTGCTCATGGCGTTTACTACCCAAGGTCTAGGCAGATAACTGTCTCAGAGATCTGTGGAGCTGATAGTTTTTGGTAACCTGGTTCCTATTTAGGATTTCCTTGTGAAAGGAAATGCTGTTGTGGCAGTCCTTTGTCTTTCCAGTTATGCCTGCCCCCTCAAAGATGACTCTTTCGAACTAAGGCTTGATTACAGGTTAGGAGGTTTGAAATTACCGCATGTTTTTGTCAGTCTTAGTTTTGCTCTGTTTATATAAGTGGTTGGATTTTACGGCATCCATTTTGACCAGTTGGGGGAGAGCCTGACTCCATTTTCCCAGCTGGTATTTCCATTAAAATCAAATGAAGCTTTGGCTATTGATGCAGCCAAGCCTCACTTCATATGTTTTGTCTTACAAGGGAGCCCACAATGATTCCCCTGCTAAAAAAGCCTCTTCTTACCTCCTCTTCTTATAGCTCCCTTCCAATCTCTATTCTCAACCCATGGGAGAGCATATGCATTTACCACATGCTCAGAGAAGGCAATAAATGTATGCAGTAAAACTCGGAGAAACGGTCCAATCCATGAAGTTTTAAGACTCGAAAAAACTGTCCGACGTTGAATATCCCTATTCCATGTTACTCTACTCTTGTACAGCTCTCAGATAATTTGACTGGGTGGTAACAGTAAAATTATGCGCATTATTACCATCAATCCAATACTGTGCAGCCCAGAATCAGGGTCCCAGTATTCAGTGAGTGCACTACCAAAACCTTCTTTTTTAAATGTAATTGCATATACCTCTAGCCAGCCCTTCACCCATGTTTTCGCATGAATATTTTGAGAAAAATGTATTTTCACTCTTGATTTTATTTTACATTTACATTCTGATATAGTGCTATTACTTTTGAAACAAATTTTCTATGACGTGTAGAAATTCATTTTTCTAGCAAATGTTAACAGGCCTTAGATTAGACATCTCCTCCAAGATGGTAGCCACCTTGTCACTCATGCTTCTTTCTCTCTAACCACCCTCCCTCCTCACAGACTCTGCAGAAAGCGGTCAAGTTGAGACTTACAAGTTTATTTCCCCAGTTGTTGCTCTGCTCTCTGCTGAACTTTCAGTCAAAACCTGATACATTACCAAGGTATTTCCACTGGTTTGCTGTGCCTATTCATTCATATAATAAATTATAGTTAATGCACATTGTTGTGTTCTTGCATCTCCGGGTACCATTAGTAAAGAGGGTGCTGACTAAATATTGAAGTGGTGGGATAGTGTTTTGGTGTTGAGGCATAGGAGGGTTTATTTTTCATGTGCTCTGATCTGCTGATGAAATGCTGCATTTGCTCACATAATAGTGAGTCTGCCGATTTCTGTAATTACCTGAGTGAAAATAATGTATACAAACCATGAGTGAAAATAATGTATAAAATCCCTCTGCTTTGAGGGTTAGCAGGAGAAGACTTTCCTGTTCTACCATGGATGGTGTATGTTACTCTACCAATTTTGCTGCCCACTTGGGACTTAGAAGAATTCCTGGTGTTTGCATTCTTTGTATAACTCTGTATGGAGAGCCTTCGTGGCATTGACTCTATATTTTGTTATTTTTGAAATCTGTAATGAAACCGTTTAACTTTCCTTGATCTAGAACTCAGTTATTGAGCGGGCCTAATCATTTATAAAATTGATTGTATTTCCTAATTCTGATTGGTAAGTGTCTTAACTCTTGCCATATTTCCTCACGAAATTGAGGTTAACAACCACTCCAGTACAGTGAAATTTGGGAACTCTGATTAAGGTAAATTATGGGGTGTCTAAGTTTTGAGAACTTTTTCTCCCAAACCCCTAATTTGATGCTTTGAGCATTTGGATGAAAGGCAGTCAGAAAAGGTTTTTAATTTCAGTTATCTTTTAGACATCAGAAAGTACAGATGTTAAAAGATACTCTTCCACTGCATGTATCAAAAGCTACTTTTGAATTAGATATTTAAAAAATAAAATAAAAATCAGTTATATGCAATTTTTATTATTTACCCAGGCTTATTAAGTTAACATATCAAATTTATGCACAATTATGCCTACTCTAGAAAAATGAAAGAGAGCCTATACAGCTTTTGACAACTTCTCATTGTGAAAACGCATATTTCTTTGATTTTTAGTATGTCCCACTTTTATACATCAAGCATCAAGCCTTGTAGGATTACAGGGCACATTAAGGGCCAGATGCATGTACCTACCATTTTGCGATTCTTAAATAGCTATTTTTACCGAATCACTATTTTGGAATTGTAAACTGCTATTTATGTAGGAAAGCATAATATTTTGCGATTCCTTATTATACCTAATTGCGATTTGGTAAATAGCTAATCACTATTAGGTAATATGACTCCATTCATTACAATGGGCCTAAAGGTCCATAGGAATGAATGGTATTACATTTGCTAATTTGTGATTACGAAATTGGTAATTGTAAATTAGTGAATGAAAAGGCAAGGGTGCCCGGGTGCCAAAGGCCCCCCTGAAGCACCCCCAAAATGTAAATAGTGCACATATAAAGGGCACACATGACCAGCGGGCGTGTGTGCACAACGTTGCACTTTGACAAATGCATGTATTTTACATTTTTCAACATTCGCACATGGTTACCATCAACTTGAAGTTGATGGTAATTTGCGTTTCCTAAATGCACTATTCACATTTAGGAAAGGCTTCTTACATGTGCAATAGGGATTACCAAATTGTGATTCCCTATTGGCATTCTCAATTTAGGTGATCGCAATTATCTAAATTGCAAATGCCTAAGCTTTTCACACATAGGGAAAGGCCTTTTTTCCTTTCGCAAATAGGCTGGTTTTGTGAATCAGTCCGTTTGCGAGCACAAAAAGGCTTGATACATCTGGCTCTTAGTCTTAAATTACCTATTGTATAAAAATCCTCCATGAATATCACTTTTCCTTGCCATGCTGTAGTTTTAACACTAACATAGTCAAGCAACAATGACCTCCTCCGAGCCATACACTTTTGTCATATTGTTTGGGTGACAAATTTACACTGCAGGCCACATATGACATTTAAATTGCCCCGCCCTGCTGAATTCCCTGTAACAACTTACCATGAACTTATTTGGAAGTTAAACAGGTCAGTTGGATGTAACTATCTTTACAGTACATGGTTATGGAAAAAACATGTGCTGTGACAGTGAATTGCAATAACATGATGCACAGTGTGCTAATACCTACATAACCAATAGAAAAAACGTATGGGGAGCATTATAAAATGGCACCCTACCCTGCAGACAGAGGGAGCAGTGAGGGCAGAGGGACTGTGTCACTCTTGGTTTGAGTGTTCTGTCAACATTAGCGCCTGTACAGTGTGCCTTGGTGTTTATACTGTATTGGGATTGATGTCTGTATTATTGCTACATGTGTGTGTGCACAGGGAGAGACCTTTCTGGCAATAGTCTGCATGGATTCATTGTGTGATGCCATCCATAAAATGATGGATGTTAGATGTTGGTCATTGACAGAAAAGATCTGTGACAGAGTTGTCAGTTGAGGGAAAGAAAGAGAGAGAAAGATGGTGAAAGTAAGAGAGACAGATGTTGACAGGTTTTTCCTGGAAGAGCCGACCTTCATGAATGTAATCTCAATGTGAAATTTCTTTAAATTAAACCTACCCTCAATATTTTCCATATTAGATGATGAGAAACAATTCAGGTGACTGGAATCCTAGCCCAGATCGAGATCACCACCTTATACTTCAGTGTATCACTGAGAGGTGAGAGAGGTCTAATCTATGACAGCATAGAAGATTCAGCAATGGGATCTTCACATTTGGATGCACTGGGAACATTTTAAATGTTTAGCTCAGGATTCCCATTGGGCAGCAGGCTACACGATGCAGGAGTGTCCTGGCGCTGCGAAAAGATCACGTAACACAGAACCAGAGGACACCAGAAACTAAGACATGCAAGGCTACAGTTGAGAAAGCCATGTTTTTAGTTTCTTTCTGAAGGAGAGGAGATCTTGTACCAGTCTCAGAGAGATGGGCAGGCTATTCCATAGCCGTGAGGCCACCTCTTGGAGTGCAAATACTTAGGCATAGACGCCAACAGCTGTGCGGAGGACCTCAAGGTCCATTGTGGAACATGGTGCTAGAATCTTTCTCCAAGATATGGGGCCCCTATCTTATAGAAGGCCCTAAAAACCAAGACTAATGCTTTAAACTGAATCCTTTTACAAACTGGCAGCCAGTGCAGTGAAGCCAAGAGAGGAGTCATTCGTGTCCTGGACCCAGCCCAAAAAATGGCTCTGGCCACCACATTCTGGACCACTTGTAGGATGCCGAGTAGGTAGTCTAGAAGACCCAGATACAGGACATTTGCATAGTCCAGTCTTGATACCACCAGGGCCTGGACTACTGTCCTCCTGTGTGAGAATGGAAGGAGAGGGAGAAAGTTCCTTAACATTTTCAATAATCCAAAGCAGGTTCCGGCCACAGATTAGATCTGAGTCTTCATAGACAGTGCCGCATTCAACTTGACCCCAAGATTTTTCACGGTACTGACTGAGGATGCAGGGGGGACAGATCTTGCGGCCACCATTGATGCCAATCCACACTGGGATGGGAGAAGAAAAAAATAATCCCCAACTTCTCGGGATTACATTTCAGTTGATTTTGTCTGAGCCACCAAAATACTTCTGATAGGCAGGTGTTAATCATACTGCTGTTAAAAACGGCACCGGCTCACAGGAATACAACAGTTGTTTGTCGTCCGCATACAACACTATCTTAGCACCGTGTTTCTCAGCGGGGAGAGCAAGAGGGGCCATATACAGATTAAACTACGTCGGGCTCAGAATTGAGCCCTGAGGGACCACCACATTCATAGGAGGAATAGGGGTTGAAAAAGGAGGGGACCAGATGGTTTGTAGGCGGTGACTTAAAAAGGAGTTTAACCATCTAAGTACAGAGCCTCCGATAGCCCCCTCCTGGAGTCTACGCAGGAGTCTTTTGTGGGCACAGCATTGAAGGCCTCGGAGAAGTCCAACAACACCAGTGCCGTATTGCCCCCTTTACCTAGGGTGCCTTTAATGGTTTCAGAGACTTCTAATAGAGCAGTTTTGGTGCTGAAGTTCGCTCTAAAACCTGACTGACTCGGGTGCAGAAGATGGTTGGCCTTGACAAAATCCGTAATGACCCTATTGACATATTTTGTCAAAACCTTGGAAAAAAAAGGCAGCAGTTATATAGGCCTATAATTGCCGGCAACCTGTGGGTCAGCCGCAGGTTTCTTGGAAAGCTGAAGAATTTTAGCATGTTTCCAGCCTTTGGGCATCAGCCCAACCTCCAAGGAGGTGTTCAGAATTAAATTGGTAGCCATCTGCAATAGATGCCAGTGTTTTCGCTGGGCAGGCATCAGAGGGAGACCCGGACTTAAGAGCCTTCATCAATTCAAGGGATTTCTCCAATGAGATGGCGGGGAACTGCATAAGGGTAGAGGCAGTGCTAGAGCTAGCACGGGGGCAGATCCATGACTGCCTCCAGGACAGGTGGCTGAACTTCAAAGGAGTCTTGGATATTTTAAATGTTTTCATGTAACAAACAGGCCAGATAATTAATCCAATCACTGGTAGGGGCAAAAGGGCTGCTGATAGCCTTGGGAGATGTAAAGTCCTTAACAATATTAAAAAATTATCTGCTTTTATTACCCGCCTGTTCAATTTTGGTTGTACAGAAAAGTTTCTTTTCTTCACTGACCTTTTTATAGTGGTCTTTCAGGGCCTGTTTGAAATTTTTTTTTTCCGTGGGGTTATAGTTAGTCCGCCACTCTCTTTTAAGGCGTTTGCGTGCACTTTTGCTCTTCCTGAGGGCCTCGGTGAACCAAGGGGCCAAGGCTCTATTGGTTTTGGCTACCCAGTGATAGAAGGGGCAAGTTCTAAGGAACATAGATAAAGCCAGTTCTCAAGGGAGAGGACATCACTCTCAAAGTTTCCACTACGGGGATAGGATGAGCGCTATGCAATGCCTCTGGGGTAAGGTGATAAAAAGGCCTAAAACTGCTAGTCCGGGGTTTACCATGAGGTAGGGAACTGCCTAACTCCCAGCGGACTCTAAAAGCTAGCAGAAAATGGTCTGACCATTCTATAGTGAGAGGCGAATCCATTTCAATCCACCTCAATGAGAATATCTGATCCAGCGTATGACCCTTTTCATGGGTAGGGAGGCAAACGGAGTCAGGTTGAGTATGTCAAGAGATTCGTGCAGCCCCATAGACTCAGGTCCCGTGAGGTTATCCATATGAATGTTGAAATCCCCAAGAACCAGACAATGATTATATTTGGCGGCAATAGGGGAGATAGCCTGGATAATACACTCCAGGAACTTTCCTGCCAACCCCGGCGGTCGGTAGATTACTACCCCTGCAATAGATTAGTGTGCGGAAACTTAAAAGAAAGACAAGGCTCTCAGCTCCCTCAAATTCCACAGTCAGGAGCAACAGGCAACTGAAAAAACTCCTAAAGATTAAGGCCACACCCCCGCCCCTCGCCTAAGGTCGATCCTTTCTTAGGATCTGATAACCAGGGGGGATCGCACTGGCAATAGTGGGGTTGGAGGCTTCTGTTAACCAAGTTTCCATTAAAAACATCATGTCAGTAGTTAAATCTACTAACAGGTCATGAAGCTGAAGCTCATGTTTTTTTACTGAATGGGTGTTAAGTAAAAAAGACTTTAAGTAATTTCCCGCCCTGTGCAGCTGGTCAACGAGGGCACCACTGTTAATGTTCTCTTCAAACACCCCCAGATTAGGAGAAGCCGCCCAATTACAGTATTTGCACACAACACAGTCCCCAACCATCTGAGCCGGAAAGTGGGGGCTGCAGAACACCCGATTGCCAATATTCAGGACCGTATCTCTGCAATGCTTTATGTGATTGCAGTGGTCTGATTGGAGACCGGCAGCATTTCTGGCGCCGGCCACCTCCGGAATGCTGAATGGGCGCAGACAAGCTTGCCATAGTCTTTCCTTCTGCGGGCCAATGGCGCACCCACTGCATACATTGGCTGCCCGCTCACGCAGATTCCCATTTTTAAGTCCCCAGGATTTGAACAACTAGATCGCCCGGGAGCCTCCTAAATTCCAAAGTTCGATTCTCCCACCCTCCACAGGTTGAAAACAACTTAGTGCCCAATGTTCAAATTCAATTTACACACAGTACTCTCAAATTAAAAGGGAACAATTCATGAAAACATTTTAAATATGGTAGTTTTGTTGCTGTGCAAAAAGCAAGATTAGCAGCAAAGCAGAGAACGAGGTCCGCTCAGTTTCAATGTTTTTTTCAATGTTCGGAGGTCTGGAGCGCAGCATCCCATTTTCAAGTCCCCAGGGTTTGAACAACTAGACCGCACCGTGAAGGAAAAATGGCAGTGTTGGCCCGGGAGCTTCCTTAATTCAGTGTTCGATTGCCCCCCCTCCACAGGTTGAAAACAACCCAGTGCCCAACATTCAAATTCAATTTACCTCATCGGAAGAAGCCAAAGGATCAGACTCCCACCCTTCCTCTCCGACCCCACGAAAATCACCTGCAGAGTCCCACAGGGTTTATCACTGGGCCCCACCCTCTTCTACATCTTGATGGCCCCCCTCGCAGCCATCGTCCAACAACACGGCCTCAGCATCATATCCTACACCGACGACACCCAGCTCATCCTTTCCCTCACCAACGACCCCACCACTGCATAACTCAGCTTCCGGAAAGAAATGCAAGACATCGCAGTCTGGATGACCGACAGCTGCCTGAAGCTCAACACCGAGAAGACAGAAGTTCTTGTTCTCTTTCCACCCCTTCTGCAAGAAGCAACACCTGGTGGCCGACCACCCTCGGAAGCCCACCTACCCCCTCAGACCACACCAAGAACCTCCGCATCGTACTCGACTCATCACTCACCATGAACCAACAGGTCAATGCCGTAACCTCCAGCTGCTTCAACACCCTCCCCATCCTCCGCAAGATCTTCAAGTGGATCCCCCCCTGAGTCAAGGAAAACAGTCACCCAGGTACTCATCACCAGCAGACTGGACTATGGAAACACACTCTACGCCAGCAACAACAAGTCCGTACTCCGCAAACTCCGGACAATACAGCACACTGTCACCACACTCGTCCTCGGCATCCCCCGACATGAACACATCAGACAAAGTCTCCACTGGCTCCCCATGGAGAAAAGAGTAACTTTCGAAATCCTCACTCACACCTACAAATGCCTACACAACAACGGACCCAAATACCTCAACAACAGAATCAACTTTCACGTACCCAAAAGAAACCTCCGATCTTCCAACCTCGCACTGGCCGAAACCCGGCACATCCACAGAGCAGGCGTAAGATCCTTCTCTCACATTGCAGCCAAGACCTGAGCAAGCTACCCGTGGAGAGTGCCTGAATATCCTCCATAACTGCTGTCAAGTTAAATTTAGAGATCAACTTGTTTGATTTGCACTGATCAATTTGTGTTTTTAGTAATCCTTATTAACAGAATTCATAGGGGTACTTTGGAATGCTCATTTTCCAGTAATGTGTCAGGAAAACCTCTTTCCAAATGGAAAACTTATGAAAAAAAATAATAATGATCTAATTCATGATTTTCAGCCATGTAACATGGTCGGGCTTGCCCAAATGAAATAAATATCAAGTGTCATAACAATGTTTGCAACTGCTCCTAATTTGCCATGTTTAGAAAACGAGGCCTATCAGCAGACTTAAACTATTGTAGAAAAGATCTTTGTACAACTAAAATCTAACTCTTGTGAGGAGTGGTTACCAAATACTCCTAAATATATTAATATCAGTTCTCAAAATGGAATCAAGGAACACTTAACCAAATACGATATGCCCCTCATAATATAAGCAATTTTGATAGGAAAGCAGTTGCTTTGCACTATACCAGAGTAATCTCGCCACTCGCCACCGTCCCGCGCATCCGAAGAACAACCACCGGAGGGAGATCCTACTGCCACCTCGCCACCAAGACATGGAACACCCTCCCACTGAGCCTATGACAGACCCAAGACCTGCTGACCTTCAGGAGGATACTAAAGACCTGGCTGTTCGATCAGTAGTGGTCCCCACCTCCCCCCCAGCGCCTTGAGACCCTCGCGGGTATGTAGTGTGCTTAGAAAATGACTGATTGATTGATTTTATCATAGACAACTCTTTGAATCAAAAACAGAGTTTCCCTTTTGGCTTTATTCTTCGGTTTGTGGAAGTCGAAATGTAAAACACTGTAAATTGAAAATCCAAATTCACATGCAACCTCCCTGCGGATTCAAAAGATTCCTTTTTAAATATTTTTCTATGAAGTTGTGTCAGTGCTTATTTGAGCAGGTGCTTCCAGGTGCTCAGCACTGCCTCCTAATCCTCACCATCAGTGCTTATAGCACCAGTTAAGGACACACTCATTTGGCAGGCATGTGATTTTCCACATAATCACAGGATGTTGAGCTACGCCGAGACTCGAACCAGGTTCCCCAGCTCCAAAATTGGCAGATCTAGCCATTTGGACAAGTCCTCTCCAGAATTTTAAGTACCGGGGCTCTAGCCAGGAGGCAGTTTGCACCAGCACATTTCTCCTGTTCACGTTGCCTCCAAAGGAGAGCCCTGGCACTTGTTAGTATTGCTTATGTTGCGAATCATAATTAACTAATTAAGTGAAGTTGTTATATTAATCCTGTGCGCAAATGTCATATTCTAACCAAAATATGTGTGTATATGCTTTTTGTATGTCTAATTGTGGCAGAAATTATGGCGAATGGTGAGTAAATCATGCTTATTTGTGGCTAAATTTGTTAGGTAATAACTAACTGGGTTACCTTAGAATTGGGGGAGGTAAACAGAAGGGCTATACTTCGAAAAATAACGTTTAATTGTGTTTATTTCTATAATAGTTCCCATTATGGCCCATGCGGCCTAAATAAAGATGGAGGTTTTTGAGACTCCGAGATTGTGATGATGTACGCATGCGCGACTGTGCTCGAGAGAAGCGCAAGCAGCTTGTGCCTGTACAGCGTGGGTCAAGGTCAGTATGGCCTGGATGTTCGAGCTAGTGCCAACAATTTGTATGTCTGCATCGTGAGCATGGGAAAATGATCTGAAATAACGATTTAAAGGACACAAGCGGAAAGAATTGGTAAAGAACAATGAGACTTTTTATTTTTTTATTTTAACGATGACTTTGGGGAAATATGGACAATGAGGAGATGAGGTTATGCTCATCCACCCCTTAATTCGACCAATGAGAATGAATGAGGACCCTTAAAGTTTCAAATCTTAGATAGATAAGTTAGGGAAAAAGGGTATAAAATAAGACGTTTGGAAGTAAGAAAAAAGCTTGCTTTTTGATTTTATTTCGCAGCACAACATGCTGCCGGATTGACAAACTTTTTGCTATGGTGCAAAGACTTTGACATTTTTCTGCACTTTAACTTTTGAATGACTGCGGAGTCCTGATGGGAGGTGAACTTCAAGAAAGAATAAAGAGGTATTTTTTGGGAACTATTCTGTCCTTGTTCTGATGTCCGTGTTCTGAAATCTTGGTACTATATTTCAACTTATTTTTCTGAACTGTTATGCTAATAAATATAAATGTTTGAATTTAACTTCTCTTTTCTCTAGGTTATTAAATGTTTAAATGAATATTAAAATAGAGTGAATAAAAGTACGGTCATGCTAGGAGATTTAATCTCTAAATAAAATGTAAATACATTGAGAATTAAGCTGGTCTTGTTGTCCATTAGTTAACTTTTACTAGCAGATCCATTGACAATAATGGTGGTCCGGAATTGAGGCTTCTGGGAAGTAGGAAGCTGGTTACCCTGCCTAGGAAGAGGAACATATGGCATGTAAGTCGCACAAGTGTGGCATGTAAGTCACACATCACATAGTCTGTTTCAAAGTGGTGACATCGTCGTATGTTACAAGTTTAGGGACCTTTACGTGTAAAAGTGGTGAATGTATAGCAAAGGCAACGTATAACATTTTGGACTTAAGCAAAGGAATAATTGCGTATTCTGACTTAAAACCTATCCCTGAGAGAGTAATAAAGTGCAACCTAAGCTTGAGAGAAGGGTAAAATAGAGGAATGTGCTACTATATAGGCGAAACTAAAAATCTGAGGTAGAGAAGAGGTAAGCGCTGTCTACTGGAAATACAGAATACCTGTGCGATTGAGAAAACTATCACTTTGGTTTAGCGAAACAGATGAATGGATATGTTTTATGTTGTTACTAACTGATTTTAGTTGTATAAAGGTATAAATACTGTGTGCCGATAAATTTTGTAAAGGAGGGATCAGTAGAAGCTGCAGAAGCCGGAGCAGGGCTGACGTCAAAAGTGTCTCGCTGGGATATGTCCGCTTGACTGGGACGGAGTAAATGCTAATTGGTGCGTTAGCAAATGTGTGCAATCATTGGTTGTGAGTGATTGAAATGTATCTTATTTTGATTTGTGCGTTAGTGTGAACCGCGATGTCATAGGTTGGTGCAGCAAAGCAGCTTGCAGAAGAGTGCACAATTGTTTTGAAAGTCAGGAAACTGTCAGAAAAAAAAATGAAGTTGTATTACAGAGATAAAAAAGAAAAACTTACATGGTTCAAAAAGTTGAAGAATGTGTTTAAAAAGGATAAGGAAATATTGACAAGAGAGGGAAAATTGCTTCCTCCGCCCAAAACACCTGCATCATATATGATGACCAAATACGGCTACCATACATGTATATGGTTAGAATATTGGACTAGATATACCAAGAATGATGGTGCATTAGCATTTCCAGAAGTAGGTTCTTTTAGCCTTGCTGTACTGCGAAATTTGAGAGAAAAGATGACAAAGCTTGAGCCAAGACCCAGACCGACTCAATTTGAAGCATTAGCTGAGTGGGAAGATGAGATGCATGAATTGGAGCGAGAAAGATTTGAAGAGTTCTGAGGACCGAGATGTAGATTGCGAGGATTGTGGGGAACGACTCATGAGAGTAGAATGCGGAGATGGAGAAACGCTGATATGTGTGATGGAATATATCCGGTGAGAACAGTTGATGAAATAGTAGGACAGAAATGTACGAAGAAAAAAAATAATGGGGAGTCAGAAAAGAAAGGTTATGAGGATTGTGAAACAGAGGATGTAGTACTGGAGGAGATACTAAATAGAAGACCACCTCCATATCAACCAAGTTCTGTAACTGTGGCTTAAAATGCTCCACCAATGGAGGACAGATTTACTGGTACCCCAAGACAATTTTCTAATTTTAGAGATCTTCCGGAAACGGTAGAAATGTGATATGATTCTAATGTCCTGTTAATGGAAACCATACTTACTGGTACTCCAAGACAAAATGATGAAAACAGAGATAGTGCAGCTAGAGTGGAGAGGCGAATTGAAGAACAACCAAGTACCTCGGAATATATACGTTCTACTAATGAATTGATTGAAAAGATACAGGAGATTACTACAAATATAGAAGCTGTAACTGTCCAAGTAACAATAGGTCCTGTAATTCCAGTGTTCGAAAACCAGAAAATAAATGAACCGTCCTTAACAATTCCTTTGAATCAAATATTACAAAAAGTAAGAGAAAGGGTTTATCCAGATTTGTCCGAGGTTAGGCGTACTAGCCATATGACACCGCCTGACTTGACTTTTATTCAAAGTCTCCCATATAAGTTTCCAGCGGGTGCGGAATCAGATTCTGCAACACCTGAGAAAAGCATAGAGAAAATCGATTTGTCACAAACTCCAGTAGGACCGACAGAGCAGGAATTAAGTGATTGGCTTAAAACATTAAAAGTAAGAGACCAAGAACCCAAAGTATTAGTTGTGGTAAGGCTGAAAATCGATATGGAAGAATTAATAATTGGAACATTTGGAACAGATAGGTTAAAAGCATAACAAGACGATGAATTAATGTTTATGTGTAAAACCATTACTTGGCAAGCGAAAAACCTGCATGATTTATTAGAAGGATTGGCAAGTGAATTAAATGTAGATTTTGCAAAGCATAAATTGTTACAAAAACCTTACAGAGTAGATTTTACTGAAAAAGATATTGACAATATGAACACTGCTGGAAGATTAACCCAGATAAAAGAATGAATTGTGTTGCTGAGAAAATGGGGAGATGTGGATAAATGGAAGGCTAATTGGTCAAACAAAAGAGAAGAGAGCAATGATAAAACAACGCTAGCATTCCCAGTGAGAGAAAAAGAGCCTGTAGCAAAATAATTTCCTATGAGAGAAATACCGGAGGGTATGCCAGTAAATCTTTTCTTTTATCCCCCCCTTTTTTTCATATTTTTTTCTCTCTTCATTTTATTTTCTTCAATCATGTTACTTCTTACTTTTCATTGCTTTTTTCTTACACTGCCTGGGAATGTTGCTTTTCATTTCATGTTCCTTGTACTAGACAGGATATATTGTCGTTCATAAATTATTTCCCCAGGTTGAGAGAAAAACCAGTAGAATGGTACCGACAAGTGGATCGATTTGTAAAGGTTTCAAAGGTATTATAGGAAGATTTAGACGGATTGTTTGACATAGTAGTACCAGCAGACCTATGGTCTGAGTGCAAAATTACAGAGGACTGGCCAATAACTGCATATCCACTAGATCCAGTAACAGGTGCTCCTGGACGTGAGGTAATGCAAAAGTATGAACAAGTGATAGTGTTTCTGAAAAATAAATCCCACCAAAAGATACAAATTGGGTAAAGATCAACAGGACGTTGCAAGAGCCAAAAGAATCAGTACATGCACTTTATGAGAGATTGCTGTTGGAGTTTAAACAGTACAGTGGATATGAGGAGTTCAGTGAAAAGGACGAGTCATTTTGTGTATCGCTTTGTGTTTGGATTAAGACCAGAAATAGGACTCATGATTAAGAATAATTTGATGGGATGGCAGTTATGTTCGGTGGACAAAGTTTTGAGACATGCGAAATACTGTAGTGAAGAGATTGAAGTTAAGTAAAGAAAGCTTAAAGAGAAAGCAATGTGGGCACAGGTAAAAGCGACAGAACCTCAAGTAGCTCAACTAGAGAATAAAAGCTCAGAAGAAGGTCAAGTAAGAATGAAAGGAAATTTTAATAAAACAAAAGTGATGGGAAATCTCGATGAGGCTAAGAAAAAGTTTCCTTGTCACAATTGCGGCAGTTTAGGGCATTGGAAGAAAGAGTGTACGTGTCCACCAAGAGTTAATCCCGAAAATACATAATTGGATCCGCAGGTGCAGAATGAGGTAATTCAACAGCCATCGCCACAGCAGCAGGTAGTTACTCAACAAAGTCAGGTGCCACAACCACCACTTCCACACAGTGTAAATCTACAGAAATACAGTGCAGAGAAAGGATTCTGCAGAGGAGAACAGGTAACAAGATCACCTAGAGGGAATGTGAGTTCGCAGTATTGCTTGAAGGAAGATGGGAGTGTGTCGGATGACAGCTTCTGACGGTGCCTGAGAGTGGGGGAAGAGTGTGTACTTAGCGCCACTCTAGAGGTAGATCCATCTGGACCTTTTGTGAAGGGAAAGGTGAATGATGTAAACGTGACCTTCCTAGTGGACATAGGTGCTACCTGTTCTACTGTTAGATCAGTAGAAGTCCATAATCTTCCTCTCTCTGGTGATAGCATCCAAGTTGTAGGTGTAGCAAATAGACAATTCAAAACATCCCTAACAAAACCAGTTGAAGTAGAAATTGGAAATTTCAAAGACATGCATCAATTTGTAGTGTGTGACAGTAGTCCTGTTAACCTTCTTGGTAGGGACATTCTGGGTAAAATGAATTGTGCCATTTACTGTTCACCAGATGGCATTGAGCTTCAAACCCCAGATGAAGATAGCTTGTATAAAATGACTATGTCATTGATAGACTCATAAATAAATAGTATGTTTCCTGTATTTGAGATAAAATTGAATTGAAAGAATTAGTCAAAGAACAAGTGTGGGATTTCACAGGAGAAGATATTGGACTAATGAAAGGTGTAGATCCTGTGAAAGTTTCAGTAAAAGGAGGAGTGAGTTACCCAAACATTCCCCAGTACAAAATGACAGCAGAAATAATCGAAAGAATAACTCCAGTGATAAACACAATGATTGAACAAGGAATTTTAAGAGAACTAGTAAGCAGTCAATGTAATTCACCTATAATATGATTGAATAAGCGTAATGGAACGTTCAGGATAGTACAAGATTTGAGAAAGATCAATAAGATTGTCGTCCCATGTTGTCCAATTGTGCCAAACCCAGCAATAATCCTGTACCAAATTCCACATGATGCAGAATGGTTTGGAGACCGTATTTTGGCATGGTGCTGAATTCCTCAGGGGTATACTGAGAGCCCATCGATCTTTAATCAGCTGCTAAAGAAATCATTAGAGAGTCTAAACATGCCTGGAGAATCAGTACTGGTTCAATATATTGATGACCTGTTGGTGGCATCAAGAACAAAAGATGTATGTGTTTCAGACACCACTGCATTACTGAACCATTTGGCAGATGGAGGACATAAGGTGTCCCCATCAAAGCTACAGTTTTGTCAGAAAGAAGTACAATACCTAGGTCAAAAAATTGCTAAAGGATCAGACGAGTCACCATAGAGAGAATTAAGATGTTACAGGGAATGCAGCCTCGAAAACACAGACAAGTGAGAATGTTTCTAGGTATGGTAGGTTACTGTCGACAATGGATTAGTGGATTTTCACTAATAGCCAAACCATTACAGAGATTGACAAGAGCAGATGTAAAAGACCCCATAGTGTTGAATAAAACTGAAATGGAAGCTTTGGAGCAACTAATAAACAGTCTATGCGAAGCACCAGCATTAGGAATGCCTGATTATGAAAAAGAGTTTGAACTATAGTGCAGTGAACGGGAAGGATGTGCATTATCAGTTCTAATACAGAGACATGGAAAACTGAGAAAGCCAATTGCATATTTCTCAGCTGTTTTGGATCCAGTTGCAAAAGCATTGCCAGGATGCTTAAAAGCAGTAGCTGCTTCAAGTGTGAGTTTGGAACAAAGTGAAGGTATAGTGATGGGATTTCCTTTGAGAGTATATGTACCTCATTCAGTGGAGATTATCCTTACTATGACAAAGACACAGTTCCTTACGAATAACAGGATGACAAAATATGAGAAGACAATTCTAGATGCAGATAACGCGACAATTTCATGATGTGTGAATGTAAACCCATCTACACTGTTACCTGATGTTATGGATGCTGAGGTGAGAAATGAAGTTGATCGTAAATGTTTGGATGTTCTTGAATACTGTACCAAGCCAAGACGCGACATTAAAGATGAACCATTGCCTGAATCTGATTATGTAATGTTTGTTGATGGTTCATGTCTGAGAACAGATGAAGGTGCTCTGAGTGCTGCATATGTTGTATGCACAGTGGCAGATGTCCTGGAAGCATCTTGTCTAAAAGGAATTCGTTCTGCTCAAATAGCAGAATTGATTGCTTTAATTCGAGCATGTGAACTGGGAAAAGAGATAAGAGTCACCATAGTGACTGACAGTCAATGTGGTTTCAGGGTTGTCCATGAATATGATCAACTGTGGTCCCAGAGAGGTTACTTAACTTCTGCAGGATCCCCCATTAGAAATGCTGAATTCGTAAAAATGTTGATTGATGCAATCCCATTACCTGATGAAATTGCTGTTGTAAAATGTGCAGCTCACAAGAAAAGAGATGACTATGTCACCAGAGGTAATCGTTTTGTTGACTCAATTGCAAAATACTGTGCCAAAGATCTTGCATCTATAAATCGGGACAGAAAACCTGAACATGTTTCAAGACCTTCAATGCTAACCACAGTAGTTGAGACTTGGCAGGAAGTGAGACAAATGCAGGAAGAAGCAAGTGAGGAGGAGAAAGATGTCTGGTTAAAAACAGGATGTAGACAAAGAGAAGAGGATGAAATTTGGGTTTACAAATATGAAAGACCGGTAATGCCTGATAACATGATTTCAAATATAGCCCGAATATACCATGGTCAAGCCCATATTGGTAGGGATGTCATGATCCGCATGTTCAGACAGACATGGTATAATTCTAAGTTCAGGATGATCGCTGAGAGCCTTTGTCAGCGATGTCTCGTTTGTCAACAGTTGAACCCAAGAAGAAAAACCGTTGTTAGTCTGGGAACCATAGGACGGGAGTGAGGTCCATTCACACAAATGCAATTGGATTTCATTGAACTACAACCTTGTAATCGACTTCGATATGTACTTGTGATCATTTGCCTGTTTTCTCGGCGGGTGGAGGCCTTTCCTACAAGGAGGAATGATGGAGTAACTGTTGCAAAACTGTTGCGAGAAATCATTCCACGCTACGGTTTCCCAGTAACCATTAAGATCATGGAACACATTTTTACAATGAGTTAATGCAGATGATTTGTGAAGCACTGGACATTAGTCAGAAATTGCATTGTGCTTACAGACCAGAGGCATCTGGGGTAGTTGAGCAAGTGAATGGAACCATAAAGAACAGATTTGCAAAAATGTGTTTGGCCACTGGGCTGAAATGGCAGGATGCTTGCCACTTGTTCTGATGACCATAAGGAGCATACCTGATAAAAAGACAGTACTAAGTCCACATGAGATTCTGATGGGAAGAGTGATGAGACAAGCGTTTGTGCCAGTTGATAAACTATTGACTATTAATGATGATATTATACTGGATTACTGCAAAAACGTGTCTGACGTGGTAACTTCTGTGTTCCATCAGGTGGGAACTGAGGCAAACTCAAAAGAAAAACATCCAGCCCATAATCTAGTCACTGGAGATTGGGTTCAGATAAAGGTACACAGGAGAAGAAACTGCTTAGTCCCTCGTTGGCAGAGAGGGCCCACAGAACCCTTGTCCAGAGACAAGAGCCTGGAACTCAACCACGATTGATCATCGCAAAATTCTTCAAATATCACAACCGGGCACTGTTTAGCATCTGGTCCATGAGAAAGTGCAACTACTATACCAGGGTATGACTGTATCCCTTCTTCCTGACTTCACACAAATTGTGCAGGAGGCGTGTCGCAAATTCACAGATGTTAAGCATGCACTCTACAAAGCTAATATACGCTATGTCATGTTGAACCCTGCGCAACTACGTATCCAAGTCAATGGCAAATATCAACTTTGTGACTCTCCCGCTGATGCCACAAGCTGTTGCAAAGAATATAATTTTGGGTCTGGATCTCCCAGTGGTGGGGGATCCACTTATACCCTGTCCTGTGCCCCAGCGGACCTGTGACCCTCAACCTTACCGGCGGATTATTAATACTGTACTGCTATGCCACATTGACTGCTGCTGGGTCCAGATGTGTACGGACTGTCTTGCTCAGCACCAGAGCTTCGTTTTGTCCCTATGGCTTATGTACCAGAGGCTGTTCTTTACCTTGACAAGATTATGGACAATTGGACCTCTCCCTTGAGTTTTGCCTCCCCATAGGAGTCCTCCACTTGACTGCTTTCCTTGTTCTTGGGTTATTATTGGGTTCATCGGATACTGTTGGTTTGTTCTCCGATGTTGCTGGGAGGTATAGGTTTTGTTATGTTCTGCTATTGTGCTCATTCTACTTCTTTCTTACAAGGGAATGATTATCCTACGCGTCACTCACCAATTTCACCAATTTATTGTTCACATGCTTGCACAGCCGCTTTTACATCCTGATCCAGATGACTCCATCCGCTAAAGGTGTTCGACACTGGCTTCGAGGTGCATGACTTGGAATGTTAGGGGGCTGACTAACCCCTGAAAGGGACGACAGGTATTGGCTTACCTGACCAAACATGGCATCCAATTGACTTCCCTTACAGGAGACCCAATGCGCTCTGCGTTCCCCCAATCACTATGCATTCAACAGGGGTGGTAACTGGTTTTTGCTATTTATAGCACATATTCCAGATGTGTCTGTATTCTAATCCATAGGGCAATCCCCTTCAAGATGCGTGCTGTAATAGCAGATCCTGAGGGCCTCTATCTACTAGTTTCTGGCACTTTAGCTACTACATCCCTTTTCCTACTTGACATCTATGCCCTTAATGTGGACATAACCAGCTTTCTTTAGACATTTTCATACAGATTACTGGTCTTCATGCTGACTGTATTTTAATGGGGTGCTATGCTACTCCATGAATTTTGCAATTAGGCAGCCTGCAAAGCGAACTACCTTGGCAAATATCTGCAAGCACGAGTTTACAGGGAGGGTCAGAGAACAAGGGCTCACTTTGGCTAGGCTGCGCCACCCATCGGATAATGCCTCTTCATCATGGACTTGCAGTTAGAAGATGGCTCCTTAGTTACACATGACACAGACATCTCTGCTGCCTTTCTTTCCTACTACACTCGCTTGCATGCATCCCGTTGCGCTGCTGCAGATTCAGTGCTTGCCACCGCCACCTTCCCGGAGAGCTGGAAGCACGCCGAACTCAGCGCTCTACTAAAGAAACCAACAGCGGACCCCACCGAACTCAAGAACTACCGCCCCATCTCGCTCCTCCCGTTTCCAGCCAAAGTCATCGAGAAGACCGTCAACAAACAGCTGGCCGCCTTCCTCGAGACGAATGGATCCCTCGACCCCTCACAGTCTGGCTTCCGAGCCAACCACAGCACCGAGACCGCCCTCATCGCTGCCACCGATGACATCTGAGCCCTGATGGACAACGGAGAAACAGCGGCCCTCCTCCTCCTAGACCTCTCCGCGGCATTCGACACTGTCTGCCACCGCACCCTAGTGCAGCGCCTCAGCAACGTTGGAATTCAGGAGAAGGCACTGGAATGGATTGTCTCCTTCCTCGACGGAAGAACACAGAGAGTCCGTCTACCACCGTACAAGTCAGAGGCCACCGAAGTCATCTGCGGCGTCCCTCAAGGATCCTCGCTGAGCCCCACCCTCTTCAACGTCTACATGAGCCCCCTCGCGCCCATCGCACGCCAACACAACCTGAACATCATCTCCTACACCGATGACACCCAGCTGATCCTCTCACTGACCAACGACCCCGCCGCTTCCAGAGCCAACCTTCACGAAGGGATGAAAGATGTAGCCGAGTGGATGACGACCAGCCGCCTGAAACTGAACTCAGACAAGACGGAAGTCCTCATCCTGGGCTCCTCGCCCTCCGCCTGGGACGACTCCTGGTGGCCCCCCGCCCTGGGCACCGCACCCACACCGACAGACCACGCACGCAACCTGGGCTTCATCCTGGACTCCTCCCTCTCCATGACCAGACAAGTCAACGCCGTCTCCTCGTCATGCTTCAACATCCTGCGCATGCTACGGAAGATCTTCCGGTGGATCCCCACCGAGACCAGGAAGACGGTCACCCAGGCCCTCGTCACCAGCCGACTGGACTACGGCAACGCCCTCTACGCAGGAACCACCGCCAAGCTCCAGAAGAGACTCCAGCGGATCCAGAACGCCTCAGCCAGACTCATCCTCGACATCCCCCGACGCAGCCACATCTCCGGACATCTGAGAGACCTGCACTGGCTCCCCGTCAACAAGAGAATCACCTTCCGTCTCCTCACCCACGCACACAAAGCCCAACACGATCAAGGCCCGAGCTACCTCAACAACCGCATCAACTTCTACGCTCCCAAACGCCACCTCCGATCAGCCAGTCACGCCCTCGCCGCCGTCCCCCGCATCCGAAGAACGACAACAGGAGGAAGGTCCTTCTCCCACCTGGCCGCCAAGACCTGGAACTCCCTCCCGACCAACCTGCGCCTGACCCAAGACCACCTCTCCTTCAGGAAGACGCTCAAGACCTGGCTGTTCGAGCAGTAGCAGCACCCCCCCCCCCAAGCGCCTTGAGACCCTCCGGGTAAGTAGTGCACTCTATAAATGTCCTTGATTGTCCTTGATTGATAGCATAGTGTACTATGGTGGGGCTTGACGGGAGACATCAGCAATTCCTCACCTATCTCCTGTGAAGAAGTTCAGTAGGCCATTTTTGCCCTCAGCGTCACTTATGCCCCAGGACCAGATGGTTTCATGGGCAATTTTTATCACTGAGTGAGGCGGTGATAACTCTTTTACTTAAACCTTGCAAGTCACCACAACTTTGCACCTCGTACAGACCCTTATCATTTCTGAATCATGACAATGAAAATCTAACTAAGGTCCTCGCTATCTGTCTCTCCCTCCTTATGGACAGCATAATCTCCATGTTGCAGTCTGGATTCATTCTGTGTCGCTCCAGTTCGGTCCATCTCTGCACAGTGCTCGCTGTGCTTAAACAGATAACGCCTGAGCTTTCTGCGGCTTCAGTCCTTCTAGACACCGAGAAGGCATTTGATTTGCTTGAATGATCTTTTTTGCATGCTAGGTTATAGAACTTGGATGTGCCTAACTTTCGGGGCCTATTCAGACTGCTTTATACCTCCTATTGGCCCTACTCAAAGAGAATGGTGCACTGACTTGCTTTTGATCCCCTGGAACGTCATTTCTAGAAGAGCAATCTGACTCATGGATTGCGCTGCCATTGTGGCCCTCTTTTGGCTTTCTTATATGCAGATGATGTGATGCTCTTTGTTAGTGACCTTGAGTCCAATCTCTCTCCCCTTCTCCGAGAGGTCATCCGATTTGGAATATTTTCGGGATTTGCTATTAATTGGAGTAAATCAGAAGTTTTTCCACTGACAGAGGCTACAGTTCCCTGCCCCCCTGAATTCCATTTGCAGTGGTGTGCTAATTCCCCGAAATACCTGGGCGTCTATCTACTTCGGAGTAGAGCGGAAGCCATCTCCCTCAATTATGGCTCTGCTATCAACAGGCTATCATCCTAAATTTACCAGTGGATTAAGCTCCTCTTATCCATTGATGGCAGAATTGCCATTACCAAGATAGTGGTGCTGCCCCAGTTTTGATACTTATTTCTAAATAGCCCTATTGTCCTGACTTACAATTTCTTCGACACCTTATGTAGCATGCTCATACGGCTGGTCTGGGCAGGAAAACATCCAAGAGTCAGCTGACAAACATTGACCATGCCCTATGCTCAAGGGTGGTTTGAGTCCCTGATTTCTACCTCTACTATCTTGTAGTGCAGGCACATTTTTTATATCATTGGTATCACCCAGATGCTGGCTTGCAATACCTTAAACCAGAATGAACTCAGGCTTACCCTTATCTCCTCTCAGCCATTATGCTATGAGGCCTTCCTAGGACTCTCGAAAATACAGAGGCTCCATACTATGTACTCAGCCTGAACCAGACTCCAGTGTTTTTTGGGCTGAGACCTATTATACTCTCCACATATTCCCCTCCCTAATAACCCTTGGCTCCCGTTGACCAAAGAGACATTGACGAAGCAGGCATTGGCCATGTATCAGCCCCACACACTGGGCAATCTCTTCAGTGATTCCATGCTGTGATCTGTTACCCCGCTGGCAGAGGGGCATGACATGTCCCTTATGGACAGGTTCATTCTGCACCGATTCTGCAACTCTATTCGCACCACACTCCCTTCTTTTCTTGCTGAGCCTATGGATTTTGTCGCACCACTCACCATGGTATTCACGGCCCAAACAATGCCAATTGGGTTTCTCGATTACTCCATGCACCTCTCCTCTGGGGACCTGCTCGGGTAAAGAGAGTTCGGCCTGCATGGGAAAGAGATTTGGGGAAACCATTACCAGATAGAACATAATTCCAGCGTTATGCAACCATTGCTTCATTATTGGCTAAACGCCAGGTGTCCCTTCAATGGGGGGAACCACCGCTTCAACGGTGGATGGCTGGATCCGTGATTTGACATATTGTTATACCACTAGTGACATAGATGCAACATTACAGCCACCTGCCTCTAGACCCAAAAACATATGGCAGCCACTGCAATACTACTTGCTGCTTTACCCCACAGACATAGTTGGCCCTGGAGATGATTAATGCACATCCACTGGTATTAATGCGAGACCCGGAGCATACATATAATGTTGTGATGTCCCGGGTAAGCACCTCACTACACAACAATGCCCCTCTGTTTGTGAATAGTGTATCTGTTTGCTCTTCTTCTTCCCTCTTCTTATATTCCCTTAGTTCCCTCATTCTTTTAAGCTGTCTTTCATGGGTGCAACTTTCTTCTTAGGACAACGAGCACTGGTGTGTACATGCATTTGTATTGTTTTTTGATAATGTTTTCACTTTTGCGATTTCCTTGACTTCAATTCTGTTTCCCCTTTGTATCACTTATTGTTGTAAACTCCTATAAATAAAGATATTAAAAGACTCATCACTGAGGCCTTGGCTTTGCAGTTCGGAATGGAATATTCCCATTGGAACAGGGGCAAGACTGATTTGCAGATGGCTGGATCCAAACTGAGGCGGCATGGTGGGAGAAAAACAATGGGTTAGGATGTGACCTGTGATATTGCTAGTGGCTGAGAATTCGGGCATTCCATCTAACAATTTGTTTTTGTAGTCCCACTTTTAGACAGTTTGCATTTCTATGCTTAAACCAAGTGTACCTTTCTGCCAGTATACAGGTTCACAGCACTGGGTGGTGTGTTGTGTATTATTTAAAGAAATGGGGACAAAAGGGCCTTGAGTGTGGGACAGGGTGTTTCTCTCCTGAGCAGGGTGCCCCCAGGGGTACACTCAGCCTTCCTGACTTCTGAGGCTGCCTGCCCTGCCATTGAAAAATGCAGATCACATCTAGGCCTGCCTTCCATGTGTTCCCAAGACAGCTTGGAGCCAAACCCATGAAATTGGGGAGGTTAAACAAGGTGGCCACCACCAGGCTGGCACTGGGTATACAAATAGCAGCTTCAAAACTTCTCAACAGAACATTCCTGGAATTGTGGAAAATGTAGAGAAAGGACTGTGCTGCTTTCTGAAGAATAAAGGCTGGATCTGCTTACCTTGAAGCCAAAATCCCCAGACGTGACTCCAAGGGTCATTTGACTGACATTCTGTTTCAGCTTCAGGGACACAACAAGATTCCAGAGGCCTCTGTGCAACTACCCAGCTGACCAGCCCCACCTAGATCTGCCTGAGGCCTGTTGCTGGCATCTGCTGGACTGAGTCCTCATCCCTAAGAAGTGTCCCCAAGGTTCACATTTTGGCAAGGTTTGTACAACTTCGTTGGAGACAAAATGTCCTATAAAAAATGGCTGTGTTGTTGATTTTTCAAAATCTCTTTTTTGAGCGTTAATTTCCCTGAGAAGTTATTAGATTTTCTTGGCCCGTTTGCCCGAAAAACCTACTTTTTGTGATACCCTTTAACTTCTTTTTATTGATGGAGTTGTGTGAAAGCATTCTGAGTCAGCAGCATTAAAGTGTGTACATTTTATCATTGAGACAAAGGAACCACAAACTGAAACACCGGGGGTCATATTCTAAAGAAGCTATCTCCGAGTTCGACACTTTATCGCAGCCAAAGTTGCGATAAATGTATTGCCCCATTCACAAGCTGGTGCTAAAAGCCCATAGTATCAGTTTACCTGCGACAGCAGCCGCAAAAAAGATCGCCAGAGATGACCCCCAAACTATCGCTCAAGAGATGCAGAGTAGGAGTTCCCGAGCAAAAAGCCGCAACAACACCACTCAGCAACATTCTGCATGACAACCCAGGTTGGCGATAAGATCACAAAACATACAATAAGGCTTGTTAGCAGCAGGAAACTAACACCTGCTCTGACCTGGTGTAAAGTCAGACCACAGCCTGCACCGCAAACGGAAGCCCAGCCCAGAGCCTCACCTGATGAACAACAGATGCCATGGAGCCACTGATCATGCAGCCCGGGCACCCAAGGGGGCCACAACACCCAGGTCCCGTCCCCCCCCCGCTCCCCGGACAAAGACATGCCACATCAACTACACGGAATCATGTACCAAATATCCCGCCTGATGTTGCATAATCACATCCGGTTACATGCATGTTTAGACACAAAAATGAGTATCACACATTCACTTTTGAAGCAACAAATGAAAATGTATCAAAACAAACCGAACAGAAATGAAGACACATGGTGGCACCCCTAGGGACACTCTGTAGGTCACAGCTTGCAAGACAAAAATCATGATGAGAAGGTGTGTCCTGCACATATCAATGGACAGAGAGAGGGAGAGAGAGATAGACAGACAGAGTGGGGGAGAGAGAGATAGAGAAAAGAAGAGAGAGACATGGGGAGAGTGTGCCGACACTGTGCATCCAGGCCACACTGCTCACCTGCTGCCACCGGTGTGTCTCTAACCACGTGCCGGTATGTAGTGCAGTTTACCAGGTCCCACATCTGAGACAGACCCGTCATCTGAAACAGAGTCCTTATACATGAATGGCAAAGCACATACAATTGCACGAGACATCATCGCCTGTCTGCCCCTGCGCACCCAGGTACCTGTACCATAGTCCCTCCCGCCACCCAGCGGTGCATGCCCTCACCTGCGCACCCAGGCCTCACTGCTCACCTTCTGCCACCGGTGTGTAGAAAAGAGGGTCCACCACATCCCTGATGGGACTTAGACGCCCATGTATGGCATCAAGTTTATCTGCCATGTGGTCTAAGCCCACCTGCGCCTGTTCAGCCAGCTGCTCCTGGCATCCCAACACACGGCTTTGGAAGGCCTATGTGTTCTTTGTGGGGGTCCCGGGAGGCAGCCGTGGTGGTGGCTACTGCCTGCTGTGTGGTCTGTGCAGGGGGTGGGCTGTCCTCATTGAAGCTGGGCTGGCCTGATCCTTAAGGTGGGCTTCTGAGGCTGTCAATGAACTCTTGGAGGGTGTCGGAGTTGAAGCTGCGGTGGTCGTCTTCGTCATCAGAGAATTGAGGGTCGGGCTCCTCTGTAGGAGGTGTTGATTGCCCCTCTGCAATGTGAAGGGGAGAGGCAGTTTAACAATGTGTTCACATGTGTATTGTCGCATTGTACATGTTTACATACAGACTGCATGACTGTGTACATCGTGGCTGTTTTGGAGGAGCTGCCTATTTGATGGGGGACAGTGGAAATTTTGACAACAGATGTGTGTATGTTTGTACTTGTACATGGTCATCTCACATTTCCCTGCAATTTCACTTGTGATTGGCCAGTGTTTACACCCAGTCGGCACCAGTTGTGTCCTGTGTTCTGTGGTAGACGTGTTGCGGTTTGTGCTACATTGTTGTCTGTGTTGCTGTGCTCTGCATGTTATGTGTGTGTGTGTTGCATTTCAGGGGGGTGGCCCCTGCTGCTCTGTTTTTCTGCCCTTTATCCCTTGTCTGCGATGCGCTTTTGCCTTCTGTGCTTATACAGTGCTGAAATGTTGCATACTTGGGTACATTGGTCTCTTGGTGGGAGTTGGGGCCTGGGGCATGGTTTGTCCCCAGATGTGCTCTGCTCAATTGTGCATGTGTTCCATTGTGGCCATCTCCCCCGTCCCCCCAGTCCCTGGTCATTACTCACCCTGTTACTGTTGTGTCTGGTCATGTTGAGCAGTGTCAGGTCCCCCGACTCCAGTCACCATCTCCCCACTGATGACTATGGACACCATGTTGTCTAGCTCCTCCTGTGGCGCAGGACTCCCACCTCATGTCTGCTTTGCTGCCTTCTGGTTCTTGGCGAGTTTCAGCTTTCCTCTTCAGCACTCCGACTGCATTCCACGATGGACTGCCATAGTCCATTTTTGGTTGCCAATGACACAGTAGAGGTGACAAAAAGTTGCTGATGGTGTTCTACAACCTCCGTTATCAGGATCCTGTTTTCCTGCGGACTGAAGCACTTCTTCCTCCTCTTCTTCTCCTTGGCCTTCCCTGACCCTGATATCTCAGGCAGGTCCTTCGGGGGACTTGTGGGGTTCTGTTTCTCCTCCGTACTTGCTCCAGCAACATCCATTGTGCTTCGCTGTTGTTTGGCATTTGTTTGTCAGTTTTTTTTATCTACTTTTATTGTGATTTTTCCCACCTGACGCGTGTGATTTGCAGGCCTGTTGCTGATTTTAGTATCGTGATTGGCCTCATTGCAGCTTTTTTTGCGTTCGCATTTTTGCGGCATGGCGTTGATTTTAACGCGGTCAGTTGTCTCGTTATCTGGAGACTATTGCATGGTACCGCTGTGTTGAGAATGCTTGGTTAACACGCCGTCATTTTCAAGCGATAGACTGCGATGTTGAAGTTGCTTTAAGTTACTTTTGTGATGGTTATCACACGTTCTTAAGAATATGCCCCTTAAGCCGCATATTTAACCTTATCAGCATTGCCCTATGCCCTAAAGGAATATTTATATAAAACTGCGTTTTATCAAATTTTACCCTCCCTCCCTTTTTTTCTTCAGTGTGATACCACTACATCATCGAGTCTTCAATTTCGTTGGCAAATTATAATGTTTTGAATATTAGTTATTAACAAATTCCCGTTTACCTGCTACCGGATATCTCAAACGAAATATGCCCCATTGTCTCCATATGTCGCTTGTTCACACGTAGCATGCATGAGTTGTAGTGCTCATGAAAATATAGTGTGCATTTGTGGTATACACTGTTTTTTTTTACAAATATGGGGTGTTGCAATTCATAAGTACAGCATTTGGGAAACACTCCGCAGTATGGACCTCATTTGTTCTATCTGATATTCCAGAAATGGGGAGTGCTCCTACATAAGGCCTTTATTACGAGTGGCAGAATTCTGCACAGAGCGGTAACTCAGGGTGGAATTCTGCCACCTCCAATTAAAAGTGTCCTGGAGCACGGAATTATCGGGTTATCAAATTTGACACCTGCTAGATCTAGGCCCAGAGATACTGGAAATCTCTTTGTTGTTTCAGGTGTCTGGGCTATGTTCTGGCTTCTGGACAGCACATCTCCCACCAGACTCCTACAACGGCACATTGGAGGCAGAAAAAGCTCCCTCGGCCAGGCTGAAGCATGAGCTACACAGGCTGAAGCATGAGCTACACAACACCTGTCACTCTCCACTGGGCCCCCGGATGATACTGATTAGGCGGAAAAGATTAGTGGATTGAGGGGAAATGTAGGTAAAAAAGCTGCCTTTTCACTTTCAAGAGATTTGTTTTTCAGATTGACAACCGTATCTTCCCATTACCTACAGCTTTTCAAGTAGTTTGTTTCTTAATATGCCACGACGCATGAGAATTGACAGGTTAAAAAATAAGCCTTTATGGTAAGATACAACGCCCTTATGAATGCAAAATTTGATACTGTTAAGTTTAAAGCAACTCCTGTGATGGGCAAGCACTCGGTGTGTAACGTAAAACATACTCCACATTATATAGTGGGCATGACCAAGAGGTCATGCTAAAATTTGAGTAGGACCAAAGCTCACCAAAAAACACAAGTGTGTATTCAAAAAGACCTATGAGCGGATGTGTGCCTCTACAGACGTTATGACAACTTGCCATCAGACCAAAAACTCCCTCTCATTGAAGTGAATGGCTCTATTCATTTAAAAGACGTTTTTTGGCTTTTAGCCTTGGAAAGTATGTAGGAATATACAATCCGCCAGCGACAGGTTTGCCCTGGTTCAACAAATCCACCCTGGGACCTCTGATGCTTCAAGTTCTATTTATTCTCCTTCAATTAGGAAGTTATGGTTAGCAGCAAGTGGTTTTTAAGATGGACATCAGTTATTCTACTTTCAAGAAACTGGTTTCAAAAAGTACAGATTTTTTCCTTTTGGCAAAAGAGAACTTTGAAATGGGAACGTTAAAAAAATAGGTTTTCCTCCCCTTGGAATAAATATGTTTCTCAAAATAATTTTCTCAAAGGTATATTTTATTTGGTAATGAGGACTGCAAAATGATTTTAAACCTGTTCGTTTTTCACTGTAATTAGCAAGAGCTTTAAATACCTATTTCATATATTATGGTGCTCAAAAATAATTGTAAACAGCGATCACTTCTCTTTTCCATATTCACTTTCTAACAGTCACTGCACTGCTAAAGCTGTACACGAGAGAGTGATATATCGAGCTTCCATTCCACCTCAGCATAGGTTATTCATTCACTCTTGATGTACCTGATTTACCTTTAGTTATAGCCCCAAAACCCAATACCTAAATCGTGGGGGCATATTACCAAGCAATAGCGATAATTATCGCTATTGCTTGGTTAGAGACAAAATTTTACCGCAGAGCTGCGGCGATTTTTATCGCAGATAAACCTTGGTATTACCAAGGTTTATCGCAAATGCGATAAAAAACGGCCGCAATGCATGAATATCGCTGAAAAGTCAGCGATATTCATGCATTACCGAGCTAATGCTCTTAGCCATGTTATCCACCTCCCATTGGATAACATGGCTAAGAACTGCTCAGGGCAGGTGTTAGCTTTTGGAGATATTAGCGCTTAGCGCGAATATCTCCAATAGTTGGTAATAGGAGATAGCGATGTTAGCGACTGTTTCCAGTCGCTAACATCTTGGCACGCCCACTTTGCATGTCATTAGTGATAAATATCACTGACATGCAAAGTGGGGCCCAAGATGGGCGCTATCTCCTACTAGCTGTCGCTAACTGGTGTTAGCGACACCTAGGTAATAGGGAGATAATTTTATCTCCGCTTTCTTGGCTTTTAAAGCCAAAAAAGCGGAGATAAACCCCCTTGATAATATGCCCCGTGGTTCGCTGCCAAATTATCGACCCTCAAAATATCGCTCATTACGATGTTGGGTGGAAAGCCTCCTCCCAACTTTCGGAATCTCCTCGACCACATCAGAGTCCTTCCGACCGACTCAGTCGGTTTACAATCCAACCGACTGATTATGATGTTCGTGGTCTGAATGTAAACCGTGCGGTTATTCCAAATTGCTTCTGATTAACTCTTGGAGTATACCTGTCAATCAGAACTGCATTGTACTCCTCTAAGGTCAACGTTTCTGCCCGAAGGATTATGATGCCGATTTCTACCAGCCTTTCCAAGTCAGCTTGTCTGACACAAAATGGCTGTCTGAAAGTGACTTTGGGGGCCCCTGCAAGGCCCCCTGGCCCCTGTGGCCTCCAGTTGGTAGCCAGGGGGTACCTCAGGTACCCCCCTGTAAAACGCTGCACTGTGTGGCAGGCGCAAGGGGGTGCCTGCAACAGGGTGCAGGATTGCCAGAAACACCCCATCTCCACATAGGAGCCTTTGTATGGCCTGTTGGGCAGAACACAAGCTCCTATAGGGAACAATGGGACTCCGAACAAACAGTGTTCAGTCGCTTCGTAATCCGTCCCATCGGAACCGGCGACAGCAAGTCTGTTGGTCCCTGATTCCAAGACTGTGTCGGGCAGAGACTTTCCGCCCGACATCGTAATGCACCCCTAAATATATTAAATAACAACATTAATATAATAAATATAAAATATACTTAATGGTTTAAATAAATTATAACAAGCAACATTATTTTTAAAAAGTATAACACGTATATATATGCATAAATATACATATATTTATATATATATCTAATTATTACATTTTATTAAACTAATAATGTACAATTATAGTATAATGTAATAATTTTTTGAAATGTAATAATATACAAAATAAATATATATTTATGTATATATAGATATACGAGCATCAAACATTGCAATGGTATTAGGGCATTGGAGCACTTTCTGGGAAAAGGACACACAAGATTGACCGCGCACTGCAATATCCGTAGCAATTTAACACAATTATGTTTGAAAAACAATGTATTTCTATTTTATAAAACTGTCTACCAACAGATACGTGGAGTGGCGACGGGGGCCAGCTTCTCCCCCAGCTACCGCTGTTTGCATATAGGGTGGTGGTAGGAGCTGGTCCTCAACGTTGCGCATACAGAATATATGGTAAACAATGTAAAACATTTTCTGAGATACATTGATGACATTTTTATTGTTTGGGATGGATTGACTACAGAGGCAGAATGTTTTGTAAATAACATAAATGACAATGATATCAATCTAAGCTTTACATCAACACTCAGTAAGGACAGGATCAATTTTCTTGATGTAGAGGTGTTTCTAGAGCACAATAGACTAGAAACCAAACTATTCAGAAAAGAAACGGCAGGGAACTCGGTTTTACATTCAACAAGTTCCCACTCGTGACATTTGATTAATAGTATCCCCTATGGGGAAATGCTGAGGATTAAAAGAATCTGCAGCAACCCCATAGATTTACAGAGACTGCATCAAGAAAGCAAAACAAGATTCTTAGCAAGAGGATACAACAGTGCTACTATTAACACAGCTATAAACAAAACCAAGAGCCTAGAAAGGGAGGCATTACTCAGATCGAAGTCTACAGAATCAGACAAAGAAAAGGAACTGCTCCAATTGCGATTAATTACATCATTTAATAGACAAAACAAAACCATTAAAAATGTTGTCCAACGCAATTGGCCAATAGTACTCAATGACCCGATCATAGGCAGCACTCTACCTAAGACCTTGGGCATCACATACAGGAGGGCACCATCCATGGGGGGGAGTTTAGTAAAAATCAGTCCGGAGGTCATAGTAAAATCTAACTGGCTAACACACAGAAAGGGGTTCATGAAATGCTCCTCTTGTAAAGCATGCCAATATGGTGTCAACAAGAAAACATAAAAGACACCATTCCGTGTCGGGAGCGAAAAATCACCCAAGCCTTGCACTGCAAAACTGACGTTGCCATTCATATATTGGAGTTCACATGTAATCTGAGATATGTAGGGCGCTCAAAGCTCCTGGCAAACAAACAGATCCTCTAACACCTTAGGGCAATATCAAATAGCGACCGTACCTAGCCCGTGGCCAGACATTTTCAGGAGATTCACAACAATGACTTAAAACATCTGTCCTATTACCTCATAGATTCTGTCCCAAGAAATAGGCGGGGAGGGGATAGAGAAGGTGCCCTACGCAGGCTGGAAACAAGATATATCTTCAATCTTGACAGTAAAAATCCCGAAGGTCTTAATACGACGGAAGATCTTTAAACATGCATTTTGAATAAGCGCAAACCCATCTCCAGGTGCATCAGAGAACATAATAGCCTCACCTTCGAGAGTTAAGAAACACACATAAGGTAAAGTGGACATAAGGTGATGAGGGTGTACATTAAGGAAAAAACAGAACATACAGTTCAAAGAATTGTATGATATACAATAAAATTAGGCTGTTGCATGACCCTAACCAAAAGAACATAGGTTTTTTAAACTAGTAGTGATTTGCACATTAGGAACATTTTTACATCCAACATTTAAGTGTGGTACTTCATAAGTCCATTATGGTATTTTAACTTGGTGGAGCTTATTTAGCACTTGCACTTTACACAGTACGTCCATTAATTTCAAATGTTGGGTGAACGACAGGAAATACCAGATTTTGTTAATTAGGTGCACAGGAACATCACAAGAAAATTTCACCATTAACAAATTTTTGTAATAAGAGGTTGCTCATGTATTTTCAGTACTGCTTTTATGTCGCATTTTTTACCAATCTGGATTTATCCTAATATCAGTGGCGGTTTTACCATTTGGGTTGTGGGGCGTTGCCCCACTAATAATTATTGGGCAATTTATTGAGCGCGCCACTGCTTTAAATTAAAATACAAGTTAGTTCTCACCTTTCCTGTATTATTAATTTAAAGCTGCGCTCCATTGCGCTGCGGCGCCACGTTATCACATAATGTGACATTAACAACCAGCCTGGCCTGCACACTGACTCTGACTCTGACTCACTGTCAAACAACTACGGGCTGCGGGGCTGGCACAGTGCGCACTGCCCATGTGGGGTTTGACCGGCTGCCTTTCTGCAGCTAGTAACCCTGTGGCCTTTGAAAAGCAAGCATGGGTGAGTACAGGGTTTTCCCACTGCCACAGACCCCAGTGGTTCCACAATGAGCAGCGTTTTTGCCTGCTCACTCCAATCCTGAGGCTGCTCTCTTTAGAGAGCAGCTCTCCTCTGTAGAGAGCAGTGTCAGGATTGGCGGCTGCTGCAGCGTGTAGTGCTTGTGCAGTTGCCAGTCTAGTCTGTCTTGACTTGCACCGCGGGGGTGGGAACGTCCAACGTGGGGCAATGCCCAATCACTGTAATGGCTTAGTGTTAAGCCATTCAGTGATTGGACATTCTGTTGTTGCTGGGCAAATCGGGCCGGCCCACGGCCAGTCACCCTTCCTCCTCCTCTCTGCACGAGAGCACGTGCAGTCAATTCAAGTGAGATCGTTCGAGATCAGTGAGTGACTGTGTGACTACACTACAGTGACGAGAAACGCAAGGTGTGTGTGTATATATTTGTTCAATCCCCCGTTGTGTTTTGTGCACTAATTGACGGCGCTGTAGAGGCAATGCCTGGTTCAAGCTGCAGTGGCCTAGTCACGAGGTCCTTAGCCTTGTTTCTATACAGATTGAGCTATGAAGCGCTGGCATTCATACATTACACATGCAGCTTTTCAGAGGTTATAATTAAGATGATTAGTGCGCAAGAAGTCAGATAGCGTCCCACCTGGTGCGGGTGGTGAGAGCGAAAACGGCGCGGCAGGGCCTTTGCTGAACACATATTATGCACCCACTAGTGAGAGCTCTTGCTCCTGACGGGGCCGTAGCCCACAGACCCCAGTAGAAATAATATTTCATATTGATGTCCTTATTGGCCCTCCAGTTGAATCGCATAGGTGTGCTTACATAGTGCCATGGATGGGCCCAATTATACTTTACCGGAAGTCCCACACTCACCATGGTTGTGCACCTGTTAAGGCTCTTTTAAACATAACTATGCACGGACACCCCCGATATGTCATAGGGAAGCCCACATCACGATAGGGATGGCAAAAAGGACCACCGTTTGTAATTCGTTGTTGCCTACTGTGCCTCTGGCAGTTAGCATGGTAGCAAGTTTATGTAATGCTTTCTGTATTTGAAATCCGAGTGTAGTGAACTGTTTTTGGGGCTATTCTTCAATTTCAGATGTCTCTTCCAGCTAGGTACATTTCACCTGCCTGAGCGAGAACAACAACTGAATCTCACCGGTGGATAATATGGCACTGCAGTTCCAATTACGCCCTGGCATATCCATTTCTAGAACCACCACTGTGCAAGCCTAATGAAAGATTGATTGTATCTGTCAATGGGAAGAATGCAGGAACATATCCAATATTTACATAATGTGCTGTGTCTACACCACTTCCTTCATATTTTACAGCTTTCCGTGTAAGTCTCCCCATTGTCTTTATGAGGGACGTAGAAAACAGCCAGTCTTTTGAAACCGATTATACACTGAAATCACATAACAAAGATGAACTACCATGTCTTCTGGCAGAAAATTAAACCTTAATTATTTTTTTAACTCAAAATGCTGGTTATTATTATAGAATCGTATCTGTTTAGAAATGACAAGTGCATATGGGCATCATTTAGGTAGTTGTGTCTGGGATTTGTCTCTGTTTGAAATCAGGATTTGTGCAAACTGGGTTACTTGAGTTGATTGAATCGTTATCCAAAGTGAAAGGAAATATATTTTTCATTTTGAAAATGTGTTGCCAAATTACGAATACATATTTTTAAGTTGAATTTAATTTTTTTTTGCAAAGGTATGCAATGAATAATTTGTTCTAAGATGCTATCGTAGAAGATGTTTTTGAAAAGATGCTATCACATGCTGCACAGATGGGTATCTCTGACCGCAGTGCTAGGGTGCTCTTGGAGAGGAAGGGCACACGCAGGCACGGGGGCGGAGCACACAAGTACACAGCCTCTGTCATGTGTAAAGAAGAAACTTCACATCCACTTGTGGAGCTTCACCGCAGGGCTGGGGGCTCTGTGGTCTGCTGAGAGCAGAAAGGCATTGTCCGAAAGGGAGAAGTGTAGGCCAGACAGGACGTCTTTGAAGGATGTGTGCCAAGGAGGGTTTGAGTCAGAAACGATACACATTGAATGATTCCAGGGCTGTTTCCATTCTAGTTCCCTCCCACTTTCATGACACAGGGCCCCCTGCATGGAAATTCCACCCGGTGCAGTAAGGTCACACACCGCACACACAGGCTTATCTATAGTTCCAGCACCACCCTGAAGCGGTTCCATCGTTGGTATAGCCTCTGGGGAGAGGTGTTGTTGTGTGTTACACTCCCTGGGACATACACCCTACCCGAGGAGGAAGAGGCCCCCACAGCCATCATGGAGGGAGAAGGGCTGAGGCCAGACAGGGCAGCTCGGAGCTCTCTGACCTGTGCTCACCCTCCCTGTGTTCTGCATGTGTGAGAGAGAGAGAGAGAGAGAAGACAGAGAAAGAAACAGAGATAGAAAGAGAGTGAGAGAGAGAAAGAGAACGAGAGAGAAACAGTGAGAGAGAGAGAGAGGGACTGAGAGAGAGAAAGAGAACGAGAGAGGGAGAGAACGAGAGAGATAGAAACAGAGAGAGGGAGAAAAAGAGGGAGAGAGAGGAAGAGAGAGAAAGAGAGAGGGAAAAGGTAGAAAGACAGCAGTTGAAGAGACAGAGAGGAAAGGGAGAGAGATACAGAGAAAGAAAGAGAGATGCCAGCCGGGCTCCCAGCCTGGAAGGATTCTGATACTCAATTTGCATCAACACCTCAACAAAGAGTTGTTTGTGGAGTGCCCCAAAAAGTAAAGAGATTTAGGGGGCTTACCCCACTGTAGCCCACTGTCTGCAACTGGTAACTTTCCCTCTTGTGCCACCTCCCCCCAGAGTCCAGTGTTGTGAAACTGCCTTTGACCCCTGTAGCCACTCTCAGTGTTGGTAGACCTCTGACTGCAGAGCAGTCCATTAATATCATTGCCCTCATCTGTCATTCAGTCCCCAGAATCTGCGCCTCTATTTATTTCAGTTCATGCGGCTTGATAATTTCCACTGCTTGGGTGCCTACTGATTTTAGCTATTTATTTATGTTGAGGCTTGCATCGGGCCCTAATGTCAACTTTGCACACTTTAGAGTGCTTCAGGATCCGAAGGAAGAGGAGGAAAGGTCTGAGAACAACAGACAGCAGGGGTTTTACAGGGAGCGGTCTCCATAGCCTCTTCTACCGTGACTGGGTGGGCCAAAGGTCGTGCCTGGGAGACGTTGTTCATATGTTTTTATGATTAATTAGATTGTGTTGGTGGCATTTAGGATCCAAATACAGTCAAGTCCTGGGCCTTGTTTGTCTTTAGTTAAGATTAGGATTGTGCTGACTAGATGTACAACGAAGTGGTAGGAATTAAGCACCTCTACCTCTGCTTCCCACAACATGCCTTCCCTTAATCCCTGCCTGTTGTCACCCCTCAGCTCTCTCAAATCCTGTAGGTTGATGGAGGTACACCGAGGCTCTCACAAGGTAGAGACAGGCCACTAGTATGACCATTTCCTTCACCTACTGTCCTCTCAGTGCTGCACTAGGGAGACCGTTTTCCCTCACTGTCAGAGTGAGGGTCTCACACCCTGAAGACCAGTCCTACCAGCTGAGGTGAGTTTGTTTCACATCTCAGAGCGCTGTGCAGTACTGGTGCTGTGTCACTCAGCATGTCTCATTTAATGGTATGTCTTATTCCCCACCATCTGTTTGAGTACACCGTGTGTTGGGTGATCTTCGATGGATCACTGAAATATTATCGACGGTCACATTATCGACTTGCTAAAATATCGTTGAAAAATTATCGACGACAAAAATATCGACTTTGTATACTTATTACACCAACTACAAAAATATCGAGTCAAAAATATTGACTCTTTAGAATATCGAGTACATAAATATCGCCTTAATAAATATCGACTACAAATATATCGTTTTTAATGAAATTACCCCTAACACTACAAAAATATCGACTACTAAAATATAGAGTACAAAAATATCGTTTCAAATAAAATATCGAGTTCTTTTTTGTACCCTTTCATGTCTAAAATACCATATTAATCGTCAATACAAGTCATTGCTCTATACAAAAAACATTTTACATAGAATACCTGTTACTTTTATAACATTCCTATTTATCTACATTTGCTATACATTCTATTAAATGTGTTCTATCATTTGAAAAATATTCTTTACATTTAACTAACATTTTAATAATTTTTTTTCACTTACACATCTATTTTATTTAACAACTAACCTGCTTTAATGCGGAAATCACCACATACCACCATTCTCACATCAACAAACACACCAATTAACAAAAAAAAAATTCAAACTAGCCTATACAATGCTTCATTTCATCCTACAACCAATCAAATCAAAGCAAACAAAATACACATACTATAAAAGGGATACATGCATTCTACCATTTGTTGCTGCTAACTCTATAGAAAGAAGATGCCAACACTCTGAAGATTTTGTTCCTGAACAAACATCTTTAAAGATCCAGCTCACTAGCTAATTATTCAAGTAAGTTACAGTGCATTATTTAGAAATCTAAATTAGTAGTCTACTATTTTACTTATATCTCCTAACTCTTGCACTTATTTAATTTTTATCTCCTCCTACATTTCTGATAGAAACTACTCCAAATAAATTCCTAATACATGCTCCTATTTCTTCACCTGGAAAATCAGATAGTAAGTATATATTAATGCTCTGTTATACACCAACTGCTGTTTTTAAACACTATTTCACAAGATTCATTCTTTATTTTAAACATTTTATTCACAGATATTCTGAGATTTTCCTATTCCAACACTACAAATGTATAAAACTACACTAATTAAACATGTAAGTATATATGTTTTTGTTAGTAAACACCCAATATTAAAAATGCCATTTTCTAAACAACATATCTTGCATATTACATCTTCCCTACAGATCCAATAAAAACATCCAACATCAACTATACCAAAAGACAAGACTACCCTTTTAAAAAATGTAAGTATACTTGTAATTTGTCTAAAACTTCCGAAAAAAACGAAAACTATGTTCTTAACACCATGTTATTTATTTTATATTTCCTCTACAGATATTCTGAATACATCATACATCTATTCTACCTACAGCAAACAAAACTACTTATTTAGAAGTTTGTATACTTTTAAATATTTCCAATTTCCCAACGGTTCCAAATATTATTTATAATATTTTACATTTATTTATTCTATCTTCTCTACAGATCTGAACTTTACTACCTTGATGTACTCCACCAAATACTACAACTCAACTATTTAAACAAGTAAGTATATGTAATGTTTACATCAAATGTACTACTAAGCAAAATAGAAAACTGCTTTTTCCTAGGAAAAATGTTTGTTATGTGTAAACATTAACTTAGCATTTCTATATTTTCATACCAACAGTAAATAAAGAAATACATACAAGAAAATCCTTCAAAATACAGTTCTGCATTTGTGATTACTACTTTTAGTAACTGTAAGTATAAATACATCATTAATTATGTTTGCACCACAAAGTGAAATATGTTTTTTGATTTTGTTTCTTTCTACTCTTTCCTAGAACAAGTAAAACAAAATGACAGAAGGTGCAGAATTTGTTATGTCACAGAAAAATAAATTACTGTTATGTTATATGGGTTATGTTTATAATCAGGAAAGACAAAGTGGTAGAAAAGTTTTCTGGAAATGTACCAAATATTACTCAAACAAATGTTATGGAAGGGCTACTACTGAGGAAACTAATGTGTTATTTACCAGGGAACACAATCATCCCCCCAATGTCACAGAAATTGAAATAAGAGATGCTTTAGAAAGTATAAAAACTGCTAGCACACAAAGTGATAAACCAACAACACAAATCCTTAAAGAAGAACTGTTAAAAGTCCCAGTCCATGCTTCAGGTCAACTACCCTCTATTGACTCCCTTAAACGCACAATTGCATTCACTAAAAGACTCACTACCACAACCCAACCCAACCCTACTACTTTTGAGGAAATTATTATTTCACCAGAAATGTGCATCACACACAATAAAGACAAATTTATCCTTTTTGACAATGAAAGCAGTACAAACAGAATCATAATGTTTGCAACTGCAAGTAATTTAAGAAAAATCCAACAGTGTCCCCAGTGGATGATGGATGGAACATTTAAACCATGCCCAAAACCTTTTTATCAACTATATTCCATCCACGGTTTCTACCATAACTATAACATCCCTTTCATTTACTGTTTGCTACCTAACAAACAGCAAAACACTTATACAGAAATATTAAATGTTCTCAAAAATGAAATCAATAATTATTTTCCACAAAAAACAATTATTGATTTCGAATTAGCTATGATTAATAGCATTTTGAAAACATTTCCCCACACAGCAATCCAGGGTTGCTAGTATCATTTCAATCAGAGCATATGGAGACATCTCCAGAAATCAACTTTTAGGGGTCCATTATGATGTCGGGTGGATTTCCTCCGCCAGCCTGGTGGTGGCTACCGCCAGCCTGGTGGAGGAAATCTGCCCGACATCATCAGCACAATTCCCCTCCGCCATATTAGGATGGCGGAGGGGACCGTGGCAGTGCGAAACACCGCCCGCCTGTTTTCCGCCCCGGTCGCCTAGCGGCCGGGGCGGAAAACCTGTAACATGGTGGCGGTGTCTGTTAGACACCGCCCGCCATATTACAATGGGCTTTCACCAATGCATTTCCGTGGCGGCAATGCCGCCACGGAAAGGCATGCGGAGACTCCCTGCGGGGCCCGTTGCGGGCCCCCTGGGAGTCCGTGGCTTGGGGGGTTGCACATGGGGGGTACCTATGGTACCCCCCGCATTTCAAAGTGCAACATGGCAGGCACCGCGTGGTGCCTGTCATGTTGCACTTTGAAAAGCAAAAGGTGCACTTTACACATGGCAGCGGGCGGAGATTTCTGCTCCGCCCGCCGCAATTGCACCCATACAGGATGCGCCCGCCTGTGTGGCGGGCGCATCCTAATGCCCTGATCGGGACCCCCGCCCTTAAGGCGGGCGGTCCCGGGTCCCGATGTGATGGCGGGCGGACTAAGTCCGCCCGTCGTCATAATGGACCCCTAAGTATTCTATACTCAACAGATAGCACCTTTGCCTATCAAATTAAAAAATTGATAGCACTGGCCTACGTTCCTGTTACCGATGTAGCGGAACACTATAATTTATTAATTGACAGCACATATTACAAGAGGAATGAAGATAAACTAACCCCATTACTGGACTATTTCGAAGATACTTGGGTGGGAAGGTTGCACAGATCTGGACATCGACGCCAACCCAAATTCCAAATCCCTTGGTGGAATGTCTATCTTAGTACTTTAAACCAAGAGGCTAAAACAAACAACAGTGTAGAAGGGTGGCATAATGCTTTCCAAGCTACCACAAGCAGAGCCAAACCCACATTCCATAACCTACTAGAAGCTTTGAAAAAAGAACAAAGCTATCAAGAACTAAGAATGGAACAATCTGTGACCCAAATTGGTCCAAAACTAACTAAACAAACTAAACAAATGTTCCGACTACTGCAAAGTCAAGTCACACTATATCCTACAACTAGAGGATTAGAATACCTGTCAATAATAGCTAAAAGCCTACTATAAAAATGTCTACAAAATATACTAATGTCTTCTTACAATAATGGTAAATATAAAAATCATAAACATTTCTAAACAATTATAAATAATACATATTTGTTTATGAAACTTATCAAAATTTGGGACATTATTTCTGAACAAATATGCAATATTTATATTTACATCACACATACACATTACATAAAGATCGACATTTCCCACCCAATAAAAAAAGACAATTCCAATATGGGAAACCCTCAAAAACCCGAAAATTATGTAAAAATGAAATAAACGCTCCAGGAAATCCCGAAAACAGTAGTGTGGACACTTTAGTATTTAAAGTGATATACACACAACTTTTAAAAAACGGTCACGCATATCAATGTATCAATCCAATACGAAACCCTCCAAAAACCCGCAAAATGTTTAAAATTTTTTAAATCCGCTCCTGGCAAACACGAAAAATAGGAGATACATGTCAAAATATAACCATAATAAATCATACATTAGTTTCTCCGGAAAAAAACACGCTTCCTTCCATGTAGTTTTCATGCGAGGAACCGGAACCTGTAAAAAAACATACATAACGAAACCCACCCACAAATAGCCCATAACATTTGTAAATACACTCACAATTAACATTAACCATGTAAGAAGACATTTCCTAACACTTAAAATAACACTAGAACTAAAACATACACGACGCATCTATAACGACGACATTTCACCTAAACGCTACATAAACAATTCAAACATACACACAAAAACACTACACAGTTCGAATATACCCTCAAACATTACCACTCAGTTATAAATTGTATTTAAAATTAACCTTACCTCTCTCCACGCGAAGCAACTCCCAACCGCGAGCTTCTCCAGTCCTGAATGAAGCGCAATAACCTTACGCGGTAAAAAAGTAGTCCCCTTAAACCATTTTTGAAAAGGTATCATAGAAAATACAATGTTATAGTAAAAAAATATAATACATACACATTGTTATTTTAACAAATTAATACACTAGTCTCATTATAATTTAAACTGTTTAAAAAATATAAATATATTTAATATTAATTAATAGATAGTAATTATTATATATTAATAATATTAAAAAATTATGTAACACTTGAAATAATATATGTAAATAATTTCTTGTGTACATTTATTGGAATAACTTTGTGTTTGTTTATAACTAAACATTATAATTGTTTATGGTAATAATTAATAATAATAAATAATATAACTTATTTATTGTTATTAATAAAAAAATTATAACCATTTAATATATAAACAATGCCCTGAAATAATGTATTTTTATTTCTCTGAATGTATGTTTTTCAGAAAAGAAGAGATAACTGATTATGTTTAGTAATTAATAATAATATATATATTTGTTATTATTTTTATTAATTATTACAAAATGTTTTATAATAATTTCTAAGTATTATAAAAGTATATAATTGCATAAATAATCTTTTGCCAATACCAGATATTATTATTAAACATATTCTTCCCCTATACAGTTATAAAGTTTACAACATAATATATTTATATGTTTCATTTAAAAACATTGTCTGAAATATGTACCAAAAAATGTCTTAATTTGTATTTCCATATCTTGAGCAAATATAATAATTGTCATGTTACTTTATAAAAATGTAAATTTAAAAAATAAATATTTAATAATATTAATATATAATATTAACATTATTAAATATAAATGGAAGAAGCTGAAAAAAAACTGGTTTTTTATTTATTTCAATATAAATACTTGTTACTCAAAGTTAATGATGATAAATATGTTTATTTACAGAAAAAATGTTGTTAAATAATTTTGTGTGATCATTTACAACATGTACATAAATGATAATGTGTTATTCTGCAAATACTACATTTCAAAAAAAATTTATGTTCTTTTTGATTGTGATTGTATTGTAGTACACATAAAAAAATTAAAAAAATTTAATAAAGTTTTGTGAAAACATCCATTTAGCATTATTTTGTAATATAATAACACGGTAATGTACAATTATATGCAAATGTGCTGGACACTGACCAATTAATATTTACTATTGCTACTCCAGTCAAGCTAATATCATGGAAGGTGCTGGACACTGACCAATAATTATTTACTATTCCTACTCCAGTCAAGCTAATATCAGGGAAGGTGCTGGATAGTGACCAATGATTAATTACTATTCCAACTCCAGTGTAGCTAATATCAGGGAAGGTGCTGGACTCAGAAAAAAAATATATTCCTATTCCAACTCCAGTGTAGCCAATATTAGGGAAGGTGCTGGACACTGACCAATTAATAATTGCTATTCCTACTCCAGTCAAACTATTATCAGGGAAGTTGCTGGACACTGACCAATTATTATTTACTATTCCTACTCCAGTCAAACTATTATCAGGAAAGGTGCTGGACACTGACCATGTATAAATTAGAATTGCTACTTTAGTATAATGTTATTGTATAACATTTTGTCAAATAATTATATATTTTTTATTAATTTTATTTACATTTATGTTTATTATATTTTTTGCAGAGTAGTACTAAATGTATTTATTTGCAGAAAAATTTGCAACTTTTTGTCACTAAAATTTATTCAATTATTTTTAATATTTATATTATTTTTTTGCACACTTTATATTCCTAATACTAATATTATGTTGAATGTATGACATAATATCGACAGACCAAATATCTACATACAAAAATATCGACACAAAAATATCTAAATCAAAAATATCGGAGTCATATCTTCATAAAGGTAAGTACAAAAATATAGAAAAAATAATATCATAGTACAAAAATTTCGAATTTAAAAATATCGTATTTTTAAAAGTATTATTAATAATGTAAAAATAATTGTAAAATACATAAAATTTTACAAATATTAAATAAAAACATTAAAACATATTTAAAAAATTAAAACTAATACATATACATTTAAAATAAATTAAAAACTTAATAATTTAATGTAATATTTTTTTTTAATTTCATTTCATTGAGTTAATATAAATTTATTTTATATTTACCCTGTACGCCTGTACCCCAAAAACCTAAAACTGACCCTGAACCCTAAAAATACCCCTTTATCCAAAAACACAAAACTGACCCTGAACCCTAAAAATACCCCTTTACCCAAAAACACAAAACTGACCCTGAACCCTAAAAATACTCCTTTACCCAAAATTAATTAATATTATTTAATTACCAATTAATTATTAATTAACAATAACAAAGAAGTTAATATATTAGCACATTAGCTGTAATTAATTTAATGTAATAATTAATATTATTTTTTCCCAATTAATTAATTAACAATAACAAAATAACATATATAAAACAATTACTCTAATTAATGTAATTAACTAATTAATATTAATTAATTACCAATTAATTACTAATAAAAAATATGTACAAAATTATATTAATTAATTAACTAATTAATATTAATTACCAATTAATTAATAATTAAAAATATTTACAAACATATATTAATTATTTATTTTAAATTACTCCCCACCCTTATCCCCTATTAACCCAATATTCCGCTCCTAAACATTAACTACAATTTATAACAATAACAAAGAAGTTAATATATTAGCACATTAGCTGTAATTAATTTAATGTAATAATTAATATTATTTTTTCCCAATTAATTATTTAACAATACCAAAATATTATATATATAAAAATTACTCTATTTAATGTAATTAACTAATTAATATTAATTAATTACCAATTAATTACTAATAAAAAATATGTACAAAATTATATTAATTAATTAACTAATTAATATAAATTATTTACCAATTAATTAATAATTAAAAATATTTACAAACATATATTAATTAATTATTTATTTTAAATTACTTCCCACCCTTATCCCCTATTAACCCAACATCCCGCTCCTAAACATTAACTACAATTTATATTACTATTAATATATATATTTTTATTTTACCTTTTTTCTACATATTATCGATATTTTTTACTTTGACTATTTATCGATATTTTGTCTTGTCGATTTTTTTGAGTCGATATTTTTGTACTCGATATTTTTTTATCATTATTTTAATCGATATTTTTCCCAACGATATTTTTGTTATCGATATTTTATTATTGTCGATATTTTTAACTTGATATTTTGTCCATTCGATATTGTGGAGTCGATATTATGTCTAGTTACCATCTTCGATGTGTGTTTCTGTATGATGGACACCTTGTCTGGGGAACTAAGCGCTATATAAATGCAATGTTGTATAATAAAAATTCCTGTAAACCCACATTCCAAGCACATGCAGTTTCAGTGTGATGCATGTGGTTTAACATCACACACCCTCACACATTGAGAGCCTAATTATGAGTTTTGGAGGTATTATTTCCCTGTTTCGCAGAAGAGCACACACACAGCCTCTGGTATCACATATCCTTTCCTGATGCCTACGCACAATAATACTGCTCTAAACTGCACATCACTACATGGCAGGTTCAATGATTCCTTAACTCCTGGGTTGTTCAAAGACCAGAGTTGTTTGTTTCTTTCACTCAATCCAGGGCCATCCAGATCCTCTTTAGACTGCAGGTGCGTGCACTTAGAAACCTGTAGGCCTTGAAACACATCAGTGAGGGCAATTAGTCGACAATGGCTTCGCTAGCAGTGTTCACTCCATGACTTTAGAAATTGTATACAAAATGCATTGAGCTGGTTTCGTGCATGTCGTTTGTATGCAAGGGCATACCTCACAAACAATTTTCACGCATGCAACTGCTCAGGGAAGTTTGCATTTTATGATAATGTACGGCAATTCGAGATTTGGCAAGGGAGTGCCTATATCCTACTTCATTTTCAGACGCATTCCATTTTCCTTTAAGGAAAACGGGCTGCATTTAAAAAGAAAAGGATTGCTTTATTTAAAATAAATGGGCATTACAATAAAGGATGAATTACACCTTCAATAGCATATTGTTGGGCATCTGTTGCCTGGATCGATTCCGAAGCAGATTTCTTACATTCTAATTCCAAGACTCACAAAGATCTTACATTCATTTGACTCATACCTTAACAAATAAGACAATGTGCAATGGTGGTGGGTAGAAACGACTGCACAACTTGACTCTGAAGGAAGTCAGAGGATGAATCTATTTTATGTATGATCCGAGGCCTGGGGTTCTTTACAATTAACAGTCTGTGTGTTTGGTTGACACAACTACATTTTGTTGTATTTGCTTTTCAGCATCTGGTAAAGCCTCAGGCTGCCAAACTAATTTATGGGCAAATAAGGCAAATAAGAAGAGGCACCAACCTCCTTTTCTGCTACAACACAGCCAACAACCCCAATGTTTAAGGTAAGGAAACTGCTGCTATATTTTACATTCTAGTGGTCAAGGGCTATGTAACTTGTGTACATGGTGAGTGGCGTCTAAATACATGCACCGAACCTCATACGTTGTGCTTTGATTATTGACAGGTAACATTAACCTTGATAACACTTTGAATACAGTAGAGCAACTACTTGCAAAGCCGTTCATTGGACTGAAACGTGAAGAGAAACTAATTGTAAAACAATTAGGACCTCAGCGTCCGGTCCTAAATCTACAACAAAGTTCCCTAGACAGAGGGAAGATTTACACACATTCTTTCTCAAACACCTGGTACACAAAAGTTGATTGGCTTACAGGATGTTCTTCAAAGAATACACTGTTCTTCTTCCCTTGCCTGCTGTTTGGTGGTGAAACTCCTTGGACCAAAAAAGGAGTAAAAGACTTGAAGCATTGGTCAGATAAAGTAGAGAAGCATGCACACATAAAAATACATATGAAAAACCTGACAAGACTGGGAATGTTGGGAGATACACCGATTGAAGCCCACATAAGCAACGCCTACCGCAAAACAATAAAGAAACACAATGAAGCAGTTGATAGGAATAGACACATACTATCAAAAATCATTGATTGCATTCGTTTCTGTGGTGTGTTTGAACTGACTTTACGAGGGCATGATGAATCGGAAGGTTCTGCAAATCCTCGGATATTCAGAGGCCTTGTGGACTTAATAGCAAGCATAGACCATGAAATGGAAGCACATCTGTAACGTGCTACAGTCTTCAAGGGCACCTCTAAAATAATACAAAATGGACTGCTTGAGTGCGTGCTAGAGATTGTAAAAAGCAATATCGTACAAGAGTTGAAAAACACAGACTTTATGGCTATTTAAGCTGATGACACCACTGATGTGGCCACTAACACACAGTCAGTATTAGTCTTTCGGTACCTTGACAGTGACATCAAAGTTGTGGAAAGTTTCTATGGTTTCACCCATTTAAGAGACCCTAGTGCAGAAAGCATTTCTTCAGCTATTCCACATGAACTAAACTTAATTTTTCCAGAGCAGCCTCAAAAACAAAAACTGATTGCACAAAGCTATGATGGTACTGCAGTAATGAGTGGAACCTCCGGTGGAGTACAAAACAAAATTAGAGAAGTGTACCCTAATGCCCATTACATGCACTGTTATGCCCACCAACTAAATCTGATTACGCAACAAGCAGTAGGAAAGATCTCCGAGGCAAAGATATTCTTCATGGATGTAGGGGGAATGGCAGCATCTTCTCACGTTCCCCCAAAAGAACGGAGGTACTTCATATGATTGTCAACAGAAGGATTCCAAAGGGAGGCCCAACTCGTTGGAATTTCCACATTCGTACAATCAGCCTAATCTACCAATATAGGGTTGAACTTGAGAAATGTTTTGACACCATAGAAGCCAATAAAGACTTTGACTACAAAAGCCGGAATGAGGCCCGTGGCTTTGCTAGAAAACTGCAAGACAGGGAGTTTCAGTTTTGTAGAGTAGTTCCTATTATCCCAATAGGCTCTGCGCATTGGAATAATATCTTCAATATTATAGACCTAGGGCAGAGGTTAACTAGGTCTTCTACCGACGATATTAGACTTAAAGTTTTGTATTTGCCAGCTAGCTCAGAGTTCACTAGAAACTTTCTCGAATAGGCAAGGAGGATCTGAACCTCCCTGGATAGACAAGAAGGGATTTAGTTTCTGACAACCATAGAACATGACAACTTTGCTCTCCCCTAATCAAGAGTGTATCTCTAGAGTCGTGTGAAAACAAAAGACAACTTATTTTACTCAGTCAGTTCAGTGCATTCTTAGTTTCACCAGTTTGTAGAGAAAGGAAGAGATGGGCGTGTTCAATAAAAGATGTTATTTATTGATCAGTCTCTTTTCTCGTACAAGAGAAATGAATCGCTATTATTGCAATACTTATAGTTAAGTAAAGTGCATACAGTAAAGACAGAATTATAAAATAATACTGTAAAAGCATTGATATGGTTTCTGAGCCATATGATACTTTAAAATGGATAAAATAGATACATACATATATACATTTGACTAATCGTACTCAACTGGTGCTTCTAACCACGCCTAACCCAGTGTACCTGACCTAAGCCTAATACGTGGGCGGGAGTAGATAAGTAGCAGTTTAAGTTAAGTTTGTTTTGCCAAGGGTCTGACTCAAGAATTCTCTGCAAGGGGTTATTCAGTTCAGTACCTGGGAATTAGAAGGTTTGAGGGCTGGTATCTCTTATCCCAGGTCTTGATATTCCAGCTGCCTGCGAGGGCGGCTTGGAAGCGCCGGAGCTGGATTTCTCGGCAGGAGAAAAGCAGCGTCTCTCTCTCTCAGCGCGTCAGGAAGGAGGGGCAGCGTCTGTGGGCTTCGCTCTCAGCTGGGCTCCTCGGCAAGTCTCGCTGCTCCAATCTCGTCACCACCGCGTGTGTTTGCTTAAGGCAATGTCGGTAATATTTATACCTGAAAGGTGCCGAGATTGACGTAAGGATGGACATAAATACGTCAATAAGGATGTCATACGAACTGATCGTTAGCACATTCTTTACTGAAGTTCTCGGTGAAATCAAAACAATGGCTGCGGGGATTTCCCAGGTCGCTGTAGGTTTGATTTGTTTTGAGAACTCCGTATGCCTATCAGGGGGCTGGAGGAATATCGCTTGCCTAATTAGATGGCATGCGTTATGACTTAATCAGATAACGCGCTTCTGTGCCGTGGTGTGGCTTAATCAGATAACAGGTTTTTGCGCCGTTAGATGGCTGCTAGTTACTTATTAACCAGACAAGGGTCAGGAATAGGGGGATCGATACAGTACCAATAGGAAATACATCACACCCACTCCACATAATCTATGTCCATATTTACAAATCTAGGCATAGTAAAAACTAGTAGTGTATGTGTATACCGTACCACCCCAAAATACAATCACATGTATTTCGAAAACTGGAAATGTGAAATACACGAAAAGATGTGAATAGTTACTATATGCACTCAAGCAGTATAATAAATGAAAAATCTGTTACGCATATTTCTAAATCAGCATAAATGAAAACGAGAAATTTACACATGAAATGGCTCTTAATACAGAAGAAAAAAAAAATTTCGAGACCATTCCATCACAAAGCATAAAATACTCATGAACATGCTAGAAGGTAACTAAAGTCTCTAGAGCACCTAAGAATAGAAATTTAGTTCTCTAAGAATAGTTCTACTTTAAGCAGAAGATAAGTGTCCCAAAAATGTTGTAAATATTTCCGATTGGAAAAAAAATTGTTCCCGCTGTCTGAAAAACTGATGAGAAAAAATTCCCATATCGCTTTTTAAAGTTTGAAGGCCAAATTCAGGATGTGAGGAACGCCGTGTGCTAGCTTGCTCAAAGTCATTCTTTCTGCTCTGGTGAAAACATCATATCATTTAGACTGTTGAAAAAACTGTCAACAGTTTCTTGCGAAAGTTCCACTAACTCGGAAAAAGTTGTTACCATGCATTCTTGAGCATGATTGCCTTCATTGATGTTATGACCAGCATAGCTGACAGAAGGTTGTACCTGATCGATGCTGCTTTCATCTTGTACTTCACTACCCATTATTCGTAGTGGTGAAGCCTCCACGAATGCCGTCATCAGGATTGGTAGCCGCTGGGGACAGCACAATGCATGAGCCGTTACCGGACCCAACAATGTATCCAATGTGTCCATTGGCACATCCGATTGCAGTGCCAGACAGGTGTCCAACACGCATTCTTCACCACATAGCAAGCACCTTAATACAGGCATAACACAACGTTGCCACAAGGGTCTAAATGAAAGAATCCAAGTCATGTTGAGGTCTCTCAGCCGGGCTAGTCCAAGGGTTCTAGTTATGCGGTCCCTGTAGCGCATGGCTAGTATCGTTTCTTCCATCATCGCTGGTGTCTTGTCTGTGACACGGTTTGCCATAGCGAAGCAACAGGATCAAAAATAGGATGCCTGCCACTAGTCCCAATAGGAGAGGAAGTCCGCCAAAAATGGAATGGACAAAATCAGGAAAAATACCCAGGATGGCTTTGAATGGTGTTAAAGCTCCTGAAAACACTGTCTTAAATACACTTGAGAGACCACTGGTATCAGAAATATTTAAGATTTTGTTCAGTATTTCTGCGAAATGTATGGGGGAATTAGTTGATAACAGTGAATGAATCTCTGCCGTTGTCCTTGCAACTTGGAGATCATACGTTTCTTTTGATGACGTTAGCCTGGTCGGCATCTGTAGGAGCACTGTCTTCATTCTGCTTAAAGTATCAATTCGAATAGAAGCAATTTTCAAGTTGGGCCATAACCTTGCCTCCCTGTCTGGAGAATCGTTCGGGAACAATAATCGTTCACAGCACATGACCTTCTTAGTCACAGTTATGAGATAAGGTTTTCTGGGCAGCAAACTACAACATCTGCTATCTACTATTAGAATGTAACTCCCGTTCGAGAGTCTCCTAAAGAATGGTTCTATTTGGGTTGCAGGTGTGCCTAGCTGATGACATGAAAGGTTATTTGAAGTCCCTTCACAGGCTCCATGCAAGCTAATACCCTGACACAGAAGTGTACCACTTAGTGACCTCGCACAATTATTGCCACTAAGAAACACACTCTGGCCTTTATTACTGACACATGCGTGTGTATAGGGCAAGTTCCATGTTGACTTAATGTACCCTTTACCCAACCTTTCATACTGGCCTGCCTGTATATATTTTTGGCAGTATTGAAACCTGAAAGTTGATATCGGAATATTAATTATCCCATGTATTATCTATTCAATGACAGGTCGTTCTGACATTGTTAATGGTAATCTCTCGAGTTTCTCAATGCTCAGAATTGTATAATCAGCACCCTTCTGTGCCATACTGATTTGTTTATCAGTAAGGTTAAAGATATTAAATAATGACGTTGTGTTGATTAAACGCCAAGGCACATAGCCTGAACGCAGATTTTGTAACGTCCAGCCAAGCTGTACAATAGAATGCAATTGGGACTGACCGTGTTGTAACATCAGTAAGTCTTGCAATATTATATCGATTGCTGAAGACACAATGCTGTCCAGAGAATATATTCTGGAGGACAGAGTCATTAACCCATTGTCCACAACAGAAAGTGATTTTTCCAAATTAATACGGTCAATTTCCCGTATTTTCTCTGCTGTCTCAATTTGAGCTTCTTTCCAGGCTTCGTTATATGCTGCATATATAGAGGCCGCTATGAAACGTTTTTGACGCTGTTTGCGTGGTCCCATAATGAAATCACGCAAGTCAGTACCTTCTGCAAGTAAAGTTAGGTGTTGCTTAATTTCTGCCAGTGTGGATGTTTGTAACCATTGAAGGCAGAGCTTGCCCACACTGTAGGTGGTTACTATCCCAGGATGTTGTCTTTGGGAATATCTAGGGTCTGGGCTGGTCAATGTGAACCCCTGTATTTTGTTCAGGAATCTGTCTTGACAGTGATTTGTATCTGTGGGCCAGATCAACCATTGTTTCCATTCAGGATGTGTTCTGTTTTGGTTTAATATATGGTTTACGTCTATCTCAACATCTATAGAGCTATTACTGTTCACTGTTGGCTTTGGAATAGACGGTTTGTTTAAATCTTTGATTTTGGCTAAGCCAAGACAGGTAGTTTGTTGAATAGTGTCATTCAAAAATATAATTTGTTCTGGGATCATGCAGGCTCTAAACAATGATTCTATACCTTGTACTTGTCAATCTCTTGTACCCCAAACAGTTTTTGCTTCAATATTATTGTTCCAGAAATCAAAACCAAATGTATTCATTTGCTCAAAAAATGAATCTGACTATATCAATTTTGTGTTTGTAAGCATGGTCTTCATACCTGTCTTATTTGACAATTTGAAATAAAATGTTTCTGCTTTACTTGTGTTAAACCCTGAAAAGTATGAATATTTATCATAAAATGTTTTCGAGCTACCTTTTGGAGGAGTAGCACAATGTTCTCATTGGTTATAATTTAACACATTTCTAGGTTATGCAGATTTATGTAGATAATGGTTACCATAGTGGTTGTAGCAGAACATCTGATCATTATTAGACGAACCCTGCAAATAATCATGTTCTGTAAATTTAGCAGACATCACTAGGTCAAACAGCATATCATTAATATTTTTAAAGTCCCAATCATCAGCAAATGAGCTTGGTTTTACAAAGTCACTCAATGAGATCTTGAATTGGTGTGGATACTTCAGGATTTCAACCGGACCATAGATTTCATAATCAGTATTGTCCCATGCTACCCCGCCGGGTATAGGGTTGGCTGTGAAGTTGACTGAAGAAAGTTCTCTTTTCTCGACGTGTGAAGATGTGTGTGGTTTAAGGACCAAGTTGATTTTCTGGCTTGCTGTGTCCATTGTTGCATATTTTCCCTCAATAAAATGTCCCAAGCATAGTACCATGATGAGCCAAAGTATGAGGACAAATGCACCTAATGCCACCCAAATTTCAATTCATGGAGAAATCAGATAGGTTTCTTTCAGTTGTTGAAAAAGTTCCTTAGCTTTATCTTTAAAAGTTTTTGTTGATGGCTGTTTCTCAGATTCACTCAGATCTTCAGAGAAATCATCGAAGTTGATGAAGTAGCCGGATGCTGTTCTGTCAATTGTTCCAATTGCTTCTGGATTACTTTTTGCTTTATGAGTTTGCTTTGTTTCATCAGCATAGTCATTTGTTACATCATCGTAGGTTGGTGTGTCTCGACTAAATGTTTTTATTTGGGTTTTTAGAGGTTTAAGTTCTATTGCTTTGTTGCATAGTCCTTGTTGATGTTCTGTAGAGTTTCCGAATTTGATTAGTCTCTCAGTTTGAACCTCTGTATTCGTAGCAAACTTTGGTGTTCTACTACTTCTTGGGAGTCCACTTGGCCTACTGTTTGTTATCGGCCACATGATTGTGGTTTTACCAGGTCGATTGATACAACTCGGTTCTCCTTTTTACCAGCAAGGGGCGGTAGTACTACTGATCTTGTCCCGTTGACAGACAAGACAGGAACTGCTTTTCTGTAAGAAGGCCCAAATTCCTTCTTTACCGCGATCTTCTCTCTGACCAGATCCCCGACTTTTGGAATCCAGACAGGCCTTGCTGGGACAGGTGGTTTCTCTTCAGTGGCTGCTGTTTCAACTTTATGTTGCTCAGGTCTTTCCTTGTTTCATTTAAGTCCTGTAAAATAGCCAAACTATCTTTGATATCAAAGCATTTATCTTTAACCACTGAAGTCTGACTATCAAGATCTTGGATCATCATTCTAGTCCCGAACAATAGTTCGTACGGACTGAATCCTTTCAGAGAATTTCTTGGCAGGTTATTTAGACTACGTTGGACACTTATTAAATGTTTGACCCACCCAGCTCCTGAACCTAATACCTTTGCTGTTATAGATTGCTTTATTTCACGTTTTTTTCTTTCTACGATTCCGTTTCCCTCAGGATGAATAGGACAAGAGTACCGCAATGCAATGCCCATGCTGGTCATGGCCTCCTTATAAGCTCGAGAGCTAAAGGCAGGACCCTGGTCAGAATGTAGCATGCCAATTGCGTATGTGCCGATAAAGACTCGCAAAACTTTTATAACAGTTCTGGCGTCAGCCGATTGCTGGGGCCACATCCATATGAATCTCGTACATGAATCCACTGCGACCAAGATATATTTATAGTTACCATCCCTTTGTAAGGGACCACAGTGGTCCAGATAAACACAGGCTAATGGTTTATCTGAGATTAGAAGGGGCGTCTGTGCTGGTCGTCTCACTGTTGATACCTTCATTCTTTGACATATTTCACATTCTAGAACATAGTTCCTTGTCTGTCTTCTCATTTGTGGCCACCAGTATCTCTGCTTTAGTAATGATACTGTGGCTGAAACGCCAGCATGTACAGAAGCAAGCCCTTCGTGTGCCGCTATGATGAGTCCTAACCTATGTTCCATGTTTGGAATTGCCCTATCCCCCACTCCAGGGATTCGAGCAAACGGAACATTATTTGCATCAGTTATGTATGAGTACTTTACTGGAAAGCCTTTCGGGAGTGTTTCTATCGCATCTTTTACTGTAGCGCTGACAGCCTGTAATATTTTGCTGTCTATTTTTGTTTTTGACCGGGTGATGGCAGCTACGGAAGCCATTTGCACAGCTGCCTTGGCGGCCTCATCAGCCAATGAATTCCCTGCAACGTGAACGCCATCACGTTGAATACTCAGTGTATGTATCACGTGAGTCTTTTGTAAAAGAACTACTTGTTCCCAAAACATTTTATGCTTGATTGTGCCACCTTTTGCGTCTTTAAAACCATTCTGAACCCAGATCTGCAAGTATTCATTGTATGATTGAACGCAGTAATACGAATCGCACACTATGAGTGTGGGGAATTCCCAATCGGTATTTTCAAGCGCCATCTTGAATGCCAGTAGTTCTGCTCGCTGAGCTGTACAATCTCCTAAAGATTGCGTTTTAGTGACCAGTGGTTCAAATTTTCCTTCGTGCCAGCGACCTTTAACAATCGCGCACGCAGCACTATAAGCTTGTTTACCCCCCACTGCGGGTTGTGCTGATCCGTCTGTATATATTATACAGCCGTAATGTTCTAGAGGCAGAATTTCGGTTGCCGGAGGACATTCAAATTCATATTGGAGAAATTCTTGTGTTTTTAAGTTGGGATCAAATTCGTATACCACGTCTGTTGCAGCAAGAGAATTAGCCCACTGTATCCACCTTGGATGGAGTGCTTTAGCATTCGGAATGCTTGCCTTTGTAACCGCCTCCAGGGCTGGTATCGGTGTTACGATAATTATTCGTTTACCTTGTGCTAGGGACCGTTCCTTTGCTACAGCAGTCTGTACCGCGGTCAGAATTTTTTCCGTTGGGCTAAATTTCATTTCAGCTTTTGTGTACAAGTGTGATTTGTATGCAATTGGTACCTTTTCTCCCTCATTAGAGGTCAGGTATGTGAATCCGCATCTTCCTGGGATGACTCGAATCACAAGGTTGCGTGTGTTATCACGTGTTTGTAATTTTGTTTTAACTAACATGTCTGTTTGTAAAGATCTCAAAATTTCTGTGTGTTTTTGAGTCCAGTTGATTCTTTTAAAATCTGGTTTTATTAGATCATAGAGAGGTTTAACTCTCTCTGCATAATTTATAATGTAAGTTCTTCCGAAATTCAGGAAGCCTAGAATTGATTGTAAGTTTTTTAATGTTTTAGGTGCTTGGATTACAGCACATTTCTCTAGGAAATTGTCAGCCAGGCTTTTGCCTTCACTTGATAATTCATATCCTAAAAACAGGACTGTTAGATGGGCAATTCTTGACTTTTTAAAGTTGAATTTGTAACCCTCTGCTGCGAACCCAAGTATTATTGTGTTCACTCGCTTCAAGTGAGTATCCAAGTCATCATCTGTTAGATAGATGTCGTCGACATAAGATAATGCCTCGTCATCATATGTTTGTAGTAATTCTGTTACTCTCGCTGAGAATAATCCTGGGCTGTTCTTGAACCCCTGGGGCAAACGACAGAAAATTTTTTGCGCGCCATTTATTGAGAACGCCGTCAAATATCTGCTCTCTGGTGCTATATTTTGACAAAAGAATCCATTAGAGATGTCTAATGTTGTTTTGTATTTTTTGCGCACTATGGTATTCATTAGTGCAGCACTATGCGAGTTTTGTACTGCAAAGGTTTTGCAACATGAGTTAAGGTGTCTGTAGTCCAAAACAAGACGATATGAATTGTCTGGTTTGGAGACAGGAAACAAAGGATTATTCATTTGTGAGGTGCAAGTTTCAATCACCCCCTGGTATTCAAGTTGATCTAGGATCTCTTTTACCTGTTTTTTAGCTTCTTGCTTAATTGGGTACTGCCTCTGTGCAGTAGGTTGTGATTTTAACTGGATTTTGTGAGGAGGAGAGTCCTCATCCCATCCCACATGATTTTTATATAAGGCAGGGGCTTGAGCTACTGCCCACTTTCTTGCAAGTGTATATTTTTTATGAATTGGAATATGATTTGAGAAGGCAGGCATAATTATTTCTTCGCCATGTGGGCACTCCCTGACAAACTCGGGTGGCCAGTCTCGTTCAGCTAGAAGGATGTCATAGCCCTTGGAGAGATTATCCCAAAATAGACCCCTTATTTTTCTAGTCTTATCCCCCTCTATACGCAATGTTATTTCATATATTTTATGAGGTTTGCTAACTCTGGTATCTGCAGTTTCCACTTGAATGTATTCATTCGTGTCCACTGTCTCCAGATGATTCATAAGGACTTTGCGAGCTATGCTCACTCCTGCTGCACTGTCTAGCATTGTCTGAGCCCATTCTCCGTTTTTCAGCTGTGTCCTCAGTATTCTCGACATGATTTATTACTTTGATACTGGCTACCTTCTTCTTTGGAAATTGTAATTTTTTATTTTGATGAGCAGGTTCCTTGTCTTTGGACTTGACGTGCTCTTCCCTGTGTTCTGATCGTCCTCTTCTTTCCGATTTCTGCGAGGAAGTCTGAAAAGATTGAGAGGGACGTGTATCAATATCTTGATATTTATCAGGTTTTTTTATATTATCCCTATTTGTAAGGTTGTATCTTTTCACAGAGTGCTCCCTTTGGGAAGACTTGCATCCTTGGTCAGGAGATCTTTCTCTCCGCCGAGGAGACCTTCCTCTGGACTGGAATCTTTTTTCTTTAGGATTGGATTGTTTATTTCCATCCCAGCTCTTTTTTTGAGTGTTCAGATTATTTTTGATAAATACCTTTTCAGGACTTTCAACTAGTTGGGGTTTCACTGGTATTCCACCCAAACTATCTCTTCCTAGTTTTTCATAGGATTTTTCTATAATTCTGGCAATTTCAGATGGTTGGTCTGCTATATTTGTCTCTTTTAACCTCTGGCGGATCGCCACATTTGCTGCTTCTCCCTTTGTTGGCTAATAATATTTCCGAGACCTGCTTGAAGTCTTTCAGTAATTTCATACCGAGAGTTAAAGCGGGTTCTGGACCGTATTCATCTTGAATTTGTTTTAGCACATCTGGTATTACTGACATGGATGGTACACCATGTGTTTTTGTGTAAATGGAAGCAAAGACTGTTCCCCAAGTGTCACAGTCCTCCACATGTGGTGCGATTCCCATTGGAAGACAGATAGTCAGAATCCTGTGTTTCTCAACAGGGGTGGTATCTGGAAACACCGCCTCAATTTGAGTGATTTTTTGTGCTAACCAGAATGGAATTTGTTCCCGTTTTGTGGGTACTTTACCTAGACAGGACTGTATGTTCTGTGGTGTAATTTTATTTGTGTTCCCCTGATGAGGGGTCAGCTGTGGAATTTTAATTGCTGGTTGGACTGTTGAAGTCCGCATTACATATTGGACTAATTGTCTATGTATTTTAATTAGCTGTTTTAGCTGTGTTAAAAGATCTGGTGCAGGCATTTCTTCAATGTCTGGATGTGGTGTGTATCCGGCTAGGACCGGCCACGTTGCTCCTGGTCTACCTAGTGGACCGAGCCTGGTGATGTGATTATTATGTTTTAGGGCGCCATTAAACAAGAGCAGGTGCTCTTGGAATTTAAGTGGTATTTCCACCTCCTCGAAAGGGGTGTACTCATTCGGAGGTTCCTCTGTTTTGTAATAGTGGAACTCCTTCGTCACAGCATTTGCTGCTGGAAAGTTTATCCATGAATAGAATACCTCTGTCTGCCGATATTCGTGTGCCTCAATTACGAATATGACTGTAGCACCTCTTGGTGTCAGTCCATTTTCTATAAGTTTTAAGGTTATAGATTTTCTTATGCTGACCGGGATGAGAGTTGCATCCGGGTCTTGTTGTAGGAGACTATTGTCAGCTGCTAGGAGTTCAGCTGCTATTCTAGCTGTCTCTCTTCCTTCTTCAGTGTCTGACATTTTACTGTTAGGAAGGTTATTTTGTTTGTTTGCAGATCAGGTTTCTATGGAAACAAAAATTAGATGCACAATATTTTGGAACAGTGTATCCTTCAACGTTGAATAAACCAAGAACCATACATAGGAGTCTCCTCCTGCGAAGTTTGGCGGATATGACCTTTCACCCACTCCAGACGTCTTTGGAGTATTATGGGGAAAAAGGGGCTCTGTGTGAAAAAGCACGACTGAGTTACTCTAGTGTCTTGCGTTTTATCGCCTATCCAAACGGTTGGGCGCCATGTAGTGTAGTTCCTATTATCCCAATAGGCTCTGCGCATTGGAATAATATCTTCAATAGTATAGACCTAGGGCAGAGGTTAACTAGGTCTTCTACCGACGATATTAGACTTAAAGTTTTGTGTTTGCCAGCTAGCTCAGAGTTCACTAGAAACTTTCTCGAATAGGCAAGGAGGATCTGAACCTCCCTGGATAGACAAGAAGGGATTTAGTTTCTGACAACCATAGAACATGACAACTTTGCTCTCCCCTAATCAAGAGTGTATCTCTAGAGTCGTGTGAAAACAAAAGACAACTTATTTTACTCAGTCAGTTCAGTGCATTCTTAGTTTCACCAGTTTGTAGAGAAAGGAAGAGATGGGCGTGTTCAATAAAAGATGTTATTTATTGATCAGTCTCTTTTCTCGTACAAGAGAAATGAATCGCTATTATTGCAATACTTATAGTTAAGTAAAGTGCATACAGTAAAGACAGAATTATAAAATAATACTGTAAAAGCATTGATATGGTTTCTGAGCCATATGATACTTTAAAATGGATAAAATAGATACATACATATATACATTTGACTAATCGTACTCAACTGGTGCTTCTAACCACGCCTACCCCAGTGTACCTGACCTAAGCCTAATACGTGGGCGGGAGTAGATAAGTAGCAGTTTAAGTTAAGTTTGTTTTGCCAAGGGTCTGACTCAAGAATTCTCTGCAAGGGGTTATTCAGTTCAGTACCTGGGAATTAGAAGGTTTGAGGGCTGGTATCTCTTATCCCAGGTCTTGATATTCCAGCTGCCTGCGAGTGCGGCTTGGCAGCGCCGGAGCTGGATTTCTCGGCAGGAGAAAAGCAGCGTCTCTCTCTCAGCGCGTCAGGAAGGAGGGGCAGCGTCTGTGGGCTTTGCTCTCAGCTGTGCTCCTCGGCAAGTCTCGCTGCTCCAATCTCGTCACCACCGCGTGTGTTTGCTTAAGGCAATGTCGGTAATATTTATACCTGAAAGGTGCCGAGATTGACGTAAGGATGGACATAAATATGTCAATAAGGATGTCATACGAACTGATCGTTAGCACATTCTTTACTGAAGTTCTCGGTGAAATCAAAACAATGGCTGCGGGGATTTCCCAGGTCGCTGTAGGTTTGTTTTAAGAACTCCGTATGCCTATCAGGGGGCTGGAGAAATATCGCTTGCCTAATTAGATGGCATGCGTTACGACTTAATCAGATAACGCGCTTCTGTGCCGTGGTGTGGCTTAATCAGATAACAGGTTTTTGCGCCGTTAGATGGCTGCTAGTTACTTATTAACCAGACAAGGGTCAGGAATAGGGGGATCGATACAGTACCCATAGGAAATACATCACAGTTTTTGCTGTTTTTGTTTTATGGAATAATTCCTCATGTTGACGCACTGTATGAAAAGTTACAAAAACATGAAATAGATACTGTCTATGTGGAAACAGCTACCACTGACTTTGTCACCAGCATGAACAAAGTCAGAGAAGGGGTTGACAATTTAGACAGCAGACTGCCAAATGATTCTAGTTTCTCTAACTGCCAAAAAAACATCAACAGTCTGCTCTGAATTGCAAAAGATATGTGACACTATAATTGTGCAGGCAAAGGAACGTTTTTCTTTTGCAAAGCATTTGGTGAGTGCCAGATTACTACGAAGTGATCTGTTTGTAAAATATGATAATTCCTTCCCTGAGCTAGCACTGAATACCACTGTGGATGCTTACCCTATGCTCAACAAAGAGGAGCTGAGTACAGAATTAACTGTACTGTATGGAATGCATGTATACCGGCAGGCCACTGGTGCAATTTCTTTGCTTGCTTTAATTCAGAACCTTAACATGGAAAAGTCACTTACAGAGACAGTGGCTTTACTAAAAATAGTCATCACCACTCCGATGACAACAGCAGAGGCGGAACTTTGCTTTTCCACTTTGAATAGAATTAAGACATTCCTGAGAAACACCATGATTCAGGAAAGGCTGAATGCCTTAGCGATGCTTTCTATAGAGAGAGACTTAGTTAAAAGTATACCAGACTTCAATGTTCTAGTCATTGAGAAGTTTGCTGCCATTAAAGACAGACGTGCTGATTTTATTTAGAAAAAAGTGAACACTCTGTTGAATGCTGCTAGTTTGCGTCCTGTTTATTTGTTTGTTATTAAAAGACATCTGTGGTACTCAGCAATGCATTGTGTCTCGAAGTCTGTTATGAAGCTCTATGGTTATACTGAAAAAGCAGCTACCTATGTTATATGACACCTCTTTATTAATGTAATAACTGCACTTTCACAATTGCTTTATTAACCTTCCTGCTTTCTCAAATTTGCTTGAAAATGCACCATTGACCAGTCTTTTTTCAAAATGTTCTCGGGGGGGGAAATCCCACGGAACCATCCTAAGGGGGGTTCAGGCTCGCTCGCAATGTTCGCTCGCTACGGTGCAGTATGATTAGCATTTTACGCCTCCCCACTTTCAAATGTCACCAGCCGCCACTGGCTAATATTGTTTTTTTAACCGTGCTTAAGATCACACTGTGAGTCAAGCTTGATTTTAAATGGATCTGGGTGAATAATTTGCTTAGTTGATGTATTTAAAAATATGGAAATACATGTTTTCTTAAAGTCAGTTAGGCTTTAGCATATGTACTAGTAGGGAATCTTAGGCAGCATGTCTGTTAGGCCTCTTACTTCACAAATAGGCTCTAAGCTGTGCAAACAAGATCCAGGGTGTGCCGTTGAAATGAAAAACAAATGTTATGTCTTGCTTATATATATATGTGGTCTGTTTTTTGCCAGTAGAGACAGTGAAATAGTATGTGCAGAGACACACATATTGCATGCAGAGACAGACATGGTAAATTACATGTAACATCCTGGTCATGTGCCTAAGATCACACTGTGAGTGAAGCTCGATTTTAAATGGATCTGGGTGAATAATTTGCTTAGTTGATGTGTTTAAAAAAATAGAACTACATGTATTCTTAAAGTCAGTTAGGTTTTAGCATATGTACTAATAGGGAATCTTAGGCAGCATGTCTGTTAGGCCTCTTTCTTCACAAATAGGCTCTAATCCTTAGATACTGTTAACTTTCGCAACTTGCATTGACCAATCTTTCTGTCAACAACTACCTTCAATCTACACTGCGGACAGCAGGGTTACCAACTTCAATTCAGCTTTCCTTCTACATTGAGGACAGCATTGTATTCAGCCTTGCTTTCCTTTATGCACAGACAATTATACTGTGTCCTCACTACAGACTCTTTTAACTAAAATAAAATAGCATTCATCGATCTTTGTGTCAACAACTGCCTTCAATCTACACTGGGGACAGCTGGGTTCACAACTTGAATTCAGCTTTCCTTCTACATTAAGGACAACATTGCATTCAGCCTTGCTCTCCTTAAGGCAGAGACAATTATACTGTGTCCTCACATTCTGTTAACTGTACAAAATAGCATTCTTCGATCTTTGTCTCAAAAACTGCTTCAATCTACACTGCGGACAGCCGGGTTCACAACTTGAATTCAGGTTTCCTTCTACATTAAGGACAGCATTGCTTTTAGCCTTGATTTCCTTAAGGCACACACAATTATACTGTATCCTGAGATTCTATTATCTGTGATTAAATGGCATTCATCGACCTTTGTGTCAACAACTGCCTTCAATCTACACTGCGGACAGAAGGGTTCACAATTACAACTCAGCTTTAGAACTAAAATGATCTTCAATATCTGTCCTTACAACAACCTTCAATATATTCTGCGGTCAGTAAAAAGTAGAACTTCATAGCAAGAGATCCACTACTACAGAAAACATTGAATTCAGCCTTGCTTTATTTAAGGTAGAGACTAATGGATTTTATATCTTCCGATTTTGTAAAAGAATGTCACAAATTGTATTCATCTATAACTGCTCACAAGAGGTTTCAATCTACACTACGAACAGCTCAGTTCACAATTTCAATTCAGCTTTCCTTCTACATTAAGGACACCATTGTATTGAGCTTTACTTTCCTTAAGACAGACACAATTATACTGCACCCTCAGATACTGTACCCTCAGATACTGTTAACTTTCACAACTTGCATTGACCAATCTTTCTGTCAACAACTACCTTCAATCTACACTGCGGACAGCTGGGTTCACAACTTCAATTCAGCTTTCCTTCTCACTGAGGACAGCATTGTATTCAGCCTTGCTTTCCTTAACGCAGAGACAATTATACCTTGTCCTCACTACAGACTCTGCGAACTAACATAAAATAGCATTCATCTATCTTTGTGTCAACAACTGCCTTCAATCTACACTGGGGACAGCTGTATTCACAACTTCAATTCAGCTTTCCTTCTACATTAAGGACCGCATTGCATTCAGCCTTATTTTCCTTAAGGCAGAGACAATTATACTTTCTCCTCAGATTCTGTTATCTGTAACTAAATAGCATTCTTCAATGTTTGTGTGAACAACTGCCTTTAATCTACACTACGGACAGCTGGGTTCACAACTTGAATTCAGCTTTCCTTCTACATTAAACAGCATTGCATTCAGCCTTGCTCTCCTTAAGGCAGAGACAATTATACTGTGTCCTCACATTCTGTTAACTGTACAAAATAGCATTCTTCGATCTTTGTCTCAACAACTGCCTTCAATCTACACTGCGGACAGGCGGGTTCACAACTTGAATTCAGCTTTCCTTCTACATTAAAGACAGCATTGCATTTAGCCTTGCTTTCCTTAAGGCACACACAATTATACTGTATCCTGAGATTCTATTATCTGTGATTAAATGGCATTCATTGACCTTTGTGTCAACAACTGCCTTCAATCTACACTGCGGACAGAAGGGTTCACAACTTCAACTCAGCTTTAGAACAAAAATTTTCTTCAATATCTGTCCTTACAACAACCTTCAATATATTCTGCGGTCAGTAAAAATTAAAACTTCATAGCAAGAGATCCACTACTACAGAAAACATTGAATTCAGCCTCGCTTTATTAAAGGTAGAGACTAATGGATTTTATGTATTCTGATTTTGTAAAAGAATGTCAAAAGTAGTATTCATCTATAACTGCTCACAAGAGCTTTCAATCTACACTACAGACAGCTCAGTTCACAACTTCAATTCAGCTTTCCTTCTACATTAAGGATACCATTGTATTGAGATTTACTTTCTTAAGACTGACACAATTATACTGCGTCCTCAGATACTGTTAACTTTTACTACTTGCATTGACCAATCTTTCTGTCAACAACTACCTTCAATCTACACTGCAGACAGCTGGGTTCACAACTTCAATTCAGCTTTCCTTCTACATTGAGGACAGCATTGTATTCAGCCTTGCTTTCCTTAACGCAGAGACAAATATACTGTGTCCTCACTACAGACTCTGTTAACTAAGATAAAATACCATTCATCGATCTTTTTGTCAACAACTGCCTTCAATCTACACTGGGGACAGCTGTATTCACAACTTCAATTCAGCTTTCCTTCTACATTAAGGACAGCATTGCATTCAGCCTAGCTCTCCTTAAGGCAGAGACAATTATACGGTGTCCTCACATTCTGTTATCTGTAACTAAGTACCATTCTTCAATCTTTGTGTGAACAACTGCCTTCAATCTACACTACGGACAGCTGGGTTCACAACTTGAATTCAGCTTTCCTTCTACATTAAGGACAGCATTGCATTCAGCCTAGCTCTCCTTAAGGCAGAGACAATTATACGGTGTCCTCACATTCTGTTATCTGTAACTAAGTACCATTCTTCAATCTTTGTGTGAACAACTGCCTTCAATCTACACTACCGACAGCTGGGTTCAAAACTTGAATTCAGCTTCCCTTCTACATTAAGGACAGCATTGCATTCAGCCTTGCCCTCCTTAAGACAGAGATAATTATACTGTGTCCTCACATTCTGTTAACTGTACAAATTAGCATTCTTCGATCTTTGTCTCAACAACTGCCTTCAATCTACACTGCGGACAGCCGGGTTCACAACTTGAATTTAGCTTTCCTTCTACATTAAGAACCGCATTGCATTCAGCCTTTTTTTCCTTAAGGCACACACAATTATACTGTCTCGCCAGATTCTGTTATTTGTAACTAAAAAGCATTCTTCAATCTTTGTGTGAACAACTGCCTTCAATCTACACTACGGACAGCTGGGTTCACAACTTGAATTCAGCTTTCCCTCTGCATTAAGGACAACATTGCATTCAGCCTTGCTCTCCTTAAGGCAGAGACAATTATACTGTGTCCTCACATTCTGTTAACTGTACAAAATAGCATTCTTTGATCTTTGTCTCAACAACTGCCTTCAATCTACACTGCGGACAGCCGGGTTCACAACTTGAATTCAGATTTCCTTCTACATTAAGGACAGCATTGCATTTAGCCTTGCTTTCCTTAAGGCACACACAATTATACTGTATCCTGAGATTCTATTATCTGTGATTAAATGGCATTCATCAACCTTTGTGTCAACAACTGCCTTCAATCTACACTGCGGACAGAAGGGTTCACAATTACAACTCAGCTTTAGAACTAAAATGATCTTCAATATCTGTCCTTACAACAACCTTCACTATATTCTGCGGTCAGTAAAAATTAGAACTTCATAGCAAGAGATCCACTACTACAGAAAACATTAAATTCAGCTTTGCTTTATTTAAGGTAGAGACTAATGGATTTTATATTTTCCTATTTTGTAAAAGAATGTCACAAATAGTATTCATCTATAACTGCTCACAAGAGGTTTCAATCTACACTACGGACAGCTAAGTTCACAATTTCAATTCAGCTTTCCTTCTACATTAAGGACACCATTGTATTGAGCTTTACTCTCCTTAAGACAGACACAATTATACTGCATCCTCAGATACTGTTAACTTTCACAACTTGCATTGACCAATCTTTCTGTCAACAACTACCTTCAATCTACACTACGGACAGCTCAGTTCACAATTTCAATTCAGCTTTCCTTCTACATTAAGGACACCATTGTATTGAGCTTTATTTTCCTTAAGACAGACACAATTATACTGCACCCTCAGATACTGTACCCTCAGATACTGTTAACTTTCACAACTTGCATGACCAATCTTTCTGTCAACAACTACCTTCAATCTACACTGCGGACAGCTGTGTTCACAACTTCAATTCAGCTTTCCTTCTACATTGAGGAAAGCATTGTATTCAGCCTTGCTTTCCTTAACGCAGAGACAATTATACCTTGTCCTCACTACAGACTCTGCTAACTAACATAAAATAGCATTCATCGATCTTTGTGTCAACAACTGCCTTCAGTCTACACTGGTGACAGCTTTATTCACAACTTCAATTCAGCTTTCCTTCTACATTAAGGACCGCATTGCATTCAGCCTTATTTTCCTTAAGGCAGAGACAATTATACTTTCTCCTCAGATTCTGTTATCTGTAACTAAATAGCATTCTTCAATGTTTGTGTGAACAACTGCCTTTAATCTACACTACGGACAGCTGGGTTCACAACTTGAATTCAGCTTTCCTTCTACATTAAAGACAGCATTGCATTCAGCCTTGCTCTCCTTAAGGCAGAGACAATTATACTGTATCCTGAGATTCTATTATCTGTGATTAAATGGCATTCATTGACCTTTGTCAACAACTGCCTTCAATCTACACTGCGGACAGAAGGGTTCACAACTTCAACTCAGCTTTAGAACTAAAATTTTCTTCAATATCTGTCCTTACAACAACCTTCAATATATTCTGCGGTCAGTAAAAATTAAAACTTCATAGCAAGAGATCCACTACTACAGAAAACATTGAATTCAGCCTCGCTTTATTAAAGGTAGAGACTAATGGATTTTATGTATTCTGATTTTGTAAAAGAATGTCAAAAGTAGTATTCATCTATAACTGTTCACAAGAGCTTTCAATCTACACTACGGACAGCTCAGTTCACAACTTCAATTCAGCTTTCCTTCTACATGCTCTTGAGCTTTACTTTCTTAAGAGTGACACAATTATACTGCGTCCTCAGATACTGTTAACTTTTACTACTTACATTGACAAATCTTTCTGTCAACAACTACCTTCAATCTACACTGCGGACAGCTGGGTTCACAACTTCAATTCAGCTTTCCTTCTACATTGAGGACAGCATTGTGTTCAGCCTTGCTTTCCCTAACGCAGAGACAATTATACTGTGTCCTCACTACAGACTCTGTTAACTAAGATAAAATAGCATTCATCGATCTTTTTGTCAACGACTGCCTTCAATCTACACTTCGGACAGCTGTATTCACAACTTCAATTCAGCTTTCCATCTATATTAAGGACCGCATTGCATTCGGCCTTTTTTTTCTTAAGGCAGAGACAATTATACTGTCTCCTCAGATTCTCTTATCTGTAACTAAATAGCATTCTTCAATGTTTGTGTGAACAACTGCCTTTAATCTACACTACGGACAGTTGGGTTCACAACTTGAATTCAGCTTTCCTTCTACATTAAAGACAGCATTGCATTCAGCCTTGCTCTCCTTAAGGCAGAGACAATTATACTGTGTCCTCACATTCTGTTAACTGTACAAAATAGCATTCTTCGATCTTTGTCTCAACAACTGCCTTCAATCTACACTGCGGACATCCGGGTTTACAACTTGAATTCAGCTTTCCTTCTACATTATGGACAGCATTGCATTTAGCCTTGCTTTCATCAAGGCACAGCAATTATACTGTATCCTGTGATTCTATTATCTGTGATTAAATGGCATTCATCGACTTTTGTGTGAACAACTGCCTTCAATCTACACTGCGGACAGAAGGGTTCACAACTTCAACTCAGCTTTAGAGCTAAAATTATCTTCAATATCTGTCCTTACATCAACCTTCAAAATATTCTGCGGTCAGTAAAAATTAAAACTTCATAGCAAGAGATCCACTACTACAGAAAACATTGAATTCCGCCTTGCTTTATTTAAGGTAGAGACTAATGGATTTTATGTCTTCTGGTTTTGTAAAATAATGTCACAAATAGTATTCATCTATAACTGCTCACAAGAGCTTTCAATCTACTCTACGGACAGCTCAGTTCACAACTTCAATTCAGCTTTCCTTCTACATTAAGGACACCGTTGTATTGAGCTTTACTTTCCTTAAGACAGACATAATTGTACTGCGTCCTCAGATACTGTTAACTTTCACAACTTGCATTGACCGATCTTTCTGTCAACAACTACCTTCAATCTACACTGCGGACAGCTGGGTTCACAACTTTAATTCAGCTTTCCTTCTACATTGAGGACAGCATTGTATTCAGCCTTGCTTTCCTTAACGCAGAGACAATTATACTGTGTCCTCACTACAGACTCTGTTAGCTAAGATAAAATAGCATTCATTGATCTTTGTGTCAACAACTCCCTTCAATCTACACTGGGGACAGCTGTATTCACAACTTCAATTCAGCTTTCCTTCTACATTAAGGACCGCATTGCATTCAGCCTTTTTTCCTTAAGGCAGAGACAATTTTACTGTCTCCTCAGATTCTGTTATCTGTAACTAAATAGCATTCTTCAATCTTTGTGTGAACAACTGCCTTCAATCTACACAACGGACAGCCGGGTTCACAACTTGAATTCCGCTTTCCTTCTACATTAAAGACAGCATTGCATTCAGCCTTGCTCTCCTTAAGGCAGAGACAAATATACTGTGTCCTCACATTCTGTTAACTGTACAAAATAGCATTCTTCGATCTTTGTCTCAACAACTGCCTTAAATCTACACTGCGAACAGCCGGGTTCACAACTTGAATTCAGCTTTCCTTCTACATTAAGGACAGCATTACATTCAACATTGTTTTCCTTAACGGAGATTCAATTCTACTCTGTCCTAAGATTCTGTTAACTGTACAAAATACCATTTATCAATGTTTCTATCAATTACTACCTTCGATCTACATTACAGACAGCAGGGTTCACAACTTCAATTCAGTTTTCCATGTACATTTCTCTTCACTATGTGTGCTGAGAACTGCCTTCAATCAATTATGTGCTCCGAGTTCACAAGTAGATACCAAGAGCACCAGCACTACAGAAAACATTCAATACAATCTTGATTTACTTAAAACACAGACAATTGCACAATATCCTCACATTTTCTTAAACTTTGAACACTAGGAAATTCAGCCTTCATTGATTTAATGCAGACAAAATTCTACTATATCTGTTTCAAATTGTGTTTAAATAAGAGACAAAAAACATTCATCTATGTCTGTTAACAACTGCCTTCAACCCACAGTGCACAGGGAACATACAAGCTCACCGCCAAAGATACTACTTACTCAGCGCACCATAAATAATCACATACAAGAGTAAACACTTTTATGTCACAGTGAGACATACTGTCCCTTTTAAATGGAATTGATGCAGAATTCAATCAACAAAAGACATTACTACAATTACTGTGCCTCACCCCGACCACACATCATCACAGGGTACATTCAAGCTCAGCGCCAAAGGTATTAGTAACTCAGTGCACCACAAATGATCACCATGTCACCGTATTGAATGAGATGACTTATTTAGAAAAAAATGCATCATACTTTTTGAAAATATACTTCAACTTACTTCTATGAATGGACAACCAATATTTATTCAAACACTTGATTTTGCTACCAATCCATGCTGCTTGCACTACATATCATCACACACTCCACAGAGCTTTGTTGCTTTAGATCCACAATTGCTTCCTTTCTTGGCTGGGATTATCAATTATTCCTCAATTTCATATTCTGATTGAACGTCAAGGCCCTTTATCGAACCTTTTTCTCATTCCTACTATCCCAGAAGAAGGTTAATACTCCAAAACGAATCTGTAAAATTTAGCAAACAACTCTTTCAAGGGATGATCCATCCAAATAAAATTCCTTTGGCACACCAACTATGGTGCGACATGTAAAAACCTGCACCCCAGCAACTTCACTTGAGCTGCAACACAGAGATTGCAGGACACTCCACTTTCTGCTGCACCAACCACATCAACTGCTGCAACAGTATCTTCGGCAAGCAGTCCATACTCCCATATTGACCTTGATTTTGGTAAAATTAAATTTAAAAAAAGGAGCATCACTATCCTCAACATCACTCACTATACATTTATCAAGCTTTTTTGTTAGGAGAACTACCCCATCCAAAGGCAGTAGGAAATGTGCACACTTGCTGCCTTTCTTCGCTAGGATTATTCTGATTCAAAGTCAAGACCCTTTATTAAGCCTTTTTGATGTCGAATTTTTCACATTTCCAGCCTTTATTCGCTAGGGTTACCAATTATTCTTCTTGAAATTGAAATTCAAATGGCAGGCCCTTCATTGACCCTTCTTGGTAACTACTACCCATGAATAGCAGTGGGTAATTTGCACACTTGCGTCCTTTCTTGCGTCCTTTCTACTGCACAGTGTGTGTACTTTGTGCACTAGCTTGCCTCCTTATATGTGGTATCCATTTCTCAGGCTCCCACTGCAGAATCCGACACCCTGTCGGTGTAATGGACTGGAAAACCAAACACCCACTTCCCTTACAAGGAAATGGGTAGCTTGCACATCTTCAGAATTTCTTATTTTTCTCCTTATTAATCTTCCACTCAATCAACATATCATCCACACATACACAAACCTACTTGCTGCCTTTCTTCGCTGTGGTTATCAACTATTCTTCAATTTCATATTCTAGTTCAAACTTGAGGCCTTTTTGATGTAGCTACTACCCCGCCCAAATGAAGTTAAAAATGTGCACACTTGCTACCTTACTTGGCTAGGGTTATCAATTATTCTTGAATTTCATGAACTTGTTTTATATCAGTTATAGGTTTAGTACAATAACAACATTTGTCTTACAAGTCCAAAAGAACACTGAATGACAGTCTACACTACAGACACAATTTGAACAATTTGAACTAATATGTCCCTGAAACATACCTATTTTGACACTGCATTCCATACATTTTCAATCTTTCATTTCAATCCTAATTACAGATGATACAGTCCACATTAAATGCACACTGCGGACAGCCGGAATCACAACTTCAATTCACCTTTCCTTATACATTAAAGACACCATTAGATCTACCCTTGCTTTCGTTAACGTAGAGACAATTGTACTCTGTCCTCAGATTCTGTTAACTGTACAAAATAGCATTCGTCAAATATTTGTATCAATTAGTACCTTCGATCTACATTACAGACAGCAGGGTTCACAACTTCAATTCAGCTTTTAATGTAAATTTCTCTTTACTATGTGTCCTGAGAAGTGCTTTCAATCAATTCTACGCTCAGCACAGTTCACAACTAGATACCAACAGCGCTAGCACTACAGAAAACATTCAATACAATCTTGATTTACTCAAAACACAGACAATTGGTGTAGAAAATGTACAGGATGAACATTTAGTTATTCTTGTCAATGGCATTCCTACTAAGAGTAATCAAATCTGGCAAGAATTAGTGGATATTAGGAAAGTGAAAAAGGCAACGTTCTATCTGCTATAAAAAATGTATATCACAAAAATGTGTATGTGTGAAAATAATAAATACCTGTAGAAGATACTGACTTCCCATCTGGACAAATGATCATACTCGATGTCATCTAATGCTTCCACAAAATCAGCATCTAAAGTTTAGTTTAGAAAATCACAGCTGATATCTGCAGCATTTATATCTTCCTCTACATTCTCCCTACTTATAAAAATTATGTTTAGCTCTTCTATGACACTGTTACTAATGTCGAAACCGTCTTTCAAATTTTGTTGATTTTCCATACTGAATTTCTTATGTTGTAGGTCCTTGTACAAAAACATAAACACTTAATTTTAAACTTCACTGTAATATCAGCATATGTGGTGATTCTTATGAAATATCTTACAATTAAAGCAACAATATTTTCTACATGAGTATATATTATTTTCAAAATATTCTAAAATTAAATACAATAAATACAGTGTCACTCTGCATTGTGTCAAGTACTTTATTTATTTATTTATACTACCTACCGCGACCGCGTAGCATGTAGCGTGAGTGTTGAGATGTGCTGGTGGCGTTTTTACCGACAGTCTTACTATTGCTTGATTTATACCTGGGTTTTATAATTTTAACTGTTTTTTAAAAAGAAAAAACTGGGACATTGGTTTTAATACTGTGCTTTGCTTATTTTGCACTACAACCTCTTGCACATACATTATTGCTGCTTCTTCTTCCTGAGCTAAAGCGCTCACGCGTTGTCTGGAATCATTTTTCCGACCAGCCTGAAGATTAGCGCTCTACTCTTCAGGAGTCATTCTATCGCCTGGCTCCCCCCACTCCACTTCCGGTTCGGTACTTAAACCGAGATGCTGCGACTACGCAGCGGACGCGCGCAGCGGGCGTGCCGGCGGCCAGCCGAAGGCGTGCCAAAGGCAAGCCCGTCTGCGCCCGTCCGAGCCAAGACCACGACAGGCGCAGGACATGCCAGATAAATTGTCTCCACTATGACATATCCGGCTAACGTACTTAGGGGCCTAAATCATAATTTTAAGTGTAACTGTGAAATCCCCATAGATAATCGATGGGGCCCTATTTCATGTCGTACTTGTTCGAGGACTATGCCATGGCCGATCTCTGATGTACAGGACAATCCTCCCACTGTACAAAACAGTTTAAAAGGAGGGCTTATCAATGCTCGCTCTATATGCAGACACAATCAGGACATTAAAGATCTCATTTTTCCGACCCGCCTGAAGATTAGCGCTCTAGTCTTCAGGAGTCATTCTATCGCCTGGCTCCCCCCACTCCACTTCCGGTTCGGTACTTAAACCGAGATGCTGCGACCGTGCAGCGGACGCACGCAACGGGCGTGCTGGTGGCCAGCCGAAGGCGCGCCAAAGGCAAGCCCGTCTGCGCCCGGCCGCGCCAAGACCATGACAGGCGCAGGACATGCCGGCCAAATTGTCTCCACTATGACATATCCGGCTAACGTACTTAGGGGACTTTCTCTTCGTCACAGAGACTTGGCTCAAGGACTGGGGTGCCCCCGATTTATCAGTGGCTTTACTTCCGGAATTTGTCATATTTAGAGCAGACAGGGTGAATGACAAGGGAGGAGGGGTGGCCATAATCGTGAGAAATTCCTTGAATTGTCACACGTTTAACCTTGACTGCATTAAAGGCGCCGAAAGCATCGGCTTTTCCATCGCTATCCATGCCTCATCTTCTTTCACAGGAGGTCTTATATATCGCCCCCGGGCAGCCCCACGGTGTTCCTGGAATCCTTGAGTGAATCTTTAAGCCACTTGACTCTTCATTACCCCCATTTTACACTCCTAGGTGACTTCAACCTTCAACTGGAATCAAAAACTGAACCTCAGGTTAATAGTTTCCACCATACCCTCGAGATTTTCGGACTCTCCCAAAAAATAGGAGATGCAACCCACCTTGCAGGACATATACTGGATGGGATCTGTTCCAACTTTCCAGTATTAACTACTTATACTCCAATACCCCAAAATTGGACGGTTCATTGCCTTATTCCATTCAGCATAAAGCTACATCATCCTCAGAAAAAGGAGATGAAGGGCCGTCTATTTCCCACCACTTCGCTAAACTGGACAGGGATAGCTAAGAATATTAATCTTAGGCAATCAGTCCAGTCACAGGTCCCCACTTTGTCTGGAGAGGTTGAGCTAGACTGTAAGATTTTTCATACCTGGATACAGACTGCTATGCGGGAATTAGTCCCCCCTAAGCATCTGCATAAGAAGAATGACTTAGGAAGACAAATGCCTCATGATATACACAGGCCTTGGTGGAAGTTCACCTGAAGTGTAAAAAATGTGAACGGAAATGGAAGAGGGATTATGATAGCAAAAGACCTTTATAAAAAAAAAAAGGCATGACCATTTCGCGCTTATAAAAACAGCCAAGAGAAATCATTACATCAAAATGATTTTCGAAGCCCAACAAAGACAGAAGACTGTCTTTGCCATAGTGAAATCTTTTACCCATCCTAAAACCCTGCAAGTAGAAATTCCTCCTTCACAAGCAAGATCTCTGCGACCGGATCGCAGACTACTTTGAAGACAAAATAAAATTGATTCAAGAAGATTTCTCTCTAGCAGCGCTGCTAATTGCGAAGGAAAAAAAAAGTCTCCGGGCTGAGACACCTAGTGCCCTCAGCGCATTTAAACCTATCACTTTAGCTCTATCAAGGGATGCCATAATGTCCTGTAAATCAGGGTCACCCTTATATTCGTGTCCTCCGTTTATTCTCCATCAAATAGTGGATATAGTGAATCCTATCATAAACAGAGTAGTTAATGACTCACTTAGTAATGGAATCGTACCAAGAGACTGGAAGAAAGCTACAGTGACACCTTTAATGAAAAAACAAAATAAAGATCCCACTGAGCTTTCCAATCTGCGTCCTATATCCCTATTGCCAGTACTTGGGAAAATAACGGAGTCCACAGTCCACCAAGAACTCTCGAGCTTTGTTGAAATACACAACCTTTTACATCAACAACAATCAGGCTTCCGTAGTAAGCACTCTACTGAAACTGCCCTCATGGAAGTTACTGTTACCATTAAATCTATTCAAGATGAAGGAAAAAATGCCGTCTTGATATTGCTTGATTTATCGGCGGCATTTGACACCATATCTCATGATATCCTCATCAACAGATTGAGATGTAACGGTGTAACCGGCAAAGCCCTTGACTGGAATATCTCTTTCCTTGCGGATAAAACTCAGACGATATCTTTAGGACCTTTTCTCTCAAAGGAAAAACAAATAAACGCAGGAGTTCCCCAGGGTTCGATTTTAAGTCCCCTACTTTTTAATATTTATATGGCACCCCTTATCACTCTCATTGAATCGTACGGCATAAGTGTTACTTCATATGCCGACGACACTCAACTTATTTTATCCTTGGACAAAAATGCTACTAGAGCTGAACAAAACTTTCAAAATTACCTAACGGAAATCTTCCAGTGGATGAAAAACAACCACCTTAAATGCAATTTTTAGAAAAACGAAATTCTGCCTATGGGGAAAAATAATAACTTCTGCCCTGCCAAATGGTGGCCCGAAGGTATCACTCCACCTCCGGTTGTGGTTGAGTCAACAAGAAACCTTGGTATTCTCTTTGATTCCTCTCTTTCCTTTGATCACCATGCGAGAAACATAGCAGGCAGTTGTTTCAATATAATAAAATCTCTGAAGAAGTTTTTTGAGTTCCTCCCTATCGAAGCTAGAAGGTCCGTGGCAGTTTCACTTATACTCTCCCGCCTAGATTACTGTAACGGGCTGATGGCCGGAATTAAGAAACAAACATTAAAGAAGCTGCAAAGCATTCAACATGCGGCAGCACGGCTTGTCTTAAAACTCTGCAAGACACTGCAAGAGCCAGCCCTGGGAAATGATGGTCCCCAGGGCCATCAAGGGTTCCAGTAAGGAGGACGCGCGACGCTACCCCCTCCCAACATTAAAAAGTCCCGAAAAGTGGCAGTCCCCGGAGCTGGGAAATCCATACCATCACAGACCCCCCCTATTTTAAATTACACTGCCGCAGGAAGGTGGCGGTCCGCGAAGAATGTAGGAGAGCCGTGAGCTGCCCTCATACTTCAAAATAAACGATGGCCGCCAACACTTCCTGGTTTGGAGTGCTGACAGACAGTTGACAACCAATCAGCATGCAGCTCGTGCTCGTACGGATTTCCATACGCATACGCCGCCATTTTTCATAAAAAATAAAATGTGTGTGTGTGTATATATATATATATATATATATATATATATATATATATATATATATATATATATATATATATATATATATATATATATATATATATATTACCTACTGGCGGTCGCCAGTAGGTATATATAGTAAGGATTTTTTCTCTATGGGATTTTTGAAAATTCTATGTCTAATAACTTTGGCGTTTGTGGACGGAATTGGCTGAAATTTTCAGGAAAATGGAACATTTTGTTTCTGAGCAGATACTGAAAATTTGGGGGGGTTTGTCAAGGGGGGGCCGAGAAAAAAGGGGGGTCCCAAAACGCGTTTTTCCCATGTTAATTTCCATAGGGCGGTTGGCCTCACTTTTAGCCCGAACGGCTGAATGGATTTGCACGAAACTTGGCAAAATTGTAGGGACTGGTAGCCCGATGTGCCTTTGCTAGGTCTCAATATATGTGATCCAGTGGATTTTGAGAAATTAACGTTCAAAAAAAGATATATATCTGTAAGCGCGCTCCGGGCAGCGCTCCGGTTCGCGTACTTGACGCGTAACGGAACTTCGCGTAGCGAAGCTGATTGGCTCTCCGGTGTCTGTCAACATTCTAAACAGTCCGGAGCGGCCGCCATCTTGTCTCTCGGTAGGATCGAGAGACAAGAGGAGGTCAAAACAAAGGCGAAAATGACCATAAGGGGGCATAGTAGATCCTCCCTGACCCCCTAGATTTGATGTGGAGGCTTTAAAAGAGCCCCGCGGGGCAACAAAAAAAAAATATTGTTTTTTTTGCGTGGATAGCGCCCGGTTCGCGAACCGGGGAGCGTACTATGAGGAAAAAAGAATGATAGACTTTTCAAATACTGTATGTTAATTGACTGTTGGTTTTGTTGATTATTTTTTTTTTTTAAACAATTATTTATTGTGTTTCAAAATTTAATAAAATGTCTAACATTTCACTGTCTGAAATGTCGTTATTTTCATTGAACATAGCTTGTAATGTTTGAGTGTGTAAAATGTCCTCATTTTGCAGGAGGACATCTACTGCTTGCACACATTGCAGTAGTTCTTGGTCCCAAGTTTCATCCATAAATTCTATATAATTTGGATCAATTATTTCTTGGTTGGTCTCTTGCAGGACAATTTCAAATGAAACTTTGTGTTCGCCTTCCATTTTGTCTGAAATTTGGATAAAAAATATATTAGTAGAGATAGGGCACTGTTGGGATTAATTTTAGATAGGCAGTTTTTAACAGTGAATTTATCTTTGGGCAGTGTATAGTATCAGAGTGGAAGTAGGAATATAAAAAAGTGTATGTGATTTAACGTAAGTAAATTCATAATTATACAAGAGAAACCTAACTCCATCCATAACTATAACAGAGAAGTCTATCTAAATCTATAACTACTACAGAGGGATAGTATATAACTATCAGAAAAAGTTTACCATATTAACTTATAGTGCACAATATACTTCAGTTTTTAAAATAACAACTTACCTTTACAAAGAAGTTGAAGTGATTAGTGAAAATCCAATTGAAATGTACACCAGGAAGTAGTAGTCAAAATGGCTGTGTTTCCTTCTCTTCCTTTATATATATTCAGGTACATAACCAATCAAATGTCAGGTAAAAAAAAAATAGAAAATGAAAGTAACATTTTAATTGGTTGTGAATTCCAACACTTCAGATGTGTTTTGTGAAGTAATTTACCTCAGGGTATTTAGAGAGGTCTACAGGCTAAATGGCTAAATGGAATTTCAACCAAATTTGTGAAAATGGTAGGGATTGGTATGTAGTATGAGCAAATCTATATTTGGTGAGTGTCTCAAGGGTTTCTTCTGTAAATTACTTTCCCACCTTTTTTAATGGAGCGCTTCCCGGGGAGCGCCCCGGTACGCGAACTGGCGAGCGCCCCGGTACGCAAACCTTAAGCGTTACGGGAGTCCACCATTTTGTGTTTCGGTCGAATTAAGATACAAGATGGAGGGCACATAATGTTCAGAATGGGTAGAAGGGGACACGGTAGACGTATTTTGACCCCCTAGGTTTTCTGAGGATGGCTGAGGAGGCCCATATGTGCGAAAAAAAAAACATTTTTTTTAAAAAATTTCGCGTGGTTACCTTCCGGTTCGCGTACCGGGTAGCGCTCCGGGGAGCGTACTTTGTTGAAAATTAGTAAAAAAAGTTAGAGTAAAATAATAATTGTGAGTGATCAGATGTAGGGTAGCTCTGAGAAGAGCTTTTGGGTTTATGGTACATTTAGGTACTTAGAAGTAGGTACCAATGCACATTTTTAAATTCAGAATGAAAACTCTGTTCCCTTCATCTGAGAAGTGAACTCCATCTCCTCTGTAGATATCTTGCATGTAGTAACGCAAGTTATTGTTGTACACGGAGCCCATTCCATGGTCTCTCATGTAAGCTGAAACAGATTTGTTTACATGCTTCCTCGACTTCTCAATTTGTGGACAAAATTGGTTCGACCACCTCCATTTCTGTCTTTGGCATATATTTGAATATACCAAGGCAGTTTGAGGAAAAAGTGCCATTAATTGCTCAAAGGTGTCCTTTAAAAGCATTTCCAGACCTACTCCAGTCAAAGTGCCCAAATCATTACCTCCACAGTGCACAATTAACAGGTCAGGTTTTGGCAAATGCATAAAGGTTTTCACCAATGGTATCAATTGGTGACATTTTAATCCTCTGTGGCCAAACCACTTAATTTCCACATCTTGTAAATTGAGGTTAGGTAAATTTCTGTTCTCAGCCTACCTCTGAGCCCAATAGATGTAACTATGTCCAACAATCCAGACAGAAAACATGGTGAGAGAAGGTTCTGCTGCAGTCAGATGAAGTGTGGTAATGAAATGGCAGTTGAAAAAATAAGAGTTTAAAATGAAAAAAACTGTGGAGTTTCTGTGTTAATGAAGCAGTAACAGTGATTGGTGGATTTTGATTGCTGAAAACAGAAAGTTAGGGTGCATGGATGAGTTCTTTGAAAGATGTAATTTGAATGGTAAAAAAAAAATCATTTAATGAAAGATTGCACTGGATACGCAGGTGCACTGAGAGTTCAGAGTTCAATTGAAACATTGTTGTGTGAACTTGCAAACACCAGAGGTCTTCCAGGAGGTGGTTGCTATGTAAAAAAGGCAGAGAGGGCAGAGGGGGGAAGGGTTTTGATTTGAAAAAAGTGAGGGAAGAGTTTTGATTGGGTGACATGAGAGATATGTGTGATGAATTACAGCATTTCTGTGCTTTCTATAGCTGCAGCCTCTGGAGTGCATACCCTTTGTTCTGCTGAAGACAAATTGGTGTATTTCTGAGACTGTTTTGAAACTCATAGTATTTGCTAAGGTGAGAAAAGATTTATTTAATTTAGATAGAGAATAGTGTATTTTAAGGAGAAAATTATGAAGAAAGTTGTGTTTTTAAAATGTTGCTTTGTCTCAAGTGTTTTACAAATAGATTATATTTCTTTGAGAAATTGTAATTGGAGAAAATGTGAAGTATTAGTACTGACAGGGTGTTTTTGTGCATAGGAGCTGTGCAGTGTTTTCAAATTATGACTTGAAAATCGTTTTTGAGGAAAAGGAATGCTTTTAAAATTTATGACAAGGAAATAATGGTGTCTGCTTCTTTATAAGGCATTTGAGTGTCTCTAATGTTATTTTTCCCATTTTAATTTAAGACCTTTCTCCGTGGGGCAAATTCCTTGTAAATATGCTCGCACCTGTGCTTGGCAAATTTAGATTTTGAGTCTTTGAGTTACATAGCCATGTTAAAAGTGACCCAAAAATGCTGCAAAGGCAATCAAAAAACGCTTTCATGTGTCTTAAGGACATTTTAAGTCATTTCCCCATGTGCAGTGTTTTCAAATTATGACTTGAAAATCGTTTTTGAGGAAAAGGAATGCTTTTAAAATTTATGACAAGGAAATAATGGTGTCTGCTTCTTTATAAGGCATTTGAGTGTCTCTGTTATTTTTCCCATTTTAATTTAAGACCTTTCTCCGTGGGGCAAATTCCTTGTAAATATGCTCGCACCTGTGCTTGGCAAATTTAGATTTTGAGTCTTTGAGTTACATAGCCATGTTAAAAGTGACCCAAAATGCTGCAAAGGCAATCAAAAAACGCTTTCATGTGTCTTAAGGACATTTTAAGTCATTTCCCCATGTGCAGTGTTTTCAAATTATGACTTGAAAATCGTTTTTGAGGAAAAGGAATGCTTTTAAAATTTATGACAAGGAAATAATGGTGTCTGCTTCTTTATAAGGCATTTCAATTGATTTATATGTTGTGTTTAAAAAAGTTTTTTGAAATCAATTACATTTCTGGATATGTACTGCTAGAGCTTCATGCACCTTAAACAAACCTCTGGATAGGCTACACCTTATCGTCATCCTGAATTAATCATTTAAAATGCTAGGGACAGATTTATGATAGGTGTATGCCTCTTTTGCGCCACTGTGCGTCACTTTTGTGACGCAGTGGCGGTGCAAAAGATTTGCTATGTGGCGACAAAATTATAAATTGATGCATCTAGGCAGATGTGTCATGCTGTAAAAAACCTGTGCCACATGAAACCGATGCAGCAGTGATGCAAAAGATGCACCATGTTGCAAGACAGGCCTCACTTCATCTCCAACAAGATAAGAAGCTGAGTCTTCTGTAAATGTGAAAATTGTTGTATACACTGCTCAACTTCTGTGTACTCTTTGATATGCTAGACTCCATCTGCACTATGAGGTACCTAAGCAAAGGAAACACAGGTGATGTAATTGTAAAATGAGGAAAAGAAACTCCACATCTTTCAATTACATCACCTGTGTTTCTTAAGTTTACGAATGACATTGTGCAGATGAAGTTAAGATCTGTCCACGGACACAAAAGAGGTCTGGCCTTTGTTCAAGAGTGAAGTGCACATGACTTACTTCATTAGTAGGCCTTCACATGTATTATCTCCTCTGTATTCTTCAACAAGCGTAAATTTGATCTGCAACCCTGAGTAGGCCTCACCTTAAACAAACCTCTGGATAGGCCACACCTTATCGTCATCCTGAATCAATCATTTAACATGTTAGGGACAGATTTATGATAGCCGTGTGCCTCTTTTGCGCTGCTGTGCGTCACTTTTGTGACGCAGCGGTGGTGCAAAAGATTTGCTATGTGGCGACATATTTAAAAATTGATGCATCTAGGCAGATGTGTCATGCTGTAAAGTCCTGTGCCACATGAAACCTGCGTCAGTTTTCATATAGGTGTTTTGTTGCAAGGTATGCATTAATTTGCAAGAAAGCCCTGTAAAACTAACACAGTGAAATTTAGAAGATTTCACTGAGTCAGCTTTATAGCATTGCTGAATCAAATCCTTACGCCTGTTTGAAACAGGCATAAGAAGTGATGCACCATGCAATGCGAGGGTTCCTCCTGTGCATTGCAGTAGACATGTCGCGCTTATGACGTGATTCCTGCAATGTGCTGCTTTTGCCGCACAGATGCGTGACGCATCTGTGCTGTTTTTGCTCAATGGTGCTCCACATTGTAAATGCGGCACACTATGGGTGGCAGAGCAGCGGTGCACATTAACTGGTGCATCCGTGGGGATGCGCCACTTAGCATAAATCTGCCCCTGTATATTTAAGTATGAGCAGGGGACACAGAGTCGGTGAGGCTTATCCAATGTTAAGAAGAGATGAGTCCTGTTCACTGAAAACTTGGATATAGGCCTCACCTCCTCAGCATCGCTGGACATGGCTAAATAATAGCTGCAAAAAGTTACTCTTGTTAAACAATTTTACTATTATAATCGCTGAGATTTGTCTCTTACTCTGCAACATCTCATTGTTGTTATCTTTCTTTAAAGATAACGACAACATCAACATGAGTGACAGTCAGCAATCAGTTGATCTTGACCTCATCATTGAACTCGTAATTGAAACGTCAGTGGAAGTAGATCCCTTGGATGATTTAAATCCTGAGGATGAAGAAGAACATGATGAGGATGCAGATTTGTCAGAATTGTATGACATAGGGTGGGAAGCTGACCTGCTTGAGCCTATGGAACTATAAACATTTATTTTTTAAATTTACAATAAATGAAAAGTAAAAATGTAAACTGTTTAATTTTAAATTAAACACACCTTCAAAAACAGGTTATGTGTAGTGTCTTCAATAAAATATTAAAATATGCTCATAAAATTAGATCAGATTCACATATAAAACAGCACCGGTAAAATGAATATGAATTCCATTTCTTTTCTGCTATTTCTGTATTCTAAATTTGCCAAGCACTAAAAAATATTCTATGTAAAAATGTGAAGTAGTGTGTTAAGTTTTTGATGACTGTTATTGATTTACTGTTTGGTAATAGTGGTTAATAACATTTTTTATTATATTTTACCACAGATTCAACTGCAGATCATTTCAAGATTTCAGCATACCAACCAAGGATAGACTTAGAAAGGCTGCAAAACGTCAAAGACAGCAGGTCCATGAAATAATGCAGCAGTCCTCTAGCAAAAAAACTCGTCAAGTCACCAAGAAAGCACCGGGTAAGACCACAAAAACATTCATAAGAAATATTTGTAGTAAAAAAAGTATTACTACAGAAAATGTTTCAGTCCAGAAAAAGAGAAGCAATTTAAACGGAAAGGAAAGGCCAATCAAAAATGTTACTGCTAGAGCAAGAGAACTCTGTGCATGATAGTAGAAGGAAACAACAGTTTAGGGACATTCGTAAACGAATGTTCCGCAACAGGATAATTGGCAATTTGTTAAAAAATATTAAGAAAGGTCAACAGAAAGTGTTTTTTTATAAGAGAAAAAAAAAAGTTGAGAAAGTTATTGATCAGGCATTTGAAATTAAACGTAAGTTATTTATTTTGATAATCAATAGAATTAGGAAGCTAAACAAGGCAATTTATGATTTCAAAACAAATAGTAGATGGAAGAGAATAGTTAATCGTAGTAATTTTTGTGAAGTTTTTTCCGGAGAATGGATGCATAGTTCAAGTTGTGAGGCATTTTTTAATGAGGAGAGTTATTTCCAGGATAATGATTTGGTGCATGCAGTTGACACCAGTGGTCGAGCTTATGAAGTGAAAGATGGTTGTCCAGTTAAAAAAGAAAAACTTGTGACAACAGAGGCAGAAGAGATGTTAGGTAATGAGGTTTTAGGAAGACGTCCTAAGGGACCTGTGTACACCTGGAAGTGTAGTAGTATTTGCAGTGTGCGACAGGATTCCATCAATTTGCTTTGTGATTTTGTACGGACATTTAATAAGAAAAGTTTGAAGCAGAAAATGAAGTTGTTGCAAGAATTAGATCCTTGCAGAGTAAGAGAAGTGACAGGTTTGCATGGTCATTCACTGGCTTGTCTTTCCAGGAGAGTATGCCAGAGTGTTTTTCATCATTTCAGGATGCTAGCAGTGCATCATAATAAAGTGAGGAAATTAGTTAGAATGTTGTATTATGCTAAGAGTCCAGCAGTTATTCTTAAACAATTATGCACTGCTCTTTTGCATGGTTCTGAAATAGATGTGAAGAATATTTGTGAAGAAATTGAGTTATGTTACTTTGGAAGTAAAGAGGAGAATGTTGAAATTGACCAAGAAGAAGAGGGTAATGTGGAAGATAGTGTACAGGTTTCCAGTACAGATAATTTTCAGAGGGAAATTGCGACGTTTCAGGTGAAATCAAGTGAGAGGCCTAATTTCACTTGTGTGTGTTGTCGACGCACTTATTATAAGAATCAGACTAAGTTAGTGGATTTATATGCAAAAAGTGAAAGGGAAAATAATAGTGAATGGAAGGATTTCACAACATACTTGATGGTAGAAAATTGTTTTGATTTGGGATCGGATCAACGTGTGTGTACTTATTGTTGTAGCAAATTAAATCAAAACCAGATGCCTGCTAGAGCAGTTCATAATAATCTGGAATTGGTTGAGATTCCTTCTGAATTGAAGGATTTAAATACTTATGAATCTATTTTGATTCAAAGTATCCATCCCTTTCAGGCTATTGTAAGAATGGAGCCAAAGACAGGGAAATTGCCTCCATCAGATTTACAGAGAGGATTAAAGGGAAGAGTTGTTTATTTGCCTCTAGATTTGAAGAAAAACATTAACACAATTGGAGTAGAAAAAGTGGAAGAGGACCCTCTGGTTATCTTAGTTAATGGGGTTCCGACAAAGAATAAGAAAATATGGCAAGATTTAGTGGATGTTAGGAAAGTCAAAAAGGCAACATTGTATTTGAAAAAAAATAATAAGTACTATAAGAATATATATGTTGCAGAAGAGGAAGTAAGTGAGGAAGAGGATAGCGATTTGTGTGCTGGTCAAATTGAGAAAGTAGAACCCTCTACTAGTGAAGAAATATATGAACATTATAGTGTTCATCCTTTGCATTCCAAGGAAGTCATGGGGAATGCTATTGAGTTGTTTCAAATGAAACAAGCCAAAGGGAGTCCCATTAGTGTTTGGGAGGAAAGTTTGGAAGCTCGGTGTTTCCCACAGCTTTTTCCAACAGGTCAGGGAGGAAGATATGATGAGCGACCTCATCAAATTCCTGCTTCTGAATACCGGACTTTGCGATTGTATGCAGGAGATGCTAGGTTTCGACAATGTATTCCCTATTTGTTTCATCTCCTGTTTGAAATCGATCTGTCTGGACTGTCATATGCAGTGAACCACATCTTGAAAAATGGTATACACATGCAAAACATCTCGGCAAGTGACTTTATGGATAAAGTCAATGTCCAAGACAGTATTTTGGATTCTCACCTGATTAATCTCATGGCGTGTCAGCGTGGTACTAATGAGTACTGGTACCGTCGTCATGGTGATTTAAAATGTATGCTGAGGAACTTAGGAACTCCCACATGGTTCCTCACTCTGAGCTGTGCCGAGTATGGCTGGGAAGACTTACTTGAATTTCTACGAGAGGCAAATGGAAACATCGAAAACATCGAATTCAAGACACCCGGAGAACTGTGCTCTTTGGATCCAGTCAATGTATGCCGGTACTTCAATCATAGATTTGAAGCTATGATGTCTTTCATCATGAATAAGAAGAATCCACCTCTTGGAGAGGTGTTGGATTTCTTCTGGAGAAAGGAGTACCAAGCAAGAGGTGCTCCTCACATACATATGCTGTTGTGGATCAAGGATGCACCTAAATTTGGAACAGATCCAGAAGACTCAGTGATGAGTTTCATACAACAGTATTCTACGTGTGCTGTTCCAAACGCAAAGGAGAAGAAAAGCCTAAGAGAAAAAGTTCTACGTTTCCAAAGCCATCGTTGTGGAAAGTACTGTCGCCGTAAATTCCGAAACAAGGACAAGTTCTACACCAAATGTTGTTTCGGCTTTCCACGACCGGTGATTTCTAAAGGAAGAGTAAACAGTTTGATGTCTTCGCTGCGACATAATGTGATGAAGAAATCACCTAAAAACACATACAATTTGAAGAGGAACGAAGAGTCCAAGTACATCAACGACTACAACCCAGTGATTTTGTCCATGTGGAATGCTAACATGGATATACAGTTTGTGGCTGATAACTGTATGGCTGTGGCTCGGTATGTGACATCTTACATCACCAAAAAAGAAAAGACAGAATTGAAGGATATGTGGGAGGACATTTGCCATGAAAAGGGCCTCAGTAAGAACTTGTACAGTTTCAGTCTGAAGATGTTGTCGCATCGAGAAATCGGAGCTTACGAATGTTCTGACCGGTTGTCTTCAGCAAGTCTCTATGCCAAATCTAGGAGTATCGTTTGGGCGAGTCTTGGTCTTGCTGCAACACGTAATCGAGTTCTGAAACCTGTGCGGGAAATTGAGTATTTGGCGGAAAAGGAGCCAAACAGTACCGACATTTTGAAGAGCAACATGTTGGATACATATTATCCAAATCGAAGCAGTCACCTCGAATGTTTGTCTGTATGAGGTTCTACAAAATTACATATTCAAGAGGAACATCAAAGAAGATACTGAGAAAGGAGTGTATGCTGTAATTGGAAGTGAGGAATGTCTGGTCAAGCAAAGAAAATGCCACTTGGTAAACCATCGAAAATTGAGTGGCGAATCTCCTGAAAAAAAGGAGTTTTTCTATTTAGCACTTTTGCAACTTTTCAAGCCTTGGCGTGCAGAAGAGGAACTGCTTGGAGATTTCCTCTGTTACGAAGACTCTTTCACTGCCGCCAAGCAGACCATAGAATGTCCTGCTTTTCCTAAATATGTAGAAATGTTGAATGCGGAAATTGAGCAGGAAGCAACGATTGCAGCCGAGATTGCCAGAGACAGTTCTCAGGACAGTCAGAGTTCTGCTTCATTGAGTCAGGATCCACTAGGAGGACCTGGTATCAAAAATGAAGCTGCCACTGCCATGAATGAAGTGGAAAGAGCCATGGCACATGCTCAGGAGGATGCAGTTAACTTAGAAGACTTGGAAAGACAACTCAACGTTGAGCAGAGGAAAATATATGACGAAGTTACCAAGCAAATTGATCATGGATTAAGTCATGAGAAGAAAGAGTGCTCATGTACATCGTTGAAGCCTGTCTGACTGTACGTGAGTGGAGAAGCGGGAACTGGAAAAAGTTTCCTCATTAAAGCAATTTCATGTTATTTGCAGGAAAGGACTGAGTCATCGCTGTCTTGTGTTGTCACCGCTCCAACTGGACTGGCAGCACATAACATTAAAGGGATTACTTTACATCGTTTACTGATGCTGCCAGTGGAGCATGACAACAAATTACAATATCACAAGCTATCTGGAGATGCTTGTTGTGAAGTTTCAAGAATCTTGAGGAAAATGAAACTTCTTATCATTGATGAAGTAAGCATGGTTTCCAATGTCATGCTTGCCTTTGTACATTTGAGAATGCAAGAAGTTCTCAAAACAGAGTATGATGTGTTATTTGGTGGCAAACACATCATTGTTTTCGGAGATCTTCTGCAGCTGACACCAGTGAAAGGACAACCTGTGTTCAAAATGCTCACGCATGAAGATACCAGGAAGTGCCTAGGGAGCATTGGCAACGTCAATATATGGTTAAACTTCAATTATGCTGAACTGCATGAAAATATGCGTCAGGCGAAGGATGAAGTTTACAAGAATATTCTACAAGATGTTAGAATTGGAAAAGTGACCGAGCATGGGAAAGAAGCTTTACATGCACGATTACTGTCAAATTTATATCCAGAACAAGATGTTGTGCCTGAGAATATTTTTCAGAAAATTGCTGAGAAGAAATCTGGAATATGTTTGATGCCAACTCTTGCAGAATGTGCCATCTTCAACAACAAAATGTTGCATTTAGAAAAGCAAGAGATTGTGAAACTGGAAGCTATTGACAGAGTAGAGCATATGGGATCAACAATTATTTTGTCTGAGAATTTGAAAACAAAATTGGATTCATTAGAGAAGACTAGATCTAAAACTGCAGGTTTTGAAAAGACTCTGAATGTGTGCTTAAACTGCCGTATAATTTTAAGAAGGAATTTACATGTTGAAATAGGTCTGGTAAATGGATCAATGGGTAATGTTGTTGATTTTGTGAAATACAGAAATAGAGATGGAATTGAATTTTAAAAAATTAAATTTGATGGCATTGAGGAAGTACAGCTAATTGGTAGTTGTTCTGCTGAATTTGCTTGTAAAAGACTTATATGTTCGCCGTAAGCAGTTTCCTGTTTGCTTGGCATATGCGGTGACAATCCATAAATCGCAAGGTTTAAGTGTAGACAGTGCATTGGTGAATATTGGCAGTTCTGTGTTCAAGGAGGGTATGGCATATGTGGCATTGTCACGAGTTAGAACTTTATCGGGATTGTACTTGATTGAGTGTGATGTCACAAACATTTGTGCGGATCTAGATTGTGTTAAGGAATACAATAGGTTAAGAAGAGAGTATGCACCACATTTGCCTCAATATCCTTTGTTTGAGAAACGTGTGGTAGGCCGGAAACGAAGAAATGTGACCAATACTAGGGAGGTTGTAGCAAAAAGACGAAAAGTCGATGAACCTGAAATTATAAGCAGAAACAAAAAGGATTCTGTTGAAGATGTTGTTGGTTTTCAATTTGAAAACAGTTCTGGTGTCAACTGCTATGCTAATGTAGTGGTTAATGTTTTGTTTTCTCTAGAAAATGTAAAAGAAGAGATTGTGGTCAATTAGAGAAATGTAGCACTGATAGAACAAAAATAGAAAGTGTGTCTGAAATTCGAAATCTGTTAGACCGATGTTCAGGTCAAACACAATTTTCTCAAAATATTCAGCAAGATTGTCAGGAGTTTTTAATGTATATACTTGATGTATTGCATGCTGAAGGTGTAGATGTAGATCACCTGTTTGGGCTTTCTTATCAATGGCAGCATGACTGCGAGAACTGTAGGGTATCAAGTACTACTAGTGTAGACTCAAAGATTTATATATTTAACTTTGCCAGACAGTAAATCCGTCTCTTTTAATAAGCTAGTAAAAGCAGCTGATCACAACATGGAGTGTAGCCAATGTAAATCTGAAATGATGTCAACATTATTTATACGAACATATGGCCAGTATGTCATTTTAATGTTCCAACGATGTAGGCCTGATGGAACAAAATTGACAACTTTAATAAAAATTTTTGTGGCTTCACAGTTGTCAATATCAGGAAGGACTTTTGTAACTGCAGCAATTATATATCATGACGGTCCTTCAATAACATCAGGACATTACACAGCTTATTTAAAGTCTAGAAATGGCTGGTCATTCTGCAACGATTCTGTTTTAATTTTCAAAAAAAAATTGCCGTATGACCTTAAAAATTCTTACCTGGTGTTTTTAAAACCAAAATTTTAGGAAAAGAATCTCGGGATGTGCTCTGAGGAATTTCAAGAGGTTCTAATGGCTCCTACACGATTTGGCCTTGAGGATAAGTGTAGTACAGAGACATAACTTCTTACCATAACAGTTGACGTCATGGAAAAATAACTGCACTTTGAATGAGTTCAGAAAAACTGTTTCTTTTTATAAGCTAATTGAAGCAGCCAATCAAAACATGGAGTAGAGGGAATGTAAGTCTGCAATGCTGTCTACTGTTTTATATTGCTTTGTGATTAAAAGTGATGTAGAGAATTAAATAATTGTAGTAGTCATAGAGGTAGTGTAAGTCTGCTTCATAGTAAGCAGTATCAGTGTCATAGGAAATGTAGAACATGAGTGAGCAAGAAGGGTAAGATATTACTAGTCCAGGATTGTGAAAATGGTCTTCAACATTTTAATTCTGAAAGTTGCGGAAATACAAAATGACGGGATTGGCTTACAAGAATTTCAAGAGTTATAAATGGCTCTTACATGATTTGGCCTTGTGGAAACGTGTGGTAGAAAGCGAGAAGTCATTTATTGTATGTAACATATTTTTCAAAACGATGGAGGTTTTCTTTCAGAAAGTGGCGGGCTGAAAGTAATAACAGCACAACAGAGTGTAAGCTGTTAATAGGACATCCTTCGACGTCATGGAAAGTAAGTTAATTATAAGGAGTTCTGAATTCTGATTTGTTATGTTGTATGTTTTTTTTTTAACACAATCATTTTGATTGTGTTTTTTTTTCCCCGCTGTTATATGATGAATACCTTCAAGTCACTGTTTTTAGTGAAATTTGATACATTCTGAGAACAGCAAAAATAAACCATTTAACATGTATAATTAATTCCGTACTGTTTGTATTTATGATGTACATTTAGAACTGTGTAGGAGGCACGGAGAAGGAGAGGCTTCTGTAAGTGTCAAAGTTGTTGCATACAGTGCTCACATTCTACGTAGTCTTTCATATGATAGACTACATTTCCACAATGAGATACCTAAGCAAAGGAAACACAGGTGATATGATTGTGGAATGAGCAAAAAAAATTGCACGTTTTTCAATTATATTACCTGTGTTTCCTAACATTACACATCACATTGTGTAGATGAGGTTTAGGCCTGTTCCAGGAGACAGAGGAGGTCTGACATTTGTTCAAGAGTGCAGTGGACATGACTCACTTCGTTGGTAGGTCTGCACATGTATTATCTCCTCTGTATTCTTCAACAAACCTAAATTTCATCTGCAACCCTGAGTAGGACTTACCTGAAACAAATCTGTGGATAGGTTACACCTTATCGGCATCTTGAAACAATCATTTAAAATGTTAGGATCAGATTTATGATGGCCGTGCGCCTCTTTTGCGCCGCTGTGTGTCAGTTTTGTGTAAAAGATGCACCATGTTGCAAGATAGGTTTTAGTTCATCTCCAGCAAGATACCATCAGTTTGAAATGTATATAATTAGCACTGTGTAGGGGGCATGCAGAAGCTGAAGCTTTTGTAAGTGTCAAAGTTCTTGCATGCAGTGTGCATTTCTGGGTACTGTTTCATATGCTGGACTACATGTGCACTATGAGATACCTAAGCAAAGGCAACACAGGTGATGTGATTGTGAAATGAGGAAAAGAAACTACACATTTTTCAATTACATCACCTGTGTTTCCTAAGTTTACGAATGACATTGTGCAGATGAAGTTTAGGTCTGTCCACGGACACAGAAGAGGTCTGGCCTTTGTTCAAGAGTGAAGTGGACATGACTTACTTCATTGGTAGGCTTTCATATGTATTATGTCCTTTGTATTCTTCAACAAGCGTAAATTTGATCTGCAACCCTGAGTAGGCCTCACCTTAAACAAACTTCTGGAGAGGCCACACCTTATCGTCATCCTGAAGTAATCATTTAAAATGTTAATTAGGGACAGATTTATGATAGGTGTATGCCTCTTTTGCGACACTGTGCGTCACTTTTGTGACGCATTGGCGGTGGAAAAGATTTGCTATGAGGCGACAAAATTACAAATTGATGCATCTAGGCAGATGTGTCATGCTGTAAAAAACCCGTGCCACATGAAACGATGCAGCAGTGATGCAAAAGATGCACCATGTTGCAAGACAGGCCTCACTTCATCTCCAACAAGATAAGAAGCTGAGTCTTCTCTAAATGTCAAAATTGTTGTATACACTGCTCAACTTCTGTGTACTCTTTGATATGCTAGAGTCCATCTGCACTATGAGATACCTAAGAAAAGGAAACACAGGTGATGTGATTGTGAAATGAGGAAAAGAAACTCCACATTTTTCAATTACATCACCTGTGTTTCCTAAGTTTACGAATGACATTGTGCAGATTAAGTTTAGGTCTGTCCACAGACACAAAAGAGGTCTGGCCTTTGTTCAAGAGTGAAGTGTACATGACTTACTTCATTGGTAGGCCTTCACATGTATTATCTCCTCTGTACTCTTCAACAACTCGAAATTTCATTTGGAACCCTGAGTAGGCCTCACCTGAAACAAACCTCTGGATAGGACACATCTTATTGGCATCCTGAAACAATTATTTAAAATGTTAAGGGCAATTTTATGATGGCTTTGCACCTCTTTTGCGCTGCCATTGCATCACTGTTGTGAGACAGCAGCAGTGCAAAAGATGCACCATATTGCAAGATAGGCCTCACTTCATCTGCATCAAGATACTGTTAGTTTAAAATGTATATTTTTAGGACTGTGTAGGGGCATGGAGAAGCAGAGGCTTCTGTAAGTGTCAAAGTTATTGAAAAACTGTTTGTCCTTCAATCTTTTCCCTTGTCTTTTCTAATTTTTAAATACATGTTTTAATATTTTTCAAATGTTTGTTCTCTCTTTCACAGATTGAAAGTATAAAAATTACAAGTGACTAAGTTAACGACAATTATAAGGTAAATGTTTTGTACTCTTTTCGTTACATTTCTATCACATTTAACTTCTATTAGTTTCACTACTTCATTTCTTTAACCCTCACTTTCCTGCCTTTGCTACTTCCCTCAATCCTTTCTCTATTACTTACTTACTCTACTCCTTCCACTATTTTTGTCAGTCCCTCTCTTCTCATACTTCGTCACTCTTGTTCACTCACTCTGTCTCTATTACTCTCACTGTTTCTGACTGATCACTCTTTCACTACTTGTTCATTATGCTTTCTCTCTGTAGTTCAAGCACAGTAAGGGGCATATTATCAACACAGGCAATAAATTTATCAGTGTTTTTATCGGCAGAAAACTGCCGCAAAAGTGGCTTTAGCAGCAGTTTTCTTCCGGAAAAGCAGCTTTAGCGGCAGTTTTCTGCCGATAAAAGCAGTAATTATTGGCAGAAAACTGCCGCAAAAGCGTCTTTAGTGTCAGTTTTCTGCCGATAAAAGCAGTAATTATTGGCAGAAAACTGCCGCAAAAGCGTCTTTAGTGTCAGATTTCTGCTGATAAAAGCAGCAAAATTTTTATCGCCTATGTTGATAATATGCCCCTATGTTATTTACATTTCTTTGCTGTTTCAATCATTCCTTTTCTGTTACTTCTTCTTTTCTGCATTGTGTTTTTTCTCTCTGTTATTCCGATGTTTTAATCTTAATTTGATTATTCATTCACATTCTCTAAGAAACTCTTGTTTGTTATTCTTCTACTCTCTTTTTTTTTTCTCACTTCCTTATCTATTTTGTTTTTCACAATTATACTCTCTTAAATCTTTTCTTCAGTAAATAGATCTATTAAACAGTATCTCTACTTTACTCCCTATAGCTGTCTTTCTTTTAACATAACTGTCTGTTTCCTTCCCTTATAATTACTCTTCTTTTTTTAAAAAAAATGTTTTGGGTTCGCTCCCGGTTCGCGTACCGGAGAGCGAACGGGGAAGGGAACCAAAAGAAATAGAGGTTGGCAGAGTTCCAAATATTCTACCAAATATTTTATAACGGGGAGGTAGTTCTGAAAAGAACTTTTTTTAAATTGTTTTTGTTGTTTTATATTTTTTTTATTTTTCTGAACATTTTTTTACTTTTTTTGTATTTTCTGAACAGTTTTATAGTTTTTTGGGTTTTTTTGGGGGGGGAAACGAAAACGATTCATTGTAAAGGGCTCAACAGGAGCAACAAAAAAAAAGAATTTATTGTCTGGGGCGTTTCCGACAAACATGATTGTCGATAGCTCTGTTGATCAGAGTGATGCTACTTTCTCTGTAGCAAATGAACTCATTGCAATGCACGCACACTTGTTTCACTTCCCCGAATTTCATCTGAATATTTGGGACCAACTCCCTCGCCTCTGGTCCCGTCACCTCCGGCACAACTGATCTTCTGGCCATAGAAGGAGGATTATCTTGCTGGTCACGTAACTGTGCAGCACTGTAGTTGTTAGGATGCCACCTACTCATATGGCGATGCATCGTGTAATTGCCGTAACTGTACTTCTTCTCGGTGCCTCTGGACAGGCTTTCTTTACATATAAGGCAAGTTACGTACCGTGCATTGACTTTTTTTTGGCCCTGGGGATAACTAAAAAATTGCCAAATATAATTTACTTTCACATGAGACCTCCTGGGCTCCTCACGCAAAAATTGCCTCTCTTGCTGCTCTTCCTCTTCTTCCTCTTCTTCCTCCTCTTGCTGAATGATAACTTCAGCAGGTGGTCCTCTCTTCTTTGGATGTGGTGGAGGTGGTGGGGAAGCACCAGCTGAAGCTACTAATGAAGCCATTGCTCACTAATCACAAAGGGTCTTTCTCTCACAAAGATGAAAGTCAGAGTGAGGAAAGAAGGAGGGGTTTTCATCATTTGGGAAAAACAATAGTTCTAAACCAATGAAAAGTGTTACTTTTAGGTCACATAACCTAGTCTTACATCATTAGGAAACCAAAAGTGAAATGAACCAATGAAAAGTGTTATTACCGAGTCACATGACTTGTTGTGTTTACGTTACGCGCTTTGGGCCGCGTCCCGGATCGCTTCCGGGAAGCAGCGCTTCGCGCCTCGGTTCGCGTACCAGTTCGCTTCCGGGTACGCTACCTTGGCGCGTCATATGACGTATTACGCGACAACGCGATACGTCACGCTGACGCGACGCGTCACGATGTTGTTTTCTAATGCAGCAGTTGCGGAAACGGAACGTTTACCGGTTCGCGGACCGGGTCGCGGCACCAAATTGCGCTAACGGGAAGCTAACCGGTTCGCGTACCGGGAGCGAAACAAAAAATATAATTTTAAAAAAAAAGTATTAAAAACATGTAAAATATATTTTTTGATTTAAAGAAAAATACATTTTAAAGCTTTTGTTATTTGCTATTAAAAAACCATTGAAATTCACAGAAAAAACCATAGGTTATAGTTAGGAATTAGCATTTAAAAAACCTTTTTTTACTCACACAAAACCATTGAAATTCCATATATAGTTAGTTGTACTAACTATATATCGCGCACCCGCAATCCACTGCTGATCATGTCACATATTACATCATTCATGACATGGTCAGTGACATCACTGATGACATCACTGATGACATCTCAAATTACATCACTGATGACATCTCAAATGACATCACTGATGACATCACTGATGACATCTCAAATGACATCACTGATGACAACATCCAGTGACTGTATGTTGTAAAGTTAAAATATGTCTTACATATTGAAGAATGAGTGGATGTATAAGTGTCTGGATGAAGGATTTATTAGGTGCATGATTGACTGTATGAGTGAGTGAATAAATGTGTGTCACTGAGTGCATGAGTTAGTGACTAAACTGTCTTAATTTGTGCATCATTATGTCTGTCGTTCTGTAAACTGCTGCATGTGTTGATCAGTAGCTATATGAGTAAGTATATGGGTTATTGATTGGTTGCCCAAGTATTTGTATGGGAGACTGAGTGTGTGTGTGTGTGGGTGGCTGGGAGGTGTATGACTCTGTGCATAGATGTGTTAGCAGTTAATTCAATAGATGTATGGGTTCAAAAGTGCATGTGGAAACACCTGTATGGGCGGTTGACTGAGTGCATTGGTGAGTGAATGGATATCTCAGTGCTACATGTCAAAGTAAGTACATATGTAAAACACAGTACATGTGACAGTTGACATATATAAATAACTGTGCATAAGAGCCAGTGAATGTGTGAGTGGCTGTATGGATCATTGTGTACTTGTATCAGGCATTGTAAAAGAGAGTAAATATGTGTTAGTATATGTTTGAATAAGTAAGGTGTGTATAACTGTATAGTTGAGGAAATGGAGGTGTGATTGATTCTTTGCATGACTGACTAAGTGTCTGAGTAACTCCATGGATGAGTGACAGTCTGTGAGTGTCTGTTTACACTGAGTGTATCTAAGGTTATATTAGAGTCTGTAGAGGTTCATCGTATTATCACATGAATGATGTCATCAGTGATGTGATCAGTAATGTCAAATGAGATGTCATCAGTGATGTCATCAGTGATGTCATCAGTGATGTCATCAGTGATGTCATTTGAGATGTCATCAGTGATGTCATTTGAGATGTCATCAGTGATGTCATCAGTGATGTCATCAGTGATGTCATCAGTGATGTCATTTGAGATGTCATCAGTGATGTCATCAGTGATGTCACTGACCATGTCATGAATGATGTAATATGTGACATGATCAGCAGTGGATTGCGGGTGCGCGATATATAGTTAGTACAACTAACTATATATGGAATTTCAATGGTTTTGTGTGAGTAAAAAAAGGTTTTTTAAATGCTAATTCCTAACTATATATGGTCTATAACCTATGGTTTTTTCAGTGAATATATATATCTGTAGTTTATTCATCCGCAACAAACTGCTATGGGTGTGACAACTTCATTAGGGGAGGAGCAGCGAGCGCTGGACAGTATTTTACACAGGTGGGGATTGATGGGTGTGTTCTGCGTTGGGCGCTGAGGAAGGCTGTCAAAGCCGAAATGCATTCGCCACCGCTGCCAGAAGAAGAATAAATACGAGCTGGCTTCTCAGAAAACCCCTTCGGCCTCTGAGTCTCTCTTGTCGGGAGGGACTGTTTCCACGAGATTTTGCTGCGCCTGCCAGGGACGCATTACGGAAGGCCCCGCGACACCAAAGGTCAAAGGACAAATACTGGCATCAGACTGCTTGCAGCTGCAATACGTCGAGGTATCGACAGTTCCTTTGGACCGCCAGCAGCCACAGGAATTCCGGGGAGACTTAGGTATTTTACCGATTGGTGCAAAGTCCGCATTGACTGCCCCTGCCCCGCATGTGTTCCTGTGGAGCTGGAAGTTGCGGAGTAAGGGGACCAAGGAAGCCGGCCGTGGATGTTCTTCAACTTGGATGTGCACACAACCTACCTGTAATCAGCGCGAACCCATTGTTTTGCCTCACTCCGCCATACCACCCACCCAGGCTGGACGTTACAGTGCCCGCTGGGATCTGTAGTTTATTCATCCGCAACAAACTGCTATGGGTGTGACAACTTCATTAGGGGAGGAGCAGCGAGCGCTGGACAGTATTTTACACAGGTGGGGATTGATGGGTGTGTTCTGCGTTGGGCGCTGAGGAAGGCTGTCAAAGCCGAAATGCATTCGCCACCGCTGCCAGAAGAAGAATAAATACGAGCTGGCTTCTCAGAAAACCCCTTCGGCCTCTGAGTCTCTCTTGTCGGGAGGGACTGTTTCCACGAGATTTTGCTGCGCCTGCCAGGGACGCATTACGGAAGGCCCCGCGACACCAAAGGTCAAAGGACAAATACTGGCATCAGACTGCTTGCAGCTGCAATACGTCGAGGTATCGACAGTTCCTTTGGACCGCCAGCAGCCACAGGAATTCCGGGGAGACTTAGGTATTTTACCGATTGGTGCAAAGTCCGCATTGACTGCCCCTGCCCCGTATGTGTTCCTGTGGAGCTGGAAGTTGCGGAGTAAGGGGACCAAGGAAGCCGGCCGTGGATGTTCTTCAACTTGGATGTGCACACAACCTACCTGTAATCAGCGCGAACCCATTGTTTTGCCTCACTCCGCCATACCACCCACCCAGGCTGGACGTTACAGTGCCTGCTGGGATCTGTAGTTTATTCATCCGCAACAAACTGCTATGGGTGTGACAACTTCATTAGGGGAGGAGCAGCGAGCGCTGGACAGTATTTTACACAGGTGGGGATTGATGGGTGTGTTCTGCGTTGGGCGCTGAGGAAGGCTGTCAAAGCCGAAATGCATTCGCCACCGCTGCCAGAAGAAGAATAAATACGAGCTGGCTTCTCAGAAAACCCCTTCGGCCTCTGAGTCTCTCTTGTCGGGAGGGACTGTTTCCACGAGATTTTGCTGCGCCTGCCAGGGACGCATTACGGAAGGCCCCGCGACACCAAAGGTCAAAGGACAAATACTGGCATCAGACTGCTTGCAGCTGCAATACGTCGAGGTATCGACAGTTCCTTTGGACCGCCAGCAGCCACAGGAATTCCGGGGAGACTTAGGTATTTTACCGATTGGTGCAAAGTCCGCATTGACTGCCCCTGCCCCGCATGTGTTCCTGTGGAGCTGGAAGTTGCGGAGTAAGGGGACCAAGGAAGCCGGCCGTGGATGTTCTTCAACGTGGATGTGCACACAACCTACCTGTAATCAGCGCAAACCCATTGTTTTGCCTCACTCCGCCATACCACCCACCCAGGCTGGACGTTACAGTGCCTGCTGGGATCTGTAGTTTATTCATCCGCAACAAACTGCTATGGGTGTGACAACTTCATTAGGGGAGGAGCAGCGAGCGCTGGACAGTATTTTACACAGGTGGGGATTGATGGGTGTGTTCTGCGTTGGGCGCTGAGGAAGGCTGTCAAAGCCGAAATGCATTCGCCACCGCTGCCAGAAGAAGAATAAATACGAGCTGGCTTCTCAGAAAACCCCTTCGGCCTCTGAGTCTCTCTTGTCGGGAGGGACTGTTTCCACAAGATTTTGCTGCGCCTGCCAGGGACGCATTACGGAAGGCCCCGCGACACCAAAGGTCAAAGGACAAATACTGGCATCAGACTGCTTGCAGCTGCAATACGTCGAGGTATCGACAGTTCCTTTGGACCGCCAGCAGCCACAGGAATCCTGGGGAGACTTAGGTATTTTACCGATTGGTGCAAAGTCCGCATTGACTGCCCCTGCCCCGCATGTGTTCCTGTGGAGCTGGAAGTTGCGGAGTAAGGGGACCAAGGAAGCCGGCCGTGGATGTTCTTCAACTTGGATGTGCACACAACCTACCTGTAATCAGCGCGAACCCATTGTTTTGCCTCACTGCGCCATACCACCCACCCAGGCTGGACGTTACAGTGCCTGCTGGGATCTGTAGTTTATTCATCCGCAACAAACTGCTATGGGTGTGACAACTTCATTAGGGGAGGAGCAGCGAGCGCTGGACAGTATTTTACACAGGTGGGGATTGATGGGTGTGTTCTGCGTTGGGCGCTGAGGAAGGCTGTCAAAGCCGAAATGCATTCGCCACCGCTGCCAGAAGAAGAATAAATACGAGCTGGCTTCTCAGAAAACCCCTTCGGCCTCTGAGTCTCTCTTGTCGGGAGGGACTGTTTCCACGAGATTTTGCTGCGCCTGCCAGGGACGCATTACGGAAGGCCCCGCGACACCAAAGGTCAAAGGACAAATACTGGCATCAGACTGCTTGCAGCTGCAATACGTCGAGGTATCGACAGTTCCTTTGGACCGCCAGCAGCCACAGGAATCCCGGGGAGACTTAGGTATTTTACCGATTGGTGCAAAGTCCGCATTGACTGCCCCTGCCCCGCATGTGTTCCTGTGGAGCTGGAAGTTGCGGAGTAAGGGGACCAAGGAAGCCGGCCGTGGATGTTCTTCAACTTGGATGTGCACACAACCTACCTGTAATCAGCGCGAACCCATTGTTTTGCCTCACTGCGCCATACCACCCACCCAGGCTGGACGTTACAGTGCCTGCTGGGATCTGTAGTTTATTCATCCGCAACAAACTGCTATGGGTGTGACAACTTCATTAGGGGAGGAGCAGCGAGCGCTGGACAGTATTTTACACAGGTGGGGATTGATGGGTGTGTTCTGCGTTGGGCGCTGAGGAAGGCTGTCAAAGCCGAAATGCATTCGCCACCGCTGCCAGAAGAAGAATAAATACGAGCTGGCTTCTCAGAAAACCCCTTCGGCCTCTGAGTCTCTCTTGTCGGGAGGGACTGTTTCCACGAGATTTTGCTGCGCCTGCCAGGGACGCATTACGGAAGGCCCCGCGACACCAAAGGTCAAAGGACAAATACTGGCATCAGACTGCTTGCAGCTGCAATACGTCGAGGTATCGACAGTTCCTTTGGACCGCCAGCAGCCACAGGAATTCCGGGGAGACTTAGGTATTTTACCGATTGGTGCAAAGTCCGCATTGACTGCCCCTGCCCCGCATGTGTTCCTGTGGAGCTGGAAGTTGCGGAGTAAGGGGACCAAGGAAGCCGGCCGTGGATGTTCTTCAACTTGGATGTGCACACAACCTACCTGTAATCAGCGCGAACCCATTGTTTTGCCTCACTCCGCCATACCACCCACCCAGGCTGGACGTTACAGGGCCTGCTGGGATCTGTAGTTTATTCATCCGCAACAAACTGCTATGGGTGTGACAACTTCATTAGGGGAGGAGCAGCGAGCGCTGGACAGTATTTTACACAGGTGGGGATTGATGGGTGTGTTCTGCGTTGGGCGCTGAGGAAGGCTGTCAAAGCCGAAATGCATTCGCCACCGCTGCCAGAAGAAGAATAAATACGAGCTGGCTTCTCAGAAAACCCCTTCGGCCTCTGAGTCTCTCTTGTCGGGAGGGACTGTTTCCACGATATATATATATATATATATATATATATATATATATATATATATATATATTACCTACTGGCGGTCGCCAGTAGGTATATATAGTTAGGATTTTTTCTCTATGGGTTTTTTGAAAATTCTATGTCTAATAACTTTGGCGTTTGTGGACGGAATCGGCTGAAATTTTCAGGAAAATGGCACATTTTGTTTCTGAGCAGCCCTTGAAAATTTGGGGGGGGTTCGTCCAGTGGGGGCCGAGAAAAAAGGGGGGTCCCAAAACGTGTTTTTAACATTGAGTTTTCCATAGGGCGGTTGGCCTCACTTTTAGCCCGAACGGCTGAATGGATTTGCACGAAACTTGGCAAAATTGTAGGGACTGGTAGCCCGATGTGCCTTTTGTAGGTCTCAATATATGTGCTCCAGTGGATTTTGAGAAATTAACGTTTAAAAAAAGATATATATCTGTAACAGCGGACCGGTTAGCGCTCTGGTTCGCGGACTTTTCGCGCAACGGAGCTTTGTGAAGCGAAGCTGATTGGTTCTCCGGCGTCTGTCAACATTCCAAACAGTCCGTAGCGGCCGCCATCTTGTCTCTCGGTAGGATCGAGAGACAAGAGGAGGTCAAAACAAAGGGGGAAATAACTATAAGGGGGCATAGTAGATCCTCGCTGACCCCCTAGGTTTGATGTGGAGGTTTTAAAAGGGCCCCTCGGGGCAAAAAAAAATAATAAAAATAATAATTGAACGGCTGAATGGATTTGCACGAAACTTGGCAAAATATTAGGGACTGGTAGCCCGATGTGCCTTTGCTAGGTCTCAATATATGTGCTCCAGTGGATTTTGAGAAATTAACGTTCAAAAAAAGATATATATCTGTAACAGCGCTCCGCTTCGCGTAACGGAGGTTTGCGAAGCTGATTGGTCATTCTGTCACTGGGCTATAGTTGGGCTACATCTGGCTGATATTTGGGCTACATTTGTTTTTTTGTGTGTCTGGCGGCCATCTTTGGGCTACATTGGGCTACATTGGGCTTCATTGGGCTACATTCGGCTAATTAGCAAATAGCTCATCGCAAACTAGGAATGGTAAAGAATCGCTATTTATTCCTTAAAGTTCGCTATTTAGGAAATGCAAATAACTTTTATGATACATATGGCGGTTCATCTCTAACAAGATAAGAAGCATAGGGATAGATTTATGATGACTGGCGCATCACCAGGGATGTGTTAGTCATTCTGTGCCGCTGTTCCGTCACCTATGGTGTGCTGCATTTACAATGCGGCGCATCATGGGGCAAAAACAGCACAGATGCGTGATGTATCTGTGCCGTAAAGGTGGCGCATTGCTGGAGTTGTATCGCAAGTGTGATGAAGCTCCAGCAAGGGTCGGGGGTGCCCCTGTCGCAGGGTTTCTGTTCTCACACAGAACTGTGGACAGAGGATTGGAACCTCGGCGAATTAGGGTGTCCCAAAACTCACGTTAGTAATCAAAAACTATTTAGCAAGCTAGGTACAGTGTCACATTGGATATAACAAACTCTCAATGTTTAGACAATCCAGAATATGAACTTATAGTACCTCAGGATACGTGGAACTCATGAACAGTCGGTCGTTATATATTTCTTAGAAACCAGAACATGGAGTTAAGAAGAACACATGTGTATTTGAAATGTTTATTTACTAATGCCGTCTTCTCAGGCGTAGTACCTTAGATAATAAAAGTACACATATTATCAGTAGCAAAATTACCAGCATAGTTACTAGTACATAAAAAGTGAATGGTGATAGTATGTTAACATGCTGTAAATGAATAAGAGTTAGCAACACTTATAAGCAGCCGCGGGCCGTGGAGGGAGTTACGGTGAGGCAGGGAGGCGGGGAGGGGGAGAAGCAGGGTGGAGAATACAAGTACACATATTATCAGTAGCAAAATTACCAGCATAGTTACTAGTACATAAAAAGCGAATGGTGACAGTATGTTAACATGCTGTAAATGAATAAGAGTTAGCAACACTTATAAGCAGCCGCGGGCCGTGGAGGGAGTTACGGTGGGGCAGGGAGGCGGGGAGGGGGAGGGGCAAGGTAGAGAGGGCTCCACCCTGCTTCTCCCCCTCCCCGCCTCCCTGCCCCATCGTAACTCCCTCCACGGCCCGCGGCTGCTTATATCTCACCCTCCCTAATACACATATTATATTATTTGCTAAGAAGGTCTCTTTGTGTTGGTTTAGGGCGTGTCCATACTTTAGTGTCTTAGATTTGAAGGAATCACATCAGCATACACCAGCTCTCTCTTCATGTGAACCGCATCAACTGTTGTGTATGTGTGTTCGGCAAAGCAATATAAAACCCGCCTCATGCCCAGAATTGGCAGAAGTTGCACTTATGTTATGAGTATGAAGTCGTGGAGATCAGACCTCATAACAATTCTGTATCGTGTTGTTCTTGAAACTTTAGCACTCGCTGTACAGATATAGTTTAACAAGTAAAGCAGATAGTAGACCAATAACATATTATTCTCATGTAAACCACGATGAACTACTAGGTGGAAAGCTAAAGCAACAACTAAGTGTCGTGTGCAGAAGTTGCAAAAAAGGAAAAATGGCGTTTAAACCGGTAATGAGCCCATGCTAACTTAACACGGTGTAAAGATATCCAGGACCTAGATGACACCTCCTCATGATCCGGAAACGAACTGAATAAGATAATAGAAGTGCCATCTCATGAGAGCAGATTGCAAGTTTATATGTGGACGGTCCGCAAGGTAAAGCATTAAAAACTAGGAAAATTCAATGCTAAAGAAAAATAAAACAGCCAAGTACTTTATCGAGTCTTAAGCCAATAGGCAAGGTAAATAATAAAAACTTGACAAATAAGTCAATGAATTGTCAATGAAATGCTAGTACTCAGCATATCAAACATGAAAAAGGTCTATGACATAACTGTGTATGCAAAATAAGCTGCAACAGCCTCCAATAGGAAGTCACCGTCTTCATCCGAAAACAGTTCAGCCATCCAATTTAAAAGCGGAAAAGAACATACGTGCTCTCCCAGCACCGGATCCTCTATCACCATCAGAGGACAGCTCGGTGGGTTTTCAAGAAAGCTGTGTTCCAAGAAAGACTGTGCTGCCGCCAGTAAATTCCAGGGACCAAGTAGTCCATGCATCAATGCCACAGCCATAATCCTTTCGCCAGGACAAATCAACTCGTGAGTAATGATAGGAGTCATCAGCTGATTAAAGTCGACGTCAGGAGAAACCGGTCCGCAGAGACACAAATCAATGGCCCAATCGAAATCACAGGTCAGGCAGTGAAATACAGGCTGGACACAGGTGAAGTAGGAGAACCGAAAAGATAATCCATATGCCGTGCTTAATATCGCCAATGGCATTGTGCCATAATATTCTAGCATGCGATTGCGGAACAGTGTCAGCAGCTGCAGGGTCGGAGGTTGCATAGGAGGGACATCCATATTTAAAAATGTAAAAAAGCACAAGAGCGTCCGCTGGTAATGCAAGTAAAAATGCAATCCACGAACCAGAGTGGAGAAAATGGAATGAAAGGGAGCAGGGATGACTCCAAAGATTTTCTCAAATGAAGTCACGAGACCACTGGTAACAACTTTAAAAAAGTGTGCCAGGGATTTTGTGGAGGATGCGTTAAAGATAGTCGGAAACATGTTGCTGAAATTGAAAGGCAAACCTGTGTACGGGTGTTCGCTATGTGAAGTACGAAAGTTTCACGGGCCGAACTCAAGGCCACCTCTCTCTGAGACAAAAGAGCTCTTATTCTTGTCATGCCGTTGAAACGTGTCCCAAGGTTGGTATTTGTGGCCAGATTGAAAACTCCCTATGTTCATGTGTGGGAGGAAATAGAACATTTCTGCAGCAAATAACCCGTTCACTTACTGTTACGATAAAAGGAATACTTTTTAATTAACTCAGAACAATCTTCATTATTGAGCATCAAATAACTACCATTTTCCAACAACTTGAACGTGGGGATGATAGCAGGAACTGGCGTGCCTTGCAACACGCAAGCCATATTTGGTCGGTGTTTGTTGCATGAATCGTGTAACTGTATGTGCCTACACATTAGTGAATGATCTGGCGTCTCAGTGCATTCCTCTCCATTCAGATAAACTTCTTGATCATCTTTGAAACATCTGTATGTGTATGGAAGCGACCAGACCTCATGAACAAAAGCACTACCTAAAGGTTCATAAAGACCTATTGGTATATATTTCATACAATTTGAAAACTTATATAAAGCAAAAGGCAGCGTTATTAAACCGTGGATAAGGCATGTTGCCAAAAAACCCGCAATCCTCTGCTGATGATGTCACTGAGCATGTCATGAATGATGTAATATGTGACATCATCAGTAGTGGATTATGGGTAATAGTATCTCTAGTTTACTCCCCTATAGCTGTCTTTCTTTTAACATAAGTGTGTGTTTCCTTCCCTTATACTTACTGTTTTTGGTTCGCTTCCAGTTCGCGTACCAGCGAGCGAACTAGGAAGCGAACTAAGAGAAATAGAGGTTGGCACAGTTCCAAATATTGTACCAATTTTTTAATAACGGGGAGGTAGTTCTGAAAAGAACTTTTTTTTTAATTTTTCTGAACATTTTTTTACTGTTTTTGAATTTTTCGGAACAGTTTTATATTTTTTTGGGTTTTTCTTGGAGGGGGCAATGAAAACGATTCATTGTAAAGGGCTCAACAGGAGCAACAAAACAAAAAAAAGAAGTATTTATTATTTTGGGCGTTTCGGACAAACTTGCATATGATAGTCAATAGCTCTGTTGATCAGAGTGATGCTTCTTTCTCCGTAGGAAATGAATCCATCGCAAAATACGCAGGTGTGTTTTACTTCACCAAATCTCATTTGTATATTTGGCACCATCTCCCTGCCCTCTGGTCCCGTTACTTCCGGTACAACAGATCTTCTGGCCATAATAGGGAGATTATCTAGGTCGTTCTGAAACTGTGCAGCACTGTAGTTGTTAGGATGCCACCTAGTCATATGGCGATGCATTGTGTAGTTTCCGAAACTGTATTTTTTGTCGGTCCCTCTGGACAGTCTATCTTGACATATAAGGCAAGTTACGTATCTTGCATTTACTTTTTTCTGACCTTTGGGAATTTTAAAAAATTGCCAAATGAAGTTTTCTTTCCGGTGAGACGTCTTGGGCTGCTCAGGCAAAAACTGCCTCTCTTCGTGCTCGTCCTCCTGTTCCTCTTCTTCTTCTTCTTGTTGAATTACAACTTGAGCAGGTGGTCCACTCTTCCTTGGATGTGGTGGAGGTGGTGGGGAAGCACCAGCTGAAGCTACTAAAGAAGCCATTGCTCAGTGATCACAAAGGGTCTTTCTCTCACAATGATGAAAGTCAGAGTGAGGAAAGAAGGAGGGATTTTCATCATTTGGGAAAAACAAGAGTTCTCAACCAATCAAAAGTGTTCATTTTAGATTATATGACCTAGTCTTACATCATTAGGAAACCAAAAGTGAAATGAACCAATGAAAAGTGTTATTACCAAGTCACATGACTTGCTGTGTTTACGTTAAGCGCTTTGCAGGGCCTCCCGGTTTGCTTCCAGAAACCTGCGCTTTGGCACTCGCTTCGCGTACCAGTTTGCTAACGTAGCACGTCATATGACGTATCAAGCGACAACGTGGAACGTCATGCGGACGGGAGGCGTCACGATGTTGTTTTCTAACGCGGCACTTGCGGTAAAGAAACGTTTACCGGCTCGCGGTCTATTTCGCGGCATCAAGGTCAGCTAACGGGAAGCTTCCCGATTCGCGAAGCGGGAACGAAGAAAAAAAAATATTTTAAAAAAAAATTATTCATAAACATATAAAATATATTTTTGGATTTAAAGAAGAATACATTTTACAGCTACAGATATTAGCTGTTAAAAAACCAATGAAATTCACAGAAAAAACCATAGGTTATAGACCATATATAGTTAGGAATTAGCATTTACAAAACCTTGAAAATTCACTGAAAAAACCATAGGTTATAGACCATATATAGTTAGGAAATAGCATTTAGAAAACCTTATTTTACTCACACAAAACCATTGAAATTCCATATATAGTTAGTTGCACTAACTATATATCGCGCACCTGCAATCCACTGCTGATGATGTCACATATTACATCATTCATGACATGGTCAGTGACATCACTGATGACATCACTGATGACATCTCAAATGACATATATATATATATATATATATATATATATATATATATATATATATATATATATATAGCCTAAACATCCATGTACGATCCCCCGAGCAAGCCTATAGGGTCAGAATGTTTCTACCCTGCCCCCTTTCCTTATTTCTCAAATTTGTTTTACTATTTTCTTGTGACTCGGTTCTAGCGACGAACAAGATGGCTGCCAACACTTCCTGGTTTGGAGTGCTGACAGACAGTTGACAGCCAATCAGCATGCAGCTCATAATTCTACAGATTTCCGTACGCGTGCTGAACTCCGTCTCTAGATATCGCTATGATTTTACTTGTAACTTTCTCAGGAACTACTGAACGGATTTACACCATTTAACAAAAAGCACAATCTGCGAACTGAACTCTACCAAATTTCGTGTAATTCCGTTCAGCCGTTCGGGCTGTAGCCCTGGCTAAAGGTCCCTAGGGAAAATTGTATGGGGAAAACTTGTTTTGGGACCCCCGTTTTTCTCAGCCTCCACTTGACGAATCACCTCCAAACTTTCAGGGAAGGAGTGGAACCGAGCAGGCCACTTTCTTGGAGAAATTCACGAAGATTCGTCCGCCAGCGCCAAAGGTATTCCAAATAGAATGTTGTGGATTTCCAATGGAAACTAGGTCCTAACTATAACTACCTACTGGCGACTGCCAGTAGGTAATATATCTATATCTATATCTATATCTATATTTATATATATATATATAAAAAAGCGGACAATGCACTCTTTTTCCAGTTTAGAATACCATTAAGTTAGACCAAAAGATCGTATTTCATTTTCATATTCTTCATATTTATTCCAGCATAACAACAGTGCATGGAACCAACCCAACGCGTTTCACCGACCACTCGGCTTGATCACGGGTGAATTGTGTTCCTCAGAAAACATATTTAAATAAAGTTTCACATACCACTTCCTGGTGATAACATAAACAAAGGACTATGGTTCGTTTCATCAAGGGAGCAGCCATAATGGAACAGTGTTTTGCTAATAGAATTCTCAGCAATTCTTACCCTCATGTCTCTCTTATGGACAAAATAATATGTATTTCTCATGCCAGTACAGGTTATTAGTATTTATAATTGCTATACCTTCTTAATCATGATTTAAATTAGATTGTTCCCAAGTGGGAATTTACACCAGTATTAAAGTGAACAAAATGAAGGGCTATGATACATCTCAATTGGTACTGCCCTGTTGTAATAAAAAGTTCTTAGACTTATATCTCCAAATGTCGAAAGGAATAAACATATACCCATATAGGTTATTTACATTATCAATCAATTGTCCTTTTCAAACAAAATTGGTCACGTATAGGTCGGAGCGTCCCAGGCAGGCAAAAGTCAAAATAATTCCCAAGTGGGATAAACGTGAATCATATCAATGTGCGTAGCCCACTAATACATTTCATCTTGTTCAATCTTTCACAGTGGGAAAACCTGTATGGAAAGAGATAATTTTCTATTCACTGTAAGTCCTTGAAGACCCGAATCCAAACAGTGCAACACAAACAATGAATGTGAGAAAAAATAAATTGTGACTTAGAATGTGAATTAAAAACCATGAGGAGCATGGACAGGAGACTGCATCACAAATATATACATTTCATTTTCTAATCACAGTTGTATTCGTTTACTCGCCCAAATGCCATTTCAATTCCTCTTCAGAGTTCAGCCCCCCAGGTATACGGGTATCCAGGTCCAGAATGTATTTGCTCTCAACAGAAATATTCTAGATTGGAGAAATTAATCCGGAAAGAGAACTCCAAATGGTGGGAAGCAATTACACTTGAGAAATATCAAGAGGAGAAAAGAGTGCCGAGGGGCCTGAGAATCCTCATAGCCCCTTCATATGAGGAAGCAGACATTGAATTAGCTGAGGAATGGGCTGAGAATTTAATGGACTGTTCCAACAGAATGCTATCCATATTGATTAAGCATGCCTGGAAAGACAGAGCGAAATTACTGAAAGAGATTGCTGAATTAAGAGAGGAAATAACCAAAGAAGATACTCCGGAAAACCTAACTAAAAAGATGGAGGAAATAATGAAAAGAATAGCCAAGCATGAAGATGAGATTGTGGCCAAAAAGGAAAGAAAATTCCTTAGAGACCAAATTGATTATCAATTGGGTCGGATTTTTACATTTAGTCGAAAGTACGACAATGTGAAAAGAAAAGGTATACAGGCAACTATAGATAAAGTTCAAACTGATGGGGCGTCTGAAGAAGAACCGATTGAAAGTGACGCTTCGGAAGATGGTAATGCATTGGCACAAACGAACCCAGCGAAACCGCCAAATTTTTGGGAGGAATTTCGCACAATGTCTCGAATGGCACAACAACAGAATTGGCAGATAGATCGAGGCAGAGGGTGAGGAAGGGGATTTCGAGGACGAGGCAGAGGAAAAGGCAAAGCTGGAGAAGGAGCCACCACATCCAACGCCAAACAAGGAGGGGTGGCAGGTGGAAAAACAGTCAGTACCCCAGTGGGAGTGGAAACACGGGGTCAGAAAAACAAGAGAGGAAAATAAACCAGAAAAACGTGGTAAATTTATCTTCACGCTTACTTTCACATAATGAACATGAAGTATTACAATATGGCCTTTCTTTCTGCCCAACATCAAATTTCATTTATTCCCAGGAACGTATTGACTTATTTAAGTTTACACGTAAGCTACGTCTACAAAAGTGGAATAAATTGAAGGTAAAGAATGTTACCAAACCTGGTGAGACTGTTCCCCCTGCACCTGAATCTATCCATGAAGTTGAGGCAATTATTGCTACTAAAGAATTGGAATCTGATCTACCAATTGATGCTGAATCATTGGGTTTTATCACCAATCTAAATTGCCCAAATAACTTTAAACCCAAGTCGAACTTCAATCCAATGCTACCAACATGTGGAATTGACATTTTTGAATCCTTGGTTATTAGTGATTTGAAACAGTTGGCCAGAAAGAAGGGTTGGTCTAAAGACAATTTGAGTAAGGATGAACGTCTTGCCATCAGATCATTAGAGAGTGACACCTCCATTGTCATCCGTCAATCGGACAAAGGAGGTAATGTTGTCGTGATGGATGTAAATAAGTACATTGAGGAGGGATTACGACAATTGAATTGCACAGACTGTTATGAGGTATCTTCAAGTCAGGTGGTTGAAAAAACTAACACAACTTACTTTATGATGTTGAAGGATTGGCAACAAAGAGGCTTGTTAGAATGGAGCGAATATTCCTTCTTACTCAATCGAAATCCAAAAGTGGCAGTACTCTACCTACTACCTAAGCTCCACAAGAATGCCGAAAGACCACCAGGGAGACCAATAGTCTCCTCTATGGGTTCTCTGTTGGAGAACACGTAAAAATATATTGATTTTTTCCTTCGTCCTTTTGTGGAATCCATACCATCATATCTCAAGGACAGTAGGGACTTTATCACTAAAATCAAAAATGTTGTGTGGCAGGACAGCTTTTTACTAATCTCACTTGATGTTTGTAGTTTGTATACTTCAATTCGACACAAAGATGGTATAGATGCTTGTTGTCAATTTCTGAAGAGACGTTCCATCACCTTCAAAGATCATACTACAATGATTTTGGACATGATGTTGTTCTGTCTCCAGAACAATTTCTTCATCTTTAATGAGGTCTACTATAGACAACGACAAGGGACTGCGATGGGAACTTGTTTTGCTCCCAGCTTTGCCAATTTGTTCATGGCAAGCTGGGAGCAGCAAGTGGCCGAAACCCATGTATTGTACCACAGCCATGTGAACACCTGGCTGCGATACATAGATGACCTGTTCATCATCTGGGATGGTCCTCTAACACTGGCAGAGTTTTATCCGAGATTTAAACCAGAATGATTTGAATTTGGGTCTGGAAGGCAAAATCAACAGCCAATACATGGAGTTTTTAGATCTTAAAGTGGAAGTAGCTGGTAAGAAACTGGTGACAAAGCTATTCCGCAAGAGTACGGCGGGCAATACACTGCTTCATGCAGAAAGTAGCCACCCCAGATCTTTGATACGCAGTATCCCATTTGGCGAATTCCTCCGGGCCCGGAGGAATTGCAGTAGTGATGAGGACTTTGTCCTGGAGGGTGAATGTAAGAAGGAACGCTTCAAAGAACGTGGATATCATCCACAAGTAATTGAAGAAGCTCTCCGGAAGGCAACTGCCTTAAGTCATGACACACTGTTAATCCCCAAAGAGCAGAGTAAGAATGAGACACAGGAAGTGGTTAGATACATCTCCACTTACCATGCCAAATCCTGGCAAGTACAGAGCAGCCTGAAAAAACATTGGAATGTTTTAAAAACAGAACCTACGTTAACGAGTGTGGTTGGCTGCAATCCGAGCATCACATATCGGAAAGCAGACTCGTTGAAAGATAGATTGAGTAAGAACGAGATAACTACCAAACATGGCAAAACATCAGACATACAAGGGTTCTTTACATGCATGACATGCAAGGCATGTAAGTTTAGCCAGAATGTCAAGACAGTTTACTATCCGATTGAAGGTAGAGAGAAACCCATTAAACAACATCTCACGTGTCTATCAGAGTATGTGGTGTATATTCTTGTTTGCCCATGCTCCAAAAAATACGTTGGAAGTACAATGTTTCCTGCAAAGAAACGTATTTTGGAGCATATGCGGGCAATTGAAAATAAAGATCAGAATTCACCCGTAGCCAGGCACTTCGAAGAATTACATCGTAGCAATCACAATTTGCTCAAATTTTTTGTGATTGACAGAATACCCTCCATGAAAAGAGGGGGAGACAAAATACGTAGGCTACGACAGTTAGAGAGCAAATACATTCTGGACCTGGATACCCGTATACCTGGGGGGCTGAACTCTGAAGAGGAATTGAAATGGCATTTGGGCGAGTAAACGAATACAACTGTGATTAGAAAATGAAATGTATATATTTGTGATGCAGTCTCCTGTCCATGCTCCTCATGGTTTTTAATTCACATTCTAAGTCACATTTTATGTTCTCTCACATTCATTGTTTGTGTTGCACTGTTTGGATTCGGGTCTTCAAGGACTTACAGTGAATAGAAAATTATCTCTTTCCATACAGGTTTTCCCACTGTGAAAGATTGAACAAGATGAAATGTATTAGTGGGCTACGCACATGGATATGATTCACGTTTATCCCACTTGGGAATTATTTTGACTTTTGCCTGCCTGGGACGCTCCGACCTATACGTGACCAATTTTGTTTGAAAAGGACAATTGATTGATAATGTAAATAACCTATATGGGTATATGTTTATTCCTTTCGACATTTGGAGATATAAGTCTAAGAACTTTTTATTACAACAGGGCAGTACCAATTGAGATGTATCATAGCCCTTCATTTTGTTCACTTTAATACTGGTGTAAATTCCCACTTGGGAACAATCTAATTTAAATCATGATTAAGAAGGTATAGCAATTATAAATACTAATAACCTGTACTGGCATGAGAAATACATATTATTTTGTCCATAAGAGAGACATGAGGGTAAGAATTGCTAAGAATTCTATTAGCAAAACACTGTTCCATTATGGCTGCTCCCTTGATGAAACGAACCATAGTCCTTTGTTTATGTTATCACCAGGAAGTGGTATGTGAAACTTTATTTAAATATGTTTTCTGAGGAACACAATTCACCCGTGATCAAGCCGAGTGGTCGGTGAAACGCGTTGGGTTGGTTCCATGCACTGTTGTTATGCTGGAATAAATATGAAGAATATGAAAATGAAATACGATCTTTTGGTCTAACTTAATGGTATTCTAAACTGGAAAAAGAGTGCATTGTCCGCTTTTTTAAGCGTCACTGTGAAACGGAATATATATATATATTTTCCTCTCAACTGTTCCCGTCGCAGAGGGAACTTCTTGTGTTGGTGCCCGCGTCCAAGCCTGGGAGCGTGTCTTCGTTTAATTTCAAAAACAAAAAGGTCACGCGACACACTTCTTGGCAGTAAATTATGATTTATTCTTACAGGTCTCTTGCAAAACTCCTACGCGTTTCGAACAAACGTTCTTGGTCACGGCAGTGTTCTACAATTGGTCCTTTTTCAATTTCCACATTTTATACTCACCCTTCCCTTTACAGTGGTGATGCATTGTGGGCCTTGTAGTTTTTTGTGAATAGGTTTCAATAGTTTTACGTTTTGCGTTATTTAATTCATTTAAAATTGGACATTGGTGTGGGGAGAATTCTAAAAAACTGACACCCTCTAAATACGTTGCATCCTTTAGTAGGATATTTGTTACGTATTTACCTTTCGCAAGGATTTTCAATTGTGCTGTTTGTTAAGCGCAATGATTTTATGGGTATCCTTTAATAGATATGGTTGTTACTAGGGCTGAGTGCCCTTTGCCCCACATTTTGCCCAGTTTAAATGAATTGTATTTATCTATCAAAGGCCCTCTATTTAATTACATTTGTGCATCAAACAACCCCAGTGGTCCATACTACGATCAAAAACATGCCTTATAATTTAAGTCCTTGTTATGTCATTTCTCAGTTTTTACAAATGAACATGCATCTCTTCATCTGCATTCAGCCCTTTTGGATATTTAGTTTTAAACTTAATTATAAGTTTAGACTCCAGTCTTCTCAACTTTTGTAGTCTGTCACCCCCACGTTCCTGTTTAAGAATTGTTGCCAGTCCCAGATATTTTATGTCCTGCCAAGTTTTTCCTATATGTGTTTTGATGTGTTTTGCCATGGCATATGTATTGTCATCAAAATGGGACTGGCAACAATTCCTAAACAGGAATGTGGGGGTGACAGACTACAAAAGTTGAGAAGAGACCTGTAAGAATAAATCATAATTTACTGCCAAGAAGTGTGCCGCATGACCTTTTGTTTTTTGAAATATATATATATATATATATATATATATATATATATATATATATATTGTCTCTATATATATATATATATATATATGTATATATATAGAGAGACGGCAAAGTTAGAAATTAGAAATTAAAAAAGCTTCGAAATTCACTGAAAAAACCATAGGTTTCAGAAATGTTAGTTAGAAATTAGCATTTAAATGTCATTTAAGATGTCATCAGTGATGTCATCAGTGATGTCACTGACCATGGCATGAATGATGTAATATGTGATGTCATCAGCAGTGCATTGCGGGGGCTCGAATTATAGCTAGCTCAACTAACTATAACAGTGGAATTTCTATTGTTTTGTATGAGTGAAAGGTCCAGCTAATTATAACGTCGCTGAAACCTATGTTTTTGTTCAGTGAAAAAAATAAAGTATATATATATATATATATATATATATATATATATATATATATATATATATATATATATAGATATATATCTATATATATATATATATATATATATATATATATATATGTGTGTGTGTGTGTATTACCTACTGGCGGTCGCCAGTAGGTATATATAGTTAGGATTTTTTCTCTATGGGATTTTTGAAAATTCTATGTCTAATAACTTTGGCGTTTGTGGACGGAATTGGCTGAAATTTTCAGGAAAATGGCACATTTTGTTTCTGAGCAGCCCTTGAAAATTTGGGGGGGGTTCGTCAAGGGGGGGCCGAGAAAAAAGGGGGGTCCCAAAACGTGTTTTTAACATTGAGTTTTCCATAGGGCGGTTGGCCTCACTTTTAGCCCGAACGGCTGAATGGATTTGCACGAAACTTGGCAAAATTGTAGGGACTGGTAGCCCGATGTGCCTTTTGTAGGTCTCAATATATGTGCTCCAGTGGATTTTGAGAAATTAACGTTTAAAAAAAGATATATATCTGTAACAGCGGACCTGGCAGCGTCCCAGGACGCGTACTTTTCGCGCAACGGAGCTTTGTGAAGCGAAGCTGATTGGTTCTCCGGCGTCAGTCAACATTCCAAAAAGTCCGTAGCGGCCGCCATTTTGTCTCTCGGTAGGATCGAGAGACAAGAGGAGGTCAAAACAAAGGGGGAAATAACTATAAGGGGGCATAGTAGATCCTCGCTGACCCCCTAGGTTTGATGTGGAGGTTTTAAAAGGGCCCCGCGGGGCAAAAAAAAATAATAATAATAATAATCGAACGGCTGAATGGATTTGCACGAAACTTGGCAAAATATTAGGGACTGGTAGCCCGATGTGCCTTTGCTAGGTCTCAATATATGTGCTCCAGTGGATTTTGAGAAATTAACGTTCAAAAAAAGATATATATCTGTAACAGCGCTCCGCTTCGCGTAACGGAGGTTTGCGAAGCTGATTGGTCATTCTGTCACTGGGCTATAGTTGGGCTACATCTGGCTGATATTTGGGCTACATTTGTTTTTTTGTGTGTCTGGCGGCCATCTTTGGGCTACATTGGGCTACATTGGGCTTCATTGGGCTATATTGGGCTACATTTGGGCTCCAACATATATATAGGCCAATGTAGCCCAATATATATTTTTCAAAGTTAATTTTCGTAAAAACCACTGGAGCATATATCTTGAGACATCGCAAAGGCACATCGGGCTACCAGTCCCTACAATTTTGCCAAGTTTCGTGGAAATCCATTCAGCCGTTCGAGCTAAAAGTGAGTCCAACCGCCCTATGGAAATGAAGGAAATGAATGGGTAATTTGTAATTAGCAAATAGCTAATCGCAAACTAGGAATGGTAAAGAATCGCTATTTATTCCTTAAAGTTCGCTATTTAGGAAATGCAAAAAACTTTGATGATACATATGGCGGTTCATCTCTAACAAGATAAGAAGCATAGGGATACATTTATGATGACTGGCGCATCACCAGGGATGTGTTAGTCATTCTGTGCCGCTGTTCCGTCACCTATGGTGTGCTGCATTTACAATGCGGCGCATCATGGGGCAAAAACAGCACAGATGCGTGATGTATCTGTGCCGTAAAGGTGGCGCATTGCTGGAGTTGTATCGCAAGTGTGATGAAGCTCCAGCAAGGGTCGGGGGTGCCCCTGTCGCAGGGTTTCTGTTCTCACACAGAACTGTGGACAGAGGATTGGAACCTCGGCGAATTAGGGTGTCCCAAAACTCACGTTAGTAATCAAAAACTCCTTAGCAAGCTAGGTACAGTGTCACATTGGATATAACAAACTCTCAATGTTTAGACAATCCAGAATATGAACTTATAGTACCTCAGGATACGTGGAACTCATGAACAGTCGGTCGTTATATATTTCTTAGAAACCAGAACATGGAGTTAAGAAGAACACATGTGTATTTGAAATGTTTAGTTACTAATGCCGTCTTCTCAGGCGTAGTATCTTAGATAATACAAGTACACATATTATCAGTAGCAAAATTACCAGCATAGTTACTAGTACATAAAAAGCGAATGGTGATAGTATGTTAACATGCTGTAAATGAATAAGAGTTAGCAACACTTATAAGCAGCCGCGGGCCGTGGAGGGAGTTACGGTGAGGCAGGGAGGCGGGGAGGGGGAGAAGCAGGGTGGAGAATACAAGTACACATATTATCAGTAGCAAAATTACCAGCATAGTTACTAGTACATAAAAAGCGAATGGTGACAGTATGTTAACATGCTGTAAATGAATAAGAGTTAGCAACACTTATAAGCAGCCGCGGGCCGTGGAGGGAGTTACGGTGAGGCAGGGAGGCGGGGAGGGGGAGGGGCAAGGTAGAGAGGGCTCCACCCTGCTTCTCCCCTCCCCGCCTCCCTGCCTCACCGTAACTCCCTCCACGGCCCGCGGCTGCTTATATCTCACCCTCCCTAATACACATATTATATTATTTGCTAAGAAGGTCTCTTTGTGTTGGTTTAGGGCGTGGCCATACTTTAGTGTCTTAGATTTGAAGGAATCACATCAGCATACACCAGCTCTCTCTTCATGTGAACCGCATCAACTGTTGTGTATGTGTGTTCGGCAAAGCAATATAAAACCCGCCTCATGCCCAGAATTGGCAGAAGTTGCACTTATGTTATGAGTATGAAGTCGTGGAGATCAGACCTCATAACAATTCTGTATCGTGTTGTTCTTGAAACTTTAGCACTCGCTGTACAGATATAGTTTAACAAGCAAAGCAGATAGTAGAGCAATAACATATTATTCTCATGTAAACCACGATGAACTACTAGGTGGAAAGCTAAAGCAACAACTAAGTGTCGTGTGCAGAAGTTGCAAAAAAGGAAAAATGGCGTTTAAACCGGTAATGAGCCCATGCTAACTTAACACGGTGTAAAGATATCCAGGACCTAGATGACACCTCCCCATGATCCGGAAACGAACTGAATAAGATAATAGAAGTGCCATCTCATGAGAGCAGATTGCAAGTTTATATGTGGACGGTCCGCAAGGTAAAGCATTAAAAACTAGGAAAATTTAATGCTAAAGAAAAATAAAACAGCCAAGTACTTTATCGAGTCTTAAGCCAATAGGCAAGGTAAATAATAAAAACTTGACAAATAAGTCAATGAATTGTCAATGAAATGCTAGTACTCAGCATATCAAACATGAAAAAGGTCTATGACATAACTGTGTATGCAAAATAAGCTGCAACAGCCTCCAATAGGAAGTCACCGTCTTCATCCGAAAACAGTTCAGCCATCCAATTTAAAAGCGGAAAAGAACATACGTGCTCTCCCAGCACCGGATCCTCTATCACCATCAGAGGACAGCTCGGTGGGTTTTCAAGAAAGCTCTGTTCCAAGAAAGACTGTGCTGCCGCCAGTAAATTCCAGGGACCAAGTAGTCCATGCATCAATGCCACAGCCATAATCCTTTCGCCAGGACAAACCAACTCGTGAGTAATGATAGGAGTCATCAGCTGATTAAAGTCGACGTCAGGAGAAACCGGTCCGCAGAGACACAAATCAATGGCCCAATCGAAATCACAGGTCAGGCAGTGAAATACAGGCTGGACACAGGTGAAGTAGGAGAATCGAAAAGATAATCCATATGCCGTGCTTAATATCGCCAACGGCATTGTGCCATATTATTCTAGCATGCGATTGCGGAACAGTGTCAGCAGCTGCAGGGTGGGAGGTTGCATAGGAGGGACATCCATATTTAAAAATGTAAAAAAGCACAAGAGCGTCCGCTGGTAATGCAAGTAAAAATGCCAATCCACGAACCAGAGTGGAGAAAATAGAATGAAAGGAAGCAGGGATGACTCCAAAGATTTTCTCAAATGAAGTCACGAGACCACTGGTAACAACTTTAAAAAAGTGCGCCAGGGTCTTTGTGGAGGATGCGTTAAAGATAGTCGGAACCATCTTAATGAAATTGAAAGGCAAATCTGAATTGAAAAGGGTCTGCACCTCTGTACGGGTGTTCGCTATGTGAAGCACGAAAGTTTCACGGGCCGAACTCAAGGCCACCTCTCTCTGAGACAAAAGAGCTCTTATTCTTGCCATGCCGTTGAAATCTGTCCCAAGGTTGGTATTTGTGGCCAGATTGAAAACTCCCTATGTTCATGTGTGGGAGGAAATAGAACATTTCTGCAGCAAATAACCCGTTCACTTACTGTTACGATAAAAGGAATACTTTTAATTAACTCAGAACAATCTTCATTATTGAGCATCAAATAACTACCATTTTCCAACAACTTGAACGTGGGGATGATAGCAGGAACTGGCGTGCCTCGCAACACGCAAGCCATATTTGGTCGGTGTTTGTTGCATGAACCGTGTAACTGTATGTGCCTACACATTAGTGAATGATCTGGCGTCTCAGTGCATTCCTCTCCATTCAGATAAACTTCTTGATCATCTTTGAAACATCTGTATGTGTATGGAAGCGACCAGACCTCATGAAGAAAAGCACTACCTAAAGGTTCATAACGACCTATTGGTATATATTTCATACAATTTGAAAACTTATATAAAGCAAAAGGCAGCGTTATTAAACCGTGGATAAGGCACGTTGCCAAAAAACCCGCAATCCTCTGCTGATGATGTCACTGAGCATGTCATGAATGATGTAATATGTGACATCATCAGCAGTGGATTACGGGTAATAGTATCTCTAGTTTACTCCCCTATAGCTGTCTTTCTTTTAACATAAGTGTCTGTTTCCTTCCCTTATACTTACTGTTTTTGGTTCGCTTCTGGTTCGCGTACCGGCGAGCGAACTGGGAAGCGAACTAAGAGAAATAGAGGTTGGCACAATTCCAAATATTGTACCAATTTTTTAATAACGGGGAGGTAGTTCTGAAAAGAACTTTTTTTTTTATTGTTTTTGTTGTTTTATATTTTTTTTATTATTTTTCGGAACATTTTTTTACTTTTTTTGAATTTTTCTGAACAGTTTTATATTTTTTTGGGTTTTTCTTGGAGGGGGCAATGACAACGATTCATTGTAAAGGGCTCAACAGGAGCAACAAAACAAAAAAAGAAGTATTTATTATTTTGGGCGTTTCGTACAAACTTGCATATGATAGTCAATAGCTCTGTTGATCAGAGTGATGCTTCTTTCTCCGTAGCAAATGAATCCATCGCAAAATACGCAGATGTGTTTTACTTCACCAAATCTCATTTGTATATTTGGCACCATCTCCCTGCCCTCTGGTCCCGTTACTTCCGGTACAACAGATCTTCTGGCCATAATAGGGAGATTATCTAGGTCGTTCCGAAACTGTGCAGCACTGTAGTTGTTAGGATGCCACCTAGTCATATGGCGATGCATTGTGTAGTTTCCGAAGCTGTATTTTTTGTCGGTCCCTCTGGACAGTCTATCTTGACATATAAGGCAAGTTACGTATCTTGCATTTACTTTTTTCTGACCTTTGGGAATTTTAAAAAATTGCCAAATGAAGTTTTCTTTCCGGTGAGACGTCCTGGGCTGCTCAGGCAAAAACTGCCTCTCTTCGTGCTCGTCGTCCTGTTCCTCTTCTTCCTCTTCTTGTTGAATTATAACTTGAGCAGGTGGTCCACTCTTCCTTGGATGTGGTGGAGGTGGTGGGGAAGCACCAGCTGAAGCTACTAAAGAAGCCATTGCTCAGTGATCACAAAGGGTCTTTCTCTCACAATGATGAAAGTCAGAGTGAGGAAAGAAGGAGGGATTTTCATCATTTGGGAAAAACAAGAGTTCTCAACCAATCAAAAGTGTTCATTTTAGATTATATGACCTAGTCTTACATCATTAGGAAACCAAAAGTGAAATGAACCAATGAAAAGTGTTATTACCAAGTCACATGACTTGCTGTGTTTACGTTAAGCGCTTTGCAGGGCCTCCCGGTTTGCTTCCAGAAACCTGCGCTTTGCGACTCGCTTCGCGTACCAGTTCGCTAACGTAGCACGTCATATGACGTATCACGCGAGAACGTGAAACGTCATGCGGACGGGAGGCGTCACGATGTTGTTTTCTAACGCGGCACTTGCGGTAAAGAAACGTTTACCGGCTCGCGGTCTATTTCGCGGCATCAAGGTCAGCTAACGGGAAGCTTCCCGATTCGCGAAGCGGGAACGAAGAAAAAAAAATATTTAAAAAAAAAATTATTCATAAACATATAAAATATATTTTTGGATTTAAAGAAGAATACATTTTACAGCTACAGATATTAGCTGTTAAAAAACCAATGAAATTCACAGAAAAAACCATAGGTTATAGACCATATATAGTTAGGAATTAGCATTTACAAAACCTTGAAAATTCACTAAAAAAACCATAGGTTATAGACCATATATAGTTAGGAATTAGCATTTAGAAAACCTTATTTTACTCACACAAAACCATTGAAATTCCATATATAGTTAGTTGCACTAACTATATATCGCGCACCCGCAATCCACTGCTGATGATGTCACATATTACATCATTCATGACATGGTCAGTGACATCACTGATGACATCACTGATGACATCTCAAATGACATCACTGATGACATCATCTAGTGTCTGTGTGTTTTTGTAAAGTTTAAATACGTTTTACATATTGAAGAATGAGTGGATGTATGGAAGACTGAGTGTGTGTGTGGCTGGCTGGGAGGTGTGTGACTCTGTGCATATCAATGTGTACTTGTATCAGTGATTGTATAAGAGAGTAAGTATGTGTTAGTATATGTGTGAAAAGTATGGTGTTCTGTGTTTAACTATAGATGAGGAAATCGAAGTGTGATTGATTCTTCACAGGACTGACTAGGTGTATGAGTGCATATGATAGTGTTCTAATAATAACTGACTGTATGTATGAGTAATTGTATGGGTGAATGAGTGAATGTGTGTGTAGACGTACGAATCAGTGTGTGCGTATGTAGTAACTGGTATTGGTGTGTCATGATGTCATCAGTGATGTCATTTGAGATGTCATCAGTGATGTCATTTCAGATGTCATTAGTAATGTCATCAGTGATGTCACTGAAGTATGGTGTTCTGTGTTTAACTGTATAGATGAAGAAATGGAAGTGTGATTGATTCTTTACAGGACTGACTTGGTGTGTGAGTAACTCCATGGATGAGTGGCAGTGTGTGACTGTCTGCATAGGTGTATGAGTGCATATGATAGTGTTGTAATAATGAGTGACTGTATGTATGAGTGATTGTATGGGTGAATGAGTGAATGTGTGTGTAGACGTAGGAATCAGTGAGTGCGTATGTAGTAACTGGTATTGGTGTGTCATGATGTCATCAGTGATGTCATTTGAGATGTCATCAGTGATGTCATCAGTGATGTCATTTGAGATGTCATCAGTGATGTCATCAGTGATGTCACTGACCATGTCATGAATGATGTAATATGTGACATCATCAGCAGTGGATTGCGGGTGCGCGATATATAGTTAGTGCAACTAACTATATATGGAATTTCAATGGTTTTGTGTGAGTAAAATAAGGTTTTCTAAATGCTAATTCCTAACTATATATGGTCTATAACCTATGGTTTTTTCAGTGACTTTTCAAGGTTTTGTAAATGCTAATTCCTAACTATATATGGTCTATAACCTATGGTTTTTTCTGTGAATATATATATATATATATGTGTATATATATATACATAACATAGAACATTTAAAAAAAACATTTTCATTACAAATACACAATTACACAATTAACATTTCCAATTTAATACATATATATGACATATTAAAAACATTACTAATCCTAAATATTATAATTTTACACATACAAAAACATAATAATATACATTTAAAAAATATAAAGTAAACTATTATTAAATGTTATAATTAATACATATACTATTCCCATTACAATTTATTAAAGAATAGGCAAAGTATTAGACTCATTTACTTTTACCACTCCAGTTAGTGCAACAGTAGGGTAATTGTTGGATTACACAGAGGTCAAATTTACTATTTCGATTCCAGTCAGTATAACAATAGGTTAGTGGTTGGATTACACAGAAGTCAAATTTACTATTCCCACTCCAGTCAGTACAACTGTAGGTATAGTGTTGGATTGTGGAGGGGTAATATTTACTGTTTCCACTCCAGTCAGTGCAACAGTAGAGAAAGTGTTGGATTATGGAGGAGTAAAGTTTACTATTGCCACTCTAGTCAGTGCAAAATTACTTCTACACATGCCACAGCTCACACCTAATATATTTAATATTAAGAATATCTTAATTACATAGTTTGCATAAATATTTATCATATCAAAAATTATTATAAATTAACATAATTAACTAGCATGACTCATTTCATACACACCCTTTACCCACACAAAATTAACACAAACAGCCCAAAAATAAATATTGTATTGCACAATGCAATTTACATACCTAATTGTCAAATAAATTATTAATATTAATAAACAATACATTATTAATGAATTAATGAAATAACTTCTCACCCTCGAACCCTACAAAACAAACAACCCGCACCTGAAATCTCATTGAAACAAAAAGTATTATACAATAAAAATAATTAATTATCAATTAATAATTGATATTAATTAATTGTAATTAATGTAATTCCCACAATATACCCCAATAAAACACACAACCCACACCTAAAACTTAATTTTAAAAAAGATATACAATTAACATACATTATTAGCAATAAATAAAAAATATTAATTAAAAATACATTTTAATAATGAATGATAAATAATTTACTTCCCACCCTGTACCGATCTAAACGCCACAAACCGCTATGGTACTAGAAATAAAAAAATAAATATAAAACTACTAACAATTAAAAAACTATATTAAAAAAATTAACAATAATTAAGCAAACATTTTATAACATTCAAAATTAAAAGACAAACTAAAATGCATATTTTAACTACATTTTTGTAAATTATATTACTGATTTTGATATTTTTGTAAACTATATTAATGAACTCGATATTGTTAAAATCAATGTTACTTATCTTACAATCAATATACCTGACAACAATATTCTTGCACACGATATTTCTATGTGACAATATTTCAGACTCAATATTTATTATCTGACAATATTTTAATCCAGATATTTTGTCTGAACACCCTAAATCGTGCAAGCTGACATGCACTTCAAGATACACCATAAAACAATTCACCCCAGTTAATTGATCAGTGAGATACGTATAACACTAAGTCCTGAAAATCTTACTTCCCAAAAATTCAATTTAATAATAGTAGCTATTCATGATAAAACAAATCGGCAGCATTCAAACTAGAATGAAATAGTTTTCCCCATCCAGTAGGAATTGAGAATGTAAATTTATTCCAGGAGTGAATACAAATATATAACTGTAGAATAAAGTTATGAAAAAATTGATTAGGTGCTGATGGAAGACTTAGGGGTTGATTAGGATGGCGTTCAGAGAGGCACCGAACAGGATTCAGATTTGGACTAATCCAATTCAGAACCTATGTGTCTGACCAATACCCTGGGACATTTTTGAACGACCGATTACGATGCAAGGAAACCATCCTGGCTGTCCAAATCTGTTCCGATCGGCATTCGATACACGGAGTCTTTCAGGCCCAAACCATACAGCACTATGGACCCCTCTTTATAACCAGGCCCAGTGTGGCAGGCGCCATTGGGTGCCAGCCACAGAGTGCAAGGTTTTCCCCAACCATCCCTTTTTGCAATGGGATCATGTTGTTCTCGCTCAGAACACAGGCTCGAATTGAAGTCAATGCAAGTCTGACCGAACAATGTTCCTAAGCATCGTAATCGATTGGACGGAATTGCAGACCTAATTCGGTCAAAAACAATTCCAACACCAATTCGGTCAGAAGAGTTTCCGGAGGACATCCTAATCGGCCCCTTGAACAGAATGAAGTTTCCACTGTGCAATGTAGACATGCTTGTCAAAGGTAACCTCTGACTTAGATTTAGAGGAGGGTGCCAACGGGTGATTGTCTTCTGCTGCTTCAGTTAGAGGGCAGAAGAAGTCAGTGTTCCTGATGCCAAAACCACTGATGGCTCTACCATTGGGAACCATCAGTTGGTATTGGATGGGCCACGTAGTTTATAGCAGCTTACCTGCATCATTTTCTGATGTTGTCTCTTCTGTGCAGGACAATATTTAAAACCTGGCAGTCCTGTGTAGAAACCACTGACAATGTACCAACTGCATTGGAGAAGTCTTAACAAGGGATGTGCGGAATTGTCTAATTTTTTCAGGAATTCTATGAAAATTATGCAAAACTATGCAAATGTTGTAAAGGTTTTGCTGGTGTCTTGCATAAAAGGGTCATATTAAATTTCAGGCAGACAGTTTGAAGTAGAACATGTCTATCCTCAGTACATTTTCTGCTGATTCAGTCTTACATTTGCAAAGAAAAATGCGAAAATCATTGATTTGAAATTTTGTAGATTTTGAGTAAAGCACAATTTGCAAATTTTGAAGTATAGCTCAAATTCCTCATGAGCCTGCATATCTTATGTTGGTGCTGAAATGGATCCCCACTCTTGGAGTCTTTTTTCAGGATACACATTTCTAATGACACTTGAGTCATTCTGGTATGTTTGGTATATTTGCTTATTTTGTCTTTTTCTCCTGAAATGGCTTGTACCACACATGTAGAAATTCTTTGGTGGCCATTGTTAAATGTGTTGACTATGCAATCACAGTTATGGCACAGGTGCTGCCTCTCTCACAATGGTGCAATGACTGTGCAGATTGGTTGACACTCTTTAATTTAGTCAATAAGCCCTTGTTGTAAAGCAAATATCTCTAAAGTGGAATCTAAGTGCAGATGGTCACCAAAGAAAGTTGACAATCTCTGTTTTGTTTATCAGATGTGCTCCAATGTGCCCAAAGTATCTGCGTAGGTGTTCATGAAGAGGCAGTCTAACAAACATGAATTGTCCTCATAACCACTAAGTTATACATCATACTGCATCCTTTTAAAAGTGCAAAATGTGCGTTCGGGCCTAGGAAAATTATATAACAGAGGAGATCTGGCAATGGATCACTCGTTTTTCAAAATGAGACCAAACATTGGGTCCTTCTCTTTGTATATTTTCATACAGTATACTAGCATTACTTTGATTAACAAATGTTTTACAAAATAACAAAATAAACACCTTGTCAATTCACAGATTACATGACCATAATACTATATTGGGTCATATTGTTATTTGTCTTAGATAAGCCCATTTATTAACGCTACAATTTTATACTGTAAACAATTTTCTTACAATGATTTTCCTTTCACTCAATAACCTTTTGCACATATTTGCATGCTTGGCACTGTTGGATTAGTTTCCTTGAAACTGCTTCGCTTACAGATTCCGCTCCTCTTAACACTATCAAGACTCCTTGAACACCTTGTACAAGGTCTCAACACACATTGTGCAAATGTCATTCTATTTTTAATCCAAAGTGCAACATGGCTATCTATCCACCTTAACAATGCTGGTTTGCAGAGGACTCGCAATTATGCTTTTCATTATAAATAAACAAGCATTTCTGGGTTTAGTCAAAGGAACACTTTGCTGACATTGGCAAGGTCTCTACATGCTGAAGCTTTGGCCCAGCAGCTTGCTTATATCTCTTCAAGGTGTCCAGCTCATGACCAAGAGGAGGACTTCCATTCTTTCCCTTCAGGTAACTGGGCTTGGATCATCCAGTACAGGGTTTCGTGGCAGAACACATACACACGCCTTTACACTCAGGATAGGGACTGCAAAGTACCAGTACTTAAAATGTTCTATATTATTGTATATTCTTGCATATATACATTGTTTTAGCATGATGATACAGCTTTGTATTCTTATCACTGTATTGATGCTCCTTATAATTTTCATCTGCTTCTGTATATTGATTATTGTTCCAAATATATATTATACAAGAATCACGTTGGTTCAAGAACCATTGAAAACGTCCCCCTGTGTATTATGTGTACTTTTCTGTGAGTACAAGAGCACAAGTGACTAGGCAAACGAGTTTTAGACCTATTGTCATGACCCCTGGGGGTCAGGGCTGTCAAGTTCGGTGGTTGCCGTAACCATTTGCTACCTGCTGAGGTTTAGGGATGCTTATATTTGCACTGTAGCTAGCTGGCCTATAGGATAGCATATCCTGATGGGGTGCATAGAATCATTCTAGTACTATTTTAACGGTCATGCAGTCCACAAACTCACAGTTCCTACCATAGGGTGGAAACCACACAACAATATTACAATCTAATACCATCGAGAGGGGGCTAAAACACAGTTTCACTTTCTCGAACAAGGTTGTTGTAGAGTGTACTTGTATCGTTTTCTGAGGTCTGTGCAGCTCAGCCCCTAGGCTGCTAGAATGCTTGCCAGATGGAATTATGACATCATAGCATTCTGGGTGGTTTGAATTATGCCAAGGTATTAGTTGGCTGTGCCTGGCTTAGGATGGTGTGAAGGGGGTTTCTTCTGATTGAATGAAAGAACTGTGTAACCTCACCCAGATTCCAGGCACTTTATTGCATTCACAACATCATAAGGCACTTTTCTATTAAAGGGACCTCCCTTTGGCTTATGTTTTGCAGCAAACATTTTCCAACAACTAATTTCAAAAGTTGTGTTTTTTCAAGACAACAGTTTGGTGTTTGGAGAAAGCATTGATGTACATTCCGGGGTTTTGGGTGTATTGTTGTCTTGGGTTGGGTAGGCAGGGTTAACATTACAAAGGGAAAAGAGTATATGTTTGTTGCAGGGGGTGGAGTACCTGAACTATTTGATAACTAGAGAAGGACTGATCCCCAAAATTGGAAGTGCGATAGTGAATGCAGGGGTACGAATGACAAAGACAAACTATGCTGGTTAGTTGAGTTTTACTCTAAGTTTGTTAATGATTTCGTCCCAAGACAGAAACATTGAAAGTCCAGTTGAGGAAAGAAAGAACATTTTATTGCGGTGAGGAACAGCCAACTGCTTTTACTCAGATCAATAATTGACATTTCTAATGCCGGAGTCCTGGTGCCCTTCTAGACTGGCTTGAAAACTATAATCGCGGTGGATGTCAGTGCAGACGGTATTGGTGCAGTGCTGTTGTAGGTTTATGGGTGAATGGAGTGTGGTGTGTGGTGTTTGCCTCATGCTCTTTGTTGCAGGCAGGGAGGAACTATTCCTTCATAGAGTGGGAGGCATGGGACTCAGCTTGGGCTAGATCATATTTTCACACCTTTATCTGGGGAAGCAAAATAGTCTTGAGGACAGATCACAAGCCCTTACTCAAGGTTCTGGGTCCAGGGGGCACAAGAAGTTTCTCAGGTAGGTTGTCCAGGTTGCCGGTGAGGTTGCAGGACTTTCAGTATAGAGCGGAATACATTCCAGCATGGAAAAACACAATGGCATATTGTTTGTCGAGGCTACTCAATAAAGCTGCAGAAGAAGGTGATTTTTAGACACAGGAGGTGGTGTCTAGTCTGATGGATGCCACTGATTTGTTGGAGGGTTGTGTCTCTAAGATATAGTGGATGTGGGCTATAGAGAGTGATAGCACACTGAAGGTTGTAGGTTAATTGGTCTGGGGAGGTGGGAGGAGGAAAAACAATTTGCCTGAGTGGGTCACTCTTTTCCGCAAGGTTGTGGTGGAGTTATCTTTGCAAGGTGAGGGCATTGTTATGAGAGGTAAAAGATCTGTTCCCCAAAGTTCTGTGCAACTAAAGTTGGTACATTTGGTGCATGAGGGTTGTCTGGTTCAGACATTCACACTTAAGAGGTTAAGATGAATATTTTGATGGCCTTCTGAAAGGACTGGGAGACGATCTGTTTGGATTTCATTGGTTCACTTGTTTTCTTGCCTGATCAGGCATTGTGTGCTGTCGTCATAGTGGATGTCAAATCTAGATGGGCTGAAATAGTTTTTATGAGATCCATCAGCACTAGATCTACAATAGCTGCCCTAGGTGAGGTCTTCAAAAGAGAAAGTAGCTCTTCAACCTTACTTACAGAAAAGGGCACCCAGCTCTCCTCCTTGGAAATTAGGTTATTTGTGGATAATCTGGGTGTTAGGCATGATTATACATCCTTGTACAATCACCAAAGTAACACTTTGATGATTGTGTAGAGTGCAGGATTGCCAATTCAGGATGCCATTTAAGATAGGCTGTTGGCTCATCGCTCAACAGGAAATGCTAGAATGTATAAAATGCCTTTTGAAATTATGTGGGGGAGACAATCTGGTACTAAGTTGGTTCCCTCTTCGATGTTGGTGGTTGGTAGCAACAACGAGATCATGCGGGTGTCACAAGTCAAAGCCCCGTGGTTCATTTATAAGGGGGATTGAGTAAAAGCTATACCTGGAGGTGTTGGTAGAGGCTTGTCCCAAATTTGTGGCCTGTTGAATGTGTTGGAGGTGGCTAGTAATTGGGTCAGGTTGGAGAATGGTCAAACATGGAACATGAGAAGGGTTGCTTTGCACCTTGAATGTATCCCCTGAAGTGAAAAACAAGTGCTCCATATGGTTACTTATGAATGTGTGTGAGTTTCAGAGAGGTGAGGATACCAGTGAACTGGTTCGAATGGGTGAGGGCATTGGTGACGTGGTCTTGTCAGTTGTGAGGATGGTAAGGTCACGGAGACCACCTGCTTACTTGGGGAATTATCTCTGTGGGTGATCTTTAATGTCCGAAGTGTTGTGAGTTCTAGACAATTTTATCTTGGTGGTGCAATTGTTATGCCTTGTGTCTGAGTATTGTGAGGTTTATTAGTTGGTGTTTGTAGTCTCCATTGAGGCATTCTGTGTGTGTTTTGTGTTAATCTTGGGGTGTTATATTTCATATCAGTAATCTAATTTAAGTGGAGGGAACATTGTACACTTTCCCTACATCATGTCCCCTTCATTTCATATGACCGAGCCTTATAAGGTCATAACTCCTTATAAGGATGTGCTGCTTTATAGGGACTGAACACCTTATAAGGACTCATGCCTTTTATGGACTAAACCTTTCACCTACTTCCATGCTGAGGGAGGGTTATTCCCAATCGATATTGCTAAGACGTCATCCTTAGCGCATATGAATAATTTATGAGAATGATACTCGGGGGTATACTTTACCTCTCTTATCCACGCACACGGTTTAATCCCCAACGTGATCCTCTTACTAAACAATAGCTAACATATGCAAATGGACTGTATAAATACAGCACCTCTTGCTGTCAGTAAAGTGGAAGGACCAATTCTTCACGTCGACACACTGACCAGAGATGCTGCTGCTCCGACATGCAATCGCTCCAGCTGACAATGGTCTGACTATTCCTTGTGGTGTGTCCAATTTGAGCCCAGGACGAAGTCCCACACTCTCACTATTTCAGGTAATGGGGTTTGACTAAATCCTAGCAAATTCCTTTTCACATGCTAGGTACACTTAGGTACATCTAGACAGGCATCAGAGGAGTATGCACTATCCTTTATAAATGCATATATATATATTTTTTTTGCAGAGTTTTATATAGTGCGAACTAGAACCGAATCAGTTATCAGAGTGCTTTACATAGCACCAGTTACGTTACATGAGGACACACTTTCATTTTTGTAGGCACGGGGAGATTAAGTGATTTGCCCAGAATCACAGGGGGTTTTTGGCGTCGTTACCGAGACTCGAACCAAGTTCCCCACGTCCGAGGTCGAGCGCCTTAGCCGTTAGGCCAACCCCTCTCCCGATTATATTCATATATCTGTTCATAACTATTTCAAAATGCTAGAATTATACTATTCCTTTTTATTCACTGTACTGCTGATCCTATATCTCTTCTACTGTGTAACAGTTGTAGCAGTGCATATAATTTACCTGAGAAGAACAACGGTACAATAAATTCTTTTTGTAAACACGCTCAACTGTTTCTTCCGTGTATCTCTCTGAGAGAAAATAGCAAGCACGTGTGACTGGGTGAAAAGTAGTATATTGTTTCCACGAGTCTGAGGAATCAGGGTTTGTTGTGTTCTGACGTTGCCAAAAACAAATCTCTATGATAAAAGGAGATTCTAGTGGCACTGTGAGCTAGCTAATGCAAAACATGGCTAACATATGCAGTGGGGGTGCACAGAATCAGTCTACCACCCGAATCACAGTGAATGTTGTCCAAAAGTGCAGGTCCTGCATGAGGTTACTATAGGAACTATCCTACATGGCACCAACAACGTTTGGTACTTAATTAACAGTAGAATCTGAGTAGCTCAGTCGTGCTTATTCTCAGAGACCCCTACTTACGAAATCAGAGACGTCTGGAGTGGGTGAGCACAAAACTCCGCCAAAGCTGAGTACGCGATATATCCTATTTATTGGCTGTTGGTTAATCAAGCTTGAAGGAATTTTCCCAAATTGTGCATAAAACCTTATCTTAATTTCCTTGGACAAATAGTCTGTGTTCTATACACAATGGCTAATGAAGAAGGGGCTGTAAACCCAATAAACCATACACTTAATCAGTCTGAAGAAGACGATGCTAATGCAATGCAGATTGCAGCCAATGTAAGACACACTCTGACAGTTAAACTACTCAAAAATGGGTTACCACCCAGAGGAGGTGTAGTAATATTCGTGAAAGAGGTACATGAAGATTTCCAAACAGAGGTATTTTACTCATGGATTATATTCCCAGCAGCGAATGCCATAACCAATACTTTTTATTATTACACACATGAAGAAGTTCCAGCGGTCCACACTCCGTTTGCAGAGATTGAAATTTCGCTTATCCGCCAGGAAAAAGAAATCTGGTTTAATGGTGCCCTACCCCACGGTGCAACAAGAGCAAGGCTTGGTCCTTTAGGAAGACCAGGAGCGACATGACCAATATTAGCGACCTATGCACCACATCCTGACATTGACGCAATGGCACTTGATGAACGGCTTGTTCAACTCAAGGAGTTAACAGAAACTTGACACACTTCATCTTGAGGACACTAGCGGTTCAACATACAGTAATTATACCTAATGCAGCTCCTGCACAGAGCACTGTTACTAAAATGACTCCACAAACATTACATGCGGTAATGGGTACATTGTCCACAAAATAGGAACACATTCCTTTCTGAGTAGCTCAGAAAATAACCCAGTTCGAAGCTGTATTCACAAATACACCATTTGAAAAACACAGAATGTCAACAATCTGCTTGCCCATAGGGATTGCACCACAATTAGAGGACTGTACATCATGGGGTAAAGTTTTTGCTGCCATATATACCAGAACTCATGGTATTCCTTCATTAGCAGTAATACCAGATGTATTAAGACAAATACAAAATGAGCACAGAGCAGAGCCTGCCCTAAACTTAGGCATGAAGTTATTAAAAAACTACGACCCATTAAAGGGGAAGCAGCATCAGTGGCAATCCGCCAACGCCACGGGAGTTCCCTCCATTAGAACAGGAGAATGAACTACGCAAAATAATTGAAACTGTGTATGCAGAATTAGGCAGGGATAATAAAAAACAAAACTCTAAAGACAAGAGATCTCAGTCCCGAGGTAGGCCTCCTCCACAGGAGCCCTCTTAAAAGAGGTACAACCTTAGGAATGGGGATAATATTAGGAAACCTGACAGGTATCAGGATACTGATACACGTTCCTCTCGTTCCTTTCAAGGCTAAAAAAAAAAGCTCTGAAAGAGAAGGATGGTCAGAACACAGAGAAGAGCGCACAGAGTCCAGAGACAAACAGCGCGCTCAAGACTTTACTTCTAAAAAATTAAGATAAGCGAAACTCTAAACCTCAATTTAAGATTTAAGGTCTGAAAATCAGACATGCCCAGACTTCTGAGGACACAACTTCTGAACAAGGAATGGCCTCTGACGGTGCTATTGCTCACCAGAACCTGAAGTAATTTCTGGTGACAGCGGAGTTGAATGATTACATCACATTGGAAACACCAGACACCAGGGTGAGTGCCCCACATAAGTTATATGAAATAACACTCCGGATGGTGGGCGACAAGCCCAGGAAAGTAAAACTTTTTTTTGGAAGAACTTATCATCTATTTATGACATCCTTTTAGCAGAACAAGATTGGCCGCCAGCATTCGTAATAGAGTGCCCCAGGGGGGGAAGTATTATTTTTCCTGCATTTTCCGATCATGTTCACGTTCACCTTAAACATACATGTGTACAGGAGTGGGCAGTTGCCCAAGCTCCAGCATTGTACAAAAATCACATTGGGTGGAATGAGACCTCAACCTACCACGTGATCCTGTTAAAGGTTTCACCTATTGCTCAGAAGCAATATCCAATAAAGCAAGAAGCTGAAAAACAGGTCAGGGAGATCTTAGATCAACTTGAATACCAGGGGGTCATTGAAAAATGTACCCCTGCAATGAACAATCCTTTGTTTCCTGTCTTAAACCAGACAAAACATATAGTCTAGTTTTAGATTACAGACATTTAAACTCATGCACAAAGACATTTGCTGTCCAAAATGCACATAGGGCTGCATTAATGAATAACATTGTGCGCAAAAAATACAAAACCACACTTGATGTCTCAAATGGATTTTTCCCCCAAAATATAGCGCCTGAAAGCAGGTATCTGACCACATTCAGTGAGTTGGGGTCCCTATGACAGTTATGTCGACTAGACCAAGGGTATAAGAACAGCCTGGAGTATTTTCAGCAAGGTTAACAGAGTAAGTTCAAAAATTTGATGAAGAAGTGTTGTTATATGTGGATGATATTTATCTGCAGATGACAACTTAGAGAGGCACTTGACCAGGGTAAGCACCATTATTATGGGATTTGCCACTAAGGGCTACACATTTAACTTCAAAAAATCAAAAATAGCCCACCACCATGTCCTATTTTTGGCATATGAGCTGTCAAGTACAGGCAAAAGTCTGGCAGTTAACTTTTTAGAAAAGTGTGTGCTGCTCCAGCCTCCAAAATCATTAAAACATTTACAATCAATACTAGGATTCCTAAATTTCGGCAGAACATACATTTTAGATTACGCACAAAGGGTAAAACCTTTCCATGACATAATAAAACCTGACTTTTCAGTCAGAAATTGGACACAAGAACATACTAATATTCTTCAATTGTGTTTTTAAACTGATGTTTATTTTTTGCTAAATTTTTTTAATTATTACATTGTGCACCGCTTTTACTGGGGCACTTACCGATCTGTTTGGGGGCTTTGTGGGGGCATTACTCCTTCCTTGGTCTGCCGCGGCTTGATGTTTGAGTGAGGGAAGTGAGTATTTGGGTTTCTTTCCCCCCTCCCAATTCCTGTTGCACTTGAGGAGATGCGCTCTAGTTTTTCCCGGCCCAACCTATTTCTACAGCATGCTGGGTTGGACGCGCGCAGCAGGTGCGCCGCCGCTCCCAGTTTGCGCCTTGCTCCAGAAACCCTGGCGGATTTTCCCAAAATCTTGGTAAGCCTCTTAGCTGTTCTAGAAGGCAGCTTCTTGAGCTACAAGTGCAGGGGGAGCTGAATTGTAGGTCTATGAACATGGAGGCTCATTGTTTTAAGGGCTAGAGTCAACGCTAGATCATTGATTAAGAAGAAGGTAGAATTTAGGGATTTTATGTCCCTTCGGTACCCTGACTGGGTATTTATTACTGAAACCTGGGCCAGAGATCGCTCTGGACCTGACCTGGCAGAGGCTATCCCCTCAGGGTATGCTCTTTCTAGATTTGATAGGGAAGGAAGGATAGGTGGAGGTCTAGGAATTTTGTATAAAGACTCCTACTCTTGCTTTACTCAGCCACTTACTACCCCCTCGCATCCCTATCAGGCCTTATACTGCTCCTTGAAGGTCCTCCCTAGTGAAAGTTGTATTGGAGTAGTGACCAATCGGCCTCCTGGACCTAGAACAAGGTTCAATCAGGACTTAAGAAATCTAATAGAACCCTATCTGGCCAGATCCAACCTTACTCTCTTGGGTGATTTTAATTTTCATCTAGAGAAAACGCTCTGTCCTGAGACGCAAGCATTCCTAGAAACTATGGATTCCTGTGGCCTCTCCCAGCAGTCCTACTCGTCCACTTATTACAATTCTCGATCACCATCCAGGGTCATCTTAACAACCATGCACCTCCGGGGGGGTTAGTCAGGAAATGGAGATCCTTAAACCTCCAAGATTTCCTCCTCACCCTGACCAACTCCATCCCTACCCCCGGTCCAGACATCAATCTGATGGACAAAGCATACACCGAATGGCTCCTCTCGGCATGTAATGATCATGCTCCCCTTACTAAGTTCTCCCGCGCCCGTCGTATGGATGCCCACAAATGGTTTTCTGCCGACCTAAAAAAGCAGAAATTAGAACTCCGTCAGCTGGAGAGGAAGTGGAGACACGGCTACCTCGCCGCTGATAGAGCACTTTACAAGACAGCCCGAAAAAATTACAACGTATCTATCTTATCTGCCAAAGCCTCCTTCTTCTCTGAAAAAATTTCCAACGCCAAAAACAAATCTCAAGAAATCTTTAGAGTCGTCAACGACCTATGTAATGACACCAGAACTTCTCCCTCTCAACCTGCCTCACAGGACATGTGCAACATGCTTAACAACTTCTTCAAGGAGAAAATTGACACCATAAAAACCAGCATCCAAACCAACCATGCTGTAACAGACGACTTGGATATCTGCAGAAATCCTAACACTCTTCAGGATATCCCCCCCATCGAACCACCCAAATTACTGGAGTTAATGAACCGAGTAAAATCAGGCTCACCCAACGATCCCTGTCCTCCGCACATCCTAAAAGAAGTCTACACTGCACTCCCCCAGGGCATTCTCCCTACCCTGAACACCTCCCTGTCACGGGGAATAGTACCTGACTCCTTCAAAAAGGCCATCCTGGTCCCTCTTATCAAGAAACCAGGCACCGATCCCTCCAACCTCTCTAATTACCGCCCCATCTCCCTCCTCCCTTACGGCGCTAAGCTTCTGGAAACTCACGTAACCAGCTGCTTATCCAACTTCATCGAAATGTCTGATTATTTGGAACCCAACCAAGCGGGATTCCGCCAGGCCCACTCCACCGAGGCGGTGATCCTCGCCGTGCAGAACACCCTAAGGACCAATGCCGATAGTGGAATCCATCAGGCCCTCGTGCTACTTGATCTATCGGCCGCGTTCGACACGGTGGACCACACCATACTTTTACACCGTGTCGAACAAGCCGGCCTCAGCGGCGCGGCCCTCTCTTGGATTAAGTCATTCCTGGCGGATAGATCCCAGGCTGTAAAGCTGGAGAATTTCACAGCCCCCACACTCTCTACCACTTGCGGTGTCCCACAGGGATCCTCTCTGTCCCCCCTCCTTTTTAATCTTTACCTCAAACCCCTACTGCACTCCCTAAAAAATAGAATGGTCACCATATTCAATTATGCAGACGATTTGCAGCTGGTATTCTCCCTCAACTCTCCGGATTCTGTCGAGGAATTCCAAAAGACCATGCTGCACATCCAGAGCTGGATGGATCAGAACCACCTTAAATTGAACCCAGGAAAAACTGAGTTAGTACTTCCCAGCAACAGTGCACTCAGTTGGGGGCCCCACTTCTGGCCACCATCGCTAGGTGCTCCTCCATCCCCCTCCCAATCGGCCAAAAGTCTTGGGGTCACTCTTAGTGCCGATCTCTCACTGAAGACCCAGGTTGGAACTGTGATCTCCTCCTGTTTCTTTCAGCTAAGAAAGATCAAAAAAATCGCTCACCTGCTGACCAACTCTGCCCTCATCCAGGTGGTAATCGCACTGGTTCTTTCCCGGTTGGATTTCTCCAACTCTACCTACCTGGGCCTACCCCTTACCATCGCCAAACGCCTGCAGATTGCTCAAAATCAAGCAGCCAGATTAATTTTTAAGAGCAATCGCAGGAAGTCAGCCAAACCTCTGCTGGCATCCCTCCATTGGCTTCCTATCACCCATCGGATCACTTTTAAGACAGGTTGTATGATCTTCAAAGCCCTCCACGGAAAGAGCCCCAGGTTCATCAACCAACTCATCAACAAATATGAACCCACCCGCGAGCTTCGCTCCACCCATCTGTCCCTCCTCTCGGTGCCGACTTTCAAAAAGAAACGACTCGGCGGATCCAGCTTCGCATATCTCGCCCCTAAGACCTGGAACTCCTTGCCCTTGTTCATCCGGAGCTGCACCAAGCTGACTGAGTTCAGACGAGCCTTGAAGACCTGGCTATTTAAACTAGCGTACGGTTAGGGCACTATACCATCTGCGCCCTCACTTACCTTCTACCTTCTGCTTTCTTCAGCGCCATGAAACCCCTGGGTGTCCGCGCGCTTAACAAATTCCGTATAGAATAGAATAGAATAGAATAGCAGGACACACCCTGGATGACATCTTTTCTAATAACCTGCGGATTAAAGTGGAGGAACCAATTCAACTCTCTTGGTCCGATCATTATGCCATTCCATTTCAGCTGCAAATTGGAGGTGTTCATTCAGGTCCCAATATCAAGAATAGGGTGGCGATAAAGAGAAACCTCAGCCTTATTAATAAGGAGGCCCTTCTTAAAATGTTTAGGAATTATGTACAGCCCTCTCACTCCGATGTTAAGTAAGCCTATTCAGACTTCTCTGACTGGATTTTGGCAGCTTTGGATTCCCATGCACCACTTATAGAGCACTATATGGCAAGAAAACGGCCCTCGGCTCTTTGGTTCTCAGAGAGACTGAGAAACCTTAGACAAGGATGCCGGAAAGGTGAATGGCGCTGTGAGCTTAAACCTGCCCAAAGAGACTTACACAAACTTAGACTGAGAGAGTATAAAACTGCCATTACTGAGGAAAAGGGATTATTTTATTCAAGGTTGACGGAATCCCTAAAGTCTCCAAGGGAACTTTTTAAAGTGATTAATTCCCTTCTGGCCCCCTCAGCCATTGGTTGTACTGACAAAAGGCATTTTTTTTTCAAGCTAAAATCAAGGAAATACACTCCTCCCTGGAGATCCTCAATGCTGGATTTCCCAATACAGACCCTCCTCTGGATTCCCCGGCTGGGGATCATTGTGCAGCTCCGGTGGGAAGAAGGTTATCTTTGGTAATTCCCCCCTGTATTGCAAGAGGATACAGAGCAGATGTTAAATGGAATCAAGTCTGGTTCCCCGTTGGAGCACTATGCTTTGAAAATTCTGAAGTTAGGACAAAAGGCCAATGTTCTACACCTGACCACACTCCTTAATACTGTCATTACATTTGGGGAGTATCCCATCACATGGAAAACTGCAGTGGCTAAACCCCTCTTAAAGAATCCCTCTCTGGATCCAGCTGAACTAATGAATTACGGTCCCATTTCCCTATTATCAGTCCCATCACAAAACTTGGAAAAACACCTGAAATTCCATCTCAGTGCATTTTTGGAGGAACATCAGTTGCTCAATTGCTCGTAGCATGGGTTCAGGGTTGAGCACAGTACTGAGACGGCATTAACCTCTGTACTTACCAACATCCAAAGTCAGGTTGATGCCGGTCACAGGACTCTCCTTATCCTTCTGGACCTCACAGCGGCCTTCGATACTATCTCCACCTTAAGATTGATTGGGATACTTAGGGAAATTGGGATCAAGGGCCTTGCCCTGAATCTGCTCACCTCATTTCTTATGGACCGGTCACAAAGAGTCAAGATGGGTCACTTCTACTCTGCTTCCAATCAGTTGTTCTGTGGGGTCCCTCAGGGGACCTTCATTGAGTCCTACCCTTTTTAATATTTATGTAGTCCCTCTGGCCAGGGTGGTAAGATCTTTTGGGTTAGAAGCGTTATCCTATGCTGATGACACTCAAATTATGATCTCTATCACTGACAGCGTAGAAGCATCAACTGTATGCAGGCAGTGGCTTCCTGGATGGTAGACAACTATCTAAGACTCAATGGGGGAAAAACTGAGGTTTTAATTTTTGTAAACCATCAGGATATTTGGTTGGAAGCTTGGTGGCTGGACACCATTGGTCCTTGCCCCTGCCCTGGCCTCAGTATCAAAAATCTGGGAATCATAACTGACGACTCCCTTTCTTTGGGCCCTCACATCAATAGAACAGTTTCCACCTGCTTTGGGATGATAAGGATCCTCAGAAAGATTTTTTGTCTTTTTCCTCCCAAAAACAGACCGTTGTGGCCCTTGTGTTGTCTAGATTAGATTACTGTAATGCCTTTTATTTGGCTTTTAATAAGGGGCTTGTGCATCGACTTCAGCTAGTGCAGAATGCTGCTGCGAGGCTTAGGATGGGTTTTCCCAAATATCACTCAGTCCCTGCCACTATCGTGAATCTGCACTGGCTTCTGCTTGGACAGAGAATTGTATTCAAAGCCCTCTGCATTGTTCATACAGCTTTCTACAATACAGGGTCAGAAGGCATCAAGAAACTATTTCAGAGCTATGTCGCTACCAAGCATTTATGATCGGCTAGTTAGAACATGCTGATAGTCCCAAGTTTTAGGAAAGCTAGGTGGGAAGGCAGAGCTTTTTTTGTGTTGCTGTGGCTAAACTTTGGAACTCTGTTCCTCTTTCTATTTCGGATCTGGAATCTTACTGTCTCTTCCGTAAAGCCTTGAATACCTAGCTTTTCACTTTGTCAGCTCTGTAAGCATTGCACATGTGTGGACCTCGGTTCTCCTGACCTCTTCCCGCAGCGCCTTGTTGCCCCAGGGCAAAACTTATGCTTTACAAAGCTTATATTCATTCATTCACTTTTAATTATGCATAAACGTATGCGGGTCAATGTGGGTACACTTATTTGACCTTCAATGAGGGAGAAACATTACCAATCACATACAAATCACACCTGTACATAAATGCAGAAATTCATTTCACTTCAACATAAAAATCCCTGACATCCATTCAGACTACTTTAGCAAGAGAAAGAGCACTGGCTCAGTGGAAACGCATTATTGTCGTAACTCCGGTACCGGCTTTAGAAGCTGTTACAAAGGCCAGCATCGCGAAAGCGTTACATCCAAGATGGATACAGTGGGCTAATTCTCCTACTGCAACATACGTTGAATACAGATTTGATCCAAGTTTAAAAACACAGGCATTCCTGCAATACGAACAAGAATATCTTCTACCAAATGAAATCTTACTTCTCGATCAGTATGTATATACTATTTATACTGACGGATCTGCGCAACCGGCCATAGGAAGCAAACAGCAATATTGTTCGGCTTGTGCTATTGGTAAAGGTCGCATGCATGATGGCAAGTTCTAGTTCTAGTTGCACAAAAACGCAATCTCCAGGAGACTGCCCGGCAAAGTTGGCAGAATTAAAAGCACTAATACTGGCACTTGTAAATATGGAACACCTAATTCTGTGTGATTCCTTTTACTGTGTACAGTCGTACAATGAGTACTTACAACATTGGGAATGAGAAAGGTGGCACAATTAAGGATAAAATGCTATGGGAACAGGTAGCAAAGTGAAAGCCGAGCTACCGAGGTCTCACGTTATCCATACACTGAGTCATCAACGTGATTGCGTTTATGTTGCAGGGAATTCTTTGGCTGATGAAGCCACAAAGGGGGCTGTTTGCATGGCTTCCGTAGTTGCACTCACTTGTTCAAAAACAAGAATAGACAGAGATATTATGGTAGCTGTCAACGCTTCATGCAAAGGCAGCACAGCAGTACCTAAAAAACGTCCACTCAAATACTCCTACAATTAGATGCTCAAAACATTCTATATGCTCAGATTCCTGGAGTGGGGGATAGAGTAATACCAAATATGGATCGCAGGCAAGGTTTAATACTAGCTGCACACAAGGGTTTGGGCTCTGCGCACACAGGCGTAGAGCAACTATTTCTTTATTGAAACAGCGCTATCTGGCACCTAGGTTAACTAAGCAAACTAAAGACTATGCTCCACCATTACACGCCCAGCACAGACGCCATTACTGAAGTCAGACAAACCTCTTGCATGTGTGTACTTGGACCACTGTGGCTTCTTACAAATGGATGGGGCTTACAAATATATCATGGTTGCAGTGGATTCATGCTCGAGATTACTATGGGTATGGCCTCATCGCTTGGCTGACGCTCGAACTATTATCAAAGATTTGTGAGTGTTTATCGGCACAAACGCAGTTAGCACGTTACATTTTGACCGCGGCCCTGCGTTTAGCTTCCTGGCTTACAAAGAGTCAATGGAAGTAATGGGCGTATTAGTGCGGTTCTCATCTCCATACCATCCGAGGGAAGTTTGGTTCTGGAGAGAAAAATTAATCTTTAACAGCTAGGGTATTAGGCAAGGGTGGTAGTTGGGTCACACACCTTTATGGGGTACAGCTGGTATTAAACAACCAGCCAAGAAACTCTCTAGGGGGTGTCAGTCTATATGAAGTCCTCTTTGGGACACAAATGTGGTACCTGACCTTGATTGTGAACGCGCAATGGCGGATGAAAAACCATTTGATATACATGATAGTTTGGCTGTTTTGAGGGATCTAAATGAATCCAGGACAAAATAAAGCTATGCCTGAATATAGTAGATCGCCACTGAGGAAGTCAAGGTAGTCACAGCAACACCTGTCTGGATCCCAGAAATCGGGGATCTGGTCAGAGAGAAAATTGAGGACAAAAAGGAATTTGGACCTTCATACAGAAAACCTGTACCAGTTCTTGCAGTACAAGGAACAAGAACTGTCCAGCTCCTGCCTCTTGCCGGAGAAAAAGAGAATAGATTTGTCTCAATCGACTTAATCAAACACACTATGGGGCCGATACTAAACAGTGGGCCTAGAGGACTCCGCTGTGGCAGACGCCCTCCTCTAGCTACAATCCAAGAAGTTCAACAGAAAGACTCATCATGTTTGAAGAGCCACGTGTAAGGAATGAAGGAATAAGCAACAATGCTATGGAACTTGTTCCACTTGAACCAGACATTCAAAGTCTACATCAATGTATCTCGTCAAGAGCAAAATAACATTTCAACTAATCCCGATGCAATTCCTACAATCGATCAAACTCCTTCTGGCTATTTCATTAACTTAGATATGTTTTCTCTGGATCCAACCGAGCCGGAAATGACTCCAGTCAAAACACCATACAATCAACAAATAAAGAACTTTCTTCTCTTTCTTCAAAAGACATATTTGGTATCACCTTGGATTGAACTCTGGGTAATTTCTGGTATATTGCTTTTTCTTTTCTGGCTAGGCTTAGTACTGACTGTTAGTATGCTTATCAATGGACACTTTCTTCAACAAAGTTCCACAGCCCAAAAGGTCAACATCCTACTGAAACCACAGCCATCATCACATCGTGAACAAAGGGACTTGTCATCAGTGAACATTACAGCAGTTCCTATACCCAATGGTACAATATGGGACAGGGATGATTTCAACATATTCGGCCCGACTGAATTTTTAAAATATAGTCATGTATTTAAAATCTCATTCATTGAATTCATTATCTCCAGTATATTTTCTGATGATTGGGATACTGAAACAGTAAATAACATGTTGTCTGATTTGGAAAAAACGTGCTGCATTAGAGGGTTCTTCAGACTATGACAAATTGTACTGTTACCAACATTATTGGTCATCATTTCCGGCACAAATCCATTTCAGCTAGGAATGTTCTTGAATACCATCAGTGGAAACATCGCCCAAACACCATCAAAAAGTAGTTCACATGCTTTTGCACAGCAATTTGCATACTTTTCAGGATATAACACAACAGATCCAGCCTCATTTTACTATAAGGTTGCACCAATATGAGCACTGAAAATGTATGTTGACAAACATACATTCCTTTTTGGCCCAATTGTCTGAATAGGGTTTCAACCTATGGAGAATCAAAATTGACTCAAAATCAATTTGGATTTCGAGGGACTGGCAAGTTCAGGCTTCAGAGGCACTATTTAGAGCATGCCTCATTCTACAGCAGATGATCTTTTTAAATGCTACTGTGCTACAGACATCCTGTCTTGGACTAGCCAAGATAAAGGACCTGAACACTTCAAGGTTTCCTACACCAACACAGGGATGGGAGAAATTTTCTACAACAGGAGGGACAACAGTTGATTAGATACTGAAGTACAATAGATAAGAGCCAAATTGGAAGGGGTAGGTGGTTTGGCCCTTAGACACAAACAAATGTCATAAACGGTACCTGAACATCACCAAGGGACTCAATATTCACAAGCCAGACCCACGTTATGTACAGAGAGAACATCCAGGGGTTGTGACATTCTATAGTGTTGGCTAGTTGTACCTAGAGTGGCTAGAAACCTCAACACTTTCAGAAGTGAAACAACACTTATCTTTACTCTCACATGACATGGATCTTAGGGACTTTTTACTAGGACCTAGGAAACAACACCAACAAAGTTTCATATATGCAGGCATTTATGCTGCCTATAATGAAATCTGGAAGATTTCCCAACAAGAAGCCACAGAGAGGATACAGGAAATAGACCGTATAAACTTAGGAAAAGCTTTAGCTGTGGTAAATAATGGGTTAACAACTTTGACCTCAAGAATATATTCATTGGGCAACATTGTATCTTCTGTTATTCACATACTGGAACAGGATTCAGCCACATTACAACACAGCCAATCTCTGGACGCTGCAATCTTTGCGTGCAGGCTTTGTGCGTTGGCATTTTATAAACAGTACGTCTCTGTTTTCAGAATACAATCTAACTGATACACAGATAGAAATGGCACAAAGGTGAGCTAAATATACAATGATGCAAATTGAAAAACTGGACAGGCTACCATTCACAGTGGCTGAATTACCATAAACAGAATGGCTAATTCACAACCAAATTGCTCTCCCGGTTACAACCTTTCAGTTTCACTAATGCCTTGAGCAAAGGCAGGTAGGCAGATATGAACAGTTGGGTAAAGAATACATTAAGAAATCTTAGGATGTACCATAAAGATTTCAATGCCGGTGTGGGGATCAGGAAGTGTTTCTTAGTGATACTAACTGCAAGAACGCTTTAAGCAATTCTCTCTTGTGCAAGATATTATTTTGCTTGGAGCTTGAAATAGTTCAATTGCAAATCTGTCTTGACACATGAAAGGGACTCCAGCTGCCGTGATCAAGGTTGCTGTGGGATGCTTCCGGGCATTGCCTATCTGGCCAACGTGAACGCCAGGGTTACTTGCTGTATGCAAGTATTGTTTCCTCTGATAAATACAGTCAGGGAGGTGCCGCTATGACCTTCACTAAATGTTTCTTCAATACAATTTGATGCTTTCAGCAGAATGAAAGCCATGCTTTTACAGCAGACCGTGCTATTAACCTCTGCTCGAGAAACCTTTGAACTTCAAGTTGAAAGCACCTTGACAGAGATACCGGCGCTAATACGTACTAACTGCTCCGACATTTCGTAGAAATGGTGCGTCAAATCATTAATATGTCAGATACGAGTGGGATTGTACACCTATTTAAGACCAAAGGGTCAGGCTTCCTTAGCACTTTCCAGACAATCCTCAGAGTTATTCTAAACTTTATACACTCTGTATTTGGAAGCATTTTCGTGGGTTTACCTCTGATCCTGTCAGAATAGCTTGAATCCTAATTGTCGTTTACCTGCTACGCAATGGACGGACCAACTGCCAGCAATATTGCGAAAGCTCTCCTGGAACGATATTACCGTGAGCACATGGTACAACATCTGAATGCACCTCGCCTTAGAGAACTAAGTGCTTCTTGGTTAGTATCGTTCAGAACAGTCTTTGAAGACTGCATTGTAACTGTTTTCCGATGCCTGTTTTGTGGAGGAGAATGCGTGCTGTACATCTTTCTGACACCTCTAATGGAGACGTCAGCGGGCTTAGGCTCCAGGCTGGAACCACTGCGGTCTCATGCTCGACTCTGCCCTCAGCATATTCCCATCTTCACAAATGCATTCCTCGAGGATCCGCAGGTGCACTTTTCAACTGAGTTGAATTTCAACTCCAGCATTGGCACCGAAGTATCGAATTTAGCACCGGCTGCCTCCACACCAGCTGTTGGCAGCGAGGAGTTTCATCTATGCACCCTTAACATGCTATGCGAGGTACTGCAGTGTTTGTCCCCTGTGGCTGCATGCAGCGATAATGTTGTGTCTCCCAGCCAGGACATTTAATCTAAATCTGGCTCACCGTGTGCTGGGAAAGAATTCAGAACTTTTTCTTTCCCCTTTTTCTTCAACATAACTTTATTCAAATTGACACTTTCAGAAAGCTTGGCCTTCTAATTACGCTTGCAGTAGTTCAACTTGTGTGATCGAACTCATTTCGAACTGTGATTTGCTGAATTTTACAACAAAAAACATATTTCAAGAGAACATTTCTTCTCTCTTTGTTTTTTTAAACTGTTTTTAAATGATTTTAAAACATTTTTAGAAAAGTTTTAAACGACTCATTTATCAGTTCAGTTCAAAAAGTCTTTATTTCGAATATCAATTCATAAAAGACGGTACATAAAAAACAAACACACCAGTGTTTCATAAAGCCATAATAACGATCGTCAACATCATCTAAAAGTTTTCTTCATTTAAAAAGATATTAAACAGTTAATTAGACAATTTAATAAAGACTATTAATTATAATAACAATCGACTTTATAAAATGAGTAAAAAAACGGGCATTACGAGACATTGGAATTCCTAGTTCGAATAATCCAGGCCCAGCCTAGATACTTGGCCATACCAACCACCACCATCTCAGATGTGTTAGTGTGAAATATTTTCATGGCTTCTAAGAACCCTTTGATTTCAAGATTATTACATATGGGTTTAAGCCATTTTATCCGCGGTACATGGTAGGCTGGGCATGCAAAGAAAAAATGACCCAAACTTTCCGGGTGATTAGGGCACCAAGGACAGGTATAATTTGTATTCGCAGACCATTTCCCGGCAAAGGAATTGACTGGGAGTGATCCGACACGGAACTGGTGGTATAATTTCCGGTCGAGGGTTTTAGTGATCACATCCCAGTAAGATTCTAGAGAAGGGGTCAGTTTATGTACCAAAAAATGCCCAGTTAGGTTAGAGGCATCCGACTGGGCCACTGCTAGATGTTTTACCGTGGCCCAGTATAAATCCTTAAAATCCTGCTTAGAGGGAAAAAGGGAATCCCCCGGGTTAGACCAGAGGTGGTTGAGACCCATCTCATCCAGCACAGATTTTACTTCCCTTAACCAGGGGATTTGGGAAGCCCCCCACAATGACCTAACTTCATCCAGTTCCCTGGCAAATATACTAAGCTCTGGAGTGGTCCAGAGCCGTCGCCATAGGGCCACCAGCCGGAATCGAGCCAAGTCATTGAAGGGTTTGCAACCCAAATCTAACAGCAGTGGTTTTGTGGGTGTAGATTGAGGAAGACCCACCAAATTACGCAGGAATTTATTTTGTGCCTTAACGAGGAGAGACAAATCTTTATACCCCCACACATCAGCGCCATATAATCTGGCTGTATTAATTTTCGCTTCGAAAATTTTTATCACCGGGGCAATACGTTTGGTCAGGGACTTTTTTTGCTCCTGTAATAAGCAGCCCGAGAGGCGAACAAACTTAAGATATAAAGCCTAAATCTGGGGTCTCCAGCTAAAGCGGTAGTCTAGGGTCACACCCAAGTACATCATTGTATCCACTTGTTCAATCAGGGTACCATTCAAAGTAATAGGTTTTAATAGGGTTTTTGTTACTAAAAACCATAAGTTTTGTTTTATCTGTGTTGATCTGCAGATCATTAACCCTGCAAAACTCAACAAACCTGTCGAGGGCTAGTTGCAATCCCCCACGAGTTTTTGAGAGAACCAGGGTATCATCTGCAAAAATCAACATCGGGTATTTAAACCCGCCCAAAGATGGTGCATCGGTCGGGGTGTCAGAAAAGAATTTTACAACCTGATTAATGAACAAAAGGAATAATGTGGGTGCCAACACGCATCCCTGTCGCACACCGCGTGTAACTGGGAAGCTATCAGTCACCTGACCTTGTTTACCCCATCTCACTTTAGCAAAATTTTCTTCATGAAGTCTAACCACTAATTTAAGTAGTTCGGGAGGCATACCCATTAGTCTGAGGGATTTCCACATTTTCTCTCTTGGTACTAAATCGAAAGCCGATTTAAGGTCCACAAAAGCGGCATAGATGGTGCCACCACCCAGCTTGACAACCTTCCAAAACAACATGTTAAGTCTAAACACCTGATCTAGGGTGCTGGTGCCTACTCTAAACCCAGCTTGCATAGGGGACAAAATATTTTCTTGCTCCATCCACCCCTGGATTCTCACAAGTACCAACCTGGCAACTATTTTTTGGATAGAATCTATCAAGCTTATGGGGCGATAGTTCCCCGGGACTGAGCGATTTCCTTTTTTAAATACTGGCAGGATCTCCGCCCCTCTCCAGGAGTCCGGAATCCTTGCCCCTGCAGCGATTGCATTTACAAGCAAGGTTATGTAGGGAACCCAAATGTCAAGATTCATTTTAAAAAGATCAGAGGGTATTGCGTCCATCCCAGGCGCTCTACCTTAGTGGACTGCACCCAAAGCATACTTCGTGTCAGATGTATTAAAAACAAGCGGGCAGTCGGGGTTAGGAGGCAAGACTACATCCAACTCTTGATCAAAAACCTGATCCACATCCGGAGCTCTGAACTGCAATGAATAAAATGCCACCCAGTCTTCCACTGAGACATGATTTACTGGGGTTTTGGAATCCTGCGTCACACCCCACTTAACGATCTCCCAAAACTTAATTTGGTTTGACGTTAAACAAGCCGAAAGGAGCTCTGACCAATGACGGTCTTCCCACTCCTTCTTCACGGCCCATAGTGTTTTTTTGTAGGAGAGCCGGGCCATTCTAATAACTGCGATATCTCTGGATTTAATCGCTAGGATCAGTCTACTGTGTGCTTCCCTACAGCTTTTATTATACCACTTGGTCCGAACTTTATCCTTCCTTGGTATTAATGGGGTTGTTAACAGGGTTTTTAGTTCCGCAAAGCACTGATCGTGAAGGTCACTAATCTGGGAGATTGACCCCTGTGAGGCTAATGCAACTTCCATTGCAACCAGTGTCTTTGCCACTTCTTTTTCTATACCTTTAATTATGGAGGGGTCTGCAACTACCCTAGACCATTTTACTCTTTTCCTGTCATTACACAGTATAACATCTGATGTTGAGCATGTGGTAATAGAAGGCCCATCTCCAGCGTCTAGAAGCTTGAGACTCAACGAAAGGGGGTTATGGTCGCTCTCTGGGCATTCCACAACCTCCATGTCAATAACCTGGGTCCAAAGCTCATTTTTAATAAGTATGTAGTCAATACGACTCTTACTAACCCCGTTAATAAAGGTTGGTTGGCCAGATTTATCGGAGGGTGTGCGTCCATTAGCAGCACGCAGCCCCCACTCTAGACACAAGCCCAGCCAGTGAAGTGCTGCCTCAGTGCCCTTAACGCCCCTTGGTACTACTAGGGTCGGGATGTCCCAAGCCACATGTTCGTCAGCCCCCAGATCCTCTCCCACACTATTCAGAGGCTCAAATGAGCAATTCAAGTCACCAGCGACCAGTACAAGACTGTCACTGTCTATTCTCCTCAGCAGAGAGTCTCAGGGAAGTTGATTTAGGGTATGATTCTGCATAGTCCTTACTATTACCCACCTCCACGACCTGATTTCCTGGAGAAATAGAGAGTTGGGTACAACCTGTGGTATCCCTACTAGTACTATGTGGACCATGAACATGCCCCAGTCAATCCACACATTCCAGCCCTGACAATGGATCAAACCTGTTAGAGAGGCTCGGGTAGAAAGGCGGGTTGGGAAACCTCTCCACCACGTTTCTCCCCACCGGTCTGTGTGATGGAAAATTTCTGGGAGGATGCGGACCATACCTTTTAGGGTAGAAGTAGGACAAGCTTAAAGATTGCACATCCCCAATTCTTCCGAATCTGGCCTCTCTACGAATACAGTCAACCACCCATGGATCCCGAAAGTTTATTAGGATACAATCGCCTTCCAAGTCCTTTGGACAATAACCCACCCAATCAACTTTACGGACTGTCAGAATCTTAGTAGAAGAGGAAGGTGGGAGAGGATGATTTTTATTAAGCCAAAAGGCTACTTTATTCATTAAGTCACCATGTGATTCTGATTGTTTGTCCCTTAAGGGTGCAACTCCTGTCAGGACGATAGTATAAGGTGTGGCATCGAATGGTAGATCAGCTGGGGGAGGCCTACTTCTTGTAACTCTTTTAGGAAGTTGTGTACACCCAGCTGCAACACGAGTACTATTATTTTGATGGGAAGTCTGTTTAGAACTGCCTACCCCTGAGGTGGAGGCCTGTGCAGAGCTCTCGGACTTGGAGGTAGATATTAAAGGTAACCCATGTGATTTAAAACTTGCCTTCTTAGGTATGACAGTTTGAGTAACCGGAGTGGAGGGTTTATTTAGTACACTAGATGGCTTCGAAGTCCTAGCCTTAGGGACAGGTCTGGCATCACAAACCTTTGATGAATCCCCTGGTGGGAAAGCCTTGGTAATTGTATCAATATGGCCTATAGATTTAGGGTTAGAGGGACCAGAACCACTAGGACGGGCCAACTGCTTAGCCTGATGGCTAGCCAGTTTTTTTAATAGACAAGAATTATCTTTAATGGTGGTCTCTAGATTGTCAATTTTTAAATTCATAAGTCTAGTTCTCTCTAATATCGGGAGCAAGAGAGTCTTAATTAGAATTTCCATTTGTGCTAGCAGGTCGGCATTATTTTCATTCATATTTACTATGCCAGTAAGGGGGACCCTCATGGAATTAGAAGCAGAAATGGAAATAACAGGGCCACCCGATGGGATAGTAAGTAATGGATCATCCCTTGGAAGAAGAGTTTCAGACACAGGCAGCGATGGACTAACGGTTTTTAGTGCCTTTGAAACTCCACCTTTCTGCCGGCCTTTATTACGCTTCCTCTTTCCAGGGTGATTCATCTCTAGAGTCTCCTCTGAAGAAGAGGAGTCTAATAGTGAGGGTGTAGCAGATAATGCACTATCTTCTACACCACTCACCAACGACTCATTTATAAATGTTATGCACTGACACCGTTATAAATGTGTATCTCAAATTGTGTATAATGATTGTTGAGTTTTAGGAGGAGTGGGTGTTATATTTCATATCGGTACCCTAATATAGGTCCAGGGAGCATCGTACACTTTCCCTAAATCATGTCCCCTTCATTTCATATGAACATGCCTTATTAGGTCATAACTCCTAATAAGGACATACTGCCTTATAGGGACTGAACACCTTCTAAGGACTGATGCATTTTATGGACTAAACCTTTCACCTACTTCCATGCTGAGGGAGGATTCTCCCCAATTGATATTGCTAAGATGTCATCCTTAGCGCATATGAATAATTTATGAGAATGATACCCAGGGGTATACTTTACCTCTCCTATCCATGAACAAGGTTTAATCCCCAACGTCATCCTCATACTAAACAATAGCTAACACATGCACATGGACTGTATAAATACAGCACCTCTTGCTATCAGTAAAGAGTAGGGACCAACACTTCACGCCGACACACTGACCAAGATGCTGCGGCTCCGACATGCAATCGCTCCAGCTGACAGTGGTCTCACTATCTCTTTTGGGGTGTCCAATTCGAGTCCAGGATGAAGTCGCACACTCTCACTATTTCAGGTAATGGGGTGCGACTAAATCCTAGCAGGATTCTTGGCTCTTAGGGTTGGGCTCTTTCGCACCTACTCACATGCTAGGTACACTTTGGTACATTTAGACATGCCTCGTAGGAGTACTCACTATCTTTTATAAATGCATTTTATATTCATGTATCTGTTCATGACTATTGCAAAATGGTAGCACTGAACTATTCCTTGTTATTTACTGTACTGCTGATCCTATATATCTGCTACTGTGTAACAGTTGTAGCAGCGCATATATTTTACACGAGAAGAACGGTACAATAAATTCTTATTAGAAACACACTTGACTGTTTCTTCCGTGTATCCCTCTGAGAGAAAATGAGCAAGCACGAGTGACTGGGTGAAAAGTAGTATATAGTTTCCTCAAGTCTGAGGAATCAGGGTTTGTTGTGTTCTGAGGTTGCCAAAAATTAATCTCTCTGATAAAAGGAGATTCTAGTCACATTGTGAGCTAGATAATGCAAAACACGGCTAACATACGTGGTGGGGGTGCACGGAATCAGTCTCCCACCCGACCAACAGCGCATGAGGGTACTGTAGGAACTACATTACAGGGGTTGGTGTCAAGGCTTGCTGTGAGAAAAAAGGGATATGTGTTATTGGTTTAAGTGTTATTCTGTGCAGGGAAGGGGATGTGTTATAGTGTATATAATCTTCAGAGAACTACACGAGCCAAGTAAAGTCAAAAATACTTTCTTCAGCCAATAAAAGCCATAAAAGCAGAGGATTTAAACATTGTAAAACATTTTAGGGGTTCAATAACTTTAAAAATGTACACATATCCATTAAGAGAGGCCAAAATCATGCAAGTGACTGTAAGTAAAATTAGTCATAAATAAATGAAGATTAAACCTCATTACAAAGAATCAGACGACGAGTACTATTGTGAACATGGAATACAGCAAATAAAGTGCTATAGTGGCAAGTCATTTGCTTAATAAGCAGGCTACTTAATTACACCATTAGAAGCACTAGGTGGTACATGTGATGCCCTGGACATATTTAGATGGGTGCTGCATTACTACTGCAGCAACATATTCCTGAATCTTAAGCCCCCCAACAAGAAACTCACAACCCCAAAGCACACCATGGGTAGGAAAGCATTTGTAGCTATAGTAATGCGGGCCTTACTTTGACAAATTTGGTATTTATAAGTAGCAACAATGTAAACCTTTTGCACAAGTGGTCATACATTTCACAAAAAAAGATAAAATGCAATGTATCCTGCTCAGACAAGTTTTCAGAGGGACATGGCTTACAGTTGCCAGGCAGGGTGGAACCCTTGGGAAAGGCTTATAACCAGGGTACCAAAATCAGCAGGAATCTAGTTAAAATGAAGCAATGTTGCACATTGGAAATCAGTAACAAATAAGGCTATATCTTTGAACACAGACTCAGTGTGACATACCGTCTCACTGAGGGCATGGCTAGTTCCATGCCCTCCCTTATCGCCTGCTGCTTAGCCAGAAACTTATGTTTAATATCCCTGATGACTGCCTGACCTGGGGGTCTAGGATTAGTATACAAGTCAGGGCAGCCTGGCCATTTCATTTGCTCCATAATGTATTTTAGCCAGGGAATACATAGGGACCCCTCATGGGTGGTACAGTCCACTACAACAAGCTGGCTCAAAGTGGTGGTTGGGCTAGACCAAATTCTCAACCAACGTATCAGGGGCGCAACAGCAATAAGGTCAGAGATGTACCCCCCCAGACTAGCTCTTCCAGGGGGGACAGCAAGGAGACCACACAGTCTTTGCTTAGTCCAGGTCCCCCAATCATCAAGCATCACCCCCAGTAAGGGAAAGTAGACACTTTTTAAAATTCTGGCCCCCTAGAAAAAAACTTGCACTGAGCAGCCTTTTAGTGCCTACCGTCATGGTGTGGGATTTTGAAAAATGAGTGGCTAAATCCAGTAAATCCATAAAATCAATAAAAACGTTTAAAGGTTGTTGGAGACCTACGGCATTCTTGGCAAACAACACTGCATCCTCTGCGTACAAAAGTGCATGGATCAGTTTGGACCCAGCTCTTGAGATATCTTAACTGCTGGATGAGAGGAGGTCTCCTAGCTTGTTGATGTAAAGTTTAAACTGCAGGGAGGCCAAAATGCTCCCCTGGCGGACCCCTCTCCTGACCCCCCAGGAGGCTGTCATACCACCATCCTTCTTAAGCCTCACAGCTTCGGTGGTGTTATTGTGGGCAGAATGTAGGAAGGCCACCAGATCTGGCTCCATACCCAGCTGCCCCAGAATCTGCCACAATTGTGATCAGTTTACACGGTCAAATGCCAATGTTAAATCCATAAAAGCCATATGCAGGGTGCCCCTCTTGGCTATTGTGTATTTCCCACCCACCAAGTGAAACTTTATACATTGGTCGAGCGTCCATCTGCCTTGCCTAAAAACATACTGTAAATCACTAATAATATTTAAATGATCTAGCCAGGATTATAAACGATTCAAAATCACCTTCCCCATGATTTTAGCAGCTGAGTCCAAGAGCGAAATGGGTAGTTAACAGGCGGGATCGTCCCTCGAGCCCTTTTTAAAATTCAGAATTGTGACAGCCTTGGCCCAAGAGGCAGAAAAACCACATGCACCAGCCGCATTAAAAACCTGTGCCAATATTCTAGCCCAGACCGGAAGGTCAACCTCATACATATCTGCTGGGACCCCATACAGGCCCAGTGCCTTTCCCCAGATATGGCCAGGATAGCTCTTTAGACCTAGTCTACTTAAAATGAAGTGGAGCAATAGCTAAACTGGTGTCCCATTGTATCTCAGTCCCTTCCAGATCATTGCCACTGTACATTCCTCCAAAGTGCTGAAACCATTGTTCTGGGGCTATAGTACAATCTGTACTGGTATTTACTATGTCAGAAAAAAGGGTCTGTTAACCACAGCCCAAAATGTATTACCATCTTAGGGTACACTTGCTTGTCCAAAATCCTCCCAGGCCTTTTCCCTGATGGATTTTTTCCTCTCTTGGATTGCATACTTATAAGCCCTCCTACAGATCCTAACCTTGATATCATCTCTCGGGTTTGTTTAATTGCCAACAATAGCTTCCTATGGGCATTAGAGCAGGTAAAGTCAAACCACCTGTCTTTGGGGCTCTTACCCCTGCACGGGAGGTTAAACTGGTGTTTATCTGCTTGGTTACTCTTCCAACAGCATCTAGAAGAACTCTATCCTGCACACTTATATCCATCAATGCTGAAATCTCTGTTACACACTCCACATACAGGTTATCCAGGAACCTTTCCGGTATCACCTTCTCCCACTTCGGCCTGGTTGATTGATCTTTAATACTGATGTCAGAGTTAGGAATACTCCAACTCTCTTCTTCATGTAAGCAGTACACTAGTTTGAGCATGAGGGGGTTATGAATGCTGTGACTGCTCAAGGGAATGCTCAATTTATTAACTGCTGAGATTATTGGTGCAGATAGCATTATAAAATCAATATTAATAGAGCTGCTCCAACCTATGTAAGTGGGAATAGGGGTATTCACTCCCATTTGCCCTAAATAGCACACATTGCTGGCTGAGAGAAATCCTTCTATGTGAATATCTGACTCTGTGTGCTCAAAGTGTGCGATTGGTGGTGAAATGTCCCCATGGTCCTTACTAGCAGTGCAGTTAAGGTGGAACCGGAGGATGATAAAGTCACGTAGAATTATAGTCTCATAAAAGGAGTGTTTCCCCTCCCAATAATGTTCTAGAAAACCCTCTAGAGCAACTAAGGGCCAGATGTAGGTAATCTCAATTTACCTATTCTTAAATACCGAATCATACCGATTCGGTATTTAAGAATAGGTAAATGGGATGTGGGTAATTTTTCGATACAAATTACCGAATTGGTAAGTTTTGGTAATTACCAATTCAGGATTTGCGATTCATTCCTATGGGCCTGGATAAACAATGACCATTGATAATGTTAGTGTTACACCAATTGACGACCTTATGAATAAGGTCCAATGTGCAATCCTTAGTACCCTGTGTAGTGAAGGAACTCCCAATAAAATAACAGCCAATGGAGCTGATTCGGGGGCAAGTCTATGATACGGTGACTGCCAGCTTGAGTCATAGCATAGTTATTTGAGGCAGATGCATCAGATAAACTCCCCTTTGGTAATGATACCCCTTGAGGCGGGGCCGCCTGCACCAAATGAAGCAGGTTGCTTGTCATGTAGTTCCTCGACATCTCAATTACTCCTTGGCATGGTTGCCCAATATTTTGTATTTCCTGAGATGTCTGATTTAGGCTACCAGTTGCTGCAGATGATCCCCGTGTGTCTTGTGCCCCTCTGGCAAACAGTTGCATGGTAGAGGCCTAGCAGGGCTAATAATCCTCCCCACGCGGGCTCCCTCTGGGGAATATCGTCAAACCTCACCCTAGACACTCCAGCTTTTGAAGTGTGGGCACTAAGAATCAATGAAGCATGGACTCCTGCCTAGGCAAGAATCAGTGAATAACATGTTCTGAGTCAATACTAGATGGGGATGTAGTATTTTTAGATGATGCGTTCCAAGGGGCTATTTTACAGCCGTCCTATTCCTCTTAATGGGGGGCCGTCCGGAACAGATTCATCTTCTACCATTGTCAGAAGTTTCTCAGCATTAAGGGTCACTATGGATGAGGTAGCAGAAGGTAATAAATTCAACTTGAGACTTGTCACTTCTGCCTAATTGTGATCCATTATAATGAGGTATGGATCCACTCTCTCCAAGGAAAGCCTTCTTTCAGTCAGGGGTATCTCCTTTGAGATAACATTGGCCACCCTGGTTAAAACTGATTCAATGGTCGCTGTAGTGTTACCCCCTTACCCTCCAGCTGTCGTTTTCCTTTTAACCATAATAAGTTAGTCAACAACAAGGTAGGATACAGTCACCATGTGTGGACTTAGGCTGCTGCACACAACTCCCAATCTGCATTTGTGTACACGGTCATCTTCGGAGAATGTCATTCACAGCAATTCTGCGTCTAGCTCCTCCGGCTGTAGTAGGGGCCGCAGAAAATAAAAAACATTTGCATTGCTCCTTTGCCTGGACATGTACATAAAGTTCCCGACACCTCGAGAGTTGTCAGACATCAAGGGGGAATTCTATGCTTTGGGTCGTATACCAAATGTCATTGCTTCGATTGATGGCACCCATGTTGCCTTGGTCCCACCGCATTCAAATGAGCAAACATATTATAACAGCAAGCATTACCACTCGATCAATGTCCATACTGTATGTTTGGCTGACTGGTTGATCTCCCATGTCTCTGCACTCTTCCATGGCTCAGCACATGATGCCTACACCTTGAGAAACCATATCATCCCCCATTCGATGTCTCAGCTGTAACATGACCGGGCCTGACATGTTGTTAGGTTAATGTGGGATGTTTATGTTATAGTGTGTATTAATTGCATGTCAAATAGTGCTCTGCTTTCTGACAAACTAAGTATTTTCTGTGTTCAATATAGGAGACTCTGGATGCCCCAACCAGCCTTGGTTGTTGACAACACTCCATAACCCAGTCAGCCCTGCAGAAGTGCGGTCTAATGAGGCCCATGGTAGGACCCGGCAAGTTGAGGAGCGAACATTGGCCTCCTGATGACAAGATTCCACTGTCTGGATCGGATGGGAGGAGCCCTCCTATTGAAGGTGTGCAGAATCATCACAGCTTGCTGCATGCTCCACAACCTGGCTATACGGAAGGAAATACCTCTCATACAGGATGACAGAGACCAGTAGCCGTCAGCGAGGGAGGATCCTAGACTGGGACATGATGACAGTGGTGATGATGATGATGGCATGGATTTAGGACAACAGCTCATGCACAACATTTTCACATGAGTTTAAGTATCCAATGAGAGGAGGTGTCTACCCCCAATTTGTTGTTATTGTGGTGCTGGTGGTCAATGTGTATGTATGCTTGTGAGTGTCTAAATATTATCTTGAGTTTTTTTGTAAGATGTTTTTTTAAATGGTCAGATTAACATGCACAGTGTTACTGTGAAGCTTAGCTAGTTTTCACTCTGTAAATCTTGTGCTTCAGATGACATAGGTTGCAAAATTGAACTACCTTAGTCCTGTGTTCCTGACTCTGATCTATGTTTCTCCTTATCAGGGTACTTTGCCATGTCAACTGCAGAGTTGTGACCTCACCAGACCCATGATGCTGTGACATACTCCAACATTGAACAGTTGTGGAAATCACTGGCACACACTTCCTTCTGAACTGAAGGTCATTTCTTTTTACCTGTGAGCATTTACTTACTGTGTGATGTGATTCGACTTTGGGTAAAGGCACAAGGTTGTATTAGGAGAATAAACCTGTGCTTCACATTGAGGTGTGCCTTGTCTGTTTTAACACATCCAAAGATTATTCTGAAACAAAACATATTCCAAGATGATCTGGTTTTCTGACAATGATTGTTGTTTGCGCTTGCAAATGGTGATATCTTTGTCAATAGTAGACTTAAATTGAATCAGTACCACGTACTATGAGTTGTGTGATGAACTGGTTGTGTCTATCTATCATGCTGTGACAGGTTACATTTACTCACAACCCAGTAGTTAAACTTTCACAAGTGTTTTCTTATACAATGTTTTTTGAAACTTTCCTCTTTGTGTTTTTATGTGTAATTTCAATCTGTACATTTGGGATTCAAAGTCACGACATGTGCAAGTATTTTGTGCATGACGTAATGATTACAATCCACAAAAGCGGAATTTCTCAACAAAATATAAAAAACAAAGGGGCATATTCTCAAGAACGTGTGATAACCATCGCAAAAGTTACTTAATGCAACCTCCAACTTCGGAGTCTATCGCGGGAAACTTAAGCCGCGTTAATCAAGTATTCACAATACGGTGGTATCATGCGATAGTCACCAGATAATGTGTCAAAGGAGCACGTTAAAATCAACGCCAGGCCGCAAAAATGCAAAAAAAAACTGCGATGAGGCCACGTGTGATACAAAAAGCAGCGAAAACCATCAACAGTCCTGCAAATCTCATGCGTCTGGCGGGAAAATACACTATAAGAGCTACAGAAACAACACACCAGAAACAATCCAAAGTGCATAGCAGCATGGATGCACCCTGACCGAGCACAGAGGCCAACGCAAACCCCACAACCCCCCACAGACCACCAGCAAGTAACAACGGGGTAGGGGAAGGCCAAGGAGAAGAAGGAGAGGAAGACAGGGTGCAGTCCACAGCAAAACCAGATCTGCTTCGCAGAGGTGACAGAACACTACCATCAACTGACCTATAAGTACACCACCGGCAATGCATACGGAGTGTCGAGGAGGCCAATGGAGGAGGCCAAAAGGTGCTGGCATGATGTGATAATCTGAACCAGGCACAAACCCGCTGCCAACAGGAAAGCAGCAATAGTGATAGGAGGTTGGAGTCCTGCGCCTCAGGAGGAGCTGGAGGAAATGTAGGCCACAGTCATCAGTGTGGTGACGGTACAAGGAGTAGTGAGCACGGACACAGCTCAAGAGAACCTGACACAACATCAACAGGGTGAGTAACGACCAGGGACTGAGGGTACAGGGGGAGATAGGCACAATGACACACATGTACAACGATGTGTAGCACACTGCACACCCACAATGACCCTGGATCATGTCCCTGATCCCCGTGGCACACTCCAGCACACATACATAGCAAAAACAGCACACCCACATGGACGACAATGTGGTACAATGCGCAAACCTGACACTGCATAACAGAGGACACAACTGGCTCCGCACACACACAGAAACATGCCTGCTACATCTGACAGGGTGGGAAACTGTGAAATGGAAATGTACGCGTACAACCTCACATCAGTAATGGAGTCCAAATGTACACGGTCCTGCATCTAAATCCTGCACCTCCCAAACACTCACAATGTACATTGTCATACAGTCTGAATGTAAGCAAGAACAATGCGCAAGCATACATGTCAACACAATGTCAACATGCACCTCCTCTTCATATTGCAGAGGGACACACAACACCTCCAGCAGAGCAGAGAAGACCATACATCAGTGATGCCGGAGAGGACCACCACACCTTCAACACCAACACCCTACAACAGCCCATTCACATCCCACGCAACCCACCACCAGGACCAGGGAAGCCAAGCTACTTAGAGGAGAACATAGATCGTGCAACAGACCACCCAGCATGAAGCACCCGCAAGCACAGCTGGCTCACAACACTTCACCGACCCACACATGCCACCCCAATGTCAGGTTTCAGAACCCCAAAATAAGGTGACGACAAAATTGAGTGGGTGACGACAAAGCAACCACGCAACCCACCACCAGGACCAGGGAAGCCAAGCTACTTAGAGGAGAACATAGATCCTGCAACAGACCACCCAGCATGAAGCACCCGCAAGCACAGCTGGCTCACAACACTTCACCGACCCACACATGCCACCCCAATGTCAGGTTTCAGAACGCCAAAATAAGGTGACGACAAAATTGAGTGGGTGACGACAAAGCAACATGTCCAAGCTCAAACCCGCTGCCTGCAGTGACATGTCTGCATCCGCTGTACACAGCACAATGTAATGTCGTTGGGCCCAGGGCCCTCATGCATACAACAAGACCACAGGGACACACACAGATATTATGTTAAACAGGCTACGGGCACGTGCACCAGACCCCTTTATTGGCAGGGCCACATGTACAGTGATGCCTGTGCTGAATGTGTGTAAGGTGAGTGGAAGCCAGCCTGCAAGGAGTGTTTGGTGCTGGCAACAACTTGAACAGTGGACACCAGCATGGCATGATGCAGAGGGCAGAACCAATCCGAAAGCAGATAATGGAGGAGTGGAGTGCCACAGCCTCGTTGCCACCACCAATTCGTTATCAGCTATATGAAGATGAAAACTACTCCCTAGTCCATAGACACAGACGCCACCAATGTTCGACCAGAGAGTGTCCATGAATGTAGGGGAACAGACTTAGGGCCGTACGTATCAAAAAAGAGTTTTGCGATTTTCAAATTACGATTTTTAGCGAACGCAATTGGAGAATCGCAAATTGAAATGTATGTAGGATTTGCTAAACATTTTTAAATTCCTACATAATCCTTATTTGCGAATCGCAAATTGAGATTCGCAAATAAGGAATACCTTCCCATTCATTCCTATGGGCTAAGAGGCCCATAGGAATGAATGGGAAGACATTCTCAATTTGCGATTACCAATTAGAGAATAGCAAATTGAGAATGTATTTTCAGGGTTCCAAGGGTGCCAAAACGACACCCTGTTAGACCCCTGAAGTATGCTTGTGTGCCTATTTTGCGGACATACATGCCCTAAGGCATGTATGTGCGACATATGGCACTTTTAAAAAAACAAAAAAGTGCTTTTTGAAAGAAAAACGCAAATTACCACCAACTTCAAGTTGGTGGTAATTTGCAATTCCTTAAGGCCAAATAACAAATGTCTGGTGCTTCTAGAATTGCATTTAATGAATCGCATTTTGCAATTCTTTAATTGCTTTCGCAAAATAGAGAATCGCAAATTTAGCAATTCTCTATTTTGCGATGGCCTTCTGGGATGATACATCCCAAAATGCTTTTTCCAATTTGCAAATGAGCCGATTCTGAAAATACATATGGCCCTTTGTGGCACCGGGGCTGAGAGGGGATGACGTCTGCGATGATGCCGGTACACTGATATGAACTCCGCCATTGCCAAATCAAGACTCTGTGACCTACTGGACTGCAGTGGAGCCTGGAGGCAGCGGTCAGCAGTGGCACACAGCCATGTGTCATTGGCTCGCAATGCATAAAGTTAGTGACACCAGGGCAGTTGTCTGTAGTGTTAGATCACCTCCGTAACGATGATCCTTTTTTCCCCCCAAATGAAACGAGTCATCCCCTTACGCCGCTCCTTGCGTGCAATGATAGGTACTCTGCCTTTGAATAATCGATGTTCAGTTCCAATTCTGTGACTTACTCGAGCGCAGCGTAGGCCGAGAGCAGTAGTCCGCGTGGGCCCACAGAATCTTGCGGCTGTGATGTAACACTAAGACCTGTTGGCACCACATCGAAGGGTTTATAGTGACATACACTCAGCCATGATTCATGTGCTCTGCCATGGTGTAGTCAAGACTCAGTTCCAAAAGTGCAACCTAGTTGGCCACAGTGTCGGCCAAAAGCAGCTGTCAGTGCAGGCCAACCGCTGTCCAGCCATCTCCTCCTGGATCTCTCACACACGACGTTGAATTGGCTTTCATATTAGATTTGTGGCTGACAGGTAGTGGGCCCAGAGCTGAGCGGGTGTATTACCGGCGACAATGCTATGTCCTACCTGTGACGGACTGCATTGGATTGGTGTGAGGCCTGCAGGACCACAGTGCAGGCCGAAGGCCGGAGTAAGCAAGGGCCCACAAACACGTTTGATGGAAGTCATATGCACAGACTTGGTTGCACCACATCGGAGGGACTATAGGGACCTAACCTCTGCCTTAAATAATGTACTCTGCCATGGTGTAATCAAGACTCAGTTCCAAATGCGTGTCCTGCTTGTCCGCTGTGTATGCTGGTGGAGTACGTCAACAGGTAAGGAGTTCAGCGGGCCTGTGTGGCCGAGGCCGCGATGGTCCGAGGAGTCTGCCAAGATCGGGGGCCTTAGGCTTGGAGCTTGCACTGGCACGTGGTGGGCCCTCTTTGACACACGCCAGTGTCTGCAGGTGGGCATGGAGGCCTGTGTGCACAGGGGCAGGCAGGAGGCGCACCAGTTCGCTGGCAACTCCGCTCACGGCGTCAGACTCATGGAGGGCTGAGGGGCGCCACCCTGGCAGAGACATTGGCCATTCCGGAATAGGACCACGCCCAGAGTTATGTGTTTTTTATTCACACCCTACACTGGCCAGCATACTCCGGGTTAGCCCACTCTGCTCATGCTTATGAGGGGGGTGTAACTAGCTACATTTCTGCGAGCTTCCCCACTGGCTGGGTGACATGGTTGCGTCCACTGTCCACTACACTCCGAACACCAGCGGTTTATGTCGACATGGATATCTGTGTGGTCTGCATACTGCAGTCTGTTGAGCACATCCACGCCACACCTGGCATTGTGTGCAGTCTCATTCATGGGTCACTCGCCTCCTTTGCACATGACTGGTCCCCACCTCTTCCAATATTCTGCTATTGTGTGGCCCAGGTGCCATGCCGTTGATGTGTAATGTACATAAATGGCCCAGATTTCCACAGTGAGTTGTGCTGTTGTGTCTGGTGGGTGTGCATGCTGTATGTGAGCTTGTGATGTGTGCATTTCCTGTGTTGTGTGTTGCATGATTGTAGAGTTGAGGTATGGGGTGTGTGCATTTGGTATTGGCCAACGAGCAGTGCATTTCCGTAGGTGCCATCCTGGTGGTGCAGGTTGATGATAGACTGTCGGAAGGAGTAGGAATCATGCACACTGCCTGGGTGGTTTGCGGTGGTGTTGGCGGAGATTCCCAGGTGGTCCACTATTGCCTGGACATTGGTGGGATATGTGCGCTTTCTGTTGTGATTATTGTGTGCAGTGTTGCCAGGGGGGCACAAGTAGGACATGTGTCCAGTCAATTGCCCCCTGACATGTTTGGGAAGCCAGCTATGGCATATATGCCTTGCTTGGTCGCCAGCTGTTCATTCACAGTGTGTGGGAAGTATAGATAGTGGAATTCCAAGCTGATAGTGTCATCTGTGACAGTTGTGGGGAACTTGGATTGCCCTGGCTGTGTGACTTCTCCATCTCAGGCGAATGTTAGTTGAAGGGTTCCCGAGGCCAGCACCTGCAACCCAGCCAGCAGCTTTGTCTGAGGTGGGATGTTGGTTGTCCGCTGTGTTGGTATCATCAGCCTGTGGGCAATGGTGGTCAGGATGTGGAGGAGGGTTGTCCCTTTGGGCATGTAGTGAGCAATGACATTCTCTGGTGTTGGGTCTGTGAGTTTGGTGCATTTTCTGAGGGTCGCTGTCTTTGTGTGTGCTGCCTCAGTGTTGTTCCGGTGGCAGTGGGTGTCCGGCAGGGTGGTCCTGGGGGTGGTGGCGGTGGGTGTTGTAGCCCGCTTGGTTGTCCGGCCCGCATGACCAGCGGCTCCATATCATCTGTTCTTCAGGATTGGCTGTGGGCTTGGCTCCCTTTTGTGGTGCAGGCTGCCGTCCGACTTTGCACCAGGTCAGAGCAGGTGTTAATTTCCTGCTGCTAACGCGTCTTTTTGCCTATTTTGGGATCTTACCACCAATCTGGCTGGTCTTTGAAATGTTGCAGAGTGGTGTTGTAACGGCTTTTTGCTTGGGAATGCCTACTTTGCATCTCATTAGCAATAGTTGCGGGGATCATCTGTGCCGATGTTTTTTGCAGTTGCTATCATGGGTAATCTGGTGCTATGGGCTGTTAGCACCGGCTTGTGAATGTGGTGAAAAATGTATCGCAACTTTGGCTGCGATAAACTGCTGTTAACTCGGCGATAGATCCTTGAGAATATGCCGCAAAGTGCAACGAGGAGTTGGTAGTGTTTGTAGATGAAGTGTTCAAAAGTAAATCCACAGTTATTTGAATCCAAAGTCCAACTTAGACCCTGCATCCAATGTTGAACAGTTTAATGATAGTCAACAAAGTGAACCCTTGGCAGACAATGGAGGATATCAGGAGCAGTTTGTCACTTCCTGGGGGTGATGCATTGCCATCTGTCTCTTAAGGATTCTTCTTTGTACCACCGTTCCTACGTTTTTCGGGGGGACCCTCAGGTGCAGGCAGCAGTGGTGCGGTGGGGCTATCCAAGAGAGTACACATTCCTCTCTGTGGCTTGTGCAGATATAGATGCACTGGATGTTGTGGGCACACAGGGAGGTGTGGACATGTTGTTAGCAATCTGGCAGATGCAGGTGACAATCTCGCTGTGCTCCACAGTCATGTCATCAATTTTCTTCATGAACATGTACAGTTTTTCATTTTGGGCTGCCTACTGCTGTTCAATGGTCCTGAGGATCCCAACGACCTGGCTAAAATTTCCTTGGCAACCATTTTAGGCATGGAGGATTCTGGAGAGGTTGGGATGCACCTTATCAGCAGCACCAGCTGCATGATGGCTGGAGAACCGGGCCTTATGGGCCGGGCGGCACAGGGCACGCCTAAAATCTCTGGGTTCACCTGCCCTGTCAGACAGAGACACAAGACACTCTGTTGGGCGTAGAAAATCAGATTTATTAGCTGCAGCCAAGCACAGTTGTCCAAGAAGTACAACAAAGGTAAGTTCTTAGGAGATTGCCACTTAATTCCGTAGCGCACAATCTTTTATAGTACGTACATTTACAATACCCACTCCCAAAACATACGAAACAGACGAATAGGAATAGTTCAAAAACAAGTTATTGAATGTCCAAAACACGCCCTCCTTTCAGACCCAGTGTGCTCTCCTCCCCTCAAGTTAATCAACACTAGTGCCCGTAATTCAATTTACAGGTGGTAGAACATGTTTGTATGCTTCAAAGGATAGTTTATGTAACAAGAGAATACACGAAGAGAATAGCGAAGGCCAGTCAAATAAGACAAAGCCAGGAAGAATGGTGGGACCCAAACAGTGGAGTAAAGCAAGGATTAATCAGTCTAGACATGGATTTAACAAACTCGGCCAGGCCCTGACATCGGTTTGGTAATCAAGGACAAGGGTTACTTTTTAACAGAAGAGACACGTAGCAGCTGAAAGAGCAAAAACACTGCATTCGCCGTGCTGCCTGAGTGAGGCAACAAAAAATGGCGGCTAAACACAAAATGGTGGCTAGATACGAAGCGGAGTCGAAAACCACGGAACCTCAGACCCTCCTTTTGCCATACTCAGGCAAAGCACAAAGGACTCATGTTAGTCTGAGTCGATGTCAATGGTCATGAGGTCATTGAGTTGTTGCTGTAACATCATTCTAATATTCTCTGTTTTCTGTGACACCGGCTTTGGAACGCATACAGTGGCACAAAGTCCACAGATGGCTGGGCCACACTGTAAACAGACGCAACAAGAAAAGATGATCGCTAGAATCATTCCAAGAAAAGTTAACACTTTCCATCCCAATGTGGACAGTATTCCCCAAAACCATCCCATCACAGACCAATCTCCAGTGTCCTGATGAATGGACTCGGAAATGACATGTAGCTTAGAAATGGCTTGGTATACGGTAGGGGCATTATCAGGAACGTAAACACAGCAACTAGACCCAATTAATTTACAGACTCCTCCGCTATCTGCAAGGATAATATCTAAAACCATTCGGTTTTGTAAAGTCATAAGACGATCCGCCTGAAGTTTAGCCGTCAAATTATTCAATGCTCCACAAGTCACATTTATGGTAGCATCGACCACACGGACTAGACGTCTGATGTTTCTGCTATTAACTATTGGACCCCAAAAGGGAAGAAACCCTTTCAGAAAACCTCCTCCCTCTTGTCCAGCTGTTTCTTCAGAATCAATAACCCCTCTACCATATCTCTTTCTATGATGATCTGCAGGAGCAGTATATGTCGGAGGAAGAAGAAAAGCTATATAACATGTTCCCGAGAAATAGGTGGGAAGCCATGTATAGGCTCTATCGTGGCAAATAAAATATGTACCTTGGGATGGTACTAACGGTGAAGAAACCAAGGGTGTATAAACGTATGTATGGGAACAATTACTCTTTTCCTGTCTGATCTTAGTGTTCTGGCCATTTATTTGCAAACACAAATTGCCTTTATGAGGTATGGTCTAAATCAGTGAAGATCTTATCTGTTTAACCTTATCAGTGGGGCTACTAATATAACGGGTCACATTCCACCCATCATATGCTCTTTTCTCATCCATGGGAATCTTACTAATGTCAGCAATTTTTGCCATAGTCACTATTCCCTTTATCAAAGGACTGTGACTGAAATCTACTCCACCATTGTATGACCCACCAGGAGGATATCGGAGTTGATTCTGGTATGCATTAGAAAACATAGCCAGGTAAGCCCAAGCGGAACCTTCATATGAAAATGGGAGAACTAAGTACGGCATCCCTCTCTCTGTATTATGGGGCATGAGCCCACAGACCCAACAATCAGTAGTATTGCCTACAAATTGATGCTGATGTAACAACTGGATACATGAATTGTTGAGATATTCCGTTCTCCTCATCTCTTCATGGTCTGGGAGTGCATAGAATTTGTGCGGAGAAATAGTAGAAGAGGAAATCAAAGAGACAGAAGTAGGAGCAGGTATTGGCTGCATAAAGTGGACAATCCATCCTTCACATGCTAATAAACTACATTAACATAATAGAATGCATAATGCTACGCCACAACGATTAAACAGTAACTTCTTATAATGGTTTCTTTTTAATCATCCTAATATCACCCCCTTCCACTTTGTTATCCATTACTCTAAAGGCGTTGCTCACGATAATCTTCCTTGATCACTTGGCTGTGATTGTTAGCCGTCCTATGACACTGCAAGTCCTGTTGACCTAGTCACTATTCAGGTCACAGCCTAAGACGCCTACCATGACCCTGCAACTTGATGGATAGTGGAAAAGGAATGTCTTTTAATAAACAGCAAAATTACAAAACACAATATGTAATTGTCCTTGGTCAACCTTGGTCTCAGGTTGTACCGTGTCTTGCCAGGTATCGTTTGGTCCCGGAACAAAATCTCTGGGTCTGATGTGTTCAGTCGCAGGTGTGGTGGTACAGCTTCCTGTAACACGTCGTCGTCTTCTTTTTCAGAATTTGTCCAGTCCAGGCGTGCACTACTGAATGGTATATATCTGGCTACTTTCTCAATTTTGTCATCACCTACACCTTCTCAGACCCACTGGTCATAAGGTAAGGGCAACGGTACCTTTTTACAGTGCACGCTGTGGACCCATTTTTTTCCCCCACGACTTTCACAGCTGTACGAGTAGTTAACAACACCTGTCGCGGCGGCCCCCAACGAGGTTCCAGATTCTTTTTCCTCTGGAAGACCCAGTCCCCAGGTTGAATGGAGTGTCCTGGATCTGAGGAGGCCTCTGGCAAAGCGTTTTGGACCTGTTGACGAATAACACGTAATTTAGTAGTGAGGTCATGCAGATAATCAACCAACAATGGATATGAAACATCAGAGTATATCTTGGGTCGAGGGACTCCCCAAACATTAGCTGGGCGTCCAAAAACAATTTCATATGGGCTAAGCCCTAAACGAGAATGGACTGTTGTTCTTGTTCAGAGAAGTGCCAAGGGCAAGGCATCAGGCCAGGAAAGACCTGTGCTGGCCTGAATCTTCGCCAATTTGAGCTTGAGAGTGCCATTATAACATTCTACCAAACCCGCTGACTGAGGATGATTTGCCGCATGGAATTTCTGTCTAATACTAAGACCCACACACACCTACTGCATAATTTGGCCTACGAATTCACTCCCATTGTCACTCCAGACAATGCGCGGCAAGCCAAACCTCGGGAAGAATTCCTTCAAAAGGACTTTGGCAGTGAACAAAGCAGTATTTTCCTTTAGGGGATAGGCCTCTATCCATCTGGAAAAGGCACAAACCACCACCAGAACATACTTGAGATTATTGAAACGTTCCATGTGAATGTAATCTATTTGCAATACCTCAAAAGGGTACGTAGGGGGAGCAAAATGACCTGCCGGAGTTGGTGTTCCCTTTCCTGGATTGTGCATCAAACAGACAATACAATGCTTCACCACATTTTCTGCATATTTAGGAATACCTTCATTCTGCCATACTGGAGCCAGAAGTTTACATATACCCCTCGCATTGTTATGGGCTGGTCCATGCGCCATAGTAACTACAGGTAGTACATACGCGTCTGGTAACAACCATCGCTGGTGCTCTGATAATTCCGTCCAACATCCTGTCGTGTCCAACATTCCCGTACTCTCTCTCCACTTACTCAATTCTTTCTCAGTTGCTTCCTTCTGGATCATTTTCACACTTTCTACTGTGTCGTCACACATACCTCCTTCTGCGACCCATCTTGCAGGGCCTGCAACATACATGTGACTTTTAACATCTTTCGCTGTTTCTCTCACTACTTCATCCGCAAATGCATTCCCTCGACCCACATCATCAGTAATCCTTTTATGTGCACTGCACTTCACAATCGCTACTAGAGCAGGCAAGGCAAGTGATTCAAGAAGGTCAGTTACCAACTGACCATGCTGTATTTTAATGCCGTTGGAGGTATAGAATCCTCTTTCCTTCCACAAACGGCCGAAACTATGAGCAACGCCAAAGGCGTATTGGCGATCTGTATAAACGGTCACTCTCTTTCCTTCGCCAACACACATGCTCTCGTTAATGCAATTAACTCTGCAGCTTGCACTGAATTCCGTGAAATGCGTGCAGTTTCTACTACGGTATGCAAAGTAGTAACAGCATAAACTGCTGTCGTCTCGCCATTAGGAAGCTTAAAACAAGACCCGTCTACCTACAGGATCCCATCTGGATCCACAAGCGGTGTCTTTTAAATCAATTCGGCCTTTAGTTTCTTCTTCTGTACGAAGAAAACAATCATGTTGGTCTTGTACATTTTTCTCATCCAGAACAGGTAACAATGTTGCTGGATTCAAAACATTACATCTCTTGATATGTATGTGACTAGCTAAAAGCTTCAACTCATATCCAGACAAACGAGCACTCGTTAAATGTTGCATCTTAGTTCTGTTCAAAAGGGTATCCACTGCATGTGGCATCATAACATTAAGAGTGTGATCCAACACCAATCCAGCAGATTGACGAATGGAGATCGCTGCTGCTTCTGTTGCTCTGAGACAACTAGGTAATGCCTTGGCTACTGGATCCAATGTAGCCGAAAAATAGGCACATGGCCTTTGTTTGTCTCCAAATTGTTGTGTCAGGACTGACAATGCACAACCTTCTCTTTCATGAACAGAGTGTGAAAGGCTTACTGTAATCTGGAGTACCCAACACAGGAGCGGAACACAAAGCAGTGCGTAAATCGAAAAAACTCTTCTGACATTCATCAGTCCAAGGAAGAGGTTGGGGTGTATCTTTCAGGGTAAGTGCCAACAAAGGTTTGGCCAACAAGGAAAAATTTGGGATCCATTGTCTACAATAAGAGGTAATGCCTAAGAAAGCACGCACCTCTCTTTGTGTAGATGGTACAGACATACGTGCAATTGCATAGATACATTCTGGGGTCAATCGCCTTCCCTCCTTCGACAAGAGATGACCTAAATAGGTAACCTGTGGGCGACAATATTGTAACTTGGAAGGTGACACCTTATGGTGTAAATCAGACTAATGTTGCAGAAGTAACACAGTCGAATTTTTACAGACATCTTCTGAATCGGCAGCTACTAACAAATCGTCCACGTACTGGATAAGAGTAGCACCTGGAGGCAAAGAAAAAGTGTCCAGCTGAGATTCCAAAGCCTGACTATAGATGGAGGGACTCTCACAATAGCCTTGAGGTGCACGTTTAAATCGGAAGCTTCGGCCTCCGAGGGAGAAGACAAAGAGATCCCTACTCTCCTCAGCAATCGGAATGCTAAAGAAAGCATTTTTGAGATCAATAACCGAAAACCAAGCTGCCAAAGCAGGAATCATAGTGAGCAGAGCAGTAATATCTGGAACAACAGAAAACTGAGGGACAACAATTTTGTTGACCTCTCGGAGATCAATCACTAAACGATACACAGGTGGCTGAGAAGGATCAGTACGTTTAAGGACAGGCAGAACAGGACTATTGCAAACATTTCCTCTAGTCTCTTCAACCACACCCTTCTGAACTAAATCGTAAACAATGGCCAACAAAGCTCTTTCGCCATCATTAGAGATCTTGTATTGAGGAATATGAGGCAACTTAACATCAGGCTTAACAGTAATCACATAAGGCGGAATTTGGAGTAAACCAACATCATTCGGACCCGTAGCCCAAAGCGTAGCAGGAAGTGAACGCAATTCGAATGGAAGTTGGTCTTTAGATACATACATCGGAGAAGTTAATTTATCACCCAAAGTAAGATGTACACCAGAGGGGGAACAATACAATGTGGCATGCAAACACTTCAATAAATCCAAACCCAACAGATTTTCTCCGCAACCAGTCGTCAAAAGAAGCTTCTAAATCATACGGACCAATGGAAATAGGCAAAGGACAGGAAACAGGGTTACTAACTGGGGCGCCAGAGAATCCTACGGAAACATTTGTTAAGCCAGAGAAAGGTGCCCCAGGGAGTTTGGAATGCATAATAGAACTTCTCATTGCACCAGTATCCAAAATAAATGGTTCTGTAACACCCAATGCTACAACATCAACATAAGGTCCATTCTCATCCACTGGAACTGATACGACTCCCTTGCTTTGTCTATGGCTGTCCTAGCTAGTGTAAAAATCGGGACTTTCACTCTCTGCACAATAATCGTCATTATAATATTGCGCAGACTGAGGATTCTGTTGATCAAAATAATTCATAGTGTTCTGCGGGGGTAAGGGACGTTGTCTTTGAGACAACGCACCTCGCCCTCTACCCCTTTGGTGCTGACTGAAAACCACCACGACCTCGTGGCACGGATTGTCCACCAGTGCGCTGTAGTAAAACAGGACAATTAACCTTAAAATGACCTTCCTCTTTGCAATAGCCGCATTGATTAGGACCCAACGGAGGTAGCTGAACAAAAGGTACAGGTTTTTGTAACAATGTCTGAAACTGTGGAGGCTGTTGCGATTGGGACTGACCAGAACGAGGGGGATAAGCCTCTTGCAAAAGAATCTTCATTTTTAATTCTTTAGTCTTTTTCTCCACTTTTACCTTTCCTTCCTTATCCCTATTCTCAAAATACTGAGCAGTAGCTAATATCTGTGCAGTAGAGGAAACGGCCCATGAACTCTCTGATTGTTTCTATTTATGCGATAATTCTGGAAGTAGATTAAAGACAAATTTATCCACGAATAATCGCTGTCCACCTTCAGTACTCATAACTTGACCACTATGGTCGATGAAAGTTTCTTCGAAACGAGTAAAGAAATCAGAGACACTTTCATCCGTCTTTTGTTTACACGCCGCTAACTTATCCCAGCTAAAGCGTACAGCAGGCATCATCGTTTTCATAAGAGCTATTATTCTACCAGGTAATTCTGTGATTAAATCATCGGGCTTAGCACCACCTATTTGTCCTGCATCTGCGGCTGTTATAGCAGCCCAATTACCACCTAAAGCTTGATCATGGTCTTCCCTACGAATCTTAGCCCATAATGCTTGCGGGACTACATTTCCCATCAACAAATCAATATCTGCCAAATTCATGATACACGCATCAACATTCTGGGACAACTCTTTATAATACCCAGCAGGATTCTTACGAGGGTCCGGTAAAGACTGTTTAAGCGCCAAGACTTCCGATCTCTTCCAAGGTTCATGTACCCATATACGCTGGAAATGAGCTGGAATAGCCGGATTAACACCTGCTTGAGGAACTGCATCTCTCCATATTGGAGGAACTTCTCGCATAGGATATTGTGTCATTTTACGATGAACCACAGGATCAGGTTCAAGAAAAGCTTGAGAGGAAAAGGAAGACCGGAAATTAACAAGTTTTTGAACAGCATGCTCTACATCAGAACCTACAATAAGTCCCTTATCAAATTGATCCTGTATCTCGAACAAACCCTGAGGAGGTACATCCAAATCCATATCTCCCCACCCTTTGATAAGAGTATTACACATAACATTAAAGACGTACCTCTGTGTAGGCACATTCCATTGAAGAAAGGTGTCTAAAATATCGCGCACGCTATACTGCAGACCACTCATGATCCAATTACGAGCAAGAGAATCTAGCTTAATCTGCTCTTCAGAGTCCGGAATTTGACTACGAGATTGCCTGCGAGACGAGGCAGGAGAAAAATTAAGAGGCCCAAGAAAAGGTGACAAAAGACCAGAAACAGTGTTAACTAATCGTTGACGGGCTGTAGGGGAATCCGACACTAGAACAGGAGACAACGTATTCTGTAAGATAGGAGAAGAGCTAGTAGCAAAAGAAACTGAAGGTGAGGGAGACTGAGGCACAGACGATTGGGGTACAGAAGTCGGTAGCAAAGGAGGTGGAATTACTGGAAGAGGCAATTGTGCAAGAACTGGAATAACTGGGTTAGCAACAGGTTGTAATGGGGGTGCATTAGCACCTAATACATAAGGTGGCGGTAATCTCAATAGATGGGACATGAAAGGATCTTCGTCAAGATCCTTACTCTTTGGGGAAGTAGGCAACACAGGATAACATCTATCTATTGCCGTGCAATGCTGTCTTTCTGAAACTTCAATCATCTGATCAGTCTCATCATTTTCAAACTTCATTTGCTTAATTTCTTACTGTTTGTCTTCCTTACACCAGAGGTGGAAAGAGTCAAACATTTTTCTTTTAAACAAAATCGCTTCCAAATTATTTAATATATCAGCCTCAAAACTGCCATTTTGTGGCCACTGTAGGACACCATCTTTCTTTGTGTATCGGATCCATGTTTCATTGAAAATAATAGGACCAAGACCATGTTTTGAATAGAGGTCGTAAGTGGGAGTTCCTACCGGATGAATCGGACAAAAATCCTCTAGCCGGGAATCCCTAGAACAACCAAAACAACAGAATTTCTTAAACTTACTAAATCCAGGCATTTCGTAACAAACTGGATTTTTACAAACGTCAAGGCGTTTAAGACAATATGGTCACAGCACAAACGTACTTACCCCTCGGCTTCGATAAGCGCACTGATCGAATACCAAAAACCAAAACAAAGAGTGGGCGCTACCCACATACTTAACTAAATGTTTTCTGACGCCAACAGTTGTCCGTCTAACATCTCGCGATACCAATCATCACCAGAGGGCCAAGGCAGGGCGACAGTCAGGGCAGCAGTCGTCAGCAGCCGTCGGAAAGGGGTAGCCACGCTGTAAAAGACTATCGGTCCACTTCGACATACAGGGGTCGCTCTCGTGGTTTGCGAATCCTCCAGAATTTTCTTGCGAAGCTCCTCACGACCCTCGGGCTGAACCACTACCACTGAAGTCGCCCACACGTTGGGCGCCAGTTGGAGAACCGGGCCTTATGGGCCGGGCGGCGCAGGGCACGCCTAAAATCTCCGGGTTCACCTGCCTTGTCAGACAGAGACACGAGACACTCTGTTGGGTGTAGAAAATCAGATTTATCAGCTGCAGCCAAGCACAGTTATCCAAGAAGTACAACAAAGGTAAGTACTTAGGAGACTGTCACTTAATTCCGTGGCACACAATCTTTTATAGTATGTACATTTACAATACCCACTCCCAAAACATACAAAACTGACGAATAGGAATAGTTCGAAAAAAAGTTATCGAATGTCCAAAACACGCCCTCCTTTCAGACCCCGTGTGCTCTCCTCCCCTCAAGTTAATCAACACTAGTGTCCGTTATTCAATTTGCAAGTGGTAGAACATGTTTGTATGCCTCAAAGGATAGTTTATGTAACAAGAGAATACACGAAGAGAATAGCGAAGGCCAGTCAAATAAGATAAAGTCAGGAAGAATGGTGGGACCCAAACAGTGGAGTAAAGCAAGGATTAATCAGTCTAGACATGGATTTAACAAACTCGGCCAGGCCTGACATCGGTTTGGTAATCAAGGACAAGGGTTACTTTTTAGCAGAAGAGACAGGTAGCAGCTGAAAGAGCAAAAACACCACGTTCGCCGTGCTGCCTGAGTGAGGCAACACAAAATGGCGGCTGAACACAAAATGGCGGCTAGATACGAAGCGGAGTCGAAAACCACGGAACCTCATGGCCCAGGTCCCCACAGCCCCTTCCACCACCCCCACCCACCCTAGCAGGACCAGTTGTTGGTGGAACAATCAACACTAAGCCTCCTTCCTCATTGACAGTGATGTTGTTGTCTGCCAAATCCAGAGTGCCCTGTGTTGCTGTGATTTCAGTGATGGCTCGGAATACTGTGTTCATGAGGGGAGGGTCAGCTGGGTGTTGTGAGCTGAGGAGGGGGTAGTAGCAGGCGATCCTGCAGTAGCCGCTCCTGGTGCTGTGGGCCGAACCAAACCTGATGTGCCAGGTTATTCCTAGTCATTCATTGATGGTTGAGAGACATCTACACCGGAGAGCTTCAGGTTAACCAGAGTCTGGGACCGCCTGCCCTGGTTGCTTCCAGTAGTGTTCCCAGCTCACCCTGTGGGTACAGCAATGACACAATGATTAATGTGAATGTCCACTGTCCCTCAAATCATACCCATTACATAGGCTACTGAACCTAATGATGAGTTTATGTAGGTAGACTGGCCTCCTTCATCCAATATACTGGCCTGTTTTTTGAGTGCAATATATTTCAGACAAGATGGATTGATGGACACGCCCACCTATGTGCATAAATGGACATGCTGTGTTTAGTTGACCTTATATGTCCAAAGACACTGAATGGTGTGTGACGCCCTGTGAATGACACAGGTGCGTTGGCGTTGTCCACATCTTTACGTTCACCGTAACATATGTACTCTTTCTCCCCCAATGTAGGTACTGGGCTTAGGGCATGTCTTTAGCAGCCACATTGGTGTGGCTGCCTACACACTCATTTGTTATTCTTCCCGGATATTTTTGGGAATAATGTGAGTGAGGTGCTTCATGGTCTCATCTCATTATACACATTTGAATAGTTATGAGTAACAAAATGTGTGACTGCTTAGCTTTGTGCCTACACAGATCATGTATTTTGTACATTGACTCCTTACTCAGTTGAGTTCACAAACTCTGCTTTCTGCCATTTTGTGGCAAAGAACTTTGATCAACTGAGGTGTGTTTGCTTGTGCTCTGATTGTGAAACGTACACCCCTCCTCCCACCCAGCCTCAACAGGCCAACAGGAAGAGTGTTGTCCAGAGAATTTTTGTACGTGCACTTGCAAGATATTTGTCGCTGGTGTTTGTAGCCCAGAGGCAAATGTAGTTGTGATAGATTCAGACATCAGTACCTAGTGTCTGTTATCTTTCTAGTACACATCCCCTCACTGTCAGGTAGCTGTGGGCCCAGATGAGCTGTTTGGTTTGTGTGGCCATCAGGCTTTGACCTACATACACCTTCCCACCCAGTGCAAACAGCTCAACAGGATTTAGGCTTACCTCACAGTGTACCAGAATGTACCTGCAGGATGGGCACTGGTGTCTGACTTTATAACACCTAAATCAGAATCTTACACAAAAAATCTAACTCTTCCATAATTTCGTAAACAGTAAAAAAATAGACATGTTGCTATAACTATCTAGTTTTTGCTTGCCACCATAGAGTTAAGAAAAACAGAGCAGAAGAGAAGAAAGAGCCATTTTGTTTATGTTGCTTGAAACAGATGCTTTAATTTTGCTCTGTGACCCCTTGGCTGCTACCTCAAGCATAGTGATATGCAATGGTTTCCCGTACAAGATCCCCAGGCTTTGGAATCCATGTGGAAGGTTCTGGTTTCTCCTTAATTGCAGCAGAGGCAGATGTATTCAACTGTTCATTGGAATGGTTATCACAGGAGGTTTGTAGATCTTGTAAGAAAGCACAAAGATCATTTACGTCAAAGGGCATGGCTGCAGCCACTTTTTCTGGACTGCCAAGATATGGAGCATATATTGTGATGCCAAAAAGGACCTTGTATGGGGTCTGGCCAATGTGAGATCATTTAGGGAGATTGTTAGGTGCTCATTGTACCCCATACAGGTGATTGATCCTCCTACGTCCTGTGCCAAATATCCTAGCAGTCAAGGACTGCTTAAGTCACGGTTTATCCTCTCAACAAAAGAATTTCCGTCTGGCTGATATGGAGAAGAAAAATGCATCTCTCCACCCAGGGAAACCATAGTATCCCAATACGCTATTAAAGCAGAAGCCAGGCTCTGGTTCAAGTGGAATGTAATGCATGTATGTGTTCCGATAAAATCTAGCATATCTTTAATAGTGCAAGCATCAGCGGAATGCTGTGGTCAAACCCAGAAAAACCTGCAACAAGAATCAACTGCAACTAGGACCAATTTAAGTGCAGAATCCAGAATAAGAGGGCCACCACAGCTGAAAGGTTTGTTGGAAATCAACAGGTGTGTCTGCAGTGGATGAGTCAGGGTGGAAGCTTTAATTTGTTGATAAATGTAACAACAAAGGACATATTTTTCGGCTTGGTGATATAAGCCCTGTCTCCAAATACGTTGCAGCAGCAATGAAATTGTGGCCACCTCATCTGCATGTGCAACAGCAACACCTTCATTGCCAGCTATCACTAAGGCTAGTCTGTGGTCTAGATTGCGACTTAAATGATCACCAACCTCTGGAATCTTTACAAAATGAATGTTTTGTTGACCTAAGTGGTAATAATATTTAGATGGAAAGCCCTTAGATAAAGAGGTGCCATCTTTGTTTGAATTAATTACAGGTAATCCTTAATTATCTATTCTCATTCTAAAATGAGTAATCACAGCAACAGCAGCAATAACAACTGCAGATTTGTACACAGCAGCTGGAGAATTTCCTACAATGTGTGTTTCCACAAACTGATGACTTCATTGTGTTGATTTTAGAATCTTCAAATCCACTTTGGTGCCAATAATTGAGCTTATCATTAAAGGACTGGACACAATAATATGAATTGCACACTATACGTATGGAGAATGTATGATCCATATGTTCCAGTTCAAGAAGCAAAGTTTGCACTCCATCCAACTGTTCAGTGCAGTCCCCTAAGGACTGGGTGTGAGTTCTTTGGAGTTTGAATGTTCCGTCCAATATTATTTATGCAGCTGAATATTGGTGCTTGTTGACTATAGCTGACTGGGCTGAACCATCAGTATATACAATTTATTTCTATTTTTCAATAGTTAAAACAGTGCTAGGCATGGGATAAACATGTTCATATTGTAAAAATGCTTGTGTCTTTAAAGACGGGACAAAGTCTACTTCAACAGCTGTAAAGGATGTTGCCCACTGAATCCATCTAGGATGGAAGACTTTAGCTTTAGGAACACTAGCTTTTGTGTCAGCCTCTTAGGCTGGCACATGAGTGACAAGAATATGTATCTTTTTTACTGGTGGCCACTCTTCAATAAAAGCCATCACCACCACAGTCAGTATTTTTCCAGTGGGTGCAAAAGACATTTACGCACAGGAATATAAATTAGATTTTTTAGCAATCAGCATTGCCTCACCTTTGTTAAAGGTGATATAGGTAAACCAATTGTACCCGCTACGACACAGATGACCACATTTGTGGTGTTTACACATGTATGTAAATGATGTGTTGCCGGTAATTCAGATTTTATGGATCTGAGTGTATTTGTATGTTCTGATGTCCAACAGGAACTGGCAATATTAGGGTGTATTAATTCATGAAGTGATTTAACGTTTTGTGCATAAACAGGTGTGTGGGTTCTGTCAAAATGAAGGAATCTTAACAAGGACTGTAGTTTCTTTGAAGTGTTTTGCCGGTGCAGTTATGCACATTTCTCAAAAAAAGTGACGGGCAAGACTCTAACCCTCATGCGTAAGTTCATATCCCAAGAAAAGAACACTTAGAAATGCTATCTTAGTTTTTTTTAAGTTGAACCTGTAGCCAATCTCAGAAAATGCCAATATTATGGGATCTCTTCTGGTTAAATATGGTTTACCTCATCGTCCGTCAGGTAGATATCATCTACATAGGGCAATGTCGAACCGTGTATTTGTTTGTATTGCAAAAGTGCGTGTATGTTTGAATGTCTGGAGACTAAGGCTAAGCAATATGAATGATCTGGTTTTAAATCATGTTCTATATGGTATTGTGGTTGCACTTGAGGGCTGGACCATATGGGTATTATGATAAGGAGCGTTCTTATCCCAGCTGGCATGATTGTGGTATAAAGCCTGGGCTTTATCAAGATCCCATTCTGCTGTGTAGGCTTGATTGACCTCATCAGGGACAAGCTCAGAAAATGAAGGAATTATTATATCCTTACCCTGTGGGATGTTTGAACAAACTGCAGGGGTCAATCGACTTCTGCTAAAATGATGTTGTAAGACAATGTATTCCCAGAATATTACTCGAATGGTGCGCTGTATGTAATCTATCGGGAGGGGCTATGCTCCTGTCTATGGTTTAAACTGTAACAAAGTTATCAGTTGCTCTTGCTGCCAGAAAATCCTGGAGATTGTGGCACACTTTAGGGACTTCTGCTGAGCTGTTGAGGAGAGTCACTGACTACTCCTGTTAAGGAGGAGAGCTCTCAGTGTTTGTGGCATACTTTGTATTATAGAATGCGTGGTGTGGAAGGGCAACTCCCTCCTACAAATGAGTGCGCTGTTTTTCAATGAAACTCTTGGGTTTCTTCTCCACTTTTTCAAAATTCATACTCAAATTATTCCATATATAACAAATTTGTAATCCATGTTGGTTTTACAATTGATTTGTAGTTTTATTTCGCAGTTTCATGTAGGATAATATGCCAATTATCAATACATCTTATATTCCCAATGCATTTCGGGTCTCATACATCGGACCCTTCATCAGGGGACTAGAAAATGAAAGGAAACAGGACCAATTAATTCACTGTCCATAATATACACATTCTATATAACGTTATAAGTACTCAAACTCAATTACAGTTCTCCAACATAGACTCAGTGCATAACTCCTCCGTTCTACTGTGTGAATGCAATACAATTTCCCTTTCCTAATCACGAGCTTTAAGATATGAATCTATTTTATACAAACACATGAACTAATAGTGCGCGCGCTCATGGCTATACTGAACATCACAAACATCCAAACGTTTTCCTCTTCTACTTACATTCGACCATCCGGTCTGCTGCATGGATTCACACACTGCGAAATAAAACTACAAATCAATTGTAAAACCAACATGGATTACAAATTTGTTATATATGGAATAATTTGAGTATGAATTTTGAAAAAGTGGAGAAGAAACCCAAGAGTTTCATTGAAAAACAGCGCACTCATTTGTAGGAGGGAGTTGCCCTTCCACACCACGCATTCTATTATTGTAAGACAAGGGCAGGACGCCTTGTGACATGAGTTGCGCTAACTAAGAATCCCTACAACACACGTTGACTAAAGCTGTATCATTACAGAGTGCACCAGGATAACAAATTTACAATACTTTGTATTATAGCCACAAAAATAGCAACACATTTCTTTTTCTGAAATTGGGGTTTAACTGACAAGGTTTTACCTCCTTCTTAGGCTTCACATCAGATGAGTTTTGTGAGTTCCTTTTTGGTTTCATGTACTCTTCTTGTCTGCGATCAGAACACCCTCCTCTCTCATACTGCTTGTCAGTTGAGTCTTAAAAGGAATGAGAACGACTTTCAGTAATCTGATACCTGTCTGGTGCCTTGATTTGTGTGCAATCAAGCAAATTATAGCCCCTCTCAAAGGTTTCCAGTGGTGGAGAACCTCCTCAGGGTTTATCTTTCGTTTTTAGGTTAGATTTGTACCATTGTTTTTAACAAGCACAGGGTTCTGCTTGGCTTTTTTGTCAGAATCAGGTTTGCTGAGTAGTGGTTTAGTAGGCCTGGTTCCCAAAATATTCGGTCCTAACAAAGTATAGACTTCTGCAATAATTATAGGTAGCTCATGTTCACTGTCACCTTGTGCAACTGCTGTGAGCAGATGGCGTATAGCCAAATAAGCTGTTTCGCATTTGATGTTAGACAGAATCCTTGCAGACACCACAGAAACATTTGCCATTATTTCCAACCCCAAATACAGGGCAACACCTGCCCTGTATTCATTCTGTTTTTGTTTGAACACCCCCCAGCAAGACTGACATAGACAGAGTACCATGACTTATGTTAAAGACTGCAGCAAAGACTGTACGCCAAGTGTTACAGTCACCAGTTCCCGGAACATTCCATGGGGTAAGCACATAGTCAATATTCTGTGCTTGTCTTTTGGTCCTGAAACACAGCTTCAAATTGGTCGATTTTATGTCGATCCAATATGGATTTCCTCGCTGTTGGTGGGAATTTCACCCATAATTGAATGAACACATACAGTACTTATAGTAGTCATGGCAGGAAACTAGGCTTGCCCAGGTAGGCCAACCCTTGCTGAGGCGGCCAGCAAGGTGCACAAAACATACTGGTTCTCATTTATGAGAAGTGTTGCATCGCTGCGTGAAATCAACAATGTAACACTTCTCAGGGCTCCCTCCTTGCGACACCAGCGATGCGTCATATTTACTGTATGACATATCATACTCTCTCTAATAAAAGAGAGGGACCCCCGCAACCAAAGGGGTGGGGTACCAAGAAGGACCAACGTCAAACAGAAATCCCCTTTGAGCAATATTAAACAATAACCATACTCAAATAAGCAATAGTATATTCATTACAGACAAAGTAAACAATGAGGAAATGTAAAGATGGATTCATAAAAATAAATTCTTAAAAAGTATGTATCTTTTATTCAAACAATCATTAAAATGTGATCTGTCCTACCATCAATACAATGCTAATCAGTAAAAAAAGATTTCAATACATTACATACATTAAAAAACATGCAAAAATCATACGAAAATGGGAGACAATATTAGGAAAAATAATTCCTATTTCACAGAGAGAAAATACGATGATCAAACTGAAATCAACTCTGATTTATAGTTCAATTGCAGTCAGAGTTATTGTTTCCACAAACTTAACGTATTTTCTGCTCATAAGTGCATCAACGCGTTTCGATGGGCACGTACATTAATAGCCAACACCTTCTTCAGGAAAGAGAATTTTTTGCTCGCAATCTAACAATTATCATCTGAAATATAAGAACATATACAAACACATGATTACATCACTACCAGTATACAAAACACAGTTAAATAACATAATTATAATATTCCCCATACATTTTTGACATAAACTCAATGTTCACATAATAACTTTCATGTACTGAAAAAACTTTCACACCCCAATCACACTGGCATTTTATATGTATATTATTATGTTTTGTGCATAATCATATTGCACAATATCATTGTGGGAGATAAAAATCCATCAACTACTACCATATGATGCAGAGATTTTATTAACTCAAGCAATCAATAATGGCATTATTACTCTCATATATGGCTTCAAAGTACAGAAGAAACCCTTGACTATTGGGTAGACTCATTTCAATATTGAATCCCAGATTTATTTAGAGAAAAGGGACATTTAGACCTATATCTATTCGATGTTTAAGCTCAATGTTCATTTTTACTAAATATTCTTAAGCCTGATATATCCATGCATATCCAAATACCTTTTGGTTGAGAATTATTTTTAAAAGACCTCCAATGATGGCAACCCTATGTTGTTCTAGTCTATGATAGAAAATGTATAGACAGCTTCTTCTTAAAAAGGATGAACACTTTCAGGTGTCTGCACGTAAAAAAAGAATAGAAAATATCGCTATTCTAACAAAAGCCAATACAACAGTACAGCAAACATTGTTGAATAAGTATAGCTGAGTACGTAACGCACCTTTGCGAAGGAAGATTGGGAACGCCTGATAGGACCTGTATGAGACATTTTTTGTATTATGATTTACGGGTTCCTTTTCACTTTAATTGTGTCGCCCTCTCTGTAAAGCTATACCTCTCCGTACATTATGGTTGGTTTGATATGTATTTTGATCTAGGGATCAAGGGCGTTTTTGCGCTTGGATACAGTTTGCCCCTACTGTGGTTCAACTTTTATAATAGGGTTTACTATATAATATGAGCAGTATGAGGAATTATTTATGAAACTCTATATAGATCTGCAAATCGGGTATTTTTGAATTAGTATCTAGTTGCGTTGCAAGGTAACTATAATTTTATTCTGGTATTGGAATTTGATTAATGAGGTATAATGCTATAATCGCATTATAGACTTACATTTTAGTAAGTGCTCTCAGAAGTCTTTCTTCCGTGTCTACCCCACGTGGGTTATTGCTCTAGCTGTTTGTCCTTTCCTTTTTCGGTTTATCTATGCCGGAAATAGAGGTGCATATTACTTGGGTCCGCCGTGTTCTAGTTGCTTAACTGCTTTCTGGTAATACCGGGTGTGATGTGCTATACCGGATATAGCAGTGAAGGAGTGACGGAACTTGCTGCGTTCTAGTTGCTTAACTGCTTTCTGGTAATACCGGATATGATGTGCTATACCGGAAATAGCAGGGAGGGAGTGACGGAACTTGCCACGCTCTCACAATATTTAAACGGGATCCAGGCGAGTTTCGGCGTTTATTATATTACCATCGAAGCTGGATGTCTGTGATGCCCGGTGGTGAAATCTATAGAGGTATTAGCAATAATTTTCTACATGGACTCTTGGAAATAGATAGCTGGGCTATACCATGCCTATGGAATTGTGTTTTAAGTATTGTTTTGGTTTTGTCTCGGTTTTTTCTAGACTGCTGGAGGCTCTGTTTTGATTAAAGTCGGGATTACTATTGTAACCCGTGACACTGGACGGATTGGAATTATATATCCCTGGTGTTCCTATAGATTCTCAGGTAAAAATTGAATTTCATATTATGCATGAATTGTCTGGCATGGTTTGTTAGAACCGAGAAACTGAAGATAAAAGCTTCTTTCTTAAAATAAGAATCTCCGCTGAATGTTAGGTGTTAGGACTCATGCTATATGGTCTTGTAATGTGGCCTCTTAAGACAGGGCACATTCTGTTGTCCTATTTCGGAACCACTTTGTGGGAAGTCTGATTATGAAGAAGTATTCTTATGTTTTAGATTGTTGCCGGTGCGAGTGAGCTGTCCATGCTTAAAAGCCTTAAAAGGATATCCGATGAAACTATGACTGTGGTACTAGGAAACTGAACAAAGGTGTGTTACGTACTCAGTTATTCTTATTCAACAATGTTCACTATACTGTTGTATTGGCTTTTGTTAGAATAGCGATATTTTCTATTCTTTTTTTACGTGCAGACACCTGAAAGTGCTCACCCTTTTTAAGAAGAAGCTGTTTATACATTTTCTATCATAGACGAGAACAACATATGGTTGCCATCATTGGAGGTCTTTTTAAAATAAACCTAAACCAAAAGGTATTTGGATATGCATGAATATATCGGGCTTAAGAATATTTAGTAAAAATGAACATTGAGCTTAAACATCGAATAGATATGGGTCTAAACGTCCCCTTTCTCTAAATAAATCTGGGATTCAATATTGAAATGAGTCTACCCCATATTCAAGGGTTTCTTCTGTACTTAGAAGCCATATATGAGAGTAATAATGTCATTATTGATTGCTTGAGTTAATAAAATCTCTGCATCATATGGTAGTAGTTGGGGGATGTTTATCTCCTACAATATGATTATGCACAAAACAAAATAATATACATATGAAATGCCAGTGTGATTTGGGTGTGAACGTTTTTTCACTACATGAGAGTTATTATGTGAACATTGAGTTTATGTAAAAAATGTATGGGGAGTATTATAATTATGTTTTTTAACTGTGTTTTGTATACTGGTAGTGATGTAATCAAGTGTTTTTAATTGTTCTTATATTTCAGATGATAATTGTTAGATTGGGAGCAAAAAATTCTCTTTCCTGAAGAAGGTGTTGGCTATTAATTTACGTGCCCACTGAAACGCATCGATGCACTGTTGAGTAGGAAATACGTTAGGTTTGTGTAAACAATAACTGATTGCAATTAAACTATAAATCAGAGTTGATTTCAGTTTGATCATCGTATTTTCTCTCTGTGAAATATGAATTATTATTCCTTATATTGTCTCCCATTTTTGGATGATTTTTGTATGTTTTTTAATGTATGTACTGTAATGTATTGAAATCATTTTTTACTGATTAGCATTGTATTGATGGTAGGACAGATCACGTTTTTAATGATTGTTTGAATAAATTATATATAATTTTTAAGAATTTATTTTTATGAATCCATCTTTACATTACCTCATTGTTTACTTTGTCTGTAGTGAATATACTATTGCTTATGTGAGTATGGTTGTTGTTTGTGAAACTGGAGTGAGCAACTTGTACTCACAAGATGCGCGCAAAATATTACATGGAACGTTGGGTTCCTACACTGTTTTATCAAATTAGAATCCAAACAGGGTTACTCCATATTTATGAAATTCCAAAGTTTTGTTTATTATCTTTTTAAGTTCATGATTTAACTGATGTCATCTCAGCAAAACATTCAATTTTCGATCTTCACAAAAAACCCAATGCATTTCGGGTCATGAAAACAAAGGACCCTTCCTCAGGGGTCTGCAAGGAAACATACGGGACCAAATTAGTAACCATTACAATGCAGCATGATATGCGTTATCACTTAACAAGTTCTAGCATGCAAAACAACAATGACAAAGTACAATGAAAAAAGCAAATTCATCAAAAGCGGCTTTCCTCCTGATAGTCTCACTAAAGGAAAACGATAACCAATGTAAACACAAAGGCAAAAACCTAATGCGAGCAATTTGAAGCAAAATGATAACCACCATATGTAACGGTTCATACAAACGTGGCGGGTGATCATAGAAACATTTGAAAAGAACGAAGCATTACACTTACTAGGAGATCGAAAAACCACGCGTCTCTCACGACGCTTCAACAAACGGGCACTGACCCTTCAGGTGAGGTATTAACCAAATGCCAGTGGAGACCTGTGACACCCGGTCACGTGATCTGAGTACATAAGCTTCAACATGGCGAAATCGCCTACGATTTCCTAAATGAAAACCTTTGCACGTGATGACCGGTCACGTGATATGGGTACATAAGCTTCAACATGGCGAAATCGCCTACGATTTTCTACATCCTAGCGAGCTGACAGTGTAAATAATAACAAAAATGATAACTGAAACGTAATATAGATCAATATTCACCAAAAACGTGGGAAAACATTATGCACAGCATACAAAAATGAAACAAAAACATGAAGTCGTAACACATATAATATATCAGGTTTCACAGTGAATGGAAATATACATTAACCACTATGTTTAGTTACGAAATAACATTCAAAAGGGGAGGGGAAAAAAGGACAGTCCTGTTGCCAATGTCTTCAGAGATCAAAAGATCATTATAAAAAACACGTATACTCAATCCTGTCATTCATTCCAGACGGCTGGAGAGAATTCAATTTCTTTATCCAGAAGAATTCAGCTTGTAGTCTCTGTCTTTGAGGATCAATGTCTCCACGCTGTTTAATCACCTGCAGAATCGTGCATCTTAGTTGAGCAATTTGGTGACGAGCCTCAATCCAGTGATTAGCCACAGTGGATTTTTTATTGGAAAGTCTAATGTTACTTTTGTGCTCTGTGATGCGTACTTTCAATTTTCGTTCTGTCTGGCCCACGTATACTTTCCCACAAGGGCATTTGATCGCATAGATGATATTCTTAGTGTCACATGTTGCCGAATGTTGTAGTTCAATTTTGTATCCTTTCAAAGGATGGGTAAACTGGTTCCCTACAATTATGTTGCTGCAATGCACGCAGTTCAAACATCTGGTCATGCCTTTGTGAGTCCTTCGTTCTTTTTCAGGACAATTTAAAATCTCTTTCAAATTGCGCGACCTTTGATGAGCAAACATGATCTTGTCACTGAAGAGTTCTTTTAAATCTGGTTCTCCAGAGATGAGTGACCAATGTTTATTCAAAATTCGTTTGATGCGAGTGACTTCTGTTGAATATTTGAGAACACATACCGTTCTGTTTTTAGGTTTCGAGATAGTGGGTTCAAGAAGCATCTCTCTGGGTTTAATTCTCATTTTTTCGAGGGACTCTTTCAAGATGGTTTCAGGATACCCTCTTTTCAAATATTTTTGAGTCTGAATCTCTAATGATGTAGACAACTCGTGTTCATGAGAAGTAATGCGTTTCAACCTATAAAATTGAGAAGTGGGAAGATGCTTCTTGAGCACCTCTGGATGAAAACTCTGAAATAATAAACATGAGTTCCGATCTGTTAGTTTCGTGTGTACCTTGGTACTCAATTGTTGGTTGTGGAGTGTAATTCTGACATCCAGAAAAACAATCGATGACTCATCAATAGTGTGAGTGAATTTGATTCTAGCATTGTGAGTGTTCAAAATTTCAATATTTCTTACCAAATCGTTCTTGGTTCCTCTCCAGATTAGAAATATATCATCAATATAACGTTTAAATAGAATCAAACCACTTGTCCAATCAGGATTTTTCAAGATGTGATCATGCTCAAATTTATGCATATAGATATTGGCGTATGAGGGGGCCCCCCCAAAGCCCATTGATGTTCCATTACACTGATTGAAAAATTTCCTGCACCATTCAAAATAACTGTAAAACAATGCAAATTGCATTAATTCAAGGATGAACATCTGCTGTGATTCATCTAGAATTAATGCAATTTGCATTGTTTTACAGTTTGTTTTGAATGGTGCGGGAAATTTTTGATATATTTCTAATCTGGAGAGGAACCAAGAACGATTTGGTAAGAAATATTGAAATTTTGAACACTCACAATGCTAGAATCAAATTCACTCACACTATTGATGAGTCATCGATTGTTTTTCTGGATTGTTTTTCTGGATGTCAGAATTACACTCCACAACCAACCAACAATTGAGTACCAAGGTACACACGAAACTAACAGATCGGAACTCATGTTTATTATTTCAGAGTTTTCATCCAGAGGTGCTCAAGAAGCATCTTCCCACTTCTCAATTTTATAGGTTGAAACACATTACTTCTCATGAACACGAGTTGTCTACATCATTAGAGATTCAGTCTCAAAAATATTTGAAAAGAGGGTATCCTGAAACCATCTTGAAAGAGTCCCTCGAAAAAATGAGAATTAAACCCAGAGAGATGCTTCTTGAACCCACTATCTCGAAACCTAAAAACAGAACGGTATGTGTTCTCAAATATTCAACAGAAGTCACTCGCATCAAACGAATTTTGAATAAACATTGGTCACTCATCTCTAGAGAACCAGATTTAAAAGAACTCTTCAGTGACAAGATCATGTTTGCTCATCAAAGGTCGCGCAATTTGAAAGAGATTTTAAATTGTCCTGAAAAAGAACGAAGGACTCACAAAGGCATGACCAGATGTTTGAACTGCGTGCATTGCAGCAACATAATTGTAGGGAACCAGTTTACCCATCCTTTGAAAGGATACAAAATTGACCTACAACATTCGGCAACATGTGACACTAAGAATATCATCTATGCGATCAAATGTCCTTGTGGCAAAGTATACGTGGGCCAGACAGAACGAAAATTGAAAGTACGCATCACAGAGCACAAAAGTAACATTAGACTTTCCAATAAAAAATCCACTGTGGCTAATCACTGGATTGAGGCTCGTCACCAAATTGCTCAACTAAGATGCACGATTCTGCAGGTGATTAAACAGCGCGGAGACATTGATCCTCAAAAACAGAGACTACAAGCTGAATTCTTCTGGATAAAGAAATTGAATTCTCTCCAGCCGTCTGGAATGAATGACAGGATTGAGTATACGTGTTTTTTATAATGATCCTTTGATCTCTGAAGACATTGGCAACAGGACTGTCCTTTTTTCCCCTCCCCTTTTGAATGTTATTTCGTAACTAAACATAGTGGTTAATGTATATTTCCATTCACTGTGAAACCTGATATATTATATGTGTTACGACTTCATGTTTTTGTTTCATTTTTGTATGCTGTGCATAATGTTTTCCCACGTTTTTGGTGAATATTGATCTATATTACGTTTCAGTTATCATTTTTGTTATTATTTACACTGTCAGCTCGCTAGGATGTAGAAAATCGTAGGCGATTTCGCCATGTTGAAGCTTATGTACCCATATCACGTGACCGGTCATCACGTGCAAAGGTTTTCATTTAGGAAATCGTAGGCGATTTCGCCATGTTGAAGCTTATGTACTCAGATCACGTGACCGGGTGTCACAGGTCTCCACTGGCATTTGGTTAATACCTCACCTGAAGGGTCAGTGCCCGTTTGTTGAAGCGTCGTGAGAGACGCGTGGTTTTTCGATCTCCTAGTAAGTGTAATGCTTCGTTCTTTTCAAATGTTTCTATGATCACCCGCCACGTTTGTATGAACCGTTACATATGGTGGTTATCATTTTGCTTCAAATTGCTCGCATTAGGTTTTTGCCTTTGTGTTTACATTGGTTATTGTTTTCCTTTAGTGAGACTATCAGGAGGAAAGCCGCTTTTGATGATTTTTCTTTTTTCATTGTACTTTGTCATTGTTGTTTTGCATGCTAGAACTTAAGTGATAACGCATATCATGCTGCATTGTACTGGTTACTAATTTGGTCCCGTATGTTTCCTTGCAGACCCCTGAGGAAGGGTCCTTTGTTTTCATGACCCGAAATGCATTGGGTTTTTTGTGAAGATCGAAAATTGAATGTTTTGCTGAGATGACATCAGTTAAATCATGAACTTAAAAAGATAATAAACAAAACTTTGGAATTTCATAAATATGGAGTAACCCTGTTTGGATTCTAATTTGATAAAACAGTGTAGGAACCCAACGTTCCATGTAATATTTTGCGCGCATCTTGTGAGTACAAGTTGCTCACTCCAGTTTCACAGTTTAAAAGGCACGGATTGACGACGTGTGACAGATGCCTGCGCAACCCTGAATGTTTTTCAAAAAATCGTTTCGGTTAAAATAGAAAAATTGGGAGTGCACAGGGGTAATACAGATATGGTTGTTGTTTAACATTGCCCAAAGGGGATTTCTGTTTGACATTGACATATCATACTGCAAGGAATGACAAATACGTTAGTATTACTGATGTATCTGTCAGCGCAAAACTGACGCATTGCTGGAGTTGTGTCAGAAGCGTGATGCAACTCCAGCAATGTTTCTTTCACATGGGTAAAGCCCCATGTGAAAGGGCCTGCATCACCCTTATGCCTGCCTCATGGTTTTGAAGCATTGGTGTCCTAGAAGTGGCACATCTTATAGATTTCACTGTGCCACTCCTACGACCCTTTTGTGTGGGGGAATGCCCACCCAGCATACAATATACCTGACACAGGTATATTTATTGCAGGTGTTTATGAAGTGATGCATCTGCCTAGATGTGTCACTGCGTAAATATGGTGCAACATGGTGCATTATTTACGCCACTGCTTCCTCACTAAAAGTGACACAAAAGCTGTGCAAAAGTGACGCAAGTCTTCATAAATAAGGCCCACTACATAAAGTCTAGACCATTGTATAATTGTTCTAGCTCTTGAGCATTGAGATTCGCTAAATTAGGGAATGGTATATAACAATCTAAAGCTGGCCAGGTAGCCCATTCATTACTAAGGGGACCTTTGTGTGTGGAAGGGTGCCGACTACCAAGGATGATGTTCCCAATGTGACAGTGGTGTTTCTAAGAGCACATGCTCTCTATATTGGTCTGGTGGGTTAACACTTGTGTATTTCATCAACAGAGGGATGAAGAGATCAATATTTAATGAGGTCCTACACCCATGCTCCTCCTCAAAGTCAGTTAACACACAATTAAAGTAGAGTAGTTCCTTGTCAGTGGTGGAATGACAGAATGGTGGAATCACAGAGCTGACCACCTGGATCACTGGGGATCTGAATGGTCAGATCTTAATGCCCTTACATACCTGGTAGTGTGTCATAATTCATCATAGGGTGCTCCCAGTCAGGTCAGCACTGCAATGCCTGAGAGGCCTAGGGGCCACTGACAAGGAACTACTCCTATGCAATGGTTAGTTGACAATTGTGTATTCATGAAATGTATTTGTATTAGCATCCATGGCCGGAAAATTGAACAAAGTATGAAACACTTCTATGTGATAGCCATCGTGGGCTTCAACCACGAAAATAAAGTAAACCCCTGCATTAGTAAGGACATGTGCAGTTACATGTGCATGGACAGAAGATCTGCAATTGTCTGCAATAGGGACAAGCTGGGCTGCGCCATGATCAGAACAGCAATGGAAACAAAATACAAAAAAAAACTCATAATCCCTTTAAAATTTCAAGCTTGAAAAATCTAAAGTCAAAATTAGGTGCTTCCTAAAATACTGTGGAGGATTAATCCCCAACACCACGGACGTCTCCAGTGATAGGTGTAAGGGTTATTATGAAGCACTACTCAGAAGACCTGTTAAATTAGTACCAGACCATTGTTGGTAGCACCACGTTGCAGGGATTCTGTTTGGAAACAAAATTGTGCCTTAGCTCACAGGATGTCAGAATGTAAGGAATGAGGGCCAAATTTGATCTGGATGGTAATGGTCCCTCTATCACTTTTCGACAGATTCCCCATGCGCCTACTCTGCTTAGATGCTGGCAGTTCAACTGAAGTAAAACTGTCAAAGTGCCATCGACTGCACCAGGTATATTCACCTGTGTGTATGGTGCAATAGGTAAAAGCAGGTGTTGGAGGGAGAACTGCCAGTTTGTTTGCCAAGCCAATCAGGATATGCCTTCCCAGCGACATGAACGTGGTGGTAAAACCTCCACATCTGAGTTGGCAGTTTGGAAGGGTTATAAGGCAGAAACTCACCTTTTCTCCCTTTCACCCAAAAAATTTCCACCATGGCCCGATGTTCCAGGTGCTGCCTCTGCTGCCTCTGCTCGATGTTGACCAAAATCATCACCGTCATGGACGGAATGGAAGGTAAGCTTTGACCTGTTACCTATTGACTTGTCTGTTAAAATTTGCACAGACTTTGTGCATTAATAAATCTTCTTAGAAGCAATAGCATACCAATGTGCAATGTATATGTCTGTAATTTTGACGTTTCAGAAATGTAAAGAAACATTTCATTTCTAAATTTGGTGCAAACTGCCTTAAAAAAATAGACACTTGCACAACAAGGATATCAACCAAAAAATTGAAAAGTCACCATACAGTTGTGTTTAAAGAAATTTTGAAAATTGTCAAATCAAAAACAGGTGCAAAACAATTGGATTAACCGCTTCGCTGCTAGGCCTTCCCCCTCTCCCTTTTCTAAGCCTTTTTTGGGCTATTTGTGGAAGTTTTCGCTTATGTCCCTGTAACTTTTTGACCACATAAGGTACCCACACTAAGGGGCCGATTAGGATCCCGTAAGGACTTGAGTCCGTCTGCGACCCCAGAGTAGGAGGGAACGTCTGCATGGGCTGCGGCGTTCCCTCCGTGCAAATTGGGATGTGGCCGCCAGGGTGGCGGTCACATCCTCTATCTTTAACATTGCGGCGGGTGCAGCTTCAAGCTGCACCCGCCGCAATGTTAAAAATGCATGCAGGGCATTTGCGTGCACAAAGTGGCAGGCACCGCGCAGTGCCCGCTGCTTTGTTCACGCAAATGCAGGGGGGTACCATAGGTACCCCCCATGTGCACCCCCCACCCCCCCTTCATCCAGGGGGCCCGCAACGGGCCCCCGAAGTGAAGGTCCGTATGCTTTTCCACGGCGGAAAAGCCGCCGTGGAAAAGCATACATTCTACACCATCCTAATATGGCTGGCGGTGTCTGATAGACACCGCCAGCCACGTTAAAGCTTTTCCGCTGCGGTCGGAAGGCGACTGCGGCGGAAAAGCTGCGGACAGATTGCAAGACCCACCAGCCATCCTAATTTGGCAGTGGGTCTTTCAAGGCTCCGCGGCGGTTTTCCCGCATCCACCGGGCCAGAGTTTGTGGATTTCCCCAAGGGGGACCCAGAAATTAGCCAAAATACAGATAAATGTTTTTTTTGTGGGGGGGGAGTGGGAAAAAAGGCTACAGATTGTGGTGCTGACATCACCATCTTCCCAGCTTTCAGGGACAAGCAGACTTTTGTCAGAAAACAAATACTTTTTACACAGTTTTGCCATTTTTCTGGGACATAGGAAATTTTTGCTATTTTCTATGCTTTCAACCTCTTTCCAGTTAATGGTAGAAATGGGTATGAAAACAATAATGGATCCTAGAAAGCTATACATTTTAGAAAAGTAAACCACATTTTGAATTCAGCAAGGGGTTATATTGTGTAGATCCTTCAAGGTTTCTTCATAGAAACTAACCTTTGAATATAGGAAAAATGTAAAATTAGTTGTCAACGTTTTCACCTGTAACTTCTTCTAATTATGACAGCTGTTTGAAAGCAATATACCGTTACTTCCACTGGACCATTCTGGTTGTGGGGATATATAGGACTTGTAGGTTCACCAAGAACCCGAAAAAACCAGAGCCAATAACTGAGCAGCGTCTTGAAATGTTTTTTTATTATGTACTGGGAAAATATATACATGGAAAAATCAGTATGAAAGACACCTATGTATTTCTGAAATTGGAACAAAAAAATATCGAGTTAAGAAACAGGACATATTTGCACATTTCCGAAATTGTGAGTACCCATACTAGCATGAGAATTATAGGTCATTTTTAAAAATGACTTATTTTTTACACATTTTCTTTAATTTAAATTTAATAAGTCAATAGGTAATAACAGCTGCTCAAAAAAGCTGTATTACCCTAAGTCTCCCAATAAAAATGGTACCTCACTTGTGTGGGTAGGCCCAGTGCCCGCGACAGGAAACGGCTCAAAACGCAAAGGTGAGACACTTTATTTTTACAGTGAAAACTGACCCTTTTTTTGTAAAGTGCCTAGCTGTAGATTTTGAACCATAGCTCCGCCGGCACCTCGGGAAACCTAGCAAACCTATACATTTTTATAAACTAGACACCCAGAGAAATCCAGAATGGGGTGACTTGACTGGCTCTCACCAGGTTTTATTACCCAGAATCCGTTGGAAACGAAAACATTTGTCAAAAAAACACACATTTTTCTCAAATTCCTGTGGTGGAAAGTTCTAGAATCTGCTTGGATCAACTAAATTCCCCTCAACCCGTGTTTCCTAAAGTCTTCAGAGAAAATTGGTACCTCACTTGTGTGGATAGGCCTAGTGCCCGTGACAGGAAACAGCCTCAAAACGCAACGTGGACACACCACATTTTCACAGTGAAAACTGACCCTTTTTTTGCAAAGTGCCCAGCTCTTGATTTCGTGTTTTTGGCCCCAGGCTCGGCGGCCACCTAGGGAAACCTACCAAACCCACACATTTTGAAAACTAGATGCCCGGGGAGTCCATCAAGGTATGGCTTGCCTGGGTCCCCCAACATTTTCCTACCCAGAATCCACTGCAAACCTCAAATTTTGTTGAAAAAAACGATTCTTTCTCACATTTCTGTGTGGGAAAGTTGTAAGATCATCAGGATGACACAAATTTCCTACCACCTTGTGTTTCCCCAGGTCTCCCAATAAAAATGTTACCTCACTTGTGTGGATAGGCATAGTGGCTGCAACAGGAAATGGCCAAAATTGTACTGTGGAGACTTCAAAATTACCTATAAAAAAGTACCTGGTTTTGGGGGGACGGCACCTGGGGTTTAAGCCGCGGGCTTTCCGCCACCTAGGGAAACCTACCAAACCCACACATGTTTGAAATGCCCTGAAAACCTCAAATTGGTCTGAAAAAACCTAAATTTTCCACATATGTTTATGTGGAATCACCGGGCGGCATAAATGTCTTACCCCACAGCGTTCTCCTAGTGTCCCGAGTAAAATGATACCTCACTTGTGTGGGTGTCTAATGCAGAATTTTAGCGCTTAGAATTCTTGGTGCTATACCCTTATTCCCTAGGTTTTGGGCTATTCCCAGTCACAGAGCCTTAACCCACCGCAAAAATGAAGTATCATTTTACTTGGGAGACTGAGGGGAATGCTGTGGGGTAGGACATTTGTGCCTGCATGGTGATTCCACCCAGAAATATGTGGAAAATGTGTTTTTTTCAGCTAAATTTCAGGTTTGCAGGGTATTCTGGGTAGGAAAAAGTTGGGGGATCCATGCAAGCCATACCTTGCTAGACTCCCCCAGATGTCTAGTTTTCAGAAATGTGTGAGTTTGGTAGTTTTCTAAGATGGCCTCCGAGCTCGGGGCCAAAAACTCACGTTGATCCACGTGGATGCCAGAACTTTCCCACACAGAAATTTGAGAAACGTGTTTTTTTCAGCTGAATTTGAGGTTTGCAGGGCATTCTTGGTAGGAAAATGTTGAGAAACCCTTGCAAGCCATAACTTGCTGGATTTCACTGGGTATCTAGTTTTCAGAAATGTGTGGGTTTGGTAGTTTTCCAAGGTGGCCGCTGAGCCCAGGGCCAAAAACCCAGGTGATCCCCTTGCAAAACCAGGTTGTTTTGTGATAGGTCATTTTGATACGTTTTGGGCCCTTGCCTGTCGCGGGTACTTGACCAACACATGCGAGTGAGGTACCATTTATATTGAGAGACCTGGGGGAATGCTGGGAGGTAGGAAATTTGAAGATCAAAATAAATTACAAAAATTACCCACACAGAAATTTGAGAAAACATTGATTTTGTCATAAAAATTTGAGGTTTACAGGTGATTCTGGGTAGTAAAACGTTGGGGGACCCATGCAAACCATACCTCTTGTAACTCCCCTGGGTACCTAGTTTTCAGAAATGTGTAGGTTCAGTAGGTTTCTCTAGATGGCTGCCGACACAGGACCAAAAACTCAGATGCCCTCTATGTATCCGAAAATGACCTGGTTTTGCAAGGGGGGAGTCACATGAGTTTTTGGTCCCAGGCTTGGCGGCCATCTAGAGAAATCTACCAAACACACACATTTCTGAAAACTAGAGACCTGGGGGAGTCCAGGAAGGTATGGCTTGCATGGATCCCCCAAGGTTTCTCTTCCCAGAATCCCCAGCAATCCTCAAATTTTGATGAAAAAAACAATGTTTCTCAAATTTCTGTGTGGGAAAGTTCTGGAATCTACCTGGATCCACAAATTTCCTACCACCCTGCGTTCACCCAGGTCTCCCGATAAAAATGATACCTCACTCGCATGGGTGGGTCAAGTACCCCCGACAAGTAATGGCCCAAAACTTATTGAGGAGACATCAAAATGACTTATCACAAAACAACCTGGTTTTGGAAGGGGGGGTCACCTTTGTTTTTGATCCCGGGCTTGGCGGCCATCTTGGAAAACTACAAAACCCACAAATTTCAGAAAACTAGACAACGGGGGGAGCCCAGCCAGGTATGGCTTGCAAGTCACCCCATACTGGATTCCCCTGGGTTTCTAGTTTTAAAAAATGTATATGTTTGCTAGGTTTCCATAGGGGCAGGCAGAGCTAGAGTTCAAAATCTACAGCTAGGCACCTTGCAAAATAAGGGTCAGTTTTCACTGTGAAAATGTGGTGTGTCCATATTGTGTTTTGGGCCTTTTCCTGTCGCGGGCACTAGGCCTACCCACACAAGTGAGGTACCATTTTTCTTAGAAGACTTTGGGCAATGCTGCCTTTGTGGAGTTTTGTGGATCAACGCAGATTCCAGAACTTTTCATCACAGAAATGTGAGGAAAATTAGTTTTTTTTAACTAGTTTTGAGGTTTGCAAGCGATTCTGTGTAACAGAACCTGGTGAGAATCACAAAAGTCACCCCATCCTGGATTCACCAGGGTGTCTAGTTTAAAAAAAATGTACAGGTTTGATAGGCTTCCCTATGTGGCGGCTGCGCTTGGGCTCAAAATCCACAGCTAGGCACATTGCTAAAAATAATTCTGTGTCTTGTTGGCTTTCTTGCGCCCTGAGGGGGAGTTGGAGGAGAAGTTAGCCCCGATATGGCCCCAAGGGGGGCAGCAAGACTGTGGCTATTTTTTTAAGGGGTGGGAGCATTGGTATGCCCATTTTGGGTAGCCACCACCCCCACACAAAAAATAGCTAGCTTAATCGCTGCTTCCTAGTAGGCTTTCTGCCCCCCTGGTGGGGCAGATCAGGGGCCACTGCAATTGGAATTTCTCTGGTGGGGGTGGGGTATTGTCATGCCCATTTTGGGCAGCCCCCACCCCTACATAAATACAGAAAAAATCCCTGGTTTCGACTGGGCTTTATTTTTTTAGGGAGGGTGGGGGCATTGACATGCTCGTTTTGGGCAGCCCCCAATAAATCTCTTGCGTCTTGTGGGCTTTTTTCCCCACCGGCACAGCAGATTGGAGACTACTGCCAGATCTGCCTGCTGGTGGGGCCAAAAGGCTGTAATTTTGGTGGGGGGTGGGGGCATTGGCATGCCTGTTTTTGGCAGCCCCTACCCTAATTTCATTTGCCAAAAAATACATCCCTGGCATCTAGTGGGCTTTCTGCCCCCCCCCCCCCGGGGGGTAGATTGGGGGCTAGTGCCCCCATATGGACATCAGGGGGGGAGAAAGGCTGTAATTTTGGTGATAGGGCGAGGGCATTGGAATGCCCATTTTGGGCAGCCCCTAGCCTAAGTAAATGTTTGGGGAAAATATCCCTGGTGATAGTGGGCTTACTGCCCCCCAGGCGGTTAGATTGGGGGCTACCGCCTCATCTGCCACTCAAATCGCAATTAAGGAATACTTTCCCATTCATTTCTATGGGCCAGGAGGCCCATAGGAATGAATGGGAAGTTATTCTCAATTTGCGATTCGCAATTTGAGAATCTCAAATTGAGAATAATTTCAAGGGTGCAGGGGTGTCCAAAGGACACCCTGTTGCACCCCTGAAATAAGCATGGGTGCACATGTATGGCATACATACAACTTGAAGTTGGTGGTAATTTGCGAATCCTTAAGGACAATTTCCATTGTTTTTTTGCTTCATACATTGCATTTAAGGAATCACAAAATTTGAGATTCCTTAAGTGCAATTGCAAAATAAGGAATCGCAAATTTTACGAATCCTTGTTTTGCACCAGATTTTCCTTAATACATACCATTTAGCAAATTCGCATTCTGCGAATTTCGTTGTTTGCAAATGCAAATTTGTATTGCTTGATACATATGGCCCTAAGACACAGATGCACCACGAGAGACCTAGGTGTCTGAGCTGAATAAGAGTATACAATTCAAAAATGACACTTTTAGGGAGAAAAAGAATAATAAATAAAAATAATCCCCAAACTTGTGATTATCTAAATGCAGAGTTCGTAGTGCAACCAGTTGTCACTGTGGTACTCCGCAAATGCCAGTCTTATCCTCACCACTGACAACCAATGTTAGAATTTGGATTTCAGTTTGGCTAAGGCTTGCGCCTAAGCCAGGCAGAAACCACCACTCTAGTCAGGGCAAGGGAGTTACACGCTGAAGATAACCCCTGCTCACACTCTTGGTAGCTTGGCATGAGCTGTCAGGCTTATCCCAGAGGCAATGTGTAAAGCATTTGCGCAACAAACACACAGCAGCAGCACTCTAGGCACACCACAAAAGAAACTCCACACCAGGTTATATCTAAAAATAGCCTTTGTATTATCCAAAACACATTAGAATAGTAATCACACAATACACACTGTGCCAACTGGCACAAGGTAATATTTATAGGCGATTATATACAAATGACAGGGCCGAATGGGCCACTTTCAGAACCATCACCAAGCACAAATAATAAATGAAGAACACAACCAGTAATTACTGGCAAAATACTGTACTCAGCATTATATCCTGTAACATAAATCATATTATGCAATCAACTTCACATTCAGCGTAAAACACATTATGCGCCAACCTCATGAGTATAAACCACATTAGGCAATAAGCATCACCAGCATAAACACAGTATGCAATAACTTCATAAGCATAAATGACATTAGAGGCATAAATCAGAGTGCAAAAATCACATTTATTATAGGCACCACATAAATCACATTAGGGCCTGGCGCCCTACAAACCTAACACTGACCCCCTGGTCAGCTGCCCTTCTCAGAGGGCTCAAATGCCCCATGTCCCACAATGTCAGGGCTGGGCTGACAATGCAGCAACATTACAGTGTGCAATTGCACTGGCACCACTGTGCCTCCTGGGTCGTCACTGGGACTCCTAAAACTCCTAACAAATGCTCTGGCCTAAACGTTGCAGCTGGCGCTATTTGCACTGCAGCTATGAAAGGAACTGTATGCACTGGCACCACTGTGCCTCCTGAGCTCCACTCTGGGACTCTCTAACAACACAAAGTGCCCCCATGGCGCAGCTGCCCTCTACAGTGGTGCAGCTGCACAGGAAAAAAGGTGTGGTGCTCTGGAGCCCCGCTCTTGGGCTCTCTTAACAAAATTGCCCCCAACATTGGAGCGGCCCGCTCTCCTGCGGGTCCGCTCAGAACAAACAGGCAGCAGCAATGTGCCTCAAAAGGGGGTCCTCCTCTTGGCTTTCCCTGCAGCCCCTCCACTCACCAGGCTCTCTGCAGGGACTCTGCTCCCGTCTGCCCCGGTCGCGGCAGCCTGAGGAGCCCCAAAGATCTCCCGTCAATTGCCTTCACCCGGTCCCTTTCCTGGGACATGGGACTTCGGAGGGGAGCCCGAGAGGCTCCGGAAGGTTCCTGAGGTGGGGGGGACTTCCTCCCCCTGCTCCGCCGGATGGCTCCTAAGCCCCGCCCACAGTTAGGAGGACTCTGCCAGGCTTCTTGGCTGGGCCAGAGGCTCCTTTCTCAGCCGCAATGCGGGTTGGGCACCCGCCTTGAATAGAATCACAGAAGCGGGGTGGGGACCCGCCAACAACACCAAATGCGGGGTGGGCACCTGCTAGAAACCACCAAATGTGGGGTGGGCACTCGCTGCTTAAATATTCATAAAGCAGGGTAGGCTCCCGCTCAGTTGCGCAAAATGCAGGCTGGGCTCCCGCTGAAGAAAAGAGTGCAGGGGGAATCTCCAGGTCGCAGCCCAGCGCTGCAAATAAAATAGAAGCGCTCCACGAGGCACTGGGTTCAAAGTCCTTAGGGATTAAGGGGGCAAAGGTGGGTGGTCCAGGCAGGCCAGCACACAGGGCCCTCTAGCAGGGAGGCAGTCCCTTGTGGCGGTTACTCCTGAGGCCCAGCAGCAGCAAGTCCCCCAAGCAAAGTAACAACACCACTTTTCATGGGGTCACAACCCCTATATTTATATGATGTCTTGGCTTTGTCTGCCCCAGCACAGGGCTTGGGAGAACCATACAAAACTGGTTCAGGCGGGAATTGGAGCACTTTGTTTACAAGGCTCCTCTTCCACTTTGTTAGGTGGGGACTTGTCATTGTGGCATTGTACAGGCTAGGCAGAGACATATTCAGTGACCAGGGAATTCTCCTTCTACGACTCCAAGTGCAGATGTTCCATTCAGCCTAGTGCTGACTCACCCTGCCCCTCCTGGAGCCATACACAGCTCACCAGCCCCGGTCACCCAAAAGCCAGACATGCAATTCACATCAGGCAGGCAGACACATAGCACACAGAAATGTCAACTTCTAAATGTGACATTTCTAAAATAGTTATAATAAATCTGTGTATACCATTGTGTAGCATTTATTATCACTTTTCCAAATATACTAAACTTGACCACGTTGCTGCTCTCATAATAGAAATTACCACTGAAACACTTATCAGGGAATCCTCAATGCATTCCTATGGGAGGACAGTCTCACAGGAGTGAGCAACCAAAATGGCTGTTTGTCGCTACTAGGACATATCATACACTTAAGGTATATGTCCTACCTTTTACCTACAATGCACCCTGTCCATAGGGCTAGCTAGGGCCTACCTTAGAGGTGACTGACATGCAGAAAAAGCAGGGTCACAGACATGACACTCACTTTAGGTGCCACATCACTGCGCCAGTAACACTACGCGCACAGGCTCTGCAATGGCAGAGGTCTGAGATAGATTTGAAAGGCTACTTTGGTGGGTGGCGCAGTAGCATTTAAGTTACCAGCCCTGGGTATATGAGATACCACTTTACAGGGGACTGACAGGTAAATTAAATAGGCCAAACAGGTGTATACCAATCTTACCATATGTAACAAAGAGAGCACAAGCAGTTGAACAGCAGTGCTAAAGTGCAAAGAGTCCTAAAACCACCAACACCATGTCATAAAAAAGTCTAGGAGAAAGGCATAAAGTTTAGGGATGAACCTGTAAAAAGGGCCAAGTCCAACAATACGTGAATACATAAGCCTTGATACATGTGTAATACTTTTCAGTGTGGAGCAAAAACATTTTTCACATTTGTCTCCTAATTATCTCTAGTCATTTGAACTTTGTTTTATCATTGTGAAATTGTTTAACAAAATATACTGGCTTTTATTTTAGCCACAAATTGGTACAACATCACAGTAAATATTACATACACTGATTCATATATAAATTTGAAATCAAATATTCAAACATAATTAACAATATGCAAGATTTTACACCCTGTTGCCGTCCTACATTTTCCTGATGAGTCATGATTTGGGCCTGCTATTGAGTTTTTTAGAAGGGATACTCCAACATATTTGTGATGGAACATTCCATCTGCAAAATTCCCTTTAAGTGTTCCCTTTTTCTGAATCATTGATTTATCATCTAGACAGAACAAAGACATTGAATTTTTTTTTGCGTATGTGGTACTCTGTGACCAATGCGTACACATTCCTGTCTGTGTTGTTATCCAAAAAACAGACTGGCTTACATGCGAATTTGAAAAGGAGTAAGACATCATGTATAGCTGTCACTTTTAACATGAATGAAATAGTATTTTGGAATTTACACACATTTGGGATATGTGTTGAATCTAAAATGGAGCTATTTAATCTGATGTTACTACACATTTTGGCTCACTTGCTCATTCTTATTATGTATAAAAACTATTTTATTAATGTAATGGTTGGAACATCCAGTGTATCATAAGTGAATTTTATGCTACGTCACCTGAAATAGAGCCAGCCTTACATCATTCACAATAGTGCAGGAGCATCACACCTGAGACAATAAAGACTAATAGCCTGTTTGTTACAACTCTCCCTTATATTATTAGACAATACATGTACAATTGTTGTTTTGGCAGGCATGTGCCTGCTCAAACCAGTTCTTCAGTAGTGAAGAGAAATCAGGTGGAATCCTTTTCCGTAAATTCATATAAAAAACACATCATCATACACCTTGTACAAAACTTACACCTTCAAGAATGCTTCTTCTGCGTTGGACATATGTCGCCTTATGTTGATGGCAAAATTAGTAGCTGTATCAAAAATTTGTAATTTAACATGTAGAACTCACACTAGAACTTGCCTCTTTGATGCTGCTGTTGGGCTCTCAATTGCACATTAAGGTCTGGATAGTCCACCACAAGTATGTGGGTCATCAGGGGGGGTTAGGGTGCAGAGCACACCTTTTTTATGTTGGGAAGACTTGCCAAGCTGGACTTCTGATGACTTCTTGGTCCAGCATCATAGGTCTTCCCACATCTTGTGACAGTGAATGCTGCACTACTTGTAGACCCCCAGGGTCTACATCTTCTTGGGGATGGCCTTCCATATCTAGTTATTCTGATGGGTGCTGATTTCCTGGATACAAGAAATGAAATAAAATCGAATTGCTTCGTTGCTTGTTGTTTGTCTGCATTGATTGAACACAATTTTACTACATCAATCGCAAGCTACTTCTCGTCAGTGAATATCATTGTGAAATACTGTAGGCTAAACAACTTGCATGTTAGAACAAGACACCCTCACGCCCAGCTTCATTGATTTGAAGCCTAATACACAGTTTCAGTTTCAAAGCTTTATTCGGTTTGCAAAACACAACCATATAAGCAATCATTAAAATACAATAGTATTATTGTCAGCCCACATTAGATTCACAAATATTTCTCTACAACCTAAATAGAACCTAAATATAATTTGTGCAAAATCACAAATAACTGCCAAATGCTCTCTATATTACAAAATATGCAAATGTCGCAATACAGCACCTAGTGTTCCGAAATTTTTCAAAATGCTAACAGCAAATACATTATGTGCAAATTTCGCAATAAAGTGCCATATGCCAACAGTGCAAATGTCGCAGTACAGTGCCTTGTAAATTAATTTACATTCCATACAAGTTTTCCAAAGTGACATGTGAATGAATGAATACTTTATTGTTTGGTTACTCAAAACCATTACATTAAAACCAAGATACAAAATTACAAAATTACAAAAGTTAAAACCAAGAGAGTTTCGAGGGATCAGTCTAATTGGAGGCTCCCATAGATAGATATAATTCGTGGAAAGTCTAAGGCCTGCTAAGTCTCTATATGTTCGAACCCTCAGAGGCCATCAGCAGGGACGGTGTCTGATAGATAAACTTTCCAAAAGAGGGCATGTGCTTTACAGTGGTCAGGGTGTAGAGAGGGGAGATCCCCTGCTTTGCGGTACATGACCCTGCATGTCTTAGAATTGGCATGAGATAAAGATTGCGGGCCATGCGCAGTGCCGGGCAGCAGAATAGAAGATGGGCCAATGACTCACGTTTATACCTGCAAAGTCTACGTTCCCGAATTCCTGAGCCAACCTGACCGAAGGCATATAATTCTTTGAGGGGCAACGGATGTAGTTTGTAGGCTAGGATCTTATGTAGAGCAGCACGGCCCACGGCCTGCGTGAGGTGATGTTTAGGATTGTGCAGGATATGCGGTAGGCACAGGGACTCGTGAAAGTCTTTTCTTACCAGAGACTCCAGATCCAGTTCCCATGACCGCGCGTACTTGTTTTTTGATCGAATTTTTAAAGGCGATTTAATTGACGAGTTCGGGGTTCCAAGACTCGATGGCAAGGTTGAGATGATCCTTTGCCGCATTGAAAGTGGCCGACCAGGGATTCCCTGGTTCTCTGAAGATACATTTCAGGACAACCTTGAGAGTGTTCTCCTGTGCCGCCGTTGTTAAAAAGTAGTATTTACTTAGGGCGACCATCTCTTCCAGATTTTGCTGGTTGAGTGAAAACTCCAGGTGGACAAGGGTGTTTCTGGTGCACCTTGGTAGGTGGAATAGTCTCTTGTAGGCTCTACAATGGATTTTTTCTAGCTCATTATTCAGTTTGCCCGGGAATGCCTGTAGAGCGTAGTTGAGGGCCGGCATTAGCTTGGCTTTGAGAACTCTTTGGATGGCCATTGTGGTTGGGCTGTATAAGGAGGCTTGCAGCTTGCAGATGGCGTAGGTGATGGTTTTACCTTTGCCTTGGATGGTCTTTAAGTGGGCGCTTGAAAGCCCCGACTCCTGGAAGCAGATGCCCAAATAGGTGTACCGCTGTGTGCTTTCCAGCAAGAGGTGGCCAAGCCTCCATTTTAATGATTTTTTCTTTGGGTAATGTCCGAAGATAATTACTTTTGACTTAGATGGATTTGCTACAAGCCTGTTTTTATCGTTGTATATGGCAAGTGCCGTAAGTGCCTTTTGTAGCCCAATTCTCGTGTGATCCAAGAGTACCAGGTCATCAGCATATTGCATGAATTGAATTTTGGTCCCACCGATCTTTGGGGTGGACAAGGGTGCCCCAGTCAGGGCCCTCTCCATGTCCGCTGTATATAAGTTAAACAACAATGGGGCTAGCACACACCCTTGTTTTAGGCCTCGATCTGTGTCGATCTTCACGGATGCGTGCTCCCCCGAGAGTTTAATTCTCACCCACGTGTTTTGGTACAGGGACTGGATCGCTCTTAACAGGGATGCATTGATGTTCCATTGAACCAGCTTTCTCCACAAAATTGCACGATCTACCCCAGCAAACGCCGCCGAGTAGTAAATAAAGCAGGCGAATAAGGGGAGGCTTTTGCGTGTCCGCGTGAGGTGGACCAAAAAGGAAAGTGCGATGATATTATCGACTATGGCAGACCCTGGTCTAAATCCAGTTTGGCATAGTGGATGAAGACCTTCTGCGCTCGTCCAGTCTGCGAGGTCCCTTAAGATGGCACTAGCGTAAGCTTTCCCCTCGATATCCAAAAGGGCGATCATGCGATAGTTTGATGGTTCAGTTTTGGGGCCTTTTTTGTGGATTGGCTGTAAGAGCGAGCCTCTCCATGAGTCTGGTACATCCCCCAGGAGCCAACATTCAGTATACGGATGAGTCAGATTTTTGGACCAAAACTCGATGTTTGCTTTGAATAAGTGTCCAGGAAGGCCATTGGGGCCTGGAGCACCATTTTGTCTGATGTTTTTTAGAATTTTGGACACTGACAGTTTTTCAGGCGGTGCTTTCTTCTCGATGGATGGGTCTAGTTCGACTCCTACAGTGGGGATTTCGTTTTGCTTATTAACAGGGCCGTCTTCGGTGTAAAGTGACCCAGATGGAAGCTTCAAGAGAATTTTCTCTATGGTTTATACCTCGTCTCAGATTGCTTAAGTAGTGCCAAAACTCTTGCGATTTTCCTGGGCTAAGCAAATCAAACATTTTCAGCCATTGTGCTTCACAAAAGTCTCGTTTTGCTGCCCAGACCTTCTTTGAATGACTTTTTTTGGCCTCTTGTAATTGATTCTTGTTTGCGCTTGTGCCAATTTTGCGAAAGAGTTTGCGTTTCTTGTTCAGTTTTTTGGCACTTATTTTAATTTCTGCGTTGTGACCATATGTGGATAGGAGTTGCCTATGAGTTGTTTTATTTGAGTTGCCGCGAAGAATCACCGCCAGGGTCCCTGTTATGTTGTTCCAGGTTGTTATTGCACCCTTTTTCTGTTCGTTCGGTGGCCAGCCTGACCACTGGTTTGCCCAGTTATTAAATGTGGTGATTGCGGTCTGTTCCCATTTGATTCTTCTGGGAAGCTTTGTTAATTCTTCGCCGTTGGCCGCACCGATGTATTCAAGCCTATGGCGTTTGTCTACTGCGAGGTTCAGTGTAATAGTTAAAGCGGCATGGTCGCTGTCACTACGCGGGTGAACTGAGAAGTTTGACATTAGGGGTTGCAGTTTATCGCTTAGGATGATGTAGTCGATCGTTGTTTGGTTGTTAAATGTGGGAGCGACAATGGCCCTGGGCTGTTCTTTAGGAGGACTGAATGCGCTGTCGTCAGCTTATAAGATTTTAACAGGTCGTTCAGTGCGTTAGAGGCCCCGGGCGGGTGACTTCGTGTGGTTGATACCCCTATGTTATGGGTGTTGAAATCGCCAAGGATAATGCATTCTAAAGCCGAGAATTGAAACAATAGGGACTCTAGGTGGTTTATCAGAGTGGCAAAGTTGGATGTAGGCCCATGGGGGTTGTGATAGAGGTTGATTAATAAGAGTGAGAAATTTCCATTTGTCGGGCGACCGCCTTTCAGGATGCCTGCCTGGGGGGTGTCGGGAGATTAGGTATTTCCGCAAATTCCAGTTTAAGTGAGTGTTTTATATAGACGCATATCCCTCCTGATGGTCTTCCGAAGATGTTCAGCTTTTTTGCTGGTTTTCCATATTCTGCATATCCTCTTAATGAAAGATGATGGATCTGCCAGGATTCTTGTATGCAAATTATGTCCGCATCCTCCATGAATGTCGCCGCGGTTTGGTTGAGAAGCAACCTCCTGAGCCCAGCGACATTCCAGGTCATGAGTTTCAAACTGGCCGAAGACCGATCCCTGTCCGGGGACTTTGAGTGCGTGTTGGACGTGCTTCAGTGGGGTGGGCCTGGAACATTAGGGCGGTAACAATTAGGATCTGGGATTTAGTGCTAGCGGCAGCCAGGACCAGTCTTTGCTCGTGCTTCCCGAGGTTGCATATATGCGTGTGCCCTGCGTTGGATTGGTTGTTATCTTGATTGGTTTGACCTTTGTTTGTGCCACCTTTGGACCCCTGAAGGATGGGCAAAGTGTTTGGCACGTGGGTGGGGGGAGCATCCGAGCGTAAGTTCTCTCCGGCTGGTTCTGCCGTGTTTCCCGTCTGGGGATGCGCGAAGTGTATTTTTAAGATTAGGGGGTATTTTTGTGCACACTTAGATTTTATTTTTATACCCCAGCTTTCCAATAGCTTGTGCTGACTTTTCATTGCCTCTGCAATGTCCGGGCTCGTGAAGGTTACCTCCGTAGTTTCGTTTTTCTTCTCCGCTTCTGGCGGCAGGAAGGATATGGTTTCAATGTCTGTAGTTTTTATTCCCTCCAGCCCTGGAATGTTTGCACAAAGTATTAGAAGATTACTGCGGTTGAGAATGTCCCAACTCCCCTGGGAGACATAATCGGGGTACAGCATTATTTTATGATCCTGGGAGTTGGAGAGGTTTGATTGGCAGACGGGAACCACTGCCTGGCCACCTATTTGTGATGATTGTGCTACGCTAGGTAGAAGGGCGTTTGCCTGCCTGTTTAATCCCATTGACCGCTGGAGTGCCACCGAGAATGGTAAGCTGGGTGGGCTATTATTAGGCGGCATGTTTTCAGTGCCCTTGAGATCTAGGGCGGCCAGTGGCCCTTGAGACGCACGGTGCGTCGTCGGCATTGAGAGATGTTCGGCCGGGGGGCATATTCGCTTGCAAGGGCTTGAGTCGCTTCCACGGGGCTTTGTCCTTGTAGGTCGTTTGCTTGATTTTTTGTTGGTACTGTTGGGGCTAGCAGGGGGCCGTGAGAGGGGCAAACAACCCCAGGATTATTGCTGCGTTGGTAAAGTGAGGAACTTCGAGCATTGGCTCAGTTGTTTTTGTTGTTTTGGTGATTAAAGCTAGTTGGGTTGTTTCCGGTTTCTCTATGCCACCTGGCGTCTGGTTGCCGGGCCGTAGCCATTCCCGGATGGATCTGGAAGCAAGGGATTTGTTTTTATTTGCCTTGTTGAATTTTTAAAAAAAAATCTTATTTTTCCTGGATACATTTTGAAGGTCTAGACTGGTCGATGTGGTGGTATGCTGACGATCCTGGTATTTTTGTTTTGGTCAGGGTGGCGTTTGTTCTGCTCGTGCTGATCGTAGACGGAGTCTCCTCCCGAGCAGTTTTATCTTCTTTATGAGTTTCTGTACTGTAATTTAACGAGTTTTTTGAGCCTTCTATTTTTAGGGAATCTAGAGCTGGGGCCTGTGCGGTTGGATCCTTGATCTTGCCAGTTTCTTTCTTGAGGTCCTCTATTAGTGAGCTTGTCGGCGTGCATTATTGCAGCGCCTGTCATTGAAATGAGTGTCTCTTTGATCAGAGTTAGATGGTTTACAATCACTGGGGGGCTCTCCCCCCTGTCCGGACTTCTGCACATTGGCGTTGGTAGCTGGGCCGTTAAGTCTTGTTCCAGGGGGCTCCAGCTCGACGGGTTCGGGGACTGGGAGTGCCGGGCCAATAATTGTGGGATTCCTGCTCCTTCATTGGTTTCATGAGTGCTGCTGAGGTCGTCAAGCATGGGCTATGCTGCATATGCTGTTAGGTGTGTCAGCCGCGAGGGCCCCGTTTGGGATAGTATTCGGTTGAGGGTCTTCTGGTGATTGGTGGGTCGGAGTTGTTGTTCTGATGTGATCGTACCTCGGTGCGACCCTGTCTGAAGCCTCTAACTTGAGGGAGTTACCACCCTGGAGCGTAGATAATATTGGTGATAGGGGTAATCCTGGTGCCCGGGTGGCAGAGGGGCTAGGGGTTTGACCGTCCTCTGGTGTTTCAGTGGGCGGTATGCAGCTTGGAGGCCTAGACGGTTCGGCTGAACTCGTTACCAGGGGACACAAGAAGCGTCTTATGTCTCTATTTCCTGGGGGGCAAGTAGTGGCTGCGTTGGCGCCGGAGCGGGGAGTAAGGTTGACTAGGTTAAAGCGCTTCCCATCTTGCCCTACTTGCGGCGATGGTAGGATTGATGTCAGTGCTGGGAACGCGGTGGGTAGACCTGGGGACGTTGGCGTTGCTCCAGTGGCGCCAGGTGTCCCTGGAAGTCCTGGGAGTCCCCCCTCCAAGAGCCCTTGCCCATAGGAGGAGCCCCCCGCTCCCGGGGGGTAGAAAAGTTTTGCCTTCCGTCTCCTAGCAGATCTATGGGGGCGTGGCTTTTCCTGTGCCTGCAATAAGGTCGAATTTCTAGTCCTCATTGTTCTTCCCTGTTTTTCCCTGTTTTCCCTGTTGTCTTTTCCTGGTTCATTATGCTCGCTGCGGTGATGGAGCAGCGGGGAGAGGAGTGGTGTGGGGTCATCCGTAGGCAGCGTATTCCCCAATGCAGGGGGGGTCACCGTAGAGAACAGGTCCTACTACCTCTGTCCCAATAAGCTGGCCGGGTGTTGAAAATCTGGCTTTGCTCTTGCTCTTGCACTGCGTGTGCTCCCCTCCCCCACCCCCCAGCTGTGGCCTGCTGCCTTGCTGCCTTGCAGCCTTAGTGTTGACTCACCGGCATCCAAGACCTCTGTCCTGCGGCTCCGGCACCAGTTCCTCGCTCTCCCCAGAGGTGGCCGGCTCTCTTTCCTCAGTTAGCTGCCCTTCTTTGCTTTTAGCTCAGTGCTAGAGTTTCGCCGAGCTACTCGGGGGCCAAATACAGCAGGCTGTGGTGGTGGCGGTGTTGTTATCACAGCGCTCACACCTGCCTACAACACAACAGCACGAACAGCACACGGGGGGCGGTGAGGTGGCGAAGAGTCCAAGATGACAGGTTTCCCCCCCTGCTTGGCGGTGTTGTTTTCACGGCGCTTAGGGCAGTGCTCACACCTGCCAGCAGCGAGTAGCACTTTGCAGCACCTTGGACCTTGCTCCTTGCTCCTATCCTGTCTCGTGGCTCGCAGAGGTGCAGGCTCGCAAAGGCGGTGGCGGAGGCAGTGGTGGTGCTGTTGTCTCAGCGCTCGAGGCAGCGCTCGCACCTGCTCACGCCTGCACGCCGCACCGCTGCACCCTGCTCCTCCCCCGCTCACAGGTCACTGCTGGAGCGGCACATTGGGCCAGACGCGGTCGAACTGACAGCCGCGATGGGCCAACAGGCAGGCCAACAGACAGGTTGCGAGAAGCGAGAGACGGCCCACAACAGGCCCGCACCTGTCGCGCTCCGGTGAGTCCTAATCCTTAGTCCTTAGTCTTCCGTGTGTTCCCCTGCAGATCTCCTTAGTGGGTACGGTGGGTGGGATCGGCAGTCTCCGCGTCCGTCTCGCTTAGACGAAGATGGCGTTCTGGCGTTCTGACACGACATGTGCTAACAGTTAATACATTATGTGCAAATTTCGCAATAAAGTGCCAAGTGCCAACAATATGCATTTCGTGCAAATTTTGCAAAAGGTGCCATGTGCTACTGTTACTGAATTTAGTAAAATTATAACAATATACCATCTGTTTACCGTGTAGATTTTTAAGTGTAAAACACATAAACAAGGACTTTCAACAAAGGTCTTTAAAATACTAACGTACTACGTGTATAAACTCAAAGGACAATAGATTTCCTAGCAGATATACATTTAAAAATATAAGAAGCAACATAAAAACAAATGTCTGGACCTTCCAGACAAAACATTAACTTCATAACATTTTTGGTGGATCGAACATTATATTTTAAAGAGATAGGTTTCAGATAAAACTTCCTTATAAAAGAATAAAATTTACAAAACATTAAAAAATTGCTTGGATATGTTATCACGTAGGCATACAGAATTGGTAGGGTGGTGAACAATTCCTAACCTAAGTCATGTCAGTAAAAAGCGATGGGAAATTCTTGTCACTTCAGTTAAATATGCCTTTAAGCCTTTTCTAAGATTTAATTGCCGGTATAATACAAAAGTAGTTTTTTCCCGGATCAGTCTCCCTCAAGCCTCCCTTTTATGAGCTAAAAAAGTTACTTTTAGCTCCCTTTTTGACATCGAGGGTGCATACTCTGGCTCCACAAAGATGTTACAATTATACAAAAGGCTGTAGCAATGGTGGATAAATCTTAGCCAGGGGATGCGGGAACAATGGTCCAGCTTCAAACAATCTTTAATGATAGACTGTGTAATTAGGGTTTCCTTTTTGGACCAGATAGATCGCCATAATAGCAAGGGACGTAGGGCAGCTAGGCCTGAGATATAATTGGTACACTCAGCAAAGATTTAAGAAAAATATTTTCATCATGCTGGAGTGTTTTTTCACAGTGATGACCCCAAACTCCTGCCCCATATACTGACGAGGATACACACCTAGCATTATAGATTGCCACCATGTATTTTATTCTTCAGTCCCCCAGTTTTGTGGAAAATCAAAAAATAGTATGAGTATTCCTGCTCATTTTATAGCCTAAAACCCATAGAACCAGATAATATGGTTTGATATAAAGACCAAAACTAAGCGCACTATGAAAGGGCTGCCATGTGTGTCAGTGAGAGCATGCTTTTTGGGAATGTATGAACATATGTGTGTATGAAGGGGATATATGTGTAGGGGTGACTGAGAGACTGTAAATTGTTAACTCTCCATTTCTTTTCTTCCATTAAAAAGTATTCAGAAGCATCATTGTGTTCACAACTCCAATTTTTAGTTGCCAAGCATTGTTTCCTAAGAGTACAATACCCCAGTGCTTCTTCTCTGTGACCCAGCCCCAGCTTGGCCCACAAATCAGACAGAACACTGCCCATTGACAGGCCATGCTATCTGTAGCCTGATGATCATGATGTCACATGAATAAAGACTTCCCTCAACTTTGAAATGAAAATATGACCTTGTGCACATTTGAAAAATAACTCAGGACTGTTAGATGCTGTGAATGTGTCTGCGAGCTACTGGTAGCCTCCAAATGATTGGTTGAAGATACCTGATCTCGGCTGAGTGATATATGGGATAATACACACTGCAAACTTCATTTGGTACATACAAAAATATTTCTATATAAAGTAGTAAATAAGAAAAAATTTGTTTTCTACTTTCACATGATGTAAATGTTCTGCATTTCAAATGAAAATTAAACATATACATAGAATTATCTCAATATACACAAAAATAAAATGTAGGGCTGTACACACAACACATACTAATGTTGTAGTGTTCTCTACTTGTATTGTGCTTAATAACCCTTACCATCATTGTTTTATAAAATGTAAAACATAAATGACACCACTTCAATCACTACACTTCACTCAAGAACTCCCAGGGGGCATACTAGCTTCTGTATTAAAAAAAAAGAAAACAACATATTCTAAAATACTTTTTAAACATGTACCTGCTCCTCTAGTGACCCATAAAGATAGCTGTACGGGGACAGAACCTCAGTTGCCAGCAACTCCAGCTCCTCTTGTGAGAAGGCTGGCACCCTGTCACCTGCTCCTCCTGGCATCATGCTCCCAAAGGTCAGAAACAGCAGCACAAGTTGAGGAGGTCTCGGTGGCTTCAGTGTTAGGAGCCAAGTGGCCTTTTTTTGAAAAGCCATGCACATGACGTACACGATCATCAGTGGTGATGGACACATACATTGGCTGTCATATGTTGCTTAAATACATGTTAGCCTATGGCTGGGTCCATCGTGGAGTATCACACACCCTAGCCAGTCAACGTCCACCGGTGTCAACTAATTTCAAATGTCCCGATGGCAAGATAAGGTGGCCGTCATTTTACATTGTGGAATAGTGTGTTTGTCACTGTTGATTGTGTCACCACCACTCAAAATGGTTGATACTTTGTTTACATGTTGAAAATGCTAATGGTCTTCATTTGTTTTTATGAAAAAGTGTAATGTAGTGCCTTCATTTGGTTCGTGCTGCAACAATAAATGTTGGACGGAATCCTGAATAAATCAAAAATTCACCCCCAGCCAAGAGATCTGGGCTAAATCCATTGTTCCTCTGCTCACCATGCCACCCCAAGTTTAGGCTCAGTCGATTTCGATTTGAAAGCTTTATTCGATTATTCAATAAACAATCGTAAAAGCGCACAATATATTACATACAAATCCAATAAAATTTGTCAAAACAGTTCAAATAAAATACACGATTTAATACAATACACAAGGGGAGGGATATAATTGGCTTAGCAGCAGTTAATACAGGAAAGGGCAAGATTAGAATTCCAAGCTTTTTCTGTTGGACACTGCTTTTAAGATAAAAGTCGCAGTATAAAAGCAGACATCCGGGACATCGAGTGCAAATAAGAGTCTCTTAGCATTTGTAACAGTGGTCACAGAGTATTTCTTAAAAAGGGGTTTAAGATAAGTTATACGAAGATGCAAATACAAGGGGCACATTAACAAAAAGTGCAGCGTGCTCTGTTTAGAGGTTCCGTCACATGGGCAGGGATTTGACGTATGTTTTTTCATCTGGGGGAATGCCACCAAATTATGGACAATACCAAGTCTCAGCCTGGTAAGAACAAACTGGTGAGATTGTTTATTAATAAAAATTAGATACTTTGAAAAGCCAGGACCAACCAGATTATTAGAATTATAGAATAAATGGGAGGTAAACTGGCTACAAGCTTCTCCACGCAGTTTAGATTTAGCCCCCAAGAAGACACGTTTGAGCTCCTGTTTGGAGATGTTAGTGGCACTTACAGGATCCCTAGAAACATCCAAATCAAACACATCTTTATAAGAAGTCAAAACATATTTGAGCCAAGGGATCTGATTAAATTTATCCAAACGGAGACAGTCTTGTATTATACTCCGAGTAAAGCCAGTTTCATCCTTGGCCCAGATTGACCTCCAGGCCATAAGGGGCCTCAAACCTGTTAAGTCAGTCAAATATTCCAGCCCCACTTCTTTGTGAACCAGCATGTTAGAAGCCGACGTTGGGAGACAAAGAAGCCTCTTTAAAAACACATTTTCAGCAACTTGCAGAGCCCCTTGTTGGCAATATCCCCAGACACCTGAACCATAGAGTGACACTGAAGTGCATCTATGTCGGTAAACAGTTAGTATGTCAGGTAGACGACGCCTGATTTAGAAACAAATCTAAAAACCCCTGAGGCCCCCTTACCCATCTTGGCCTTAACATTAAGAATCTCAGGGGCCCACGTGCCACTGTTGCTAAAAGTAATTCCTAAATAGCAGAATTTGTCCACCACTTCAATTGTATGGTCCCTGAACTGGAACGTCTAAGCTTATTCACCCTTTTCCCGCATGCCATGATAAAAGTTTTAGAATTATTAATTTTAAGTTTCCTCCCCTTTATAAAATCGAAGAAGCAATTCATTAATCTCTGCAGACCAACAGGAGTTCTGGAAAGCAAGACAGTGTCGTCTGCATAAAGCAGTACCGGAATTGCTTGGCCCTCTACTTGGGGGGCATCAGCTTGAACCTTCTTCAGATCGGAGTCCATAGCGTTTATAAAAAGGGAGAAAAGTAACGGGGATAAAACACAACCTTGCCTGATTCCAGATTTGACCTTAATCTTCTTAGTACATTCCCCCGCTGGGCCAAAACGAATCTGGGCTGACAACTTGTTATATAGTCTGGCCAGAAAGTATATAATTGCAGCAGGGGCTCCCATTTCAAGCAATGTGGACCATAATAAAGCGTGATCCACCAGGTCAAAAACACTGGTAAGATCTGGCTTTCGTGTATTTACCAATGATTAAATCTAAATTGATGCACTGCTCAATAGTGCCGAGGCCCTTGCGGAATCCAAATTGTGAATCCGCAAGGATACCGTTAGCTTCAGCCCACTCCTCCAAACGTAATAATAGAACCCTGCTCATTATTTTAAGTGAAGAATCAAGAAGGGAGATGGGGCGGTAGTTCTTAGCCTCTCCTCTATCTCCCTTCTTGAAAATCGGCAAAATAATGGATTCACCCCATGTAGATGGGGTGCTTTCCATAACAGATGCATTAAAAACCTGAGTCAGGAGGGGGCTCCATAACAATAGATCCGTCTTATATAAGTCAACCGGAACGCCGTCCGGTCCTGGGGCCTTCCCTCCCTTACTATTACGAATGGCGTTATCAACCTCTAACAATGTAATCTCGAGAGGTAGCTTAGACCCAATGATGTCAGCACCAGAGCTTATATGATCCTCCCCAGCCGGATCAAAGATTCCGGTAAAATATTGGACCCAGCTATCCTCACTGACGTAAGCCGTTAAAACAGGGAATTCCTCTTTTTGGAGGAAAGGGCTGTTAACGGTGTTCCAAAATAGCTTACTGTCTCGCAGCTCCGCCGCTTTGGTCAAATTGTCCCACGCCTGTTCCCTTAGCTCCTGTTTTCTAAGGTTCAAATGGAGTTTATAAGTTGCCCTAAGGAGTTTTACAGCTTCCTTGTCCCTAGGATGGTTTGAGAGAGCCTTCTTCAATTCTTGAAGAGATTTCGTACAGGCTCTGTCAAACCATCCTACAGTAGCCCTCTTAGTGTTAACATTGGTTATAGTGAGGGTTCTTTTAATAATATTGTTAAGTTCTTCAAATACGGCAATGGTACACGATGGGTCTGCATCGTCATCTAGACAACGAAGCAGCTCTTCAGAGCTAGCTACCAATATTTTTCGCAACAACTTATCAGAGTTGTCCCCGCACCATTTGATCCAAATACCATTCTGCCTACTGGGCATTATTTCGTCAACAATCCCACGCTTGGCTGTAGACTTTGACCCCCAGATAGATGTCGACATGATAATGGCATTATGGTCACTAAGGCCTAGATCAACAATTTCTGGCATGGCACAGTATGGGGTAATGTTAACTGAGACCAACAAATAATCTATAACAGAGGCTGAATTTCTCCCTACAAAAGTCGGTACAATATTACCTTCAATATCGTCAGCGGGCTGAAGAATTAACAAGTCAAAATTAAGCATGAAAGTATTCAAGGAATCACCATAAGTTGTGTGGACAAAGTGGGCCCGGCCCTCCCCATTTGCCCCATCAAAACCACATACATTTGTAAAAGAGCGAGGGCATGTGCGAATATTAAAATCCCCTCCCCATATAATATCATAAGGATTATGAATAGCCCTACCAATTTTCAAAACAGCAGTTTTAAGATCATTAACAACACAGGTACTCGTGGGGTCGAACATATTGTTATAATGATTAATTAACAGAATATCTCGGCCCCCACTTTGCTCCAGCCATAGTACTTGCGAATGGAATCCAATGATGGAATGGGACTTCACTCGTATTGGGAAATTGACGGACAGTAAAATCACCAGCCCGCCTTTTGCCCTGCCCATAGTGGATTCTTGCGCTAGACAATTAAAGGACACAAAACCATCATAATGGCTCTCTGCCATAGACCACGTCTCTTGTAAGCAGAGGATGTCATAGTTTGAAATAGTCTCCCACCAACCAAGAGACTACTCCTTCTGGCGCCAACTGGCGATATTCCAGCTTGCTATTTTATAACCAAGATCACAGGGGGCAACATCTGGGATCACAAAATCCCCTAAAGGTATTGGGTTTAATGGTGACTCCTCATAATTGGTGGTGGAAACCAATGGGAGAACTATATCCGATGGATCAGCATCCTGTGAATGATCTAAGGAGTAAGTGGTAGTAAGGGGCAATAGATGATGTATCCCCGAGGGAGCTACAACCGTTGGCATGCACTCCACAGGGGTATTTCCGTGGGGCTCAACAACTCCATCCGTTAGTACTTTACTCATGACAGGAGCAGAAGAACATGTCGGTGTTAAAGGTTGAACAACTGGGGGTAGTCAGTCGACTGCATCCAGGCAACTGAACCTGTTATCATCACAGAAGTGAGCGCTCAGGGACATGTGGACCATTCTTTCTTCATATCTTCTAGTTCTACCCCTCCGCTCAACCCTGGTCCAGTCATCCCTTCCTGTTCCATGGGGCATACTATTGGGTGGAAAGAAAAAGGACAGGGGAAGGGTCTGGATAATGGAATCAAATGATCTATTAAAACCAGCACAGATATGGGAAATAGTTCTGGGGTCTCTAAAATTAACAGTTATACAGTCCCCGTTTATGGTCTTAACTGTTTTGCCCAGCCAAGGCACCCTTCTTACCATAATATTTTCATTATGAAGCTGGGCCGGCAGAGGTCTGTTATAGTTGAGCCACCTGACTACCTTACTTTTTAGGGAGCTAAAGGTTTCTTCTTCCCCTTCTTCCAATGTGGGTGCTCCCGCCAAAACTACCATGAAGCGATTTGCCTCAGGAGGAAGGTCTGGTAAGCGTGGTCTAAAGGCTCTATGCCCCTTTACTAGTGATGGCAGGCCTACTTGACCATCATTAGTTTTCCCATGGGCTTTACCGTTCCCCGGTAAAGGAGCAGATGCCTGCTTAGAGGGAACATGATTCACCGGGTTAGGGCCTAGGAAACCTGGGGGTATACAATTAAGTATTTGGGCCCCACTATCAGCTTGGGGTGCAGGCCCCCCGGTTTGGGGTACAGGGGCTGGAATGGCACTCGGCTTACAGGACTTATTAGAGTTCGCTAATATGGCAGATGTAACCTTCTCTATATTTGACAATCTGAGTTCAATTTGCTCCATTTTGGCTTCTAAGGGAAATAAAATAGATTTAAATAAAGCACCCAAACTCTCGATTGATAAATCTTTGCTCGGCAAATTAAGGCACGGGGATTGGGTTGAGACAACGGAACCCTTTGTAGGTACTATTTGCCCCTCAATTGGGGTTGAGGGGGAATTGGTATCATGATGTAGCCTAGCTGATTTTGTTTTGCTTCCATCTTTCTTATTATAAGCCCTCTTTCTATTAGAGATCGCTCCTTCTCTGACCCCCTGTGACAGTGTATTATTAACAGTAACATCAGGAACAGGTGAATTAGATCAGTGGTTCCCAAACTTTTGACTCCTGAGGACCCCCATTGATTCACCACTGGAAGCCGGGGACCCCCAAGCAATTTGTAGGATTTAAATTTCAAACATCAAAACAGTAATTCGGAAAACAATTAACACACATGTGCACACAAAGCAAATACTGAAATTACTACTGATTTTAGGGGCATATTTACAAGCCCCTATCACCATGGGAACATCACTTTTTAGACGTTCCTGTGGTGATAGAGGCTTTGCCTTATTTACAAGGCAACGTTAAGCCGCTTAACGGTTCCTTGTAAATAAGACCCCCTTTCACACAATGCTTAGCATGAAAGGGGTGGGCAGTGGGTGTTGCGGTGGGCGTTTCCCCTGCAACACCCATTGATTTTGACGCTGCCCCCTATTTACAAGAGCAGCGTAAATGAGAAGCAGCACCAACATTAAGACCAGGGAAAACCTGGTCTTAACTTGGTGAAACAAGGAGAAATGCTTCATTTCGCCTTGTTTTTGCAAAACGCCTTGGATTGTTTATGTTCAGGAAGGTGACCCTTCCTGCACATCAACAATCTTAAAAAAAAACATGAAATTTTGTGACTTCCATGTGTGATGCATTAAGCAGCACACATAGAAGTGACAAAATGACATTTCAAGATTGTTTATGTGCAGGAAGGGGGACCTTCCTGTACATAAACAATCCTCACCTGTTAAGTGTAGTGCCAGCGCAGGGGAAACGCAGCGCTGTACCATATTCTTGTAAATATGGTGCAGCCCTGCGTTTCTGAAGTAGTGGAGTGTGTTGTTAAGCCAAGGAGGCTGGTCTGGAGAAGCACAAACTCAGGATTCAGAACATAACACAGTGGTTAGCATTGACTTTAACTATAAAAATGTATTTCCACCCAAATAAACCTTTTTAGAAGCATCAGGATACTGAAAGACTGAGAAAAAACATAAGTCACTAACTTGTACCTTGCAGTTTGCAAGCAGCTGTTTGATGACAGTTTTTGGTCACTGTGCTAGATTACGATTGTCACTTATGAATTGCACTGTAACAAAAGAATATCTCTGACAAAAGCAGTAACCCACTGACCGATGCATATCAAATACTGTTTTTTAAAATGCATGGTACACGTTCTTTGCAGTAGGCATATAAACCCTCTGTGCTACATTAGTTCAGTCACAGCTGCCACTGGACAAAACTCTCATGTCTCTCCAGCAGGGAAATTAATCACTGTTGTTATCTTGACACTTTTATTGTTCTTTGAAAACTGCTAATTAAACAAGATACTTTGCAGTGCTTTTAAAACTGCTGCCTGCGGACCCCCGGGGAATGTGTCTGGGCCCCCTGGGGGTCCGCGGACCACAGTTTGGGAAACACTGAATTAGATACATGGTTATCAAGTATGTGATTAATTTCAGGCAATATCTCATTAACTAAAATGTCCAAGTCCTGTGTAGCTTGTTCATCCCCCTCGGGAATAATAGCTTGACCTGCCACACAGGGAACAGCAATAACAGTATCCTGAAGCCTCTCAGGCGTTTTAGCATGAGCAATAGTTCCCAGGGAAGATCTTTTCATAGCCGATATTTCCTGAGACAAACGTTTCTCCAGAACAGTAATTTCGGTGTCAATAATAGAGTTAGCTCTTATCAGAAATTTTTCCATACCTCCCACTGTAGACCCTCCAGCTGTCAATGACGACTTACTCCTGGTTTCACGTCCAACCATGATTTACGGAGTTAACAAGTAATAATTCAATAGCCGAAATAAGGGGGGTGGCCCAGTCCAGACCGGTCACGAACGGGCACAAACGGGACTGCCCTTGGCCCGGGCTTAGCCCAGGGCAGGCCCGCGCGCGTCCCGCGTCACGCGTGGAGGGCCGGACTTAATAGGAGAAAAGGCCGGGCCAGTTAGGGGAAGAGGACCAGCTGGTGACTCCAGCTATGAACGCTGGTCCTCACAGTCCCCACAGGAACGTCAGTCCTCAGTCCCGGTCCGAAATTCCTGAAACTGCTCCAGTCGCAGCACAGAGACCCCTCGATGATTCCAGCAGACAAAGTCTCCTATGGTGGCCGCCAGAGTAAGCCCCTCATACTGTAGTGTCATTATTACAGAATAAACTCCAATGACCATTGCAGTTTTTATTAAAATACTTCATGTTGTTACCAGAGGACTCCTCACTATTTTTAACAAAAGATAGCATTCATCATGAAGTGCAATAACTGAAGTGCGCAGCTTAGAGAATTTAAAAAAAAACATGTTTTTGTCCTCATTTACCACCATAGTTTCAGGTGAAGCCGCAGGTGGGGTTACGACATGCTGTCTCAGTTTTATGCAACTGGCAGGGATTAAATAAGGTGGACTACCGGCATCCCTCAGCAATGGCACCTCCTCCAGAGACAAATACCAAGAAACCATTAAAAGATAAAAATCAGGTGGAAATTGCAGCCAATTGGAACCGGGCTTACAACCGGAGAGCGGCTCTACAAGAATCGTAAACCACAGTAGCATAATCATCGGACCCGGGGGGAAAAAAAAAAAAACAGGATATCTCAGTGCTCCCAGATCAGCAGATACCAGAATGCCCTTTTACTTTGACTGCCCGCCCTAGCCAGATCTAGTCTGGAGACCTGCAAGACTGAAGCATACCAATCATTAAGACAGGGAGATAAATGATCTTTCCATTTTTTGCAGATCTCCCTTCTGGCTAGTAAGATAGAATAAAACAACAGAATTTTTGCCAGGCTCTGGACCCCATCCAAGATCCCAAAGATCACGAGTGGGAGCTCGAGGACTACCTGAAAGCCCAATGATACAGTGAGAGTGTTACTAATCGCATCCCAAAATGGTGCCAGGTGGGGACATTCAAAGAACATATGGGCATCCGAGGCAGCTACCAGACCGCACAAGCTACTGACTTCCCTTCAGAGAATTTTGAGAGTCTAAGAGGGGAATAATATGCTCTGTGCAGGGTATAAAGATGGTACCTACGTAGCCATGCAGGCTTAACGATGTCCCATAAAAGCTTACATGAAGAGGTCCAAAGGTATTGCACATTGCGACTAACAAAGCGGGAACCCCACAACAGGTCTGGTAGCCGAAACTCACCATCCGCTTCTTCCAGGATGAGATTATACCACAGGGAAATCTCCTTCTTGGCAGGTGGATTGTCTACTAGGCGGGATATTAGCTGACTGTGACGGCCAAGTGGGAACTTGTTCTCTCGAGAGGGTAAGGAGATATATGAATGGGTCCAGCTAGCCATTTGCATGTATTTAAACCTGGCAAAATTCGGGCCGATTTTATTCTTAAAATAATCCCAAGCGAGCAAGTCACCTTCCAAAAAAAGGTCACCCCAAGCTGCTAGGCCTGCTTCTTTTAACGGAACAGCCAAACTATCTCCCAACCAGACGGGCTTTCAGGAAGGCCCCAAAGAGGTGTCCTACTGCCAAAGTACCCCAACTTTATAGCTTTCGTTAGTTCCAACCAAGTTTTGGCCATCCCCTGCAAGACCTTTAATTTAATCTTCTTAAAAAACTTGGGATTTCCGAATTTAAACAAGAAGCCTGACTGACTAACTCCTTCCCCTTTAAGCAGAGCTGAATACAAGGTCCCAACTCCAAAGTCAGAAGGCATCTTTAACAGCATTCGAGCATGGGACAACTGAAACGCCTATGCATACATTTGCAGGTCTGGAGCTGCCAACCCACCCTTCTCCCTGTGTCGCCTAAGTTTCTTTCAAGCAATCCTTGGAAGATGCTTGTCCCAAGTAAAGGATGTAATTTCCGCCTGTAATTTTACTAACAAAGATGAATCAAAATATAGCGGGATGGTATTAAATAAAAAAGAAACTTTTGGTAAAATCGACATTTTAGTCAAATTAACTCTCCCTATTAAAGATAGAGGAAGTTAAGCCCATGCTTGCATAAGTTTACGACAATCTTTTGCAACAGCAGATAAATTTGATGTAGCAATTTGATTAATGTCTTTCACAATATTAAGACCGAGATAATGCATATTGGACCCAGACTGTATACTAGTGTCCCTCTTATCATCGTTCCAGACAATCATCTCGGCTTTTGCAGCGTTAATCTGGTACCCAGAGACTCCCCCAAATTCCAAAGCAGCTTTTAAAACTGCAGGAAGTGCAGTATGGACCTCAGATGAAAAGATGAGGACATCGTCCGCGTACAGGGCCACTTTCCTCTCCCATCCCCTATAAATAAAAGGTTTGATGTTAATATCCTCCCTCAATCGTTGAGCAAAGGGTTCAATATGTAGATCGAATAGGAGAGGGAGAGTGGGCAGCCCTGTAGCATCCCCCTTGAGATGTTAAAGGGGTCCGATAGCTCTCCATTAACCAGAACGTGAGCAGTGGGGGTCTGATATAGAAGACTGACAGCCCGACGGAAGCCCCCACCTATGTTATACTTGGCCAAGGCCCCCCGACAGGTATAACCAGTTTATCCTGTCGAAGGCCTTGGTTGCATCCAACGTGAGAGCGGCAAAAGGGAGGGCCTCGGTCGATGCCATATCGATGGCCCCTATCAGGTTGTATGTCAGCTCGTATAATTGACGCCCCTTTACGAACCCCTTCTGATCGTGATATAGGACATCAGGGGCCACCAAAGCTGGCCTCTTTGCGAGAACTGTAGCAAAGATTTTATAATCTACGTTCAGAATTGAAATTGGCCTATAAGACCCGCAGGCTGCAGCTGGCTTCCCCGGTTTCAAAAAATCAGGGTAATTGAGGCACTGTCCCTGTATGCAGGGGGACGCTGACCGCACACCAACAATGTATTATTTACACATTTAAAAAATGCATAATTTATACATGTAATAAATGTGAATTAAAAAAAGGTTTACTATATACAATAACATTCTATCTAATTATGTATGAACATTTTATATATTTTGAGAACTAGATGTAAAGTGTAGTTTAAATTCAAAATATGTTAGCAAACATTTACAATATATAGTTTTTTTCAATACAGATATATGAACCCAGGGTGAATGAGGAGACAACAGACACAAGTGTTCTGACCATTTCCTTACCTTGCTACCATGGAAGAAAGGGATATTATTAAAAAATCCAGATTGAATATGCAAAGAATTCTTGATTTATGTCATCAGCTGCAGCAAGATCTTCAGCATCACAATATAAATCCTGCATCAATACCACCTGTAGTCAAAATAATGGCAGTACTCCATTTTGTGGTCACATGATCATTCTAATACACTGTTGAAGTAATCAAAATCCTTCTCAGTGGTCTCACTGATACTTGGTCTTTTTAAACCAACAAAGAAGAAATTGGCACAGAAGCTGAAATATAAAAGATCATTTTTATTAAACTCAAATGAGTTGAGACTATGTCACACAGAAGTCTTAGCAACTGAATGAGGCAGTCTCCAGAGTACAGAACACTGGGGCCTTATATATGCTTTAGAGTTACATAGTAAGCATAAATGCAAGGGGCAGTCCTGGCTCATGTAAGCATGCAAAATGACTAAGTTGGGCATACAAGATCTACTTGCTCAACAAAGTGGGAGGAGAGTTACTTCTCCATACAGCAGCAAAAATAGCCTGACAGTTATACTAGAGAAGCAGGTGCATTCTACTAGCTAGGTCCTTCTGGGCATGTGCGAAGTGGAGGATGCTGAATATAGTTTGTCTCTAGGCAGATTACAAGAGCAGTCAACAGAAAGGTAGGACAGATCACATGGCAGACAAAATGGCTGCCAGAAATACAAAATGGCTTTCAGCTCATGCTAACAAATCTGTCCAATATTTAACACTGTGGCAGTATCTGGTGGAATGTCACAACCAACGTTTGGTGGTGTTCTACAAGATGTTATTTCTTCAACAAAGAGACACATCATCAGCTTCATTCAGTTTCCCACAAACCAGGATTTTGCCAATGTCAAGTGAGATTGTCATGCCTTGGGCCATCTACTACATGTGGTTGGAGTAATTGATGGCACACATATTGCCTTAGTGCCACCACACGCCAGAGAACAGGTGTACCACAATTGAAAGAACTTCAACTCAATTTACATGTTGTCTGCTTACCAGATTTTTATATCACAAGCATGTATGCCTATTCTCCTGGATCAACCATGATCCCTTTGTACTAGAGAAATGCATCATACCGCTGCAAATGTCACAGCGTTGACCTGAGAGGGCCTGGCCTGTTGGTAAGTACTATCTGCCATTATATTGTTTGGTTATTGTAAAGTCTTATGATCTAGAATTATGTTGCAATTTTTTGCAAATTTCTTTTATCATGCAATATAGGAGACTCAGTTTATCTTAACTGACCATGGTCGTTAGCACCACTGAGGAATTCAACATCTCCATCTATGATCCGTTTCAATGAGGCCCATGAACGAACATGGAGGATTTCGATGTCTTGACAAGACTGGTGGACCTCTCCTCTACTCATCCGATAAGGTGTGCAAAATCACAATGACATGCTGCATCTGGCACAACATTTTCCTGTGATGGAACATCCCATACATTGCAGATCAATAAGACAATGACTAGCCACTGGGTTAGGATGTGGAAATGCCAAATGAAGATAACAGTGGTGAAGAGGAAGGAATAGATGAACGTCAAGATTTCATTGACAACTTTTTCACATGACTGTAAGCATATACTTGCATTTAATTTCATGAAATGTTATACCAATCTTTAAAGTAATGAGGATAAAACTATGTGCTGGTCATTTGTTTTATGGGCCAAGTAAAGTGACATCAAGGGCGAATAGTTTTGTTGATCAAAGTTTTGACACATGGACTACTGTGTTCATTTACATTCTTCATCTTTGGTTGTACTTTGAAATGTGTTTTCAAATATATTCATTTGTAAGGTATCTATTTTGCATTGTAATGTAATGAACCTATTTGATTTTCTCTGTTTTAGGACCCTTCACCATGTCATCTTCATTTGAACATTTCAAGGTTGTGACATTTGCAATTATATGCTGTTGTTTGAAAACGCAAAGAGAACGTGGGTTGATCCTATGGATGACACACACAAGATTGGTGTGGTCTTCTACTGAGACAACTTGCACAGTGATTGAATGGAACTTTTTAAAATTGCAGTCAGACTTGCTTTCTGTTGAATGTTAGCACCAAGACAATTTGTGCTGCTTGATTTGCTCGAACCACATGTGGTAGTCCACCAAAAGTATACTAATCTCCCTTCACGATGGCAAAAGGCTCATTTTGTGTTAAGTGTATACAGCTGTTCAGTTCAGTTTTAAATCACGTTTATTTGGACCATTGGTCCACAAACAATACATATCCTGTTAAAAATACCTCTAAAAAAACACTTCATTAAACACGCTAAAATACATCTTAAAACACATTCCATGATAAAAACCCTCTGTTACCCAAATTATGGATAAGCTATTTACTAAAACTCATTTAAAAGGCATAAACAAGTGCCTTCACTCTTTGCATAAATTTCCCAATAGCAACGGCAATATCTAATTGGGTCATTTCAGTCATCAAGGTTACAGCCTGGGCCCTTGTTAAAATCCCATATTTCTGAAATATCAGTTTTAAGAACATAATTTGTAGATCCAGAAACTTCGACAATCTATTAAAATATGTAGCAAATCACACAAGGTGCCCAAAGTACAATTGCATTTTCCCATCTTATCAATCATCTCACATTTCACCACTTTACTTATATAACAGGGGTTCACCCCAATTCTTACCCTAAAAACCTCACTTCTTAAACGGCAATCCGGTAACCTATTAATATAGGGAAAGCATTGATCATTTTTCCATGCAGCAGTCATAAAATGCACTGAGGATTTGTTTGCAAGATAATTTTGGTCTTGTGCATTAGATATCTCTTTCCCCAATGTCCTAAGTATCTTCTTGTCGAGGCTAACCATAGTGATAGTGGGGCTCAAATTAACCTCCATCATACGGCATAGCTTCATCATAATCACCCTAGCCTCTCTTGCCCATTTTAGTTTCCTATTCTGTATTTCGTTTTTACACCATTGAGATATTTTGGTGTTTTCGCCTACTCCTAGGCGTTGCCAGAAGCGAAGTAGGGCCATACCGGCTAGGATTCCCCATGAAGTCAGTCCTAATTCCAGTCTTATGGCCTGGACCATTGCTGATAGGGGAAGTGTAAATAGATTTTTTTTTTTTTTTACCTTCCTCGACATCCCACTCTTCTTTGCCCCTCAAATATAACAATTCATCGCCATACAGAAATTGTGGGGGGACCCTGGCCGAATAAACCTTTAGCACTGGTCGATCTGACATAGCGCCATAGGATTTATTAAACAATTTCAGGCCGCTAATCGATGCAGAGGTTCTTAATATTGACGCCTCTAGGTGAGTGTACGATTTCATACTTTTCTCAAACCATAGCCCAAATACCTGTATTCAGTAACCGATTCCACTTTCTCTGTCCCTATCCACCATTGAACCCAGCCTTCCTCCGGCCAAAGCTCAAGGTTTTTGGTCTTATCCCTATTATTCACAAGTTTTTTCTTGGAACAGTAATCTTTAAATATATTCAATTTTCTTTGCAGGCCAATTTCGGTCTGGTCCATAATCACCAGATTGTCAGCATAAAGTAGGCATGCAATATGCTTACCACCTTGTTTCGGGCTTGCCCCAATGACATTCTCCAAGGTCACTGGCAAATTTGCTAAGAACAAGGAAAACAGCAGGTGAGCCAATACACATCCCTGCTGCAGCCCATTTCCAATCTTTATCTTCCCAGATAAACTAACATCTATATCTAAAATTATCTGGGCCCAGTTTTTAGTATGGAACATTTGGATCAGACGTAACAGATCATTTGGGATTCGACATTTGATTAGGGCCTCCCACAACAGCTCCTGGTTCACCAAATCGAAGGCTGCATGGAAGTCTACAAAACAACAAAATAGACTTCCCCGCATTTCTGTTGATTTCCATACTATAGCCCAAAGAGCAAAGCAATGGTCAATTGTGGAATGGCCTGCTTTAAACCCCCCCTGTTCCGGGGGGTTAATCTAATTTTCCTCTGCCAGTCTTTTAATAAACCCAGTTTGGTTTTTGCGAAGATGTTTTCCCCTATATCTAGGAGATTTATCAACCTGTAGTTTTTCTGTATTTTGTGATCACCCTTTTTATGTATTGGTCTTATAATTGCACCCTTCCAACTTTCTGGTACAATTCCTGATCCCAAGATTACTTCGACCATCTTTGCAAAAAACTCAGCCCACTATTCTGGTCTAGTTTTTATTATCACTGCCGGAAGGTTATCTGGGCCAGCAGCACGGGTGAGATTCAAACTTGCTAATATTTTTTTTATATACCTTGGGGTAAAATATTCCTTTATGTCCTCCCTCACCTGTGGCCAGTCTGAAATCCTTGGCTCTTCTTGTATTGGCCACTTCCTGTAGATTTCTCCCAGGTAACCCACCCAGTCATCTTCAGGAACCATACAATCCAAGGCACCTACTTTTCTACCCACACTTTCTTGGACTAATTTCCGGAATCCTTTAACATCTCTGATTTCAATTACTTAAAACATATTTGCCCAACACTTATCTTTTTTAATTCTTTTTCTGTTCCGAATTAGTGTTTTATATTTTAACCTTAATTGCTGGAGCGACAGATATAAATCCACCTTAAACCTAGCCCTTAGTCTTCTCTTCTTCTGTCTAATCTGTGCCTTGGATGCCCTGCACTCGTCGTCAAACCAGATCTTCCTATTATTAGCACTATTAGCATTGAATTTTGTCTTTAAGGTGTCCATCAGCTTAGCTATGGCAGATTCAAAACAGGAAATTCCATTTCTAAATTGAAATTCTTCTAAAGGGATTGCCTGCTTTAATTTTTCTATATATTCGTCTGTTATACAAGTCGTCAGCCGTTTTGGATAGTCCACGTGAACCTGCAGAATCCATTCTCTATTTTTACTTCTCGGTAGGTGTAGTTCTGCCCTCAATGGATAATGATCACTACCTGTTCTTTTCAGCACCTCAAAGTTTTTAAGTAGCTCAAAGCACCAGGCCTGGCAAAACACATAATCTATTAGGAAAACTTGCTGGCCCCTCACAAAGGTCCGTCCCACTGGCTGATCTGGCTGAAATCTCCCATTTGCGCATACCATGCCCAGTGACCCCATCAGCTGGGTAAATGATATGTCCTGTGGTGAGATCTCTCCTCTTGGGAAGATGGCCACTTCAATATTATAAGATTCTAAAAATTCTTTGTGCCAACTATCCACCCTTCGGGGGTCTAATCTATGGTTGAAGTCACCTACCACCAATAACATATCCTTCTGGTACTTTACGCTAACGGACGCTATATCTTCTTTCAATTTTCCCAGGTTCACATTATATTTGTGGTCCTTTCCCTTCTGTATATATACATTCATGATACATATTCCTTGATAGAGAGGATCTGGCTTCTGCAATAGAAACCTACAGCCTAATGCCCAATCCCAAAGTAGTGTTAACTTTTCAGTCTTCCTACCTATCTGTGAGGAAATCAGTGTTAGTTGACCCCCCAATGGCCTCCCCAGGTTATTTTTCTTTGCTGCTTTAGAGTATTGGGCAAATCCTTCAGTAACTAAGGTTTCTAGGGTACCGTCACACACTCATGTCTCCTGTAGGTACAGAATATCATTACTTTTTATAAATTGATCAAATTGAATCTGTGCCGATATTTTCTTGAAGCCATTTATATTCCATGATAGGACTGATAGGCTGTGTGACGACCCATGTTCCTAGTCGATTTCACTCAGAAATCCCTCCTTTTCATACTCGCTAAATTCTGGGGAATGCTAGGACGTTAAACCTATTTCCGGCAAATATATCTTTTCCATATCTTGCAAATTCGCCATCAGATATAGTTATTGCAAGACCATCCTTCTTATTCCAATTTGAGTAATTTAACCTTATCTGCCATAGCCCTAGCGCAGCATGATTTGTTAGGAAATGCTGTCCCTGTATTTCCTCCTTTCTTACCAGTCTAATCCCTTCCTTTTGTAGCTCATTACTGGCTTTTTCCACCGCGTCTTTCACCAAGGCAGAGTAAAAAAGGACCATGGTCACATCACCCCCTGTGCTACTTGTAACAGACCCAACTTCTCTAAGGTCCTTTGTGCCAATACTGCAGAGACTTGCACACTTTGCCATGAAGAATAGAAGTTGAGATCGATTTAATGGGTTTAGTTTTCTAACATTTTTCCCGCCTTTACCAATGCTATAAGGTTCTAGGAAAACACATAAGTCGGGGGTATATTCTTGCCTTACACCATAGGTTTCCCCCTTTAATCTGGTTTCCCTTTTCTTTATCATAGGATCTCCCTCATCTTTTTTTATGGGGGCCTTGCTGCATCTACGATTTGCAGATTTCACTTGTGTCATTATCCTCCTTTCAGTAACTTTGCCCTTGTTCCCCTCCTTCTTACTCATTGGAGGTGCCAGACCACTTTTACTGCTCTTTGATCTTTCTAATCTTTTCCAATATTCTTCTTGTTCCACTAGTGGCTTTACCTTGTTCTCATTTGGTCTTTGCATTATTTCCCTCTCTTTACCTTCTTGTTCCATCTTTTCTCCGTTCCCTCTTCTCTGCTTCCTTACATGATGTTTTATTAAATGCCTTTTTGAGAGGGCGACTCCCCACCCCCTTCATCTCGGGAATCTACTCATATAATATCTCCTTTCGCCCCCATTTCTTCACAATCATTGGCTGCCGGGATATATATACAGTTGATTCCTCTTTTTTTACATTAGCAGCCCTTAGTCCAGCATCCTCCTCCTCATTACTGCTTGCCCCCTCCTGATCTCCGCCAATCGGTCTAACTACAGGCGGCATTAGTCCTCTAATTTGAGTCAGCTCATCCAACATTGCTTTAGACTGCTCCGCTTGTGTTTTTAAGAGATCATTATTTAATACAGAAACCTCAAGCAGGCCTTGCAGGGTTTTTTGAGGATCCACATAACCTCAAGCATGGAAATACTTGAGGTTCCTGTAACCTCAAGCCCATGCAGTGGCGAGTGTAGAAGTCCATTCCCTCTACCAAAAGAGCAGTCCACACCCACGTTCTCCTTAGGAAGGGTCATTGTTCCATTTATGTCTTTTCAAACTTAAATCCTTGCTGCTTGATGTTACATCCTTGCCTTCATCCTCCAGATAACATTCAAGTGACCGCTGGAACATTCTTGGCGAGGAAGACAGCCGTGGTTTCAAGGAAACCCCAGATATATTGAATATAGTCTGGTTTAGGGAGGTTAAATCCACCTCTCCCATGGACTCAGAGGTTGGGCATGCCACGGCACTTGCCTCCTTGTTCGCCAAGTCCTTCCCCTTAAATACTCTTCCCAAGAAATCTTTAATCGAGTTAGACACTGAAGAGCCATCCTTTACTATTTTTGGTTTTGCGATTTTAGCATTCATGACAAAGATTGTACATTTCTTGTCACTTGTTTCTACCCTTCCAGCTGGTTCGCTCAGCGCCCCCTTTGATTTACCAGACTTTTTCCCGGTTTTTGTGGTTTTACGGGTTCTCGCTTTGGCCGGTGCCATCTTTTTAAGTTCTCTTCTTCGTTTGACACCTTTGTTCTTGGGTCACAAATGCTATGGCTTGGTTAGGTACTACTTCGCCATCCCAATCTCCGTTGGGGCTACACGCCCCCCTTTGCCAGACTCAAATTACAACTTGTGCAACATAAAACTGCCGCCGTCACTTTTAGGTAAAAATAATGTCCTCAATTGTTAAGGGAAACAATTACAACTCTTCCACATTTTAAATAAAATTGAACAAACTGCCCTACACTTACCTCTCTTCCACGGTTTACCGCTGCACACTTCCAACCCTTTGCTACCATCGGCAGGTTAACAGTTCAGGTGCTATCTCCAGCTCTACCCAGCTGGTGTCAGACAGTGCTCCTAATAATATTAATAATAAAGGAGCTTATAGAGCGCCTGGTAACGCCGTCCCGGCGTGTCCCCGTGCTCCTACGGTCCCGCATTTCACTTGGCATATTGAGGACTAATACCGAGTGCCTACAAACACTGCCTCTACTTCTCTGCTAATCCATGGAAGTGTCTGGTTCCCCCTCAGGGAACACAGCCACTTTCCAGGTCCTTCCACACAGGGCGCCTCGGATACTCTAGGGACAGTCCTCTGCCCAGCACGGCGTGTTAGGCGGCGTTTTTCGCGAAGGCAGTTGCCGATGCAGGTTCCACGAGAATCAGCTGGTGTGCGTGTGCGCATGTGCTTAGACGCAGTACGTCAAACGTCTGACGTCTGCTCCATCAAATTCAGCTCAACTGCAGCTTCCTGGGGTGAGAGCGATGCTATGCGAGTGTGCGCTGCAACCGTGAACAGAAGTCAACCCAGAACTCCAGTACAATCAATAATGCCACGTTGTGTTGAGAGAGCTGTTGATTTGTCCCATCATTGTACTGACTTTTTATAGTATACCGCTTAAAGTAGGTTGTGACATTCCCCCAGATACTGCCACAGTATATTGGAAGGATTCTATAGCTACCAAATTGAGTACTGACAGGATTTATGTCTATTGTTGTTATGTTCGTACAATTTCTAATGTGATACATAATATCTGACTTCAGCTGATGACATAGTTCAATAATATGTTGCATATTGAATCTGATTGTTTTGAGTATATCCCCTTCTTCCATTGTGACTAGCTGTGGAACTGGAAATGTTAAAATGACACTGAGTATTTGCATTATATATGGTTTGCTATGTTTGAGAAAAAATAGACAGGCCAATATCTTTTAAATGCAATAAACTACTAGTAGATGAGTTTTTGGTCTTGTATTTTGTGGTCATGGTAGAAATTTGTGCGAAACATTAACTACTTCCAATTCATTCAAAAGGAAACAATCAATGGTTATTTACATTTTAAAATGTATGCCCGAAGGAAAATAATGCATAAATACAGAAAAGGACTACAACACCCGTCATTGGCTTTGTTAGTCTTACTTTTATTAAACAAAACAAAATAAACCAAAACAGGATGCAAACCAAAAAGCAAACAAAAAAAGAAAGGTCAAGCATGGTGAATGAAACCATCATTGAAAAGACAAAATTCTTTGAAGTCCAGTGTCCAAAATACAGCTGATATCAGAAAAATAAATGGTGTCCAGAAAATAGACAACTGAGTGAATGGTAGTCAAACACTTTAGGAAAATTTGGTTCTGCATCTCTTGGTTTCTTCAGTTAAACACCTGCACTGGCTTATCAATATTATGCTAGATACACTACTACAACACCCAGAGAATTACTCTACTGAACTTTAGAATAAAGTAACTTTCAACATCAGGTTAACACCACCGCAAGTAGGTGGAAATATTAACAGGAAAGAAAGTAAAAACTTTTGTGCCCGACAGTAAAAACCCTCTATTGGTTAAGAGGGGGGACATTCTAGCTGCATAACTAGTCACAGCGATATCCTCACTCTCACTTTTATATCACTTATTTCACCTATCACATGTACATAGGCACAATGGATGAGGAATCAGAAAGACATCTGGCTGCACAAAGCCCTTTTGCAAGAGCCCCCAAAGACAAGAAAAAAGATGCGTTCCAACAATAAAAGATGAAACACTCCATGATAAACTCAAAAGAATGGAAAAACTCAAGAAAACGGATATCTCAAAGTGGTGGGCGGCCATATCCTTACAAGACTACATTGAAAAGGATATGGTCCCACATGGCCTAAGGATCTATACCTCTCCATCGTATGAATCCCCTAATCCCAAAATGCTTAAAGAATGGTCACAGAAGCTCAGAGCTTCAAAAATATGCTGACAATTCTTAGCAAATATGCTTGGGAAGATAGGGATGAAATACTGAAAGAACTTAACATATTGGTAGATGACCTGAAACACCACAAAGAACAAGAAAGAACCAGGAAATATGCAGATGAATTGAAAACCCGGATGAAAGGATACGAGGATGATATTAGGAACTGAAGATAAAGGAAAATCAACAGGGACTGTATAGACTATAAATCGAGCAGGATTCTCACTTACAGTCATAAATATGATTACCTGTATGAAAAAGTAATGCAAGGTGAACCCATCGAAGAGCAAAGTGAGACAGCCAGTGGAATTGACTCAATCGCCAGTAGCGATGTTGATAAAGCCCAAAACCAAGCAGATGAAAGATGGGCGAACATACAAGGGAAAACTACAGTCCCTACAAAGTTGTTAGATGAGTTTCGCATCATGAGGACAGGAAGGCACACTCCGAGAGCAACTCTCATGCTGAGAACATGAGGGAGAGGCAGGGGACAGAGAGGGAGAGGCTGGGTAAGAAACATGGACAAAACAAGCAAGGAAGAAAGAGAGACAAACAGAGGGAACAGAAGAGGGAGAGGATGAGAAAAAATGCCAGTTGGAAACAAGGCAACCACCTCCAAGAAACAATGAAGGATAATGACATGGTAAGCAAAACTATTGTAAGCTTATCGAACAGACCACTCACTACACTAGACAAAAGAACGTTGTGTCTAGGTCTTTCCATTTGCCCCACAACTCACTTCAATTAACCAGAAACAAGAACTGAAATTTTTAAATACATCAGATAAGTGAAATTAAAGAAATGGCATAAACTATATAACCTAATATCAAGTAGGAGCAGAGATCTTGCCTGATTCCCTGATCTCCAGGAACCATACCTCGAATACTACTCCTACAGGGAATGAAACACTATGTATCAGAGATGTGGGCCCCTTCTTAGCCATGCAAAGTTTACTGGCAGAAATAGACCCAGAAGAGACAGAGACACTAACAAGTATGGACATCATCACCAACCAAGAGACCTTAACAGATTTGAAACCCAAATCCAAATTCTACCCTAACCTCTCACACAACTGCATCAACACATTCCAAAAGACCATGATGCACAAACTCATTAAAACCTGAGAACAAAAGAAACGAAAAGCCACAAACTTGAATGTATCCCAAACCCATAATGGCATATTTTAATCCTTGGCGAAAGATGACACTATTGTGATCCGTCCTTTGGAAAAAGGAGGGAACATAGTGATTTGGGACAAAGAAATGTATATACAAGAAGCATTGAGGCAACTAGACGACAAACGCTTTTACTCCAAAAGCGGCATAAGGGAATACAATCAAAGCATTACAGCCATGTGGGAAAGACTAGATGGTTGGAGAACCAATGACATACTACACTGGGAAGAATTTTGTTATCACCTAGAGAGGTTGGAAGACGCTCTATTTTTTACTTACTGCCTAAAATACACAAGAATCCCATCACACCACCAGGGAGACCCATTGTTTCCTCTATTGGTAGCATCACAGAAAACATCTCAAAATATGATGATTACTTCCTCAGAAACTTTGTCACAGATCTACCATTGCATATCAAAGACACTAAGGACTTCCTGAAAAAAATACAAAATGTACAATGGGCAAACAATCTGATTTTGAAAACTATGGATGTGACCGCATTGTACACTATCATTGATCACGATGTAGGAATAAGATCATGTCAACACTTTTTGGAGCAGAGACCCATTATGCACCTTGAGCACACAAATATGTTAGTTGAGATGATAAGATTTTATCTCACGAACAATATTTTTATGTTCAACGATGAGATCTACAAACAAACACTCAGTACAGCAATGGGGACATGCTTTGCCCCTAGTTTTCCCAACTTGTTTCTAGGGGCATGGGAGAAAGAAATACGCAATACTCCCAACATGCAGCAGATGTGTAATCAGTTGAACGCCTGGCTCCGCTCCATAGATTATATTGTCCTGAAGAGCAAAGAGGGTGCCATCAAATTCATTGAACTTTTGAATAATATTAACTACAACATCAAACTCACATACAACATGAGTAAAGAGTCAATTGAATTCTTAGACGAAGAAATAACAACATATGGTGACAAACTCAATACAAAACTGGTAAAGAACAATACAGCAGGAAATAGCCTTCTCCATGCTTTCATTAGCCACCTGGATGTACTCAAATGGTGTATTCAATTTTGGGAACTGCGGAAAAGCAAAAAGAAAATGCAGTACAAATGAAGCATTTGAATCAGAGAGCAAGACAATGCAGAAAAGATTCAAACAGCAAAGTTATTCCAATTGGGTGATCAACAAAGCAATCAAAAAAGTCAAAAAAATAAGTAAAGAGAAACAACTAAAAAGGAAGACAACACGAGTAGAGTTATTTTAACCTATAACGAGGAATCCAAACAGGTGGCTAAAATCTTGAACGATAACTGGAACATCCTCAAAAGTGATCCAGTGATTGGACAGGACTTGCCCCATAATAACTGTTGTGATTGAAAGCAGCGCAAGAACACGCACGCGCCACTAACCTGACTCCGATGCCCAGCAGAGACGAGGAGATGACAGTCCTCACAACCTCCCTCCGTACAATACCCAACAATGGGACTACCACCACTATTGGAGTAAGCACAGGCGGAGGCCGCGAGGTGGAATGGCGAAGGGATGCGGGGTACGTCAGGTATCTTCAGGTCAAAGTATACCCCCAACGGATCACTGGTAAGACCTCCCTGTAGACGGATGAGAAGATAAAGAGAATAATGTAGATCCGTAATGTCAAGGTATTCTCCCTTCCCCTATGTTCCTAAACTCACCACTTCCTCCACTCTAGACTCCGTGAATGAATCCGAATACTGTATTTGGTGAAGGGAGAGTCTTGCCCACTGAGTCGAAAAGTTATTTCCACTTCTCGAACACTTTCCGCCAAGAGAATCAGTTAAGTGGGTTTTCACGCGATAAGCGTTAGGCAAGATAATGATTCTAGAATGACCCACAATACTCCTTGTGAGTACAAATAGCCATATATACCAGCAAGCTTCGAATATACTGAAAAAGGTATGTTCGAATCCCAAGGTTCAACAATTAAGGAAAGGTGCACTCTGCACAATGTACTAAACGTTTCTCAAAACTAATAAAGATAACGTGAAATGGAAGAGAGCGGCGGAGGCAAGATGGCTGCCGTGAGGAAGGCTGTGTAAACAGCCAGCTCCCTGGTTCCAGGCGTCCGGGAGTGAAGGAGAAAGGAAAACTCTGTTTTTTCATGATAAATCGCCATGATAATCTGCGTGAAATCTCTGGTGCATGAGTACATCTCTGCTCAATAGGCCCTACCTGATCAAATAACGCCGTACGGTTGCCTGTGGCTGTTCTCCCGTCTGTGTCTACCCTGCTCGGGACGGTGTTGGACGGAGCCGCTTGGAGGCGTTGACCATTTCCGGGTTGGACACCAGAGCGAACGTTGTACAAACTAAGCACTTCAGAGCGGAGCAGAGCTAACACGACGGTACTTCACCGCGGTAAACACTGGATACAAACTATCCTTGCGACGGAGTTCACGAATGTTGCTGAATTTCCTTGAGCTGAATCGGCGGTCCCCGCTGTGGCAAGCTACACTCTGTCTGCTCTGGTCGCAGAGTAGCGTTTTTCCTGGCAGAGGCGGCTCACGGAAGAAAAAGAAGATACCGCTACCATCCTCTGTCAGTACCCGCAGTAACAAGAGAGACGGCGCAGGAAGAGATCAGAGAAGAGAGGAGCCGGGCAACGAGGAGTTCGAGATGGCAGAAGCTGCACCACCAACCCCTGGTAAAACCGCTACAAAACAGGGTAAGAACATTAACAAGGGTGCTTTGAAACCTAGTGAAGCCTCGAACGCAAAGAATACTGTATCACAAACATTGCCCGACTTGTTTGGGAAACATGCTGCCAAAAAGAAAATAATCGATAGCAATAATCAAAATGCCGATACGACTATTTTACAACCGCCTAATCAATGTTCCACGACAGCTGATACCCATAATAATTCTACAACCCCTATGCTGACTAATCCTTTGAGGAAGGGTATTATGGGAGGTGTAGTCTCTGGCGGAGCTGTAATTAGTCGAGCATGCTCTCTTCCCTCGCTATCAGTATCGTCAGTAATTGACCAACAGACTGAAAAGGAAACTATTGCACAGCAAAACAATCTGGAGTTCCCTGAAAAATTCTACTCTCTGTCTGAACTCTCATCTGATGAAGCAACTGGTGTAAATAAAGACTGGGCAGAGTTTAGCTGTGAAAGTTTATCTTCAGATGGTGAAGTTAGTATGAGTCCTGATAATACTAACACGGCTACTATCATTAAGAAAAAGTTATGGAAGAAGAGATCATTACGTGTGACGAGTAAAGAAGCTGCCCCTAACTCACCTAGAGGGGATAACACTCTATCTCCCAATCTAGTATCTATTACTACCACTGATACTCTTGGATCTAATCACAATTCTGTTTTAAACTCGGCCCCGCCACAAGAAAATAATGAAAATAATGAAGAGATTACTTTGAAAACGATCTTCGACACTATGATGAGCCACAGGGCGGAAAGCAAAGCTGAAAACCAACGTACACAGATGACCTGCGCTAAGGTTAAAAATGCAGTTCGTCGTGCAATTAAGATGTGCTCTGAGACCACCGACAGAGTTGCTGAGGCGGAGGCTAGAATATCTGTTCTAGAAGAAGAAAGTATGGCACAAAGACAGGAAGTGGGTGATTTCAAAGCCCTAAAAGAAGATCTATCCGATAAGATAGCTAATTTGGAGAATCAGGCCCGTAGAAGCAATCTACGTTTTTTGGGAATTCCTGAAAATAAAGAAGGGTCTGATCCGAGGAGGTTTATTATTAATTTACTAAATGACGCTTTTCCTGAGATGACTGATTGGGATTGGGCACGAGAAATACAGCGTGCACACAGGTTTCCCTTCACTGTGAGGAATCCACGACAAGGCCAAGAAAATTATCCCAGGGCCATTCTGGTCTCATTTAATAACTTTCTCGCCCGTGAAGCTATCTATGTAAGTGCGAGACCAGATAAGAAAGCGGACGGACTGGGTTGTCAGTTTTTTGTACGACCAGACTATTGCCAAGCTACTGTGGCTCAACGGTGGCGATTGAGACAACTGATCCCTGATTTTCAAAAGAAAGAGGTTGCAGTCTTTCTCCAAGGTCCCGCAAAGCTAAAGACTATATTCAAGGGCACAGTAAAATACTTTATTTCTGAAACTAAAGCCAAGGAATATCTGGATTCCATTTGAATATTAACCAGGAGGAACAATTTTTCTCTTTTTCTATTAATGTAGACCGTAAGATTGTAGGACTATAAGGACTATAAGTTTAGTAATTCATGTTGTTGTTATCAACTTATTTTCTCAATAAGTAGGATTACTATGTTCTTCTCTATAGTATCTATTTCTTTTTCCTCCTCCTTTTTTTTTTCTCTTCTCATTCTTTCTCTTCTCCTTTTTCTTCGTCAGGACTCTATGGGCCAGGGACGCGGCACCCATACGTTTTAGGAACTGGTAGTTCCTATGCCTCCTATAGTGGGGAGGGGTTCTGGGTCAAAGGGTGGGGGTGGGCAAGGGCAAGGGCTGGTGGTGGGGGTGTAAGGCAGAGGTATTCAATGCAAGGATGCATACAAGGCACTCAAGTTATAGTATTGAAGAGCACATATTGTTGATGTTTGCTAACATTTTTTTTTTTATTATCATTTCAACATGGATAAAAAGGTGAAAATATGTACAATTAATATTAATGGTCTTAATGACTTAAAAAAGATTGGGATGCTTCGCTCAATGCTCCAGACTCTATCTATTGATTTATTATGCATTCAGGAAACTCATATCGCATGGGATAAGCGCTCTCTTTTGGATAATCTGGGATTGGATGTTCTGCTTACATCTAAGCAAATGGGTATAAAAAGAGGCATCGCAATCTGTATGTGAAAGGGAGTCGGGAAGTGTCTGAAAACCTCAGCTGATAAATCGGTCAGATGGGGGCATGCTGAACTAATAATCGGGAGTTGTAAATTCACTATATGTTGTATGTACGGCCCCAATCTAGATGATGCTGAAGTTCTCAATACCATAAATATAGAATTAGCTACTTGGACACAACCAATTATAGTATGTGGGGACCTAAATATTCACTTGCCAGCTGATTGGAATATCAAACCAGGAAGGAGATATATGGGTCGTAAGATCAGAACTTATAGAGCACTCAGATTTGGTTTTAAATAATGGGCTACCTGATGTCTGGCACAAATTGCATTATAAAGATCCAGGATATACCTTCTATTCTATTCCCCATCGGAAATTTGCCCAACTAGATTATTTTTTTGTATCTTCTCTGTTTTTGGAGACAATCTGTATCGAAATACTACCTCAAGTCATATCAGACCACAATCCTATAATTGTTGAGATCCAGTTTCCCACAGAATGTCAAAATCCAATTAGATCCTGGTCATTCCAGAGAAATTTGTTAATAGATGAAGATTATCTTCAATTTATGGTTACTATTATTAATGATTATTTTCTAATAAACAATGACACGGCCTCCCCACAAGTTGTGTGGGATTCTTTTAAATCAATTGTACGTGGAGAGACAATTAGTTTCGCAAACTATAAGAGGAAAAAAATCCAAACAGATTTCAAGGAGAGGTTAAATAAGATCAGGATAGCCGAGATGGACCTATTAACTACATGTAAAAATAACATAGGCATAGAAGATGCTCAACTACGTCTAGTTATTGAACGTTCTGGCTTGCGGATTCATATTGCCGATGAAGTAGCATCAAAATGTAAGCGATATAAAACTGAATGCTATGAATATAGTGAGCGCACTGGCAAAATTCTAGCACAACGCCTTCGTCAAAAATCTTCCATAAACGAAATACAAGGTGTTAAAGACATGAACGGTGTTTACCATGAACGTAGGGAAGGAATTTTAGAGTCATTCTACGATTTCTATAGGACATTGTATAACGACCTTAATAACGAAGTCGATAAGACTCTTAATCCCGTAAACTATCTTCAAAGTGCTAACCAACTATCATTGTGTCCCGAGGAGACTGATTCATTCATACGCCCAATAAGTTGGGATGAGATTGAAAACGCCATTTTGAGTCTTGCGGCAGGTAAAGCTATGGGACCCGACCAGATACCCCTTGAATTCTATCGGACATTCAGACACATGTTGAAACCAGAGTTGTTAAAGATTTTTAATTTGGCATTTCAAGGTAAATCCCCTGATTCCTGGTCTACTGCTACCATAGTTGTTTTCTTAAAAAAGAACAAGGACTCAAAAGAATTAGGCTCCTATCGCCCCATCTCTCTTATCACCGCAGACAGTAAGATTTATTCCAAAATTCTTGCAAATAGATTAAATCATGTAATGTCTGGCTTAGTTTCCCACATTCAACATGGTTTCATTAGACACAGAGATACTACAGATCATGTCAAACGCGTTATTACATTACTGGACTGGGCTCAAGCAAAGGAATCCCCAGTTGGGGTGATCTTACTCGACGCTGAAAAAGCGTTTGATAGAGTAGACTGGGGATTCCTTTGGACTGTGTTAGAATGGAAAGGGTTCCCATCACAATTCATTCAAGCGGTACGATCACTTTATTCTAATCCTAAGGGTGTAATAAGATTAGGTACTGACAACTCGAGACCTTTTTCAATTACTAGGGGGACTAGACAAGGCTGCCCATGCTCCCCGCTTCTATTTGCTCTATATCTAGAACCCTACTTGAATAGACTAATTTCGGAACCTGATATCCCATCAGTCCGACTTTTTGAAGTTGACCACAAAGTCCTAGCGTACGCAGACGACGTGGCTATTGTAACTTCTGATGTTTCCTCTGCGCTACCTAAAATCATTGATGTTGCTAGAGAGTTTGGGAAAGTTTCCGGATATAAGCTAAATATCACAAAGACTCAGATTATACATTCTGAAACGGGTAAACCTACAGATATCCCACTAAATACTACTGGCACATACCTTGGTGTAATTTTATCTCCTAAGGTTGATGGCATTGTCGCATTAAATATAGACCCTTTACTTATATCCACTAATAGAACGTTAGAAAGACTAAATAACTTACACTTATCTTTATACGGACGAACCAATGTCATCAAGATGATGATCTTTCCAAAATTTTTGTATTTTTTTCGCACTATTCCTTTATTTTTCTCAATGTCCCTTTTCAATAAAATAGACAGGATGCTGTCTAGGTTTCTGTGGGGGTACCGTCGCTCTAGAAGATCTTTAAAATGGTGTACTCTTCCGCAAGAATGTGCTGGGCTGGGATTTCCGAATTTTAGAATGTACTATTGGGCTATTACTCTTAAAACAATTAGGGTTCTACTATTTCATGATTATGTTACTGAACCGTCTATGGCACCTTCTATTTTTGAAATGCTTTTAGGCGCTCATGCTCGGCAGTGCTTACTGAAACTCATTGAACCCAGTTACTATAAAAAAAACAAATTTAAGGTGGTTCTTGCTGCTTTTTTAGTTTGGAGGCAAATGAACAAAACTTTACGTATAACTTCAAAACTGAACTTTTATACACCTATTTTTGGCAATAAGTCACTATCTGAAATTTTTCAAGATATTGCTATTTATCGATGGCATACGAGACAGATTCACCTAATTGGGCAATTGTATCAAAATGGGATTTTCATGTCCTTTTCCGAACTCCAAAAGACATTTGGCCTTCCCAGGAACGAATTTTTTAAATACTTACAGATCCGTAGTTTTCTAGAAAAAAAAAATCTGTTATATACTGATACTATGGAGACTATTGATATCCTAGAGAGCTGTAGGAAGAATAATCGTATTGGCACAATTTATCAGCTAATGACTAATAGGTTGCAGGATGATCTCGACCATCAAACCCAGAAATGGCAGAGAAATTTAAGTATAGAAGGGATAGACTTGGTAAGAGCTTTTGAGATGAGTAATAAGATACTAATCAATAGCTCTCTTAAAAGCCAACATTATATGTCTACTCTAGATCTTTATTATACACCTGCTAAGTTGGCCAAATGGAAAGCTATAAGAGGTATTAACTGTAGTCGCTGCGGAACTCTAGCAGCAGACTCAAGTCACATGTTCTACAGCTGCTCTAAATTGGTGGTATATATAGATAAGATTGAAAAGTTTCTGACTAATTTGCTACATGTTCAGATCACGCTCCATCCTTCTGTTATTATTTTTGGTGTCTATTTTCCTTCTCAGAATCTATCTCTTGATCAAGAATACTTTTTGTTTATTGGAATGTCTATATACCGTTCCTGTATCACCTCCAGATGGTTGGATATAGATCCACCAACATTTGAACAATGGTTGGGAAAGCTGTTAAATGTTTATAGAATGGATAAAGCAGTCTACAAATTGAAGGGACTTAAAAAGAAGACTTTTGGCCGGAAGTTATGGTCCCCTATTGACAATTGGATTTAAATTTAATAATGATTGTATTTGTAAAGACTTATTTTATATTCTATGTTTTGTTTTGTCCTTGTATGCTTCTACCTCTGCCAAAAAATAATAAAAAATTTTTTAAAAAAAGAAATGGAAGAGAGCGAGCCCGCTCTCTACGAGGATTCTTTACCCGACAATATTCAGCTTTACTCACTGCAACAGAAACTGACCGCGCTGGCTCTTCGTCGACGCGGTGAGACACTGAGGAACTGACCACGCAGGCTCTTCGTCGTCGTGGCGACACACAGAAAAACTGACCACGCAGGCTCTTCGTCGTCGTGGCGACACACAGGAAAACTGACCACGCAGGCTCTTCGTCGTCGTTGGCAAGTCAAGGACGCTCCATTGATGAAACTCCAAACAAACATTAGGAAAACCAGGAACAAGATTGACAAGCCCCGTTTCATTCCAGGGGCGGAGTTTATATAAGATCCTCCCATTGTGCCAAACCCCAGTGCCGCCTGGCCTTCTGGGACTGGTAGTTTTTCCGTAGGGGGCGTGTAACACGATGTCTGTTGCATCCGGCTGCCCTACCATGGGCGATCGCTACAATAACATACAGGAAAGGGAGAAGTATTATAGACATCTTAGTGAGGGGGAGACATCACCACAGAGCAAAGAACACATCATCACAACCTACAGGGATTTTTTCCATGTTGCCATTGTAAAGCATCCAAATCCATTGTTATGGTTAAAACATACCACACACCCAGTACTACTAAAACAATCAAACAATTTCTTACCTGCAGCACTGCTTTAGTAATCTATGTGCTAGAATGCCCCTGCAAGATGAGATAATGAAGAAGCACCACTTTTGCAGCACAAAAACGTATACCTGAGCGCTATACATAACAAAGACAAACACTACCCAGTAGCACGGCATTTTGAGGAATATAATCTCTCCAACAGGGGGCGGAGCTTGCTCGTGACCAAGTTGGCCGCTTGAGCCTCGAGCTCCGTGTAGCAGACAAACTATCCTGAATTTATCCAGCAGCCTCCCGACACAGAATAACTTCCCTGCCGATATTAAAGCACCGGAAGGCACCAGCAAAAAAAAGAGCGACTTCCAACCTCTCCAGGTCCTCCCGAACCCGAGTAATTGGCACTGATGCCAGTGACCCTCAGGGCCTGAGATCCCCGGCCCTGAGTAGTGAGAGAGGTGGGGCAGCGTAAGCGTGTGTACCACATACACATAGAGGCTCGGGCCGGTGCCTGGAATATTATGAGCCCGATGCCAACAGCAGCAGGTATCGCGCCATGAAGACGTGGGCTGCGCCCGGGTGGCCCGCCGAGACAGAGTGCTGGCACCGAGTCGGAGTGCTGGTGGTGGGCACCCCAGCGCTGAGATTACCAGAAGCTCCTGATCTGAGGGCGGCTGGGGAGGCTGAGGCGAACGCGAATAGGAAGCAGAAGCGGATCTCAACAGAGGGCCCTGAGAGACCAAGGTGAGCGAGGACCTGGATACATTACCAGATCACCCATCCGCAGGAACCGCAGCGTGTACCTTGCCACCCCCGGGGATTTGGAATATTGTGTGGAGGGACTGAATTGGGAACCGCCATGGGCAGTGAGACGTACATTTGGGACGGCAGTGGCTGACACCCGGAACTGTAATACTCCGGAAAGACGCGCTTAGAATAGCGCTCGTCTGCACCCTAGTGAGTGGCCCCACAGAATGATAAGGGAACCCCGCTTGTGCTATGCAGTAGCCAATGACCACAGCACCACTAGCCTCTGCCTGGTTCAACGAGGAGCTAAGCCAGAGTCGTGAAGGGGAGAACAGGCAGGGTGAGGCCCTGGAGCAGACTTGCGAATAGGGCTTGGAGACTGAAGGGGCACCCAAAGGCACTACCGCACCATTATTTAGGTACTCGCAAAAATGCAGCTTGGCGGACAGCGGAGGTAGACCAGGAAGTGGGCGAGGGGACGTGCTGAAGAACCTACAGCACAGGGCAGCACTAGGTGGCGACCTGAAGGAGCACTGCGGACGGGGAACGGCAGAAGGGCATGACCACAGCCTGTTTTACATCTGACGAGTACACAGAGGTGGCAGAAACACGGGCCCTTGAATAACTGGCCCATACAGATGAAACAATGGGTCGCACGGACAGAACGCAACCCAAGCTCACTTTTGAGCAGAAACGCTCTAAATCTCATGATGACACGACAGTGGAAGCCCCTAGGATCCAAACCATTGCAGAAGGTGACCCAGATAGCCAGAGTATGCTCCTATCAATGGAAAAAAGTTAGCAGAATGGCATAACCTCCCTGGGCACCGAAATGGACGCCCTTTCATACCGCATGAACAGAATGGTGGAACGCCTGGACAAGCAGTTACGCCACCTGGGCCTGGACTATGCCATGCTGTACCCTGCTAAAATGTGAGTGAACAAACAGGGACGCTCCCACATCTTTACGAACCCAAAGATCTTGCAGAAAGCACTGAAGGGTTTGTCCATAGAACAGCGACAGAGCCCGGAATAACAAATACTAGACAAAATGGCGGGAGGATCGCGGGAAGAACAGGACTGAGAAAGCCTTCCGCATGTTTGGCTGATAAGTATTATGGGTGCGGGGCAGATGAGGTGATACTAGGGGTGGGAAACAAAGGACTGCCGATGCCTGGCTTGGTATGTTATAGGCGGACTAAGTAAGAGGCGCTGTTGAGGGTGTGCCGGTGTTTATATATATAGCACGAGCGAGCCTGACCCTTGTGAACTGTTACAAACGTATGTCGGAGAAGCAGAGTGATACGAAGAAGAGTGCAACTTAGAAAGGGGGAGACACAGTGGGGCTTGCTAGGACAGCATAAGTGGAAGGGAGATCGCCTCTTAGAACAAGAGGCACTGGCCAGGGAAACAAGATTGATTGTTTAGCACAGCTCAAGTCTAATTGACGAGGAGAGCCTAATCGTGGAGGCAGCGAAACTGCAAGTTGGCAAACGGAGGTAGGGACTAGAGATCACCTGCATTTGCCATATCCCTGCTTACAGAGTGACGTCTGCCCACGAGTGACAAACACTAGAATTGTAGACCACGTTCAGGGGGGAAGGTAGGGGGTGACTGGTGGGGGTTACAGGGGATGCTGCGCGACCGAGTTCTGGGTGGTCTGCTGTGGGGGGGTGGGGGTAGAAGGGTAGAGGTAATGGCGTTTTTGATGTTAGTAATCTTGATTAGGTTTATGTATGAAAAGCACAATGTACGAATGCTACATATGTCAGGGTGCACTACTAGATCCAATCTGAAGAATGATGACACCTAGAGGAGGCACTGGACCGAGGACAATAGATTCCCTCCACGCAATAACGTGGAATGTTACAGGTCATAACGATTACCACAAAGTATTTAAAGTGTTGAATTATTTATCAAGACATATAGTAGACGTAGCCTTACTCCAAGAGACTCATCTACCACCTAATAGCGCAATGCTGTTAAGCAGGGGACTGCGGGGCAATATCAACACATCAGGCTTTACTACAAAAACTAGAGGGGTACTGACCTGGGTTAATCCCAGATCAGATTACACGATTGAACTGTTGACGGCGGATGCAGAAGGCCGTTTTGTGATCTCCTAATGCCAGGCTAGGGGATTAGATTTGGTCATAGTGAACATTTACGGTCCCAACTATGACTGCCTGGAGTTCTATGCAACAATAGCAAATACAATAAGCAGATGTGCAAATGCACAAATCCTCTGGGGGGGATTTTAATTTGGTCAGAAACCCCAAATTGGACTGATCCGGTGGTTCGATAAAGAGGCTAGTTGCCGCTGCTAGAACCCTAGAAAGCTTTATTATTAGTAGGGACCTTTGTGATGTATGGAGAGAGAGGCATCCAGAAAGGGGAGGTTTCACACACTATTCTGCCTACTATAATCTACACACACGCATAGATTACTGGCCGGCTTCGGTGACACTCATGGGCTAGATACGCAACTGTCAGGTACTTCCGTTCACTCTGTCTGATCATTCACCACTACTGCTGGTCCTGGCCACGCCTAAGAAAACAATACCACCGTTCACATGGCGATTTCCCCTTCCTCTCTGCTGGACCCTCTCTTTAAAGAAAATTTTGCAAAGCCATAGACACATTCTTCAATACTAACATAGGATTGGTGGATAGTTTTCAAACTGTTTAAGAGACTTTTAAAGTATACCTTCGGGGAGTGGCCATGACCAAACACTCGGGGGTTCTACGCTCAATAGCCCAGAGGCTGGCAGCACTGGAGCAAAAGTTGGAAGAGCTGGATGTGCGTCTGAAGGGGATGATGAGGTTGTAGGAGTGATGAAGGATTTACTAGCTGAATATCAGGAAGCGGCAGACAGCGAAGTGAAACACCTGGGCAAATGTACCACTGCGCGTGCCTACGGCGAGGGAGACAGGCCTGGATCGGTGCTAGCACAAATTCTGAAAAACAAACACAGTAAAACCTTAATTACAGAACTTTGCTCGAAAGAGGGAGAGACGCTGACGGAAGAAGTAGACATTGCAAACAGGTTTAAACAATTTTATTCGGAATTATACGCATCACGCGCTACGGACATGAAAGACGAAATCTTAGATTATTTAGATCATATTAAACTGCCATTTCTGTCCGACACACACAGAGAGTTCCTGATGCTCCCCATTGAAAAAGATGAGATCATGGAGGCACTTGCAGGAATGAGAGCAGCCAGCACTCCGGGGACTGATGGACTCACAGTGGGCTTTTACAAAGCATTTATAGAACTGTTGCTACCCCACATTTAAGCACTATTCAATGATTTATGTGTAATGGGCAAGATGCCACAGACTATGAGGAAAGCGGTAATAGTGGCTATCCCCAAACGGTGAAAGCACCCTGAGGAGTGCAGCTCCTATAAGCTGCGTTCTCTGTTAAATGTAGATACCAAGCTGTCCGCAAAAAGTTTGGCCAATTGTTTGGCTCTGCTGACCCCGGAGCTGGTAGCTCCGGAACAAGCAGGGTTTATACCTGACAGAAACCTCACTTACAACTTGCGGACGGTATTCAGAACACTGCAACAACCAAGGCAATGGCTGTTTTTCTTGACATGGAGAAGGCCTTTGACTCGGTGGAGTGGCACTTTATGCGGCAAGTACTGACGAGAATGGGGCTAGGCCCCGTTTTCCTGCAGCTGATCGGAGTATTATACAATGCCCCCACAGTGCGTATACAGCTGGGGAACCTATTGACAGACCCACATCGCTATTTCAAGGGGAACTATGCAGGGATGCCCATTGTCGCCAATGTTGAATGCCTTGGTTGCTGAACCATTGGCGTGTGCACTTAGGGACTTCCATGGACACAGAGGAGTGGTTTCCCACCTATGACATTGTGGTATCCTCGAATGCGGACGACACGTTGTTGTACGTGAGGGATCAGGAAAACAACCTCTCCTCAGTACTCAGGAAGTGGTGCACTTTGGTGGCCTGAAGGTCAATTGGCCGAAATCTATAGTTTTTCCGCTCACCCCGGTCACAACACAATTCAAGATGGATTACCCCCTGCAATGGACCGAAGGTTCAATTTGATACCTCGGCATCAGCCTGCATACAGACTCGGAAATTGTGTTCCGAGAAAGTTATGGCACTGCAGTCGCTAAATTGGAAGACGACGTTGAAACATGGATCAGGTTACCACTGTCATTAATTGGTAGTGTCTTCATTATGAAAATGGTTATACTCCCTAGAGTCCTCTTTCTATTTAGGAATATCCCTATAGTTTTACCGCGCAGTTTTTTCGTCAGAATTAACAAATCACTGATCACACTGGCTTGGGCGGGTAAACAGGCCTGTGTACAATGGCGGGTGCTCACTTTGCCATATCACCTGGGAGGACTGGGCACACCGGACCTCGAATTCTATTATAGAGAGGCACAAGGAGCGCAAGCTCATAGCTGGATACATGGGGTGGCGGACATACAGTGGGTCAGCAAACCCACTCCCCCTACCGGACACAATTTTTGAACCGGTGGATCGTTCGACGGGGATTCTGGACTCCCTTAACTCGACGCGGCATGCATGGCACAGCGAACCAGTATACTAAGGTCAGGCTGGCCTGGCAGAGGAACCTGGAGATGACGATAGACGACGCCATGTGGTGCTACTGCTGTACCAACACAAAATGCATCTCATTACATGGCAAGCGTAGGCTAATACATTTGAAATACATTAACAGAGTATATTACACACCAGAGAGATTGCATAGATACGGGTTGAGGGAGGATGCACTCTGCAATAGGTGTTACTCTCCAGCTGCAGACTTCAAACACTTAGCGTGGGACTGCCTGGAGGTATTTGACTATTGAGAAAAAGTATTCTGCGAGCTGAGCACCACAGTTGGCTCGGAGATCACTTTCTGATCTAGCGGTGGCATTGCCGGGATATTCTAAACCAATGCCTAAAGCAATGCGCAGACTGGTGGACATGGGGTTACTAATGGCGAAACGCAGGGTTGACATGTGCTGGATGAGGGGCCCCCTTCCCACGATGACACAATGGTTGCAGGGTGTGCTGTATTGCTGCACACATACAGAGAACTTTAGCGAACGACTCCATCCCCTGAGCAGGCCGAAGAACTTTTGAGTGTTACTAACAACATATTTACTTAATAAGAGGGAAGACCCGCCCAATGAGACAGTGACAGAGCCTGAGGCAAGCACCACTACCCCAACCCAGCAGACAGCAGTTTCAGATACATAAATAACAACGCACATCTCCATTTGGTATTTGGAGAGAGCCTAGACACATAGATAGTGGAATAGGCTCAAATGGGAAAACTGATGGCCCAGCAGTCAACAAGTAAGAAGGATATGGTATAGGCTGACAACATGTTAGTACACAACAGCTAGGGAAGATATAGGACGTAGGATTCCCTGGCGATAGCGGACTAAGCAGAAACCTCTATATTTTATCTTAGTAAATGTTTACGACTACTGGTACACAACAGACAAGTGCCGCAGAGAACTATGTGCGCTAACCCTGACTATAAAACGCTGCATACCCCTTGGGATTTTGGCAACAAAGCTGTGTACAGTGCATCCTATTGAAAAGCTGCCGGCCCCAGGGTTGTAGGCGAATGGCTGTGTATTCTAGCAACAATCTTTTTCAATAAAAATGTTTTTTTTTTAAACTACCCATACACCACTGCACTACCCTAAACCCTAAAACACTACCCCATGCATGACCCCCTACGTACACTACTGCACTTCCCTAAACCCTAAAACACTACCCCCAGCACAACCCCCTATACTACCCAAACACCACTACACTACCCTAAACCCTAAAACACTACCCCAGCACGACCCTATACACTACCAGACTGGTACGGGTCAGGTAGACAATACCTTACTTAATTTCTGTAACCCACAACTTTCACATCGGTTGGGGTGAATACTTTGCTTCACATCCCCTATATATCACACCCTAAACACCCCACAGAGGTTACAGTGCTCCTACCCTCCTATGTCCCACTTTTTTTGCCCTTTTTTCCCCTTATTCACTTCAACAGAATCTCAAAATGGCGACCAACACTTCCTAGTTGCAACCGCTCGCACCACTGTACAAAAGGGGATGGTGATGGATGGAGCATCTGAATCAATCAAACACTCACACCCAGTCAAAAGATCTGGGTTTAATCCATCACCGTTCTTTAGCCCACTCCGCCACCCCAGTTCAGACACGGCTACATGCAAATCAGTCTGACCCTGTGCCTCATGGGAACAGTCCAGCCCGAACTGCCAAGCCATGCCTTCCTTGGACCGGAAACAAGCTTCCGAGGAGCGGTTTCTGGCATTCCAGCCGTCTTCAGCCCGGCTTGCTTGAATCCAGTGGCAAAGTGAGCAAGGGACTCACGTCTGAGCATACCCTGCCACACCCATGGCGGCCAAAAGCGGTACAAAAGGGGGTGGTGATGGACGGAGCATCTGAATCAATCAAACACCGACACCCAGTCAAAAGATCTGGGTTTAATCCATCACCGTTCTTTAGCCCACTCCGCCACCCCAGTTCAGACACGGCTACATGCAAATCAGTCTAACCCTGTGCCTCATGGGAACAGTCCAGCCCGAACTGCCAAGCCATGCCTTCCCTGGACCGGAAACAAGCTTCTGAGGAGGGTTTCTGGCATTCCAGCCGTCTTCAGCCCGGCTTGCTTGAATCCAGTGGCAAAGTGAGCAAGGGACTCACGTCTGAGCATACCCTCCCACACCCATGGGGGCCAAAAGCGGTACAAAAGGGGGTGGTGATGGACGGAGCATCTGAATCAATCAAACACTGACACCCAGTCAAAAGATCTAGGTTTAATCCATCACCGTTCTTTAGCCCACTCCGCCAACCCAGTTCAGACACGGCTACATGCAAATCAGTCTGACCCTGTGCCTCATGGGAACAGTACAACCCGAACTGCCAAGCCATGCCTTCCCTGGACCGGAAACAAGCTTCCGAGGACCGGTTTCTGGCATTCCAGCCGTCTTCAGCCCGGCTTGCTTGAATCAAGTGGCAAAGTGAGCAAAGGACTCACATCTGAGCATACCCTGCCACACTCATGGCGGCCAAAAGCGGTACAAAAGGGGGTGGTGATGGATGGAGCATCTGAATCAATCAAACACTCACACCCAGTCAAAAGATCTGGGTTTAATCCATCACCGTTCTTTAGCCCACTCCGCCACCCCAGTTCAGACACGGCTACATGCAAATCAGTCTGACCCTGTGCCTCATGGGAACAGTCCAGCCCGAACTGCCAAGCCATGCCTTCCCTGGACCGGAAACAAGCTTCCGAGGACCGGTTTCTGGCATTCCAGCCTTCTTCAGCCCGGCTTGCTTGAATCCAGTGGCAAAGTGAGCAAGGGACTCACGTCTGAGCATACCCTCCCACACCCATGGCGGCCAAAAGCGGTACAAAAGGGGGTGGTGATGGACGGAGCATCTGAATCAATCAAACACTGACACCCAGTCAAAATATCTGGGTTTAATCCATCACCGTACTTTAGCCCACTCCGCCACCCCAGTTCAGACACGGCTACATGCAAATCAGTCTGACCCTGTGCCTCATGGGAACAGTCCAGCCCGAACTGCCAAGCCATGCCTTCCCTGGACCGGAAACAAGCTTCCGAGGACCGGTTTCTGGCATTCCAGCCTTCTTCAGCCCGGCTTGCTTGAATCCAGTGGCAAAGTGAGCAAGGGACTCACGTCTGAGCATACCCTCCCACACCCATGGCGGCCAAAAGCGGTACAAAAGGGGGTGGTGATGGACGGAGCATCTGAATCAATCAAACACTGACACCCAGTCAAAATATCTGGGTTTAATCCATCACCGTACTTTAGCCCATTCCGCCACCCCAGTTCAGACACGGCTACATGCAAATCAGTCTGACCGTGTGCCTCATGGGAACAGTCCAGCCCGAACTGCCAAGCCATGCCTTCCCTGGACTGGAAACAAGCTTCCGAGGACCGGTTTCTGGCATTCCAGCCGTCTTCAGCCCGGCTTGCTTGAATCAAGTGGCAAAGTGAGCAAAGGACTCACATCTGAGCATACCCTGCCACACTCATGGCGGCCAAAAGTGGTACAAAAGGGGGTGGTGATGGATGGAGCATCTGAATCAATCAAACACTCACACCCAGTCAAAAGATCTGGGTTTAATCCATCACTGTTCTTTAGCCCACTCCGCCACCCCAGTTCAGACATGGCTACATGCAAATCAGTCTGACCCTGTGCCTCATGGGAACAGTCCAGCCCGAACTGCCAAGCCATGCCTTCCCTGGACCGGAAACACGCTTCCGAGGACCGGTTTCTGGCATTCCAGCCATTTTCAGACCCGGCTTGCTTGAATCCAGTGGCAAAGTGAGCAAGGGACTCACGTCTGAGCATACCCTGCCACACCCATGGCGGCCAAACGCGGTACAAAAGGGGGTGGTGATGGACGGAGCATCTGAATCAATCAAACACTCACACCCAGTCAAAAGATCTGGTTTTAATCCATCACCGTTCTCTAGCCCACTCCGCCACCCCAGTTCAGACACAGCTACATGCAAATCAGTCCGACCCTGTGCCTCATGGGAACCGTCCAGCCCGAACTGCCAAGCCATGCCTTCCCTAGACCGGAAACAAGCTTCCGAGGACCGGTTTCTGGCATTCCAGCCGTCTTCAGCCCGGCTTGCTTGAATCCAGTGGCAAAGTGAGGAAGGGACTCATGTTTGAGCATACCCTGCCACACCCATGGCGGCCAAAAGCGGTACAAAAGGGGGTGATGATGGATGGAGCATCTGAATCAATCAAACACTCACACCCAGTCAAAAGATCTGGGTTTAATCCATCACCGTTCTTTAGCCCACTCCGCCACCCCAGTTCAGACACGGCTACATGCAAATCAGTCTGACCCTGTGCCTCATGGGAACAGTCCAGCCCGAACTGCCAAGCCATGCCTTCCCTGGACCGGAAACAAGCTTCCGAGGACCGGTTTCTGGCATTCCAGCCTTCTTCAGCCCGGCTTGCTTGAATCCAGTGGCAAAGTGAGCAAGGGACTCACGTCTGAGCATACCCTCCCACACCCATGGCGGCCAAAAGCGGTACAAAAGGGGGTGGTGATGGACGTAGCATCTGAATCAATCAAACACTGACACCCAGTCAAAATATCTGGGTTTAATCCATCACCGTACTTTAGCCCACTCCGCCACCCCAGTTCAGACACGGCTACATGCAAATCAGTCTGACCGTGTGCCTCATGGGAACAGTCCAGCCCGAATTGCCAAGCGATGCCTTCCCTGGACTGGAAACAAGCTTCTGAGGACCGGTTTCTGGCATTCCAGCCGTCTTCAGCCCGGCTTGCTTGAATCCAGTGGCAAAGTGAGCAAGGGACTCACGTCTGAGCATACCCTGCCACACCCATGGCGGCCCAAAGCGGTACAAAAGGGGGTGGTGATGGACGGAGCATCTGAATCAATCAAACACTCACACCTAGTCAAAAGATCTAGGTTTAATCCATCACCGTTCTTTAGCCCACTCCGCCACCCCAGTTCAGACACGGCTACATGCAAATCAGTCTGACCCTGTGCCTCATGGGAACAGTACAACCCGAACTGCCAAGCCATGCCTTCCCTGGACCGGAAACAAGCTTCCGAGGACCGGTTTCTGGCATTCCAGCCGTCTTCAGCCCGGCTTGCTTGAATCAAGTGGCAAAGTGAGCAAGGGACACACATCTGAGCATACCCTGCCACACTCATGGCAGCCAAAAGCGGTACAAAAGGGGGGGGTGATGGATGGAGCATCTGAATCAATCAAACACTCACACCCAGTCAAAAGATCTGGGTTTAATCCATCACCGTTCTTTAGCCCACTCCGCCACCCCAGTTCAGACACGGCTACATGCAAATCAGTCTGACCCTGTGCCTCATGGGAACAGTCCAGCCCGAACTGCCAAGCCATGCCTTCCCTGGACCGGAAACAAGCTTCCGAGGACCGGTTTCTGGCATTCCAGCCTTCTTCAGCCCGGCTTGCTTGAATCCAGTGGCAAAGTGAGCAAGGGACTCACGTCTGAGCATACCCTCCCACACCCATGGCGGCCAAAAGCGGTACAAAAGGGGGTGGTGATGGACGTAGCATCTGAATCAATCAAACACTGACACCCAGTCAAAATATCTGGGTTTAATCCATCACCGTACTTTAGCCCACTCCGCCACCCCAGTTCAGACACGGCTACATGCAAATCAGTCTGACCGTGTGCCTCATGGGAACAGTACAACCCGAACTGCCAAGCCATGCCTTCCCTGGACCGGAAACAAGCTTCCGAGGACCGGTTTCTGGCATTCCAGCCGTCTTCAGCCCGGCTTGCTTGAATCAAGTGGCAAAGTGAGCAAGGGACACACATCTGAGCATACCCTGCCACACTCATGGCAGCCAAAAGCGGTACAAAAGGGGGGGGTGATGGATGGAGCATCTGAATCAATCAAACACTCACACCCAGTCAAAAGATCTGGGTTTAATCCATCACCGTTCTTTAGCCCACTCCGCCACCCCAGTTCAGACACGGCTACATGCAAATCAGTCTGACCCTGTGCCTCATGGGAACAGTCCAGCCCGAACTGCCAAGCCATGCCTTCCTTGGACCGGAAACAAGCTTCCGAGGAGCGGTTTCTGGCATTCCAGCCGTCTTCAGCCCGGCTTGCTTGAATCCAGTGGCAAAGTGAGCAAGGGACTCACGTCTGAGCATACCCTGCCACACCCATGGCGGCCAAAAGCGGTACAAAAGGGGGTGGTGATGGACGGAGCATCTGAATCAATCAAACACCGACACCCAGTCAAAAGATCTGGGTTTAATCCATCACCGTTCTTTAGCCCACTCCGCCACCCCAGTTCAGACACGGCTACATGCAAATCAGTCTAACCCTGTGCCTCATGGGAACAGTCCAGCCCGAACTGCCAAGCCATGCCTTCCCTGGACCGGAAACAAGCTTCTGAGGAGGGTTTCTGGCATTCCAGCCGTCTTCAGCCCGGCTTGCTTGAATCCAGTGGCAAAGTGAGCAAGGGACTCACGTCTGAGCATACCCTCCCACACCCATGGGGGCCAAAAGCGGTACAAAAGGGGGTGGTGATGGACGGAGCATCTGAATCAATCAAACACTGACACCCAGTCAAAAGATCTAGGTTTAATCCATCACCGTTCTTTAGCCCACTCCGCCAACCCAGTTCAGACACGGCTACATGCAAATCAGTCTGACCCTGTGCCTCATGGGAACAGTACAACCCGAACTGCCAAGCCATGCCTTCCCTGGACCGGAAACAAGCTTCCGAGGACCGGTTTCTGGCATTCCAGCCGTCTTCAGCCCGGCTTGCTTGAATCAAGTGGCAAAGTGAGCAAAGGACTCACATCTGAGCATACCCTGCCACACTCATGGCGGCCAAAAGCGGTACAAAAGGGGGTGGTGATGGATGGAGCATCTGAATCAATCAAACACTCACACCCAGTCAAAAGATCTGGGTTTAATCCATCACCGTTCTTTAGCCCACTCCGCCACCCCAGTTCAGACATGGCTACATGCAAATCAGTCTGACCCTGTGCCTCATGGGAACAGTCCAGCCCGAACTGCCAAGCCATGCCTTCCCTGGACCGGAAACAAGCTTCCGAGGACCGGTTTCTGGCATTCCAGCCTTCTTCAGCCCGGCTTGCTTGAATCCAGTGGCAAAGTGAGCAAGGGACTCACGTCTGAGCATACCCTCCCACACCCATGGCGGCCAAAAGCGGTACAAAAGGGGGTGGTGATGGACGGAGCATCTGAATCAATCAAACACTGACACCCAGTCAAAATATCTGGGTTTAATCCATCACCGTACTTTAGCCCACTCCGCCACCCCAGTTCAGACACGGCTACATGCAAATCAGTCTGACCCTGTGCCTCATGGGAACAGTCCAGCCCGAACTGCCAAGCCATGCCTTCCCTGGACCGGAAACAAGCTTCCGAGGACCGGTTTCTGGCATTCCAGCCTTCTTCAGCCCGGCTTGCTTGAATCCAGTGGCAAAGTGAGCAAGGGACTCACGTCTGAGCATACCCTCCCACACCCATGGCGGCCAAAAGCGGTACAAAAGGGGGTGGTGATGGACGGAGCATCTGAATCAATCAAACACTGACACCCAGTCAAAATATCTGGGTTTAATCCATCACCGTACTTTAGCCCATTCCGCCACCCCAGTTCAGACACGGCTACATGCAAATCAGTCTGACCGTGTGCCTCATGGGAACAGTCCAGCCCGAACTGCCAAGCCATGCCTTCCCTGGACTGGAAACAAGCTTCCGAGGACCGGTTTCTGGCATTCCAGCCGTCTTCAGCCCGGCTTGCTTGAATCAAGTGGCAAAGTGAGCAAAGGACTCACATCTGAGCATACCCTGCCACACTCATGGCGGCCAAAAGTGGTACAAAAGGGGGTGGTGATGGATGGAGCATCTGAATCAATCAAACACTCACACCCAGTCAAAAGATCTGGGTTTAATCCATCACTGTTCTTTAGCCCACTCCGCCACCCCAGTTCAGACATGGCTACATGCAAATCAGTCTGACCCTGTGCCTCATGGGAACAGTCCAGCCCGAACTGCCAAGCCATGCCTTCCCTGGACCGGAAACACGCTTCCGAGGACCGGTTTCTGGCATTCCAGCCATTTTCAGACCCGGCTTGCTTGAATCCAGTGGCAAAGTGAGCAAGGGACTCACGTCTGAGCATACCCTGCCACACCCATGGCGGCCAAACGCGGTACAAAAGGGGGTGGTGATGGACGGAGCATCTGAATCAATCAAACACTCACACCCAGTCAAAAGATCTGGTTTTAATCCATCACCGTTCTCTAGCCCACTCCGCCACCCCAGTTCAGACACAGCTACATGCAAATCAGTCCGACCCTGTGCCTCATGGGAACCGTCCAGCCCGAACTGCCAAGCCATGCCTTCCCTAGACCGGAAACAAGCTTCCGAGGACCGGTTTCTGGCATTCCAGCCGTCTTCAGCCCGGCTTGCTTGAATCCAGTGGCAAAGTGAGGAAGGGACTCATGTTTGAGCATACCCTGCCACACCCATGGCGGCCAAAAGCGGTACAAAAGGGGGTGATGATGGATGGAGCATCTGAATCAATCAAACACTCACACCCAGTCAAAAGATCTGGGTTTAATCCATCACCGTTCTTTAGCCCACTCCGCCACCCCAGTTCAGACACGGCTACATGCAAATCAGTCTGACCCTGTGCCTCATGGGAACAGTCCAGCCCGAACTGCCAAGCCATGCCTTCCCTGGACCGGAAACAAGCTTCCGAGGACCGGTTTCTGGCATTCCAGCCTTCTTCAGCCCGGCTTGCTTGAATCCAGTGGCAAAGTGAGCAAGGGACTCACGTCTGAGCATACCCTCCCACACCCATGGCGGCCAAAAGCGGTACAAAAGGGGGTGGTGATGGACGTAGCATCTGAATCAATCAAACACTGACACCCAGTCAAAATATCTGGGTTTAATCCATCACCGTACTTTAGCCCACTCCGCCACCCCAGTTCAGACACGGCTACATGCAAATCAGTCTGACCGTGTGCCTCATGGGAACAGTCCAGCCCGAATTGCCAAGCGATGCCTTCCCTGGACTGGAAACAAGCTTCTGAGGACCGGTTTCTGGCATTCCAGCCGTCTTCAGCCCGGCTTGCTTGAATCCAGTGGCAAAGTGAGCAAGGGACTCACGTCTGAGCATACCCTGCCACACCCATGGCGGCCCAAAGCGGTACAAAAGGGGGTGGTGATGGACGGAGCATCTGAATCAATCAAACACTCACACCTAGTCAAAAGATCTAGGTTTAATCCATCACCGTTCTTTAGCCCACTCCGCCACCCCAGTTCAGACACGGCTACATGCAAATCAGTCTGACCCTGTGCCTCATGGGAACAGTACAACCCGAACTGCCAAGCCATGCCTTCCCTGGACCGGAAACAAGCTTCCGAGGACCGGTTTCTGGCATTCCAGCCGTCTTCAGCCCGGCTTGCTTGAATCAAGTGGCAAAGTGAGCAAGGGACACACATCTGAGCATACCCTGCCACACTCATGGCAGCCAAAAGCGGTACAAAAGGGGGGGGTGATGGATGGAGCATCTGAATCAATCAAACACTCACACCCAGTCAAAAGATCTGGGTTTAATCCATCACTGTTCTTTAGCCCACTCCGCCACCCCAGTTCAGACACGGCTACATGCAAATCAGTCTGATCCTGTGCCTCATGGGAACAGTCCAGCCCGAACTGCCAAGCCATGCCTTCCCTGGACCAGAAACAAGCTTCCGGGGACCGGTTTCTGGCATTCCAGCCGTCTTCAGCCCGGCTTGCTTGAATCCAGTGGCAAAGTGAGCAAGGGACTCACGTCTGAGCATACCCTGCCACACCCATGGCGGCCAAAAGCGGTACAAAAGGGGGTGGTGATGGACGGAGCATCTGAATCAATCAAACATTCACACCCAGTCAAAAGATCTGGGTTTAATCCATCACCGTTCTTTAGCCCACTCTGCCACCCCAGTTCAGACACGGCTATATGCAAATCAGTCTGACCCTGTGCCTCATGGGAACAGTCCAGCCCGAACTGCCAAGCCATGCCTTCCCTGGACCGGAAACAAGCTTCCGAGGACCGGTTTCTGGCATTCCAGCCATTTTCAGCCCGGCTTGCTTGAATCCAGTGGCAAAGTGAGCAAGGGACTCACGTCTGAGCATACCCTGCCACACTCATGGCAGCCAAAAGCGGTACAAAAGGGGGGGGTGATGGATGGAGCATCTGAATCAATCAAACATTCACACCTTGTCAAAAGATCTGGGTTTAATCAATCACCGTTCCTTAGCCCACTCTGCCACCCCACTTCAGACATGGCTATATGCAAATCAGTCTAACCCTGTGCCTCATGGGAACAGTCCAGCCCAAACTGCCAAGCCATGCCTTCCCTGGACCGGAAACAAGCTTCCGAGGACCGGTTTCTGGCATTCCAGCCGTCTTCAGCCCAGCTTGCTTGAATCCAGTGGCAAAGTGAGCAAGGAACTCACATCTGAGCATACCCTGCCACACTCATGGCAGCCAAAAGCGGTACAAAAGGGGGGGGTGATGGATGGAGCATCTGAATCAATCAAACACTCACACCCAGTCAAAAGATCTGGGTTTAATCCATCACTGTTCTTTAGCCCACTCCGCCACCCCAGTTCAGACACGGCTACATGCAAATCAGTCTGATCCTGTGCCTCATGGGAACAGTCCAGCCCGAACTGCCAAGCCATGCCTTCCCTGGACCAGAAACAAGCTTCCGGGGACCGGTTTCTGGCATTCCAGCCGTCTTCAGCCCGGCTTGCTTGAATCCAGTGGCAAAGTGAGCAAGGGACTCACGTCTGAGCATACCCTGCCACACCCATGGCGGCCAAAAGCGGTACAAAAGGGGGTGGTGATGGACGGAGCATCTGAATCAATCAAACATTCACACCCAGTCAAAAGATCTGGGTTTAATCCATCACCGTTCTTTAGCCCACTCTGCCACCCCAGTTCAGACACGGCTATATGCAAATCAGTCTGACCCTGTGCCTCATGGGAACAGTCCAGCCCGAACTGCCAAGCCATGCCTTCCCTGGACCGGAAACACGCTTCCGAGGACCGGTTTCTGGCATTCCAGCCATTTTCAGCCCGGCTTGCTTGAATCCAGTGGCAAAGTGAGCAAGGGACTCACGTCTGAGCATACCCTGCCACACCCATGGCGGCCAAAAGCGGTACAAAAGGGGGTGGTGATGGACGGAGCATCTGAATCACTCAAACACTCACACCCAGTCAAAAGATCTGGTTTTAATCCATCACCGTTCTTTAGCCCACTCCGCCACCCCAGTTCAGACACGGCTACATGCAAATCAGTCCGACCCTGTGCCTCATGGGAACAGTCCAGCCCGAACTGCCAAGCCATGCCTTCCCTAGACCGGAAACAAGCTTCCGAGGACCGGTTTCTGGCATTCCAGCCGTCTTCAGCCCGGCTTGCTTGAATCCAGTGGCAAAGTGAGCAAGGGACTCACGTCTGAGCATCCCCTGCCACACCCATGGCGGCCAAAAGCGGTACAAAAGGGGGTGGTGATGGACGGAGCATCTGAATCACTCAAACACTCACACCCAGTCAAAAGATCTGGTTTTAATCCATCACCGTTCTTTAGCCCACTCCGCCACCCCAGTTCAGACACGGCTACATGCAAATCAGTCCGACCCTGTGCCTCATTGGAACAGTCCAGCCTGAACTGCCAAGCCATGCCTTCCCTGGACCGGAAACAAGCTTCAGAGGACCGGTTTCTGACATTCCAGCCGTCTTCAGCCTGGCTTGCTTGAATCCAGTGGCAAAGTGAGCAAGGGACTCACGTCTGAGCATACCCTGCCACACCCATGGCAGCCAAAAGTGGTACAAAAGGGGGTGGGTGGTGATGGAGGGAGCATCTGAATCAATCAAACTGTCAAAAGATCCGGGTTTGCTCACTTTACCACTGGATTCAAGCAAGCCGTGCTAAAGACGGCTGAAATGCCAGAAACCGGTCCTCGGAAGCTTGTTTCCGGTCCAGGGAAGGCATGGCTTGGCAGTTTGGGCAGGACTGTTCCCATGTGGCACAGGGTCAGACTGATTTGCATATAGCCATGTCTGAACTGGGGTGGCAGAGTGGGCTAAGGAACGGTGATGGATTAAACTCAGATCTTTTGACTGGGTGTGAATGTTTGATTGATTCAGATGCTCCGTCCATCACCACCCCCTTTTGTACCGCTTTTGGCCACCATAAGTGTTGCAGGGTATGGTCATACGTGAGTCCCTTGCTCACTTTGCCACTGGATTCAAGCAAGCCGGGCTGAAAACGGCTGGAATGCCAGACACCGGTCCTAGGAAGCTTGTTTCCGGTCCAGGGAAGGCATGGCTTGGCAGTTCGGGCTAGACTGTTCCCATGAGGCACAGTGTCAGACTGATTTGCATATAGCCATGTCTGAACTGGGGTGGCAGAGTGGGCTAAGGAACGGTGATGGATTAAACCCAGATCTTTTGACTGGGTGTGAATGTTTGATTGATTTAGATGCTCCAACCATCACCACCCCCTTTTGTACCGCTTTTGGCCGCCATAAGTGTGGCAGGGTATGCTCAGACGTGAGTCACTTGCTCACTTTGCCACTGGATTCAAGCAAGCCTGGCTGAAGATGGCTGGAATGCCAGAAACCGGTCCTCCGAAGCTTGTTTCCGGTCCAGGGAAGGCATGGCTTGGCATTTCGGGCTGGACTGTTCCCATGAGGCACAGGGTCAGACTGATTTGCATATAGCCATGTCTGAACTGGGGTGGCAGAGTGGGCTAAGGAACGGAGATGGATTAAACCCAGATCTTTTGACTGGGTGTGAATGTTTGATTGATTCAGATGCTCCGTCCATCACCACCCCCTTTTGTACCACTTTTGGCCTCCATAAGTGTGGCAGGGTATGCTCAGACGTGAGTCCCTTGCCCACTTTGCCACTGGATTCAAGCAAGCAGGGCTGAAGACGGCTGGAATGCCAGAAACCGGTCCTCGAAAGCTTGTTTCCGGTCTAGGGAAGGCATGGCTTGGCAGTTCGGGCTGGACTGTTCCCATGAGGCACAGGGTCAGACTGATTTGCATATAGCCATGTCTGAACTGGGGTGGCAGAGTGGGCTAAGGAACGGTGATGGATTAAACCCAGATCTTTTGACTGGGTGTGAATGTTTGATTGATTCAGATGCTCCGTCCATCACCACCCCCTTTTGTACCGCTTTTGGCCGCCATAAGTGTGGCAGAGTATGCTCAGACGTGAGTCCCTTGCTCACTTTGCCACTGGATTCAAGCAAGCCGGGCTGAAGACGGCTGGAATGCCAGAAACCGGTCCTCTGAAGCTTGTTTCCGGTCCAGGGAAGGCATGGCTTGGCAGTTCGGGCTAGACTGTTCCCATGAGGCACAGGGTCAGACTGATTTGCATATAGCCGTGTCTGAACTGGGGTGGGAGAGTGGGCTAAGGAACGGTGATGGATTAAACCGAGATCTTTTGACTGGGTGTGAATGTTTGATTGATTCAGATGCTCCGCCCATCACCACCCCCTTTTGTACCGCTTTTGACCGCCATAAGTGTGGCAGGGTATGCTCAGACGTGAGTCCCTTGCTCACTTTGCCACTGGATTCAAACAAGCCGGGCTGAAGACGGCTGGAATGCCAGAATCCGGTCCTTGGAAGCTTGTATCCGGTCCAGGAAGGCATGGCTTGGCAGTTCGGGCTGGACTGTTCCCATGAGGCACAGGGTCAGACTGATTTGCATATAGCCATGTCTGAACTGGGGTGGCAGAGTGGGCTAAGGAACGGTGATGGATTAAACCAAGATCTTTTGACTGGGTGTGAATGTTTGATTGATTCAGATGCTCCGTCCATCACCACCCCCTTTTGTACCGCTTTTGGCCGCCATAAGTGTGGCAGGGTATGCTCAGACGTCAGTCCCTTGCTCACTATGCCACTGGATTCAAGCAAGCCGGGCTGAAGACGGCTGGAATGCCAGAAACCAGTCCTCGGAAGCTTATTTCCGGTCCAGGGAAGGCATGGCTTGGCAGTTTGGGCTGGACTATTCCCATGAGGCACAGGGTCAGACTGATTTGCATATAGCCATGTCTGAACTGGGGTGGCAGAGTGGGCTAAGGAACGGTGATGGATTAAACCCAGATCTTTTGACTGGGTGTGAATGTTTGATTGATTCAGATGCTCCGTCCATCACCACCCCCTTTTGTACCGCTTTTGGCCGCCATAAGTGTGGCAGGGTATGCTCAGACGTGAGTCCCTTGCTCACTTTGCCACTGGATTCAAGCAAGCTGGGCTGAAGACGGCTGGAATGCCGGAAACCGGTCCTCGGAAGCTTGTTTCCGGTCCAGGGAAGGCATGGCTTGGCAGTTCGGGCTGGACTGTTCCCATAAGGCACAGGGTCAGACTGATTTGCATATAGCCATGTCTGAACTGGGGTGGCAGAGTGGGCTAAGGAACGGTGCTGGATTAAACCCAGATCTTTTGACAAGGTGTGAATGTTTGATTGATTCAGATGCTCCGTACATCACCACCCCCTTTTGTACCGCTTTTGGCCTCCATAAGTGTGGCAGGGTATAATCAGACGTGAGTTCCTTGCTCACTTTGCCACTGGATTCAAGCAAGCCGGGCTGAAGACGGCTGGAATGCCAGAAACCGGTCCTCGGAAGCTTGTTTCCGGTGCAGGGAAGGCATGGCTTGGCAGTTTGGGCTGGACTGTTCCCATGAGGCACAGGGTCAGACTGATTTGCATATAGCCATGTCTGAACTGGGGTGGCAGAGTGGGCTAAGGAACGGTGATGGATTAAACCCAGATCTTTTGACTGGGTGTGAATGTTTGATTGATTCAGATGCTCCGTCCATCACCACCCCCTTTTGTACCACTTTTGGCCGCCATAAGTGTGGCAGGGTATGCTCAGACGTGAGTTCCTTGCTCACTTTGCCACTGGATTCAAGCAAGCTGGGCTGAAGACGGCTGGAATGCCAGAAACCGGTCCTCGGAAGCTTGTTTCCGGTCCAGGGAAGGCATGGCTTGGCAGTTTGGGCTGGACTGTTCCCATGAGGCACAGGGTTAGACTGATTTGCATATAGCCATGTCTGAAGTGGGGTGGCAGAGTGGGCTAAGAAACGGTGATTGATTAAACCCAGATCTTTTGACAAGGTGTGAATGTTTGATTGATTCAGATGCTCCGTCCATCGCCACCCCCTTTTGTACCGCTCGCACCGTTTGCAGCCAATAAGCACCAAGCTTGTGCTCGTAACACCTCAGCCAATCAGATGGCAGAATTCCCATATATCGATATCTGTAAATTTTGATACTTCTCAAAAACTACTGAACGGATTTACACCAAATAAACAAAAGCGTGCTTTCTAGACCAAGACCCTTCTCCCTGCCAAATTTGGGGTAATTCCGTTCACCCGTTCGACCTGCAGCCTGGTCTAAACTTTCCAATGGAAATTAACATGGTGAAAACACATTTTGGGACCCCCTTTTTTCTCAGCCCCCCCTTGACGCATCACCCCCAACCTTTCAACATAGGAGCTGATATAAACAAATAATTTGTTTTGAAAATTTCGCGAAGATTCGTCAATCGGCGCCAACGTTATTGGGAATAGAATGTTGCAATTTTGCTATGGTAACTAGGTCCTAACTATAACTACCTACTGGCGATCGCCAGAGGATATATCTATATCTATATTACCTACTGGCGGTCGCCAGTAGGTATATATAGTTAGGATTTTTTCTCTATGGGATTTTTGAAAATTCTATGTCTAATAACTTTGGCGTTTGTGGACGGAATTGGCTGAAATTTTCAGGAAAATGGAACATTTTGTTTCTGAGCAGCCACTGAAAATTTGGGGGGGGTTTGTCAAGGGGGGGCCGAGAAAAAAGGGGGGTCCCAAAACGCGTTTTTCCCATGTTAATTTCCATAGGGCGGTTGGCCTCACTTTTAGCCCGAACGGCTGAATGGATTTGCACGAAACTTGGCAAAATTGTAGGGACTGTTAGCCCGATGTGCCTTTGCTAGGTCTCAATATATGTGCTCCAGTGGATTTTGAGAAATTAACGTTCAAAAAAAGATATATATCTGTAACAGCGCTCCGGGCAGCGCCCCGCTTCGCGTACTTGACACGTAACGGAACTTCGCGAAGCGAAGCTGATTGGCTCTCCGGTGTCTGTCAACATTCTAAACAGTCCGGAGCGGCCGCCATCTTGTCTCTCGGTAGGATCGAGAGACAAGAGGAGGCCAAAACAAAGGGGGAAATTACCATAAGGGGGCATAGTAGATCCTCCCTGACCCCCTAGGTTTGATGTGGAGGCTTTAAAAGGGCCCCGCGGGGCAAAAAAAAAAAAAAAATTGTTTTTTTCCGTGGGGTGCGCCCGGTACGCGTAACGGAAAGCGGACTGGGGAGCGTACTACAAGGAAACAAGAATGATTGACTTTTAACTTATTGTATGTTTATAGACTTTTTTTTTTTTTTTTTTTTTTTCTGCTGAGTGACGTCTCGGCCTATCTCCACGGGATGCAGTCCCTACCATCTCGGCGTTTAAGCCCAGGGGGACCGGTAGTGTGGGACAGATAACGTCTGTTAACGTTCGATTCGAAGGAAATCAGGAAGTGTTGAAAAACATTGTCTGCGCCATCTTGCTTTTTTTCAAATGCCACACTTTTGTCGTGCACAGCAGCCATTTTAGATGCCTTGACCAGACCCACTCTCTGCACGCTGTCGATCCTTAGCATGGCTCCCCACCCTCGCAAGCATCTCCCCCAGGCACTGGTCACCCCCGCTCTCTGTCTTATGCATGGGCAATAAACCTCCCCCCATCTGCGCTGCTCTTCCTTGAGAATCACACCCTGTGCCCGCCCGACACCTCCCTTTCGCCCTATTCACTACCGCACCCTCTGACACTCCTCTTCCTATGTGTCCGATTGTCCAGGCCGGTCCCAGGCTATCACCTAGCCCTGCAGATGTAGTTTATGGCCCCAGCTGTAAAGAATCACCCCTCTTCAAAGGAGTTACAGTAGATCAAGGCCCCCACCCGATGAGATCCGTCACACCACACGCGTTCCTACTATCTGAAAACCATCCTGTATTGTGATTGGGGAGGGGACCGAGCCTGAAGCGGAAGATTCCAGGGATGCCTCTTTGTACATCAAAGTTTTTACAATTATGTGTCACATTAAAAATATATAGCACTCCAACAAAGTAGTAGGATTATAAAACTTTAATAACTTATAAATATATACAACGCAACAAAAACAGTAAATACATTTAAACATTTTTTTGAAAAAAGAAGCAACAATGGTCAGTAGCTGTGTTTTGTGCGAATAGTCCCAAGGCAGCACAACGTGCTGAGTTCTGGACGGCACCCAGGTGATGTTACCTGGGTGCCGCACTGGTTTTTGGTATCCTACAATGCAGCTCCAAAAAACGGCGTGGGGCGTCCCGGGGGGTGCGGGGGGAGGCCTCGTCAGTAGCGGTCTGTTGTGCGAATAGTCCCAAGGCAGCAGAACGCGCTGAGATGTGGATGGCACCCAGGTGTTGTCCAGTAAGTTGCTGCACTGGTTTTGGTATCCTACAATGCTGCTCCGAATAACGGCGTGGGGCGCCCTGGGGGGGGGGGGTGAGGCGGCGTGAACGGGCCTCCCCAGGTGGAGGCTCGTCTGCTGTAGTGGGGCGCCCCTTTACCGTTTCAGTTGCCATTCCGCCCGCTTTTGGTACACTGTGCCAAAATCCGCCATTCAGCTGAGTTGCGCCCACTCTTGCGGTGCAGCGATAGGCGGCTGCCACAGGACTCTCAAAATGGCGGCAGGCTCTTTCCTTTTTGGGCCTGGTCCACTGAAATGGCCCTGGGACACCTTGGAACTCGGACGCTTGTCTGCTAGGTCTTGGACCCCATTCTCGAAAGCGTCCCCTCAGCCTTGAAGATTCTACAAAAGTCTTGGGGGCCCCCGACTCCTGCAGGCTTCCGGTGGGGAGCGGCTGCCATGATTGCTCGCGGAATGACCACGACGGAGCTACGAGATGGTGGTGCTCTCATGCTGACGCCAGCTTCAGTCTGAAACATCCAGAAACAAGGTGGGGCTTTCATCGTTTGGGAAAAAAAAATGTTTTAATCCAATGAAAAGTGTTATTTTTAGGTCATATGATCAAGCCTTCCATCATTAGGAAACCAAAAGTAAAATGAACCAATGAAAAGTTTTATAAACAAATCACATGACCTGTTATGCGGCATAGGGCTATAAAAAGCGTAGAAAATCCGTTGGCACGTGAGGCGGCGTCAGTAGCGGACCGATGTGCGAATAGGCCGAAGGCAGCACAACGCGCCAAGATCCGGATGGCACCGAGGTGGTGTCCAGCAAGTTGCCGCACTGGTGTGGCCATCCTACAATGCTGCGCCGAAAGTCGGCGTGGGGCGCCCCGTTGGCCTGTGAGTTCGCGTCAGTCAGTGGGGGCTGTTTGAGGATCTGACTGCATTGGAAAGCAATGTGATGCTGTGCGTCGCCCCCAAGATGGAGGTTCCTCGGCTGTAGTGGGGCGCCCCTTGGTGTTTCACTCGCTATGCAGCTGAGTTGCGTGCGCACTTGCGGCGAATAGGCCGAAGGCAGCACAACGCGCCGAGATCTGGATGGCACCGAGGTGGTGTCCAGCAAGTTGCCGCACTGGTGTGGCCATCCTACAATGCTGCGCCGAAAGTCGGCATGGGGTGCCCCGTTGGCCTGTGAGGTGGCGTCAGTAGCGGACCGATGTGCGAATAGGCCGAAGGCAGCACAACGCGCCAAGATCCGGATGGCACCGAGGTGGTGTCCAGCAAGTTGCCACACTGGTGTGGCCATCCTACAATGCTGCGCCGAAAGTCGGCGTGGGGCGCCCCGTTGGCCTGTGAGTTCGCGTCAGTCAGTGGGGGCTGTTTGAGGATCTGACTGCATTGGAAAGCAATGTGATGCTGTGCGTCGCCCCCAAGATGGAGGTTCCTCGGCTGCAGTGGGGCGCCCCTTGGTGTTTCACTCGCTATGCAGCTGAGTTGCGTGCGCACTTGCGGCGAATAGGCCGAAGGCAGCACAACGCGCCGAGATCTGGATGGCACCGAGGTGGTGTCCAGCAAGTTGCCGCACTGGTGTGGCCATCCTACAATGCTGCGCCGAAAGTCGGCGTGGGGTGCCCCGTTGGCCTGTGAGGTGGCGTCAGTAGCGGACCGATGTGCGAATAGGCCGAAGGCAGCACAACGCGCCAAGATCCGGATGGCACCGAGGTGGTGTCATAGTTGAGAGTTCTGAGCAGCGCTTGTAACACTGTCTGAAGCTTATTTGCACCTGCTGCAGCTTCACTATTGCCCTGGTGTGGCCTAAGATCGCCCATGACATAGGCGGCCGCCTCCCGGGGTCCGGCGGAACTTTTTTCCTTTTCCTTTGTGCATCTTGTCCCACAATCCGTTTGACCTGAAGACACGACCAGGTCCCTGAATGTGTGCAGGGGGACGCTATTGATTGAATCAAAATGGCGGCTTCACACCAAGCTGACTCAAGCGTTGCTGCTGATGCTATACAGACAAAAACTGGTTTTCAGTTTGTACATTCTTCAGGATTTTTCCATCCAAGGCTGGTTGAGAGTTTGTAGAACAATGGCTTCAGATTTTCAACATACTACTCTTCAACATTCTTCCTAAATGTAACAATGTGAGACTCACTAGGAGAACGGTGTAGTGAGGGCCACAAACGGCTGTTTATCTTTCCTTTCAAAATGCTGCCAACAATATTTTCGGAATGGAAGACACCACAAGGCGCTGAGATTCGGTTGGCACCGAGGTGGTGTCCAGCAAGTTGCCGCACTGGTGTGGCCATCCTACAATACTGCGCCGAAAGTCGGCGTGGGGTGCCCGAAGGGGGGGGGGGAGGCGGCACAAACGAGCCTCTCCCGCTTCTCCATGTGGAGGCATTTCATCTGCAGTGGGGTGCCGAGATCCGGATGGCACCGAGGTGGTGTCTAGCAAGTTGCCGCACTGGTGTGGCCATCCTACAATGCTGCGCCGAAAGACGGCGTGGGGTGCCCGAAGGGGGGGGGGAGGCGGCGCAAACGAGCCTCTCCCGCCTCTCCAGGTTGAGGCACTTCATCTGCAGTGGAGCGCCGTCTAGCTGAGTTTCGCCCGCTCTTGCTGCTCCAGCGACAGGCGGCTGCAACAGGACTCTCAAAATGGCGGCCTGTTCTTTGGATTTGGGCCTGGTCCACTAAAATGGCCCTGGGACACCTTAGAACTCGGACGCTCGAATTTTTTTTCCTTTCCTCTACATGCAAAAAAGGTAATTGCCCGGTACGTTACCTGCCTCATCTGCCACGATGTACTCTCCAGAGGAACCGAAAAAAAATATAGTTATGGTAATTATACCATGCATCGTCATATGGAGAGGTGGCACCGATTAATTATAGTGCTGCACAAAAGAGAGATTTGGAGGACAACCCCCGACCTGCCAGTACATTCACCAAAGAAGTGGCACTGACAGCATCAGAGGCAAGGGAAACGGTCCCAAATATTCAGAAGAACTTTGGAAAGATTAAAATGACATGTTTAGATTGTGGCAAATTAATTTCATGTGGACAGATGAGTGTTACTCTAATAAATACAGCATATGAACATCATCATAGTCGATGGTTGGTGGAGACATTTTGACTATATCCTGGACCTGCCCGTCCTCGCCCAAAATGGCGCCGGAATAAATGGGACTCGTAACTCCTTGTTGTGTACTGGTTGCACAACCTTGATATCACGAGATACGTATGCAGTTTTGAAGCACATGGCGGGCGGGGACGAGAATTGATTGAATATTTCGACATCCCTATTGATATTAAGTTCTGATGTGTTATTGATTACTGTACTATTGAAAGTTCGAATTAACGTCACCCATGGTACTTGCCCGCAAATGTATATCTAGATAATTTTATTGTAACTGGCCCTGTCGTATTTTAATTATAAAATGTACGTCCACCGATTCCGCAACTGTTAGACACCTTAGTTCTTGCAACCTAATGGCCCGCCCGTTACGTTCCTCTACAGTGTAAATGTCTCCTCATCATATACGATTACAGTTTGCTCCGTGGCCGGCCCACGCGGTTATAGGCCCGTATTTGTATACTGACATTTTCACAATAAAGGTTTTTAAAAGAAAACATGGTAGTAGTATTTACATTGGTAAAGTTTTTAATAATAGTCACTGTTTTCGAATCAGTAAAAGGCAAGTGAAATAAAGCAGTCCAATTACATGAAGGGTAAAAGGTATAATACGCAGGAACGCAGTAAAGATAAATGATAAGAATCTGATATTCAGGCGTATCGGGTACTAAGACAGCAGGTCGAGCCTCTTTTGCTCAACGGCTCCGTCATGGGACGAAGAAACGCCCTTTTTCTCGAAAAAGGAATATATTTTACTTGCAGGACAGTTGTAAATTTTCCGGGAAAGTACATTAGCCTGGAACATTATAACATATATGTTCAAGAAAAAATAATGTTCGAAAGTAATAAAAAGTGTAATTTTTAGGTCATATGACCAAGCCTTTCATCATTAGAATAAGAAAAGTAAAATGAACCAATGAAAAGTTTTATTAACAAGTCACATGACCTGTTATGCTTACTTTACGCGCTGCGCGCCGCGCCCCGGATCGCTTCCAGGAAGCTGCGCTTCGCGCACCGGAGCACTTCCGGATGCGCTAACGCGGCGCGTCATATGACGCATTACGCGACAACGCAGGTCCAGAATATAGTCAAAATGTCTCCTCCAACCAGCGGTCGGAACACAACCCCTTTCAGCAGGCTAAATAGTTCTGTTAAATGACAACAGAAGGGACAGGCAACAAGAACCATCAGTCAAAGAGGGGAGGGCAAGTTCTTCTCTACCGGGTCACGTTGGGGCGCTGCCGGAACTGATCGAATTGGTAGTCTACAGTGTTTCTGGATGTTTCAGACTGAAGCTGGCGTCAGCATGAGAGCACCACCATCTCGTAGCTCCGTCGTGGCCATTCCACGAGCAATCATGGCAGCCGCTCCCCACCAGAAGCCTGCGGGAGTCGGGGGCCCCCAAGACTTTTGTAGAATCTTCAAGGCTGAGAGGACGCTTTCGAGAATGGAGCCCAAGCCCTAGCAGACAAGCGTCTGAGTTCCAAGGTGTCGCAGGGCCATTTTAGTGGAGCACGCCCAAATCTGAAGAGCCGGCCGCCATTTTGAGAGTCCTGTGGCAGCCGCCTATCGCCGCACCGCAAGAGCGGGAGCAACTCAACTACATGGTGAGCGAGACGCTGTAGTCGCAAGAGCGGGCGGTAAACAGCTGAATAGCGGAAGAGGCACAGTGTAGCAAAAGCGGGCGGAATGGCAACTGAAATGGTAAAGGGGCGCCCCACTACAGCGTGTCTTTAGGTCAAACGGATTGTGGGACAAGGTCAAGAATGGAAGAGTCACCAAAAGGCAAAAAGTTCCGCTTGACCCCGGGAGCCGGCCACCTATGTCGGGGGCGATCTCAGGCCACACCAGGGCAACACGACTTGGGGAGGGGGCCGGAGCCAAGCGCCCCTCCGAGTCCGCGCCATCACACCGTCCCTCGGGGGCCTCCGTCAAGCGGTTCAGGGAGGCACCGCATCACATTGTTTTCAAATGCACTCACGTCCTCAAACAGCCCCCACTTACATTGAGAATAGTGAAGCTGTAGCAGGTGCAAATAAGCTTCAGACAGTCTAACAAGCACTCCTCAAAACTTTGAACTGTCAAAATGCATGAGTTTCATGCTCGATCGATTGAGCTAGCCGGATCGGGCAACAAAAAGTATAAAATAGTTATGTAAATAGTTATTTAATAAAATGTTTTACCCTGTTACTTTGCTGGTGTGTTGTATATATTTGTAATATTTGCATAGAGTTTATCGTTATTTTGGGCGGGGTGGGTGGCGGAGCCGAGCTGTCTTGCAGCCATCATGGTGTGGAGCTCAGTTCATCTCACTAGTTTCGTATTTCTCATGAGGGGTTGTTCCTAATGTTTCTATTTTAGCGAGGTGTGGTAAATAAAAATTACCCTGGCATAATTTCTAGTCATTAACAATTAGCATGCATCAAGTGAGAGGCAGAGTCCGTGGTATCTGAGTTAAAATGGGCTTTATTCCAATAACTCGAGTCAAAGGGAGAATTAGTTCCATCACCACAGAGGTTCAGGAAGAGTCTTCTAATCATTTAATAACAAAACATCATATATATACTTTTTACTCCTTGTACATAGGGAGCTCGAGGCAGAGCAAGACAGAAAATGAGATAAGAACATGTGGGTGTACACTTGATGAGTCATAGGTGTGTGATAGGTAGGTGTCATAGGTGGGTGGGTACTTAGAGGAGGAGTTGGCGTGACCAGCTCGAACTGTGCCCTAATTGTGCAATTTGAGCATGACGTGCAATTGACGTGTAACTGGGAGGAGGCTGACTTTCAACCTAGCAGAGAGATCTCTTATGTCAAGGCGACTTGAGCACGTCTAGTACAACTGATATCTAGAGTCAGGGGATGTATTATCTGAAGAAAAGGTTGTTCGTCACTAAAAGACAGAGAGGGCATATTTATTCGTTCATTGCATGAGGGCTGTGAGCTCTTCTATGGTTGCAAGCACCGTGATTTACTTAAATGGAGTCAGAATGGCTAGGCCCTATCTCCCTCGGATAACAGTTATACATAATACAGTCTTGGCAGGCCTCTTGCTGGGCTTCTCTCGGCTGAGCTAGAAGTATGCGAGGTCAGAGGGACGTAACTGCAGCTTCAGTGTGTCAGGAGTCATGAAACACCCTGCGAGGTCAGAGGGACGTAACTGCAGCTTCAGTGTGTCAGGAGTCATGAAACACCCTTATTTCAGAAAAGTGGCTCGGGCTGCGCCACAAAATGGGTTCATTACAATATTTATTTAAAAGTGCACAATGCAATGCAAATACATGGGCCTTATGCTAACTTAATGTTTGGGAGACTTGATGACTGGCATTTCTAATGCAGAACATGTTTGTAGAGGCCTAGTGATTCAGGCCACTACAAGGAAATATGCATGGGTGACATGCACATGACATGTAACATAGGGTATATGTAGAGGACATTTTTGGTCAGGCAAAATATCATTTTCCTCAAAATGACCACTACAAAAACAAAGCAGAAACCTAACTCATTTCCAAAATACATTTCCAATATGCACCATTCTATTTTTAAACAGCATTACAAAAAACATGACACACAATGCAAGAATAAAGAAGCACAATATGCTTCTTAATCTTCCCCATAGTGCATACAGCAGTCTATCTTTATTAAAAGAATCATTACTCACTTTTAAAAATGCCTTGGAAGATGTAGAACAGTGTCAGTCACACACACCAGATTTTCTTAAGCAGAATCTCTGAATACTGCTTCTGTCCCTGCAGCCTCAGAATAATGGCACAGATTCCCTCTCATTTCAGACCCATATTCTTGTACATAACCAATCAAAATTCTTCCCACACAAATTCAAAACCAAACTGCACATTTTAATTGGTTGTACATTTCAACACTTTGAAACTCACATAATATTCACCCATCCCTCCAGTGCTCATTCACCCTGTTACCATGGAAACTCCCACCTAACCCAGCATACAGTTGAAAAGTTCCTTATACTATGTTGCAAAAGAATCCAGCAAGGGTGTTTGACCTCTCAATGTACTAGCTAATCATGTGCAATGTTTCTTTAAATGACTTCTTCTCAACCATTAAAATGACTTCTTTAAAAAAAAAAGCATGCATCCTAATTTTCAGTGGTGAATTTTAAGAAAGCACCAATCAGTTCTTGTTTTTCAAGTGCACTGAATCTCAACCACTTTTTTTCATAATTCCTACTTTCAAACTGCCATTTCATTTCCACAACTCATCTGAATACAAGCACATCTACCTTCAAGATGCCAAAAGTCTGGTTTGTGGGTCATTGCTTTGTCTACTGGAGTGAAAAATTTGCAAGTAACAGAGGTATTTACAACCTTGATTTACCAAATGTGGACATTGTGTGGATTGGACAGAGAGGATTAAGAAGTCACCAATTGATACCATTGATAACATTCTTTATGCATCTACCACACCCTGACCTCATAATTGTGCCCTGTGGTGGCAATGACCTGGGCACTTTGACTGGGGTAGGTCTGGAAATGCTTTCAAAGGACATCTTTGGGCAATTGATGTCACTTTTTCCAAAAACTTCCTTGGTATTTTCTAATATATGCCAAAGGCAAAAATGGAACTGGTCCAACCAAATATGGGTGTTTCATGACTCCTGACACACTGAAGCTGCAGTTACGTCCCTCTGACCTCGCATACTTCTAGCTCAGCCGAGAGAAGTCCAGCAAGAGGCCTGCCAAGACTGTATTATGTATAACTGTTATCCGAGGGAGATAGGGCCTAGCCATTCTGACTCCATTTAAGTAAATCACGGTGCTTGCAACCATAGAAGAGCTCACAGCCCTCATGCAATGAACGAATAAATATGCCCTCTCTGTCTTTTAGTGACGAACAACCTTTTATTTATTTATTTATTTATTTATTTAATGGTTTTGTAAAGCGCGTAGTAACTCAAAGAGCATCCCAGCGCTGACCTGATTCTCCAAGGGTTTCAGCTGTCTGATGAACTTATGTCTGCGGGAAAAGGAGGGTCTTTAGGGTTTTTCTAAACTGGAGGTAGTTCGGTTCTGTCCTGAGTTTTCGTGGTAGATGGTTCCAATGTTTTCCCGTGTGAACTGAGAAGCGACGGCCACCGGTCTTGGCTTTTCTAACTCTCGGGACTGCGATAAGATTTTCTGCACCGGACCGGAGGTCTCTCTCCGCTTTGTATGGGATTAGGAGTTCTTTGAGAAGGGGGGGACCGTTATTGTTGAGGGTTTTATGGGCCAGGCAGAGGGCCTTGAAGACGACCCTTTCTCTGACTGGGAGCCAGTGGAGGGATTTAAGAGCCGGCCTGGCGGAAGATCTTCCTGGTGTGCCCGTGAGTAGGCGGGCGGCGGCGTTTTGGACTTTTTGCAGTGAGTTCAGGGTGGCTTCAGGGCCTCCCAGGTAGATGGAGTTACAGTAATCTAATATTGCCAGGATTAGACCCTGAATGAGGAGCCTCCTTGCGGTCTCAGGGAGTAGGGGGAAGACCTTCCTGCAGGCTCTGAGTAGCCCAAAACATGTCCCTGCCGTTTTTTTAGCCTGGGTTTTAAAGCTCATATCCTTCTCAATCCACACACCAAGGCTCTTGACCTCTTCCTTGGGTGTAGGAGGGTCACCTAGGCAACTAGGCCAAAGGTGAGATGGTAGAGAGAGCCCCTTGTGGCCCATCAAGAGGATCTCGGTCTTGGACCCATTCAGTTTAAGTGAGGAGAGGTTCATCCATCGGTGGACTTCGGAGAGGCAGCTGTGGAGATCCGATGGGGCGTGGTGGGGATGTGAGAGGGTTACGACCAGCTGAGTGTCGTCGGCGTAGTTGATAATTGACACGCCGAACGAGCTGACCCTCTTCTCCAGTGGGGCCATGTACACGTTGAACAACGTGGGGCTCAAGGATGAGCCCTGTGGTACTCCGCACCGGAGGGGGAAGGTGGATGAGCAGCTGTCATTTTCCCGCACCTGAAAGGAGCGTCCTGATAAAAAGGATTCTAGCCATTTCAGGGCCGTACCCTTTAGTCCGATCTCTCCCAGTCGATGGATTAGGGTTGGGTGGTCTACAGTGTCGAAGGCCGCACTGAGGTCCAGGAGGATCACTGCCACTGATCCTCCTGTGTCCAGAATGCTTCTGGCCTTCTCTACCGCTGCCTGGAGGGCGATGTCCGTGCCCTGGCCTGGACGAAACCTTGTCTGGGAGACCGCTATGAGGTTGTTGCTTTCTAGGTAAGACGATAATTGTTTGTTTACCAGCTTCTCTGCGATCTTGCTGTTTCCAGGAAGGAGGGATATGGGCCTGTAGTTGGTGAGGTCCCGCGATAATACATCCCCTGACTCTAGATATCAGTTGTACTAGACGTGCTCAAGTCGCCTTGACATAAGAGATCTCTCTGCTAGGTTGAAAGTCAGCCTCCTCCCAGTTACACGTCAATTGCACGTCATGCTCAAATTGCACAATTAGGGCACAGTTCGAGCTGGTCATGCCAACTCCTCCTCTAAGTACCCACCCACCTATGACACCTACCTATCACACACCTATGACTCATCAAGTGTACACCCACATGTTCTTATCTCATTTTCTGTCTTGCTCTGCCTCGAGCTCCCTATGTACAAGGAGTAAAAAGTATATATATGATGTTTTGTTATTAAATGATTAGAAGACTCTTCCTGAACCTCTGTGGTGATGGAACTAATTCTCCCTTTGACTCGAGTTATTGGAATAAAGCCCATTTTAACTCAGATACCACGGACTCTGCCTCTCACTTGATGCATGCTAATTGTTAATGACTAGAAATTATGCCAGGGTAATTTTTATTTACCACATAATTTGGCGCCCGAATAGGAACATATCCCTTTCCCCACTCGCCGGAGTTGTCGGTCTAGTCTTTGCCCCCTTCTACAGCCGTGACGGACTTCAAAGCGCACCAGCAGGATTTCCTGCCACTCCCTCAGGCCCACGGAGGAGAACGGACTGCGACCAGGCATCCATGTGAGGCGGTGAGAATCGCGGATCGTCTCAACCAGAGGCCCAGCCCGTGAGAGAGCAAGGTCCGAGGTCTCCAGAGGTCCACCTGTTCCAAGGCGCAAGCGTAGTCAAGTCAAGTTTCCGAGGCCTTCAAGTTTCAAGTTCTGCTTTCCCGGTGAGTACCACTATGGGGAATGTATCTAGTTTCAAGACGGGCTCATTTTAGATGAGAACGGTCAAGACGTGTCCACAGTAAAACGTGGGCCCGGTAAAGACGTGTCTCAATTTTTGGGACCGGTATGGTTGTACTGTATTTTCAGTGCACAAAAATGTTTTTCAAGTACATGTTTAACTCTCTGTATCAGTTTAGGTTGTATCTGTTTTAGTGTTTCAATGTTATGTTGTTTTAGTGTGAATGATTGTTGATTGTTACAGTCTATTTTTGTGTATTGTGTTTCCATTGTATTGGTTTCTGTTTTCAAAATTACGTCAGATAGGGACCAGAAGAGGTTTACTAGAATAGACAGTTAATATCCGGCCTAGAGACACACCTGGTCATTTTATGTATAATAAGCATGGGCTAAACGCCATTTGGAGAAAGAAGTCAAGACCCTCTCAGAAAGATGCCATTGAGTTATGGCGCAAAGAGTGACATAGGAGATCAGAGAAAGAATTCAATAAAGCAGAGAGAACTAAAACAAGCAGAGAAAAAATAAAGCCAAAGAAAAAGAACTACGGGATAAGGGGGAACAGGTCAAGACAGAACAGACTGTTAGAGAAAGAAATTCCGTCATTACTGGTATTTATCCCACCCTGTCAGAAGAACTAGTTCAAGTGACCACCTCAGAAAGACCCAGTAGGTAGAGAACGCCACCACCTGTACCCTTTAGAGTATGTAAAATAAGTCGACAGCATCTGAAGAGTTCATTTCCTTGTATCTAGACAAGTCCCTTCTGGACTGCGCAAGTGCCTTGTGAGTAACTAGTTGGTTTATTTGTGAATTGCGCTTTGTGCTTAAGACTTGTGAATAAGTTTGTTACATCCATGTGTGTAACGCTTTGTGAGTGGCTTGTAGTTCCTTGTACATAGCGCCTTGTGATTAAGACTTGTGAGTAGTTTGTTGAATTTTCCTAAGTATAGCTCCTTGTAAATATGCCTTGTGAATAGCGTGTCATTTTTGTGACTTGTTGAGTTTCTTGTAAATATGGCTTGTGAATAGCGCCATGTAGTTATGGCTTGTGCAGAGCATGTTATCATCAGGTCCCTAGCGATTACGTTAGTCAGGAGAGAGCTGGATCTCTTTCAAGTGCTTAGAGAATACATTTTAAAAATGTGCCTGTTAAACTGGGCTATAGTACCTGTATCTCACATGTCCTATCCCTGGCATGATGTCATTGTATCTATATTTAGGGAAACATCCTTTACAACGCAACTTTTACCACGCAGTGCCTTTGGGACGCAACTTTTACGGCGCAAGCCATTGCAACGCATTGCGCTGGGGGGCGCTCTTGGATGGGGAATAGATTTAATTTACTATCCAACACCTTCCCTACTATCCACGGGGACTGGAGTTGGAATAGTGAATTGGACTATTCACTATCCAGCGCCCCTAAGCGCTGTGCGTTGTGGAGGCATGCGTTGTAGAAACCGTGTTGTAGAGGCATGCGTGGTAAAAGCATGCGTTGTAATGTCATAATCCCTATATTTATGTAGCACCAGGGCACGAATCGGGGGTACACGCGGTTGGACGGCGTCCACCCACCACCCTGCCAAGAGGTTGGGCCCCACTGAAAAATATGCTAAATTTGTCCCGGTGTCATTTGCAAGCACCGAGACACTTTCAGCAGCGTCTGCACGTTGTTATCTGCTTTCAATCCATAACAACATGCTGGCGGGAGGCAGCTCTCTTATTTCAGACTCCTGCTGGGCCCATAACAAAGGCCGAATCTGAGGGGTCATCAGGCCTCCTTTTGACAGCAGTCAGGAGCCTCACACCTGAAGCAAATGCACCAGAGGGATTCAGAATCCTGCAACGCTTTTGCCCTCAAGTACAGTAAATGCATCACCACATGACTGTGTGGAAGTAATGAATAAACCAAGACAAGACCTGACAGATATTGCACTTCTAGACCCAGACCTGACACTCTATGTAGATGGATCATGCATGAGAACAAGTACAGGAGACTTAGTAGCAGCGTATGCCGTGACCACAGAAGTCATAGAGACACAGAAAATAGACACACTGTCTGCTCAAGCAGCAGAGCTCATTGCTCTGACACAAGCCTGCATAAGAGCAAAGCACTTGAAAGTAAACATTTATACAGACTCACAATATGCCTATGGCGTAGTTCATGATTTTGGAGAGAAATTTTTATTTTTTTTTTTGACCTCCCATGGGACCATGATTCAGCATGGCCAGCTTATTCAGGCCCTTAGAGGCCATACATTTACCTACAGCCATTTCTATCCTGAAATATAAAGCTCACACCAAAGTTACAGACACCATTTCCCAGGGTAATGACCTGGCAGACCGAACAGCTCAGACAGCCCAGACACCAACAGACACGACAAGGACAGAGGTACCATTACTGATATAAAGTATGACAGTCAGGGACCCTACACAAGATGTACTCGACATACAGACACATGCCACCACAGATGAGATAAAGAAATGGACTGAACAAGGAGGGGTCCAGACTAACCGAGGTTGGATGACTAAGGGAAAAGCACATGGTTTCTTTCAGATTCTATGGTACAAATAATCATAAACACAACACATAGTCCCGCACACTTAGGAGAGAAGGCAATGCTAGACAGCTTACAGAACATTTGGTTTAACAAGCAGCGAACATGTATGATCTATTGCCAGTTCATTCCGGGAAAAGGCATTCCGGTGGAACATGGCGGATTTCATCCTCCTGACCGCCCTTTTGAGGTTCTCCAGATGGATTATATCCAAATGGACAGATGTAGAGGTTTAACAAGTATGTCCTAGTAGTTGTGTGTGCACTGTCTAGATGGACAGAAGCATATCCAGTTCCAGATTATACTGCTGTTACAACAGCCAGACAATTAGTGCGCGAGTTCTTCCCCAGATATTGCCCCGTGTCATCTATTCTGATAACGGTCAGCCATTCTCCTCTGAATTAATTAAACAAGTGTCCCTTCTGTTAGGTTATACATGGAAATTCCATTGTGTCAGACACCCAGAAGCCGCAGGCCTTGTAGAAAGACAAAATCAGACAATTAAGACAAAGTTGCTGAGATCTGTACAGACAAAGGCGTGGATTGGATGGTGGCCTTGCCGGTTGCCCTCTTTTACATGCGTATGGTAGCTCATTCCAGAACAGGCCTATCTCCTTATGAACTATATTTTATTTACCACATAATTATGTGGTGATATATGTGAGGTACGCCTATGCCAAAGAAAATTACTGATGTTGACAGTAACATGCTGACAGATTACCTGGCTTCCTTGATTTCTGCACTACTCTCTTTTCATTCACAGGTTGCTGCCGCCTTCCCTGACAACACCCAGGTCAAGGAACATGCCATAGCACCAGAGGATTCTATACTTGTGTCCGGATTTTTGATCGTTCAAGTCCCCTTGAGCCACGTTGGAAGACGCCGAAGTTGGTGGAAGGACGTAAAGGCCGAACTCACCTTCATCACTACAAAAGACACTTTGGAACTTTGGAACTTTGGAACTTTGGAACTTTGAAACTTTTAATAAAGAACACTGGCCTTTGCTAGACAATACCCCTCAGCAAGAGTATAGGTCTAGATTAAGAACTAGCAAGTCAGACGTAGTTTAATTGTTTAAGCCCACCCGGTGGTGAATCGGTTAGATTCGATTCTGACATGTATAAGATCACATATGAGAATAGCAAGAAGAGAGATAAGAAGGAAAAGTACTGCAAGCTATTACGCAGTAGATGTATAGTTACTTTGATCATCCTTTTTATTCTGTGCATTGTTATAATTGGTGTTAGTTTATTGCTACATGTTTTCTTTCCCATTTCCTCACATATACATTCTTCCAGTAACAGTTCCGCAGAGCATACATTTAGTGACCTGCCACCCCATGAACTGTCATATCGACTTGCACTGCGTAACAATACATTTATTTGAATGTTACACCATTCTCATCAGACCAGCAATGCGACCGATTGCTGGGTATGTGGCCAACTGCCTCCTTATCAAGAAACGAAGGGAGTTCTGCCCTTCTACCCTTTACCGTTCTCACACAATGGTTTGTGTGGAGCATGGTTTGCTCTAATGACATCAATAGATAGAAGGTACATAGCTTATCCAGGTGGCTGGATATATGGAAACCTGAATAAAGTAATGAATGAAGCATGCTTTCCAGACAAAGACGGATTCCCCCAAAGAAAGGGAACCGATTTAGAGAATGAAGAGTACGAACAGGGAAATGCATCTGTTAATTTTATAATGTTAAACGTTCAGCCCAAGCAAAATACAGGTCCGCCGTTTATATCAGTCCTGCCAGCAAAAGGTGATTTATGTGTTAGTAAGAAAGGCTCAGTACATATGGGACACAGCAAGTGTAACACTGTAGTAGAGTTTGATGATAACGGACTTTCTTCTTTCAAAACATCACGCCATACCTATTTCATTTGTAGTCAGACAGCCTATGTACATCTGCCCTTGGACTGGGGTGGGACTTGTTATATAGCATTCTTATTGCCACCCGTTTTTCTAGCCCCATCAAATTATCATAGAGATTCACGACTAGAACATGTTAGACAAAAGAGAGAGACAGATTCTGCAGGGATCGATCAGACTGAAACAGCTTGGGAGCAATATACAGATTTCAACAGAGGATTCTTTTTCTTCATAGGTCCCGTCCAAAACAGTAAACTGATACGCAGGTTAACAAGGACTCTTGAAACAGTTGTAAATGTAACTGCATCTGCCCTGGCGAACTTGACCCAGGAACAGTCTGCTATTAGACTTGTCGTTCTTCAAAACCGCCTCGTTCTAGACGTCATCTTGGCGGATAGGGGCGGAGCCTGTAGAGTCATCCGATCTAGTTGTTGCATTTTCATCCCAGATAATGCACCATCTGTGTACGAAGCAATAACAAGGCTCCACAAGATTGCTCATGCCATACATCAAGATCCAGGCACATGGACTTGGTCCAGTTGGCTCTGGGGTATAATATCTGCTTGGGGATGGAAAGCTATGTCCTTCCTAGGAATGGCCCTACTTATGGTATTTGGTTGCTGTCTCTGTTTACAGTGCGGCCCGGCGATTTGCGGCCTGTGTGCCACTGCCTGTATTCCCCATCCACGTAAACAAAGAGTTAAAGATGAACAAATGATTCTGTATGATCAACTATACGGTCTCATGAATATAGATGTATCCTGAAGGGTTATGTAGGGGACAAGGAGGGAATGAGGAAAATGATGTTTTGCCTGACCAAAAATGTCCTCTACATATACCCTATGTTACATGTCATGTGCATGTCACCCATGCATATTTCCTTGTAGTGGCCTGAATCACTAGGCCTCTGCAAACATGTTCTGCATTAGAAATGCCAGTCATCAAGTCTCCCAAACATTAAGTTAGCATAAGGCCCATGTATTTGCATTGCATTGTGCACTTTTAAATAAATATTGTAATGAACCCATTTTGTGGCGCAGCCCGAGCCACTTTTCTGAAATAAGGGTGTTTCATGACTCCTGACACACTGAAGCTGCAGTTACGTCCCTCTGACCTCACATACTTCTAGCTCAGCCGAGAGAAGCCCAGCAAGAGGCCTGCCAAGACTGTATTATGTATAACTGTTATCCGAGGGAGATAGGGCCTAGCCATTCTGACTCCATTTAAGTAAATCACGGTGCTTGCAACCGTAGAAGAGCTCACAGCCCTCATGCAATGAACGAATAAATATGCCCTCTCTGTCTTTTAGTGACGAACAACCTTTTCTTCAGATAATACATCCCCTGACTCTAGATATCAGTTGTACTAGACGTGCTCAAGTCGCCTTGACATAAGAGATCTCTCTGCTAGGTTGAAAGTCAGCCTCCTCCCAGTTACACGTCAATTGCACGTCATGCTCAAATTGCACAATTAGGGCACAGTTCGAGCTGGTCATGCCAACTCCTCCTCTAAGTACCCACCCACCTATGACACCTACCTATCACACACCTATGACTCATCAAGTGTACACCCACATGTTCTTATCTCATTTTCTGTCTTGCTCTGCCTCGAGCTCCCTATGTACAAGGAGTAAAAAGTATATATATGATGTTTTGTTATTAAATGATTAGAAGACTCTTCCTGAACCTCTGTGGTGATGGAACTAATTCTCCCTTTGACCCGAGTTATTGGAATAAAGCCCATTTTAACTCAGATACCACGGACTCTGCCTCTCACTTGATGCATGCTAATTGTTAATGACTAGAAATTATGCCAGGGTAATTTTTATTTACCACAATTTAAATGGGCTGTGCTTTGTGTCAAAAATGATTTACTATGGAAAATGTTTTCTGGTAAAAAGTCTGGCTTTTAAATTTTTATCAAGGATCACACTGAGTGTCTGTTTGAAATAAGGTATTACATTTTCACATTTTTCAATAATGTCACCTGTGCCTTCTAACAGTTTGCCTCTCTTTGCCTAAAGGGTACTCTGTTCTTGTGTCTCACCTTACTCTGTGCCTGTGTGGTATCAGATATATGATTCATTTAATGAAGATACACTGCTGTATGCAGTATGGGGAAGATTAAGAAGCATATTTTGCTTCTTTATTCTTGCATTGTGTGTCATGTTTTTTTGTAATGCTGTTTAAAAATAGAATGGTGCATATTGGAAATGTATTTTGGAAATGAGTTAGGTTTCTGCTTTGCTTTCTAGTAGTCATTAAAATGGGCTGTGCTTTGTGTCAAAAACGATTTACTATGGAAAATGTTTTCTTGTAAAATGTCTGGCTTTTAAATTTTGGTCAAGGATCACATTGAGTGTCTGTGTAAAATAAGGAATTACATTTTCACATTTTTCAATAATATCACCTGTGCCTTCTAACAGTTTGCCTCTCCTAGCTTAAAAGGTACTCTGTGCCTGTGTCTCATGTCACTTTGCACGTGCATAATCTCTCTTTTTCTGTGTGTCATTTCTCTCTTTGTGTGTGTGTCATGACACGTGTCTCATGTGCCTAAGATCACACTGTGAGTCAAGCTCGATTTTAAATGGGTGAATAATTTGCTTAGTTGATGTGTTTAAAGATATGGAAATACATGTTTCTTAAAGTCAGTTAGGCTTTAGCATATGCACTAATAGGGAATCTTAGGCAGCATGTCTGTTAGGCCTCTTACTTCACAAATAGGCTCTAAGCTGTGCAATCAAGATCCAGAGTGTGTTGTTGAAATTAAAAAGGAATGTTATGTCTTGCTTATATATAGGTAGGCTGTTTTTGCCTTTAGAGACAGTGAAATAACATGAGCAGAGACACACATACTCCATGCAGAGACAGACATGGTAGATTCCATGTAACAACCTGGTCATGTGCCTAAGATCGCACTGTGAGTCAAGCTTGATTTTGAATGGATCTAAGTAAAAACAAAAAACTGTGCCCCTCAAAAAATGTTAGACCTGTAGAAGGAGATGATATTGTCTATAGCAATAGAAGGAGAAATCAATTTATTGAAATTCGTAGACAAATGTTTTATAACAGAATAGTTTCAAATTTATTAAAAAATGTAAAGAGGTATCAAAAAAAGAGTGCTTTTTACAAGAAAAAAAAGCATAGTGAAGATTGTGTATGAAGCATTTAAAGTGAAAAATAAATTATATAGTTTAGTAATCAATAGAATTCGTACACTAGATAAGGTAATCAATGTGTTCAAATCAAAATGTAAGTGGAAAAGAATAATTAATCGGACACATTTTTGTGATGTTTTTTCTGGAGAATGGAAGCATAGTTCAAGTTGTGAGCCATTTTTTAATGAAGAAAGTTACTTTTAGGATAATGATTTGGTGCATGCAGTTGACACCAGTGGTCGAGCACATGAGGTGAAGGACGGTTGTCCGGTTGAAAAAGAAAAGATTGTGCCTAGAAATACAGAAGATGTGTTAGCTGATGAAGTTTTAGGGAGATGTCCTAAGGCTCCAGTGTATACTTGGAATTGTAGTAGTATTTGTAGTGTGCGACAGGATTCAATTGATTTGTTTCACAGTTTCTTACGGACATATACTAAGAAAAGTCTAAAACAAAAAATGAAAATTTTGCTAGAGTTAGATCCTTGTAGAGTGAGAGAAAAAACAGGTTTGCATGGGCATTCACTGGCTTGTCTTTCAAGAAAAGTATGTCAGAGTGTTTTTCACCATTTTAAGATGTTAGCAGTGCATCATAATAAAGTGAGGAAATTAGTGAGAAGGTTGTATTATGCAAAAAGTCCAGCACTTAAGCTAAAACAGTTAAACAGTGCTCTTTTGCATGGAACTGATTTAGATGTCAAGAACATTTGTGAAGAAATTGAGTTTTGTTACTTTGGTGAAAAAGAGGACAGTGCAGAAACTGATATAGTGATAGAAGGTAATGTGGAAGAGAATGTAGAGATTTCAAGTACAGAAAAGTTTGACCATGAAATTACAAAGTTTAAGGTCAATTCAAGTGAAAGGCCTAATTTTACTTGTGTGTGTTGTCGACGAACTCATTATAAGAATCAGACTAGATTAGTTGATTTATATGTAAAAAGTGAAATGGAAAATAATAATGAGTGGAAGGATTTTGCAACTTATTTGTTGGTGGAAAATTGTTTTGATTTGGGATCTGATCAATGTATTGTAAATATTGTTATAATAAATTAAATGAAAACAGAATGCCTGCTAGAGCTGTTCATAATAATTTGGAGTTGGTAGACATTCCTTCTGAATTGATGGATTTAAATACTTATGAGTCTATTCTCATTCAATGTGTGCATCCTTTTCAGGCTATTGTTCGCATGGAGCCTAAGACAGGGAAATTGCCTCCTTCAGATTTACAGAGAGGATTAAAGGGAAGAGTTGTTTATTTGCCTCTAGATTTTAAGAAAAATATTGATACAATTGGTGTAGAAAAAGTAGAAGAGGAACCTCTGGTTATTCTAGTTAATGGTGTTCCGTCAAAGAGTAAGAAAATCTGGCAAGAATTAGTGGATGTTAGGAGAGTCAAAAAGGCAACGTTGTATTTGGTAAAAAATAATCACTACTACAAAAATGTATATGTAGGAGAAGAGGAAACAACTGTAGAAGAGGACAGTGATTTCTCAGCTGGGCAAATTGAAAAAGTTGATGTCTCTAGAAGTGAAGAAATTTATGAACATTATAGTGTTCATCCATTGCATTCCAAAGAAATAATGGGGAATGCTATTGACTTGTTTCAAATGAAGGAAGCAAAAGGAAGTCCCATTAGTGTATGGGAAGAAAGTTTGGAAGCTTGTTGTTTTCCACAGTTATTTCCAACAGGTCAAGGTGGACGATATGACGACTGACCTGTTCAAATTCCTGCATCTGAATACCGGACTTTCGTCAATGCATTCCATATTTGTTCCATCTACTGTTTGAGAGTGACTTGTCTGGACTTTCTTATGCAGTGAACAATATACTGAAAAGTGGAGTACACCCACAAAATGTTTCGGCAAGGGACTTTAGGGATAAAGTGCAACTGCAAGACAGTGTTTTGGAATCTCAGCTAATTAATCTCATGGCATGTCAGCGTGGTTCTAATGAGTATTGGTACCGTCGTCATGGGGAATTGAAGTGTATGCTAAGAAACTTAGGAACTCCTACATGGTTCCTCACTCTTAGCTGTGCTGAGTATGCGTGGGAAGACTTACTTGAATTTCTACGAGAGGCAAATAAAAACATTGAAAATATTGAGTACAAGACACCTGGAGAACTGTACTCTTTGGATCCAGTTAATGTATGCAGGTATTTCAATCATAGGTTTGAAGCTATGATGTCTTTTATTACAAACAAAATAAATCCTCCGCTTGGAGAGGTTTTGGATTTCTTTTGGAGAAAGGAGTATCAAGCAAGAGGTGCTCCTCACATACATATGCTGCTATGGCTTAAAGATGCACCAAAATTTGGAACAGATTCAGATGAGAAAGTGATGAGTTTTGAACAGTATTCTACATGTGCTGTTCCGAAAAGTACAGAAGAAAACAATTTAAGACATCAAGTTTTACGCTTTCAAACCCATCGATGTGGAAAATACTGTCGTCGAAAATACAAATCCTAGGACAAGTTCTACACAAAATGTCGTTTTGCATTTCCACGTCCAGTAACATCGAAAGGAAGAGTGAACAATTTTATGTCTTCTCTGCGACATACTATGACAAGAAAATCACCTAAAAATACATACAACCTAAGAAGAAATGAGGAGTCCAAATACATAAATGACTACAACCCAGTCATTTTGTCCATGTGGAATGCTAACATGGATATTCAATATGTTGCTGACAACTCTATTGCTGTGGCTCGATATGTGACGTCTTACATCACAAAATCAGAAAAGACGGAACTGAAGGAAATGTGGGAGGAAATTTCACATGAAAAGAGTCTAAGCAAGAAATTATACAGTTACAGTCTGAAGATGTTGTCGCATTGAGAAATTGGAGCATATGAATGTTCTGATCGGTTATCATCAGCAAGTCTATATGCCAAATCTAGAACCATCATTTGGGTGAGTCTAGGTCTTGCTGCAACACGAAACCGAGTTTTGAAATCTGTACAAGAAATAGAGTATTTGGCGGAGAAAGAACCAAACAGTACAGATATTTTGAAGACAAACATGTTGGATACATACTATTCAAATAGAATTAGTCATCTTGAGAACATTTGTCTGTATGAAGTTCTGCAATCCTATACTTTTAAGAGGAACGTCACAGAAGATATCAATAAAGGTGTATATGTTGTAATTGGATGTGAAGGCTGTCTGGTGAAACAAAGAAAAGGCCATTTGATTAATCATTGAAAATTGAGTTGTGAATCTCCAGACAAAAGGGAATTTTATTACTTAGCTCTTTTGCAACTCTTTAAGCTTTGGCGTACAGAAGAGGAACTACTTGGAGATGTTCATACTTATGAAGATTCGTTCAATGCAACCAAGGACACCATAGAATTTCCTGTTTTTTCAAATTATCTTCAAATGTTGAATGAGGAAATACAGCAGGAAGCTACAATTGCAGCAGAGATTGCTAGAGACAGTTCTCAAGACAGTCAGAGTTCTGCTTCATTGAGTCAGGATCCACTAGGAGGACCAATTATACAAAATGAAGCTGCCACTGCCATGGATGAAGTTGAAAGAGCCATGGAGCAAGCTCAGGAGGATGTAGTTAACTTAGAAGATTTGGAAAAAGAACTTAACGTTGAGCAGAGACAAATATATGACGAAGTCACAGAACAGATTGAGCATGGTTTATGTCATGAGAAAAAAGAGTGCTCATGTACATCATTTATACCTGTCCGACTGTACGTGAGTGGAGAAGCAGGAACTGGAAAAGGTTTCGCTGTCTTGTGTTGTTACAGGTCCAACTGGGTTGGCAGCACATAACATTAAAGGAATTACTTTACATCGCTTATTGATGCTGCCAGTAGAGCATGATAATAAATTACAATACCACAAGCTATCTGGAGAAGCTTGTTGTGAAGTTTCACGAGTCTTGAAGAAAATGAAACTTCTTATCATTGATGAGGTAAGCATGGTATCAAATATAATGCTTGCTTTTGTGCATTTAAGAATGCAAGAAATTCTTAAAACAGAGTATGATGTGTTATTTGGAGGCAAACACATCATTGTTTTTGGAGATCTACTAAAGCTAACTCCAGTGAAAGGACAACCAGTGTTTAAAATGCTTACACATGAAGATACAAGGAAGTGCCTAGGAAGCATTGGAAATGTTAATATATGGTTACATCTCAAATATACAGAACTGCTACAAAATATGCGACAGGCAAAGGATGAAGATTATAAAAATATTCTACAAGATGTAAGAATTGGAAAAGTAAGTGAGCATGGGAAAGCAGCTTTACATGCACGATTAATTTCAAATTTGTTTCCAAACGAAAACATTCTCCCAGAAAATATTTTTAAGAAAATTCCTGAAAACAAATCTGTCATATGCTTGATGCCAACTCTGCAAGAATGTTCAATCTTCAACAACAAAATGTTAAAGTTGGAAAATCAAGAGATTGTGAAACTGGAAGCTATTGATAAAATAGAACATGAAGGAGCAACTATTATTTTGTCAGAAAAGTTGAAATCAAAATTGGATTCTTTAGCGAAGACAATATCTCAATCAATCAATCAATCAAGGAGATTTGTATAGCGCGCTACTCACCCGGTAGGGTCTCAAGGCGCTGGGGGGGGAAGGGTCTGCTACTGCTCGAAGAGCCAGGTCTTGAGGAGCTTCCTGAAGGAAAGGTGATCGTGGGTCAGTCGAAGGTGGATAGGGAGGGAGTTCCATGTCTTGGCTGCCAGGTAGGAGAAGGATCTTCCCCCGGCGGTGGCTTTGCGGATGCGTGGTACAGCGGCGAGGGCGAGGCTGGTAGATCGTAGCTGGCGGGTGGGCGCGTAGAAGGTCAGGCGGTTGTTGAGGTACTTGGGGCCCAGGTCGTGGAGGGCCTTGTGTGAGTGGGTGAGGAGCCTAAACGTGAACCTCTTGCTGACGGGGAGCCAGTGCAGGTCTCTCAGGTGGCCAGAGATGTGGCTGTGTCGGGGGACATCCAGGACGAGTCGTGCGGAGCCATTCTGGATGCGCTTGAGTCTTTTCTGAAGTTTGGCTGTGGTTCCGGCGTAGAGGGTGTTTCTGTAGTCCAGTCGGCTGGTGATGAGTGCCTGGGTGACCGTCTTCCTGGTTTCGGTGGGGATCCATCGGAAGATCTTACGGAGCATGCGCAGGGTGTTGAAACATGATGATGAGACGGCGTTGACTTGTCTGGTCATCGAGAGGGAGGAGTCCAGGATGAAGCCCAGGTTGCGTGCGTGGTTCATTGGCTTGGGAGTGGTGCCCAGGGCAGGGAGCCACCAGGAGTCATCCCAGGCAAAGGGCGATGATCCCAGGATGAGGGGCGGCTGTTCTTCATCCACTCGGCGACATCTTTCATCCCTTCGTGTAGGCTGGTTCTGGTGGAGGCGGGGTCGTTGGTGAGAGAGAGGATCAGCTGGGTGTCGTCGGCGTAGTAGATGATGTTGAGGTTGTGTTTGCGTGTGATGGCTGTGAGAGGGCTCATGTAGACGTTGAAGAGGGTTGGGCTGAGTGATGATCCCTGTGGTACGCCGCAGATGACTATGGTGGCCTCGGATCTGAACGGGGGAGGCGGACTCTCTGGGTTCTTCCGGCAAGGAACGAGATCATCCACTCCAGTGCCTTCTCTTGGACTCCGACGTTGCTGAGGCGCTGCACTAGGGTGCGGTGGCAGACCGTGTCGAACGCTGCAGAGAGGTCCAGGAGGATGAGGCCCGCTGTTTCCCCGTTGTCGAGCAGGGATCTGATGTCGTCAGTGGCTGCGATGAGGGCCGCCTCGGTGCTGTGGTTGGCTCGGAACCTGGACTGCGAGGAGTCGAGGGATCCGTTCGTCTCGAGGAAGGCGGCAAGCTTTCTGTTGACGGTCTTTTCGTTGACTTTGGCAGGAAAAGGAAGGAGCGAGATGGGGCGGTAGTTCTTGAGATCGGTTGGGTCTGCAGTTGGTTTCTTCAGGAGGGCGCTGAGCACGGCGTGCTTCCAGGTCTCCGGGAAGGTGGCGGTGTTGAAGGAGGTGTTGATGACGTCCCATAGTTGGGGTGCGATGAGGAGTCGGCCTTGTTGAAGACGCGGTTGGGGCAGGGGTCGGTTGCTGGTTTAGAAAAGACTTTGTATGCATCTTTAAATTGTCGTATAATTTTACGACGTAATTTACATATGGAAAGAGGTTTAGTAAATGGAGCAATGGGTCATGTTGTTGATTTTCTGAATTACCAAAATAGAGATGGAATTGAATTTATAAAAATCAAATTTGATGGTATTGAAGAAGTACAACAAATCAGTCGTTGTTCTGCCCGATTTTTGCATGTGAAAGATTTATATGTCCGCAGAAAACAGTTTCCAGTTTCTTTGGCATATGCAGTGACTATTCATAAATCTCAAGGTTTAAGTGTAGATAGTGCTTTGGTGAATATTGGAAGTTCTGTGTTCAAGGAGGGTATGGCATATGTTGCTTTATCTCGAGTCAGAACTTTATCTGAATTGTACTTGATTGATTTTGATGAGACAAAGATTAATGCAGATCTAAATTGTGTAAAAGAATATAATAGGTTAAGAAGAGAGTATGCTCCAAATTTACCTCAATATCCTCTATTTGAAAAGCGTGTGGTAGGCGGAAAAAGAAGAAATGAGAAAAATTGTAGTGAAGTTGTAGCAAAAAGAAAAAAAGTAGATGAACCAGTAATTGTAAGCAGAAAGGAAAAGGATTCAGTTAAAGATGTTGTTGGATTTCAGTTTGAAAACAGTTCTGGTGTCAACTGCTATGCTAATGTAGTGGTTAATGTTGTTTTTTTCTCCATCCTCTACAAGAACAGATTGCTGAAAATCGAGATCAAAGATTTTGTTGTTTGTTGAATTCTGTGTTTGAGAAATGTAGCAGTGATAGAACAAAAATACAAAGTGTTTCTGAAATTCGAAATGTTTTAGACATATGTTCTGGTCTAAATCAATTTTCACAGAATATTCAACAAGATTGTCAGGAATTAATGTATATGCTTGTTGTATTGCAAGATGAAGGTGTAGATGTAGAAAATCTTTTTGGCCTTTCTTATGAATGGCAACATGACTGCGACAATTGTTCCTTTTCAAGTAGTACTACAATAGACACTGAAAGATTTATATATTTGACTTTACCAGACCGCAAATCAGTGTCTTTTAATAATCTAGTTAGAGATGCAAATCAAAACATGGTCTGTACTCAATGTAAATCTGCAATGCTATCAACATTATTTATACAAAGATATGGACAGTATGTAATTTTAATGTTCCAACGATGTAGATCTGATGGAACTAAATTGACAACTTTAATTAAAAATGTTGTGGCTTCTCAATTATCAATTTCAGGAAGAACCTTTGCAACTGCAGCAATTATTTACCATGATGGTCCTTCAACAACATCAGGACATTACACAGCTTATTTAAAATGTCAAAAAGGCTGGAGTAATTGTAATGATACTCAATTGACTTTCAAACAACGTTTGCCTTCTGACTTACAAAATTCTTACCTAGTATACTTACAACCGAAATTTTAGAGAAGGTAATTGGCCTATGAAGATTGGAGCACTTAATAAAACTTAGTTTGCTGTTCAAAATTACTTTGCGAGTGAGAGTGATCAAGATAATAAAAAACATGGAGTTGTCAAAGAGGTAGTATAAGTGTATCACGTAGTGTGTGATGTGAGTATTATAAGAAATTTAAATCATAAGTAAGCCAGAGGTGGAAATAAAACTATTGTTTCATAATGTAAAAGATGTTGGAGCTTTTCTTTCAGAAACTCGGGTAAATGGGAGATTAAGAATACTCGTGAGTAATTTCCAAAGAAAAGGACTTACCATATACTATTTGGCCTCATGGAAAAGTACATGGATCAAAAGTAAGTTAAGATATTATTTTTCTAAATGTTACATTATTTATTGAAATGTTGTATGGGTTTTTTAAACACAATCATTTTGATTGTGTTTTTTTTTGCCCGCTGTCATATGATGAGTAGTATTGAAGTCACTGTTTTAAGTGAAATTCAATATATTCTGAGAACAGCAAAAATAAACCATATAACATGTTGTAGAAATTATTTTGTATTTTGTATTATCAAATATATATTATTCTACCCTTGTCTTATGCTCACTCACATTTGTCCACCCTCTATCACTCCTCTTAACTCATCCTCACTGGCCTTCTCTCACTCTCCCTCAACTCCCTTCCCTTATTCCACTTCCCTCACTTATCCTCATTCCCCATTCCTTCACTGCCCTTTCCCTCTCTCCCATCCACCACTTTCCAGCTGTCAGTCACTCTACTTCACTCCCCTTCCCCTTCTTTCCTTTCTTTGCTCCCTCAATAATTCCCCTTCTCTCACTCACCTTACTCCACTTCACTCATTCCTTCTCTCACTCCCTCTGTCCTCTCACATCCTCACTCCCCTTCCCTCACTCCCTCTCTCTTAGCCTCACTCTCTCGGTCCTCTCACTCTCTCACTCCTCTTCCATCATGCTCACTCCCTATAACTCACCCACACTCCCTCACTTACCTTTCTTTCCTCCCTTACTCAGTCCTTTTCTCTCACTCTTTCCTTCACTACCTCTATGTCCTCACTCCCTCAGTCCCCTTGTCTTACAATCACTAGCTTTTATCCACCCTCTATCACTCCTCTTTCCTCCACCTCACTGCCCTTCTCTCAGTCTACTTCACCCCCGTTCCCTTACTCCACTTCCCTCAGTTATTTTCATTCCCCATGTTTACTGCCCTTTCCCTAACTCCCCTCCCACACTCAACTTCTTTCAGTCTCCCTTCTTCACTTCCCTTCCCCTCTCTTTCCTTCCTTCGCTCCCTCACTCATTCTTCTTCCTTTACTCACCCTACTCAAATTCTTTCACTCCTTAAGTCACTCCCTCTGTGGAGAAGTTGGCTCAACGGTTAGAGGTGGCAGACCCAGAGGCTGAGGTCGGCCCGGGACCAGGGTTCAATTCCCGACGCGGCCGGGTGCAGGACCAATGTCAGCGGGCCCGATAAATCTCGCCTCGGTGCCACTCTAACCATGGGGTCCCACGCTGCAACTCTGGGCAATAGCTTGCTTAATCTCCACTCCAGCCCCACCACCGCCGGGGATGCCTGGCTTCACCTTGGGGATTCCCAGTAAAGGGACCATCTCACAGGGAAAGTCAGGACGGGTTCCCCAGTGGTACAGCGCTGGGACGCTCCAGGGTAACCACGCGCTCTATTAATCCAACATTCATTCATTCATTCATTCATTCATTCACTCTCACTTCCTCAGTCCCCTTCCCTCAGTCCCTCTCTCTTAGCCTTACTTTCTCTGTCCCTTCTGTCTCTCACTTCTCTTCTGTCTTGCTCACTCCCTATAACTTACCCACACTCCCTCACTTACCTTTCTTTGCTCTCTCACTCAGTCCCTTTCTGTCACTCTTTCCTTCACTACCTCTATGTCCTCACTCCTTCACACCCCTTGTCTCATACTCACTTGCCTTTATCCTCCCTCTATCTTCCCTCTTTCCTCAACCTCACTGTTCTCACTCACCCTCCCTCACCCTTGTTCCCTTACTCTGGTTCCCTCAGTTATCCTCATTCATCATCCTTAACTCCCCTTCCTCTTTCTCTCCTCATGCACTCACCTTTTCCCAATCCCTTTGCTTCACTTATCTTCCCCTTCTTTCCTTCATTTGCTCCCTCAGTCATTCCCCTTCCCTCACTCACCTTACTCCCCTTTACTCACTCTTTCTCTCACTCCCTCTGTTCTCTCATATTCTCACTTGTCTTCCCTCACACCCACTCTGTTACCCTCACTCCCATTTTCCTCTCATTGTTTTACATCCCTACATTGACCCTCATGCACCTTCCATCCCTCATTGTCATGAATCCACCATCACTCACTCCTGCATCCCTGTCACTCACTCCCCTTTCTTTACTCCCCTTTCTTTCTTTAGTTTTCCTAATGCACATTCCTTTAGTATCTTACTCTCTTTCACTTCATTTCTCTCTCCTTCTCTTCTTCTCTGTCACTAAATGTATCCATCTCATTAGCCTCTTAGTAATTTGCTCTCCCTCTATTTCTTTTTCACTCTCTCTGACCTTCACCATTCCTTTGTTTTCCTTTCAGAGTCCTTTACTCCTACTTTATCTCTTACTACCCTTTTATGACTTTTAATCTTCTGCTTTGTCTCTTGTATTGTGAAATATATATTATAAATATTATAACTTACTTTTTTTTCTCTTTCACAGATATTACATTTACTGAAAATATGTAATTAAGTTTACATTACTTATAAGGTAAGTTTGACGTACAGAATTTACTTTATCAACACTCTTTTCTTTAACTTCACTACTCTTCTCTCACCCACCCACACCCCTGTTCCCTTACTGCGCTTCCCTCACTAATTCTCAATCCCCATGTTTACTCCCCTTTTCCTCACTCCCCTCCTACACTCACCTTCTTTCAGACCTTCTCCTTTACTTTCCTTCCTCTCTCTTCCCTTCCTTCGCTCCTTCACTCTTTTCCCTTCCCTTCCTCTCCTTACTCCACTTCACTAACTCCTTCTCTTACTCCCTCTGTCCTCTTACTTCTACACTCCCCTTCCCTCATTCTCTCTTTGTTAGCCTCATTCTCTCCATCCTCTTAGTCTCTCACTCCTCTTCTGTCACGCTCACTCCCTATAACTCAGCCACACTCCCACACTCATTTTCTTTCAAATCTCTTGTTTTACTTCCCTTCCTCTCTCTTCCATTCCTTCGCTCCTTCACTCTGTTCCCTTCTGTAACTCTCCTTACTCCATTTCAGTAACTCCTTCTCTCACTCCCTCTGTCCTCTTACTTCCTCACTCCCCTTCCCTCACTCTCTCTCTCTTACCCCATTCTCTCCGTCCTCATAGTCTCTCACTCCTCTTCTGTCACGCTCACTCCCTATAACTCAGCCACACTCCCTCACTTATCTTTCTTTGCTCCCTCACTCAGTCCCTTTCTGTCACTCTTTCCTTCAGTACCTCTATCCCCTCACTTCCTCAATCCCTTTGTCTTACCCTCACTTACTTTTATCCACCCTCTTTCATCCCTCTTTACAAATGCTCTCTGCCATTCTTTCACTACCGTTCTCTTAGTGTGGTTCACTCACTACCCCTCATTCCCTATCTTTCTCTCCCTTTCCCTTTACTTTCATCCCCCATTCACCTTCTCTCACTACCTATGCTTCAGTCCTCTTCCCCTCTATTCCCTTCATTCGCTCACTCACTCATTCCCCTTACCTCACTCACCTTACTCCACTTCAGTCACTCTTTCTCTCACTACCTCTGTCTTGTGTCATCCTCCTTCTCCTTCCCTCACTTCCTCTCTCTTACCTTCACTACCTCCGTCCCCTCACTCTCTCACTCCTCTTCCGTCACGCTTACTCCCTATAACTCACCTACACTCCCTCACTTATCTTTCTATGCTCCCTCACTCAGTCCTCTTCTCTCACTCTTTCCTTCACTCCCTCTGTCTCCTCACTCCCTCACTCCCCTTGTCTCACGCTCACTTGCCTTTATCTACCCTCTATCACCACTCTTTCCTCAACCTCATTGCTCTTCTCTTAGCCTTCTTCACCCCCTCTCCCTTACTCCGCTTTACTCACTAATCCTCATTCCCTATGTTCACTCCCCTTCCCCTCACTCACCTCCAACACTCACCTTCTTTCAGTCCCCCTACTACACTACTCTTCCCCTCTCGTCCCTTCCTTTGCTCCCTCACTCATTTTCCTTTACTCTCTCACTGTACTGCACGTCACTCACTCCTTTAAATTATGTAAAGAATATAGCTCTTTTTGGAGAATTAGAGGTAGTTCTAAAAAGAACAGTTTTTTTTCTTCTTTTTTTTACTTTTTTCGAACGGTTTTAAATTTTTTGGATATTTTTTCAGAACAAAAAGAAAAATAGGGAATGCCAAACCGCTCAACAGGAGCAAAAAAAGGGAAAAAATTAGGGGTGGGGAGTGCAGTGGTGTTCTTCCCTTTTTCGAACAATTAGTAGGATACTCTGCTCTCCATAACAAAGCAGTTCGTCACCCTGCTTAAACCTAATTGTAATGTCAGTAAAATGGCTGAATATTAGGTATCATCTCTACTGGTCTTCCTCTCACGGATGATGTAGCTTCTCCGGTGGAAGTCGAGGGGCCATCTCTCGGGGGATTGCGTGCCAGGTCCCTGACACTCTCCCGGGCATAGTTCTGGGGGTGCCTTCTTTGCACATGCCTTATCATGGTGGAGTTCCCAAAACTATATTTTCTTCTGGGGTCACCCCGTGAAAGAATAGTATGGCATATCTTGCATTCCACCTTAGGAGCATTTACCTTCTTCTCTCCTTGTGGAATGATAAAAAACTTCCAAATGAAGTGCTCCTTCACTTTTGGCTGAGGAGGGTCCTCATGGAGAAACTCATCAGAGTCATCACTGCTGCTTGGTGGTCTTGCAGCCATTCTTTCCAAAGAATTGAAGAGAAGAAGAAGGGAACAGGTCTTGCTCTCTCCAAAGTGAAAGAGGTAGTGAAGGAAATGGGTGGGGTTTTCATTAGTTGTAAAAAAAACTGTTAACAACCAATGAAAAGTGTTATTTTAAGGTCACATGACTTGACGCGCTTATGCTACGCGCACCGGAGCGCTTCCAGGAGCGCTTACGCGGCACGTACGTAGGCGCATCCAGGGGCTCTTACGCGGCGCACCTAAATGACGTTTTGTTAGATATTATGAAATGCGTTTACAGTTAAAATACGGTTATTTAAAATCAAAAATACTACTTTTATAAGTATGCCACTGAATGTCTTGCATTATTAATTACTTTAAATACATACTTTTGTTTTTCTGCACGCATGAATAGCGCTCTCGCTATGTTTACGGGTGCGCTTACGGGTGCCCGCACCCTGAGCGCTCCGAGGTAAAATGATAAAAAAAAAACACATGAAAAATACATTGAAAAATTAATTTTAGAAAAAAAAAATACATAAATAAATAAAAAAATATATATAATAATTAATAGTTATAAAAACAGCTACTAAAAAAACTTGATAATTCACTTTAAAAATCGTAGGTTACAAACTCGATATAGCAAGGAATTAGCTTTTAAAAAACCTTTGAAATTCACTGGAAAAACCATAGGTTTCACAATCGTTATAGTTAGGAATTAGCATTTAAAAAAACCTTTGAAATTCATTGAAAAATCCATAGGTTTCACAATCGTTATAGTTAGGAATTAGCATTTAAAAAACCTTTGAAACTCACTGAAAAAACCATAGGTTTCACACCAGTTATAGTTAGCTGAACATTTTACTCATACAAAACCATTGAAATTCCCACGTTATAGTTAGTTGGACTCACTATAACTCGCGCACCCGCAATCCACTGCTGATGATGTCACATATTACATCATTCATGACATGGTCAGTGACATCACTGATGACATCACTGATGACATCTCAAATGACATCACTGATGACATCTCAAATGACATCACTGATGACATCATCCATGTGATAATACGATGCACCTGCTCACACTCTAATCTAACCTTTGATACACCAAGTGATAAATACAAACTACCATTCCTGAAATTATTGACACACCTATATCAGTAACTACATACGCACTCACTGATTCCTAGGTCTACATACACATCCTCTCATTCACACATACAATCCCTCATATGCACTCATACACCTATACAGACACTCAAACACTGCCACTCATCCATGAATTTGAATTTAAAAAGCTTATATAGCGCAACGTACACCATTGCGGTTTCTTGGCGCTTTTGACGGCTTGCAATAACCTAAAAATGGACCATTTAGAGTGGGAAGGCCTGAGCAAACAAAACGGTTTTCAGGCCCTTGCGGAAGGCTGAATATTGTTTAGAGCTTCGGAGGTGGTCCGGCAAAGAGTTCCAAAATACCGGTGCCAGGAAGGAGAAATTCGAACCTCCCCATTTTTTTCTGGTGAAGCGAGGGATTTGAAGTAAGGACTGATCTGACGAACGAAGTTGTCTGGCGGGAACATAGTTGATTAGAAGGGATGAGATGAAGGCCGGGGCCTTTCCCTGTCTCGCCTGAAAAACCATGCACCCCATCTTAAAAAGTGAGCGTTGCCGGACAGGCAGCCAGTGTAGTTCCTTCAAGAGAGGTGTAGAATGATGGAACCGGGGAAGGCCATACACCAGCCGGGCAGCCTGGTTCTGTACCAGCTGGAGTCTGTGGAGGCTGTATGCCGGAATGCCGTTGTAAAGGGCATTGGCATAGTCTAGGCGGGAGATAACCAGGGCAGACATAATGAGTTTGAGTGCCAACGGGGAAAAGAAACGAGAAACCATACGGATAGTTCGGAGCATAAGAAAGCAAGAGGAAACAACAGCCGCAACCTGTGAGTGAAGGGTGAGCTGGTGATTAATTTTTATACCCAATGTTTTTACCGTAGAAGAAGGAATAGGTGGGGTACCAAGAGTGAGGGGCCAAAAAGAAGAATTCCAGGGGCTGGAGGAGCCACCAGTTAGCACCAACTCGGTTTTATCCGGATTGAGCTTCAGATGGTTGTGGCTCATCCAGTCCCTGATAAAAATCATAATAGACTGAAAATTGGAAATAGCATGAGGGGAAGAAGACAGATCAAAGACCAGCTGGAGGTCATCCGCATAATTATACACCGCGACCTCCAGCTGTTGTAAAGCAAAAATTAAAGGGTAGATGTAAAGATTAAACAATAAAGGAGAAAGAGAGGAACCTTGGGGAACGCCACAAGTGATCTTCAAAGGGTCTGCCCTGAACTCTCCCAGCCGGACGGCCTGTGTACGGTCCCGCAGGAAGGACGAGAGCCACACTAGTGCTGACCCCCCGATTCCCGCCGCTCCGATACGTGAAAGCAAGATGGAATGATCCACCGTATCGAAAGCGGCGGAGAGATCGAGGAGCACCAGGGCTTGATGTTTATTTTGGTCCCGACCCTCCCTGAGAGTGTTCAGGACCGACACCACCACAGACTCAGTCGAGTGTTTGGGGCGAAAACCCGCCTGGCAGGACGCCAAGCCGCCCGTGGCCTCAACATGGGTGCTAAGCACAGAGGCAACATGCCGCTCAAGTACCTTGCCCAGAAATGGGAGCAAGGAGATTGGCCGATAATTAGAAGAAACAGCAGGGTCGGCCCCTGGTTTTTTCAGGATGGGCACAACAGTTGCCACTTTAAGGGCCGGCGTCACAATACCCTGAGAAAGGGAGCTATTTAGGAAAGTGAGCGGGGGCTGTACGCAGACCGAGAAAATATGCTGCAAAATACGAGCCGGGCAGATGTCATCTGGTGAGCCCGACTTAACTCTCAGCAAAGTTTCCCGGAACCCAGTTTCCGTGATAGGAGGAATTGATGTAAGGCTAAGCGGCAGGGCTGGTGGGCAAGGGTCAACGTAAGAAGCAGATGGAAGGGGGATGTTATTTTTAATGTTATGCACTTTATCAATGAAGTAAGAATTTAATGAGTCACAGAGGATCTGAGTAGGAAGGGGTTTAGATGTACTCCTATCTGAGAAGGCTAACTCCTTGACTATCGTGAAAATTTCTCGTGGTTTGTTCTCAGCTGCTGAGATTTTTGAAGAGAAATAAGTGGATTTAGTTTCAATAATCAATTTCTTATAATCCTGCCGTAGTGTTAAATAACGACTTTTCAAAAGGGGACAATATTCCCTTCTCCAAAGTCTCTCAGCGTGCCGAAGGGACGATTTTTTGTCTTTAAGGTTGGCATCAAACCATCTATTCGCCTCCTTAGGTCTTTTGATTGAGATCCGGCGTAGGGGCGCCACTGGGTCGCAGCCTTTCGTAAGCCAGGTATCAATCTCAGTGACTTGTGCTGACGACGATAACCCATCTAAGTCGGGCACAGTAGCTAGAAGGGCAGATGACAACAAAGTGAAATCGACCCGGTTCCAGTTCCTGGCCCAAACATTCTTATCCCGCGGAGTCCTGGATGGTAAACTAAGATGGAGGGTAAAGGAAATGATGGCATGATCGGACCAAGAACAGGGAGACACTGCTACTGAGGAGATGGAGTAGTTAAGGGACCAAACTTGGTCAAGCACGTGTCCACCGATATGAGTGGGCACCTGAACATGGGAAATAAAATTTAGAGACTGAAGGAAATCAGAAAACTGTTTCGAGGCTTGACATTCAGACGGATCATCGGGCCAGTAGTTGAAATCCCCCAGTATAAGGAGGGAGGCATGGTTAACCGTCAACGTGGCTACTAGGTCCTGAAAAACTGTCGTAAAACAAGGGGTGTTCTTAGGAGGACGATAAACAAGTAAACAAATCAAAGGAGAGGAGAAAATATTAGAACGAGCTACCAGATACTCAACGGAGTCAATAACGGCAGATGGAAGTAACTGAAAGTTGTACTCAGTTTTGGCGATAATCGCCACACCGCCTCCTTTTTTCCCAGCAGGGCGGTCTGCTCGAAGAGCCACATAGGTAAGGGGGAGAGCCGCTAACAAAGCGGGGAGAGACGAATCACCAAACCACGTCTCTGTCAAGCACAGTATATCTGGCTTCAGGGTGTCAAGCAAAATAAATAGGTCCTGGTGATGTTTTACCGCTGACCTGGTATTTAACAAAATAAAAGACAACGAGGAAGGAGGGGGGGATGGGGAAGGGCAGGGCATTGGAATAGCGGGGGTGAGACCAAGAGATGCGATCTTACTAGTGATGACAGGAGCGAGTAGCCATGGACCCTGTAGGAGCTTCAAGCTAGCCGAGGAATAGGTGGTAAGGGGAGCAGAATGACATGCCCCTTGCCCCGGCCGGCCGCGGACGGGCGCAGACGGGCTTAACTCAGGCGCAACTCCGGCGCGCCTCCGTCGCGCCCGCTGCGCTCGTCCGCTGCGCTGACACATAAGGTCCGACTAAGTAGCCCGTGACCAGAGTGGGCGGGGCCAAAAGGTCGGGAAGGGCGGGGTGATTAAAATGAGGTAAACATGAAAAACGCCGCTATAAGTCAGCGGGAGAGGCAGGGGCCAAAGGCTTGTAATCAGCCTCAGAACAAGTAAGTTAAAATATTGCAATAATCTCGCTAGCCGTCAGCGAGCCTGTCCTCTACCACCGGACAGCTCGAGAAAGCAGGCGAGGCAGCGCGGGATCTAAGTAGCCCGTGACCAGAGTGGGCGGGGCCAAAAGGTCGGGAAGGGCGGGGTGATTAAAATGAGGTAAACACGAAAAACGCCGCTATAAGTCAGCGGGAGAGGCAGGGGCCAAAGGCTTGTAATCAGCCTCAGAACAAGTAAGTTAAAATATTGCAATAATCTCGCTAGCCGTCAGCGAGCCTGTCCTCTGCCACCGGACAGCTCGAGAAAGCAGGCGAGGCAGCGCGGGATCTAAGTAGCCCGTGACCAGAGTGGGCGGGGCCAAAAGGTCGGGAAGGGCGGGGTGATTAAAATGAGGTAAACACGAAAAACGCCGCTATAAGTCAGCGGGAGAGGCAGGGGCCAAAGGCTTGTAATCAGCCTCAGAACAAGTAAGTTAAAATATTGCAATAATCTCGCTAGCCGTCAGCGAGCCTGTCCTCTGCCACCGGACAGCTCGAGAAAGCAGGCGAGGCAGCGCGGGATCTAAGTAGCCCGTGACCAGAGTGGGCGGGGCCAAAATCCATGGAGTTACTACCACACCTAGTCAGTCATGCAAAGAATCAATCACACTCCCATTTCCTCATCTATACAGTTATACACACAAAACCTTAGTAGATTGATACAGTCACTTATGCAATCACAGGCTCTCATGTATAGTCATTTATATATGCCAACTCTCACATGCACTGTATTTTACATATGTACTTACTTGGACATGTAGCACTGAGATATACATTCACTCACCAACACACCCATGCACACAGTCAACCGCCCATACAGTTGTTTTCACATGCACTCTTGAACCCATACACCAAGTCAATCAACTGCTCACACATGTATGCACAGAGTTACACACCTCCTAGCCACCCACACACACATGCAGCCTCATATACAAATACTTGGGCAACCAATCAATAACTCATATAGCCACTCATATAGCTACTGATCAACACATGCAGCAGCTTACACAACAACAGACATAATGATGCACACATTCAGACAGTTTAGTCACTAACCCATGCATTCACTAAGACACATTTAATCACTCACTCATACAGTCAGTCACGCACCTACTAAATCTTTCATCCAGACACTTATACATCCACTCATTCTTCAATATGTAAAACATATTTAAACTTTACAGAAACACACAGACACTGGATGATGACATCAGTGATGTCATCAGTGATGTCATCAGTGATGTCATTTGAGATGTCATCAGTGATGTCACTGACCATGTCATGAATGATGTAATATGTGACATCATCAGCAGTGGATTGTGGGCGCGCAAGTTATAGTGAGTCCAACTATCTATAACGTGGGAATTTCAATGGTTTTGTATGAGTAAAATGTTCAGCTAACTATAACTGGTGTGAAACCTATGGTTTTTTCAGTGAAAATATATATATATATATATATATATATATATATATATATATATATATATATATATATATATATATATATGTATATAGATAGATATATATAAATATATATAAATTCACTGAAAAAAGCATAGGTTTCAGGCACGTTATAGTTAGAAATTAGCATTTAAAAAACCTTAGAAATTCACTGAAAAAAACATAGGTTTCAGGGGCATTATAGTTAGTTGGACATTTCACTCGTACAAAACCATAGAAATTCCCCCGTTATAGTTAGTTCAGCTAACTATAACTCGCGCAATGCACTGCAGATGATGTCACATATTACATCACTCATGACATGGTCAGTGACATCACTCATGACCTCACAGATGACATCTCAAATGACATTACTGATGACATCATTGATGACATACTCCCACCGAAACACACAGACACTCAGACAATCACACTGATACTCAAAAAAACCAACTAATAACCCTTATAGACACTCATGTAGCTACTCACCAACCATGCAGCCACTTATACACACAGTGAGAGACTGACACAGATATTTACATATTTACACATTACTCACTAACCCATGTATTCACTAAGATACACTTAATCAGTCAGTTATACACTTAATTTTACAAAAAAAATCATCCATTTAGACATCCATTTTTAAATTTCTAACTATAACGTGCCTGAAACCTATGGTTTTTTCAGTGAATTTCTTAGGGTTTTTAAATGCTAATTTCTAACTATAACATGCCTGAAACCTATGGTTTTTTCAGTGAATATACACATATTTATTATACTATGTATACATGGGAAAATGTCTTGGTCCGCCTGTTTTCCTCGGTGGCATGGAAAAAATGGGTGGAACTGACGTCAGCACGCCGACAAGGTCCTCCCATGGCTCCGATCACATCATACGGTGTCGCGAGCGGAGCCGTGCTATTATGACGTCCTCGTCGATGTGGTAGAGCTAGGAATGAATTTCCGTGGAATGCTGGTGCAGGGGATATTCACCTAAGTGTTCAGGCTAGTTCGTTGGGAGCAACTGTTTATGTTGCCACTCCAGAAACCAAAACCAGTGATCCGAAGGCAGAGGCACACAAGGTGGGGTGCCCAGTCGTAAGAACGGGTGGGAGAGCGAAGTGGCAAGCACCACACCCCACAAAAAAGGTAACGAGGGCACTGAATAACACAGGATCTTCTCTTTGTATCTGGCAGGAACGATAAAGTTAAAATGCCCAGTACCAAAATGTAGAATTAGTGCTACAACAGTCTTCAAAAGGACCTGCGATGCTGCTTCTGCCTCCGTACCCTGGAGGCAGCACATGGGTCATGCGGTACGGTCTTACTGCGGTGGGATGCACACTCGTTAACCTCTCATGGCACTGCTCAACACTTCAGGGAGGATGCTTTCCATTAGCTAAGCTTTCTTATGACGTGTCGCGCCGGCCCCGTCCAACAACAGAACTCCTTTAGATCCAAACAGACTCTTCCACTCTCTCACCAGAAGTGAAACCAGGCCACGCGGACACTTTCACAATACAACAGCCGGGAATGCACTTTTTGGTAAAAAAAAACAAATTCTTTCCTCCTAATCTAATTAATCAAATAAATGTCTCACTGAAGATCAGGGGCCAGCTTTGAATGGTAAACAGCCGGGAACATTCTACAACAGGTGGAGGTTAAAAGTTCATCAATTTTTTTAAACCTATCAATATTTGTTTGCAACATTTTCTTGAACATTTAACGGCACGTGCAGTTTAAAAGTTCACAATTGTTTTAAGTTCGAACACTGCATTCCAAATACAAGTAGCAGGTGTGGTTGGGTTGATAACATTTTATCCTATAATATGTACTCCACGTTCAAATTGCTTTTTCCTAACCAATTACAAAGATGTTTTTCCATAAAACGAATGTGCACCCTACTTTTAAAACAATGCTTATCATCTCCCAATCAGGTACTGTTTTGTATGTGAAAAGAAACTAGTTCCCTATCTTTAAACATATCTTTTATTCTACGAAGGAACTGCATTAGCTACAGACATCTTTCCATACCTTCCAGCCATACCTAACAAATTCATAATGGTCCTAGGGAGGGCGACCTCTCAGGCGCAGCTCATACAATGTCCCCAGGTGTGCATTTGGGGGACATTTGTGGTTACAATTAGAGGGCTGGTGCGTGGGTTCCACCCTGTGATAGCAAATCCTTATTTGACTACTTGAAGCTAGAGGAGGAAAACCTCATATCGCTTTAATAGTGGGGATGCGGATGGTAAAAATTGATAGAAAAAAAGAAACAAAAAAAAAAAACGGGGTCTCAACCGTTCATTTAAATGAGAGTCCTGGTGGGTAATGTTCTGTGGCCAATCCAATTATTATATTGCGGGGTCTCTGTAGGACTGAGGATCTTAATGTCACATGTAAATTAGGCGCGGAAGGGCAAAGAGACGTTTTGCAGCCTACGAGACTGCCACCTTCCTGGGTATTTTTTACTAATTGTTCAGGGGTTCAAGGCCAATTGAAGTCCCGGGATCGCCACACTCCGGGGCTTTATTTAAATATGTAGGGTGGGCCTCGGCAGTCCCTGAAGCCTCGGTGGTCCTTATTGGTTCTGTAATCACATGGGCAGTACTTATGCTGTTATAAAGTGATAGAACTCTTGCAGTTGTTGAATTACCCAGGCTTCATTTGTGTGATAGTCAGTTAGATTATGGTTGGTAGGTGCACTGTAATAATAGAAAGGTCTGCCCTCATAATCTCCTATATAAACAGTTGATTTTCACATTAAATAATAGACAAGTGTTATCAGAAAACGAAGACCTATACACTCAGTTATTTATTTGAATAAAGAAACCTTTATTAAAACACAAATAAATAGAAATGTAAGTTTAATAGAACAAACAGTATAATATAAAAAACGTTTCTATGGAAATTCACAATGGCATATTATCAAGCCCATTTTCGCCGCTTTAGCTGCAGTTTCCTGCCGCTAAAGCGACGATAATGTTATTGCCGTTCTTTGGTAACATGGTCCCGCATTATTAGCTATGGGAAAATCGATTGCCTGCACCTGTGCACCCTGAGTGCTGTACCCCAGCCCCTTTCCCCCGTACTGTGCTCAATTGTAGGTCCTGCACACCGAGGCTTCACTGCTCACCTGCCACCACCGGTGTGTCCCATGACGTATTGGTGCAAGCTCCGAGTCCGGGGTATGTTTGTACGGTAGGAGACCAGGTCTCCGGTTGGAGACGGTGCCTTGATATCACGATGGAAGGCATCAAAATGCCCAGGGCATCATTGTAGGGTGAGCTCCTGCTCCGCCCTTCTTGAGCCAATCAATTGAATGTCTGAAAAGGGAATAATGTAATGGTGGAAACGTCTGGAGGTAAATGTAGGTTTATTGCAAGCTTGATAGAAAACAGGAGTTGAGTGCATCCTTCGTTTTTGAAGTACGATCTATCAACTGTTAGTGTTAATCGTGGTTCAAAGAGGAGTTGGAGTGCTCGAGAATTCACAAGGTTAAATAATATGTTAAACGAAGGTTCATATAGAAAGGAACAGAGCACATGCTAGAAGCATAATGTGCATGTGTAATGCAGTGGGTGAAGGCTGTGTGCATGTACACTTAGTAAGGAGTAGGTATGGGTGAAATTTGCGAATTCGCGTTCCGCGAATTCGTGTGAAAACGAATTCGCAATCCGCAAAATCCGTGCAAATTTGCGGATTTTTGTTTTTTGCGCGTTCGCAGGGTTTTTTGCGTGTTGGCTGGTTTTTTTGCATGTTTGCGGGGCTTTTTGCGTGATTGCGGGCCGCTTGCATGGCGAAGTTACCCATGCAGTCGTGTATGGGCACAGCACCCTCTGGTTCACCACTGCCACCCTCTGGTTCATCACTGCCACCCTCTGGTTCATCACTGCCACCCTCTGTTTCACCACTGCCACCCTCTGGTTCACCCCTGCCACCCTCTGGTTCTCCTCTGCCACCCTCTGGTTCACCACTGCCACCCTCTGGTTCACCACTGCCACCCTCTGGTTCACCACTGCCACCCTCTGGTTCAGCACTGCCACCCTCTGGTTCACCCCTGCCACCCTCTGGTTCACCCCTGCCACCCTCTGGTTCAACACTGTCACCCTGTGGTTCACCACTGCCACCCTCTGGTTCACGACTGCCACCCTCTGGTTCATCACAGCACCTCTGGTTCACCACTGCCACCCTCTGGTTAACCACTGTCACCCTAAGGTTCAGCACTGCCACCCTCTGGTTCACCACAGCCACCCTCTGGTTCACCCCTGCCACCCTCTGGTTCACCACTGCCACCCTCTGGTTCAACACAGCACCCTCTGGTTCAGCACTGTCACCCTCTGGTTCACCACTGCCACCCTCTGGTTCACGACTGCCACCCTCTGGTTCATCACAGCACCTCTGGTTCACCACTGCCACCCTCTGGTTAACCACTGTCGCCCTCTAGCTCAGGACTGCCACCCTCTGGTTTACCACTGCCATTCTCTGGTTCACCACTGCCACACTCTGGTTCACCCATGCCACCCTCTGGTTCCCCACTGCCACCCTCTGGTTCACCCCTGCCACCCTCTGGTTCACCCCTGCCACCCTCTGGTTCACCCCTGCCACCCTCTGGCTCAGCACTGCCACCCTCTGGCTCAGCACTGCCACCCTCTGGTACACCACTGCCACCCTCTGATTCACTCCTGCCACCCTCTGGTTCACCCCTGCCACCCTCTGGTTCAGCACTGCCACTCTCTGGTTCACCCCTGCCACCATCTGGTTCAGCACTGTCACCCTCTGGTTCACCACTGCCACCCTCTGGTTTACGACTGCCACCCTCTGGTTCATCACAGCACCTCTGGTTCACCACTGCCACCCTCTGGTTAACCACTGTCACTCTCTGGTTCAGCACTGCCACCCTCTGGTTCACCACTGCCACCCTCTGATTCATCCCTGCCATCCTCTGGTTCACCAAAGCCACCCTCTGGTTCATCACAGCACCCTCTGGTTCACCACTGCCACCCTCTGGTTCAGCACTGTCACCCTCTGGTTCACAACTGCCACCCTCTGGTTCACGACTGCCACCCTCTGGTTCAGCACTGCCACTCTCTGGTTCAACCCTGCCACCCTCTGGTTCAACACTGTCACCCTCTGGTTCACCACTGCCACCCTCTGGTTCATGACTGCCACCCTCTGGTTCATCACAGCACCTCTGGTTCACCACTGCCACCCTCTGGTTAACCACTGTCACCCTAAGGTTCAGCACTGCCACCCTCTGGTTCACCACTGCCACCCTCTGGTTCACCCCTGCCACCCTCTGGTTCACCCCTGCCACCCTCTGGTTCACCACTGCCACCCTCTGGTTCACCACTGCCACCCTCTGGTTCATCACAGCACCCTCTGGTCCAGCACTGTCACCCTCTGGTTCACCACTGCCACCCTCTAGTTCACGACTGCCACCCTCTGGTTCATCACAGCTCCTCTGGTTCACCACTGCCACCCTCTGGTTAACCACTGTCACCTTCTAGTTCAGGACTGCCACCCTCTGGTTTACCACTGCCATTCTCTGGTTCACCACTGCCACACTCTGGTTCACTCATGCCACCCTCTGGTTCCCCACTGCCACCCTCTGGTTCACCCCTGACACCATTTGGTTCATCACTGCCACCCTCTGGTTCACCCCTGCCACCCTCTGGTTCACCCCTGCCACCCTCTGATTCATCCCTGCCATCCTCTGGTTCACCACAGCCACCCTCTGGTTCATCACAGCACCCTCTGGTTCACAACTGCCACCCTCTGGTTCACGACTGCCACCCTCTGGTTCAGCACTGCCACTCTCTGGTTCAACCCTGCCACCCTCTGGTTCGACACTGTCACCCTCTGATTCACCACTGCCACCCTCTGGTTCACGACTGCCACCCTCTGGTTCATCACAGCACCTCTGGTTCCCCACTGCCACCCTCTGGTTAACCACAGTCGCCTTCTAGTTCAGGACTGCCACCCTCTGGTTTACCACTGCAATTCTCTGGTTCACCACTGCCACCCTCTGGTTCAGCACTGCCACCCTCTGGTTCACCCCTGCCACCCTCTGGTTCACCCCTGCCACCCTCTGGTTCAACACTGTCACCCTGTGGTTCACCACTGCCACCCTCTGGTTCACGACTGCCACCCTCTGGTTCATCACAGCACCTCTGGTTCACCACTGCCACCCTCTGGTTAACCACTGCCACCCTCTGGTTCAGCACTGCCACCCTCTGGTTCACCACAGCCACCCTCTGGTTCACCCCTGCCACCCTCTGGTTCAACACTGCCACCCTCTGGTTCATCACAGCACCCTCTGGTTCAGCACTGTCACCCTCTGGTTCACCACTGCCACCCTCTGGTTCACGACTGCCACCCTCTGGTTCATCACAGCACCTCTGGTTCACCACTGCCACCCTCTGGTTAACCACTGTCGCCCTCTAGCTCAGGACTGCCACCCTCTAGTTTACCACTGCCATTCTCTGGTTCACCACTGCCACACTCTGGTTCACCCCTGCCACCCTCTGGTTCCCCACTGCCACCCTCTGGTTCACCCCTGCCACCCTCTGGTTCACCCCTGCCACCCTCTGGTTCACCACTGCCACCCTCTGGCTCAGCACTGCCACCCTCTGGTTCACCACTGCCACCCTCTGATTCACTCCTGCCACCCTCTGGTTCACCCCTGCCACCCTCTGGTTCACCACTGCCACCCTCTGGTTCAGCACTGCCACTCTCTGGTTCACCCCTGCCACCCTCTGGTTCAGCACTGTCACCCTCTGGTTCACGACTGCCACCCTCTGGTTCACGACTGCCACCCTCTGGGTTATCACAGCATCTCTGGTTCACCACTGCCACCCTCTGGTTAACCACTGTCACTCTCTGGTTCAGCACTGCCACCCTCTGGTTCACCACTGCCACCCTCTGATTCATCCCTGCCATCCTCTGGTTCACCACAGCCACCCTCTGGTTCATCACAGCACCCTCTGGTTCACCACTGCCACCCTCTGGTTCAGCACTGTCACCCTCTGGTTCACAACTGCCACCCTCTGGTTCACGACTGCCACCCTCTGGTTCAGCACTGCCACTCTCTGGTTCAACCCTGCCACCCTCTGGTTCAACACTGTCACCCTCTGGTTCACCACTGCCACCCTCTGGTTCACGACTGCCACCCTCTGGTTAACCACTGTCACCCTAAGGTTCAGCACTGCCACCCTCTGGTTCAGCACTGCCACCCTCTGGTTCACCCCTGCCACCCTCTGGTTCACCACTGCCACCCTCTGGTTCACCACTGCCACCCTCTGGTTCACCACTGCCACCCTCTGGTTCATCACAGCACCCTCTGGTTCAGCACTGTCACCCTCTGGTTCACCACTGCCACCCTCTGGTTCACGACTGCCACCCTCTGGTTCATCACAGCTCCTCTGGTTCACCACTGCCACCCTCTAGTTAACCACTGTCACCTTCTAGTTTAGGACTGCCACCCTCTGGTTTACCACTGCCATTCTCTGGTTCACCACTGCCACACTCTGGTTCACCCATGCCACCCTCTGGTTCCCCACTGCCACCCTCTGGTTCACCCCTGACACCATTTGGTTCATCACTGCCACCCTCTGGTTCACCCCTGCCACCCTCTGGTTCACCCCTGCCACCCTCTGGTTCACCCCTGCCACCCTCTGATTCATCCCTGCCACCCTCTGGTTCATCACAGCACCCTCTGGTTCACCACTGCCACCCTCTGGTTCAGCACTGTCACCCTCTGGTTCAGCACTGCCACCCTCTGGTTCAGCACTGCCACCCTCTGGTTCAGCACTGTCACCCTCTGGTTCACAACTGCCACCCTCTGGTTCAGCACTGCCACTCTCTGGTTTAACCCTGCCACCCTCTGGTTCGACACTGCCACCCTCTGATTCACCACTGCCACCCTCTGGTTCACGACTGCCACCCTCTGGTTCATCACAGCACCTCTGGTTCATCACTGCCACCCTCTAGTTAATCACTGTTGCCTTCTAGTTCAGGACTGCCACCCTCTGGTTTACCACTGCAATTCTCTGGTTCACCACTGCCACACTCTGGTTCACCCATGCCACCCTCTGGTTCCCCACTGCCTTCCTCTGGTTCACCCCTGCCACCATTTGGTTCATCACTGACACCCTCTGGTTCACCCCTGCCACCCTCTGGTTCACCCCTGCCACCCTCTGGTTCAGCACTGCCACCCTCTGTTTCAGCACTGTCACCCTCTGATTCACCCCTGCCACCCTCTGTCTCACCCCTGCCACCCTCTGGTTCAGCACTGCCACCCTCTGGTTCAGCATTGTCACCCTCTGGTTTACCCCTGCCACCCTCTGGTACATCACTGTCACCCTCTGGTTCATCACTGCCACCCTCTGGTTCACCACTGCCACCCTCTACCGAGACCTTTTGTGACACAGCGGCAGCACAAAAGATGCACCATGGTGCTGGGTATTAACAATGGGACGCATCTCTCTGTGAGATGCGTCACGTTGTAAAGCCCTGCGCCATCAGGAGGCGTTCCGACTCAGCCTCTTAAAAGTGGCTGAGTGAAATCTTGTAGATTTCACTCAGTCCCTTTTAGGCCAATGCTGCATCAAAACCCTTCGCCTGCTTGAAGCAGGCGCAAGGCTTGATGCAGCATTAGGGAGATAGGGCACCCCCAGAGCATTGCTGGAGCTGCGTTTCAAGCACGACGCAGCTCCAGCAATGCGCTGCTTTCACGGCACAGATGCGTGACGCATCTGTGCCATTTTTGCCACATGGTGCGCCGCATTGTAAATGCGGCGCACCATGGGTGGCGGAGCTGCGGCACACAATAACTGGCGCATCCCTGAGGAAGTGCCAGTTATTGTAAATCAGCCCCTATACATTTAGCCAACGAGGGAGCACTTACTGATTAGACAGTAGAAAGTACTCCAGTTGAGTAGAGGTATTGCACAAAAAGGTGGCATCTTCGTGAACAAACATGAAGGGCGGGATTCATTCTGCCCCCTGTTAGACTCGTTTTTTTGTGCCCTTCTGCCCTCTGTTATTCCCTTGTTTTTGTACCCTTCTGCCTTTCTGCCCCGTTAGACTCGTTTTTTGTGCACTTCTGCCCTCTGTTAGACTCGTTTTTCCCTTGTTTTTCTGCCCTTCTGTCCTCTGTTAGACTTGTTTTTTGTGCCCTTCTGCCCTCTGTTAGACTCGTTTTTCCCTTGTTTTTCTGCCCTTCTGTCCTCTGTTAGACTGGTTTTTTGTGCCCTTCTGCCCTCTGTTAGACTCGTTTTTCCCTTGTTTTTCTGCCCTTCTGCCCTTTGTTAGACTGCTTTTTGTGCCTTTCTGCCCTCTGCATCACCTATCATCACTCAGCGCTACCCCAGCATCACTCAGCACCACCACATTAAAACTCAGCACCACCACAGCACCACTCAGCACCACCACAGCATCACTCAGCACCACAACAGCATCACTCAGCACCACCACAGCACCACTCAGCACCACCACAGCATCACTCAGCACCACCACATCATCACTCAGCACCACCACAGCATCACTCAGCACCACCACAGCATCACTCAGCACCGCCACAGAACCACTCAGCACCACCACAGCATCACTCAGCACCACCACAGCACCACTCAGCACCACCACAGCACCACTCAGCGCCACCACAGCATCACTCAGCACCACCACAGCACCAATCAGCACCACCACAGCACCACTCAGCGCCACCACAGCATCACTCAGCGCCACCACAGCATCACTCAGCGCCACCACATTATCACTCAGCACCACCACAGCACCACTCAGCACCACCACAGCATCACTCAGCACTACCACAGCATCACTCAGCACCACCACAGCACCAATCAGCACCACCACAGCACCACTCAGTGCCACCACAGCATCACTCAGCACCACCACAGCATCACTCAGCACCACCACATTATCACTCAGCACCACCTCAGCACCGCTCAGAACCACCACAGCATCACTCAGCACCACCACAGCATCACTCAACACCACCACAGCACCACTCAGCACCACCCCAGCATCACTCAGCACCACCCCAGCATCACTCAGCACCATCCCAGTATCACTCAGCACCACCACAGCACCACTCAGCATCACAACACCACCACTCAGCACCACCACAGCACCACTCAACACCACCCCAGCATCAATCTGCGCAACCATTCAACAACAACTGGTTCAAATATGTTCTCTCAATGTTTCAAACTTTATTACAAATGTCACAAAAACATGTTAATATTTTCGTCACAATAAAATACACTGAACATAATCTTCACAAAAGTTATTTACAAAAGTTTAAGCTATTGCCATTATAAATTAAAATCACTTTTATTTAAGTATTAATTATTTAAAAATTAAAAGCCATTGTAATTTGTAAGATCAGTACAGCTAAGTCACGTAAATACAAAACATGCGAGACCTATTACATTGCAAATGCTTGTTTGTACTTTGTCATCTACGAGATCTTTGCAATGTTTCAAAAAAGAGAAAGAGAGCGAGATAGAGAGAGAGAGGGAGCGAGAGAGAGAGTGAAAGAAAGAAAGAAAGAATGAAAGAATGAAAGAAAGAAAGAAAAAAGAGAGAGAGAAAGAAAGGAAGAGAGAGACAGACAGAGAAAGAGCAAGAAAGTGAAAGTGAAAGGGAGAGTGGGAAAGAGAGGGAGAGAAAGAGAAAGAGAGAGTAAGAGAGAGAGGGGAGAGAAAGAAAGAAAGAAAGAAAGAAAGAAACAAAGAAACAAACAAACAAACAAAGAAAGAAAGAAAGAAAGAAAGAAACAAACAAACAAAGAAAGAAACAGGGAGAGAGAGAATAAGAGAGAAAGAAAGAGAGAGACAGCGAAAGAGCAAGTCAGTGAAAGAGAGAGAGAAAGAGAGAGAGAGACATGGAAAGAGAGAGGGAAAGAGAGAAGGACACACAGAGAGGGAGAGAGAGAGAGGATGAGAGAGAGAAAGAGAGGATGTAAGAGAGAGAAAGAGGGAGAGTGAGAGAGAAAGAAAGAGAGAGAAAGAGAGAGCGAGAAAGAGAGGATGTGAGAGAGAGAAAGGGAGAGAAAGAGAGGGAGAGCGAAGAGGAGAGAGGGAGAGAGAAAGAGAGAACGAGAGAGAAAGAAAGAAAGAGACAGAGAAAGAGCAAGAAAGTAAAAGAGAGAGTGAAAGAGAGAGAGAGACATGGAAAGAGAGAGAGAAAGAGAGAAAGACACACAGAGAGGGAGCGAGAGAGAGAGGATGAGAAAGAGAAAGAGAGAGAGAAAGAGGGAGAGTGAGAGAGAAAGAAAGAGAGAGAAAGAGAGAGCGAGAAAGAGAGGATGTGAGAGAGAGAAAGAAAGAGAAGGAGATAGAGAGAAAGAGAGAGAGAACAACAGAGAAAGAAAGAGATAAGCAGAGAAAGAGGAAGAACTTGAGAGAGAGAAAGAGATAAATAGAGCAAGAAAGGAGAGGAAGAGAGAGATAGATAGAGAGAAATAGAGAGAAAGAGAGGGAGAGAGAGAACAAGAGAAAGAAAAAGAGGCCAGATCTCTGAAGGGCCAGATTCCTGAGTTGCCCCTACAGAACATACAGCTTTTTATTTTTAGCAAAATGCATATGAAAATTGTGCTGTAAAGGTCTCTTTTAGTTTAACCCCTCCTGACTACTCAAAATGGGTGTATTTGCCATCCTCTCCCTGTTTTTTATATCTGTAAGTGCTTCCTGATGAGGTTTAATTCCTGGGACAGGTGCCTTGTTGCCTACTTGTAACTATTCTCTGACCCTGCTTCAAGGGTCAGAGCAGGGTCAGAGAATAGTTGCAAGTAGGCAACGAGGCGCCAGGAAGCACTTAGCAGCAGTAGCCTAAGTTGAAGTTAATTTCTTTGTAACCCTTTTGTAAAAGGTTACAAAGAAATTAGGTTCAACTTTTTCACCTGCTGCTGTAACCCTTGCTTGGCTGAAAATTCGTCCCCGCTGATTCGTGGATTTTACCGCGATTTCGCGAGAGTCGCGGATCGCGAAATTGCGGAAAAGCCGCAAATTTGCCCGCGAAACGGATTTTACGCCCACCCTTAGTAACGACCTCACTATTGTACCCAAAAAGCCAACGCCACATGTCTGTAGGGCAGCACAGACGCTGGCTCAGGCCTACAGTATGGTACAGCCGGTCCTTAAAATGAGACAGATGTGACTGATTGAGGTCTGAGATCACATAATTACGCACAGCAACATCACTTTTTTGCACGTGCGCAGTCAGGGTGATGCACCCAACCCCTCCCGCAGCATCACGTTCAACAGGTATCTGTAGGGCAACGCTGCCCGCTGGCTCAGGCCTACGGTACGGTCCAGCAGGTCTTGAAAATGAGACAGAGATGTAACTGAATCAGGTCAGAGATCACATCATTATGCACAGCAATACTGTTTGTTTGCACCTGCGCAGCCAGGGTGATGCTCTCACCCGTCCTGCAGCACCACGCTCAATTGGAGGCCCTGTGCAGCCAGGCCACTCTGCTTACCTGCTGTCATTGTTGTGTGAGCAAACACTACGGGTAGCAGTGCCCACAATTCAGCTGGAGTGATGATTTCATGATGGTGGACACCTCATGGATCCCTTTCGTAGATGACGGGCAGTAGGGCTCACAACTTAGAGCCTGTGTTGATTGCCAGGATGGTGTACACATCATGGATCCCTTTTTTTTTTTGTGCATTGTGATATTCGAGTTGGATGCGGCCATATCATCTGAGGCAGAGTGGAAGAAGAGGGACGTGTGCCATCGTGGTTATCCTATTTATACGCATGCAAAAAGGGATGGGCTTGCGTACACCAGGCCAGCGTAGGTGTGTGAATAATTATTCCGGGACCTGGGCATTTTTCAGTTCCTGCCTGGTCAGGAAGTGTACTTATGTGTGTTTCTTTTGTAGATTTGACCTCGCAGAGTGTGCAATTTACATTTACATGTGTCGGGAGGGCGGCAACTATCATTAATGAGATTGTGTTTGAAAAGATTGAATGGTGAACATCACATGTCGTTGTCAAGGTTGTAGATATGCGCAGACACGCATGTCAATGGTGTGCGGTGCTATTGAAAGTGTTGCTATCGCAAAGCGTACACATGTGAATGTGGTAAGATGGAGGGAGGATCAGCAGTGAGGCTACGTCCTACACGGTGATAACACTCATTACAGTCAAGGAATACATGTCAACTGTGAATCTTAAAGTCTCACATATAACACACAATAGTATATTGGTAAAGCTGTCAACAAAGTGTACAGCAAAAGAAATCTACACATTGCTGTTTACTGTTTGTCACATGTGATCTAGGATGTGCATTCTTCCCGTGGCTCCTAATACTTCTTGGGGCCACAAATACCCTGGCCAAAAGGGAGCACAATAATGTGCACACACACACACACAGCAGGGGCATCGTGTAACACATTTTGTTTTTTGATGGAACGTTTGAGATGCATGGCAATCACATGTGGAAGGCTAATGTACAGACCATGAATATTGATCAAGATGATCGTTGCATGTTGTGTGTAGTATAAAATAAGCAGAAGAGGTGTCTCTCATCAAACGCTTTAGAGAGAATGAGTAAAATAAATGGGGTCGTCCAACTGTTACAATGGGAAATATTATGAAGCAATCAAATGCTTTTTTTTAAGGTCACATGGCAATCGGGCACTGAGCGCACAAGGAGTCCGCACCTGACGAGATTTTGACAAAATATATTTATCATAATATAAGTTTATTACAGTTAGAAATATTAAAAATTTGAAATATTTTAGATTATCGCTTACTATCATATACTGTTTAAAGTTATTTAGATATACTACTGAGACAAAAAAGAAAATGAGGGAATGTGTACCTGGTGCACCCCTATATCTCTGTGACGTAACACAGGGCCTGGCAGTGTGTACTTGTTGCACACGCAACGCGGAGCGGGCGTGACCCCATACGTACATGACATAATGCGTGGCTTGGTAGTGTGTACCCGTCGGATACCAAAGTAGCTGCTGGGGTGACTTCATGCGTATATGATGTTACGCGGGATGCTGTGCCACAAAGTCGTCATTTACGAGTTTAGCAATATGCCGGATAGGATTCGCCTGGTGATGAAGCTTAGTACGCTACTGGTATGGGAGTGCAGTTTTCCCATCAAAAATATATACATATTTTTTAAAGAAGTATGAAACATTACATAATTTTTAAAGTTAAAAAAATAAGTATAATAGAGTTGCAAAATATGAAAAAAATATTTGAAAAAATATAAGTTTTAGAAACTATGAAACTAACATTTAAAAAACCTTAGACATTCACTGGAAAAAACATAGGTTTCAGGGACGTTATAATTAGTTGAACATTTGACTCCTATAAAACCAGAGAAATTTGCCTGTTATAGTTAAGATGAGCTAACTATAACTTGCACACCCGCAATGCACTGCTGATGATGTCTCATATTACACCACTCAAGACATGGTCAGTGACATCACTGATGACATCTCAAATGACATCACTCATGACATCACTCATGACATTGTGCACGTGACAATCTGATGCACATACTGATGCTCTAACATAAACTTTAATACACCCATTCTAAAATGCTGACTACTATTTTTGAAACCATACACAGAAGAATGCCACATACTACATAGTACTCACTATTTCCTAGGTCTACACACACATCCAGCCACTTATATTTGTAGTTACTCATCAAGACAGGACTATAATATGCACTCATACAGGTATACAGTCATAACATTGAGTAAAAAATATCGAATTACCTTAATATCGAGTTAAAAATATAGAATGGACAGAATATAGACAACAAAAATATCGAATGAAATGGACAAAATATCGAATGGACAGAATATTGACAACAAAAATATCGAATTTGAGGTAAGTTAATATCTATTTACATAAATATAGAAAGTCAAAATATCGAAGTATTTAATATAGATGTAAAATATATCGATTTTTTAATAATATCAAATTTTTTAAAGCGTTTATTATGTTAGTATATGTGGGAAAAGAGTATATTTATTTTATAATTTATTTTAAGTAATGAATTTTATGGTATTTAATTTTTGCATAATTTAATTCTGTAGCAGGTTGTGGGTTTATAGGGGAATAGGGTGGGAAGTAATTTAATTATAATTGATAAAAATATTTAATTTATTGGTATTTATCTTGAATTATTTGTTAATTAATTCTTAATTGGTGATTAATTAAATTATGTTTGGTAATTATTTTTATTAATTTATTACTTGATAATTATGTTACTTTTATTAATGTATTTACTGTAGTGGGTTGTGGTTTTATAGGGTAATAGGGTGGGAAGTAATTTAATTGTTATTAATTAAATTTATAAATGTATTTATTGGTATTTATTTGTAATTAATTGTTAATTATTTTTCATTTGCTAATTAAATAATTGTAAATTGGTAATTAATTTGTATTAATAGGTAATGATTATTAATAAATAATTTGTATTTGTATTTTTATTTGATTAGTTATTATATTATATTAAATGTGTACTTATTTGTAATTAATTTTTAATTGGTATTAATATATATATTTTTTATTAATATATGAAATATTTACTTTTTTCTACTGTTGCACTCACTGGAGTGGGAATAGTTATTTTTACTCCTACGCTATCCTACGCTTTCTCTACTGTTGCACTCTCTGGAGTGGGAAAGGTAATTTTTTCCCCTACGCTAACCAACGCTTTCCCTACTGTTGCACTCTCTGGAGTTGGACTAGTAATTTTTACCCCTACGCTATCCAACGCTTTCCCTACTGTTGCACTCACTGGAGTGGGAATAGTAATTTTCACCCTCCCACTATCCAATGCCTTCCCTACTGTTGCACTCTCTGGAGTGGGAATAGTAATTCTGACCCCTACGCTATCCAACGCTTTCCCTACTGTTGCCCTTTGTGGAGTGGGAATAGTGATTTTTACACCTACGCTATCCAACGCTTTCCCTACTGTTGCCCTCTCTGGAGTGGGAATAGTAATTTTTACCCCTACGCTATCCAACGCTTTCCCTACTGTTGCACTCTCTGGAGTGGCAATAGTAATTTTTACCCTTACGCTATCCAACGCTTTCCCTACTGTTGCACTCTCTGGAGTGGGAATAGTCATTTTGACCCCTACGCTATCACATGCTTTCTCTACTGTTGCACTCTCTGGAGTGGGAATAGTCATTTTTACCCCTACGCTATCCAACGCTTTCCCTACTGTTGCACTCTCTGGAGTGGGAATAGTCATTTTGACCCCTACGCTATCCAATGCTTTCTCTACTGTTGCACTCACTGGAGTGGGAATAGTGATTTTTACACCTACGCTATCCAACGCTTTCCCTACTGTTGCCCTCTCTGGAGTGGGAATAGTAATTTTTACCCCTACGCTATCCAACGCTTTCCCTACTGTTGCACTCTCTGGAGTGGCAATAGTAATTTTTACCCTTACGCTATCCAACGCTTTCCCTACTGTTGCACTCTCTGGAGTGGGAATAGTCATTTTGACCCCTACGCTATCCAATGCTTTCTCTACTGTTGCACTCTCTGGAGTGGGAATAGTCATTTTTACCCCTACGCTATCCAACGCTTTCCCTACTGTTGCACTCTCTGGAGTGGGAATAGTCATTTTGACCCCTACGCTATCCACTGCTTTCTCTACTGTTGCACTCACTGGAGTGGGAATAGTAATTTTTACCTCTGCACTATCCAACGCTTTCCCTACTGTTGCACTCTCTGGAGTGGGAATAGTAATTTTTACCCCAACGCTATCCAACGCTTTCCCTACTGTTGCACTCAATGGAGTGGGAATAGTAACTTTTTACCCTTCCGCAATCCAACGCTTTCCCTACTGTTGCACTCTCTGGAGTGGGAATAGTAATTTTTACCCCTTCGCTATCCAACGCTTTCCCTACTATTGCACTCTTTGGAGTGGGAATAGTAAATTTTACCCTTCCGCTATCCAACGTTTTCCCTACTGTTGCACTCTCTGGAGTGGGAATAGTAATTTTTACCCCTACGCTATCCAACGCTTTCCCTACTGTTGCCCTCTCTGGAGTGGGAATAGTATTTTTTACCCCTACATTTATCCAACGCTTTCTCTACTGTTGCACTCACTGGAGTGGTAATAGTAAATTTTACTCTTTCCGCTATCCTACGGTAAAAATATTTTCTTAATATTTTCTAAAATATTTTTTATTAATATTACGTTTACATATATATATATATATATATATGTATTAATATATTAATTTGTTTTTAACTTACATTAATTATGTATTAATTTTAATTTCAGTTAAGTATTTTAAGTATGTTTAAGTTAATAATATGTATTATTTCATTAATTTTTAATTACTTTAAAGCATTTAAAAAAATTGATATTGTGACTATCTATATTTTTTACAACAAAATTTGTGATTCGATATTTTTGTACTTACCTGTTTGGAGATAGGAAGTCGATATTTCTGTTTTCTATATTTTTTACTCAATATTTAGGCAATTCTATATTTGTGTCATCAATATTGTTTTAGTGATCAACTCATACATATATACATGCAGTCACACTCTGACACTCATCCATAGAGTTACTCACACACCTAGTCAGTAAAGCAAAGATTCAATCACATACCCATTTAGTCATGTATATAGTTATACACACCAACTACGTTATTTTTAGACATACCACAACACTTATTTATACAGATACTAACACATATGTTCTGTCTTATACAATCACTGATAGAAGCAGACACTTATTTACACACCCTCTCTTAAAACAACTCACTCTCATGTATAGTCATTAATATTCTCCAACATTCACATCTACTGCCTTAAAACATATGTAATTACTCACAGATATACCACTGAGACATTTATTCACTCACCAACACACCCATAGACACACTAACTCACCCATACAGCCCTTTGCAGATTCACTTTTCAATCCATACAACCACTGAATCCCCCACTCAGACATCTATGCACAGACAAATACACCCCCACACGCCCACAGACACTCAGGGACCCATACAAATACTCAGACTACAAATCAATAACCTATATAGACACTCATGTAGCTATTCAGTAACCTATGCAGTTGCTTACATACCAACAGAGAGACTAATACAGACTTTTACACAGTTTAGTCACTAACCCATGCATTCAGTAAGACACGTTCAATCACTCACTTAAACAATCAGTCAGGCACATACAAAATAATTCCTTTAGGCAATTGTAAATGCATTCATTCTTCAATACACCTTGGCATATATATATATAAAACATATTTAATCTTTACAGAAACACACATTAACTGGATGATGTCATGAGTGATGTCATCAGTGATGTCATTTGAGATGTCATCAGTGTTGTCATCAGGGCTGTCACTGACCATGTAATGAGTGATGTAATATGTGACATCATCAGCAGTGCATTGTGGGCGCGCCAGTTATAGTTAGCTCAACTAACTATAACAGGCGAATTTCTATTGTTTTATATGAGTCAAATGTTCAACTAACTATAACATCTCTGAAACCTATGTTTTTTAAGTGAATTTCTAAGGTTTTTTAAATGCTAATTCCTAACTATAACGTGCCTGAAACCTATGTTTTTTTCAGTGAATATATATATTAACTACTAGCGGTCGCCAGTAGGTAGTTATAGTTTGGACCTATTTTCCATAGGAAATCCTCAACATTCTATTTCCAATAACTTTGATGCCGGTTGACGAATCTTCGCGAAATTTTCATAACTCATGGAGCCCACCAGTCCACTCCTATCCTGAAAGTCTGGGGGTGATTTGTCAAACGGGGGCCGAGAAAAAATGGGGGTCCCAAAAAGTGTTTACCCCATGCAATTTCCTATAGGAACCTTTAGTCGCAGCTACAGCCCGTACTGCTAAACGGAATTACACCAAATATGGCAAAGAGGTAGTCCTTAGTTCAGACTCATGCCTTTTTGTTAAATGGTGTAAATCTGTTGAGTAGTTTTTTAGATATTAAAGGAAAAATATATGTATATCTGGGCGGAGCCTAACCACACATCTCATCGTGAGATCTGATTGGCTGTCAGCACTTCAGCCAAGAAGTGTTGGCTGCCATTCTGGGACCAATATACATGATAGCACCTCATTAAAAAGCATTGCAGTTAACCGAAAGCTTTAAGACTTTAGGTACATTGTAAATAATTTGTTGACGGTGCCATACTAATTTTAGGAATTGTGGTGTGTTCTAAGGTGATTTTACCATGTGAAAAAGCCTTCTGCTGGGATATCATGAATCATGTTTGAGAGAAAACTATTTTCTCATGCTTTTCCCCAGAGGTGTGGAAGGTGATCTATAAGCTAAACTGAGAGCATATTTTCTGTAAATTCACATTATCTTTCTCAGTTATGTAAGAATGAAGTCTGTCAATCTCAGTAAAACGTGAACATTCAACAAGGGCAGAGACTGTCAGTTGATTATTTTGTGTTCTACTGCAGCTTCCCAGAGTGTTTTAAAGAACTAGTGTGCAAACAGCCTTACTTATGACAAAAGTATAGCACACCTTAAGCCATCTTGATTGGAATAAAGTGGTAACTCTATAAACATTTAATTTAATTTCATTTCATAATCTTTATTTCGGTACGTTAGAACCATAAAAGATACATAAAAACATCAATTAATATAATTGCAAGATCCAAATAGAGTACAAGCAAGCAATTTATACAAGAAAGCATGGATGGAGGTATCTATCCTTGCATCTTTAAAACATTAATTTAAATAAATTAAAAAGGCATCAAGAATAAAAAAAGAAATACATGTAATGTTCGAGGTTATAGTCCATAGCCAGTCGTAAAAATGTCAATATTATTAAATTTAATTTAATAAGGAACATCAGAGTGAAGGAATAGTTTTGTCACATAAACTGTTGGTGCTAGTACCCCATGCAGTAGATGCGCTTTTGAATCAGACCAAGACGCAGCACTTGACTAGTGCTCGTTTGACAGGATACGAACTGACACTGTTAGCCCCTCACATTACACTTAAGAGATATGCGACACTAACCCCAGCTACTTTGTCACCATATCCGGCTACTCAGCCTCAGTCACAGGAGTCTCATGATTGTATATTCCTTACTGAGAAACAGACAAAGGGTCGCGTCAACTTGCAAGATACGCCCCTTTCAGATGTAGATGGGGAACTGTGGGTTGATGGGTCCTGTTTGAAGTTACCAGATGGTACAACCTCAGCTGCATATGCAATTATGACACTTAAGACAGTAGTGGAGACAGCTCGCATACCACAGAAGTCGGCTCAAGCAGCTGAGATAATAGCTTTAACACGAGCATGTGAACTTAGCGATGACTTGCATGTGAACATCTATAGCGACAGCCGCTATGCTTTTGGAGTGGCCCATGATTTTGGCCTACTTTGTAAGGAAAGAGGCTTCCTTACATCCCACGGGACGCAGATAATGCACGGAGAATTAGTGCATAATCTCTTGACTGCATTAACATATCCAAAGAAGATAGCTATTGTGAAGTGTAGTGCACACAAGAAAGTAACTGATAAGACAGGACACGGCAATGCCTTTGCAGATTGCATAGCTCGTGAGACTGCAATGCAACGAAGCACTACTTCCATGTACGTAGTGAAGTCACAAGCTGAGTGATGGCATGATGCTAGATAGGAAGTGCTAGATGTACAGAGATCTGCTTCGGTAGCAGAACTTGAGCAATGGGCCAAAGAAGGAATATTGGACGATGAGGGTTATTGGCGCAACAAAGACATGGATAAGTGGAAACTGCCTGCAGCCTATTTACAATCTATGGTTCAAATGGCACATGGGCTGGCACATGTTGGAGCTCTAGCAATAACGAAATTGCTTATGCGAGTTTGGGAACATCCTGAAATTGCCAGCACAGCTAAGAGAGTAGTGCAGTCCTGTTTGATCTGTTGGCAGTATAATCCTGGTAAAGGGACACAAACTCCTACAGGAGGGTTTGCTACACCGACTGCACCTTTTGAAGTTTTGCAGATGGATTATATCCAACTTGAACGCTGCAATAACTTAAAGTATGTCCTAGTGGTGGTATGTGCCTTCAGTAAATGGCTGGAGGCATACCCTACAAAGGATAATACTGCTCTCACCACAGCAAAGGTGGTTTTAAAGGAGTTTTTCCCTAGATATGGTGTTTGTAAACTTTTTTGGAGTGACAACGGATCTCATTTTATTGGGCAAGTTGTTGAGCATGTCCTGAAAGGGTTGGGGCACAAACAGAAGTTCCATGCAGTCTTCCACCAACATTCAGCAATATTAGTGGAGAGGTATAACGCTACTCTGAAGCTGAAATTAGGGAAAATACTGGCTTCCACGTCTTTGAAGTGGCCAGATGCATTACCTTTGGCATTGTTATACATAGGATCGGTGCCACATTCATGATCTGGGTTTACACCATATGGAGTGGTATTTGGGAGACCGATGAATATTTGGGGAGTTCCTAAGCCACGCCCCATACATGATGTACCTTTTGTTCTGATGAATGACTATTTGGCACAGTTAACTAACAGTTTGATCTCTATCCATCAACAGGTTAGAGAAGCTCTTCCCGACAGATCTACAGGTCTGGCGAACATGTAATGGTCATGATTTTCGAGAGGTCCAACAGCTTGGAACCCAGGTGGCGAGGACCGGAGCAAGTGCTCCTAGCCACGAGGACAGCAGTTCAAGTGACGAACAGAAAGAACTGGATCCACAGCACTAACTGTAAGCGAGTGTCGCCTACCTTGGTGAAACCTGCTGACCTGACCGACTATCGAGAGATTCTGGATAAGGAGAACAACCAAGCCATCCCACCTGACGAATCTGAGGAAGTCTTCCCGGACCACACGATTTCTGGAGCATCGCAATACCAACTGAGACCAAGGAAAGAGCCTGCATTGTCGAAAAGAACTGGTTGAGCTACCACCCTGGGTTGGTGAAACGGAGTGCCGATGTGGCAAGGGGGGATGATCAGTCCTGTGAAGTGACACCTGTCTTGACCCTCGGTGAAGAAATCAACGGCTGCCCAGGATTAAGAGCTCCGATGAATGTTTTTTTGGGATGACTAAATAATCATGTCTGCTGAAAGATCAAAAGTTGCTAAGATCTGCAATAAGAAAATCATTTGTGCTGTACGGTTTGTTGGTGCTATGGTGGTTATGGTAGCAATTACATGGTATGTTAAGAAAGTGGCTCCTGTTCAAGAGCTTTTGACCATCACTACTCCAGTACCAGCTGAGCACCACTACTTCACACTTCCCTACCATGAGCAGAAGCATTGACAATCCTACCTAAACAATACGTTCATCCAGATGTTGCATCATACTCATTATGCCACGAATACTACCAACTGTTTGGTGTGTGGGATGATACCTGCACACCAAAAGAAAGGTGGAATACCTGTCATTCCTCTTCCTTTTTCACATAATGGTTCTTGTCAAGCCTGGTTTGCATGTTTGTTTGCCTCTGAAAGGGCCAACATTACAGAGATGACAGTGGTACAAATCAATTATCACCTTAATAAACAGTGTTATCCTGATGAGAATGGTTACCCTCAAGCTAGAAGAACTACATGGGAATGGGAGGAGTACCAACCTGACAATATTCCCATGCCACATGCTTTCACAAATACGAGGACTATGAAGAACAATGGACCTTTTGTAATTTCTGTGACTAGATCTAAAGCAGACTTATGTATTAGTAGTGTTGGGAGAATTCCAGTGGGGAGAAGTGAAAGTACTGCAATTCTAACCATTGAAGGTGCTAATAACAGCAGTTTTACGTCTTCACATAATACTTACCTTGTGTGCGGAAATAAGGGATATTATCAACTACCTGTTGGGTGGTCAGGGGTCTGCTATGTGTCCTTTCTGTTGCCCCCTGTGTTTCTGGCACCTGTATTGTATCACCGTAACTTTAATCTTTACAATGACATTTCCAAGAACAGAAATAAGTTGACCAAACTGACACCACTTTGCAACAATATGTCGACTTTAACTTTGGCTTATTTTTCTTCGTGAGTGCTGCATTGAACAGTAGAAAGATAAGGCGATTGACTCATGTTTTGGAAGCTGTTACCAATCAGACAGCAATGGCACTTGGGAATATTACAGAGGAGCTGCAAGTGGCGAGGATTGTAGCATTCCAAAATCGCATGGTACTTGATGTGATTTTGGCTGATCGAGGTGGTGCATGTCGCATCATTGGCAGCAGCTGTTGTGTTTCCATTCTGGATCACTCGCCTTCAGTATATGATGCAATCTCTAAGTTACATAAGATTGCTGCAGAGATTCACTCAGAGGCTGGTACATGGACTTTTTCGAACTGGTTGTGGACACTCTTTATTACTTGGGGCTGGAAGTTACTGACTATGCTATGGTACTATTGGTGATACTACTTACATGCTGTATATGCATACAATGTGGTCCCATGCTTTGCTCTATTTGTATCACTGATTGTACACCTGCTAAAAGAAATGTTGCAGAAATGAAAGCCTAAAAAATGCTAAATAAAGAGGTCACTGAACTGATGAGCATCGATGTACAGGATGCTTATCTAGATTACCCCAGATGATTTTATGTCTTCAGCTAATGCTAAAAGGGTTGTCTGTTTTAATTTGGCAGCGATTGGGTTAGTATTAGCAGAAGCCATCCTGTATTTAGAGGCTATATTGTCTGTTTTGTGGAATTCATTTTGTATTTCTGGCAGCCATTGTGTTTGCCATGTGCTACCGCGTGCATGCCATGTTCTCTGTCCTACCTTGCTGTTGTCTGCTCTTGAAATCTGCCTAGAGACAGGTTATATTTAGCCTCTTCCACTTTGCACATGCTCAGTTGAGCTTACAGCTGTCCATGCACCTGCTGTTAGTCTGTAAATGTCAGGATGTGTTCACCAGAATTAGCAACTGTTAGCCTCTCCCACTTGTTGACTGTGCATTTTCTGTATGACCTTATATGTGCCTAAAACCAACTTCTTGTAATTGTACCGCCTTCTTTTGAGCCCCTGTGTGGGTATGAAAGGACCATGCTCCTTCCATTCAGTGTGCTACTTCATATATTGCCGAAGGGTGTTGTGTGAATGTAGTTCCACCTCATGAAGTTAATAAACTTTGTATTTTCTATTCCAGTTTCTGTGCCAACTTATATCCTATTGGTCTGAGGACTTGTGCAGAGAAGGGTGAACCCCTAGCACTGGTAGACCTTGCTGAGGCCCGCCACCACACCTGGACTGCAAACCTCAGGAACCACTGACTGGCAAGATGGACCGGAACTTGAAAATAGGAGTCCTCCAAGTCCAGAGAAGCCAAAAAATCCCCCTCATCGATGAGGGGAATGACGGACTGCAAGGTGACCATCTGAAAATGATCCAACTGCACCAACTTGTTCAAAGTTTGGAGATTCAGAATCGGGTGGAAGGAACCATCTGGCGTTGGGACCAACAACAGATAGGAATAGAACCCCAGGCCCACTTCCTCCACCGGAACCGGCACAATATCCCCTTTTGACAACAACATTGCGACGCCGGACAACATGGCAGACCGCCTCATGGGGTCTCATGACAACGGGGTAACTTGAAAGAAATCCAGCGGGGGAGGACCCCATGCGGCAATCTAGTAACCCAATCTGATGACAGACAAGACCCACTGTTTGGAAATCTGAACTGATCAACGGGCCAGTAACAAACGAAGCCGAGTGCGCGGTTGGCGTCCTGACCAGGGAGCAGGAGCGTGGCCGACAGGAGCACCGGTATGTCCGCGCATGAAAATAGAAACAAACACAGTTGACAAAAGCACAATTGAATTACCAATAAAGCACTTTGTATAATAAAAATCACAGCACCGCAACACTTCCTGCTAAAACCGGAGACATCAACAGGATACACAGAGTACCAGCGTTCCAACCGCTGTCGGAGCTAGGAAAAAACAGGCATGGTGGTGGGTGGGAGGGGTTTATGTGACCTTTGGCTTTTGTATTTTAAGCTTTTTGATTGGCTGAGTGGAGGAAGGACTGCCTCACTATGTAAAGACTGGGACGAGGAGGACCCATGAGGGGGTAATGAATTATTCGTAGTGGGTGCAAAATAATTTTTTTAAAGTGTGGTGAAAAGGAGTGGACATTTGTATAGAGTAGAGGAGAAAAAATGATGATGCAGAAAGTATATTTTTTAAAAAGCAATAAAGTTATGCATAAATCATAACCAAAACGCAATAACATATTTGATAGGGGACACGTTCTGATAATCACAGTAGATAGAACAGAGAGCATTCAGATTATTTGTGTACTTAGAAAAAGGTTTTTGGTTGGTTGTTGAAACTTCTCAGCACCATGGGCCTCATTTATGCGGCTATGCGTCACTTTTACGCCACTGGTGCGTCACTTTTTGTGACGCCCCAGTGGCGTAAAAAATGCGCCTTATTGCGCCATATTTACAAAGTGACGCATTTAGGTAGATGCCTCACTTTGTAAACCCCTGCGCCACATTATACCTGTACCAGGTATAATGTATGCAAGGGGGCGTATTGATGCAAGAAAGGGTCAATACGCCACGAGAGGGTGACCGATTACAGATATTTGGGAATGTGGTTCTCAGGTAACTTGAAATGGCACACACACCTGCAAGCATTAAAAATAAGGGCATTGGCGTCGGTCAAAGGCCTAAAAACATTTAATAATACCTATGGTGAAAGGTCAGATAGGCCGGTCTTAAAAGCCTATCAAGCAATGGTTCCCCCACAATTTTTGTATGGAGCCGAGGTCCTTTATCTTAGTGGCAAGACCTCCTGGGATAGAGAGGAGGGAAATATATTAAAAAGCTTATTCGCGCTGCCTAAATCCTCTATGGTGCAGTCAGCACGACTGGAGCTGGGAATAACCTCCTGGGCTATAACAACTTGTATGAGCCTTGTACGCTTCTGGCAGCGGTTGGGTGTAGGGGAACTTACTAAAATCTCCCAGTGGGCTAAGGAGGAAATTACCATTAGTGAGCTTCCCTGGGCAAAAGAGGTGAGGGCTTCAATAAGTAAGGCTTATGGGGTGTTAGAATTGAAGATATGCTTGCCGCATGACCCCATAATATTTGGGAAAAAAGAATTAAAGTTTCAAGGGGTCAATATGTCCCGTAGTTATGATCGGGACTACCTTGCTCAAAAGTCCTCGGTAGCACACATGAAAGTGGCTTGGGAGAGCAGCCAACACTTCCCCTACGTGGATCGGCTACCCAGCCATAACCTGAGGCGAGAAGTCTTAAAAATGCGAATTGGCATAAACCCAGGTTATGCGAATAACGGGGTTCGAAACCTAATGATAGGATGTAATGGGAAATGCACTTGCACTTTAGGAACCACCTGTGATATTTTACATATTTTATTAGATTGCACGAGATTTTTAGATCTTCGAAAGGAGTTTTTATGTCCGATTTTTAAAAAATATAAGATTATACACAGAATGCAAGCTGCAACTCTTCTGGTGGAAATGGAGAATTTAGATATAGCCTGTGCGTTGGGGAAATATATGAATAAAGTTAAGTTGTTCCTCAAATGCGCAGAAGAATAGGTATAGTGCAGCCCTTACCTCCGAATAAAGGTAAAGATATTAAGTTATAATAGTAGTAAAAATTGCATTCTGAGAAAGTTACGCATAGGTAAGATTTTAGCATTTTTAACAAATAAATTTTATAATACTCCGTTTTAAAAGGAACAAGTGAAGTTAAACTACACGTATCTTGAGGTGTAATTGTGCTTTTAATATTGTCATGTTATGCTGCTGTTTTTTCTCCTTGCTGAATATTGTCGTGTTATGCTGTTGTTCTTTCTCTCTTCACGGAATGTGGAAAATGTACTTTTAAGGTTTTAACAAACCAAATAAAGTTTTGTTTGACTGACTGACTGACGCAAGAAAGGGTCGTAGAAGTGACGCAGTGAAATCTATGTGATTTTACTGCGCCACTTCTAGGACGTCAATGCGTCAATTTCTTACGCCTGCCTCACAGCAGGCGTAAGACTGACGCAGGCCCTTTCACATGTGAAAGGATACATTGCTGGAGTTGCGTCACTTTTGTGACACACTCCAGCAATGCGCCACTTTTGCACCATGCAGATACGTCTGAAATACTGACGTATCTGTAAGTCCTTGCACAATGATACGTCATACTGTCAATATGACGCATCATTGGTGGTGCAAGGAGGGCGCAGTGAAAAGTAACGCATCGCTGTTTTCACGCAGCGATGCGTCACTTTTCATAAATGAGGCCCCCTGAGTTTAGGGCATGTGTTAGATTGCTCATTGCAGAGGTCTGTTCCTCTCCCCGTGAATGAATTAACTATTTATACTGAAAATTGGAACACGTTGATTGGGTTTTCTCTAATTAAGGCTGTGCATCCTGAATGTGCCGCCAGAGGTGTTTAGATCACTAGAATATAAATGTTTTACAGTGTCTCTAAAAATAGTATCGTTCAGATAAACAATATATGGCAACAAGAACCATATCAAGAACAGCTGTACTGGTTCAGAGCTGAGCCGTGCGCCAGACTTTGCATGCTTGCACTGCCTAAAGTGCACATACAGAACACGGATATTCTGAGAATGAATTAATCAACTGTGCTTGTCTGTAGTTCATGCATTAATTCAGAGACATTCTGCGTTATGTGTACACACGTTAGACAGTGCAAACACATAAAATAGGTGTTAGCGCCTAAATAGCACAGCAGTTTACGATACTATATAACGTGTGTTTTCCAAAATCGTACAATCAGTAACGTTCTAAGTTTTAGCATGTTTCTGAATATGGAAAAAGGATCCTAGAAACAAAATAGTATTTATAAACACTTGTGGATGTGCACTTTCATCTCTAAGACTGTCAGCCATGTTTCAATGAGTATTTATTATTCATTGTATACTTATTATTTATTGTATACCTATTACTTAAGGTAGAGTTATTATTCCTCGTTCGGTGACTCTAATAAATGAAGTCCAAGTTCGTCCTCGTCCTTAAAAGGTTATATAACTTCACGGTGGCTTGTGGTGTTCTCACATTGTATCATAGAGGGTACTTTAGCCCATATATTATCAATAATGTACAATGTGCTCCTCTAACAGTACTCTGGCTTCAGCTCTCAGCAAAAAATGTAACTCAAAAGTTAAACATGATTTGAAAAAGCTGCTCCATCACATCATGTTTACTTCGATGGGTAACATTGCCCTGGTAAATGCAATAAAGCTGTGCACACTGCGATCTCACTGGGATCTTGGACTAGGAATAAGGCTTTTCAAAATTGTATAATAAACTCATGCCTAGTTCTTCTGAGAAATTGCAGGCTAATTATGTCGGGATTATTTCTTCGTCTGCTCCCTGCTCATGTTTTATTGACTTCAAGACCAGTCATGTGTGATGTGTTCCACTCACCCGACATTATGATTCATGTCTAAAGCAAGCAGGTATTTATGTATTTAAGAGTTTTATATTGCGCTGGCAAGAGGTATCTGAGCGCCTTACATCAGTATATGTTCAACATCAAAATAGCGAATAAAATCTAATTTCAACAAATAGCCTTGAACCTGAATTCTAGGAATTTACTTTTCTTCAATTCATGCAGCAATTAACTATAACACTGCAAAAATTGAAATGTTTTTTGTGTCTTTGAAACTTAGACTCTACTGCCTAGATTTTGTTTTTTAATTGTTTGTGAATCTTTGTATACTGACTGTTTTAAGGCTATTTGCCCTCCGCTGCTTTGTAGCTAGGTTCACACTACAGAATTCCTATATAAACACATACATACGATCATGCATGCATACATACATAATTGCATATTAAAAACAATAAACATTTTCACAATATTGATTAAGTGAACTACAAGCCAAGTTGCAAGATGTACTGCCTTCAAAGAACCAAACAGAAAATCCGCTTGCTGTCCAGCCCTGAAGCTAAGCTAGTACGAAAGCTCTCTGTTTCCTGTCTGGGCTCCAGTACCTGTAGTGAACATTCTTTGTAAAATCTTTGTGCGGGTCCTTCTAAAAGCATCCTGTGCTGCTCGTCCCTGCCTTGTCAAGGTGATTTGCAAAATCAGCAAAAAGTGTAGTCCTGGTAGTGTCTCACTATCCATTGGGCCTGGTTTGCATGTCGGAGGAGAGCCTCTGACCAGCGGTTGGAGGATTTCCTCTGACTGCTGTATTTTGATTATTGCAGTCGAAAGGAAACAATTGGGGAGATTAAATTCCTCTTCTGACGGGCTCTCTGAGGTTGCCTGAACAGGAGCATAATAGTATTCTCTTCAATGACTTGTTGTATGGCGTTTTAGATTCTGAATGAATTTTCGCAATTCATGTCCTTATATAGGTACAATCCATGTTGCCCTTATATAATCATAGAAATCAAGCTCATATTTAGGCATAGCCCATGCTACCCAAATACAGACTTGGCTACTTCCATCAATTCACCAAACGTCACAACGATTTCTTGAAAAAACAGCTTAAGCCATTAGGGACTTCCCCTTGCTTGAATATTGATTTCTCCAAGAACTCAGTTACTTTACAATGAACAACTATTCCCTAGGGGTTTATTCATGACGTTCATAAGCCCGACTTTACGTCAAAGCTGGCATTCCTAAACATCTTCAAGGTATAAATATACCTTCACTTGCTATAGCAAAGTACGGTGGTTCGGTGCGGTTCGACAACCTACTTGTCCGTCGCAGCTCGCTACAGCAAGTACCGAAGGAAGCTGACTCTCTAAGCTGACGCACTGATCAGGAAGCTGCCCTCCTCTGCCGAGAAATCCAGCTCCAGTGTTTCTGACTCCCCTTGCGGGGTGTTGAGAAATCGAGTCCGAGGCAGAGATACCAGACCTCCTTCATACTAAGGTATGGAGCTGATTAGAAGCTAGAGACACCTTTCGCAATTCTTGGCAGAACTAAAACTAATGCTAAACAATACTTACTTCTTCCCTCATACTAGACCTAGGTTAGGTACATTGGGGTAGGCGTATTTTAGAAGCACCAGTTGAGTATTTTAGCCTATGTTATTTATGTATGTATTTTTATATGGCTTAGAAACCATACAATGCTATTACAGTGTTATTTTATATTACTATTCTCGCTGTACTCATTATACTTTGCATTCTGTCTAACGATTGTAGCAGTTCTCCTCTCTTGCATGAGAAAGAAAACTGTTCAATAAACCGATTTATTGACGCCCGTCTTTCCAGTCCTAGGGAAATAAAGTTGTCATGTTTATGCGGTTGTCAGAAACTAATCCCTTCTTGTGTATTCGAGAAAGTTTCTTGTGACCTCTGAGCTAGCTGATACTTACAATGAAATTTAGTATATTCGATAGAGACCTACTGACCTAAGTCCTACGTCATATCTATAGGATATATTATTCCAATGCGCAGAGCCTATTGGGAATATTGGAACAACACTACAGACTGTGGAGCCTGGTTCGGCTCTGCCATTGGGATTATGATGCCAGTTTTCAACAGCCAATCTATGACGGCCTTTCCGACATGGATTGGCTGTCAGAAATTGACTATTGGGGCCACGAGCAGGGCCCCCTTATCCCCTGGCTCTCAGCATTTGCGCCTTTGGGGGTTAACATCCCTGCACCATGTGGCAGGCACCTCATGGTACCTGCCACACGGTGCAGGGATGCTTTTAAACCTCCATTTCTAAATAGAAGATTGTGCTCTGGACATTTTCCGCAGGTCACCCAAGCTTCCATTAAGAAATGAAGGTTTGTGACTGCCCCATGGGTGGTTGCATTGTATTAGAGCGGTTGGAACTGCTGACCTAAGGTCGGGTGGTTCCTTTTCCGCATCAGTGTCCACCCGACATCGTAATCAGGCCCTTTGTTCCAAATTGAATAATCTTTACAGAACTGCCCTAAAAAAATATAAATGCATGGAAACTTGATCCTGTATAGTGTTGAGCATGTCGAATGTCAAAATCCCCTGTGACTTTTTTCTCAATCGGAGGGGCAGGACATCTAGACTATTAATATTAAGCCCATTTTCTAACATGATGCGCCACAATTCAATTAAACAATGGGGTTAGCTAATAAAGATCGTTGTTGGAGTTGTAGGATTTGCAAAATAGATTGGTGAACATGTTTTCCCATGCAACTGAGTGATAATATATAGAGAAGAGGTGTTTTGGACAGTACAGTTGATATTTGTGACTCTTTAAAGGCATTCGGTTAAAAAGACTTGTTTTTTAACCGTTTATTAAAGATAATATACACCCAGAGTATTCACATATATACAAGATGCATCAGCAACCACAATCTTTGGAAGGGTGAAGTCAAAAGAAATCCCCACAATAACCTGTCATAGCTTAGCACAAAGTAGTTAGGCTTAACTTAGAGAAAATAAAATCATAACACTACAAAGAAAGGATCCCAAACAAATTAGAACAATAGTGTTGATGTTAATAAAGAAAACAAGACAAAAATGACAAAAATCCATTAAGTAGATCTGAAGACAAGCAATTATGAAGATTCCAGAAAAAACTAGGGAGGGACAAAAAGCCTAAAGCGACACTTGAGGGTAACTGCTCATGCAAGACCATGAGAAAGTAACAAATTTAAGTTGAGCACTACAAAGCATGAGTCTGATACTGAGACCAGGTTAGTCCCACAGAAAAGTTGCCTTCTCAGTCCAGGGCCAAGAGTCCCGTTTGTGGTGGAGGGGGGCCGTGAGGAGCAGGGAAGAGTCGCAGACAGTTATAGATGTGGTGCAAGGAGCATGCCTTCATCGCAGACAAGTGTCTCTGTAGCGTGAAGATCCTGTTGACATTGTGAATGATCAAGCTGGTACTTCGCAATGGCGCCCTTCACGAGCAGTCACTACTTTTGTGCTAAGGATCAAGCAGACTGAGCTTTGCCTGAGCAGGCTATGCGAGTGACAAATATTTGTCATAAATGGGCCAGTTCTCTGAGGCCTCACCTATGGTCCAGGACATGAGAGGCACAATCTGGGGGTCACAGGCTTGTTCCAGCTGGATCTGGGTTGTGGTTTAGGTGGTTGTGAGCCTCTTGTATCCTTGTGGCTCTGAACTAGAGGGCTGCAGAATAGCCCTTGGAGTCCGGATCACCGGCAGATCCCCTTAAGCCGACGCTGTTTAGAGACTCCGCACTCTGCTGCCTGGCTCCATTGCATAGTCTTATAAATGCCTCGTTCTCATCGGCTATTGTTCCAGCTAAATGGAAGCAAGCATGGGTCTCTCCCATATTAAAAAAAACTACTTTGGACCCCCTGAAGCCGGAAAACTTTAGACCTATTTCCTTGCTTCCATGGGCAGCGAAGATTGCGGAGTCCCATGCAAATTCAATACTTTCCACCTTATTGAATAACAATAACACTCTGGATAATACTCAGCATGGGTTCCGCGCCGGTCACAGTACGGAGACAGCGCTGCTGGCTATGACTGAGCACCTTCGCTCTACTCTCGATCAAGGTCAAACGGCGGCACTGGTCTTGTTGGACCTGAGTGCCGCCTTTGACACCGTCTCACATCAGATCCTGCTCCATCGGCTCGAGGAGGCACGGATTACTGATCTGGCACTTGCATGGTTTAGATCTTCCCTGTCAGGGAGATCCTTTCGCGTTTCCACCCCTCCTTTTCTTTCTAGGGCACAAGCTATCGAGCAGGGTGTCCCTCAGGGCTCAGCCTTGAGCCCCACCCTGTTCAACCTCTATGTGCAACCGCTCGCTGCGGTCGCCGGGGATGTGGGACCTTAACATCGTCTCATACGCGGACGACACACAGCTGGTGGTTGCCCTAACGGAGGGTGCAACCGGGGATCATGTCAGATTCAGAGCCGGGCTGTCTGCAGTGGCTGACTGGTTGACAGCTAACTGTTTACAGCTCAACGCGGCTAAGACTGAGGTACTACTGGTTGGCAGGAACACCTATTTATGGGGAGATCACTGGTGGCCATCTCCTTTGGGAAAAGCTCCGGAACCGAAGATAGAAGTGAAAAATCTGGGAGTCTGGTTAGACTCGACCCTTAGATTCTCCACCCATACAAAGAAAGTTGCCGCTACTTGTTTCGGCATGCTGCGTAGCCTGAAACCTGTCTTGAAATGTTTTGACTCTGACACCAGACAGATGATAGTCCAGGCCACAGTGATGTCTTGACTTGATTACGCCTGCTCATTGTTGTTGGGCGCTAATCAGGCAGAAATTGTCCGAATGCAACGCATTCAAAAAGCTGCTGCTAGAGCTCTAGTAGGCCTGCCTAAATTTAGCTCGATCTCTGCGACCATCCGAAGGCTCCATTGGCTACCTGTAGCCCAACGAATACAGTTTAAGACTCTCTGTACTTCGTTTAAAATATTAAGACTGACTACTCCTAGGATGCTCTGCCCGCTTCTGAACCTGTATGTTCCTGCGCGAACATTACGTTCTGCGGGCCAAAACTTGGTCGAAGTTCCTCAGTTCAAACGTAGTAGAGCGGGAGGACGCTCTTTCTGCGTTCTTGCCGCTAAAGCATGGAACGCTCTACCTACTTACATCAGAGAAATTGAAAGTTTGTCTGTTTTTAGTAAAGCCATAAAAACTCATTTATTCCCGTAAAATTCCTCTGGAGGTGCCTATTCACTACTTCGCTCAAGGTTTCTTATTCTGGAGTCAGAGTCGGGACGCCCCTTCGCTGGGGCAGCTGCGCGCTATATAAAATTTTATAACATACCATAACATTCTGGGAGTCCCGGGTTCAGGTGCGGGATCAATCCCTCTGACTCAGGCAGGAGGGCAGTAGAGCACCAAGAAAGTAGAGTGGTAGTCCTTTCAGTGGCATCAATAATATATCAGGCCATTCAACTTAATTGCAGTGTGCATTTTTCACATGTAAACTTTTCACTCTGATAAATCACTATACTCTTAACATTCTATTGTTTTTTAATCTCTGTTGTTTATCTCTGTTTTTCTGTTTTTCATAAATTTCCATTGCTATCAAAGTATAATGTACCATCTGTGAAATTCATTAACATTCATGAATTCTCTTTGGGTTATTTTACATTACAATTATATAATTTATTTTTCAAAATCCAACATGTATATAAATATATTGGTTGACTCATGCCCAATGCTTTTCAAGACAATTAAGTCCCTTCTTCAGGGGAAAAATCCTAAAACCAAAAAACATGTTTTTTATAAACATTTAAATTAAATCAATCACATGAAATACAAAGGTGGATCAAATTCCATTAGCCAATATTTCTGAGCATGCTGCTGACGCATGTGTCTAGTCTCAGATATAAAGTTCACTCACCTAATGCCAAAAAGATTAACGTTTTACCACCAGTCATGATGTTGTACCCAATGTCATGCATTAGACATTGATACCCTGATTGTGCAAATGAATAGTGTTTTAATTTCTGATGTCACCCTGTGATTGTGCAAATAATTAAAATGATCATGATGTAGTCTCATGTGACTGTATGTGGACATCGACTATCCCCTTTGTAACTCCATCTATCTCTATATCACACAAGGCATACGTGTGCCTACCTTGTTATGATCGGAAAACAATCTTGTCCACTTAGCCAGTCCTTTTGTAGAATTCTAAAAAATATACTGCGAAACAACAGAGTGAAATATAAATATATGTGCTCATTTTAAAGCTATTTATTGCCATGTCCATTAACTGGAACAAAAAACTCTCACCATTTGAGGTTTTCTAGGACCTTCTATCTGTTTATCCACTTGATGTTACCCAACTTCTACAAGTCAACAAAATCCACTTGTTACCAATGATTCTAACATACTCCTTCATCTTGCTTGTCCAGCTTCTTGTGCCATGAACTGACCTTACCTCCAAACTTCAAACTCTAATGAATGCTGTTTCCATCCAAATTTCCCAGGTTCCTTCACTTCAACAGGCATGTGTGTTTTAAAGCATAATAATGATAGTCAATGACCGACTTTAACTCTGTCAATAATATGTACGCTGCATGACCACAATCGTAATCTTCACGAACTCATCATACTAATAATATAAAACACAATATGCATGTGTGTTTTTTTTACAAAAATGTAACACTGATAGTAAATGACGGAATATGACTCCATCAATAATATATATTGTATTATATAGCACAGTAGTCCTTCCTGGCAGAGTCTCCACAGGTTCAGAAGAGTTCTGAAGAGTTGGTGTATGTGCTCCAATGTTTACACAGGTTCTTATTTTGAACTTCTAGAGGTTTATCCTTAAAGTATACATATGTCCTGCCTTCCTTGCCCTAGCTTGGGTCTAACTACAGGGGACATGCAGCCCTTTGTGTAGAGGCCATCTTTTTATTAACATTGTATACCTGCCACATTTGTGTGATTGCAAGTAGTCATAAACAGAGTAACAACAAACAAAACTTATATTACAGAAGCATTTTACAATAACATCTCATAACCCTTGTAGTGAGGCCTGAGCCTGGTTGCGCACATCGCTATGTTAGCATAGGCTTATTAGAAAGTTTAAACGCAATTTTACATTTTGCTGCTTTTGCACGCGACACTGTATATAACTATTGTTGTAAGTTAGGCTGCATGAATTGCTTCACATGAGAAAGGCTTGTTTCCGGCATCCCTAGATTTACTTCGTGACCCTAGTCTGCACAGTGAGTGCTAAAGCCTCCAAGGTTATCATAACAAAGTGGCTGTTGTTCGTGCTGATCGGCTCACGTTTTAGCCATAACATACATGCAGCTGCAGCCAACGTGATTCTGGCATCTTTAATATTGCACTGTAAGCATGATTTCAGGCACTTGGAATAATTCCGTTTCCAGAGAGAAAGCTTTAAAAGATCCTGATGTAATTCATTCCTGCTGATCTTAGAGGTATGGGGTCCCCCACACAAGCCTGAGAGACCTTCTATATTTTATAAAACATAGCTCCTAGCAAGGGAGGGGGATTTCCTAGGTGCTATAATACCTGTCTTCACCATCATTGTACTAAGATTTCTCCTTTTGTGTTTTATGGAGTTATAACAATGCTGATCATATTATTTCTAATCAAATGTCTGCTTATGTTAGCAAACAAACTTCATCTTAGAGCACGTCGTTAAAATAAATATTTTAACCTTTCCCATGTCTCTTTTTTACTCCTGTTGTGGACTGGTATGAGAGTATAACGAAAGAGTGTTCTTGCTTTCCACCATTCCTGAGTATAACCTAAGTCGCATGTTCTGGGCTGTCTAATCATTGGTTTCTTTGCTCTAGGACAAAGAGCTAATATTACACTAATGCTAGCTGGTATGGGTTTCTAGGTACTGACGTGAGTTTTTTGGTCCACCACAATTCACTGAGGTCCTGGGTCTCTGTGCACAGTTCTGTAGAGGAGCAGAATCCTGGAACATGGTGCACCCAACTTAGTGGTCTAATTCTGAGACTCGTGAGTAGTGCTTATATCAGTCCACGATCCCCTCACTATTGTTTCCTGTTGACAGTGGTAACAGATAAACCTACCTACCAAGCTTGTTAATTTAAAACTGTTTCTATTGAATTACTGCCCAGTTGTGCTACATTAGTTTGCATTGTTCTTGATCTTTTCCGTGTCCTTATGTCTGATGTTGATATTTTCCAGCATAGCCGGATGGCAGTCCGCAATCATTTGCAGACTTATAACGTCCCGTTAAAAGGCGTGGCAGTTTTTTTTGTGGTGTGTGTGGACACGGCATACACATTTAAGCTTTTCTACTCTTCAGTGACGTTTCCTGCAGTGAATGCAGATACCAATTTGTTTCATGTACACATTCCCACTGTCGTGCCTATGGAATACACTCCATATAGGACTGTGGGAATTCCGATAACAACTTGGCAGCACAGCATTTGGTTTAATGGCGCCCTTCCTCACTCCTTAACGGCATTGAGATTAGGTCCTTTGTTCATTCCAGGCGCTTCTTGGCCTGTTTTGGCTGGATATACCCCACACCCCCGTGCTGCAATGGTTCCCGTTGATGAATTGAGGCGCTATATACCTCTGCTGTGGGGGTTATTCGGGCCTTGATTCAGTACATATCCCGCAACATACAGGGCGGGACCCCTGGTGTGGCGGCGCATCCAGTTGGACCGGGTGATATGAAGCTTAGTCCCGTCATGGTTAATGCGGTTATGGGCAAGCGTCCCCAGGATAGGGAAGATATGCCTTATCGGCTTGCCGAGAAATTTGACCAACTGGAGGCAGTGTTTCCTAATATGACTCCTGTGGAGAAACACAGGATTCTTACTATTAGTTTGCCTAAAGACTTAGTGCCCGAAGTGACTAATTGTGCTATATTGGGAATGCGACTCATTGGAGTGTTTGACGTTGTTTACGATCTCGTCCTTGCTAATTTTAAGGGAGATGCGGTAAGCTTCCAGGTGTCTAATGCTTTGCCCGATGTCCCTGATGCCGAGAAACCCCGTCAGTTACCGAAAATTTTTACGGTGGCTTATAAGACCATTGGCCGCAATAGCTTGGGTGTTAAGTCTTTTGCTAAAACAACGCAAAAGCAAACCCAGGCGGCGAAGTCTGACAAAGATGATCGCCCCTTTGTTCCAAAGCAGTCTTGGAATAAGAATTATAAGCAGGGGAAACAGCAACAGAAACAGGGTTCCCATCCCGCTTCACCAATACCTGTGTCTACTGAGCGCACATATCAGTTGTGCGAATACGCTACTATAAAGTCACCCGATCGTTTTCCGGTTCCTGAACAACGTTCTCCTCGCTCTTTGCAGGACACATCGGTCTCACCCACCGGTGGAGGAGACGGCGGCTCAGGACGGGGTACTTAACAAGAGAAACCCCGCAAGACAGATGGTAAAGGCAAGCAGGGCGACTCTACACATCAAAGACCCCAGTTTCAGAAAAATTAAATTGCTGCTTTAACAGCGAGATATGCCACGGATAGTGAGAACACAGCTTAGGAACCTGACATGGGCGATGACGCTACTAGACAGAGCAACGGAAATTACCATAGTGTGGGAAGCATTGCGTCCACTTCTGAAGGTGACAGCAACTGACAGATTTGTTGTTTTAGAGACAGCTGACACTAGAGTGGCTCCCCCTGAAATAGTCCTTTTAATTGAAGGTGACATACAATGTACTGTAAAAGGGGTATTTTGGGAAAATGTAACTACTACCTATGACATTTTGTTAGGGGAGGCTGTTTGGCCCCCACCCTTCATACTGTCCGCTCTACAAGGGGAAGAGGTAATCCTCCCTGCTTTTACGCACACAGTGCTGAAGGAGCAGGCCCTGCAGTTTGCAGAAGAGTGGGATAAGGCACTTGCGCCGGCTTTGTACCACACTCACTGTGGCTGGGACAAATTTTCCCCCCAACATGAGATGCCACTGCGGTCTATGCCGCAGCGTCAACCCCAATACCCCATGCGGCGTGAAGGGAAAGCTCCCATTGCAGAAATCCTTGAACAATTGGAATATCAAGGTGTGATTGATGAATAACCCTCTTTTTACTGTGACTAAGCCTGATGGCTCGTACCGTTTGGTATTGGATTACCGGCACTTAAACTCCCATTATCGTACGTGCGCGGTACAAAACACTCACAGTTCTGCCCTTGTGGATAGTATCGTGTGAAAAAGTTATAAGACCACGCTTGACATATCCAATTGATTTTTAACTCACAACCTGTCCTCTCTTAGCAGTCAATGGACAGCCTTTACCTGTGGTGGCAAAGAAAACCAGTTCAGACGTTTGGCTATGGACTTTAAGAACTGTCCATGCGTCTTTGCCACCTGCGTAGTCTCGCTTTTGGAGGGACTCGACCCAGATGCATATTTGTTATGTGGATGACATTTATCTCATAGACGACGAATTACGGCCGCATCTATGTCGTGTTGACCACATAATTTGACATTTCGCGGACTTTGGCTATAAATTCAACTTTGCAAAATCTCACATTGCAGAGTACACAGTGTTGGTCCTGGGCTGTGAGCTCAACAATGAAGGTCGAGGTTTAGCACCTCACTTCCTGGAGAAATGTGCACAGCTACGCGCTCCGACAACTTTGAAAAAACTACAATCTTTGCTGGGATTTTTGAATTGCGGGTATACTTACATACCCGACTATGCCCAGCATATCAAGCCTCTTTACGCCTTGGTACAACCTATTTTTTCCAAATCATGCAGGCTGCCGGCTCATTCAGCCATTTTGCAATCTTTGCAAGCTGATCTTCTAGAATCTAAATTCTTATTGACTTGTGATAATCACACCAACCTGGTGATAAGAATCATACCAGGAGCGGTGGGTTTCGCGCACCTGACTTTTAATGAGGGTGACACAGTCCCTATTGCTTACAAGTCACACTTGTACACTTCGGCTGAGTTGCGGTTTTCCACTGTGGAAAAAAGTTTTGACAGCAGTGTAGATGGCGATTTTGAAAGAATGTGCAGTGTCACAGGGAAAACGCATTTTGGGTGTTACTCCGTATCCTGCCCTGGAGGCAGTGATTAAAGCCAGTGTACCCAATTCCAAAGCTTTGCACCCAAGGTGGATACAATGGGCTACATCCTTGACGTCTCCGGATGTCAGGTTCATTTTTGATTCCTCTTTGCAAACACAGGAGTACTTGCAGTATGAATTCGTTTATCTGGCTCCTCTGACCATGTGCCCGCTGGATAATTTCCATTGTGTCATTTACACAGATGGTTCGGCGCAACCGGCGACTGATTCAAAACACGCCTATTCTTCGGCCTGCGCAATAGTGGTTGGTACTATGTTGAATGGAGAGTTCAAGTCCGATGCCGTGCAAACACAGATATTAGAGGACTGTACCTCCCAATTGGCAGAGCTCCGTGCAATGATGCTTGCATTGGAGTACGCTGATCCTAGAGTGACTACTCTTGTCGTAAGTGACTCGTACTACTTTATATAGTCTTACTATGACAATTTGTTCTTTTGGACTCAAAATACTATTGTGATTCCAAAGGTAGTACAATAAAAGACAAAATGATCTGGGTTCGGGTGACTGAACTTAAAGAACAGCTTCCACTCGTGTGTGTGATTCATACTCTTTGTCACCAGGGAGTTGAAGTTCACGCTGTTGGCAACAGTCTCGCAGATGAAGCAGCGAAGGCAGCAGTAGTGAAATTTGTGGTTGCAGCAGTTACACGCTCCAAAAGTAAGATTGATGATGACATCTTGGCAGATATTGCCCCAACAGAGAATGGAAGTAAGTACCCGCGAGGTTTCTCTTCAAGATATTCTATCATTTAAGCCCTGATAAAGTTCCTTATGTGAGAATTAACGACGTTGGTGACAGATTGATTCCCAACACAGACCGCAGGTCTACACTAATTACAGCTGCTCACAAGGGTATGGCATCCGCTCATTCCGGCGTTTCTGCGACTGTATCTCTTTTACAACAGTGTTACTGGTGGTGCAGATTGTACAACCAGACGCATGATTATTTCCTTCATTGAGACATTTGCCAGCAGATTAAACCTTCTACTGCTGCACGCCCGCTCCAGACGCAGTTGTACATATCTAATAAACCACTTGGCTGTGTTTACTTAGATCACTGCGGTCCTTTCTCCTCTGATACTGCGTAAAAGTACATCTTAGTTGCAGTTGATTTTTGCATGTGCTTTGCGTGGGTGTGCCACCAAAGGAGTGCTGATTATCGAACTGTCGTAAGGGATTTGCGTGTCTTTGTGGGAATTTTTGCATGTGGTACCTTCCACTCAGACCAGGGTCCAGCGTTTGCCTCTAAGGCGTACAAGGATGCCATGCGTTCATTGGGAGTCCAAGTCAAATGTTCGTCTCCATACCGGCCTGAGGGCAATAGTGTTGTGGAGTGAATAAACCATGACTTAAAGCAATACTTGACAGCTAGGGTTTTAGGTACAAGCTGGAACTGGCTAGCCCACCTCAATAGCGTTCAGCAAGCACTAAATATTCTCCCTAGAAGGTCTCTGGGTGGGCAGACCCCTTCCAAAATGCTCTTCAGTATCAAAATGCTTGTTCCGAACCTTGAGGGTCAGGACCAGGCGGCGTCTGCCGCTCCCTTTGACGTAGATGAACATTGTGCTGTTTTCCAGGTTGGCTGTTATGGCAAAAAAGTGCAGATTCCTGCCAGCATCGTTTTCAGGGTTTGGCCCCTGGTTATACACAGGTTAGAGTGGATTCCCGTTTTGAGAGTGACCATTCTGACACTACCTATTCTGTAGGCAAGCTAGGTCAGAATTGGCTCAAGCACTCCACTTTAGTGTCGGTTAGGCTGTGTTTGTCTAAATTGACTGACAATGTGGATTTGAATGACTTTGTAAAAGGTCCTGCAGCAGGCAGGTCCAAAAGGTGGATTTATGCTGTTTACAACGAAGTTTGGAAACTGTCCCAAATTGAAGCTGCTTCTAGGTTAAGAGCTATTGATCAAGCAAATTTAGAAAAAGTGCTTGCGGTTGTAGATAATAGCATTAACACACTTTCTTCCTGAATTTACACATGAGATAATATTGTTTCTTCTGTGGTTGATATTGTGCAAGATGAAGTCTCAGTTTTGTACCATGGTGAAAATCAGTTGCGTTCTATTATGCAGTTTGCATGGACTTTACAAATGTTGAAGGCTGGGAAAGTGCCTTAGGACTACATGAACACTTCTTTGCTATTATTGCCCTTTGATTTGACTGTTAAACAACAATTCATTTAAATGAAAGATGCTACATTTTCACTATTGCATATAGAAAAGTTAGAACCCTTACCATTTTCTGTGGCCAAAACAAATTCTGCAGTTTGGCTGAATCATGGGTTAATAACGCTACCTTTTCCACTGTTTAAATTCAAAGCATTATGAAGCACAATGCCATAGACAGATATGAACCATTAGGTAGCGCATATCTCCATGAAGTTTGGTCTCTGCCCTTTACATATAGGTACTTAAGGGACGGAAAGGTAGTTTATTTGAAAGGTGAAGATTGCACTTCCACATCAGATCACTCATTAGTCTGTAGGAATATACAATTGCATGGTTCCTGTAATCAAGAAGCACCAAATTTGGCCTGTATTTTCAAAGGTACACCCACCCCAGTAATTACATCTACTTTCACATTGTTAGCAAACGGTAGTCATACTATGGATTGCTGCCTCTGGCTACTTTGAGTGTGGCGTATGGTTTATCTTTCCGGTGTTCGTACTTTACATGCGTGCAGCCAGTTTTCCACTGCCTGGATTGCAGTTTTGAATCAATCAATCAATCAATCATTCATTATATTTGTAAAGCGTGCTATATACCCGTGAGGGTCTCAAGGTGCTGGAGCGGGGGAAAGGGAGCTGCTACTGATCGGAGAGCTAGGTCTTGTGAAGCTTTCTGAAGGCCAGCAGGTCCTGGGTCTGTTGTAGGTCGGTAGGGAGAGTGTTCCAGGTCTTGGTAGGAGAAGGATCTGCCGCCGGTGGTGGTTTTCCGGATGCGTGGAACTGTGGCGAGGGCGAGTTTGGCAGAGCAGAGGCTGCAGGTCGGGGTGTAGGAGCTGAGACGGTCGTTGAGGTATGCTGGTCCGGTGTTGTGTAGGGCTTTGTGTGCATAGATGAGGAGTTTGAAGGTGATCCTCTTGTTGGTGGGGAGCCAATGCAGGTCTCTCAGGTGGGGTGTGATGTGGCTGCGTCAGGGGATGTCGAGGAACAGTCGTGCCGAGTCGATCTGGATGCGTTGCAGCCATCTCAGGAGAATGGTTGTTGTTCCTGCGTAGAGGGTGTTCCCGTAGTCCAGTCTGCTCGTGACGAGGGCCGGGTGACGGTTTTTCTCGTGTCGGAAGGGATCCATTTGAAGATCCTCCGGAGCAAACGGAGGTTGTTGAAACAGGAAGCCGAGACGGCGTTGACTTGCTTAGTCATGGAGAGGGCGGAGTCGAGGATGACCCTCAGGTTGCGTGCGTGGTCGGTGGGTTTGGGGCTGTTCCTAGCGATGTTGGCCACCAGGAGTCGTCCCAGGCTGATGGGGTGGGGCCGAGGATGAGGACCTCCGTCTTGTCTGAGTTCAGCTTCAGCCTGCAATCCTTCATCCATTCGGCGACAGCCTTCATTCCTCTGTGGAGGTTGGCTTTGGTGGTGTGGGGGTCTTCGGTGAAGGAGATGATCAGCTGGGTGTCGTCGGCGTAGGAGACGATTTTGAGGTTATGTTGTCGTGTGACGTAGGCGAGTGGTGCCATGTAGATATTGAACACTGTCGGGCTGAAGGAAGATCCCTGTGGAACGCTGCAGAGGATCTCGGTGGTCTTGGAGCGGAAGGGTGGGAGGCGGATGTCCTGGGTTCTGCCGGGTACAAAGACGTGGTCCAGGCCAGGGCCTTCTCTTGGATTTCAGCGTCATGGAGGCGTGCTGTTAGGGTGCGGTGGCAGACCGTGTCGAAGGCTGCTGATAGGTCCAGGAAGATGAGGGTGGCTGTTTCTCCTTTGTCCATAAGGATCCTGAGGTCGTCTGTGGCGGCGATGAGGGCGATCTCGGTGCTGTGGGTGCTGTGGTTGCTGTGGTTGCTGTGGAAGCCAGACTGGGATGGGTCCAGGATGTTGTTGTCTTCAAGGTAGCGGGTCAGCTGTCTGTTGATGATCTTCTCCGTGACTTTCGCTGGGAAAGGGAGCAAGGAGATGGGCTGGAAGTTCTTGAGGTCCTTGGGGCCCGCCTTGGGTTTCTTCAGTAGGGCGTTGATCTCGGCGTGCTTCCAGCTCTTCGGAAAGGTTGCTGTCTCGAAGGAGACGTTGATTGTTTTCTGGAGATGGGGTGCGATGGGTGTGCTGGCTTTGTTGAAAACGTGGTGAGGGCATGGGTCAGATGGGGATCCGGAGTAGATGGAGTTCATGGTCTTGATGGTGTCTTCGTCGCAGACGTTGGACCAGGCGGTCAGGCGGGTGGAGGTCATAGGGGTGGTGGTCTCGGCGGTGGATGTGGGGGTGTCGGTGTTGAAGCTGTCGTGGATGTCGGTGATCTTGCGGTGGAAGAAGGTGGCCAGTGAGTCGCACAGGTCTTGTGATGATGGAATGTCGTTGGTGTTGGGGCTGGGGTTGGAGAGTTCTTTCACGATGTTGAAGAGCTCTTTGCTGTTTTGTGCGTTGTTGTCTAGGCGGTCCTTGAAGACGGTTCTCTTGGCGGTCATTATGAGTTGGTGGTGTCTGCGGGTGGCGTTCTTGTGGGCTGTGTAGCTGTCTGGTGTTTGGTCCCGGAGCCAGTTCTTCTCCAGCTTCCGACAGGTGCGTTTGGAGGTCCGAAGGTCTTCGGTGAACCATGCGGCTTTCTTGTTGGTGTGATTCGTTGGGGCGGTCTTGATTGGGGCGAGGGAGTCAGCTCTGGATTTGTGTCTCTGCAATACGGTGTCTCCTAACCCAGATTATGATCTACTGAGTCCCTTAGTTTCTCAGGAACTAGACTGTTCTGGTATTGGTATAAGACCTGCGCAACGGCACAGGGAGTCCTAGGCAATTGGAATATATGAATTGCAGCCCATGATTTTCTGGCACGCAGTAATCTTGAAGAACAACTGAGTTGTCCTCTGATGGTGCTTGAGGCTCCGGCTGTTGAAGAACACTTGTGTTCTTTTCCATTATTGAATTGGATGGCTGAAATGTTCGCTGGCGATAACAACAACTTCCTATTGGAGGCTGTTGCAACGTACTGTGCCTATACGTTGTTGAATTGAGGTGACGATTTTTTTTCCTCCTTCATAAACACATACTGGACTCATGAATTTATTTTGCTTATTGTTTTCTACGCATTATAAGCTGTTTGATACATTATACCCCTGTTGTGTTTTCTCTTTTTTTTTTAGTTACTAATCCGGATTTTTCTCCCAATTATGCAATTTGGTGAAATTTTGAACTTGGTTCTGTCTCATTTGAACTTGAACTCTGCGTTCTAAATATTGCCCCCACTTCTTGTGCGTTCTCCGATCAAGGGAGGGTGTAGTGAGGCCTGATCCTGGTTGCGCACATTGCTATGTTAGCATAGGCTTATTAGAAAGTTTAAACGCTATTTTACCTTTTGCTGCTTTTGCACATGACACTGCATATAACTGTTGTTGTAAGTTAGGCTGCGTGAACTTGCTTCACATGAGAAAGGATTGTTTTCGTCATCTCTAGACTTACATCACGACCCTAGCCTGCACAGTGAGTGCTAAAGCCTCCAAGGTTATCATAACAAAGTAGCTGTTGTTCGGGCTGATCGGCTCATGTTTTAGCTATAACATACATGCAGCTGCAGCCAACATGATTCTGGCGCCTTTAATATTGCACTGCAAGCATGATTTCAGGCACTTGGAAGAATTCTGTTTCCAGAGAGAAAGAGCTTTAGCAGATCCTGATGTGATTCATTCCTGCTGATCCTAGAGGTATGGCGTTCCGCAAACAAGCCTAAGAGACCTTCTATATTTTATAAAACATAGTTCCTAGCAAGGGAGGGTGATTTACTAGGCACTATAATACCTGTTTTCACCATCATTGTAATATGATTTTCTCCTTTTGTGTTTTATGGAGTTGTAACAATGCTGATCAGATAATTTCTAATCATATGTCTGCTTATGTTAGCAAAAATACTGCATCTTAGAGCACGTCTTTAAAATAAATATTGTAACCTTTCCCATGTCTCTTTTTTACTCCTGTTGTGGACTGGTATGAGAGTATAACGAAAGAGTGTTCTTGCTTCCCACCATTCCTGAGTATAACCTAAGTCGCATGTTCTGGGTTGTCTAATCATTGGTTCTTTTGCTATAGGACAAACAACTAATGTGACACTGATGCTAGCTGGTTAGAGTTTCTAGGTACTGAGGTGAGTTTTTTGGTCCACCACAATTCACTGAGGTCCTGGGTCTCTGTGCACAGTTCTGTGTAAGAGACGAATCCTTGCAACACCATAACATTACAATATCACATTGCAGAAGAACCCAAAAAACAACAAAAATCCATGTAATTACACATAAAAAAAATCTACAGAAACGATACGTCCCAGTTCTGAAATTCAGCGCCCAAAGGGGGCAAATGTCTCTTCAATATTAATGCAAGTCTGTGCCTATTGGGCCATGACCAGAGGGTGCAAACTGAATATGTGCTGTACTAGGCTCTTAACAGGGATCTGTGTAAAAAACACTGTGAAACTCAAATATTCCCTGTATGCCAGGAATGTCTTTTAACTGCCCTCCCTGGTCCTAGCACTATTGATGCGTTTCACACCCTTCAAGGAGATCTGTTGTCTTCTCGGGACTCAGTGTGTCCATTAATCTTGAAGAGACATCACCCTCCTTTGTGCACTGAATTACATAACTGACACATATTGTTTCTGAAGATTTTGTTGATGTGTAATTCCAAAGATTGTTGTTGTCTTGTGCTTATGCATTGTCATATTGTGAGGTTAGCTTATAGGAAATGCGGGCTACCATTTTCTTGTAGAAATGCTTATGCAATATTATTCCTGCTTGTAGTTCCACTATTTATGACTACTTGCAATCACACAAAAGTGTCAGATATACTATGATGAAAATAAATAGGGATCACAGTAATTCAATCGCTTGATAACAAACGTAAATTAACTTTCTGTGCAAGTAAGGTAATTACCAGCATTTGTTCACTTCACTGCTTTCGAATAGTGGCATTTTTAAAATTGTAATTCAAAATCCAACTTTACCAATAAAATAGGATTTTTTATTACAATTTGAAAGAGGCCAAACATTAACCTGTTCCTATTTGGAAATTACAGTTTATTCAATGTAATAAGGTAACCCCAATATGTTCCTATGGGAGAGGCAGAACCAGCAGCAGTGAAACATGAATTTAACAGTTTCTCACTACCAGGACATGTAACATTTGAAGGTACATGTCCAATGCTTTAATTACACTGTATCCTGCCCTCTGGGCTGTCCAGGACCTAACATGGATTTCACTTATATGTAGTTAAAAATAAGATTTGGGCTTGGCAACATTTTATTTTGGCTGGTTGAAATGGCACTGTAAAACCGCACACACAGAATGCAGTGGCAGGCCAGCACAATATGTGCCTGCATTTCCATCTTTGCACTATCCAGCTTAGCACACACCATCTTATTAAGGGTCTTAAAAAACCATAGTGATGACATGCCCCTATTGCCATTTGCATCTCCAACCGACAAGTATTAGCATATCTGAATCTGAAACCCATAGATTAGGAACTACCCCAGGGACAACCTGCAGTTGACAATAAATGTTTCCAGGCATATACCCCATTTGAATAACATTTGAGTAACAATCTGTAACCATAAGCATTCTAACCACAGTCCATTGGAAGAGGAGACAAGCTGTAAAGACGGTGGAGGATTCACCACATGGACATCCAGTCAGCGGCAACGCCCGAACCATAATGGGGTTCGCTCACCCTCTTTTTGAGAATTTCTACCGCTCTTCAATGTAATGAAGAGCTGAAATCTGCAATCCCAATTTCCATCCTAGACTGCATCACCAGTGCTATAGGAGCATCCTGGCTGGGTTCTCTCCCCACGCGACCCAGCTACACTGTACCCTCTCCATCATTCTAGAAGCATTGATTGTGACTAAAAAAATATTTTATAAAAATAAATGCAACACATACGTTTAAATTTGAAGATTGCAAAAAACACAGTTGATGGACAGAATGTAGAACAATGTTATACATTCACCCCAGTACAAGGATCTGGGCCTAAATCCATCGTTTTTAAATTTGAAGATTGACAGGAAGATTTGAGTATTCGGACAACTGTGGCAAAAACACCTAAATAAATTGATTTAGTATGAAAAACATTTGATCGTTATAATGCTTTAAGCATAGTCTACTGCAAGACAATATTCAATACATGCTTTCTTTAGGAAGAAAAAGAGAATCAGAATGTATGGATTGAATAGATAGCAAATGCTATTTGCTTAGATCTTCCAAGATTTATTTGGGGGTTTTGTACGTTTCTGTACAGCATGTTTGGTATTGTTGATTGGAAAATGCTGTATTTTGCTTCTATGCTGCCATGTTAAAAAACATATTTTTAAAATTAGATGGTCTCTAGTGACCCAACAAATCGCTGGACAGATTTACACCACGTTAGCTTTCTAAAAAATTGGTATTTAACATTCCTTGGGGAAAAAATTGCTGTTAGGAGCAGACCTGGTAAGCAGCATTTCATCTAGCTCTTGGTGCTAGAGCTTTCACCTGCAATCTAAACGACCCTCTATTTAGTTGCTCCTCCCTAATGAATGCAGTGCTGCTGTCCAGGTGTTTATGAGTCGGAAGCCTGGGAATACGATTCTATCAAAAGCTCTCCGTGTTTGATACTGTTCAGCACAGCTCCCGATTCGCACGGTTCTCATAGCTGAGTGGTGTAACACAAAACGATGGCGCCCCATGCAGAATGTGAGGAAGTGACCAGAACATCCCTCATTTCACCATTATCTATAGGCTTCAGACTGAACTGACCTCCTCAAGGGAGCTAGGCACCCCACCCTGCACCAGAAGGACTGTAGGAGACTGCCTTGCACCCCTGAGTCAGTCTGATAATTTTTAGTCACACGAGCATGACTATCCCGAATGAGCAGGACAAGCAGCAGATAAGTTTTGTAGTCCTTCTGTGTGACTGCCTGCTTTCAAGGCCTTCCAAGTTGCTGCTTCGGGACACCTGGTGCTCTGCTAGCAAGGCCGTGCTGTGACTTGAAGGAAGAGGAGTTAGGCAGTAGTCCCCTCCTGATGTGCCTGTATCCTTCAAGAATTTGGTAATTATGGAAACCTGCGAGGGAAGAAACACCTTGCTGTCCTGCTCGCACCCACCCTGAACATCTTCTCAGATTTTGGACACCTTTTGTTTGGCCTGATGCAGGCATACATCGACTGGGAGACAAGGAGATCAGTGATAATGGATATTTATTCCAACAGGCACTGACACTAGGCAGTGGTGGCCGATGCCCTAAATACATTCACTACGAACAGTAAATGTTAATAAATAGAATGTGCCCGAACACCTCTGTACTAGGACAGCATAGATGCAACATGGATTTCGTAATGCAGATGTGATCGAACACAGCGCATTTACAGTTCGTTAAAGGCATGGAGTACTGTAATATATTAATAAACTTTATCTTACTTCTATCGCAGAGTCACTCTGCCCGTCTGAAAAAATATGACCGAAGTTTCCCAGCCAATCTAAGCGCTGCTTTCATGCTTTCTATAATACTGAACAGCATTAAAGCGGGCCAGGATTGGCTGGATCAGGCAAGCACAGCCTCCATCGAAAACCGATGAGGCTTTATCTCTGCTATTCCAGCTCCTCCCAACATTGGATTTGGAAGCCTGAACTGGGCATGTTAGGCTGGCCATGGTGAAAGCACCAGCCAATCTGACATACACAGGCCAGTTTCCATAACCTCAGCTGGTCCTGGTTGCTCCTCTCGCTTTAGTCCCTCCCCTAAGTGGAAACACAGTAACAACCGGGTAAGTTAACGTTTTAGTTTAAAATTGAATCTCTCGGCCTGTGGGGTTGCTCCCAGTAGGGGGGTTCACCGCCCCCACGCTCCTATAGAGGAATCACCCCTGGCACTAGGTGAGTATGAATTTCTTTTCTTTTTTTTCAGAAAAATAAAGCTTTAAAGCCTGGAAGCTTTTATTTATTCCAAAAGCCAACTGTGAAATAATGTTGGGAGCGTGGCTGCATTAAATATTGTTGGCGGATCAATGTGGGAGGCTGATCAGAGCCCAGGATAATGCTGATGGGCTTAAACTGCAAAAGATGGAGAAGAAGGAGTTGGCGAAGGAATTACCTAAAGCTGTGACTGTGCAATTGCCAGGTGCATAACTTAGTGAGATTCAGAGGAATGAATCTCAAATTTCCCAACTTAAAAAGCAGTGGACCACAGGGTGAATGTGTAAGGTGACCAAGGTCCTGAACAGATTGTTCCCATGAGGAGCAGGGTTAGTACTGATTTGCATTAGGTGGGCCTCTGGGGCTGATTCAGCGTTTATAGGGCAAATCCTTTGCAATAGTGACCGAGTAACTTGTCCACCAAACTAAAGGTCTGTCTGCCTTTTTTTGAGTTTGACAGACTGCAGGTTTCACGTCAATTTAGTAAAATGCATTCCATCATTGTGAAACTTCCTCCAAGGGTTTGACAGAGCAGGTACCAATCAGTTTTTATACTGTCCTTCACACCAGGGATATCTTGGACAGGAGGAACAGAGAGAAAAGAAAAAAATGACCCCGCAGCATGGCAGATAATGTGTGGGGGTAATTTACATATTTTCTAAATTTCTAATGTTTAAATTTAAAAGAAACCCCCTGGAAATGATTGCTGGACAGCCATCATGTTTAATGAAATGTCTGTGAAGCTTTTTGTGCATGGTTAGGAACTCCCATGCCAGCAGTTTTTGCCATTGTTCAAAAATGTCTCTGGGGCTCGTGGACATCTCTAAATTTGACCAGCAGCGTAAAGCCAGTGAATTCCTGTGCCACTCTGTCTGCCTTTACTATGTCTGCTAAATCCTAAATCAAGCCCTCTGCCTACAGTGGTATATTGTTAAAAAAACAATGCTACCCAGTGGATTCCCAGTGGTTAGACTATTTGCATGCATTCATCCCATCACCTTTTGGGTGTTTGGTTGCTAGTAGCATGCATAGAAACCTGAGACTGGCCTAGCATTGCAAGCCTACAACTGCTAAGGATTGTAAGTTCTAAAAAGCAGTACATTTGCATCCATTTTAGGAGTACTTCTATGGATGCAGATTTACTACTTTTCCAGTAAGCGAGTCTTAAATATATTTGCGTTCCTGACCCACAAAATTAACTTGTTAAAACCTTTCAGTAAAATCAGGACACAGGCTTTGCAGACTTGACTCAGGACCCCCAGCCCTTTAGTGAAATCATGCTATATATGTAACACCTTACTCTCACTTTAAGAAGATCAAGCCTGTCCCTGATCCCGTCCAGCAAAGTGAATCCAGCTGTGCTCAAGCAACGTTTCTTCACTCAGAACTCGACAGAGGGAAAAGCAAGGCACATATGTTTAGGGTCTTAAAAATGGATTTCAAGAGACACTCACAGCTGATTGGACACTCACCTGTGCTGTTGTTAAAGTCTTATCTTTGATAATGATATCTGATGGTGGAGTAAATAAAATTGCAGAGCCACACAATGTTAGTTTCATTTTCACCTGTGACACTTGTGTTGATAAGCTCAGCCAAAGCAGCAAAAGGTCTTCAAGACTACAGATAAAACTATCTCCATCCCCAGGCCAAACCTTATTCTCTCATCTATGTGCCACAATTAAAATGTTGTTTCTATGTCAAACCGATCAAAAGTTACTGAAAATGTGGAGACGTGGGTTTGAACATAGTAGAACACCCTTTGAAAAGGTTAAGTGGTCATCTTTCATTTGCTCCTTTCCTGCGTTTGGTTGTAAAACTGGCACGAATGAGGTGAAATATTTTTCCAGGCAGTATTACCCATTGTAAAAATCACAAAACAATGAAGTAATAGCATCAAAAAAAATGTGCTGCATTATGCATCATAATTTGCCTTTTCTTGACGCATACCTTAGCAAACACTGCCACATAATGTGGTGATCCCTTGCTGCATTATTCTAGTAGCCCTAAATATAACATTGCTTCTTAAGCAGTCTGATGTGGAGAGATCTTCAATTTAAAAAAAAAAGGGGGCACCTTCAGTAACACTGAAAAACTTACCTCCACTATTGCTTCTGTAAATGTACTTTCTTTTTCAAAACACGAAGACTGCAGGGGCTTCCCAATGCTTCTTCCTTGGGCCTGCAAACATGGCATGTATATATCTAGATTATATAAATTACATTTATCCCAAAAACGTTTCTTTTAAGGAGGGCTTTTACACCAAAATGGTTCATGTTTCTGTTTTTCCAGATTTGTCATTTTCCATTGCTAAATAACAGAAAGAAACCGGATAGCCACACACTTACTTTAAATGCAGACAGATTTCCTCATCTTTGTCTTCTTTCTAAGTTCAAAATGATTTTACTAAGTTGAAAGAATACAGTAATGTAAAAGACAGATCAATAACAAGCAAAATAGAGTAACATATAAAATATCAATGTAAAGTGAATAGAGATACAAAGCTTAAGTAAAATACATTTAGTTATATCATATACAAATAATAGAGCGGTAAAATACTGAACATTGATTTAAAAATAAAACTTGGATGATTAACAGTAATTCACAATATAAAATATAATGTAGGATAAATTATAAAATAACAGCATGAGGAAAATCATGGAGTTTTATGTACTTCTTGCTGGCGAGGAGTAAACGACAGAGAGCGTCTAGCGCTTACGTCAATGAACGTCGTGACAGGTGACCATAAATGTAAACATTTCGTTGCCATGTGTAATGGATATACAAATGACGTTCCAGTCTGTCATTATAATAAACAGCATACCACCATGCCTTATAAGATAATTTAGTAAAATCTTTCAAATTTTTGGTGATTTGTTGAAAGGCCACTGCCATTAATAAGTCTATAATCTGAACATTAGAGTTACAGCATGCCCAAATAGGGGATAAACTTCCTAAAAAGATATGTGGTATAGAGAGACAATGAGTAGAGCTAAAGATTTAGACCATACTTTTTCCCAAAAATCTTTAACCAATTTGCAATGAAAAAGCATATGGCATAGGTCAGCACGCGGTGATGAGCATGACCAACAAGTATCGGGGAGATGAGAGTGGCATGTATTAAGAATTAATGGAGAAAGTAAAAGCCTATTATATATAAAGAAAAGGGTCTGTGTGGTATTTGCAACCCTAGAAGATTTCCTAATTTTAAGCCATATATCATCCCAAAGGTCTATAGTCCATGAAGATTTAAAATCTTTTTCCCATAGCGTATCCACTTTGGTTTTTTCTCTTGATGTAGATGAAGAATGAAGAAATTTATATATGATAGATGCCTTAGAATTGTTAAGAATAAGAGATCTCTATTTATCACTGTGAGGAGTGGGTGTTGTAGAGGGTGTATAATGTATAGAAGCATCTTGAACAGCTTTCAGTAAGAGTGAATATTTAGAATTGAGATTAGAGGGCAAGGTAAATAAGGTGCGAATCTGTGTAAAGGATAAAGGTTGACCATTGTCATATAGTTGATGTACCCAAATCAAGCCCCGTTGTCTCCAAGATTTCCAGAAAAAAGGTTTGTTATTAATCATAATATGTTTATTATGCCATAAAGGGAGGTCAATAAAAGAGGGTAAAGAAGTAGGCGTCAATATTTTAGAAGTAAATTTAATTATAGGGGAAGATATAGACTGTGGTTTCCGTGTGAATAGTAGATATTCCTGAAATGAAAAAGGTGAAAGAAAAGATTGCTCAAGTGTAGACCAAAGAGGTCGACTAACAGAAGAGTCAGAAAGCCAGTGTGAAGCTTGATGTAATAGGAAAGTTTTATGGTAAGTAGGGAAGTCGGGGAAGTTTGTTCCCCCTTCTGTTTTAGGACAAATTAATTTTGATATGGACATACGTGATTTTTTGTTACTCCACAAGAAGGAAGATAAGATTGAATTAAGCTTTCTAAAATATTTTGAAGGGATAGATGTCGGAATATTAGAAATTATGTATAAAACTATAGGAGAAAGCATCATTTTTATAGTGTCCAAGCGACCCCACCAAGACAAATATAAGGGATGCCATCTTGTTAGAGAAGTGAGTCTTTGTATACAATCATCCAAGAAGCGAGTTATCGTTCCTGATATGGAAGAAGTTAAATGTAAGCCTAAGTATTTAATATACTTAGGTTTCCATGTGAAACCTGAAGATGTAAATTCAGCCTTGAAAGTATACTTGGTAAGGGGTAAGATCGCACATATATCCTTCTTTAATTTGTAGCCAAAAACAGATGCACATAAGTCAACTTCTTCTAAAAAAGTAGAAAGGGAAGCCTGAGGTTGTGAAAGGAATAAGAGGACGTCATCAGCATAAGCCGTCATTTTAACAGTAGTGTCTTTAAAAGTGAAACCTTGAATGTTATCATTTTGACGAATCCGCAACAAAAAAGGCTCCAAAGCAAGATTAAAGAGAAAGGGGGAAAGAGGGCAGCCCTGTCTAACCCTGTCTGACACCGATGCCTAGAGGAAAATGGGAGGAAGCTGTATTATTTGCTGATATGCTTGCTCTTGGATTGGAGTATAAAAGAGATATGAACACAGTGATTTTTGGGCCAAAGCCAAACCATTTTAGAGTGCTGAAGAGGTAAGGCCATTCAACTCTGTCGAATGCCTTTTCTGCGTCCAAGGCAATGGCTGCCAATGAATGGTTAGTATGTGAAACTTTAGAGAGAATATCAAAGAACAAGCGAGTGTTATCTGTGATGAGTCCCCCTTCAAAAAAACAGATTGATCGGTGCCTAGTAAATCAGAAATATGAGTTTCTAAACGTAAAGCTAAAACCTTGGAGAAAATGTTATAGTCAATATTTACCAAAGAAATGGGGCGATAATTTTTACAAAATTGAGGGTCTTTGCCTTCCTTAGGCATAATACAAATAAGGGCATCTGAGAAAGAGCCATGAGATTCACCGGAATGTAAAAAGGCGAGTATAAGGGCATGCAATTTAGGAATTAGTAAGTCGGCAAAGTGGGTGAAAAATTCGACAGTGAAGCCATCCGGACCCGGTGCCTTGTCCTTTTTAAGCGTTTTTAAAGCATTAAGGTTTCCTTTTGTGACAAGTCGGATTCTAAAGGTGAGAGATCTTGACGTGTGTTTGGAGTACACTGGATTTTGGAGAGGAAGTCGGAAATAGTTTGATCAGAGGAAAGAGTTTCAGAGAAATAGAGTGACTTGTAAAAAAGGAGAAACTCATTTAGAATGTCATCATCTTTGAATTTTAACTGGTGGTTTTGATCAAAAACTCAATTCTATATTAAGTTTATTTTGCTTAACCTTTAAATAATTAGCTAATAATTTTCCTGCTTTATTCTGACCACCATAATACTTTGCACTAGATTTTAGAAAATAGTTTGAGGCGTTATTGGTTGTGTCCTGATTAAATTGGAATTTAATTTTTATAAGATCAGATAAGCATTCCTTTGATCTCATCTTTGTCTTCTATTCACAATTTGAAGATAAACAGGATGACATGTAAAGTCCCTAGGGTACAACTTAATTTTATGTTGGCACAGAGGACATCTTAGTCCAAGAAAGTTGCAATCTTACTCAACTTAGACAATGGGCACAATGGGCACTGCCATATTCCTTGACTGATGCAGAAGCATTGTCATGTCAGCCTTTTAACGCTGAAATTGCCAGACCTAAACTTTCTAAGAATTGTGATATTGTCAAGTTCTTCGATTTATGACAAATACACAACATCCGGGGGGACATTCCTCTCAGTTAAATGTCTCTTCCTCATCAAGTCAAAGTTTACTAAGAACACATAGAGACATATTACCAAAATATTGTAGTCTGAATTGATGTCCATTAGCCTTATAGGTCCATAAGGAGACATCTAAAATGCATAACATAATGCAATAATCTGTGTCAGTCGTTTCTAACTAGATGTAAGCTATATGGACTGTCACTTGACCACTTGTCAAGAGAGGTCCTTCACCCAGATTATCGCTTTAGATTCTGACAGATGTTCTCAACTACTGCCAGCACACTTCACACTTTACGTATAATAAATATTGCTTGAAGCTGATGAAGCTGCGTCCTGCAGGAAGACTGACTGACTGCTACTGCAGTGGTTATTTGCCCTTTGCTGGAAACACTGCCTTTCATGCCTCCACTGATAAGCACTTCTTTTGTTGTCAACAAGGCATGCAGTGCGTCTGTTCTCCCTAATAAACTCTAGACTGCAAGTTGCTCAGCCTTTCACTCTCTCATAGCAAAAGGCATAGAAGTAGGCCTCAAGGTTTTAGGTTCTATTGACCATTTTAATGACATTTTAAACTATGCCTGGGCAGAGGTTATGGAGTTACACTCTGAGGATTTCCGCAGAGTTCCTGAAAATCTCAGCAGAAGTCATGAAGTTCCGCAGGGTGGATGGAGTATTGCTCAGCCACCCCTAATTCAGTTAAAGAGCATATTTCTTTCAATCTTCTGGCCAGTAAAATATGTTTCTGCCTCTCACACATATGATGGGACAGTGCCCTTTTATAGTGGAAATATCTCTTTGCACTGCTTTGTGTCAAGTGGGCATTCTAAGGGTGGTACCTTCGTATTCCAGGGTACCCCCCTATGGTGTTGTGACCCAAATCCAGGACTTTGTTAAACTTGGTTTTGTATAAAAAAAATAACTCCTCCAAGAGGCAGGTGCAAAGTATGAGATTTATTTTTCCTCATTAAATTTTTTCACATACGTCATGTGTGCTGCATTGTAGAGCAAGCGCTTTGAAAAGTGCCAGCGCAGGAAAGAAAACAGCAGTAGACCATATTTAGTTGAACTATTTTTTTAAACATCTGTCTTTGCCTCATGTTTCTGTACAACCATAAGACTTACTCAGAAGCATTCATCAAAGTTTCTAACTAAAAGCTGGAACTGAGTGTTAAAATATGGATCCCAGAATCTCTAGGCCCGATTCACAAAGGGTCTCCCCACTTGTGGAGGAGGCCCCACAGTCGTCCTGGGGGGCAGCACTTGAGGCCGGACCTCTTCAATGAGTTCAAATTGCAGTATGGCGGTCATGCCACGGACCCTTTATGTTAAGCAGCAGGTTGCATTCTCTAACTTCAATAGCTACTGTAAGGGGCTACAAAACCTGCAATGAACAAAACAGCTTGTCTTTGAGAGGGAGTCTAACTCATGTAGACTATGTCATGTGCTCGAACCACAGGGCATAAGGCCTATCTTTTCGATATTCCAAGGTTTTTCTTTTTAGGTTTAATTTTCCTTAGCCCCATTTCTAGTGATGCAAATTACATGGGGCGTCCGAAGACAGTTAGGATATAGGAAATGATAGGGTACCCTAGGTGGTAGACAAGAGGGAGGTTGTGTGGCAATCTTCCTATTTTAGCAAAACCCTTCCTTTCTACATGGACATTCGGATCGAGTTATGTGCACCTACCTTCAATTAAGAGAACCACTACAATAGACGGATGCTAGAAAAGCACACTTTAAATGCTATTTTTTTTAAAAACAAGAATTGCCATTGAGGAGGAGGAGCCAAGATGGCGATCGGGATGGCTGCATAAACGCTCGGCTCCGTGAGCCCTCCCGCCCCGCACATACATCCTGGCGATTAACCTGAGCAGTATTTGTTAATCTGAGTAGGGGAAGGAAAGCATTCACTTACCATCTGCTTCTGTGGCTCCACCGTGCAGTTGACCCGAAGAAATGTCCCCGACTGTTTGGCGGCCTTTGAGGTGCTGAGACCGAGATCTCGAGTGAGGAGAGTGTCCGGCCGTGATTGCAACTCCTGCGGCCTCTGGTCGCGATGGGAAGCCACTCGGAGAGAACCTGAGATCTGCGAGCCGACAGAGGTGATACCAACCCACTCCCTATAGCGGGATGCCCTGCGAGAGGTGCGATATAGCTGGGCCGGAGAGAGTCCATGCTGCCCAGTTCCCCTTCGGTGTGATACCCGGTCATGTTAACAGCCCCCCCCGGGAGCCGGTGGGTGACTCCCGGAGAGCAGCAGGGGGCTTGTTTAGCCTTTTGGTGACTCTCCTTTCTGTTGCCTGCCCCGACTATTGAGATCCCGCTGTGGATCCTGCTGGCTCCGGGGGTTGGTCCCGCTCCCGCGGTGAGGTGGAGGAGGAAGAGACCGCAACGGCTGAAATGGCGGATGCTACCTTCTTGCGTACCCATCGTCCGGGCAGATAAACCGTTGCACAAGAGAATCCCGGGGTTTGGCAGCGCGAGGAAAGACCCACGCCCAGCACTATACTGGCTGCATTGACAACCCTGCAGACTACCCTGTTCCGGGGGGCCCGGGAATTGGGAAAAAAGGTGGCCGCCATTGTTGGCCTGCCATTTTGTAACGACATTGATCGCTCTCGAGAACGCGCCGAGGTGTTTGCCTCTGATTCCTTGACGTATTCCCCGGATGAGTCTACGTTCTTTGAGCTGCGGATAGGTCTGGTTCATGAGCTTGCTGGAGACACCCCTGTTGCACGTGTGATTGTTTCATTGGGGCCTCTCTCTGATCGGCGAGTGGGGGAACAGCATCGATCCATGGTTTGGGCGGCCCCGGCGGAGTTTCGACGTTTCCCTCATCGTATGATTACTTTTCCATGTTTGGCGGGACTGTGCTCTGACTCGAGACTGTTGGCGGTGTCGATATTGTCGCATTCAGACTTCCACCATGCATCATCTGCGAGATTTCGGTGGCTGGGATCCTATGGAGCGACGACACTGCCTGATCCTCCCGGTGCATTCAGACCCTTTGTGCTACTTTGTATCCCGTCTGAGGGATTGTTCAACGTTGGTATTATTTACAGAAGTGGCCAGGGGTAACTTTGATTGGGACATGGAGGGACTCATAGATGGTTGATGGTGATATGAGGGGTGCTTAGCGGAGTTGTAATTGATTGTGTTATACGTGATTGCTGTTACTTGTACTTCTTCTACCGTTGCTGTTTAGACGATTTTTGGATGCGGAGGTGGGAGGGGCCGGATGACCAGTTTGAGGGCCCTCCTCCTGTCTTTTGTCTCTTTCTTTTTCTCTTTTTCTTTTCTGTATTTCGGGTCTCTTATTTAGGGCGACAGGCACGCTGCTGGAGGGGTAGGCCGTAGCCTTTTGCAGGGGTGCAGGGTTGGGGGTTGGGGGATGGGCTTGTTCTTTTGTTCTCTCTTTGTCTCTATGGCCCTTTGCCCTTTTCTTTTTTCGATGTCGTCGTCTTCCATGTTTCCTATAGTGCGGTGCGCCTTGAGGGGTGGGACTAACTCGCCATGATTGCTCCGTGTTTATCGCATCTATCCTGACTCTTATGCTCCCTCCCCCGTCACTCCCAATATGTGTACATCACTGGCGTAAAACTTTTTGCTTTCACTTAGCTGTAATAGGGGCATGTGTGACTGTGCGACATTGATTTTCATTTTATTTTTCATTTTATAAAATGAACCGTCTCAGATCCTTATTATTGCATGGTAATTTAAACATATGTCATATCCTGGATGCTGCTCAACCTTCGACCTCCGAACCGCTGTATATTTTTACACTCCATTCCTCTTTGTCCGATCTGAATAGCGGCCGGCCGGTTTGGTTGTAGGCCCATGTTTGTATTTCCGTGCCACAACAATAAAGGTTCTTTAAAAAAATAAAAAATAAAGAATTGCCATTGAATTTCACTGCCAGACTTTTTTGCTTTGTCAACACCTGTTCTGGGTTTTGCACACATATATTGTTGGGAAGCTGGCAGGCTCTTTTCAATTTTAAAATACACATTGGCTAAAAACAAAAACATGTTTTGGTCTCTAAAAGCACACCTAGCCATAGCAGCCCCTGGCACTGAAGGAAACGTATTTGTGTTTAGATGTGCTCCTTGCTGCTGAATATCCGTGCTCACAGTGGTTACCCAGTGGATAAGGTGGGCTAACCATTGCCCCATGCTGTATGCAGTGCTAAATTTAAGCCAGTTGCTGCCAATGGGGCCCTCTGGCACAAATGTTTGGGGACCGGTATTTATTTTATCTAACCCAACATTTACAGAGACTTGGGGGCACATGCATCAAGCTAATTTCCGGTCGCAAATGGGCCAATTTGGTAATTAGCCTTTTGGGTTGCATCAAGCCCAAAGCCACTTGCAAAATAGGTAATTGCACAATTTGCGATTACCTATTTTGCAAATGCAGTTAGGGAATCGTAATTTGCCCCAACCCATAGTGTAACCTTGTGGATGTAGGTATTTTCACTGTATTCCAAGTGTCTTTCAGCATAGCACTGGCTCCAGGCCTGGTTAGTCAGAGTCAGTTACCACCAGTACCAGTCAGCAAAAAGGTTGGGGGCACATGATGACATTGCAATAAGGCCTCTGTCTGCAACTCTGTTGGTTTGTTCTGCATTTCTCTTGCTTCTCTCTGTGCCTTTATTCCTCTTTTTGCATATGTCCTACCTCTATAGGCATAGTTAGAAATTTGCATTTAAAACGCCTTTGAAATTCACTGAAAAAACCATAGGTTTCAGGGACGTTATAGTAAGGAATTAGCATTTAAAAAACCTTAGAAATTCACTGAAAAAAACACAGGTTTCAGGGATGTTATAGTTGGACATTTAACTCGTACAAAACCAGAGAAATTCAGCCGTTATAGTTAGTTGAGCTAACTATAACTTGCGCCCCCACAATGCATTGCTGATGCACATATAACATCATTCATGACATGGTCAGTGAAATCACTGATGGCATCTCAAATGACATCAACCCTTCCGGGTTTAGATTTTTTTTAAAGAAATGCTGCAGGCCTTGGGGTTAGGGTCTCCAGGGCCCATAAAATATTGGGAGAAGGGGGCCACACAGCCCCCCTTCTAACTATAAACAAAAGGGAAAAAAGCCAGAGGCACCACCCCCTCCTTGCACCACTCTGCAAACGTGCCTCCTGGTGCCTTCCAGGTTGGGGGATTAAATCTCCTAGATCCTTAACGGTCCTTAGGGGCCAACTAGCCCACCAGGTACGCGTTTGCAGAGTAGTGAAAACAGAGGCGTGGCCTCAAATCACTCTCAGCAATCCAGCTGTTTGGGGTTTACTAGAGATAACAGGAGGGCTAGTTGGCCCCCAGGGACCCTCAGGAGGCAAGGGGACTTCATTCTCCAACCAAGAGCATAACAGGAGGTGCGTTTGCAGAGTGGTAGAGAAAGGGGCATGGCCTGTGTTCACATCTCAGCAATCCCACTATCTGGGGCTTGCTGGAGGTGTCAAGTAGGCTAGTTGGCCTCTAAGGACCCCCAGCATCGAAGGGGACTTTAATCACCATCCAAGAGCGCACCAGGGAGTGCATTTGCAGACTGGTGGGCAAAGGGGCATGGCCTGCTATGAGAACTTACCCATGCTGCTGTGTGGAACCTACTGAAGGGAATAGGAGGGGTAGTTGGCCCCCAAGGACATCCTTGGGGGCCAACTACCCCTACTGTTACCTCCAGTAAATCCACCCAATGGTATTGCTAAGAGGTCCTGGGAGGCCACCCTCCCCTTTCTTCACCACTCTGCAAATGTGCCTCCTGGCGCACTACTGGTTAAGGGATGAAGTCCACTTTACTCCTGAGGGACTTTGGGGGCCGAGAAGCCCTCCTGGTACCTCCTGTAAGCCCTACGCAGCGGAATTCCTGAGCGCTGGTCGGAAGCCCAGCCCCCTTTCTGCACCACTCTGCAAACGCAACAACTAAGTTATAGTTATGAATTAGCATTTACAAAACCTTAGAAATTCACTGAAAAAAACATAGGGGACATTATAGTTAGTAATTAGCATTTAAAAAACCTTAGAAATGCCCTGAAAAAGTCATAGGTTTCAGGACGTTATAGTTAGAAATTAGCATTTCAAAACCTTAGAAATTCACTGAAAAAAACACAGGTTTCAGGGACGTCATAGTTTGAAATTTGCATTAAATTTTTTTTAAAATTCACTGAAAAAATACAGGTTTCAGGGACCGTATATTTAGTTGGACACCTATGGTGTTTTCAGGACTAAAGTGGACTTCTTCCCCCAACCAGTAGTGTGCCAAAGGCACATTTGCAGAGTGATGGAGAAAGGGGCATGCCTCTGATGACCTCTCAGTAATCCAGCTGTATGTGGTTTGCTGGAGATTACAGGAGGGGTAGTTAGCCCCCAAGGACCCTCAAGATCCAAGGGATTTCATACCTCAACTAGTAGTGTGCCAGGAGACACTTTGTACAGTGGTGAAGAAAGGGGGCAAGGACACCGATATCCCCTGACTGTGTGGGACTTATGGAGATAATATGACGGGTATTTCCCCTCCAAGGACCCTTAACAGCCAAAGTGACTTCATCCCCCTACTAGTAAGGCACCATGACAAGCATTTGCAGAGTGATGGAGAAAGGATATATGGCCTCCAACAACCTCTTAGCAATCCTGCTATGTGGGACTTACTGGAGGTAACAGGAGTGGTAGCTGGCCCAGCCCGGGGGACCAACTATTCCTCCTGTTACCTCCAGTAAGGATTGCTGAGAGGTCTTCAGAGGCCCCCTTACTCTACCACTTTGCAAACGTGCCTCCTGGTGTGCTACTGGTTGGGGGATGAAGTCAACTTTATTCCCCAAGAACCTTTTGGGCCAAGAAGCCCATCTGGTACCTCCTTTAAGTTATACAAAGCAGGATTCCTGAGAGCAGGTCGGAGGCCCCTTTCTCCACCACTCTGCAAACACGACTACTACTTAAAAACATAGAAATTCACTGAAAACTAGGTTACAGAGACATGATAGTTAGGAATTAACATTTAAAAAAACTGAAAAATTCACTGAAACATACACAAATGTTAAAGGGACATTATAGTTCGGAAATGGAATAAAAAATAAACCTCAGAAATTAATTGAAAAAAACTGAGATTTCAGTGTCGTTATAGTTAGGTTCAGGTTTCACTTGTACAAAGCTAGTGAAATTCAGCAGTTATAGTTAGCTGGGTTAACTATAACTCACAGCCCTCACAATGCACTGCTTATGACCCTCACATATAACATCCCTTATAATATTGTCAGTGACTTCTCAAATGATATCAGTGATGACATCTCTGATGACATCATTAAGTGAGTGTAAGTGTTTTTATGAGTTTATATGTTGTAAACATATAAACATCTCCTACAAAGGTTAGATTATTATGTTAGTTGCAATACTACTGAGTGATATTACTTCTAACACATATATGTGAGTGGATGTGTGAATGTATCCTTATGTGTATGGGTGTATAAGTGGCTGTATGGATGTATAAGTGGGTGTGTGAGGAGCTGTGTAGGTTAATGAGATTCTGTATGAATAGCTGTATTGGTGAGTAGCTGAGTGTGTCAGTGGCTGTATGGTTGAGTGAGTGGCAGTGTGAGTAGTTCTATGGGTGAGGAAGTACGTGCATAGTGACTGTATGGGTGAGTGCCTGGGTGTCTGAAAGGCTGTATGAGTGAGTGACCCTGTGTGTAAGTAGCTGTAAGTAGCTGTATGAGTGAGTGAGTGGCTGTTTGAGTGGATGTTTGGTTAAGTGAGTTGGCCTGTGAATGGCTATATTGGAGAGTTAGCAGATGTGTAATTGGTATGTTGTGTGGGTATGTGAGTGAGTGTTTGTATGGGTGAGTGAGTGGTTGTCTTGAGAGGCTGTTTGGGTGAGTGAGTGAGTGGGTGTGACACTGAATTTGTAGGTAAATAAGTGGGTGTGTGAGAAGCTTTATGGGTGACTGTGTGACTATGTGAGTGGCTGCACAGGTGAATGACTGGTTGTATGAGTGGCTGTATGGGTGGGTGAATGGTCATGTGAGTGGTTGTATGAGTGAATGTGTGGATGTGTGAGTATCTCTATGGAGGAGTAGTTGGGTGTTTGGGAACTGGTATGGGTCTGTGAATGAATATGTATTTGGTTGTATAGGTATGTGAGTGGTCATACAAGAGGTTGTATGGGGGTATGAGTAAGTGTATGAGTGGTTTTGTGGATGTTATCATCAGTGTTTTTATCAGTAATGTCATCAGTGATGTAATATATGAGGTCATAAGCAGTGCATTGCGGGACATCATTTATAGCTAGCTCAGGTAACTATAACTGCTGATTTTCAATGGTTTTGCACGAGTGAAATCTGAGGTTAACAATGACGTCCCTCTAGCCATTGTTTTTTTCAGTGAATTTTTTAAGGTTTTTTTTATTCTATTTTCTAACTGTAACATCCCTGTAATTTTTAGTTTTTTCAGTCCATTTCTAAATAACATTTCATGTTATTTCCTAACTATAACGGCCCTTTAACCTTTGGTCTTTTTTGTGAATTTCTGTTTTTTTTTTGTTATTTCCTAACTATAAAGTCCCTGTAACCTTTGTTGTTTTTAGTGAATTTAAAAGGTTATTTTTTAATTCTATTTCCTAACTGTAATACCTAATGTTTTTAAGTGGGTATGTGATTGCCATTATGGGTCTGTGAGTGGGAGTGGGAGTGGTTGTATGGGTGTGTGAGTGACTGTATGTGTCTGTAACTGGGTATGTGAGTGCTGTATGGGTATGTGAGTAGTATTCAAGGTACGTGAGTGGGTGTGTGAGTGATTGTATGGATCTGTGAATAGGTTTTTAAGTGTCTGTATGGATCTGTGAGTGGGTGTATTAGTGGCTGCATGGTTGTGTGAGTTGGTGTGTGAGTGGCTATATGGGTCAGTTACTATATGTGTGAGTACTGTATGGGTATGTGAGTGGTTTTTAGGCTTGTGAGTGGCTTTATGTGTCGTGATTTGCATACAACCAAGGTAGAAGTGTGGGTCAAATGAACAGTGCCTCCAGCAGCCTGGGGAAGTAAATTCTGCTCTGCAACTTCACACTCCACTTGGAGGGTGAGGTTTGGTAAAAAAAAAAAACAGCAGTTTTCCATCTCCTGCCAGCTGGAAGTGGACTTACTGGTTCCGCAGGAGCAGTCAAACCTACCACTAAAGAAAAGAAAACTGCTATCTCCCGAGGGTGGAGACCTTGAGAGAAAGCCAGGGCCAACCCCAGGGCCATTAGTGGCTCCAGGAGGGAGCTGAGGGTGTAACAAGAGTGGATCCTTGACACTGGGAGACCCCTGAGTCTATACCCAGAACATCAACTCCCACAACCGAATACTTACCTTTGAACTGATAATCCTATTTTCCTCCATAGGATAAAATTGACTGTTTTTCTGTGAAAAGTTTCTAAGGGCCATATGTAGGAACGTCTTTGGAGATCCCAAATACTGCAAGTCACAGAATCTAGGGTGTATGCGATCGCAAAAGAGACTGTTCCGATGTAGGAAAGCTTTGCGCCTTGCAAAAATGAGAATTGCAAATTTAGCGATTACTATTTTTGCGTAGCAAGGAATCTGCGAAAAATATAGGAATCTGCGAAAAATATTGCAAATTCACAGTGTGCGGCTCAGTATTTGTGCAAATCGCAAATACTGTTCTCGTAAAATGCGAATTCGCAAATTGAGATGTAGCAAACATTCGTAAATTGCGATTTTACGAAAATTGCAAATTTGTACTTCTCAATTACCTCCAACTCTGAACAGGTGGTAACCAGGTGCAACCTATTTAAACAGGCCCACAATGCCACTGGGGCTTCCCACCATGGCTGGCCTGTATGTGATAGCCAGGAGGCTGCGTATCCGAGATGCTCTACAGAGAAGGAGACGCCAGGAAAGGATCTACAGAGCACGCATCACCCTCTTCCAGCGGACCCAGGAGGACATCCATGTGCACTACAGGCTGCACCCAGGCAGCATCCTGGACCCATACTTTAACACCCCACATACAGGGCACACACCATTTCTACCCACATACAGGTTTTGTGCTCACTGCACCTCCTAGCATCAGGGAGTTTTCAGGGGGTGATAGCCACAGCAGGAGGAGTGTCTCAGAGTGCACTATTGCGCTCTTTCCACACTTTCCTAGATGCTATGGTTCAAAGGATGCATCACCATATCAAAATCCCAAGCACACAGCAGGCACTAGATCAGACCAAGCAAGACCAAGCAAGAATTCCACCAAATAGCCCAATTTTCCCACATCATTGGCTGCGTAGATGGGACCCATGTTGCACAGAATGAGTATGCTTTTAGAAACAGAAAATCATGTCATTCCCTGAACATCCAGGTAGTGTGCAATGCTAAACTTGTTATCACAGATATTGTGGCTAAATTCCCAGGAAGCAAACACGACTCATTCATTTTTCGCCCCTGTGAAGTACATCGCAGACTAACAAATGGCGAGTTTGGAGAGGGCTACGTGCTAGGTAATTGCATGGCACACACACACACACACACACCACTAGGGAAGGTTTAAACTGGCAGGACAGTACTTAATATCAACCTACTTTTGCCCTGCGGGTGACAGTGCGTATGCTGTACGTGACTACATCTTCACACCGTACCTTAATCCAGCCACAGCAGCAGAGCGGAGATACAACAGTGCCCACAGAGCCACCCGCTGCACCATTGAGAGGACCTTTGGAATCCTTAAAATCCATTTCCGGTGCCTCCATAAGAGTGGAGGTGCACTGCAGTTGTAGTGTAGTTCCTATATTCCCAAGTGGCGCTACACTACATGGTACCCAACGTGGAGCGCCATGTAGTGTAGTTCCTATATTCCCAATAGGCTCTGCGCATTGAAATAATATATCCTATAGAAGTGACGTAGGACTTATGTCGACTAGGTCTCTATCGAAATATATTAGACTTAATTGTGAGTGCCAGCTAGCTCAGAGGTCATTAGAAACTTTCTCGAATTCACAAGAACGGATTAGTTTCTGACAACCGCATAAACATGACAACTTTGTTTCCCTAAGATAAAACTGATCATCAGAGTTGTGGAAACAATAGATAGTTATTTTACTCAGTCAATCGTGCATGCTTCGTGTTGTATCTATATCTTTAAGTATGTGCATTCTTTCTCGAGAATACACCCATGTCACCTTAGAATGTTACATGTTTAGTCAGTTGTTCTCAAGGTCTTGGATGTAGATGACTTGCCTCCCTGTTGGGATAATAAACCTCTTCAAATCTGATTCCTGAGTATTGCATCTTTACAATACTGGCGACGATGAGCCCAGCAGGCGACTATGAACCCAGCGCGACAAGAATCTTCTTGTGACTAAGACTTTCAATTTAAAAAAAAAAAAAAAAAAAAATCCTCGTTTTTCTTTACATTTTCTACGTGATTTCTACGTGGCGAATTCCACTGGCGGCACCCAGCAGCAGGTACTACTCTAATTTTTGTCAAACTTGGATTATTTAGCGAAATATCCCTACCTTCGCTACTCGGCATCTTTTAAATCCTGCACGCGAGGTGTCCAGTTTCTGTGGAGCGAGCCTGCTATTGTTGTTACGACTCTCCCAAGAGACGTACATCGTCATTGCTCAGCCACGCGTCACACGCTACGTGTTGCCTTGGTGATTAGCAAGCGCGTCTTTGCTGCTTGACGCACAATTCTATCACCTAGCAACCGCGTGTTTGCTGACCCGACGCGCTTGATCTTCAAGCATTTACGGAAGCGCATTGAACAATTTATGAAGCGCGTTGTGGCTCCGATTTCACATATCGTTGTTTCTTCAGTTTAACGGATGTTACCACATTTACAATTGAAATGAGGCAAGTCATAATTTTTTTGTTTGATGCAATCTGACCTTTGGATGTTTATAGCCAGATTGGAAGCGACTGGAAATCAGTTTTACATTGGAACTTACTATTGTCCGTGTGGAGTTTTATAGTAATATTTCCAAGCAATTCCAGTGATAACAGCAGTACGCAGTACGCAGTATAGAGTAGCTGCAATGAAGTTATAAGAAGTATTCAAGTGAAACAAAGCATTGCGCACTAAAGAGAAGCTGCAGTGACACTAAAGAGAAGCTGTAGAACCTCCTTGTTATTATTTTAACTCTTTATTTTAAATTGTTATTTTAGATTTTTGTGTTAGCTTATTTAGTTAACTTATTGTGTTAGTTTGTTTAGTTGTTTTCCTTTCAGCATGTCGTCTTCTGCAAGTGGAATGAATCAACCTCCCCAGTTTTTAAGTGAGCAAGGTGAACCTATATTACCGTGGAAAAAATGGAAACCTATTTTTGACTCTTACTTACTTGCAATTGGTGGAGAGAAATTTTCTGCTGTCAAGAAACAGGCTGTCTTACTAAACAATCTTGGTATCGAAGGAAGAAATATTTATGACAGTCTAGATCCGATACCCATTGGCAGGGGAGCTGGTGAACCTTCAGATGTATATGAGATGAGCGTGCTCCTCCTTAAAAATCATTTTGGTGCACGCATTAACGTTGTCATGGAAAGACACAAATTTTTCATGCGCGTTCAGGCTAAAAGTGAGAGAGTTGGGAACTATGTGGCAGCACTCAAATCCCTTGCACAAACCTGTGAATTTGAACTTTTGACTGACTCTCTCATTCGTGATCAGCTCGTCCGTTGCACTAACGACCTCAAAATCCAAGAGAAATTATTGTCTAAAAATCCCAATTTGAAAGAGGCCATACTTATTGTTGAAAGTGTTGAACATACCTCTACTTGGGTCAAGGAGATTAGGAAGGGTCCTTCTCAGAATGATCCTGTTTCCAGTGTCAGTCATGAACATCGACAAATTCTTCAACCAGAGTGTAGTGTTGCTGCTGTTAGTAAAGCTTCTCCCAAACAAGAAAAAAACACATTTAAAACTGAGAAGTCTAAACAAAACTATAATGTTAATAGTTTTAATAGAGAGAATAAATTTAGATGTCCCAGATGTGGTAGTGAGAAGCATGGACCGAATTATCCGAATTGTTTCGCTAAAAGTACTGTTTGTAGAAATTGTGGGAGGAAGGGTCACAATGCTAGGATGTGTAAGAGTAACAAAATTAATTGCATAGATGATGATGAAGTCTATTCCCAGGATTCCATTCATTGCATTACGGATGATGTTGTTAATGGTGTGAGTCAAGTTGATGATGATGAAGTATTTATACCCTCTTGTGACATTCAAATTGCCAACAAAGTTGTTCCCGTACTTGCTGACTCTGGTTCTCTGTTTACTCTTATCAGTGATAAGTTTTGGTTTGCAAATTTTGATGGAGACAGAATTAAACTTATGACTCCTGATATCAATCCTGTGGGATATGCCAAACAAAGGATTGAAGTTTTAGGATACTCCATCCAAACCATTGCGTTTAAAGGCAGAGAAACTGTTGGCAAAGTTTATATCGCAAAGAGGGGAGATAATCTCCTTGGATGGCGTCATCAAAGGAATCTAGGGATTACTTTGAATCCTAATGCACCCGAACAAGTCATGTTAGTTTCTGATAAGGGAGACTTTGCAGACATTCTTGAGAAATTTCCTGAAGTATTTACTGAGGATCTGGGCTTACTGAAAGGGTTTAAACACAGGATAGTTTTGAAAGGGAGTGCTAAGCCTGTAGTACACAAGGTTCAGAAAGTGCCCAATCTCATGCTGAAACCTCTGCAAGTCGAGATTGACAGATTGTTGAAGCTTGGTATTATTGAGGAGATAGAATCCTCAGAATGGCTTGCGCCAATTGTTTTGGCACCTAAGGACAAGGGCGCCAAAATTAGGATGTGTGTGGACCTCAGGAGTTTGAACAGTTCAATTTGGGTTGACAGGCAGCCTCTGCCTAATATCAATGAGATTTTGACCAAGTTGGGTGGTGCTACTATGTTTAGCGTTATGGATTTGTCAGCAGCTTACCACCAGGTTCTTTTACATGAAGAATCAAGACACTTGACTTCTTTTGTCACTCCTATTGGTGCATACAGATTCATCAGGATGCCTTTCGGCTTAGCCAGCGCAGCTGCCTGTTTTCAGAGAATTATGAAAAACGTCCTTTCAGGTATTAATTGTGTCCTTTTCTTCCAGGATGATATTTTGGTCCACGGTGTTGACATTAGCAGACATGATGTTACCTTATTTGCTGTTTTGTCTAGACTCAAGGAAACTGGTTTAACCTTGAAACAAGAGAAATGCAAATTCAGAGTTAGATCTGTATCTTACTTGGGGCACAATATATCTGGAGAGGGCATCAGTCCTAAGATTGACCTTGCAGAAGCCATTCTTCAAGCTCAACCTCCTTCTAACAAAGACCACGTAAAGTCATTTAATGGGTTGTCGGAGTATTATTCCAAGTTTATTCCAAATTTTGCTAGTGTTATGCAACCTATCAGACTTCTTCTCAAAAAGGGAGCAGTTTTCAATTGGAACAAGGAATGTTCTGATGCTTTTGATAGGGTCAAGTCAGAGATTGCTAAGATGCCAACCTTGGGGCATTTTGATGTGCATAAGAAGACCATTTTATTTACTGATGCTAGCTTGCGTGGTTTAGGAGCTGTTTTGGCACAACTTGTGGATGGTTCAGAAAAAGTTATTGGTTTCGCGTCCCGTTCCTTAAAGGGTGCAGAGGAGTGATATTCAGTCATCGAGCGTGAAGCTTTAGCTTGTTTTTGGGCCATCAAACATTTCAGGTTTTATTTATGGGGTCTACCATTTGTGGTAAGATCTGACCACAAACCTTTGGTGCAGTTATTCTCTTGTAGGAATGTCGAATGTACAACTCCCAGGATTAAAAGATGGGTTGAAGGACTCATGGAGTACAATTTCTGTGTTGAGTACTTACCCGGTCCGAAGAATGTTCCCGCTGATTTTCTTTCAAGGTTGCCCGTTGATAAATTGGTCACGTATGATCCAGATTTTTCCACTGTTTCATGGGTAAGAGAATCTGCTTTAAATGAAATAGAATGGAAAGACTGTTTTTCTGATGATCCAGCTAGGAATTTTATTTTGGAAGCAACAGTCAGTGGTTGGCCTATCTTGAAGGAAGTTCCTGATCCTGCTAAAGGCTATTGGAATGTAAGGGATGAATTGAACATTGTTCAGGGTGAATTGTTTAGAGGCGACAGACTGATTCCCCCTCTCGGTATGAGAGAAAAGATAATTAACCTAGCTCATGAGGGACATTTAGGTCGTAGCCTCACCAAAGCAAGAGTCAGAGAATCCTATTGGTGGCCTGAGTTGGACCGAGAAGTTGAAATAGTTGTCAAAGATTGCCACATATGTGCTGGTAATGACAAATCAAGGAAGATGAACACTGCACCTCTTTCCCCTGTTGCCATACCTGAACGTCCTTGGTCTAAGGTTGCGGTTGATATTATTGGACCCTTTGAGAACCTCGGACTTTCTGAGAGATTCGTTGTTGTTCTAGTGGATTACACTTCAAAGTGGTTGTCTGCTTCTTGTATGGGAACTGTGTTAAGTAAGAATGTTATTGAGTTTTTAAAGGATGCTTTCACCTGTGAAGGGGTTCCTGACATCTTGGTTTCTGATAATGGTGTCCAATTCACCTCCCAAGAAATGCCTGATTTTCTCAAAGATCTATCTATCACCCATCATAGGACTGCCCTTTATTCTCCACAGGCGAATGGATTGGTGGAAAGCATGAATAGATTGATTAGGGCATGTGCCCAGACTGCTTACGAGAGAAGACTTCCCTTGAAACCCATCCTCAGAGAAAAACTGTGGGCACACAGGAACACTCCCAATAGTGTGACTGGTATTTCACCTTTTGAGAAACTTAGGGGTAGAGTTGCAGGTTCCAAGCTTAATCCTTTATGGTTGTCTATTAGAGATAGGGGTTCTATACTCAACGATTCCAGATTAAGAAATTACCAGGATAAGTACAAGCGCAGGTTTGATGTTTTGAAAGGAGCGAAAGATCCTTTTTGGAAAGTTGGAGATTTGTCAAAAAGGGTGTCTGGTCCCCCAAGGGTAAATCAAAGTTCTTTGGGCCAAGGCGTATTGTGAAAGTTATGAAGAATGTAGTTATGCTTGCGGGGGGAGATGTTTGGAGCATGTCACGTTTGTCAAAATGTGTAAGGGGAGATAATGGCATTATGGAACCTGCTGCTCCAGCGAGAATAGCTCCAACTCCTAGTGAATGTATTGTGAAACCTGTACCTGGAAAATGTACACCTCCCCAAGATGTGCGAGTTTCATCTCGTGAGACAAACTCTAGAATTAGGAAACCTCCTATGTATCTCCAAGATTATTATTCTGAATAATTCCTTTCTATTACAGGATTGCTTACTTTTATTCTTTTCATGTTCTTTCTTATTTCATTTTGTCATTATTATAAGGGAGATGTGTTGTATCTATATCTTTAAGTATGTGCATTCTTTCTCGAGAATGCACCCATGTCACCTTAGAATGTTACATGTCTAGTCAGTTGTTCTCAAGGTCTTGGATGTAGATGACTTGCCTCCCTGTTGGGCTAATAAACCTCTTCAAATCTGATTCCTGAGTATTGCATCTTTACAATACTTCGTTTCACCAGAGGTGCAGAGAAAATAGAAAGACGGGCGTTTTCAATAAAAGGATTTATTGAACAGTCTTCTTTCTCAAGCATAAGAAATGAACTGCTACAATCGTAAAACTGGTTGCAAAATATAATGCATACAGTAAAAAGAGTAGAATAAAATAGTACTGTAAGAGCATTGTATGGTTCCTAGACCATAGATAAATACATACATAAATAACAGAGGCTAAAAAGTACTCAACTGGTGCGTCTAAAATACGCCTACCCCGGTGTACCTAACCTAAGCCTAGTACGAGGGAAGGAGTAAGTGAGGTGTAGTATAAATGTACTATTCTTTGCCAAGAATCTGTCCAAGATTTCTCTTAGGGTCTAATCAGCTCCGTACCTTAATTTGGAATGAAGAAGGTCAGGATTAGTACTCAATTTCCCAACAACCCGCAAGGGTAGCTTGGAAACACTAGAGCTGGATTTCTCGGCAGGAGAAAAGACAGTGTCTCTCTCAGTGCGTCTGCTGTAGGGTCGGCTTCCTTCGGCACTTGCTGTAGGAGGATGCATCGGCAAGTAGATAGTCTAACTGCTCCAAACCACCGTGTGTTTACTAAGGCAAGTGTGGGCATATTTATAGCTTGAAGTTGCCGAGTTTGACGTAAAGGTGGACATAATAACGTCATTAAAGACTCTCAGTTCTTTGAAAACTCCAGGAGTTCTTGGACAAGTCAGTATTCGAGCAAGGGAAAGTCCCTTGCCCCTGAGGCTGAGTTTTCCAAGAAATCGTTGTAGATTTTCGGAACTAGTGGAAGTAGCCCTGCCGTATTTGGACTGCATTAGCTATGTCTAAATATGGTTATGATTCTTATGCCTATATAAGGACATAGAGATTTATACCTTTATAAGTGAATGAATCGGGAAAATTACAATAGGGTCCTAAAATGTTCCACAACCCAGAAACATGTTGCAAAATCATGGTTACCTGTGCAATGCTACACAACATCGCTAACAAGAAGGGCACCCCAGTGTATCTGACAGATGAAGACACATCAGATGAGGAGGAACCAGCTCCACAACGCAGGCGTGTAGGTGGTGCTGGGGCGGCGGCCGGGCCCTGAGATGTGATGACATCACACAGAACTACTTCTAGATGAGAAATGAGGACACAATGCCAAATAATGATGCTCAAGTATGATGTTTATTTCCTTAACTGCAGGAGTAAATCGGTCACACAGAGTGACTTAAATGTTGATGATTGCACATGTTTAGGTCACAGTGCTATTATTGCCACGAGTCACTCAGTCCATATGGTATGTGTTGCATCACATATAGCCATGAGTACATGCTGCCTCTTCACCTCCTACGTGCATGCCCTGTTGCCCGTCGAACAGGCTGCACAGTGACCTCACTGGAGTCTTCCCCTGCTCTTCCCTGGCACCCACTCTGGTGTCCATCTGCAGGAAGTGGTGGAGTGATGCTGCTCCTTCTGGACTGTTCATCTGTATCCAATGTGCCCAGTGTCCCTATGCCACCTCTGGCAACTGCACACATCTGGTCCACGGCATGTGTGACCTGCACCCGGCCCCTACCCTCAGCCTGGCAGCAGTGGGCCATGTCATGCTGCATACTAACACAACTCCTGGCCAGCAGGGATATGGCGGTGGACTGGCGGTTCACAGCTCTAGCGTACAGGTCCATCCGGGTGTGTAGACAGTATTTCTCCCTGCGCCTGGCTGCCCTGTCTCTCCTTATCTCCCTGCACAGTCCTTCCAATGCACATGTCATGGAATTGACACTGAGCCGCAACTCAGACATGTTGTGATTATGTGCTGCAAGTTGGCGCTGTATTGATCTTATGCCTTTCACTTGCAGGCGCTGTGCTTTTAACATGTTGCCCTCAAGGCCAGAGAACACTGTGTCTTCTTTGGAAGGAGAATTGCTGGTGGAGGGCAGTGCCCTGCGTCTTGACCCACCCCCCATTTGAGGTTTGAAGAGTGGACTGTGGTGTGTGCTGTCTTGCATGTTGCCTTGGGACTGCCTGTGCCTCCTCAGCTGTATCTGTGGACTCTGCCTCCATCAGGGGCAGTGGTGAGACTATGTTGCGCCGTCTGCCTGGCGCAAGGTCTGTCTGCCTTGCTGCGCCCTGCTCTTCCTGCCCTGCCACGTCCACATTTGCTGGTTTCTCCACTCCTTCTGCAACGGTTTCCTGTGTTGTCAGTGGTTCTGTAAATTTAAATGCACACATTAATTGTGTGTCATGTTGAACTTTTGTTATGCTTTAAAGTTTGCAAATATCTAATCACATTACTACTACTTCTCTGTTTACACATTCCAAGTATGAATCATCCCTATTTCACCTTGCTATGTTTCACAAAACCAGGTATCAGTGCATGGAACTACATATCCCATAATGCAATTCTGGGTGTGCGTGTGGACATGTACTGGGGTTGTACTCATTCTGGGTGTTTGGGGCTGTGAGTGGGCTGGTTATGTTTTAGGGATATTGGCATACATCTTACCTTGTCTGGTGTCTGTATGTTCGGAGCTGTCCAGGTCAGCCACGCCAGTCACACTTTCAGGCATAAGGGTGCCCTCCACCAGCTCATCCAGGGGCGTAGGCTCTGGTGCTGTTGACGATCCCACCTCCAGTCAGTTTAGCCTCAGCCAATCTGGTGGTCACCCTCTCCTTTGACCTTTGTGGCATATCATACCACCGCTTTTGTAGGTCTTCAACTGTGCGGTGTATGACGCCAATTGCGTTCACTTTCTCCTGAATGTCACTCCAGATTTTCCTTTTCCTTGCCTCTGGCTCACGAAGTGAATTTTTCCCAAATAGGAGGTCATGTTGCCTTACTATTTCCTCTGTGAGGACCTCAAGCTCCCTCTCACTAAATTTTTGTTTCCTTTTTCTTGGGTTTTCTTCTGGTTGCTTCTCACTCCCCTGGGACTCCATTTCTCCTTCCTGCAACTGTTGTGCAAAAACCTCACTCCCTCCTCACAGGCTCTCAGGCAGCTTCTGACTCTGACACAGGTGTTGGCAATCAGGTGCAGCATGGGCAGTCACACTTCCTGGTTGTGATGTCATCATTCTGCACCTGAATTACTGTTTCCCGGAATTGCGATTCCTCAATAGAGATTACGTAATTAAGAAATCGCATTTTGAGTAATCGCTATGCGATTCTGCTTTTTTTTGTAATCGCTATTTTTTTGCGAATATTTACCTACATCGAGATTTGCGATTCTGATAATGTGAATCGCAGAAAATCGCTTTTTCAGAATCGCAATTCCATTTTTACCTACATATGCCCCTAAGTGTGGCGTTGTAAATTCTATAAAAGTGTCTAAAACTGTACAAAAATAAGCAAAACGCTTTGACTTACCGGTTTATAGGAAATGTCCCAGTACATTTTCCAGGTATAATGCACTGTGTAAGGAAAGCAATCTGCAAAGTAATCTACTTGACATTCTACTAAAAAGGCAATACAAAGTATATGTACAATATTTCAAAGCAGTGCATTACTAGTAGTTCTACTGTAATCAAACAAAAGTATATATATACAACTGCTATCCAAACTGTTTACAAACTGTATTATTACTGCAAAGTACTTATCACTTACCTGTGCGAGGCTTGCTTGGTTCTAGGAAATAAAAGAACTAAAAGAATATTTTTATACAGAACCAATTGGTCTGAAGTTCATACTTTGAGTGTGTGATATCCTTTGCTGATTGAGTGTGCATAACAAATGCTTAACACTAACCTCTGATAAAGCCTTACTGCTCGACGACACTACTACAAATAGAGAGTAAGGTGCTATCTACTTTTACCTCTGCCTATCTTTGGAGTTCCACTGGACTCTATGCACACTATACCTCATTTTGGTATAGTATATACAGAGCCAGCTTCCTACAGGAATGGAAACCTTCCTGCACAAAACCAATCACAAGAGGTTGTTTCCATTTTTCTACATGTGCTGCAGAATGCAGCACACATAGAAAAAGGAAAAACAAGGAGAAATGAAGCTATTTCTCCTCGTCGTGCCTCCCACATGCCACCCCTGGGGAGACTTACATTTTTGGCTGCCTCAAAATTACAATTTCTCATAAATATGGGGCAGTGCAAAAAGCCATGGATAATGCTGGGAACGTCCCCACAAACACCCAGTGCATGAGCCCTTTAATGCAGACAACTGCATTAAAGGGAATTATTTTTAATAGGCAACTTTAAGCTAAAAAAGTGGCTTAGTTCTGTGTCGTAAATATGGAGCAGGCTCCTGCGCCACAGAACATCCCAAAAAGTGATGTTCCGGCGGCACCAGGGGCCTCATGAATGAGGCCCAGAGAGTCACTCTCTCCCATTCTGACTGGATGCAGGGAATAGTGGTAGCAAACTGACAGGAAGAGATTATTTATAATCTTCCATATCAACTCTCTATATTTGAATCAATATGGTTTTCTTTTCCTCTGAAGAGTCCACCATCTCCTCATTGACCTAATCCAAAGTCATCCATCTCCTCACTAACTTAATTGGACAGACCAGGTCTACCCTATATATTTCTCTTTTACTCCTTTTTTTCCTCTTCTTTCATGTTAATATCTTCATTTGTTTGTTGATGTATTGACAGAGATAGGATAGATTGTTCATCTAAATGTGTCTTTGACTTTTTAAGCCCTTGCTACTATTACATAGTAGGTTCGATGACAGAATTGTAATTGTTTCTTTTTTTCTGTCAGTTGTTGGTGATTACCGAGTACAGGCTGCAAATGGCCAAGCTCAATATGGAGGAGAGGAGAATGGTCCATGACCTAAAGGTGGCCTGAAGACCACCGCACTCAGAGAGGCACTTTGACCACCCAATTATGATCATGGCGGGTGGACCACCACATGACCACTGTTACCGCCAGGTTCCTAGATCCCATAGCGGTAGGGAAAGTGGGAGGGATGGGGAGTGGTGCCAACGCCAGCACTACTGTCTCAATCAGGACCTTCCTTTCTGCTGACCTTTTCAGGGGGGGGACTCATGCCATGAAAAGGTTGGCAGAAAGGCACGGAAGGGGCCCAAAACAAAGCATGCTGCCGCCTGCAGCAACATCGCCAGCCTGGCGGTAAAAGCACAGTGCAGAAGTTGGGAAGCCATGGGTAATCACCCCTAAGTCTCAGGTAACAATATAAAAGCTAGTCATCAATGTTGGTGGAAGCATACTTGCAGTGTCTGAGGCAGACAAGAAAGTCTGCAGTACCTGAAGTTCTGGTGCCCAAATATGTGGTCAGAGATTATATAGACAAGTGGTTTCCACCTATGAAATAGCTCTGACTATACACAGGGCCCCACCAACACCGACGACACTGCCCACAACCTCAGATGCTGGATCAACGACTGTGCCAACACCCTCGCCCCTCTGAAGAAACCCACCCACAGAGACACCAGCAAGAGAGCCAGCTGGTTGACACCAGAACTCCTAGCCTCCAAACGAACATGCCGGAAACTAGAGAAGAAATTGCACAATGAAAAGACACCAGACAGCTTCGCAGCCTACAAAGACGCTATCCGCAAACACATCACCTCATCAGGTCTGCCAAGAGGACCTCATTCAAAGACAGCCTCGACAACAATGCACACAAGAGCAAGGAGCTCTTCAACATCGTAAAAGGACTCTCCAACCCCAGCTCCAACACCTACAACATCACGCCGTCGCAAGCACTGTGCAATTCCCTTGCCACCTTCTTCCACCGCAAGATCACTGACATCCACGACAGCTTCAACACCCAGACAGCCCCAACAGACATCAACACTCCAGACTCTCCATACACCATCCACCACGACCCCCTGCCAGCCTGGGCCAACGTGAACATCGATGACACTATCAAGACCATGAGCACAAAGCACTACGGATCACTGTCAGACCTATTCCCGCACCACATCTTCAACAAAGCCAGCAGCTCCATCGCACCCCACCTGCGCAATGTCATCATTCTCTCCTTCGAGAACGCGACCTTCCCAGAGAGCTGGAAACACGCCGAGATCAACGCCCTACTCAAGAAATCCAAGGCGGACCCAAGAGACCTCAAGATCTTCTAGCCCATCTCTCTACTTCCTTTCCCAGCGAAGGTCATCGAGAAGATCGTCAACAGACAGCTAACCCGATACCTTGAAGAAGACAGCATCCTGGATGTTGGGTATGTACATATGTTCATGTGAGCGGTCACGAGCTCTCAGGTGTTTAGTAGCTCGTGACAAGCTCATGCATTGGGTTTGCTGTGTTGATTTGAATATGTATAATGTGGGGAGTTAAGGCTGGGGAACTGTTATCATTATTATTACTGACTTGGAATTGAAGACGTGAGGATCTGAATAAATGCTTGTCAGACTTCAACTACTATCCTGCGTGATTATTGACTTCCCTACACTGGCGACGGGCGGGATTCGTTACCTGCATCAGAAGGACATCAGAGGAACTAATTTTTTTTTGTTTTTCTGTATATTTTTTTTTTCTTCCTTTGCCATATTTTACTTCTGCATGAGACGGGTGAACAGCGCTGAACCACTGCTATTAATTGGGAAGCGGATTTAATTTTCCGAACAGCGCTGAACCACTGCTATTATTTGGGAAGCGGATTTAATTTTCCTAACAGCGCTGAACCACTGCTATTCTTTGGGAAGCGGATTTAATTTTCTGAACAGCGCTGAACCACTGCTATTCTTTGGAATTAATTTTCGTTTAAGCAGGAAAAGTGAGGAAAGATTACTTACTTTTTGGGGGCATTTTTTGAAATTGCCTACTTCGACTCACGAGCATTCTGGTGTTGCCAGCGTACGCGCGCAAGGGTTCGCGCATGAGCACAAGAAACGACGTTGATCCAACGCGTCGTTTGACGTCTGTGCGCATTCAAGCAACGTTTGACATCTGCGCGCAACTTTGGGAGCATTAGAGACGTGCAGAGACGATCCTTTCAAGTCTTGCCGATCTGGTTGTACAGAAGTGCTCTTTCAACGTGGGAACAATTATGCTCAGAGTCACCATTTCATCACGGTTTCCATCACGCAATTTACCAGCTTAGTGAGGAAGTCTGAGGAATTCTATCTAATTGGAAGGTTCTCAGTGACACGCACACTGCGTGTTGTGACTAAAATTTAAATAATTTTATTATGAATTAATTTAAAAAATAAAAAATAAAAAATTCTTATCTTTTCTGCATTTAGACTTATTTACGTGAAGTTTGTCAAATATTTCAAATAATATGTCTGGCATTGTACCTCCTCCTTCATTTTTGTCATCACCTGGTGAACCACCCATGGCTTGGGAGATTTGGGAACCTGTCTTCTTAGCCTATGTAGATGTGTTGGAAGAAGGGGAGTGTGAACCAGAAAGGAAGCTATCACTGTTAAAACATTGTTTGGGTGGAATAGCTTTGAAAGAGTTCAAAACATTACCAGTACTAGTAAATCCGGGGAATATTAATGTATATGAATACGCCTCATTACAGTTAAGCTTAAGATATGGAAAGAAAAAGAATATTGTTATGGAGAGGTTTATCTTCTATTCTCGGAAGCAACGCACAGATGAACCTGTAGAGGATTTTGTCTCAGCATTAAGATCCTTGGCTGTTACATGTGATTTCGAGCACATATCCTATGAGCAAGTCTTAAGGGATCAAATTTTGATGAGGACTAATAACAAAAAAGTGCAGGAACGTCTTTGGACAACTTCTGATTTGTCTCTTAATAATGCCATAGATATTGCAAAATCAATAGAACATTCAGAAAAGTTTGTCAAGGAGATTAGGGGCAATGATAAAAGTGATGTTTTTAGTGTATCTAAAGATTTTGACAAGTCTAAGAAAAGTTTTTTACAGAGAAATGAATTTCCTGTTAGAAATGATAACAAATTCAGGAATCAGAAACATGAGAGGAAAACCTCAAAACTTTTATGTTTCAGGTGTGGAAGTGATGGACACTTCGCGGATTGTAAGAATTGTCCAGCCTTAGGTAAAACATGTTCGAAATGCTATAAGAAAGGCCATTTTACAAGGTTTTGTAGGTCAGTATCGGGAAAGATGAATTGTATACATGAATGTTGTGAAGGTTATCAATTGGATGATGAAGAAACCTTTCAAGTTAATACTGTTATCAATGTTTGTGAGGATGGGAATTGTACAAAATTTCCATCTTGTATGATAACAATTGATGATGTGTGTCTGGAGATTTTTGTAGATTCATGTGCATGGTATACCATCATTTCTTTAAGTGTTTTTCGAGAAAAGTTTCCTAATAGAAAGTTATTTGACTCTGATGTTTCTCCTGGTGGCTACACAGGCCACAAGATTGACCTGATAGGTTATTTTATTGCTAATATACAATTTTCTGACCAACACACATCTGGAAAAATTTATGTGTCAAGATCTGGGTTATCACTCTTAAGTTGGCCACACCAGCACCAATTAGGGATGAAAATTGACCCCAGAGCTAATCCTCCGGTTTATGTTGTGCAACCTTTGAATGTATCAAGTGTTGCTGGGGATAGTTCACTGCTGGTAGAAAATTTACGCCAATCTTTTCCTAATGTTTTTAGTGGAAATTTGGGTCGTTATAAAGGGTTTGAACATGTCATCAAGTTGAATGAGAATGCCATTCCGGTTAGACATAGAGTAAGAAATGTTCCTCTATCTTATAGGGTCAAACTTAAAGAAATGCTAAATGATTTATGTAAAAAAAATATAATTGAACCGATAGAATCGTCACCTTGGGTTTCCCCTATTGTAATTTCAGTTAAATCCACTGGCGAGCTTAGGCTATGCATTGACCTTCGCAGTGTTAATGGTGCCATTTGGGTGGATTCGCACCCGTTACCCAACCTTCATGAAATGGTTTCAACCCTGTCTGGTGCACAAGTTTTCTCGTGTGTAGATCTAGCCAGTGCTTATCATCAGGTGGTACTAGCTGAGGAATCTAAGAACATAACTGCATTTATCACACCTGAGGGTTTATACAGATTTTGTCGCATGCCTTTTGGGTTAGCGAACGCAGCTTCAGTATTCCAGAGGCTCATGAAAGAAACCTTGGAGGGTCTAAGTGGCGCTGTAGCATTTCAAGATGACATTTTGGTGCATGGAAAGGATGACATAGAACATGACAATAATTTGAGGTGTGTGATCGCTGCCTTAGCAGAGAATGGTCTTACATTACGTCTTGACAAATGCAAATTTAAGCAAAAAGAAGTGGAATACCTAGGCCATACTATTAGTGGGATGGGAATCAAACCCAAGAAAAATCATGTCAAAAGTATCACGAATGCTCCCGTGCCCACATCAAAAGAACAACTAATGGCTTTTCTAGGTCTCATCGAATTTTATGCTAAATTTATTCCAAATTTTTCAGTTAAAGTTGACCCTTTCAGGTGTTTATTGAAGAAAAATGCTAAGTTCGTTTGGACTGATGAAATGACAGATGCTTTTCAGTCTTTGAAAATGTTTGTTGTGAATGCTCCGTGTCTCAAACCTTTTGTGGTTGGTGTGAAGTGTATTATAATGGTTGATGCAAGTTCTTCTGGTCTAGGTGGAGTACTTTTACAGAAGGATAGTGAGAGAGAATGGGTTGTTGCATATGCGTCGAGAGCCTTGAGAGAAGCTGAAAAAAATTACTCTGTCATAGAAAGAGAATTGCTGGCTTGTGTTTGGGGAGCTGAGCATTTTAGACCTTTCCTATGGGGTACGAGATTTTTGATAAAGACTGATCATAAGCCCTTAGTGTATCTCATGGCTCCAGGTGGTGGAAGAACTATGTCAGAGCGTCTTGCAAGATTAGCTTCAAGATTGCAATCTTTTCAGTGCAGTATTGAGTACGTTCAGGGTAAGGCGAATGTACATGCTGATTGCATGTCAAGATTGATCTCTGACACGAATTCTCCTGAAGTGATTAATGAAGATGAGTGTGAGGTTGCTTTCACTTTTCAGGATGTCAATTTGGTGTGTGGTGAACGGTTTGCCTTGCAGGAGGATGTTTGGATGGAAGAGATGAGTAAAGATTTGGAATTATGTAATGTTAAAAACTATCTTGTACATGGTTGGCCAGAACAGAGGAAATTATCTGGAAATATGATGGGTTTTTTTAAAGTTCAGGAAGAGCTTGCTGTGGAGAGTGATGTAATTCTTCGGGGTGACAAAATTATTCCTCCTTTTTCTATTAGGAACACTTTACTTGAGATTGCCCATGAGGGTCATTTGGGGATATCTTTCACCAGAAGACGTTTAAAGGAATCGTTCTGGTGGCCAGGGATTGACTCTTGTGTGGACCATTTTGTACGTTCTTGTTCTTTTTGTTCTAACAGTGACAAAACAGCGGTTGCTTTTCGTCCAGAGCCTTGTCCTATTGACTTACCTTCGGGTCCTTGGCGGAAATTGGGGATAGACATCATTGGCCCATTCAGTTGTTTGCCCAAACAGGAAGCTTTTGGTATTGTCCTTATTGACTATTATTCCAAATGGCCAGAGGTCAAGATGGTTAAAGAGGTTACTTCTCATCAGGTGATAGAATTTTTGGATGAGATTTTTTGCAGAGAGGGCATTCCTCAGGAAGTTGTAACTGACAATGGCCCGCAATTCGTGAGCAAGGAAATAGAACAGTTTTTTGTTAAATGTGGGATTATTCATAAAAGGATTGCAGTTTTCCATCCTGAAGCAAATGGCCAGGTTGAACGATTCAACCGTGTGATCAAAGAAGCCATTCAACTTTCTATCAAAGGTAAATTGAATTGGAGAGTGGCATTACAATCCATGTTGTTGGCTTACAGAACCTCACCTAACTCAGTAACATTGGTCACTCCTTTTGAGCTTTTAAGGGGACGGAAGCCTAGTACGAAGCTAGTTCCCTGGTGGTTAAAAAAGAACTTAGCTGGTTTTGAAAATTGTTTGAAAGTAGATTTTGATGCTGTTCAGCACAGGGTTCAGTTGTACAAGGATAAGATGAAACATAACATGATTAAGAGAATTGGTTCTACGTCCAGTCGTTCTATTAAGGTGGGTGATTTTGTTCGCATTAAATGGAAAGAGGGTGTGAGTAAAGGGTTTCCTGTTTGGTCAAGTCCAAAGAAGGTTATTGAAGTCTTTAGGAATGCGGTCAGGATTGATGGTGGTCCTGTTTGGAATTTGAGCAGAGTTTCTTTGTTTAATGGGACTAATCTATCGGAGGATGATTTTGACAGCAACGTTTTTCTGGATGTTGGGGAACAGAGAGATAATGGGGAACGTACACATACTGAAAGTAATTTGGACAATACTAGAGCTATACGTTCTCATCGTTTACCTGTTCGGTTTAATGATTTTGTGATGAACTAAGGATTTTTTTTTTTGTTTTTGTTGGTTTTTTTTTAAAGGGGGGAAGGTGTGTTGGGTATGTACATATGTTCATGTGAGCGGTCACGAGCTCTCAGGTGTTTAGTAGCTCGTGACAAGCTCGTGCATTGGGTTTGCTGTGTTGATTTGAATATGTAGAATGTGGGGAGTTAAGGATGGGGAACTGTTATCATTATTATTACTGACTTGGAATTGAAGACGTGAGGATCTGAATAAATGCTTGTCAGACTTCAACTACTATCCTGCGTGATTATTGACTTCCCTACACTGGACCCATCCCAGTCAGGGTTCCGCAGCAACCACAGCACCGAGACGGACCTCATTGCCGCAACCGACGACATCAGGATCCTGCTGGACAACGGTGAGACCGCGGCCCTCATCCTCCTGGACTCTCTGCCACCTTCAGCACTGTCTGCCACCACACACTACACACACGCCTCCACGACACAGGGATCCGAGACAAGGCCCTGGAAGGGACCACCTCCTTCCTCTCCAGCAGAACCCAGAGCGTCCGCCTCCCACCATTCTGATCCGAAGCCTCCAAGATCATCTGTGGCGTACCCGAGGGATCATCCTTCAGCCCGACACTGTTCAAAATCTACATGGCCCCGCTCGCACAAGTCGCCCGATAGCACGACCTAAACATAATCTCCAACACGACACTCAACTGATCCTCTCCCTCACCAAGGACCCCCTCACCGCCAAATCCAACCTCCAAGAAGGAATGAAGGCCGTCGTTGACTGGATGAAGATCAGCCGACTGAAGCTGGTCCTCATCCTCGGCTCCAACCCTTGAGCCTGGGATGACTACTCGTGGCCCACGGCACTGGGGGCAGCCCCGACACCCACCGATAATGCACGCAACCTGGGAGTCATCCTCAACACAACACTCTCCATGACCAAGCAAGTCAACGCAGTCTCGTCCTCCTGCTTCAACATCCTCCGCATGCTATGCAAAATCTACAGGTGGATCCCGACAGATACAAGAAGAACAGTCACCCAGGCCCTCGTCAGTAGCAGACTCGATTATGGAAACGCCCTCTACGCCGGAGCCCCAGGCGAGCTCATCAAACGACTGCAATGCATTCAAAACGCCTAGGCACACCTGATCCTCGACGTACCACGCCACAGCAACATCACCCCCAACCTGAGAAACCTGCACTGGCTCCCCGTCAACAAGAGGATTTCCTTCAAGCTCCTCATCCACGAACACAAGGCACAGACGACTTTTCTTCTACATTCCCAACCACCAGCTCTGCTCTGCTGACCTCGCCCTCGCCACAGTCCCTCGCATCTAAAGAACAACCACTGGTGGCTGATCCTTCTCCCACCTCACCGCCAAGACCTGGAACACCCTCCCACTGTGCCTACCACAGGGTAGTCAGACAAAATATCGAAATTAAAATATCGATATACAATAATATCGATGTTTTAATATCGATGGTATAGAATATCGATGTGCCATAATATCGACAGACAGAATATCGAGATTAAGGTATGTATGTTAGTAATATCGAAATTTTGTTGTTTAGTGTTATGTATTTTATTTTGTTGTTTATATGTTTGCTAAATATGTTTAGAGATGTATGTTTGAAAATTAGTAATTTTGTTAACATTTTGCGTTTTAGTATTAGAGCGGGTTGTGGGTTTATAGGGGAATAGGGTGGGAAGTAATTTAATAATAATTAATTAATTAATATATGTTTGTAAATATTTTTAATTAATAATTAATTGGTAATTAATTAATATTAATTAGTTAATTAATTAATATGTTTGTAAATATTTGTAAATAATAATTAATTGGTAATTAATTAATATTAATTAGTTAATTAATTAATATAAATTTGTACATATTTTTATTTAATAATTAATTGGTAATTAATTAATATTAATTAATTAATATAATTTTGTACATATTTTTAATTAATAATTAATTGGTAATTAATTATTATTAATTAGTTAATTACATTAATTAGATTAATCTTTTTAATATATATATATTTTTTTATTGTTAATTAATTATTTGGGAAAAATTAATATTAATTAGTAAATTAAATTAATTATAGCTAATGTGCTAATATATTTACTTTATTGTTATTGTTAATTAATGATGAATTGGTAATTAAATAATGTTAATTAATTTTGGGTAAAGGAGTATTTTTAGGGTTCAGGGTCAGTTTTCAGTTCTTGGGTAAAAGGGTATTTTTGGGGTTCAGGGTCAGTTTTCAGGTCTTGGGTAAAGGGGTATTTTTAGGGTTCAGGGTCAGTTTTCAGTTTTTGGGTAAAGGGGTATTTTTAGGGTTCAGGGTCAGTTTTCAGTTCTTGGGTAAAGGGGTATTTTTGGGGTTCAGGGTCAGTTTTCAGTGTTTGGGTAAAGGGGTATTTTTAGGGTTCAGGGTCAGTTTTCAGTTTTTGGGTAAAGGGGTATTTTTAGGGTTCAGGGTCAGTTTTCAGTTTTTGGGTAAAGGGGTATTTTTAGGGTTCAGGGTCAGTTTTGGGTTTTTGGGGTACAGGGGTATTTTTAGGGTTCAGGGTCAGTTTTGGGTTTTTGGGGTACAGGCGTAAAGGGTAAAAATAAAATAAATTTAAATTTAATTTAAATCAATTAAATGAAATTAAAAAAAATAAAATTACATTAAATTATTAAATTTTTAATTTATTTTAACTGTATATGTATTACTTTTAATTTTTTAATTATGTTTTAATGTTTTTATTAATATTTGTTAAATTATATGTATTTTAACATTATTTTTACATTATTATTAATACATTTAAAAAAACGATATTTTTAATTTCGATATTTTTGTACTACGATATTATTTTTTCGATATTTTTGTACTTACCTTTATGAAGATAGGATCCCGATATTATTGTCCTCGATATTTTTGTTGCGATATTTTTGTATTGCGATATTTTTGTGGTCGATATTATGTCATACATTCCTACCACAGACCCAAGACCTGCTGACTTTCAGGAGGCTACTTAAGACCTGGCTGTTCGACCAGTAGGGCCCCTCCCTTTTTTCCCCCAGCGCCTGAGAACCTCACGGGTAAGCAGTGCGCTCTACAAGTTCTTGATTGATTGATTGATTGATTGGTTGAGGAGTACTGGGGGGTTAGTGTGTGGAAACATGTTCCTGCTGTGGGCAGGGACTCATTTCTCACACTCAAGGTAGATGACCAAACAAAGTATGCCCCCATGAAAGCCATACTTGTTGCTAAATTTGGGATAAACCCTCAGAAGTACCATTAGTAGTACACGGAGAGCCACAAACTCTCAAAACTGTCATGGGTGGATTTCGTGGATTGTTCCAGCAAGGCACTTTATGGCTGGATGAGGGGCAGCAAAGTTAATGAATTTGTTGGGCTGCAAAACTTGATCTTGAGGTAGTGCATTCTCAATACTTGTCTTACAGAGCTGCACTAGCACCTAGTGGATAGTAAGCTTACTGACCCCAGTAGTTGCTAAGGAAGCAGACCTCTGATCAGCACCAGAGTGTCTAAGAAGGTACCTGGAAGTGACCCCAAAAAGGCTGGATCAGGCTCCCCTCAGCAGAGTGAGGTCAAGGGAGACATTGACAAGTCCCAAAGTAAGGTCGGGGGAAAAGGGTCTCCATGCCCTTTCTGAAAAACAGGGAAGAGGTACTGGTGGGCAATGACCCTGATCACCCCATTTTCAACCCCACAGCTGTGATTGTTCTCAGTTCACCACCCCTGGGTTAGCAAAGGCTAAGCATATGATTTCCAATTCCAAACAGGTATTTGCCATACACCCACCAAGTACATAATATATGTAGCAAAAAGATAGCAAGAATCACAATTATATTAGCAACATCAAACAAAATGAGATTAGATTGAAAAAACAAGATATATATTTGTATAATTCCTCTAAGTCTTTGTCCAAATATGCTAGTAGTTAATTATATGTCATCATGAAGCGTGTGATACAGAAATTCACCTTCTGGCCCAGCTATCTTTCTCAACACTGTGTGAAGGCTCAATGGTGCCATGGAGTGCCAATACAATAAGGCAAAAACCATATTAGACACAGTCAAAAGGGTGTAGAGAGATCTATAATCCAGTACTGGGGCTAGAAACAACAACGTTTGGCTTACCTTAGGTAATTCTGATACCTTAGTAGTCAGCACTTTTTGTAGGGATAATGCATTATATTTCAGAAGTCTCTTCGGTGAAATGCGGCAAGAGAGAATCAGTGCCACAGTTGAAATTGATGTTATCGAAAGTCCTGCAGCATTGCTAAAGTGATAACTACCGTTGTAAATAAGTGAGGCAGCGGGGAGATTCCGCAGGTGTCATAATTACAATGTCCGGTATGTTCTGATTGTTAGTTGGGTTGTTTCTATTGTTGTTTCGATTGTGAGTGATTTCTGATGTTTGCGTCCCTGACCTGTAAGAATGTTTCTGCTTTGTGAGCTACATGTTCTATTGATGTGGAGTTTATTTTGCATGACTCATAATAATGCTATTTGGATTGCTAGTTGTTATGATGCATGCAGGAATTAATTATGTTTTTATAATTATGTTTACTGGTTACTTTATGTATAAAATGTAGATTTGTTTTAAAGTTTTAATTATGAACTTTACCAAAAATGAGGGATGCACAAAAACGCAGGTTTATTAATGGGAATACCTACAATCCCATCTATAGCACAGAACTTGGAAATGGGAAAATTGCGATCAAGAAAAATGGCCTACAATAACCTTTCTTCCCCTAAATAGTAAAAACATCTGTGGATTTTTGGCTGAAACTCTCAACAAATTTGTCATGTTTCCAGACATCCCTTAACGTAAAGTTGAGATGCTGTAAAAGTATGAAAAGGGATAGTGCTTACACATGATGCATACTCTTCAGTGAAAATGCAGAGAAGAGCTACTTCTTGCACAGAGGCACAATGTCAATGGAGCATCTTAACTGAAAACTACACTATTTTAAAACGTGGGGGTATATTCACAAGAAGGTGTGATAACTACCGCAAGAGTAGAGTAACGCAACTTTCAACATCGCAGTCTATCGTGGGAAAATAACCCTGTGGCAACGTGGAATTCACAACGCAGCGGTAGCATGCAAAACCGCGGACAATGTCTGCGATACAACCACCTCAATGGAGTCCAAAACACAAACCACAACACCAAAAAACCTGCGATGGGCCAAAGCACGATGAGGAAATCAGCGATAAGCAGCGCCAGTCCTGCAACACACACCTGGCACTCGGAACAAAATCACAATAAAAGTAGAAAAAACACACAAACACAAACTGACCAACACACAAGCACCATGGAGGCAGCCGGAGCAGGCGCATAGGACGAGCGCAACCCCACAAGCACCCCAGACGACCTGCCCGGAAGCTCGGGGACTGGGAAGGGCAAGGACAAGAAGAAGAGAAAGACAAAGTTAAGTCCACAGACAAACAGGATCATAGTCACAGCGGTGATGGACGGCCATCAAAAACTGTTCATCACCTCCAACGTGTCATTGGGCACCAAAAATGGAATCTGGTGTGACATCATGGTCAACATGTATGCCGTCAGGGAGCACAAAAGGATAATGGACGAGGTCAAGAGGCGATGGAATGACATCAAGCGGAGGACCAAGGAGAAACTTTTCGCCAACCAGAAGGCAGCAATGCAGACTAAAGGTGGGGGCTCAGCGCCACAGTTCGAGCTGGATGACATGGAGGAGCTGGTGTCGACAGTCATCAGTGTGGAGACAGTGGCTGGAGTCGGGGGATCCTACACTGCTCGCCAGGACACAACACAACCGCAACAGGGTGAGTGACCACCAGGTACTGGGGGCACGGGTTGAGTTGACACAATGGCACACATGCACAATCAAGCACAGCACAGTGCACACCCACAATGTCTCTGGGTCCTTGCCCAGATCTACAGACTGTCACAATGTACAATGCCATGCTTTCAGATTGTCAACATGTACCATACGGCCACATACATGTGGACACATTGTAATACACCATCTAACCGTCACATCGCAGGGGCACCGTCAACACCTCCTGCAGAGCAGTCCCAGTCACTCTTCACTGATAACGAGGAGGACAACACCAACATCGACACCCAACCATCCAAGACATCAGTGACCTCATCCGCCACTCACCTCCAGGATCAGGGCAGGCCAGCTACATTGAGGAGACCCACCCCACTACCCAAACCACCCAGCAGGAGGCACCCACAGCCCCAGCACTCCCCTAAGACCCCCAGGAACAACGCATGGTCTTCCATCGCCGTGTGCTGGACTGCCAGAGGGAGACCGCAGAGCAGGTGCGGTTGTCTTTGGCAACATGGCAACCAAACTTGACCCCATCCTTGGGTCTGTAGCCCCGCTCCATGGGCTCCAACGAGCCCTGACTGACATCGCTGGAGCCATGACGTGGAGAGAAGAACACCTGTCAGCTCAGAGTGGCTCCAGCGATACCAGACGTGAGCTGGCACACATTCGGAGGCTCATGGCGGACAGGGTGCGAATGGAGGAGGAAATGATGGCGTGGCGATGTTAAATGCTGCTGCCCCCACACCATCCACATGTCCTCCCCCTGGTGTGTCCATGCCTCCCTGTGCAGCAGGCCTAACCGCTCCGGCACCTGATGCTACGGTTCCATACAGTGCCGCAGCCGGTACAGCAACACCCCCAGGTGGGACAGGGTGCACATCTGGGGACGAGGACGTGGATGGGATTGTGATCAGAAGGGCTCGGTGGACTCTGGCTGGCTCTCCACTGGCCTATTGGTGTGGTGTATTCGGCAATGCTCTGTGCCACACCAGCTGCGGAAATGCACTGGATGTGCAATAAACATCCAATGACGCACTGCTGTGTCATGACTTTTATCAGTCATGTATGTATGTGTGGATGAATGTAGGGACAGTGATTTCCCTTGCGTCATTGATGCTCATCCTGTGTGATGCCAGTCTTAGGGTGCTATATAGCGCTGTGTGCACGGGCGCCATGGACACCATAACAGGGACACACGCACCAGCCACTTTCCTGTCCGGATATGAACTGAACCACAGCCAGTGCCCCCGAAATATTTTTGCAAGCTGTGCGCTGTTCTGGTGTACGGCAAGTCAGACCATTCCGATCACACTCCCACGGGAGGCCTAATTGCTACCTGTCACAGACATACTCACTGTTGGTGTGCAGGTCACTGGTCTAGTTGTCAGCATGTCACAGCCACTCCCTGAGGGCAGGCTTGCATGCACATCACACCCATCTGGCACAGGCGTCACAGGCCATGTGACACTGCAAATATAAGGGGCCGGTGACGTCACATACCCCTCCGCCGGTGGTGAATGGATGACAGACCCGAGGCCTAAAGACTGGCATGGGCCAACCACCATGTGACGCTGACTGGGGTTGAACAGGGTTTGTGGCACATGCTGCATTGCGGATGGCACATGCACCCTGCCATGGGACGCTGACTGGGGTTGAACAGGGTTTGTGGCACATGCTGCATTGTGGCCGACACTGGCACCCTGCCATGGGACAGTGATTTAGGGTGTACTCAGTCATTGGCACCTTGAGCTGCTGAGCGGGTGTGCAGCCTGCTATGATGGCCCGTCCCGGCAGTCCGGGCTGCTCAGGATTTTTGTGCCTTGCTGGACTGCAGTGTAGGCCGAGCCAACGGGCTGCGCGGGCCTACCGCCATGTGGCCTCGTTTCCGAATAACAGAGTTAGTGGCACTAACTAGGCTGAGCAGCTGTGCAGGCTGCGTTGTTGCCGGGTGCCCTGGTATGTCCTATCCCATGGTGTACTCAAAGCCCCAGCCCAAAACGTGAGACCTGGTGGCCTGTGCAGCATGGATGCATGGTGTGGAGGGTGCCATGTCCGCGGGCCCTGGACTTGTGGCTTGCAGCGGCACGTGGTGGGATCTGCAGTCTACACGCCGATGGTGGAAGGTGAGCAGTGAGGCCCATGTGTGCATAGGCGGGCATGCTCTGATGGGCGGCATGAGGGGCTGGGATGCCTCTGCCTGGGTGTGCATGGGCGGGTGATGTTATCTTGTGCAGTTGTGTGTACTGTGTCAGTCATGTCTCTGGACCCTGTTTCAGATGTGTGACCTGGTGTACTGCCATTCGTACGGGCAAGTGGTTTGAAACACACTGGTGGCTGTAGGTGAGCAGTGTGGCCTGGGTGCACAGGGTAGGCTCTCTCTCTCGCTCTCTTCCTCTCCTCTACTCTCTCTCTCCCCCTCTCTTCTCTCTCTCTCCCCCTCTCTTCTCTCTCTCTCTCTGTCTCTCTCCCCCTCTCATCTCTCTCTCTCTGTCCTTTGATGTGCGCAGGACACACCTTCTCATCATGTTTTTAGCCTTGCAAGCTGTGACCTACGGATTGTGTTGAGGGGAGCCGCCATGTGTCTTCATCTGATTTCTGTGTTAATTTCAATAAAGTTTCTTTGTTTGCTTTGAAAAGTAACTGTGTGATGCTCATTTCTGTGGCAACACATGCCTGACACTATTTGTGATTGTGCAACATTCAGGCGGATTCTTTCGTACATGTTTCGGTGTGGCTGATGTCGCATGTCTTTGGTCGGGGTGTGCCGGGGAGGGGTGGTCCTGGGTGTGGTGTCGGTGGGTGTTGTGGCCCTCTTGCATGTTCAGTTGCTCTATGGCATCTGTTTGTCTTCAGGTGTTGCTGTGGGCTGTGCTCCCTTTTGTGGTGCAGGCTGTGGTCTGGCTTTACACCAGGTTAGGGCAGGTAGAAATATCCTGCTTCTAACTTGCCTTATCACGTGTTTTGTGTTCTTATTGCCAGTCTGACTGGTCGTTGTGAATGTTGAGGTGTGGTGTTGTCACTGGTTTTGTCACGGGAACACCTACATTGCATCACGTTAGCGATAGTTGCGGGGATCCTCTGTGGCGATGTTTTTAGCGACTGCTATCACGGGAAAACTGGTGCTGTGGGCTGTTAGCACATAACATAACATAGCTCCTTGTGAATAAAGTTCAAAAAAGAGAGATTTTATTTGTAAAATCATATGGTCTTCACCATATAATACCAAAGTAGCCTGAGGTGGTCATTTAAAATTTGGCCAATGCAGGGCAGCCACCATAAATTGGCAGATGCCCCATACGCCAACTTTGCAGTTTCCCCACCCCATTCAAAAGTGCAACCCTCTTCCCGGGGAGCAGAGACAAGAGCCACGACTGACATGATGGCCTTGTGGGCCACCAGCATAAGTATAAATGACATCCTGAGTGAACTCGAAGGTGGACAGATGTGAACCTGTTTTAAAGTGCCTTGGTCAATTCAAAACACATTTTTTAGGAAAGGCTGCACTGAATACATTTATTCATTTTCTGACTTTCCAAGAGGTTCAGGTCAACAGTTTAATAAATCCTTATAAATCTTTAGTGCATGACTTCACTGGCAGAACGTGGGTGGAGGAGTGTGAGATGAAGCATACGCGGGGAGTGACTACGTCCAAGAACAAGCAAGGGGAAGATACAGGGCTGCAGAATAACGTTTAGGCATGTTACCAGATGAGGAACAGCACTTGAAACAACTCTGACCACAGAACAGCCCGTAAACCGACTAGGATCACAGTGGTAAATTGAGATCAGGTTTATGCAGTGAGAGTGTTTACTTGCCAATTTCTTTCTGATGAAATTTTCGATAAAGTATGCTACATTTCACTTTTTTGTAAGGGAGAGAGGTGGATGAAGAAAACTCAATTACAAGACAGGGAATACACATGTAAGGTACATTCATGTGTAGTCAGATGAATGTTAAAGCCGCTCATTCTGATTACAAATTCGAAAGTCGGCATGAAGAAACTTTTATGTTTCTACTTGGGAAATATGCAAGGCTGTCAATCCATAAAGAATGCTTTCTCTTCTTTCTTCGGCCGGGGACTAGTCGATATCTGCTTATAAACATGTCCGCAATTCTAATTGCGCTAATACGGGGCACATCAGCACCACCTGGGGTATGACATAATATCGAAAACAAAAATATCGCAATACACAAATATCGAGAAACAAAATATCGTCAATACATATTTTGGGCAAGAATATCATCAAAAAATAGCCACGTATGTTGGATTCACTATGTATAGAATCATACTGAATTCAGTTCAAATATATACCTAAAAACAAAAAGAAACAAAAGAATAAACCCAAAGCATCTAAATATTGAATAAAAAATTACCAATTATTTAATTTAATAAATTATTTTTCTAAAAAATAGAATACATATTGCTGCTCAACACTAAGCAATGGTGGGGAAAGTGTTAGACTTTGCAGGGGCTAGATTTACTATTTCCACTTCCCACTTTAAACCTGCATTAAGTATGCATAGGTAGAGTAAGATGTGAATTTCTGGGCACCCAATAACAATTACGCTTTTCAAACACTAGTATAGAGGTATATGTATATGGGTGGGTGTTAAAAATTGGCTTTCTGGTTGGCAGAGGTAGGCACTGTGTCCAAGCAGGAAACAATCCTAGGCCCTTATTATGACTAGTCGTGGTGGTGGTCCAACAACCGCCGCTCCGCGGAACCACCTACAGTATTACAACTGGGACGGTCAGACCTCCACCAGACATCTGACAATGCTGGGATCAAGGATCCTGCTGGGCCGGTAGCCTTTCCCTGGGAAAAACATGCTAGCAGTGCCGCTTGAATCAATGCCAAGCATATTTTCAGTTGTCTCACCATCACTCTTTTCAGGGCTACCACCATGAAAAAGGTGGCAGAGAGGCAACAATGAGGGCCCTAACAGGGCCTCCTGCCGCTCCATAGCCTGGGGGTGTAATCAGTGGGACACATTTTGTGCCCTCCTGTGTTTATGGACCCCATTTCTTGCATGGTGTGGCATGCACTATATGGTGCATGCTGCACATGTAGGAACTTGCAGACCGCGCCGGCACTGCTGCAGTCTGCATGTAAGGCTCTCCAATGAGCGTTACAGACCCTGGCTATTGCAGCGCCGCCTTACCACTGCACACCATGGATTACAATCGTAATGTGGGCACATTTTTGACAGTCCTCCTACCGGGCGCATGAGTGACGGCCTGCAAGAAGACCGCTAAAGTCATAATAGGGCCCCTAGTCAGAGTAGGTCAGATACATACCCTTAATTCACTTGTGCTCACCCTCTGATAGCTTGGCACAAAGCACTCAGGCTTACCTAAAAGGCAATGTGAGTATTTGTGCAACACTTAATACAGTAAAACAGATAAAATGGCAACAAAAAATTAATTCACACCAAGTTAGAAAAATAGAGCTTCATTTAATCAACCAAACAAGACCAAAACGACAAAAATTCAATAAGTATGAATTTATAAAGAATATCTTGAACTAAAGTGCTTAAAAGTGTAAAGCGCCAACAGAAGCTATTTGGTTACACTGGACTGGGTCAAAACTGAAAAGTCAGGCTGTCCATACTGAAGCATGGGGCAAATACAAGAGCCATGCTGGGCTGGCTGTAAATTGTGCCTTTATGGAGGATGTGTCAACCTTGAGCAGCAAGCTTCGAGAAGCGGTCGGATTTGTAGGATTGTAGGCTATGCATTAATTCTGAGTCATGCAATGGGGAGATGCATCATCGTCGATTTCCTGGCAATGAAGGCAGTGCATCATCTTTGAGCAGGTCTGTTGGGGCTATGGAGTCCTCAAATCTACTGTGTGTCAGCATCGGAGAGAATGCGTCAGTTCCGACAAGTGCAAAGTTGTCTCTGCATGTATTTTTGCAGAAGACAGCCAAGAAACCCACTTCCAAGTTCCCAGGACTGGATTGGCACCACTTGGCAGGGCACGACTCACAGTTGGCAGAGTCCACAGATTGCAGCAGGGTTGAATGATGTCTTTGATGTCCCTAAGACTTCACAACAGGAGGAAAAACAGCAAGCCCTAAGATTCACTTGGTTTTGGGGATGTAGATAGGCAGGTCCAGTTTTTCTCACTACCTGGAAAGGAAGGCAGCAGACAGCAGGGCCTGCAGAACAGAGCAGGAGCCCAGCAGAGTGAAAGGCAAACACGTCCTATGTAGGTAAGAGCGTTTGGGACAGTTGGGGAGGGGATTTCAACAGATGATGATAAGAGGAAAATAACTATGTATTTAATTTTCCCTCATCTGTCGAAATCATCCCCCACCCAGCACCACCGCTCCATCGCTCTTACCTGCACAGCAGTACTTCTTTTTGGCAAAGTGTCCTTAAGTACAGATATGTACTAAGTTAACTGTGTTGGGGGTCAAGTACACATGCCCAGTTGTGCCTTTGAAGTGGTTGAGACTTCAATCAGAGGCCTTTGAAGTGTACAAGGTCCCTGCCCTTCCTGCTCTGGCTCCAGACTCGCTACAGGAGTTTTGCAGCTATTTATGTGGGGACAGGCACAGCCCTATTCAGGTGCAGGTGTCAGCTCCTCTCTCCCATCCTGCCCAGGTTGACCAATCAGGATATTAATGGCCCATCAGTATGTGAATGGCCCATTATTCACACCTCAGCTCCCTTTGTGTATGTCTGTCTAGAGTGAATGCATAAAACCCAGCTGTCACCCATTCCAGATGTGTATTCAGAGGCAGGTAGAGGCACAGAATGGTTAAAGTACTTTCTAAAAGTGGTATTTTCAGACTTACAATATAATCCAACTTTACCATCAGTTGTGATTTTGAACTGTGAGTCCAAAGACACCAAACTCCAAATATCTGATGTCACCTAATTGGAAATTACAGTTAAAAGTACATGTCCAACTTTTTAACTACATTACACCCTGCCATGGGGCTGTCCAGGGTCTACCTTAGGGGTGACTTATATGTATGAAAAGGGAAGGTTTGGGCCTGGCAAGACAATTAACTTGCCAGGTCAATATGTCAGTTTAAAACTGCACACAGAGGTTCTTCAGTGGAAGGCCAGAGACATGTGTAAAGGGCTACTCAAGAGGGTGGCCCAATCAGTGCTTAAAGCCCACTATTAGTATTTAATTTACAGGCCCTGAGCATATATAGTGCACTTTACTAGGGAAGTTAACTATGACAATTGTGGATACACCAATGTTACCACGTTCTAGGGAGAGAGCACATGCACTTTTGCACTGGTTAGCAGTGGTAAGGTGCCCAGAGTTCAAAAGCCAACAAAAATTAGACCAGCCAATTGGAAGGAGGAAGGCAAAAGGTTTGGGGTGACCCTGCAGGAAGGGCAATTTCCACCAGTGGACAACAAGCAAGCAGAATATATGTTTTAATGATAAATAGCTTGTATTACAATAGGATCTCTTGAATATAGAACTCAGTACTCAGAGCACCAGTGATCGGTGCTGTCTTACCAGGAGGGTCTTTAGTGATTGGGGTTGTCTTACCTGGAGGGTATTTGGTTTAACTAAGATAAATAAGAGTACTGGTAGAGTTCCGGGTGGAGGACACTGAAAGAGGGGACGCAAGCAAATGTATTATTTTCATTAAGTATATTTAAGTAATTCATTCTAAGATTTTAATATATTTCACATTTTATTGGATACATTTTGTAAACTCTGGCCTTCTTATGAGCTATGCAAAATTGTGGTGCCTAACATAATTATTTACAAAATTTGTATTTATGTGCACCTGCAGAGTAAGGCAGCTGTAGTTACTAAGTCGACTTGACTGGCATACTCATTAATATGTGTAATTATAATATTTTACAACCTTAAACCTGCCAAAACTGTAAGGTTTGTGCCTTTATATTGGAGGGATTTGTCAGGGTTATTTTTACAGTCTAGAGTTAATGGGTGTTAATATCAAGAAGTTCCACCATATAGCATTTTGTTAGTTGGGATGCTCTGAATTTTTCCGTGTCTATATTCTATGGAATGCTAAGAGTTAACTAACAAGGCTCGCCTAGACAGTGTCACGCAGAAAGTTGACAAGCACGAAACTCTTTTGGACACGCTAGAAACAAGCGTATCAGATGCACATGACCGTCAGACTAGAAGCTAGGTCTCGCAAGAATAATATCCGCGTGATCGGAATCCCAGAATGCACGCACATCACTAGCATGGAAAAATATGTTGAGCAGATGCTGAAGGAACTCTTTGGAAGTAACCTCTCTGACATGTTTCTAGTGGAACATGCCGACCGTACACTGGTCCCAAGACCACCACCAGACGCACCAACATGCACCAACATGCCCAATACGGGCCTGCCTCCTCAACTACTGGGATAGGGACTCAGTGCTACGACTCGCCAGGGAGAAAGGAGGGATCCAATATCAAGGAAATACAATAACCATATACCTGGACTTCACACAACAAGTACAGGCAGCGCGTCGTGAGTTCCTGCAGGTCAAAAAATTGCCCCAACAAGCTGATACAAAATACGCGCTGCTTTACCCAGCCAAACTACGTGCACAAACTGCGGGGAAACCTATTGTCTTCACTGATGCAAATGCCGTGAACAAGTTCACCAAACAGGAATTAAAAGCATGAAAAGCAGAGACTCTGGAAAGAGCAGAATCACCCACCGGAAGGTTGAGCGATAATGACTGATAGCACAGACGCGAAGGCACTACTGTATAATCTGCCTCAATGATGGTTACTATCACCAATATGGATATCATCCCTCGGGCTCATCTCTCACTCAGATAAGTGACACAGGACATTTAAAGCAGTGAATTGGAAAGGAAATCGATAAGACAGGACCACTGCAACATGGATGGCACCCTATTCAGTGCTCAGCCACCCTGTTACACCAGGTAGATACTTGGCAGGCGAAGCACCCCACAGCGCGCGAGGGAACATGCATTATTCAGCAAGACAGCGCGTGGTCCATATTTGATTTCTGGTAACCTCCAGAGATGTGCACACTTGGATGACTGAGATATCACACTACTCGTGCACCTTCTCCAACCACACACCGGTAATGCTCCAATTTCTTATCCTGAAACAATATATCCAGCCTTTCAGGTGGCGCCTCCCTCCCCATGCACTGCTGGACTTGGTGTTCAGAGAAGGGGTCCTAGACAAGATCATAGAATATTATGAACTTAACATGGGCACTGTTGAGTCAATGAGCACTCTATGGGAGGCGTTTAAGGTTGTGATGCGCGGGACTTGTATAGCCCTTCAATCAAGAGTGCTGAGAGACATAAGACGCTAACTAAATAAAATAGAAGGGGAGATAAAGGAATTAGAATGACAATACTTTCACGTACCTGCTTCTGGGCTGCTCGCACAAATCCAAGTTAAACTAACAGCTTTTCAAGAAGAAGCCGAACAGGAAACTCAATTCCTGCACAAATATACACAGGGTAGACGGTATGGGGAGGGAGACAGACCGAGAAAAACACTGGTGAACCTCTTGAGAACCCCAAGAAATGCCTCCTTTATAATTCAAATTGTGACTCCTACCGACCACTATCCTTAATTAATCTAGATGCAAAAATATTTGCCAAGCTATTGGCCAACAGGCTACAGCCACTATTGCCAATGATAATTAGGCTGGACCAATCTGGATTCATGCCTGGGAGGTCCACCCCCATAATCTACGAACACTGTTTGCACTGTTGCACTACTTGGCCCTCATGTATCTGCCATAGCTGCGCTGCAGGATGCTACAAAAGCATTCGATTTGTTGGAATGGAATTTCCTCTTTACCTTGCTGACTCGCCTGGGGCTGAGCCCGATATTCATACAACAAATAAAGCTATTATACACTTTTCCACTGCTAGAGTCCGAGTAAATGGGCTAATCTCCGAACCTATAACAATCACGCGCAGTACGAGGCAAGGCTGCCCGCTATCGCCTCTATTATTTGCTATAGCAATGGAGCCTCTAGCGGCCGGACTCAGGCAACATCACACCAACCGTGGCATTGGCTTTACCACAAGGGGACTGATCATGTCCATGTATGCGGACAATATCACCCTCTGCCACAGTGACCCGGCGGACAATTTTGAACCAGTGACTAGGGAATTGGTGTGATATGGCGGCCTTTCAGGTAGTCAAATAAACTGGGGAAAATCCACTATTCGCCCCCTAACCACAGGAACACACACCTTAAGCACTGAATACCCTATATCCTGGGCAGATGGCCTGATTGGATATCTAGGGATCTGGATCAGCAGTAATGTGCAAGAAATATGGGCTGCAAATTATGGTAGACTGATAGACTGGTTAGAAGATAAGATAAAGAGGTGGAAGCACCTACCGATATCCCTGGCGGGCCACCTAGCCATCACAAATATGATAATCCTGCCAAAACTGCTATACCTATTTGTTAACATCCCCTTACCATTACCCTCACAATTATGTAACTGAGCAACCATGTGAACTGGCCAGAATAATTGAAAAATCCTATGAAGAACTAGGTAGAGATAGTTTGGGTGGCAAACCAGTCAAGCCCCAAATAACAGAAAGTCCTGAAAATGTATTAATTAAAAACCCTCTCACTACACCCAAAAAGAAGTTGGAGAATACTAAACAAACTTCTAAAGAGAAGCATTCTCAGTCCCGAGGAAGGTCTCCTCAAAAGGAGCCCTCTGAAAAGAGGTATGAGCTCAGGAATAGGGATAATTTGAAAAAACCTGATAGATATCAAGATACTGATACACGTTCCTCTCGTACCTTTCAGACTTCCTCACAGAAATCCGAAAGAAGAGGACAGTCAGAACACAAGGAAGAACGCGTGAAGTCCAAAGACGATCAACACGTTCCAAAAAAGAAGAAAACTTAATTCACCAAAAAGAAAGTAGCAGGTCTAAAAATCAGACATGCAGAGGATCTTGAGGACACAACTCAAGAATGGGGAGTGGGCCCAGACAAATCTTGACAGCGCAGCAGAAGTCACCATAGCTCACAAGATCTTGATGGATCATCTGGAGACAGTGGAATTAAATGAGTACATCCAAGTTGAACCTGTCGATACCAGGGTTAGTGTACCCCATACGTTATTTGAAGTAATGCTCCAGATGGAGGGGGACATAACTAGGAAAATAAGAGCTCTCTTTTCAGAGAAGCTCTCTAAGGGTTATGACATTCTTCTAGTTGAAAAAGACTGGCCACCAAAATTTGTCAGGGAATTCCCACATGGCGAATACATCATTATGCCAGTCTTCTCCAATCATATTCCAATTCACTTAAAATACACCCATGCCAGATAATAGGCTGTAGCCCAGGCTCCAACATTATATCAAAATCATGTAGGATGGGATGAGGATTACCCTCACCATAAAGTCCAGTTGAAAAACACAACCAACTGCACAGAGGCAGTACCCAGTAAATCAAGAAGCTAAAACACAGGACAGGGAGATATTAGATCAACTTGAATATCAAGGGGCGATTGAAACATGCACCTAGTCAATGAACAATCCTTTGTTTCATAGCTCCAAACCAGACAATACATATCGTCTAGTTTTGAACTACAGACATTTAAACTCTTGTTGCAAAACCTTTGCAGTACATAATGCACACAGTGCAGAACTAATGAATAACATTGTGCGTAAAAAATATAAAACCAAATTAGATATTTCTAACGGTTTCTTCTGTCAAAACATTGCACCTCAAAGCAGGTACTTGACCGCTTTCTTAATTATGGGGATACAACATCACTTCTGTCGTCTCCCCCAGGGATTCAAGAATAGTCCGGGGTTATTTTCAGCTAGAATAACAGAGTTACTACAAACGTATGATGATGAGGCATTATCTTATGATGACATCTATCTAACAGACGATGACTTGGACAGGCACTTGAACAGAGTGAATACCATTATACTTGGATTTGCCTCTGAAGGGCATAAATTCAACTTTAAGAAATCAAGAATTGCCCACCTCAACATCCTTTTTCTAGGATACGAGTTATCAAGTGAAGACAAAAGCCTGGCAGCCAAGTTTTTAGAAAAATGTGCGCTGCTTCAACCTCCAAAAACGCTGAAAAACTTACAGTCAATTCTTGGATTCCTAAATTTCTGAAGAACTTACATTCTAAATAACGCAGAAAGGGGTAAACCTCTCTACGAATTAATCAAACCTGATTTCAAAACTACTAATTGGACTCAAAAACACACAGAAATTTTGCGATCAGTTCAAACAGACATGTTAGCAACAACACATTTACAGACACGCGTAAACATACGCAACTTTGTAATCAGAATCATCCCAGGAAGATGCAGATTTATGTACTTAACCTTTAATGAAGGTGAAAAAGTACCAATCAATTGCTTAAAAATGGCACTTGTACAGACAAGCTGAAATTAAATAAACTTCAACAGAAAAAATTCTGACAGCAGTTCAAACTGCAGTAGCAAAAGAGAGAGCCCTCACACAGGGAAAACGCATAATGGTTGTTACTCCTGTACCTGCCTTAGAGGCAGTGACAAAAGCAAGCATTCCGAATGCAAAGGCTTTATATCCAAGATGGATACAATGTGTTAACTTTCTTGCTGCAACAGACGTTGAATAAGTTTTTGACCCCCACTTAAAAACACAAGAATTTCTACAATACGAACAAGAATGTCCTCTGTCCACTGAGATAATGCCTCTAGAACAGTACGAATGTATAATTTATACAGACGGATCAGCACAGCCCGCAATTGGGGGTAAGCAAGCTTATAGTGCTGCGTGTGAAATTTTTAAAGGTCGCTGGCGTGATTGTAAATTCCGACCTATGGTCACAAAAACGCAATCTCCCGGAGATTGTACAGCTCAGCGAGCTGAACTACAAGCATTCAAGATGGCGCTTGAAAATACTGATCGTGAATTCCCCACACTCATAGTGTGTGATACTTATTACTGCATTCAATCTTATAATGAATACTTGCAGAATTGGATTCAAAACGGTTTCAAAGACGCAAAAGGTGGCACAATCAAGCATAAGTTGCTTTGGGAACAAGTAGTTCAATTACAGAAAGAACTACAAAAGAATCACGTGATCCATGCACTGAGTCATCAGCGTGATGGTGTTCACGTTGAAGGGAATTCATTGACTGATGAAGACGCGAAGGCAGCTATGCAAACGACTTCAGTAGCTGCAATCACTCTTTCTAAAACAAAAATAGACAGTGAAATAATGCAGGCTGTCGCCGCTTCCAACAAAGACAGCAGTAAAACGTTACCAAAAGGCTTTCTACTCAAATACTCGTATATAACTGGTGCAAATAGTGTTCCATTTGCTCGAATCCCTGGAGTGGGGGATAGAGTAATTTCAAACATGGAACATAGATTAGGACTAATCTTAGCAGCACATGAAGGGCTCACCTCTGCACACGCAGGTGTTTCCGACACAGTGTTGTTAATGAAACAAAGATATTGGTGGCCGCGCATGAGGAAACAGACCAGAAACTATGTTTCTGAGTGTGAAATCTGCCAAAAGATGACGGTTTCAACAGTGAAATGCCCGGCAAAGACACCCCTTTTAATTTCAGATAAACCATTAGCGTGCATTTACCTGGACTACTGTGGTCCCTTATGGAGGGATGGTAACTACAAATATATCATGGTTGCAGTGGATTCATGCTCAAGATTCATTTGGATGTGGCCTCAGCACTCTGCTGACGCCCAAACTGTTATAAAGATTTGCGAGTCTTTATCGGCACATTCGCAGTCGGCACACTACATTCTGAACAGGGTCCTGCGTTTAGCTCCAAAGCTTACAAGGAGGCCATGGCCGATCTGGGCGTTGCATTGCGGTATTCTAGTTCATTCCATCCTGAGGGAAATTCTGTAGTGGAGAGAAAAAAACGGGACATAAAGCAATCTATACCAGCTAGGGTATTAGGCTCGGGTGACGGGTGGGTCAAACATCTAATACGTGTCCAACGTAGTCTAAATAATGTGCCAAGAAATTCTCTGGGTGGAATCACTCCATATTAAATGCTTTTTGGTACTAGAATGATTGTCCAGGACCTTGATTGTCACACTTCAGAGGTGGAACAAAAACGTTTTGATATCAAAGACCGTTTGGTTGTTTTGCAGGACCTAAATGAAACAAGGAGAAGGCAAAGCAACACATTACAGAAGCCAAGGACCACTGAAGGGGAACCACCCATCCCAGCAAGGCCTGTCTGGATTCCAAAGATTGGGGATCTAGTCAGAGAAAAGATCCCGAATAGGAAGGAATTTGGGCCTTCTGACAGACAACCAGTACCTGTGCTAGCAATCCACGGATCAAGAACAGTGTTACTGGCGCCCCTTGCTGGATGAAAGGAGAACAAGTGTGTATCCATCGACCTGGTAAAACCACATCATGTGGCCAATAATAAGCAGTAGGCCAAGTGGACTCCAAAGATGTAGCAGACGATCAAATCTTGCTACTATCGAAGAGGTTCAAACTGAGAGACTCATTACCTTTGAGGAAATCTGCAGTAGGAAAAGAAGGACTAAGCAATAAAGCTGTGGAACTTGTGCCTCTTCAGACCCAAATAACAGTTCATCAAAAAAACTCCTGTCTACAATGATATAGCATCTGACTATACTAATATGACAAGGGGTGCAGTAGCTCCAGTGATTTCAAGTAATCCTGATGCAATGCCTACCATTGACAGAACTGCCTCTGCCTATTTCATTAACTTTGATACGTTTTCCGCAGATCCCAGTGAGCCTGAAATGACGCCAGCAAAAAGAACTTTAAAAAAACAAGTAACAGAACTTTTTCATCAACTTGGAAAAACTAACCTGGTTTCACCATGGGTTGAACTTTGGATTGTGCTAGGCGTACTTTTTCTCCTACTTTGGCTAATTCTTGTATTAAGTTTGGGAATGCTGATAAATGGAAGATATAGTAGAATGGACACAGCAAGTAAAAACATCAACTTACTCCTCAAGCCACACAAATCATCTCATCATGAACAAAGAGACTTTACATCAGTGACTATCACAGCCGTTCCTATATCTGGTGGTATAGCATGGGACATAACTGATTATGACATCTTTGGTCCTGCAGAGCTGTAAGATTCCACATCAATTCAAGGTTTCCTTGAGTGACTTTGTTTCACCCAGCACATTTTCTGATAATTGGGACTTTGAGACTGTTAATATTATGATGTCAGACGTAGAGAAGTCTGCAAAATTTACAAAACATGAATACTTAGAAGGTTCATCCGATTATGAACAAATGTACTATTATAATCACTATGGTCATCATTATTTGCACAAATCTGCAAACCCTAGAAATGTTTATACTTTTAATCAATGGGAACACTGTCCAACACCACCAAAGGGTAGCTCAAAAACATTTAATGAAAAATGTCCATACTTCTCAGGTTTTCATGTCTCAAATCCGGAAACATTTTACTTTAAAAATGTTAATAAGACACGAATGAAAAGTATGTTGACTAATACTAAGCAAATTTATTCTGCAGCCTTTTATGCCCAGCTGTCCTCATTAGGTTTTGACTTTTGGAGTGACAACATTGAAACAAAAACTGTCTGGGGCACAAAAGACTGGGAAGTGCAGGGAATAGAAGCTTTATTTTGAACCTGCCTTATCCCTGAAGAAATAATGTTTTTGAACGACACTGTGCAACAGACATCCTGTCTTGGTTCAGAAGGAGGGGTCGACGTAAAATCAATTTTACTTAAAAACAGAACTGATTCCGATTGGAAGAAATGGTTAATCTGGCCCACGGACACAAACAACCGTCAAGATAGATTCCTGAATAAGACACAAGGGTTTACATTCACTAGGCCAGATCCAAGATATGTCCAAAGACAACATCCAGGGATAGTAACAACATACCGTGTAGGACAACTGTGTCTTGACTGGCTACAAAAATCCTCACTAACAGAGGCAAACCAACAATTATCTTTACTTAACCCGTTTACTGCGCCCGCGATTTTGCGGAAGTACTACTGCAAAACGGGCGGGGTCGCGTTGGACATTGGGGAGGTAGTATGGAAGGGGTTAAAGACGGCGTTGAATTAAGGAACTTCTTATAAGGTCCTGCGAAACGGCGTCATAAAGGTTTTATATATGATGGTATATATGCAATTTATAATAAAGCTTGGAAAGCGACACAAGCAGAGACTGCAGAACGAATACCAGAAATCGATCGTATTAATTTAGAGAAAGCTCTCTCTGTATTTGACAATGGGCTAATGACTCTGTCATCCAGAATGTATTCTATGGACAGCATAGTATCCTCTGCCATAGACATAATGGAACAGGTCTTGCTCATGCTACAGCATGGACAGTCACAATTGTGTTCTATAATGCTTTTAGGCTGGACGTTACAAAATCTTCGTTCTGGATATGTGCCATGGCGTCTAATCAACACCATGTCATTGTTTCATGTATTCAACCTTACAGATAAACAAATCACTCTGGCACAAAGAGGAGCAGACCATACGGTGCTGAGCATTGAGAAACTGGAAAGATTACCATTAACCGTTTCCGAAAAACCTGCCACAGAATGGCTTATACATGGAACAATCACTCTGCCTGTCACAATTTTCCATTTTCAATATTGTTTGAAACATATACCAGCTGGCGTGTATGAAAGGTTGGGTAAAGAATACATTAGGTCAATCTGGGAATTATCACATACACACAGATGTTGGAGTAGGGGAAAATAAGTATTTCTTAGTTGTACAAACTGCAAAAGCGCACTGAGCGGTACACTTTTATGTCAGGGTATTAATTTACATGGACCTGCGATGGTTCTTCGACCAACTTATCCTGCCACCTACAAGGTTCTCCAGCTGCAGTGATAGATCCAATTTTTAGGCAGCCTACTAACGGAAGCTATATTATGTTGAATGATCACAGCTGCTGTGGCATGTTGCCAGAAATAGCCTATCTCGTAACTGTGTCAGCCAGGGTCACTTGTGGTATGCAAGTATTGTTTCCTAAAACTAAGACAGACGGGGAGTCGCCGCTATGGCCTTCACTGAACATCTCTTCTATACGGATTGATACTTTAAGCAGAATGAAAGCCATTCTTTTACAAAAAACGGTGCCACTGACCTCGTCCAAAGAGACGTATGAACTACAAGTTTGCAAGGTCCTCTGCAAAGATACATGCCCTTTTATCGACAAACTTCCCTGTACATTTTGTAGAAATGTTAGGTCGTATTTTAAACATGTCTGATATCAGCGGTATTGGACATGTATTTAAGACAGTTTTTTCAGGACTGTTAGCACTTTTTGAAGCAGTCCTCGGCATATTTCCAAACTTCATGCACTCTGTGTTCGGCGGCCTGCCTCTCATTTTAGGACTTGTTGCAGGAATACTATTCTTGTTCCTTCTGCTCCGATATGGCAAGTCCGGTCACTAGCGACACCCAGATTGCCATAGAGAACACTCTTCTGGAACTGAAGTGTCGTGAGTGCATGATACAGATTCTGGGCTTGGCTCGTTTGAGAGATCTGAATACCACGTGGTTCCTATCATTCCGACCAATCTGGCAAGATTGCATCTTACCTGTTCTACGATGCCTGCTATGTGGAGAAGAATGCGTGTTGGACATCTGTCTAACACTCCCATCAGTCCTGCCAACGGTTCTTGATACTTTGCTTGGATCGGTAACGGCCCATGCATTGTGTTGTCTCCAGCGGCTGCCAATCCTGATGACGGCATTCATTGAGGTCTCACAGACGCAATCTGCTTACGGTGAGATACGTGGATCGACAGGCACATAGACACATTCTTTACCAGCTTAGAAGATTTGATGTTTTCTCCAAACAATGAAACTGACTTTTGAAATTAGCACACAGCGTTCTATGGGACTTTGTATTCGACCTTCACTTCTTAAATCAAAACTTCTAACTTAAGAACTCTATATTTCTACGATTTTACTTTTTCCAAAATTGAATTTTTTTTGGCACGAAGTAATCTGCTTAAAGTAGAACTATTCCTAGAGAACAAAAATCCTTTGAATACTTCCAAGAGACAATATTTGACCTTGTCCACAACCAAAACAATTTATATATTCTTTCATGGAATGGTCTTGATTTTTTTCTTCTGTATTTAAGAGCCATTTCATAAATGTACTTTCATGATTCATTCAGATAGCATTTTCAATATTATACTGTACGCTTTAAATGAAAACATTGCTGTTAAAATGCATGCAGCACAAATGCTAATTTTTCATGTACAACCATTTCGAATGCATTTTATGTATTTTTGGGTGGGGGTTTAAATGCTTAGAATTTAGTAATGTCGAACATAATAAAGTAAAGTGGGTGTTGTATGGCGTTTTAGGATCCGAGCGAAATTTCCAGATTCATGCCCTTATATAGGCACAATTCACATTGCCCTAATATAGGCATATAAATCATACCCATATTTAGACATAGCCCATGCAGTCCAAATACAGGCATGGCTACTTCCACCCGTACCAGAAAGCCACAATGATTTCTCAGAAAATCGGTTTAACGAGTCAGAGACATCCCCTTGATTTGTTCAAGAACTCCTGGAGTTTTCAAAGAACTACCATTCCCTTGGGGTTCTTTAATGACGCTATTATGCCTGACTTTACGTCAAACTAGGCACCTTCAAGGTATAATTATGCCTTCACTTGCTCTAGCAAACACACGGTGGTTCAGAGCAGCTCGACTATCTACTTGCCCGACGCAGCTCGCAACAGCAAGTCCTGAAGGAAGCCGACCCTCCAGCTGACGCACTGCTCGAGAAGCTGTCCTTTCTCTCGCTGAGAATCCAGCTCCAGTGTTTCCAAGCTCCCCTCGCGGGGTGTTGGGAAATCGAGTCCCGAGACAGAATTAGAAGACCTCCTTCATTCTAAATTAAGGTATGGAGCTGATTAAACCCTAAAGAGAAATCTTGGATGGATTCTTGGCAAAGAATCTAAACCTATGCTACACCACACTTACTTCGTCCCTCGTGCTAGACTTAGGTTAGGTAGATTGGGGTAGGTGTATTTTAGAAGCACCAGTTGAGTTCTTTTAGGCTTTGTTATTTATGTATGTATTTATCTATGGTTTAGAAACCATACAATGCTTTTACAGGATTATTTTATAATACTCTTCACCCTGTACGCATTATACTTTGCAGCCTGTATTAAGATTGTAGCAGTTCACTTTACTTGCATGAGAAAGAAGACTGTTCAATAAATCCCTTTTATTGAAAACGCCCATCTCTCTATTTCTCTGCACCTCTGATGAAACAAAGCATGCACGATTGACTGAGTAAAATATCTATCTATTGTTTCCACGGCTCTGAAGATACATTTATTCTTGGGGAAACAAAGTTGTCATGTATTTGCGGTTGTCAGAAACTAATCCCGTCTTGTTTATTCAAGAAAGTTTCGAGTGACCTCTGAGCTAGCTAGCACTCACAATTAAGTCTAATATATTCGATAGAGACGTAGTAGACCTATGTCCTACATCAAATCTATAGGATATGTTATTCCAATGCGCAGAGCCTATTGGGAATATAGGAACTACACTACACTCCCTCCTTCCTCCCCTCCACCCTCGCATATCCATAGGCGAAGTATATGGTTCAAGTGTAAATGCGGCACAATAGAAGAAACTGTCATGTATTGAGATAAAGTGGACACCCTATTAGGTTGTTGGTAATAGCAGAAGCAATGTGACTGGCATTATAATGGATTGATGGCGAAAATGTGTGTATTGCAGCCTTGTTTGCTTACTGTATTTGTCTCTCTTATCATTTGGGTCTTGTTGTTTTCTTTTCTTTTTTGTTTGGAACTGTTATTATATGGCAAAATCTCAATAGAAAAAATAATATTCTCAACTGAGCTCCTATGCCTCCCACATGGGCAGGGGCCAAAATAATCCCACTTCATTAAAAGGGCTCCCTTTCATCTGCCCCCCGCCCCGCAACTACAGACCAATTAGCCTTAATGATTGCTCACAAAAAAATAGTTTGTACAATACTCCTTGCTCGGCTTCATGCCTGGATGGAAGAATATCAAATTGTTACTTCCTTCAGGTTGGATTCAGGAAGGGAATTAGCACAATTGACCAAGCTTTTCTTTTCCAACTAATTTATTAGAAAACAGTGGGTGTCAGGTAGCAATCTTTACACTACATTTGTCACTTAACAATCAGCATTTGACAGGGTTCCTTGACTGAAACTTTGGAAGGTAATGGCTCCTATGTGTGTCTCTCTTGATATTTTGGCTATTTTAGCCAGACTACATTTAATAAGTTTGCACAATTGTGGTAGGGATTGTCTGGTGAATTGAAGGACCTCTTCTTCCCTGTGCACCTTGGGGTCAGGCAAGGGTGCATCCATGCCCCCACTATTTTTACACTATATTTGAATGATTTGATAACTTTTTTGGATGATTGTGATGAAGACGCACACAGATTGGCAAACATTAAGACTTCGGCCTTAATGTTCGCAGATTTCCAAATCCCCATTGGCTTACAAAAACATGTTATGTCATTTTGAGAGGTTCTGTGAACAGAGTGGTCTTGCAATCAATGTTGATAAAACTAGATTCATGATCTTAAATCCTGGCAGCACCACAAGATCTAACCCCAAGTTTATTGGTGTTACTTTAGAACAGAAAACTTGTAATTTATTTATTTGTTTGCATAAGTTGATTAAAACCATTGCATTACAATAAAGCATTAAAAAAGAACATCACAATTCATAGAGGTAAAAAAAAAGAATCAGTGCAATTCTTTTCGCTGATACTCTTTTTCTTGTAAAGTGCTTGTGCTTTGCGACTGTGTAGGGCCTTCGTTTAAAATTATCCAGTATCTGCATTTGGACAGTTTGAGGGCTAGGTGTGGAGGCCATGCCAGGGTACATAGCACCTGCAGCAGGCCAAGATGTGAGGTTCTTTTTGAGTGAAGCATACTACAGAGGCCATTTTCGCCCAGTGCCCCACTCGGTTTAATAGATTTTATTAGTCTAGTAATATCCCTTGGTTGAATCGGGGTGTGATGTTTATCTCTGTTAAATGAGACTGAGGACGTTATGGGTGTAAGGTTGTGTGCCAGGAACTGGGTTCTCACATCGTTCTCCCACATATGTGCACGGGACCGCATTTGACCTCGGGGTGCGAGGGACTTTAATGTGTTCACATACTGCCAGAATTGAACTAAAGATCCTTCTTTGAACACAGAATATCTTTTTCCATTCCTCGTGTTGCTGAGCATGTTTCAGGGCCCAGAGGCTTTTTATGTGGGCATTCCGTGCTTCTTTTACTGCCAGTAGATTTCCGTGTGTTAAATTTAGTTTAAACAGGCGGGATTTCTTCCTCAGGTTCTTCCGTGTGAGGTTAATGCTTCGTTCCAACAGAGATTTGTTAATGTCACTTGGCGATTGTTGAAATCTCTTTGAGAGACCTCTGTGGCCCTGGAGAAGTGCTCTCAGCTCTCTGGTCATCAGGTCATCAGATCACAATTTGTTAGGAGAAGATTCCCTGGATGATTCTGTAATCGGAGGTTCACATTGTTCAGCCATTTAGCCACGAGGGGCGAGTAAAAAGGTTGCCACTTTATTCGCTTTACTGCATTCAATAATTCATCCTCTGTAGAGTGGCCTAGCTTCTGGCCGGTATCTGCTATCTAATGGTTTAAATACAGATTTATTACCAGGGGATTGTGACCACTTTCTGTGCACTTTACGATGGCAAAGCTCTGAAGATGATTAATTGAGCCACTTTACATGAAGATGTACTCAATTGTAGAGATTTTCTTAAACGTGGGACAGGCGTCCGTCGGAGTCTGGTCTGCCGATTTTAGACCGTATATGATGTGTAGATTGTTGAATTGGTCGTGTTCACCAATTCCTCTGTCCGGAATTATGATGATGGCCCAGGTATTTGGTGTTAAAGTCACCTACCAGCTGAATTTCATGTGCGGGATAAGATCCAATGATTGATGCTCAAAGACTAGGTCCCCATAGTGAGCGCTTTTGAAGATTTGGGAGGATTCAGGTAGCGATTTATGAGTCCAAATGAGAAAGTCTTCTGGACGCTTTTTAGGCCTTTTATGGCTAAGGCTAAGTTGTGAAACTTAACGCCATCGCATTGTATCTTGTCCTTAAGAATAGGGTGCAGCCTCTCATTTCCGAAGTGGTGGAGAGAGGCGTTAAGCCAAGAAGGCTAACGCCTCTCTCCGCCACTTCCTTGTGAATATGGCCCACAGTCTTTACTGTATCACGCTACTTATTCTCAATGTGGAGTCTGAGACAAGTGGCAAGTTTTTAATTGCCCATCTCTGTGGCTAGTATTTTCAACGTTTTAACCTAAAGTATTTATGACTTGTCTAATAAGGGCACTACATTGTTGCCCCATTGTAAAATGGTTTTCAAACATAATCTTATCTTTAAGCTTCTTAATATTCATCTTGACATCACAGGAAGTTTTATTTTGTTTTTAGATGCATGTATTAATTCAGAACCTGTGTAAAATGAATTGATGCTTCCTTATTATCAGAGCGATCCGTGTTGGTTTCGTTTTGCACTTTTCTAGTGTTTCTGACGTCTAGAACTATACTTACGATTTTACTGTGTTTAATCTTATCAATTGTTTTTTAGATTTCTTTTAACTCAGCAGCCCAATCATTGTAATGAACTGAAATGTCAAAGCATATTTGTATTCTAGACTTTTCACTTCTGTGAGCATGTCATTTTCTAAGTACTGAAAAGTTAGTGTAAATTGATAATCCACAAGGCAGAACGTGGGGCACTTTCTTTGAATAAAGAAGAAATCGTATTTTATACTCTCCAGGCTCTGCCTGCAATCATTTATGGATACAAATCCACTTTACCTACACCTTTTCACATATTCATATTACGGCCATATAACATAAAACAAAGAGAAATTCATATCAGATGAAACTCTGGATCCAAGTAAGAACACAACAAACATCCTATTCGACCATGGCCTAACCAAACATACCTTCAAATACCACAAAAGCCAAGCCCTAATGCCAACCTGAAAAATGAGATACAAGTACCTTTTACTCTCCGTAGCACAAATCACTTATCCACTCACTTCAATGGATTGTTTGATATCAAATCAAAGCTGGATCACCTGCATGAGATTATACAAATTCTGCAGACTACAAGCTCATCTCTATCTACCACAATTAATCTTTTCAATGAACTGTTCTTCTAATCTCTGGTTAACCTTCACTCAATGCACCTAACCCCAAAGAACCCAACCGGTACACCATTCCTAATGTTTTGTAGCTACTGTACCCCACACACCCAGATAGCCTATAATCACAGGCTCCACCACACTACCTATTACCACAATCTTCAGCAACAGATCTCCTAAAAACAATCAAATAGCAATCTTTCCAAGCAACCTCAGGGTGGCAACTCCCCTCAACCCTGTAACCCATCGCCTGCACATCACGTCACAGCTGTCCTCCTGAAATCAAGACTGCACTCTTTTACTGTCCCTGCCTCCATTCAGGAAGGACCTCAAGACCTGGCTCTTTGACTGAACAGCACCCACCCCCACAGTGTCTGGAGACACTTACAGGTGAGTACTCACCCTCTACAAAACCCTGATTAATTGATTGATCGATTGACATGACTGGCCTCACAGAAACCTAACTCTGCTCATTCTCCATCTAAAAATCTTGCTGCTTGGATTTTACATTCAACATTGAAAGTGAAAAGAAAAAATGGTTGGGGGTAGGGTTGCATTTATCCACAATGAGGACCTTGAAATCAAAATGGATTAACTTAATAATCTCACTTGTATACCAATGTCTCATTGTGGAGAATGCAAACACACCACCTAAACCTGAGGCGAACAATTCACCTTCCACTCGGCATAAAAATCCACATCATTAGTTTCTTTGATTGTAGCACTCATCAAAACATCTCTTCTTGTAATGAGATTTGCTTGTATGTTTAAACCTACACCAGTAAAAAAGACAAACACCCTATTATCCCCGCAAAATTCTCCTATCAGAAAACAACTTCCTAAAACATCGCACATCCCACGCTTTCAGTAAGTGCTCAAACTTGTGCCTGATTTTCATAAAGAAAAACTACATACAAACCTCTCACTTTCTCAAACTGAATTCATTAGAACATTTCTTCATTTCTTTTAAAGTCTTGACCTTCACACTCATCCACTTATAAACCAGAGACGGAAATGGTGAAAAATCTAGAAATTCCAGGTACATTGACAACAAGCACATGCAAAGCCAGAAGTAGCTTAAATATATTTATGCATGCAGCACACTCATGCAAAAATGCACACGCACTATTTATGCCATGTCTCCAAGAAACCTTCCTCCGAAATCTGTGCAAAGCTGTTTATTCTCTATTGATTTTTATAGATCGGCAATATTAATTTAAACTACATGGGAACCTGCGGTTGCTTTATAAAAACCTATCTCTAATTTCTCTATTACAGTCAACATCTCAAGTAACATGGAATAGAAAAATGACATAGCTGCTTAACTATGATAAGTTCTTATAGTTGCGTTATGACATCATAATGTCTACTGCAAGTGCCAGCAGCCAAGGTGAAAGGTAGGTCACACAGCATTTTTAGAATTGCCATTAAAACAACTGAGAACTAAGTTTTTGCTCTTCAGGTCTGTTTTTTTCTAAAATTAATAGTAATCCACAGAAATGAAAAATTTGTGGCAACAGGTTTATTTTTTCCATGCCATAGATCATTGCAGGATGCATGTACTGACTGCTTTTTTGTTGTGTTTTATTTCGCACTACATAACCCCCGCACTCTGCACCATTCCCACATGTATACCACCTTCGCCCATACTGTATTCCTTATCCGGACAAGAAAAGCCAACGTACACATTTGGCACATAGTGGTCATTTGTTGGCCGCAGTTTATTAGGAATACAAAGAAACATGTATATATTTTGCATGTTATGTCCTGACAAAACTTCCTTGTTATTGTCTCTTTGCCCCTTCTGGGTCGTTCTCCTTGGTAGGTTGGTTTTGCGCTCACTTTGCGCGGGGAGGGGGTAGCTTCTGTCCCGGAGTTAGGCCCCCTCGCTACCTTGTCCGACTCTTGTTGTGCCCTGCCTTCAGGCGGGGGCTGGGCTGCGAGCGCCGTCTCCGTTTGCTACCCCCCCATCATTGGTAGGCCAACTTCCTTCCCAGCCGTGAGGCATCCCAGAGTGAGTGGTCCTACACACCGGTCCTTAGGCCAACTCACCCAGCCGTGAGGCATCTGAAGGTGAGTGGACCTATTCTGGCACACCGCCCTCCGGTGTGCCTCCGTACCAACCGATATCAGCGTAGTTCTTCGCCACGCTTTGCCAGTTCCTCAGCACTGCGACATTGCTGTTCCTTAGGTGTGGGTGGGTGGGACAAGAATTTGTGCTCCGCCGCCGGTGCTGCTCCCCCGCTCCGATAAGATAGGAGCTTGCCTGGGGGAGCAGCGCTTATATGAAAGTGTGTCTTGTAAAGCGCACTGCTACCCGCACCGCAGGCCTCGTAGCGCTATAGACCGCTGGGGAACCCGTCCTGGCTTTCCCTGTGAGATAGTTCCTCCTGGGAGTCTCCAAGGTGAAACCAGGCATCCCTGGCGTTTGTGGGGGGCCGTTGTGGAGATGAGGCAAGCTTAATGCCCAGAGTTACCGAGTGTGGTCCCTGGATTGAGTAGGCACCAAGGCGAGAATTATCGAGTCCGCTGATCATTTAGGTCCGAGACCCTGCCACGACGGGAATCGAACCCTGGTCCCAGCCCGTTCTCTGCTCTCGGGTCTGCCGCCTCTAACCAGTGAGCCACACCTCTCCACTCGCCTTCCAGGCCAGGTAGGCCCCATGCCCATTGGAGAGTTCGTAGCCCACCTCGGCCTCCATTGGCCGGGGGTGCTGGCGCCTCTTCGGCGGCCGCCGCTGGGAGAGGGGCCGGGCATTTCCTTAGTTCCTGGTTGCTTTGCGCGCCAAAAAAACGGCCCCCACTAGTTTGTGTGTGTCCAGGGGGGCAGCGCTGGTTAATGGCGCCGGCTCTCGAGCCCCCTTCGGGAGCAGCCTCTGCAAGATTTTACATTATATTCTTGTTGTCTGCAAACGTACTCTTCTATATGAAAGAGCCAGACACAAAGAATTTAAGTGACGATGTGACCATAGATTATAAGGAATGAGCAAAATATTACACGGTTATCAGAAGTACGTATGTATTAGTATTTACATAGCACAAACCTCACTATGAAGCAATGAAGAGCTGTACATTACGGGAGGCATTGTGACACGTTCTACACGATCATGTACATCAAGTGGGGATTACACAAATTCATTTTACGCACATTACTTTTAACCTTCTTAGGCACAGGGACAATAAGTGATTTGCCCAGAATCACATAATGCTGAGTCAACTGTCAAGTTCTGGTTGCGAACCTAGGGCCCCAGGTTCCCAAAGCGACAGGGCCACATCTCCTCCTCACCTTGCAGATTAATGATTTCTAAAGAAACTTAGCCTTTGGTCTTTGTCCCTTCCCCCAGTGATATGCAGTATCCTTATAATTAACAGCAGACAGTAATTCCTCACATGTAACTTTTCCACCTCGGGAAATTAGTTGTTTTCTCTGGTCTGGTTATTACACATTTTGGGGCAGATTTACCAGAAAGTGACTCAGTGCTTCCACAAGCCATTTGGCTGTGCCGCACTGAGGGCTATATGTAACAAGGTACCAATTAGCGATTCTGTAATAGCGATTTTTAAGAAATCGCTATTTCAGAGCGCTAATTGGTATGTATCAGGAAAATTGCAATTTCTTAGCGATTTCTCGATATTCCTTAATTGCGAATTCACAAATTACGAATTCGCAATTAAGGAATACTTTCCCATTCATTTCTATGGGCCAGGAGGCCCATAGGAATGAATGAGAAGTTATTCTCAATTTGCGATTCGCAATTTGCTGATCGCAAATTGAGAATAATTTCAAGGATGCAGGGGTGTCCAAAGGACACCCTGTTGCACCCCTGAAATATGCATGGGTGCACATGTGGCACACATACATTCCCTAAGGGCATGTATGTGCGTCACATGGCACTTTGAAAAATGCAAAAAAGTGCATTTTTCAAGGAGTTCGCAACTTACCCTATGCGATTCCTTAAGGGCATTTTGCAATTTTTTTTGTTTCATACATTGCATTTAAGGAATCAAAAAATGTGCGATTCCTTAAATGCAATTGCAATATAAGGAATCGCAAATTTTGCTTTTCCTTATTTTGCACCAGATTTGGCTTAATACATTCCATTTAGCAAATTCGCATTCGCAAAGGCCGAAATTCTACGAATTTCGGCCTTTGCCAATGCGAATTTGCTTGATACAGATGGCCCCGAGTCAATTTCAGAGCACAGGAATGCGACATATTTACAATAATATGTTGCATTCCTGTGCTCTGCCCTGGCGCACAAACAGCTGCCATGCGCAGGCACCCTTGCACTATGGTGCAAGGATGCCTACGTCATGGGGAGATTGTTTTTGTGCAGGAAGGGGCACTGCACTAAAACAATCACTACAGGCATTTTTCTCTTTCAATGCATGCTGTAGAATGCAGCACGCATTGAGAGAGGAAAAAATGAGGAGAAATGAAAACATTTCTCCTCATTGCACCGGCGTAGCATACTGACGCATTTCCAGATTCACGATTTCTCGTAAATCTGGAAATGTGTCTGGTTCCATGGGTATTGTGTGGGAACACCCACGGCAACACCCATGGAACGCCCCTTTCATGCAAAGTGCTGTGTGTAAAGGGGCATATTTACAAGGATAGGAAAAACCACGCAGGGTGGCTTTTCCTGTCTGTATAAATATGGAGCAGTGAAATACGCCACCAGTATGTAACAAAAAGTGACGTACTGGTGGCCAATGGGGCTTGTAAATCTGCCCATTTGTGAATAAATGGGTATGGATAAAGACGTATTGTGGATGCTTGAATTTAAAAATAGTAATTTGCTGTCTTTAATAACTTGGTAAAATATTATGCCCTTAAATTTACCACTTGATTAAAAAAGTTGGTAGGATGCGCTATTTGGAAGTTATATTGATCACAAGGAAAGGGATATTTGAGCTAATGGCCCATACTGGCTCACATTTCACCTCCAATGAAAAAAAAACAAAAATCAATCAATTTGAGAGCATGACCTCGACGAGAAGCTTTTTCTTATTAAAAATCCCTAGCATTAGCACATTGGTGATTCGCAGGCTAACAAAGACTGCGAACTCTATTCAAGCCTCTTACTGGAAAGTTCAACTTTCCCAACCTGGCACCGCATACTTGGAATAACTCATTTCTCACACTTTTTGATCATCAGGAACGCTTTGGAAACCTTTCTTTTCAAGAAGGCATTTAAGAAACGTGATGGCTGTCAAATAACTTATTTTGATTCATATTCACTTATTGCAAGACCATAGAATTTGCAGCTAATTCGCTTCATAGCTGAGGCCAGTCTCCACAACTGGAGACGTCCGTACTGCATAGTTTTTTTACTGTCCCAGAAGAACTATTGCACCTGGAAGGAAATTTAGAGCTGCCATTTCAATAAGACAGGCCGATTCACCCTATAACTTAGGGAAGTCAGACTTTAAAGATATCAACTTCTCCGTTCATATATAAGCAGATGAAAGAAGACACACTCCCGCACAGTGCTTTGATATTTCATCTTTGTTGTGTGCAGCAGACAATATATCTGAGAGTACCCTGACAACGAGGAATGCAGCAACATCCCATCTCCTAGTATAACTGCTCTCTGAAGATAAAATCAGTGCGCCATGCCTTCCTGGAGTCAGCAGGTAGGAGGCTGCATTGGCTTAAAAGATATATTCATTGCCAACGGAGAACAGCGTGAGTTTCTTTGAATATATGTTCTTTGTCTTCAGTGATGTTCGCTTACTAGTTGTATGTTTATGTACTACTGTGTGCAGCTGGATAGTAGGGAAAATATTTTACTACTGTGAGATTCCTAAAATAAGGAGCAATACCAGGAACATCCGACGAAAAAGTGAGCTCATCAAGGCCTAAAATACAACGCCTGTAGCGTGCGGGTACCCCAATGGGAATTATTAGAGTTATGTTCTCTGACTCACGCTTTAGCATTGTGACAAGCCCTGAAGAGGATCAGAGGTCTTACACATTAGCCCTGAAAAAGAAATATTTTGTAATACCTGAAAGAATTTACTAGATTTTCCCCAAAAATCTGAGGGTGAATGATGTGGTAGTTATTGCAGGCATAGATAGGATGAATACAATTTCAAGTTTGCAAATCCAAGATAACCAAAAGGTCAACTAACAACAGAATGTACAATAGTCTTACTCATTATGTCACTTTCCTTGAAAAAAAAATAATAACACCCTCTATAAAAAGTTATACAAATTATGCTTATAATCCAAAAATTAACTCAAACTTAATTTAGCTTAATAATCGGTGCCCAGTGGCAACAAAACACTGTCTGAATATAGCCAATTGCTGGCAGTGCTTTAATTGATGTCTCTGTGACACAATGTCTTATGTGAAATGACTTCATCTGACGGCGTTACCCCATGAAGTTTTCATCACAAGGGTAAAGCAACATGCTCGTTGGTAAATGAGATTACAGCGGCCTACAAAAATGACACCCAGTCTTAAAGTTCACCCAGCCCTCTTTTCAAAACCTGCGTAGAATAGCTTGATTTACCCCCAAACAAGTATTAATTGCTACTTATGAATGGCACCACGCAGTAATAAGCGTAAAAAGGCATCCACAAAAGTGATCATTAAAGGTCTCATCCTGCTTTTCCACATAGTATAATTCCCACTACTCTTGTCGTAGTACCTTTCACATTGTTGAATGTTTAGTTTTATCAAGAGCATTATTTAGGCCCATGAATTATAAAAGTATAAATCAATAAACGAATACGTAAATAAATAAATAACTAAAGATTGAACTTCAACTGTAGGTTGATGCGTACATGCTGAGCATGGTGGAGACATGCAACAATTGTGCAATCACATTTTAGATTTCTGTTAATTTTTCATTCACAGTAAAATGTTCTTAATAGTTATGGTATTCCCAAGGAAACAGAGAATAAATACATAATTAAATGTAGCTGCATAAAGTCCCTCGAGAAAACTAAACCTTATAAACTTTGATTTGGTATTCTCAGTCGAGGGTGCTGGGCTAATTTGAAGTGCTGGTAGTCATCAGTGCGTGCAATCAAGTGGTTTAAAGTGCACTACACCAACTAGCTGTATAGTGAATCTAGGTAACATGCGGTCGGCGTAATGTGTTATTTCTCGGATACTCGTCATATTAAATAACATTGTAAAAAGAATGGGAAGAGAGGCTTTTTTTCTCCACCCAAAACAATACAAACACGGTGTCCTCAATTTGAGCCAATATCTCCAGGGATATGTGGATGTTTTTCCAAAATAAAAAGTGTGGCACAACAATGTATATGAGTTTTGGAAAAGTACCACGTGACTCAGTTTCTGAGCTCAGTTTCCAGGCTGCTAAAAAATTAATCAATTGTCTGCAAAATAATGATAACAAACTCTGCGCCTGCTAATCTTGATATAAAAACTGGAAATACTGGGCAAAGAATGTTGTCCTGAGGAAACCGCTCATAAAAACCTAAATCCAACTTCAGGACATGCTGTTTAATAACACTGCAAACAGAGACTTTCACCCAGTCGGATCCCTATAAACCAACACCATTTAAAACATCTTTCTGCAAGCAATTACAGTACAAATGTATAACATCTGATAGAGCTTGGGAGATCAAATACTCAATAAAGCATGCGTGCGCAGACATCCTGTTACACCACATGAAAGATGTTCAGTGTAGAGAAGATATTTAGCGTGTTATGGCTCTTCTTTGCCTCCCGAAGTTAAACTGAGTTTTGCGACATCTTTGAGGTCCTTGCAGAGTATTTCTGGCAGAGTCCCTCTTGGCCTAGATGTATTATTTCTGTACATTCCCTAAATCAGCGCTGAGTTGTGATTACATTTACTATTTCCTCTGCTTTAAGAGGCTCACACTTAATTACATAGTCGGAAATGTTGAGACTCCGTGGTCATAAAATCTAGCCCGTTTCACTGCTGTGGCCTGGCGCTATGAAAATGCTAATTCTAATCAACATTTGTGTTTGATCTTTTATGTGAACTATTTCAATGCGTTTTTTCTCTCGATTTTATATTTCTTTGATTTAAAACATACTTAGCCATCTCGTTTTTGTTCTTTCTCTTACCTCATCTGTGTTCAGTGCGTGCTCTTACAATTTGGCCGTCGAGCAATCTAGCCTTGATTGAACATCTGCTTTTATTTCGCATTATACTTGCACATTTATCCGTGTTGCTATTTCGGCACTTTTTGGCATGCCACTGTGGGAAAGAGAGGCCATTGGCCGAAGAGTGGAATGGCTCTTTAGTCACTGATAAGTTGTTCATTAAACGCAGTGGCCATGTGTGGACCCCAGGGTATAAAAGAATTTCAGAGTTATCGAACAACCAACCTAATATCCTAATTCCACCACAGGCAGAATGAAGACTGTGATCAAAACGTTACCCTATTAGCAGGCCACTGAGACGGACAGTCTGAAATCGAGGGAACATTTATTTGCTATTTTTTTTTAATCATGTGAATATCACGTTTGTTAGTTGTGTCAGATGTGGGGCGATTTGAATGTGTAAATCACATGGGCAGTCACCCATGACGCCACCAGGTTGGAGGTTTCGCTGATGAACCCATTACACAGGGCTGCCTTGACTTTGGATGCAGAAATTGGAACTAAAGGCAGTGTGAGAAATGAATATTACACAAGGCACCAAAATATGTTTTAAAATAAGTCCTTAGGGGGGCGTGGTTACAGCACCGTGCAGGATGGCCGCCTGAACTCGGAGCTCTGCCCCACCGAGACGAACTTTGAATCGTGAGTGCGTTTTTCTGCACTCTTTATTGACGGTCTTCATCAATTCAGGGACCGGAACATGCCTGAGGTCGGTGAGGGGTTTTAGAGTGTAAGTCGCATTGCGCTTCTCTTTATTACCTTCATTTGTAATTTTTGCTCACGCGGCCGCCATTTTGAATTCGTGCTATCGTTCTTATCGTTCCTGGCAGCCCTGCATGTAGCGGTTGTTAGCCGCCTTCTTCCTCACAGTTGGTGCGCTACAAATCTTGCTTACAGCTGCATTATGTTGCTCTTCAAAGCATCAATACCACAGTAAGCTGCCTTTCTCTGCTGAATGATTTGTTTTCTGCAGTCTTCGTTATTCTCACATTCTTCAGAGTTTCTGCATGTTACTCTGCTTTACTGGACTTTTTTTGAACATTTCCCTGGTAAAATGCCTGCTGGTTTCAATCATTCTTCCATAATGTTACCTTGACATATGGATGTTTTTCCATTCCTCACATGCTTCTCAACGTCATTTATCTAACTGGTTGCATTCAGTAAAGTTTCTACCATCACTGGGCTCCTACTCCACTTCATCAATGTAAGTTCAGGCTATTTCAAATTTTTATTTTTGGCGTCACCACCTAGGCTTGCTATGGTTCACCATTCTCTTTCATGATAATTTTCCCTCATTGCAAAGCTTCCCTTACTGATTTGTCATTTGCTTATGGGCAGGATACGCAAGCCACAGTTTGTTTTTGTTCCTAAAACTTTCTCCACATCATCACCTTCACAGTCTTTGGTGTCTACACCGGAGACTCCTTCTTCTACAGATATGGCTAGAGTTTCTTCTACTCGCTCCCAAATATCGCAATCGACGCCTCATAAATCGTCTCCTCCTACTTCCAATTGTAAAAGACCGAAACAGGACCCTCCCTCTCCTGACAAATCATCACCTACCATTTCCTTGGAATTGTTATTAGACGAAATTCGCGCCTTGCGCCCGTTTGTGGAAGAAACAAACAGTAAGATGCAATTTCTGGAAGAGAAATGGTTTTCAATGGAAAACAGTGTCTCTTCAATAGAGCAACAATTAACATCGATCCAGGATGATTCTCAAAGACTTTCCTCTCTCGAAAAGGAAGTCCGCAAGCTTCAACAGCACACCGAGGACTTGGAAAATCGCAACAGAAGGAATAATTTACGTATTTATGGTTTGCCGGAATCTCTAGAAGGAGAAGACCCTGTCACCCTTTGTAGTGTAGTTCCTATATTCCCAATAGACTCTGTGCATTGGAATAGTGTATCCTGTAGTTTAGACATAGGACTGAATTCAACTACATCTCTACCGAATATACTAAACTTTATTGTGTGTGTGCCAGCTAGCTCAGAGGTCACTAGAAACTTTCTCGAATAAACAAGAAGGGATTAGTTTCTGACAACTGCTTAAAACATGACAACTTTGTTCCCCAAGAATAAGAAATATATCTCTAGAGTCGCGGAAACAATAGATAGTTATTTCACTCAGTCAATCGTGCATGCTTCGTTTCACCAGAGGTGCAGAGAAATAGAGACGTGCGTTTTCAATAAAAAGGTATTTATTGAACAGTCTTCTTTCTCAAGCAAAAGAAATGAACTGCTGCAATCGTAATACTTGCTGTAAAGTACAGAGCATATACTACGAAGAGTATTATAAAATAATACTGTAAAAGCATGATATGGTTTCTAAGCCATAAGATACCTAAAATGCATAAAATACATACAGTGATAAATAATGACTAAAAGTACTCAACTGGTGCTTCTAAAATACGCCTATCGCAGTGTACCTAACCTAGGTCTAGTACAAGGGAAGAAGTAAGTGAGATGTAGCCTAGTTTTAGTATTAGCTGCCAAGAATCTTATTCCAAGAATTCTCTTAGGGTCTAATCAACTCCGTACCTTGGTTTAGAATGTAGGAGGTCTTGCATCTCTCTCTCAGGACTCGATTTCCCAGCAACCTGCAAGGGTAGCCTGGAAACACTGGAGCTGGATTTCTCGGCAGGAGAAAGTGCAGCATCTCTCAGTGCGTCAGCTGGAGGGTCGGTTTCCTTCGGTACTTGCTGCAGCAGGGCGCGTCGGGCAAGTAGAAAGTCGAACTGCTCCAAACCACCGTGTGTTTGTTTGGACAGGTGTGGGCATATTTAAACCTTGAAGGTCCAGAGCTTAACGTAAGATTGGACTTAATAATGTCATCAGACACTTAATTCTCTGAAAACTCCATGATTTCTTGGATAACTTAATATTCATGCAGGGAGAAGTCTCTGACTGCTGAAGGCGGGTTTTTCCAAGAAATCGTTGTAGATTTTCGGAACTGGTGAAAGTAGCCAAGCCGCATTAGGACTTCTTAAGTTATGTCTAAATATGGTTATGATTTCTATGCCTATATAAGGATACAGTATTTTATATCTATATAAGGGCATGAATCGGGAAAATTACACTAGGGTCCTAAAACGCTATACAACACCCACTCCACGTATTATGTCTAATATTACTAAATCTATAAGCATAAAAAACATAACTAGAGCATGTGTACATAATCCCACCCAAAGTACATGAAATGCATTTAAACATGGTTTATACACATACATGAGTATCTGTCTTGTTCGCATTTTGCAAGCAATCGCTGTCATTAACAAATGCTACTTAAATGAAACATGAAATAATATTTATGAACTGGCTCTAAATTTACAGAAGAAAAGGGTCAAGACCATTCCATAGCATAATATATAGACAGTTAAAGTTTTATGAAAAAATGCCAAATATTTGTCTATAGTAAGTATCAAATGAATCTCTTGTTCTCTAAGAATAGTTCTACTTTAAGCAGATTACTTTGTGCCAAGTGAAAAGGGTCTATTCTGGGATGAAGAGAAAAAAGTTTTCAAATGTAGATTGTAGAAATATAGAGTTCCCAAGTTAGAGGGTTTGTTTTGAAAAACCGAAGGCCGAATTTCAGAGTTCATGGAACGCTGTGTGCACTTTCAAAAGTTATTCTCGGTGTCAGGAGAAAACAACAAATCATTAAGCTGGCAAAGAACCCGTCTACCATAGTTGGTGAAAGTGGAACTACTTCATCAAGTAGATCAAATGTGCATAGATGTGAAGCATCGCCGTCAGCGTCAGTCGCATTAGCAATGTTCGATATAGATGGTACCTGTGTGCCTGTTGTTCGACGTACCTCACCAAGAGCTAGATTTGCTGGTGAGATCTCAATGAATGCCGTCATCAGGATTGGCAGCCGTTGGGGGCAACGGGAAGCATGAGTCGTTATCGGACCTAGCAAGGCGTCAACATCCGTTGGCAGTGCTGATAGAACTGTAAGACAGATGTCTAACACGCATTCTTCTCCGCAAAGCAGGCATCGTAGTACAGGTAAGATGCATTCTTGCCAGAATGGTCTGAATGAAAGGAACCAAATGGTATTCAGATCTCTTAGACAAGCCAAGCCAAGAATCTGTGTAATTCTGTCACGATACCGCATGGCTAGGAGAGCTTGTTCCATGGTAGTCTGAGTATCGTTGGTGACTGGACTTGCCATATCGGAGTAGGAGAAATAAAAATAGAATTCCTGCTACGAGTCCCAAAATGAGAGGCAAACCGCCGAACACAGAGTGCACGAAATTTGGAAAAATGCAGAGGACTGCTTCGAATGGTGTTAACAGTCCCGAAAAGATCATCTTAAATACATGTGCGATGCCATTGGTATCAGACATGTTTAAGATTTGACCTAACATTCCTGCGAAATATACTGGGCGGTTTGTTGATAATAAGGCATGTATCTCTGCAGAAGTCCTTGCAACTTGCAGATCATATGTTTCTCTAGTCCAGGTCAGTGGCACATTTTTTTGTAAAAGAATGGCTTTCATTCTGCTTAAAGTATCAATTCGTATGGAAGAGATATTCAGTGAAGGCCATAACGCCGTCTCCCTGTCTGTAGTACTCTTTGGATACAATACTTGCATACAACAAGTGACCCTGGCTGACACACTAACCAGATAGGCTCTTCCTGGCAACATGCCACAACAGCTGTGATCGTTGAGCATAACGTAGCTCCCATTGGAAAGCTGCCTAAAAATTGGTTCTATCACGGCCGCTGGAGTACCATGCATGTGGCAAGAAAGGTTATTTAAAGAATCTTCGCAGGCTCCATGTAAATTAATACCTATACATAAAAGTGTACCGCTTAGTGGGTTTTTACAGTTCTTTGTACTGAGAAATACCTCCTTTCCCCCACTCCAACATTTGTGTGTGTATGGTAAATTCCAGGTTGGCTTCATACCAGTAGGCCTTTCATCCAGGCCTGCTGGTATGTGCTGTAGACAATACTGAAATTGGAAAATCGCCACTGGTATTGAGATGGTGCCATGTATTATCCATTCAACAACAGGTTTCTCAGAAACTGTCATTGGTAATCTTTCCAGTTTTTCAATGCTCAGCACCGTATAGTCTGCTCCTCTTTGTGCCAAAGAGATTAGTTTATCTGTAAGGTTAAGTTCTGTAAACAATGACGTGGTATTGATTAGACGCCATGGCACATAGCCTGAACGGAGATTTTGCAACGTCCAGCCTAGTAGCATTATAGAACGCAATTGAGACTGGCCATGTTGTAACATTAGCAAATCCTGTTCTATTATGTCAATGGCAGATGATACAATGCTGTCCAAAGAATAAATTCTGGAGGACAGAGTCGTTAACCCATTGTCCACTACAGAGAGTGTCAGTCAGTCAGTCAGTCAAAATACTTTATTTCGATAATTCAATATCATAAAAAGTCGGTGATGCATATTATACAATCAAATACACTTTAAAAACAATTACAGTTCATATTTTTAAAAATATCCCACAAATTTCATAAAAGTTAAAAAGGAAAAACCATTTTACAGTAAGATTTAGCTGCCATGTTACATTGCACAATTAAAAGAACAATATATATAATACGAAAAGTTCATCTATATAAAAATACAATCAGTTACAGTTTATCGTTCTCTGGCTCCTAACCCTAACAGCACCCACCAGATAACTGGCGACATGAAAAATAACCCTAGGGCTGTTTAATAGTTTTAGATATAGGAGAGCGGGTTTAACTTGAAAAAACCCTGCCTCATTAAGGATCGGAATAAGGAACTTCGTCCTTACAGCCGTGTAATAATCACAAAACATCAGAAAATGCATTGTGTCCTGCGTTGAAAAATGATCACAGGAACACGGTGGGGCCTGTTCAGGACTGCTCCATTCAGATGAGTAACCTAAGGTCAAATGAATCATATTTAAACGAAAACGTGTTAAAAGAAACCTGTGGTAAGAGCGATTAACTAAAACAAGATAAAGTTCAGGTCCTGGAGGATTGGCAACAATGAGGTTAGCCCTTACAGTGGGTTTTCTGAGCTCAATTCCCTCTCTGTTTAAGGACAGTTATGTTATGTTATGTTAAATGAAGCTTGTATAGCGCGCTGACACCAAAGGTTTCCTGGCGCTTGGAGACCGAGTGAGTGAGGGGGAGGCAAAAGTGACGGAGTTTTAACCAAGGGGGGGGGAGAGGTAAGTTTTGAGCGATTTTCTGAAAATAAGAAGGGAAGGGCTGGATTTGATGGAAAGAGGGAAGGAATTCCAGAGACCGGGAGCTAGGTGGGAGAAGTGGCGGCCACCGAATTTCTTGGTTTTAGCTATGGGGATGACTAGCAGATGAAGATAGGCTGATCGGAGGTTGCACGTTGGTCGATGTGGGATGATTAGGGATTTGAGAAACACGGGGCCGGTGCAGTGAAGGACTTTAAATATGAGGCAGCCCACCTTGAAGGCAGCCCTTTGACCTATTGGTAGCCAATGCAGACTGTGAAGCAGGGTTTTTGCCGATTGCCATTTGGGAGTTTTATGGATGAGGCGGGCCGCCTGGTTCTGAACAACCTGAAGGCGGTGCAGCAGTGATTGTGGGAGACCGTGGTAAAGGGAGTTGGAGAAGTCCAGACGGGATAGTACCAGAGAGATAACAACCTGGGTTAGTGCAGCGGGTGGCAGTAGGTGGCTGACTTTGCGGATCTTCCAGAGCTGATGCATACAAGAGGAGATGACAGCAGCCACTTGAGCTTTAAGGGATAGTTCAGAGTCGATGATCACACCTAGACTTTTTACAGATTTGGCCGGGACTGGGGGAGGACCTAGCTCAGAGGGCCAGAACTGCGGGCCCCAGTGAGCGAGGCTGAGTCCAGGGAGAAGGTGCTCGGTTTTCCCCAGACAGTGTCTGTAACATAGCCCCCTTTATTAATGCTATGTCCTTTCGAGTTATTTTATCTGGTGAGAAAAAGAGCTCCGATCTCCCTAGTTTATAAAACCACTGTTTAACATAAGATAACCACTTAGTTTTATTTACATTGTCCAGTAAGAGGCAGTCTTTAAGGATAACATGATTCAGGGAGAGTTCATCATTTAACCAGGTCTTCAGCCAGAATATTAAGGGGGCCACTCTTATCATAGCTGTAATAAAACCGGCCCCTAGCTCAGAGTGAATCGTGTAGGATGGGGTAGACTGTGGCACTGATAAAATCGATCTCATGAATTTATTTTCAGTGACTTGTAAACAGTCTATAGTGCTATAACCCCATAATGAGCTACCATACGTGGCTACCGTCAAACATTTGGCTTTATAAATGTTCAACAGAGCCACGATGGGCCTAGCCCCCAGTTTTTTGCTAAAGCCCATGATTGCTGAGGAGGTTCTAGCAAAAGCAGTATTTCTGTTTTTGATCTGTGGTCCCCAGTTTCCCTTCTCCTCGAAGGTAATACCCAAATACGGGAATGTAGGGACTCTGCTAAGTTCCTCCTCACAACAGGAAAACGTTTTCAAGTTTTTCTTTCTGGGTCCTCTTCCCATAATCATGATTTGAGATTTCTTTACATTTATTTTGAGGTCCAGGGAAGTCATAAAAAGGCCAAAAGCGTTCAGCAAACGTTGGAGCCCAACCCCGGTCCGTGCCAGGAGGACCGCATCATCCGCATACAGGAGAACCGGTATGCCGAGTTCCCCTATATGCGCAATGTCGAGCGTGGCCTCCCTAAGCACGGGTTCAAGGGCATTTATGTAAACTGTAAAGAGAAGGTGGGCCATGATTCATCCCTGCCTGACCCCCCTTTCTGATTTAAAGTGGCTAGTACAACGCCCCTCTGTGTTCACCCTAACAGAAGCTAAGAGGCCGGAATGTAGGTCCCCTAAAAATGTTACCAAAGCATGGTCAAGACCTAGATCAATTAAAATCCGCCAAAGTTTTGTACGATTTACAAGGTTGAAGGCCGAGGACAGGTCCATAAACCCCAGATATAGTGACCCATCCTTGGCCTTGGTATATTTATCAACCAGCAATTGGAGGTTAAGGCACTGATCCATAGTCCCTCTTCTGGATCTAAATCCATATTGCACATTTGACAATATCCCTTTATCGTCAAGCCACTCCTGTAATTTGTGCAAAATGAACCGTCCCAAGATTTTAATGGATGAGTCTATTAAGGAGATCGGTCGGTAACAGGCTGGGTCTACTCTGTTACCCTTCTTAAAGACTGGGACGATAATGGATTCTTTCCACGATGCTGGGATATTATTTTGATTTAATGCATTAAAAACCTTACATAGGATCTTCGACCACAGTTTTGGGGCATATTTAAAAATATCGGCAGGGACCCCATCGGGGCCAGGTGCCTTATTTATCAAGGTCTGGTCTATCGCCCTTTCCACTTCTAGGACCTCAAAGGTAACACGGGAACCCGCCTTGCTACAGATGGTATCATTTAAAGGGTCTTGCTCGGCAGAGTTAGAGTACGTAAAACTGTTTAATCCATACATCATCAGGAATATTGGACTCAAGGGCATGATTCTCCTTGTTTGAGAAAAGTGGCAGGTTTACTACTTCCCAGAATTTACTACTATTTTATAATGTCTCTGGTTCAAGTAGCTTTAACCAAGCCTTTTCCTTTAACTCGTTCTTCCTATTTTGCATGGTGTTTTTATAACATACTCTTAACATAGCTATTTGGGCACGATCTTTTGGGCTAGTTTTCAGAGCCTTAAGTAAATCAGCATGTGCCCTTGAGCATGAGTGATCAAACCATCTCTTTACGTGGTGTTTGGGGGGCCCCTTTGCCCCAGTTAAACTTTGTTTGATCTGTTTGCAGATGTTATCAACCGCCATAACTACTTGGGAACCTAATGCCCCTGTGTCTAAGCATATAGCCACATCATCCTCCGCCCTAGCCAAGACATCCTGTACAACAGTTTCAGGGTTAATATTCGACCATTTTAACCTGCGACCTTGGTCTGTAGAGATCACATTTTGGCCTCCCGTATGTAACACTGATTTCATAGTTAAAAAGTCCCTGGACAATACCTCTACTAGGACCGTGTTGTGGTCACTAAAAACTGACACCACTGTTTTATATCTAACAACTTTACCTAATATATAACAGGACAAAAAGCTAAAATCAATAATCGTGCCATCACCAAGTCCTTTAAAAGTAGGGACCTTGTTTTCACCCTCCCCGCATCCAGATTCATACAGATTCCACTCCGCCAAGAAGTCCTCGAGTGCAGCCCCTCTTTTTGAATGTTCAAAATGCGTAACTGTAGAACAGGGAGGTCCCTCTTCTACTGAGTTGGCACAGGGCTGAGTACAGGGATGAATATTAAAATCACCTAAGAGAATTATCTCAAAGCAATTTACTTTGGTTCTTTATACTGACAAAAAATTATCGAGATAGTCCAGATTATATCTGGTGCTTTTGTTAGCGTTTCCGTTGTAAAAATTAATAAACAAAATATTAGATGAATCGGGGGGAATTCAATTAAAAAATTAGACAATTTTGACAACCTGACTCAAGATGGGTTAACACTCCTTTTAAATCAAGTTTGAACAAAATTAATAGTCCACCTTTGGATCTACCTGCCACACTGCGGGAATAAAGAAATGTCTAGCCATCCAAAGAAAAGCTGTTCAGTGTGTCCCAGGTCTCCTGAAATGCCAAAATGTCAAAAGATTTTAAAAAATCAATCCATATTTCATTTTCACCTTTACCCCTAATCCCGTCAATGTTCCAGGTCATAATTCTGCAGGATTGTGAGTTAAACCTTGAAATATTTACCAGAGAGTGCTTTCTCTAAATTAACACGATCAATTTCTCGTATTTTTTCTGCAGTTTCCATTTGCGTTATTTTCCAAGCTTCATTGTACGCAGCGTATATACCGGCGTATATGAAACGTTTTTGTCGTTGTTTGCGAGGTCCGAGTAAGAAGTCTTGCAAGTCAACGCCTTCTTTAAGTAAAGTCAAGTGTTGTTTAATTTCTGGAAGTGTGGATTTCTGTAGCCAATCAAGGCATAGTTTTCCTACACTGTATGTGGTGATTATCCCTGGATGTTGTCTCTGGGAGTATCTTGGATCTGGCCTATTGATTTTGAACCCTTCTGTTTTGTCCATGAATCTATCTTGACAGTTATCCGTGTCTATGGGCCAGTTTAACCATTGTTTACAATCAGGATTGGTTCTGTTGTGTTTTAAAATCTGTTTTACGTCTACCTCCTCATCTGCATCAGGTGTGGCCTTAGGTATGGACGGTTCGTTTAAATCTTTTATCTTAGCTAAGCCAAGACATGATGTTTGTTGAACGGTGTCATTCAAAAATATAATTTGTATAATGCAGGCTCTGAACAAGGCTTCTAAACACTGCACCTGCCATTCTTTTGTGCCCTAGACAGTTTTTGTCTCTATGTTGTCTTTCCAAAAGTTAAAACCTAATGTAGACCGCTGAGCATAAAAGTGTGCAGAATAAATTTCTTTAGTATTGGTCAACATGGTTTTCATTCTTGTCTTATTTATATTTTTAAGAGAAAACGTTTCTGGATTTGTCACATTAAAACCTGTAAAATATGGAAATTTCACCAAAAAATGTTTTAGTGCAGGCTTTTGGTGGAGTTGGACAATGTTCCCATTGATTATATTTAAAACTATTTCTATGATTTACAGATTTATGCAAATAATGGTGACCAAAATGATTATAACAATACAGTTCTTCATAACTTGTTGAACTTTCTAAGTGTTCCTGTTTTTGAAATGTTGCTGACATTTCTAAGTCTGACAACATATTGTTAACAGTTTCAAAGTCCCAATCATCTGAAAAGGTGCTTGATGAAACAAAATCACTCAAAGAAACCTTGAACTGGTGTAGAATTTTCAACAGTTCCACCGGCCCCAAAATGTCATAGTCAGTTGAGTCCCATGCTATACCACCAGGTATAGGAACAGCTGTGATGTTCACTGATGACAGGTCTCTTCGCTCACGATGAGATGATTTGTAAGGTTGCAGGAGTAAGTTGATGTTCTTACTTTCTGAGTCCATTGTACTGTATTTTCCATCTATCCTTCGTCCCAAACTGAAACCAGAATGAGCCAGAGCAGGAGAAAAAGTAAACCTAACACAATCCAAAATTCAACCCATGGTGAAATCAGATATGTTTTTCCAAGTTGATGAAAGAGTTCTGTTATTTTTTCTTTGAAAGTTTTATTAACTGGCGTTGTTTCGGGTTCACTTGAATCCTCAGAAAAGTTATCAAAGTTGATAAAATAGCCAGAGGCAGTTCTGTCAATAGTTGGTATCGCATCCGGATTCTTTGAAATTACTGGAGTTGCTTCCTCCTTTGACATGTTTGTATAGTCAGATGCTACATTATTGTAGACAGGAGTTTCTTGACGAACTGATATTTGGGTATCAAGAGGGACGAGTTCCATAGCTTTGTTGCTTAGTCCTTATTTTCTCACTGTAGGTTTATCAAAGGTGATAAGTCTGCTACTTCTTGGGGGTCCACTGGGCCTACTACTTATTATTGGCCACATGATGTGGTTTTACCAGGTCAATTGATACTGTTATGTTTTTACCAGCAAGTGGCGGTAGTGACACTGATCTTGTTCCAAGAATTAGTAAGACAGGTACTGCTTTTTCTATAAGAAGGCCCAAATTCCTCTACACCGCAATCTTTTCCATGACTAGCTCCCCAATCTTTGGAATCCAGACAGGTCTTGCTGGGACAGGTGTTTTTTCTTTATTGGTCGATGGGCTTTGTGTTGTGTTACTCAAACTTCTTCTTTTTTCATTTAAGTCCTGTAAAACAGCCAAACGGTCTTCGATTCAAAGGGTTTCTGTTCCACCACTGAAGTGTGACAATCAAGGTCCTGGATAAGCATTCTAGTACCAAATAATAATTCATATGGAGTGATTCCCCCCAGAGAATTTCTTGGCAGATTATTAAGACTTCTTAGAACACTATTTAGATGTTTGACCCACCCGTCACCCGAACCTAATACCCTAGCTTTTATAGATTGCTTTATGTCACGTTTTTTCTTTCCACTACCTCAAGATGGAAGGGACTCGAAAACCGCAATGCAACGCCTAAGCTGGCCATGGCCTCCGTGTAAGCTTTGGAGCTAAATGCGGGACCCTGGTCAGAATGTAGCGTGCCGATTGCGTATGTGCCGATAAAGACTCGCAAATCTTTTATAGCAGTTCTGGCGTCAGCCGAGCACTGGGGCCACATCCAAATGAATCTTGTGCAGGAATTCACTGCGACCAGGAAATATTTATAGTTACCATCCCTCTGTAAGGGACCACAGTGGTCCAGGTAAACACGTGCTAATGGTTTATCCGAGATTAGAAAGGGTGTCTGCGCAGGTCGTTTCTCTGTAGAAAATTTTATATTTGGGCAGATTTCACATTCTAGTACATAGTTTCTAGTTTGTTTCCTCATGCGTGGCCACCATTATCTCTGTTTTAACAATGATACTGTGGCGGAAATTCCTGCATGTGCAGAGGCGAGCCCTTCATGTGCTGCTAAGATTAGTCCTAACCTATGTTCCATGTTTGGGATTGCCCTATCCCCCACTCCAGGGATTCGAGCAAAAGGAACATTGTTTGCATCAGTTATATATGAGTACTTTACTGGAAAGCCTTTCGTGAGTGTCTTACCTCTGTCTTTTACTGAAGCAGTGACAGCTTGCATTATTTTGCTGTCTATTTTCATTTTTGAATGAGTGATTGCAGCTACGAAAGCCGTTTGCACAGCTGCCTTTGCGGCCTCATCAGCCAATGAATTCCCTTCAACGTGAACGCCATCACGCTGATGACACAGTGTATGAATCACGTGAGTCTTTTGTAGTTCTTTTTGCAAAAAAACTACTTGTTCCCATAGCAGTTTATGCTTGATTGTGCCACCTTTAGCGTCTTTGAAGCCGTTCTGAACCCAGTTCTACAAGTATTCATTTTAAGATTGGACGCAGTAATACGAATCAGACACTATCAGTTTGGGGAATTCACGATCTGTATTTTCAAGCGCTATCTTGAAAGCCTGCAGTTCAGCTCGCTGAGCTGTACAGTCTCCGAGTGACCTTAACGACAGCGACCTTTAACAATCACGCACACAGCACTGTAGACTTGTTTACCCCCAATTGCGGGTTGTGCTGATCCGTCTGTATATATTATACAGCCGTAATATTCAAGTGGCAGAATTTCAGTCGGCAGAGGACATTCTAATTCATATTGTAGTAATTGTTTTGTCTTCAAGTACGGGTCAAAAACGTATTCCACATCTGTTGCAGCAAGAGAATGAACCCATTGTATCCATCTCGGATGTAAAGCTTTAGCATTTGGAATGCTTGCCGTTGTCACTGCCTCTAAGGCAGGTACAGGTGTAACAATTTTTATGCGTTTACCCTGTGCGAGGGCACTTTCTTTTGCTACTGCAGTCTGAACCGCTGTCAGTATCTTTTCTGTTGAAGTGAATTTCATTTCAGCTTGTGTGTACAAGTGTGACTTGTATGCTATTGGTACCGTTTCACCATAGTTAAAGGTTAGGTATGTGAATCCGCATCTCCCGGGGATGATTCGGATCACTAGGTAACGCACGTTGCGCGTGTTTGTGTCTGTGTTTTTGCTAACATGTCTGTTTGCACTGAACGCAAAATTTCGGTGTGTTTTTGTGTCCAATTAGTAGGTTTGAAATCAGGTTTGAATAGTTCGTAGAGAGGTTTAACCCTTTCTGCGTAGTTTAGAAAATAAGTTCTTCCAAATTCAGGAAACCTAGAATTGACTGTAAGTTTTTCAGCGTTTTTGGAGGTTGGAGCAGCGCACATTTCTCTAAAAAGTTTGCTGCCAGGCTTTTGCCTTCACTTGATAACTCATATCCCAAAAATAGAACATTGAGATGGGCAATTCGTGATTTCTTGAAATTGAATTTATACCCTTCCGAAGCAAACCCAAGTATTATGGTGTTCACTCTTTTCAAGTGTACGTCCAAATCATCATCTGTATGATAGATGTCTTCGACAAAGGACAATGCCTCATCATCGTACATTTGCAATAACTCTGTTTCTCTGGCTGAAAATAACCCTGGACTATTCTTGAATCCCTGGGGAAGACGGTACAATTGTCAGGTGCCCCCATTATGGAGAAAGCTGTCAAGCACCTGCTCAGCGCACAATGTTATTCATCAGTGCTGCACTATGTGTGTTATGTACTGCAAAAGTTTTGCAACAGGAATTTAGATGTCTGTAATCCAAAATTAGATTATAGGAATTGTCAGGTTTGGAGATAGGAAACAAAGGATTGTTCATTGATGAGGTGCATGTTTCAATCACCCCTTGATATTCAAGTTGATTTAAAATCTCCCTGACCTGTTTTTTAGCTTCCTGTTTTTTAGCTTCCTGTTTTACAGGATATTGCCTTTGCATTGTTGGTTGAGTTTTCAACTGGATTTTATGGTGATGGGAATCCTCATCATATCCTACATGATTTTTGTATAGTGCTGTTGCCTGGGCCACAGCCCATTTCCTAGCATATGTGTATTTTTTATGAATTGGAATGCGATTTGAGAAGGCTGGCATATTGATATCTTCGTCATGTGGGCACTCCCTGACAAATTCAGGTGGCAAGTCTTGTTCAGCTAGTAGGATGTCATAGCTCTTAGAGAGCTTCTCCGGAGTGTTACTTCATGTAACTTATGTGGTACACTAACCCTGGTATTTGCAGTTTCAACTTGGATGCTTTCATTCAAGTCCACTGTCTCCAGATGATCCTTCAGGATCCTGCGAGCTATGGTTACCTCTGCTGCGCTGTCTAGCATTGTTTGGGCCCACTCCCCGTTCTTGAGTTGTGTCCTCAAGATCTTCGGCATGTCTGATCTTTAGACTAGCTACCTTTTTTGGGGGGAAATTGGCTTTTCTTATTTTTTGGAACGTGCTGGTCATCTTTGGACTTCACTCGTTCTTCTTTTTGTTCTGAACGTCCTCTTCTTTCAGATTTCTGCGAGGAAGTCTGAAAGGTACGAGAGGAACGTGTATCATTATCTTGATATCTGTCAGGTTTTCTCGAATTATCCTTATTTCTAAGGTTCTTCCTTTTTTCAGAGGACTCCTGCTGAGGAGACCTTCCTCTGGACTGGGAACGCTTCTCTTTAGGAAGTATCTGTTTAGTGTTTTCCCACTTCTTCTCAGGAGTAGTGAGATTATTTTTAATTAAAAAATGTTCAGGACTTTCAGTTAGTTGGGGTTTTAATGGTTTCCCACCCAAACTATCTCTACCTAGTTCTTCATAGGATTTCTCAATAATTCTGGCAAGCTCATACGGTTGCTCAGTAATATCTGTTTCTTTTAGTTTTTGGCGGATCGCCACTGATGCTGCTTCACCTTTAATGTTGGCTAATAGTATAGCTGAGACCTGTTTGAAATCCTTCAGTAATTTCATACCCAGATTTAAGGCCGGTTATGGACCATATTCATTTTGAATCTATCTTAGAACGTCTGGTATTACCGCTATAGATGGGACACCATGTGTTTTTGTGTAGAATGAAGCAAAGACTGTACCCCAAGTGTCGCAGTCCTCTACGTGTGGTGCAATCCCCATTGGTAAACAGATTGTCAGAATCCTGTGTTTCTCATGAGGTGTACTATCAGGGAATACTGCTTCTATGTTTTAGTAATTTTTTGTGCTAACCAGAACAGAATTTGTTCTCGTATTGCGGGCAATTTACCAATGACTGACTGTATAGTCTGTGGTGTAATTTTGTTTGTGTTCCCTTGATAAGGGATGTGCTGTGGAACTCTTACAGCTGGTTGGACTGTTAAAGTCCTCATGACATATTATTGAACCAACTGCCTGTGTATTTTAATCAGCTGTTTTAGCTGAGCTAATAGTTCAGGACCTGTCATTGTTTCAATGTCAGGATGTGGTGTCTAGCTGGCTAGTACCGGCCATGTTGCTCCTGGTCTACATAGTGGACTGAGCCTGGTAATGTGATTTTGATGTTGTAGGGCGCCTTTAAACCAGAGCTGATGCTGTTGGTAAGTTAGTGGGATTTCAATGTCCTCGAAAGGAATGTATTCCGCTGGAGGTTCCTCTTCTTTGTAGTAGTGGAACACATGTGTTGTTGGATTTGCTTGTGGAAGGATAATCCATGAATAGAACACCTCTGTCTGCCGATATTCATGTGCCTCTATGAGAAATATAACTCTACCACCTCTGGGTGATAGTCAATTTTTTATAAGTTTTATAGCTATGGTTTTCCTTAAGTTTTCCGGGATGATTATAGCATCGTCGTCTTCTTCATTAAACCCTGTAACGTCTACACCCGGCTGGGTTGCATTTACTCTAGCTCCACCGGTTGCGTTATTGTCGCCGTTATCTGGCATTGTTTAATGAAAGTTTGCAGAGCAAGTTGTCAAGGAAACAAAGATTAGGTGCACAATATTTTAGAACACTGTATCCTTCAACGTTGAACAAACTAAAAACGAATACATAGGATTTTTTCGTCCTACTCAGTTTAAAGCGGATATTTTATCCTTTAACCCACTCTAGACGTCTATTGGAGTATTTTACGGGAAAAAGGGGTCTGTGTGAAAAGCACGACTGAGTTACTCTAGTATCTATTGTTAAATTATCGCCTTACCAAACGTTGGGCGCCATGTACTTGTTGGACAGGCCTCGTAGCCGGGCCGTCACCCCCTACGCACAACAGGGCCCGGACCCCGACTCTCCCCGAATCCCCAGCAAGAGCCACCCCGGCAACCCCCCGAGGTAATCCACAACCCGGCCACACCGGGACTCCAGCTCCTGAACCCTCCCGTACCGGCTGGCCGGGTCCCCGTCAGCCCCATGGCCCCGGCCCGGCAGCCATCTTTGGACACTACAACACGAGGCCACGTGGCCTCGACTCGACCCCAACCCTGGGCCTGGCCCGACCCCGACATCGAGGCACCAACCTCCACACAGGAGGTAAAGAGACCACTTGGCAGGTCAATGAAAGAAGAAGGCGTCAACGGCTCTCCTCCGCCGGGTGTCGATCACCCCCGGCCTCCCTGGGCGCTGGCTCCAACCCCCTGCTGGGTGTCGGGACCCCCTCATTCCGGACCTCCCGACCTCAAGGCGCGAGGGTCCGGACATCAAAGGGATCCAGACCTATAACTGGGGAAGCCCCAGACCAGGAGGGCAGTTGTATCCTGGAGTCGAGAGACACCGAGAAGAACTCATCCTTGGCGGACTGCTGGCGCTGCTGCAGCCCTGCTCTGTGAACCCTTCGTCTTGGCCTGCTGGCGCTGCCGCGGCCCTCTGCAACGTGAACCATCATCTCGGCCTGCTGGCGCTGCCGCGGCCCTCTGCAACGTGAGCCATCATCTCGGCCTGCTGGCGCTGCCGCGGCCCTCTGCAACGTGAGCCATCATCTCGGCCTGCTGGCGCTGCCGCGGCCCTCTGCAACGTGAGCCATCATCTTGGCCTGCTGGCGCTGCCGCGGCCCTCTGCAACGTGAACCACCACCTTGGCCTGCTGGCGCTGCCGCGGCCCTCTGTAACTTGAACCCTCATCTTGGCCTGCCGGCGCTGCCGCGGCCCTACGCCAATTGAACCATCGCCTCGGCCTGCTGGCGCTGCCGCGGCCCGACCCCGCAGACTCCTAAGCTCGAGGATTATGAGCTTCCCTCCTGCCACCTCCTGTACCGATCCGGTACCAAGACTGTCCCGCTACCCCCTTTCCCTACAGAGACTAGAATTGAGAGGACCCTCGAGTCCTAAATCTCCTGTACCGCTGATAACCTTGCCGCAAGAACCCTATATAAAGAGTGTTGATCTCATCCTTGTGTGGTGTCTATCTGTGGGGAGGGAAGTGACTTGTCTGTACGATCGCCAGAGACGGCCCTCATCGGAGGCCTCTCCCCCATTATTCGGCCGACCCTCTGGGTCCCCGTCTAACATTGGTGGCTAGCGGCGTGATCCGAACCTACGCATAATCGTACAGAGGGTCACTCGCCCCACGACACACAACCACCATGACAACAAAAGAGAGCGGAGCAACAGAAAAATTCCAGATGGAAAAGCTGGAAGAATACAACCACAGAGAACTGAAACAATTTTGCATAGAATTAGGCATTTCAACCACAGGACTGAGCACGAAAGAGGACTTCAAACGAGCCCTGGAATCTTGGGCGGAGACGGGTACGACCGTACCCCAAACACGAAGCCACGAGACACCCGAAACAAGCTCCACGCCGACGGAAGAAAGAAGGTCGGGTCTCTCCCCAGAAGAGGTCCGTGTACGGGAAAAAAGCAGGCTCCATGAATTAGAACTGGCACGACTGCGCTTAGATGGAGAGCTCAAATTGGCGGAAAAAAAAATAACGTTGGAACACTTACGGCTCCGAGAGGAGCGAGAAGAGAAACAAAGGCAGAGAGAGCTAGAAGAGAAGAAGCTAACCTACGAACATGAGCGCAACCTCAAAGAACTAGAGATTCGGAAGCAGAACAAGGAACTCGGGGTCCCCGAGCACACCAACACTCCTGCCCCTACAGACCCCAAGGTCCACATACCCAAAGATGTTGTCAGAGAGTACTACAAGAACGATGACATCCAGCAATGGTTCAAAGCGTACGAGGTAGCCATGACCTCCCACCGGATTCCCCGGAGCGACTGGGGAGCCGGGTTATGGGGGAGGTTTGTCAACGAAGGGCGAGACGCCCTGCTGCAACTCCCGGACCATCTGATGACATCCTACGACCACATCAAAAACGGCCTCCTCACTCGATACGGACTCACACCCGAGATGTACCGCCAGCGGTTCCGCGACTGCAAACGGATCCCGGGTACAACTTGGGTGGAGTACGTGAACTTCTTTAGCCGGGCCTTCGAGGGGTGGATCAAGGGCAGCAACCTGACCACCTACGAACAGCTCTTTGACCTTGTTGTGTGGGAGCACCTTTCTAACAACTGCTTCATCGAACTCAGGCAGCACCTCCTGGACAGTAAACTAACAGAACCTCGGCAACTCGCCGCCGAAGCTGACCGACGGGAAAGCACCCGAGTTGGCCGAAACGGACCCAGCGAAGCGCACAGAACTGCCCAAGGGCCCCATCGCCCCCGTGGGGGAGGAGGCCAGGGTCGGGGTAGGGACACCGGCCCGGTGACTCCCGCCAGCAACACCCCGCCCCCGGCCGGCCGGGGAAACCCCCCGATGCGACCCGGCTTCCGAGCCAACATCACTTGCCACCGATGCCAGCGACCCGGCCACTACGCAAATGATCCCAATTGCCCAAAGAACCCGAACCCTTTACCCCGCCAGGTCGCTGCTGCAGCCCTGGGGGAAGAGCAACCCCCAGAAGACCAAGAAGAGTACGAAACCGACCAGCCTGAGTGGGAACCGGCCGCCATGTCCCTGGTTTGCTTAGGGGAACGAGACCTGATCCCTCGGGCCCCCCTTCCCGCCAACACGCAGAAGTACAGCCAGTGGGTGAACATTAATGGCCGCCGGGCTGAAGCCCTCCGCGATACCGGGGCCAGTGTGACCGCGGTCCGCTGTCATCTGGTGGCCCCGGACCAGATCTTGCCGAATATTCTTTGCCCTGTCCGGTCGGCCGACAACTCAGAAAGTCTATGTCAAATGGCCTACGTCCCCTTCGAATGGGGCGGAGTATCAGGGATACTGAAAGTGACTGTCCGCGATGATGCCCCCGTGGATTGCCTCCTGGGGAACGATCTCGAAAGCTCTCCCTGGGCAGCAGTCGAACGGAGAGAGCACCTGGGGATGCTGGGCCTCCCCGAATGGGTCTGTGCCACGACCCGGTCCATGACCGCCCGTGCCGTCCCCAGTCCAGAAGAACCCGAGTGGCCGGAGCCTCCTCCCGCGATTGTCCCAGAGGAGGCCACCCCAGAAGCAAGTCCCCCGGCCCAAACCAAAGAAGGACCCGGTCGGCTCCCGGACCTCCCCGACCTGGCCCAGTGGCGTCAAGAGGGGGGTCCCACCCAGGAACAATTCCAACAAGAACAAAGAACCTGTCCCTCCCTCGAGGGACTCCGGCAGCAAGCCCTTGCCCAGAGCGCAGGGGACACCTCGGGGGCCCACTGGATCTACTGGGACAATGACCTGCTCTACAGTGAGCCAAGGATTGCAGAACTGGGGGCCAGTCGGGTGCTGGTGGTGCCCCTCCGCTTCAGAGATTTCCTCTTGAACTTAGCCCACGATATACCCCTTGCCGGACACCTGGGACAGGACAAAACGTACGACCGCCTGGTGACCCACTTTTACTGGCCCCGCATGCGAAAAGATGTCACCAACCACTGCAAGGCCTGCCCCACCTGCCAGGCCAGCGGAAAAAGTGGCCGAAAAACCAAAGCACCCTTGCAGCCTTTTCCCGTCGTCACCACCCCGTTCGAACGGGTGGGAATAGACATTGTGGGGACCCTAGACCCCCGAACCGCCCAAGGACACCGGTTCATCCTGGTCCTGGTGGACCACGCCACCCGCTATCCCGAGGCTATCCCTCTTCGAACCGTGACGGCGCCTGTGGTAGGCCGAGCCCTGATGGGGATCTTCTCCCGGGTGGGCTTTCCCCGGGAGGTCGTCAGCGACAGGGGCACGAACTTCATCTCGAAATACATGAAGTCTCTCTGGCAACAGTGCGGGGTCACCTACAAATTCACGACCCCCTATCACCCACAAGGAAATGGATTGGTCGAGCGGTTTAACCGCACTCTCAAAGGAATGATCATGGGCCTAGAAGAGCCCCTCCGTCGCCAGTGGGACGTGCTACTCCCGTGCCTCCGGTTCGCCTACCGAGAGGTCCCTCAAAAGCCCCTAGGCTTCAGCCCATTTGAACTCCTGTACGGCCACCCCGTCCGGGGTCCCCTCAGCCTAGTCAAAGAAGGTTGGGAGAGGCCCCCCCAGAAAACTCCCCCGGATGTATACAAATACCTCTTGGCCCTTCGCAACCAGACCCGGCGATTCAGGGAGATCGCCAAAGTCAACCTTGAAGCCAGTCAGGAAGACATGAAGAAATGGTATGATCAGCACGCCTCCTCCCTCGAGTTCGAGCCGGGACAGCAGGTCTGGGTGATGTCCCCGGTTGAACCCTGTGCCCTACAGGACAAATGGTCCGGACCCTTCAAGGTGATCGAACGCAAGGGGCCCGTCACCTACTTAATCGACATGGAAACTTCCCGGAACCCCCTACCGGTCCTCCACGCCAACAGACTCAAGCCCCATTTTGTACGCTCAGAACTCAGTCTCCTGATGGCTACCGATAATGGGACGGAAGAAGACTCCGAGCCCCTTCCGGACCTGCTGAGGACCCTCGAGCAGGATGGCTCCGTGGAAGGGGTCCGACTCTCCGAGGCCTTGTCCCCGGAGCAACGCCAAGACTGTCAAGCTCTCCTGACACGATTCGCATCCTTGTTCTCTCTCACCCCTGGGGTCACCCCCTGGTGCCTTCACGATATGGACACCGGGGACAGCCCCCCTATTCGCCACAGGGCGTACCGCGTACCAGATCGGGTGCGCGCCTGCATCCAGACCGAGGTGTCCAAGATGCTGACACTGGGAGTGATCGAACCCTCGGACAGCCCCTGGGCCAGCCCCGTCGTCCTGGTCCCCAAGGCCGCCGCCCCGGGCGTTGCCCCTGAGCTCCGGTTCTGTGTGGACTACCGGGGACTGAATGCTGTTACCAGGACCGACGCTCACCCTATCCCCCGGGCAGATGAGCTAATTGACCGTATGGGGGCCGCCCGCTACCTGAGCATCTTCGATTTAACAGCGGGCTCCTGGCAAATCGGCCTCACCCCCAGGGCCCAAGAACGATCCGCCTTCTCTACCCCGGACGGTCACTACCACTTCAGGGTGATGCCATTCGGCATGAAAAACGCTCCGGCAACATTTCAACGACTCGTGAACCAGGTACTGGCGGGCCTCGAAGGATTCAGCGCCGCCTACCTGGACGACATCGCTGTGTACAGTCACCCCTGGACCGACCACCTCCACCACCTGCGGGAAGTTCTACACGCCCTGCAGCAGGCCGGGCTCACCCTCAAGGCCAGCAAATGTCAGGTGGGCCAAGGGTCCGTGACCTACCTAGGACACCAAGTGGGAAGCGGTCTGGTGGCCCCCCTCCAGCTCAAGATCGCTGCCATCCAGGCCTGGCAACCCCCTACGACTCAAACCGAGGTCCGGGCCTTCCTGGGGCTCACCGGGTACTACCGGCGGTTCGTGAAGGACTATGGCAGCATCGTGGGGCCCCTCACGGAGCTCACATCCAAGAAGAGCCCCAAAACGATCAACTGGACTCCGGACTGCCAATCGGCCTTCGAGAAACTGAAGGCCGCCATGTGCACTGCCCCCGTGCTCCAGGCTCCCGACTACGGCCGGGAATTCATCGTACAGACGGACGCCTCCGATCATGGCGTGGGGGCCGTCCTCTCCCAACTCAACACCGAGGGAGTCGATCAGCCAGTGGCATTCATCAGCCGACGCCTGCTGGCCCGGGAACAGCGCTGGAGCACCATCGAGAGGGAGGCCTTCGCCGTAGTGTGGGCCCTCAAGAAGCTCCGGCCCTACCTCTTCGGCACCCCCTTTCGGGTGCAGACAGACCACCGACCCCTGCAATGGCTGATGCAGATGCGGGGGGAGAACCCGAAACTGTTGCGCTGGTCCATCTCCTTACAGGGGATGGACTTCACTGTGGAGCATCGTCCAGGCCAGGACCACGCCAACGCAGACGGCCTGTCACGCTTTTTCCGCCTCGGCGAGGAGAGTCCCCAAGAGGATGGCTGACTCTCCCTGCCTTCAGCTGGGGGGGACGCATTTTGGACAGGCCTTGTAGCCAGGCCGTCACCCCCTACGCACAACAGGGCCCGGACCCCGACTCTCCCTGAATCCCCAGCAAGAGCCACCCCGGCAACCCCCCGAGGTAATCCACAACCCGGCCACACCGGGACTCCAGCTCCTGAACCCTCCCGTACCGGCTGGCCGGGTCCCCGTCAGCCCCATGGCCCCGGCCCGGCAGCCATCTTTGGACACTACAACACGGGCCACGTGGCCTCGACTCGACCCCAACCCTGGGCCTGGCCCGACCCCGACATCGAGGCACCAACCTCCACACAGGAGGTAAAGAGACCACTTGGCAGGTCAATGAAAGAAGAAGGCGTCAACGGCTCTCCTCCGCCGGGTGTCGATCACCCCAGGCCTCCCTGGGCGCTGGCTCCAACCCCCTGCTGGGTGTCGGGACCCCCTCATTCCGGACCTCCCGACCTCAAGGCGCGAGGGTCTGGACATCAAAGGGATCCAGACCTATAACTGTCAGAACCGTAAGGATACACTGGTTCGGCCCCCTCAGGAACAGACGCTAATTCCTCAGTCCCCTTCTAGCCAAGACCCAAGACCGCTTAGATATACAGTCTTCAGTCCTCACCAGCAAGGGAAAGGGGAAGTGGACAGACAAAACAAGAGAGACTTCTTCCTCGTCAGGTTTGCTCGACAGCCCTCAGGTTGGACTCGCTGCAAAGGAAAAGACAATTCTTTAGCCCTCTCTACTTAACAAATTTTAGTTACTCTGTCTTATTATTATTATGCCCTCTATGTCTTACCTAAGCAAACTAGGAAGATAGCCACTCTCTATAAGTGATGTCTGGAGAATTACTACTGGTTCACTGGAAGAATGAACTCTGGTCTTTGGAATTTTCGTGACTAGAACAATGCTTCAATGCACTCTGTGATCTGTGAAACTCAAGTCTATAACTCTGAAGGTACAGTCTTTCGACTCTGAGAATATTTCAGAAAACTCCACAGGAAGTAGTCTTTCATCTCATGTCTTTTCTCTCTGGACACGTTTTTGGAAATTCACGTTCTTAATCAAAATCTTTCTCCTCAAGATGTCTCAGTAAGGCTCTTGACGCAATGCTCATCAGCTTCTTTGCCAAAGTGAGTCCTAAAGCGTCTTTAGTTCATTGCCTGGAGACTTCTCTCAGATAACTCAAAAATAATACTCTTACTTGAAGGTCTTTGAGGGAACTTCTCTTGACTGAAGTTTTTCCCCAGCTCTGACTCCGCCACACAATTTCTCTCCTGAACTCCGACAACGGGATTCTTCCAGCTTTGACAATACTGAAGGGAAAAAGGCGAATTAGGAAAAGTCTTTTTCTATAATACAAAGCGTAATGTGTTACTTTCCTTAAGGTTTCAGTTCAGCCGCCTTGTACACAAAAACTCTGGTCAAAAGAACTTTCTCTGAAGAGAGCGTGAGGTAAGCACGCGTCTCCGGTATTTTCCTCAGTTGAAGTGCGCAGCGCGAATTGCGCGCGTGCGCGATATGCAGACACTCTCGAATCAACTGCAAAGTAAACCGCCACGCAGGAAACGGAATGACTTCCGCACTCCCAAGATGGCGGACCTCCGCAGCGCTGTCACTAGGAATCTCAATGAAGTTTTCCAACAAGGGTTTTTTAGCTTGCACCTTCTGCTCGATCCACCCTTCTGGCGAGGGGGTGGACGGATCCTGACAGTACCTCCCACCAAGGATGCTCTCCCCAGCCGGGCTTTAGAAGGATGAAGTTTATGGAAGTCTCTGAGCAACTTGGGGGCATGGATATTGTCACTTGGCTCCCAAGATCTTTCCTCTGGACCAAAATTCTTCCAGTCAACCAGATAGTATAGTGTGCCTCTTCTGAACCTTGAATCTAGGATTTTGTGTACTTCAAACTCTTCCTCACCATCTACCTGCACTGACTTAGGAGTTAAGCTTACTCTCAAATGCTCTGGGCTTTTCTTAATTAAAGAGACATGAAAGGTGGGGTGAATTTTCAGAGAAGAGGGCAGGTGTAGCCTAACCGTTACTGGTCCTAACATTTTCTCCACTGTAAAGGGCCCTAAAAAACGGGGTTGGAATTTTCGATTAGCTTTTAATCTCAAATTTTTTGTGGACAACCACACCTTTTCTCCTGGGCAAAAAACCGGATCTTCTCTCCTCCCTTTATCTGCATGTTTTTTATAAGATTCCTTGGCCTTGGACAGGTTTTCTTTAACTTGGGCAAGGGACCTCTGCACTCTAGAGACTATATCATCCACTGCAGGGACTGAACTCTCTTCTTTTTCTACAATCAAAGTAGGGTGTCTACCATAATTTATATAGAAAGGCGAATAACCAGTGGAAGAGTGAACAGAGTTATTATAAGCAAACTCTGCAGCCCACACCATCTCAGACCATTCCATCTTTTGATCCAATAGGTATAGTCGCAAGTACTGCTCCAATTCCTGATTCACTCTTTCCGTTTGGCCATCCGTTTCTGGATGGTAGCTTGTAGAAAATCGAGCGTCTATTCCTAATCTGTGGGTAAAGGCCTTCCAGAAATGCGAAACAAACTGAGTTCCCCTATCCGAAACCAGGACCTTGGGAATTCCATGCAACCGCACAACATGTTGGGAAAAAAGCTGTGCCAAAGTGGGTGCATTTGGAACCTTCTTCAAAGGGATAAAATGTGCCATTTTAGAGAATACATCGACAAACACTAAAACTACGGTGTAGCCTAAACTAGAGGGTAGTTCCACTATCAAATCCATTGATACCGTATGCCAGGGGTGAGGTGGCACCGGTAGTGGTCTTAACTTCCCCTGAGGTGATCTCCTATCTGCTTTTCCTCGCAAACACCTCTCACAAGAAGTTACATATTGCCGGATTTGCGGTTTCATGTCAGGCCACCAAAAATTCCTCTCCACCAATTCTGTGGTCTTGAGAATTCCTTTATGTCCTGCCAATAGATGATCATGACAAGATTCTAACGCCTTTTCTCTGAGCTCTGATGTCGGTAGAAACAAACGCTGATCCTGATATGGCAACCCATCTCTGATTTCTCGACCCTGCTCTTCCTGAGACCAGTCTTGCATTTCTTGAATGGACATACTTTCCTGCACCTTGTCCCGCAGATCACTTGCCGTGGTTACCATAACAATCTTTTCCTCCGGAATGATGCTCTGTTCCTCTCTTCCAGTTTTCTCTGAGGTGGCTGAATCTATCCTTGACAACGCATCCGCCTTGGCATTACTCTTTCCAGGGCGAAAGGTAAGGACGAAATCAAAATCCGCAAAAAACAATGACCATCGTAATTGTCTGGCAGTTAAGGTTCGTGCTGACTTGAGGAACTGTAAATTTCTGTGATCCGTAAATACAGTTACTTTATGTCTCGCTCCCATCAAATAATGGCGCCATTCCACAAAGGCGCTCTTTACAGCCAAAAGCTCCTTGTCAGCGATTGAATAATTACACTCAGGAGGATTGAGCTTGCGAGAATAATACGCCACCGGATGTAACTGACCAGTATCAGGATGCCGCTGTGACAAAATTCCTCCAATGGCAAGATCAGAAGCATCTGCTTCTACATAGAAGGGGTCTTCGGTTCGCGGATGCAACAGTATGGGAGCTTGAGTAAATGAATCCTTCAGAAATTGAAAAGCCTCCTCTGCTTCTTCCTTCCATTCAAACTTGACTCCCTTTTTTAAGAGTCGAGTAATGGGGGTCACCTTCTGTGAAAAATCTGAGATAAATCTCCTGTAAAAGTTCGAGAATCCCAAAAAACTCTGCACTTCTTTTACCGACTTGGGAGAGGGCCAGTCCTGGACTGCTTTGATCTTCGTGACATCCATGCTCACTCCTTCAGGGGATAACACAAAACCCAAAAACTCTACTCTGGTGACATGGAAGGCACACTTTTCCAGCTTGACGTAAAGGTGATTCTCCAATAACTTACTCAAGATTGCTCTTACATGAGGAATGTGCTCTTCCATACTGTTGGAGAAGATCAAAATGTCATCAATGTAAACCACTGCCACTCGATCCAAAAACTCCCCCAACACGTCATTCACGAAATGTTGGAAGGCAGCAGGAGCATTACAAAGGCCATATGGCATCACCTGATATTCGAATAATCCATATCGAGTCCGAAACGCTGTCTTCCACTCATCTCCTGAAGCCACTCTAATAAGATGGTATGCTCCCCTAAGGTCCAACTTGGTATAGACCTTAGCATTCTTGACCTGGTCCAACAGCACTGAGATTAAGGGGAGCGGGTATCGATTCTTGACAGTTACTTGATTTAAGGCTCGGTAGTCAATACAAGCCCGCAGATCTCCATCCCGTTTCGGAATAAAAAAAAGAGGCGAGGAGACCGGGGACTGTGAGGGTCGGATAAATCCATTGGTCAAATATTTGTCTAGATATTCCTTCAGGAAACGATTCTCCGTCTCTGTGAGCGCATAGTTTCGACTGCAGGGCAAAATTGCTCCAGGCTCGATGTCAATCTTGCAGTCGTAGGGTCGATGCGGAGGAAGGGTTTCTGCTTTCTTTTTATCGAACACCGTTGCTAAGTCTTGATACTCAGCTGGAATTGACTTAACTTCCACTGCACAGATTTGGGCCGGATGAACAGAAGCTAAAATCTTGACCTGTGACTCCTCTTCTGGAACCTTCTCCTTACCAAAGCAATGTTCGACACAATAAGGTGAAGTAATTTCAATTGTTCTTCGACTCCAATCAATTCTTGGATTGTGTTCTGTTAGCCAAGGAAGTCCCAATATCAACTGGAACTGTGGTGCGTCAATCAAGTTAAAGGTGATGTACTCTGAATGCCCTTGTAAACCTGTTAATCGAAGTAGCTCTGTTTCATGAGTGATAGGCCCCGAGGACAAGTTGGTGCCATCCACTGCTCGCACAGGTTCTGGAGTAACCTTCTTTACAAACTGAATGCCATGCCGTCTGGCATACTTTAAATCACAAAAATTGCCGGTTGCTCCTGAGTCAATCATGACAGACACCTCTTTGATTTCTTGATCTCGAAATTTCACCACAAAAGTCGCAATTAAATGTGGAGCAGCCGACTGGAGGGTATTCATAATATGCTGAGATTTTTGAGTTGACTTTTCTGACGCTTCGACCCGTGCAACTCTCTCTACGGGCGAAGCCGATCTTTTACTGGCTGCGATGTCTTTAATCTTTTCGGACACTCTCTGACAAAATGCCCAGAACCTCCACAATAAATACACAACAGGGAGTTCCTCCGTCTCTCCTTTTCTTCCTTTGACAACGGACCTCGAACGGATCCAATTTGCATGGGCTCTTCTGCGGACGTTGTCTCAGAACTCTTTTGAGAATCACTTCTCATTCGATCGAATCGAGGAGGTATGGGTCGAAAGTCCTTCCTTTTTTCATGTTTCCGCTCATTTAATCTGTGATCCAATTGCAACACCAAGTCTATGAGAGCGGAAACCTCTGCGGGACACTGTGGTATTTGAGCAAGAGCATCTTTCAACTCGTCTCGAAGGCCTCTGTAAAAAATTGCAGCTCTTTTCTCCTCTGGCCAATTAGTTTCCACTACCAACTTATTAAAGTTAGCCAAATATCCCACCAAATCTCGATTTCCTTGCTTAAGGTCCAACAGCTCATTATCAGTGGATTGAGCACAAGATCGTCGATCGAAAATTCGAGCAAACTCCACCTTGAAGTTTTTGTAATTGGTTAGGATCGGATCTTTTTTGGTGACCAATGACATTGACCAAGCAGCCGCATCTCCCGTCAAATAAGACAATATGAATGCTACCTTAGCCTGATCGTCTGTGAATATTACAGGGCGACACAAAAAGTGTAGGGAACACTGTGTCAGAAAAATTTGGGCCTTCATCGGATCCCCCCCATACCTCTCTGGGGCTGCCAAAGGAATGACTGGGGAAATAGAGTGAATTACTTGAGTCGAAACCCCCGACGAGGATGACTGCTGTGGTGTAGCGGTTCTAGGTAACGGCCCTGTCGTTGCTAGACCTTCTAACCTCTGACGAATTTGCATGGTTTCTAAACTAGATCTTTTAACTTCCTCTCTTAAAGATTTATTCTCCTCTAAGGCACTATTTAACTGTACCTGCATACTTCCTAAAACTTCACTCAAGGTTTTTAAATCGAAGCCTTCCGTCATTCTGTCCGGGAGGGGACCTGATTCCTCAATAGAGGCAGGCACTTCAATCTGTCAGAACCGTAAGGATACACTGGTTCGGCCCCCTCAGGAACAGACGCTAATTCCTCAGTCCCCTTCTAGCCAAGACCCAAGACCGCTTAGATATACAGTCTTCAGTCCTCACCAGCAAGGGAAAGGGGAAGTGGACAGACAAAACAAGAGAGACTTCTTCCTCGTCAGGTTTGCTCGACAGCCCTCAGGTTGGACTCGCTGCAAAGGAAAAGACAATTCTTTAGCCCTCTCTACTTAACAAATTTTAGTTACTCTGTCTTATTATTATTATGCCCTCTATGTCTTACCTAAGCAAACTAGGAAGATAGCCACTCTCTATAAGTGATGTCTGGAGAATTACTACTGGTTCACTGGAAGAATGAACTCTGGTCTTTGGAATTTTCGTGACTAGAACAATGCTTCAATGCACTCTGTGATCTGTGAAACTCAAGTCTATAACTCTGAAGGTACAGTCTTTCGACTCTGAGAATATTTCAGAAAACTCCACAGGAAGTAGTCTTTCATCTCATGTCTTTTCTCTCTGGACACGTTTTTGGAAATTCACGTTCTTAATCAAAATCTTTCTCCTCAAGATGTCTCAGTAAGGCTCTTGACGCAATGCTCATCAGCTTCTTTGCCAATGTGAGTCCTAAAGCGTCTTTAGTTCATTGCCTGGAGACTTCTCTCAGATAACTCAAAAATAATACTCTTACTTGAAGGTCTTTGAGGGAACTTCTCTTGACTGAAGTTTTTCCCCAGCTCTGACTCCGCCACACAATTTCTCTCCTGAACTCCGACAACGGGATTCTTCCAGCTTTGACAATACTGAAGGGAAAAAGGCGAATTAGGAAAAGTCTTTTTCTATAATACAAAGCGTAATGTGTTACTTTCCTTAAGGTTTCAGTTCAGCCGCCTTGTACACAAAAACTCTGGTCAAAAGAACTTTCTCTGAAGAGAGCGTGAGGTAAGCACGCGTCTCCGGTATTTTCCTCAGTTGAAGTGCGCAGCGCGAATTGCGCGCGTGCGCGATATGCAGACACTCTCGAATCAACTGCAAAGTAAACCGCCACGCAGGAAACGGAATGACTTCCGCACTCCCAAGATGGCGGACCTCCGCAGCGCTGTCACTAGGAATCTCAATGAAGTTTTCCAACAAGGGTTTTTTAGCTTGCACCTTCTGCTCGATCCACCCTTCTGGCGAGGGGGTGGACGGATCCTGACAATAACTGGGGAAGCCCCAGACCAGGAGGGCAGTTGTATCCTGGAGTCGAGAGACACCGAGAAGAACTCATCCTTGGCGGACTGCTGGCGCTGCCGCAGCCCTGCTCTGTGAACCCTTCGTCTTGGCCTGCTGGCGCTGCCGCGGCCCTCTGCAACGTGAACCATCATCTCGGCCTGCTGGCGCTGCCGCGGCCCTCTGCAACGTGAGCCATCATCTCGGCCTGCTGGCGCTGCCGCGGCCCTCTGCAACGTGAGCCATCATCTCGGCCTGCTGGCGCTGCCGCAGCCCTCTGCAACGTGAGCCATCATCTTGGCCTGCTGGCGCTGCCGCGGCCCTCTGCAACGTGAACCACCACCTTGGCCTGCTGGCGCTGCCGCGGCCCTCTGTAACTTGAACCCTCATCTTGGCCTGCCGGCGCTGCCGCGGCCCTACGCCAATTGAACCATCGCCTCGGCCTGCTGGCGCTGCCGCGGCCCGACCCCGCAGACTCCTAAGCTCGAGGATTGTGAGCTTCCCTCCTGCCACCTCCTGTACCGATCCGGTACCAAGACTGTCCCGCTACCCCCTTTCCCTACAGAGACTAGAATTGAGAGGACCCTCGAGTCCTAAATCTCCTGTACCGCTGATAACCTTGCCGCAAGAACCCTATATAAAGAGTGTTGATCTCATCCTTGTGTGGTGTCTATCTGTGGGGAGGGAAGTGACTTGCCTGTACGATCGCCGGAGACGGCCCTCATCGGAGGCCTCTCCCCCAGTATTCGGCCGACCCTCTGGGTCCCCGTCTAACAGTACTGTAGTTCCTATATTCCCAATAGGCTCTGCGCATTGGAATAGTGTATCCTGTAGTTTAGACGTAGGACTGAAGTCAACTAGGTCTCTACCGAATATACTAAACTTAATTGTGTGTGTGCCAGCTAGCTCAGAGGTCACTAGAAACTTTCTCGAATAAACAAGAAGGGATTCGTTTTTGACAACTTTGTTTCCCAAGAATAAGAAATATATCTCTAGAGTCACGGAAACAATAGATAGTTCTTTCACACAGTCAATCATGCATGCTTCGTTTCACCAGACGTGCAGAGAAATAGAGAGACGGGTGTTTTCAATAAAAGGATATTTATTGAACAGTCTTCTTTCTCAAGCATAAGAAATGAACTGCTGCAATCGTAATACTTGCTGTAAAGTATAGAGCATATAATACGAAGAGTATTATAAAATATTACTGTAAAAGCATGACATGGTTTCTAAGCCATAAGATAAGTAAAATGCATAAAATACATACAGTGATAAATAATGACTAAAAGTACTCAACTGGTGCTTCTTAAATACGCCTACCCCGGTGTACCTAACCTAGATCTAGTACAAGGGAAGAAGTAAGTGAGGTGTAGCCTAGTTTTAGTATTAGTTGCCAAGAATCTTATTCCAAAAATTCTCTTAGGGTCTAGTCAACTCAGTACCTTGGTTTAGAATGTAGGAGGTCTTGTATCTCTCTCTCAGGACTCGATTTCCCAGCAACCCGCAAGGGTAGCCTGGAAACACTGGAGCTTCATTTCTCGGCAAGAGAAAGTACAGCGTCTCTCAGTGCGTCAGCTGGAGGGTCTGCTTCCTTCAGCACTTTCTGCAGCAGGGCTCGTCGGGCAAGTAGATAGTCGAACTGCTCCAAGCCACTGTGTGTTTGTTTAGACAAGTGTGGGCATATTTATACCTTGAAGGTGCAGAGCTTGACGTAAGACTGGACATAATAACGTCATCAGAGACTTAATTCTCTGAAAACTCCATGATTTCTTGGATAACTTAATATTCATGCAGGGGGAAGTCTCTGACTGCTGAAGGCGGGTTTTTCCAAGAAATCGTTGTAGATTTTTGGAACTGGTGGAAGTAGCCAAGCCGCATTAGGACTACTTGAGTTATGTCTTAATATGTTATGATTTCTATACCTATATAATAATACAGTATTTTATATCTATATAAGGGCATGAATCTGGAAAATTACACTAGGGTCCTAAAACGCTATACAACACCTTCTTCTCTTCCTTTCTACCAAAATTACTGGAGATGCCTGCTTCAGTAATGCTAAACATTCAGAGAGCCCATAGACTTGGTCCTCGTCCTTCACTCTCTTCACCCTCGATCAAATCCCGGGGTGTCATTATTCTCTTCCTGAAGTTCACTGACCTGCTCTCTGTTCTTTCTGCAGCCCGGGCCAAGTGACAAATTTCTTGGTTAGGCCAAAGAATCTTTATTTCTCAGGATGTCTCCAATTTTACAGCCACCAGACGAAAAGAGTTTCTTAATCTTCGTCCTTCCCTTCGCTCAATGGGTGCTCATTATGGAATTTTTCAGCCCTGCATCTGTACAGTTACTTTTCAAAATCGTACTTTGTCCTTTGAAGACCCTGCAGACCTCAAGAAGTTTAGTCATTCTCATTCTTCGACCAACAGGGTTACCACTAACCCTCCTACGGGTTGATATGTTTTATTTATACTGTCAGGATTCACATTTTTATTGCAATGTTAATATATGAATCTTTTTTGTCCATGTTTGTATTTGTCCTCTGTTCAACTCTCCTTGATTCTCTTAGGGTCTAGTCAACTCAGTACCTTGGTTTAGAATGTAGGAGGTCTTGTATCTCTCTCTCAGGACTCGATTTCCCAGCAACCCGCAAGGGTAGCCTGGAAACACTGGAGCTTCAATTCTCGGCAAGAGAAAGTACAGCGTCTCTCAGTGCGTCAGCTGGAGGGTCTGCTTCCTTCAGCACTTTCTGCAGCAGGGCGCGTCGGGCAAGTAGATAGTCGAACTGCTCCAAGCCACCGTGTGTTTGTTTAGACAAGTGTGGGCATATTTATACCTTGAAGGTGCCGAGTTCGACATAAGACTGGACATAATAACGTCATCAGAGACTTAATTCTCTGAAAACTCCATGATTTCTTGGATAACTTAATATTCATGCAGGGGGAAGTCTCTGACTGCTGAAGGCGGGTTTTTCCAAGAAATCGTTGTAGATTTTCGGAAGTGGTGGAAGTAGCCAAGCCGCATTAGGACTACTTGAGTTATGTCTTAATATGGTTATGATTTCTATGCCTATATAATAATACAGTATTTTATATCTATATAAGGGCATGAATCGGGAAAATTACACTAGGGTCCTAAAACGCTATACAACACCTTCTTCTCTTCCTTTCTACCAAAATTACTGGAGATGCCTCCTTCAGTAATGCTAAACATTCCGAGAGCCCATAGACTTGGTCCTCGTCCTTCACTCTCTTCACCCTCGATCAAACCCCGGGGTGTCATTATTCTCTTTCTGAAGTTCACTGATCTGCTCTCTGTTCTTTCTGCAGCCAGGGCCAAGTGACAAATTTCTTGGTTAGGCCAAAGAGTCTTTATTTCTCAGGATGTCTCCAATGTTACAGCCACCAGACGAAAAGAGTTTCTTAATCTTCATCCTTCCCTTCGCTCAATGGGTGCTCATTATGGACTTTTTCAGCCCTGCATCTTTAAAGTTACTTTTCAAAATCGAACTTTGTCCTTTGAAGACCCTGCAGACCTCAAGAAGTTTAGTCATTCTCATTCTTCGACCAACAGGGTTACCACTAACCCTCCTACGGGTTGATATGTTTTATTTATACTGTCAGGATTCACATTTTTATTGCAATGTTAATATATGAATCTTTTTTGTCCATGTTTGTATTTGTCCTCTGTTCAACTCTCCCTGTTCGTTATATGGTTTGACATATTTATAGTCTTATTCCTATTATTTTTCACTGTTGTTATATTATATATACCACTTTTAAACTTGTTCATATCCTCGTTTTCTTTTCTCATGTTATATTGACTGTCCTCCTTCTCCTATGGTTTCACATGACTTCTTACTTTTTGTTATCTTCTTCTCCACTATTATTATTCTTCTATGCTACTTACTATTTTATGGTTCCTATTTATTGTTTGTGTTCTTAGTTCGCTTGGACACATGTTCTCCATTTCTACTTTATTATTTTCATACCAACTTAATTCCCTTTTTTATCTTCATACAGGTTTGTTTTGTCATGTTTATAGACGTCTGATCCGTCTGCATTCTCCTATGTGTCCTGGTGTGGTTGGACTCCCTGACTCGGGCGTCCCATCTTCCGTTCATTGCCATTGTCCCACCTTTCTTCTTTTGTTCCCGCTCCCCTCAGGTATTTTCTCCTAAGTCGTCCTTTATGGATATGTACTGTCTCTTCTTATCTCTCTCCTTTGCTTCCTTAATTTTCATTCCCTATTCCCTATTCTGTATCTACTTTTTCCTTTCAGTTTTCTATTAATGCATATTTGGTTCTGCATAAAGCTTTACTGATTTTACATTCAGCGTTATTTCCTTGAATGTAAAAGGTTTTAATAACCCTATTAAGAGACAAAAAATTCTCTTGCACCTTGCCTCATATAACCCTGATCTGGTACTTTTGCATGAGACCCACCTCAACTAAACTAAAAAGAGGCTGGGTGGGTACTGTATTATTCTCTCCTTCACCTAATAAATAAAATGGTGTCATTAATCTATGTCATAAGAAACTGAGTTGCAAGGTTTTATCTCAGGAAATTGATAATGAAGGTAGATGGGTACTAGTTAAATTTTTAACTATTAATGTTCCTTTAACTATTTTTAATGTTTATGGTCCTACACATCCTGACTGTTCCTTTAGGCCTGTTGTCACACAAAAATGTGTCTAATTTCAGGATGATTTTTTCATTTTAGGAGGCGACTGCAACCAAGTTATGGACCCATTTCTTGATCGTCAATCTCAAGTTCGTTTTACCCCCACTAAGTTCCACAAACATTCTCTTGACACTCTTTCTCAAACACAACTTGTTGATTCTTGGAGACTCTCCCACCCTGACTCTTTGGACTTCTCTTTTTTCTCTACCCCCACGCTTGTCTTTCCCGCTTGGACTATATCTTTCTTTCTCCACCCTTATCCCAAAATCTCCTTTCTTCCTCTATAGAACCTATTTTTATTTCTGATCATGCCCCGATAGCGACTGATTTAGATTTGCTCCCTCCACATCCCAAATCCTCTTGTTGGCGCTTTAATAATTCTCTCCTCTCAGATCCCCGCTTCTCCTCTTCCTTTTGGCCATTTGCAACTGTATTCTTTCATCTTAATTGTACACCCAACTCTTCTCCACATATCATTTGGGACTCCTTTAAATCTACTGCTAGAGGCTTTATAATTGATTTTGTCTCAAAAAAGAAGAAACGTTTTCTTCAGCAACGTAAAACCGCCTTGGCAAACATCTTTCGGTTTTACCAGAACTCATCCGAGCTAAACTCGCTTTCAATAAAACCACAACTGATAATGCGTCCTCTGTGCTTTTGCGTAGTAGAGCCCACTATTATGGTGGATATAACTAAGCAGGGAAGCTTTTGGCTAATTACCTCAAAACTCGTAAAGACCGCACCCTCATAGATGCGATATTTTCCTCCAACGGCTCTCTTTTACACAAAGACCAAGAAATACTTAATGAATTTAAACTCTTCTATCAAAATCTTTACACTCCCGAATCTCCTCCTTCTTCCTCTAGCATTCAGGAATATCTTGATAAAATTTCCCCTCCCTCTTCATCCCATCTCAATCTTCTTGCTCTTGAATCAGATTTTTCCATTACAGAAGTCTCCAACACCCTAAATTCTCTCACTAAAGGAAAGACTCCTGGCCCAGATGGGTTATCTGTTGAATTTTATTTACACTTTTTAGATCTTTTACTTCCAAAACTTTAAGCACTTTTCCATATTTTTTTTTAGCTGGCAAGACAGAAGTATCTTTCAGGAAGCAACTATTTGCTTAATTCATAAAGAGGGTCGAGATCCTAAATATTGCAAGTATGATCGCCCAATATCCTTGGTAAATGTTGATTATAAGTTGTTTGCTAAACTGCTTGCTCTAAGTCTAGACCCTCTCATGCCCCACCTTATTGGGAAAGAAAAGTGTCAAAAGTAGGCACACCTCTGATAACTCTTGTCTTTTTCTTAATGTTCTAAACAAACTTCCCTCTATCTCTACTTCTTTAGCGACCACATCAGTTGATGCTGAGAAGGCCTTCATAGAGTGGACTGGTCCTTCTTATGTGCCTCCTTACAGTGGCATGGGTTTGGTCCCACATTAATTTCACTTATCTCTCTTCTATATTCTGTAGAATTAGTTAATGGCTCTATTTCTTCCTATTTCCCTCTTCAACGCAGAGTCCGTCAAGGTTGGCCTTTATCCCCTCTCCTTTTTGTCCTAGCTCTTGAACTATTGTTGTCTTCTATCCGTCACAATGAATCTATTTCTGGTTTCGCTTTAAGGGACCAGCAACTTAAACTTTCCGCATATGCAGATGATATCCTTTTATTAATTTCTGAACCTGACACCTTGGTCTCACCTTTACTTCATGAATTTGACTCCTTTTCCAAGGTCTCCGGTTACAAAATCAACTCGGACAAAACAGAAATCCTTCCCCTTACTAAATTCAGTCTCCCCCATTCGTTTTCATCCACCGGTTTTGCCTGGAATGATTCAAAAAGTAAATATTTAGGTATCTGGTTTTCCAACTCTATTGCTTTTTTGATTAAGTTAAACATGACTGCTGTTCTTGTATTGATAAATTACTCTCTTCCTGGAACCCACTTTTTATTTCTTGGTGGGGTCATTTATATTCAATTAAAATGATGATTGCACCTATTTTAATGTATTTACTCTCCATGCTTCCTGTCCGCATTCCCACCATATACATGAAACATATTGATTCTTGTCTTTCTAAATTTCTTTGGAAAAACAAAAAAACTAGAATTGCCCTTTCTTCTCTCCGTAAGACCAAATCTAATGGTGGTGTGAATTTTCCAGATTTTTGCCTTTATCATAAATCCTTTTCTCTTTGTCAAGCCTCAAAATGGCTCGTATCTGAACATTCTCCTTTTACTCCTCTTTGGCTATCCATTGAGCAAACTTTATTATTACCATTCTCTCTCAAAGAAGTAATAGCTTTTTCTGCAAAAACTTCTCATACATCCTTCCCCCTGTTTAGACATACTTGTTCCCTTCTGAAGCCTTTAGTTTTGCCTAATCCCCTTTTCTCGTGATGACTTCTTGGACTCTCCAATTTGGTATAATTTTCTTATTCTTCTCAATAACAGACCCACCTTCTGGAATTCTTGGCGGGCAAAGAACAAAATTTGGGTTAAGCACCTCTTCAATGGCCTTTAGCCATGCTCTTTCCCCGAATTTCAAGCCTTATTCCACTGCTCCCGTTTCTTCTTACAGAAGTTTACCACTCTTATGGCAATTATTCTAGAAGTATACTACTCTCTTCCCCCCTCATCTCCTTCTGAAGCCCAAGACTCTCTTCTTGAACTTTTCCTCTCCTTACCCAAAGCTTCTCTTATATATAAATATGACTTAGCCCCCAATCAATATCGAGTTAAATCTAAACTGGAACTTTCTTGGGAGTCTGATCTGGGATGTGAATGGACTATCTGCTTCTAGCACAAACTTTGGTCTAAATCTTTAAAGATCTCTCATTCTGCCTCTCTTACTTAATCTACGTTTTTTCTCTATCATAGGCTTAATCTTACCCCTGTCTTTATTGTCCGTTTTTCTTCTGACTCAGATTCTAACTGTTGGACCTGTGGTTCTCCTGACGCTAACATTATACGCCTTCTTTTTCTCTGTTCTTCAGTTTCCAATTTTTGGAGATCCTTTTGGTCCTATATCACTGGTATCTTCAACCTCTCTATTCATTATTCAATACCCCTATAGTTTACTGGAAGCCTCTCTGACTCTGTACCTATACCCTCTCATAATGATGGTCTTTTTGATCTCATGCTCGCTTTAGCCTTTCAGCAGATTACCCTCAATTGGAAAACTCTCACTAATCTCTCTACACAACACTGGTGGAATAGCCTTTGCCGCTTTCATAGACTTGATGTTGCCTTCGCCTCCTCCTGTAAACCAACACTTAATAGAGACACTTTTTGGTTACCCCATACAACTTATTTAGATAAGATTGTTTTTAAGCATACTTCCTCCCTCAATTCTGAAAACTTTAAACCTCCTTGAATACCTTCTCTCTGTTCTCGTTCCATATATCCAAGATAAGTTGATATATGTTGTTAATTGACCAATGGCTTGTTCGCATTTCGTCATACTATGCTATGTATTATGCATTCTTCTTTTATATTAATATGTTAATATTTCCCCCTCCCCCTTCCCTTCTTTACTTCACTCCTTCCTATCCCCTTTTCCCACATAAAACCTTAAAATTGCTTTTATTTATTTTATTATACTAGCCATATACCTTGTTATAACTATGTCTTCATATTCAAATCTGTTGCTGGTATTTTTTGCCTACTTTTCTGTTTATTCAATAAAGCTTTTCAAACACAAACAAAAAGTCCTGAGACACACCCTCACACTGAAGTAAAGAATATCCCGGATTGTCCATGTGACCACTGTAGTACTGCAAGTTGTCAATCAAACATGGACATTCAAAACATACATGTGTCGTATAGGTATGTTTTAATTTTTTTTAGCAAAGATGGCGCTTGTTTAACCTACTGCATCTCTCTCGCCGCTCCCCCCATGATTCGACTGCACGACTCATGTTTGATCTGTGACTGGCTTCTGTGTCCTGAGTGCTCGGATTTGTTTTACCGGATTGTTGACTGCATTTCCAGGTTGCTCTGCAGCATTGCCAGCATCGGTGCTTGGCCGTTGTGGTGCAGAAGAGTTCACAAAGAAGGTATGGATTTTGTTTGAAGGGCTGCATCTGATGTTTTGGGTTCTGTTCCTGTAAAGAGATCATTTCCTGCAGTACAGATGTAAACATGGTACAGGACAGAAGGTATTTTGGCTGTTCCAATGACAGGGATGGGGAAATTACGATTAGCCACACAGAATGGTTGTGGGCTAAATGATGCTAAAAAAAGGCCTGTTAAATAATTTAGACTACAGACTGGTGGAGGGAGCGACTAAAGGGGCACGCACACGAGGGGTTGTTACTTTAGCCTATACTAACTTGCCACAGTTTATTCAGACCGTGGTTGACCCACTGGGGCGATGGGTGATTGCTGGATGCAGGTCCTCGAGTTCTACTTTTACACTTTGCTTAGTATAGTGGATGCCCCAGGGGTTTTCAATTGATTGACCAATGAGCTAGCACACTAGCCGCTGTCCATAATTCTTTGTGGGGATTTAAATATTATTCTATCAACCAACTAGGGTTTGAATATGAAATATGTAGGGGGGAAACCTAAAGTATTCCAGTCTTTACTTAATCTTTGCAGTACACACGGGCTAAGTGATGTATGGTCCAAGCTAAGACCATCTGAATATGGGTTTATGTTTTATTCAGTCCCACCTCAAAACCTGGATTATTTTTTTGTATTGTCTTCCTTGGAGCAGGAAAGTAAAATTGAACGATACCCCAGATTTCTATCTGATCTTAACCCATTAGATTTGGAGCTGGCAGGGATGGGGCGGACACAAAAGACCTGTTGCTCAACTTTTGAGAGAGCTTTATTGTGTAATGAAGATTATTTTATGTATATGAGGTAGTGCATCCTGGAGTTTTTGAAAGGAATATTGGAACTGCACCTTTAGATACTGTCTGGGATTCCATGAAAGCTTGCATTTGGGGGAAACCAATATATTCTCCTTAAATAGGGGGTAGGACGAAAAACTAAAAGTACAAGATAGTTATCTGAAGTAAGCATGAGTGGGAGAAAATATTGTTGCAGCAGCGCAACGGAAGAAAGGGGTAGAGGAGGCGCAAACTTAGGTGGGACTAGCCAAAGCTACAATTGGGGAAATATTTGCTAAATAGTCAGCAGATAAATTAACAGTTCAAAGGGAGAAGATATATGAGTGCAGAGAAAAAATAGGACGTCAATGAACAATAAAAACTCAACAAGAATATATTCATCATGAGATCACCAGAATTATAGATCCTACACATGGTGTGGTATCTGACCCAAATAAGATCTGGGCAGCTTTTCAGAAATATTACCAGACCTTATATTCGGATGAATCTGAGTTCTCGGTCTCTCAAACGCAGGATTTAATTAATTTCTATCTGGAATCTATGTTGGTGGCATTGTTGACCAAGGAGGAGCAAGAGCAACTTAACGAGCCCTTGTCATGGAAGCAGATTTTTGTGGCAATGACGAGTTTGCCCAAAGAGAAAGCTACCGGTCCAGATTTAATTCCTCTAGAATTTTATAAGATCTTTGCAGGACAGGTAAACGATGTTATGATAACTCTGTTCAAACACACTTTTAAGGGCGACACTCCACCTAAATCGTGGGCATTGGCAAAAATGATTGTTTTCCACCCCGAAAATAAGCCTGTTCAGGAGCTTGGCTTCTATCACCCAGTCACACTAATCAACTGTGACTCAAAAATCTATTCAAAAGTTTTAGCCACTCATTTGTCCCAAGTGATTGATAGAATAGTTTTAGAATGGCAACATGAATTCATCCCTGGATGGGGTACGACAGAACAAATTAGAAGGATTAACTCTATGTTTGACGCAAGACAGGTGTCAGGAGATCCTACTGCAGTGATCATGCTGGATGAAGAAAAGCTTTTGATAGGGTCTCCAGGCACTATCCCTGAGCTATAATGCATGGAAAGGGGGTGGGCCTGCATTTCCTCTGGGCAGTTAGAGCTCAATAAATGGATCCGGTTGCCATTGTGTGTATTAATTGGCAACTGACCGGATAAATAAAAATCCCAAGAGGGGCATGCCAAGGTTGCCCGTGTTCTCCATTACTATTCTCAATATATATTGATCCATTCTTAGAAAGGTTGGATTTAAATTTGAGTATACTCCCGGTGATACTGCAAGGACATTGCATTAAAGTTTTGGCTTATGCCGATGATGTAGCTGTGGTCACTCCCAATCCTGACCAAGCTATAAATGCATTGGAAGAAGAAGCTATGATTTTAGGGGTGTTATCAGGGTACTCCTTGAATAAGGAAAAAACACAGATCATTATTTATGAGTATGCAGCACTAGCGGTTAGCAGAGTGGTTGAGAGGGCAGTCTACTTAGGGGTTATAAAAAGGGCTGATCTGGAAGAGCTTGTTAATGAAAATCTATTGCTATTAGCCGAAAAGACCAAGAACATATTGAGTAAGCTGGATAACCTACAGCTGACATTGGTGGGTAGATGTAATATAATTTAAATGTTTTTTTTAATATCTTTTATTTTCAAATCAATGGCTTAAGAAGTTCGAAAATATATTTTCACAATTTATTTGGATTTCTTCAAGACCAAGAAGATCAATCAAATTCTTGTCACTCTTTAAAGAGCGCACGGGTTAGCTATATTACAGGGCCACTGCTTTAGAACATTGCACTGTGCTTTTAAGGTAACACCCTGGTTGTGAAATGCAGAGGTATCCCTTCCCACATGAGTTACTAATTGGTTCAGAAGCTTGTGGTACAATAGGGTTCAGTTTAAGACTCTCTTGACCGCCTATAAAGTTTGGACTCCCATTGTCACCTATTTGGTTTAGGCAGGTGAAACTTTTATACCCCTCTCCAGGGTAATAAGAATTTGCCAGAGTCTTTTAATGACCCTTATATGAATAATAAGGTTGGGATTAATAAAATAGGGTTTTTTTATTTCATCTTCTGGTATTGTTTCTTATGATGAACTTAGAACAAAGTAAATCTCATCCATAGATAATTTTTTAAGTTTCTTCAAATTAGAAACTTTTGTATTGAAGAAGGGGGAGGATCAGAGGGATTTGATAAAAACAAATTTATAGAGAAATTAACTAATGTAATTCCCCCCGAATAGGTAGTTCATACAACTCTTTGAACAATTTTATGAGGGATAATATGGAAAAATGCTTTGAAAAGTTGCAAACAAAGTTCGATATTATGGATATTGCAGTTCATCAAGCCTTTTCAGTTGCATAAAGAGTTTTAATGTCCACCAATCTTCAGGTTTAATTTTATAAAACTTGCCTTTTTCTTCTATTTGACCCCACACCGACTTGCTAATTAGGGTGAAGGGAAGGGGACGCAATGTTCACGCTGCCCCCTTTACAGATCAGATATAGTACATATTTCTGCAATCTGTAATTCTCTCTCTTTTGTAATAGATCAAATGAATGGATTTTTAAGAAATAAGTTGCTCCTGAACATAGCTATGACCACCCCCGCCCCCCATGTTATTGGGAATACCAAATAATGTTAGTCTGGAGGAGGGGAGTTTTGCAATGGCCATATTTAGGTTTTGTGTTGCCACGATTTGGTTTAACCCAAACCCTACCTCTTTTCATCAATTGCTCACCCGGCTGTTAATGGTTTATTACTTGGAAAAAACATATATGCACGAAAGGGCCTTTGGGCCAGGAGAAAGGACTAAGCATTTGGAGGCATCTCTCTAATTGGGTTGAGCAGATGAGTGTATAAACTGCACATGCACTTTATAGGTCATGTTGAGATAATATAGGGAGGCAAGGGTATTGATTTTATACCCAACTAAGTTATCTTCGATATTTAAAAATAGAATGTAAAATAATGAATTCTATTGAGATGATGATGATAAGAACATAACTTATTGAAAAGCTTGTGCATTTGTTTACCTTTTCAGACTTTGATAAAATTGTATTGTTGAAATTGTGACTGATGGATCCCTTTTCTTACTTCTGTAAAAGTACAGTGTGGGGCAGGGTTGGAGATGGACAAGGGTAATGAAATAAAGTTGGAAAATAAAAAGCTTTAATAAAGATATTATGCGGCCGCAGCGAGTGGCAAACACAGTGACCGCTATGTGCCACACAAGGTCTAGCTACGCCACTGACTGTCGCGAATGTGCCGTTTGCAAAGATCATAAAGAGAAATCAAAGGGTTCTGCACTATTGACTGCTTTAACATTGGCCATCTGCCTTTGGAATGTGTGTTCACTTGTGGAATAGAGGAAGGGAAGCAGATAATGTAAATCAACAACCTCTCACTCTACATGGTTAGCATTATACACTACATCACCATCTATGATTTCATGCTCAATCTTGGCTCTCTTTATCAACAGTACTGCCCTAAAGTTGTAGCCTCTAAAAAGCACAAGGTTCACAGGAAAACGGTTAGGTTTTCTTGTTTTCACTGTATTCACACTCCTGTGGCTTGGGTGACTAGTATAAGGGCTTGATTAGGTCTCGGCCGACAGGTTACTCCATCACAATGGTGATAGATATCCGTCTGCAGAAATATAAATCCCATAGGATTTAATTGGATTTATATTTTGGCAGACGGGATAGCCGTCATCTTTGTGATAGGGTAACCCGTCCGCCGAGATCTAAATCAATCCCTAAGTTTTATTTAGCAAGGGGAACATGAACTATGATTCTACTACTGAATAAAGATACCTGTCTATTTAACATAAACAGAGAGCGTATCAGTATCATGCCCAATGGGGTAACAATGAAAGCCTCAAACTGAATCGTTGTGCATGCTCTGCTAACGCTCACCTCCAATCGAAAAACAAGCATTGGAAAATCTAGTACGTCTCACCTTTACAGGAGGAGTGCTGAGCTGTTGGTTTTGCCAATCCTTGACAGTAAAGTATTGTTAAAAAAAGTAAGAGAAAACACATTTCAATATCACAGAGGAAAAGCAAACACATACCTAATGGTATCCCAAAACTATACATTGGCTTTTATGGTTTCAATTTTTATAAATGGCACAGTTTATTTTTCAGATACTTTTATACTCAGGAAACTCTGAACAGAATTTGAAATGAACAAGTGTCAGAATCTAAAGAGAAATGGTTGCTAGGGGCTAATGGAACTTCCCAAGGATTCAGTTATTTGGTCCTCTGTACAAGCCCAAATTACAGATTTATGGTATCTGGGAGAAGTGTAATGCTAAATGCACCTTCTGCCTCAGACACCAGCAGGCTGAGGGCAGCAGATGGCCCTTCCTACAGCATCATAAAAGCCTATCTATGCAGAAGCATGTTCTTCTACATAGTAAGTGGAATGCTGGAGATAAAATAAAAACAAGCCTTAAAGTCTTCTCTTCCGCGACCCTCCCTAAAATATTTATTTGTCTTTTACTGACAAAGTAGGAGAGGAGCAACACAGAAGGTGAGAGTTGCTTGAGGAGGAAAGCAGTCCATGAGAGACAGAGCTAGAGGACACATGCACCCTCATGGAGTACTGAATCAAAAAGAAAAAAGTAGTTCCCTAAATGTGAGCAGAGGAAGGATACAAGGAAGCCAATCAAAATAATTATAAAGAGGCTGCGCTCCAGGGGAAGGAAAAACACAGGAAGGGAAAGGTAAGTTGTGATAAATTGGGTTGATTGTTAAGAGGGATGAAACCCTCCTCAAGTAACAGCCACAATCTTTGTCTGGTTGAACCACAAGAAAATCACTAAATTAACCAGTGCTCAACCCTCTGGCAGCTTGGCACGAATGCAGTCAGGCTTAACTTAGAGACAATGTGTTAAGTATTTACGTAGCACTCAAACAGTAAGAAAAAGAAAACAGAAGACAAGAAAAATCTCACACCAATTTAGAAAAATAGAGTAAACTTTAATAAATTATTTACCATCAAAACAACAAAAATCCAATCAGTATAATGGGAGATAGGCATTTTTAAAGGTTTCAGGTAAGCATTGCACCTAAAAGCAAATAGAACCACTCGCGGTTATCTGGTAATGCAAGACCGGGTGAAAGTCACAACGCAATGGCGCATGGGTTGGAGACAGAGACCAGGTTAGTCCTGCTGAAAAAGATACTTTATAAAGTCTGGTTTAAAGATTTCTGTTTGCAGGGAAGGAGGCCATGAGGAGCAGGGAGACCATCAGAGCTTGCTGTCGCTGTAGCCCGATGAGCAGGTTAGGCATATCGGATGATCATTGCTGGAAATTCACATTAGTGGTCACTGAGGGATGTCGATGGTGTGGCGCAAAGTGCAGATCTTGCATGAGCGTTCCTCGCTGGTGGTTGCTGTAGCTTGAAGAGTCAGGTTCACTGGAGCTTTCAACTCGGGGCAGTGCAAGTTCTAAAATCTTGGCATGAACATGCCCGTTTATGTTCACAAAGAGCCTTGAGCTTCATGATTTCTCATTATCTTCAAGGAGGAGCTCAACTAATGCCATACCATGGATCCAGGTGGGGACCAGGAAGCAGAGACCAGCATCAATCAATCAATCAATCAAACTTTTGTAGAGCCCGCTACTCACCCTTGAGGGTCTCAAGGCACTAAGGGGAGGTAGTCAGCTACTGGTCAAACAGCCATGTCTTGAGGCGTCTCCTGAAGGTCAGCAGGTCCTGGGTCATACGCAGAGGAGGGGGGAAGGTGTTCCACATCTTAGAAGCGAGGTGAGAGAAGGATCTGCCACCGGTGGTCATTCGGCGGATGCGTGAGACGGTAGCGAGGGTGAGGTTGGCGGAGCGCAGTTGACAGGTTGGGGTGTAGAAGGACAGTTGTCCGTTGAGGTATTCTGGTCCGGCGTTGTGGAGTGCTTTGTGTGCGTGGGTTAGGAGTTTGAAAGTGATCCTCTTGTTGACTGGGAGCCAGTACAGGTCTCGTAGGTGGGTGGTGATTCGGCTGTGGCGGGGGAGTCTGAGGATGAGGCGTGCGGAGGTGTTCTGTATGCGCTGGAGTCTCTTCAGGAGTGTTGCCGAGTTTCCTGCATAGAGTGCATTGCCGTAGTCCAGCCTGCTGCTGATGAGCGCCTGGGTGACTGTTCTCTTGGTTTCAGTGGGGATCCATTTGTAGATTTTCCAGAGCATTTGCAGGGTATTGAAGCAGGAGGCATTGACTTGCTGTGTCATGGTGAGTGTTGAGTCAAGGATGAACCCCAGGTTGCGTGCGTGGTTAGTGTGGGTCGGGGCAGCTCCCAGTGCGGTCAGCCACCAGGAGTCGTCCCATGTGGAGGGGTGGAGCTGAGAATGAGGACCTCTGTCTTGTCAGAGTTCAGTTTCAGGTGGCTGGGCTTCATCCATTCTGCGACAGCCTTCATTCCTACGTGGAGGTTGGATTTGGCGATGACGGTGAGGGAGAGGATCAGCTGCGTGTCGTCGGCGTATAAGACAATGTTGAGGTGGTGATGTCGGACGATGTCGGCGAGCGGTGCCATGTAGATGTTAAAGAGGGTTGGGTTGAGGGATGATCCTTGGGGTACGCCGCAGTTGATCGTGGTCACTTTGGATCAGTAAGGGGGGAGGCGGACTCTTTGGGTTCTGCCAGTGAAGATGGAGGTGATCCATTCCAGGGTTTTGCCTCGGATCCCTGCGTCATTGAGGCGTGTGCAAAAGGTGTGGTGGCAGATGGTGTCGAACGCGGCCGAGAAGTCCAGGAGGATCAGAGCCGCGGTCTCGCCCTTGTCTAGTATGGTACGGATGTCGTCAGTGGCGGCGATGAGGATGGTCTCGGTGCTGTGGTTGCTGCGGTAGCCAGATCGGGAGGAATCCAGGATGTAGTTCTCCTCTATGAAGGTGATCAGTTGTCTGTTGGCGGCCTTCTCGGTGACTTTTGCCAGGAACGGGAGCAGGGAGATGGGTCAGAAGTTCTTGAGGTCCTTTGGGTCTGCTGTGGGTTTCTTGAGGAGGGTGTTGATTACAGCGTGTTTCCAACTCTCTGGCAAGGTGGAGGTCTCAAAGGAGCTGTTGATGATCTTTCGAAGCTGGGGTGCGATGATGGAGCTCGCTTTGTTGAAGATGTGTTGGGGGCACGGGTCAGAAGGTGAGCCGGAGTGGATGGTGTTCATGATTCTGGCAGTTTCTTTGTCGTTGACGCTGTTCCAGGTGAGCAGGAGGTCAGTATGATCGGTGGGAATTGGTGTAGGGGAGTCAGCATCTGTCGTTTGCATTTGGGTGTCAAAGCTGTTGTAGATGTCAGCGATCTTGTGGTGGAAGAAGGTAGCCAGGGAGTAACAGAGTTCTTGTGATGGTGGGATGTCGTTGGAGCTGGAGCTGGGGGTGGTGAGTTCTTACACAATGTTCAAGATCTCTTTGCTGTTGTGTGTGTTGCTGTCAATGCGATCCTTGAAGGAGGTTCTTTTTGCGGATCTGATGCGCTGGTGGTGTCGGCGTCTGGCATTCGTGAGGGCTGCGTGGTTGTCTGGTGTCTAGTCTTTGTGCCATTGCTTCTCAAGTTTTCTGCAGTTGTGCTTGGAGTTCTGGAGCTTGTCGTTGAACCAGATGGCTCTAGTGTCGGTGTGTCTTTTGGAGGGTTTCCTTATTGGGGCGAGGGTGTCGGCGCAGTTGTCAATCCATAGTCTGAAGTTGTGGGCTGCTGAGTTGGTCTCCGAGGGCTCAGGGGGAGGGTCTTGGGTAAGTGTGGTGATGAGCTGGTCTTTGGTGACTTTTGGTTTGTTGTGTGTGGTGTGTTTCTTGAAGGAGAAGTGGATGCAGTGGTGGTCGGTCCAGTGCAGTTCGGTGGTGTGGCTGAAGGTGACTTGGTCGCTGGAGGAGAAGATGGGGTCGAGCGTGTGTCCAGCAGCATGGGTGGGAGTCATGACCAGTTGTTTGAGTCTGAGGTTGGCGAGGTTATAGATCAGTGTTCTGGAGTTGTTGTCGATGACGTTCTCTAGGTGGAAGTTCAGGTCTCTGTGGAGTATGCAGTCTGTGGAGGCAATGGCGTGCGTGCTGACAAGGTCGGCGATTGATTAGCTGAACTGTGGATGGGTGCCTGGGGGTCTTCAGACAAGGGTTCCTCTGAGGGTGGTGATGTCGTTCACGTGGATCTGGAAGTGTAGGTGTTCGGCCATGTGGAGGGCGTCTTCGGTGCTGGATGAGAATCTGATGGTGTCCTTGTGGATGATGACGATTCCTCCTCCAGGTTTGTTGTTGTTCCGGTCTTTATGCATGATCTTGTAGCCGTCGTTGATGGCTATGGCTATGTCCGGTGCCGAGGAGGTGTTCATCCAGGTTTCCATTTCGGAAGGCAACGTCCGGGGTGGAAGAGTCGAGCAGGTCCCAAAGTACGACGGCGTGCTTGTGGATTGAGCGGGTGCTGAGTAGTATGCAGCTGAGGTGGTTGATGCCTGCAGTGTTGGTATGGGCAGGGGGAGCAGGTGTGCACTGGCTGGTGAAGCTACAGCTACGTGGGTGATCTTCGGGAAGGTCTGGAAGCAGGTAGTGTTTTGGCCGTCATCGAGGAGGGTGTGCGGAGGGTGTCAGCGTCGTAGCTGCATTGGGGTCTGTGGGGTTTGTGGGGCCAAGGAGGTCTGGCGCTGGGTGCAGTCCAGGCACAAACGGGCGCAGACAGGGTTGCATTAGGTGAGCCTTCGGCATGCCAGCAGCGCGACCGCACAGCGGCCGGCATATGTAGGTGAGGGGGGATAGACAAGAGGCTGGGAGGCGGGAGCGTGGCGGGACGCGGGATGAGAAAAAACGGCGGGTAACCAAGAACACAGTGAGGGGCAGCGAAGGGCACCGGAAGTGCGCACTCCGAGTAGGCAGAAAGTACAATGAAAGCAACTTTTAACACACGGGCAGGCAGAAAATACAAAAGAACAAAGTTTAACTCATGGGCAGGCAGAAAATACAAAAGAACAAAGTTTAACTTTAGCATGGCTCAGGCAAGTCCAGTTGCAGGCCCAGGCAGTTCTAGTTGTAGCAGGTCAGCTGGGCATTTTGCAGAGAGGCCTCTGGAGCTTGTTGTGGCCCTATAGCTCAGAACTGGAATGCAGTAACCGGACCCTTGGAGTCACTTCAGCCTGGCATGAAGGGTGCAGGTCCAGTCTTCCTCATCAGCAAGCAGGGCAGGCTTCATGCAGCAATGTGCCAGGCTGTCCTTCTTCTGTAGTAAACACAGATCCAGGAGTGTACTGAAGGGTTGGTCTGAGGATCGCATTTTTATACCTAGGTCCGAATTGAAGAAGGGCCCTTCTTAAGAAATGGGCATTTGCACCTGCTTTGTGCACCCCTGGGGTACTTTGGCATTACAGAACAAGCAGCAGATGCTTTGAGCCTCCCTCTGTAACACAGAAAGTGCTAGAATGCCAGTGCTGTCTTAAGAGGGTGTTCCCTCATTTGCATGGTGGTGTGGCCCCATATAAAGGAGGGAATCACTTTCTGTTTGTGCCTGTGCCGTATTACCAATGTAGGTGCAGAGTCAAACATGCCTTTAGCAGGCACACTTTAAATGCGCCATAAACAGGTGGTGCACATTCAGTGTGACTCACAAAGGCAGCCCTTTGGAGGGGGAGAAATGGGGTCCCATGGACTCCCCAGACATCCCCTTGCAGGCGGGTGCAGTCATTCCCTGCTCCCACCTGTAAGGAGACCTCTCTTCCCTCTTGAATGTGCAGGTGGGTTGCTGCCTGCAGAGAGAACCATTTGAAACAACTTCTCTGTATTTCTCTTGAATGCGCTGCCCTGTGGGCAGATCGCAACGAGGATAGCCCATTCTTCCTACTAGCGAGCACTTTCCCTGTTTGCACCCAGCACATCTGAATTAGGGTGCGTCGTGACGCAAATAGGAAAAGTGCACCTTATCTTTAACAGCCCTCCAGGTGCCCCATTTGAAGTTGGGAAATCTTCTGTAGTTTTTCTCCTTTAGAGGTGTCTGGAACTTCATGCCTTCCTACCCAGTTCCCAGTCTAACAGTCGTCCTGCCCTGCTCCCAGTCTATCTGTGAATTTTTTTGGGAGTGTGCTGGGCAGGTGCCTTTGAAGTGCAGGTGTTGTAGGTAACACCTTCACTCCTCCAAATAAGTTAGGATGGCCCAACACCTAGACACTCTATTGTGATAGTGTCTGGGAGCCCAACTACACCTAGTCACGTACCCCCAGGAAAGAGGCTGCAGGCAACAAGTGGTTTGGACAAGACAATGCCAACTTTCTAAAAGTGTCATTTGCTGAACTGTGACTTAGAATCCAACCTTACCATTTAAGAGAGTTTTAAATTACAATTTATACCAAACATGACTATCCTACATGTTCCCAACCAAAAGCTATCACTTATAAAATGTAATAAGGTAACCCAAAGTTATCCTATAGTAGAGGTAGGCCTTGCAAATCTGAGTGTTATTCACTGCCGGGTGATGCAAAACCTAAAAGTACAAGTACAACGTTTTAAATATAATGCGCCCTTCCCTATGGGGTGTTTGAGGCATACCCTAGGGGTGACGTATATGTATTAAAGAGGAAGGGTTTGACCTTGCAAGAGGTTTGTTTTGTCAGGTAAATATAGCAGTTCAAAACTGCATACACAGATTGCAGTGGCAGTGCTGGGACACATTTTAAAAGGCTACTTAAGTGGTTGGAACAATAAGTGCTGCAGGACCACTAGTAACACTTAATGTACAGGCACTGGATTGACCCATGGCTCCCCATGGGTAAATCCAGTGGCTCAGGAGAGCACTTATCTCCATCTGTATTGCGCCTAACCATAACTTGCTCACAGGTGCATACCAGTAGGCAGAGAGTACTACCAAGCAACAACAAATTGATGTGGACCATTCAAGCCCTGGGATCAAAGTTCTATCCCCAACTCAAGAAAGTTCTGCCCATAAGAACAGCAACCAACAGAGGCCACTGACAGCTGACAGTGTGAAGAGCCAGGTCCCAGGCCAATCAGGATTCTCTCAATTCTGATGTTTCTCAGAGTGGGAGGCACCAGCTCCGGGAGTTAGTCACCCGTCTTCCACTCTCCGTCCCACCATTCCAGGCGTAGTCATTTGTGACTGGCGACTCAACCCAGAGTCTGTACCCAGAGGCTACAGCTAAACAGGTGTCAAGCATGACCCTTTCCTCCGTGACACATCTTGGTCTCTTCACCCTCTGTAAAGGAATACTGCCCCAGAAACCTGAGCTTTTGTGCTCCCTTGGAGGCTACCCCTTCAATTTCTTCCTGTACCAGTGGCAACCCATTTCCCAGAATGCAATCATTGGGCATCTAGTGACAATAGCCCTCCTCTGGGTCACCACCCCATCCCATTCTAGTGATACCAGAGCAATGGGGCTTCTGAAAGTCCTGGCCCTGGGCCTAAGTTGTTCTAGACTTATGTCAGTGTGCTGATCTGGAGAAATCAGCCTTTCAACTACTATGGGTTAGCTGGCACCTGTATTCTGCAGAGCCGTGACAGAGATCCCATTCACTGTGACCTGTTGGGAGTGATGACTCCCACCCTCAGAGAATACATGTCTAACCTCTGAGTCAATCTATCAACTAAGGTAGACTAGGTCATCTTCTACTAACTGGCCCTGGGGGCTATTTCTGACTAAGGGCACATTGGCCACCCCAGTAGAATTCCATCCAGTGGATGGTTTCTCAGGATAAACATATCCCCCCTGCTTGTGTCCTTATTGGGACAATTCAAAGCAGCTAGGTTGGGAATGGGGCCCCCTGGACCACCCTGAAACGATAGGCGTGCTGTGTCTTCAAACACAATTCCTTGTCTAATGACGTGGTTTCTCTTTAAAAGCTTTTTGTGGAACCAGGGGCGCTTTCGTCATGTCCTCCCGGTAGAAACAATCGTTTCACTCTTTTGCCGTGGAGAACTGCCTGCTTCTCTGGTTCTGTTCTATATATATATATCGTTTCAGGGTGATCTCACTGACCCCATGAACTCGACAGACAGAACGTAGTGTCTTGACAAAGGTGGCCCAAAATCATATGTACCACCGAAACGTGTCGACGCATTTCAAAGTATAATTCTTCAACTCGGACACCTGTGTTGACACATTAATAGATTGTGCATAACACATGTGGGTTAGATAGAGTTTGAATATACACTCAGTATTGCACAATTGAATGTCTCACTGTTGTCTGTTCCTGTCATCTGTTTCAATTTTGCAGGTCAATCTTGAACCCCATGTATTTTGATCATTTGTCTCACTTTTTAAACTGGTTTTATTTGTGTAAGTGGTGCTATTGTCCACTTGGTATTTTAAATAAATTGTGTAAATTTAATAAATTGTAATACAATTCTTGCATAATTGTTGTTGATTTTATGTATTGAACTACTTGCTTGGAGTTTCAAATTGTTTTATCATATTTTTCAAGGGAATATCCTTTGTCTATCGGGTGTTCCTAAATGTCTGACTTTACTTCTCTGAGGTAAGTCCATACTTTTTGATAAGGGTGTCTTTCATGGCGGGAGGTACCTCATCTTGTCCCTCTTACCTAGGGCTAGCAGGGCATCCCTCTCTTTACTAGGCATGGGCCTGTAAAGACAGCCCCCCCAGTCCTCTTCTGGGATCCTGGGCACCACAAGGGCAACCTCATAGGCTTTGAACCACTTATCCATGTCATCTCCCACAACATGGTTGGGTACCAGATCCTTGGGAATGTGGACCATCTTGTAACAGTGGACAATTTAGGTACTCTGCCACCATTATTGCTGGACTCTACTTCCAGTTCTCTGAGAGCTCATGTGCCAACATTCTTTCTTCTATGGCCAACTTCTTTTCCTCAAAGGGCCTGGTGGCTTCCTCTGCTTTTCTCTTCACAGCAGCATTCTGATTGGCCTGCTTGTTGTCCAGGCTCCTCTGTGGGCAGACAATTAGAAGACAGGGAGCTTTTCCTCTCCAGGCAGCTGCAGCTCAGGACCTGTTTCATGTCCTCCTCTTGTTCCCCCTATCACCCTCCTAATCTTCTGCTGCAACGAATAGCTCATGGGTCTCTTCATAGGCCCTGTGAGCCTTTTGAAGGTTCTCCTACCTGGAGCACCTTATGGCTGGAAGCTATCTCTCCTTGCACAATCCTCTGAGCTCAGTCTAACTCTCCATGTTTCTGCACTCAAAATCCATGCTTGCAGGCCTAGCCACAGGAACAAACAGTCAGGTAAAAAGGAGGTGAATTTGAATTTAGCAAAAACGACCAATCAAGGAGAATTTAAAAAGAGGTTGAATATGCTATCAAATTATTTATAGTGATATTTGTATGCTTGCTACACAAATCCCTGCATGGCACTGCACAAAAACAAGTACTGGATTGCACCCCTGTGAGAAATGTCATTGTTGGTTGCAGGGGGGAACCCTACTCAAGCAACAGCCACTGTCCTTGTCAGGGTGAACCAGAAAATGACCTGTGATTAACCCTCTGGTAGGTTGGCACAATAGCAGTCAGCCTAAATGTAGAGTCAATATGTAAAGTATTTAAGCAGCACTCAAACAGTAATAAAGTGAACCTCCTGAGGATCAAACACTCACTCCAGCAGAGGCCAGCGGGGCTCAGGTAGGTCCAGTTCCAAGTCCACGCAGGTCCAATTGCAGCAGGCCAGCTGGCAGCTTGAAGAGAGTCCTCTGGAGCTTGTTGCGTTCCTGTAGTTAAGAACAGGAGGTCAGTCAGCTGACCCTCCCCTACAGCCTAGGGTGAAGAATGCAGGTTGAGTCTTTCTTCTCTGTAAGCAGGGTAGGAATCAAGCAAAGGGGTAGTGAGTTATTCATCTTTGTTATTATCCACCGGTCCAGGAGTGTACTGAAGAGTTGGTCTTTTTACACCTGGTGAGCAATTTAAAGTGCAGAAGCTTCTGGAGTTTTGACCCACAGAGGTGTCTAGAATTTCCGGCTTACCTGCCCTGGTCCCAGTATTTCTGGTGGCATAATAAGCTAGTGTAAAATCCGTTGTGAGTGCGCTTGGCTAGTGCCTTTGAAGTGCAAGTGTGGTGGGTGACAGCTTCACACCCCCATTAAGTCAGGATGGCCCATCCTACCAAGATCCAGACACTCTATTGTGGTTCTGTCTGGGAGGAATACAGAGAAGCTAACTGCCAACAAAGCCTAGTCATATGACCCAGGAAATAGGCTGCGGTCAAAAGATGTTTAGGACAATAAAATGCCAACTTATAAAAAATTGCGTTTTTAGACTTGTGACTTAAATCCAACCTTACCTTTACAGAGGGTTTTGATTTACAATTAACCAGATACCAACCATGAATTCCTACCTGCGCTCAACCAAAGGTTATCACATGTTTCTTTCAATAAGGTAACGCAATGTCTCCTAAGGGAGAGGTAGGACTTGCAAAAGTGAAAAACTGATGAGAAAGATTTTCACTCCAAGGACATGTAAACTTAAAAGTACATGTCTAACCTTTTGAATACAACCCACGCTGCCACATGGCTGTTTAGGGTCTACATCAGGAGTGATACATGTGTATTAAAAAGGAAGGTTTAGGCATGGCTAAAGATTTATGTTGCCAAGTTGAAATGGCAGTTTACTACTGCACACACAGGCCACAGTGGCAGTCCTGGGACACTTTTTAAATAGGGCACTACTTCAGACCCACTAGTAACACTTAATTTACAGGCCCTTGGCACATGTAGTACCGTAGGAAATCATAAGTCGAATAAATGTGCCAATTGAGAGTAAGCCAATGTTACCATGTTTAAAGGAGAGAGCACAAGCACTTTTGAAATGGTTGGTAGGGGGTAAAGTGTACAGACTCCTAAAATCCATTAAAACAAGCATTTGCAATGCAATTGGTCTCGCCTTTGGTACCTTTTATGTATTTAGCTATGCAGCACATTAGCCTAGGTGGTGAAACACCTACTGTTCTTTAATAGGCCTTGGCGGTAAATTCCGTGCCGCTCACGGAATTTGTGGAATTTTGGTAAATTTGCGTTCCGCAGAGAAGACAGAATTGCCAAAAATTCCACGGTCCGCGGCTTTGCAGAATTTTTTTCTTCTTAGCGCTTTCAGAATGCTTGTTTGCAAGATATTTCCCCCAGAGCACACAAACAGCATTCGCAAACAGGAAATAAGCATTGCGAACGGGCGGAACAAGCAATTCTGCATGTTTGCCAAACTCTGCGTGCTCATGGAAATTTTTTACCGTTTCGCAGAGCTTTGTGTAGCGCGACTGCGCAAATTTCGCCCACCCATATTCTTTAAGAGAGCCAAATCTGATATAGGTAATTGAATGAGAAGCAAGCAGATTTCCCAGCTGTGAAACCTACAGCTTTAAAACTGCTTTTCATCGTAGATAGTTTCTTAAAATGTGTGCTCATCCACAAATGTAATGTTAGAAATAGATTTGTTAAGATATCGGAGATAGTTAAGATGCGCAGTTTTTTAAGACCAAAAAATAGCTGGTCTTAAAAATGGTGCAAACACTTGGGGCCACACAGCAGCTGCCATTATGTAGTGCTGCGTGGGGGACTGGACAGCAGGGAGGCGGGAAAGGACACTGGACAGAGAGGGGACACAGGGGGTAGCGGGGATTGTAAATATATATTTTATTAATTCTTACCTCGAGGTCAGGTCCAGCGTCTTCTGTTCTCCTGCTCTCCTGAGTCTGCTTAAAGTAAGGAATCAGGCAGCCAGGCTCCTTCCCCTAAGCCAATCAAAACGCTGCAATGCAGCGCTGTGATTGTTCTTGAGCGTCGTACCGAGGCGTTCAGCCAGGGGCTGGTGGGGTGGGCATGTTCTCCCTGCAGGCTGTAATGCAGCCTTCATTGTGAATAGGGATGTGCGCATAACTGCGTTAGGTAGCCTGAGACGGTCGACCAGTCATTGCACACTTGAGTGGGCATACCACTCCGCTCTACGCCCCTGCCCTGCTCTGTTGGTAGTTCAGCCCCACCCACCCTCTCGCCCACAAAGGAAACATGGCAGGAGTAAATCAGTAAGCTATCATCATGTTATGTTCTCTCTTCTTGCACTGCTTGAAAGCAGTAGGGCAACGCTTTTCTGCCACAGTGGATGAGCCGCCACTGGGGGTGCGTCATGCACAGGTGCTAGGCCTGGGCTCGTCTCGACCCCCAGGCCTCATCTTCTACGAGTCCCACATTCTCCTCACCTGGGCACTGACACCGTGGCGCAATCCGCTGCACTCTCTCTAAATCTGTGACTCAGACAGCAGGAGCCTCAGCCAGGCGGGGTTTCACAAGCAACAGTACAGCAGTCAATGTCAGGTCTGCTGGGGAACCTCCGGATGCAGGTGATGCAACAGTGCCCACTTAAGCGTGAAGTTACAGTGCTCCTGCCACAACATTTCGGCTCAGCTCAGGAGCCTCACCCTCTACAGCATCCGGCCAGTGCAACATCCACTGGCCTATGATGCAGAGATGCGTGGCCCACTATTGGTTTGTTCCTGTGCACCGCGGTGTAGTGGTGGTGCATGGTATGCAATGCAGACCTCCCAACGGTATTGTGCAAGAGCACCTCTACAGTTCACAGCTCCATGGGGCACCAGGCGGTCTTCTTAAACAGGTCAGCAACGTGACTCCATGCGACCTGGCAGACTTCACCACCAGGTAAGGGTGATCGTCAATGCCTCAATGTCTACCACCACGTGCCAGCAACTCCTGAGCACCACCGAATCCCATTCTGAGTCCCAGACAGAGGCCCAGCAAGGCCTTTGGGTCCCGGGGACTGTCCGCGCTTTCAAGGTTTTGGATGCCATTGTGTTGCAAGGAGTGCACAATGATAATTGATACATCACTGGTTTTGTCCAGCGATGCATCTCTTTTCCTGATTGTACCCCTGGATTTCCTCTTCCCCTGGGACTCTGGCTGGTCATCCTGGCTGTTGGGGAGTTTGGTGGGGTTGTTGATCTGTGCCGCACTAGGCCCTGGCTGCTCCATTGGTTTTGGTTCCTATTTTTAATTGGGGGTGGACTAATAGACTATTTTTGCCTCACGTGACTAACGTGAGTTTTTTGCCCGCTAATTGTCCTTTCGTCAGATTTTGCCAACTAATGCCAAAATTTGTATCGCTTTCATGCTAGCGTTAACAGCAGTTGTCACTATAGCTACCTGGAACTATCGCCATGTAGCGACGTATTGTAAATACATCGCTAACAGGGCGATAGTTTTGGTGATAGGCTGCGTTAAGGAAACCTTCGCTAACTAGCATTAGCGATAGCTAGCGGCAGTTCTTGTACATATCCCCCTTAGTCTCTGACGTGAAAGTACAAAATCTTTCAGTGGGGCAAGGCTCCAAGCTGTATCTGAGGTAGTTCTCATGAAGTTGAATAGGTATTGGATGAGGGTCAACCATTAGCTTAGACCATTGGTTTCGGCGAGAAAAGCTCCAAGTAAGAAAATTATAATTTTGCGCACAGGGAAGTCTTTTTGGCAACTAGGTACTTTTGGTGCTTTGTCTGATCACAGTTTTTATCTTCAGACTTAGGGCCTGGTTATGAGTTTGGCGGTCCAACAGACCGCTGAACCTGTGCTGGAGGGTCCTGGACCTCTAGACTGGGGGTCTTCCCACCCTATGACGAATACATCAATGGGGCTGCCACAGGAGCGCCGCAACCACCTGGTATCATGGATTTTGTGGCGGTGGTGTGGCAGCCAGAGGCACTAAAATGCTTGGTGGGGCTGCTGCAGCTTATTTGGAGATTCCTGACTGCCTCACATTCAATGGCAGTTAGCCTGCCATTCAAAGTATTTTGATGAGGAAACCTAGGGGGTCCTAACGGGCCGTCTGTTGCCATGGGATGCATGCAGGGGCCACATGGTATGCCTTAAGTCTGCATGCATCCCCGTTTTTGCATGGAATGGGCTTACAGTCCATGCTGTGCAGGAGCAGGCTTTGGCACCTTTTTAATAGGTATTTCCATTGAAAGAACTGGCAGCCTGTGCAGCTTAGCTCGATATACTGAGACTGGCATGCATTTCGGAATTTTGTTTAATAAACGGACTGCCATATTCTGCATGACCTGTAAGCGCTGGATCAGATATTCCAGGAGACCAAGATACAGGACATTAGCATAGTCCAACCTGGGTAATTGGCTTAAGTGATCTAACCACTGTGATTTGGGCCTCATGAGGAAGCAAATGGAGAAGCTTCCTCAACATGTGGAAGATCCAAAAAATGGCAGACACCAGTGCTCCAAATGCAAGCTGGGAATCGAATAGTACACCCAGATTTCTTGCCACCCTTGTTGGGGGGTGGTGGGAGAAAACATTCCTTAAAAATACCTTAAATTGGCAATGCCTACTGTCTTAGCTTGTCTTATGGACTGAGAACTCTTGGCATGCTGTGCCTGGATGCAGGATGCCATCTACTTTCCTTCCAACTTTTTCCAACTGCCTCAAGCCTGACAGACTGCAACATTTTTTGGGGCGGATCACTAAACTAGTCCTAGCTATTAGGAGTTGGTCTAGAATGAATTGGTATTAAAAAATATATTTTATTTTAATCTCAGTTCCTAAGCCTAGAAAAAGTAATAAAACAAACAAGCTTGTTATCATAAATGAATAAGGTGAATTTTATTTATATAGCATACTTTTCTCCAAAGATGAAGCGTTTGTTGAAAGGTAAATGTGTGCCTGATCTTGAAGATGCCTAGAACAAGAATTTTGCCCAAAAAAAAGATACCAGCCACACCCACACATTATGATTATGATTCCCTATGGTTTTGATGATGTAGTGGACAAACAAGGGGAGCTAATGGAGTTCCATCAGGATGAGGATGATATAATCATAATTCTTCATTCCCTTATTGAGATGTTCAGTGTCTTGCAGGGTGCACTCCTGCCTTTTAATGTTTATTCCTTCCTGTCTCATTGCATCCAGTCTGACAAATCACAATAACTTTTATATGTTCAATAGATTTCATTAGTAACTATATAGCAATAAATAAAGCAAGCTGTGAGGTACTCAGGATTATCACGAATTCTGTTATGACTAAGTATGGGTGAAATTTGCGAATTTGCGTTCCGCTAATAAGCACGAAATCGAACTCTCAATCCGCAAAATCCGCGAATTCGTGCGAATTTGCGGATTTTTGTTTTTTTGCGTGTTCGCAGGGTTTTTTGCGTGTTCGCAGGGCTTTTTGCGTGTTCGCGGGCCGCTTGCATGGCGAAGTTACCCATGCAGTCGTTTATGGGCACAGCACCCTCTGGTTCACCACTGCCACCCTCTGGTTCATCACTGCCACCCTCTGGTTCACCACTGCCACCCTCTGGTTCACCACTGCCACCCTCTGGTTCACCCCTGCCACCCTCTGGTTCACCACTGCCACCCTCTGGTTCAGCACTGCCACTCTCTGGTTCACCCCTGCCACCCTCTGGGTCAGCACTGTCACCCTCTGGTTCACCACTGCCACCCTTTGGTTCACCCCTGCCACCCTCTGGTTCACCACTGCCACCCTCTGGTTCATCACAGCACCCTCTGTTTCACCCCTGCCACCCTCTGGTTTAGCACTGTCACCCTCTGGTTCAGCACTGTCACCCTCTGGTTCACCACTGCCACCCTCTGGTTCACCACTGCCACCCTCTGGTTCATCACAACACCTCCGGTTCACCACTGCCACCCTCTGGTTAACCAATGTCACCCTCTGGTTCAGCACTGCCACCCTCTGGTTCACCACTGCCACTCTCTGGTTCACCGCTGCCACCCTCTGGTTCTCCCATGTCACCCTCTGGTTCCCCACTGCCATCCTCTGGTTCACCCCTGCCACCATCTGGTTCATCACTGCCACCTTCTGGTTCACCCCTGCCACCCTCTGGTTCACCCCTGCCACCCTCTGGTGCAGCACTGCCACCCTCTGGTTCAGCACTGTCACCCTCTGGTTCACCCCTGCCACCCTCTGGTTCACCCCTGCCACCCTCTGGTTCACCGCTGCCACCCTCTGGTTCAGCACTGCCACCCTCTGGTTCAGCACTGTCACCCTATGGTTTACCCCTGCCACCCTCTGGTTCATCACTGTCACCCTCTGGTTCATCACTGCCACCCTCTGGTTCACCACTGCCACCCTCTGGTTCATCACAGCACCTCTGGTTCACCACTGCCACCCTCTGGTTCACCACTGCCACCCTCTGGTTCATCACAGCACCTCTGGTTCACCACTGCCACCCTCTGGTTAACCACTGTCACCCTCTGGTTCAGCACTGCCACCCTCTGGTTCACCACTGCCACCCTCTGGTTCACCCCTGCCACCCTCTGGTTCACCACTGCCACCCTCTGGTTCATCACAGCACCCTCTGGTTCACCCCTGCCACCCTCTGGTTTAGCACTGTCACCCTCTGGTTCAGCACTGTCACCCTCTGGTTCACCACTGCCACCCTCTGGTTCACCACTGCCACCCTCTGGTTCATCACAGCACCTCTGGTTCACCACTGCCACCCTCTGGTTAACCAATGTCACCCTCTGGTTCAGCACTGCCACCCTCTGGTTCACCACTGCCACTCTCTGGTTCACCGCTGCCACCCTCTGGTTCTCCCATGTCACCCTTTGGTTCCCCACTGCCACCCTCTGGTTCACCCCTGCCACCATCTGGTTCACCCCTGCCACCCTCTGGTGCAGCACTGCCACCCTCTGGTTCAGCACTGTCACCCTCTGGTTCACCCCTGCCACCCTCTGGTTCACCCCTGCCACCCTCTGGTTCACCCCTGCCACCCTCTTGTTCAGCACTGCCACCCTCTGGTTCAGCACTGTCACCCTATGGTTTACCCCTGCCACCCTCTGGTTCATCACTGTCACCCTCTGGTTCATCACTGCCACCCTCTGGTTCACCACTGCCACCCTCTACCGAGACCTTTTGTGATGCAGCGGCAGCACAAAAGATGCACCATGGTGCTGGGTATTAACAACATGACGCATCTCTCTGTGAGATGCGTCATGTTGTAAAGCCCTGCGCCATCAGGAGGCGTTCCGACTCAGCCTCCTAAAAGTGGCTGAGTGAAATCTACAAGATTTCACTCAGTCACTTTTAGGCCAATGCTGCGTCTAAACCGTGCGCCTGCTTGAAGCAGTCGCAAGGCTTGATGCAGCATTGTGGAGATAGGGCCCCCCCAAAGCATTGCTGGTGCTGCGTCGCAAGCGCAACGCAGCTCCAGCAATGCGCTGCTTTTACGGCACAGATGTGTGACGCATCTGTGCCGTTTTTGCCACATGGTGCGACACATTGTAAATGCGGCGCATGGGTGGCGGAGCTGCGGCGCACAATAACTGGCGCAACCCTGGGGATGCGCCAGTTATTGTAAATCTGCCCCAATACATTTAGCCAACGAGGGAGCACTTACTGATTAGACAGTAGAAAGTACTCCAGTTGAGTAGAGGTATTGCACAAAAAGGTGGCATCTTCGTGGACAAACATGCAGGGCGGGATTCATTCTGCCCCCGTTAGACTTGTTTTTTGTGCCCTTCTGCCCTCTGTTAGACGCGTTTTTCCCTTGTTTTTCTGCCCTTGTGCCCTTTGTTAGACTGCTTTTTGTGCCTTTCTGCCCTCTGCATCATCACATCATCACTCAGCGCTACCCCAGCATCACTCAGCTCCACCACAGCACCACTCATCACCACCACAGCATCACTCAGCACCACCACAGCATCACTCAACACCAACAGCACCACTCAGCACCACCCCAGCATCACTCAGCACCATCCCAGTACCACTCAGCACCACCACAGCACCACTCAGCATCACCACAGCACCACTCAGCACCACCACAGCACCACTCAGCGCCACCCCAACATCAATCTGCGCAACCATTCAACAACAACTGGTTCAAAAATGTTCTCTCAATCTTTCAAACTTTATTACAAATGTCACAAAAACATGTTAATATTTCACTTCCGTTCTTGGATTTTCGTCACAATAAAATACACTGAACATAATCTCCACAAAAGTTATTTACAAAAGTTTAAGCTATTGCCATTATAAATTAAAATCACTTTTATTTAAGTATTAATTATTTAAAAAAATTAAAAGCCATTGTAATTTGTAATATCAATACAGCTAAGTCACGTAAATACAAAACATGCGAGACCTATTGCATTGCAAATGCTTGTTTGTACTTTGTCATCTACGAGATCTTTGCAATGTTTCAAAAGAGAGAAAGAGAGAGAGATAGAGAGAGAGAGAGGGAGAGAGAGAGAGAGTGAAAGAAAGAAAGACAGAACGAAAGAAAGAAAGAAAAAAGAAAGAAAGAAAGAGAGAGAGAAAGAAAGAAAGAGAGAGACAGACAGAGAAAGAGCAAGGAAGTGAAAGTGAAAGGGAGAGAAAGGGAAAGAGAGGGAGAGAAAGAGAAAGAGAGAGTAAGAGAGAGAGGGGAGAGAAAGAAAGAAAGAAACAAACAAACAAACAAACATACAAACAAACAAACAGGGAGAGAGAGAATGAGAGAGAAAGAAAGAGAAAGACAGCGAAAGAGCACAAAAGTGAAAGAGAGAAAGAGAGGGAGAAAGGGAGAGGGAGAGAGAGGGAAAGAGAAGAGGAGAGAGGGATCGAGAGAGAGACAGAGAGGGAGAGAGAAAGAGAGAATGAGAGAGAAAGAAAGAAAGAGACAGAGAAAGAGCAAGAAAGTAAAAGAGAGAGAGAAAGAGAGAGAGAGAGACATGGAAAGAGAGAGAGAAAGAGAGAAAGACACACAGAGAGGGTGAGTGAGAGAGAGGATGAGAGAGAGAAAGAGAAAGAGAGAGAGAAAGAGGGAGAGTGAGAGAGAAAGAAAGAGAGAGAAAGAGAGCGAGAAAGAGGGGATGTGAGAGAGAGAGAGAGAAAGGGAGGGAGGTAGAGAGAAAGAAAGAGAGAACAACGGAGAAAGAAAGAGATAAGCAGAGAAAGAGGAAGAACTTGAAAGAGAGAGAGAAATAGATAAATAGAGCAAGAAAGGAGAGGGAGAGAGAGATAGATAGAGAGAAAGAGAGAGAAAGAGAGGGAGAGAGAGAACGAGAGAAAGAAAGAGAGGCCGGATATCTGAAGGGCCTGAGTTGCCCCTACAGAACATACAGCTTTTTATTTTTAGCAAAATGCATACGAAAATTGTGCTGTAAAGGTCTCTTTTAGTTTAACCCCTCCTGACAACTCAAAATGGGTGTATTTGCCATCCTCTCCCTTCTTCCTGTTTTTAGGGCTCGGCCTCCGCCCACGAAGGGGGTGGAGCTTCGAGCTCCTAATGCTAAAGAAGAAAGAAAGGATCTCTAGGGCTCTGAACAGACACATTCCTTAGTGTATTCTGTCATCTGCCTAGTGATTCGTCTTCCCTGTGCTGTGTATGTAGTAGCGTTGAAGTGATAGGCTGTAAGTAATTTACGCGTGCCCGATGTGGCATTTTGTGTGCGAGAACGAGCACGGCAGAGTGATTAATCTTAATTACGAGCTGTCAGAGTGCCCGTGTAATGCAATCCAGATGGTGCGAGCGCGTACACCATTGCATGCAACAGAACAGTGACACGGTAAGCTCGCAGATGTCCTCCCTCTCTCCTCAGCGCCCCTCCCACCCCCTCTGAGTCGGGAAGCATGGCCTGTGTGTACTGGGTGTACGCAGGCGCAACGAGGGACCCCCCCCCACTTCCTCCTTTTCAAATTCCTTTCGAGCTGAGCGGAGCCTGCGACTACGGACTGCGAGCCTGAGCTGCTCCTCCCGGCCCCAGCCCCTCCTCTCCTGTGAACTCTGCAGTCTGCAGATTGCACCGGCGGCCGTCCCCAGCAACTTTAAAGGTGAGTGTTGTGTCCTCATGTAACGTAACTGGTGCTCTGTAAAGCGCTCTGATACCCGATTCGGGTCAAGTTAGCGCTATATAAAACTCGGCAAAAAAAAAACGGACCTCAGTGATTTCTTGTAGAGAAGCGAAGACTTCACACGAAAACCTACAAGCCACTGCAGAACTCCAGTCCTGGTGGAGAAACTCTGCACCCTCCTCCCCACAACAGACACACCCGGTCTTCCTTCAGCCCCAGTCTATGTATTAGGGAGTCCAATATACACTGAGTGTGGCCGTAGTGGATTAGACGCCACTGACTGCTTGGGCGGGAGCTCATCCGTTTGTGGACAGCAATGGGCCAATATTTCATCTGTCAAGGGACCTAAACCTGCCCCCACGCTGATGCTGCGGAGTTACCTCTAAATGCATGTTGGGTTTTGCCGCCTTGTATAATAGGGTAATACAGTTTCTGTGGAATGCGTTGTTTACAGCAATTTTTAAAGGTTCCTGTGAGGTTCGGTGTCAGTTGTGTGCTCGCCGTGTGGAGCGAGTGAAGTGAGCACGCCCAACTCCTATATTTCGAGGGGCCGAATGAAATCCATTGCAGCGCTATCTCTACCTCTATTATTCCCCGAACTCGTGCCAACCGAGAGTGTCGTACCTCTTGGGGTTCCATTACAGCGCAGCAAGAATCTACTAAATGCAGTATTCTCTAATGACTCGAGGCGTGCATTCCTCCCCGGGGCCAAGGTAATTAATTTTATAGAACCTTGTTACGCTGTAACGCTTTAATAACATGCCGGTAGTTTCATGCATTTGGGGCGCCCTGGGCAAATGTATTTATGGGGTCCTTGTGCGGAAAGTTGGAGTTCTGATAGTTTCGGCTCGTTCGTGACCTCTTTGACTAGGTCACTGACAGTGCAAGAAAATCCCCCTCTAAGTCCTACATGTGTTTATATCACCTATTCAGGGATAGTTAAGTGTATGAGCAACGATCGTTCCTTTATTGCACGCATCACCAGTTCTCCCTAAGCTGCTGAACCCGAGGCAGTCAGGTTAGCAGGATTGGGCGGCCCTGCTAAACTGATATCGTGACTCTCACTTTAAAAGCAGATCGCTTCAGGCATTGCATAAGCCAACTGAGCTGCCTTATCAGAAAGGAGCCAAAGACTGAGAACAGGCCCCTGTATTGATAGCTGTACCCCAGAGCTTGGATGCCATTCTCCACGCAGACCACTTCCTCCAGCCTACTGACCACCACCTGCACAGGGCACTAGGGATTACTGTCCATGCCACGCGCGGCGTGCCTCGAGTCACTCTCAGCTGCCCATGAACGCTAGTTTAGAAGAGTCATCAGCCCGAGGGTGCCGGAGCATGAGGGGGGTGCAGTAGGCTGCATCGTGAGCCACAGGTCCTGGACACAGAGCCTTTAAGCGCAGAAGGTCAAGGTTCTCAGCAAACGAGTACCCCAAAGACTGGCCCAGGGACAGTGCCTCGAGGTGCAAAATGTCTAGGAGGGAAGGGCAGGAGTAGTTTGTAGCGCCTAATACCAGTATTTGCCCAGTATTTGCAGGAGCGGGAGAGACACAGAGAGATGGGATAGAGAGAAATACAGAGAGTCTAGAATAGATAGAGAACCTGAATGTGCCTCAGAAAAGTAAGGGAAGTGAAAGTGGTTGTGAATAAGGTGAAAGCCCTAAAGCGCTATGATGTGACTGACATAATAATGTGACTTCAAGCGGCCCATGGGTATGTTTGGCTCTTGCAGACATGTTTTTTTTTTCACTTTGGTTCCGCTCTCTCGGTCTAGTTTCGTTTTTGCTGCACATTTCGAACGTTTGTATGTTTAAATTGGTATTTGGGGGTTTTACGTTTTTCCATCACCAATTGGAAAGAAGATTTATCAAGTTCTTTGCAGAAACAGAAGTGTGAAATCGAGCCGGAGGGAAGTGGGCAGGCCCACCCAGTTGGAAAATATTTCTTGACAACAGGAATTTTTATTTGCATTTATATTCTAATGAGAAACAGATTTTTACCTTGTAATGTGACAGAGGTAGCTGCACTTTTCTGAGAGGAATAGAATTCGGGCCTTGTTCACATTGAAAACTGAATAAATCCCTTCTGCCTGGAACAAAGTAAACGTTTCAGAGCGATATTTGTCTTTGATTAATAAGCGCTGGTGGGCAGATAGTTATCCAGGACCTGTGTGTTTCATCATTTGTGCTTCATTCACAGATTAATGATCGGAGTGGGCATTTCAGCTGCATTTGAATACCATTTGATTATGTACATATAATGTGCATTTAGGCGACTTTTAACAAATCTCTGTCGGTAGGTTCATTTGCTAATTGTGTCGCTTGTGTGCCTTTTGGTTTGTATGTCTTGCACTTATTTTGTGCTCTTTGGAGTTTATTTAATTTACTTGTATATCTGTTAACTAGTTTCTGTCTCCTCTTTGGTATTATGTAGTACGTTTGAGTTTTTGGTGCATGGGTGTTGTCATTTGGGTAGATGTGTACAGTTTTGTTTGTACGTATAGCATTTATTGTGTTTGCTGCTTATCTTTATATTACAGACGGTACATGTGTGTATGTTTGTGCCAGTTGTCCTTTATACCATTTAATAAGTATGTGACATTTAGCGTGTTGGAGTGTGTGACGATTTCTTTATTGGGCCTGCCGTTAGTTTTTAATTTTATGTCCACGCTCTGCTTGCTGCTGAGTGTGTGTGTGGTATTTCGAGTAGAGTAGTGAGTAGCGAGTAGAGTAGTGAGTAGTGAGTAGAGTAGTGAGTAGTGAGTAGAGTAGTGAGTAGAGTAGTGAGTAGTGAGTAGAGTAGTGAGTAGAGTAGTGAGTAGTGAGTAGAGTAGTGAGTAGTGAGTAGTGAGTAGAGTAGTGAGTAGTGAGTAGAGTAGTGAGTAGTGAGTAGAGTAGTGAGTAGTGAGTAGAGTAGTGAGTAGAGTAGTGAGTAGAGTAGTGAGTAGAGTAGTGAGTAGTGAGTGCAGAGTAGTGAGTGCAGAGTAGTGAGTGCAGAGTAGTGAGTAGTGAGTGCAGAGTAGTGAGTAGTGAGTGCAGAGTAGTGAGTAGTGAGTGCAGAGTAGTGAGTAGAGTAGTGAGTAGTGAGTAGAGTAGTGAGTAGTGAGTGCAGAGTAGTGAGTGCAGAGTAGTGAGTAGAGTAGTGAGTAGTGAGTAGAGTAGTGAGTAGAGTAGTGAGTAGTGAGTACTGAGTGCAGAGTAGTGAGTAGTGAGTGCAGAGTAGTGAGTAGTGAGTGCAGAGTAGTGAGTAGTGAGTGCAGAGTAGTGAATAGTGAGTAGAGTAGTGAGTAGTGAGTAGAGTAGTGAGTAGTGAGTGCAGAGTAGTGAGTAGAGTAGTGAGTAGAGTAGTGAGTAGAGTAGTGAGTGCAGAGTAGAGTAGTGAGTAGGACATCACAGGCAGCAGCTGTGCAAGCTTCTTACACTCACAAGGAGACCACAGGCAGCTGAGGTGCAATCTTCTCACACTCACAAGAACGATATCACAGGCAGCAGCAGTGCAAGCTTCTTACACTCACAAGAAGGACATCACAGGCAGCACCAGTGCAAAGTTCTTACACTCACAAGGAGACATGCCAGCAGAGGTGCAAGCTTCTCACACTCAGAAGAAGGACCTCACAGGCAGTAACGGTGCAATATTCTCACACTCACAAGGAGATCACTGGCAGTACACACCACATGAACACACTCCACAACACATAGCAACAATACATTGGCATTTATAATGCCATTAGCTCAAACTCAAATAAATCCGAGCCCGATTGCATTTCTAATGCTTGTTTATATCTGTAAGTGCTTCCTGATGAGGTTTAATTCCTGGGACAGGTGCCTTGTTGCCTACTTGTAACTATTCTCTGACCCTGCTTCAAGGGTCAGAGCAGGGTCAGAGAATAGTTGCAAGTAGGCAACGAGGCGCCAGGAAGCACTTAGCGGCAGGTGCCCAAGTTGAAGTTAATTTCTTTGTAACCCTTTTGTTAAAGGTTACAAAGAAATTAGGTTCAACTTTTGCACCTGCTGCTGTAACCCTTGCTTGTCTGAAAATTCGTCCCCGCTGATTCGCGGATTTTACCGCGATTTCGCGAGATTCGCGGATCGTGAAATCGCGGAAAATCCGCAAATTCGCCCGCGAAACGGATTTTATGCCCCCCCTTAGTTATGATGTTCTGTGGCTATACAGAATAAGCAGATAACTACGTTATTACATGAAATATCTTTATTGATGTCATAACTACATTTTCACAATTGCTTTATTAACCTTCCAGCTTTCTCAAATTTGCTTGAAAATGCACCATTTGCCCAACTTTTTTTTGACAATTTTCTCAGGGGGTCACCCAAGCACTTGTTTTGGCAGTCAGGCTCATATGCTACGTGACTCTTTCCACCTGACACTCACCCTGAACGGTTATGCCACACCCCTTTCAAATGTCACCAGCTGCCACTGTAAAAGGCATTGTCATTTACAACACCAGTCGCTCTAAGTCTGATAAATGCCAGACCTATTGCATTGCAAATGGTAGCTTACTGTGGAAAGGCTTGAAGCCCCATTGGCGAGTACAGAATTACACGCTAAAAACTCAGTAGTCCTAACTTCTGGATGGGACTAGTAAATATAATTCTTCAAGGTATCAAAAGAGTCATTCAATTAAGCCTGCCGTGATGCTCAAGTCGAAGTCAATGTAACTTCTGCACAAGTGGCAACTTTAGTAAGTAGTCACTTTGTTGCCTAAAGTTTTCCAGGAACAGTTCACTGTCGCTGCCTGGCGACAGCCTTCTGCCCTCCTGGGGGGACGTGTAAAAGAGCTACCTAGGGTTGAGCTAAGGTTTTTCAAACAAATCTGACTGGACCAAGTGCAGATAGTGAATTTATTACATGACGAGGTCTTAAAACTACACCAAATAATAAATTGCTTTCCTCACAAAATCAGAAATAAAAAACAATAAACAATTCATCAGCATGGTTCAGTAAACAGTGCACTATTGTCAACCCTAAAAAAAGTTAGCCTGGTCTAAGGACTGTAAATCTTACATATGTAACTGATTGCAAACATGTAATGTGTTCCTGGACACACTAGCTTAAGGCACAGTGCTGCTGTCTTCCATTGGTAACATCTGACCAGCAGTATCAGTGCACAAAATATAGGGGTAACCATGCAAAAATAGATATTTTCTCAAAAAAAGCATTGACCTAAGATGAAACAAAAATTGTTGCAAGCATTCTCCCATCACCTTTTGTGTGTTTGAAAATCTATTTAGAGCATTCAAGACATACATTTCTGTCTGGGCCATCAGATGAGCATTAAGCATCAAAATCAGGGGCCTCATTAATGAGGAATAGGCATAGGGCAGTGCCGCAAGTGTTCTTGCTGCTCTGCCCTACACCTATGTGACATGGCAGGAATGCACACTAGTTATGAAATAGGATGCATTCTCACCCTTTCCCCTGCACTGTCACACGATTTACATCTGTAGGAAAGTGAGTTTCTGTTGCAGTACCCCCCCCCACACTTTTTGCCAGACTACTGATGCACTTTGGTGTGCCCTAGATCCCTGTCAATCAGGTTCCCAGGGCCTATGTTCGTTACCCAAAACTAACCCAATTGGCGTATCTGGCCATAGGTCAGCCCCTAGTAAATGTTACCCCAGGTACCCAGGGCACTGTGACCCAAGCAGACCTCTAATGTCTGCAGCACTTATTGTGCCACACTTAGAGGCCCTGTACCTTTACACACACACTGGGCGCCTGAAACAATGAACATCCTGGGACGTTTATTACATTTTAAAGCAGAGCAATCTTTTGTTGTTCTTAACGGGAATGCTTGACCATTTATTCAAGGCATAGATAAACCAATCAACACACATGTTAGCCAAAAGAGGTAGGTTATACCCATTCCAAGGAATACAATTTTGCAAAAGATATAATTTACATTCTAAGCAAGGCATTATCAAACACGCACTTCGGTAATGAATCCCCCTGTGCTTGCTGTGCCAGCAGGCCCCAACTTGCACTGTTTGATGTATACCTTGGATGAATGTTGGTGTCTGTTATTAATGACACTTCCTTTCTCACTCAGGTGATAGCGCATATAGAGTGCGGGCATTTATCCTGACCCCATATCTCAACCCATCTTCCCCAAGTAAGAGGAGATACAATGTGGCACATTGATCAACACACAATGTTGTTGCGCGCACATTTGTACTCTTAAAAAGCAGGTTCCGCTTCCTCCACAAAAGTGGAGGAGCTCGGCGGTACCGCCCTATCATCTGCTGTTAAATAATAGCAACTTGTGCCATGCTGCATAACCTTGCTACAAAGAAAGGAACAGCAGTGGAACTAACTGACTCAGAGAATGAGGGTGAGGATTGTCCACAGCCAGAGCACAGCACAGCAGGTGAGGCAGCAGCACCAGATGGGAGACACAGACGAGCTGAGATTACATGCAACTATTTCTGAGTAAATAATGAAACACAGCCAGTAACTGTAATTGCATGACAGTGTTTTATTAACCTTAACTTAGGCAACACCGCCACACCATGAAGGCCTCAACATGACATGCCAATATTCAATAGACATTCCATAGGTGAAATGGGTTACATCACCCATCTCTCAATGCCAGGTGATGACTGTCAATATTTCCTGTGCCCACGTGCAGCGCTGTTGCATTCCCTGGGCACATTGTCCTCCCTGGCAGTCTGTCCTGTGGCAGCTCTGTGTCTTTCACTATGCCTCCTGTACTCAGGTATTGGGGGTGTGATGCTGCTGTGGCTGGTTGCCTCCTCACTTCCCCCCCATCCTCTGCACCTGTAGAGGCTATTTGGGTGGTTTGGAGCACTTCCAGTGCACTGTTAACTGTGACCAGCCCCCTAACAACATCACAGCTGCAATGGGCCATCTCTTCCTGCATGGCTACCGAGCGCCTGCAGAGCACAGAGGTGGCAGTGGAGAGGCGGTTCACCACCTTAGTGTAGCCTTCCAATTTCTGTCAGTCCCTGCGCCTCGCCAAACGATCCTCATCCAGTTTGCAGCACAGCAGCCTCACTGCCTCTGACATGTCCCTCATGCCCTCAGCCACAGTATTGTTCATGCTGTTTATGCCCTCCTTCATTTCCTGCATGTGTCTGTCCATGTGGACCATCTGGCGTTGCACTGATCTAATGGCTTTGCCTTGCAGGCGCTGTACCTTCAGCTTATTCCCCTCAAGAACGGTGAATACGCTCGACTCCTCGCCCTGTGCAACAGGACTGGCTGCCCTTGCTCTGCTGCATCTGACACCTGTGTGGGCGTGCTCGGTGGGGTACTGTGTCCCTGCACTGTTGTCATCCTCTAACAGCGTAGAATGTTAGCCTCCCATGCGCTCCTCCTCGGAAACCTCCATCTGCTGGAGGCTAGCCACTGTATGCCTCCTGGCTCTCGGTGGTGGTGGCGGTGGTGATGGTGGTGATGGTGATGGTGGTGGTGGTGATGGTGGTGGTGGTGATGGTGGTGTGTGCTCAGCAGGCGACACGACCTCCTCCTCCTGTTGGTTGTCTATCCTGGGTGCCTTTCCTGTTGAAGAAAATACGTTTTTACTAGGTCCTAGTAATTTCCTTACATTCCTCCATTTCTTGCCATCTCGTGACAAAACCATGCCTATAGCCTCCGTTTCTGCTGACGCTAAAAAAAACTATCACATACCCAAGCCCCCTGTTCTTTGCAGTTAACCAATTCATCAACAGAGAGCCATGAGACACCTACGCCCTGTGTAAACAAACTTGTTTTTCATATTCTGCTCCCTGCTTGGTAAACATCCTTGACGTTGTGATCAGGTCATCTGGACAATGGTCTGACTGACCAAGCCTTGATCAAGCTGATTGAACAATGTCTGACTGACCGAGACTTGATCAAGCTGATTGAACAATGGTCTGAATGCCGAGTCTTGAGCAGGTCATCAACTACAAACACCGCCTTGATCAGGTCATCAACTACAAACACCGCCCTGATTGAACAATGGACTGAATGACAAAAGAGTGGAACAAAAATGTATATAAGGCATGTTCGCTGTTAGTAAAGAAGCAGAATCCTGGGTTTTGTCTCTGACTAGCTTGGGACTCTGTTCCATAGCCCGGGCTATTGTAATAAAGGTTGCTCTCTCTGCAGACGAAGGTTTCCGGGTCCACTTTATTATATAAGGATGGTAAGAGTAGACTCGGGTGATTCCCGCACCGCCAAGCCCCCACTCCTCCTAGAGGTGGGCTTTTCCTGGTTCTACACTATGTCCCCTTCGGCAGCCTTGCGCGATGCCTTGCCTGTAGAGACAGAATGTACATTTACTCACTTGTCTGGTAGCATTGGTGTAATAATAAATGTCATGACTGCCAATCAAACTGACTGTCCTCCGCTTGCTAATTACTGATGTGTGTCACATACCTTTGGGTTCAGTGGACTGACTGTTATGATATGTGTTACTTCTTACTACATCTCCCATAATGCATTGCTGGGTTTTGAAAAACATGTACTGGAGTGGGAATCATACTGCCTCATTGGGGATTGGGGATTGGGGTTAGGGAGTGGGGGCACAGCATGCTGTGCATGCATCTTACCTTGCCTGTTGCAAGCTCTGGCTGAACAGTCTGCGTCTCCAATCCAACTCACGCTCTCCGGCTGGAGGGTGGACTCCACCAATAGATCCAGGGCAGTTGGTACAGGCGCTGTAGGTCTCCCAGCACCTGTCTGCTTGGCTTGCTTGAGTCTTTCAGCCAACCTCGCTTTTACACGTTTTCTGAGTTTATACCAGCGCTTTTTTGGTTCTTCTATTGAGCGCTGGGTTACGCTAATAGCATTTATCCTCTCCTGGAGCACCACCCATATTTGCCTCTTTTGTGATTCTGGTACGTGGAGGGAATGCTTGCCAAACAGATTATCATGGTCTTTTGTCACCTCCTCTATCAGCACCTCCAGCTCCCTCTCGCTGAATTTGTGCTTTCTTTTGCACTCTCCTGCCTCCTTTTCCTTCTCCTGGTTGTCCATTTCTGGTTTGGGGTGTCTCCAAGATGACTGCAAAGCAACTCCTGTGTTGTAAGGTGTGCTCCCTGCCTCTCCAACAGCTTCAGGGTCAGTGCAGCTGCATGGGTGTGGCCAATTCCTGGTTGTGCTGTCATCAGGAAGCACAGGATTGGCTGATTCACAACTGTGCGAATTTTTTGAAATACGGGATTCGCTAATGAATGAATTGGTATTATGGAATCGGTAATACTGATTCAGTAATGAGGAATTGGTATTTTTATTAGCGATTTTTACCGAATTGCTACGGAAATATCGAGTTCTTAATAGCGAATCAGTAACATTTGATATTAAGAACTCGGTATTTCGGTTTTACCTACATCTGGTCCCAAGTGTGGAGTTTAGAAAACTAAAGATATTCTTAAAAAATTGTACAAATAACCAAAATGCGTTTTCTCACCTGTTTGCAGGACATGTCCCCCAGTGCTGCATCTAGGCATCCAGCACTGAGTTAGAAAAAGTAACATAAAAGTAACTTACCTGCAATTTGTTGATAAAGCCTATTCATTCCAATGTACTGTATTTGCTAAGTGTTGCATACTACTGCTCCCCTGTAAATCAAACAAAGTACACTTTCTATTGCATTTTCAAACTGTTCCATATCCAGTAACTTATTACTGAAAAGTATTTAATCCAAAGTCGATCAACGCAGAACTCCTCACAAAAAGTTGTTCAAGAAACTCAGTAGAGTCTCAATGCAGCATGGAAAAACGATAAAGGGATATGATTAGATTTGGCAGAGGCAGTAGCAACTGCAAATGGCAATGGGGCAAAATAAGATGTGGTCTGGAAGAATGTGCCAAAAAAGAAGTGGTGAAATACTCTAGAAGCACACACTATTATAAACAGTATAAAACAATGTTGCAGTCTTCATGTTTCTTCTTTCACTCCTCTTATCCTATCAGCTTTCGATGCTCTCATTAGAACACGCTCATTCCCCCATCTTCTCACAGGAATACAATAGTCCACAGACCGTAATCTGTAAGTTTGCAACTACCTACGTTGAATAATTTCTAAATTTCATATTAATCTCCTTCCCATTCAGGTTTACTTTCCCAAGCATTAAACCACATCTCTATCCTTCTAATATGGAAAGTTTACTCAATTCTAACAATGATTTCAGGATAAGCTGAAACTTCTATATAATGAAAGCATTTTTGCACAACACCATCCTTTGGAATTAAAATAAGTATATAAAAAGAGGCCAAGTTGAGTTTATATATGAGGTTTTCTTCATTTCTTCATTAAACAACGATATGAATTAAGCAACAATTTTGAATTATGTGTTAGCAGTCTTCTTTGTTTAAGTAGAAACATTTTGCAGAATTAAACAGTAACATTTATGCAACTAATATTTATTATGAAAAAGCGTGTTGTGGAAAGGTTAACAAATAACATTCTATGGGTATCTAAGCATTTCAAAGTTTTTGCCTTCATATGCATTTTAGATTTGCTAAAGCCTACGTGTTAATTCTGCACATATATTATAAACTGTATTATTTTCTTGATAATATTAAAATGCACCCAGAGAACGATTAAGGAGTGGTTTGCACTGAAGAACCACATTCTCCGCTGTTGAAATGTAAGTATACTATTTGCTACCTGTGGTAATAATATTTTATACAAGCTGTATTGGATTAGCTACTGGTAATGCAGGAAAATGCACGCTCCAATACTAGTTTTGTTGTTTATTGCTATGGGTAGAATAATACTGTGCACTCAGTGACTTAGGACCCAATTCACAAACAGCCTCCACAGTCAGAGTGGAGGTTCCGAAAGTGATGATGGGATCTGCGCTCTCGTGGCGAGATCTCCGTAATGAGAAATGGCTATGCAGAGATCCCATCACGAATACAGAGATCCCACCGCGGCTGTGGAGGCTTTTTTGTGAATTTGGGCCTATGTCTTCATCTAAACAGTGAGATGTTAACAGCTGTAGTGGCACTGGTTTTAGAAGAAGATATGGTGCTGGGATGAGTAGCAGAATTACACTCATATAGATTCCTCATATATTCGAATTTGTCTTGCTAGTCACCTTTGTGTCATCCCAGCTTCTTGGTAGTTGTTGTGCAACATACAAGGCAACCTCTGTGCGAGATTCTGAACATAGTTGTCCCATGTAACATATAAAGAGTTGCACATCCCCTGTATTAAGTAAGCTGGCATGCTCCCATTCCCAGGAGAGAGCAGTCATCTGAACGGTTGGTTTTCTGATTTTATTACTACCGACAAGTTCTCACCCTGTCGATTAACAATCATTAACAAAGTCCTCCTTTTCCTTATACTCAGAATCATGTCTTAGTTTGCAAGTAGATAGATGTGCATGCCGCCTAATTCAATTTTTCCTGATCCTCCTTTACACGCTCTTCTTTTCAAATATTTCCATCCTTAGGTTTATTCATTTACGTATTTAGCGCCTGAATGGACCCCCAAAGGGGTATCTCTACGTTTCGGACGGGCAACATGGGCGTAGTGCTAGTACAGCTGAATCAGAGACAGAAAAGAGTGGTCTTGAACAACTTCCTAAATTGTAGGTGGCCAGGGCATTGGCTCAAGTGCAGTGGGATCTCGTTCCAATAGCGGGGGCCTAAATGAGAAAGGGCCTTTCCCCCTGATCTAGCCTTCCTGACTCGGGGAACCACAAGAAGATGTTTGGAGCCCGAGTGGAGAGGCCTGGGGGGTAGGTAAAGTGTACATTTCTCCGAGAGATAGGTGGGACCAAGATTGGATAATGCCTTATGGATGGTGCAGCAGACTTTAAATGTTATCCGTTGGCGTATTGGAAGCCAGGAGGCGTTGAGGACCAATTGCACCGCCGTGTTCTGAACTACCTGCAGTCTGCTGAGCGAGGTCTCATTAGCGGAAATTAGCAGACCATTGCAGTAGCCCAGATGGCTTAATATAAGTGCCTGAGTCAGAGTCTTCCGAGTTGAATCGGGGAGCAAAGGAAAGACTCGGCGGAGTAAACCCAATCTATGGAAACAGGAGCCAGCTCTCTGAGCAGCATGCTCCTTCAGAGTAAGGGCTAGATCCAGGCAGAGGCCTAAGTTCTTAACAAGGGATTTAGGGGCAGGAAGAGCACCCAGATCAACCCGGCAACCATTCAGGAGTCCATAATAAGGGGGCCTCTCCGAAGAGCAAGATCTCCGTTTTCCCAACATTACACTGGAGGAGATTACTCTTCATCCAGTGTGAAATGGCTCTCATACCAGAAGAGAATGTCAATTGTACAGATAGAGTAAATTTGTTGAAAGGAAAAAGCAGCTATGTATCGTCGGTGTAGGATTTGGGGGTGAACCCATGCGTCCTCAGGAGATTGGCCAAGGGGGCAACATAGATATTAAACAATATGGGGCTCAAGGAGGAGTCCTGAGGTACTCCCTTGGACAATTCCATAGGTGCCGAGAGATACGGGCCCAGGTTAACGGTCTGGGAGCGAGCAGATAAAAATCTTGTCATCCACTGAAAGGCAGAGTTTCTTAGCCCAATCTCCTTCAATCTCCTGAGCAATATCTGATGTGAAACCGTGTTGAACGCGGCAGATAGGTCTAACAGCACTGGTATTGTAGAGTGGCCATTGTCTAGGGTCATCCTGATGTTATCCGTGACCACTAGAAGAGCTGATTCATTGCCGTATTTGGGCCAAAAGCCTGACTAGGAGGGGTCTAAGCAACCAGTGAGTGCGACGTGGTTGGAGAGATGCTTGTTGATATGCTTCTCCAATAGTTTGCTCAGGAAGGGAAGTAGCGAGATGGGGCCGAGATTGGAAAGATCCATCAAAGGGACCTTGGTGTTCTTACAAATAGGCCTAACCTGTGCTGCTTTCCATTCTGATGGAATGTGGCCCTCTCTCAGTAGAGATTGAGGAGATATTCAATAGAAGGAGACAGTTGATGGGCCTCAGAGGTGACAACTTTGGCCGGTGATGATGTTGAGGAGGTACCCTAATTTTACCATGCAAATCAGTCTTTCTACATCTACTGAGGTCAACGGATGGAAGCTCTCTAGCAACTGAGAGGTTGCCTGTTCTGGTTAATCCAATGTCATTGAGGCCAGGGGCTGGCTTCGTGACAGGACAATTTTTTCGTAGATAAGCTCTATTTTCTGCAAAAAGTATTGTGCAATCTCGTTGCATAGCGTTTGTGTGGGTACCTCAGTGTTCTCACAGGCCTTAGGGTTGATAAAGGGCAGGAGGATGTGATGTAAGATTTTAGGGGCGCTACCAGCCTGGGCTAATTGAGATGCCATCTTGGCTTTGCAAGCAGTTTTTATATTTTCATGGTAGCTGGACAGGGTGGCCAGAAACCGATCTTTATTCCTCTCATCGTGGGTAGTGCGCCAACATCTTTCATATTTCCTACTGAGTTGTTTCTGTTTTCACAGCTGAAGAGAGAACCAGGCAGTCTGAGGGTGTTTAGAGTGATTAGGGAGTGATTTCAATGGTGCAAGGTGGTCAATTGCCATGGAAACACCAGAATTGTATTTGGCCAGAGCCTCCTCCATATTGTCCGATGCAATATTCCGTGTTTTTATAGTTATTAGGTGTCGGTTCTCCTCTAACACTGAAGCATTGCAAAGCAATAGTCAAAGCAAGCTAAGAACATGCCGGAAATCAGACATTTCCAGGACAGTTTATGATCGCCCTCCTCACAGGAGTAACAGATTGAACTCTAAAGGGATAGAACAATCTTAATTTTGCATTTCCACGTCTCACGAAGGAGCTAAAGAAATTTGACGATATATCTCAGACCTTGGTTGCCAATTAAAGCCTCATCAACCCTGCTTAAGAGGCATACAGAGCAGCAAAGATGAACCCCTTCCCACCTATGTAAGAAAAATGTAACATCAAGAGTGGTCAACGCATGAGACGAAGCTAGAGCTGCATTGGAAAGGAACTGAAAGGAATACCATGCATATTCCATCTATGCCCCTGAATATGGAACAACATGTTCAAACATATCAAGATTGCGGGTCACTTGAGAAGACACATCTCTTTACAAGACGTAAACATCCTCAAAACAGATGCTTTACATTTACGTAAAACAACCATGATACTGCCTTTAAAACGCATAAAAACATAACAATTCCAACATTAGGAAATCATTAAAACACGTTTTGTTTTTCAAGCAAATACCAACTAAAACTTACCCAGAATATTAATAAGATTTAACTATTAACAAGAAAAAAGTGGTCGCCTTCATTATATATCACAATTAAATAATTATTGAAGAAAAAAGAGCATCATTCTCATTTAATTATAATTGGATAAGAACAAAGTCCATACTTCATTGCATTCATTTTTTGTCGCATGACAGATAGCACATTTGACTGGCACCTACCTCATAAGAGCAGCACAAAATCACCAGCAGTTTAGTGCAATTTTTACAACTAGATCTCAAATGAGGGAGAAGGGATGGAATGTTGATCCCACAGTAAAAAGTGCAAAGGAACATTTAAAGCATTAGTGTTTGCACTGATTGTTCTCACAAAATTCTGAGGACCCAAGGAACACTTATGGATGAGGTGGGCTTGACTGGAGGTATAATCAGTTCCATAGCCTCATGCTTTATATTGTCTGGGCTCAAACATGCCAAAACAAGTCGACTGCTTATCCCTTTTTGTGAGAACAAATCAGAGGAGATTCACAACTCCACCCTACTCAGATTACTAAAAGCACCATATTTACATATCACACACTTTACTTAAGCGCACGTTGTTGAAGCCTGATCTTCTTGGACCATTAATATGTGCCTGAGGATTATGGCGGCCTGCCAGCCACAAAGATGAAGATGCAAACATAATCCTATCTTCTGTGAAAGGCAGAGGTATTTCTTTGTGAATTGCAAAATTGGAAACTAAATGGGGAAGACTCACGGAACTATTCTTCTGAACTTCTATTACCGAAAAGTATAAATTGCCTCTTTAACCTGCCCTGCAAATTACAGTGGGAACAAATTAAAGCACTGTATTTTCAAGGGGTTCATCACTTTGAAACAGAAGAGTACTGGCCCTTTCACCTAGTTTAGCTATGATCTCCTATGTTGCACCAATGGGTGCCAATTCATCTAAATTGTATACCTACCCAATGCACGAAAATGATTTTCCCTAATAATGTTTCTAAGCCCGATGCACATAATGTATGATTTCATATACTTGTCGGTTAGATCAGTAAACAAACTCCATATAGAAAACATATTGAGTCATCAAGGAATGAACAGGTACATGCATCATTGACTGGCTTTGCGATTCCTTATTAGAGATTTTTAAGGAATCGCAAATAAGGAATCACAAAACGGAATGCATGATAAAAATAGCGATTTTTTAAGGAATCGGTAAAATTTGCAGAAAAAATTGCAATATCCTTTTTTTGCGAACTTGCAAATTGCGAAATCGCTATTTGCGATTTTGCAAATAGCGAGGTCACGCATTGATGCATGTTGATGACATCACAACCAGGAAATGTGCTGTCCAAGCCTCATTTTCATTGCTGAGGCTCAGGGGGTGGAGGGAGCTGGCTCTGGGAGCAGAGGAGAGTGAGAGGGAGAGCGACTGTGTACACCTGGAAAGAACAGCAAAATGGAAGCTGACAATCAAGCACAGGACAGCCAAAGTTCAAGGAAGAGAAAACTTAAATTCTCTGAAAAAGAATTAGAGACTCTAATTGAGGGTGTAGTGCACAGCAATGACAAGCTGTTTGGGAAAGTCTCACTCAAGGTTCCTGAGCAGGAAAAACGAAAAATATGGATCCGGATTCAGAACCAAGTAAATGCCATTGGGGTCACTCACCGTTCAACAGAGGAACTTAAAAAGAGATGGTATGATTTACGCAGTCGTGCCAAGGCACGCATTGCAGATCGTATGAAGGAGGCACAGAAGACAGGAGGGGGCACACCACCAGACACAGGAAACACTCCCATGGAGGAATTGGTGGAGTCAACCATCCAGCTTGAAGCAGTTGTTGGAGTCACGCAGCTGGACACCTCTGTAGCTGCACACACATCTGAAGGTAAGAGAAATGCATGTTTAAATTGCCCCAAGTACATAAGTCAGGATGTCAGCAGAGCACAGCATAAGCACACACTGTAAAGCCTGTATACTATTACATTACTGAGGGAAGTGCATCATGGGAGTTGTAGTCAGGCTAAGTACTGACAATGACACACACACAGATATGCCAAAAACTGTTTGAAATAGTGTAGCAGATGTCCAAACGACAATGAAATGTATTAATTGTGAGCTGAGACATGACCTCACAAGCATACATTGATGCAGTTTTGCACTGTTTAACCTCACAGATGCAGAACTTAATGAGGACGGGGACAGTGATGGTCTGGAAATGCACCACAGCAGCGCATCAGAACATGAGGACACACCAGCTCTGCCAACTACCCAGTCACGTGTGCCTCATTCCCGTAGGTCACCTGTCCCAACACTGCGTCCCATGGCTTCCGATGTTGAGGGCAATGCTGCACCTGCAGTCAGTGTACGGCAAACAGTCATCGCAACACCCACACCAACACAGATCCGGAGAGGCAATAGTAGATCGCAAAGGAGAAGACGCAGAGCACGCAGACCACATCAGGTGGAGGCGACAAATCCAGTCTGGGGTTACTTGAAGGGACAGATGCTCTGTTCACATCGCCTGCAGAGCAAGAACACTCGGTTAGTGAAGGAGGAAATTGCTAAGATGTCAGGCAACATTGCAGTACTGGCCAGTAGTGTCCAAGAACTCACAAAGGTCATGCAGGAGGGGCATGCATCGCGCAACAGACAGCACCGCCAACTGATGCAGCAACTCAAATACCAAGGAAAGACCAACAATAGGCTGGCCACAGCCACGACACTGCTGGTGGGTAGATCAGTGACTATGCAGACGGAAATGTGTCACTGGAGTGGAGATGTTGCCAAAGCACTACATCAAGTGACAAATGCAGTAGACATGATGAATGCATCCGGTAGTCAAGTGCACATGACTGCACAGGATGACAGTAGTGAGTGTGCCTCAAGCATGAGCAGTACAACAGTGCCTGTTGCAAGTGCAGTGAGACGCACTACTCGCTGCGCTACCCAATCCAATACCAACGAAAGGCAAGAAGATGCTGCGGCAGACAGACGTCTGGGTGTTCGAAAAAAAAAACGCTAGTCTCCCATCCAGGCATTTTGCTTAAAATGGTGATTTAACCATTGACACGCTGTGACCTAATCACTGACTCTCAAGTACATTTGATATAACTTTTGATATTATTTTTTTAATTCCAATGAGTATTGTGACATTAGTCACTTTGGCTGTTTGCTTCTGTTCCCTGGTCACAATACCTTTACATAAAGTATACTTTGCATTTCATTTAATGTGTTTGTGTCTTCATTACTCACTTCAGAAGTAATTCTGTGTAATCTCCAATCTGCGCCTGCGGCCTTCTGCTGCGCCTGTGCCTTGTTGGGCAGGGTGGTGTGGCACTTGTTGGTTTCCATCCTCCGAGTCACTGTCAGAGAGCTCCAGTTCCAAACCTCCATTTGTCGCTATGTTGTGCAGCATGGCACATGCTGCCACTATCTTGCAGCATTTGACGGGACTGTATTTCATTGCGCCTCCTGTCTAATGAAGGCGTCTGAATCGGCTCTTGAGAAAGCCAAATGTGCGCTCAATCACGTTCCTTGTAGAGATATGTGCTGCATTGTATCTCCTTTGTGCGGCTGTGGCTGGATTTAGATATGGTGTCAGCAGGTAATTTCGCAAGGCGTATGTGCTGTCACCTACATGTGAGGAAAGAAAGGCTGTCAGTGGTTGTTTGAGTTTTACATTTGTACAAGGAATGGAAAGATGTATTGCACATAATTACCTAGCAAATGTCCCTCTCCAAACTCTCCCCTTGCTAGACGGGCCTGTATGCCACTTTGCCTGAAGATATACAAATCATGTGCACTGCCAGGGAATTGTGACACAATGTCCGTTATAATGTTCTTTGCGTTACACACCACCTGAATATTCAGGGAATGATAACTTTTCCTATTGCGATACATATATTCATGAGCTGCAGGGGGACATATCGCCACATGGGTGCAATCAATACAACCCAGTACTTGGGGGAAGCAAGCAATTTAATAAAACTCCTGCTTGGTCCTATCTATTTCATGGGCTGTGGTAGGAAAACTTATGTGCTTGTGTATCCGGACCATCATAGCATCAAGGAAATCTGCCAATATTCGTGACATTGCACTTTGAGACACACCTCCTGCTACTGCTATGACTCCCTGAAAAGTGCCTGACGCCAGTAGATGTAGGCAACATAATACCTGAACATGCGTTGGGATTGCATTGATCCTATGAGTCTGTCGTTGCAGGATAGGGTCCAATTCATGGATTAAATCATGTATCATTTGGCCATTCAGCCTATACTTATCATATATTTCATCATCCTCCTGACCAAGCAAAGTTATGCGAATTCTGAAGATGCGCTCATTAATTTGCCTCCCTCTCTTTTGAGCAGCTTGCAGCCTCATCCTCCTCCCCATCAGGTACAGACAAGCCATTTTGGAAACTGGGACCTCATTGTGGGTGTGTTTGTATAAGTTTCTGTTTGTCTTCAGCTGTTTCTGATTTGCACTCATTTTTACCACCTGGTTGTGTCCCTTCTTAAATTGGGATTGCAATTTAGCGATTTTTCAGTAAATCGCTAATAGCGATTTTTCATGCATTTGGATTGCGATTTCTTATTTGCGATTCTTTGCTTGCGTATCGCAAACGGAAATCGCAATGGTTTTCGCAGAATTTGTTTGCGATTCCTTAATTTTGCGAAAATGTTCAAATTTTCGCAAAATTAAGGTTCATGCATTTCTACACTTCAAATTGCGATCGCAAATGCGATATTTTTGCGATTCACAATTTTACAGACTTTCTAAACGCTTGATGCATGTGCCTGGAAAACCACTGGATGGTCTGGCTATCAGAATGGCATCATGTGTGCAAGAGTAGAGATACCACTCTGTTTGATAATTTTTCATCATCATGGAATCCACCTAGCATTGTCTACAGATTTTAGCTGAACTAAGAAATACTGATTAGTTGATTGACTAAAATTGAGGAACAAATCTACCAGAACACCCAAATGTAAACAGTGGTCAATATAAAAAATGCTTCTTATAAACCTGTTACACTTGTCATCCTTAGAGTGGTGTTCCCCCAATGTTTTGCCAGGTTAACTCCAGTTTTTCTGTATCTTTTTTTTGGCCTCAGGACTCTGAACACTTTACCACTGCTGACCAGTGCTAAAGTGCATTTGCTTCTCCCCATAACATAGTAACATTGGTGTACACCTGACCGACATATTTAATTTACATGTGAGTCCCTTGTAAAGTAGCATGCCATGTACCCAGGTCCTGTAATCTAAATGCTACAAGTGGGCCTAAAAGCACTGGTTGTGCCTCCCACACAAATAGCCTTTCCGTTTCAAACCAGCATCAGCTTACTGCCACCTTGACTTGGCATTTAAAAACACTTGTAAAGGCTGCTATGCTGTAAGCATTGCCACTTTTTTGTGACTGACTGTTCTGAGGAACTGTTTCTCTGCTTTGCTGAGCTTCATTGCTACTTGCTGATCACTGCCCTGTTGAGGAAAAGAACTGAGTCCATTTCGCTTGAACCCAGAGTGAATCTAAGTTTTTTTTTGCTGGATTACCTCCTGTTTTCTGAAGTCTCAGGGACACAAAATACTTCCTGCAATTCTGCTGGTGCTGCCGGACTGTGCCACTTGTGAGTCGTACCCTTACCTGAAGTACCCCCAGCAGTCTTGGGCCTCAGAAGTGCGTTATGCAGCTGATTTCTGCAAAAACCAACACATTGCCTGGACAGCATGAGAATTTCTGCTGCATCTCCCTTCCACGCAGAGGCTGCTCGAGGACGACGGATACACAGCCTCGGTGGCTCGATAATGATGCTCTGTGTGGCTCGATAATGACGCATTGCAATCACTTCAACAGAGCTCGACGATGATCCGAGACCCCCTGTGCGAGGGTCAACAATGACACAGTAGACTCTTGAAGTCTACAAAAGCTTAATTCAAGGTATTTCTTCAGCAGCACCTGTCTGGGTCCTGTAGCAGGCCTGCCCTGCATCGCGCTTTTCCTGAATTTTAAATTGCGACCCACTATTGACTTCTAAGCACTGTTTTCCCATTTAAACTTTAAAAATTCATATCTCAACTTCCACTTGTGCGGAGTCTTTTTGTGGTGTTTTCATCGAATTACTGTACCATATGTGTTTTTCATGAACACTTTACATATTTCTTCCTCAGTTAAGCCTGACTGCTATGTGCCAAGCTACCATAGGGAGAGCACAGGTTAATTTAGTGTGTGTATCTTTCTTACCCAGACTAGAGTGATGGTCCCTACTTGGACAGGGTGAAAACCTCTGCCAACTAGAGACCCAATTTCTGACAATATCCCTTGATGACAAAGGCACACTAAATGTGGTGAGGGTTCCAAAGTCTCTCTACTGACAGATGTATTTGTCTCACTGTCCCAAAGGAGTCTATATAGAGAGGGCGAAATGGTCAGACACAACTGTTATTTTATGGGTCATTAACATGCTGATCAGGGCCATCATCATAAAACATTGGTTAACTGCAAATGCTATTCTTGTATGCATGGAGTTTCACTCTAAGACATACATGATGTAGTTTACCTGCTGGAGCATTGAGACAAGGCTTCATGGCGATAAACATGGTCTGTTTTTATTTGACAGTCAGTGCAATTATGTTTTTATGTATGGACCTCTACCATTTCAGCCTGTTTGACCCGGTATCTCCTCACACATGTCTCCCAAAATGGCATTGTAAATGTACATTCGTTTTTCAGTGTATTTCAAAAGGTTTTTACAAGAGTGTGACGATTACCAGCTGGCTGCTTCTCTTGTGCCATTTCCGTGACTATAAATTCCAGGCAACTAAGCTTCGTCTTCATGTACTGGTGGGTAACGAGCCTTGTGCACAACCAAACTTCATTCTTGCTCCTAGGCTAATGATCAACACAGCACCACACAATAAAACAGGTGGAGAGGAGCTGAGAAGGAGAGCAGCCCAAGCCTAAAGTGGCAATCAGTGCTTAACCCAAGGAAAACCATCAGCACACAATGGTCTTTTACAAGCAGGTGGTAGTTATGTTATGTTATGTTATGTTTAGGTCTCTTTTATAGCGCACGGCTACCCCAAGGGGTGTCCCGGCGCTTTGGCAAAGAGAACTGCAGAGGAGAACACAACTCAGCTGCTCGCGGAGGCCGGAAGAGGAAATCATACTGAGAAGATCCAGGTTTTCAACTCCTTTCTGAAAGAAAGGAGACTGTTTGACTTTCTTAAGGAGACAGGTAGCTCATTCCAGCAACGCGGGACCAAGTATCGGAAGGAACGCCCTCCGATCCGGGCAAGTTTAACAGAGGGAACGACGGCTTTGGCCAACGAGGCCGACTGTAGAGTCCTCCTCGGGACATAAAAAGCCAGGCGCATCCCAATATACTTAGGGCCAATCGAATGGAGGGCCTTGAAAGTTGCACCCTTAGCAGGCCAGGTAGCAGCAAAACTGAATGTTAAAAGTTGCGGCAGTATGAACGAATGGAAGTGAAGCACTGAAATTGAGTTTCCGCTTAGCCAGGTTTAGATATTACTGCTTTCAACAGTGGATGCAATTTATTGGGCAGAGGGCAGTTAAACAGAGCATGCCTTCAGGAATGCTCTACTCATGGTCTTATCGATTTTTGACCACCAAGCACAGACTGATAGAAAAGATGCCACAGGGCAATCATAATTGTTTGCTCCAACCATATTTGCCAAGTGCAACATGGCACAACGTCTAGTGGAAACAAGCCTGAAACATACACATTTTCGCGAAGATCAGAAGAAGAAGCACAGCTCCCAAAGCACAAGAAGAAAGAAGAGCATGCATTTAAGAAATCATACATTAACATCAACATTTTAATACATAAGAAGCCATTATGTTGGTGTACGAAAACAGGTTATTAATTGGGGTGGATGTGAGTCCACTATAAGGAATAAGACCTCAGACTTTCAATGGTAAAATACAGTTTCAATAATTTAAACATCTGCTCAACACCCTTTTAGCTATGGCACATATCCAATAGGAATAACTGGAGATGTGAATGTTCAAAGATTTAAGAGATAAAGCATCAAGAAAAATCAAAGTGACAATCAGTAGTCACTGTTCACTAGTAATAAGGACATATGCGATACAGGATGGAGCACAGGTCGGATGCACCAAGCAGGCATTACAGTCAAATATTTCACATTCTGCCTTAGTCTCTGAATTGGATGTCAAAATCCTTCAGTGGGGCAAGTAAGAAGATTGCACCCACCTGGGCCCTCTTGAAATGGGGTAGGCCTTGGATAAGGTCCCATTGAAGCTGTTAGTTTTGGACGGAAAAGCTCAGAGTGAGGGAAATTCAAATTCCATGGCAGTGCCTTTGCTTGTTTGAAATTTCTACATTTGTACTTTGTCTTTTTTGGTCAAGCCTGGGCAGCACACGCGCTGCTCTGTGAGCCATGCTGTATTGCAGTATATATTTGAATCCCAGCCTACTCTCCGCCCATATTTGTCATTGGCTTGTGTAATTGTCTTTCATGAATGCAGGCTTCTAATTCGTTATTAGGCTTGTTAGACCCTCCTTAGTACTGCCTTGTCTTCATTTGTAACCTCGCATGAGGACTGGCCCTTTTTACTTCTGTTATTACACAAAACATCTTCTTTAGTCTGTAAGCACTATTTCTTTAATGCGTTTCTCTTACTGCAGGAGGGCAGGAGGGTCTCTTGTCCGCAGTTGTGACCACCAGCTTGTTTATTTAATTTGTAGCAAAAATGAGGGAAGATGGCGGATTGAGTCCGCCGCTAAGAGGTTCGCATGCGGAGCCTCTCCCGTCTCAAGCTTAGGCATTATGCATGTTGCAGTTATATTATTGCTATGCTGGAATAATGGAAAAGAAGAGTGTCATTTAAATTAAGAGTACAGGACACTGAAGAACAAGACTTTTGCTAAAATTCAAGGAGGAGAGATATTTGTATTCCGCTAACGTGATTTTGTTGGCTGGCGGAGTGCAATTGCGAGTTTTGCTATTTGCTTGGGGACGCCTGGGGGATTTTTGCTGGCTTTTGCCACGCTGGCTTTCCTGCGACGACTTTCTCACTGGGCTGATTCATTCTACACAGCTGCAGGAGATGAGGCCACCGAAGGAGAATGCCCAGAGAGGTGGATGTGCTGGGTCCCGCTCTGCTGTAGCAGCAGCTGAGGCTGGAGAAGCGGTCTCTGTTTCTGGAGGGGAAGAGTATCCTTACCTCTTGCCAGCAAAAAGTAGCTCAATGCGGTCTGCTTCACGGGTAGGTCGCCCTATCATGAAATTATTGCACTCTGCAAATGCTTCTGAAGGAATTAATCTGGGAGGGAGGAACCGTTCACCCACTGGAGTCTGAAATGGTGAACGCATTAATTGGGGCTATACTGTCATCTGGTGGGGAAAAGCATCAGGAAAATGTAAAATCCCTGGCTGACTTGGGACTGCTCTCAACTGTACAGTGTAAGGTTTACAGCATGAATAAACTACAGGGAGTGGAGCTATCTGTTCTTCCTGAGGTAATGACTATGGATGTTGGAGGTGATAGCTTGAGTAAAGACCTTTTCAGCCCTAACTCATAATCTGCTAATCAAAGGTCTGAACTGTCAAACACTAGCCTGTTTCTACAAGATAGACAAGCGGTAGTGGCCCCTTCGGAAGCTGCTATCTGTGTGGGCTCAGAGAATCTTACACAAATGAGTGAGGATTCAAATATTCTACCTACTTTAAATGGCATTAATAGGGAAGCAGCTGTAACTCTGCAACAGCTAGAACATAGTACTAGCCCCTTACTTATTATGACCTGGATATATTATATGGATCTGTTAGAAAGTAGCTCCGGGGCTAAGGAAGGCTCTCATATCGTTAATACAACCAATAATGGTTGGGTAACTATCTATTGTGAGGAAGGTTTTACGGGGTGTAATGAAGATGGGGTCTCATCGATCAGACATAATAAAGTCGGTGACAAACTTAAGGCTCAGAAACCGCACAAAAAGAAGGGACTTGATAAAAAATACACATTAGCTCTGGCAAAATAGCAGCATCCAGTAGCCCTCTTAGGAAATGGGTTAAGAAGAAGGGAGTTGTCAGAAAAATTATTTCACAGCTTTCCGGCTCTGGCTCAGGTATGGCTTTCCAATCTAAACAAACAAGACTCCTTGGCTACTGCACAAGGAAAAGTACCTTTCAAACAAGATAACCACAGTACTAGTGTCAGAGGTACTAATGGTCCGATACAACCGCCGCCTTTTCTTCTTTCAGCCCCCTCAGCTGCTACTATGATTATGGCAGGTGATGATCGAATGGATGTACAGCCAAAATCTGGCCAGATATCTGACCAGACATCACTGACAGAAATCCTGCAGGCATTGCAAATACAGAGGACAGAGGCTCAAGATTATTATGCCCAAGCCAAGTCTGATAGCTCTGTAATCAAACAATTTATTTCTGAGGTTGAGAGCCATAAATCCTCTTTCACATCTGATATTACCGAGCTGCAGCAGAGGGTAGCTGACACAAAAGACTATGCGAGTAGAACAGCCAAACTTACAGAGGCACATGATATTTGGCTTAGGCCTGTGCAACAGAAGTTTGAAGATCTGGAGAACCACCAACAACGTAATAATCTACGATTATATGGTGTACCAGAAGGACTGGATGGCGCGGACTGCCGGGCTTACATTATAAATCGTTTTTAAAAAACTTTCTCAGATTTGGCTGATTGGGATTGGGACAGTCAAATTCAACATGGTCATGGGCTACCGATGATTTCTAATAAAGCTCCTGGCCATTTTCCTAGGCGTATCCTTAATTACTTTGGACACTTTCTATTAAGGCAAGCTGTGTCTATCAAGGCTCGGCCTACTTCCCCCTATGCAGCTGGATTCATTTTCAATATTTGTTAGATCTGATTTTTGTATTACTACAATGGACAGGCGATGGAAATTACACCAGTTTATTGATCCTTTGAAAGCTGGAGGAGCACAGGTTTATCTTCAGGAACCGGGTCGTCTAAAAATTATCAAGGATGGTCACTCCAAACTAGTATTTACGGAACAGGAGGCACAGGAAGTTCTGGACTCTTGGTGACAGGGGACTGAGAAATGATTAGAAGTAACAAGTTATAATTTTTAATTACTCTTTCTTCCTTGTACCTTCCGTGTATTTTGTCTTTTTTTTGTCTTATTTTCTTTCCTGCTATTTTTCTTCTTTTTCTCCCAGTTGACAGATATTTCTTCTGGATTTTTGCGTGAAATTTTGCTAACTAAGATGGATACACAATTTAGGGGCACTCTATATGCAACCTTCCTCCAAAGCTGTCTTTATGTTGACAGCAATGAGGGGGGTGGTTCCTTTTTTAGACACAGAGTGGGTGACAAGAGGGGGTGGGTGAGGGTGTGCTGGTGCAGGGTAAAAGCAAAGGAGTCATGAATTTGATTTTATTTCCACTTGAGGGACTGTTTTTGATTGGTGATACTTTAGGAAAAGTTGATAAAGGTTAGCTATTCTGTGTTATACTATGGGGATGATTACATGTTTATGTTGGAATGTATGCGGTTTAAATGCTGCACGTAAGCTTCAACTCGTACGAGAAGAGTTGAAGATGTATCGTCCCAACTAATCTTTTTAACAGAAACTCATCTAGCATACAATGATTGAGCACTACTTAATCAACTTGGATACAACACTCTTGTTTGTTAATCTCAGACAGTCTCGATAAGGGGTGTGGCTATATTGGCTTTTAAGATTCTGGTATATAAAAATGGCCGCATATTTTTGCTGATTCTAAGGGGAGATGGGCCATTGTTCAACTGGAGACTCATGGAATTAAATATATTTTATCTGTGGTTTATGGGCCCAATAAAAATGATCCGGAGATTTTGATTACACTTATGTTAAGCTTGTTTGAATTTCAGGGGGTGATGATTGTTATGGGTGATTTTAACTGTGTTATGAATCAAGCTTTGGATTCAACTACTCGATGTTCTACTATAAGAATGCCAAAAGTATGGGATGCAATCTTGGAGCTTGCACCTCTGCATGATATTCAGGATGTATAGAGGGTTTGGTATCCAGACTTGCCGGGGTTACATATTATTCTTGTCAACATAGATACTATTCAAGGGTGGAGGTTTTCCCTAAGATCACTTCAGATCATAACCCTATTTTGTTATCTGTCCAATTGTTACCTGCTTCCAAGGCAGGATGCCCTTTTTCTTTTCCACAGTACTTGCTATTGGATGATGAGTATATTGTACATATGGGGAAATTGTTGGCAGAATGTTTGGAATTTAATATTTATACTGCTTCAACCCACATGGTTTGGGATTCAGGAAGGCATTCATGACGGGCATTACACAGCAATATATACTGGCTAAAAATTAAACGAAGGAGGCTTCTATTAAGGCAGCCTGCATGATACTAGCTTAGAACTTTCCCATGCATTGTCTGTGAAAGGACAAGATGAAGATCAATTACAGGTTTATATTAAACTAATAGAAGGGAAAGAATTCGTACTGGGGATAATTAAGGAGAGAGCGGCTACTGCTTACAACAAATGTCGCTCTGAACAATATGAATACAGTTAGCAAGTAGGAAGGGTATTAGCCTATAAAGTTGCTGACAAAAAAGGCCAAAAGCAGAATTTCTGCAATTAAAGGGGTGGATAATGTCCTATACACTGAAACGCACACGATTTTGGAGCAATTTGCGTCTTTTTATGAAGATCTCTATGCTCCCTTAGATCCAATAGTAATAGAGGAGGTCTCTGTATCTCTAGCCAGTGCACTACTTCCCTCATTTTTAGTTGAGGATGCTAACCAACTGGATTCAGAGATATTGGCAGATGACCATGTCATTACTACTTTCGAGTAAAGCTTCAGGTGAAGATCACATTCCGGTTGAATTTTATAAAGTTTAAAAAAATACCATAACCCCACTATTCAATAAGGTTATTGTAGAAATAGGCAAACTGGGCACTGTACCACCTTCATGGGATATAACTAGCATTGGGGGGTTTTTTTGACGAAGAAAAAGCCACCAGCGGATTGCGGATCTTACCGCCCAATATCACTTATTAATGCAGGTGCAAAATTGTTTGCAAAACTTTTAGCTAACCGTCTTTCTCCAGAGATGCTGAAACTCGTTTCTGGTCAACAACATGGTTTTATAGTAGGAAGAAATACGTCAACTCATATCAATACTGCAATTATGGCATTTGATCTGGCTGAGCAAACTAATGTTAACCTAGGCATGATACTGTTGGATGCAGAGAAAGCTTTCGACTGGGTTGCATGGGGCTGTCTCTGGTCTACTCTTACTGCATTTGGAGTTCCTGACCGGTTTTGATATGAGTAAAAGCGCTTTATTGTCTGCCTCAGGCTAAACTAAGCTATGCTGGTTTACAGTATAGGTCTTTCCGGATAAATAGGGGTACACAACAGGGATGTTCCCTTTCTCCATTATTTTTTGCCCTATATCTTGAACCTTTTGTCCGAGTTTTATTGATGAATCAAGGTATTTCACTGTTATCTCCAGGGCCTAATGAACTAAAAGTTAATGCTGATGCAGATGATATTGCAATCTTTTCCACGGAGCCAGATCAATCTTTAGAACTAATTATACAAGAAGAAGAGAAATTTGGTTCCTTTCGGGATACAAATTGAACACTAATCAAACCCAGGTCTTACTGAACTTTAAACCATATAGTTCTATAATGGGAACCTGTCTAGAGGCTATTTATTTGGGTGTTTGTATCACCCCTCCTATTGAAAATATAATTAAATTAAACTACGATATATTACTGTTTGATGTTATTAAAAAATGTAGAAATTAGCATAAATTACCTATTAGTATAATCAGAAAATGTAACATAGTAAACATGACAATCCTTCCTAAGTATTTATATTTATTCCGGTCTATTCCTTTGTAAGTTTCTAATTTGTTTTTTAAGAAACTTGATGGGGCAGTGAGCAGTTTCATATGGAGCTATAAGCGCGCTGGTCGGGCAATCACATTTTTAAAATATCCATTCAATCAAGGTGGTCTTACACTTCCTGGTTTCAAACTTTACTATTGGGTCTCCTTTATGCACACACTTTGTAGCCTTTTGTCTAACAGGGACCAAGATTTTAATCATAAACTTTTGCTAAGTCAAGACAGCTGCAGGATTCTTTATCAGATACATTATCTAAATTACTTTAAGAGAGTACGTTTTAAGACTCTCAAGGGGTTAGCTACTATTTGGTGAGAAATTGCTACTATGTATTCTGTACCGATTTATTTCACTTAGTTTCCACGTGGGATAATTCACTTCTCCCAGACATTTTCCATATTAGGGTTGCGAAACAATGGGCTAGTCTTTGAGTGGATAAATTGGAAAACCTCTATGATTGTTACGGCTTTCTTACTTTTCAAGATTTACAGGATACTTTTTTGATACCACGGCAACATTATTATAAATACTTGCAATTTAGAGATTATTTTGTGAGATCTCAAGGTCTTAAATCAGTGGAGACTCAGCAATTATTGGTATTTTTAGAAGAACCTCCTCAGAAGAAGGTAATATGTATGGGGTATCAGCTTTTTAGTCAGGATGGATCGGATCCTTCTTTACATTTAGCAGCAAAATGGAGAGTAATTCTCGCGGAGGAAATAACCCCTAAAATACTAGATGATGCATTATTAACATTAAAAGATGACGTCTGGTCTATTAATCTGAGGCTTCAGCAATTAAAAACAATATGCATGCTATACTACACGCCTGATAAGATATTAAGATGGGGGCAAACAACAATGCAATACTCCAGCAATAGGACAAACTGCCCTAAATGTGGAGAGCATGGTGCTTATATTGTTCACGTTTGCCACATGCCCCCAGTTAGTGGCTTTCTGGCCTGAGGTCATGTTGGTCTCGAAAAATCGTCTTAACTTAGATATGACCTTTTCTAGCAAAAAGATATTGTTGGGCTATAAGAGTAATCTTAATTGGGCAAGGTGTGCATTAATGTCTATAGTTATAGTCACTGCTATATTGGCTATAGCTAGGCATGAATTTCCCGCATTCTTATAGAGGTTTTTGAACCGGAAAAGGCTCTGGGTAAGGCTAGGGGCTGAAAGTCAATGCGGAAATTTAACGTTATTTGTTACACTATTAATCAGGATTGATTTTGAAAAATATGTGGCATTTTATTTTGTAATATTACTTATTATTTTATTCCTTCTTTTTCATTTTCTCCCCTGTGTAACTAGAATGTATGTACATTGAAAGTCTGTAATATGCTGATGTCATGTTTTTTTCTTTTTGATTTCTGTCTGAATAAAAATACAAATAATTAAAAAAAAAAGCAAACAGGGAGCTCTTCAGGGGGCCATGGGAGACAGAAGGGGGAAACTCAGCAATGCCTTTAAGCATTTGGAATGCAACAGTTCTTACATTTGTGAGAGTTTAAGTTACTGGCATTGTAAATGAAAACATACTTTTTATTTATGTTTTAAAAACCAAAAAATAAATAAACGACATTGTCATTTACAAGGCCAATTGCTCAAACTCGCATAAATGTCAGACCTATAGCATTGCAGATGCTTGTTTTATTTAGCTCACATATAACCCTTGGGGGAGTTTGTGGAGTTGCACTACGCAGAACTCTATGAAGTGCAAAAGGAACTCCGCCGCACTACGTGGAGCTCTGCGAGTGGCGGAGTACGATAGAAAAATTCCTATTGCGGTGATTGCACAGTGCCAGATGCTTGTCCGCACTGTGCAATCATTGCAAAACGGCACCATGCACAGCGCAAGTGGTCTGTCATGCCTGCAAAAATCAAATCGGCAGAATTGCCGAAGACAAGATAGACGTGGTTGGCAATGGTTGGCAAAAGTGTCTACAGGAGATTTAGAGCATGTGCAGTGTTCGCGCATGCGCAGACGTCATGTAATGCGAGACTTAAACCCGCCCCAAACAATTGGGAAACGCTTCGTGTTTAGCCAGCTGTATCCTGTTTCGTTCCGGGTCATGGTTTAGGCGTCCGAGGAGCTAGCGTTACATGGAGGAAGGAGGTCGTGTTTGTCTCGAGATATTGCGCCTGTTCGTTGTATCGTAAGTCTAAGAAGCGGCTTGCTTCTTGACAGTTGTTCTGATTTATTCGCTATATTGTTTTGGACCGATTTGGATTACTAGTGCAGTTTACTAGTCATTTGATTTTTGTTTGCTTGGGCTGTTCGCCACGTATTCTGACCACTTATCTTTGAGTGGGGTTTGTTTTGTGCTCTACCGTTCTGTGGTGAAGCTTGGGGGAAGTTTATTTACAGCGTAGGCGACAGTCTAATTGGTGAGTGTCATACACAGAAGAGGTTATCTTATCACCATACCAATTGGGCTTTATTGATCTTGTCCTTTTTATGTTTAGATGCATGTTGTATCGGATTACACATATCCAGAAAGATATTTTGGGGACCCATATTGTTTACTTAATTTCCTTATCATCTCTCTCCACTATCGAGAAGGTACATACATTTAACATTAATATCTTTTTGGGACCATTACGGGAGGGGATTGTTTTCATTCCTTGTTATTGTATTTTCACTACAGATTCATGCCCAGAAGATAAACCATTCTCTGAGTGGAAGAAGATTGTGGAGTACTATTTGTTCTTCCCCCTCCTACCCTTGTTTTGTTCCCCTGTTTTCCCCCTTGTTACCCTTTGGGTGTTAGTGGTTATTCCTGACTCCTGGAGGGTGACGGGGGGAGACAGGGTGCTTAGCAACGTGACTCCAGGACACCTCCGAGACAAAGAAGAAGCCTGCATAACAAAACGCGAAGCCTTTATCGAATTGTCTCCCGGGTGTCATGGATCTCACATTACAGGGTGTAGCAAATATGGTGGGGAATCTCCAACGAGAGACCCAAACCATTGCAGATAGACTGGAAGCACTGAGTGTGCATAGAGAAGACAGAGGAGCAGGTACCAGTAATCAAAATCCTGTAGTTCAAGTAGTCACACCTCACACCATTCCTCTAGCGCCTCCTGAGCGATTTTATGGAGATCCTTCGAAATGCGCTGCATTTCTAACGCAGTGTCAGTTGCATTTCTTGTGCAAAGCTCCCTGTTTTCCAAATGATCAGGCTAAGGTGGCCTTTGTCCTATTATATTTAGGGGGTTCAGCAGCAAATTGGACTATTCCCTTAATAGAGAAAGATGATCCCTTATTGTTGGATTATGACGCTTTTCGTAGGGAATTGCCTAAGATGTTCGATAAGCATTCATTCACTCATGCAGCAGACACGGAGTTGTTGAATTTGAAACAGGGCTCAAAAGATCTTATTACCTATATTTCAACATTTAATAGATTAGTGGTAGAAGCTGACTGGCCCGCTAATAAACGCAGTGCCCTTTTTTATAAAGGACTGCGTGATGAACTTAAGATGCATTAGCTCACGTGGTAGATCCTCCCACTACATGTCCTGAATTAATTGACCTGGTGGTAAAACTAGATCATAGATTAGGTGAACGACGCAAAGATAGAGTACGTTTTGAGTACCCCAGATTTAACACTAAAGAGCGAAAGGCGGATAATGAAGTGAAATCCGAGGAACCAGAACCCATGCAAATAGGCAGTATCAGGGGGCCGTTGAGTGAGGCTGAAAAACAACGACGTAGAGAGAAGAGGTTGTGCCTTTATTGTGGCAAGGCTGGACATTTTTTGAGGGAATGTCCAATAAAACCCAAACAGTTCCGCAAATCGGAAAACTAACAGACCCGAAGATAACAGAGGCCTTATCGCCGGGTCCATTGGTTCACATGGTCTCATCATTAATGACAGATACAGAACACTTCTTTATGTCATCCGAAATTATCATGGCTCTCTACTTCTATGACACAACCCATCATGATCGATTCCGGTGCTTCGGGCAACTTTATGGACTGTCAATGGGCGATCACCCATGACATCCCTAGTGTGTGTAAACAAGTCTCAGAGGAAGTGTATACCATAGATGGGAGTCCTTTGAAATCCGGGCCCATCACGCATTCTAGTATCTCGTTGGGGATGTATATCGGCTCCACACACTGGGAGACTCTTGCTTTTGATTTAATCGAATCGCCTCACTTCCCAGTGGTGTTGGGACTTGGTTACGTCTCCATAATCCCAAAATAGATTGGCAAAATAATAACCTCACTTTTGGGGAAGGGTGTGAACAACACACATGCACTAGAAGTACAGACCTTCCAGTTTCCTCTGCCCAGAGTATTGTGAGGCCCCTAACAAGGAAGATTGCAGTTGCTTCAGATAACACCAAAGAGCCCTATTCAGTAGAACAGCCTGACACCGTTCTACCCCCTGTGTATCAGGAATACATGTCAGTTTTTGATAATAAACAAGCAACCTGTCTGCCTCCCCATCGTGTATACGATTGCCGTATTGATTTGCAGCCTGGCGCACGTATACCAACTAGTCGGGTGTACTCCCTTACAGAAAAAGAAAATGTCTATTTAAGAGAATACCTTGATACCATGCTAGATCTTGGTTATATTAGACCCTCCAGATCTCCAGCCTCATCAGCGTTGTTTTTCATTCCTAAACGGGAGGGTGGTTTACGCTGTTGTATTGACTATAGGTCTCTGAACACCATTACAATCAAGAACAAGTATCCCTTACCACTCATCTCCTCTTTACTCGATCAAATAAAGGATGCGAAATGGTTCACGAAATTAGACCTCCGTGGGGCCTACCACCTCGTCCGTGTTAAAGAAGGAGATGAGTGAAAGATGGCCTTCTGCACCAAGTTTGGTCTCTATGAATACTTGGTGATGCCCTTCGGGCTTTGTAATGCTCCATCAGCATTCCAATATTTCATCAATGAAGTGCTGAAGGAGTATCTTGAGAAAAGTGTTATCGCCTACATTGATGACCTACTAATCTATTCTGAGACCCTTGATGAACATATTGGTCATGTAAAAGAGGTTTTACATCGATTGCAAAGCAATTACCTTTTTTGTAAATTAGATAAAAGCTTCTTCCATCGCCACCAGGTCGCCTTTTTGGGATTCATTGTATCAGCACAAGGTCTGAGCATGGATCCTCAAAAGGTCAGTGCTGTTTTGGAATGGCCTCCTCCCAAAAATGTAAAGGAAGTACAACAATTCATTGGTTTCTCGAACTTCTATAGACGCTTCATACACCAGTTTTCAGATCTTGTAGCTCCGATCACTCGCTTGTTGCGGAAAGGGGTCTCTTTTCATTGGTCGGAGGAAGCTGACAAGGCATTTCACATTTTGAAGCGTGCATTCACGGAGGCCCCCATCCTGAAACACCCTGATCCGTCTTGTCCCTATGTGGTGGAGGTGGATGCCTCACAGGTAGCGGTAGGGGGTGTCCTTTCTCAAGCAGATACTGACACGGGTGAATTACATCCTGTGGCCTACTATTCGCACAAATTGACCCCAGCTGAAGCAAACTACACTGTAGGGGAGAGGGAACAACTGGCTATCAAGAAGGTGTTGGAGGAATGGAGGCAGTATCTCTTGGGCACAAATCACACGGTTACTGTATTGACAGACCATCACAATTTACAGTATCTAAAGACAGTTAAAGCTTTGTCCATGAGACAATTGAGATGGACGCAATTCTTCAATGAATACGATTTCAGTATACATTTCAGGGCTGGCAGACAAAACGGTAAAGCGGATGCTTTATCTCGGTTGGGTTTTGAGCCATTACCTTGTGATGATACACCACCTTGTATCATTGCTCCTCAACGAATTATTGGCGTCCTTACTAAGGAAGATGATTTTCTACTACAAGTAAAAAATGCCCAACAAGAACCAGCTTCACAAGCAGTGTTACACCAACAGCAGTCTCTGGTCAAGGCAGACCTTCATTATGTGCAGGGAGGCTTATTCATTCCCACACCTTTGGCTCCTTGGCAGTCTGTATCTATGGATTTTATTGTTGAGCTGCCAAGAACACTAAAGGGGAATAACACTCTCTTAGTCGTAGTGGACATGTTTACCAAAGCAGCTCATTTCATCCCGTTGAAAGGTTTACCTACATCCTCTGTTCTGGCAGTAATATTCCTTCGACACATAATCAGATTACATGGTCTTCCCTCTATTTTGGTCACAGACAGAGGTGCACAATTCGTCTCCAATTTTTGGAGACAGTTGTGTAAGACTCTGAAAATTGAAGTCCGCCTCTCATCGAGCCATCACCCCCAGACGGATGGGCAAACAGAGCGGGTGAACCAAAGCCTTGAGCAGTTCTTACGATGTCAACTTCTGCAGGAACAGAAGGAGTGGGATGAATTGATTTGGTTGGCAGAACTGTCATACAACAATAGTCACCATTTTTCCACTCTGTTCACTCCTTTTTATGCTTCCTACGGTTTCCATCCTAAATTACTGCCTTTTCTCCTTTGAGGCCTTATGCCATTCCAGCCGTACAAGATTTAGTCACACATCTGCAGATCGTGCATTCCACCATCCATGACAACCTAGATAAAGCCAAAGCTGATTACAAGAAGGCAGCGGATGCACATAGACATACAGGACCCGCTTATCAAAAAGGTGACAAAGTTTGGCTGTCCACTAAACATCTGGCCTTAAAGGGAGTTTGTAAATTCAAGCCCAAGTACATTGGTCCTTTTCCCATTTTCCGAATCGTCAACCCTGTAGCCATGAAGTTGACACTACCACCATCAATGAAAATACACTCTGTCTTTCACATTTCTCTTTTGAAACCTGTAGTGCCTGATACACGCCTTCTAGCACTTCCTCTTCCTATTGCTGTAGATGACGGTGATGAATATGAAGTGGAAGCTATCATTGACTCTAGAAGAGTGCGTCGTCGTCTCCAGTATCTGATCCACTGGAAAGGCTATGCGGTGGAGGAAAGATCGTGGGAACCCGCCAGTCAAGTACATGCGCCTCGTTTATTGCGAGCTTTTCACAGGAGATACCCGCACAAGCCCAAATCAGTGGGGGGCACTGTGGGAGGGATGTTCTGTCATGCCTGCAAAACTCAAATCGGCAGAATTGCCGAAGATGAGATAGACGTGGTTGGCAATGGTTGGCAAAAGTGTCTACAGGAGATTTAGAGCATGCGCAGTGTTCGCGCATGCGCAGACCTCATGTAATGCGAGACTTAAACCCGCCCCAAACAATTGGGAAACGCTTCGCGTTTAGCCAGCTTTATCCTGTTTCGTTCCGGGTCAGGGTTTAGGCGCCCGAGGAGCTAGCGTTTCATGGAGGAAGGAGGTCGTGTTTGTCTCGAGATATTGCGCCTATTCGTGGTATCGTAAGTCTAAGAAGCGGCTTGCTTCTTGACAGTTGTTCTGATTTATTCGCTATATTGTTTTGGACCGATTTGGATTACTAGTGCAGTTTACTAGTCATTTGATTTTTGTTTGCTTGGGCTGTTCACCACGTATTCTGACCACTTATCTTTGAGTGGGGTTTGTTTTGTGCTCTACCGTTCTGTGGTGAAGCTTGGGGGAAGTTTATTTACAGCGTAGGCGACAGTCTCATTGGTGAGTGTCATACATAGAAGAGGTTATCTTATCACCATACCAATTGGGCTTTATTGATCTTGTCCTTTTTATGTTTAGATGCATGTTGTATCAGATTATACATATCCAGGAAGATATTTTGGGGACCCATATTGTTTACTTCATTTCCTTATCATCTCTCTCCACTATCGAGAAGGTACATACATATAACATTAATATCTTTTTGGGACCATTACGGGAGGGGATTGTTTTCATTCCTTGTTATTGTATTTTCACTACAGATTCATACCCAGAAGATAAACCATTCTCTGAGTGGAAGAAGATTGTGGAGTAGTATTTGTTCTTCCCCCTCCTACCCTTGTTTTGTTCCCCTGTTTTCCCCCTTGTTACCCTTTGGGTGTTAGTCGTTATTCCTGACTCCTGGAGGGTGACGGGGAGAGACAGGGTGCTTAGCAACGTGACTCCAGGACACCTCCGAGACAAAGAAGAAGCGTGCATGACACGGTCCCTGCTTTCCATTTCTGCCGCTTGAGTAGATTTTTACTTGAGCGGCAGCTTTCTCAACATGAACGGGCAGTTTCTCAACGCGAGCGGTCTCGAGCATTCGTAACCACTCACAATGAGAAACCTGATTCCCCACGCGTTGAGAAGTCTCGCTGGGAGGTTGATTTTTCATGCTCGTGCACGCCAACTTGATATTGGCGATCGCGAACGAGGAAAAATCTCGCCAGGAGGGTGATTGTCCTTGCTTGCGCTCGCCAACTTGACGTTGACGAACGCAAGCGAGGCAAAATCTCAGTTCCGCGAGTTTTTCCGAACTCCACGAGTTCTGCTTAATGCAGATTGTGGAAAACGCTTCAAACTCACCAAGTGGAGCGGAGTTCACCGCCCAGGCTTACTCACAAGCCTCCACCAGGACAAGGCTAAAGTTGTATCCCGCGATGTTCCTTCAAAATTGGACACGTTTGTCACATGGTCACTTTGACGTTCCAGAGATCGCAGAAGTCTAAACTTTCCAGATGTCATGGTACAGTTCATCTTGGTCACTTCCAAGGCGCCAAACTGGCTCTGGAACCAGCTCCACCTCCTGATGGCCTGGGGCAAGCTGGTGATTGCCAGGACATGTAAAACCTAAAAGTACATGTCCTACTTTTAATTTTTTTAAATGTATTGCACCCTGCCCTCTATGCTGTCTGGGACCTACCCTAGGGGTGACTTACATGTATAAAAAAGGAAGGTTTGGTCCTGGCAAATGTTTTATTTTGCAAGGTTGAATGGGTAATTTAGAGCTGCACACACAGGCTGCAAAGGCAGGCCAGAGACATGTTTAAAGTGCCACTTAGGTGGGTAGCCCCATTCAATCCTGCATGCCCACTAGTAGCATTTAATTTATAGGCCATGGGGGCAGGTAGTGCCACCTTATTATTATTATGCATCTTATAAAGTGCAAGGCTACCCCCGACGGGAGTGTCCTGGCGCTGAGCAGCGAAAGGAGAAATTTAGGTCAGCATGGAGGGCCCGTCAGAACTACGGTTGACTGAAGAGCCACGTCTTTACTAACTTACGGAAATTGGATTCGGATGGGGCCAATTTGATTTGTCCCTGTAAAGAATTCCACTGGGAGGCTCCTTTTACTAAAAAGGACCGTCCACCCAGTCTGGCTTTAGAAAAACGGGGGACAACAAGAAGTTCCTGGTAGTTTGACCTTAAGTTTCTCGAGTGTCTCAGTTTTCTAATATGTTTTCTAAGATAGTGCGGGTCAGTACCTTTTATTGCTCTGTAAGTGAGAATGAGTGCCTTAAATTCTGTGCGTCTTCTTACTGGAAGCCAGTGAAGGGTACGCAGGTGTGGCGAGATGTGATGTCTTAAGGGCATATTTGTAATAAGCCTTACGGCTGCATTCTGTATTGTCTGCAGCTTTCTGGATATGTAGGCTGGCATGCCTAGATACAGACGATTAGCGTACTCCAGTTGGGAAGTCACTAGTGCGTGAACAGTAGTTTTTCTACATTCGACCGACAGCAGGTGAAGAAATTTACGCAAGGCTTTTAGTTTCCAAAAGCATGTAGATGAAACCTGAGCTATCTGGGTTTTACATGACAGAGTCTCGTCGATTTTAAAGCCCAGATATCTTGCTGTTGGAACAGGACAGGGAGCTGGATTGAGTTCCGACGACCACCAGAGGTCTGATCTAGGTGGTGATGGCTGATTAAAAAAAAGAACTTCGTTTTTTTTTACATTAAGCCGTAGGTAGTTTCCGGTCATCCAGGTGGATATATCAGCCAGACAGTCCCGAAATTTGGTGAAGGCTGCTTCCAAATAATCCTTGAAGGAAAACATCAGCTGAGTGTCATCAGCTTATGAGATGACACTAACATCGTAATGTTCAATGAGTGGGGCCTGTGGTGCGAGATAAACATTAAAAGGAGTAGGGCTAAGGACCGTGCCCTAAGGGACTCCACATGTTAGGGGGCGAGGTAATGAAACAAATGGCAGTAGTCGAATTTTCTGTACTCGTCCTTCAAGGAAGGATTGAAACTAGGCCAGCATGGTCCCAGAAATCCCTAAATGCCTGAGCCTGTCAAGCAGGATCTTGTGTGAGACCGTGTCAAATGCTGCTGACAGGTCAAGCAGCTCCAACATTGCACGGCAGCCTTTGTCAAGGGATTCTCGGATGGATTCGGTGACTTCCAGTAAGGCTGTTTCGGTACTGTAGCCAGCGTGAAATCCGGATTGTGTGTCATGCAATAATTTGTTAGATTCTAAAAAACTAGACAGCCGTTTTTTAACCTCCTTCTCGAGAACCTTAGCCGGGGCTGGTAAAAGGGAAATAGGTAAAAAATTAAAATGGCCGGGATCAGCATTTTCTTTTTTTAGGATGGGTTGTATGAGGGCTGTTTTCCATACAGATGGATAAATACCAGTGAGGCATTCCAAAGTTCATTTAATGAGGGATTAATCAAATATGCTAATGTTCTGAAACATCTGGCCGGGAGGGATCCAGGGGGGAGCCAGACTTAGTTTTTAGCAATAGTTTTAGCGAGTCTTCCATACTGAAGGGGCCAAAGTCCATCCATGTTTCTTTGTGTGGGGACCGAGGTGTAACTAGGCTCTCACTCTCAGTGAATGAGGTATATATATCATACATTTTTTCATGGAAAGAACTCCACAAAGAGTTTCCGATGGAGTTATATTACTTTTCAAGGCCTCCGGCTTCATAAAGCTTTGAACGATTTAAAAAACTTCTTTTGTGGAGTTTGTGGATGCTTTAATTTGGCTAGCAAAGTAATCTTTTATGGCTATGTGTTTTAGTTTATGGAATTGATTCACTGCCTTCCTATAGATGTTTTTTGCATCCATGCTGTAGGATTTTCACCATATTCGCTCAAGTCTTTTGCAACGGCTTTTTTCTAGTTGGAGATCCTGCGTAAACCAGGGTGTGGAGGGTTTAAGCCTGGCTGATTTCATTTCTTTCAGGGGTGCAATAGTATCCAAGGCGGTAGTGACCCAATGATTAAAAGTTATTGCATCACTATCAGGTTCACCCGAAAAAACATGAGAAGTATTCTGAAGTATAGGGCCAATAGTTTCTGGGGTGATTTTTCGCCAATTCCTTCGAATCTCATGTTTATTGTCCCTACTATCTAGGCTGGTAGTGAAGGTAAGATTGAATGGGACCAAATAGTGATCTGACCATGTCACAGGGATAGGTTTCTCAGCCACAAGGGTAGAGATATTTGTAAAAACAACATCTAAAACATGTCCAGCTTTATGTGTAGGTGTTGTAACCATTTGATTAAGATTTATACCTTTAAGGGAATCGATCAATTGGGCCACTAGGGAACAGTGTACCATGTCTATATGAATGTTAAAGTCCCCTAAGACCAGGTAATTTGTGTACTTCAGCGAGTGATCAGCTATTAGGTCGCATATGTTCCCTAGCTCACTGGGTTTTGAGCCAGGTGGTCTAAAGATAAGCATTCCTGCTATGATGAGTGTGGGGGAGATAGTAACCTTAAAGGAGATAGCTTCCAGCACATCTTTGGTTACTAGTTTTATGTGTGATATTTCTCACTCCTTTTTTGACAATGACGGCTAGGCCACCTCCCGGTCTATTCCCATCTCTGTTTTCCGCCACTATTTTATAGTCATCAGGGATGGCCAGGTGGACAGCTGGTGTATTAGGGACTTACAAGTAAATTAAATATGCCAGTTTGGGAATAAGCCAATCTTGCCATGATTTAATGAAAGTAAATGCACTTTAGCACAGGTCAGCAGTGGTAATGTGTGCAGAGTCATAAAGCCAGCAAAAATTAAGGTAGTAAAACAGGATGCCTGAAGGCAAATAGTTACTGGAAACCCAGGCCAAGGATGCCAGGTCTAACAGGCAATCAGTCCTACTAAGGAATAATTAAAAGGAAATTTTGACCTGTCAAAGAGGTTTATTTTGAAATGTCGAATTTACAGTTAAATACTGCAACAGCCAGGCTACAAATGGTACGCCTCAAGTCATTTTTGCACAATAATTGTAGTGGATGGCACAATGGATCCTGCAGTCCACTAATGATATATAACTTACAGGCCCTGAGTGCATTTTGTATCATATACTTGTTGTAAGGGGGAGAACAAGCACTCTATCAGTCGTTAGCAGGGGTAATGTGCACATCATTCTAGAGAAGGCAAAATATCGTACTCAGCGAAAAGACACCATATTTGGGGTGTCTATGCATAAAAGGAGGATTTCTTACAAGGCTCTTTATGCTGAAGGTGTCAGTTTCATAGCGCTGATGTCATAAAGATTCACATGCCTGGAAAATCAAGAAATAGAGCACAGCCAGATGAAGCACACAAATCGTTGCACATGGGAAACGGCTTTTACAACGAAGCCGTTTCCACGAAATCTTTAACCACGCATGCAGTACAACGCATGCGTGGTTACCACTAATGCCTTTACCACGCATACCTTTACTACGATGTTTGTAGTAAAGGCATATGTGGTAAAGGCAAAAAGAAAAAAAGGGGGATTTGGGGGGGTCTCCCCCCCAAATAAAACAACTCACCAGAAGTCACGTCGGCATCATCGTCGTTTAAGAGAAATCGGAAAAAAATGCAGTTTTCTCTTAAGGACGTATGACGTCACCACGCAAATATTCGAGGAAAGGTTTATGCGTGGTAAACGAATTCCGTTGTAACGCATGCGTGGTAAAGGCATGCGTTGCAACGGAATTCGTTGTATCGTCATATATTCGTTGCACATAGGCACATCACAAATAGCCTGTCTACATTTGTGCCTGCTGTTGCTTGCATCCATTACCACGTATAAGCCAGAACCATTGGCTTTTCCAGTGCTCGTCGTGCAATAACATGCATCTTTTTTACGTTTTATGATGTCCACATCAGTACTTAGTCCCACTAATGAAAATACATTAGGTGGAACGTGAGAGATGTACAATTTTATATCAAATGTAAAAATACATTATGACAATGTTGATATTGTACTGCCCCGTGCCTCGTGCTACAAATTAATCACTAAACCCTTCTGCAAGATTAAAGAGATTCTTTATAATGGCATCAAATACAATTGTATAAAGCGATTTTTTTCCATTCTGTAAATGAAGCGGTAGTTTATTGATGCAGGGGAAAATACAGACATGTTTACATTGCACTGCTTTATGGCCATCTTTGGAAATGCCAAGTGACTGATAGAATATATGATGTATGTATAAGTGTGTTTCTCTGAGATCTTGCAGTATCTTTATTATCTGTTGTTTAAAATCTAAAGACAGCGTCTGATCATTACCAGCAACTGATTTTACAGACATCGTGCCAGACACACCAAATGCTGTTGCTTTCATTTTCTTCTATTTAACCTATGTGTATTTAAGAGTGGCGAACGTTGGGGGTATCAATTATAGCATTCGCTCAAAAGAGAACTAAAGTGGTAACAATCGTTTTCTCAATACAGCATCGACGTCATAGCATTATCAGAACCCGGATCAATAAACGTGTGATGTCCTCCAGTCCGCACGCGGTTCTTGCACCAATTCTATTCCAGGCATACAGACCTCTTCATGAGGCACGTGCGTGATAATGACTGCACGTGATTGGGTTCTGCAAGACTAGCTAATGTAGGGAGACATACTCATATCACCCACATAACTAATTTGGGAGGTTTAAACAATCACAGTCCATGGAAAACAGGATTTATGTAACTGGAATTCATTATTAAAAACACATTTTTCCTGATTCCCATGCGTATTACGTCAGCTAGTTATGAATATTAGTTTTTTTCTGCCGTTCCTACGTATGCTGTGAAAACTTTCACTGGAAAATTATACTAACTAACTAAATTGGCCAGGCATGATGTCTTTAAGATTTGACGTTGACTCACTTCCCATTGTTGTCATTGGAACATTTAACTTGACCGTATTGCTTGTCTGGGCCAGTGGAGGCGCCATCTTACCCACTTTATGCTGCTTCGCTTGGCTGCTCCTGCTTCTCCCTCGCTGGGGTGGGTGGACTCGGTCCCCCAGCACGATGCACTCTCTGAGATGGGGCAGGGCCTAGCTCCCGACACGCAACCAAGGCATCAGAACTCTCCTGCAGTGCGAGACACATGTGGGCGCACGCTGTCGGACCTAGGCCGGGCCCGTCTGCGCCCAGCAGAGCCGGGAAGAGGCAGGGCTGGTCCACCCCCTAAACTCTTGCTTCAGAGGACTGCCAAGACTAAGTACCAAAAGGTCGTGTGTTGCATTTAGACCGTTGCTGAGTATTCCTATCCTGCTAGCACCTCGAAAGCAGCATTCCGAGTATGTTCAAGTGGGCAACTATCAGGAAACAGGAGGCCAATGCTAAGTCACCCAAAAACATGTCTAGCGCAGGTAGCATTGTGCCAATGACCACAGATGATTTACCATGCAGTAACAGATTACTATCCCTTTCAGACCCAATGGAAACCAGCAGCAACCCAGGGGAACAGGAGAACAGGGCAGTCAGCCTGGCAGCCAGGGCAGATAATACCCTGCGAGTTGGGGGAGGAAAGTTTGTGACCCAAGAAACCCAAATCACCAACTCAGATCTCTACAGGGAATTTCTCTCTCTCAAGGCCACAATAGGGACTATAACCGGGCTTCTCCACAAGTTGCTTGATAGAAGAGAAGGCCTGGGTACTCTAGACATTCTATCAACTGTAGAGTCATTGAGGGCAGTTGCCAATTGGAAACAATTCTCAAAACGTCCACAACGTACCATAATCTGTCCCACCAGAATTTCATACATCTTCCACAACTACCATAGGCCATTGCAGTACAGGCAACCTTAGCACCCTACCGCTAAGGATGAGTCAAGCAGAGGGGGACATGGGGACCAAGAATGGTCCTGTGCCGCTTGTGAGGGTACCTGGATACCAATCACCTGCCCTGGGAGGGGTGGGGGTAGATATAAGACCCCAAACCAAACTGCCTATCTCCTGTCCCCATGGAATCTATAAAACAAATGTACCCAAAAGTGGCAACCTTGCAAAGTATGAGAATGAGGATTCTTTCAAGAATAAATCCACCCACTGGATTAGGCGTGTAAGGGGATGCAGGTCCGTGATAAGGGACGATACCCTGAGTGCCAGGAGATGCATTCTGACTAATAGTTCAGTAGATGCTATATAACTCTCATTAGCTGATGAAAGTATGGTGCATAATCTAATTGCCTTAGAAGCCAGGACATGCCTTCCACCATCTTCTAACATTCACTTTAAATGACAGATGGTATGCAACACCTCTCGGCCCACCTCTAACTCGTTTCCCACAATTCAGTCCCTAACATCTCCCTTGGGTGAAAATGATTGACTGCATCTAGGCCCCATACTCATATATGTCATAGCTAAAGCCCATGGCATTGCCATAAATCCAAGCGCCTCACTACCAGCCGAGATAACATTGACTACAAATCTATGGGTTGGGTCAGAACCCTTAAACTATACCACACAGACTCACCCAGGAGAGGGAGCTGTAAACCATACCTCAGACATCGATATTTATAACCATACACTGCCACAAACAGAACAGACTCGGGGTGTCTTAGTGCAACCCCACAGCCTCTAGATTTTCACCAGCTCAAAATGGTCTCTTGGAATATGGCTGGCTTGAGGAGCAAGAGATGCCTGCCCCAGTGGATCGAGCTCATTAACTTGTATGACATCTGTACACTGCAGGAAACATGGAGCCTTACATCCACATTTGTGCCAGGTCTTGTGACATTCCATAAGCCACGATAGCATCTAAACAGAGCGGTCCATCAGGCGGCTTGCTGATTCTGATCAGCATTGCACTAAACTGTGTTATCAGCAAGCTTCCCACTAACAGCCCAGATATCCTAGCAGTCTGGCAAAAGGGTGGATCAGGCAAGACTATAGATATTATTAATGTCTACAGAAGGGGCACCAGAGGTGGCAAATCCCCCACCCTGCAAGTTCTCCATGAACTGTTGGATTTGAGATGGTCAAAGCATCCATTAATAATAGGTGGAGATTTCAACGTGACTTTGAAGCCCCTTGATAAGGACATTTACGATGTCCATGAGGAGGAGGAGTCATGGTCAGTTCCATCTCTCGATCTCCCACTAATAAGGAAAAGGTCACATTCAGCATTACAATAGAATGCACTGACCCTAGAATATAGGCTGCGGGCCACAAATAGGAGAACTCGCTCAGACAGAGGGAAAAATATCTTTCATTGGTCCAACCAGCCTTAGTCGTATTGACTGTATTCTTATACACCTTAGGCAACGGCCAACTATAATAAATAGGACCATAGCTAACAATTGTGATAGTGATTATAACCTTTTAAGCTTGAAGGTGGGGGGCACGTATGGGGCAAACACGAGAGAGCACAGTAGTCAATAAATTGGTCATAAAAGAAGTAACACCTTCGAATGACAAGTGTCGCCTCAAGTGGCCAATAATTATGGGGGATGAATCCAAACTCAACAACGTAAAACTGGAACTCGAAGAACACTTGGTGGTGTTCCAAACTCCATCAGACGAGCTGAGCCTAACGATGAATGTTAGTGCTCTGCAAGCAAGATTCTTTAACCAGCTAGCCTGAAACTTTGTCGCCACTCCCCATAATCCTAGGCCTAAGCGGAAAGAAACACATAAGGAGAACCCATGGTTCACACATGAATGCAGGTCATAAAGGAGAGGTCTGGTCTTAGCATTTAGACTTAGAAACATGCCACTGGTGCGTGATCAAAGGAAGCTATACAAATTATCCCTAGCAAGGGCTAAGCAAGACTGGAATGAAAGGAAGTGGAGTGAACTTGGGGAGGCTCGATCTGTTATGTTATGTTAGTTCTACTTTTATAGCGCACAACTCACCCGGGGGCATCTCGGCGCTGATTAGAAACCAACCTGAGACTGGAATATCAGATCAAATAAGATTAAAACAGGTAAGCTTTTAGTTGTTTACTAAAAGCACTGTAGGTGGAGATTTCATGCAGAGCAATAGGTAATTTATTCCAGTATCTTGGAGCAAGGTATGAAAAAGCTTTGCCCCCTGTTCGACTAAGGCGTATTCAGGGCACCTGTAGAAGAGCTAGTGTACTGGATCTAAGATTTCGACAGGGTACATGTTTTTTGAGTTTCTTCTGCAAATAGCATTAGGGCCTCCTTAGATAATATTAACAGATCTTCCATTTCTATCTCTGGGTCTCCTAGTGAATCTCTCCATTTTAACTTTACCTTATCTATATCATCCTTCTTAACAAATATCCTTCTTATATATAGGTCCATTTTGATTGGGCTTTGCGTGCGTGCTGTTTTTTAACAGAACACGCAATAGGCCATAGGCGCTCACGTAGATCCGCCTATGGCCTATTGGTGTCTGTTATGCGCACCAAAGCCCATATGTCTTCAATTATCGCGGCCAGACACCACCACGATAATTGAAGACATATGCCTTCATTGGTGCGCCCACGCACCACTCACGGGCTTTTTACTCTTTCAATGCTGCTTGTTTTTATTTGGATCCATTTCATGGCTGCTCCGCTGGAATGCGCCCTCGCTGTTCTCCCTGACAGCAGTTGTCTACTCAGTCAGTGCAGAGAACAAGGGGCGGCTCGGGTTTCTGTTGCCCGTAGAGAGCCAGGACACCTCCCTGGACTGCGCTGTAGCAGGGCGGAGCGGGTTTCCTCTCACGGGTAATACCTTGTTGTTGCTTGCAGGGGACAGGAATGATTGGGGGAGTGCACCCCGGAGGATCGCATCTCACAGAAGATATCAACGCCTGATTTTTGATTATAGGAACAAATCAATGTACGTGGCCCATGTGAGTTCGGGGCTGATGGAATCAAGGCTGCACACGTAGGTTGAGACTTCCGTCTCTCGTGGCTGCCGTGTGCCCTTATCCTGTACGTGCACCATGTACGTGGAGTGGCAGGTGTGTACAATGCTGTCTTCCAGCGCACGCCCGCTCAGTATGTTTGCAGTTTACACTGAGTGAAATTTATATAAATCATTTTCAGTGTTCGTGGCATTAGGAGTGTTCACTCGTGTATTCTGTGCAGACCCAGTCCACAAGAGGTGAAAAGTGTATGTGATGCGATGGTGAATATTACACTGACTCAACTGGTTCACAGTTTGTAGGGATTGAAGGTGGCATTAAGACAGTCACTTATTGCACACACATTCATGGCTTTCACAGTGTAGGGTTATCAGTGCATTCATGCTGTACATTGGGAGTCAGATGTGAGTTAAGCGCTATATCCAAGTCTAGCTTTGCATTCAGAGTGTACCTGGAGTGCGGAGTTTTCGGTTCTGTCACCTGGCACAGTTCAGCTAAGTACATTCGCAGTGCACATAGACCTAAAGGTATATTTGGTGTTATCACTTCGACTACACTTCCTCCTTGAAGTTAGACGGCTAGTTCAAGGGGTGTGCATTGCACTAATTTTCAGTGCAGTCACCCGTGCAATTCACATTGCACTCAGTACATCTCAATTGTACATACCGGGAATGGTGCATTCCTGCATCTCCTAGTACCTAGTGCCTATATTTGGAGTGTACACAGAGTGAAGGTGGTATGTAATGCATACATTCCTAGTGTTGACACTGCACACACATTAAGTTATGCGTTCTCTTCATTCAGAGCGCACTTGGATATAATGTATTTAGCGCTATAATTGTAGGTATATCTCTTCAATGGAAGTGCAGTTTACATCATCGAAAGAAAGTTTTATGTTATGCTGTCACAAATGTAAGTTGTAATCAATCATTGAAAATGTATGTTTCTAGCGCTGGTGTCGGTGATAGCCCTTTTCCAGCGCTGAACTCCTGTGACACTGTCTGTAAGGCGCAGTCTACTAGGAGTGGATTTTGTAAAGTCTGTGTGAGCCAGTGAAACCTCCGTCGTTCAGCCACAGCAAAGAGGGCAGTGGGGCTGGGTCACCAAAACTGACTCAGCATGGACCCTATGTGCAGAATGTGCAAATGTTGCCCCAACAGTCCTGCCCACTATAAGAACTTCATACACTAGTTGAAGGGCTCGCCCATGACAGGCAAGTTACACTGCAAGAAGCAGATGTCGTAGGAGTGTTTGTGTGCACCGTGAGCTCCTGTCTGTTAGTACGTGAGTCCTTACTGGCACACCCGTGGGGTTGGCGTCTCCCGTTTTGACATGCATATAGATGTCAGGATTGACACTCCTTAATTCTGGGTGTCCTGTTATATTTTCTGAAATGCACATTTGGGGCAACCAGCCCCTTCCTTTGCATGCCACATGCAATGTCTCTGGCCCCTGCGGATTGACACATGTCTCCCCGACAAGTCCTCTTTCGGGACGGTACCATTATTACAGAGGTTGACATCTGCAGTCCAAGCATGTTTGGATGATAACATGCCCGGTGGTATCAAAAAGACAAGCAACTGTGCGCCAGACCAGTTATAGCTGTGGAAACCGGTGTTTCTGTTGACAAACAAAACCATGTCGCATAAATAAAACCCAGAGAATAGAAAGGGCTAGGACACCAAGGAAGGGGGAGGAACAAAAGCTATTTTTTTTCTCACGTTAGTTGGGTGTTCAAAATCAGCAACATGCTTTACATTTCTTCAATACGTGTGCATGAAATACTGAGCACACTCCTCAGCATGGGCAGCAACTCATTTCTGTTTGGGGACAGTTGGGATGGCATCACGGTAAAGCCTTCTAGTTTCATGGTGCCTCATATAGAGTAGCAGATCGCCGTGGGGAAGATACACCGGGCGCCCACACAAATGTGATGTTTAAAAAAGCTTTATTGGAGCACCCAACCTGTGTGTGAGGGCTTTCTTTATCACCCAAATCGGATGTGATAATCTAACCTTGTGTTGACTCCTTGAACTGTGGTCTGTATAGTTTACGCTTAGTTTGATCAAGTGTTTGATCTGACCTCTCTTTTCTTGTTTTTGTATAACTAACCGGGGACTAAGAGAGTGCCTCATTCTCCCTACCTCTCCTTTTGTTACTGAATATTATAGCAGCGCACAGCTGTGAGAGCTTATTTTACTACCGGCAAGATATTCCCCTTTCATTGCTGGTTTTTAAAGATCTACTCCTTTGCCTCACTTTCACCACTTTCACCATGGCGAACATGGGCTTGACATATTCCGAATCAGAGATAGAGGAACTGATGTCGGACACATCGATATTTGCAGATCCCCAAATATCACAGGCAATAGCTAACACCACTGAATGGGAAAATCTCACAGAGAAAAAAAGAGAGCATATCCGCACTATTCTACATGGGACTATTCTGAAACAATATCTGATGTCAAACTCTGCACCCAAAGGGTTGCTAGTGACGAATGCCCCTCGCATCTTCCTCAATGATGCCACCTTCCGTAAAGATTGGGCCATGATCGCTTGGCACTGTACTCGCGACTGGCTAGTCTTAATCATAAAAACAGCGCTGAGACTCTCTGAAGCACTGATGGTGGAGATTACAGAAACTGAAAGAAACTTTAAAACTACAATCACTGGTTTTAAGAAACGGTTGGACGAACTTAACAAGGAACTGAACGAGTACAGAGATAATTTGATGCAGTCGAAAGCAACCAAATTACAAAAAGATCAAAAGAAATTTGAGTTTGAAAAGGTGTATCCTTATTCAGCCCCAACTTTCACTCCTCCCACTCGAAACAATAACAAATCTGACCAATCTGATGATGAATCCTCTAACAGTAGTGGATCGAGCAATAGCTCATTTAAGCAGACAAAGGGCAGAGGTAACCGTGGAAATAGAAACGCAAGGGGCAGACAAGGATACCAGGGTCAACATCAGCAATGGCAACCACCCCAAATGATGATGGGCCATAACCCCTTTGCCTTCCACCAACCTCAGTTCCCTTTCATGGGCTGGAATCCAGGGTTTATGCCCCCACCTAACTTCCAGAACCAACAAAGGCAGCCTTTTTTAGAGAGCGGCCGGAGAGGAAGGGGGAAGCGGAGAGGCAACAGCCGAGTCACCTGGGAGGAGGACGACCCTGTAGCGAGTCACACCCGCAGCAACCAACAACCAGGAACGAGCGGGATGTAAGCCTAGTGACCAATCTTTCTACCAGAGTACTAACACCCACTGAAGTACAGGTGCTTGAGAGAGGCCTGGGCTTTGTTCCAAAAGCCAGACCTGACAAATTTAAGCTTCACTGCGAACTTGCCAGCTTTTTCAGAAAACTGAAACTGAAAGCTTTTTTCGAAGGAAAGGATGACCCAAACGAGGCTATAAGAAAAGGGGATACAGGTTTGAGACCAAGTTCAACCTTCACCCCTCCTCCTCACACCACACCTGCAGCGATTACCGCTTTCGAGCAGGCTGTGTTTAAAGACCTAGAGTCCTGTGAAAACCCTGCTGAGTACCAAGCATTGCAACAACTGCAGAATGACAGCACGATCACCATTAAGCCGGCTGATAAAGGTGGGGGAATTGTGATCCAAAACACAGTTGATTACGAGAAAACATGCTACGAACTGCTTGGGGACATCCGGAACTATACCCCACTAACAATAGACCCCACCGCAGCCCTAACCAGCAGGATCACGAACCTTGTTCATCGTGCAGAGGAGGAGGGACATGTGTCAAAAAACGAGGCGGCATTTCTGACGAATTCCAAACAAGTAATTCCGTATTTCTACACACTACCAAAAATGCACAAAAACAGACTTCCTCCACCAGGTCGCCCCTTTGTCTCGGGTATCGGTTCCCTCCTTGAGCCTTTATCCGAGTTCTGTGACTACTTCCTGAAACCCTTGGTGCAGTCTACTCCAACTTACCTGAAGGATACAAAAAGTCTCCTACGTCTACTATCAGATGTAACCTTCCCTGAAAACTCAGTCACTCTCGTTACCCTGGACGTTGAAAGTCTGTATACCAGCATCCCCCAGGACGATACGATCAGAGTCCTGGGTGAATCACTAGACTCCCCCGAATGGGATTTTCAAACTCCTAAAACCTTCATTATTGAATGTGCAACATTTGCCCTGAAAGAAAATTACTTCTCCTTTAAAGATAAACTCTATCTTCAATGCTCAGGTACCAGCATGGGCAGCATTTTTGCTCCAAGCGTGGCGGGGTTGTATGTAGCAGATTTTGAAGCTAGACACATCCTACCCACCTCCCAATCTTTTTCATCTTCAATGCTCCTGTGGAAGCGCTACATAGATGACATTTTGTTACTATGGACTGGGAATGACACTGATCTCGATCTATTTCTCAACTGGATCAACACTCTAGACCGAAATCTGCGGTTCACGAACACGAAAAGTAGGTCTGAGATTGTCTTCCTGGATGTTGAGATCACGGTGCAAGGAACTAGCCTTATGACTAAGACACATCATAAGCCTACCGCAAAAAACAACCTCCTCGAGTTCAGTAGCTTCCACCCACGCCCTTTGAAGGAAAACCTCCCCTATGGGCAATTTTTGAGGCTTAGGCGCAATTGTACCTCCCTCTCGGACTTCAAAGAACAGTCCTTGAGCCTCACTGAGAAATTAAAAGACAGAGGGTATCCGGCACCTATCCTGAGCAAAGGTTTCAAGAGAGCGAGGAACCAACCAAGAGAGGCACTACTAGAGGAGAAAGCCATTAACCAGAATACAATACCCCTCACGTGTGTGACAACATACAGCAGTCTGTCCAACATGATGAAAAAAACCATCAACAAACATTGGAATATTCTGACCTCTTACAGAGAGAATTGGGAAAAACCACTTTTTTCTTTCAAAAGGGGTCGCAGTCTTAAGGACTCTCTGGTGCACACCCGTCCTAAAGAGAAAGTCTCTGAACCCACACCGACAGTCACCAGCGCTTGGGGTATGCCCAAAGTTGTGGGGCATTTTCCGTGCTCCAATTGCAGTGTCTGTCACTTGACAGAGGCAACCAAAACCCTTTCACTTGAAGCAGGTAAGGTATGGACCCAAAGGGAACATACTAACTGCAACACCATGAATGTGGTGTATTTGATCACGTGCCCGTGCCAGCTACGGTATGTTGGCATGACAACGCGCAGAATAAAACAACGCATCTGCGAGCATCGGAGCAACGTCCGATGCAAAAAACTAACTACCAAACTGAGCCGCCACTTTTTGGACAGCAACCATACTACAAACGACATGAGGTGGACGGTAATCGAGGAAGTGAAGGGTACAACCAACATCACCAGCAGACTTTTTGAAAAGGAGCAACGTTGGGTGTATCGTCTGGGCACCAATGTGAATGGGCTCAACGATGACATTCCATGGAGCTCAGTATTATCTTGAATCAAGTATCCCTTGAACACCTATCTCAACCAAAACCGGTCTTTCCTGCCTACTTGTAAATAGTCATCCTTTGTCCTATGATTCACTCAAATGACTAGTCTTACACATACAGATTAGTCCCTACCTACAGGGTATGCCCCCATGTACAACCCATGGCCTCCAAGATGGATTAAATTCTATTAAGTTTATTTATACAGAAACAATTGATAGGCAGTATTTGCACTGCGTGCTCTAATGGTTTAATTAGCATTGGCGCTCCCATGTGCAATCTATTGCCTCCAATATAGATTATTTTCTATTAAGTTAATTTATACAGAAATAATGAAAAGCAGCATTTGCACTGCATGTTCTAATGCTTTTATAATCAACATTAGCGCTACTGCGCTACCCGTCTTTAGTGACCAAGCCGACTTCCAAGCCTCGATTTCACACGAATCTGTGGGCGTGGACGTCCTCAAGCCTCGCTTTGAGCAAGACGTGGCTCTCCGAGGTGGGCGTGTGCGTTCCTAGCCTCCCTATCGGCTTGACACGCCCACCCGGAAACAGGGCGCATACGCGTCGGCTCTGCTTAAAAACAAGTCTACCGGCCCCGCTTTCCTATCTTCGGGGTCCGGTTTGGAGGCCATAACTAGGTTGACCAGCGGGTCGAGAGCACAGAGGGCGTGAGTAACGACGATACACAATCCGCTGCTCCATCTGTGAACAGAGCTAAGTATCTGATTATGTATAGGCTTTGCCATTGTACCATTTCTTTCTGATTCTTAGGATGTGCCAGGTCGCTCCGACCCCCTCCCGAGACCCATGGTGTGAGTAGCGCCCCTTTTGAAAGTGAGACATGTACCTTTATTACCTATTTGAAGGGGCACAGACCTTTTAGGTCCATTGATCCCTTCATAAGGAGTACACGCATTCGCGTTTTTAATCCCCCATTTTAATCGTTTTTCTTGTAAATAGCACACCTCTAGCACATCACTTCCCAGAGATATCTGCCATCATCCTCCAGGGGCTATTTGGATGGTGCATAAAATCTATGTTTACTTTGGGAATACCACTTGAGCCACACTTCATGGAGCACTATGACTACTCAGGAAGGCTCATATTAACAATGTTCATGTTTGTCTTCTGTTTGTCTGTGTGTTTTTTTTTTTTTTCACTTTACAGGTGCAGTGACACTCCAAATTTACGGAGTATTTTTTGGAATCGAGTATTTTACTCTTCCACTAATTTTTATGCACTTTTTTCACTCCTTATTTTCACTTTCACGTCCCCAGGTCAGGGTGGGTGATTAGAGAGCCCATAGTCCTGAAGAATGCCACGGTAATATACCACCCTTATGGCTGAAACATGTTGACTGGAAGAAATTGAGTATATTCTGTATTTTACCAACCTTGAACCTTGGCATATAAATACAGACACGTAATACTCTTTATTGTGTGCCTCAGGGATCATTTATTAAATATATATATATATTTTTTTCGATACCCTTTTTTAGGCACTTTTAATATTTCACTGTAAACAAGAGCACGCCCTCTACACACAAAAAAACCTGCTCCGCAGTCTTTCTGGCGTCGTAGCACACCGCAGAGGCATTCGGCCTCTGTCGGTGGGGCCCGATGATGAAGCATGACACTGACTAGGTCAGTGTGTGAGGGCTTTCTTTATCACCCAAATCGGATGTGATAATCTAACCTTGTGTTGACTCCTTGAACTGTGGTCTGTATAGTTTACGCTTAGTTTGATCAAGTGTTTGATCTGACCTCTCTTTTCTTGTTTTTGTATAACTAACCGGGGACTAAGAGAGTGCCTCATTCTCCCTACCTCTCCTTTTGTTACTGAATATTAAAGCACCCAACCTGTTGTCAGTCCACTCCAAGGAGTCAGGAGTAGCTGACCACCTTGAAACTCTCTCAACCTTCCATTCAGAAGTCTTATCTAACAATGTCATCATACATCATAACACCAATCCATTCTCAGTGGTAGTTGTGCTGCATTGTGGTTAGAGACTAGGTGCAGAAGGGGTTAAATAACCCATTGCCGAGGCCAGGACTTAGTAACACACTTGCCTGTCTCATAAGATAACTTCTAAAGACGTGGGTCATAACACCCCTACCTCCATGATGGAGAAGCCTTTCAAGAATTGTGATATATGTGCTCATGTTCCAGTAGAAGGGTCCGATGGTAATAACCCCATGAGCCGCACTCATATTCACTCATGCACTGGATACATTTTAATCCATGTTTTGCCGTTCCTTCCGGTGGGCTGTCAGTGGACTAAGGGTAATTGTTTTAAGTGATAGGCAAGAGAGCATTGCAAATAAACCACGAAAACAGAAGATAGGTTTTTGCGACTTGATAGTAACGTAATATGTACGCTTTGTAGAGTACTCAACCAAGATCTAGTCAAAACTATTTTGAAAACCTGGCGGACACTTCCTCTCGATCGTGTTTCCCACAGAGGTGAAACCTATCCCCACTTAAAAACAAACCGGCAACGACTGCTGTTTTCCCACTTGGATAACGAACGCGCACCTAAAAACAGTTGAGTATAGGGAAACTCCCAGAAAGACTTAAAGACTGATTGCTTTGTGTGGACTGAAAACCCCTCCACAGAAAAAGGTAGCATTCAACACAGTATTTAATTGATACCAATGTAGACTGGCCCTGCAGCCGCAAAACTTAACTACAGCGTCCCATATGGATAAGACCTTTCCGCTGGTTGCTAAAATGTGAATGATTCAAAATTGAGAGACCATCTCATTTCAGTGAAATGCCCTGCCTTCAGACATCCATAGCATAGACCCCCAAAAAGGTTTTTCCAAAAAGCAAAGCAAAGCAACGTACCCGTAACGTAAAATAGAACACCTGAGTTTGCTAATGAATATAAAATCGGTATAATCAAATTCCGCTGTGAGCTATTTGATTGTCACTGTGTCTATCCATTGATGCGACCTAATATTAGGCTATGTTATACTTGAACATTGAATACAAACAGTCATATATTTATTTTTCTAAAGCGGTGTGAATAATAAATGTAACATTCACTTACATTTGTGCCAGCAGTACCTCTTTCTAGGGACATGCCTGTTCTATTTAGAGGACGTGTTTGTTCAAGCAGATGATACTTAAAGGATTCCAGTTAGCCCAATTATTATTCATTGCAATCAGGACACCACCCCAACAATACCAATTAGTAATGATACTTCCAACCAAAAGATAGGTGATTGAATATGGTTGAGTCTGCCCCTTTTGTTTCCCATAGAGTGCTTCAATTATATGGCTAAATAAATGTTATTCCAATCATGCTGGAACACGGATGCAATTTCAAGACAAAATAGCAACCATGTTTATTAATCAATGCCTCTAAAAATATAAAGTAATTCACAAACGTTGACCCTCCGACTTTAAGCAGATAAAGGAAAAGGGGCATAGCCTATATCCAGCTGACCAGACAATAAACCACCACACCTACTGCTCTTGAGGGACTGTGAACCACCAAGTAAAGAACGCTAAGCCTCCTGAGAAGTCACAACTGCGGCTCATCAGTTCCCTGATAGACTAGCACACTGAAGTGGCCAGAAAGCAATATTGATCGAGGCGCTCTACAACTACTAGTCATGTGCTCACCCATGTGTGCTTCCTCCCACTTCACTCCGTGATGTGCTCACCCATGTATGATTCCTCCCCACTTCTCTCCGTGATGTGCTCACCCTTGTGTGCTTCCTCCCAATTCCCTCCGTGATGTGCTCACCCATGTGTGCTTCCTCCCCACTTCTCTCTGTGATGTGCTCACCCATGTGTGCTTCCTCCCCACTTCTTTCCGTGATGTGCTCACCCATGTGTGCTTCCTCCCACTTCACTCCGTGATGTGCTCACCCATGTGTGCTTCCTCCCCACTTCCCTCCATGATGTGCTCACCCTTGTGTGCTTACTCCCCACTGTCCCTCCTCGCCCTTCATCCTTCACCTCCAAGTCCAACCCCCCTCTCTAGCATCTCCTTTCCTGTACCAGGGCACAGTTTTACACTTCACTTCCTCTCGTCTCTTCCCATTAGCTTCATTTCCCACAGAAATGGATTTGCTTCAAGTAAATAAAAGGCATTGTCATTTAGAATGCCAATTCCTCAAACTCTAGTAAATGCGAAACCTATTGCATTGCAAATGCTTGTTTAATATTCTTGTGGTGCAGTCATATCTACGAGGCCACAAAATGCCCCCCTGCTTAGTTTTTCATGGCTTCATAGATATGGTGTATGGCAATGCAGTCGCTGAATTGTCTCACACTGAGTTGGGAAGGCGTTCAATGGGAATTGCGGTGTGTATTGCCAATCAACGCTACTGGTATTTGACACACTCCAAGATTTACAACACAGAGTGTAAATCTGGGAATGCATCAAAGCCATGTGCCTCCCCAGGTGAGGTGCAATTATTATTTTTGTGCAGGAAGGAGATCCTGTGCCACCAATGCAGACACGATTTCACCATGGTGCGAGAGTGCCTGTGTTGGTGCTAGGCTCCAATTTGTGCACCAGCGCAGGCAGAAAGAATAGGAATATGTCATATTCCATTATTACAGCTTATTCCTGCCCTTCGATTTGGCATAGGGCAGCACAGCAAAAAGACTTGGGGTGCTGCAAAAGCAACGTTTTTGTAAATGAGACCTCTCCTGGGGAAGGCAGTGAGACCTTACTGTGGCTCTCCACACTTATCAGGGTGTGGACATTTGGTTGCTCCTGATTTGACTTGCCCCATTATTGTGTGACTAAACTCATTGTTGCACTTGCACACTCCTAGAATCCGGGCTTTACTTTTATTATACAGTACTGCTTTATTCAGACCAAATTGGATACAGAGTGTTCTATTCCATATTCTGGTTTTATTCACCTACCTTGGATATCCTAAAGTAATATATTAGGAGTGTCTCACATATTGCCCTGAAGAAGTCCATCTCTTTGGACGAAACGCGTTGGCTGTTCTACACAACTTGATATGTTTAAATTAACTAAGAATAAATAAAGGAAGATTTGAAGAACAGTCCCGGATACAGTTCTTATAACCTTTTTATTAAGTGGTGCACCGTTTGCTTCTGTTTTTTTTAAACACTTAAAGAAGAATCATTGTTTTCAGTGGCAGTCATAATTCATATCAAAACTGTACTACAGGTCTCTTATTGACTCCTATACATTTGAAGAGATGATTCAAGGTGACTGTCGACTGACCCACAGTTGTTCTTTGGTCTTCCTTTAGGAATTTACTAGATATTTTAGAAAAAATTATGGTGGCAACGTTTTTCCCAGCATAGTCTGCCTCTTAGGGAATTGGATTCTAGACATTTTTCGGCTTATTAGGTAACATCTTCCACAGGGACTTAAAAACATAAATGTTTGAGTGATATCCACATTCTGTTGTGGTATCAGTTAGCTGCCTATAGATTATTTGATGATATACATATTGTTGATTTGACTGATAAATATTGTATTATATTTAAACTTAATAGAGGACAAAGAACTATAGCGATGCCCATTTGAAAAGAACCATTTTCACAACATAATATTTACTCTGCATGGCCCTGTGTAACTCCATCAGTTCATAGGAAGCAGAATTTAACTTCAAAATATGTACATTAAGTGTACACGCTCAAACTGCCATTCATGACCTTACGGTGCTTTTATTTGCATGAATATCCTTTCTCTTCGTACTGGGGAATGTGTAGTTACATGCTTTGCAAGTTTTTTTTGCAGTTCACAAGGATGAAGGAGATTTCCTTACCAACTTGGATGTGGAAGGCATGCGTTTGGCTGAAGTCATTCCTGCGTTCTGAGGGCAGTCATTGTGGTTAGAGCCTTTTACTTCAAAAGTCAAAGCAGTGAAGCAGAGTGTCCCCCAAGGCTCCTCTCTGAACCCCACCTTTTTTAATGTTCTAATGTCAGCTCTGGTCAGTAGTAGCAGCCGCTACTAAGAGCAGGGTGGTGGGGTACGGAGGGAGAGTAGAGCAGGTGAATACCACAAATAATATTAAAAGAATTACCTGGGTGCTACCGGGTGCTGCCGCCACTGCTCCTTCTACTCCTTGCCAAATTAGGAAGCTCCCAGCCTCCCAATATCCCCTGTCCAATCACAATGCTGCCTTGTTGCATTGTGATTGGTCTGAGCACCATTTATCGGTGCTCAGACTGGGACTTGGAGGCTTTGCATGTTACTCACCAAGCTATGCAATGCGGCCTGGTGGGGAAGATGTAAAGAACCAAACCATCATGCCCACTTTAGAGTGTGCTTTACTCTCCTCTCCATGCCCCCTGCATTGGCCAGCACGGCCAACCCGCCACACCCCACACCCAAGCAGGAAGGAAAACGAAAATTATAATAATGTTTTTGTTTTCGTTTTCACACTGCTCTCAGAGCAGTGGGGTGACGCTCCTCCACTTTAGCGGAGGAGCCACCGCTGCTAGCCAAATTAGTGGAATCCTTTAGTTGTAAAATGATTTCCTATGCGGACGACAACAAACTGCTTTTCTCTTTTGAGGGACCTCTGTGCTCTGTTGAAAAGATTTTCAAGGACTGTATGCTTGCTGTCTTTCAGTGGATGCAGAGCAGTGAGCTAAAAAGTAACACAGATAAAACTAAAATTATTTTTTGGGCTCCCATTTGACAAACTATTGAGAATTTATCTGGCCTGCTGCACTACAAGCTGCCCCCCTTCTCCCGTTGTAAAAAATGTGGGTGTTCAATTGGATAACTAACTGTCCATGCAACCCCAGATTTTGATGGTGGTAGGCAAGTGTTTTGTGCTGTTTCGTACTCTTAGAAAATGTCAGTACCTCCTGACTCTGCATTATAGCAGGAATCTGGTCCATGTTTAGATCACGTCGGGGTTGGATAAATCCAATGCTCTCTACCTTGGGGTATCTGAGGTCCTGCTTGGTCATCTTCAGGTGGCTCAGAATGCTGCCGCTTGGCTCATCCTGCATCTGCCTCGTCGAATGTCGATCCTTCCTCTTAACTTCTTAAATTGGCTTCCCATTAGGAAACAGATCTTGTTTAAATGACTTTCGTTAGTTCATAGGGTAGTATTTCAGTATCAGCCCTGGTCTAGCAGAGATGTTTCTGCCTTACTGCCCCACTGGAGCATTGCTCTCTGCATCTGACGCTTTTCGGGTAGTGCATCGCATGAACAGAACAAGGACGGGAGGTAAATCATTTTAATTCTTATGAACCAAGGCATGGAATAAACCTCCACTGGATCTGTGGATGCTTTTCTCGGAGGATGTCTTCCGGAGGAAACTGAAAACTCGGCTCTTTTTTTCCACTATTTAGGGTCTTCTGTGTGAGTGCATACCTTTTTGCTCTAGCGCTGGGGCACTCTTTGAATAGCTGTGTTCTTTACAAACCAATCGTATTCATTTATTTAATGTCAGTCATCTGTTGTGGAATGAATTTTCCCAAACGTTCCAAAACTAGAAGCAAGGCATTTTGATAATTATCCATGAAAAACCCCATTACTTTTTTCAGAGGGACCGCTACAATGAGGGCTCATCAATTCTGTGTATCAGGGTTCAAATGAAACAGCCAGCAAAAGCACTACAATCAGCAATACAATTATAATGGCCCATTCAAATAGATTATGGTCAGGAGCTTCAGCATCCTTTATGGAGGATCAATACATTGGAACTGCCTCCCCCCTGCTGATCAGTGCTAAAGTGCATATGCTCCCTGTGTAAATTGATATTCTGATTGGTTCTCCCTGATTGGCATATTTGTTTTACCAATAGGTCCCAAGTAAAGTGCACTGAGTGTGCCAGGACGGGCAACAGAAATACTACTAGTGGGCTTGCAGCACTGATTGTGCCACCCATATAAGTATCCCTGACAAGAGGTCTTAGGCCTGCCACCCCAGTGCTTGTGTGCAGTTTTGCTAACTGCCATGTTTACCTGGCAAGTGCACCCACTTGCCAGGCCCTACCCTACCCTTTCCTGGCACATAGGACACCCCTATGGTAGGCCCAAGGTACCCCCTGGGCAGGGTGCAGTGTATGTGAAAGGTAGGACATGTACTGTTGTGTGTAACATGTCCTGATAGTGAAATACTGCCAATTTAGTTTTTCACTATTGTAAGGCTATATTGCCCATAGGACAGAATGGGGAATGCTTTGCAGCATTTTACAAGCATATCTTTCCATAGGGATCAGATAGAAAATTGGAGTCTGATATCCCTGAACTCAAAATTTAATAACACATCTTTTAGTGAAGATGGTTTTTAAATTGTGTGTTTGAAAATACCACTTTTAGCAAGTGGTTATTTTCTTGTTCAATCTCCCTGTGTGCCTCTCCCTGTTTGTGGATTGACTGTATGGCTTTGGAACGACAGGGTCTGAGGAGTTGCAGTGGCTCCAGGAGTCTGGATAAGTCAGTACTAGGCTGAATAGGCCTGATCTGCATTTGGAGTGATGGGAGGAGTAGCGCCTGTACCTGAATAGGGCTGTGCCTGCATTCCACAATGCTGGCTCTGCCCCCTGTGGTGCATCTGGAATCAAGGCTCACACTGACAAAGGATTTTGTTGTGCACTGGAGGGGGTCCCTAGAACTGGTTTGGAATGGGCTCAGAGCTCCTTGTATAAAGGGATCAAAGTCATTTTGGGGTATGAGCATAGACCTAAAACCCCATAACTTTAGACTACTTCTGAATCAAGAGGAACCTTTGATGAGGAGAAGAGTTGAAGGGACTGAGGAGAAGTACTGCCCTTGTTGTGTGTCTGGGGTTGGCCTGCAGTTGTTGTTTCTGCCAAAGAGAGGAGCAGGAGTTTGCTATGTGCTGTGTCCCCTGCTTTAGGAAAGTATCCAAGGGCTTGAAGAAGAGCTTGCCTCCTGGATTGAAGTCTCAGGGTCAATAAGACTTCACCCGCTAGCTCCCCTGAACTTCCTTGCTGGGAGTTCTGACCTGTCAGGTGTTGCCTGTAACTGTGTTGGGCCTCTGGAGGTTGTTTCTGCTGTTGGGAGCTCGACGAAACCCGAGAGAAGTTAGAAACCCTGTTTCCGACACCGTAGATGCCGCCGCTGTGATGCTGTGACCTGTACCGGGGCCCGGGGAGCCGCTCGTGAAGTGAACAACGCATTGCCTGGCCTGCTCTACAGGTCTGACAACCTACGACGCCTGCCGATGCCAAGAGTGAGTGTCCGTGCCCAAAACCAGTGCTCGCATCGACTCAGTCCTCGTCAGCACCTGCCTCTTGTTATTGCGTCGCCGACAACCACCGTGGGTGACTCGAGTAACTTGCTGATGTCGCATCATCACCGGAGACGACATTGGCCATCTTCGACGCCGTGCATCGTCACCGACATCATTTTCAAGGTACTGTTTGTTTTGGGTTCTGTGCGACTCCGTGCCCGACGGCGTGATCCTAGCTGGCGGCGCTGTACTTTGGATTTCGTGCTGTCCTGACGTCTCAATAGCCTCAGTTGGTGCTATTTGATTTCTACAAGCTTATTTTTGCAGGATCTGTTTTAAAGACATTTTCCTGAGTATCTGTATGTTGGATTTGTGTCGTTTTGGTATTGTTTAGTTTAGATAAAGATACTTTATTTTTATAAACTGGTGTGGTGTCCTTTTGTGAGGTTCTCACTGTGTTACTGTGAGTGTTGGTACAAATACTTTACACATTGTCTTTAGGATACGCCTGTCTGCTCGTGCCAAGCTACCAAGGGGGTGAGCAGGGATTATCTAAAGTGTGCATACCCCTAACCCTGACTAGAAGCAAGGGTCCCTATTTGATCAAAGGTACCTACCTCTGCCAACTAGAGACCCCTATTTGTAACAGGCATATAAGTGGAACTCATTCTGCAGAGTATAAAAGGATTTGATGCAACTGTCCTGGTGCATAAACTAAAGTATGAATTCTCTCCCTATCCAGTGTGACATATCTCGGAGTAGCAAAACCTTTGCAAAGGTTGACGCTCATCAAAGGAGAATGTACTAACAAAAATACTTGTAACACCTTGCTGCCAGTGACAGAGATTTGATTAAACTAGTCTAAAAAACATCACAACCATGCTGACATGGTCTACCCCGTCCCCATAAATGTGCAGAAAGGAACGCAACAGTAGTTAAGCAGTAGTGTACATGTTAACAACCAAATACTCTAATATGCAAAGTAATGGCTATAAGGTACAGAAAAAGGTCCAATGCAAATACAACCTATTATTACAAAGTGGCTTCATACTCAATTATATGTTTTGGAAGTCCTATAAATACTTAAGCAATTGATAGCTTTTTCAAATGATATTCATAGTATTTGGTCATTTGGTAAATAAGGCTTCAAGTAAAATGGAGTATGGCAACAATGGGGCGGCCCTGTGTCCCTCAGAACCTGTATACAATAGGAAACAGTGGTTCTGGCGGAGAGAAACCCATCGCTTTGAAAAGAACAAAAAGGATTGCTTGATCCCTATTGAATTAGTATGACAAGTATGGCATTTACATGGGTTAATTCATAAAGCGTATTGCAGAAACGTTGGAACGCATAAACACAGATAAAAGCAAAACACCTACTAATGAATGCTAGCCAGAGGCTCTTATTGTATATCAATTAAATGCATAGATTCAGCATACAAAAGAAATCAAAAAGACTGTCAATACAGGAAATACTGACAAAGTGACAAGTGATAAGGTGACATTAAGTGCTCAGGTGATGATGGTGCAGTGCATATATACACAGTGACAATATGTACAATCATTTTCACATTGGGATAGAATGTGGTCAGAATGAGAATAGGCAATAACTCTGGTGAAAAGCAGGTTAGCTTATTGATGTAACAACCAGAGATTTGATTGATCTGAACCATATGTATACGTCAACGTTTTGACCCTGACAACACATCATTGGAATTCAAAGCGATTGGGTTCTTCTCGCCAGAACTACTGATTCCTATTATACACATACCCAGGTTCTGAGGGACACAGGGTCAATACTCCATTTCACTCGACTTTCCTGTAAAAGGTATAGGAATTTAACATTCTATCAGTTTCTCTCAAAGCAGAGTCCTGCCTCTTCAATAGCAGGGGCCGCTCCTCCGTTAAGGTGGAGGACTGTGTCCCCACTAATTAAAATTCCCTCAGGTGTAAAATAAAATGGTAATAGTCGGTATTACCATTTTATTTTTCAGTGACTCTGCAAACCCTGTCCCAAGCTGAGTCTCCTGACAGGGGTAGGGACGCTGACTGGCAGCAGCTGAGAGGAGTGATGGGCTGAGCACTTTAAAGTGCACATGTCAGCCAGACATGCACACTTTAAGCTTATCTGCGTTGAGACTGAGCAAAGGCCTCCAGTAGTTCACAGCATGAGAGCAGCACCAGGATTGGTTAGGGGAGTTGGCTGGGCCCTAGGAGAGAAGAACACCAGGATGGAGTGAGTATCTGAAGCAAGGTAAGTGAGTTTTACTTTATTTAAAAAATATATATTTTATGTGTTTTATGCCATAAATCGCCAACATGCATTACATCACTATTTTAAAGTGAAACATTTTAACTTTAAAACGATAATGTAATGCATGTTGGCATGAATTTAGTTGATATATGTGTTTGCCCTTTTGCCTAAATCCCCCCTCTCCCAATAGCTGGCAGCTACCACTGTTCAGTAGTCCCCTTTTTGACTATCAGGACCGCCTCTCTCTTTAACAGATACCATTAATGTATGGATTAGGGATCTAGGGATGGATTATTTCCACTGAAATTCAAAGGACCCTCAAAAAATCTAAGGATGGGTTTTGAATGCAAGAACTCCACCATCAGACCATGTCCACAAAGATATTTTAGGAGACTTAATGACTGCTACCTCCAGCTCTCCATTCTATTCAACAGCCCAAGGCCAATTATCTCTTCAACAGTGGTTTGAGACAAACAAGCTACAGCATTCAGTGCTTTCATCACAGACGCCTGCATGTACTGGAGGGCCCAAGGACGTTCTTCTGAGGTACACCATGCAATGCACTCCCAGAGAACACACTCCATTCCATATGTATTCACTCAAGCATGAAATACTGGTCCAAAGGCGCTTCCAACCCTAGACACAGTCAGGCACAGGCCACCTTCAGGATCATTCTGCTCTTGAGAGACATCACTATGCCACATATAACTAGGCTGCATGCCTCCTTGGCATTATGTATATGTTAATAAAAGTCTACTCTATATAGTTCATGTAAGAGCATAGCCTAGTTTTCAGAGAATAATTTTCTGAGCAGAGAAAATTAAAAACTGAAAACTGTTTGACTTACATTTTCGTCCAATGCTCCCATTGCATAATGTGAAATTTCATGCCAAAGGGAGGGAGGTGTGAGAGCATTGTGTGTGGGCTGCTGCTCTCGCAAAGTCATGGTTTCGCGTTTTTTGCAAGTGTATTTCGGACTTTCAGCTGCGCCATTGGTAACACTTATGGAGTGCACGAGCGCAATGCACTTGGCATTAACGAATGCATTCACTGATGCTGCGATCATGGCATTCTGTTGGCACACATCTTCGTGAGAAGCAGCAGGTTGGCTGACTCTCTGAAGCGTTAACGACAACATTTTATTGAGTCATAGAGTGTTTGAATTTTCGGAGCAGAACCTCATGTCCCTTGGTCGCCAGCCATCTGGAGGCCCGTTGCAGAGACATCTGTGTTGCTGGCAGCAGACTGCAAGAATGGAATCCTTCTCTGGGCGGAATTCAACCTTTCTGCTGCTTGCACCCTCGGAACAGTCAAACCAGCGGTTCCACTGAAGAGATATGTTTAATCTTCTTTGTACATGAGGTTACATGTCATTGCTGTCGGTTACTTTTCGGAAAGATTCACAGCGCTACGACAAACCTTCCATCCCCACTCCTTAGATTTTTCCACACAGAAACGAAAAACTGTGCCTGTCAAATATGTTAAAGTATACATTCCAAAACTAAATATAACTGATTTAGCAGGTCCCAAGAAAAGGTTCGAACCAGTGCCACTACTATCGGTCCACTGGCCCATGCTGTAGAGTAAAATGTTACCGAAATTACAACTCCTTAGACCCATTTCCAGTCGCCGTGTGCAGATTAATTATTAAAAATATAAAATATATAAAAGTAAGATGCAAACACAATCATGCATCTCATCAAATGTTAGTGTATTTCTGTTACGTAATAGGCATTATGATCTGAACCGCTGTCTATTAAAAATCTAAAGTTGCAGCCTTAGGTGGACAGAATAAAAATTATATTTATGTCTAAAACCACATCTACTGCATCAAGATTTTAAGCTTTCATATGAGAGAAGGAACTACTGTCATCTTATTTAATTTGAAAATGATGTCAACCTGTGGCAGTCAGAATATATGATGGCACAAACCAACATTCTGATTCACAGTGCCCATGATGAGGAAAAAAAGAAAAAATGTGTGTTCAGATCTAAACTTCTGTCCTATGATCTTCTGCCCAGTGCTCCTCTCCTCCACATCAAGAATATCTTGGCTGGTCCCTTTTTATCTTATTTGACCCTGGGAGAATGCAAACAAGTCGTTTCTGCCTTGAGACATTTTCTGTCCCTACAAATTGCTCTGCTGTACTGTACAAGGCTGAACTATTAAGCATGTTACTTACTATCGTATTTTTGGGAAGCTGAAATTGTTTCTGTTTTCAGGAAACCTTGCCTAAGTTGTGGAGCTGATGTGTTAAGCTTTGAAATACTATGTATGTATGGGCCGCATCTTACGGGGAACCAGATGACCTCTGACCATGGAGATTTGTACAAATACTGGATTTGTTTTTAGTTTCCGGAAGAGTCCGGCGATTGATGTTCTTTATCAGTCTATTCACTATCTCAGTGGTTTCAATAAATATGTATTCTGGTATTACATGAGAAAAGTGATGTTCCACAACAGTGCTGGGTTGACCTGCCTGGCCCGGGGCGTCTGATTGATCTGGTGTGCCTGTGTTGGACTACTTTAGCCCACTTTGGCCAAAATACGGGCCATTTCCCCAAAATCCAAATACCTAGAAGATTCAATCTTGCTTACAGACCTTAATATTAGGGTGCCCTACTAATGTACCTGATCTGATGACGACCTTGCAGGTAACATATATGTTTGAAACGTCAACACTTTGAGCAAACACATAATTACTTTCTTAACAGTAGAGAGTTCTTACTCTATTACAGATATTAAGGACCCTGGCTTAACATTAGCATAATTGCCTGCTTTGCGCATTCATTGATCAAATCTCTTTAAACTGGCTAACCAGTTTTTCTAGCATTGATTGTGTTTGGTAATCGGATTACTAATTAATTGGTTTAACGTTTATGGAATGAATCCTACTACACCACTGAACCCTACAAAGGCACAACAGGAAAGCAAAGCAAATCGGGAGAAAACATGATAACATGACAAAAGAGCAATAGAGAGTGGCAGAGAATTTTTTAACATGCCAATTTTCTTCAACTGGAGAAGCTGTCACTAGCACTGATACTGAAACGTTTTTTTTCTTTTCTGGTATGCAGAAAGTCACCTATAACTTTCCAAACTACAGTTATAAAATAATGGCAACAGGTAGTTTACTACCCAGCGAGTAAATAGTTGAATTGTTTATTAAATGATGAACATGTGGGCAAGCACACAAAGTAAGGTATGCATGATTGTCACTGTTTAAAATATGTCCTTCACGCCTTTCAGTGTGACAACCATTTCAAACTGCCCCCATTGTATATTTAAATGGTTAGAAGACCAACGAAACGAATGCACTGTTACAAATATACTGCATTCTTTGGAAAAAAGAATAGACCTGTGGAACATAATCACAATTTTACTGAGAATAATGACTTCCATTTTGCATGTCCTAGGATGCTAAGCGTGGTCTTGCATCTTCCTGGTTATCCACCTGTTCCATATTACATACCTCTCAAACGTTTGCTGCAGATTTGCTGGTGAGACTCTCGGTTTCGGCAGGAGGTATTTGATTTTTTTCCAAATATGACATTGTTTTACAGTTTAGCCTGGATCTGCATTCCTTAACATTGATTCAAGTATTCTGGAATTATCAAAGTTGATTTTTTTGCTAATGTTAACTTCCCGCCATTCATTGCGGTATGACCCAGGGACGTAAAAGGGGTGCCCACAATTCACGTGGCCCCCACAGTTTACAACTCACAGGCAGCAAAATAAAAAGTTAGGACTGGAATGCTGCTGATAGTCAATGAGTCCTTTATTTGTTATTCACATCAAAGGCAGTGGGTGGGGGCCTAGTGACGGGGCCTTTGCTCCAAGTAGCAGGGAAAGAACTGCACAACTCATGCCCCAACTGGCCGTCTGCGTAACAATCAATCAATCAATCAAGAAATTTGTATTGCGCGCTACTCACCCGGAGGGTCTCAAGGCGCTTGGGGGAGAGGGGTCCGCTACTGCTCGAAAAGCCAGGTCTTGAGTTGCTTCCTGAAGGAGAGGTGGTCTTGGGTAAGACGGAGGGGATGGGGAGGGAGTTCCAAGTCTTGGCTGCCAGATAGGAGAAGGATCTTCCTCCCATGCTGGCTCTTCGATTGCGTGGAACGGTGGCGAGGGCGTGGCTGGTCGATCGTAGCTGGCGGGTGGAAGTGTAGAAGGTCAGGCGGTTGTTGAGGTACCTGGGGCCCATGTCGTGGAGGGCCTTGTGTGCGTGGGTGAGGTGTCGGAACATGATTCTCTTGCTGACGGGGAGCCAGTGCAGGTCTCTTAGGTGTCCGGAGATGTGGCTGTGTCGGGGGATGTCCAGGATGAGTCGTGCGGAGGCGTTCTGGATGCGTTGGAGTCTTTTCTGCAGTTTGGTCTGTGGTTCCGGTGTAGAGGGTGTTTCCGTAGTCCAGTCGGCTGGTGACGAGTGCCTGGGTGACCGTCTTCCTGGTTTCGGTGGGGATCCATCAGAAGATCTTTCGGAGCATGCGTAAGATGTTGAAACATGATGATGAGATGGCGTTGACTTGTCTGGTCATCGAGAGGGAGGAGTCCAGGATGAAGCCCAGGTTGCGTGCGTGGTCCGTTGGTTTGGGTGCGCTGCCCAGGGCAGGGGGCCACCAGGAGTCGTCCAAGGCAGAGGGTGATGATCCAAGGATGAGGACTTCCGTCTTGTCTGAGTTCAGTTTCAGGCGGCTGTTCATCATCCACTCGGCTACGTCTTTCATCCCTTCGTGTAGGTTGGTTCTGGCGGTGGCTGGGTCATTGGTGAGGGAGAGGATCAGCTGGGTGTTGTTGGCGTAGGAGATGATGTTGAGGTTGTGTTGGCGTGCGATGGCTGCGAGGGGGCTCATGTAGATGTTGAAGAGGGTGGGGCTGAGTGATGATCCTTGTGGTACGCCGCAGATGACTTCGGTGGCCTCGGATCTGAACGGGGGGAGGCGGACTCTCTGCGTTCTTCCGGCGAGGACGAGATGATCCACTCCAGTGCCTTCTCTTGGATTCCGATGTTGTTGAGGCGTTGTACTAGGGTGCGGTGGCAGACAGTATCGAATGCTGCGGAGAGGTCCAGGAGGATGAGGGCCGCTGTTTCCCCGTTGTCGAGCAGGGCTCGGATGTCGTCAGTGGCTGCGATGAGGGCGGTCTCGGTGCTATGGTTGGCTCGGAAGCCGGACTGCGAGTGGTCGAGGGATCCGTTTGTCTCGAGGAAGGCAGCAAGCTGTCTGTTGACGGTCTTCTCGATGACTTTGGCAGGAAACGGGAGGAGCGAGATGGGTTGGTAGTTCTTGTGGTCGGTGGGGTCTGCTGATGGTTTCTTCAGGAGGGCGCTGAGTTCGGCATGCTTCCAGCTCTCCGGGAAGGTGGCGGTGTTGAAGGAGAAGTTGATGATGTCCCGGAGTTGGGGTGCAATGACGGAGTCGGCCTTGTTGAAGACGTGGTGGGGGCATGGGTCGGTTGGCGATCCGGAGTGGATGGTGTTCATCGTGTGGATGGTGTCTTCGGTGCTGACCGGGGTCCAGGCGCGGAGGGTGGTGGTGGGGGGCATTGGTTCTGTAGTTGGGAGCGTGGTCTGTGCGCCAAAGCTGTTGTGTATGTCTGCGATCTTGCTGTGGAAGAACGAGGCGAGTGAGTCGCAGAGGTCTTGTGAGGGAGTGATGTCGTTGTTTCCGGCGCTGGGGTTGGAGAGCTCTTTGACAATGCTGAAAAGTTCCTTGCTGTTGTGTGCGTTGTTGTCTAGTCGATCCTTGAATGCTGTCTTCTTGGTGGTGTGGATCAGCTGGTGGTGTTTGCGGGTGGCGTGCTTGAGGGCGGTCATGTTGTCTGTAGTCGGGTTTTTTCGCCAGGCTTCCTCGAGGGTACGGCAGTTCTTCTTGGAGTTCTTGAGGTCGTCATTAAACCAGGAGGTTTTCTTGCTGCTGGGGTGGTTTTTCAGGGGTGCGAGGTCGTCAGCGCAGTTGGTGATCCACTGTCTGAGGTTGTTGGCTGCTTGGTTGGGGTCCGTTGATCTGGCAGGAGGGTTCTGGTTCAGTGATGTGGTGAGCTGGTCGGTGGTGATCTTGTTCCAGCTCCTGCGGGGAACCTGTTGCGGGTGGTGGTGAGTCGTGGTCCTTCTGAAGCTGAAGTGGACGCAGCTGTGGTCTGTCCAGTGGAGTCCGGTGGAGTGGCTGAAGGAGATGTACTTGCTGGAGGAGAAGACTGAGTCAAGCGTGTGTCCGGCGTAGTGGGTGGGGGTGTTCACCAGTTGCTTGAGTCCGAGGTTGGCGAGGTTGTCTAGCAGGATGGTGGTCTTGTTATCGTTGTTGTTCTCCAGGTGGAAGTTGAGGTCCCCTAGGAGGATGTAGTCAGCGGAAGGGAGTGCATGTGGGCTGATGAAGTCTGCGATGTCTTCGCTGAATTGTGTGCGGGGTCCTGGGGGTCTGTAGATGAGGGTGCCTCTGAGTGTGGTCTTGGGATCGATGTGTATCTGGAAGTGAAGATGTTCGACAGCTATGAGGGTGTCGTCGGAGTTGGTCGTGATGCGGACAGTGTTCTTGTGGACGATGGCGATGCCTCCTCCTGTCTGGTTGATGCGGTCCCTCCGGGTGATCTTGTATCCGTCCAGGATGGCGATGGCGATGTCGGGCGCTGAGGAGGCGTTGATCCAAGTTTCTGTGAGGAAGGCGACGTCTGGAGATGTGGTGTCGAGCAGGTTCCATAGTTCCACGGCGTGTCTGTGGACGGAGCGGGTGTTGAGCAGGATGCACTTCAGGTGGTTGCTGCTGGTGCTCGACTTGGCGGGTGCAGTGCAGGTCCGGATGCAGGAGAACTTGCAGGATTGGCAGGTGAAGGGTCCGTGGGTGTGTCCTGGGTTGGCTCGGTGGCAGCTGGGGATCCGGCCGGTGTTGAGTGCGTTGAGGGTGGCGGTGTCGTACGTCCGGCAGGTAGGATGGCATCTGCGGGGGCCAGGGGGTCTGGCGCTGGGCGCGGTCCAGGCGCACAATCGTCGCACCCGCTGCGTGTGAACGCTGTGCGTACGCGCGGACTCTGCCATAAATGGAGAGGGGGGGTGGAGCGAGAGAGGAGCAGCTGGGAGGCGGGAGCTGGGTGGCGAGTGGGGAGGGGAGCGGTGCGGTGATGCTGGAGGGAACGGGGGTGGGGCCGCGGGGGAGCAGCGGCAGGGAGCGGGGAGCGGGGTGGAGCAGCGGGAAAGAAACGGCGGTGGAGGCACAAAAAAGCAATCAGGGGTAAAACAGAGGACGAGAGAAATACAATTACTGGCACAATACAATTACTGGAAAAGTACAATTACTGGCACTATACAATTACTGGAAAAATACAATTACTGGCACAACGAGATCAGGGGCACAACAGTGAGGCAGATACGAACGGGCAACGGCGGCAGCAAACGGAGACCGGGCACACTAAGTATGGGCCACGTGGCGGGTGGAGCAACCGGCTCTGACCAGGTCAGGTCAGGTCACAGCCCCCGCCTCGCGGACACCACCTTATGTATCCAGTGGGAGGGAGGAGCAGCTGGGAGGCGGGAGTGGGGTGGCGAGTGGGGAGGGGAGCGGTGCGGTGATGCTGGAGGGAACGGGGTTGGGGCCGCGGGGGAGCAGCGGCAGGGAGCAGGGAGCGGGATGGAGCAGCGGGAGAGAAACGGCGGTGGAGGCACACAAAAGCAATCAGGGGCACAACAGAGGCCGAGAGAAATACAATTACTGGCACAATACAATTACTGGAAAAGTAGAATTACTGGCACAATACAATTACTGTAAAAATACAATTACTGGCACAACGAGATCAGGAGCACAGCAGTGAGGCCGATACGAACGGGCAGCGGCGGCAGCAAACGGAGACCGGGAACACTAAGGATGGGCCACGCTGCCGGTGGAGCGACCGGCTCTGACCAGGTCAGGTCAGGTCACAGCCCCCCGCCTCGCGGACACCACCTTATGTATCCAGTGGGAGGGAGGAGCAGCTGGGAGGCGGGAGCGGGGTGGTGAGTGGGGCTGTGCGGTGATGCTGGAGGGAACGGAGGTGGGGCCGCGGGGGAGCAGCGGCGGGGAGCGGGGTGGAGCAGCGGGAGAGAAACGGTGGTGGAGGCACACAAAAGCAATACAATTACTGGTACAACGAGATCAGGGGCACAACAGTGAGGCAGATACGAATGGGCAGTGGCTGCAGCAAACGGAGACCGGGCACACTAAGGATGGGCCACGCGGTGGGTGGAGCAACCGGCTCTGACCAGGTGAGGTCAGGTCACAGCCCCCTGCCTCGCGGACACCACCTTATGTATCCAGTGGGAGGGAGGAGCAGCTGGGAGGCGGGAGCGGGGTGGCGAGTGGGGAGGGGAGCTGGAGGGAACGGGTGTGGGGCCGCGGGGGAGCAGCGACAGGGAGCGGGGTGGAGCAGCGGTAGAGAAACGGCGGTGGAGGCACACAAAAGCAATCAGGGGTAAAACAGAGAACGAGAGAAATACAATTACTGGCACAATATAATTACTGGAAAAGTACAATTACTGGCACTATACAATTACTGGAAAAATACAATTACTGGCACAACGAGATCAGGGGCACAACAGTGAGGCAGATACGAACGGGCAGCGGCGGCAGCAAACGGAGACCGGGCACACTAAGTATGGGCCACGCGGCGGGTGGAGCAACCGGCTCTGACCAGGTCAGGTCAGGTCACAGCCCCCCGCCTCGCGGACACCACCTTATGTATCCAGTGGGAGGGAGGAGCAGCTGGGAGGCGGGAGTGGGGTGGCGAGTGGGGAGGGGAGCGGTGCGGTGATGCTGGAGGGAACGGGGTAGGGGCCGCGGGGGAGCAGCGGCAGGGGGCAGGGAGCGGGGTGGAGCAGCAGGAGAGAAACGGCGGTGGAGGCACACAAAAGCAATCAGGGGCACAACAGAGGACGAGAGAAATACAATTACTGGCACAATACAATTACTGGAAAAGTACAATTACTGGCACAACGAGATCAGGAGCACAACAGTGAGGCAGATACGAACGGGCAGCGGCGGCAGCAAACAGAGACCGGGAACACTAAGGATGGGCCACGCTGCGGGTGGAGCGACCGGCTCTGACCAGGTCAGGTCAGGTCACAGCCCCCCGCCTCGCGGACACCACCTTATGTATCCAGTGGGAGGGAGGAGCAGCTGGGAGGCGGGAGCGGGGTGGCGAGTGGGGCGGTGCGGTGATGCTGGAGGGAACAGAGGTGGGGCCGCGGGGGAGCAGCGGCGGGGAGCGGGGTGGAGCAGCGGGAGAGAAACGGCGGTGGAGGCACACAAAAGCAATCAGGGGCACAACAGAGGACGAGAGAAATACAATTACTGGCACAATACAATTACTGGAAAAGTACAATTACTGGCACAATACAGTTACTGGAAAAATACAATTACTGGCACAACGAGATCAGGGGCACAACAGTGAGGCAGATACGAACAGGCAGCGGCGGCAGCAAACGGAGACCGGGCACACTAAGGATGGGCCACGCGGCGGGTGGAGCGACCTGCTCTGACCAGGTCAGGTCAGGTCACAGCCCCCCGCCTCACGGACACCACCTTATGTATCCAGTGGGAGGGAGGAGCAGCTGGAAGGCGGGAGCGGGGTGGCGAGTGGGGAGGGGAGCGGTGTGGTGATGCTTGAGGGAACGGGGGTGGGGCCGTGGGGGGAGCAGCGGCAGGGAGCGGGGTGCGGGGTGGAGCAGTGGGAGAGAAACGGCGGTGGAGGCACATAAAAGCAATCAGGGGCACAACAGAGGGCGAGAGAAATACAATTACTGGCACAATACAATTACTGGAAAAGTACTATTACTGGCACAATACAATTACTGGAGAAATACAATTACTGGCACAACGAGATCAGGGGCACAACAGTGAGGCAGATACGAACGGGCAGTGGCGGCAGCAAATGGAGACCGGGCACACTAAGGATGGGCCACGCGGCGGGTGGAGCGACCGGCTCTGACCAGGTCAGGTCAGGTCACAGCCCCCCGCCTCGCGGACACCACCTTATGTATCCAGTGGGAGGGAGGAGCAGCTGGGAGGCGGGAGCGGGGTGGCGAGTGGGGAGGGGAGCAGTGCGGTGATGCTGGAGGGAACGGGGGTGGGTCAGCGGGGGAGCAGCGGCAGGGAGCGGGGTGGAGCAGCAGGAGAGAAACGGTGGTGGAGGCACACAAAAGCAATCAGGGGCACAACAGAGGACGAGAGAAATACAATTACTGGCACAATACAATTACTGGAAAAGTACAATTACTGGCACAATACAATTACTGGAAAAATACAATTACTGGCACAAGGAGATCAGGGGCACCACAGTGAGGCAGATACGAACGGGCAGCGGCGGAAGCAAACGGAGACCGGGCACACTAAGGATGGGCCACGCGGAGAGTGGAGCGACCGGCTCTGACCAGGTCAGGTCAGGTCACCATAGAGCCATGGGAAACTACCTTAAATCGTCCTCTATGAGCCGCCGGCACAGACGGGCCTCGTGGGAAGAGGGAGACGCTGTGGCGGACAGAAGGGTGCCAAAGAGCACAATATGCATCACAGCGTGTGGGAACATTGTCAGAGAGCACAACATGGAAAGAAAAAAGAAATGATGTCAGAAAGCACCACATGCATCATAGCATGATGAGAGAGCACGACATGCGTCATGACATGAGAAGAGCAGATTGAAGAACATGGATTGAAGCATTAAGAGGAAACTGTGAGATTGGGCCCGAAATGCATCAGGGCATAACGTGGGAAGAGCTGTGCCAGTGAGCAGAACATGCGTCATACACAGCACCTGGAACATTGTCAGAGAGCACGGCATGCATTGGCGCATTAGGCGGGGCAGTGGCAGGGGGCGGAGGATGCAGCATTGCATGAGGGATCAGGGGAGTAGCTTTGAATTGTGCAGCTGCTGCAGTGGCACCAGGACTCAAAGATTTGAGGGACCAACTACTTGACCCCAGATAGTGGCTGATTTTTATTATAATACCAGGTGATATCCATCTTTACATGAGGCTCCATGGCACCATTGCTACGCCACTGGGAGAGCTGAATGCTATCAGAGAACACAGCATTCATGAGGAGTAAACAATGGCAGGGAACTTTCCATACATCAGTGCGTGAGGCAAATGGCGTGGGCCAGCATGCACAACATTCATTACAGCAAGAGGAGGGAGGCTTAGGTGAACTATATTTGTCGCTCCAGTTCTAGTTCAATCACAATCTGCTTATTGTCTTGCTAAAATGTACGCACTGAGTCACTACCCTATGAAATCCGACGATGGTTTAATTTGAGTCAATCAGACATTTAAAATGTGCAAATGGGGAGGGGGCGTGGCTTGGCGCCCGACGTGAATGGCGGTGTCCGGGTGAGGCTCCTCGGATTGTCCGGTGCACGGCATCTTTCCTGACTTGCTCAGCCCTCGCTCAGCCCTCAATCAGCGATGTGAGCACGTCGGAACATCTGCTCCTCCATCCCTGATCCTTGCGGCTTCGCTGGAGTGCGACAGTCTTGATTTCCGAACGATGTAAGTTCTGCTGATACTTGTCGCGATGCGACCGCCATTTTGATTCCTCTTCGGCTGAGCACTGTCGTCATATCAATGCTATACTTCGGATTACTGTGGTGATTTTTCCTACAATCCTCATTCTTTTTTCTTCCTTGGAGGAGGCATGATACATTATACGCTCATTTTTCTGCACTTTCGCTACTTTTTCTGACTGACTTTCACTCGGCGGCCATTTTACCTCTTTTGCAACCTCCAAAAGCTATCAACGCTGGCTTCAGTTCACCCAAAGCTATTTATGGGTAAACCTACCGGCAATAAAACTGCACCGCCTACCAAGCACATTTTCATTAAAAATTCGAAGATTTTCACCAAATTTTCTCGTTCTCACTCTGCCTTATCTTCCACTTCTGAAGACAAGATGGCGGCGTCAGAGACTGTTAATGCCCCCTCTGGGAAATCTCTCACAAAACGCCTCAGGCAAAATCCTCCTTCACCTCCGAAATCATCCTCTCCTGTATCTATGGAGTTATTACTGGAAGAAATTCGGGCTCTGCGCCCCTTTATGGAGGACACTAATGCGAAATTACAAGTGCTCACTGATTCCTGGTCGCAGCTCGACAGCAGGGTCACGGATGTAGAACACTCGCTTTCATCTCTAGCGAATGATTGTGCGAAGATATCTCCTCTACATTCTCAAGTCACTACCCTTCAACGTCAGGTGGAGCAGCTTGAAAATCGTAACAGGCGCAACAACCTTCGTATCTACGGCCTTGAGGAAGGACAAGAGGGGACAGATCCTATTGGTTTCTTCAAATCCTTCATCCCCAAGGTTCTCCGTATGCCAGAGGATACCCGGTTAAATATTCAAAGAGCACACAGATTAGGTCGCCCTCCGTCCTCCACCTCCCCTTCTCAGAAACCTAGAGGGGTGATCCTGTATTTCCTGGAATACACGGACCTTTTGAAAGTTCTTTCAGCGGCAAAATCCTCTCAGCGTATTACCTGGTCTGGATCTACGTTATTCTTTGCTCAGGATTATGCCCAAGTTACTGCTGCCAGGAGGAAGGCCTTCTTGGACTTACGACCTGCTCTTCGGGACATGGGTGCTCGATATGGCCTTTTTCATCCATGCCTCTTTAAAGTTACTTATAATAACAAAACTACAACGTTTGAAGACCCTCTTCGCCTTCGCAGTTTCATCAACGCTCATCATGCTGATCCTATGGAATCCTCCTCCTCCTCGAATGCTGGCTGACCTGTATCTTCCCTATCTTTTGTTGTTTACCCTCATGTTTTAACATAAGTTTTTACCCTCTTGTCGTATCTGTATAACTGTTTCATGTTTTTTCTCCACAGTTCCTCCCTCCCCTTGAAGAGATGCCTCCTGGCCCTCCGTCCTGTTTTTCCCTGGTACTACCGTCACTCCGTCTGGTTCCTCCTTCCCCCTTGTTTCTTTTGAATCCGTCATTTGTAGGTATGTCCCGATTTTATGTTATTATCTGTTTGCTGTGTTCTCTCTTTCTCTTTCCTCCTCCTTACTCTCTCTCCTACTCCTCACTTTTTGCCTCCACTTTTTACTTCCCTCTTTTCTTCACCTTTCTACTCTTTTTTCTTCCTGCATTTATCCGTTCCTCCATTTTCCTTACTTTCATATTTTCCTTTGAGTACAGCTCTACTTTTTGCACTTTGTATTGCATTGTTTGCATTATTGTCTCTGTTCATGCCTTTACTTTATGTCGTTCAGAGTCACATCTTGGAATGTTAAAGGTTTAAATAGCCCAATTAAAAGACAGCGTGTTTTGGCTCATTTGGCTAAATTAAAAACGGATGTCGCCATGTTACAAGAAACACACCTTACTGATACTGAATCCTCTAAATTGAAACGACTCTGGGTTGGTCATACTTTTCTTCTCCCTCTTTGGGGAAAAAGAATGGCGTGGTCATACTTATTCACAAAAAGTTTACCGTTACTGACTCTCATGTTGAAATTGATAGTGATGGTCGTTTTGTTTTATTAAGACTGAAGGTTGATAATGTGCCTATTGTTATTTTTAATGTTTATGCTCCAGTTACTGTTGATCATACCTTTTGGCCCTCTATCTCAGATAAATTAATTTCCCTAACTGATAAATATATTCTTTTTGGTGGTGACTGCAACCAGATTCATGACCCCTTCCTTGACAGACACTCCCCAGTTACTTTTGTCCGATCCAAAATGCATACCCAATTTACCTCCACTGTACGTCGTAATTCCCTCACAGATATTTGGAGGCTCTGTCATCCAGATCTCCAGGAATACAGTTATTTTTCCCCCCCCCACAAAACCCAATCCCGCATAGATTACCTTTTCTTTAGTAAATCCCTTACCCAATGTGTCCTTAATTCTGAAATTGGCTCCATTCTCATATCTGATCATGCCCCTGTCCTTGTGGATTTTGACCTGATTCCCTTCTCACCCTCACCAGGCAGATGGCGTTTCAATAACTCTCTTTTAGCTGACCCCAAGTTCACAGACCAGTTCGGTGCCTTCCTTTCTGACTTTTTCCTCTCTAACTCTACCTCTGACTCCTCCCCTGTCATGATCTGGGACTCCTTTAAGGCAACGGCTAGAGGATTTATTATTAATTTTGTCTCTAAAAAACGGAAAGGTTTCGAACGTCAATCCTCCCTCCTTTTAACAAAAATCAAAAAATTGGAATATTCCTACTATCAAGCCCCTTCCGATTCTTCTCTTAAAGACCTCATTTCTGCGAAAGTTGCTTTTAATAAAGCATCCACAGATGCCGCTTCTTCCTACCTTTTAAAATGTAATGCCCGCTATTATGGCGGTCAAAACAAAATGGGTAAACTTTTGGCCAATTATCTAAAATCACGTAAAGAGAGAACTCGGATTACGTCCATTACTGATTCGGAAGGAACTTCGCACTTTAAGGATGAGGAAATCTTACACAATTTTGTTTCCTTCTATAAACAACTCTATACCCCCGAGCAATCCCCTCTTCCTGATGATCTAACTTCTTATTTCCATTCTCTTACCCCCCCTTCCTCTTCCCATGTTGATTTTTCCTTGCTTGAATCTGACGTCACTCTAACAGAAATCTCTCATGCAGTCTCCATGCTCCGTCGTGGCAAAGCCCCTGGCCCGGATGGGTTTACTATTGAATTTTATAACCATTTTTCTAAACAACTCTTACCCCATTTACTCTCTCTCTTTAATTCCTTTATTTCTGATGGCTTTTCTCAAGGTACCTTTCAGGAGGCTATGATATGCCTTATTCCTAAAGACGGTAAAGACCATACTCTATGCAAGAACTACAGACCCATTTCTCTTGTAAATACAGATTACAAAATCTTTGCCAAACTACTTGCCCTCCGTTTAGATCCCGTTTTACCGGAACTCATTGGTCCGGAGCAATCGGGTTTTGTCAAAGGTCGCTTAGCGTCTGATAACTCGAGAGTTTTCTTCAACGTTCTTACTAAAGCCTCCACTGTCACATATCCTTTGGCTGCCATTGCTCTTGATGCCGAAAAGGCTTTTGATCGTATTGGCTGGGATTTTATGTTTCATGCTCTTTCCTGGATTGGTTTTCCCCCAAAACTAATTTCCCTCATTGCTCTACTGTATTCGGGCCCCAAAGCTTCTATTTTTGCTAATGGGAAAATTTCTGATTATTTTTCCCTTTCCAGAGGAGTTCGCCAAGGTTGTCCCCTTTCTCCCTTATTGTTTATTGTAGCACTCGAGCCCTTTTTAACAAAAATTAGACACGATGCTTCTATTACTGGCTTCAACCTTGGCTCTACCCAAATCAAATTGTCAGTCTACGCTGATGATATCCTTTTTTACTGTTCCAATCCTGAATCTACTATCCCCTCTTTTCTTCGTCAAGTTCAAGCTTTCTCCTTAGTTTCCGGCTATCGCCTTAACCGTGAAAAGTGTGAAATCCTTCCCCTTAATGTCTCTTGTCTACGACATTATTTTGATCAAACCGGTTTCTCCTGGCAACCCTCAAAAATTAAATACCTGGGTCTTTGGTTCTCCCCTTCCATTTCAGACTCTCTAAAATTTATCTTTGATTCTATCACTAAGACACTTTCAGACTCTATCACTAAATGGAACCCACTTTTTCTCTCTTGGTGGGGATGACTCAATTCGATTAAAATGATGCTAGCCCCTATTATTTTATACTCTCTCTCTATGATTCCTGTTCACATTCCTAATTACTATTTTACGCGCTTAGATTCTCTTCTATCTAAATTTCTCTGGCGGAACAAACCCCCTCGAATCGCGCTCTCCTCTCTCAAGAAGGAAAAGCCTCAAGGAGGAGTAAAATTCCCTAGTTTTAAAACTTATCATCAATCCTTTTCCTTGAAACAGACTCTTCGTTGGGTTTCTACTGATCTCCCTACTTATCCGCCGGCTTGGTTATCCTTGGAAAAATCCCTCATTTCTCCTTTTGACTTTCCCGAACTCCTTGCTTTCTCAGCTCATACTTCCTCTCTTCGTTCCCCTATTATTACACACTCGTGTCATGTTCTTACACCTCTTCTCCCCTCTACTTATCCGTCCTCTGCTTCCCTACCTCATCAACCCATCTGGCATAATAAACAGCTCCGTATTAAAAATCGCTCCTTCTGCTGGAAATCCTGGCACTCTAAGGGGATAAAATGGGTTTCGCAGTTGCTTTGTGATGGTACTCCCTTATCTTTCTCAGAGTTACAAACTCGTTATCTTCTTCCCAACTCCTTTCACAAACAGTATACTCTACTCCTCCCGGCACTTCTTTCCTTCCTTCAATCTCTTCCAGCTTCTTCTGACTTCCCTCCACTTTATCCTCTCTTATCTCCTCTCTTAAATTCTTCTCCCTCTGCTTCTCGTATCTACTCATGTCTTCTAACGCCTTTGGAACGTCCTAAATCTCGCACTGAACTGGCCTGGGAACAAGACTTATCTGTCACGTGGTCTGTTTCCTTATGGGATAAGCTGTGGATTAAGATTCATAAAACTTCCCGCGCTGCCAATACAACACAAACCCTTTATTTTATCTATCAAAGGTTACTGTTTTCCCCTTCTAAATTAGCGTCCTTTTCTCCTGATCTCTCCCTGGCATGTTGGTCCTGTTCCTCCTCCTCAGCAGACTTATCCCATATGTTGTTCCATTGTCCTAACGTTACCTCCTTCTGGCATAGAATTTGGCCACGCATCTCCGCTATTTTTCATTTCCAGACCCCCTTCTCCCCATCCGTTGCTTTCCTTGGATCTCTATCCCCGGATTTACCTCAATCCCCCTCCCATTACAAGTTGCTTGACCTCTTCCTTGCTGTAGCTTTTCACTTAATTACTTCCAATTGGAAAGACTCCTCCAACCTTAATTATTCTGCCTGTGGAACGCTGTTTGCTTTAATCATCGCTTAGATACCAACTACGTATCCCCAATCTCCCTTGCTATCAAACGTGACCTTCTGTGGATTCCACTCACTGCTTATCTTTCCTCCTCTTCTCCCACTTACCCTCCTCCAGTCATTGCTGCCCCTCTTTCCATACCTGATGCAGTTCGCAAACCACCTTGAACATTATATCGTTGTCTTTTTACATTCTCCTAGACTGATTTTTTAGTATCTCAACTGATATTTACATGACTGTTTCATTGTTACTATTTTTGCATTCAATGTAACCTGTGCTTCTGATATTATAATCGAGTTGTTTTCCGTATTTCCTCTCATCCCCCCCCTTTTTATTTTTTTTCCCTCTCTCCTTCCTTTTTTCACGAATGAGAGTATATTGTTTATTGATTCCGATTTTCACTTCCTTTTTGCATTCAGTATTCCTGCATTCCTATATTGTATTTTCTCGTACGACATTTCATCTTGTATTTTCTGTTGGTCTCAATAAACTTGAACTTAAAAAAAAAATAAAAAAATGTGCAAATGGGCACAGGGTACGGCCTGCTCTTGTGCGGGGCAGATGAGACCCATTGTGTTGTCCACGTCGACTTTATTGGCTGTTATTGAGTAATCAATGTAGCTATCTAAGGGCCCTTTGTTTTGTGCCCACAGCTCCTGGAAGCAGCAAATGTGTGCTGCTTAATAAAATCACTAGTCCTGGTGTTCAGACCAGCAATATTCTAGGAGTGAATCGACAGCTGATTTAGAGCTGATTCTAGCTTTTTCTCCCACTTGTTCAATCGTATATATATTTTTCCGACCACGGCTCGGGTCTATTAGATAGCTAAAAATGGGGAAGCCTTTTTGTAATTGTACTTCTCACTCTGCTATCCAAGACTAAACCAGGCCTAGGGTGTCTTAGCTGGATGGTCATTAAAGAAACTCCCATAGTTCTTGCAGATCGTACTTCTACCATTCTCATTGGTTCCCCTTTTTTATAAATGATTTTCGAGCTTGTTCTTCAAGGTTCCCAGCACTTTATACAACCCTTCCGGGCGGTGCACTATAGTTTTGGCCTCTTCTTTAATCTTTTAAGGGGAGATCGTGCCAAGAGTTTTGTTGCTTGAAAAAATTCCTGCAAGGAAAGTTGCTTGTAGTTACTGCTACTCCCATGATGTGTACAATAGTGTGTGCTGTCCCAGACAGGATTACAGATGCTACTAGACCTAAATTGTACTTCAATTCTTTGAGGTTTTCTTATATTTCTAGTATCTGTTAATAGGGTCCCACGAGGGGTGTAACGCAGGCCCGTGCAGCCCTTAAAATGTAGCAGCACCCCAAACCAATTGATCCCGACTCAGTGAGATATGGGAGACTCAGGGGCCAGTAATCATATTCTGCTGGGGGCCGATGGGGTGGAGGGGGGGGCGTAATTTTGTATTAGTCCACTTAGGCAAACGCCACACATTTAGGGCATTAGTCTCAAAATCTTTCTTGCTGGCCCTAGAACTCCACAGAACAAAATTGCCTCTGAATTTCCTATAAGTGTTGTCCTTATTAATATTTCCTGTCTTTTCTAGTTCAGCTTCATGTGGGGTTAGAAAGGAACCCAGGGCATTTAATATATATCCAATAAATCTGAGAACTTCTGTTGGGGATTGACAACTCTTTGGACCGTTGCTTCCTCTGCTTGTTTTGTCATTCTCACATTAACAGAGTGGTCCCCACGGTAATCAATACATCTTAATTTTATTTTCTTGTTCATTGTAAAACCATTTGCCTGTTTGTGTCTTTTATTGCCACATTGCAGAAATAGTTTACATACTTATAAAAACATTTCCAGAATTGTATTTATTTTATTTAATCAAGACAGCATTTGTGCAAAGTTTAATAGTCAAAAGTGTAAACACGAGTAATTAAATGAACGCTTTTAGTGTAACATATGTCAGAGAATTGTGGTAAGGAACACTGGCTGGGACAGAAACAATCCTAGGGGAAACAAAACCACAGGTTGGTTCAGCAACATCTTCGGAAATAAAAGCAACACAATTAAGGGAATGTTGAAGCAAGCTGGAATTAGGTGGGTAACATTTACAGGGAAAAATAGGATATGCAGGTTAGGTTGTACAAAGGCTTGTCTAAACACTCGCTGTATCTCTTAAATCCAACATGTTTACTTTTGCTTGAAGCAGAGAGGTGAGTCAGCGTGAAGATATCCAGGGATTCTGCATTGTCTCTTGCCCAATCCCCCTTCCCTAAGTCTCCTGCTAACCATCATATTCCTATTATGAATGTTGGCTGTGGATATACCGAAGTGCAGAGCAGATTATCACTCTGTTTGATCCAAAATTCAGCTTAATGAATTTTGACAATGGTCACCGTCACATCTTAACTGACACCCTGTCTTTCAAACTGTAAAGAATCTGAAAAGTAAATATGATTATGGCCTAAGATGTTAGACAGTCTTATATTCAAGTGCAGTGTCCATTTGTCATTGTTCACCGCTAAATAATTGACCGAAGCTTTGCAAAATATCTAATGATTCCAAGGGAATAAGTGTAAATGCAAATTCTTATGAGAGTACACTAAAACTTAAGAGCTTTTCTTTTGGATGTGGTACATGTGACAAGGTCATTAGACTGAAAAGGACAGCACAGTTGGAGAAAGAGCGGGGGGGCATTGTATAGGTCACTCAATTGAGGAGAAGGATGAGTGAGTGATCAGGTGCATCATCTGCTCGCAGCTCCCACTGTCTGCCTTCAGTTCTAGGCCTGGTGCTTCTGATTTTAGGATTAATTGTCCTGGTATTGTTTTAGAACTAGTAGGATCAGACCCAGAGGCACTGGGCTACTCAAAATAGCTCGTAGCAGTATTCACCGGGATGCTGCTCTAGGCCCCTTCTACGAGGGCCTCAGTGGAGGAGGCAGCTCTGTTGAGTGAGGCCAAGGATATCCGTCAATGGGATCGCTCAGTCAACAATCTCACCCCAAATGCCTGCAGAGGTGAGAAAATGAAGAAAAAGCAGTTTAAAAAGTTGGCTATTGTGCTCCTTATGGTCAAACCGAGAGTATTGTCATCTGACAAGCTTCTGTATTAGTTGGTTACTGTGCAGGGTTAGGTGTGACAGGCTATTGGCGCTCAAACAGGTAGCTAAGAAGGGTGACTGAGAAGAGAATGTCGTTTAGGAGTATGATGCTGCCAGGAAAGGGGAAACACCCAGAACCCCTAAGAAGATCAGGAACAAGGCCCTGATCTATACAATAAGATACAAAACCTGGGCACACATATGAATATCAACAGTACAAAGGTAATGAGTAAGTGTAGTCGACACCGGATTTATATTTTGCACATTTTATACGTGTAGATGATAATGACAAACGCCAGCCGACACGTGTTTCGTCAAAGGACAGTGCCTATGACTCTTCAGGGCTCTAAAGCGTCATTATGGTATCGTTGGTCCGGTGATAATTCCAACCCGGAGGCGGGTAAAATATGAGGAAATCAAAAAATATATGCAGTGGTCAAAACGGGCGAGTGCGTCCGGTACCACGGAGGAATCTGTGAAAGCAGAGCTCCTCCTGTCAGCGTCTCGTCGGTAAGGATAAAAACCGGAGCTGCAGCAGTGGCCATTCTTACTCCTACATTGCTGCCAAGACCTGGAATAGCCTGACCCTCCACCTGCGTACAGCACCCTTCCTGGTTGACTTCAGAAAGAGACTCAAGGCCAGGTTGTTCAACCGAGACACAGCTTCCTCAGTACACTGATAACAATAGGGGTGACAGTGTCGCGCTATAGAAATACTTAAAATTGACCTCTACAGGAATAGCTTTTAGGTTCCTGACATCAATGAAGGAGAAGAAGGCAAAGATGCTTGATAATACATTTTATTAGGTTTTTCACATGGTGTTCCAGGGCTATCGGACTGGAACATGGGTTCTCAAATGTAAAGAGGTCATTTTTACACCTTTAAAATGCCGGACTTGCAGCACAATGACAAGCTTTATGTTATTCTGATTGTATTGGAACCAACTCTAGTGAATAAGATGACAGGTCTCATTCACTCATGAACATCTCAAATTAGCAGTGTTCCCCGAAAAATTGAACTCTGTTTTTTACTTCAGAAATTAAGATGCACGAACACCTGAATTCTCATCATAGAGGAGGTGGTCTCAGAGATTGTCTAATTGCCTTTGAAATTAGGCATTCGTTTAGAAATGTGGAATAGTAAAGGGTTAAATTCTAAGAACAATTTGGTTTTTGCAGAGCTTCACAAGATAACTGAAGAAACGAGGGCCCGATTTATAAAGGTACTTAAGTGTAGCAAATTTATGATTGTGGAGTCTATGCATTCAGAGAGGATTCTCTGCACTCCGATGGTATGACCACATTCAGAGCAGAATCTCTGCACTACAGTTCTCAATGCAGAGATTCTGCTGTGAGTGCGGAGATTTTCCCTAAAAGATTTCCAAGAGAGTGTGACCTGAAGGTGCCACCCTAATACATGGCAATGCTTGCATGAGACGGCTGATAAAAGGGGACAATGGGCCTTCCCGGAGGTAAGTAAACATAGGAAGGAGTAGGCAATCTGTTTCTCTATGGTCCTAAGCATAACATTCTAAAGGTTTTTGTGGAATTTTTGCTTGAGGTATCTCATCGGCCAGGATCTTACATGTGGTGATCTGGGTGCTCCTTTTTTTCCATTATTGGACAGTCAATCAAGTAAGGTTCTCACAGAATGAACAAAATTAGATCAGCTGTTTTTCATAATATGGAAACATCAGGTTTGGTGGGCTAAATTTATTCTGTAAGTACAATTTGGAATGGGCACTGTTGAACAAAATAAATGTAGAAATGATCTGTCTTCAATAATCACATATTTCAAACTAGTTCCAAAAGCAATGCAACAACTGAACTACACTGTGATAGCTATTTTGATCTGTAAGAAATTGGGTTACTGATTGAGGGAAGTGAAACCCTTCTCAAGCAGCATCCACAACCCTTGTCCGGGTGTAGTCACAAGCAAACTCCAAATTAACCTTTGCTCAGTCGTCGAGTAGCTTGGCACAGAGAAGTCAGGGTCAAGTTAGAGGGAATGTGTAAAGTATTTGTCTTACACTTCAAGCAGTGATAAACTGGAAAAACTACATAAAATGGATCCCATCCCATCTTAGAAAAACATAGTATATTTTAATAGATAAAACAAGATCAAAATGACAAACATCCAATCAGTAGATATGGAGATATGCAATTTTAAAGTTTTAAGTGAAAATAACACAAAAACAAAACTAAAGCACCATTTACAGCTATCTGGTCATGCGAGATGAGGAGAAAGTCACAATTTCAAGTAAACCATGCTGGAACATGGGTCAGATACATGGGTCAAGTTAGTCCAGCTAAAAAGTTACCTTCTCAGTCCAGCGCACAGAGTCCTATTCATGGGGGCGGGGTCCAGAGGAGCAGGGAAGCATCACAGACATTTGTTGGTGTGTTGATATAGTGCAAAGAGAAGGTCTGACATCACAGATAGTCATCGCTGTAGCTCAGAGATCCTGTTGGCATTGTTAACAGGAGAACCAGAGCTTCACAGTAGCACTCCCCTGGAGCAGTCAATCCTGTATTTCAAAGAGTCGGAATGCTGCCAGGGGCCACATCAAGGGTCAGCGGTTTGCTCCAGCTGCATCTGGGTGCTGGTTCACGTGTTATTAAGCCTGTTAAGTCCCTGTGGCTCTGAACAGGAGGACATCGGACTATCCCTTGGAGGCACTCTGGGAGTCCTGGGTGCAGGTGCAGTTCAATTGCCACTGACTCGTGCAGGAGGGCAGTAATCCAACATGCCAGCAGCCCAGCAAGGCAGGAGTCCAACAGAGTTGCATTCTATCAGAGTGGCTGTCCTATCAGCAGCACAACATTTCTCCTTCCTGGCAGATCCTTCACAGATCCATAATGGTACTGAAGAGTTTGTGTTTCAGGTCCAATATTTATACTAGGCGCCTCCTGTTAAACCTGTCAGATTTTTGGATGGACTCCCCTTATTATTATTTTTTTTTGTCCCTTTCTGCCTCCCATTATTTTTTTCACCAACTCTTTTTGTGTGGCCTTAGGTCTCCGGGTACCCCACCCCTGCTAACCAGTGCTGAGGTACAGGTGCGCCTTCTTAAAATGGTGGGTAGAGTAAGTTTCTAAGATGGACACCTGCTAGAAATCACCTCAGAGCTCTGGCCCATAGGATAACATTAGTAGGTTCCAGAACCTTCCAGCTAACTCTAGTGACCTGGGCCTAGGCTATATAAGGGAGGACACTGGACAGCCATTTTAAGTCACTGCTGGGTTGGCTGAAGTTTGGGAAACTGTGTCAGGGAGATTGTAGCTCAGGCTAATCTCACTGCTCTTAGGGGTTGCAAGTTAGTTGTGGGTGCTGCCCCCCATCTGCCTATGAGAGATGAACCACGACCTACTTGTCCAGTGTGGCCACTCATCAGGAGAACTCACCTGTTACAACTGTTGGTGAGAGGGACTTTGTCCTGATTTTAAACCTTTGAGGGTGACATTGGGGCCTATTTTTTGAGCAACATAGAACAAGGGACCCTTCGCCCTGACCCCTGAAGAGACGTGAGGCATAGACTTTTGCCCTTGTTGCGTTTTGCCCGGGTAAGGGGTAGTGATCGTGCCTGAGCCGTGTGTTGTCCGAGATTACCAGTAAGCATGAGCGCAAAATCCGCTCCGATCGCGGATTTTGCGGATTTTCGGCAAATCCGCGATCCGCGAACTCTCGCGGATTTGCCGAAAATCCGCAATCCGCGATCGGAGCGGATTTTGCGGTCAAAAGTTCAAGCGCGCCTAATTAACGATGGCGCCGGCAAGCTGCCAGCGCCCATCCTGCAATAGTTACTTAATTAGCTTCAACAGGAAGCTCTAACAGATAAGATACAGCAGGGGCTCGAGCGCCTGCTTTATTTTAGCAGTTGGAGCTTCCTGTTGAAGCTAATTAAGTAACTTTTGCAGGATGGCGCTGGCAGCTTGCCGGCGCCATCGTAAATTATTTCAACAGTGGTGTCTTCTTGAATAAATATGAAGGGCAGGGTTCATCCTGGCACAAAAAAATAAACCTCAACAGGAAACACTTGCAAATATCAATAAAGCATGTGCCCTAGTTGAAGCTTAAATTCAGTGACTCATTCATCAGCCCAAAAATTAATCTGCTGCTCTGATCGGTCTCTGACCTTTTATACACACAAGAGGCATGCTCGCATGGACGCCCCGTCCGTTTGGCCCCGCCCACACACTCGAGGTGTGCACCGTCTTCCCGCCATTTACCCACTATGATGGACATTTCACTCAAGGGACCCCTGCGCACTTCGGCGCGATTGCATAGTGACACACACTTGGTCGCTGGAACTAGTTGAAGCGCAAATGCAGTGACTCATTCAGCATACGAGCGCAACCCCCGTGCTGTTCCTGTGACCAGGGGCTTCTGTCTCTTAATCTGCTGCTCTGATCGGTCTCTGACCTTTTAGACACACAAGAGGCATGTGCGCTCGCGTGGAAGCCCCGTCCGTTTGGCCCCGCCCACACGCTCGAGGAAGCCCCGCCCCCAAATCCGCAAATCCGCTGAATCCGCGGATTTTGCGGATCCACGATCCGTGAATCCGCGAATCGTGGATCCGCAAAATCCGCCCATGCTTAATTACCAGCGCTTTGGCACCCCCCTCCCTCTTCCCCTGCCTTTTCACCCTCTGCAAGTACTAATGCACTGGGACTGATAGGTGTTAATGTGCTGTTGGCCTAAGTACGGAGGGGAGCCAAGCAGATCCAGCATCAGGCGTGAGAGGGAGACACGATGGGCAGGGTCGCTAGGCAACCGGACTCCAGCGCAGCGCGTCGCATCATCTCATTCAAGGAAGTCGGGACTCCTCTCCGAAGGCCCCCGCGACCACCAAGAGCCGGGTTGGCTTGCCGACTGCTGCTCCGGTGAAGGGGAGCGGCGCATGGAGGCTCGTCTATTTTAAGGCTTCAAGAAACCACCCGTCATGGCTTTGCTGCGGCTCCCGTCACGCCTCAGGTGAAGTGATAGAAGACCTGAGCGGGAAGTCGGGGGCAGCGCGGCCTCTCCAGACTGCCTCAGAAAGAGCATAACACGCGTGCCGATTGGGCGCACAGGTATCTGGGCCAGCACAGCGGAGGGAAGGGGGTGTTTAGAGAAAGTGGGACCGGCAAAGTAGGGGTAAATGGTGGTGATTGTGGGCTGTGCCATGGACAGAATCTCTAAATACTGAGAAAACCCCTTGTTTTAAAACATCGTGGCTGGCTCTTATCATGGTAGAAGGTCCCAGAGCTCATTCTTTCTTCCGTGAGTAAAGCTTTCTGGATTACACCCGGCGCTGGAGTGTGGAAGTAACAGATCACGATGGAGGAGAGTGTCATTATCCTTATCCTCAGATATTTTTCTTTTTCCTTTCAGCTTAACTCAAATTGTGATTCGGCAACATGCTAAAACATAATTCTATTTATTAAGATGTTCATCCAAGGGGAAATTTACACTCACAAAAGTAGAAGTTGATGTGCTGATCCAAATGGTTGAACCTATAGAATTTTTTTATTGAACAATGTGTGTCACTATCCCGTGGCTGAAGTTCCCTTTGAGTGGGGATGGGTCACGGGCCTTCTACGAGTTGCGGTGAGCCCTGCCGTGCCAGTCGACTCCCTGTTGGGAATCGACCTGGAGCACAATGCTTAGAAAGAGGTAGAGTTTCAGACACATACAGAAATGCTGGGATCACCTGATTGGACCTGTGCAAGCACGCGGTCCGTGACTACCCGAAGGGGAAGTTCACAAGGGTTGGTGTGATGGATGGGGCAACTGAGGTGGTGGAGTCCACAGAGGGGGATGTTGTCTACTTGGAGGACTTCCCCATCCCTGCGGAGTGGCAAGTGGAGGGAGGACCTACCAGGGAGGAGTTTTGTTGGGGGCAGAAGGAGTGCCCTACCCTTGAGGGTCTGAGGCGACAGGCCGAAGCCCAGGCAGCAGGTAATACTTCAGGGAACTTTCACATCTATTGGAAGGATGGCCTTCTCTATATTGAACCCAAGGCTCCAGTGCACGGTTTGTCTCGGGCCTTAGTAGTTCCCCAGCGTTACCGAGCCTTTTCCTTTTGGAGTTGGCTCACGAAATTCCTTTGGCAGGACATCTGGGCCAAGACAAGACCTTTGCCCGGCTTGTTCCACATTTCTATTGGCCTCAGATGAGGGTTGCGTCCGACACTTTTTGTAGGACGTGTGTGTCCTGTCAAGCCAGTGGGAAAGCAGGAGTTAAGCTGAGGGCTCCCCTGGAACCACTACCCGTCGTTAGCACCCCCTTTGAAAAGGTTGGCATCGACATTGTTGGGTCATTGGATCCAGCCACTTCAGCCGGTCACAGGTTCATCCAGGTTCTGGTGGATCATGCCACCCGGTACCCAGAGGCTATTCCTCTGAGGACCATTACTGCACCTGCGGTGGCCCGGGCCCTGATGGGGATTTTTACCCGAGTGGGTTTCCCCAAGACGTTGTGTCCGACAGGGGGGCTAACTTCATGTCGGCATACATGCAGGCTATGTGGAAGGAATGTGGAGTTACTTACAGGTTCTCCACCCCTTACCACCCCCAGACCAATGGTCTGGTGGAAAGGTTTAACAAAACCCTGAAGGGCATGATCAGAAGTCTGCCTGAGAGTGCGGAGGAAATGGGACATCCTCCTACCCTGTTTGTTGTTCTCATAAAGGGAAGTGCCACAGAAGGGGGTGGGCTTCAGCCCCTTTGAGCTTCTGTATGGGCACCCTGTTGGAGGACCTCTCATCCTGGTGAAAGATGAATGGGAAAAGACTCCCAGGAGGCTTCCCCAGGATGTGGTGAGTTACATGCTGGCCTTCCGTAGCCAAATGGCTAAGTTGTGGAAGCAAGCTTCTGACAACCTTGAAGCCAGCCAGGCAGTCATGAAAGAGTGGTATGACCACAATGCTCACCCCGTGGAGTTGGAGCCTGGACAGAAGGTGTGGGTCATGGAGCCTGGAGAGCTTAGTGCCCTCCAGGATCGCTAGACAGGCCCCTTTGAAGTGGTTGAAAAGAAGGGCAAGGTCACCTATGTGGTGGACCTTAAGACCCCCAGTCAGCCCCATCGGGTGCTCCATGTCAACTGCCTCAAGCCCCACCATGAGAGGTCCGAGGTCACCTTGATGATGGTGACCGATGGGGCAGATGAAGAGGAAAGCGAGCCTCTCCCTGACCTATTTGCGTCCCAGGAGAAGGATGTTTCAGTGGAAGGAGTGGTCCTTTCATCATCCCTGACTCCCAAACAGCAGAGGGACTGCCGCCAAATCCTGGAGCAGTACTCCTCGCTGTTCTCCCTTATCCTGGGGAGGAACCACCTTTGTACCCACCATGTGGACACAGCGGACAGCCCACCTGTGAAGTCCAAGTCCTACCGGCTGTCAGATAAGGTGAAGGCCAGCATCCACAGTGAGGTCACCAAGATGCTGGAGCTGGGAGTGATTGAACCTTCCGAAAGCCCCAGGTCCAGTCCGGTGGTACTGGTACCAAAAGCTGCCCCACCGGGCACCACACGGGAACTCAGGTTCTGTGTGGATTACAGGGGACTGAACTCAGTGACTAAGACTGACGCTCATTCCATCCCAAGGGCGGATGAGCTCATTGACCAGCTGGGAGCTGTCCAATACCTGAGTACCTTTGACCTCACATCAGGGTACTGGCAGATCTCCCTGACAGATGGAGCAAAGGAGAGGTCTCTCCACCCCTGAGGGGCACTACCAGTTCCGAGGGATGCTCTTTGGGCTCAAGAACGCCCCTGCTACCTTGCAGCGGCTGGTTAACCAGGTCCTCTCTGGTATGGAGGCCTTTTCTGCTGCCTACCTTGATGACATCGCTATCTTCAGCAGCAGCTGGGAGGACTATCTGTGTCACCTTCGGGAAGTACTTCAGGCTCTGCAGCAGGCGGGTCTGACGATCAAGGCCAGCAAGTGCCAAATAGGGGAGGGGTCGGTGGTGTACCTCGGTCACTTGGTGGGTCGGGGTATGGTGCAGCCCCTCCAGGCCAAGATTGAAACCATCCTGGCCAGGGAACCCCCCAAGACACAGACTGAGGTCCGAGCTTTTCTGGGCCTCACCGGCTACTACCTCCGCTTTGTCAAGGGATATGCTACCATTGTGGCTCCCTTGACTGAGCTTACATCCAAGAAACACCCTTGACAGGTAATCTGGACCGATGCGTGCCAACGAGCCTTTGACACCTTAATGCAAGCTATGTGCACGGCTCCTGTGGTCAGGGCCCCAGACTTTTCATCGTCCCAACAGACGCGTCTGAGCATGGCATTGGGGCAGTCTTATCGCAGCTCAATGAAGAGGGTCTAGACCAACCTGTGGTTTTTCTTTCCAGGAGACTACTTCCCCGGGAACAGAGGTGGAGTGCGATAGAGTGGGAAGCCTTTGTGGTGGTTTGTGCCCTGAAGAAGTTGCGGCCATACCTGTTTGGTTCGCACTTCCTTGTTCAGACCGACCACCGGCCCCTCCGGTGGCTTATGCAAATGAGGGGTGAGAATCCCAAGTTGCTAATGGGGGCCATCTCCCTACAGGGAATGGACTTTAGGGTGGAACACCGGACTGGAGCGGACCATGCCAATGCTGACAGTCTCTCGAGGCTTTTACGCCTTAGTGACGAGAACTCCCGAAGGATTGGGTAGCTCTCCCCACTTTCAGCTGGGGGGACGCGTGTTAGACCTTTCAGCTTTTTGGAGGGACTCCCGTTATTATTATTTTTTTGTCCCTTTCTGCCTCCCATTATTTTTTCCACCAACCCTTTTTATGTGGCCTTAGGTCTCCGGGTACCCCACCCCTGCTAACCAGTGCTGAGGTACAGGTGCGCCTTCTTAAAATGGTGGGTAGAGTAAGTTTCTAAGATGGACGCCTGCTAGAAATCACATCAGAGCTCTGGCCCATAGGATAACATTAGGAGGTTCCAGAACCTTCCAGCTAACTCTAGTGACCTGGGCCTAGGCTACATAAGGGAGGACACTGGGCGGCCATTTTAAGTCAGTGCTGGGTTGGCTGGAGTGTGGGAAACTGTGTCAGGGGGGTTGTAGCTCAGGCTAATCTGACTGCTCTTAGGGGTTGCAAGTTAGTTGTGGGTGCTGCCCCCTTCTTGTTGACCTGGCCCTGCCTATGAGAGATGAACCACGAGCAACTTGTCCAGTGTGGCCACTCATCAGGAGAACTCACCTGTTACAACTGTTGGTGAGAGGGACTTTGTCCTGATTTTAGAACCTTAGAGGATGACATTGGGGCCTATTTTTCGAGCAACATAGAACAAGGGACCCTTCGCCCTGACCCTGAAGAGACGTGGGGCTTAGACTTTTGCGCTTGTTGCGTTTTGCTCAGATAAGGGGTAGTGATCGGGCCTGCGCTGTTTGTTGTCCAAGATTACCAGCCCCCCCTTCCTCTTCCCCCGCCTTTTCACCCTCTGCGGCACTGTGACTGATCGGTGTTAATGTGCTGTTGGCCTAAGTACTGAGGGGAGCCAAGCAGATCCAGCGTCAGACGTGAGAGGGAGAGACGCTGGGCAGGCAACCGGACTCCCGCCCAGCTCATCGCATCATCTCGTTCAAGGAAGTCGGGACTCCTCTCCGAAGGCCCCCGCGACCGCCAGAGAGCCGGGTTGGCTTGCCGACTGCTGCTCCGGTGAAGGGGAGCGGCGCATGGAGGCTAGTCTATTTTAAGGCTTCAAGAAACCACCCGTCACGGCTTTGCTGCAGCTCCCGTCTGCAGACTGCTTCAGAAAGAACATAACATGGGCGGCGATCGGGCGCACAGGTATCTGGGCCAGCACAGCGGAGGGAAGGGGGGGTTTAGAGGAAGTGAGACTGGCAAAGTAGGGGTAAATGGTGGTGATTGTGGGCTGTGCCACGGACAGAATGTAAGTACTGAGAAAACCCCTTGTTTTAAAACGTCGTGGCTGGCTCTTGTCACAGGAGAAGGTCCCAGAGCTCATTCTTTCTTCTGTGAGTAAAGCTTTCTGGAATACACCCGGCACTGGAGTGTGGAAGTAACAGCGCATGATAGAGGAGAGTGTCATTATCCTTATCCTAAGATATTTTTCTTTTTCCTTTCAGCTTAACTCAAATTGATTCGGCAACATGCTAAAACATAATTCTATTTATTAAGATGTTCGTCCAAGGGGAAATTTACACTCAAAAAAGTAGAAGTTGATGTGCTGATCCAAATGGTTGAACCTGTAAAATGTTTTTATTGAACAATGTGTGTTAGTCTATCTGTCAAACTGCCTCAATGAACATGTGTGAAAATCTGATGCTAGACAAGTATGTAAAAAGGTGATACTGGTAACTAATGTGAACAAATCCTTAAAGTGGAAGGTCTAAGTCTTGGTTTATTACACGTTGGAATCTTCTTGCCTTTATTTTCACTACAAAGAGATAAAGCCTCTCTATTTTCTACTTAACCAAGATGGTGTGGTGTCATTTTTGGTGGGTTTGCACTGGGATGTTATAGTGAGTGTTGCGCAAGTACGACATAATTGCCTCTTGGATTTGGCTTTTCCACTCTGTGCCTTGCTACCCTAAGTGGGCCGGCAGTCCCGGTTCCAACACCCCCTTTGAAGTGAGACCTGCTTCTAGAGGTTTCCTTTTGAAGAACACAGTTTTCCTGCCTCCCCTGCACTGGCTCCAGATTGACTACAGGGGATATTCAGAACATTTGTGGAGGCAGGACACAGCCTATTCAAGTGTAAGCAGGGCTGTGCCCAGCTCTGCCCTCCCCTCCTGCCAGTGATGGCCCATCCATGCACACCTATGCTCTCCATTTTGTGCACCTGTCTAGGAGGAATACACAAAGCCCAACTGTCAGCAACACCGTCGTTGACCCCGAGACAAGTTGAAGGCACTGTATTAGGGGCTGGAAAGAGACCGGAACGGCCGAGGTATCCAAGATGGCGCCCGGCTGGGCGCCCTCCGAGGTGAGAGTGAGCAGTCTAGAATCACGACACAGGGAGGACATGACGTCGTGGGAAGGGAAGAAAGGCGACGGTTGGCCCAGCTGCGAGGAGGCGAGTGATTGCGGTGTGGAGCGAGAGGAGCAGCGGGAAAGGACGAGTTCTCAAGAATTGGAAGACTCGACTACGGCGGTAGTCCGAGGACCATAGGAGACCAGCGGGAGAGCAGACGACGTCAGAGCGGCGCCGAAGAGTTCCCCACCAAACACCGCGCTAGTATCCGGTAGTCCCCCGACTAGACAGGACACCGAGATACCCAATGCTACGGTCCAGGGGGGCCGTAGCTCCAGGCAAGTGTTTTGGAAGGAAGGGTGGAGGAGGAGGTTGACAGGAAAGGGCTTCTTGGCACTGTGGCACAAGTAGAACACTTACAAGTGAATGACTGTTAATCCCTGCACAGAACCCTTCACTTTCCCTGCCCTGCAACCTTTCTCTTTTATTCCTCACTAATTTCGGTGACCTAAGACTGATGGTGACAGGGAGCACACTATAGAATTATACGTATACAGGATAGACAGTGATGGTAGTGTCCTTTTCTGTTTTCCTTTTGGGGAGCGCCAGCCGTGGTTGCAGTACTGGGGGAATAAAGCTTGAAGAAGAAGGCCTTCCACTAAATTACTGTATTTCAGGACTGCGTAGTTCCTGCCTTGTGGTGTGGTGCACTTAAACTGTCGGATGGTTGTTATTTAATAAAAATCCTACATTGCGGTTTTCTCAAGGGCCACGTGCTTTCTCCTAATTGAAAGACTTTTAGACCAGGGTCCACCCTAAGGGGTCCATTACGATGTCGGGCGGATTTCCTCTGCCAGGCTGGCGGTGGCCACCGCCAGCCTGGCGGAGGAAATCCGCCCGACAACTATTGCCCAATTCCCCCGTGCCATATTAGGATGGCGGAGGGGACCGTGGCGGTGTGAACACCGCCCGCCTGTTTTCCGCCCCGGTTGCTTTGCGGCCAGGGCGGAAAATGATTAATATGGAGGCGGTGTCTGTTAGACACCGCCCGCCATATTACAATGGGCTTTTGCTGATGCTTTTCCGTGGCGGCAATGCCGCCACGGAAAGGCATGCAGAGACTCCCTGCGGGGGCCCCTTGCGGGCCCCCTGAGAATCCGTGGCTTGGGGGGTGCACATGGGGGTACCTATGGTACCCCCTCGCATTTCTAAGTGCAACATGGCAGGCACCGCGCGGTGCCTGTCATGTCGCGCTTAGAAAAGCACAACTTGCACTTTTACCATTGCGGCGGGCGGAGATTTCTGCTCCGCCCGCCGCAATGGTACATATACAGGATGCGCCCGCCTGTGTGTCGGGCGCATCCTAATGCCCTGATCGGAACCCCCACACTTATGGCGGGCCCGGGTCCAGGTATGATGGCGGGCGGACTAAGTCCGCCCGTCATCATAATGTCCCCCTAAGTGAGAGAGCGGTAAAACCATCACAGGCCCCAAATTGCTAAGGCAGAAAAATTCCAAGTTTCTAAAAGTGAGTGAGGTTTGTGTGATGCTTGGTGGCTTTCTGTAGCTTTCATACACATTGGGAATTGTCCCTCATGTCACAAGGTTATGTATAGTATATAATATGTCTGGATGTAAAAAAATGCCGATATTTTTTGATTGTAGATACTCCTGACAAAGGACTTCTGTTCCAGCCGAAATGCTTTGGGATGAATTAAAGTGCTTGTTTCAAGAAAATGTTAAGACTAGCTTTCAGTTGGAAGACTAATCGACAAGAATCATGTCCTTGAAATAAATCGACTTGATCAACATTTTGTTCAATAGTTTTTAAATGTGAAGCACTTTTGTTTGTTAAATACCAGTGTCTATGCAATTTCTTTTTTCACGTTGTTGAAGAGCACTCATCATAGTTATAATCATGTCATAATCCTGCTATGGGATACAGTAGTGCACTGTGTATAGAGCACTTGTTCTAGGTATCCCCATCATTTGAATTTGGGGGTGAGGGTGGAGCACCTTCACAGAGTGCACCCACGTTTTTGGAAAATTAGTTCACTAGTTTTCAATTCAGAACACAATTTGGAGTCAAATTAGAGTACAAGACAACTTTTTTTATTTTGAACTTTTTTCATTTTGCATTAACTTTTTAAAAGTGGCATTTTCAAAATTGTAATTTAAAATCCACCTAAACCATAAGAGAGGATCTTTCATTACAATTCCAATGACACCAAGCATTAGCAGGTTACCTGTTCCCATCTCGAAGTTATAGCTTATCAAATGTAAAAAGGTAACTCCAATGTTATCTCATGAGAGATGTGGGTGTTGCTGTAGAGAAAAATTAATTGAAGGGTTTTTCACTACCAGAACGTGTAAAACTAAAAGGTAAAAGTCCAATTTAAACACACTGCATCCTTTGGGCTGTCGAGGGCCTACCATGGGGTGACATAGATAAAAAGGAAGATTTGGGCCATGCAAAAAAACGTTATTTTGCGAGGCTAAATGGCAATTTAAAAACTGTACATGCAGACTGCAATGGTAGGCCTGAGATATGTTTAAAGGCCACTTAAGTGTGTGACACAATACGTTTTGGGGAGTAGATGTAGACTTACAGCTAGAGTGGTCGACCTCGAAGCAGGTGAACTGGGTTCAAGTCTTAGCAATGACACCCAACATCCTGTGATTCTTGACAAATCACGTAATCTCCCCGTGCCTAACAAAAATGAGTGTGTCCATCTGTAACAAAACTGGTGTCATGTACAGAGCTCTGAAATCTGGTATCTTCAGGTCTCGTTCGCGCTGTATAAAACTCTAACAATAAAAAAGTGTTGCAGGCCCATAGTACATTTATTGGCATATTTATGAAACTTTCAAGCAGCGTAGCAAGCCACCTTGCTGAAGGGAAAGTACAAGAGTGAGTTGTGTTGTGTTTAACATAATACAACATATTCCCGTACTTTTCTTGCACTGTTGCCCTTCCGGCTGCCTAGCGCCAATGCAGGCACTTTAGTGCAAGACATTGCAGACAAGATTGTTTTTGTGCAGGAAGGGACACCTCTCTGAGGCATATTTTTTGCAGCACAGATACAAGGAGGAAAAAACTAGGATAAATAAAGATATTTCTTATCATTACACCTCCCATGGGGAAGAGGAGCATTTTGACACATTTTTTTTTGTATAAAAGAGGGGGACCAAGAGCTATATTTAACGAGGTCCAGCATACTGGCTGAAGTATAATGCAAAAACAGAGTGGTATGCTGTTCCTAATGAACGCTGTAGGTTGATGTATAAGTGGTGAGATATAAAGTACTCACTAGATGCAGAAGGAGATTTCCTCCATTCGGAAAGGGACCCTCACACACTCAATCAGCGGGGTGTCTTGCTTAATCATTGGGTCTGCTCCTTATTGGGTCAACTCTGCAATACCCAGAAGACTGAGGGTAGGTCTTTCTCGCCATCAGGAAGGAGAATACATGACACTGCACTACTCAGTGTCCAACATCTGCAGGAACACGATGAAACAGTATTCTGACCCGATTGGGGTTGATGTCCTAGATCTACAGGTATCACTTTTTATGGTGCTGTATGAGTGGCCACTTAATTACTTAATTAAAGACCACCACCAAAAAGTGTAGATAGATCTTACATCGGTCCTGAAGAATTGCCTTCTACTGGAATTAGAGTGGCCACATTAATTAAAATAGTTCTGGGTGGACCTCTTCCTCCTGTTTTCACCTTACTTTTGCACTTTTCACATCTACACTCACTAGGGCATTAACACGCACTGCACCCTATTGCAAAGGAAAAAAGGTCTCTGCCAAAAGGCCCCAACAAGGGGGCTGATTGGGTATTGCAGCGCCAACCCGATAAGGGGCAGACCCAATGATGAAGCAAGCCACCCTACTGATTGGGTGTGTGAGGGTCCCTTTCCGAAAGGAGGAAATCTCCTCCTGCCTCTAATGAGTACTTTATATCTCACCACTTATCCATCAACAAAGAGTGTTCATTAGGAACAGAATACCACTCTGTTTTTACATTCCCAAGTTTACCAGTGTTGGTAAATCTGGAAATGCACCAAAATCCATTGGTGGAGTGTGGGAATACCAACTCTCTACCCATAGAACGCCTTCCCAGGGCAGAGTAACGAACCACAGCAATTTGTGCTGGGTTGTGTAAGTCTGGATTTATCAAGCCATGCAGGGTGATGCATGGTGGCCTTGCGTAGCTTCTTTGGCATCAGAGTGCTCCTATTAAGACATTATTGGAGAAGTCAATCAAAAAAGGTTCTCACAGAATGAGCAAAGTTAGATCAACTATTATCCATATAATGAAAACGTTGAATTTGATGGGTGGGTTAAGTGTCCTTATGGGGGCGAACCAGATTTTATATATTATTTTATACATATATATATATATATATATATATATATATATATATATATGTATATATATATATATATATATATATATATATATATATATATGTATATATTTATATATTTCCCACTTCCACACTGTCACTATTCACAGATTGATGTTGTCCTTTGTTGTTGTTGCTTAATAAATAGGCTTGCAGAAATAATAATGCATCCAAAAACTGTTTCCAACTGCAGTTCACTCTCTATTGACCTGTTGAATTTGGATGACAATTGTTAGAAATAGTATTGTGTAGTTCCTACTAATCCGTAGGATATGCGCATTGTTTGGACAACATAAACTAGTGCCTTGGTGCCAAGACCGATTCTGGACACACCCACAGGATATGTTGGGCTATAGACTAGCTAGCTCACAGTGCCACCATAAGCTCCCCTAACCATGCCAGGGTGGGAATGGTTTCTGGCAACTGCTGAACATGACAACTCTGACCCCTTATGGATCGTGAAAACAGTACAGGACCTTTTACTCAGTTACTGGTGTTTACTTATTCTCAGAGAAGTATACAAAGAATACACAGTGGGACCTTTCAATATATTTATTGAACCAACTTTATTCTTGTATAAAAAACATTTGCTGCAATGATTAACAGACATAAGAAGAGATTGCAAGCACCAAAAGCGTAAATAGTAGATATAGTTCTACCATGGTGCTAAAACAGTGTATATATGCACGCATATAAAACAAGGCAGTAATCAAGCATAGTTCTGCTTTGCAAACCCCACCCAAAGTGTACCTAGAGAGTGTAGAGGTGTAAATCCAAGAATTCCTACTAGGGACGATCCAACCCTATTACCTGATGGGAGAGAATGAAGGACCCCATCCTGGTCACAAACTGGACACCCCTCATGAGATGTCAGACTTCTGCGTGGTTAATTCTCAGCATGCAAGGACCCTTGGTGTCATATGAAGTGCCTCCACTACCAATATAACAGGATGCTCATCTTTTATAATAGAAAGCAGCTTTGCGATGTGCGTATAGATTAGTTCTGTTATGGATATGTAGATAGCCCTGTGGATAAAGATAGAGATGACGTGTAAACAAATATGTTAGCATATTTTTCTTTACAGGTGTAGGTGAATGCCTATAATAATGTGTGGCTGGATCTCATGAGTCAAAACGAGAAAATAAACAAACTTTTGCGCAAACATCTTTGAACTACCTTTCAACTGTGTTGGGCGCATTTGGGAGTTGTATGATTTTCCTTCCTATTGCAGACAACCCTCTCCAAAATTGGGCTCTCTGCTTAGGTTTATCTAACAAATTATAACAACCCCAGCTGATGCTATACTCTAGAAGTTTGGACAATTGTGGCAAATTAGACCTTGGTAATGCTAAGAAAATTGCGAAACAGAACATTTTGCAATTCTCCTGAATTGTCTGTTTATTTGTTTTTGATTATTTAGAATTCATGCAATTTTGATATAACATTGAAACAAGATGTGGGCTGGTTGATTAATCTGATATTGTCTGATGGTTATAGTTTCTAATGTATATGGTATGTTATGTAAAAAGTGCCAAGACAACGTTTTGAAGAGGTATTTTAAAATTAATTTGTGGCCATATAAATTACATTTCTTGATCATTACAGAATGAATCTTTGCACTTACCAAACTGTTTCAGACAAGGTATATTGTTGTTATTTGTAGATTTTTAGAAAGTTGGCATATTCCCGCTCTGAGCCCTGTGTGTCTGCAGTCTGTCTTTGATACACATCTGGGAAGAGTGACAGCTGGACTTTGTGTATTCCCCTAGATGACCACACACAATGGGAGCTTAGGTGTGACTTGATGGGCCATCCTGTGAGAACACATGGGACAAGCTGGGCACAGCCTCACACTTACACTTGAATAGGCTGTGTACTTGTTCCCACACAATGGGCTGCATAATGCCACTGTAGTCAGTGTGGAGCCAGCGCAAGAAGGGAGGATCGCTGTGCACTTCAAAGACCCTTATTTGAAGTCTCACCCACTTCAAAGGCACCACTGGGTATAAGAAGTGGACCTCACACCCAACCACTTTGGTGCACTTCCAATCTGCTTTACTACTCCTCAGGATGAACCTCTTACTTGCTGTGCTGACCTGTTGCCTTCCTGGTCTTGTTGCATCACTTGATCCCCAGAACCTAAAAGAGCTAGTTGTCTGGCCTCCTGATCTGAAGACCCTGGAACATAAAAGACTACCAACTATCCTGCTCGTGCACCTGGACCCTGCCATCTATGAGTCTACCCTGTCTGATTGTGCCACCCCATTCCTGGATTCTAGCAAGTGGGCCTAAGGTGCTTGCTCAGCACAACCAGTGCATCCTCATTACTACATGGGTCACTACTGATGCATCATTGCTGCTGCATGAATGGGGACTGGGGCGTCACCCCTGCTGCGTGGACCAAACCAGGCGCATAGCTGCAGTTGCATGGCTCCAAGACACCACTTCACCTTCGGAACCACCACTACATGAGGCTCTACTAATCTAAAGTCCTCACATCTCCATCAATAAAAACCTCGACGACAATGTTGGAACTCCGAACGGTGTTGCACAACCGGGATAAGCGCATCATCACCACTGTGTGGATCATCACTAATGCATCGCCCTCTCTGCAATCTGCATCCTCACTGTCAACAGGATCCTTGACCTTGACGCAACATGGGCTAAGTACTTTTGCTCAGTGGAGCAAACCTAGTCCCTGTAGCTTACTCTCCATGCTCCATCTCAATCGGCCTGAACATTTGACTTTGTCCCGGTTTGTGTTGTGATGATCCTAATTGTTTTCTAATCAAAAATGGCATTATTAAATTTAAAAGTGCAACCCAGTGTTTTTCTATGGAATAGTCAGACTTGCTAAAGTGGAAATAGTTTTTAGGTGCTAGTCACTGTAAGGACATCTATAATAGAAACTTTCTACTTGGCCTGAATTTAAATACCATGCATTATGGACTATATGTCCTACTGAATGTTGTAGGAAACTGATTCTGTACATACTATACCAAAAAGAGGTATATTGTGCACAGAGTCGAAGGAGTCCCCAAAGGTATAGCAGAGGTTAAAGTAGACAATACCGTACTCTCAATTTATTGGTAGCTCGACTGAGCGGTTAGGCTTATCAGAGGGTAGTGTGAATGCATTTGGCATACATACTCATACAAGGTAGAAATACACACTCAATTACTGATTCCAGGCCAGTGTTTGTAGAAAAATATGACAAGCACATTTTTCATTTCTAGGAACTAAGTTGAACTCAGTTACAGGTAAGTAGATTTGTATGCAATACTTTCAAATTACTAGCAATAGGTTTTTAGAGCATCATACAATGCTGTACATGTGCATGAAATGCTTTTCAGTACCGAAAAAGATACTTTGTATTCAGAATCACAGTTAGTACAATACAGTGAGATACTAAATGCAATCCGGTGGGAGTATCATACAGGTAAGTATGCAGTTTTGATATTCAGTCTCCAGGGGTTTTGGTCAACACTGGACAAGAGTCAGACCAAGGTAGGCAGTGTACCATCAACGGCATTGGGGTGGGCTGGTGCAGAGGCCATTGGGCCAAATGTTATCCTATAAAAAGCTGGGGGCACCTCAGAGATGCACCAGTTGAAGGTAAGTACCTGGGGGTCAGGAACACAGGCCCCATGGGTTAAAATCATTACTTGAAGGGTTAAAGAGCACTGCAGAGAGGTGTCAGGGGCCTTGTTAAAACCAATGGAGATGCTCGGTTGGGGAAAACAGCTGCAGGCTCTGTTGTGGAGGTTAGCTGAAGGAATCCCATGACTGGAAAAGTAAGTTGGATATTGGGGGATGCTGGGACACAATTAGTTGCTCACTCCTAAGCCTGGGGCTACGGGTGCAGGGGTGTCTTTAGCAATCAGGTTTCTCTAACCAGCTCAGGTCATGTTCGGGGGTCCCATCAGGTTGAGGCTGTAGGCTTCAAGGGTAAGTTCAGGAGAGGCTGTCCAATGGATCCCAGGTCAGGATTGCTAGGGAGATTTCACTGGGTTTGTAGGCCACTTGAACTCAAAACATTGGAGTTGGTTGCAGAGTGGTACAAGTTTTGCGGATCCGCCTGGATCCTGAGTCCTTGGGTTGGATTCTTTGCTGGACAAATCCAGTGTCCACGGGAGGCAAGAGTCAATTCAAAATGGCACATTTTTAAGCAAGGGGTTCCCCTCAGCTACTGACATCCACTGGAGGTGCGCCAGGCTAAGGTGGAGATGCCAACTCTGCCTAAAAATCTTCCCACCTGTCCTGCTCCAAAGTGGAGCTTGGACAGGGAGGCAGGCATCTCCACTAGTTTGAACTCCCTAAATCAGCACATTACAAGGTAAGAGCCTTTGAGGTTTACCACCAAGTGTCCTTGTTCCTGCCAGAGAGAGGTGTGAAGCACCTCCACCCACAGCATGCTTTGTTTGTGACCTCTGAGAGATCAAAGTCTCTCATCCCATGAGGTCAGAAATCTGTCTGGTGGTGCCCGGCTGGCAGGGACTTGTCAGCCAATATACTTGAGGTTGGTCACTTTTCAGAATGCATCACTAACATGCCCTCTGTGTGCGTTTTATAATAAATACATCACTGGCATCAGTGTGGGTTTATTATGCTGTGAGGTTTGATACCAAACTCTTCCGTCTTAAATAAAGCCATCATGGACCTGTGGAGTTCGTGTTGACAAGCTCCCAGCCCATGTACTCAAAATGGCTCATGCAACTATGCTCTCATCTGTGGTATAGGCACTCCGTCTTAGGCCTATGAGGCCTACTAGAGGGGTGACTTACCTATGCCACAGGCAGTATTGTGTAGGCATGGCACCCAGGACGGTGTGCTATGTTGACTCCTTTAATTTAGTTACACCACAACACATAGCATGCAATAGCAGTGTGTATGTGTTTGGTGTGGGGTCTCTTAGGGTGGCACAATACACATTGCAGTCCTAAGGACCCTCTCTGGTCACAAGGCTTTTGGTACCACTGGTTCCTTTTACCAGGGACCTATATGTGGGGCAGAGGGTGCCAATTATGGAAACAATAGTACAGTTTTAGGAACAGAACACAGATGCTTGGGCCTGCATAGTGGTGGGGGCGGTTGGGGGGAGGGGGTTACTGCACCAGAACTCCATTTTCCTACAAGTGTGACACTAACATTTTAAAGGAAGGTTTACACATGTCATAAAGGGTCATGTTTACAGGTCAAATTGCAGTGTTTATTCTGCTTCAGTCAGCCTACAATTGGATGCCTGAAGCCATGTTTTCACTGCCACTTTAGTGGATGTCACACTAGGTGCTACAGTCCACTAGTGATATTTAACTCACAGGCCCTGGGTACACCTGATACCATATACTAGGAAATAATATGCAAGGTAAATATGTTGATTAGGGGTATACCAATTCGGCCATTTTTAAAAGGGGAGCACACGCTGAATTCTACAAGCGCGGAGTTACAGGTAGGGCAACTATCAAGGGGTACACCATGTACAGGATGGTAATTTCCTACACACATATTACCATACAACCATTTTTGACATAGAGGGTAAATAGGGAGCTACGCTGTGTTGAACATGTTGGAAGCAGAACACGTCTTTGTCAGTGTATCTTGGCACTTTGTTGGACAAATTCCAGGGGACCTGGATTCAGACTAAGATGTCTGGGGAGTATACACACTTTATATCACGAACCAATCGCTTACCACCTAATATGTAAAGACCTAACATTGCCTCACATTTTGGTTACAAGGCAGTAATGCCCTTTGTCACTGCTGCTTTTTGTCATATTATTATATCCCTTTGCACCAATGGAAGGGTATTGTGTGTGTTCTGATGAATGGGCAAGTAAGAAAAAGCTTTGCCTATGAGGATGATATTGCCGTTTTCACAGCTGAACTTGCAATCCCAATTAATAACTTTAAAATAGTAGCCTGCCGTTTTAGTTTGGTTTCAGGCTGTTTACCCAATGTCAGTAAATGCTAAAATTATCATATATAATAGCCCTTAGGAGCTAAACATCACCAGGGTTTTGGGCTATGTGACCTTGCATGCTGTTGTGATCCAAAAGGTGGACCAAACTTTTAGTCTGAGTTTCCTACATCTTCACAGAAAGATGAGCTGGTCAATGCATAAAGGGAATAGACTTCTTGCTGGATTGGTAGCCTTATATAACATAAATAAAATGGCAATCTTGCTGAGATATATGAATTTTTAGAGCGATCCTTTGTCAGGTTCCCACTAGTGTTTTCAAAAGGTTCAGTACTCATTCATAGTATGTCACAAAATGAACTGAGGCATGCCATCAACTATTTAAAACTGTGACTTTATTGCCAGAGTTGGAGATCTATCCAGTTTGAAAATGTAATATTGGGCAGTAATGGGCACTTGATTACAGAATTAATATCATCGAATGTGCAGGAGCATCTCGGTTTGCTGCCCAGTATGGAAGGTAGTCTGACCTATATGCAAAACCACTGTGAAAAAGTTCACTTTGGGCAAAGAAGCTGACATTGTCTGCATTTCAGCAACCCACTCTAAATTGGAGCAATATAGGGTTAGTTTATTTATGGAAGTTAAGGCATGTACTGTAGTTCAGTGCCATCTTCTGCAACTCTAATTCTGTTGCATATTTTTGATGAGATGCCCATTTGAATTAGGGGGGACATTCAATTACACAGGAGTAATCTGAGTATTTTGGCAACTCCGCATTTCTCCTTGACCTGGAATTACTGATTATAATGCCATTCCTCTTGTTGTGTAATTTGGAGAAAAATTCTAACTCAAAAGGACATTTCACAGCTTGCTTTTCGTTTTCTACTACATTTAGTGCTACTTATTAGCTCAAATATGCATCCTCGTGTCCATTTTGGGAGCAAGGGTGCATTTTGCGCTAAGAAAATAACGCTAAATGCTGGGAGTAAGTTGGACAAGAATTCTACCTGAAAAGCACATTAAGCGGTCGGCTGCTCATGCTCAATATTTGTTTTCTGGGACATCTAGTGGTATTTCTTTCCAAAAAGGACAGAAGGTGGCATTTTTGAACTAAGAAATAGCGCTAGACACAGAATTATTCTTCTCACTTAATTCCACATAACCTTGCGGAATCTCAGGTATTTACACATGATTATGCTACATGGAATTACGCTAGTTCTGCTAACCCTGATTTATATTTTGATTATATTAATATTGGCTTTCTGAATACCTAAGTGTTGGATGGACAAATATCTTTCACATTTTCATTGATGGTAGAGTAGTTTTATGGATATTTGAAGCATGGCAACAGCAATATTGGAAAGTGGAAATAAAAGGCATAGGCTGAGACAGATTTGAGTTTAGAAGGATGAACTCTAAATGAGTGTTTTTTTTACTCTTGGTGTCTGATTCCTATATGTATATTGCTCTTTACGTAAATGACAGAAGATTAATAATATCAGAATCATACAACTATTACTCAGTTCACAGCATTTCTTGCTGAAATGCATGTGTATATATATATATATATATTCACTGAAAAAACCATAGGTTATAGACCATATATAGTTAGGAATTAGCATTTACAAAACCTTGAAAATTCACTGAAAAAACCATAGGTTATAGACCATATATAGTTAGGAATTAGCATTTAAAAAACCTTATTTTACTCACACAAAACCATTGAAATTCCATATATAGTTAGTTGCACTAACTATATATCGCGCACCCGCAATCCACTGCTGATCATGTCACATATTACATCATTCATGACATGGTCAGTGACATCACTGATGACATCACTGATGACATCTCAAATGACATCTATTTCTAACATTCAACATTTTCTCCTCGAACTCCGCAGTACCTACGCGAAGCTCGAGACACTAGTCCACCTCTTTGAATCCTTCACAGTAAGTTACCGCGACCGCATGGCGGTGAGTTTATCTTTCTCTCAAGCGCTTTTGCATGCAGATAACCGTTTCACGATTATTTCATTGTTCCTTGCAGCACTGATGTGAGCTGTATTCCAATGTGGAAGCGTAAGATACTTTCATATTGTACCATTCATCCCGTTTTATTTTTATTCTAATTTCGGTTCACGATAACATCACAAATCACTGCCGTTTTAATTAATTCATCTCACGTATCGCATGATTTAAACGCACCCTTGGTACCACTATGCACGCATGTTCACCGAATTACTCGTTTTTGCTGACACGGACCCACACCGTTCCAAAACCTTTGTCTAACGACCGCATGTCTAATGCCACACCTTCCCTTAAACCAAAGGTACTCACTTTTTCGTCATATTTTACACACGCTCCCCTCACCGCATGTGCACAACTTTACAGCTGTTCGTTTTTCGTTGATCTAAATTGCTGTTGTTGTATCCTTCCCATAGTGCTCCTTGACAAAGGACTACACGAGTCCGAAATGCATTGGAGCATACTTTGAAATACACATCATTGGATTACTTTCAATCGATTACACGGCCTGATGTAACGCCACTGTATAATGAACTTGTGAACATTTACCAAATATATACAAATTTTGAAAACCTTCGCACTTGAACCTCTTCTTGAATCAGCTACGCTGAACTACATAAGTGTGCCCGCACACAGGGATGTGTTTACGTACCACGTAACACACTGTTTTGCTATTATTTTTGCTGTTCTCAGAATGTATCAAATTTCACTAAAACAGTGACTTGAAGGTATTCATCATATAACAGCGGGGAAAAAAAACACAATCAAAATGATTGTGTTTAAAAAACCCATACAACATAACAAATCAGAATTCAGAACTCCTTAAAGTTAACTTACTTTCCATGACGGCCAAGGATGTCCTATGAACAGCTTACACTCTGTTGTGCTGTTATTACTTTCAACCCGCCACTTTCTGAAAGAAAACCTCCATCGTTTTCAAAAACATGTTACATACAATAAATGACTTCTCACTCTCTACCACACGTTTCCACAAGGCCAAATCGTGTCTGAGCCATTTATAACTCTTAGAATTCTTTTAAACCAATCCCGTCATGTTGTATTTCCGCAACTTTCACAATTAAAATGTTGAAGATCATTTTCACAATCCTGGACTAGTAATATCTTCCCCTTCTTGCTCAATCATGTTCTACATTTCCTATCACACTGATACTGCTTACTATGAAGCAGACTTACACTACCTTTATGACTAGTACAATTATTTAATTCTCTACATCACTTTTAATCACAAAGCAATGTAAAACAGTAGACAGCATTGCAGCCTTACATTCCCTCTACTCCATGTTTTGATTGGCTGCTTCAATTAGCTTATAAAAAGAAACAGTTTTTCTGAACTCATTCAAAGTGCACGTATTTCTCCATGACGTCCAGTGTTATGATAAGAAGTTATGTCTCTATACTACACTTATCCTCAAGGCCAAATCGTGTAGGAGCCATTAGAACTTCTTGAAATTCCTCAGAGCACATCCCGAGATTCTTTCCCTAAAATTTTGGTTTTAAAAACACCAGGTAAGAGTTTTTAAGGTCATACGGCAATTTTTTTTTGAAAATTAAAACAGAATCATTGCAGAATGACCAGCCATTTCTACACTTTAAATAAGCTGTATAATGTCCTGATGTTATTGAAGGACCATCATGATATATAATTGCTACAGTTACAAAAGTCCTTCCTGATATTGACAACTGTGAAGCCACAAAATTTTTAATTAAAGTTGTCAATTTTGTTCCATCAGCCCTACATCGTTGGAACATTAAAATGACATACTGGCCATATGTTCGTATAAATAATGTGGACATCATTTCAGATTTACATTGGCTACACTCCATGTTGTGATCAGCTGCTTTTACTAGCTTATTAAAAGAGACTGATTTACTGTCTGGCAAAGTTAAATATATAAATCTTTCTGAGTCTACACTAGTAGTACTTGATACCCTACAGTTCTCGCAGTCATGCTGCCATTGATAAGAAAGCCCAAACAGGTGATCTACATCTACACCTTCATCATGCAATACATCAAGCATATACATTAAAAACTCCTGACAATCTTGCTGACTATTTTGAGAGAATTGTGTTTGGCCTGAACATCTGTCTAACAGATTTCGAATTTCAGACACACTTTCTATGTTTGTTCTATCAGTGCTACATTTCTCTAACACAGAATTTAACAAACTGCAAAATCTTTGATCAGAATTGACCACAATCTCTTCTTTTACATTTTCTAGAGAAAACAAAACATTAACCACTACATTAGCATAGCAGTTGAAACCAGAACTGTTTTCAAATTGAAAACCAACAACATCTTCAACAGAATCCTTTTTGTTTCTGCTTATAATTTCAGGTTCATCAACTTTTCGTCTTTTTGCTACAACCTCCCCAGTATTGGTCACATTTCTTTGTTTCCGGCCTACCACACGTTTCTCAAACAAAGGATACTGAGGCAAATGTGGCGCATACTCTCTTCTTAACCTATTGTATTCCTTAACACAATCTAGATCCGCACAAATGTTTGTGACATCACACTCAATCAAGTACAATCCCGATAAAGTTCTAACTCGTGACAATGCCACATATGCCATACCCTCCTTGAACACAGAACTGCCAATATTCACCAATGCACAGTCTACACTTAAACCTTGCGATTTATGGATTGTCACCGCATATGCCAAGCAAACAGGAAACTGCTTACGACGAACATATAAGTCTTTTACAAGCAAAAATCTAGCAGAACAACGACCAATTAGCTGTACTTCCTCAATGCCATCAAATTTAATTTTTAAAAATTCAATTCCATCTCTATTTCTGTATTTCACAAAATCAACAACATTACCCATTGATCCATTTACCAGACCTCTTTCAACATGTAAATTCCTTCTTAAAATTATACGGCAGTTCAAGCACACATTCAGAGTCTTTTCAAAACCCGCAGTTTTAGATATACTCTTCTCTAATGAATCCAATTTTGTTTTCAGATTCTCAGACAAAATAATTGTTGATCCCATATGCTCTACTCTGTCAATAGCTTCCAGTTTCACAATCTCTAGCTTTTCTAAATGCAACATTTTGTTATTGAATTTGGCACATTCTGCAAGAGTTGGCATCAAACATATTCCAGATTTTTTCTCAGTAACTTTCTGAAAAATATTCTCAGGCACAACATCTTCGTCTGGAAATAAATTTGTCAGTAATCGTGCATGTAAAGCTTCTTTCCCATGCTCGGTCACTTTTCCAATTCTAACATCTTGTAGAATAGTCTTGTAAACTTCATCCTTTGCCTGACGCATATTTTCATGCAGTTCAGCATAATTGAAGTTTAACCATATATTGACGTTGCCAATGCTCCCTAAGCACTTCCTGGTATCTTCATGCGTGAGCATTTTGAACACAGGTTGCCCTTTCACTGGTGTCAGCTGCAGAAGATCTCCGAAAACAATGATGTGTTTGCCACCAAATAACACATCATACTCTGTTTTGAGAACTTCTTGCATTCTCAAATGCACAAAGGCAAGCATGACATTGGAAACCATGCTTACTTCGTCAATGATAAGAAGTTTCATTTTCCTCAAGACTCTTGAAACTTCAAAACAAGCATCTCCAGATAGCTTGTGATATTCTAATTTGTTGTCATGCTCCACTGGCAGCATCAGTAAACGATGTAAAGTAATCCCTTTAATGTTATGTGCTGCCAGTCCAGTTGGAGCGGTGACAACACAAGACAGCGATGACTCTGTCCTTTCCTGCAAATAACATGAAATTGCTTTAATAAGGAAACTTTTTCCAGTTCCCGCTTCTCCACTCACGTACAGTCGGACAGGCTTCAACGACGTACATGAGCACTCTTTCTTGTCATGACTTAATCCATGATAAATTTGCATGGTAATCTCGTCATATATTTTCCTCTGCTCAACGTTGAGTTGTCTTTCCAACTCTTATAAGTTAACCGCATCCTCCTGAGCATGTGCCATGGCTCTTTCCACTTCATTCATAGCAGTGGCAGCTTCATTTTCGATAAGAGGTCCTCCTAGTGGATCCTGACTCAATGAAGCAGAACTCTGACTGTCCTGAGAACTGTCTCTGGCAATCTCGGCTGCAATCGTTGCTTCCTGCTCAATTTCCACATTCAACATTTCTACATATTTGGGAAAAGCAGGACATTCTATGGTCTCCTTGGCAGCATTGAATGAGTCTTCATAACAAAGGAAATCTCTAAGCAGTTCCTCTTCTGCACGCCAAGGCTTAAAAAGTTGCAAAAGTGCTAAATAGAAAAACTCCTTTTTTTCAGGAGATTCGCCACTCAATTTTCGATGGTTTATCAAGTGGCATTTTCTTTGCTTGACCAGACATCCCTCACTTCCTATTACAGCATACACTCCTTTCTCAGTATCTTCTTTGATGTTCCTCTTGAATATGTAATTTTGCAGAACCTCATACAGACAAACATTCTCGAGGTGACTGCTTCGATTTGGATAATATGTATCCAACATGTTGCTCTTCAAAATGTCGGTACTGTTTGGCTCCTTTTCCGCCAAATACTCAATTTCCCGCACAGGTTTCAGAACTCAATTACACGTTGCAGCAAGACCAACACTCGCCCAAACGATACTCCTGGACTTGGCATAGAGACTTGCTGAAGACAACCGGTCAGAACATTCGTAAGCTCCGATTTCTCGATGCGACAACATCTTCAGACTGAAACTGTACAACTTCTTGCTGAGGCTCTTTTCATGGGAAATGTCCTCCCACATATCCTTCAATTCTGTCTTCTCTTTTTTGGTGATGTAAGATGTCACATACCGAGCCACAGCCATACAGTTATCAGCCACAAACTGTATATCCATGTTAGCATTCCACATGGACAAAATCACCGGGTTGTAGTCGTTGATGTACTTAGACTCTTCGTTCCTCTTCAAATTGTATGTGTTTTTAGGTGATTTCTTCATCACATTATGTCGCAGCGAAGACATCAAACTGTTCACTCTTCCTTTAGAAATCACCGGTCGTGGAAAGCCGAAACGACATTTGGTGTAGAACTTGTCTTTGTTCCGGAATTTACGACGACAGTACTTTCCACATCGATGGCTTTGGAAACGTAGAACTTTTTCTCTTAGGCTTTTTTTCTCCTTTGCGTTTGGAACAGCACACGTAGAATACTGTTCTATAAAACTCATCACTGAGTCTTCTGCATCCGTTCCAAATTTAGGTGCATCCTTGATCCACAGCAACATATGTATATGAGGAGCACCTCTTGCTTGGTACTCCTTCCTCCAGAAGAAATCCAACACCTCTCCAAGAGGTGGATTCTTCTTATTCATGATGAAAGACATCATACCTTCAAATCTATGATTGAAGTACCTACATACATTGACTGGATCCAAAGAGCACAGTTCTCCGGGTGTCTTGAATTCGATGTTTTCTACGTTAGCATTTGCCTCTCGTAGAAATTCAAGTAAGTCTTCCCAGCCATACTCAGCACAGCTCAAAGTGAGGAACCATGTGGGAGTTCCTAAGTTCCTCAGCATACATTTTAAATCACCATGACGACGATACCAGTACTCATTAGTACCACGCTGACACGCCATGAGATTAATCAGGTGAGAATCCAAAATACTGTCTTGGACATTGACTTTATCCATAAAGTCACTTGCCGAGATGTTTTGCATGTGTATACCACTTTTCAAGATGTGGTTCACTGCATATGACAGTCCAGACAGATCGCTTTCAAACAGGAGATGAAACAAATAAGGAATGCATTGTCGAAACCTAGGATCTCCTGCATACAATCGCAAAGTCCGGTATTCAGAAGCAGGAATTTGATGAGGTCGCTCATCATATCTTCCTCCCTGACCTGTTGGAAAAAGCTGTGGGAAACACCGAGCTTCCAAACTTTCCTCCCAAACACTAATGGGACTCCCTTTCGCTTGTTTCATTTGAAACAACTCAATAGCATTCCCCATGACTTCCTTGGAATGCAAAGGATGAACACTATAATGTTCATATATTTCTTCACTAGTACAGGGTTCTACTTTCTCAATTTGACCAGCACACAAATCGCTATCCTCTTCCTCACTTACTTCCTCTTCTGCAACATATACATTTTTATAGTATTTATTATATTTTTTCAAATACAATGTTGCCCTTTTGACTTTCCTAACATCTACTAAATCTTGCCATATTTTCTTATTCTTTGTCGGAACCCCATTAACTAAGATAACAAGAGGTTCCTCTTCCACTTTTTCTACTCCAATTGTGTTAATGTTTTTCTTCAAATCTAGAGGCAAATAAACAACTCTTCCCTTTAATCCTCTCTGTAAATCTGATGGAGGCAATTTCCCTGTCTTTGGCTCCATTCTTACAATAGCCTGAAAGGGATGGATACTTTGAATCAAAATAGATTCATAAGTATTTAAATCCTTCAATTCAGAAGGAATCTCAACCAATTCCAGATTATTATGAACTGCTCTAGCAGGCATCTGGTTTTGATTTAATTTGTTACAACAATAAGTACACACACGTTGATCCAATCCCAAATCAAAACAATTTTCTACCATCAAGTATGTTGTAAAATCCTTCCATTCACTATTATTTTCCCTTTCACTTTTTGCATATAAATCCACTAACTTAGTCTGATTCTTATAATAAGTGCGTCGACAACACACACAAGTGAAATTTGGCCTCTCACTTGATTTCACCTCAAACGTCGCAATTTCCCTCTGGAAATTATCTGTACTGGAAACCTGTACACTATCTCCCACATTACTCTCTTCTTCTTGGTCAATTTCAACATTCTCCTCTTTACTTCCAAAGTAACAAAACTCAATTTCTTCACATATATTCTTCACATCTATTTCAGAACCATGCAAAAGAGCAGCGCATAATTGTTTAAGCATAATTGCTGGACTCTTAGCATAATACAACATTCTAACTAATTTCCTCACTTTATTATGATGCACTGCTAGCATCCTGAAATGATGAAAAACACTCTGGCATACTCTCCTGGAAAGACAAGCCAGTGAATGACCATGCAAACCTATCACTTCTCTCACTCTGCAAGGATCTAATTCTTGCAACAACTTCATTTTCTGCTTCAAACTTTTCTTATTAAATGACCGTATAAAATCACAAAGCAAATTGATGGAATCCTGTCGTACACTGCAAATACTACTACACTTCCAAGTGTACACAGGACCCTTAGGACGTCTCCCTAAAACCTCATTACCTAACACCTCTTCTATCTCTGTTGTCACAAGTTTTTCTTTTTCAACTGGACAACCATCTTTCACTTCATAACCTCGACCACTGGTGTCAACTGCATGCACCAAATCATTATCCTGGAAATAACTCTCCTCATTAAAAAATGCCTCAGAGCTTGAACTATGCATCCATTCTCCAGAAAAAACTTCACAAAAATTACTACGATTAACTATTCTCTTCCATCTACTATTTCTTTTGAAATCATAAATTGCCTTGTTTAGCTTCCTAATTCTATTGATTGTCAAAATAAATAACTTACGTTTAATTTCAAATGCCTGATCAATAACTTTCTCAACTATTTTTTTTCTCTTATAAAAAACCACTTTCTGTTGACCTTTCTTAATATACAAATTGCCAATTATCCTGTTGCGGAACATTCGTTTACGAATGTCCCTAAACTGTTGTTTCCTTCTACTTTCATGCATAGAGTTATCTCTTACTCTAGCAGTAACATTTCTCATTGGCCTTTCCTTACCGTTTGAATTGCTTCTCCTTTTCTGGACTGAAACATTTTCTGTAGTAATATTTTTTTTACTAGAGATATTTCTTATGAATGTCTTTGTACTCTTACCCGGTGCTTTCTTGGTGACTTGACAAATCTTTTTGTTAGAGGACTGCTGCTTTTTTTCATTCACCTGCTGTCTTTGACGTTTTGCAGCCTTTCTCACTCTTTCTTTGCTTGGCATCCTAAAATCTTGAAATAATCTGCAGTTGAATCTGTGGTAAAATATAATAAAAAATGTTATTAACCACTATTACCCAACAGTAAATTAATAACAGTCATCAAAAACTTAACACACTACTTAACATTTTTACATAGAAGAATTTTTTGTACATGGCAAATTTAGAATACAGAAATAGCAGAAAAGAAATGGAATTTATATTCATTTTACCTGTCCTGTTTTATATATGAATCTGATCTAATTTTATGACCATATTTTAATATTTTATTGAAGACACTACACATAACCGGTTTTTGAAGGTGTCTTTATTTTTAAATTAAACGGTTTACATATTTACTTTTTATTTATTATAAATTTATAAAATAAATGTTTATAGTAGCTTTTAAATTGGATGGCTGAACTCTTTTCGGATGAAGACGGTGACTTCCTATTAGAGGCTGTTGCAGCTTATTTTGCATACACAGTTATGTCATAGACCTTTTTCATGTTTGATATGCTGAGTACTAGCATTTCATTGACAATTCATTGACTTATTTGTCAAGTTTTTATTATTTAGCTTGCCTATTGGCTTAAGCCTCGATAAAGTAGTTGGCTGTTTTATTTTTCTGTAGCATTAAATTTTCCTAGTTTTTAATGTTTTACCTTGCGGACCGTCCACATATAAAGTTGCAATCTGCTCTCATGAGATGGCACTTCTATTATCTTATTCAGTTCGTTTCCGGATCATGGGGAGGTGTCATGTAGATCCTATATATCTTTACACCGTGTTAAGTTAGCATGGACTCATTACCGGTTTAAACGCCATTTTTCCTTTTTTGCAACTTCTGCACATGACACTTAGTTGTTGCTTTAGCTTTCAACCTAATAGTTCATCGTGATTTACATGAGAATAATATGTTATTGCTCTACTATCTGCTTTACTTGTTAAACTATATCTGTACAGCGAGTGCTGAAGTTTCAAGAACAACACGATACAGAATTGTTATGAGGTCTGATCTCCACGACTTCATACTCATAACATAAGTGCAGCTTCTGCCAATTCTGGGCATGAGGCGGGTTTTATATTGCTTTGCCGAACACACATACACAACACTTGATGCGGTTCACATGAAGAGAGAGCTGGTGTATGCTGATGTGATTCCTTCAAATCTAAGACACTAAAGTATGGGCACGCCCTAAACCAACACAAAGAGACCTTCTTAGCAAATAATATAATATGTGTATTAGGGAGGGTGAGATATAAGCAGCCGCGGGCCGTGGAGGGAGTTACGGTGGGGCAGGGAGGCGGGGAGGGGGAGGGGCAGGGTGGAGCCCTCTCCACCCTGCCCCTCCCCCTCCCCGCCTCCCTGCCCCACCGTAACTCCCTCCACGGCCCGCGGCTGCTTATAAGTGTTGCTAACTCTTATTCATTTACAGCATGTTAACATACTGTCACCATTCGCTTTTTATGTACTAGTAACTATGCTGGTAATTTTGCTACTGATAATATGTGTACTTGTATTATCTAAGATACTACGCCTGAGAAGACGGCATTAGTAAATAAACATTTCAAATACACATGTGTTCTTCTTAACTCCATGTTCTGGTTTCTAAGAAATATATAACGACCGACTGTTCATGAGTTCCACGTATCCTGAGGTACTATAAGTTCATATTCTGGATTGTCTAAACATTGAGAGTTTGTTATATCCAATGTGACACTGTACCTAGCTTGCTAAGGGGTTTTTGATTACTAAGGTGAGTTTTGGGGCACCCTAATTCGCCGAGGTTCCAATCCTCTGTCCACAGTTCTGTGTGAGAACAGAAACCCTGCGACAGGGGCACCCCTGAGCCTTGCTGGAGCTTCATCACACTTGCGATACAACTCCAGCAATGCGCCACCTTTATGGCACAGATACGTCACGCATCTGTGCTGTTTTTGCCCCATGATGGGCCGCATTGTAAATGCAGCATACCATAGGTGACGGAACAGCGGCACAGAATGACTAACACATCCCTGGTGATGCGCCAGTCATCATAAATCTATCCCTATGCTTCTTATCTTGTTAGAGATGAACCACCATATGTATCATCAAAGTTTTTTGCATTTCCTAAATAGCGAACTTTAAGGAATAAATAGCGATTCTTTACCATTCCTAGTTTGCGATGAGCTATTTGCTAATTACAAATTACCCATTCATTTCCATGCAGCAGGAGGCCCATAGGAATGAAGGTGCAATTTGCGATTAGCAATTACCTCATCGCAAATTACGAATTTTTCCGAGGGTGCAGGAGTGTCTCAAGAACACCCTGCTGCACCCCTGAAAAAGAAATTTGGGGGCATATGGCGCACATAAATTTTGAAAACATTCCTTTACCTCAAAAACGATTTTCAACTCATAATTTGAAAACACTGCACATGGGGAAATGACTTAAAATGTCCTTAACACACATAAAAGCGTTTTTTGATTGCCTTTGCAGCATGTTTCAGTCACCTTTAACATGCCTATGTAACGCAAACATTCAAAATCTAAATTTGCCATGCACAGGTGGGAGCATATTTACAAGCAATTTGCTCCACAGACAAACTTCTTACATTGAAATGGGAAAAATAACATCAGAGACTCTCAATTACCTTATAAAGAAGCAGACACCATTATGTCCTTCCCATCAATATTAAAACCATTGCTTTTTCTCAAAAACGATTTACAAGTCATAATTTGAAAACACTCCACAGCTCCTATGCACATAAAAACCCTGTCAGTACTAATACTTCACATTTTCTCCAATTACAATTTCTCAAAGAAACAAAATCTATTTGTAAAACACTTGAGACAAAGCAACATTTGAAAAACACAACTTTCTTCATAATTTTCTCCTTAAAGCACACTATTTTCTATCTAAATTAAAGAAATCTTTTCTCACCTTAGCAAATACTTTGAGTTTCAAAACAGTCTCAGAAACACACCAATTTGTCTTCAGCAGAGCAAAAGGTATGCACTCCAGAGTCTGCAGCTATCAAAAGCACAGAAATGCTGTAATTCCTCACACATATCTCTCATGTCACCCAATCAAAACTCTTCCCTCACTTTTTTCAAAGCAAAACCCTTCCCCCCTCTGCCCCCTCTCTGCTTTTTCTGCATAGCAACCACCTCTTGCAAGACCTCTGGTGTTTCCAAGTTCACACAACAAAGTTGCAATTGAACTCTGAACTCTCAGTGCACCTGCATATCCAGTGCAATCTTTCATTTAATGATTTTTTCTTCGCCACTCAAAATACATCTTTCAACGAACTCATCCATGCACCCTAACTTTCTGTTTTCAGCAATCAAAATCCACCAATCACTCTTACTGCTTCATTAACACAGAAACTCCTCAGTTTTTTTCATTTTACACTCTCATTTTTTCAACTGCCATTTCATTGCCACACTTCATCTGACTGCAGGAGAACCTTCTCTCGCCATGTTTTCTGTCTGGATTGTTGGACATAGTTACATCTATTGGGCTCAGAGGTACGCTGAAAACAGGAATTTACCTAACCTCAATTTACAAGATGTGGAAATTAAGTGGTTTGGCCACAGAGGATTAAAATGTCACCAATTGATACCATTGGTGAAAACCTTTATGCATTTGCCAAAACCTGACCTATTAATTGTGCACTGTGGAGGTAATGATTTGGGCACTTTGACTGGGGTAGGTCTGGAAATGCTTTTAAAGGACACCTTTGAGCAATTGATGGCACTTTTTCCTCAGACTGCCTTGGTATATTCAAATATATGCCAAAGACAAAAATGGAGGTGGTCGAACCAATTTTGTCCACAAATTGAGAAATCGAGGAAGCATGTAAACAAATCTGTTTCAGCTTACATGAGAGACCATGGAATGGGCTCCCTGTACAACAATAACTTGCGTTACTACATGCAAGATATCTACAGAGGAGATGGAGTTCACTTCTCAGATGAGGGCAACAGAATTTTCACTCTGAATTTAAGACTGTGCATTGGTACCTACTTATAAGTACCTAAATTTACCATAAACCCAAAAGCTCTTCTCAGAGCTACCCTACATCTGATCACTCACAATTATTATTTTACTCTAACTTTTTTCACTAATTTTCAAGAAAGTACGCTCCCCAGAACGCTTCCCGGTTCGCGAACCGGGCGCACTCCATGCAAAAAAACTAAAAAAACGGTATATTTTTTTTTTGCCCTGCGAGACCCTTTTAAAGCCTCCACATCAAACCTAGGAGGTCAGGGACGATCTACTATGCCCCCTTATGGTCATTTGCCCCTTCGCTTTGGCCTCCTCTTGTCTCTCGATCCTACCGAGAGACAAGATGGCGGCCGCTACGGACTGTTTGGAATGTTTACAGACGCCGAAAAACCAATCAGCTTCGCAAACCTGCGTAACGCGAAAAGTACGCGAAGCGGAGCGCTGTTACAGATATATATCTTTTTTTGAACGTTAATTTCTCAAAATCCACTGGAGCACATATATTGAGACCTAGCAAAGGCACATCGGGCTACCAGTCCCTACAATTTTGCCAAGTTTCGCGCAAATCCATTCAGCCGTTCGATTATTATTATAATTTTTTTTTTTGCCCCGCTGGGCCCTTTTAAAACCTCCACATCAAACCTAGGGGGTCAGCGAGAATCTACTATGCCCCCTTATGGTCATTTGCCCCTTCGCTTTGGCCTCCTCTTGTCTCTCGATCCTACCGAGAGACAAGATGGCGGCCGCTACGGACTGTTTGGAATGTTTACAGACGCCGGAGAACCAATCAGCTTCGCTTCACAAAGCTCCGTTGCGCGAAAAGTACGCGAACCGGAGCGCTGCCCGGTCCGCTGTTACAGATATATATCTTTTTTTAAACGTTAATTTCTCAAAATCCACTGGAGCACATATATTGAGACCTACAAAAGGCACATCGGGCTACCAGTCCCTACAATTTTGCCAAGTTTCGTGCAAATCCATTCAGCCGTTCGGGCTAAAAGTGAGGCCAACCGCCCTATGGAAAACTCAATGTTAAAAACACGTTATGGGACCCCCCTTTTTTCTCGACCCCCACTGGACGAACCCCCCCCCCAATTTTCAGGGGCTGCTCAGAAACAAAATGTGCCATTTTCCTGAAAATTTCAGCCAATTCCGTCCACAAACGCCAAAGTTATTAGACATAGAATTTTCAAAAATCCCATAGAGAAAAAATCCTAACTATATATACCTACTGGCGACCGCCAGTAGGTAATATATATATATATATATATATATATATCATACATCCCAAAGAAAAAGGACAGTGTTTCATTGAGGAAGAAAAACGGAAGGAAGTAAAATAACTCTTGAGCAATTTGTGTCTAGAATAAAATCACAGAACTATTTAGTATATATAATCATGCACTATAAATCTGTTGATCTGGCAAAATAATAATGCATTATGTAATTGCTCTTTTCCGGGTAAATTGATCTACATTTATCATATAGGCAATCAACAGTAATGATGTGTACATTCCTCTAATCATCACACAGGAAGGTCACTGTGTGGCACAGGCCAATGCCTGGGAGGATAATACAGCACTAACATCCAAAACAATATCAAGACTCAAACAGATAAGGGGGTACTGAAATACAGTTGTGGTTCTATGGTGGTGGTCTAGTCTACTAAGCAGAGATTTCTTATGTGTGGCTTATCGGCAGGCTAGACAAAATGGTTGGTGTATGACATCATGTGCGTGTAAGCATATATGCAATTGTATCCTGACTAGTTTGTAAAGCAAGACCAAATGGTTGGTGTATGACATAAATATGCTATAGAATGCAAAGCACATGCAGTGAGGAAAAAAGGAGGAGAAATTAAAACATTTTTTTCTTTACCCTTGGATCAGGGAGGCACATTTTTTTGGTCCAATTCCTGTCTACAGTTATTTGTAGACAGGGATCCGCATCAAAACCCATAGGTGGTTGCATAGGTACGGCAATGCACCACCAATTGAACGCCCCTCAATGCAAAGTCATGCAAGGCAGTTCATTGTGCAGCTTTGCATTACTTTTTGTTACAATTCACTGCAAATCACAATTTGCGTTAGATTATAAATACCAACACGACATTCTGCATCGAATTTGCGTTAAAAAAGTAACACAGGTCTTTGTAAATCTTGGCTTCTGTGTTTCCTTACCAATAGATGGATCCTGTTTGCTTTACCTTGGTGTTATACATTCATCATTAAAATATATAAATCAATACAATATCTTTGCTATGAAAGGTGTGAAATTGCCAGGAAGACCTCACTCCATAGGTTCGTTCAAAAGCTTTATTCGATTATTTAAAAAACAATCATAAAAGCACATAGTCATTTTTGCAATATACATCCATAGGCTCTAATACGGTTATCATTAAATGAAACAAATTAAAAGGCAGACACACAGCAAATCCATATGACAGGAGAACAACAAAATGAGCTAAAAAACCATGCTTTTCCTAACAGCTATAGATTTCAGAATGTACGTTGCTGTAAAAAAACAGATATCTGGTTTGTCTATAGAAAAAAGCAACCTCATGGCTGATTTTATCGTCGTTACTGCCTTCTTTTTGAATAAGGGTTTTAGATAGGCGATGCGGAAGTGCAGATAAAAGTCACAGATAAATAAAAAGTGGACAGTACTCTGTTTCGTAACCCCATCACAGGGACATGGTACAGAAGGATAGTTTTTTATAAGAGGGAATGCCACCAAATGGTGTACGATTCCAAGTCTTAGTCTGGTTAAAACAAACCGATGAGATGGTCTGGTGACTGCCTTTAGGTAATTTTGGAAGCCAGTAGTAACCATATGGGAATAATAGTACTGAGGGATTGTTAACGACATGTTGGCATCTCTGCGTACTTGGGCCTTCTTCCTTAAGTAGATAGACTTAAGCTCTTTCTTGGGGATATCAGTCAGGATATTTATATTGAATACATCCCTAACAGTTGACACAACATAGTTTATCCACGGGATCGATAATCTCTTATCTAAGCGAAGACAGTCACTAATAATGCTTCTAGTAAAACTGGTTTCGTCCTTCCGCCATATTGCTCTCCATACCATCAATGGTCTTAAACTAATTAAATCTGACAACTATTCTAACCCTACTTCCTGGTGCGTTATTTCAGTGGAGGCAGACTTAGGTAAGCATAACAATTTTTTTATGAAGCAATTTTCTTCAACTTGTAAAACCTCATAACGACTATACCCCCAAACACCAGATCCGTAAAGCGCGATTGAGGCACTTCTATGACGGTATATTTGCAACATATCATATATACGTGTCTGACTTCACCCTGCCTGGCATCAAGATGGCGCCGAGAATGGGACACCTCACTGGAAATCGCCTGGCAACATCGTGACCAAGTTGACCCAGACTGAGAAAGAAGCCTCCAACCGACTTCCCCCACCATCCGACCTAGAACAACGTCAAAAACGCTGAAATTGCCGAGATCGCGGAGACACGGACCGCGATCGGATTCCCCTCCTTTTGCCTGGCCTCAAGATGGTGCCCAAAACGGGACATCACCCGTGAAACGCTTGGTACCTTCAATGGGCACAACACAAGGGGAACGGCGCCTCCGCCCGCTTGTCCCTCCTTGCCAGCAGAACATACACTCCTGGATTCTCAGAGAAATGCCACAATTGCTCAGATAAATCTAAGACTGTGGTGCCCCGAATCGCAACTGACTTCCTCCTGCCTGGCCCCAAGATGGCACCCACAGCAGGACACCTCTCACAAAGGTCCCAGTAACATTGCAATCTGAAAGCACCCACAACCGAACTCTAGGGATTATCCACATCCCCGGACACACAGGATCACAAGAATCACCACAACAGGAAGAAGAACCATCGGCACTACTATTGGAAGGACTGATCCTGATCACACGCAGCCTGTCTCTAACATGGCCCCCATGTCAGCTCATCATACCTAAAAAACCCCCAACAACAACCTGCGACGAACACATCAACAAGCAAGCACGGAGGTCCCTCGCCACAGTAACAAATCCCTGGAGTCACAAACGTCTCCATCCTCCTGAATTCAGCCCTCTCCTCTTGACTTAACAAAGGCCAGGATAACGAGAACTGCGCCCTGGATCCTCAGGTCCCAGTTGCGGTCGAACCCCGTTAAAGCCTCAGGTAAGCCACCCACTGTCACAAGACCGACCCACTGGCACAAGACTGACATCCAAACCTCTAATCTCTCTACTTGACTTACACCACCTTAACTCCCCAAGCCTACCCCTCCCTTCCCCGGAAAAACTGCAGCTCCTAGCCCATAACACCCCCATCATCTTCCTTCACCCCTCCCCCTACCCAGATACCTAGCGACCCCCCCTCACCGACCACGTCCCCCACCTCTAACACACAAGACATAGTGGCCCCAGCCACGCCCACCGAGCTCTTTGATTCACCCACCCACATTATCAAGCTGACTCAATCCTCCCCATTGCCTCTACCCACCTCTCCCACCTCCAACACACAGCCCATAGTCAGTCCTGCCACCCCGACGGGCGACTAGAGTTTCTCACAGCTCCACAAGGACCACTCACCTGGACTCCCTAGCCTCATGCTTTCCACCATGACAATTGACTCCAACCCCCTGTCCTCTCCCCTCATAAAACGACACGGTCCAAACCCCTTCTCTATCACCCCTCCATCCAGCCTCACACCTAATGCAAAAAAATCCCTTAAACACAAACTAATCAGGCAATTCCCCGAATCCCTCTTCGTGGATGTCTACCACTGTCCATCGAAAGGTCAAACAAAAATGGACCTCATCTTCCACACAGCCAGACCAGGCTACTGGATCTCTAACCTGAGAGAAAAACACCTAATCACGAAAACAACTAAGACGATTCATAGCTGTAAGCTCTCATTTTATGCCCCGAACCACCTGCTGCCCCACTACGGGATTACCTCAGTGACCGTATACTCCAATGGCACAGTCCTGATTCAAGCTAATAACACCAATCTGGAGGCTTTTGACCTCCTATTCCCCTCACTACTCGCAAACCCTGCCATGCCTGGCGCCTACCAAGGCCATCAGCCCCCTACGCTGAACAATCTCCCAACACCACCTCCCAGGAACACAATCACCCCTGTACAATCCCTCTCCAAGCCCCCCGAAAACACAGACACGGCCTCGTCCTCCTTCACAACCCATACGCCAGAAACACTCCCGAGGCTAAACACCCCCCTAGGAGCACCAGCGGACCGCAAAACCAGCCTCAAGTCTTTCCATCCCCAATCCCTATTTTCCCTCAAGAATAACCGCTTAGCCCACCCCAATCACCACTCAGCTCCACCCAAGACCACTACCCAAGCAAACCTCACAGCCCAATCAGACACGTTAACCGACCCCAAAACCCAACACAACCACTACATCTCCTCGCCCCGCCAAAGAGACAATACCCAGAAGCAACACCCCCCCTCAGGAAGGGTCATTCTGCCGCCTCACCCCTATCAAAAACCAAATCAACACTATAATACAAGGCCTGAATCTTATCCTCACCAACCTCTCGGCACTCCTCAACCCGCCCCCAAAAACCCACTCCACCCTCTCCTATACCCACCCCCCCCCAGGCCAACCAACCCAGCACTCCACACCAACACACACTCCCCCTCCTCGTCCCAGGACCGGAGACCTAAGAGAGCGGAGAAAGCCATGACCTGGGAAGAGGCGCTCGAGCTGGCCGCCTCTTACACAACCCCCACCACCCACCCTCCCCAGTCCTCCATACAGGTAATCACCGGTTTCAGAAATGATCATCCCCTCCGCAAACCCCCCAGACCCACGATCTCCCTCATCACCATCCCTACCAAACCAATAAAAAAAGACTCTCCCCGGACCAATTGCATACTCATAAACTGCAGATCCGCCACCAATCACTCCACAGAGCTAGCAGAATCCATCCTCAACCATAACATAGACATAGCTTTCATCACTGAGACCTGGCTAAACGACTCCTCCCCACCTATCCTAGATATGCTTGTCCCCCCGGGCTTCTCCATCATCAATAAAGACAGGAAGGTCCACAAAGGCGGAGGCGTGGCAATTATCTACAACAACAACCTTTCAGTGGTCGAAAACGATACCTTCAACTACAACTCCTTTGAATGCCTTGCGACCAACATCAAAACCACCGACAACTATCTACTGCAATGCCACCTACTATATCATCCCCCAGGCAACAACGCCATGTTCACGGAACAACTATCAAACCTGATCGCCGACTGCTCTCTCAAAGAGTCCACCACCCTCATTCTAGGTGATCTTAACCTCCACTGGAACAATGAGAACAGTGCCACAATTAGCAGTTAGACTCTTGCGGATTGAATGACTCCGTCCCTTGGAATCAACTAGCCAACTAACCCTCTGACCTGTCCCTCTCACCTTGACTAAGATTGACGTCACTGCCAGACAGTGTATGCAGACACCTTGTCTGTACCCATATGAGCATGTCTGGTGTACCCTTGCACCTCCCTTTGAATGGATGGGCTAGGTCCACGCACCCCTCGATGGCATCACCGACAACCATAACTCTTCCAACTAATAATAACCTCTGGGGCCCGCCTTGTTTGGCCTCCTTGGTATCTGCCCCGTGGACTGACTTGCTTGGTCATGTGCCTATATCCAATGTTCCATTCATTATACTCTCCCCAGCCCGTCACCCCCTACCTCCATTGGGGCCAGGCTACCACGTGGGGCACCGCTCGCCCTGCGCTATTATGGGTCCCCTCTCTACCCCCGCTCTCTCTCTCCCCCCCGAAAAAAAACGAGGGGCCGCCCACTATCACCGCCTCCACCAACATTGGTTCCTTTTTCACCCCCAGGGCCGTGTGCAAACTCACCCACTGGGTTTCACCTGGCGGGTGATAGCGGGTGACTGAGGCTTCGCACTGATGAGAAACGTGCCTTTTCCTAAACCCTACACCTCTTTGCTCACGTTCCCTTACATGCAGCAACACCTCTATCTCCTCCCTGAGATGGCCCTGAATGGTTCCCTGCCCCACACGTCGTGGGACACACCCCGCCGCCCGCCCTCCCTACTTTCTCCACTCTGACATTTAACCGGCGTGTGGACTCCTGCGCAGTACCGGCTGGTTCGCGTTTTCACCACACGCCGCTGCGAGTGGGGGTAGGTTTCTATCGGCACTGTCCCGCTGTGGCTAAGGTAAGCTTATAGGACCCCTTCCCATGGGTCTTTTCAGTACCCTTCTGACGGCCCCCTAGGGGACCGCTCGAGGCGGATTTCTCCGCCCGCCTGCGGTCAGTGGTAACAGCCCCCGCCGGGTCTAGCGGTCACGCCTGCCTCGCGGCCCGGGCCCGCCACCTCGCAGGCACTTTCCTACTACAAACGGGGCTGCCTGACAGCTCTCCGCCCATCCGTTCTGAGGCTCCCTTGGGTGGCGCGGACGGGCTGCAGCGAGCGGTACCGCGGACTGTGGCTGGGACTCGGCCATTCCGACCAGCATGGCCTGACGGGAAGTTACCTTTAACGGTCCTCTAGTGACCCCGTCCACCCTTATAATCAACTCATCATCCAGTTGGGTCAGAGAGGTTAATCCTATATATTGTTTTGATGCTGATTGCCTCTACAGGTCAACCCCTCTAGCACACGCCCCACTGGAACCAGCCGCGCAGATAGAGACAACCTTGAGATTGGTAAGTCCATATCTACAGCGAGCACCAGTGCGAAATAAACCACCTGCTAAGCACAATTTAGATGCACTCAGCATATAGAAACTCTCTATTGTGCTCTCCCTCCCCTTTCCCCCCCTTGTTGGAGAGTTTCTTTACATTGTTCAATGTTAACTACCTATGCGCGGTTGACACTAGAGGCGCTATTACTTCTTTGTATGATTCCTCTTGTAAATATCAACATTCCCTGTATTTTGTTTGTTTTTTAACTGGTTGTCTTTGTATAATTACACCAAAGGCGCCTTGATCCCAATTAAATTTCCTTCCTGGGACCACTTGGTTATAAAGAGTCTCTCTCTCGTTCTCTCGCACACGCCCTGCACAAACCCAACGGTCCTGCGATCGATTGAATCACTATGGCTTGGGTGTTACCTTTTTAGTTTGATGTTTATTCGGGGACAATTAAAATAGCTTAGTTTCTGAGCAATTAATGAAAGACGATTCTGTTGTTTCCTGTTTGTATCCCTAGGTCCGACGGTGTGACAGTACTTTTTTGGCTGAACTCCGGGCATTGACCTAACAAGGTTGTATTACCCGTACTCTTGAGGTCCTCCCAAGGGTACTTTTTAAGTATATGAGCACAATTTTTGGTCCTGAAGAATTGCCCCCTGTGGGCATGAAACATGTTGACCATGTTGGAGGGTTGAAATGTGGCCATACTAATGGTTACCTTGGTCCTCTATACCCCTCTTTTCACTTTTTAACAAAGTAGCTAGCCACACCATTAAAGTTTTCTTAGTGGACTACCTAACTTATTTTAACCCACATTCCGCTCACTACTTCACCTATTTATTGTACCTCACAAACCAAAACATCACGGCAAGGAACAAAAGAACTCCGACAGAGAGTAACACATAGTGTTACCCGTCAGGCATTGCAGCGCCGGCTTGACGCAGGAGCAGGAAGCCGATGATGCAAACAACATCACAAAGGGCTGAATGAAATATGTCATCCAGCCTTGCAGTTGTATGAGGTTTCTTAGTTCCGAAAAGGGACCCTTTGGCTCCCTCCTCTCCACCACCTTCACTGAGAGCGAGACTCCTTTATAGACCTTTACTAGGGGAACTCTGTACAATCCCTTGTGTCACAACAGTGCCACAATAAAATCCCTAAACGAACTTCTAGAATCCAACAACCTTACCCAACACAGCGCAAAAGAGACCCACAACAAAGGGGCAACCCTGGACGCCATCATCGCCCATCATGATACAATTTCTATTGAACACATCCTCCCGGTAGATTGGTCAGACCGCCACCTAATCCTATTCCACCTCACTCAACAGGTCCCGTCCCTTCCCCCCATCGAAGCCCCCCTCACATGGTCCAGGAACCTATCACAAATCAACACAATCGAACTAGAAGAAAGAATAGCCTCCGCCCTGCCAATCTCCACAGAAGGCCTCTCAGCTACTGAACTTATCTCACACTACAACTCCACCACATCCGCCATCCTAGACCAATTAGCACCCCTAAAACAGAAAAAATCTAGGAACATCCCATCGAGAACCTGGTTTAACAAGGACATCAACGAACAAAGGAGACATCTCAGAGCCACAGAACGCCATTGGAGAAAGAACCCCTCCTCTATCCATCGCGAGGAACTCAGAGCTGTGATAAGAAGGTACAAGAAACACATCAACAGCGATAAAACAAACTTCTTCTGCACTGCGCTAGACAAGGCAAAAAACCGACCAAGAGATCTCTTTGACATCATCAAAAAACAAACATCCAAGCCATCTACTATCCATGCCCAACCCTCCAAAACCCTATGTGATAACTTCGTCACCTTCTTCAATGAAAAAATAGCCAAGATCGAACTATCTCTAGACATCAACCCTCTTCCGATCGGCAATAACGTCATAACAGCAACAGAAACTACCTCTAGAGATCCCTCCTCTATCGCCTGGTCCTCCTTCGACCACATCCATGAAGCCGAGATCCTCAATCTAATCTCATCCTCCAAACCCTCATCCCACAACCTGGATCCCATCCCCTCCCAAATGGCCAAAGACCTGAAACTCACCCTTGCTCCACTCTGGTGTGAAATCATCAACAGCTCCTTAAAAACTGGCATCATTCTTGACTGCCTCAAAGTCGGCTAGGTCACTCCTCTCCTGAAGAAACCAGGCCTAGACTCTAATGACCTAGACAACTTCAGACCAGTCTCCAGCCTGCCCTTCCTAGCCAAAATCTTAGAAAAATGTGTATTACGTCAACTTAACAATCAGATCGACAACATCAACCTTCTAGACCACAACCAATCAGGCTTCAGAAAAGGCTATAGCACCGAAACCGCAATCCTGAACATAGTGGAAGACATCCGCAACTCCCTTGATTCAGATAAGTGCTGCTTGTCATCCTCCTAGACCTGTCAGTGGCCTTTGACACGGTAGACCACAAGCTGGTCATCAAGGCTCTCAAAGAACGAGTAGGTGCGGATGATGTGGTCCTGCAATGGTTCGCCTCCTTCTTTCAGAACCGCTTCCAAAGAGTCAAAATAAAATCCTTCACATCCGACCCTCTCCCCGTGACCAGAGGGGTCCCCCAAGGATCTGTCCTTTCCCCTCAACTGTTCAACATATATATGGTACCCCTCACCACCATACTGAAGAAAGCCAACATCCCTTTCCATCTCTATGTAGACGACACACAGATCTACATAGAAACCGCCTCCTTTAATGACATTCTAAGGCTCAACAACCATCTCAAAGAAATCCAAGACTGGCTAGGGAAGAACCACCTTAAACTCAATCAAGGAAAAACCGAGATCCTCCCATCTCCAACAAGGAGGATAACCCTCAAATCACTGAATGGGTGAAAGCTATTGATGCTCTCAAAGGAAATCTCACCCTGACTAACTCGGTAAAATCACTTGGAATCACTCTTGATCACAAACTATCAATGACGAACCACATAATGAACTCTGCGAAAAGCGCCTTTCTCAATCTGAAGCTCCTCAACAAAATCAAACCACACATTCCTCAGAGTGATCTCAAACAAGCCACCCAAGCACTGGTGCTGTCCAGACTAGACTATGGGATCGCAACCCTATCCGGCACAGCCCTATCCCACCTAGCGCCACTTAAAATTACTCTTAATGCAGCAGCCAGAATGGTCTCCGGTGCAAAGAAATTCGACCACATATCTCCAGCACTCAGAGATTTAAAATGGCTCCCAGTGGAAATGCGCGCCAACTTCAGAACGGCCTGCCTTACACACAAAGCCTTGCACACAGGGAAACCGGAATACTTAGCCTCTAAACTCAAGAAAGTGGGTCAATCCAGAAATCTCAGAAGTTCTAACTCCCTCCTACTCATCCCCTTGAAAACCCAGAAACAAAAAACCGCAACCCGCTCTTTTGCTGGCAACGCTCCAAAAATTTGGAACTGCATCCCTGTGGATATCAGAACTACCCCTTCCTTTCCAGAATTCAAAAGTCGTCTAAAAATCCTCTACCTCAACCGTGCATTCCCGAACTCTACCACAACAGCTCACCCTGTAACCTTGATGACCTCAAAGACGCTACCTCAGACTCGCCCCTCTGGCGCCAGACAATTCTGTTAATCTTTGAACATGTATGAATCTGTTTGTATTGTCCTACACTTGTCTTCTCCACATCGACTGTAAAGCGCTCCGATACCCCCTGGTCTGGCCAGCGCTATAGAAAACTTCTAAAATAAAATAAAAATAAAAAATAAATAAATCCTCACTAACTTGAGCAGTAAGGACAGGGGTGTCATCACTCTTGAGGAAGGGGCAGTTGACTGTATCCCAGAAAAGTTTACTGTTTGATAATTCTTCAGCTTTGGTCAGATTATCCCAGGCTTCCTCCTGTAATTCACACTTCCTTCGCTTCAGCTGCTCTTTATAAGCAGCCCTGAGATTAATGATGCTCGGCCTATCCCTGGGCCTACTAAACAAAGCCTTCTTTAGCTTCTGCAGGGACTCCTTACAGGCAGAGTCAAACCATCCTATCATTGGTTTCTTATTACTGTGCTTAATGGAATCAGAATGTTAACAATTAAAATGTTGATACTATTAAAACTAGATAGAATGCCTAGGGAGTCTATATTACCATCTAAACAATCATGCAGGTCAGGTAGACAAGCCGCCACGATTTTGACCAAGAGTTTTTCGGAATTGTCTCATCTCCATTTTATCCTGTGGCCGTTTGGTCTACAGAGGACAATTTCATTGACAAAAGTTTTAACTACCGGTGACTTATTACCCCAGATGAATAGTGTTAACATGATACAATTGTGGTCGCTGATCGCGAGATCCATTACAACCGGAATATCACAAAATATACTAATGTCACCTGAAATCAACAAATGGTCAATAATGGAAGCCGAGTTCCTCCCGGTAAAGGTTGGAACGGAATTTCCCTCTCTGTCTTTGGCAGGCTGTAATACAGTTAAATCGTACTTTGCCAGAACAGAATTCAGTGACTCTCCGTATGTACTATGAAGAAAATGAATAAGACCCTCGCCTGTATCATCGTTGACCCCACATACATTGGTCAATGATAAGGGACACATTGGGATATTAAAGTCTCCGCCCCAAATGAATGTGAAGTTAACACAATTATCCCTGCAGAACTTATCAAGGACCTTCTCTAGTTCAGTGACTACAGATAAACGTGAGGAGTCGAACAAGTTATTGTAATGGTTAATCAACAGGACATTGCGACCATTCTTATGGCGTAGCAATATCACTTGAGAGTGACAACCAACCTTTTCGTGTATAATAACTTGCACTGGAAAATTAACAGAGAGTAAAATAAGGAGGCCACCCTTGGCTCTGCCCATAGTCGAACCCTGTGCTGGTAAGTTAAAGGACACAAATCCCTCATAGTTAATATCTTCCACACACCAAGTCTCTTGAAGGCATAATATATCATATTTGTTAACAAAGACTCTCCATCCTAGCGAGTCCAATTTACTGTTCCAGCCAGCGATGTTCCAACTGGCTAGGTTGTACCATCTACAGCATGTTTCTATTTCAAGTTCGGTAGCTTCCTCAGCTGTCCTTGATATAACATCAGCCGGCCTTGTTTGTACAATATTAGGGGTTATGCTGCCACTTTCTACTGTAGTAGGACTACATCCACAATTTGTCCCACCCTTGACCACATTGCCTTGCAACCTCATAACTTCATTACCCACGGGGCCATAATCCCTCGAGAGGGACTGGTCTCGATTTAACAGCTCTGAGGGTTCTGGGGATACTCCTATAGCCTCTTCCTTTTCTAGGTGATTCCCTGGCTCCTGAACTGGATAAGACAGTCAATATACTGCCTCTAGGCAGTTAAAACGGTTATAACTATAAAATGTCTCAGGGCGGTACATAGGGTTTGGTCTACCCCAGGCCCCCCTATTTCTTCCCCTCCCTTCTACTCTAGTCCATTCTTCAAACTTCCCCGTGGGTCCCTCCTCCCAGTATGGTGGATAAAAGAAGGTTAATGGAAGTGTCTGAATAGTGGCATCCGTCGCATGCTTTATCCATGCACATGTATGGGCGACAGCTCTAGGGTCCCTAAAAGTCACAACTACGCAGTCACCTTTTATCGTTTTTGCCGTTCTACCTAGCCATGGAATCCTCCTTACCAAAATAATCTCACTCGAGATTAGAGGGGGCAGTGGTCTATTTAGGTCAAGCCAACTAACTACCTTGTTTTTAAGTGAGGCAAATGGTTCCTTGACCTGTTCTCTTAAGGCCGGGACACCGGCCAAAACCACTACAAGAGGGATAGCTTCGGGGGGCAAATCAGGTAATAAAACTTTCTCCTCCGTATTACTAGTTACTTGTGCCATTTCTATAGGCAAGGTGTCTGGCTTCCTTGAAAAAACCTGGGCTGTTACTAAGGCCCCAGTACTTAAGCCATGACAGTGATGAGAGACGACTTTGGAAATAGCTGGAGCTTTGCTCACAGGCTTTGTGGAGATGACAGATGAGACTGCCTGTGTACCACTGACTGGACCTTGACTCTGGCTAGCAGCCACTAAAGGCTTGGTATTCTCCCTTACTGTAGCTAACTTAACCAGTGTGCTAGTATTGGCTACCACTATCTTTTCTAGCTGGTCTAATTTGTTATTAATCATACGTTTTCGCTCTAGTAGGGGCAACATCAGAGATTTCACAAGTATTTTGATTTTCCCCTGGAGCTCGGTGTTAGCACTATGGTCGGTGGCTAGATTGTTAGGGACAGAAAGCCCCATGGGTGAACTAAGTGGTTGAGGGCTAGGTATTTGACAAATAGTTTTTGGGATTTTGGCAGAGCTCCCCTTCTGAGAACCATCCCCTCTTTTCCTTTTGTTATTTTTAGTTGTTACAGTAGACTTATTGTTGTTCGTTAATGCCCGGCTTGGAGTTTTTGTAGGAGTTATAAGCCGTAAAGGAGAATTTGGGGATCCACTACAATCTATACTGGTAATAGTGGAATTTAAGGTAACTTCTACAATATCCGGCTCTAGCACCATAGAATTGGATATAGAGCGTTGGGCGGCAGTTAGATCGGGCGATCCAGGTTCAGGGGAAGCAGTTGCCCCAATGGCGCCCAAGGATGAGCGCTTTCCTGTCACCAAATCTAAAGACAATCGTTTTTCTGTCATGGCTATTTCTTTCTCAAGAATTACCGTAGCCCGTTTAAGGAATTGGTCCATGGTCCCAGTAACTACCCCACCGGTAGTAGAGAGAGTTACTTTTCTCCCCTTCCCTGAGCATCTTACTATGTACAAGGATAAGGTAAACCAATATCTAAAATCCAAAAGACACAGTTCATACCAAACAGACTTAAAGAGAGTGGGCCCAGCCCGGCCTCAATCGTCCTCGGACAGCCTCAGACGGCCTGCCCTTTGACCGGGTTTAGCCCGGCGCACACCCGTGCGCGTCCCATGTTGCGTGGGGGGCCTACTAAAATAGAGCAGATGGGCGGGGCTGATTAGGGGAAGAGGACCAGCTGGTGTCAGCAGCAAGGAATGCCGGTCCTCGCAGTCCCCCTCAGGCTCGTCCGCCAAGCAGTCTCTGGCGAATAGTCCCGCAAAGACTCCAGCAGCAGGGACCCACAGGGAAACGGCAAGGTCCGAAGAAATTAGTCTCCCTCCAGCAGCACAAAGGGAAGCTCAAGCAGCGAGCCGCTCCCGCGAAGTGGGGGCCGCGAGTTGTTAAATGCTGCGAGCAGAGGGCGGGGCTGATTAGGGGAAGAGGACCAGCTGGTGTCAGCAGCAAGGAATGCTGGTCCTCGCAGTCGCCAGCAGCCTCATCCGCCAAGCAGTCTCTGGCGAATAATCCCGCAAGACTCCAGCAGCAGGGACCCACAGGGAAACGGCAAGGTCCGAAGAAGTTAGTCTCCCTCCAGCAGCACAAAGGGAAGCTCAAGCAGCGAGCGGCTCCCGCGAAGTGGGGGCCCCGAGTTGTTAAATGCTGCGAGCAGAGGGCGGGGCTGATTAGGGGAAGAGGACCAGCTGGTGTCAGCAGCAAGGAATGCTGGTCCTCGCAGTCCCCCGCAGGCTCGTCCGCCAAGCAGTCTCTGGCGAATAGTCCCACAAAGACTCCAGCAGCAGGGACCCACAGGGAAACGGCAAGGTCCGAAGAAGTTAGTCTCCCTCCAGCAGCACAAAGGAAAGCTCAAGCAGCGAGCGGCCCCCGTGAAGCGGGGGCCGCGAGTTGTTAAATGCTGCGAGCAGAGGGCGGTGCTGATTAGGGGAAGAGGACCAGCTGGTGTCAGCAGCAAGAAATGCTGGTCCTCGCAGTCCCCCGCAGCTTCGTCCGTCAAGCAGTCTCTGGCGAATAGTCCCGCAAAGACTCCAGCAGCAGGGACCCACAGGGAAACGGCAAGGTCCGAAGAAGTTAGTCTCCCTCCAGCAGCACAAAGGGAAGCTCAAGCACCGAGCGGCACTCCATAGGTTAATATACTTTTAACATGACCTAAACACTTCTAGCATAAAATGGGAAGGTATTTGTGTTCAGGGCATGGGAGTGTAGTCTGCTCAAGGGCCCAACAACCAACAAAAAGTAATTGAAATAATAATTGTTGGAGAGTACCATAATAAAGGTAACATTTATAAAAAAAAATTGCATTACAATACTTCTGATCCGATAGAGACAATAGCACAATAATGGGTTTGTGGTCCCGCACATCGACCAATAATCAGTGACCGACTGTTCCTGACGTGCGTTAGAACATTTTCCTGAGGGGACCAATGTGCAGCAGTAATAGACGGACAGTGGATAGACGGAACTAAGACATCCAGGAGAGATTTCACAGAATGGACACTTTTGAATGTGTTCTCAAAAAGCAATGAAAGTACATAAAAGAATGACAGTTATTGAAAAGGGGTAAAGCATACAATGTATGTCAAAGGGTAGTTTAGAGATTAGAGCTATTAATTACCCAGAACAAAAATGCGCGTCCACTTGCCTTTCCTGGAACTACAGTACTATAACTACCATACAGTAGCCTAACTATATAGTCCCTCCAGCTGCTCAGGCGATCCGCTACAGTCTGTAAAGCTGTAATTCAGTTGTTAACAATAAACCAACCCTCCTTGCCCACACAAACCTGTTTTGGGAGACCTACCATCCAACTGCCAGAGCATCATATGGAGCATGGAGGCCTTATCTGCATCAACAAGCTTTTTTTGTACTTTAATTTGAGTCTTAACCAACTTTACTCTTAGTGGATTCACTTTGAATTAGTTCTGTAATTTTATGGCATGACATGGAGGCCAAGATTATGCAAATCTCCTTTATTGACACAGCTCAGCAGTAACAATGAAGAGAATACAGAACTTTAAACAACATTCCATTATAGTATATAGTCCATGAGCACACATCCATCTTCCTTCTTTGTTGCTGCTGCTCAAAAAGATAAGTACCCTGATTTTATTCGTGCTTATAGAGTACGTATATTTATTTGTTTCTGTCTGTTTATTTCATAGCTGGGTCCTATTGACCCTACCATGCGATTGTCTTTTGTTATTTTTTGATTGAAAAATTCCTTTTTCTACATTATTATCTTACTGAGAACCTTTAGCGAATTTAACTGGGCCTTAATGAACCATCATTGTCCTGTGCTATGCTTTGCTGTGCTTCTACCAGACGTCAAACTAATATTTTAATCTTATTTCACAGTTTGCATCCTTTTGAAAAGACGCGACCGCGTCTACCCCCGACGTTGAACTAATATGTTAAGGATATTTTCACAATTTGTGTCCTTTGAAAAGATGCAAACGCGTTCCTCGTTGCCTGGCAGCGCTCTGAGCATGAGCCAGGTATAGTGACTGAAACACGGCCACACCACCACTGCCTTTGAGGGCTCTGAGCGCTGGAAGGCATACGGGCTGGTGCTCAAAACTAACGACCGGGTTCAAAGTTTACCTTCTGCCTCTCTGTCCTGGGTAGTCTCAATAAGGCAATATTCCTTTCTTTCTCCACCGCGATCCGCATTTCAAACCCGCACCACGGAGGAGAGAAATATAAGCGGAAAGGCTATACGAAACAACAACGCATGCAAGAGACATGCGTGGTTGACATAACCACAGCAAGCAACATCTGACAGTTGCCTCTGTTAAATCGGCTTGACAATCGTCGAAGAGGAATTTCATCACCAACACGCCCTTTTTACACAATCCTTTGTATTTCAAGGACAATTAACCCCTTTTTCACCTCAGATTAACTTTTGAGGTTCACACCACTATCCTAACTTGGCTTTAAATAGAAAAAGAACAAAAGTAGACTGTTAAGCTGTTTTAAAAAAAAATTAGTAGGAGGTTTGATACAATAATATATTTGAAACAATAATATATACTCTTCCAATAATGTCTCTTACTTCCAACATTAACCTATAAGGTAAACTTGAATCCATGGTATCTAAGGCCATGGATAAAGTTATGGACTCATTTAGTGAGACCATTAACACAAAATTTGAAATGCTGTCAAGGGCATGGCCCTCCACCAGTACTGTGCATACTTTTGGCACAAAAGAAGGGGCAGTTAAGGTCCCAAAGAAAAGAGCTACAACAGAACACCCTGTTGAAAGTGCTAAAAAGACAAAGAAAACAGCTCACTCACGCTTCTCAGGCGGTAACCAGAATGATGCCGTGGGCATCACAGAAGGGCAACAGACAACCCTGACCTCCCTATACACATTGACAGCAACGAGCACGATAAAGCGGATATAGATCTCTCCTGTTCATCAGCTTTTGACTCGATTCGGACGATGAGAACATGGGAGACAAAACATTGGGAAGCACCGAAGAGGCAAGCAAGGCCTCAGGCTCAAAAAAGAGCCTGCAAAAAAGGAAGGAGGACCCACTTCACAAGGACTCCTCTTTGGAGAAGATTTTATTCGCAACATGGGTAAATATGTCGGGCCTTTAGCTCTATCCAAAAATCTCAACGCAACAGTAAAAAAATATTTTTCAAGACAAAAGTTTCGGAAGTGCCGGGCGAATGCAGGGTCGGTTCCCTGGCCGTGGACAATCAACCTCCAGAACCTTTCTGGGATGCGGCTCAAAGTTCCAGCATACATATTTTTATGGAGCCAATCTTTTTTCCCACAAAGACGGAGAAACTGCAGAAGACCATTCCGGACAGAAAGAAGAAACAGAGGTATCTCCACAGGTAAGAACCTTGAAAGACCCGTCAGATACCCCTATAAAGGTGGGAGGGAGACTAACCCTTTTCTCTGGGAATTGGACTTTGATAACAGAAGGCCTGTGGATTCTAGATACAGTCAACAGTTACAAAATAGAATTCAAAGATACCCCCACTCAAACCAAAAGACCTCGAGAAATAACCTTCTCTCAAGAACAGAGAAAACTAGTTTCTCAATAAGTAAAGGACCTGCTAGCCAAAAGGGCCATAAAAGAGAGTTCACAAACAGGTTTGGTATCAAGTATATTCGTAGTGGAAAAGAAAGATAAGGGTTAGAGACCTGTCATAAACTTGAAAAGGTTAAACAAATGGGTACCGTACCACCACTTCAAGATGGAGGGGATTTACCTCCTATGGGACGTCTTGAGAAAGGGAGACTGGTTGATACATCTAGACTTAAAGGATGCTTTTCTAACCATCCCTAACTATTGTTATAAGCTGCACCCATCTCACCTTCTATTGCTGTATTGCTGTACTGCCCTTCCCTGTGCTCAAAGTAATAGCAGCAGACAGAGGTCTATTTTCTCTATCTCCCCTAGCGGTTCGGCCATCTTAGACTGTCTATCCTTGGCGACCATCATGGACTAGTCAGTCCTCACGTTAAAATGTCTGCCTTACTACAGTGGTACTTTATGTATATATATGCCTAGTTGTATCTTGCACATCTCACTTTTTCTACAACTGTAATGCACCGACGCTACCTCATATATTTACAAATGTTTATACGTAAGATTATGATAGGGTGTCTGCCTCTTACGGTGGTATTATATGTCCATACTCCTAATGGTATCCTGCACATCCCACTTTTTCTTCACCTCTATGCACCAATTACTACCTCATATATTTTGGTTGCTCACTAGTGTCACTTTAGGTCTCATATAATTTTGGCTGCAATGGTATTTTGCTACTGACTCAGGTACCTCATTTATTCTTGACTACTCACTATTGTTATACAGCATATAACTTTTGCTGCAACTTTATTTGGCTACTGATTCATGTACCTCATTTATCTTGGAACACCCATGCTGACTACTCGCTAGTGTCACTTTTATCTCAGGTATTTTACCGTCGGCATCGGTATTGCACACTAGTATATCATCAGTATTATACCTATACTTTATTCTGTACATGTTTGTTTGTTTGTAACCCACTACGACTTCACTGTAATCAACCGACTAATTGCTCATATAGACCTGCTACATTTAGGTAACCTGCTCCCATTTCAAGTTTTATTCTTGTATGCACCTATTACTACCTCATATACTTTGGCTGCTCATTAATGTCACTGTTGTTCCATGCAACTGGATATTAGTTTATGTGTTTGTATTCTGCTCCTGTATATCTTTATTGTGCACCCTACATCTGTGCAACGTGCACCCACTACAGTTCTTATCCCCGTTTGCACTGATTACTACCGCACACACTTTGGCTACCCACTAGCGTCACCTTCATTCCTTGCAACCGGCGACTACTGGGCACCCTCCCACACCTCCCACACCTACCGACTCCTTTACCCCAACATGGAGCTCATCGGCAAGCACACATACAGAATCAACTACCCACCCACACTCACCAAAAAAGCCACTAAACGCTTCAAGCACAACTTACTGAGGTCCCACCCTGAAACGCCCTTTGCAGACACCTACTTCTCACCGGTCAATGGTGCCGTAAACACCGATATCATCTTCCACACCGCACGCAGAGCTCAATGGAGAAAAACGTTCCTCTCTTTACTCACCGTATCTAATTCCAGGAAAACCGCTCATGGCCGAACACTCTCCATCACACCATCCCAACTCTTCCCAGGCAGAACCTCCATCATTATCTATAACAATGGGATTGTCCTAATCCAATCCACAGACAGGAACCTGGAAATACTAGACAACCTGTTCCCCATTTTCTTACAGCACCTATCCAATCCACGGACCCCCACTCATAGCACTCTCAGTCCGTTCACCCTGGACCTCACAGCCACCAACCATAACGATGCTAACCCAGCTCAGTCACTAAACGACACGCACCTCTCCTCTACCACCGGCACCGTAGTCTTCCACCCACCTACTGCAACCACCTCACACTCCTCAATCACGGACTTAGATTTCTCCCCGACACACATCAACCGCACCCCCTCCCCTGCCACCATCTCCGTGACCTCCATTCATACCACTCCCATTCCTCTCTCCCCTGACATCACAGCCCCCAACAACAACGCCTCTAACATACCTCAGCCCCAAAACGACACGCACCTCTCCCCTACCACCGGCACCTTAGTCATGCACCCACCCACGGGTGCGACCTTACACCACTCAAGCACAGACATAGACCCTTCACCCACATACACCAACTGTACCCCCTCCCCCTTTCACCAGCCCACATTCCCATTCCCATTCTTTTCACCCATGACACCGCAGCTCCCACCCACAATCCGCCTAACGGAGTTCAGCACCATACCGACACGCACACAGACAAACCCCACCCTTTATCCCCCCCATTCTCAGCCCCCATTTCCACCCATTAACTAACCTCACTGATTATGCCTCTATCATTTCAACCCCGCCTCCTCAAAAAAGAACTACATACAATCCCACTCCCCCCATTCTCACTCCCCACTTCCCTACTTGCGCCCCCATCACTACTAACATACGCCCAACCTCCACCATGCACTCCCCACCTACCACTAATACCCTCCTCCATACCACCAACAGACACCCTATGCCATCCTCCTCAAACCCTCCACTCCCCACCACCATCACAAATCCCACACTAGACTACGTTACGGCCTCCCTCCTCCAGCTCAAAGAAGACATTCACATCATCAAACAACTACTCTGCACGCATTCCAGTCACTCCTCACCAACCACCCTCCTCAAGCTCAAACAAGACATTCACATCATCAAACAATTACTCTGCACACACCCCAGGCACCCCTCACCCGCCTTCACCAGCACCACCCTTCCTAACAGGACCTCCACCCCGTCGGCTGACTCTCGCACTAAATGTCCCCTGTACTGGACCTCAATCCCTGTTCGCAATCGTGAAAACCATCCCCATCGCTCCTGCAACACACTATCGGACCTTGACACAGTCACCCTCCTCCGCTCCTACGACCCAGCTCCCCCTAACAACATACCCTCCACCCTCCGCGCCATTCCAACGATTCAGCCAAATCCCCTTAGACCCCCCACGCAAAACAACAGAATTTCTATCCCTAGTAACCTGAGAAAAGTCCCCCTCTCTCTAGAACTCCTTCCCACCCCCGACACATCCCGTCTCAAATGCACCCTCCTCAACTGCAGATCGGCCTCTAGGCACTCCTCTGCAATCGCTGATCTCATCTTATCACTAGACCTTGACCTAATCATCATGACTGAAACCTGGCTAACTGAATCTTCTACACCTATATTGGACATACTGGTTCCCCCCAACTACCACATCACTAGACTAGACAGGGTTGGTCAAAAAGGTGGTGGAATCGCGTGCATACACAGGAGTAACCTCTCTGTCATGAAAGTAACCTCTCCCTCCCTACCCTCCCCATCCTCCTGTGAATACATCTGCCTAGACATTGTCAGCGAAGGCAAACCGTTATGCTCTCTTCACGGCATTTACCACCCACCAGGGGACAACCTTACCTTCTCGCAACAAATCATGGATTTGATCACAACCAATTCAGGGCGACAACTCACTCAAATATACCTTGGTGACTTCAACCTCCACTGGAACGATCATAATGACGCGGTGGTAAATAGTCTTAAAAACTTCCTCGACGCCCTTGACCTCACCCAAATATGCAACAGCCCGACCCATGAGAAAGGCTCTATCATCGACCTCATCATCTCCAAAGAGGAATCTATCCAACTCGATTCTATCCAACCCTGTGACTGGTCTGATCATCATATTGTCACATTCTTCATCAACGAAAAAGTCAAACTTAACACGGTTCAATCATTCAAGCCCAAAGTCTGGAAAAGAGACCTGAAAAAACTCAACCCAAACTCTCTACCCCCCAACAGCTGCAATCTTTTGCTTCCTCCTACTGGCGTTACGGATGTCCAATCCTTGACGGATCACTATCTCAACGCTATGACCTCTATAGTCAATGAAGCTGCACCTATGCAGCTAAAAAGAGCATCCACAAAAATGTCCAATCCTTGGTACGACGGGAGTCTCAATGACGACAGACGGGCCATGCGAATGGCAGAGCGCACCTGGAGATCAGCTCCCTCCGCACTGCACTTAAAAACGCTGAAGAAAAAGAGAAATGCCTACTTCAGGAAAATAAAACGCTCAAAATCAGATTTTTTCAGCCGTCAGCTCGACCAAGCCAAAAATCGTCCGAGAAAGCTGTTTGAGCTAATCAGATCACAATCCAAGGAACAACCCCAACAACTCAGCAATGGGGGCGAAGCACCCTCCTGTGAAGACTTCGCCTCTTTCTTTATCCAAAAAACCGACAACATAAGGAACGATCTCCTCATTGACGTAAGTCTCTACCCCAAACCCCTCTGCACAGCACCCACTGAACCAAAAAACAATGCTACATGGTCATCCTTTGTCACCTACTCGGAAGAAGAAATTGGTAGACTGCTCAGCACCGTGAAACCAGCCAATCACCTCACGGACCCCCTTCCTGCCAACGCTGTCAAAGACCTTACCCCGTCGCTCCTCCCACTCTGGACTAAAATTATCAACAGTTCACTTCAACAAGGGACCATCCCTGACTCCCTCAAAGTTGGACAAGTCACACCTCTACTAAAGAAACCTACAGCCGACCCCTCTGATCTAAATAATTACCGTCCCATTACCAATATTCCGACTCTTGCCAAATTGTTGGAAAAATGCGCACAAACTCAATTGACTAAACACATTAATCAGTTTGATCTACTCAACCCTCATCAATCAGGATTCAGAGCGGACCACAGTACAGAAACTGCTATGACTCACATAATTGACGACGCCCTCCAAATTCTAGATCAAAACGATACCTGCCTCCTTATCCTTCTTGATCTCTCTTCTGCATTTGACACCGTCAAACACGAGAACTTACTCGATCTAATAAAGACAAGAATGGGTATATCTGGAACTGTACTCAAGTGGTTCACGTCCTTTCAACACAACACAACAGAAATTCAGGGGTAACAACTTGATGTCTGCTCCAATACCGGTATCGCTAGGCATCCCACAAGGATCCTCCCTATCCCTAACTTTGTTTAACCTAGTTATGGAACCTCTCACCACCTTGCTACAAGCATCCAATGTTCAGTTCCACATGTACGCCGATGACACCCAACTTTATCTCAAACTACAATCACCCAAAGACATTATGCTCTTGAATTCAATGATTAGAAGCACCCAATCATGGCTGGCCGCTAATCATCTTAAACTCAATGCTCTTAAAACAGAGTTCCTTTTGATCTCCCCTCCTGCGAAGATCACTACCACTCAAATCTGGCTTAAACACCTAACCACACTCAATGTTCATCCCACCATCGTGGACTCGGCAAAATCGCTTGACACCAACCTCAACATGCAGGAACACATCAACAAAGCAACTAAGGGGGCGAACTTCCAGATCAATACATTAAGGAAACTCAAACCCTTCCTTCCAGCCAAAGATTTCCAAACTGCTGTACAAGCTCTAGTCATCCCTCGAATAGATTACGGCAGTATCGCCCTATGCGGTCTCCCCCTAACTACTACGGCGCCCATAAGAGCTTCTCTAAACGCCGCCGCGAGACTCATCACCGGATCAAAAAAACACTCACACATTTCCCCTGACCTGAAAGCCCTGAACTGGCTGCCTTTTGAAGCCAGAATACATCTGAAAATCGCCTGCATGACGCACAAGGCTGTCCACCTGAGCTCACCCGGATACCTCGCCCAGAAGCTGACGATTTCTGGAGGCTCCAGAAACACTAGAGGCACAAACAATTTCTTGCTAAAGCCCCAAAGATTCCGCAAGGAAAAAACGTACAAACGCTCCTTCTCAGGAATGGCACCAAGGATCTGGAACTCACTCCCCCCTGAAATAAGGCTCATCAAATCTACCATACTTTTTAAGAGAGAAGAAAAAGCTATCCTCATGGCTAAATACACTTAATTATTATTGGGGATGTTATTTACAGACGCTGTACCATTCAGTTCCAATTATCTTTTTTTGCATTCTGTATTAATCGTGTTATTGACCTGCCTGTGGGTTTACGCTATCAATTATTTGTACTTGTATCATTATTGATGTATCTGGCTGACTATGCTCCCACGTGTGCCTCCCCCACCCCAATTGTCATTTAATCACACGTTGTTCCTTTCGGCTGTGAAGCGCTCTGATATCTGCAAAGATCTTGTTCGCGCTATATAAAACTTTCAAAATAAATAAATAAATAAATCCCGATTGGGCACCCACACAGGAAATTCCTCCAATTCACATGTGAGAGAAAACTTTGGGAATTTTTCACCCTCCTGTTCTGTGTTTCTTCAGCCCCTTGGTGCTTCACCAAGGTCTTGCGTCCTGTGGTAGCTTGGCCAGGGGAAAGCGGCATAAGGTTAATAATTTATCTGGACGATATCCTCATAATTGGTCAATCCAAAATGATGGTATCTCGCCATATGGATCTTACTATCCAGCTATTTCAACATCTAGGCTTCATAATAAATACAAAAAGTCATGTATAATACCAAGCGAACTCAGTTTCTGGGCTTCATGTCTCTGACTGCAGAACTGAAATTATCACTGGAAAAGATAAAGAAACATTAAAAGAGCTCAGAAAGATACTATCAATGGAATTTTTTACCTTGAAGCTTTTAGCCAGGATCCTCGTTCTTCTTTCCTCCACCATCCGTGCAATATTTCTGGGCCCTCTACATTATAGAGCCCTTCAGAGGCTGAAAGCGAAAGCTCTCAGAACAAATCTCTCTTACTCACAATTGACATGCCTAGACCAAGATTCGAGGAAAGAGCTGACTTGGTGGCTATAGAATGTGGAAGCTTGAAATGGCTGAGCCATCTTTGGGGAAGCGCCAGAGTTTATAATATAACCAGATGCGAGTCTCGAAGGATGGGGTTCCACATGTTGCGACTCATCAACATGGGGTTGTTGGACACAACACGAGACATAACTACATGTAAACTGCTTGGAACTACTAGAGGGTTCTTTTGCGGTTCGAAGCTTCACCCAGAATTTAATGAAATGTTGCATAATGCTGCGCATGAACAATGTCTCTGCAGTGAAATACATCAACAAGATGGGAGACCACACTCAAAGGGTCTTATGGACTAGTGAAGGGTTTTTGGAACTGTTGCTTGAACAAGGGACTGTTACAGCGGAGCTCATTTCTGGTTTGAACAATGGCATAGCGGACTGGTTCTCAAGGAATTTCAAGGACTCCAGCTACTGGAAACTGGACAGAGGATTATTTATGATAATTCAAGACAAATGGGGTCCCATTGGGACAGATCTTTTTGCAGACAGGCTGAACACTCGGTTGAAGAATTTCTTCAGCTGGAAGCCGGATCCTCAAGCATCAGGGGTGGATGCCTTCCTCCAGGATTGGCAGGGCTTAAAGCCATATGCCTTCCCGCCGTTTGTCATGCTTCCACGTCTCCTCTTGCATTCTCGCCGTTACTTACAGAACATGGTAGTGATAACCCCTCTTTGGAGATTTCGGGCATGGTTTCCAGTCATTTTAGATATGACCGTGGACTTTCCACTTCTAAACCCCTTTTCAAGCAAATACTTCTGGGTCCAGAGGCAAATTTCATCCTCTCATAGACCAAGGGCTAATGGTTCTGATGGCCTGGTAGATTTCAGGCGAAAATGGAAAATCCCAGGGCTTTCGTAAGATGCTTTCCAGCTCATATCTGAGTCTTGGGCATCTGGAACAAGGAAGGCATACGACTGCCATGGAATAAATGGGTTCGCTGGTGTATTCAACAACACTACAATCCCGTTTCAACTGATTTAGTTCACGTAGTAAACTTCCTGTTGGAATTGTTTGCTTTTGACCTAACTTACAGAAAGGTTACTGTCGATAGATCAGCACTAGCTGCTGGTCATTCCTTAGTTGATGGTGTCTCGGTGGGACAAAACATTTTAACAAAGAAAATTATGAGAAGTAAGTGGGTTTTTAATCCTCCATCCCCAAAATATACAGCCTTATGGGACGTAAGAAACATTTTACAGCTTATATCCTCTTAGGGAGATAATGTTAACCTTTCCCTTAAGCGTATCTCTTATAAGCTTACTGTGTTCCTTTGCTCAGTTTCTTTCAGACAAACCTCTGATGTTAAGGCATTAGATGTTACTAGCACAGCTTACCAACCTTTTACCTTAAAAAAAGGATAAAAACTATGTCATGTCAATTTTCTACCCTTTCTTCTCTCTGAATGAAAGTCTGTGTGTTGTCAAATGTTTAAAAGAGTATGAAAAGAGAACTTCTAGTCTGAGAGGAGTTGGAACTCAACTGCTGATCTCTCACAGATCCCCCCATAAAGCAGTTTCATTTCCCACGCATGTAAGATGGGTAAAAGAAGTGATGAGTGAGAGTGGAGTCGATGTGTCTATCTTCGGTGCACACTCAGTTCGAGGTGCATCAGCTTCTAAAGCGTTTATGCTAGGTGGTGGGTTCCAAGATATTCTTCGAGCTGCTGACTGGTCAAATGAAAGTATGTTTAAAAATTTTTTACTTTAGACCAATCAATAATGTGATTGACAACGTGCTTAATTCACTTTAAACATCCATAATGTTGGCCTCCGTTTCATGCAATAAAATTTAGATTTTTCACAGCCTGGTGGGCAGAAAGTCTGGATTTTATTAAGGACACAGAGGCTAAGATTATCCCTCCACTTGTTAACCCTCCCTGGGTTTCATTTTTTTCGGACCTATTGTGTCTCTTTTTCTTCCAGAATAAGACGTCTATGATTTGTTATTGATTGAAGTAACTCTTTCCACGTAATTTCGAAGTTAAGTTATGTTTCTTTGAGCTTATTTCTTGTTCGCAGCACTGGACCAAGACAAAGAAGGAAGGTGGATGTGTGCTCATGGTCTATATACTATAATGGAATGTTGTTTAAAGATCTATATTCTCTTCATTGTTACTAATGAGCTGTGGCAATAAAGGAGAATTGCATAATCTTAGCCTCCGTGTCGTTAATATAATCCTGATTTTCTGCCCACCAGGATGTGAAAAATTTTGTAAAATTGGCTGACATCCTGACAGAAGCAGCCGGCCCACTCCAATAAGTGGCAAACCCTTGCCCGTTCTTGTGACTGGTCAGTGATTGGTCTTGGAACAAGTTACAACATTGCAAGGTTGTGTTTGCACAGTCTTGTGAAAAGACAAACAGCTCAACAGTGCTGAAAGGCAGAGACCAAAGAGTGACTAGGGGACGTATGAATTCTTCAAGCTGCAGCATGTATGGTACTTCTGCACTTGACAGTCATTGCGATTGAGTGATCTGCTACAAATCTATCAGAGAACAGAGCCTTTCATCCTTATGTGTAGCTGCTTGACTACAAAAAAATGACCCTGTGACTCTACAAGGCTAACAGTGAGTGAGGCCTAAATCCCCACATTCCTTGCTGTGCTGTTCAAACACAAGCCTAGTTCTTTAGGTCAGTCTCACTTTCCAGGATGTCAATTGTGTTTACTTAAAAGAAGTTCATTCACCTGCAACACAATGCCAGTTCTCTGGGCGGTCATGTCTCTTGACAGATATATTATTCCCAGATTTCCATAACTTGTCCAATTGGTAAGCAATTTTACACTGCCTCTGGACATTATTTCTAACTGCTACACTACGGGCCAGTTTTACACCTATAATGTGACCGACAGGTATTGTATTTGGAACCGTGCAGTTTACATGATTCGACCACTGCGAATCACACTTTTCAATCATTACAGTTTTTCGCCACTGTCTGTGTTAAGTCTGGTGTCCAATCAGCCAGGCCACATTTGGTTCACTTTAAAGTTTAACCGCTTTCTCAAATAATGAGCATGCAAGCGGGAAATGTCACTTTTAGTGTGATTTCTGGCATTCCAAATTATGCTACTCGCATTTGAAGCTGGTTTCATGTAAACCCCAAAACAAACGAAGCAAAATGTCTCAGATAAATGGGAGTTATACTTATGCGTCCATTACGCTATTTCTCTTCGTTAAATAATTGTACGGTCACTTTTAAATGTTAATCTATTTCCCTCGCAAAACGCTAATATTAAGTATGTTGTTAATTTGCAATAGTGTGTCATTACTCATTGTTTACGTCTCTGGTTAGAGTGGACATAAGAGGGTGATTTTCTTGTACGGCAAGCAGTACGAATGAAACATAAGGAAAAGCTGGGTATGTGTTTTCCGAAGGAGGTTAATGAACAAGTCTGATGCCTGATGTCGGTTAATGGATGTTCTTACCTCGCAGAAATCTTGTGGAATTTTCAGGCCAAGCGGTGCATTTTACAGGACATTTTAAGGTATTATCTAAATATAGCATTCGCTGCCTGACGTATGTTTTCCAAACAATCCTGAAAACCATTCAAACACATAGGCATACATATAACTTCAGTCTGGAAAAAAAAAATATGCAATAAAAAATGCACTGTCGGTAAGGCCTGACCTATTAGCTTTGCCTATTAGCCTTGCCACAGCTTTGACAAAGCGTGTTACAAGCCGTTGAGAACAGGAACTGATACAACATTTAATACTTAAGAGTTTACCATTATTCCAAGAACAGCATTTTTCAGTAGCAGAAAATTATATATAGGCAGGTGAGACAATTGTACACCTGATGCCAAACACTGTGGGCAGATGTATATTTTTCTGCAGTGCATCGTGGGCAACCTAAGCTGAGCAAAGAGTTATAAAAATATGGCTAAATAGAGCATCAACTACGGTACTTGTTCATATACATTGGCTAAAATGTTTCAGACTTTAAATAGGTAATCATGAAAAGTCTTGTGTTTTAATTGTGTACCAAGGAACGCTGACATGATCCTGGGTGTTATGGTTTTGCATTCTCAAAGAAAGCAAAGGAAGGAATTCAAGCTATAGAGGGCTTTTTACATTACCATTTTCCTACACATTTTCAATCAAGCCATACATTTTACAGACACTTTTAGTCATTCTTTACAGTCCAAAACATGTTCGCTTATGGGTGATAATCAACATAAATGAGGCAGGGTGGAAAAATAAAGTATTTCCAGTTCTCACAATCCCAGGCTCAGTTAGTAGTGTTAATAATGGCACAAAAAGCTTTAGCAGTATAGATGATGACATTTAATTATAATAGCGTTAGAAATTGGGTTTCTGGTTGACAGAGGTATGACCCTGTCCAAGCAGGACCCACAATCCTAATCAGGGTAATTCATATACACACCATAAATTAATCTGTGCTCACCCTCTGGTGGTTTGGCAGAGAGCAGTAAAGGCTTAACTTAAGAAGCTATGTGTAAACTATTTGTGCAGCACATCAAACAGTAACAGAGTGAAAATACCACAAAGGACTCCACACCATTTTAGAAAAATAGTTTATATTTCTATAAACAAAAGAAAACCAAAAGGACATAAATCCAAAAAGTATAACCAGAGTTATGCATTTTTTTTTAATAATGTGAAGGTAGTGCTTAAAAGCATAAAGTGCCAACTGGAGCTATATGGTCGCTCACAACCGGGTCAAATCCAAAAGTTTAGGCCAGCAGCGATGGAACATGGGTCGGATACAGGGACCAGCATTAGCCCGCTGAAAAAGTACCTTGGTATCTGGTTGCATCCACATCGAGGATGAGATGCGGTAAGCAGAGGAGGCGATGCGTCCTTGTTGATCCCAATGGATGTAGGCGATGAGCCTGTTCCGATCTGCGCAAGTCGGAGATGCATCGTCATTGAACCCCAAGATGGACGTCGAGCCACGCAAGTCGAGGATATGTTGGGAACTGGAGGTGATGTGCCACGCAGTCAGCGAAGCAATGTCTTCATCCCAGAGTCTCTATGGTTTTGTGAAGTCAATGTCTCTAGAAGAATGCAGGAGGGTGGAATCATTCATCACACTTACACCACACAGTCCCCCAGCCTATGCACCAATTCTGATCCGGCTTTCGGGCTGTTCCTGAGGGACCAGTTAAGAAATGTTGGACTTGGCTCTTTTTGCAGGGTTATCCCCAAATGTTTTGATTCTTCCTCCTATATTTTGTTTCTGACCTGTGTTTGTTGGCTATAGGACTCTGGGCACTTTGCCACTTCTGATCAGTGCTAAAGTTTATATGGTCTCTGGGTAAATTGTGTTTATGGATTGGTGTTTCCATGATTGTCATATTTGGTTTACTGGTAAGTCCCTAGTAAAGCGCACTGAGTGTGCCAGGTCATGTAAATCAAATGCTAGTGGACCTGCAGCGCTGATTGTGCCAGAGTAGCCCTGAAAAGATATCTAAGACCTGCCACTGCAGTGTCTGTGCACAGGCAGGTGCACCCACTTGCCAGGCTCTAACTTTCCTTTTCTTACATGTAAGGCACCCCAATGTTAGGCCCGAGGTACCCCCCTGAGAAGGGTGCAGTATATGTGAAAGGTAGGACATGTACTTTTGTGTGTGACATGTCTTGATAGTGAAATACTGCCAATTTAATTTTTTACTATTGGAAGGCTATCTGTCCTATTAGATCAAATGGGAAGTACTTTGTAAAATCTTACAAGTATTACTCCCCATCCGGACAATATGGAGAAATAAAGTTTAGGCTCTCTGAAATCAGAATGTTATAACACTTCTTCTAGTAAAGATGGTATGTACATTATTTGTTTGAAAATGCCACTTTTAGAAAGTATGCATTTTTCTTGTTTAACCATTCTGTGGACCTCTGTCTGTTTGTGGATTGGCTGTCTGGTATTGGAGTGACTGGGGCGGGGGGTGTACTTTCACTCCATACAGCCACTGGGGGGGTGGGTTGAGGTGTACCTGGCCCTTCCTGGATGACTCAGAAATGAGCTGAATGGGTCTTGGCCACATTGAGAGTAGTGGGAGGAGATTTCCTTGCACCTGAATAGGGCCTGTCCCCCTTACACAATGCTGTCTCCACCCCCTGTGGTCATACAACAGCAGTGAGGACAGAACTGTTTGGACTGGGCTCAGAGACCCCTGCACAAAAAGAACACCGACCAAATGGGATATAATTAGACGTTTAGATTATTTTTGGAATCAAGAGGAACCTTTGCCAAGGAGAGGAGCTTAAGAGCTGTGAGAAGGAGTACTGCCCCTTTGCTGTGCTCTGTGCAGGGTTGGTCAGATGTTGCTGTTTCAGCCAAGGATAAAACAAAGACTGGATCTTTGCTGTTAACCTACTTGAAGAAGATCTCCAAGGACCTGTGTGTGCTGGCCTCCTGTTCTGAAGGTTCAGGGACACAAAGACTTCACCCCCAGCTCCCCTGAACTCTGCTGCCAAGAGTTCTGGCCTGTCAGGAGGTGCCTGTTCCAGTTCTGGGCCTCTGGAGGTTGTGCCTGCTGTTGGGAGCTGGGAGAAACCTAAAGAACTGAAGAATTTGATGCATTGCTCTTCTTGTGGCTCTTTTTCCCGATGCAGCACTGCCTTGCAAGAAGAATCTCCATTCATCGCCGTGCCGCTGCCCAACCGATGCAGGGCCTGTCATGGCTGCAAAAACCGACGCATCGCGGGGGTAGCTGCTGAAGAAACCGACGCAGTGCTGCTTGTCACCACAACATCAATTGGCGACAGGTCCCAGAATTCCACGCATCATACATGTGCGGCAACTTTTCCCGACTCATCACCCACGGACCAGAATCGTCTTAGATTCGACGCATTACTTCCCCCTAAAGACCGTATTCTGCGCATCACTTCTCCTGCGTGCAGCAGAACTGTTGCATCGCCTCCCCAAGATCCCAGGAACTGATGCATCACTTTGTTTCTCGACCTTTCCCCTCTCTGCAGCTGTTTGACCTTGTGAATTTTGACACTTCTACAGGTATTTTATCAGAAATCACGCATCCATAGTTTTCTATGAACTTAGTTTTTTTAAACCTTTTTAAAGTAATATTCGTATTACATTTATGTTGGATGTTTGTCGTTTTGAATTTGTTGAGTTTACATAAAGATACTTTATTTTAACTAAAATGGAGTGGTGTCCATTTGTGTTATTATCACTGTATTAATGTGTGTATTTAGTACAAATACTTTACACATTGCCTTTCGGATAAGTCTGTCAGTTCATGCCAAGCTACCCAGGGAGTGAGAAGGGTTTTTCCAGAGTCTGTATCCCCCTTACTCTGATAAGAAGCAAGGGTCCCCATTTGGACAAAGGTACCTGCATCTGCCAACTAGAGACCCCATTCTAACATGGGACCAACTACATGGAGACTCAGTTTGTAGGTACGACTGTGTTGTGCTTGAACTATATATGGAATAAACAATCATGCTTGGATGGGAAAATCTTGGAGATTCACTTGGTCCTGAAGAATGCCTGGTGACCCAAGGAACAATTGAAAAAGTAGTCTGAAACATGTTGACCTTTATAGAAGTGAGGAAAATATTTCGCTCCAAGTATGTCTTTTTCTATTTTAATGTAGTCCAAAGACCCACACAATTAAAGGAGTGTATGGGCCTTGGAGGTTGTTTTAAATTATAATATAGGATACCAACATAGGAATCTCCCTTCCATGGTGTCCAAGAGTTAGGGTTGTGCCCATTCAGGAGTATTAGACAATTGTATGAGGGTCCAATGATAAAGCATGACACATAAATTGTGTTTGGGTGAAGGTACTTTCAATCATTAGGCAAAATAGTTCAGGTGGTCATTCTCATTTGGTATGGCTTAACAATTCAAAGTAAACACAAAATTATTAGCTCAGGAGCTGTGTGTAAGAAGTTCTAAAAAGATCAGACAACTGAAATGAACCGTTCTATGTGAAATTGTCAGGTAGACAACAATGGTATATACTCACCCCAATTAACGGTGATATCACTTCTTTAGTTACAGTTTGTGGTTAGTTAGTACAAGTAATCAATCCCAGCTCTATCGTTGATTGCAACAAATACATGGGCATGTAGACTAAAATGACCATGTTCTTATACAATTTGAATTGTAGCACTTGCACATACATTGCCTCTCCACTTGATCAGCACTGGAACATACAGTGCATACAAGGTCTACCATTATACCATCATGGGAAAACTGATGACATTTATTTACTTTCAGTTGGCCATTATTGATAGTTTTACTGCTGTAGAAATACTATCCTCTATTTTATCTGTTTGTGGAGGATGTTGCAATGCAGCATGATGAGCACTTTGCCACCTGCATTCCTACAACAGAGATAAAGAATAATCTATATTGCTCTGCAAGAAAAGAAGCATTAGTGTCATTATTACTGTTTCCAGTATCCATCTCATCCCGACCTGTGTTTTTCAACTTGCTTCACTTTGTGCCACACAAATGTGTAGTTCCGGAAACTGACCCATTTCTTGTCTAATTATGCAGCCTTTTAAATTGATCTATCTAATTTAGAAAATCTTTTTATCCTTTTCTTCTTATATTAGAATTAAGTTACACGGTCTTTACTGACTCCAGTAAAAAGGTACGTATTGGTCATACTTGTCGCCTCATTGCCACCTTCATCCACCATCAAAACATGGCTAATGTGCCGTCCACTGTATTACAAGTCAGCATAGTCAATGGCTGCATATAACGGTGGACAGGACATTCCTTACATTTTAAAGGAGTATCCTGCCCACAAAACACTAACGTCCCTAGTGTATCTGGATGCGCAATTAAGGTTCTGAGGGGAATCTGCCCCAGCATGTTTACCCAGGTTTCAAATATGTTTACACTGTGTGTGAAATTGCTTACATAATATCCACAGTTTCCCCCAAGTTACTATCATGCAGTGAAAGTAGTTGGATTCAGGGTGATGAGTGTGCTATAGGCGCATGCTAGGCAAGTCTCTATGAGTCAAAGCAGACTGCCTTGAGGAGGCATTATTAAATGTTCACCTGGCATCTACATGGTTAGTCGGGACTCTGTGCTGAGTGAGACAGAGACAAGAAGAGTTAGTCAAAGCTTCCCTGGGCTTGTATCATAAGGATCTTGTCTAGGTAAAAGGCAGATGGACAAGGTTGGACAACTCACAGATCACTACACTCATCACTACCCACAAACTCATAGGTCTCTAACTAAGCATGCAGGTCTGACTGTTATCTCTACATGCTAGTGGCACTGGTGTGTTTTAACAAATACCATGCAACAAAAGGAAACTCCACTGTGCTAGCTGGGAGGTCTAATGTTGAAGTCAGCACATATTTATGTTAAGATATATTTTCCGTTTAATTCATTTCCCGTTGTCAGAAACACATCTTGAAAGGTTTTTCAAATCTGTAACATATTTATTTAAAATAATACTTCACACCATACATTTTACTTCAATTATAATTCTCACCAGGCGCAGGGTTCAGGTAAGAGCTGTGGGGTGGGGAGGGGGGAAGTTGACATAGTAGGCAAAATAAAATAAATAAATTAATAAAACCACTAACCTTGCGAGCACAAGGTAAGTAGTTTTATTTAAAAATGTTATTTTATTTGACCTATTCCGTCGTCTTTCGACTTCCCTCCCACCCCCACGGTTCTTACCTGAACTGGCCAAGCCTGATTTTCACAATTTTCCTTACTTCACTGGGACCATCTTAGTTTGCATATTTGGCTGGTGGCACCTGAGGAAGGCAGGAGCAGAGCAGAAGCATTGCTGTAGCACTGAGAAGTAATGGCAAACCCTGTAATTCACACCTGGGGCCTGGCATACATTTTTCAAAAGGCACCCTAACTCTCCCACGCAAATGGAAATGCGACTTAGGGAGAGTATTATGATTTTTAAAGATTCTTGGAGTTAAGACTTTTATCTAAGTGCAGGCAGTTTAGTGATTAGGTTTGGGAATACTTTGTAGTCAGGTTAAAAGTAGAAGAAACACTTTCACAATGTGCTAATTTGAATATTAAAAACTTTATTGTCTTGCATATAATTGACAGCAACTCACTGCTTAAATTTGTGACTCCTTGCAATGTTTCACCATTTGAAATTGAATTTATTAATGAGCATTTAGCCCACAGGACCAAACATAGCTGCCTTTCACACAAACAGTTCGCTAAGTAAAAACGTAAAATAGAAACTTAAAATTTGTCATAGTTTAAAAGAATATAACCATACTAAAAACCTGTGGAGTCTTATGAAGTGTGCGACCCGATGAGCATGCATTATTGCTAAATGCCTCCCTGTTGCGTATCCTGGAGTTTGCACAAATGTCCCAGCTTAGCCTCAAATATGGGCCTGTTGCCTTTATTAAATGGCCTGCAATATCTCTTAACAAAAACAAAATATTTGGTCGGCTGTGTTTTCGAGATGCTCTTTGCATAGAATCTTGGTTATTATATTGCACCTGATCTTACCACAGTGCTTGCAAAACAGCATAAAGTATTCCAGTTCTTCTACCTTCCCAGCAAAGATAATTGTTCGAAAATGCCAGGGTTCTTATATTCTTAGTCATGACCCCTCCACCTAGCTAGACTTAACAATATTCTTTCACTCTGGCTAGCTAGCAGAACAAGATCATTTTGAGCGCTCACTGATGGTTCAAACCAAAATCCATAAGAACTTGGTTGTAAATTTACTAAGGCACCTTGTTCGGTTGAATTGTGTATATGGATTTTGACTCCATAGAAAAGGGGTCATCTTAACTGTGAGACCTTTTTTAGCTGTAGTGTGTGCCCCTTGTGGGGTTTGAGGCCCTTCAGAGGTTGTAATCACAGAAAATTGCACCTACTATTCTATATATATTTGTTAATTTGTGCATTGTGTTTAGTAAAGTATGTAATAAAGTACCTTTTCATTTTGTAACAAAGAACGCTCACTGGATGGTGAAATATTGAATGCTGGTTTTTGTTGTGCAGAGGTCTGAGTCTGTAATACACAACACCTCCTATGGAGCTTGCCTTGGAATGCTCTACCTCACTCACCTCTGAGTCAAGTGCTACAAAACGAGACCTTTTCCCCCAATTGGTTGGTCTACAGTTCAGAGGCCCCAGGAAACCAGTGGTGAAAGAAGTCAGTTGTTAAAGTTGGATCCCCGTACTCACTGGGATCATACAACTTTGATTCGATACAATTGCCATTAGATAATTAGCATTTGTTTTATACTTTCATAAATTTTAAACTAATGATTATCAAAATGTAGTTTAAATTGTGTGTTCATCATATTAGGTAAGGATTAAAGTAGCCTTAGTGTAAGATAACCTTTTGTCATTCTCCCAAAAATCTGAATTTCAGCTGAGCCCTGTCCTGAAGTAAAGTAAAAAAAAATGGAACACTATAGGAATAATTACGATGTGAGTCAGAGTTGCCTCCAAATTTTGGTAGGGAACCACCCGACCTTAGGTCAGCGGTTCCGAAACCCCTTTAGGACACGATTGCATATTGTGCGGTTGCAAACTTCCATTTTTGATGTCATCGCCTAAGACTATATGCCACGTTACTAGTAGCAACATACAAACAGATGGCATTACACACAGTGCTCAATTGGGCTTGGCTCCGCCGGTCGAACTCCATTTCCCAGCAGCCTCCAGGGTGAATCGACGACGCCAGCAAACAGCGCGCCATGTGGCGCATAAAGCACCGGCAGGGGCCGAGTTCCCCGTTCCCCTTCTAATCTGGCAGCCTGATTTTCCGAGGCACTCTACCTGCTTGTCCAGCGGCCGGGCTTGGCTCCGCCACATCGTCCCTGAAATCGACCGGCCGGGCTTGGCTCCGCCGGTCGAACTCCATTTCCCAGCAGCCTCCAGGGGGAATCGACGACGCCAGCAAACAGCGCGCCAGGTGGCGCATAAAGCACCGGCAGGGGCCGAGTTCCCCGTTCTCCTTCTAATCTGGCAGCCTGATTTTCCGAGGCACTCTACCTGCTTGTCCAGCGGCCGGGCTTGGCTCCGCCACATCGTCCCTGAAATCGACCGGCCGGGCTTGGCTCCGCCGGTCGAACTCCATTTCCCAGCAGCCTCCAGGGGGAATCGACGACGCCAGCAAACAGCGCGCCAGGTGGCGCATAAAGCACCGGCAGGTCCCTCCTGGAAGAGGTGTGGCGCCGCGGCCAGGGCGACTGACGCTGGAATCTGGGGACCACGGTTCGATCCCCGGCTCCGGCGGCAGGTTAGCCCAGCACCATGTGACTCTGGGCAATAGCTCGCTTAATCTTCCCGACGGCCCCCAGCGCCTAGAGACCCTTACGGGTGATTGTGCGCTTTACAAATGTGGACTTTACTTTACTTTACTTACTCGTCCCGCGAGGACGCGCGCGGGACGCGCCGGACGAAGCCCGGACTAAGGGCGGACAGTCTAAGACAGTCCGAGAAAGGCAGAGACTGGACTGGGCACGCCATATTGCCCGTATTGGCAATAAGACACCCGGCTAAAGTAAGATCACCAGTACCTTGTTATAACTACATTGTATTCTACCATTGTTCCCCCTTCTTCTCTTTTCCCAGCGTTCAACCCATTTGTAATTGTTCGGTTTAAAAACTCGTGCTCCAAATATCTCCACTCAGGATGCCTAAAAAGATACCTGCTGCCGTGGCAAACAGTATGGATAATTACTTGGTACATGTAGTATCTAAGATCAATAGTGAAAGAAGACAGTCGTTGGGTTTAAGTCAATCTCCTATCCTTCACCCTATGAGCCCACCACCAAATTCCCCTTGGGTAGATATTTCATCTCAGGATGTAGGAAACAAAATCCCAGACACTGTGACACTTGAGAACGAGATTCATAACAACAGTGTAATCTTAGAATCCGATCAAGATTCAGATCATGATACCGATATTGAGTCTCAGCCTGACGACCCTGTACAGGACTCTCCCATACACGTGGACACACAGGTGGATAATGTAGTTGAAGATCCCCCAGTTTTTGTGCCTGCTACACGGGCGATTAGAAAATGTAGAAAGGCACAGACAAATCGTGGAGTGAGAAAAAGGGTGGCAACACCACCAAAAACTAGGGATAGAAGTAAGGGGAAAGGGGTCGTCAGCGACAAACAAACTGGGGATGATGAATTATTAAGCAGGATAGCGGATATGTTTGATAGCAAGTTCAAGGCCTTTATTAAACCGGTGGTGGCCAAACTTGATAAGCTTTACGCAGAAGTGAAGAAATTAGGCACGGCTCAGAAAATGATAATGGATGAGATGACAAATTTATCAACTACAGTCACCAATTTAGCCAACACAACCAAAGTGCCTAACACGAATGGGATAGAGGGAGGTGCAAACGTAGCACAGACTAATTCACCTGGACACACATTAGCAACACATAATAATCTTTTATTGTTAAGAGAAGACCCACCTCCAAAACCATCTGAATTGACTCCAATGAACTCCGAAAATTATTCAATACATTTTATAGAAGACGACTCACCCCTAGTATTGGTACTTGCAAATGTCCGACCTTTGGCTACCGGCGAAACAGAATCCCCTACATCATTGACAAGTAAGGCCCTCCATTGGCTGTCTGGCAATATGCATATGCCCCCTCAAGGGAAATACCAGTTAGCAGGAGAAGTTAGGTCAGCTAGAAGGGTACCTTGGATAGGACAAAACCCAAAAAAGTTTACTGGCGACTGTTTAGTCTTAAACTTTGCGAACTCAGCAACACTACCTAACATCCTTTTAAACATACTTCCCCCTCAACGCAGGATAGGCACTATCGTCCCACTTACTCTAGAATTCTTTGGCAAGAAACAACGTAGCATGACTTATCCTAAGATAAATCACGCCTCCACAAGGTTAGCCTGGAATGGTACATCAAATGGATAGGGCATAGGTGCACCGGATAATAACTGGGGGCGCAGTTTAGATAGGTGGGAAGGGCTTCAACAGACATACCAACATGAACATCAATACCCTACCCACTTTAACAACCAGTACAACATTCCTATCACCAACAGGTTCAACGCCCTCTATGGACAGGGTGGAATGGAAGGAGTTGAATGACTATCTGATACACTCCTTTCCCCCGTTCATAGCAATTGTAGACAACAAGGTGTAAAATTAGGGTACGAGGATTATCTAACTATGATGCACGGACCTACCCCCGAATTGACAGCCTTACCAGACCAGATAAATCAATCCATCAATCCATCAGACCTGCACAATCCCACATATATAGACATAATACACAATTCTATGGCAGAACAGGCAGACAGAGGAATAAGCCAAACGCATGTTACTTTAGCAGAAAAGGCCGATACAGACACAGACACCAAGACCTTGTGCTCACCATCGCCCTGTAATGAAAGCTTGATATCATGGAATATAGCAGGGCTTTGTGATAAATCCAATGATATTGGTTGGCTGTCTTTAGTTAAACAACATGCGGTTCTATGTCTACAGGAAACATGGCTGGTGGGGAAAAATGTACATATCGAGGGTTTTCAGAGCTTTTTCATCCCAGCAGAACCCTCATCCAGTGGTAGCGCAAAAGGGGGCCTAGCGATCTATGTTAACCTGGCTCTTACATGCTCTAAAGCCGAGTACCATTCCGGTTTTCGAAACCTTCAGGTTTTGGAGCTAAAGAGGGGCAAAACTACTTACACTCTGATCAATTTTTATAATGCAATTAATCAGTCAGGTGATTGTAATATACAGCCTTTATGTGACTTTCTGAGAGAAAATGCAGAGAGTTTGTCCCGTCAATTGCTGCTCGTAGGTGACTTTAATACACACCCATGTGAAAACCCCGGAGTGACTGCCATTAACCAACTAGGATGTAACAGCCTGGAAGGTTTCCACTTTGATCACTCGCGGCGTGGCACAGACTTAAATTCTTTAATGAATGAAAACAATTTAATTACAGCAATGTCTACAGTGGCGGACCAAACTCTTTTTCCCATTCCCACATTTAAAGGCCACATCACTGGATCATACATTGACCATATTTTATTGTCTGCCGACCTTGCCAATACTGTTCAGGACTTCTACATCCAAATGAGTATCTATAGTGATCATAACCCTGTATGTATCAAAATGGGTGGGGGAATTTTTGAACAGCGAAAGCCACGAGTGGATCGTGGGTCCACAAAATGTATAAATGGGAAGCGTTGTGTGGTAAATATTTTAGTAATTTACCTTGATCAGAATTTCTAGGCAATATCAATAAGTTCAAGTATGAAGAGCAGAGTCCGTGGTGGTTCGAATTCAGGGTCTTTATTCAGTAACTCGAGTTAAGGGAGAGCGCTCCGTCACCTGAGGAGGATCGGAAGAATCTCTAACATTATTATCTGAACACACAGTATTTATAACAGGAAAAGAGGAAGGAGCTTCCCTTCAATGCATGCCCGGATCATACGTTAACATAAAACAGAAGTCATGTAGGCCCGGATCATATGTTGCAATAAAACAGAAGTCATGACCATAAAAGGAGGCAGCGTCATGAAAGAGTGAAGACATGGTAGAGGAGATAAGGCTGAGTCATGATTTAGAATGAGGAAGCACAAGAGAGGCGAAGATGTGGAGAAATAACACTAGGCTGGTTCCTTAGATAAGGGAGAGGTGGTCGTGACAGGATGTCTGTTTGTCGTGTTTCAGCATTCAGGGGCTCTTCTTCTCGGAATTGGTTATCGTGGTTTAACAGAATGGGGCCTATTTCTCGGAATTGGCCCGATTGTAGGGAAATGGTTACAGATGGGGGCGGGGTCTTGTTCTCGGCATCGGCTTAACCACAGTAATGCACGGTTTGAGTGAGGCAGTTGGTTCTCGGAGTCGCTTTGACCATAAGGATGAGCGTTTGACTTATTTTTGGGGAAGTAGAGCGCGTGTGTAACTACATGAGGCGCATGATCAGCGCGTGATCGGTTCATGCTCGTTTTTCTCGGGTGCTCGTGTTTTCGTGTGCTCGTGTTTTGGCATGATGGGCTCGGGGACGTGACGGAAGAGGGTGTATGATGGGACATAACTGTATGATAAATAATCATTTTCCACATTCCCTCCTTGTCCCATAATATACCCTTCTAAAATTCTTTGCTTTTTCTAGTCCACCTCTATACTCATTAGGTCGTTTACTTGTTCCTGTAACATGATTCTTTCTCTTTCTTTCTTTCTGGTCTGGGTTTTGGGAATGCAGGTAGTGATACAGAAACTACAGAGTGCTGGACTGCACTGAATACAGAGGCAGCAGGTGAAGAGAATAGCTAGAGCAAAACCTCGGACTGCAAGCACCTTCCATCCCCATGAGGACAGGAGGCTCCAGAGCCAACCCGTCAGGAGCCTCTGGAGGCTCCAGAGCCAACCCGTCAGGGACCAGGCACCTAGTCTGTCTGCATCTAGTTTTCTGGAAAGTATATGAAGGGTGCGTTATCTGGGATAAATATACAGCAGCTGGACCCGATCAGTTCACATACACCACCACGGTCAGCCAATATGATGTCTAGGACCATACGGTTTTGTAACGTCATGAGTCTGTCGGCAGCCATCTCAGCGGTGATGTTACTTAATGCACCGGCTGTTTCGTTTATGGCTCCCTGGACTACACGAGTCAGTTGTCTTATGTGGCGGCTGTTGATCATAGGCCCCCAGAATGGGATGACTCCTTTAAAGAAATCGCCAGCCTCTTGGCCCGCTGTATCTTCAGCATCTATGGCCCCCCTTCGCCGTCTATTAATTACGGTCGGGGGGTCACTGAGATGATAATCTGCTGGGGCGGTGTAGGTTGGGGGAAGGAGAAATGCAATGTAGCATTTTCCAGACCAGCCTTGAGGTAACCAAGTGCGCGCGTGGGGTCCACAGATAAAGTAGGTGTTGGGGGCAGTGGCCATCGTTGGGAAATTTGGATCAGGTAGGGTGTAGGTCTTGTTACATTCACTATCTCCCATTTTCTGACCCTTGCCCTTTCCTCTTATGCAGAACAGGCCCTGGTGGGGCACGGCCCATCCTCCCTGGTCTGTCTGTATTTTCTGGACTGAAAATGTCTCCCTAAAGGAGGTGGTGTCATTAAAGAGGGAGTAACTGGTGTTTTCACTAATGTCTGCTCGTCCCCATGTTGCTGTGAGAGTTACCATCCTTGCGACGGCTCGTACTGTTTTTGCTTTTATCTCATTTCAGGTACTAGCGTTTTTGATCGGGGTCTCAGGAATGTTCCTAACAGAGGCGGAAAATATCATAGAGAGTGCATAGGTAGATCCAGCATAGCCAAAAGGGAGAGGAATAAAAGGCATTCCTCCGTGCACAGAATGTGGCATTAAACCACAGACCCAACAATTCGTTTTGTTAATCACCAATTGATGTTGGTGAAGTGTGGAGATGAATGTGTTATTGAAGAACTCTTTTCTTCTGTTCATGAGATGTGGAGGAAGATCTACATGTGAATGCATAGAAGTATTATTCAAGGGCGCGGGGGAAGACGGCGGGAAAGCTAGATGAAGGAACCAACCTAGACAAGCCATGATGCAGAAAATAAGAATCATGATAGAAAGGAAAAGGGTAACTTTGTCATGTAACAGTTTCGCACAATGAGTCTTCATCTTCATAATTTCGGCTGCTTAATCTTTGAGAGGAGAAAAATGCACCAGTAACCGGACTCTTCCCAGAAACCGCTTCACCAAGCGTCCGTCTTGGGCTTAAATAGCCACTGGCAGGCCGGATTCAGATGCAAATGTCTCAAGTCTGTTTGGGGTAGGATCGCAGCCGCGATTTGTACTCTTCTTGGGGTAAAAGTTCTGGGAGGGGTGAAATAAAGTCTGTCGTTTCAGTGTCTTTAAAGTCTGTTTTTTCAGTGTCTCTGGTCTCAGGATCAGCAACAGTGTCCGGAGTTGGTCCGTAGAAGGGTTTGCAATGCGACACGTGCAACCACCCTTTCCGTCCCTCGACCTTGATGGCGGTCCTCGTCGTCAGCAGCACCAGTTTGGGGGACGTCCACCTTTTCTCCAGAGGGCTGGTTCGGTCAAAATTTCTGACGAGCACCCATTGACCAGGCTGAAGGGGGTGCTCATCGGGCGCGGTCTTGTCTGGAAAGGCTGCAGCCACCTGTGAACGGCAAGAACGTAGTGCAGACATCAAAGAAGCCAGGTAATCTGTCAGTACATTTGCATCAATGTCAATTAGCTTTTTAGGAGATGGGACACCCCAGATATTCGGAGGCCTCCCAAATGTATTTTCATAGGGGGACAGACCCGTCCGGGAATGTGCCACCATTCTCATATAGAAGAGGGCAACCGGAAGAGCTGTAACCCAATCTATTTGTTTGTCAGCGCATATTTTTGCTAGTTTTGTTTTTAATGTCTGGTAATGTCGTTCGACTAGGCCTGCTGCTTGTGGATGCCTAACACAGTGAAACTTCCAGGTGTATCCTAGCAGTAAGGAGACAGCTTCCATCAATTTAGAGGAGAATGGTTGTCCGTTGTCAGAGTAAATGACTCTTGGCAACCCGTAGCGAGGGAAGAATTCCCTCACCAATTGCTTGGCAGTCATCTGGGCACCATAGTCTGGGACGGGGTATGCTTCAGTCCATCGAGTTAAGGTACAGACTACTACGAGGACATACTTATATCCCCGACATCTCTCCATCTGTATGTAGTCCATTTGTAGGACTTCAAAGGGGTGATCTGGAGGATGGAACCCTCCTTGTTCAACGGATACACTTTTCCCTGGATTGAACTGACAGCAAATCATACAGGTTCGTACTTTTTGTTTGGCTGCTGCACGCAGATACTTGTTGTGCCATATCAGATTCAGACTGTCTAACATTCCTTTCTCTCCTAGATGTGCGGGACCATGAGCAGTTTCTATCATTATGGGAACCATTAGGTCAGGGAGAAACCATTTGGACTTGTCCTATGTTAACCAACCTTGATCTGTGTGTGAACCTCCCTCCTCTTCCCATTTTCTCTTTTCGGTTTCTATGGCTTGATTTTGGATGTCTACTACATGCTTGGTCGGATCGATAACTGGACAGATAGTACTAATGGTGGTTTCGGTGTTTAGTGATTCTGTCTGAGCAGCATGTTTAGCTGTGGCGTCAGCCAGAGCATTACCTCTGGTGATAGAGTCTACAACTTTGGTGTGTGCTTTACATTTTAGTATGGCTATTTCTGTGGGTTTGTGTATTGACTCTAGTAGCTGGAGGATAAGGTCTCCATGTTGGATCTTGGTTCCAGGAGAGGTCAGGAAACCTCTCTCTTTCCAAAGGATGCCGAAATTAAGAACTACCCCGAATGCATATTGTGAGTCGGTGTAGATGTTGACTCGTTTTCCTTTGGACCATTCACATGCTTGGGTGAGAGCTATTAGTTCTGCTGCTTGTGCAGAATGTACAGGTATTCTGGCTGCTAGAAGGACGGTGTTTTCTGTAGTGACAGCATAGGCTGCTGAGAGTTCGCCTGATTGGAGGCGCATACAGGAACCGTCTACAAACAGTGTGTGTTCTGGTGTACTTAGAGGGACATCCGTAAGATCAGACTGGGGTTTTGTAACTAGTTCGACCACCTCTAAGCAGTCATGAACCTGGTTGTCAACTGGAACCATAGGCAGTAGCGTAGCTGGGTTGAGGATATTGCACCTTTTGATGATAATATGGGGTTGGAACAGAGTGACTTCATAACCTGTGAGGTGAGCTATGGTTAAGTGTTGTGTCTGTGTCCTATTCAAAAGCAATTCTACTGCATGTGGAACTTGTACTTCAAGGGAGTGTCCTAGTACTATGGAATCACTTTGTCGTATTGCTAGAGCTGTAGCTGCAACAGATTTCAGGCAGGCCGGCAAACCTTGTGCAACAGGGTCAAGAGTGCTGGAAAAATAAGCACAGGGACGGTGTTTGTTAGCTTGTGTTTGTGTGAGTACTGACAAGGCTGTACCTTCCCGTTCTGTGACAAAGAGGACAAAAGGTTTGGCATAATCAGGTGTGGCTAGGACAGGTGCAGAGCATAATGCCTGTTTGAGGGTGTCAAAAGCAAAAGTGTGCTCAGGTGTCCATGGCAATGGGGAAGAGGTTGTGCTTGTTAGCTGTATCAGGGGTTTGGCCAGGTATGCAAACTGGGGAATCCACTGTCTACAGTAAGACGTGAGACCAATAAAAGCACAGACTTCTTTCTGTGTCTTTTGGACAGGAATGTTAAAAATGAGTTGAATTCTTTCAGGTGTGAGTGCCCTACCCTCCTTTGACAGCAGGTGTCCTAGGTAGGCCACCTGCTGTAAACACAATTGTAATTTCGAGGGTGACACCTTGTGGCCATGTTGTGCAAGGAACATTAGGACAATTCGTGAAGCTTGTTCACATTATGGTTTGGAGCGTGCGGTGATCAGCAAGTCATCGACATATTGTAACAATGTCGTGTTGGCGGGCAGAACAATGTCATCTAGCTGTCTTTTAAGTGCCTGACTGTAGATACTGGGACTTTCTGTATATCCTTGGGGAGCTCTTGTGAAACAGAAACTACGACCTTGTAGGGAGAATCCAAGTAGGTACTGACTATCTTGGTGGATGGGTACACTGAAGAAAGCATTCTTCAGGTCGATTACAGTAAAATGTGTAGCCTCAGGATCTATGGCTGTTAACAGAGTACTGATATCTGAGACCACAGGGTATTGTGGTACTACACATTTATTGAGTTCACGTAAGTCAACCACGAGTCTGTAGACTGGTGGCGCACCATCATCAGTTTTCTTTCTGACAGGCAGGACTGGCGAGTTACATGTGTTGGAAGGTACTTCTCTGACTACTCCTTTTGTTATCAAATCATCGATAATCTGAATAAGGGCTTGTTCTGCATCTGGAGGTAATTTGTATTGACGGATACAAGGTAGGACAACGCCTTCTTTCAGTGTCACTAAGTGTGGTGTAATATCCATGAATCCTACGTCTGTTGGATCAGTAGCCCATAGTGTAACAGGAATGTCTCTTAGTCTGACATCTAGTTCTCGTGTGGTGAAATGACCTTTAAAATCTCGGAGGAATAGTCGGACTCCTTCTGGGGAACAACGTATTATAGCACCTAGTTCTTTTAGTGTCTGGATGCCACGGAGATTTTCGGGACAGGACTTTGTAAGCACTAATTCGGTGGAAGTTGTAAGAGGACCACCTTTAAGTGAAATTGGTTCAGAAACTTTGTTGATGACAGGTGTACCAGAAAAACCCAAGGAAATACTATTTGAGCCAGAGAGGGGTACCTTGGGAACTTCGTTGTGCTGCACTGTCGTCCTACTAGCCCCGGTGTCGATCAGAAATTTTGCTTCCTTACCTAGGAGTTTAGCATGTACATAGGGACCCTCTTGGTCAAACGGGACCGGTATTAGTGGACGATTATCGTGTTCCTCCCAGCTGTTTCATGAGATCGTGGGAAATTCAGGATAGGATGACACTGGGTACTGATAGAGTTGGGTGGTAGGTTTAGCATCAGTTGGAGGAGCAGAAGGACGAGGGGGATAGTTACGAGGTTGTGTCTTCCCAGTGGCAATATTATGTTGTAATACTGGACAGTCACGCACGAAATGTCCTGGCTTTTTACAGTAATTACAAGTAACTTTTTCTTGTGATACTTGGGGTTGTTTAGGGGTCTGTTGGATCGTATTAGTTTGTGCTACTAATACCTTCATTTTAGTATCTTTTGTTCTCTTCTTTTCTTGTTCTTGTTCGTCCCTAATTCTATTTTGGTGATATTGGAGCATCTGAAGTGCTTGTGAGGGGGAGCTTGCTTGCCAAGTACTTTCTACCTTCAGTACTCTATTTTTGATCGTGGGCAAGGCATTTTCTACGAGTTTGGAAACAAATAATCGACTATAGGCATCTCCACCGGAGGAGAGGCCGCTGTTGATGAGGAAGCATTTCTCTAACCTGGAATAATAGTCCCCTATCTCCTCATCTGGTTTCTGTTTACATGCAGAGATAGCATCCCAATCTTCTTTCTTAGTGGTCAGCAACTAGGACAGTATTTTAGGGAGACAGCGAGGGAGTTCCTGAACTAGAGGTCCCAAACCTTGTCCGGGATTACGAGTGGCATCTTCTTTTTCAAAGTCTGCCCATGTTACCTTTTTCCCTTCAATCTCCCAATCTTTTCCTTTTAGCTTGTCGTACGTTCCTTGAGGTAACAGGACTTTAAGGAGAATATTGAGGTCTTTATAAGTAAAGGAACCCATTTAAAGAATGTCCTTGAGTTCCCTATGGAAACCCGAAGGGTCTTTTTCGTGGGAAGGGACCATTTTCTTCATCTCGAGTATTTCCAGTTTTGTCAAAGGAGTGTACACAAATGTTTGTTGCAACTTTCCATCGGAATCTGCAACGGGGTGTACTTCTCGGAGGGGGAACTGTCCTTGGTCATAGGGATGGAGATTTGTACTGCCTGTAAAACATTGGATATATCGCTGTCGTAGTTCAAGGAAGATATTAAGGAATTCTTGTCCCCTAGCCACCCACCTCCCTTCTAAACAGTCTCGTAAGAGAGGATGTAATCTTTTTGGTGGGCAACCAGTATCTTCGTACATTGTAATGAGGTGTTGAACCATATAGATGCTAGCTAGTCTTTGAGAGGCTAGAGGGATCGATAAAAACATTTGAGCAACTATATCAGAGCCATATATGGAGTATTGAGATACCCAATGGGTGCTTGATCTAGCGAGTTCTTTTTCTTGTGTGGTGAGTGGAGGCTCGTCATCCATCCAATCATCTAGAGCTTCTTGCGTTCGTTGGAACAACCTATCTGTGGGGGCTGACAATTTCTTAGTTCTAAGTTTGAATTGTTCGTTATTCTGAGAACGAGGGATACGGGAACGTACTGCACCCTGAAAAGCAGTTCCTTCGTCTCTATCCTCGCTCGTACTCTCATTGTCAGTTCCCTGGGTAAGGCCATCTTTTCGATGGGAATCGGAAATCTTGCTTTTGAAGAGCGGAATAAAAAGATCTATTTCTTTTATTTTATTGTAATTTCCTGCGACTACTGCTTGGTCTAGTTGTAGTAAATCACCAGGGACTCTTTTTCCTGCACTAGCTATCATTCTAATAAAACAAGTGATCATGAATCGTGAGAGGCATTTTCTATGTGCTATGGGTCTATTTTTTATAGCCTCCTGTAGAGTTTCTAAATTTTCTCCTGTTCGAAGCGCTTCATAAATTTTGTTTAGGCAATTTGTGACATTCGGTACCTCTCGTATACCTTCTAGAGCTTCTCGTAAGCGAAGGGAAATATCTGCTTGTGAACCTTCCCCTGGGGTTGGATCATAATCACATTCTAACAGAGGTAGAACACCACCCGAAGTGTCAGGGATGGGTTCCGTCTGAGTAACTACTCGTCTGGCTGTTACCTGATTCGTATAAGCAGGAGGAGGCTCCATCAAGTAAGTAGTAATAAAATCGTCGGGTACAGAAGGAACCTTAGGGTGTGGAGGTGCCGTAGGGGTACTAGAATCTGAGTTAATCTCGGACCCTGTTTTTGGTGAGAGGACAGGATATATACCCGTTACTGAGGCTGAGACCTCCGTTTTCTTTTGTTCAGAACAAATATCATCATCCTGATCCTGTAACTTTTTCATCTTACTTTCTTCCGACATTCTCTTTGCTTTCTCATCTTTCCCTTGCTCTTTCTGTTCCCTTCGATGTGCTTCCTTTCGCCATATATCAACACTCTCTAACATCGAGGGTCTCGCTTTCTATTCCCAACATCTTTTCTCAACCGCCATGATACAATTCAAATCCCATGTGCCACTCTTTGGCCATCTGATCGTGATGTCTAAATCTTTAGTATAACCTTCCCAAAGATCCAAATACAAGATGGCACCAATCCCATACTTTGTGTACATAAAATAACCAGGAGTATCCTTCGGGGGGACTGGTACAGACTGTTCCAGTAACCCCTTTCGGGTACCCAGTTTACACAGCTTAGAGAACAAAGGCATTGTATCAGATACAAATAAAAACTTTACACTTGAAAAAACTCGATATATTCTGAGTATCAGAATACAAACATACCGTTTTCTAGAAACCTAGAACCCGTCTTTACCGTGCTCTGAATAATTCAGAACCCGTCTTTACCGTGCTCTGAAAATTCAGAACCCGTCTTTACCGTGCTCTGAAAATTCAGAACCCGTCTTTATACACCCTCAGCAGTACTCACCGAGGTGCAGAGAACTTGAAGACCTTGAAGATCTGGACACTTGATTACGCAGTGCTCGTGGACAGGGACTGGTCGGGTTTCAGACGACCTCGGACTCGGCAATCTTCACAGGTTTCGGGCTCTGGGTCGAGACTTCCGCTGTCGTCCTCACCGCCTCGTATGGATGGCTAGGCCGTGGCTCGGCCCCTCTTCGACACGAAGGAGTTCATGCAGGAACACCCTGCAGTGTGCACGTAGAAGTCCGTCGATGTCTTGAAGAGACCGGTCTAGGTCCGCATCACCGGCGTGTGGGGAGAAAGGGAAGTTCCTGTTCGGGCGCCAATTTGCTGTGGTAAATATTTTAGTAATTTACCTTGATCAGAATTTCTAGGCAATATCAATAAGTTCAAGTATGAAGAGCAGAGTCCGTGGTGGTTCGAATTCAGGGTCTTTATTCAGTAACTCGAGTTAAGGGAGAGCGCTCCGTCACCTGAGGAGGATCGGAAGAATCTCTAACATTATTATCTGAACACACAGTATTTATAACAGGAAAAGAGGAAGGAGCTTCCCTTCAATGCATGCCCGGATCATACGTTAACATAAAACAGAAGTCATGTAGGCCCGGATCATATGTTGCAATAAAACAGAAGTCATGACCATAAAAGGAGGCAGCGTCATGAAAGAGTGAAGACATGGTAGAGGAGATAAGGCTGAGTCATGATTTAGAATGAGGAAGCACAAGAGAGGCGAAGATGTGGAGAAATAACACTAGGCTGGTTCCTTAGATAAGGGAGAGGTGGTCGTGACAGGATGTCTGTTTGTCGTGTTTCAGCATTCGGGGGCTCTTCTTCTCGGAATTGGTTATCGTGGTTTAACAGAATGGGGCCTATTTCTCGGAATTGGCCCGATTGTAGGGAAATGGTTACAGATGGGGGGGGGGGGGGGGGGGGAGGGGTCTTGTTCTCTGCATCGGCTTAACCACAGTAATGCACGGTTTGAGTGAGGCAGTTGGTTCTCGGAGTCGCTTTGACCATAAGGATGAGCGTTTGACTTATTTTTGGGGAAGGAGAGCGCGTGTGTAACTACATGAGGCGCATGATCAGCGCGTGATCAGTTCGTGCTCGTTTTTCTCGGGTGCTCGTGTTTTCGCGTGCTCGTGTTTTGGCATGATGGGCTCGGGGACGTGACGGAAGAGGGTGTATGATCGGACATAACTGCATGATAAATAATCATTTTCCACAGTTGTTTAAAATGGTCAATGGTGAACCACGAAAATCTGTATAATTCCATTAATAACTCTTGTAGTTCTGAATTCTTGATATGTATATCACCCGAATCAACATCGCAACAAATCTTGGCATCCTTTGAGGGTGTCGCACAAACAGTAGGATGGATGTTAACGCTGACAACCAGAGGGAATGTAAGCAGTAACCCAAAATGGTTTGATAATGCTTGCTCTAAGACCAGCCGTGAGCTCAAGTTGGCATTGAAAACCAAACCTAGAGATCTGGTGCATATTAAAGCTACGCGTGCTAGGTACAAAAAGTCCCTTGCTAATCGCAAAAAAAGAAGTAAAGAAAAATGTATGGGAGTCTCTTTTAGATCCCGAAATACTGAAAAACAGCGCCAAGTTCTGGGACATTATAAACAAATCCCCATTTGATCACGCAAACAATTCCACTATGGGTACAAATATCCCAGAGGAAGAGTGGGTTAATCATTTTAGCTCTATTTTTAAAAGTAATGAATTACAGGCAGAATGTATCCAGGTTATACCCAAGGAGAAATCACTGCTTTTCACAATAAACGAGGTTGAAAGGGGCTTTGAAGGGCTTACTAGTAATAAGGCCCCAGGACCGGACAATCTCCCACCAGACCTCTTTAAATCCTGTAGGTCACTATGGGCACCAGTTCTCACCGCAGTACTAAATGCGGCTGTGGTCTCCGGTTGCCCAAAGTCATGGGGGGTATCCACCATTGTACCCATGTTCAAGAAAGGAGACCGTAATAGCCCCCTCTGCTATAGACCAATATCTCTAATGAACTCTATTGTCAAAGTAGTGGGGGGTGTAATTTTAAATAGACTGGTCGCATGGGCAGATGAAAATAAAGTAATATCCCCAATCCAATATGGTTTCAGGCCCGGTCATTCTACAATTACCCAGTATTTGAACTTGTACCTAATTATAGGGAAGTACACCAAGGCCCGACAAGGTACAATTCACATGGCGTTCATGGATCTTTCGTTGGCTTTTGACTGTGTGAGCCGTAGAAAGCTCTGGATCGCCATGATGAAAATGGGTGTAGAGCAGAACTTAATCAATTTACTAGCAGACATGCATTCTGACACAAGGGCAAACGTCCGGTAGACACAGGATTTAAATGTGACAAAAGATTTCGGTGTGCACCGGGGCGTTCGTCAAGGGTGCATCTTAGCCCCGTTCCTTTTTAACTTATACATAAACGACCTGGAAGAGCATCTTTTAAGCACAGGAGCTGATTATCCTTACATAGGACGTAAAGGACTGCCGGTTCTGCTTTATGCGGATGACGCAGTCCTTTTGTCCAGAACTGCTAATGGTCTACAAATTTTATTAAACTCCTTTTTTACATTCATGAAATCTCGAGACCTGAGTATAAACAACTCTAAATCCTTCGTAATGAAGGTTGGCCAAGGTAACAAAAAAACAAACTGCTTAAATGTTAATGGGGTTAAAATCCCCACAACAAAAACATTCTCCTATCTAGGAGTCCTGTTAGATTACCAACTGAATTGGGGACCCGTAGTTCAGAAAAAAAAGGGAGAGGTAACTAGGGCAAATGCTGCAATACTCAATTTTGCAAGAAAAATGGGCAACAGCCCAGTGGCAGCACTATTGCACCTTTACCAGGCCAAGAGTGTTGCTATAGCATGCTATGGCAGCGAGATATGGGGATATGTCCCACTAGGAGCCCTGGAGATAGCAGAAAATAACTTTCTCAAAAAGATACTAAGGCCCCCTGGTGGAACAGCAAATTTCTCCGTACATGAAGAGCTAGGTGTACCATTCCTATGCGACAAATTAGCAGTAAAACCCTTAGTATGCTGGCTAAACTGTTGGATACCTCTTCTCAAACCCGAATACCATTACGAAACTGGATGTTATTCTTGTGAAGAAGGCTTTTATCTCATCCAGGTACTTAGACAGGGAGGCCGGCGAAATAATGAAAGGAAGCGTACGCAAACATGTGCTACTAAAAACAACCCTGCTCATGGAACCGTACTTGTCATGGCCAATGACAAGTTACGGCCGCTTCCTATTGACAAGATTTAGGCTGGATTTATTTCATTTATTGCTGGCCGTGCCAAAGGGAGCATACCGTGGACAAGTGTTGCCGGCTTGCGGCTGCGACGAAAAGTCTCCGCAAGACCTGGCACACTTTTTATTCTTTTGTCCATTTTATATTATACCACGGAGGCTATATCTTAAACCCTGTCTCAAAAAACAGAATTGTTCCCAATTTAGACCAGCACTTTGTTATCTCCAGATGTTAGGCTGGGATTGTACCTTATTTGTGTGTAGCTTTTTAAAATTAGCACTCAAATTTAGGAAAAGTATGGAAGGCTAACTGTGCTTGTATTAGACATACTCTTAGAAAAATACTAACTCTTTCATGTCTGTTGAGTAATCCTTTTTTAATATTTGAGTGTACATCTTGCCTGTAACTTTTTTTCGTAATCATTTCATAATGAATTCAATCAAGTCGTTTTTAACCTTTTAAGGTAAATATGTGTCACTATATGTTGTGTGTAATGCTTTTATGGTTGTTATCTTAATAACCGAATAAAGTTTATTTGACTTTGACTTTGACTCCATAGAAAAGGGGTCATCATCTTAACTGTGAGACCTTTTTTAGCTGTAGTGTGTGCCCCTTGTGGGGTTTGAGGCCCTTCAGAGGTTGTAATCACAGAAAATTGCTCCTACTATTCTATATATATTTGTTAATTTGTGCATTGTGTTTAGTAAAGTATGTAATAAAGTACCTTTTCATTTTGTAACAAAGAACGCTCACTGGATGGTGAAATATTGAATGCTGGTTTTTGTTGTGCAGAGGTCTGAGTCTGTAATACACAACACCTCCTATGGAGCTTGCCTTGGAATGCTCTACCTCACTCACCTCTGAGTCAAGTGCTACAAAACGAGACTTTTTCCCCCAATTGATTGGTCTACAGTTCAGAGGCCCCAGGAAACCAGTGGTGAAAGAAGTCAGTTGTTAAAGTTGGATCCCCGTACTCACTGGGATCATACAACTTTGATTTGATACAATTGCCATTAGATAATTAGCATGTTTTTTTATACTTTCATAAATTTTAAACTAATGATTATCAAAATGTAGTTTAAATTGTGTGTTCATCATATCAGGTAAGGATTAAAGTAGCCTTAGTGTAAGATAACCTTTTGTCATTCTCCCAAAAATCTGAATTTCAGCTGAGCCCTGTCCTGAAGTAAAGTAAAAAAAAAATGGAACACTATAGGCATAATTACGATGTGAGTCAGAGTTGCCTCCAAATTTCGGTAGGGAACCACCCGACCTTAGGTCAGCGGTTCCAAAACCCCTTTAGGACACGATTGCATATGGTGCGGTTGCAAACTTCCATTTTTGATGTCATCGCCTAAGACTATATGCCACGTTACTAGTAGCAACATACAAACAGATGGCATTACACACAGTGCTCAATTGAGCCAGTCCCTCAAATTACTGTATTTCCATCTGGCGGAATATGCTATTGCAGAACTTAATTTGCATTCTACTTAGAAATACTGCGTGTCAAAATATATGATGTTAGATGACATCACTGATTTCTATTAAAGTATAGATTTGTTGCTCTGAAGATTATCTTATGTATTACTTTACCTTGAGGCCCCATTGGTGACGAAGTGAGCCAAGGCTATATTGAGGGAAGGCGGCTGTATAAGCTTTAGTAATGTTCAAAGTGTGGTAGCCAGGGGAATGGTATTGTTAAATAGCAAAACGGACTGCATCAAAATTCTGAAGCAATGCGAACTAAAATGTCTCCAACATAGCTAAAGCAATACACATCAAAGATGCAAAGGTTATTGTTAATAATAGTACTGAACGAGGCCACAGCCAATGAGATAACATGCGAATAGCAGACACGGATTACTTACATTGGCCCCATTGATATTGATCTAACTAAAAGCACCAGAATGCACAAGAAAGCGCAGGACTGGAACATTATTTCTGCAGTGGCAGGGAGTCAAATGATGATTCTATCAGAGACTCACCGCCTTATTACTAGCTTTCTGGCAGACATGCCAACAGTGACCATGACGGTACTAGTACTTCTGCTGCACTAGTGCCTCAGTACCTTACAGTTTACATAGAAGAAATCTACTCTGTAGAGCACAGTTTTCCAAACTTTTCATGTTGATGACACACTTTTTGGAGATGCATCATTTTGGGACACCGTAAGGCAGTGTAGCGAGCGAGCAAGCCCGAACCACCTAAGCAGGATTCGGGGGGGGTCTCACTCACTCTGTCTGTCTCCCTCTCTCTCTCTCTCTCTCTCTCTCTCTCTCTCTCTCTCTCTCTCTCTCTCTCTAACTGTCTGCCTCTCTCTGTCTCCCTCCCTCTCTCTCCCTCTGTCTCTCTCTGTCTGTCTCGCTCCCTCTGTCTCCCTCCCTCTGTCGCCCTCCTCCCTCTGTATGTCTCCCTCTGTCTGTCTCCCTCCCTCTGTCTGTCTCTCTCTGTCTGTCGCTCTCTGTCTCCCGCTCTCTGTCTCCCTCCTTCTGTCTCCCTCCCTCTCCCTCTCTCTCTCCCTCTGTCTCCCTCTCCCTTTGTCTCCCTCTGTCGGTCTCCCTCTGTCTCCCTCTCTCTCTCTGGCTCCCTCCCTCTGTCACCCTTGGTCTCCCTCTCTCTCTCGCTCCTCCCTCTGTCTCCCTCTACCTCTCCATCTCCCTCTCTGCCCCTCTGTCTGTCTCAGTCTCTGCCTCTGTCTGTCCCTGTCCCTGCCTCTATCTGTCTATCTGTCTCTTTCCCTGTCTGTCCCTGTCTCCCTCTCTCTGTCTCCCTCTCCGTCTCTGTCTGTCTCTGTATCTTTCTGTCTGCCCCTGTCCCTGTCTCTGCCTCTATTTGTCTCTGTCTGTCCCTGTCTCTGCCTGTCTCTATCTCTGTCTGTCTCTTTCTCCCTCTCTCTGTCTCTCTCTCTGTCTCCCTCTCTCTGTCTCCCTTCCTCTCTCTCGCCCTCTGTCTCCCTCCCTCCCTCTCTCTCTGTCTCCCTCTGTCTGTCTCCCTCTATCTCCCTCTCTGTCCCCCTCTGTCTCCTTCCCTCTGCCTCCTTCCCTCTGTCTCCTTCCCGTCTCCTTCCCTCTGCCTCATTCCCTCTGTCTCCGTCCCTCTGCCTACGTCCCTCTGTGTCCGTCCCTCTGTCTCCATCCCTGTCTCCCTCCCTCTCTCCCTCTCTCTGTCTCCCTCTCTCTGTCTCCCTCTCTCTCTGTCTTCCTCCCTCTATCTCCCTCTGCCTCCCTCCCTCTGCCTGTCACCCTCTGCCTGTCACCCTCTACCTTTCACCCACTGTCTGTCACCCTCTGTCACCTCACCCCAGCTTCCCGGGCACACACACAGCCGCACCCGAGTACTTTGCAAGTCTTTAAAAGACCATTTGCTTGTTAAGGAAGCTTTGTTGTGAATCACCCGGCCCCCATAGAGCAGAGTGTCTCAGAGTCTGCGCTGCTGCGGCGGGCTCCGAGACACTCTTTCAAAGGAATGCCTTTTAATTAGCAGCAGTTATATGCTAAGTGCCCTCAATACTGGTGTCATCCTGTGACACACCCACCATTTGCAGGCGACACAGTGCTGTGTTGGGACACACAGTTTGGAAAGCCATGCTGTAGATAGTGCAACCGCTGTGTGGTCTATATGTCTCTTGCTTAATTGTCTGGCACCCGGCCCTTTTTTGCAACATGACAATTCATATGTTACACTGTTTGGTTAGAAATGCCTTGGTCAAGACTTTATTGGTGGCGAAAAGACAAAAACAGAGCAGACATTTAGCAGTTAGTTGAAATCCTCTCCCCACACACACACACGCATGGCACCAACAATGCTCTGCAACTACTGCATCATTACCATAACAGATCCACCATAGACACACAGCCCATGCAACTGAACCTTGGAGACATACTCTTGATGCAACTGACATCAGCAAGTTGAGACTTACAGAAAAGAGCTACTTACATAAAACGGTCACACAGTATGATGACAATGACCAAATGCAATCTGCCTCAGCAGCAATGTCGTAAATTCCAGACATTCTCCTCCCCGCCAACAGTACATGAGGGCATCTTTGCCCGGTGGTAGGGGGACCAAGACTAGGATCACGTTAGATAGAACTGGTCATACTTCAACCTACCAAGGATGACATCTTTTATTTCCAGAATGATGGCTGCATTATTCACTTTGAAGACAGTGACGCATTGCTACTCAGGTCATCCCTGGCCCAAGGTTCTATATTTGCACTTAATGATTGCCTTGACCTTTATCCGCACCTCATTTTCAAGAAACCTAAGTTTGCTTGTCTTCTGGTAAAATGTTACCTCATAATGACATTAATACACATTAAAAGACAAAGTACAGTTGGCATACATTCAGTATGATTTGTTTGACATTATATCTCAACATCTATGTATGATTATCATTATTATACACCAGCATTGGATAGTTGTGTGTGTGGGTGGGGGGGGGGGCACATGAACAGACATGTGTGTGTGTTTCCATTGCAACATAATTAGAAATGTGTATCCAGTAAAAGGTAATGAGTATGCAGGCATGTTTCCCATATTCTCTGAACCAATCAGTTCAAGTATCAATACTAAAATGCCGGCTAAATAGTATTTCTCAATTAAAATCATATACACCTACTTTGTGCACGCAAAATGGCACTGTATTTTATGCCAGGTGTAGAAAAGAGACACCAACATTATCAAGATTAGGGATCAGAGATATTACTTTTAAAATACCAAAGGCAAAAAGCCTCAAACACAAAGCACTCGTCAGAAGTTTAGCTCAAGGGTAACAGGCACTAATGCATGATTCGAGCCCCATTGTAATGGAGTGCGGGAAAGGGTAGGCCAAGTGGGTAAAACCACTTGGCCACTTATTTTGTTTTCTGCTTCTCAAGGTCCTCTAGTGACAGAAGGCAAGCAGCCGAAGCGGGAAACATCCTTTACAACGCAACTTTTACCACGCAGTGCCTTTACGACGCAACTTTTACAACGCAAACCATTACAACGCATTGTGGTGGGGAGCGCTCTATGATAGGGAATAGGTTTAATTTACTATCCAACACCTTCCCTACTATCCACGGGGACTGGAGTTGGAATAGTAAATTAAACTATTCACTATCCAGCGCCCCAAAGCACTATGCGTTGTAAAGGCATGTATTGTAAAAACAGCGTTGTAAAGGCATGTGATGTAAAAGCATGCGTTGTAATGTCATACATCCAGCTGAAGCTGGTGGGGAACCTTTAAAATCAAATATGTCGGACAATGTTGCAATCTTCAGCAACTGATGGTGCTTTGCTACTAAGATAAATTAGCCCATTGCCTCGTTCCAAGAGTGTACCTCCAAATTTGGCCATCATTGTTCTCAAATGCAACAAACAGGGCAAGGTGGGAAGATGTTGCTAAGCAAGGTTCCTCCTGGCAGGACACTATCATCTCAAGTTCCTGTTGAAACCTTTTTCAGTGCAGCCACAAACATCTGAGATAGATAAACCTGGTTTTCTTGCCTCTCCCTGGAGAAGACTTCTATCAGTTCATCAACTCCTGGGAAATTGCCTTCACTTCCTGCAGCTCTTACTTAGGCACTTTGGGCAGGGTTCTCACCAGCCACCACTTTAAACCAACTTCTTATAGCGGAATAAACTGCACTGAAGGGCCCTCTGCGTATCTCCTGATTAAAGAACATTATGGAGCAAATGACATGCATATGTTGCCCTGACCTGTATACTTGCCCCAGGCCTTTAGGCCCAGCAGATATCAGGAATATCAAACATCTGTTTTTGGCCAGGTAGTAGAGGATAAGGGAGGGTGAGTAATTAGCTAAGCCACAGTGAGAAACTGTATCACACTGAGTTTGAACCCATAGGTGCAGCCTTATTTGTCACTGCTCATTAAAGTGCACCATCTCTTTGTGCTAACCAGATTCAGACTGAAACTAATACACTGGTGCCTTTCCTAAAGGCTACACGAAGGCTGGTGCTTTAAAGCCATGTCTATGTGACAATTTCTCTGATCAGCATAAGTACACAATTTCGTAGCGCGCACTGCATTGCATTTTGCGATGCAGTGCGTGCTACAAAATTCGTTTTATTAATTAAATTATGTACTTACCTGCAATTATCCATATGCCTGTTTTAGCACCCTCCACCCTGCCCCTCCCCCTCCCCGCCTTCCTGCCCCACCGTAACTCCCTCCACGGACCGCGGCTGGTTGGAACTGGCCATTCTTGCAGGGTCATCCTCAAACTTTTTGCTTCTTCCTCCCTTATTTTTCCTGACCCGTGGCTGTTGGCAATAGGACTCTGCGCACTTTACCACTGCTAATCAGTGCTAAAGTGCATATGCTCTCTGTGTAAATTGTTATCATGATTGGATATACATGATTGGCATATTTGTATCACCATGAAGTCCCTATTAAAGTGCACTGGGTGTGCCAGGGCTGTGATGACAAATGCTACTAGTGGGCCTGCAGCACTGATTGTGCCACCCACAGGACTAGCCCTAAAATGATGTCTCAGGCCTGTCACTGCAGTGCCTGTGTGCAGTTTAGAAACTGCCATGTCCTCCTGGTCAGTGTCCCCACTGACCAGGCCTAACCCTTCCCTTTTTGTGCACATCAGTCACCCCTATGGAAGGCCCAAGGTACCCCCCTGGGAAGGGGGAAGTGTATGTAAAAGGTAGAGCATGTACTAGTACAGGTGACATGATCTGATAGTGAATGGCAGCCATTTTCGTTTTTCACTATTGTAAGGCTATCTTGCTCCATAGATTAACATGGGGGATGCTGGCTACAGTGGTTACCAGCATTTCTTCTCATGGGAACAAGATGGGACATAAGTATCTAGTATCCCTGAACTCAGAATTTAATAACACATCTTTTAGGAAAGGTTGTTTTTAAATCCTGTGTTTGAGAACAGAAAGTTGCTGTTCTCTTGTCTGACCCTTCTGTGTGCCTTGGCCTGTTTGTGTATTGACTGTCTGGTTTGAGAGTGACAGGGGCTGGGGATTCCCCAGGAGGCTGGCTGAGTCAGCCCTAGGCTGAATGACTGCATTTGCAACTGGAGTGGTGGGAGGAGTTAGCACCTGGGCCTGAATAGGGATGTGCCTGCCTTCCACAATGCTGGCTCCACCTCCTGCTGGGCGGCTGACGACCCTGCCCCTCACTCTGAAAGGAAAGAAGAAGCCAGCAAAACAAAGTATTCAGGAAACACCCAGAACTGGTTCAGACCGGGCTCAGGGCTCACATGCACAGAGAGAACAAAGACTTTAGGGGTATTAGTACAGGACCCCTGACAACAGAAAATTAGATCATCCTGGAATCAAGAAGGAACCTCTGCCAAGGAGAAAGCTGAAACTGAAGAAGGAAGACTGTCCTGCTGTTGCTCTGCTGGACTGACCTGCTGTTGCTTTACTGCCAAGGAGAGGGGAAGGACTTTGCTGTTGAGCTGTGTCCCGTGTCTTGAAGGAATCCAAGTTCTGAAGTCCAAGGAACAAAAGGACTTCATCCCCAGCTTCCCTGAACTCTGCTGAGAGAGTTCTGTCCTTCCTAGAGTGCTTGATGCAGTTGTGGGGCCTCTGGAAGTTGTACCTGTGCTGGGAAGCTTGAAACTGAGCTTGAGAGACTTTTGCAATCGAAAAGTGTTGCATCGCTCGCTTGCGGAGCACATCCCCGACAGTGCGAGAAGTTTCCTGCCGCTACGAAGGTCGAGATCGTCGCAGCGCCTGACGCCGCTGCCTGAGCCGTCGCATCCTCTGTTTGCGGGACGCACCAGACCGGTGCGGGAAAGTCGAACATCGATGCGAATGTCGCGACAGAGCCTGTCGTCGCTGGGTGAGATCGCCGCACCGCTTGCTTGCGGACCGCATCACGTCCCCTATGTTCTGTTTTTGGGTTGCAAGTTTTTTTACAGGGGCCTTAAGACTTAGGAAGAAGATGCTTATGGAGTAGTTAGGCTGAACTTATTTAATGCTCTCTGGGAAATATGCATACCTGTTTTTGTGCATGATATGGCGTGATCTAGTAGTTTGTATATCAAGGAAATACCTTTTACCGATTTTGCAGTCTGGAGTCGGAGTTTGGCAGCAGCAGTGGGGCCACGTCTAGGAGGTGAACCACGCACCCCCCCTAACGACCATCACCATCACTTCTCGCGTTTCCCGCTACGCGGGAAACGCTCGCAGCTCGGGGATAAGTGTGACACTGTACCAGGAGACCACATTGCCCAGAAGGCACTGGGGCACAGCAAAACCTCCCACAACGCCCACCCCAGGTGCATAAAGCCAGCACCTTCCCCGCGCATCGCGGGAAATACTTTTTGCCGATTTTGCAGTCTGGAGTCGGAGTTTGGCAGCAGCAGTGGGGCCACGTCTAGGAGGTGAACCACGCACCCCCCCTAACGACCATCACCATCACTTCTCGCGTTTCCCGCTCTGCGGGAAACGCTCGCAGCTGGGGCTAAGTGTGACACTGTACCAGGAGACCACATTGCCCAGAAGGCACCGGGCACAGCAAAACCCTCCCGCAATGCCCACACCAGGTGCATAAAGCCAGCACATTCCACCCGCACATCGCGGGACGAGCCAGGCAAAGCCCGGGCAAAGGGCGAGCCGTCTGTTGCCGTCCGAGGCTGGCCAAGGCTGGGCTGGGCCACCTCTCTTGATTTGTCTCCGAAAACATTGGACCTTGTAAGTAGGACTGTCATTGCTTAACCCAGGGAAAGACATTATACATACATGAACACTGGACAGATATTATTGTTATTACGAGCCATCTATAGTCATTGTTACTGTAACTATTATACCATTTATAAGATGGCGTCACGCTTAAGTAAAAGGAGGAAGTCCTTGGTGGGGGGAACCGTTCATGGGACTCTGGATAATTTCATAACCAGGGCCGCCTCAGTCCTGGAATATGAAATTGCTGTTACTGAGCGTAGACTGTCCGCTGATCTTCTTAAGAACAAACGTTCTTCCCTGGGAACAATTCAGCAAGCCACCACTCCGATACAAACGTGCCCAAACGACAACAGTACCACCCAGCAGACACAAACTGCTAACATTTCCCCAGAGCTCAACAAGGAGTTTAGCAATGAAGATTTAAGTGCTGACCCCTTATTAGGATATACCACGGAAGATCCAATTATATTATTATCACCAAATCCAATCCCCATGAGTCAAGTATATAACAAACAATCACCAATAGCCGCCACTATAAAGAGAAAGCGGGTGGGAGACGGACATAAGGGCAGATGCTCAAAAATCCCTAAGACACTTTCTGGCCCTGCTCAGGGTCAGACGTTGAGCGTTAGGAAGAATACCTTGTCTGACCACGTCCCCCCCCCCCTCTTACCAATAAAGGGCTCATGGATAACATCGAACACATGGTGAAATCTCTTTTGTTACCATTGGCGGAGAGGATTAAAAGGATTGGGGAGAAACTAGGCTCAATTGAGCAAATGATAGCCGTTAATACCTCGCTAATAAAGGAACTTTCCTCTGGCAGGTTAAATAAAAACACATCTGGAGAAGCTGTAGGGCCTATTTTACCCAGTCCCTTGACCCAAAATACTACCACCACTTTTATACATGCGAAATCCAAGGGTTTGATGAATCCTGATGCGATCAGTACTAACTGTAGTGTTAACCCTAGGCCAATAGGCCCTGTAGCATCAGCTAAGCACACGGATAGTAAACAGGTTACACAGGCCACATGGAAGGAAACTATTAATATTAGGAAGCATCTGGTAGACCTTCCGCCCGAAGCAACACCGTACGTCATAGTTTTAACTGGTGTGCCAGAGTTACCTCTGGGGAAGAGAGAAGGCTATTCAGAGCTCAAAAATAAGGTAATCTTTTGGTTGAGGAAAAATAGGCCCCTACCCCCCAGCCTAGATAGCATAATCCTGCATGTAAGGAGAGTTGGCTGGGTAGGCCACAGACCTAAAGAGATACACGGCGATATCATTGTCATTAACTTTAGGGATCGCAGGGTAGCATCATACATAAATGATTGGTATCAAGAGAGGGGTGAGGGAGGAACATATGGATTGAGTTATTTTTACCCCCGGTCTCTGTTCTCCCAACCAGCAGAAAGTCTTCATCAACAGGGAAACAGTATTCCTGATCTTAGCTTTGCTGTCCATACCTCCAACCGTTTTGCTACACTATTAGGCATGGAAGGGGTAGACTGACTTTCCAATGTAAAATCTTCCCCCCTGTTGAGCCCAGACTGTTGCAATTCACAAGGGGCCTTGAAGGGAACCGATGAAGAAGGACATCTTTTATCTTGGAATGTTGCCAGATTATTTGATAAAGTGACCCACCCCCCCCTGGTTAGACCTAGTTACCAAATATAGTATTATCTGTGTACAGGAGACATGGTCCGTGGTCGACTTACATATTATGGGGTTTTCCACCTATAATACACCAGCTATACCGAGTCCACATGGGAGAAACAAAGGGGCATGTGTATATATGTCTCAACTGTCGGGGTGATTAAGGTGCTTAAATTTATCTCCGCTGAGTATTACCAAATTTTAACAATTAGTTGGGGTCAGATAAAATGTATGATTTTGGCAGATTTTTATAATAATGTGCCTTCTAATTCTTTGGATACTGTGATTAATAATCTTATGCACACTGTAACCACTCTTAAGGACCAATGGGGCTGTGATACGGTTGTGTTATGGGTGGGAGATTTTAATTGTACCATTTGTCCCCATGGTTTGTCTGGCATTTGTGGTTTAGCCGAAAGCAAAGATGATAACCCCACTCACTTTGTCCACTCTACATTGGGTGACTTGTTGAATAATATTGTTTTCTATCTTAATTTGTCCTTTGTTAACGAACTATGCAGTCCTTCCTTTTCGTTTCAGCCCACCTTTCACGGAAGGGGGTGCAACTCGATAATCGATTTTGCACTCCTTTCCTCTGTTCATTTCGAGTTGGTATGCTCCTGGGAAACACTTAAAGTTCTGCTTAGCGATCATTACCCCATCTCCCTTGGCCTAAAAATCAAAGGCCGCGAAGAGAGACTGAGTGCTATCCCGTCATATCCACCAAGGATAGTCCTTGCAACTAGAAATGGTTACACCTTAAAATGGGAAAAGGTGGAACCAGTGGCATTTCTTCACAACTTAGTATCTAACATGCATGAAGAAATTACAACCTGCCTTACATATAATGCGGAACCACAAACTGTGATAGATTAGTTTATTAAAATTCAAGTAGAGATGTAAAAATCACTAACAAGGGTCTATTGACAAGATCTAAGTAAAACTAACAGCTGGTTTAATAGCAGCTGTACCAATGCCCTAACTATTTTGAAAAAAGCATTACATACACCACCAAAGTGTTCTGTGCTGATACAGTAAGCCAGAAAGTCTTACCATCTTGCGATTAAAAACAGGAAAAGCCAATTGAAAAGGGAGGCTTGGCAGGCTTTACAAAAAGCATCACAACATAAAGACAATACTGCGTTTTGGAAGGTGGTCAACGCACCTTTCCGATGGTCCAATGAGACTAATGTGATCGATCAAGCAATCACTGGGGACACCTGGGTAAACCATTTCAAAGCTCTTTATGAGCAAGTGATCCCCCCTCCATCAGGTAACCCAATAACGGAGGAAAGGGGCTCCGGCCATTATAGCATTGTGCACGAAGTCTTTCCAATTAACATAACTTTTGACCTCCAAGAGGTCACTAAGGCCATTAAGGATAGCCCCTCTAGCAAGGCATCGGGCCCAGATGGAGTCCCAGTTGACGTATATAAAACTGAGTGCGGACTTTGGGCTCCTCTATTGACCGATTTATTAAACAAAGCTAATCAGCATGGGTTTATACCCTCTTGGCCTGATGCTATCGTCATCCCCATTTTCAAAAAGGGTAATAGAAATGACCCTACCTGCTATAGGCCGATCTCGCTCCTTCTCGCTTTGATGAAGGGGGGGGGGGCGGATTATTTTAAATAGGATGCAGGAATGGGTGGATGAAAACAATGTGATATCGAACCTACAATACGGTTTTAGACCTGGTAAGGGAACAACAGAGCAGGGTCGAAACCTGGCCCTAGTAATATCTAAATATACGCATGCCAAGAAGAGTAACATCTTTGTGACATTTGTGGATCTCAGTTCGGCTTTTGACTGTGTAGATCATGAGAAACTTTGGGCAACGCTGAGCAGCATGGGCATTGATTCTGAAATTCTTACATTTATTAGAGAGTTACATAATGGTGCAGGAGCCAGGGTGAGATACGGCAGGTGGGGCGAATGCTCCGACAGGTTTGATATACGGAGGGGAGTGAGACAGGGGTGCATCCTTGCGCCCCTTCTCTTCACCCTGTATATCAACTCTGTCGGACAACACCTTAGAGAATTGCAGAATGAATACCCTTCTTTCTCAGGAACACCGGCCCCTAAACTTGTGTATGCCGATGACACGGCTATAGTGTCTCGGACCAGGGTCAGCTTGCAGAGGGCCGTCCTTAAATTTTCAGACTATATGAGAGATAGGGGGCTCAAAGTTAACATCACAAAGACGTATACCATGTCTTGTGGATGCGGGATAAAGAGATTACCTTGTCCCATTTTTTGGGACGGAAAAAGGGCTGAATGTGTAGACAGGTTTTCCTATTTAGGGATAAACTTCGAAAGAAAGGGTTCATGGCATGAGGTCATCCGGTAGTTCTTTCTATTCCCCATTAATGTTGTCCTTAGTTAGTGGGTGGTATGCTCTAGTACAGAATGTAACATCCAACAGGGCCCCCTGAGAGGGAGTAGTCATCTTTCTCTGCTATCATGTTCAACATCGAACTGATCCGGAGGCGCTCGCGCCACTGGAACTACAGAAATGGCTGCCATGATGTCATTCTGTAGTCCAGCGGAGTGATACGGGCGCCCGGCGCTTGTTTAAGCATTGCAGTCAGCCACTAAGGTTTAAACTACATGGGGCGATTCATCTGTCAATATATTTCCCCTTTTGCATCCATATATTGGTTGTGCAGAGAGTATTGAGCACAACTCACCAATACTCGTGGGGACTGTCAGTGCAGACACGATGGTAAAGTAGTCCCCTTTGTTGCTTTTGCATTTAAACCCACTCTCCTTCCGGTGCGGTGCCTCCCCCAAGCCTCAGGCGAGTTTGGTGGCACCGACGGAGAGGTGAGTGAAGCAGCTAGTGGTGGCCTTTACTGATAATTATTAGAACCATGTTAATACATTAGTTTTACTGCACTCTTAGAGAACATGTACTTAACAGAATGCTAGAGGGTCGTGTTTACACACCAATCGGGGGTATTAGCTACACTGGTGGTCATTGTTTAGAATTGCATGATCCCTGCTTTTACCCTGTGTATACATATTTGGATTAATTTCACTGACGCACAGTAAATATAAATTTATAATAAGATCAGAATGAAGCTACTTGCTGTGTTAGCACGAATTTACGGAGTACTAGCCTATTTTCCTGGTAGGCTTTCCACTATTGAGTTTACATGTGGACAGATGTGACGTATATAACAGGGACTAAAAGTAGACATCTTTATACTCCATATGAAGTATTGAGTTTTGATGCCTTCCCCTGTTCGCATTTTTCTGTTTCACAGAGTGGGGCCTCATATACCTGAGCACGGTCCAGGTGAGGGGAGGTCCAGTCCCCAGTCATGCTGGGGGAGTAATCAAAATGTTTAATATTGTTAGAACAGTTTATTATATGCACAAGAGAGGATGAGAGCACAATTGTGTGTTAAAAGTATGTTATTAAATTGAATATCACATATATGTTTTTCTAGATCACGTTGAACGTCCACTGACAAGGAGGATGTGTATATAACTGTAGGTACAGGTTGTATTGTTCCTACTTATATTTCTTTCTTTTTTCACTCACACATAACAGTAGCAACTTTCTTAGAGCAGTGGCCCTGATGAAAGCCAAGGGACGAGTTGCCCGGTAGGCAGAAACATGTTGGGCCTAATTGCGACAGCTATTTGTTCCATACTTCCATTCGTTTGCGCTGTTCCTATTTTTTAATTAGGGGATGTGCCTGGTTTCTATTAAAGTGTTTGTTTAGACATATCACCCTATTTTAAGCTTCACCACTTTTTTGTACATTGCACTGTTTTTTCATTACTTTTCACTAACTATCACAATCAGACTCACTGTAGACCGTATCCAGCACTTACTACGACTGTGTGGCATGACGTCCAGATGATCGAAGGACCCACCAGGTCACAGTGTGGACCGGCCAAATGATAGGACCGATCACCTGGTTTGTTTGATGGTTATCCACAAATTATGTGTGCTGGATTTGGTTTGACCAGACTTTCCAATTGAGTCTTAGATATCACGACTCTGTTATCCCTCTTTTTCACACATGTGCTTCTCGCTCCCTCTCTATTGTTTTGACACTGTTACATGGTGACTGTAGCACTAACTGACATATCAGATTAGCCAGTTTTAGAAAGCAAGATGCTTGGCCTATAGACCTCCTAGGTTCCTGTCTATTATTCATGCGGCAGCGATAGCCAGAAATGTGGCCTTTTCTAAGGCGATAGGAGCGCTGAGAAACTTTGCGGCGAAACTTGATGGACGGCCCGTGAGGGATCTCATTCAAATTAAAGGCCAAATGCGTTTCTACAGGTATTTACGGCTCAGGTTTATGAGGGATAGAAAACCCGCAAAAGATACAATGCTCCGAAAACCAGTTTATACAGTATTTATTAGGAGTCCCTAGATCAACAGCCACCTTTGCCACACATATTGAAGTGGGCCTGCCCTTTATTTCCGATATAATTAATACAGCCCCTATATTGTTGTGGCATAAGGTCTGGGTGACTCCAGAGACAGCTTTTAATAGAGACGTAATTACTGAATGTCTCAACCTCGACGGGGTGGCCAATATCAAATGGTTGATGTACGTTAAAAAGACATTGACTGAGATTGGGCACCCGGAGTATTTCCAAAATCAGAAACCATGGTAGCTGTCCCTAGAAGAACCTTGAAAAAATTGGTACTGGACCACCTAGCTGATAAGAGGTGGGCCCGGGAAAAAACAAGGAGCACTATGGTAGTGTATCAGCAAATCACACCCTGTGAAGGGGTACAACAGTACCTTTTATCTGAGCAAAGTTGTTACTCCCGCATGCTATTGACCCGTTTCCGTATGGGTATCTTCTTTCACCTTATTACTTTCCCTACATGTAACAACTGGTCCAGGGAATGACTTATATGTCCCTGCGATGATATCTCATTTCAATCAAATATACTTTGTGTCCTTTTTTGTAAATTTTATCAGATACCAAGGGGGGCTTTTCTGAAACCTATTTTAAAAGCCTGGGGGATACGCTCTTGTCGTGAGGCTTTCCTTAAGTTACAGTTATTAGAAAATGATTTTATTGTACAGGCAGTATCATGTTTTTCAAAACGTGCAATTAGGTTTCGAAATTCTATGTAACTGAAATGAATTAGCAACTAAGGTATTGCTAGCCAAGGAATGTGCTTTGATAGTTACCTGTACATTTTTCCGTGCTCATACTATCAGTTAGCCTCCTGCAACCTGATTTTCTGAGCCTAGGCGACACGTGCAATTTGTTTTATTGTGTACTTTTTTAATTGGATTTGTGTTAAGCTTTGTTTTTCTGATTGTATTGCCTTTTCCTTTTTATTCATGTGAAAGTACTTTTTAATGTATGCTTTTATGATTTTCATGTGAAATCGAATAAAGCTTTTTGAATTTGATTTGTATATCACGCTAATGCTCTGTCACTTTTGCACTTTATTTGTTGAATTTTATATCTAGAATGGCATTTTGTACCTGATTTTAATGATGAGTTTTATCTCTATTTGTCCGTATAGATAGTCCTAGTTAAATTCATTCGGGCAATTTGGATATTTTATGTATATATGGTAACATTTTTAAGCTATTGTATTTATAAGTGTTTATCTGTGTGCTTTTATGGTTTTAAGTGGTCAAACAAAGAATCTTTGACTGACTGACTGATATTACGAGTTTCCTCACCGCTACACTTTCATGGTGGTGCAACTGCCATGAAAAGTATGGCGGTGAGGAAACAAAGGGGACCCTACAGTGCCCCCTTATGCCTCACGCCATGTGGATGCACCGAGAGAAGATCTATTAACTAAAAAAGAAAGAAAGCCAATGGAAAGGATGGTGTGTGTATCAACCTTCTGCCCCAACTCAAACAACCTCAAAAAAGTAATAAACCAAAATTGGCATTTAATTCAAAACCTTGATGAATCATTGAAAGACAAACCTCTGTTTGCATTCAAAAAGGATCAGAATATTGCCAATCATTTGGTGCGTGCCACTTTACCAACAAAGAAACAACCATGCTTACGAGCCATGTTTAGTCTACCCCCAGTGCAAGGTCACCATAAATGCGGCACCTGCACCTGCTGCTCAACAACAGAAGAAGGATTGCTGTTCAAACATAGGCAGACCTATTGGAAACATGATACATTTACAAATTGTAAATCGCGTTATGTCATTTATGGAATACGCTGCCCTTGTGACATGCTATACATCGGTAAGACTAGTCAAGAGATCAGGTGTAGAATTACACAACACAAGTCCAGAATCAAAAAAACGTGGAGACTGCACCTCTAGTCAATCATTGGAAATCACATAATCATTGTGAGTCTGATATAAAATGGACTGTGCTATCAAAAATTGAGATGGACCCCAGAGGTGGTGACATAGAGGAGAAACTGTCAAGGAGAGAAGCTATGCTTATTATAAAATTTAACACAGCAATTGACGGTTTGAACGAATTTTCGGAAATCTACAAGTTGTAATTCCCCATGAAACAGTCCTTCTAATGAGCGTTGTTCTACACCATGCACTTAATCTTTGGAGATCACATCACAATCATCAGTCTAGCGCCAATATTTGCAACACATAAAATTGCTGTTGCTGCAGAAAACCAACAAACCACACTTTGGGCCAACACAGGACCAACTCCTGTGTATGTGCGCCTTACAATACCCATTGATGCACACATTAGCCTGTAAGATAACACTACATCTCCCAGAAATCCGCGGGGAATCACGTGTACTTTTAATGCACACCACACGGGAACCGATCCAAGTCACGTGATCATCCATTTCTGACTGACACAGGACAACCACGGATTGAATCGGCGGAGGGAGAGTGCACAATTCACGGTAAGAGCCCATCCACCGAAAGCATGTTTATACAAAGGCTGATAAGTCAGGTGAAGTTATTGAAACAAACCTCCCGCTTCTCTCCCCACAGTGCACGAACAATAAACAGACGGCTGGACGCCATTGAGTCAGAGTCCGCCGTACAAGTAAGTCCCCAGCAGTTAGAACCGAGCAGTTCACAACGCGCATTCTGCCCCAGGAACGCGCAGATCATAATTAATGTTCGCTCCTTTGAATTTCCTTCACAGATTCAGTTAAAACGAAAAATTAAATCTGACAAGACAACAATACACACAAGTTGCAAATGTGAGTATGATTGTGAAGCATAATCAAGTGGTCGACTCAAAATAATGGTGCTAACAACCGAGTCCCTTATTATATACTGAATATCCACTTTTGATTATTTCAGATTCCACAAACCTCTTTTCTCTCACCCCATGCCACTAATTGGCAAAGGTAAGACCCAAGTTGAGGCTTCCCATGCGCTTACAAGGTGGTGTTTACATTAGTGATTTTAAAACACACTTCCTTTCGTTTTTGCAGATATGTGGTCCTGATGAGAACACCCCGGAGTATGGGTGTTTGAAACGCGTAGACCCTTCTACGCGACCTTAGGTTTTTTTGAAGAAATTATAAACAAAGAGTCAAGTGAAACTCACACCAAGGTCGCTTTCCTTTGAATTCTGTTACGAACTTTGATTCATTTACACTTTAATGATGATTCTATGTATATTGTGTAAATAGGAGTATGAGTGTGATTGTAGAATGGTATGAGTGGGAAAGGTGAGAGCTGTATAGTGAGTCAATCTGTATTTGTAATGTACTGAATCAATATTGTAATCTGTGTCTTTTTTGTACAAGTGCCTAAAAAATGTAAAAAGTGTTTTGGTATTATAAAAATGTTGATATAAAAAGATTTATTTCAGACAGAAAAAGTAGTCTGGTCTATATAGTGTTTTGAGTCACTATATTGGTGGGATCATTCAAGAACTAATACTACAGTACTGGTATTTTTTGTTTTGATGAGAACTGCACCCCCTTGAAGCAGAAAGTCTAATTCTCTTGACAAGGTGCTGAAATGTAGAGGACTGCTGTTCTTTATGCCCATAAAATAAGCACATATCATCTAAGATGGCAGACGGAGAGGAGCTCTTCTAGGAAGCTCTGGGCTAGTGATCAAAACCGCTTATAAATCCTCAGTTTAGCCTAGCCTTCCCCCACTCTTCCAATAACGTGTTGAAAGACCAAGAAACCACTGCTAATCCTGGCGTGGCACTGATGCAGACAAGGGTGAGAAAAATCGGGAGCGGAATGGGTCTGATTGCTCTGTGGCTCATCCCTGAACAGTACTGCTACGTAGTCTCATGCTCTCACTGGTGGTGGGCTGATGGCATCTGGGGAAGTCTGGTATACGGCTCCTATACTCTAGACCAGGCGCGCAACACCCATTGGGCTCACCGGGCTTCAGCCCCCCCCGTCGCCTCCTCTGCCCGGGCTAAGATGACACTCACTGAAATGATACAAGAAGGCTGCGCATCCGATCCGAGAATGATTTTTTTTAATTCGTTCTGAGAGGCCCAGCAGCCCGAGCCAGACAGCCAGCCTCTGAACAGAGTCAGTGAGTGAACCACCTGCCCCCACCTCTTGTTTTCCTTTAGAGTGGCGCCGCGAGGTGAAATCCTTGCCTGAAGGCAGGGATTTCACCTAAGCACTTGATGGGTTGTGAGCATGGGGTGTGAAGATGTGCACAGCAGGGGGAAGGCAATGCCAGTTAAGGTGATGCTTTTCCTTTGTAAAGGAATTTCTGCTGGCGTCATAGCCCAGGGTGTGCTGTCTGTGCACTTGTATAGATGTGTATTCCATACAAGTGCACAGACAGCAAACCCTGGGCTATGACGCCAGCAGGAATTAATTTACAAAGGAAAAGCGTCACCTGCACTGGACATCCCTTTCACCCTGCTGTCTGTGCACTTGGATGGAATTCACATCCACGGCGCTGCTCACCAGATAAATGGTGAACAGGGCCATGGATCTTTCTATGTTCGCATCCAAGGGCACCAGGGAAGAAGCAGAGGAGCCCCAGGCAAGGAGAATCCAGGAGACATTTGACCCACACCTATCTACTCTGAGACCTTCGTGGGGCTGGATGCCAGGACGCAGTGCTGCTGATCAGCCAGACTCCACAGTATAGTATCAGAAGAGCAGGCAGCAGTTTTTTATTCATGTAAGTTCCAGTAACTTTAATGCATTTTTCAGCACAGCATTACCTACTGCCTGCATATCTAGGTTACTTTGAATGTTGTTCTTGACTTACATACATAGAAACGTCAAGGAGGACAGTCCCCTCCAAATATGCAAATGTAGTGTAAGTTTGTAGTGTTCATTTTTTTTTAGGGTGCTAGTGGGTAATTTTAGAGTTCAGGGTGGGGTGTGGGTTTTAGGGTGCCAGTAAGTAATTTTATGGTTCAGGGTGGGTTACGGATTGGGGTGCCAGGGGGTAATTTTAGGGTTCTGAGCGGGTATGGGTTATGGGGTTCCAGGGGGCAATTTTAGGGTTCAGGGTGGGTATGGGTTTTGGGGTGCCAGGGGACATTTTAGGGTTCAGCGTGGGTATGTGTTTTGGTGTGCCAGGGGTAATTTTAGGGTTTAGGGCAGGTGTGGGTTTTGGGATGTCAGGGGGCTATTTTAGGGTTCAGGGTGGGTATGGGTTATGGGGTGCCAGGGCGGAATTTATGGTTCAGGGTGGGTATGGGTTATGGGATGCCGGGGGGAATTTATGGTTCAGCATGGGTATGGGTTTTGGGGTCCCAGGGGTAATTTTAAGGTTTAGAGGGGGTGTGGGTTTTGGGGTGCCATGGGATTAATTTTAGGGATCAGCGTGGGTATGTGTTTTATAGTGCCAGGGGTAATTTTAGGGTTTAGGGCAGGTGTGGGTTTTGGGATGTCAGGGGGCTATTTTAGGGTTCAGGGTGGGTATGGGTTATGGGGTGCCAGGGGACATTTTAGGGTTCAGCGTGGGTATGTGTTTTGGTGTGGCAGGGGTAATTTTAGGGTTCAGGGCAGGTGTGGGTTTTAGGGTGTCAGGGGGCAATTTTAGGGTTCAGGGTGGGTATGGGTTATGGGGTGCCAGGAGGGAATTTATGGTTCAGGGTGGGTATGGGTTCTGGGATGCCGGGGGGAATTTATGGTTCAGCATGGGTTATGGTTTTAGGGTCCCAGGGGTAATTTTAGGTTCAGAGTGGGTGTGGGTTTTGGGGTGCCATGGGATTAATTTTAGGGTTCAGCGTGGGTATGTATTTTATAGTGCCAGGGGTAATTTTAGGGTTTAGGGCAGGTGTGGGTTTTGGGATGTCAGGGGGCTATTTTAGGGTTCAGGGTGGGTATGGGATGCCAGAGGGGAATGTATGGTTCAGCATGGGTATGGGTTTTGGGGTGCCTGGGGTAATTATAAGGTTCAGGGTGGGTATGGGTTTTGGGGGGCAAGGGGGGAATTTATGGTTCAGCATGGGTATGGTTTCTGGGGTGCCAGGGGTAATTTAAGGTTCAGGGCGGGTATGGGTTTTGGGGCTCCAGGGGGGTGATTTTAGGGTTCAGGGTGGTAATGGGTTTTGGGGTGCCGGGGGTAATTTTAGGGTGTGGGGTGGGTATGGGTTTTGGGGTGCTGGGGGGGGATAATTTTAGGGATCAGGATGGGTATGGGTTTTGGGGTGCCTGGGGTAATTTTAGGGTTCTGGGCGGGTATGGGTTTTAGGGTGTGAGGGGGTTAATTTTAGGGTTCAGCGTGGGTACGTGTTTTGGTGTGCCAGGGGTTATTTTAAGATTCAGGGTGAGTATGGGTTTTTGGGGCAAGGGTGTAATTTTAGGGATTACTGCGGGTATGGGTTTTGGGGTGTCAGGGGTAATTTTAGGGTTCAGGGTGGTTATGGGTTTTGGGGTGCCAGGGGTAATTTTAGGGTTCAGGGCGGGTATGGGTTTTGGGGCTCCAGGGGGGTGATTTCAGGGTTCAGGGTGGTAATGGGTTTTGGGGTGCCAGGGGGTCATTTTAAGGTGGGGGGTGGGTATGGATTTTGGGGTGCCGGGGGGATAATTTTAGGGATCAGGATGGGTATGGGTTTTGGGGTGCCAGGGGTAATTTTAGGGTTCAGGGCGGGTATGGGTTTTAGGATGTTATATTGACGACATTTTTTTGCTGTGGAAGGGCAGTGAAGAAAGTGCAAGATTATTTGCTGAGAAACTAAATGAGAATTCTTTTAACTTAAAGTTCACATGCAACACCAGCAAATCTTCTATTGTTTTCTTGGACTTAGAACTATTTGTTTCTGAGAACAAGATTCAAAGAAGAACTTACAGAAAACCCACTTCCGGCAATACCATCTTACATGCCGGAAGTTTCCACCCACACAGCCTGATTTCCAGTATCCCCTATGCTGAGTGTCTCAGAATGAAACGCAATTGTAGTACGCAAGAAGGTTTTGAATCATCCAAAGATCAGTTATTCAAGAGACTACGTACAAGAGGCTACTCAGATAAAGTGTTAAAAACAGCAGAAGATAAATGCTTGACGAAGAGTAGAGAGAGCCTGTTGTTTCAGAACAAATCAATCGTAACATCTATAGAAGAAAAAAATGAGACACCTAGAATTATCACAGGGTACAATGCCTACCATACCCGAGTACGTAAAATCTTGTACAGGCACTGGCCCATAGTGCGTAGTGATCCTGCATTAGGAACAATATGTACCAAGTTGCCGCAGATTACCTACAGAAGGGCAAAATCCATGAAACAGGAACTGGTATCTAACATTCTGAGCCAACCAAAAAACACTAATTGGCTCTCCAATAAGAAAGGATTTTTCAAGTGCACTAAGTGCAAAGCTTGTCAGTACGGTGTCAATGTTAACAAAATACACCTTCCATTAAGGAAAACACCATTAGAGTTGAAAGGGGCCTACAATTGCAAGACAGATTACGCAATTTATGTCCTTCAGTGTACTTGTCAAAAGCGTTATGTTGGAAGCACTTTACATCCGGTCCATGTAAGAATTTTACAGCATTTGAGAGCAGTGACCAATGACGATCAAAGCTATCCGGTGGCTCGCCACATTAACGCTTTTCATAAAGGGAGAACAGAAGACCTGCAATACTTTGTGATCGATAGTATTAGCAAAAACATCAGAGGTGGCAATAGACTCCTAGCACTTAGGAGGCTGGAGTCAAGATATATTATTCTTCTCGACACCAAAACACCAAACGGGTTAAATTCTGACAAATCTTTAAGTGTACACCTGTAACATCACATTTCATTGGAAAGTAGCCCGTTACCTGTAATCCCATGAGTAGATTAATATAGATTGGCTCCATGCTAACTCACGTATCCCACTCCTCTGAACCTTCACAGTGTGGATACTAATGTAATACCAGAGTATCAGCACACTTCAATTAAAAAACATTAGGCACTCTTAATTTCAATAGTCGTTAGGAGCACATAGGGTAAGCAGAATAGGAAAATCACGTATAATGAATCCACACAATTTTGTACTGAATTGTCTTAAATTATCATGAATTATGGTGTATACATGAAAGCACATAATGAGCCAACAATGATTTTGCCCACTGGGGCTTAATTCTATTTCAATAATCCTATTGTCACTTTGAATTAATTGTCAGAATTATAGATGAATTACATGGTGGTAATTTGTAAGGCATATAACGTTTAAGTACTGAGACAAACTCAAAGTGTGGTTTGATTATTCTGTATCAATGCAATTAGTCACAGTTGGTGTTTATTTTGAGCACTTTTAAAGTTATTATTTTGGCTGTTGGTCGCGTACATATATGCATCTATATTGGCACGTGCATCTGTTAATGAGTTCATCATCATTGTTTTGGGCATAGAGTATTTAGAAACATGAGATTTTGCGATGTATTGTATTTGAGAAAGTTGAATTAATTTACAATCATGTATAATAATCGCAAACTGCACTTGCAGTAGATTTCATTCATAAAGTAATGCCCAAGCACGACAAAATCTCACATTAGAATCATGTGTAAAAAGATTTCTTCCTTGTTTATTAAACAGCCGATGTAAACAATGAACGTCATCAAACTGCTCCGACGATCGAGTTGTGCATATGTATATAAACTGTCGTTTTTATATGGGAAGTTGTTGTGACCAAGGCGGTTTGTCCGCCGAAACGCGTTAAGCCATCTGCACAGGGTAAATAAAATTCCCTTTTCGTGAAGCTCACGGAGTCAGCGCCTTTTCTTTTTATCTCGACGTTAAAGGTTTGGATGTTATATATATATATATATATATATATATACTTTACTAAAAAAAATAAGCCATGTACAGGGATATATAAACCTATATACATATATATATGCAGCGTATATACTGTAACATAGTTATATTTTAAAACAAATCTCTTACCATGCATATGCTTTTGTTGTAAAGGCATGTGCGTGGTAAGAGTTTGCATTGTAATGGTATTGTGTTGTAACAGCACTTGAGTTGTTGAGTTATTACAACCGCGTTGCAAAGACATGCATTGTGATGGCATGTGTTGTACTGTCATACATTTGTGCGATGCTGAAGCACTTATCCATGCATGTAGCAGGTTACACCTAGTGGGTGTGTGGTTGGAAGAGTGTTGTCTTTATTTAAGCCTCTGTGAAAAGCATCTCCATGCAGTAGTTCATGATGAATACCAAGGTGCAGTTATTGAGCTATGGGAATCGGTGCTTAGTCGTGTGATTGATGAGGAAGTGTGCAAGATAGAGACCATTTCTATAATATATTTTATGATGACAGCTCTCATTAGCTCTGCAGGTCCCTTTATTATGCTGGTGGTTTATTTCTTGTGTTCTGGATCCTGGCTCCTGCTTATGATGGGGGCAGAGCATTGAGGTGCCTTGAGTTACCTTGCATTGGGAAGTTGTTCCATGGGTGGAGCTAGGGCATTCCCACACATCTGCCTATGGATTTTGACACAATCCCACAGTTACTTCGGCCAGTACACCTGGGAATGCTTCCAAATGGTGCGCCTTCCAGGCCCAGGCGTTACGAGGTGAATTATCTTTATTTATCCTAGTTGCTTCCTTTTTCCATGTGAGCTGCATTCAGGTATCCTTTCCTTCACAGAAAAAATCTTGCTCATAACGCAGGCACCGTTGCACCATGATGTCTGCATTGGCACTATGCAGCACCAGTTGAGGGAGACAGCAGAAATGTGTCATATTTTTGTAAATAGGGCACATTTCTGCTCTCTGCCTTTGATGCAACACAGCACAACATGTTCCCATGCCAAGTTGTGGTGCATGAAAGCTTAGTAAATCTGGGCCTAAATATTTGTGAGGCCTGTTCTTTCTGTAGGTAAGTGTACATTGAAAGCATAGAGGGCAGAAGTCTTTGCGTCAAACATTAGAAACTGTAATCTTATAATTATGTATCCAGATGGTTTTGCATAATTGTCTGGGGCTGATTTGCATTGGACATTTTCATATTATAAGAAATTCCAGCCATTTCATTGAAGTTTTAGACATGTGGTAAGTGTGTGGTATCATAATTGTAAAGAAAATCAGGCTACTGCTAGCTTGCTTCTTTACAGAGTTTTAGGATAATTTAGAGAGCTACTGGGTGTTTAACTTGTATTTCTTGGCTTTTTAATGTTGGTTTATTGAACAGAATTACAGTATTCTTTCCCCCGTAGTTTTGTAATAATTAGGTAAGTGACCTGAGGGCCTTTTTTATATTTCACTAGAGATCGCTATCCGCATACAGCAGGATGCCGAACACCAGAGGCTTTGGACCACAAAATGTTAAGCGGCGAAAGATAGAGGATTTTTTCACTCGTCGGCCAGCCGCTCAAGACCCTTTGACAGCATGTTCTGATTCAGGTGAAGAACCTGCCCTGCCAGCTTCCGGCTACACTCCTGAAGAACATTCAGCATTTCTTCATTCTGAGTCTCCTGCATATACAACCACTGGTATGCCAGCGACTAGTAGTCCATGTTTGGAAAAGTCAAAGAGTTCATCCATCTTAGATATAGGAGTATATATAGATGTCTCAAGACTCAGCACAGTTTCATCATCAATCCCAGATGATTTACGCTACCAACTTTTGCACTCTTCCTGGACGCCAGAGACATCATACAAGTTTCCAGTTGTTCAAGAGGGAAATCAAGCACGTCGCTTTCAACATGAATGGTTGAAAACCTATCGCCCATGGCTTCCCTACAGTGCTAAACTTGAGGGGGCCTTATGCAAGATGTGTATACTCTTTGCCCGTAAAGAAGTTGGAAGAGGGTCTCATCAAGCTGTGGGGAAATTAGTGGTTCGGCCCATAACAAAATGGAAACATGCTCAAAGTGATTTTCGTTTCCATGCTTCTTCCTTGTATCACAAAGAGAGTATGACAGCGGCAGCTAACTTCTCATCTGTTTTTGAAGGAAAGTCTGTTGCTGTTACAACTATGATCGAGAGCAACTGGAAGAAAACTATTTTGGAAAACAGAAAACGACTTGTGCCAATAGTGGAATTAGTACTCCATTGTGCAAAACAAGGTATAGCTCTTCGAGGACACAGAGACAGTGGACAACCTATTACTTCAAAGGAACCCGAAGAGAATGATGGCAATTTCCGTGCTGCTCTGCGCCTACGACTTCAAGCTGGTGATGAAGTTCTGGCATGGCATCTGGCAACGTGTCCCTCTAATGCAACTTATACAATTTGGAAGATTCAGAATGATATCATCTCTGCTTGCAACATTCTAATGAGAAATAGAGTGGTGGAGCGCGCAAACAATGCAAGATTTTTTGCCATTTTAGCAGATGGAACAACTGACAGTGCCACAATCGAGCAACTTGTTCTAGTAATTCGTTTTATAGAAGGTACATCTGTGTATGAAGAATTCCTTGGCTTCGAAGAGCTTCAGGATGGAACAGGGGATGAAATTGGAAAGAAAATTCTCACTTCCTTAGAAACATATGGCCTGAATTTAGATCGTATACGTGGGCAAGCATACGATGGTTGTGCTGCAATGAAAAGTTCTGTTAAAGGTGCACAAGCGCTAGTTTTAGAGCGTGTGCCAAAGGCATTTTATGTACATTGTGGAAGTCATTCACTGAATCTTGTGATTGGACATTCATGTGAAATACGCCAAATCCGTAATTGTCTTTCAACACTTAAAGAAGTGTCTAATTTTGTAAGAGGCTCTGCAAAAAGGATGGCTGTCCTAAAGGCGAAATTTGCTACTTTGCCAGATACAAAAATGAAACTGTTAAGTGGTTTATGTGAGACACGGTGGGTTGAAAGGAATGCATCGGTTGTTCGTTTTGTTGATATGTACCCAGCTGTGGTTGACTCTTTGCTTGAGATCTCGGATTGGCAAGATCACAATGCCTCTTCCAAGGCTGAGCAATTTCTCGCAGCTGTTCAGTCCCATAACTTCATTGTTTCATTACACATCCTGGCACGATTTTCTGGGCTACTGCTTCCTGTTTCAGCTGCACTCCAAAATCCTGAACCAGATCTGTTGGAGTGCATAGGACAGATTGAAACAGTCAAGCAGGTGATTCAAGAAAGCAGAGACAAAGCTGAAGAAGCATTTAATGAGATTTTCGTTAAAGCCCAAACCACAGCAGGGGAACCACTGACAATGCCACGCCTTACTGGCAGGCAGACACAACGGGCCAATTACAAGACTAGTGATCCTGAAGCTTACTTTAGGATTTCAATATTTTTACCATTTATAGACAATTTATTGTATGAATTGTCAGAAAGATTCAGCCAGCATGTGAAAAAGGCCTGTACAATGCAGTATCTGGTACCAAGATTTGTCACCCAAGAGTCTTTTAAAAATTTGAAGGATGCTCTTGACATATATGAGGACGATTTACCTGGTACACGCGAGGATCTTAAAAATGAATATGACATGTGGGTAATGACATGGCTGAAGGTACCTATTGAAGAAAGGCCAAGGAACATAATGGATACCTTAACTCATGCTCACATTGACTTCTATCCCAACATATACTGCCTGCTAAAATTATTTGCCACTTTGCCAGTGACAACTGCATCCCCAGAAAGGTGCTTCATTTGTCTTCGCAGACTGAAAACCTATCTTCGGTCAACAATGGGGCAAGAACGACTCTCTGGACTTGCAATGATAAACATTTCACGTGCACATTGTCCTCCTATAGAAGCAATTGTTAATGAAATGGCGAAAAATGGTCGTCGCCTTGAAATGGCATTGTGAACATTGGTTATAATGTGCTCCTAAAGTGCTTTGTAGTAAAATATATTAAATTGGCCTTTTAATTCCGTACATTCTGTTCCTTTTTCATAAGACAATAGCATATAAATGCATCAAATTAACAAAAATGTGTTCTTTAATTGTTGTCCAGTTTCAAATGCAGAATTCACCATTTTTTTCTCAGCTTGACCTGAGCATTAACCGATCCTGATTATCTGCCATTTTAGCTCCGCCCCATTGATTAACATTAGCCACGCCGCTTCATCTGCAATGTTAGCCCCCACCGAAATTAAGACCTAGTTGCGCCCCTGCTCTAGACCAGTGTCTGTTTGCAGCGCTGGCTCCAGGAATGTCAAACCAGCCACTTACTGCTGCTGCCTTACATCTTTACTCCAAATATGGCTCCATAGCTTTTACATCAGTTTCCCCGGAATTCACGGTGCCACAGGACACCTTCATATGCTTCACACACTGAAAGATGTGATGCATACCTGACATTCGCAGCTTGCTTACTCTCTTATGACCTGTACAAGCTTCTACTAGCTTGTTCTTTTTGTCTAAACACTCAGAGAGTTCGGGGGTTTCAGGACACCCCCCTCATGTACTTCTTCCCCCTTCTCGTGATGTAGTCTGTCCTGTCCACACACATTTTCTCTGAACTCCCTCTACGTTGCGCGTAACTTTGTGCTTTTGCATGTTGTAACCGCACCTCACTCTTTACCCTTGTGGCCTCCGTGCACCTAGCCCTTCACCATGTTGTTTCTGTGCCCGTGCCCCCTGTCCTCCCCTTCTTGCTTTTGCGTGTACCTCGCCCTGCCCTTCTTTATTCTGTGTGCCGCACCCTCCCCATCTTGCTTTTACGTCCCTGCCATCCTCATGTTGCTTTGGTGTCCCTCTGCCTTTTCCCATGTTGCTGCTGTGTTCCCCTGCCCTCACCATGTTGCTTCACCCTTTGCTCTCCCTGTTGTGTGTTAAAAACGCTTTTGCACATTTTATTTTTGATTACCGATCTTACTTGGATCAGTATCTAAAAACAGAAAGTGTCCATGTCATTTTGTCGATGAACATACATGGTGCCTACACAATGAGGCTGACAGCCACGCAAAGTTTTTTTTACATTTTACGTTAGCTATGCTGCACAGCGTTGCGGACGCTGGCAGCGTTGCTACAAACCATTGGCAAGACCTATTGGCTTTGCCAATGCTTTTTTGTGTATCTTCCACAATCCCCCACTTTTGTGCTTCCCCAGTCACAATTGAAAGCATTTCTAAAGGCCATTAATCTCTACAGTCGTTATTATACCCCTTTTTCTTACAATTTTCTCTATAAAGCCCTCTCTTCTTGAACACTTTCTTTGTCATAGAGCACATCTATCCTGTTACTACCTAAAGCAAAGTGGTCCATATTGTCACTGCAAATAACAATGGGCCAAATGACCTTATAGACTAGTTACCTATGTCAAATTCAGCTCCAACCTTTGGTAACCAGTACTTTCCTTTGCAAATTGACCTATGTACCAATATGCTGGTTCACAAAATAAGGAATCCCAGGGGGTTGCAGAAGGGCCTGCCTGATTAATATTTATTAGGTAAGTTGCAATTTGTGATTCCTAGCAATTGACTACAATCATAGGAAAGGTGGTGTGCCAGGAACAGTGTACCAACTCGTGTGATTGCATTCCAAAACAGAAATCTCCATCATTATTTTTAAGTAGCTCAAATTCCTTAACAGTAATGTGTTTGCTTTAAAAAAATGATTTTCCATGTTGTGAGCCTCAAGTGAAAGCAAGTGGTGGACCTTTGGACCACTGTCCACTCCCCAAGAACAAGGCACCCCAATTCTCACAGGGTCCATTTGCGAATCAGTTACCACCTCAACTTGGGAATTGGCAACATATCAATGGTTTGAGATCAGAATTGATATGTACCATACCAACTCGCAATTTGAAAGGAACATACACTACACACCCTTTCAAAGTTGAAATTCGGTATGGGTCGCAGAATATACGTTGAGCAGGAAAAAGTCAGCAAATATCGTACGTGCAAAATGGTTTTGTATGTATGAACAAGGTGCATTTGATATAGGAAATCCAAAAAACGTTTAGCCAGTGATTGAGACTTGCAAATATTCCAGCATCAGCTTATGTCGTATATTTGTATTTATTTGTTAATTGATTGATTCAGTTTCATCATGGCACAACAAATGCAAAATACCTCGAACAGTTGAGATAGCAACTACAAGGCAAAACAGGCAGAACAAAAGCCCAATATCAGTGCAAAAAGTTATAAAAATACCATAAGTGATAGCACCACAGACCCACCATCGATTGCAACTCATTGGATCCAAAGTATATCATGTCAATGACACAGGAGATGCAAGGGGCCTTATTTATGAAGGCCTTGCGCCGCCAGTGCGCCACTTTTAAAATGGGAAAAAGTGACGCACCGGCGGCGCAAGGCCTTCATAAATAAGGCCCAAGGTCTGTAAGGAGTGTGAAATCATGAGTGATGGGACACGATCGTTCGGCTCAGTCGGGGAATGGGAGGGTCAGCGATGCAGGGGTGTCTATACTTAAGTGGACGTATCTCGCATGTATATGGTGGTTTGGGGGGGTACTGCTGGCAACCACGATAAAGGGGGCCAGGTGTCTACCGGGTGGGAACCCTAGGCAGTAATTCTGAACATGCTGTTAATTGTTCTTGGCAGTCAGTTACATCATGCAATCAGTTATTCTGTCCAGGCGCAGGGCGACATCCCATGAGTATTGCAACCCAATGCCGGACCAGGAGTAATAAAATAGCATTCTAGTGTTGGAGTCTGTCGGGAACGTCCTTGAAGTATCCCAAAAGAGCAATCAATGTAGACCAATAAGGTTAGTGGTCAGTGATTGAGGCAACTGCGTCATACACAGTCATAGAGGAAGCGTTCCACCACAGGCTAAATAAAGGAAGGACGCACCATTTTGTCCACACCTGCAGCAGCAACCATCATCCAAGAGCCCCATGAGGTGTGACTGGGGGAGGTGTGATACATTTATTTGATTAAGGTATTCAGTGTGGATTAAACCCAGCCTGCAGTTGGGTGAAGAGTGCTTTAATAAGTTCACAACAATAGCATTAGTGTGAAGCAGTAAAAGACGGATTTAGCACAGCCACCCAACTCATAGGCATATAGGTGCCTTATCTTGCATGACTCCGTATAGGGGCGGGGTCAATTCTGAGGGAAGAGGTTGGTAAGGATCATGTCCAGTGCATTAAATGTAGGAGGCGCCGCAATGAATGTGTCATGCAGGGCTCGAAGCGTGGCTCTGCATCTAAAGTATGCGGAAATGTTGAGTAGAGTGCGCCTTCGAAAGTACACTTATGTGCTGCACTGTGAAAAGTCATACCTCCGGGTATAAATTGCCCAGATTTAGGAGGAGCAGTGAGATACCTTCTCATCATCTGCCACTTGGAGTTGTGGGTGGCCACTGAGTGGAGTATTAAGTGAGTAGGAGATGCTCAAGCGGACCTGGAGTCGCATTCTATTCCATTCCCAGACCATATGTGCAACAGTGTCTACCTCGGGCCGGCAGGTTGCGCTTTCAACACAGTAATACAGTGGTTCCCAAACTTTTTTGACCCGTGGCTCCCTTGACCTAATTGGCAGTTGGCCGTGGATCCCCACCGTTTTTTTACCGGTGGGCGGGGGGGGGGGTGTAAGCACGACCTCGGGAGTACTTACTGGTGGCTTCCTAACGTAATTGGGATGCAATAATGAAGTTGTGACATGATGAGACTGTCAAAGAAACATAACGAGTATTTTTGATTTTACATCAATTTCAAGGATGGGTGGTACTGCTGCAGAATTAAGATTCTTTTTTGCCCTGATGGTGAGGGCAAAAATGGAGAGCCTGAAAGAGACCTTAGCAGCAGGTGCTGATACTGCACTCCCAGTGTGCACTGGCAGGACACGACCCACTTAAACTGACGTAAAGCCCTGCATTTGGCATTTTTTTCCCCAGAGTTTTATTCAGCGCGAACTGGACCCGAAGGTATCAGAGTGCTTTACATTTAGCACTAGTTGCGATGGACACATTCATTTTTGTTCAGCAGTGGGGAGATATCGATTTGCCCCTAGATTGCAATCACAGGATGTTGAGCATTCCAGCTGAGACTCAAACCTGGTTCGAGGTCGACCGCTCTAGCTGTGTCAGAGGCCACATCCTCTCCCCAGTTGAGAAATCACAGATGCTTAACCCACGTGTGCATGGAGTTAAAAAACAAAACGAACTACACAGGAATCCCTCCCATGGCAATTCCCACAGCACAACTTTTGAACCCGCCTGGCACCTAATTTAGAGCACCGGGAGTTTGCTTTGGACTTCTAAGCCCATGGGCCCCGGCACCACATATTTTACAAATTAAGAGGCATTCCATGCTCTCGGCGTCGTCACTTTTAATGCTGAGGCGCGGGCGAAACAAAAGGGCAATTGCATATTTGCGGCATCATGGTGTCCCCGATTTGCAGTAACTATTGCCAGGGCCAATGGGAGTTCAGAAGCTTATTTTAATATTATGCACTCCAATTGGTATTTTACCCGCCAAGGAAGTAAATGTGCATCGAGGGAAAGAGGAATGAGAGAATGAGGACTGCAAGAAGGACCAACACAACATAAAAAGGGCAACCAAGCAAATTAGAATGTCAACCTGAAATAAAGACAGAATTCTGCATGTTTCAGAAGCTGCAGAGGTTTCACTTACTTTCTGCAAAAACATGTTCTGCTTTAACCCAGATTTGCTTTAAATGCAACCGCAGAAGACACTGTGCAAGGGTGTGTTGAAATGCCGAGGCGCGGGGCGAAACAAAAGGGCAAACGCTTATTTGTGCCATCATGGTGTCCCCGATTTTCAGATCAGCAAGCCTGGTGACTTCGTATATGGCCCGTCGGTGCCCATACCTGTCTAGGCCCCGTTTCAGATGTTCCTGTGTTTGCTACAGAGCGCGGTCCTTGGCTGTTAAATGTGAAGGAGAGGCTGCCACGAGGCACAAGGCACGGCGGACAGCAACAATGCACCTGAAACGGTCAGAGCTGCCTTTAAAATGGAGCCTACGACTTCTATGCCTGTGGAAGCACGTGCGTCTGACGCGTATATGTACGCACGTATCGCGACAGTCGCGCAATAACTACACTCCACGCTGTTACTCGAAGCGTAAAAGGCCATTTTATTTGGACACGGTTGCATCATTTAACTTTATTGACATTACATAACTGTAAGAAAATACTTTTCCCATCCCATTCCGATACATTCTCCGTTCAGCCTTCTCAAAACCATCTCACCTGTTTGACTCTTCCCCATTCACTCAGTGACCTCCTTCCTCTCCCCATTCTCACCTTCACTTGCCCTCCAAACATCCTCTGTTGACTTTCCTTCATTGCCTCCCACGCCCCGTATCAGTCACCCGTGTACCGTTCTCCCTCCCTGAGGGGTGGATCCGCCCTGATGTGACTCACCACCCCTCCAAAGTACCGCCAGGGAACCCCTGTAGGGCGGTTCCCTGCTCCACCCCCCCCCCCAGTCCTGGGCACCTTTCTTCTCCAGTCAGCCGACCTTGCGCCCCCCCCCCCGGTCGATGACCAATCCACCACTGAAACCTATTTCCCCTATAAATGAGTTTTGTGGGGACTGTCGTTGACCGCGTTAGGCACCAAACCTCCGCACGACCACCTGCTCCTCCATGTCCTGTGCACCCTTTCTCCTCCAGTCAGCCGAACCTGTGGCACCCGGTGGACGACCAATCCACCACTGAAACGTGTGTCCCGTGTAAATTCTTATTGTTGGGACCGTCATTGACCGCGAAGGTGCCAAACCTCCGCATGGCCACCTGCTCCTCCAGGTCCTGTGCACCCAACTCTTCCCCAGTGTGGTCCCGGTGGACGACCACCCACCGCCACAACATGCGTCCTGTGTACCTTGTAATATTTTTGGCCAAACCTAGTCCGTAAACACCCCCCCCCCACCACCACGGTGAACGACCATCCACCACCTGGACATCCATCCTGTGTAACAATGAACATTGTCGGGCCATTCCCAGTCCATGAAAGGTGCCCCCCCATCGCAGTGAACGACCATCCAATACCTGGGCCTCCGACCTATGCAAACCCGGTACACTTCGGGTTAGTCCTCGTCCATGAAAGGTGCCCCCCCTTCAAGGTGAACGACCATCCACCCCTGTACCTGCAACCCCTGTAACCCTGAACATTGCCGCGCCATTCATGGTCCCTGAAATGTGCCCCCCCCCATCGCAGTGAATGACCATCCACTACCTGGGCCTCCGTCCAATGCAAACCAGAATACACTTACAGGTTCGTCCTCGTCCATGAAAGGTGCCCCCCCCTTTCGCGGTGATCAACCATCCACCACCTGTACCTGCAACCCGCGTAACCATGAAAATTGCCGGTCCAATCATTCATTTCCTGTGAAAGGTGCCCTCCCTATAGCAGTGAACGATCATCCACTACCTGGGCCTCCGTCATGCGACCAGTAATACTTTTGGGTTAGTCCTCATCCAGGAAAGCCCCCCCCCCTTTCGCGGTGAACGACCGTCCACCTGTACCTGCAACCAGTGAAACCATGAACATTGCCAGGCCAATCATTGTCCGTGAAAGGTGCCCCCCCCAAATCGCAGTGAACGACCATCCACTACCTGGGCCTCCGTCCTATGCAAACCAGCAACACTTTCAGGTTAGTCCTTGACCATGAAAGGTGCCCCCCCCTTTCGGTGAAAGACCATCCACCACCTGTACCTGCCAACTGTGGACCATGAACCTTGACGGGCCAATATTTATCATACCCAGCAGGCTCCTGCCTGGCCTGTGAGTTCCATAGGACCCCGTTCCCAAGTCTTCAAGGCCCCACTCATTCACGCAACCAACATTGCCCCACGGTCTATATCAGCGAACCATACCCTAGCCCATGCCTCAGAATGCAAAGCCAAACCTGACATAACCCAGAATACTCCATTGTCCCACAGGTATCCTCGTATCATAGCCAATTCTCGTTTCCTGCGATACCATGACAGCTGTAAAGGCCCCCACTCCCCCCCTTTACCATCCACTGTTTCACTCATCATTTTACAACCTAATGACGGCGTTCCCCACTCGGTGATGTCTGTACACCTGGTAGTTCGCCTCCTTTGCTGTCCAAATGCCCAGGTGACTGGCCACCCAACCAGGCGACCGCCCTGGTGCCCCATCTACACCAATGTCCTGTAGTAGAAAAATAATGATTACTCCTTTAGAATTACATCCCCTTTTCCGTCGTCCTTTCCTGGGAAACCCAATGTCTATGACCCCCTGTTCAAGAGCACCCATCCGCTGAGACCAAAGACCAACTTGACCACCCCCAAAACCGCCCTCGTCCCCACGCACAAACCCCGACCCAACTAACTCTTCAAGTGCGCATCCATGGACCGCCCTGCCTAAGAAAACCTTGCCCGTGGGCCACCTCCAATACACCAGGTACAGCAAATACTCCTTCATCCCAGCCATGACCCCTGTCTACGTTCTGTTCCAACGTTATCATCCCGTTTCCCACTGTCCCTCCCCAAAACACTCCAACCCAACCTGACCTCCGGAAGAAATACCACTATCCTTGTTATTTAAAATCTCCTGTGTGCCACCCCTCGCTGACATCCCCAAACTTCCTCGTCCATGGCCTGCCTACAGATTTCTGTTGCCTATTCACTTAGCCTCTGACAAAACAACCTCCTTCCTTGCAACATTCCAGGCTGCCCTTGCTCTCCGTCACGCTGTCCCCACCTCAAACCTGGTCACACCCGGACCAATTTCCCCCCCTCACTAACCCCAAACTGGGACAACCGAAATCCGAGAGCCCCAACTCGCTACTTTCCAACCCCCTTCTGACACTGAAATTGAAAACTATCCACTGCCGATCCTCCTGATCATGTTACCCTGAATACGTAAGGGACTCCCCATCAACCTGAGCTGCAACCACCCCTATCCCTGCTTCAAGACAGGCCTGAACATCCCACTCCTCAACCAGTCCTACACTGACCCCGGCAACCAACCTAAGCGCCAACAACCCAAACCCCCTTCTCTGTCATCCACAGGGACCTGAAACTTGTGCTCCTCAACCAATAAATTACCAACCAAATCAACGCACTGAGGAGTTAACCATCCCACTGTACTTCCCTTGCACTTTGGCCTACAAGGATGAAGGTCATCAGACTGACAACCCCCGCGTATCCTTTCCCTGCACTGTATACATAGGACTGAAATGGTCGCATATGATCATGTGTCCCAAGCTGGAGGCAGTTGCTCCCTTCCTTGTGCACATGTACAGCTCTGATACCCACGGGGCTTGCAAGTGCTGACTATACAAACCTCATGAATAAATTAAATAACCACATAACCACTATGATACCATATAACGTCACTATTACACGCTCGCTTAGCGGAGAGACTGAGCCTTGAATACCCCTACTGGTTCAAGTAAGTCAGGTCGAAGCCTTGCCCTCCTTAGCCCTGTGGCAAAACCCCATCTTCCTTGCTACGCAGATGCCTCTTTGGTATATCAGCCAGGCAATCTACCTGGCCTCCCCCTCACCGTAAGATGTGGCCAACAGTGGAGACTGATGTCCTCTTGCAGTTAACGCATCAAGCCTGGCCAACCACCACATGTGACTCATTGGTCAACCCCTCTTAGCAGGATTGTATACCACTGTCCATCTGGACCCATCCCAACCAACTCGCCAGGCTCCCAATTCCCCCTGCAGGATGCCGCTGCTGCACCTGCCTCTGTGTCAAATCCCACCCCACCCCACTGACAAGCTGAAAACCCCACTTGCCCATGCTCCCCCAACCCCTGCCCCGCGGCTTTAGCCTTTACCTTAAAGTCCGTCCGGGACCTCCACGTCCTGACTGGCGCTGCAGCGCCTTACTGCACCATGTCTACTGGTCCATATGGAACTGCACCCTCGTCCTGTAAAACTAACAGATTCTAGTTACCATAAACCCCCCCTCAGAATTCCCCACTCAGCCACAGCCAACCTCACACTATCTCCGTCATCCAACACTCCCATCGCTTCATTCAACACCACGCTCCCCCAGTCCAGAACCGCTCACCATCCATGTCATCCAGCACCACTTCAAACCCTCATGTTGTATTCCGTGATGCGCGAGCCCTCGTTGGAGGGAAGGCCGCCGCAGACCTCCCTACTGCTTCTGGCCATAGCATAGCCCGGGGCCGTCATGCGCCCCACTGGCTATGCTCCATTCCTCCGGGTCTATTGCCGGACTTGGTTCCCTCACATCCCCCAGGTCGCTCCAACCTGTAGGGGCCCCAGCACCACCGGGCCTCATGCCGTGCTGGCAGTCCCTCACCTCCTACTATTAACCGCAAAAACCCTATGCAGACAAACTGACCCTTACCCAAGGGATCGCGTGGCAGTAAACAAACCAACCCCCCTCCGAGCGCCAGCCCCACTCCTAACAATTAAACAACAAAAAATGGCAAGATGGCTGCTTTTGGCATCCATCTTGTCCTCTGGGCAAAGAAACTGGAGGGGGGCGGGGTGCCCCCTCCTCCCATTTTTCTATGCTCGGCTACCTCTTGTTTTTGTTTGCTTTCGTTACTTGCACCAGCGCCACCATTGTCTACGTAACGTTTGTTCTTGTGCCTAAGTGTCTGCCATTTATTGCAGTATTATACCTCTACTTGTACTGCATACGCTTTGGAACCTGCACCCATGTCACTTTCTCCTCCTGTATCGCACCGTTTGCTACCTCTTGTATTTTGTTTGCTCACAATTGGCACGTTTGCCTCATGTAACTTAACGTTTGCTCTTGTAATTTGCTCACTCCTACTTTTCTCCTCATGTATCATTACTGATCCTATTGAGAAGCACGCTGACGCCTTCCGGTAAAGTCCGTGCTCTATAAAGATGCATAAATAATTACCAAATGGAGGCGGGAGACACAGATTGCCACAGCCATCAAGTGGCGGACCGCGGTGAAAAACGGGAGGTTGCGCCCCCACCCTCAGTACCGGGCCGCAGCAGACACCTTCCCCGCATGGACAGGCAGGCTCCGACATTCCTTCGGTGGGGGCAGGCAACGCCTAAAGCTCCCAGCTGACCCGTAGACCACGGCCCGGCGCCTCTCCCCCTGTACAGGCACTCCTTACTCTTGTCCCGCACCCGGCAGATTCCTCGCCACCAACTAAGTGGGGCCTTCCCCCCTCCCCTCCCACCCCGTGACTCAGACAACCCGCGATGCCCCCCAAACGCCACCTCTCTCCGCCTAAACACAGTGCAGCAATGAGCTCCGGTCCCCCCACCCCGCCATTAACACCTAAAGAGACGCAACGCGACGTGACGCGGCTTGGCCAGGCCCGGCCCCACGACACCCTCGCGAAACCCGCCCCCCAGGCCCAGCTAACCTACACAAACTTTCTTCTCTAATCACCCCGGTGGTGCTAAGGTGTCAGGAAAAGGCTGGATCCTCCTCTCCTGACACCATATATGTCTTCCTAACGCCCGCCCCTTCCCCTATCCTCTAAACCCTCCCACACCGCGTCCTTCCGGGCCATCGCGCAAATAGCCCCGGGGGAAGACTGGTCTGCGACCTTAACTTCCCCCGGGGGCCCTCATTCTCTCGGGACAAACGATGCTCACAGATTATGCAGGGGGTGCAGGGGGCACGTAAAACTGACAAAAAAGTGCACTCTCCCAACTCATGAGCGCGGCGCCCCTGTCACCCCATAGCGGCGCACCGGGGTGCCACGGCACATAGTTTGGGAACCACGGCAGTAATAGCATAATTCCATGTCTAGGGAACACAGTCCATCTTGTTTAATGGGAAGAGGTATCATTTTCCAGGAGACCCGTGGTTGCTTATCAGCTCAAGTCAGAGTCACGAGCTGCGTATGGAGTTGTTTGAAGAAGTGGGCAGTAAGTGGTAGAGGAATATTGATTAAGAGCTACAGGAACTTTGAAAGATTGAGCATCTTTGCAATGCCATAATTCCTGCCATAGAAAAAGGACAAGTGGTACCAGCATGAGACATGTGCCTTGAGCCACAACCATATCGGTTTTCTTTATCTTGTAAATGTCTCTGCTGATCCATATGCCTAGGTAACGGACTGATCCGTCTGCCCATTCTATGGGGTATTCAGGAATAAAGCAGTCCTTAATAGGCCTAATCACTTATTTTTCCACTCATTTTGTTATGCTAGACCGGCCTGCATGCCACACACAGATATGTCTGTGTTCCACTTTACCCCTTATGGATGATAATGGTGACTCCACAAGCATAGTTAGAATATACTGTGGCATGTCTCTCTGTGAGACAGCCAATGCAAAGGCAGGTATGAAACACTATGAGGTGGAATGCCTGCAAAAAATAAATTTCGATGTGATGTCGGTGTAGGTAAGCATGAGCTAGCCGAGCCTCTTGCTGAACTTTCAATCTGCGTACATTCCAGGTCAAACATCTAAGGGTAGTCGAGGTGGGAGCACTAATTGTAATGCTTGTGCAAGGAGTACTAAGAGCTATACAGGTTTTTAGGCAAGTCATGGCATACCCTGCCCATACTTCCCCGGGGATCCGAGGGGGGCCCAGAGCTCCAGGGGCCCTCTCTGAAACTCTCTATGGGTGAGCTCTGGACAGGGTCTGGAATGCAGGGGGGCCCTTCTTGTCCTTTGCAGGGGGGGCCTCAAGTTTTGTTATGCCACTGGGTATATTGAAATACACATGCTCTACAACAATGAAAACAAACAAGAAACAAAACAGAAACCCTCCCTTCCACCACCCACTTCAATCATCTAATCTAGTTGAAACATTATCAATCTTCTCCCTCAATCCCCAGAACAAACGTGATTAAAAAGAAGAGTGCAGGAATACATCCCTCGGGGCACCAACAGGCCATGCACACAGTCCAGTATGTCCAAGCTGTATGGCCTAGACTACAAATGTTAATGTTAAATGTTAAATGTCGTATACTTGTAAAGCGCACAGCTGCCCCAGCAATGGGGCGCCCCAGCGATGTATACTGCTGGGGAACCCGTCCTGGCTTTCCCGGTGGGATGGTCCCTACTGGGAATCCCCAAGGTGGAGCCAGGCATCCCCGGCATTGATGGGGCCGTTGTGGAGATTAGGCAAGCTAATGCCCAGAGTTGCCGAGTGGGACCCCAGGTTAGAGTAGGCACCGAGGCGAGAATTGTCGAGTCCGCTGACCCTGGTCCACAACCCTGCCGCGTCGGGAATTGAACCTTGGTCCCGGGCCGACTTCTGCTCCCGGGTCTGCTGCCTCTAACCAGTGAGCCACACCACTCCACCACAAGCAGGGGCCTTATCATAATAATCCAGCTACAAGTTCCCCGAAGACCATAAATCTGGCTTCAGGGTAAGTGTGTTTTTTTGCTCCTAGTATTCACAAAGAGAGCGGGACATGAAACAATTATTCTTAGACCCCCATTTATGTGTATCAACAGCGATCCTGAAAATTAATACGGTGGCCCCCTCGTCCTCATTTCCACTACAGACTACCAGAAGTCCAAAGGTATTTTTTGATTAATAAATTGTGAAAACTTACAGAGATTTACAGAAATATCCACAATCATAAATACATCTATTCCCATCAAGAATTCTGTGGCTAAAAACGATCAAATAAGTAAAGCGATTTAGCAGAAGCACCACTATTTACTGAGGTGACATGATGAGAAGAACCTCGAATTGATGAGTGAGGTTGAATTAATTCCTACGTGCTTTAAAAGGTATGCACATGACATATTCATAAGTCTGTGATATGCTACTGCAATAATAACCAGATTATACTCCCTCTATATAATTATATGACCCCACATAACTCAATTACCGAAACCACTGAATAATGGAAGGTCTAATGCCTGCAAGTACTATGTTTCCTAGACTTTAAATAACTGTTAGTTTAAAACTGTGCTTCTGTGAAAGAAAAAGTGTTTAATAATATATATATATATGATGTTTTTGCCTCTAATTGTATGTTTCTTTTATTAAATAGAACCTTGTCCTGATGAAGGTGTTATGACAAACAAACGAAACGCTGCGTCGACAACTTGTATTTTATTGTATTTTATTGTTCTCTATGTGGATTGTCACATTTTAAACTTTACTGTATGGCATTGTATTTTTGATATCAAATAACATATTTGATGTAATAAATTGTTCAATTTTTGAATATTGTTTCTATTTTATTGTTTATTTTGTACATTGATTGATAATGTGGTTGCTACTCAATTGGGATCTTGAGTTATGAGGGGTGACATATAATAGATCTTTCAATTTTTTTAATAACACAGGGACCCCCTTCAGTTTTTTACATATTTCTCCTTGTCCCTAATTGAATACTAAAGGAGACCTCCCTTCTTTCTTGACATCTAGACTACAAGCAAACATAGAACAGGGGGCTTTATCACCATAGGTCCAATACTGTGTTTGGGGGCCTGTCCAGGCTGAGATGGGCACAAGCGGTAGGCTGCAGCACGCAACCTCAGGGAGTCCTGTCTGGCCCCTATGGCATGTAGGTTGAGTATGGCTCAATCATTCATACTGAGAGCATCGCCCGCCACCACCTCTAGTCAACCAGGGCGGGTTGCACCAAAAGACGCAAGTTCGCAAGAGAATTACAGAGCCACCTTAAGGTCAGTGAAAACGTTGGTTTTACCACAGAACGAGACACGCAGTTTGGCAGGGTAAGTTAATGAATTTTGCGTCTGAGCCTTTTGCAGTAGGCTCTTGGCTGTTAGAAATGAATGGTGTGCCATTTGACCAGATAATACGAGGTCAGGGTAGAACGAAAGTTCATTACCTTGTGACTGCATGTTTCTACCTTCCCTGGCCTATATCAGGACAGTGTCTCTATCTTTGTAGTTCAGAAGGCATGCTACCATAGGTCACACCAGAGCCCCTGGAGGCAGGCGAGGGACCAGCGAGCTGTAGGCACACTCAATAGTAAACATTAGGGATAGGGTGTCCCCAAACAGAGAGCGGAGCAACTCCTCAACATAGGCATCCATTCTGACCATAGCAGTTAGTTCTGAGACCCCAAGGATACAGAGGTTATTCCGTCGAGATTTAGCCTCAAAGTTCTCATTTTAGTTTTTTATTGCCTCCAGGGCCTTTATCATCTTTAAAATTGCTCGTTGGTGGCTGTGTGGGCATCCTTCACCTCCGAGAAGTGTATCTTGGCCTGATCAATGTGCCTCCCAAGCTTGATTCTTCTTCATTTGATCCATGCTCATGGTTAGCGTCTTGATTTCAGAGTCTATGGCACTGAGACTATGCTTCAGGTCCATGAACATTCCCGTGATGTACTGGTCCTGGTCCTCAGGGAAGAGGCCTCTCTGTTGGCCTTTCACCTCATAAACTCTGAGGATACATCCACTGCAGTTGCGATCTTAATTGCCTGAAAGGACAGTTGTCTGCCCAATGAGAAGTGAGGGCGATGGAGTATGTGTTTATGAATCCAAGACACCTGGTCCCTCCACATTCCTAAATCCGGGGGAATGAGTAGACTCGGGTGTAACCACAGCATTTAGCAAGACAGCCCAAGTGTCACTTCAGCTTCCCTGATGGAGAGCATGCCAGCTTTTTAAGAGGGCCTCCCCACTCCTCTGCGGAACGGTCATCACCGCAGCCCAGGTGGTAGCAGGCAACAGCAGATGACCACTCCAAAGGACCAGCGCGGCAGGCCAAGACGCCTGCAGCCCTCTCTGGAACACAGAGCCGAGCATGGGCAACACATGGGCCTCAGGCCTGCTGCCGATATGCTCCAGGAAAGGAGCAGTGGGGCACAGTCCAGTTGATGAGGTTTAACAAGGCTTAAACGAATCTTAGCATGTGTGTGCTCCCATTTAAAGGGGACATGGCCTGGCAATTTGAGCAGCAGTGTTCATATTAGAGCAATACATAGTGGCACACAAAATGATGGACTGGAATTTAGCTTGAGTATTTGACAGTGGGTGGCTCAGATAATTGTTCTATTCATCACCGTTAGTTGAATAAATATAATACTTACTGTGACAAAGGAAGCAAGCTGTAGTTTACCAACAAGACTAAAACTATTCTGGTTGCTTGTGTTTTTCTTCTGATGGAATATCATCAGGTAGGTTGGGCTGGAGATTGATATGCTTATGGTTGATCCTTGTATGCAGTGGCCACTGGGGAAAAAAAAAGATACTGGAATAGAGCCCGATTTATGCCATTCCATCCATCACAGTTTTTGTTGAAGTGCTGCATTTTAAATTGTGTGAACATTTGCCTACACATGTAATGTGACAAATGAAACTGTGGACAGCACCCAAGAGCAATACCATTACAGGTAGGGTGTGAAGTCCAAGAATATTGCTTAGCATTTAAACCAGGAGTATAGCAGTTGCAGGTGGACTATGGCCCAGCGCCCACAGTGGCCAATTGAAACCTGATAATTGCGGTACTTTACTAACCAAGTAGCAGATAAAGGAGCCATTTGCTTTGCTTACAACAGAGTCCATGGTATCCTTGCTATGCTATAGGCTTGAACTTTAGTACCTTCACTTTCAGAGCCTTATAAATCTGGTCCAGGAGATTTGTGGGCTTTTTGCAAAGAGTGGTCTAGAATACTAATTGAACTTCATCATTAAATATGGTGTTTAACTACTGTTGCCCTTTAAGTTGGTTTTTACTGATATAAATTAAGTATGCCCTAAAACAAGCTAACATGCAATACAATGTGCCTTGTGACTCAAAATATATATTGCATAAAAATGATCAGCACAATGGAGGCCTCTTTCAAGATGCATTAAAGCTTCTAGATACCAACTTTCAATGTGCTGTCAATAAATAAATAGACCTGTTAGTAACCAGAAGCACTTTTCACATTACAGACCAGTGTCTGGAAAGGATGGTGTTTCAGCAATTGTCCAGGTATGTGCCCGAAAACAATAAAGGGTTTTCATGAAGAGCATAGTACTGAGGTGGCCATTGTCACAGTACTGTGTTGTGTGTGAGTGCAAGAGTGTGTATGTGTGCATGTTGAGAAGGTGGAGGTATGATGGCCAATACTTTCCTAAGGCAACACAAAGTCTAGGACAGGCCATGAACTCATGGATGTAAGAAACTGGGATACTGGTTGAGGGGGGTAAACCGTACTCAAGCAACAAACACAATCCTTGTCAGGGTAAAGTCACAGGCAAACCCCAAATTAACATGTGCTCAACCCTCTGGTAGCTTGGCGCAGAGCAGTCAGGCTTAACTTAGAGGCAATGTGTAAATGATTTTAGCAGCACTTTAAACAATAATAAAGTGAAACACAACACAAGAAAATGCCACAACAATTAAAAAAAAATAGAGTACATTTAATAAATACTTTAAGACCAATATGACAAAAATCCAATCAGTAGCATCTGAGGCATGCAATTTTGAAGATTTAAGTGTAAATAAGGCCAAAAATCACAAACATCAATTGTGGATATCTGGTTGTGGTGGACTGGCAGACCACGATGCAGTTTGGGCTGACTTCAGGGACCCTCTTAGCCCTGCTAAACAAGAGTATATTAAATCCTGGCTGCAAAGAGTTGCAGAGCCCCGTGTCGATGATGCGTTGCACAACTTAGGAGAAGCATTGTCCTGGTCAGAAGTGTATCGCGCAACAATGGTTTTGAGGAGCTGCATCGCTGTGATCTGAGGACCTGCATCATCCTCAAGGAGGCCGTCGATAAGAGGGCTTGTGATGTGAAGTCCTGCATCGAGGATGCGTCATGCACCTACTGGTTCCAAAGAAGCTGCGGGGCTTGGCATGCAGAATCCTGCATCGTCAGCAAGGCTGCCATTGATGAGGGGTTTGCAATGCAAGGGCCTGTGCATGGGATGTATCGCACGGATGTACGTCGTTACAATGCATGCTTTTACAACGCATGCCTTTATGACGCAAGTTTTACAACGCAAGTCGTTACAACGACTTGAGTTGGGGGGCGCTGGATAGTAATTTACTATTCCAACTCCAGTCCCCGTGGATAGTAGGGAAGGTGTTGGATAGTAAATTAAAACTATTCCCTGTCCTAGAGCGCGCGCCAGCGCAAGTCGTTGTAAAAGTTTTGTTGTAATGGTTGCGTCGTAAAGGTACATCGTTGTAAAAGTTGCGTTGTAAACGATGTTCCCCGTATCGCACAGCGATGTCTCCAAAGCAGCTGCAGCCTGCAAGGGCAATGCAAAGTCCTTGTGCTGGGAAAGTCCACAACGCAGAGGTGATGTGTCAGTCCTGTTCGTCCACTGATGGGATGGCAGAGCACACTCAGGCCCAATTTCAAGGGTCCAGGACTGGAGTAGCACCAATTGGCATGGTAGGACTCATAAATGTCAGAGTCCAGATGCTGAGTACAAGGTTGTTGGAAACCTTTTATGTCTTCTGATCTGGAGGCCAGCTAGCCCTTGGAGTCACTTTGGGGTCCTGGGATCGGAGTTGCAGTTCGGGTCTTCTCACCCAGGCAAGAGGGCAGCAGGTCAGTGCAGCAGGACAGCAGTCCTTAAGAGCCACAGTCCAGCCTCGTGGAAGTCCTTTCATCAGTACAGCAGTCCTTTGAGTCCAGCAGTCCACAGGTCCAGAGGTGTACTGAAAAGTTTCTGTCTGAGGTCCAAATTTTATACCTGGTGTCAGACAACAGTATTATGCTTGCGCCCCTTTTACTTGATCTGCTTATATCTAGCTTGGCTTTTATCTTGCCGATCTTGTGTGCCCTTGGCACCACTATTTTCTGTGCTATCACTGAAATATTGTTCTGCCCATGCAGATTTTGTTCTTTTTAGCAGACCTAGATCATATTCTGTTTGCTTTCTTTTATGAGTAGCTTTAACTCTTTTTTTCACATTTGTATCAGCCTCATTTCCAGGCCAAAAAATGGCTTCTGAAATCAAATTCTTATTAATCAAAACCATCTCCAATACCATATCCATTCCACTAGAAATCTCTGAAGCGATTCTATCTATTTCTTCATCAAGCTTAAGCTCCAAATCTGCTCCCTGTGAACCTACTACTTCTGACTCCATATTCTATTGTTCCTCAAAAATATTCAAAATGATGACACCAACATTATCAATTCTACAAATTCTCTATTAAATGTTTCAACAACTCCGGATGATATTGCTTTCTGACTCAAAACCCAAATGTAACTCTTTAATATCTCAACCTGTCAAACACATTTTCTAATTAACCCAATTCAAACATCCCAAAGCCAAAAAATGACCACCATTAGACATAACATTTAATTTATGATAAACCCAAAATGATCAAATATCAAAGTCAAAACTTAAAATGGTCATCTGCGTTCAGAATGCACAGAGCATGTATCAATGCGGCTCTGCCCTCATTTCTCGTACTAGCTTTCTTTCAAGATGGCTTCCCGACTACTCCAAGAGCAAAGTTTCAAACTATCATGTATAGCAGATGCCACCAGGGATTCTGAGGGACCTGAGTTGGCGCACCCGTGAGCTAGCACAAAATTCAAATCGTGCACACAAAGGTAAACATCAACGAGATTCTACAGTTCTTCCTCAATAGACATAGAGCAAAGGGCATGTTATCAGGTTATATAATTAGAACACTACATTATGTAAGCAGTTATGAAACTCTCATTTTAATAAAGTGGATGATACTGAAGTCAGGCACTCCATCAAACATTCGCCGAACACCAAGCAAACCATACGATTAAAAAGTGAAAACATATGTATTGCTCTCACAACCCAGCAAACGCACTAAACTGTCACTCAGACTTATCCGTGTAAGAAGCAGCAATAATCGAAGGGAGAGGACTTGTGTCACATGGGTTTTTTGGCTCAGGAATGTTGTTGGCTTCTGAGTTCTTCTTTAAAGGAGCTGCTGCGGTGGCAGCAATACAGGAATACATGCATAGCACTGGCCTTTGGATAAAATGCATGGTGAGGCTATTACTTGCTGCCATCGATTACCCAATATAAAAGTAAAACCCAATTTAATGCAGTCATGCTATAAATGACTGTAAATTTTTTTAATTTTACAGGCGAGACCAAAATTCATGTGGTACTATTAAAAGAAAAGGAGGCACTAATTGCCTAAAGTAAACTAATAAAAGTAACTAGTGGCAATGATGCCCTCCTGAGTGCCTTTTCTGACATAAAAAGATGGAGGAAAAATGATGTATGGGCCAAAAACACTATTTCTTTACACTGGACAGATGACACACAAAATGATGCTACTTGTTGAGAACAGATACAGGGATCAGCTATACATGTATACATACTCTCCCCCAAAGTCTCTGAGATGAGATTGTCCCCACTGCGCTTGGTTTCGCTGAGATGTGCATGACTAGGCTAGTCAGCAAAAAACTGCAAATCATTTCTTGCCTGAAAAAATCAAAACAATTAATGTTATTTGGGAAGAGAGTGGAGGAAGAGAGGGAATTAAGTGAGTGTTAGAACAGAAAATAGACATTTATCTATGGCCAGTGTGGAGGAGCAATATATTTAGGGAAGGTGGCTGTAGATCAGAAAGGGCAGAAAAGAAATTAAGGAAAAGGAGTAACACATATTAGACAAAGGCAAGGGTGAAGATAGAAACAGGAATGCACAAAAGCATTTGGGAAAAATAGGGTATTAAACTTAACAAGGAAAATGCAAGTCTCCTCTGAGTTCCATAACAGTTCATAGACAGGTTGGTGAATGTTTAATACTTCCTAAGGTCACAATCTTAGTGTGGTAAACAGCTATTTTAGCATGCATTTGGGGGTACTTGATCCAATCTCTCACTCTTCTTTAAGTGAGGTTATTGTTTACTCTATGTCTCTTCTTTCCAGATTCCCCCAGAACTCCTGGATTTGTTTTTTTAAGTTTAGTTTGTTGCTTTCCACAGAAGTGGTGTCATAATTTGATAACAAAATGGAGTTCACGAGACTCATGATAAGAGGTAGCTCATGGGTAGCAGGGTGGAGGATTTGTATTTTTAGATGGCTCCAGCTACCAGTGTGTGGGTATAGCAAAGCTATTTAGGGTGGCATGATTGAGCTATAATCATAATGGGACATCTGCAGTAAACCGTCAAATGTCCTGTCTGCTTTCCTCTACATCCTCAAACGTATGTGTAGGGTGTAGTAGGTTACCTTCCCATTGGCACATTCATTGGGGATGCCTCATGTGGAGATAAAACTGAACATAGTGTGGAACTGGCTAGTAAATATTCAGTGGTGCCTTCTCCATGATAGAACCCCAGGTCAACCACTGTGGTCAGTGAAGAAATCTCTCAACGGTGTAGGTCATGGAAGAATGCTGTCAGCATTTACTGGATATTTTTTATGTATTTCTTCAACTCAGGGATATATACCATCAAGCCACAGTACTTACCAACATTGGGAATAGGATTCATACTATTTGAACCCTGCACCGGGAGACCCTGTTGGGTAGCTGCGTGCTCTATAAATGTAAATACAAATACAAATACATAGTGGGATTTCTGAGACAGATATTTATCTCCAAGTCGACTTTTGCTGTTCTGGATTAGCCACCTCAGTGAACACCAAATGTTATTTCCTCCACCGCTCAGAAAGCTAGGCGATGTGAACATCAATCTTTAAATGAGGCCATGAATATTTATTACATTATTTTATTCAGCATTTCATTGAAATTTTGATACCAGGCATTCCTGCACTTTATAGAGAGAAGCATCCTCCCAAAGTAGACTGAATAATATTATCAACACTAATAAGGGGAAATATCCCCTATGTGAGTAGTTTCTTTTTGAAAGACCTGTGAATTCAGGTCCTGCGAGGGCTTTGTAAAGAGAGTGGGTGCCAGGGGAGGGAGTCAGGCACTGGATCCTAGGTCAGATGAGCCAGGGAACAATGTGGCGTGGGAAGAAGAGCGACGAGCTGGGTGACATGCAGGAAATGGAGGTGAGCGCCGAGAGACATTGCCTCTCTTCTTCTCAGAGCTACTCAAGGTCTAATTGAGTCTGGTGTGACTGCTAGCTAGTGGTGCAATTCATCTTTTTTTAATGAAAATATTTTATACAAAGTTGACACACCTAACACAAGTGGAAAAGACTAAATACAGTAGCAAAGGAGCCACTATTTGAGTAAATAATGTAAAAGGTCACATGCATCACATGAAATGAGGGGTAAAACAAGTATGGAAGCCACCCGTCCCAGAGTCCAGCCTGCATTTGACCCTTCAGATCCCCTTGCACTCCCCTCCCTCCCCTGCAACTGCACTTTAGGTCTTGCCATCATAAGACCATAGGGGCATATTATCAACAAAAGGCGATAAATTATCGCTGCTTTTATCGGCAGAAAACTGCAGATAAAACAGCGATAATGGGCTTGATAATATGCCCTTGAAAATTCCCATAGAGCCCATGTTCACACCAGAACATGGTCTTCTATGTGAATTCAAAACTGATGCAACTCCTGCGTAGGAGTTGTCCCCCAGTGTACAGCATAAAGAAACCAAAGATATGGTTTAATCTTGATTAGAAACAATAAGAATGATACGATGAGTTGTTGATTAATTTAATGATCAACAGTCCTTTATCTGAAATTTACTTCATTCGATGGATCATCATTAAGTCATCATGATGTTCACATATAAATGTTCAAAATGTTTAAATCCATGTTCTTCCCCGTGTTATAATAGGTCCCAATGCATTCAGTTCTGCCCTTCGTCAGGGGTTTATTCTGCAAACAAGATAACATATATATATCGGTCTTAAAAGAATCGCACATAGTCTCAGGTAAATGTAATAAGTTGGATTAAAGTCAAAGGTGGACATGCATGGGTCCTCGAGTGCAAAAGTGTATACGAGTGTTAAACCAAGAGCTTGTTTGAAAATAGTGCTCCTATCTATCAGAATAGGGTGCCAAAACAATGCAAAACCATAATCGTGAGAATGACAGAGATCAGTGTCTCGTGATAAAGAAGCATGTGATATCGGTGAACGTCACGCAGTTACAAAACGAGTTGCAGCGGCAATGGGTGAAAATGTTAAAGGGACGATGTGAAGTGCATGCAAGCACAGGTGACAAGCCCCTTGAGAGATACCGGTTGGAAATAATAATGTGACGGGCTAAGTGCAAAAGACTAAGAAAATGTCTCACATGTACACATCGGGTAAATGAACTGTCAACGCTGGGGAAAGAAAACAATAAAAACGTTACGATTGAGAAAAGTGAAACGATAAAAAAAAATCAGTGAAGGGGGTCCTCGTGAAGAGGTACTTACTGTATGAAGCGGTTACCGGAGTAGGTAAATACTCGTGGTTATGAGATGGTACATTGGGTGGCCGGACGCGTGTGAACTCCGTGAAAAATGCCAAACTAATAAAGTTGGAAAGCATCGGCAGGCGGACACACCGCAGCCGAAAGTGACATAGAGAGGACTAGAGAAGAAAAGTGACCGCCATCTTAAAGCGGAATGGGCAAAGGAAACGCAAATCCGTGTGAATTATACCATGTACTAAGAGATGAATGGCGTGTGTAAAAAGAACCTCTAAGGGTTAACAAAAGACAATGAACAATGGACAGTGCAAAACCATGAATAAAACAGTGGAAATAGTCAGCTGATTCATTGTAGAAAAACAATGCATGGTGAATAAATTTGAAGTTATACATTACTGAATGAACAAGTGAAAGATACATCAAAGATAACACAGAAACTCCATTCTATCATTCAGCCCGTTAGGCTGCATCGTGCAAAGATAACGTATCTAAAAGTTCTCTCTCTGGAGGAGTCTATTCTTGTTGTGACTGCCTTCAACCTGTTTTATGACTTCGAGAATGAGAAAGCGAAGGTATGAAACATTATGTCTTTTCTCCATAAAGTGAAAAGCCACGGTAGATTTCAAATTGTTCGTTCTGATGTTGCCTTTATGTTCCAAGATGCGGACATATATTTTCCACTCTGTATGGCCAACATAACATAAGCCACAATGGCATTTGAGTAAATATATAACATTAGATGTGAGAAAAGGCACATGTTGTGACAATATAGATTTTGTGATTTGTTCACATATTAACACTAACTAGGCAAAGGTAATGCCTCTTTAGTACCAGTATAACCCCAAAATACACCAGTCAGCAAATAAAAAGTATACTTGTTACTGTTTGCAAAAGGTCCCCTACTGTGCGGCCTACATATTTAGTAACTTTGGATCCATTTGAGCTAGCAACTTTTTTTTTGATTACAAATCTCCAAATTGGGCAGCAAATGATGGATTATGTGGCAAGTGTGGTAAATTCACAGGCATGCGGAAAAAGCTGCAGCTCCAGAATCATATGATTCCAAAAGTCCTGCTCTACCATGAGCAATAGTTCTAATATTACAGTATATTTTCAAAATCTTAGGGGTATATTCATAAGAACCTGTGATAACTACTGCATGAGCAGCATAACGCAACTTTCAATATCGCAAGATATCGCGGGAAAATAACCCAGTGTCAACGTGGAATTCACAACACGGGGTAGCGTGCAAAAGTCTGGCGAAACAGCGGACAATGTCAGCGATACAACTACCTCGATGGAGACAAAAACACAAACTACAGCACCAAAAAACAGGGGTATCGGGCACTGCTTGACAGGACACAACACAACCGCACAGGGTGAGTGACCACCAGGTACTGGGGGGACTGGTGGAGATGGACACAATGGCACACATGCACAATCAAGCAGACCACAGTGCACACCCAAAATTACTCTGGGTCCTCGCCCAGACCTACAGACTGTCACAATGTACAATGCCATGCTGTCAGAATGTCAACATGTACCATGCGGCTACATACATGTCGACACATTGTAATACACCATCACCCCTTCACATCGCATGGGCAACGTCAACACCTCCTGCAGAGCAGTCCCAGCCACTCTTCACTGAAGACAAGGAGGACAACACCAGCATCGACACCCAAGCCATCCAAGAGATCATTGACCTCCTCCGCCACTCACCTCCAGGATCAGTGCAGGCTAGCTACATCGAGGATACCCCACCCACTACCCAAAGCACCCAGCAGGAGGCACCCACAGCCTCGGCACTCTTCCAAGATCACCAGGAACAACACATGGCCTTCCAACGCCCTGTGGTGGAGTGCCAGAGGGAGACCGCAGAGCAGGTGCGGTTGGGCTTCGGCAACATGGCAACCAAACTTGATGCCATCATTGGGTGTGTAGTCCCGCTCCATGGTCTCCAACGAGCCCTGACTGACATCGCTGGAGTAATGACAGACACCTGTCCACTCAGAATGGCTCCAGTTATACCAGCTGTGAGCTGGCACACATTCGGAGGCTCATGGAGGACAGAGTACGGATGGAGGTGGAAAGGATGGCAGCCACCGCTGCACATCAGCGGAATGTAGCTGGTATCTACCATGACCTGCAGATCCTCATCATGGCATTGCTGCCACAAGGCGTGGCGATGTTGAACGCTACTGCCCCCATACCATCCACATCTCGGTCCCCTGGTGTGTCTATGCCTCCCTGTGCGGCAGGCCTAACCACTCTGGCACCTGAGGTTACAGTGGCACACTATGCGACCGACAATCCACCTCCGGCACCTGAGATCTCATTGGCACACAGTGCGCCCGACAATCCACCTCTGGCAGCTGAGGTGTCATTGGCACACAGTGCCGCAGCCGGTACAGCAACACCCCCAGGTGGGGCAGGGCACACATCCGGGGACGAGGACGTGGGGGGGATTGTGATCAGAAGGGCTCAGTAGCATTCATTTCTGCCACCTGGCCTGTTCCTGTTTGGTCCTCATGACCTTCCACTGACCGCCAATTCACTCAGATGCACTAACCTTGGACAGCGACATGGACTGCCACAACCTGTTTAATGACCAATGACACAGCGACCAGACTGCGGACTGCACCCATCCTCTTCCACAGCACTTGTCTTCCACGGATGGATTGTTTCTGGCCCTCTACGGGCCAAATAGTGTAGTGTATTCAGCAGTGCCCTGTATCACTCCAACTGCGGAACTGCACTGGATGTGCAATAAAGATCCAGTGACGCACTGCTGTGTCATGTCTTTCATTATTCATGTATGTATGTGTGGATGAATATAGGGACAGTGATTTCCCTTGCGTCAATGTTGCTAATCCTGTGGAATGCCAGTCAGAGGGTGCTACATAGCAATGTGTGCACGGGTCCCATGGACACCACAACAGGGACACACGCACCAGCCACTTTCTTGTCCGGACAAGTACTGAACCACGCCCAGTGCCCATGAGTCATTTTTGCAAGCCCTGCGCTGTTCTGGTGCACGGCAGGCCAGAACACTCCGCTCACGCTCCCAGGGGGGGGCTTCATTGCTACCTGTCGCAGGCGTACCCGCTGGTGTTGTGCAGGTCACTGGTCTAGTTGTCATGCTCCGATGGGTGGCGGAAGGGGCTGGGATGCCTCTATCTGGGTTTGCTTGGGCGGGTGGGCGATGTTACCTTGTGCAAGAGTGTGTACTGTGCCAGTCATGTCTCTGGACTCTGTTTCAGATGGTGACTCTGTCTCAAATGTGTGACCTGGTGGCAGCAGGTGAGCAGTGTGGCAGGGTCGTCTCTCTCTCTCTCTCGCCCTCTCCTCTTCTCTCTCTTTCCATCTCTTCTCTCCCTCTCTCTCCCCCTCTTTTCTCTCTCTCTCTCCTCTCTCCCCCTCTCTTCTCTCTCTCTCTCTATCTCTCTCTCTCTCTTTCTCTTTCCTTCGCTCTCTCTCTTTACTTTGATTTGTGCAGGACACACCTTCTCAGAATGTTTTTTGTCTTGCAGGCTGTGACCTACGGATTGTGTCTCCATTCGATTTTTGTGTTAATTTCAATAAAGTTTCATTGTTTGCTCCAAAAAGTGAATGTGTTATACTTATTTCTGTGATATCACATGTGTATCACCAGTGATGACTGAGCGACATCAGGCAGATTATTTCGTACATGTTTCGGTGTAGCTGATGTGGCAGGTCTTTGGTCGGGCGTGCCAGGGATGGATGGTCCTGGGGGTGGTGTTGGTGGGTGTTGTGGCACTCTTGGGTGTCCGTGCTGCATGTTCAGTTGCTCTCTGGCATCTGTTTGTCTTCAGGTGTGGAGGTGGGCTGTGCTCCCTTTTGTGGTGCAGGCTGTGGTCTGACTTTACACCAGGTCAGAACAGGTGTAAGTTTGGATTGAGACATGCTTTGCAGATTATTAAGTCAAGGGTATCAGAACTCTGAGAAATGTAAATTAAAAGTACAGCATTTGTACTGGTTTTGGGGAAAAATGGTGACGCAAGTTTAATAGAAACCTTGGCTTTGCAAGGAAAATCTGATTTTTTTTTCTATTACCAGGGGGGCTGGTAAAATTAACGCCAGGAGGGTTATTTTTTTTAAAGAACATCTTAAATACTCGATACCACAATTTCGAAGAAACTGTTTTTTCCATGTTGCAAGTCCGAAATATGATGCCTTCTAAGAATTGTCATACAGCCCTTTCCAAATGGATACATCGCACTCTCAACAACTTAAAACTGCTCACAACTCAGCAGCATGAACAAACGTGTTTTTGAATGACACTCTAATAGAATTTACCATAATTGCAGATTATCTAAAGAAAACTTAATTTGTGAAATGCAAAAACATGAGAAAGGAATACTTCTTGCCAAAAAGACCACTTCAGTTCTAAATCAGCAATACCTCCAATTAGCCTGGAGAAGTATTGGCATTCTCCTCCTTGTCACACGTCTCCACTTGTCAGACGCATCTGTTAATGAATACCTCAACTTCTCACTCTTTCTATCAATCTTTTCCTTAAAAAAAATAGGTAAATCCTGAAACAAGATATAACAGAAAACCACATTCCGGCTAATATCTCTACTATGTAGAAACAGAGACATCATGGCAGCAAGCCATTTTTACTTTCTCCATCACAACTGTATTCATTGCAACAATTACGAATGTAATCAGAAATCTGTTACAACATCACTATTCTTTCCGAGCAACACCTTGTCCAGCAAAACATTTATACGTTTGCAAATATCTTTGACTCACTCACACGCCATTATATATCAGCCCTCCAAGAAGTAATCTGTGGCAGCCACCCTCTTGCCCCAATAATCACCGTCAAATACACTCTCATTGATGACCTATCCACCAGCTCAAAGATCCTTGCTAAATTTAACACTTCTCCATCCTTCACAGTTCAGTTTCTGTCTAGCACTGAAAGAAATGTTTGCAGCACGATTATTTTGAAGAGGACTGATTTACTATTCTTTTCTTGATATGGGTTGTAATGGGAATATTCTATATTTAACAAATGCGCCCTATGAGAGTCTTTTAGTATGCCAGTTGAAAATAGACTATTCGTATTTCCCCATGCAAATATTTTTTCTATAGTGCATGAAAAACATAGGCAATAAAGACCCTAATTGCAACAGTATTATTAGGTACATTTATGACTGGCAATACCTCTATTTACTACTTGACGCATCTAGGGAGATGCGTCACGTTGTAAAGCCCTGTGTGACATTATAACTGCGTCAGGTATAATGTATGCAGGGTAGGCATTCCCACACAGGAAAACCTCATAAAAGTGACGCAGTGAAATCTACAAGATTTCACTGCGTGACTTTTAGGACCCCACTACGTCAAAACCTTACGCCTGCTTGAAACAGGCGAAAGGAGTGACGCAGTGTATTGGAAACAGGCCACAACACTCATTGCTGAAGTTGCGTTATGCTTGCAACACAACTCCAGTAATGCGTGACTATTCCGCCAAAGCTGCGTCTGTTGGTGGAAAAGACGCATCTGTCAATTATTGCACCATAGTGCAAGGATTGACGCATCTGTCAATATTTGCACCATAGTGCGCCATACTGTAAATACTTAACAACAAGGGGTGGTGATGGACAGAGTTTCTGAATTAAGCAGAATACTCTCACCCAGTCAAGAGATCAGGGCTAGATCCAACACCGTTTTTTAGCTCACTGCACCATCCCAGTTCAGAACCTGGCTATATGCAAATTAGTCTGTTCCTGTCCCAGTGCATGATGGGAACAGGGCAAACCAAACTACCAAGCCAATTCTTACACTGGGAAGGAAACAAGCTTCCGGGGACCGGTTTCTGGCATTTCAGCCGTCGTCGGCCCGGCTTGCTTGAATCCTGATGGTGCAAGGAGCAAGGGACTCACATCTGAGTATACCCTTCCACGCTTAGGGTGGACAAAATATTTAACAACAAGGGGTGGTGATGGACAGAGTTTCTGAATTAAGCAGAATACTCTCACCCAGTCAAGAGATCAGGGCTAGATCCAACACTGTTTTTTAGCTCACTGCACCATCCCAGTTCAGAACCTGGCTATATGCAAATTAGTCTGTTCCTGTCCCAGTGCATGATGGGAACAGGGCAAACCAAACTACCAAGCCAATTCTTACACTGGGAAGGAAACAAGCTTCCGGGGACCGGTTTCTGGCATTTCAGCCGTCGTCAGCCCGGCTTGCTTGAATCCTGATGGTGCAATGAGCAAGGGACTCACATCTGAGTATACCCTTCCACGCTTAGGGTGGACAAAATATTTAACAACAAGGGGTGGTGATGGACAGAGTTTCTGAATTAAGCAGAATACTCTCACCCAGTCAAGAGATCAGGGCTAGATCCAACACCGTTTTTTAGCTCACTGCACCATCCCAGTTCAGAACCTGGCTATATGCAAATTAGTCTGTTCCTGTCCCAGTGCATGATGGGAACAGGGCAAACCAAACTACCAAGCCAATTCTTACACTGGGAAGGAAACAAGCTTCCGGGGACCGGTTTCTGGCATTTCAGCCGTCGTCGGCCCGGCTTGCTTGAATCCTGATGGTGCAATGAGCAAGGGACTCACATCTGGGTATACCCTTCCACGCTTAGGGTGGACAAAATATTTAACAACAATGGGTGGTGATGACAGAGTTTCTGAATTAAGCAGAATACTCTCACCCAGTCAAGAGATCAGGGCTAGATCCAACACCAATTTTTAGCTCACTGCACCATCCCAGTTCAGAACCTTGCTATATGCAAATTAGTCTGTTCCTGTCCCAGTGCATGATGGGAACAGGGCAAACCAAACTAATTTTCATATAGCCAGGTTCTGAGCTGGGATGGGGCAGTGAGCTAAATAACGGTGATGGATCAAGCCCTGATCTTTGGACTGGGTAAGAGTGGTCTGCCTAATTCAGACACTCTGTTCATCACCACCCCCTTTTCTGAATCGTTTTTGGCCACTATAGGTGTGGCAGGGTATACTCAGACATGAGTCCCTTGCTCACTGCTCCATCAGGATTCAAGCAAGCCGGGCCGACGATGCCTGAAATGGCAGAAACCGGTCCCCGGAAGCTTGTCTCCTTTCTGGTGAAGAATTGGCTTGGTAGTTTGGTCTGCCCTGTTCCCATGATGCACTGGGCCAGGGACAGACTAATTTGCATATAGCCAGGTTCTGAGCTGGGATGGGGCAGTGAGCTAAATAACGGTGATGGATCAAGCCCTGATCTTTGGACTGGGTAAGAGTGGTCTGCTTAATTCAGACACTCTGTTCATCACCACCCCCTTTTCTGAATCATACTGTAAATACGGCGCATCTATGGTGGCGCAAGGGTTTTTTACTCAGGCGCAGGGAAACTGACGCATCTGTACAGATAAGTCACTTTCTAGCAAATCTGCCCCAAAAAGTGCATTTACAGAGGGGAGCTTCACTCCCCCATAATTGTGCACTGGATACATGTTCGGACAGGGCACTTAGGACCTCATGGAACACTCCATTCCCTTAATATGCTTGAAAACCTTCTCATGACATATCTTTCAGGTGTGCTCCTAAGAATGTTTGTGAATCGAGGACATAAAAAGTCCATTTACAGAGGGGAGCTTCACTCCCCTATAATTGTGCACTGGATACATGTTCGGACAGGGCACTTAGGACCTCATGGAACACTCCATTCCATTAATATGCTTGAAAAGTGGAGAAGCGTGGCTCAGTGGTTATAGGCGGCAGACCCGGAAGCTGAGATCGGCCATGGACCAGGGTTTGATTCCCCGCCTCGGTGGGACTCGGGCTAAAAAAAAATTCCACGGACTCGACAATTCTTGCTCCGGTGCCTACTCGACTCACGGGGTCACACTCTGCGACTCTGGGCAATAGCTTGCTTAATCTCCACTACGGCCCCTCGCGGCGGGATGCCTGGCTTTCACCTTGTGGATACCCTGCCGGGGTATCTCACAGGGGAATCCCAGTACGGGTTCCCTAAGCAAGCGCTTAGATACTGTGTCGGTGATTTGCGCTATATAAATACATGTACATTTACATTTACAAAACCTTCTCATGACATATCTTTCTGGTGTACTCCTAAGAATGTTTGTGAATCGACGACATATTGCAAAAGTACATTCATGCCGCGATTTAAATCTCTTCCCATACTGTTTTGGTGAACAAGGCAATACATTATTTACTAAAGATTTCCTTAAAATATATAAAACAATACTTTTGTAGAACCATTTTAGCAGTTACCTCATTTCTAAACTGGATTCATTCACTTTCAGTGTTCATATAATCATAAACCATCATGGAAAATAGCAATATTGACAACATTCATCTGCTTGTTGTCCCGGAACAAAGTTAGTCTTCTAGACCCACCTAGAAACATCTATGCTTCAAAGGGCCTAGAATGCAGGTCATGGCACAATACACTACCTTAACCCCCAAAGGATCTTTGCAAAGATTTAGGGCATACAGACAGGTTCTGAGATAGTCTTAGTAGTATTGGTTTGATAACTACACTCGTGCACAATATTTAGATGGTTCACTTTGTGTAAGGTGTCCTGTAAATAAAATATATACACTTCATGCTTAGTTCAGATATGTTTATGTATTGTAGTTGTTTCAACCTCATAACTATAAAAACCAGGAAAACAGTTACTGATCATTTCTGACAAAAGTGCGCTGCATTAGTCTATATAGGCCTGTTAGGGACCTGTTGATTAAACTAACTTCTGTTAGCTCTGGTTCCTCGTTATATATAAATCACTGGAATTCAAAGGAAGGCAGAGAGTAACTTATTTATCTCACTGTCTGAGTTTTTTTGTGAGCTCAAGTGACAATGCCATTTCTTTTTATATGGAAGAAGATGTATTTATGTTTTAGCAAGTGTACCTTTTATCTACACTGATAATGTGTAATTACAAACTTAATAGTTAACATAATTTCTGTTTCATTTTTTAATCGTAGGCAGTGGTCCTTAGCTGCAATGTGGGCCCTTGACCTGTGCCTCTGTCTTTGCCAGTCCTGTGCCTAGGGTGTAGATGGGGGGCTCACACAAGGCTGGCTAGTCTCAGGAGCGAGTTCAGTATCCTGCTCAGATTTAATGGGCTGCAGTAATGTAAGTGGGGCCCTGCGTTTTGTGAGTGCGGGAGTTATGCTTGGTGGGGCCACAGGTGTCTCAACGTCAGCCTCTGCAGGAGTCTCTATGATGTCTCCACATTCACTGTCCTCATTGTCTCCTTCTGCTGCATCTGTGATGTGAAACAGTGCAATGTTAATTTGTGATAAGGCTAATGTTGTGTGACAGTAAGCATACTTGGCTCTTATTAAAGCACTGACTGCCATGCAGTGTTGACGTGTTTTACTTGCCATTGTTGTGTTTGACTACCCATAATGCATTTGGGTTTTGAGGGAAAAGGTGGACTGGAGTTCGTATCTGTACACTGGGGTTGGACTGAGGAGATGTGCATGATTGGTTAGTACTTTGATATGTATAGTTGCGTGCATCTTACCTTGTGAAGTATTGGCCACTCCGGATGTATCCAGCTGGGTCACTCCCACCACTGCTTCTGGCTTGATTGTGGAATCAACCAGGTCCACCAGGGCTTTATTGTCAGGAACTATTGATGGGCCCCCTCCAGTACTCTTGGCCTGCTTCAGCCTGTCAGCAATTCGCTCCTTGGCACAGCTGCGCAGGTCGTACCATCGCTTCTTGAAGTTATCTATACTGCGGTGTGTGACCCACAACTGCATTTACCTTGCTCTTGATCCGGAGGCATATTTTTCTTTTTTCTGCCTCCGGCACTTTGAGTGAGATTTTGCCAAAGAGCTTGTCATGGCTGTTGGCCAACTTCTCTATGAGGTTTTCAAGTTCCCTCTTACTAAATTTCAACTCGCGCTTCCTGGGCACTGCACTCTCCCCTGATGTAGGTGGATCCATTTTTGTGCACTGGAAAGGTATGAAAGCCAATTTGGATGCTAGTTCTGCTCTGCTCCAGCACTCATCTTCCTCCTCTTACTTTCTCTGGGCAATGAATTAAGCATGGGCTGGATGACTTCCTAGTTGTGATGTCATCAGCATGCTTCCAAAGCGACACTTTATTTGCGATTTCACTATTAGCGAAATCCCTAATAGCGAAATCGCAAAACAGCTTTATGGTTATTTGCGTGTCTCTATTGACAGATCTCTATTTGCGATTGTGAATTTTACCGATTCAGTAAATATTCGCTAGGCGGATCATGCATTGCAGATAGCGAATCCTAAAAAGCGATTTCTCATTAATTGCTTTTTAGGCTGCCTCTCCTCCTCCCTCACCCCAAACCACTCTGCAGAGCTTTAAAATTATCAGGGTTATGTGGTATGAAGGTCCACATAACGTAGCAAAGATAGCTAAATTATGCAGTATTTTTTTTTTTTTAATTTTATAATTTATTTTATTTTTATTAATTTGTTTATTGACATTTTCCAAGAAAAACAACAGGTCGCATTGCAGTATTTTTTTAATGTATTTGAGATACAAACAACAGTTTCATGAAATCTGCTCATTTTCTTAAATATGTTGCACATTATGTGACGAATTACATAACAAATGCAGATACCCTACAGCATCAGTATCTCCCCTGACCATCACCACTACCCATTGTTTTATTAACAATGTATTCAAGAAAGGTAAACAAAGCCTAAACATTCAAATTCCGTTCCGTCCGTGCCCACTGCTGTTAGCTGCGCTTAGAATAATACTGCCTTTTCAATTTAACTAACCCAAAATAAATATGTAATATTAAAACACATAACTGGTGCCACGTATAATATGTGCATAAATTGCAATTTCAGAGCACTTTGGAGTCATGGTTTATGATGTTACCAATACCCCTTGATGGCAATTTTGGACAATATTGCATAGTTACCCGTTATGAATTTTCTAGATAGAAAGATAACCGATAGATAGACATATAGATAGATCTTTGGTGGAGGGTTTCAGTGACACATAGATTTCCAATAATATAAACATATACTGTTGGAATCTTAATCCACTTGCAATAGTTGGTGATGGTGGTTACATCTACTACTACAAATATGCAAGAATTAATCTTTTTGGTAAAAAAAACGTATTTTCTTGAGCAATGCGCTGATCACTATGACACTAAATTAATTCTGTTCCCAAATGACTTTTTCATTTTCTTAATTTGCATTGGGTTGATATGAATCATTCAATTGTATTTCAATTAACATCTTTCCTAAAGCATTATGACTTGACTCAATAATGGCTATATTCAGTAGCAGGAATTTGTTTTGGACTCTTACACTGCTTGGATTCTTTGATGCCAACACCCGCCAGGCCATCATCCAATCCACCATACTTTAGAGACTGTACTGCTCTAACTCTCTGCATTTGGGAGCCAACAAAGCAGGGATACAGCGCCTACAAAGGGCACAAAACACTGCCGCTCGAATGCTCTTTGGCCTCCCCAAATCCTGCTCTACCTCCAGTTTCTTGTGCAAGCTTCATTGGCCCCCGGTGGAGAAGAGAATCATTCAAAGCTCTGTGCATCTCTCACAGAATTCTGAATGCCCAAGCCCCTGATATCCTAGCCAATCTTCTCACGCCCTACTTATAGAACCACCAGTTTTGCTCCTCTGACCAACACCTAGCATGTGTTCCTCATGTCAGAAGAGTGAGAGCTGGAGGGCGTTCCTTTCTTGCCCTCGCTCCAAGACTCCGGAACGCCCTTCCTGTCAACATCTGAAGTATCCAAGATCATGTGGCCTTTCGCAAGGCTATTAAAACCTATCTCTTTCCTAATTAACTCCTTGCCTATTTCTGCAGTTCTCTTCTCTGTAGGTCCTGGGTTTAGTGCTGGGACGCACCATTGCTGGGGCAGCTACGCGCTCTACAAATCCGGTGACATAACATAACATAATCTTTGGCCCACTAACTTGGCTCAAAACTCCCAATAATTAACCAAAACTGCACCAAAAGAACACATGAGAAGTATTTCATTTTTGAACATCATTATTTCTACTGGTCTAAGAGGGGATGCTTCAGGTGATTGATACTTCTGACTTCTTTCCTTGGATATACTGGTTAACCTATTGTAAGACACCACTAGAGTTTAACACCTTGGCTGTGGTGCTAATTCCGCCGCAGAAGTTGGACATACCATTCTTGGGCGTGGTTCGGATGGCCCCTGGCCATCGTGCGCACACGCTCACCGTGACTCATGACTGCCGGGGGCTGTCATGAGCACCGAAAGGGTTAAGACACTTAGGGCCAGATGTACAACCCTTAAAATTTGTAAGTCGCAAATTGTGTCGTTTTGCAATACTCGCAATTTGCGACTCACAAAGTGTAATTTACAACAGTGTTACAGACACTGTTTGCGATTCCTAATGGGGTCACAAACTGCATGCCTCATTAATATTCATGTGGCTTGCTGGGGTCAGCAGACCACCATGCCTTTGACTGCTTTTTAAATAAAGTAGGTGTTTTTATTTTATAAAATACAACCCGTTTTCTTTAAAGGAAAACGGGATGCATTTAAAAAAGAAAATTGGGGCGTGGCTTGCTGCCGACTAAAATGACCACAACCTAGAGGATCTACGCGGTAAGAGTAGATTCCCCTATCAATCTGGCAACTAATCCGACCAAAAATCCACCTTGAGGAAGACCAAATGTAAGCGGAACCTGCGGTGCATCCAGAGATCTCCTCTCCGGGCTTTTCCGACCACAGGAATGCCGGGGAGCTCAGGAGGGGCGGCGCGGCCTGTCCACGTGACTAAAGCCGGGCACTTGCCTGGGATCTGGACCCTGCGGAGAGCGATCAGCGGCCGGACCGACTGCCGCAGTGCTCGGAGCGGACGGCGTGAAGTCGGGGCTGGGCGGCGCTGTCGGGCACCGACTGAAGAGAGTGGGGGCTCCCCCCCGGGAAATAGCAGCGGACGCCGAGTAGCAGAGGAACGGCTGCGGCGCGGGCCCACACACAATCTTCAGCTCGACTGCCCTGAAGTGTCCAACGAGAGGGGAGGTCGAGCTGCCTGCTGCTGCTGAAGCCTGTGCCGAGTCGGCGCCCATCAGCAGGGCCTGACTCCCAGCGCGGACTGCCGGCGGGGGGAGTGAAGTGTGGGAGAGAGCCAAAAGCGCCCGCCTGACACAGACTAGGGCCTGGGAGATCCAACAGAGGCTCATCCCTCCACTAATCCTGGGCCCCACACACAGTTGCCTCCCTCTGGGCCATTATTGAGCACATTGATCCAGGCCCTGGATGCATACAGTGCTGCATGAGGTAGGACAGAGCGGCAAATACACTAACCTGCGCAGAGGGGCAGCGACCCCGGAGGAAACCACCCGAATCCACACCTAAAGCCTACATGCAATCTAACCTACTAATCAGACTTCTTCTGGACATGGTCACTGCTTCGCGCATCCTGTCTCTCTATAGCCGAGAAGTTGCAGACGTTGATAACTCGGCCTCGCGGAGTGCCCCTCCAGAGCTAGTGTGCCTCTTGGACGTGCGACCATCGGCCCTCGGCCCCAGTACCTCTCAGCTACGTGTGCGGCAGGAAAACCAAAAGGCCACGCGTGGAGGAAGATCCAGCGGCTGGCAGCGGCCAATATCGACTGGCGCAAAGTTCCCCGGATAAGAATGGGGGGCAGGGACCCACGAACGACCGCCCAGGGCAAGCTGGACAAGTATGCATATGCAAGAGACTTCCCGGCACTGCCGGACCACAAAGAAACACGAGACAAGGCCCCGGAATGAGAGGGGGCAAGTAGAGTGATGCTGGATGACATTTTGGCTGCCCTCACAAATATGCAGTCGACAGTGGGCACCATTTCTATGGATGTGTCTTTTCTACAGGCGGACTTCCAGAAAATGACCGCAAGGGTCACAGAGGTGGAACAAGTGACGAAAACCCTGTCCAGGGACACGGCCATCTTGCTTAAAAAAGTCAGGCACCTGGAGGCGGAAAACAAAATAATGGTGGCAAATCTGGATGACCAGGAGGGGCGCTCTCGCAGCAATAATGTCCGACTCACGGGCATTCCAGAAAGTGAAGGGGGCCCGGCCATGGATCTCTATGCTGTAGAACTCATAAAGACCAGACTCCAACCAAGGGGGCTCTCCACCTTTTTCTCAGTGGAAAGAGCACAGAGGGTGCCGGGGGTAAGCCCAAGCCCCAGGCGCCTCCCAGACCTGTCCTGGCCCGAATTTGTATTTCTGTGACAGGGATGCGGTACTACAAACTGCAAGTGTGGCCACACCGATTCGGATCCAAAACTCAGTGGTATCCTTCTTCCCGGACTACACGGCGGCGGTTACCAAGCGTCGCAGGAGCTTCATCGAGGTTAAGAAAGAACTGCGTGGCAGAGAGCTTGCTTACTCCATGCTGTTCCCTGCGAAGATACGAGTAGTGGCAGACGGAAAAACCTTGTTCTTTGACATGCCAGAGGAGGCCCACAACTGGCTTGAGGGGTGGCAACGAGTGGAAGGGTCCAGACGGTCGGAGAGACGTCAGCAACAGCGGATGGTGGAAGAGGACCCCAAGGAACATCGACAGGCGCAGGAAGACGACAGCACACAAAGGTCGGAAGCTGAAGAATGACGAAGGAGACGTGAAGCAAACAGTCCTTGCTGTCCTTACAGAGAATGTACAGGATCTGCCAGCACCAGATTAAGGCACACGCCACCAGTGGGTGATTGATTAATGTGACTGTCTTCCATGGATGGGGGGCAGGCCTAGGTACGCGGCTAAACGACTGGCCGTACAACTACGACGAGACTCACTTGTACACTAACCTTCAAGGAGGGGGTGGACTACAACATTCCCCGGACTTCTCACCCCTGAAACGCAAGTACTGTTAAAGGGATTGGGTATTGAGCGCTCTGCACTGTTGGGTAGTGGGGTAGTTCTGAATCCGTCTAGCAGGGAGGCAGGGAGGGGGTGGAGGGTATTGCAGAGGAGGGGATGGGTTTGTTTTTACTGTTATGTTTGATCTTTGTGTTAGTTTCTAGTGAAACTTCCAGGTATGAAGCATTCTACCTCATTGTCCAGCAACTACAGTGCACATGGTAATCCTCAAATTTAGTTGCATTTAATATAAAGTATGGTAGCACGAACTCGAGCTATCCCTGACCCCGGAAAGTACCCCAAAGCTCAGGTGACACCCCTGACAATGCTTACTTGGAACATACATGTCCTGGGTGACAAAATAAAGAGGGGCTTAGTTCTACAATGTTTGAAGCTGCGTTTCCTAACAGTATCCCTGCTGCAAGAAACACACCTTACTGGTACTGGATGCAAGGCTATGGACAGCTGGGGGTTTAAAATGATAGTACACTCGAAATTCTCCACTGGTTCAAGGGGCCTGGGTATTTTAGTTAAAAAACAGTCCCCACTGATAGTGCTTGACACAAAAACGGACAAACACGGCTGCTTTGCGGCCATAATAGGTCAATGGGAAGGGCGCTCTATAAATATAGTCTTCGTCTACATTCCTCCCGCATGGAGTAACACTTCCAGCTCTTAATGAGTTCTTACTTGTTCTTCCGGAAGGGGAAGTGTTGATTGGGGGGACTTTAATGCAATTATGGGTGGTACACTGGACCGACACCCTGTGAAGTCACATGCACCCGGAGTATCTCGCTTTGCGGGTTTTATGGAAGCACTTGGACTTACTGAAGTGTGGAGATGGTACCACCCCATGACACGAAAATTCACCTTTCACTCTGGGGTACACAACAGTTTATCTAGGATAGACTACTTCCTAGCTTCTGCGGATTGCTTAAAGAATATTGACAATATAGAGATAAGACCTAGAGGTATCTCCGACCACTCCCCAGTGGTATTGCTGTACACATATCACAAGACTATGCGACGTACCTACCCCATTTACCCTGGCTATTTACAGGTCCCAAAAATCAAAAAAAGCTTCCATCTCCGAGACAAATCACTACTACCAGGAGAATGCTATGTCAGTCGACTCCACAAATACTGTGTGGGAAGCATACAAAGCGGTCCTCAGGGGCAGGCCATTGCCTCTATTGCAGGGCACAAACAGGAGAAGCAGCAGGAATTGCATGATCTAGAGCTAGTATTACACGACGCTGAAGCCCAACACTCCTAGAGACCCAACGCCAGCTACATCCCAGAAATTACATCTTACGGAGCAACAGCATAGGACATTCCTCGAAGACCTGATCAGGTCGCATTTGACGGCCACCCAACACAAGATATATGAAACCGGGGACAAGGCAGGGAAGCTTTTGGCATGGCTAGGTAAAAGGGAACAGAGTAATAAGTGGATAGTGAGGATTCAGACGGAGGAGGGGCAAATCACAACAGGCCCGCATACAATAGTACACACATTAGCACAACATTTTCAGCAGGTGTATACGTCATCCCCCGGGATGACAGTAGAAGAGGCGCTATTTTACATATAAGATAGTAACATGCCCAGGGTCACCCCAGACGCAGCCCTCACACTTGAGGCAAACCTCACAATAGAGGAGCTCAAGTGGCAATCACGTCATTTCAATCGGGCAAAGGGCTAGGACCCAACTATTGCCCCACACCTACTGCACATGTATACCGATTGCTTGCAGATAGGAGAGTTGCTGTTGGATCCGTGAATGGCCACAACAGGCGATACCCACACCAGGAAAGCCTGCTGAAGAATGTACCTCATATCGCCCAATATCATTGATCAATGCGGAGGCCAAAATTATTGCAAAACTGCTGGCGATCAGACTGACACCACACCTTGTTATGTTATGTTAAACGGGGTTTTGTAGAGCGCTCAGCTACTCAAGCAGAGTGTCCTGGCGCTATCAGACCCAACCAGACACAGAACGAGAAAACGGATGGAATTACTGGCAGAACAGCCAGGTTTTGAGCTCTTTTCTAAATGACAGCAAGTTGTCGATCTTCCTTAGCGATAATGGCAATGCATTCCAAGCCTTGGGCGCAAGATATTTAAAGGAGCGGCCTCCAATGCGGGCACGTCTTATAGCCGGGATTGTGGCCAATGACAATGATGCTGAGCGTAAGGCTCTGGCCGGAAGGTGAAAGCTGATCCTGTTCCTGAGGTAGTGGGCGCCCTTGCCATGCAAGGCCTTGAATGTTATTGTCAGGGTCTTAAAAGCAATGCGATTTCGAAAGAGCAGCCAATGAAGGGATTTCAGAAGCCCCGCGGCATGGGATCTCAGGTTAAGACCAAAAATTGCCCGCGCCGCCGAGTTCTGCACCATCTGCAAGCGTGACAAAAGATAGTCAGGGAAGCCAAGATAGAGCACATTTGCATAATCCAACCTGGATCCTATTAGGGCTTGAACAATCATCCTCCCTTACTTACCATCCCTTACGACCCTGATCAATCCGGATCAGTCCAGCTTTATGCCTGGCAGAAATACAGCACTAAACTTGAGGTGCCTGCACGGAGTGATGGCACATATTTCATACCTTCAGGAACCGGCGGTCGTACTCTCCCTCAATGCTAAAATGGCGTTTGATATGGTTTAGTGGCTGTTCTTGTTCGTGGTGCTTCATCACATGGGCTTTGGTCCTAAATTCTGCACGTGGGTCCGTTTGTTATACACCAATCTGGTAGCTCATGTAACGACTAATGGGCACATCTCCGACGACTTTCCTCTGGCATGGGGCACCCGCCAAGGCTGTCCCCTGTCTCCACTGCTTTTTGCACTGGTACTTGAGCCATTGGCCGCGTGGATTTGGTGGGAGCCAATGATACGGGGTACCCGATGGACGGAAGGGTGGGTAGACCGCATCTCATTGTATGTGGACGATGTCTTATTGTATATGGCATCTCCCAAGCGTTCCATACTGGTCCTCCTGAATATATGTGAACACTTTGGACAGGCATCGGGCTACACTATAAACTGGTCCAAATCTATACTATATGCCTTACACGCCGAAGCACCGCTGCTTCCCAAAGAATGCCCACTTTTGATCATGAATGACGCGTTCAAATATTTGGGGATCTACATCACAGCTAACCCAGAAGACTTCTTAAAAAAAAACCTGATGCCAACGCTGGAGCATCTTAACCGGGACACGACACATTGGGGAACGCTGCCGCTAATGCTGTTGGGTAAGGCAGCGCTTTTTAAAATGATGGCGCTTCCTCGTTTTGTGTATGCACTGGAAAATACGCTGTTCCTGGTGCCTCCAAGCTATTTTAAAGAGATAGCGGCCCAGGTTTTCAGCCTGTTATGGGGACACAGGCCGGCACTCATAGCGCAGGCCAAGTTGGTTCGCAGCTGGTACGAAGGGGGGATAGCGCTCCCGAATATACAGTTATATTACTGGGAGGCGCAAATAAAAGTGGTCAACCAGTAGATACATGCTCCTCAGGCAGACCCTGTATTTAAGGCAGACAGATAGGTATTGGGAACAGGAAATATGTTATCTGCCCTCTACGATAAGAAGCAAGCCAAGTCACTAATAGGGCCCGTAAAACATATGGTTACTATATGGCACGCTGCACAGGTAAGACTGGGCTGGCAAGGAATAATAACCCAACTCACCCCCCTTTGGGACATGAAACAACTGGGATGGCTAAGGAATAGTAAGGGATTTACTCAGTGGGGTGCTTTTGGCATTTTCACGGTAGCGGACATGCGGCACAAGGGGGAAGTAGTGACATTTGGACGCCTCCAGCAAGAATACGAGTTAGCACCCGCAGAAATCTTTAGGTACACGCAAATAAAGCATGCTCTGACAGCAGCCCTGCCGCCAGGTACCGAGGTCCCGGAAGCTTCGCCTCTCAACGATAATTTGCTGATGCACTGCATGCATAAGCGGGCCACGTCATTCACTTACCAGAAATTAATTAACAACCTTCCGGATCCCATTGCATCTACTAGGGAAAAAGGGTCACGCAAGCTAGGTGACATTGACGACACAGCATGGCAGGAGCCACTGGCTTCGCCGAGGGAGGTGGGCATACCCTCACGACTTAGGTTGGTACAGCTTAAAATTCAGCATCAAGGCTATTACACCAGAGTCACCCTGTATAAAATAGGTAAAACATCACACCCATACTGTTGAGGCGCTGTGGGGAGGAGGGTACCTTTTACCATGCCATATGGCACAGCCCGAAGATTATGGAGTACTGGGCAAAAGTGATGAGGACGATATCACAATCGGTGGAGGTGTCGCTGACACCAGAGCCCTGGAGATGCTTGTTAAATATGTGGGAACCCAATGACCTTACACACCCTCTGCAAGATTGGGCCACGCTGGGGATAATGATTGCTAAACATAACATTGCGCAGAAATGGGCGGCAATGGAAGTGCCGATACTCTCCGCATGGTGTAAAAACATGGACACGACAATGATTGCAGAGAGAACGGTATTTATCAATCGAGGTTGTCCTCAAAAATGGAGCAAGAGCTGGGTGTCCTGGAATGTATTCAGGGGAAATATCTGTGAACCACCACAGGAGCAGACTGATGAAGGTTTGGCAGATTATCTCTAGGGAGGGTGGCGTATATGGCATGCGGGGTTATGTTTACGAATATGATGTCTCGATTATCAATGTAACAATGTATTGGGAATGTAATTTGCTGGATTTTAATGAGTATGTATACCATCTTGAAGAATTAAGCTTTGTGGATGTTGATTATAATAAAAGAATAAAAAAAAAAGAATTAACATTTTTGTTTCATTTTTTAATAGTAGGCAGTGGTCCTTAGGACAATGTCTGCTTTTAAAAAATATTTTTGCATCCATTCACAAAGGGGAAGGGGTCCCTTGAGGACCCCTTCCTGTTTGCTAGTGGCTTACCACCTACTTGACATAGGTGGTAAACTGCGAGTGTTTTGCGACCGCAACTGCGGTCGAAAAACAATTGTACATTGAAGGGAGAGTCGGTATTAGGAAGGGACACCCTTGTCACACCCCTTCCTAATAGCGAGTCGCAAACCCTATTTTGCGAGTCGGTAATAGGTTACCAAATCGCAAAATAAGGTTTGTATAAGGTGCAAGACCAATTTTGCAGTCGCATACGGGCCGATTCCCGCTTGCAACTGCAAAAAACGTTGTACTTATAGCCCTAAGCACATAGTCATGTCAAAATCAGGAGCTTTTGTCTCAAATACTATCTAGTACTACTATATTAGATATTGTACAAATGTATACATTTCCTTTTAAATGGTACATTGAAGACATAATTGAAACTAAGGGCTCTGATTACTGTTCGAATTCAATCAATTAATCAATCAATCATAGCATTTGTAAAGCGCACTACATACCCGTGAGGGTCTCAAGGCGCTGGGGTGTGGGGGATGCTGCTGCTGCTCATAGAGCCAAATCTTGAGGAGTCTTGAGGAGTCTTGAGGAGTCTTATGAAGGACAGCAGGTCTGTATGATCTAAATGCTGAAAGCAAATCTCTACAAGCAAATTATTGTATCAGAAAAACATATAAAAAGCATATTTTCTCCCTGTTTTCATCAAAATATAAGGCGACACAAAAAAACTACAAACCAAAACTGGCTTATGTTGTTAACAGGCTTCCAATGCTTCTCCATCCATCCAGTAGCAGCTGCTAGTGAACTGGCATCAGGAGTGGGGGGAGCAGAGGTGAGTGGGAATTCAAAATATATTTTTTTTAAAACACTTACCTTGATACGACCGGATGCTGCATATCCTCGGTCCTCTCCATCCTCTTTCTGGCTTCTATGGACGCAGGAAGTACCCAAGCTCCCCTGAGCCAATCACAACACTGCAGTGCAGTGTTGTGATTGGACTGAGCACCATGGTTCGGCACTCAGACAGGGAACGGGACCCTGGGCATTTTCTCCACCCAGCCTGGGTGGAGAACATGCAAAGTGCGCATGACATTTTGACGGGCCTCAGACAGTGTCATGTGCACTAAGAAGTGCCTGTTACTCCTCCTCAGCCTCTAAACAGCCCAACTCCACTCCGCACCAACCAAATAGGCCAGTAAGTTCAAATAAAATGGTAATAACGTTAAGTTATTATCATTTTGTTTTTCCATTTTTAATTGCTCACTCAGTGAGCAGTGGGGAGAAGCTCCTTCGCCTTAGCAGAGGAGCAGCCGCTGCTTTAATCATATTCACAGATACTGATACGACATCCAAATAGTTTCCTTGGTTTTTAATCAAAGAAAAACAGAACTCTGAATGATACTTAAATCCCTCCACGGAAAACATGAACAGTTATCACAGCAGTCAAAGCAAAGTACTTTACCAGCACCATCAATGAAGCCACGACCAGAAACAGAAAATATTTATTGACAATCAAGCATGGCATCAACCCCCTACCGTACCCAACTATTTCTCACTCCACAAAAAAGGGCAATGGTATCAATTTCTTCTTCAGTGAAAAAATATAGAAGATCTGACCTCGTCAACTACCACCTATCACTCACCTACCATTCATCAGAAAGAGCATTGAAAAACAGTCTATGTTAAACTCCCTGACCACATTTCAGTTTACTTTGACACAGTTGACCATCCCACCATCATAAACACCCACGGAGTCTCAAATGGAATTCACAAACAGTGGCTCTCTTGGTTCTCTTCCTACCTTTTCAACTGACACCAGTTTGCAAACATGGAATCGCCTAAGTCTCAAAAGATCCCTATCACCTGCGAAGTCCATCAGGGATCCATAATGTCACCTGCCATCTTCACTTCTATGTGGATCCACCTATGCTCTACTCACAGACAACAGCATCAAGATTCATCAATATGCTGATGATGCACAACTACACTTACAAGTCTCCTCTGCTTCAGACATCCAACGCGTCAAACACTGCCTGCACATCATTCACACCTGTATGTCCAGCCCTTACCTGATGCCTAACCTAAGTAAGACAGAAATCCTGCTATTTGCCAGGAACACCAAACAATGAATAGTACAAACATGGCTCAATGACATAAACCTTCATAGCTTCAAACCCCAACTTTCACCCCATGCCACGTTACTTGGATTCACTCTGAACTCTAACCTCAACTTCAGAGAACTCATTGCCAAAAACAAAGAATAATGGCCTGCTACCAGCTCTCTCTTTTAAAAGAAAGTGAAACAGATTTTTCCATACAGTGACTTGCGGATATCTGTTCAAGCACTTGTACTTTGATGATAAAAACCAGCGGTTTCTTGGCTCTTGGGCGGAGAGGCATTGACAAATGCATCGGGTGGCAATTAGTTATAAGCCTGGGACAAGAGTCATGTCTTAAGGGATTTCCTAAACTGAGGATAGGAGGGAACTTGGCGCAGTCCCAGGGGGAGGATGTTCCAGAAGTGTGGTGCCAGGGACTAGAATCTTAGACCACCATGTTTTTTCCATTTAAATGAACAAGGGGTCAGTCGATTCAGACTGGAAGAGCGTAGGTCACGAGAGGGGGTGTAGCGCTGTATTCTATTAGCAATAAAAACATGTCCATGAGAGGACAAGGCTCTGTGGATCAGGCAGCCAAGTTTGAAGAGGCTGCGCTGGGTCACTGGGAGCCGGTGCGGACTCTTAAGCAGGGGTTTCGCGTAGTGGAATTTCGGCATGCCGTAGACAAGCCTGGCGGCTTGATTCTGTACCATTTGTAACCGGTATGATTGGTATGCACGAATTATGGTATACAGGGAATTGCCGTAATCGATACGCGACATTACTAGGGCCAGAGTGACTGGAATAAGAGCCTCAAAGGATAGGAATCTGCTTATTTTCCAATTTTTTCGCAAGTGGAAGAAGCATACAGAAACCACCGAGTTAATCTGGGCCTTCATGGTGAGGTCACTACTGATTGTGACACCTAGGCTTTTGACCGTACTGACTGGAGAGGGCGGGCATCCCAAAGAGTTGGGCCAGAAGTTAGAGTTCCACGGATTGGCTGAGGAGTCAGTCTTTTTGTTCTCAGAAGAAAAGTTGGAGAGACGAACTGCTTGGTAACAATCATTAAGGCAGGAGGTGATTCATCCTAGCGGGAGGCCCCGGATCCGGGGCACTCGACCCGATCAACGAGCAAGTTGTGGTCGACGGTGTTGAAAGCCGCCGACAAATCCAGGAGCGCTAGTGTCTGCGTAATGTTCTGGTCAGCCCCCTTTCTGAGTTCATCGTGGAAAGCCAGAACAATAGACTCGGTAAAATGTTCGGGCCTGAAGCCCGCTTGGTGAGGGTCTAAGTAATAGGAGTGTTCCACAAATGTGCTCAGGCAGTTTGCTACATAAGCCTCCTAGATATTACCCAGAAATGGTAGCAGCGATATTGGGCGGAAGTTGCTAAGCACAAGGGGTCAGAGCCTGCTTTTTTTAGGATAGGTGCAACTTCCGCTGTCTTGAAGAGGTTAAGGAAAATGCCCGTGGTGAGGGAGTTGTTGAGGCGCGATAGGGGAGGTTCGGGAATGTGGGAAAATACCTCCCGGGCGATGTGAGGAGGGCAGCTGTCCATCGGGGAGCCTGAGCGCACCTTTATGAGGATGGAAAAGAAAACCTCCTGAGTAATCAGTGGGATAAGGTCATAGTGAAGAGGATTACGATAAACGCAACCAGAAACGGGGGGTGGGGTTGCCTTGGGGATGCTGGGTTTGATATTGATAATTTTGTCGATAACGTAAGTGTTGAGACAATCACAATGGGTTTGTGATGGGGAGGGTTCAACAATGACGCTGTCAGGTTTAACGAGTTCGTCCATGATGGAGAAGATGTCTTTAGCTTTGTTAGTGGATTCCAGGATTTTCAGAGAGAAATAATCTGATTTGGCTGTGAGAATGGCACTTTTATAGTCTTTAAGGGCTGATGTAAAGATGGATTTTTTGACGGGGCAGTAATCCTGTCTCCACTTGTGATCAGTTTGGCGCAAGGCAAGTTTCTTATCCTTGAGATTGTTGGTGAACCAACGCTGAGCGTCATGGGGCCTCTTGTTATTAAGCTTTTTCAGGGGAACCAGGCTATCTCTCACCTAGGCCAACCAGGCATTGATGTTTTCTGCATACACTTTCACATCTGTATGTAGATAGCACCCTCCTCCATGACCTTCACACATGTACATTGATACGCTTCATGAGCATATACAAACATTACATGCAATCCATACCCTGAAGAAGTAAAACCATATCACCCCTCATCCGGATTAAACTCCATGGGGCTTCTTTTCAGATCTGCACCATCTTCAAAACCAGCTGCATCATTTACAAAGCTGTAGTAACTAAATGCCCCGATTTTTTTTCAGACAACCTCACCCACTTTGGTGTTTCTTGGCACACCCACAGCCAACACAAGATTGTACTGCAGATTAAGAAGTGCAATAAAGTTCAAAACAAGGCAGCACGCCTTTTCAATCCATGCACTCAGGATCTATAACAAATTTCCCAGTGTCCATCAGCACCCCCAAAAAAGCTGCTCCAATTTAGTAAAGAGTTGAAGATGCACCTCTTTAAAGAACAGCTCATCTTGGATAATAATCTAATGTATGATTTACAGACTAGATTACATTACTGGAAGTAATATGCTGCCAGTAGTAAATGATGGCGACAGAAAACTTTACACTGGGTAAATTGTTTGGATGATGTTCTTTCCACTGGTATTTAATTGTGCTACTTGAAACTGTTCTACTAAAAACGTGCATGGGTATACGTGCATCTCTCCCAAATTGGTTTTCCTTCTTTTCCTCTAATATGTCTAATGGTGGCAGAAAATAGAAAATGAGCACTCACTCACTTTTAATTTCATGAAAGGTATTAACCAAGACTCTACACTTGCAGCAACCCTTTACAATTTTTACCTCAATTCACTTGGAGACATATAGGTATTCGACACCACCAGCATGCCAATATCAGATGGATGGACTTAGAGTTCTCCTCACCTGAAGATATCACTCAACTCTTTGACTCTCCGAGACTCTTGACAAAATCTAGGCAACAATGACAAAATCTAGGCAACAATGACACGGTTCAAGGCAGGATTCCACTCATCTCACCTCCTTAGGCTAATCTACCTGGCCAACTTTAGACCCTGGTGGATGGTCTGTGGTTCCACCAAGGGGGCAGGGACTACAGCCTTTGTCAACCTGATGGGGGACCATCCGGCCTATTTAGAAATCCCAGCCTGCCAAGTGGGGATTGCTGTGCTGCGAAGAGACCAATTTCAGTTGCAGTTCAGCTCCCATCACTGAAGGTTAGCCAAGTGGGCGTTTTCTTTAAAACATTTGATGGGCAAAATGTTTTGTTTAGAGAAAACAAACTTCACAAGTATTTTAAATGAAAAGGGAATAGCCCAGATGTACAGGGAGTGCTCCACAAGGTGGCATTTTACAAGTTCACCTGCCTGTGTCCACCATGTGATGGTCTTATGGTAACCCCACCCTCAGTTGGTTGGAACGACTGTCACTTGACCTGGCAGCTCCTAAATAAATGAGTCCAGTTGAGAGACTTACATCAACAGAGCCAGAGATTATCCATTGATGTAAACGTTGTGATTGCCTTGACTCTAAATATAGTGGGGAACCACAAGTTTGTGGGAGTGCACTTCTTATTAACAAAGGTGCTACCTCTTCATTTGCCCATAAATATGGCTTTAATCCCTTACTATCTGTGGAATGTAGGCCTGATATGACTGATTGCACTAAATCTCTCGATTTTATCCTTGACAAGAGTGAAACGTTTAGGCACATAAAAATGTGCAATATGAAAAAGGATCAGGAATCAGCAGTTTAGAAGTTTTGGCCTATATGACTTTGTATACATTTCCTTCACAGAAATTGTCAATTTTTATCTGATTGCTTCTTAAGACATTTCTTCATCATGAGCCTTGGGTGTAAATGTATTTAATTTTGGGAATTTTGTGTTACAGTTATTAAATGAAATTATGCCACTTCCTGTAATTGCACACCATATACTGTAAAAATTGACCACCAACAAAATGCGAGAGGCTGTTTGCAGTGCTTTTGTTTAAATCTGTGTTCTCACCACAAATTGATGTGAAGAATCATTGTTCTGTAAATATAGTGCGAAATGATGGATTTACATGTTATGTGATTTTGCATAAATTTGCTACAGTTTAGTGTAATTATGTGAAAGAAAATTACCGCACACCCCTATTGATGAGTTTGGGGGAACAAATTATATATATATAAGGGGTTACGTGTAAATGTCACGAAGACGTTTACCATGTCATGCGGCCCAAACAAGCAAAGATCACCATGTCTAGTTACTCTAGATGAAAGGAGGGTGGAGCTAGCCGACATCTTTAGTTATTTGCGGGTCCATTTTGACAGGCAAGGCACGTGGAAGCCTGCGGTGAATGCAAGGGCCCTGGCACTTGATAGAGCTACTGGTGCGCTTATGTGCTTTGCAAAAAAAATAGGGAACAGGCCTGTCAGGGAGCTCCTCCAAATATTTAAATCGAAATGTGTGGCTATTGGCTATTGGTTCCTATGGGGCGGGCATCTGGGGTTGGCCGCAAGTGGAGGCGATTCAGCGAATCGAGAATAGGTTCCTGCGATTTATAACAGCCACACCGAAGAGCACTCCTATATATGTTTTACATGCCGAAGTTGATCTTTTACATATTACGGATACTATAAAATTTGCCCCGGTCTTACTTTGGCATAATGTTTGGACCAACCCTGCCACAGAATTGAATAGGTTGATTATTGAGGATTGCTTAAGTTGTCATGGGATGAAAAATATCAAATGGCTTAGCTATATCAAGAACTTTGCCAGTGAAATTGGTCATCCTGAATACTTTACTGACCCAGCCTCATTGGAACAGCTCTCGCGATCCATGTTCAAAAAAAGACCTTATTGGATCACTTGGAATTGCAAAGGTGGAAGGGTGAAAGGAACAAAAAATCTGTCATCAGCCACGACAACGTGACATCTCAGAGGGGTCCTCAGTTGTATCTTGTGATAGATCTTCCCCTACAGCATCGTAGGCTCCTGACATACTTCCGCCTGGAAACCTTTTGCAGACTCGTATCATTTCCGAACTGTAACGACTGGACGAGAGTAAAAAGGCGGTGTCCTTGTGATGACAAATCATTTCAATCAAATATACACTGTACTCTTTTTTGCACTTTATATAGCTATTCTAGACGACACATTTTAAAACCCCTCCTGTTAACCTCCGGCCTAAGGAAAGCAAGAGATGCCTATAATAAACTCAGGTCTTTAGATGATTGCATTACCATCAGCACAGTGAGCCTCTACTTGAATACAATTTTAAGAGTAAGAAGGACCATTGTCATTGGATAGTAAGAGACAATTAAGCTATTTTAACTACTGTGTATTTAACTGATTGCACTGTTTTATCTCCTTTAACTTTTTTTACTAATTTAAAAAGATGGAATTTTAATTGTGTTTTTATTTGTACACTTTTATGAATTGTGAATTCAATTCGAATAAAGTCTTTGAACTGAACTATATATATATATAAGAAATGCTTTCTTTTAACTTCACTGGCACTTTTTTTCTTTAGGCACATTCACTATGCCTTCTTTGACCAAACAGAACCCGATGATGAAACCATTCACCAACTTTGTTGTGTAATGAGGGTTCTTATTTCTGTCAGAGTCCCTCCCACTAACATTTTGTATTAATTCTTTGGGCTATAAGGAAGTAGTATCCTTTCACCCGTATCTGTAGTGCACCTTGATTGTTACTCTTTTGTTGTTGACTGTGAACAAATTATATAACTATATCACACCGATTTTCATCACACCCTACGGCTACCAATAAATACCAGAGCCAGCTACAAATTAAGCTTTCTGTCTCATGATGATATTGTGCACACCGACTCCCCACATAATATGGTGCTGAAATTGAAAACACTTCAGGGAAGCACTTCTTGAATCCTCAGCGTTAAAGAAATACTACATTGTGTCAAAGTATTTCTTGGGCTGTGCACCAAAAATTCGAATCTATGTCACACCTGAACATTTCACTACTTACTTCCATGCTGGGTTTTAAGGAAGACGTTAAAAAAGTGCTACATCACAGACATTTGCTCTTTAGCTAGACCGTGTCTTATATATACTGCACTCTATTAGTTGTTATTGTGTACTCTACATACTCCATCACTCGGCTCAGCTAATACATAAATAATGTTGAATCTCGATATCTAATAAACTTTGTACCCCCGTCGAACTAAAACTGTGAAAATATTGACTATTAAATGCCTTTCCTTATTTCTATGTGAGATGCACTTTTAACATTTGTGCCAGGTTAGTGTTAGATAAAACCCCACAAATAACGTCAAAAATAATCTAAATACACACGCACGACCAATTAAAATGAAATATAAATAATAATGTAATGCAAGATAGAAGTAGATTAATAGAAGTCAGACAAATGAACAGCATGAATTTAAAAGTTACAACCAACAAAATAAGGAAAAACAACCCTTATATGAAACAACAAAGCAAATGAATAACACACTAGTTTTTGGCGTGTGCTGGTATCACAAGTCCTTGGACGTAAGTAATGTAAAGCTAGTTGAAAACACCTTTTATCGTCATACTATAAAACAGATTGTGTCCTTGTAGTGTGTGACAACAATATTTTAGAATATTTAAGCAAACAGGGGACATTTGAGGTTCAGCAACCTCATACCACCATATTATATTAACAGTTAAAATACCAGCACTACAACACAACAATGCAAATGTAACACACAAATATACAATACAACACAGTAAAACACACAAAAAATGCAATTATGACAACTCAAAAATACAACTCACCAGTACAGCATCACACCAGTACAATGAAGCATACCTACAAAGCGCGCCATAACAACGCAGTAATACACAAGCATGGAACACCAAACTAGCACACATTTTGCAAATGTGTTACTTTATTTTGTATTTTTTTGTCTTCAGGTGGTTTGCTGTTGTGTTATTGTTCGGTGCTTTGTTTTTGTCTGCCTACTGTGTTGCTTTGTATTGTTTTGTAGCATACCGATGTCATTGATATTGTATTGTTGTGGGATATTTTGTTGGTGCATTGCTTTGTGTTATTGTTTTGTATTGTATTGTACAGTGGTTGTAGTGGTGCATTCTTTTCTGTATAATGTTGTGCTCTGTAGTTTATTTTAAGATGAATACAGATGCTGCAATTTTTACAGCCATAAGCAGCACACTCCTTTAACCCCTTCCGTGCGGGGGTAATTCGCCCGCTGTGCTGGGGCGTAGGGGGGGCGCGCGCAGCGCCCCGGTGCTCATGACGAGCTCAGCTCGTCATGAGGCATGGCGCCCGTGTGCTCATGACGAGCTGAGCTCGTCATGACCACACCCGTTCCCCTGGAACGCTCAGGGGAATTATGCCCGCGTGTGAGCGCTCCGCGGCTCATGACGAGCTCGTCATAAGCACCGGAGCGCCGTGCATCATGATGAGCTCAGCTCGTCATGAGGATGGAAGAGGTTAATGTTTCACTGACAGATAATCATTTACCATTGTCTAATGTGTCAGCATATCGCTGATTCAGTTCTTCGGCTATTCAATAATATAATAATAATCTACATTTGTAAAGCACGAACAATCACCCGTAAGGGTCTCTAGGCGCCGGGGGCCGTCAGGAAGATTAAGCAAGCTATTTCCCACAGTCACATGGTGCTGGGCTAATCTGCGGCCGGCGCCGGAGATCGAACCATGTTCCCCAGATTCCAGCGTCAGTCGCCCTGGCCGCGGCACCACACCTCTCCCTAGTCAAGACACAAATCAGCCAAAACTGGCAGAGCCCTTACTTAATTTTTCACTTCTTTGCTCACTTTATGGGTTCTGACGTGTTTTTATTGTAAGTTAAGGCGCTAAGTAAACCATGCATGTGAGGTAACCAGCTTTGCTTCTGCTTTTGTAAACGTGTGCTTGTCTTTCTATAACTTGGATGTGAGGTCATTTAATACTGTCTGAAAATGTATACTCTTGCTGTCTTACTCTAGCATGTGTAAAGGGATTGTATGCTCTGAGACTGTAACAAGTTCAAAACTGTCATGTCTTATTCTGCACGTGTCAAATTCCTTCACAATACATACAACTTGCTAACTATAAGCATTTATTTTGCCCTTTCTGGGCATACCAAATGCAAATGGGTGAAGCGTGGAAGCAATTAATGTAGAAACGAGTTTATAAATCTTTTTTCCAACCTTTTCACCCCGATATAACATTTGTTCTTGGGAGCATGATGTTGGGTGGGATTGTGCACTCCTCTTTCACACAACTGCTACATATAAAGCAAATTATCATTGAAATCAGACGGGCTCCCGCCCCACGAAACCCGCAGTTCCCCAGTCTCATTGAGAGGTTTCCAATGACAGAGCCCCCCATCTTTCTCCACAGTCAGAAAAGTATTCCCGAGGTTAGTGCATCCGGAGGACTGTGATTAGTAGGACGGGTCTTTCGAAAAATAATGTTCGTACCTGAGTGTTTCACGCGAGATACGACATAATCAATGGATCCTGAAAGAAGAGATACAACTCTTCAAACCTCAGGGCCAAAATATTTTGTTGTGCATAAATAAACAGTCTATGGAGTTTGTTTCTGAAAGGCATACACAACACATAGCCATTCCGAAGCATTTAACGTCAGCTCCCCCGCATTACCGCTTGACAAAACAATTTCCAACATCATCGCAGGGAACATTAAAGCATTGATGATGGTGTGTGCCCGTCCACCAGGCAGAGGAGGTGGAGACCTCAGCTGCATCTCTGGGCTGACAAGCCAAGTACAAGGAACAATAGGACTCTTTTACATCCTTCAAGATTTTAGATAAGTGAGTATGACCAATCAGGAACACTGCGACTGACAAAAAGGCACACTGCTTTCATGCTGTAATTGTGAAATCTGTACTTCTAGAAAATGGAATGGGGAATAACAATGTGCAGACCTGAACTAGGAACAGTTGAAGAGGACGTCGCACATGATTGTTCCTGTTCCCTGCTGCTATGAATCTATATACATTTAAATCTGATATAAACAGCAGTTATCAACTCTCAGACGGATTTGCAGGTTTCCTAAATAAACTTTACGGAATTCGTTTCCAGCTAGTAATATGTACAATACCTAAATTCAGGATATGGCTGCAATTATATCCCTGCACAGAGTACAACATGCCACTAACTTTCAGAGTAAGGTTAAGTTAATGGTTTACTAGAAAATAATAGGCGATAACACGTGGAACTGAACCAATCATAGTGCACCCAAAGTGCCATAAAACACATCATTCTTTCATAGAATTGTGTAGTCTAATACTGAGATGCTTTTCTGCAGCTGCAATAATGATTGGACCTCACACCGTGCTTGTGAGCCAGGTCGAGAGTGATAGATTATTATCTGGCAAACATAACCACGTTTCACAGAGCTTACTGTAAGACCTCCTGTTGGAAAATTCACTATTTAAATATAATGTCAGCAATAATATTAATATTTGGACTCACAGATGAGAAGTTAGTACAGAATGTTGGACATATTTTGATAGTAGAGATAAACAACTCAACGGTGCATATTCCACAATCTATCCAAGGCAAGCGGTTTTCACATTTTGAACCCACCCTTGTGTAGCTACTTCTATACTGTATTATCAGACAGGCTGAACTTGCAAATGGAGGTCTTCGAGGGAGGTCTTCGAGGTCTAGGGAACTCGGGGCAACAAGGTGATCAAGCCTTGCCTCTTGTCCTTGGGATTTTAGGAGCTTGATGCTATTTTGGCTTCCTTGAATGCCCCTGTCAAGAATCTGGATTGGACATTCCCAGTGCAGAGAGTGGCCACGGCTGTAACTGGGGCCTTTTCCTACTGGTGTCTTGGAGCCTTTGTACAGCAGAGCCCTTAACTGGGAACCAACTATCCCTTTTTAGCACTTGGCCCTCAGGGGAGTGAGGCACAGCAGTTTAAGGCTTACTCAAGGGAGGGCCTGTGGCTAGACACTCAGAATGGAACCCTGAATAAATCACTGTCTAGTCAGTGTTATTTTGATAAAAAAGGAAAAGTACTTTATTACACACACTATTAATTACTGGGCACAAATTTAGAAATATACACAACAATGTCAGGTGGTACTGCGTATGATGACATTTTCCCAGGGACCTCACAAAGAGCAGGGATACTCAATTAACAAAGATCCCACAGATCAGATAACCCCAAATATGTACCCTGTGTTCGAGGCACCGTGAATGGTCTGTGCATCAGCATGACCCTCATGTTTTAAAGCACTACAGTGTGCACAGTTATTAAAACCAGACCTATTGGCTTTTTCAGACTTTATTCACAATCACAGAGGCAAAATTATATCATCATAATACAATGCCATCAGAATTAGAACATTCAGGATGAGCCAGCTTTCAATAACCTTAAATGATATGCTCAACGATTCACTGTAAATTTTGCTATTAACAATGAAAATGTTGATGTTTAATACTGTTCAGTTTATGAATCTTTCGTCTACCGTTACACTTGGTTCACACCAACTGAGAAGCAAATTTCACTGCGCAGCAGAAAGAAAGACTAACATTTCCAACTCTAGTGAACAGATGTATCAACACTTTTTTTTTGTGCAAATTCACAAAAGTGGATTCTTCTCTGCAAAGGAAGCAGGAAGCACCCGGCTCCCAGCCTCCCGATAGCCAATCACAATGCTGCATTGCAGCGTTGCAATTGGTCTGAGCACCATGATTCAGCATTCAGCCAAGGAATGGGAGGCTGGGCATGTTCTCCATGCAGGCTTTAATGGAGTCTGAATGGAGAACATGCAAAGTGGGAATGAATGTTTGGCTGGCCCCACAGGGCCAGTCAAACGTTCATGCGCACTTACATAGTGCCCAGCACTCCTCCCCCTGCTCTGAAAGCAGAGAAGATCTGTCCTACCCTGCATGCCGGGACGCAGCAGCAGGAAAAATAAAATGATAATAACGTTTCCTGTATTTCCACTGCGAAGCGCAGTGGGGCGACACTACTCCGCCACTGTGCTACCATCCACAGGTTTTAAAGAAAAGCCCTATCTATTAGCACTTATAGATAGGAATTGCACCAAAATGTAATGCTTCTGCAAGGCAGGTGTTAAATTGGGAAAATCTTTTAATTTCTCCAAATGTTTCCCATGTTGCATGTTTGCTGCACTGTAGGGAATGCATACACTGTGGGAAAAGTTTTAAGTTAGTCTAAGCGTAGTATCTTGTTCTGACAGAGTACCCTTCCAGTACAAAACTTACGCTAAACTTCATGCACACAACGTTTTCTATATGGTGCAAAGGTGACTGTATGGTATCCTAGTAGCCAGTTTAATTGCCAGCACAGGGGCATATCTTTTTCAGATATTGAAATACATTGGGCGACCTCCTATAAATGATCGCTAACAGCGATCTCTCTCCAGCTGCTATGGTGAAGTCTTTTTTTTCAACGAGTGCCCATTAGTATTAATATTTCCTGTTTTTTTCTTCACTCAGGTGCCCCAGGTGCCCCAGCTCACACAACAGGTACATAGGTGACCATGAGGGATCTCCACAGCCACTGGGTGGAGAGCCCCCTACTCTCCTGGGTCTGCAACAAAGCACATCCTGGGCGAGGTGCTATGTCTCCACCCCCAGGATGGACAGGGGGAAGCTTCAAAGGCATACCGACTGTGAGAGCTTCCCCAGACCATTTGCTGTACCCAGCAACCAGCCCCCCACCAGGCCTACCCCCACCCTGGCAGGAAGACTGGCGGGAAAAACTACATCAGGAAGGGGGGGTGCCAACCTGTGCCAACTCCACAACTTAGGTGGGGGAGGCGAGGTGAAGCACAACCCCGGACCCCGGCAATCTTGTAGATGGGAAGTCCTGCCCAATCCCAGCTTGGCTCCTGCCCCCCTCCCACAGGAGATGAGCAGGCTATGGGGTGTACTCACCCCAGGACAGGGACCCATTGGGTAATTCAGTATCTAGGGGCTCCCTGAACCTTCCTTCCTGAGATCCTGATACCAACAAGTACAAAGAAGATCAAGAAAAAGAATACCTGCCGTGCAGCTGCTAACAACATGAGAACAACAACTGACGGCCTGTTGATCCTGGAACCTGCTCCTGCCTAATCCGGCGACCTCCGCGGACAGCAACCTTGGGACAGGACTGGCCTGCCTTGACCCTCTCGAAGATTGAGACTCCCATCAGCAGAGGCTCTACTGCTACAACCCACCTGGTGCCCACCAGGAAGCTCCGGACCAGCCCACTCTGCACCAGCCGAGCCCGGCCCGGGTCAACCCGAACCAAGACCACGACAACGTCTCCCCGGTGACTGGGACCCGAAGTCGAGTGCCCAAAGACCCTCCTCGACGAACCAGCCGACGCCTGCAGACTCAGAACCAGGGGCCACCCCGACCGCGACCAGCCGAGGGTAAGCTTTTCCGACACCCAAAGACACCCCTGCACCCGGCGCCTTGCAACCCAGTGTGCCTCCCTTTGGGGTATCTACCTGTGCTCCAACATCCCTACTTACCCCTCGAAGTGCTGGTCGCCCCCGGAGAGTCAACGTCCCCGAGCCTGCAGCCTTTGTTCCTTTGTCAAGATCCTTATTGGATAACATTGAGCGCCCGATGGCTCAAAAGCACCCTGCACCTAGCCGTCCGAGTGCCGCTGGCTGTGATCTCTCTGTCCTAACCTACTTCCCCCCTTGCCCAGAGCAAGTGACCAGGAGCCCAGCTCCCACAGCCGCGTGACCTGCTAGCCAGCTGCCACCAACCGAAGGCCCCCTGCCTGTCATTGACTAACATTGGGCCTAACTACCTCTGCACCAGGCCGCTCCTGTGCCGCTGAGGGTGTACTAACTGTACCTACCTGATCCTGGGGGGCCCCTGAGTCTGTGCCCAGAACCCTACCTTCACCAACCAAGTACTCACCTGGAGGCCGGTAATTCACTTACCTGCCATTGGAAAACATTGACCCATTTTGAGTGTGAAGTTTTGAAAACTGAAAATATTCCTATAAAATCAGCCAAAGAAGCCAGTACTGTATCTTTCAGCCAAGTACTGAACCGCCAAAGTAATCCCTAGCGGGTTTTCTAGTAACCTGTATTTTTCTCCATAGGAACCCATTGTCTGCTTTTCTATGAAATTTCTTCTGTCTACTTTTGAAAACTGCAAATATTCTTAAAAAATCGTACGAAATACTGAAACCCAATTACCTACCTGTTTTAAGTTAAGCTCCCAGTGCTGGCCCTAGGAGACTAGTGCTGGATAACCAAAGTAACGCGATCGTACTTGATCTGTAACCTGAATTTCCTCCCATTGGATAACATTGTCAGAATCATCTTGAAAAGTTTCTAAGTGTGAACTTTTAAAACAGCTTTATATTCAGGAAAATCCAACACAGTAACTAAAACGTTTTTGCTAATCTGGTTTCAGTTTAAACCCCAGGACTGAATCTACGACCTAGTCCTGGAACTACCAAAGTAATCCATAAAGTGATCAACTGTACTCTCCTATGAAAAACCCATTGAGCTCAATGCTAGAGTGTGTTTCAGAACTGTATTGCTTATCAGCTATCCTGTAATTATTGTGTGTACAAACTATTGCTCCTCTGCAAAGTATTTACATGAGAGTACTCGTATCTCGAAAAGTATATCTTTATAACTGTCGGTTCTAAAAATAAAACAACTATATCTAAGGATATATTAACAATTGGCCTGAAGTTCAGTTCTTGAGTGTGTGAAACCTTTTGCTGACTGAGTGTGTACAACAAATACCTTACACTGTCCTCTGGTACTGTCTTACTGCTCAACCAAGCTACCACTTTGGAGAGTAAGGTCAGTTCTGACTTTAACCTCTGTTAAAACTTTGGGGTTTGTGGACTCTATACACACTGTACTGCCTTATTGTCCAGTATATATAGAGCCGCCTTCTCACACTGAGTAAGAGAAATAGAGGGAGAGAGGATATTGTGTTGTTAATCTCATATGAATTTAAGGAGGTACGCTCTCACTACGCCTCTGATAAGGGAAATATTTTGAACAGTATCATGGATGTCTTGTGGGATTAAGTTTGCATAATGAAGTCTCAGTTGCAGTGAAATCAAGTCAACCTCGAGGGTAAACTTGATTATTATTATTTTGTGGTAGCTCTTGATGTTTGTGCGCCAATATCATGACTTGCCAATGTTAGATACAACCATAAGGCCCATCTCTGTTTTGTTCGTAGAAACAAATAGCACCCAAAGTAGGTAAATAATGGTAGTGGTGAACGATGGGGGGCATGGCTAGCCAGCCAACATTGCGGACGCGAGTCTTTAGAGCTCTGTCTCATTATCCTGTAGTGTGTTTATCTAGGAACCTGAATCGATGTTTCTATTCTTGTCCGGTTATAAATCAATAATATCCCTACAACGGCATAGAAACCCTATTCATAATTCAGTCATAGCGCATGCTGTCACATTAAGCAAGCCTATTCCTCCAGCCCCCTAGAAAGCACATCGAGTTCTTAAACAAATCCAAGCCTCCAGCAACCTGGGAAATCCCCGCTGCCTTTGTTTTGATTTCGTCCAAGAACTCCTGTAAAGCACTGTAAGAACGACCAGTTCTTAGTGACACCTTTATTGACGTCTTATGTCCAGCCTTACGTGAAACCCGGCACCTTTCAGGTATAAATATACCAACGCTGCCTTAAGCAATGACACGGTGGTGGTGAATCTGGAGCAGCTACTACTTGCCCGAGAGCCCAGCTGATGCGAGAGCCCACGGACGCTGCCCCTCCCTTTTGACGCGCTGAGAAAGACGCTGTCTTTTGTCCTGCCGAGAAAATCCCGCTTCCGGCGTTTCCAGCTTACCCTTGCGGGTGACTGGGATATCGAGTCCTGAGAGAGAGATACAAGCCCTCCTGCCTTCTAATACCTAGGTACTGAACTGACTAAACCCTTACAGAGAATTCTTGAGTCAGATTCTTGGAAAAACAAACTTAACTTAAACTGCTACTTACTTACTCCTTCCCACGAATTAGGCTTAGGTCAGGTACACCGGAGTAGGCGTATTTAGAAGCACCAGTTGAGTACAATTAGTCAATGTATATATGTATGTATATCTTTTATCCATTTTAAAGTATCATATGGCTAAGAAACCATATCAATGCTTTTACAGTATTATTTTATAATCCTGCTTTTACTATATGCACTTTACTTTACTATAAGTATTGCAATTGTAGCGATTCATTTCTCTTGTATGAGGAAGGAGACTGCTCAATCAATAATACCTTTTATTGAAAACGCACGTCTCTCTTTTCTCTGCAATCTGGTGAAACTAAGTACGCACCTTTTGACTGAGTGAAATAGCTGTCTTTTGTTTTCACACGACTCTAGAGATATACTCTTAATCAGGGAGAGCAAAGTTGTCATGTTTTATGGTTGTCAGAAACTAAATCCCTTCTTGTCTATCCAGGGAGGTTAAACTCCTCCTCGCTTATTCGAGAAAGTTTCTAGTGAACTCTGAGCTAGCTGGCAAAACGTTAGTCTAATATAGTCAGTAGAGACCTAGTTAACCTCAGTCCTACGTCTACACTCCTGAAGATATTATTCCAATGCGCAGAGCCTATTGGGACTATAGGAACTACACTACATGGCGCCCACCGTTTGGTAAGGCGATGAATCTAACGCAAGACGTTAGAGTAACTCAGTCGTGCTTTTTCACACAGACCATTTCTCCCCTAAATACTCCAAAGACGTCTGGAGTTGGTCAAAGGTTAAAATCCGCCGGAACTTAGTAGGAAGAGATTCCTATGTATGGTTTTTGGTTTATTCAACGTTGAAGGGTACAGTGTTCCAAAATATTGTGCACCTAATCTTTGTTTCCTTGAAACTTGATCTGCAACAAAAACCGTTCTGTCAGTAAAAATGTCAGACGGTGAAGAAGAAAGGGAGGCAGCTAGAATAGCACCTCAACTCCTTGAGGATGACAATAGTCTCCTGCAGACCGACCCGAATGATATACTCATTCCGGTCAACATAAGAAAACTATAACTCTTAAACTTATAGAAAATGGACTAACATCGAGAGGTGGTACAGTCATATTCGTAATTGAGGCACATGAATATCGGCAGACAGAGGTATTCTATTCATGGATAAACTTTCCAGCAGCAAACGCTGTCACACATGAATTCCACTATTACAAAATAGAGGAACCTCCGGATGAGTACACTCCTTTCGAGGAGGTGGAAATCCCATTAAAATACCAAGAGCACCTGCTCTGGTTTAAAGGCGCCCTAAAACATAATATTCACATCACCAGGCTCGGTCCACTAGGTAGACCAGGAGCAACGTGGCCGGTTCGAGCCAGCCACACACCACATCCTGACATTAATAAAATGTCAAGCGAAGAACTCTTAGTTAAAATAAATGAATTAACACAGGCATATAGAGAGTTAGTTCAATTGGCAACAGAGGATATAGCTTTCCTCCAGAAATTGAAAGAAACAGATATAGCAGAACAACCATTTGAACTTGCCAGAATCATAGAAAAATCCTATGAAGAACTAGGAAGAGATAGTTTGGGTGGGAAACCAGTAAAACCCCAACTAACTGAAAATCCTGAAAAAATATTTATTAAAAATAATCTAAACACTCCAAAAAAGAGCTGGGATGGAAATAAACAATCCACTACCAAAGAAAAAAGATTCTTGTCCAGAGGAAGGTCTCCTCGGCGGAGAGAAAGATCTCCGGACCATGGACACAAGTCTCCCCAGAGGGAGCACTCTGAGAAAAGATATAACCTTAGAAATAGGGATAATTTGAAGAAACCTGATAGATATCAAGATATTGATACACGTCCCTCTCGATCGTTTCAGACTTCCTCGCAGAAATCGGAAAGAAGAGGACGGTCAGAACACAGGGAAGAGCACATCAAGTCCAGAGACAAGGAACCTGCTCATCAAAGTAAAAAATTACAATTTCCAAAACAGAAGGTAGCCAGTATTAAAGTAATCAAACATGCCGAGGATCCTGAGGACACAGCTGAAAAACGCAGAGTGGGCTCAGACAATGCTAGACAGCGCAGCAGAAGTGAGCATAGCTCGCAAGATCCTGATGAATCATTTGGAGACAGTGGACACGAATGAATACATTCAGGTGGAAACTGCAGATACCAGAGTTAGCAAACCTCATAAAATATACGAAATACCATTACGTATAGAGGGAGATAAGACTAGGAAAATAAGGGGTCTATTTTGGGATAACCTTTCCAAAGGCTATGACATTCTTTTAGCTGAACAGGACTGGCCACCAGAGTTTGTCAGGGAGTGCCCTCATGGCGAAGAAATGATTATGCCTGCCTTCTCAAATCACATTTCAATTCATAAAAAAGCATTATACGCAAGAAAGTGGGCAGTAGCCCAAGCTCCTGCATTGTATAAAAACCATGTTGGATGGGATGAGGACTCTCTTCCTCCCAAAATCCAGTTAAAATGTCAACCAACTGCACAGAGGCAGTACCCAATTAAGCAAGAAGCTAAAAAACTGTTCAGGGAGATCTTAGATCAACTTGAATACCAGGGGGTGATTGAAACATGCACCTCACAAATGAACAATCCTTTGTTTCCTGTCTCCAAGCCAGATGATTCATATCGACTAGTTTTGGACTACAGACACCTAAACTCATGTTGCAAAACTTTTGCAGTACAAAACTCACACAGTGCAGCACTAATGAATAACATTGTGCGCAAAAAATACAAAACAACATTAGACATCTCTAATGGTTTTTTTGTCAAAATATAGCACCTGAAAGCAGGTATTTGACCGCTTTCTCAATAAAGGGCTCGCAGAAAAAAATTCTGTCGACTCCCACAGGGGTTCAAGAACAGCCCAGGATTATTCTCAGCAAGAGTAACAGAGTTACTACAAATGTATGATGATGAGGCATTATCTTATGTCGATGACATCTATCTAACAGATGATGACTTGGATACTCACTTGAAAAGAGTGAACACCATAATACTTGGGTTCGCAGCAGAGGGTTACAAATTCAACTTTAAAAAGTCACGAATTGCCCATCTAACTGTCCTGTTTCTAGGATATGAATTATCAAGTGAAGGCAAAAGCCTGGCAGACAATTTCTTAGAAAAATGCGCTGTGATCCAAGCACCAAGAACGCTGAAAAACTTACAATCAATTCTAGGTTTCCTGAATTTTGGAAGAACTTACATTCTAAATTATGCAGAGAGGGTTAAACCTCTCTATGAACTAATAAAACCAGATTTTAAACCAATAAATTGGACTCAAAAACACACAGAAATTTTGAGATCATTGCAAACAGACATGTTAGCTAAAACAAAATTGCAAACACGCGATAACACACGCAACCTTGTGATCCGGGTCATCCCAGGAAGATGCGGATTCACATACCTAACCTCAAATGAGGGAGAAACGGTACCAATAGCATACAAATCACATTTGTACACAAAAACTGAAAAAACATTCAGTCTTGCGGAAAAAATTGTACATGCGGTTCAAACAGCTGTAGCAAAAGAAAGAGCCCAAGCCCAAGGCAGACGGATTACTGTTTTAACAGCAGAATCAGCCTTTGAGGCATTAACAAGCCCATGTAATTTAACTACCGTGGCATTAAATCCAAAATGGATACAATGGAAAAATTCTCTTGCTACAGACAAAGTGAAATACTTTTTGATCCGAACATGAAAAGATTAAAAAATCTAGAACATGAAAAAGAATATCCTCTGCCAATCGTCATTCTGCCCATACAACAGTACGCCTGTGTAATATATACAGACGGATATGCACAACCCTCAGTTTGGGGAAAACAAGCCTATAACGCCACGTGCGAGAATGTTAAATGCGGGTGGCACGGAGGTAAATTGAGACCTCTGGTAACAATGTCACAATCTGTAAAAAACAATTCAGATCAACAAACTGAACTAATTGCTTTGAAAATGGCGCTAGATACTGCCGATCGCGAATTCCCAACACTAATAGTGTGCGATTCGCATTACTGCGTCAAATCATACAATAATGACTTGCAGAAATGGGTTCAAAAAGGTTACAAAGATGACACAGGTGCCACAATCAAGCAAAAATCGCTTTGGGAACAAGTAGTTCTTTTACAGAAAGAACTACAAAAGACTCACGTGATACATTCACTGAGTCATGAACGTGATGGCGTTCATGTTACAGGGAATTCATTGGCTGAGACAGCCACAGCGGAAGCAACTAAACCGGCTTCCGTAGCTACAAAAAAGCGTGCAGAAAAATACATAGATGGGGAAACCATGCTGACGGTAAAAACGTCATCAAAAGGCGACTGTGCAGCATTACCCGTGAACTATCCACTCAATTATACATACGTAATCGATGCAAACTCCGTTCCTTTTGCTCAAATCCCTGGAGTGGGGGATAGGGTAATTCCAAACACGAACAGGAGAGTCTTGTTAATAGCAGACGCACACATGGGTGAGGGTCTAATACACCTTAAGATTAAGGAATCTCTGAAAGAATTGCAATCAATATACTGCTGGCCGGGAATGAGCCTGCAACATCACAAATTTGCAATAAACTGCCCAGACTGCAACAGAGATCGCAGTGGTAAACCGGCAGGTGTATTGCCATGGCCCTTCGCTTAGATAGGATAAGGCTACCCATATGCGAAACCCAGTAGGAATAATGCGTCATATTAACATATAAAGACTAGTTTCACTTAAAATGTAGACCCCAGCTCTCGGCTGACGCCAGAACTGTTATAAAAGATTCGCGAGTCTATATCGGCATATACGCAATTGGCATGCTACATTCTGACCAGGGTCATAATTTTAGCTCTCGAGCTTATAAGGAGGCCATGACCAGCATGGGCATTGCATTGCGGTAATCTTATCACTTCCTTCCTGAGGGAAACGGGATGGTGGAAAGAAAAAACCGAGACATATAGCAATCTATAACGGCAAAGGTATTAGGTTCGGGGGTTGGGTGGGTCAAACATTTAACAAGTGTCCAACGTAGTCTTAACAATCTGCCAAGAAATTCTCTAAAAGGTTTCAGTCCGTACGAACTATTGTTCGGGACTAGAATGCACATCCAGGACCTTGATAGTCAGACTTCAGTGGTAGAAGGAAAATGCTTTGATATCAAAGATCGTTTGGCTATTTTACAGGACTTAAATGAAACGAGAAAAGACCTGAGCAACATAAAGTTGAAACAGCAGCCAACAGCCACTGAAGAGAAACCACCTGTCCCAGCAAGGGCTGTCTGGATTCCAAAGATTGGGGATCTGGTCAGAGAGAAAATCGCGGTGAAGAAGGAATTTGGGCCTTCTTACAGAAAAGCAGTACCTATCTTAGCAGTCAACGGAACAAGATCAGTTGTACTACCGCCCCTTGCTGGTAAAAAGGAGAACCGAGTTGTATCCATCGACCTGGGTAAACCACAATCATGTGGCCAATAATAAGTAGTAGGCCAAGTGGACTCCCAAGAAATAGCAGAACACCAAAGTTTGCTACAAAACAAGAGGTTCAAACTGAGAGACTAATCACATTTGATAAACCTACAGTGAATCAACAAGGACTATGCAACAAAGCCATGGAACTTACGCCTCTTAAAACCCAAATTGCAACAGTTCGTCAAGAAACACCTGTCTACAACGATGTAGCCACAGACTATGCTAATGAAACAAAGAAAATTCCAAAACCAAATGCAAATCCGGAATCAATTCCAACAATTGACAGAACTGCATCAGGCTACTTCATCAATTTCGATGACTTTTCTGAGGATCTTAGCGAACCTGAAGAACAGCCAACAACAAAGACTTTTAAAGACAAAGCAAAAGAACTCTTTCATCAACTCAAAGAAACCTATCTGATTTCTCCATGGATTGAATTTTGGTTTGTGCTAGGTGTACTTTTCCTCCTGCTTTGGCTCATCATGGTACTGTGCTTGGGACATTGCATTGAGGGACAATATAGTACAATGGACACAGCAAGTCAGAACATCAACTTGGTCCTAAAGCCACACAAGTCATCACACATCGAGAGAAGAGAACTATCATCAGTAAATTTTACAGCCAATCCAATACCCGGTGGGGTAGCTTGGGACAAAACAGATTACGAAATTTATGGTCCGGTCGAGCTCTTGAAGTATCCCCATCAATTTAAGGTTTCATTAAGTGACTTTGTAAAACCGAGCACATTCTCTGATGATTGGGACTTTGACAGTATTAATGATATGATGTCAGACTTAGTTATGTCAGCAAAATTTACAAAACATGATTATTTACAGGGTTCATCAAATTATGAAAAGATGTACTGCTACAATCACTATGCTAACCATTATTTGCATAAATCTGCTCAACCAAGAAATGTTTTTAATTATAATCAATGGGAACATTGTGCAACTCCACCAAAAGACAGTTCAAAAACATTTTATGATAAATTCCCATACTTCGCAGGGTTTAACACAAGTGATGCAGAAGCGTTTTATTTTAAACTGTTAAATAAGACAGGAATGAAAACCATGCTGACAAACACTAAATTAATCTATTCTGAAGCATTTTTTGAAAAAATGAATACATTTGGTTTTGATTTTTGGAAAAATAACATTGAAACGAAAGCCATCTGGGGTACCAGAGATTGGCAGGTCCAAGGTATAGAATCATTATTTAGAGCCTGCATGATCCCAGAACAAATTATATTCTTGAATGACACCATTCAACAGACAACCTGTCTTGGCCTAGCCAAAATTAAAGACTTAAATAAACCGTCTATTCCGAAGCCAACACCTGACAGTAATAGCACTACAGATGTTGAGATAGACGTATCCCATATTTTTAACCAAAACAGAACACATCCTGATTGGAAAAAATGGTTGATCTGGCCCACAGACACAAATAACTGTCAAGATAGATTCCTGAACAAATTACAGAGGTTCAAATTGACCAGGCCAGACCCTAGATGCTCCCAGAGACAACATCCAGGGATAGTTACAACATACAGTGTAGGAAAACTCTGCCTCGAATGGCTACAGACATCCACACTGGCAGAAATTAAGCAACACTTGACTTTACTTAAAGAAGGTGCTGACTTGCGTGATTTCATACTGGGACCACGCAAACAGCGTCAAAAACGTTTCATAGCGGCCTCTATATATGCGGCATACAACGAAGCTTGGAAAGAAACACAAATTGAAACAGCAGAAAAAATACGGGAAATTGATCGTATTAATTTGGAAAAATCACTTTCTGTTTTGGACAATGGGTTAATGACTCTGTCCTCCAGAATATATTCACTGGACAGTATTGTATCATCTGCAATTGATATAATAGAGCAGGACTTACTAATGTTACAACACGGTCAGTCCCAATTACGTTCTATTATACAGCTTGGCTGGACGTTACAAAATCTGCGTTCAGGCTACGTGCCCTGGCGTTTAATCAACACAACGTCATTATTCTCTATCTTTAACCTTACTGATACACAAATCAGCTTGGCACAAAAAGGAGCAGAATATACAATTCTGAGCATTGAAAAACTCGAAAGATTACCATTGACAATGTCAGAACGACCTGTCATTGAATGGATAATACACGGAATCATAACTATTCCGATAACAACTTTCCTATTCCGATACTGCCAAGAGTATATACAGGCAGGCCAGTATGAAAGGTTGGGTAAAGGATACATTAAGTCATCATGGAAATTACCTTACACACACACATGTTATAGTGAAAAAGGACAGAATGTATTTCTTAGTGGTAATAATTGTAAAAGATCACTAAGTGGTATACTTCTGTGTCAGGGTATAAACCTACATGGGGCCTGTGAGGGGACTTCAAATAACCTTTCATGCTACCAGCTTGGCGCACCTGCAACTCGAATAGAGCCATTTTTTAGACAGCTTTCTAACGGGAGCTACATTCTAATAGTGGACCACAGATGTTGTGGCTTGGTGCCAGGAAAAGTTTATCTCGTAAGCGTTTCGTCCATGGTCACTTGTTGTATGCAAGTATTATATCCGAACAACACTCCAGACAGGGAGGGAAAAATTTGGCCTATTTTGAATATCTCTTCTATTCGAATTGATACTTTAAGCAGAATGAAGTCTGTTCTTCTACAGACGCCTGTGCCCTTGACGTCATCAAAAGAAACCTATGATCTCCAAGTTGCAAGGACAACGGAAGAGATACATGCACTATTATCAACAAATTGCCCCTTACATTTCGCAGGAATGCTAAGCCAAATCTTAAACATGTCAGATACGAATGGTATCCCACATGTATTTAAGACAATTTTTTCGGGACTGTTGACACCCTTCAAAGCAGTCCTGGGCATCTTTCCTAATTTTGTCGATTCGATCTTTGGCGGCCTTCCACTCCTGTTGGGACTCGTAGCAGGCCTTTTATTTTTGATTCTCCTGCTTCGTTATGGCAAGCCATGTCACAGACAAGACTCCGGCAACAATGGAAGAAACAATCCTAGCAATACGCTATCGGGACCGCATAACTAAAGTCCTTGGATTAGCCCGGCTAAGAGATCTGAAAATTACCTGGTTTCTTTCATTCAGACCCATCTGGCAGAATTGTATCTTACCTGTGTTAAGATGTATGCGGTGCGGAGAAGAATGCGTGTTGGACATCTGTCTCACACTACTATCAGAAGTACCATTGGATACAGATACTTTGCTAAGTCCTGTAACGGCTCATGCATCGTGTTGTCCCCAGCGGTTACCTATCCTGATGACGGCATTCGTGGAAACTTCACCACTGCGTTTAAAGGGTAGTGAAGTACAAGATGAGAGCAGCATCAACCAGGTACGACCTTCTGTAAGCAATACTGATCAATACATCGATGAAAGCGATCATGCTCAAGACTGCATGGTAGCGACATTTTCCAACTTGGTCGAACTTTCACCTGAAGCGGTAAACTGCTTTTTTGAAAGTCTGTCTGAAATGATGTTCTCCCCTGAACAGAAAGAATAACTTTAAAGCAAACGAGCACACAGCGTTCCCTGAACCCTGAATTCGGCCTTCAGCTTTGATAAACAAAAGCTACTGAAAATGTTTGGAACTGTTTTTTCTTCTTCCCCTGAAAAACGAAATTATTTTTCCCCGGGAATCGAAAATATTTACTTTTTTTTTTTGGGCACATTGTACTCTGCTTAAAGTAGAACTATTCTTAGAGAACAGAGCTTCTATTTTTAGGAACTCTAGAAACAATATTTTACCTCAGCCTCTAGCATATTTACAAAATATCTGTATTTATATGTGATGAAATGGTCTCGCACTTTTTCTTCTGTATTAAGAGCCATTTCATGTGTAATTTTCGCAAATCATTCCGCTGATATATATGCATCCTATTTTATGAATGATTACTCTACTTGAAAAACGTACAGTACCTATACTCATTTTTCATGTTTTTCGCATACGCCATTTCAAATGCAAAACAATGTATTGTGGGGTGGATCGGTATACACATGCACCGTTAGATATGTTTACTATTGCTTAGTTTTAGTAATTATGGACATGAATTCGTGGAGTGGGTGTAGTGTGTTTATCTAGGAACCTGAATCGATATTTCTATTTTTTGCCCTTGTCCGGTTATAAATCAATAATATCCCTACAACGGCATAGAAACCCTATTCATAATTCAGTCATAGCGCATGCTGTCACATTAAGCAAGCCTATTCCTCCAGCCCCCTAGAAAGCACACCGAGTTCTTAAACAAATCCAAGCCTCCAGCAACCTGGGAAATCCCCACTGCCTTTGTTTTGATTTCATCCAAGAACTCCTGTAAAGCACTGTAAGAACGACCAGTTCTTAGTGACATCTTTATTGACGTCTTATGTCCAGCCTTACGTCAAACCCGGCACCTTTCAGGTATAAATATACCAACGCTGCCTTAAGCAACGACACGGTGGTGGTGAATCTGGAGCAGCTACTACTTGCCCGAGAGCCCAGCTGATGCGAGAGCCCACTGACGCTGCCCCTCCCTTTTGACGCGCTGAGAAAGACGCTGTCTTTTCTCCTGCCGAGAAAATCCAGCTTCCGGCGTTTCCAGTTTACCCTTGCGGGTGACTGGAATATCGAGTCCTGAGAGAGAGATACCAGCCCTCCTGCCTTCTAATACCCAGGTACTGAACTGACTAAACCCTTACAGAGAATTCTTGAGTCAGATTCATGGCAAAACAAACTTAACTTAAACTGCTACTTACTTACTCCTTCCCACGAATTAGGCTTAGGTCAGGTACACCGGGGTAGGCGTATTTAGAAGCACCAGTTGAGTACGATTAGTCAATGTATGTATGTATGTATATCTTTTATCCATTTTAAAGTATCATATGGCTAAGAAACCATATGCACTTTACTTTACTATAAGTATTGCAATTGTAGCGATTCATTTCTCTTGTATGAGGAAGGAGACTGCTCAATAAATAATACCTTTTATTGAAAACGCCCGTCTCTCTTTTCTCTGCAATCTGGTGAAACTAAGTACGCACCTTTTGACTGAGTGAAATAGCTGTCTTTTGTTTTCACACGACTCTAGAGATATACTCTTAATCAGGGAGAGCAAAGTTGTCATGTTTTATGGTTTCAGAAACTAAATCCCTTCTTGTCTATCCAGGGAGGTTAAACTCCTCCTCGCTTATTCGAGAAAGTTTCTAGTGAATTCTGAGCTAGCTGGCAAAACTTAAGTCTAATATAGTCAGTAGAGACCTAGTTAACCTCAGTCCTACGTCTACACTACTGAAGATATTATTCCAATGCGCAGAGCCTATTGGGACTATAGGAACTACACTACAATCCACTTATGATCCGTTAAAGTCATCCTGAAGTGTGCTCTGTACACAGCAAGCAGCAGCAATCTAGTGGTGGCAGCTTCGCCGACCCGGTGAGGCAAGAATCGCTGACTCCAGCGCCGCAACACCCTGCGCGGCGGGTGCTGTGACGAGAGCGGGCTGCAAAACGCGCTCGGCAGCGGCCCGTACTTGACTGTGCCCTGAGATGGAACTGTGCCTCCTCGGCCACGTCTCCTTCCTGAGTAGGCGGCACGGACCGGGTGCTGTTGGAGTTTAGGAGGAGCGGTGTTGTCATTCAGGCATATCCTGGACCTGGGCAACCGGGGCCCTGACGGCAAGAAGACAGCATGTCCGGTACCCAACATGGCACCCGCCGGGGGCCGGGCCGGTTGGTGATGCAGAGATGGCCTCCTCGCAGGCGTCATCCTGAGGTATGGGAGAGTGATGCTAGCGGCCCCAGGGGAGGGAGAGGAGTTCGGTGACTTGAGGGGAGCCCCTGCCCCCTCGCGCCGGCTCCGGACATTTTGAGGCAGTAGAGAGGCAGATTTCTCCTTCCCCTTCCCCCCCTCTGGGAGCAGCGTGGGCACCGGAGCATACCTTTTGCCCTACGGATGTCTGGAGGGGGTGGAAGTGGAGCCCCCGTCTATGCGCGCCATTGGGCTGGAGGGACAGATTGACCGAGGACACGTCGGGACATTCTGGGCTCCCTGGACAGAGCGACTGGTGACTGCGGTGGTGGAGGCGGCCACCGGAGCATAGCCCCGCCGACAACAGGCCACGCAAACATTATTCCCAGGGACACCCCAGCTTGCTAGGCCGGGGAAAGTAAGAGATCAACACGGAGAGGCGAGAGAGAGCAGTCTGCGCTCAGGAGTGCCAGTGCTGCAGCCAGGGCGTGCGGTCACAGTACATCATTGAATTGCCGACTGCTGGGAGGAGGCAGTGACTGTCGGGGCACGGCGGAGCAGCATGCTAAGGAGAAGCGTGACGCGGGAACTCGCGCAGCCACGGAGTTCCCGAGGAGCATTAGTGAACCCCACGACCACACCTGCCCCTAGAAGAGTGCTGCGCGGACGGGGGATGCACGCGGGAGCAACCGAACTTGAGCAGCTGGTGGGTAAAACTGTCCACCCCCCAGCGTGGAATAGCTGGTCTAGCTGCTGGGGCAAATGGAGCTTCTGTGGCACAGACACTCTGTTGCTACGAGAGGCCTCTCTTCCCCCCGACACAGAGACTTGCAGGAACGTGGACGTTAGTGCGCCCAACTCCCAGCACACATGGCACAATGAGAGACGGGGTCGGTGACACCACATAGCTGGCACGTGGCCTGGGAGGAGCTCATTTGTACTTCACCTGGGGGCACCCGAACGGACCGGTGGATCCTGCTGCCTCACTTGTAGGAGAGATCGGGAACTGTTGCGACACAACACGGTAAATCCACATTGCCCTGGACCCACGCAGCGGCCGGAGAGGCCAGCACGTCGCGGGAGAATAACAAGATGCGTGGTAACCACAGCCACGTATAACAAATGCTCACAGCACAACAACTGGCAATGGGCTGCCTACGGGACAAAGAGCAGCAAAAACTGGCGGGGCGAACAGTCAGGACCCCACGCAAAGAAGTAATGGTGAAGAGTTGGACACCAGGTCTGCCGCACTTGAAACTAAAATGGACCTGATGCTTGCACCCGTGGAGAAGATTAATGCCACCCTAGACCAAAGTAGAACCTCCCTGGAAAACCGGATTGATAAAGTTACCTCAGATTTCACGCTACTACATGCGGACCACAGAAAATTGGCGGACAAGGTAGCAGCACAAGGACAGCCAATTAAAGAACTCCAACCGATCATAGTCATGCTGTGGTACTACAGGACATGATTGACCGTATACACGCCCTCAAAGACAGAGCGGAAGATTCAGAAGGGCGAGACAATATTTGAGTGCTGGGCCTTTTGGAGGGAAAAGAAGGGAAGAATCCAGAACAACATACGGAAACCTGGCTCCGAGGCCTCTTACCCCAGGGTACCTTTTCGGAACAATTCGTAGTGGAAAGAGCACATTGTGTACCAGCGCAGAGACCCTAGCCAGGAGCACGCCCATGACCCTTCCTGTTTAAACTCCTCAACTACAGGGACAGGGACGCGATCCTACGTGAAACAAGAAAGCTGGGAATGATAAAGGTTGATGGAGCCCAAATCATGCTCTTCCCAAGCTACACGGCGTTAACACAGAAGCGCAGGAGCAACTATATGGCTGTGAAACGCCAACTAAGGGAGTTGGAACTTCCGTATTCCTTGCTCTACCCCGCCAGGCTGAGGGTGGTCACAAAAGACGGGGGCCCGTTTTTTTTAGACTCTGGCGGAAGCATGGGACTGGCTGGAGGAATCTGGCCAGTGGTCGAGCACCAGGCAATGGAAGGGGAGGAGTTAGGAAATCGGCAAAGCAGAAGACGCAGGAGGCAACGACAACCACGGAAAGCAAAGTCAACCACAGCGGTCCCGAGTCCGGACAGCATGAGAGTGGAGTGACAGAGTGCAGTGGCAGCAGTCTTGACCCTGAGCACTCCGCCCAATAAAGGGACATCAGTCTCCCATGAACAGGACACGATAATGGTCAGTGGTCCATCCTCACCATCTACTGACCTGTCAGGGGACACTTACCTGCCGGTGGTCACCCCATACACAGCGGATGAGATCATAGGGTAAACAGGCTGAAACTGACCGGCGCCCTGTCAAGGGTGATTCACGCAAGTAAACTCATGTACTTGTAATTAGTATGTTCCTCGAAAGGGTTGAGAAAATGGGTGGTCTTAGGCCGCCGCAGAGTGCAGGCTCATTGAACATTAAGCAGGGGACCACAACACTTCCGTTCCTGGCACAGATCCACGCGCCCAAGCACTTAAATGCCCTGCCACAATGCTTACTCATACGTAGCCCCGCTACTCACAGAGAATACTCAGCTGGGTTTGCTAGAGGGCACACCTCACACGGTGCTATAAGTGGGGACAGATGTAGCTAAATACCTACCAGGCACACACCCCTTAGGAAGCACATTGACCTAACCTATGTTACTGTTCTCTTATAAAGGTTTGGACGGACCTCCACCCGGGTTTGCCCTTACGGTTATGTTGTTCATAGTTCAGTTATGGTTTTTATTGCACCAGACCGGTACGGCACAGGAAAATCACGTCATCCATATGCACCATCAGGACCTCCTACAAACACATCCCCTGATCCCTAACCTGCGTAATGACGCACAATAACATACAGACTTGGAACATCCGTGGCATGCAAACACCTGCGCGGCGCTACTCCGTCTTCGCATACTTGCAACGACACCACGTCGGAATAGCGCTATTACAGGAGACCCACATGACACAGATGGAACTTGACCGGCTATGCTGACGGTGGAAGGGACACATTTATGGCACCATATATTCGGCGCACGCGAGGGGCACACTCATCTGGGTAAGGGCTGGTACACCGTTTAGGTGCACTAAGTTGGACGTAGACCCCAATGGGAGATACACATTAGCACATGGGATGCTCAATGGTCAGGCTATACTACTCGGCTCGATCTATGCCCCGAATGTGGACCAGGTTTCTTTCCTGATGCAGCTCTCGCTCACCCTGACCTCAAACACGGGGCTTCCTTGGTTGCTAGGCAGGGATTACAACTCGGTGCTAGACGTGCACATGGACAGATCCTTCCCCCCACTTAACAAGACAACAGCAGTGTCCAATGCCCAAGCATTAACAGATTGGCTCACACATTGGCGGCTGATAGATCTATGGCGCACACATCACCCCACTGACTGTGTTTACTCATACTACTCAGCGGTGCACGATCTACATGTACGGTTGGACAGGGTGGTGGGTTCCCGTCACTGCTCCCACTCATACAATGGTCGGAATACCTAGGCAGGATACACTCTGACCATAACCCCCTAAAAATTCAGCTCAGCTTCCCCCTGGTGCCCAAGTGGCGCTTACAACCTATGGCACTGGAAGACCCCAAATTCCGCTTGTCTCTGGGAACAGCCATTCTGGCATATTTTGACCAAAATGAAGGCACAACAAGCAGCACATTGAAAGAATGGGATGCACTAAAAGTTGTGGTCCGGGGTCACTGCCTGGGAGCCACGTGGAACACACAAAAACAATTGTCCATCTCACTAGCCAAGTTAGAATCTCAACTGCTGCAATACGAACGCGAGGGTGAGAAGGACGGCGTGCGCGCTGACAGACTGGAGAGACTTAGGGCGCAGCATGCAGACCTGCTTGAACGACTCTGATGCCATAATGACACAGCGCATACGGCTCGCACACACGCCGCGGCAGATATACTGGGCCGCTTATTGACATGGCTGCTGCGGCAGGAGAACGCTCACGCTCCCATGGGGGCCATTCACACTTCAGATGGCATCCTAGTGCACACACAATATGAAATTCACAAAGCGTTGACAGATCACTACACTCAGTTATATTGGTCCGCGACCCGCTGCACTGCGCATGACATTAAGGGATTTCTGGAGCAGGTCCAGCTGCCCACAATACACTTGTGGTCCTTGCGGGACCCCTCACCCTAGAAGAAATCGGGGAGGCAATCGGGTCAATGGCGTCCGGGAAAATGACGGGGCCTGACAGTCTGCCAGCTGAAGATTAGAAGGCCAACAGAGAATATCTTCTACAACAACTGCACACTCTATAGATGGTAGCGGCAGAGGAAGGTAGATTGCCTCACTCAATGCGTGAGGCGTATCTGGTGTCCTTACCGAAGCCGGGCAGAGAACCCACCGCTTTGGGGTCCTACAGGCCTTTGGCGCTACTTAATGTAGATTATAAGATCCTAGCCAAGGTCTTGGGGAGCGCCTGGCTCTAGTGGTCCCCGATCTGATACATACCAACCAAAATGGATTCGTGCCCAGAAGGAGCACATCCCTCAACTTACAGGGATTCTTCAGGGTGGTGTCAGTCGGTGCGCAGATATGGCCCAGGTCGGGATGTCTTATACTGGACCTGGAAAAGGCGTTTAACTGCTTGGAATGGAACTACCTGGCGGCAGTGCTGCAGATATACGATCTAGATCAGGGTTTCCTGCAGATGGTTAACCTCCTGTACCGGGGACCTACGGCCCGGGTAAGACTGGAGCCCTACATCTCGGGCGCGGTGCCCATATGCAGGGGCACCAGATAGGGTTGCCCTCTATCGCCCCTATTATTTGTGCTTGCTATTGAGCCCCTCGCAGCAACACTGTGAGCGTCACTCAGCAGCGGCATCCCATTAGGAGATGCAATTCATAAAGTTTCCCTATATGCGGATGACCTATTGGTCTATGTGCAGGACATTGAGCATGTATCGGACCAACTGGAGCGCCCCCTCAGAGACTTTGCTGCCGTCTCGGGACTCATAGTGAATGCAGGCAAGTACTGCATATATGCGTTTGGGGAAGGGAACCAAGACCTGGGATATACCCTCAACGGTACCATGGTGCAGTGGCGAGCACACACCTTTCGTTATATGAGAGTTCAAATATACCACCAACCACCAGACCTGATGGATGGGAATCTGGGGAGAGCGCTAACGGCGATCGGATCGCCGGTGAAATTTTGGTCCGCGCTACCACTGACAATCACAGATAGGGTGGCGCTGTCTAAGATGGTGATCCTCCCTAGACTTCTGTATTACTTCACCAACTTACCTCTAAATATCCTGGAAGCATTCTTTACTCCACTCACCAAACTACTCAGGGACTTCATTTTGGCGAATACGCAACACAGGTTGTCCCTGACGAAATTGTACTTACCCACAGATCAAGGGGGACTCGCTGTGCCCTGCCTGGAACACTACTACCTGACAGTGCAGCTGCAGTGGATAGCTCGGTGGCTTGAGGATAGGGGACATGCAGATCCGGCGACTGTGCAACCCCCACACACCCTAGAACAAATAATCAGCCTATTCCACCCGGCCAATAAAGCAGCAATGCCGACACCTCTCCTCCCAGCGGTGGCATACAAATGCTACAGCAGGAGTTTATGCCTCATCAGGATGCTGACACCCTATGCACCAGCGCTATCACTCATGGAAACCCCAAGGGGGACCGGAACACTCACACATCCGAGGCTCGCGGACTGCAGCGAGGCAGGCATACAGACTTTAGGGGACCTCTACCGTGACGGGACACTACTGCCATATGACACCCTAATAAGGGAGGAGAACCTACCACCGGGACAATTCCTCATGCACCGATCACTGATTGCAACACTTGCGGCCAAATGGGGGGACCTGACTGTAGAACCCAAACAACACCTTGTCATACAATACTTGCACGGTATGGGTAGAGGCCGACACCTTGTCCGCTGGTTTGCAGCAGCATTCCAGACACACACGGCGATTAGCCTGGCACACCTCAAACAAAAGTGGGAGTTAGATCTGGGGCGCCAACTGGGAGACAAAGAGTGGGACGGAATACTGCAGAATCCAATATGCATATCCAGGAATATGAGGTTTCGGCAAATACAATTATTCATTGTAAACAGGGCATACCTCACACCCGACCTAAATAATAGATACTTCCATCTGGAGGATGCGCTTTGCCCTAGATGCACTGAGCAAGGGGGGGCTCATACATATGCTCTGGAGCTGCCATAGACTCCACACCTACTGGCATGACATCAGCGCACAGCTGCACAAGTGTACCGGCCGCGACATACCTTTTGACTGGCCCACATACCTTTTATACCACTTCCGCACAACCCCGGCCACAAAAGTGACGTCTAGGTTCCTGGACCTGGGCATAGTGATGGCCAAACGGCTCCTTACAAAGCACTGGAAAGCTCGGGACCCACCACACACGCAGGCGTGGAGGCACTCGCTCTCCGCATGGGCCAAAGCGGAGGGAATCGCCATGAAACGGGAGGAAACACTAGGCCTGCGGAAAGAGCCCATAGCAGCCCACTGGGAGGGACTATTCCTTGCCCTACAACAATTAGAGAGCGGAATCCTGACTGGAGAGTGCGAAGGACTCAAAGAAACTAGCGCGAAGCAGGATGGGGAGGCCCGTGATGTTCCATACACAAGACAATAACAACTGACATGGCCGTCAGGCAGCGCCACAGGACGCACATGTTCGGGGGGCGGGGGGATTCAACACAGCGGGGAAAGTGTTCTGTCATGGGGGGAGGAACGGCGTGCCCGCTTCACAGGAACTAATATATCATCGCCGGTCAAAAGTTATTGTTAAGGGGGGAGTTTTCCCCTTTTGTTTGATTGTATCCAAAGTTTAATATCTGTGTAAACATGCAAAAGGCAGTCCTGAAGGGAACTCTAAACATGTGACTGTGGAAAAGGGATAATTACTGAACTGGAGTCATGTTATTCTGCAAATGGTTCATTCATGTAGGAGACACATACTGTAGACGAGTGTATACTGCCTAGTTGTCTTGTATAACTTGGTTTCTGAGAATGTTGGAAAAATGAATAAACAGATTTAAACAACAATGGTAATGGTGAACGATTTCAAAACATTTCCGAAAACGGTAAATATACTTATTATGAACCTGTTACTTGAAATCTAAATAGGAATGACAATTATAGAGAAAGAGTGGACCTTTTCATGAAGCATAATACACAGAATACATGTTGGAGTCGTTCAGTAGTATACAAACACAACAGACAGAGAACTTTGGCTCTCTTGTAAACATTGCAATGAATATGTGACTTGATCGTCTAAAAAGGAATAGGTTTCAGACACTTCAATAAATAAAGATTGTACACCGAATTTATATTACATTACATTGCTTAATGTTTTAAACAGCAGTTCCAAACTTAGAACAGGTGAAACCATAAGATAACCATTTGCAATATATCAGCTGAGATGATCCCCAAAGGGGCGCAAAAAACGCGGACTAATCTTGTCATCAGAGGACATATTATAAATTGTGTCCAGCAGGCACATTGGGTGTGTGCACTCGCTTTGTGCACACCCAGGGCACAATGGCATTACAGAAGAGGCTGCCCATGCTTGTGCGTTCCATTCTGTAATATTGGCAGCGCTGGCGCACATATAGCAGCAGTGTTATCATGAGAGGCCCCTTGACATCAACATTGTTTTAGATGTGGGGAAATGTTTTATGCATTTGCTCCCCCAATGAGGAAGTGATTAAATCTAGCCCTTTTAGTTCTACTAATCCTACTTGATGCCTCTTCCGCACCTCCAGATCCCAGCTCCTGTGTGCTGTCAGCGGTGGCTGTCTAGTACCCAGCAACTGCTCTTCCATCTGGTCTTTCAATACTTCTCCTTGGACAGGGTTTTCTTCCACAGCATATTTGTACTCGTTGTGCTTAAAGAATGCCTCATTGAACTTCCCAAACTTGGGGGCGGGGGTGGGGGGGACAATGTGGGGGGCCTTTGGTTATCCCAGCGGGGGTACCAGACTCTGGCTAAAAGAAGCACTATGCTAATAACAGTGCTTTAGTGGAAAACAAATGAGCGGCAGTAAGCTGCTCTGTAATGAGTCAACACTAACACGTTTTTTGGCATTTATATCCTTACTGCTGGTTTGTGTCAAAAGGGAAGGGACTCTAAATATTCTTAAAAAACACCCACCCTCATGTCAGATAAGCACACTATGGATTCTTTTACATGTGAGGCCTGGCTGACTAAATTAGTATATTTGGCAATTATGTATTTGATTGCATTTTTAAAAGGTTAACAAAACTTAACTGCAATGTTTAAATAAGTCTAGACATATTTAAACATTGCCAATTGAAAGGAATATTTGTTTAAAATTCTGAGGAGGGCCCAAACATGTTTTTGTTTACACTAGGTGAGATTGGGGGATGCGCGCAGGATTAAAAAGTTTGAAGAACACTGCTCTAGGTCGAGTGAATGCAATATTTTTTATTTAGGTGCATATTTACAGTGTGAATACAGTGAAGCACTACAGACATACAACGAAACACTACAGACTTACACTATATTGAAAAAGAAATTAAAACATTTATTTTGAATGCCCAATTTAATCATAAGCCTGCACAAGGCATAAACAATGTATTAAAGCTCCCATCTGCAAACTGAGCAAGGTTAGACAGTAGTTTCTTTCGCTTAGCCCACATGCAAGTCTTCATGCATGTGGGCATGCAAACCTGTGTAATAAACTCCAAGCTACTTCCCTCAAATATGCAGCTGTCGGGGTCTGGTATGCTGGCCATTCCTAGCAAGGAATGGCCACCATACCATTACATAACATATGTATTTGTAAAAGCGCACGTTCACCGAGAAGGGTATCTTTTTGTTTTTTTTAAAGTCTTTTTATTGTTTTCAGATGAAAGAACACAAAAACCATACATTACGCAATACATTTGAGCAGTGAAATAGATGTTACATTGCATTAGTATATGCTCCTTTAAAAAAAAGTGGGGTGTGAGACCCCTTCAAAGTGATACAAATAGATTAGATTAGCTGTTTTATGTTGTGGAGTGAATGAACACTTTATAGCTGTGTCTCTGAAGTTCAAAGGGAGCCCTGCTCCCGAACTGCATACGTTGGGGTGGGTTCCACATCAAGACTTCTGTATGAGCCCCATCCTATCTATTTTTTTCTCCCATTTGCATGGGCAACCTCTCCCCAGGTATATCGATTTCTCATTTGTCACGCAGCAAACCATGTCCACCTCCCATTCCCTCACTGTTGGGGCCCGTGACCCCCCCCATGGGAGTGCAATGTTTCGGTTCGGCCACTACAAGACCCTGTGACAACCATATCTTAGCATATTTTAGTGATAGGCCCTCTCCCCAAATGTGTAAAAGACCTATTTTTGCCATTTCCGGGAGGCCTCCTTCGTCACCTCTCCCATAAGTCTTTGTTATGCTGTCCAAAGGTATTGTGACATCAGACATGACCATATGATGTGGAAGAAAGTGCTCCTTTCACCACAATCCCCAGCCGCTAAGGTCTATTAAAGAATGGCCCATGGACTAGATTGCCGTTCATGAATAATAACAATGGTGTAGATCAGTCGAACCCCTGTGTGTATGGCCATTTTATGAATCGTTCCAGTGCCTCTTTCCATTCTCCCACATCACAGTCCGCAATATCTTCCTCCCATTTAACCTTAAGTGCTATAAGAGTAATAAGGGAGTTGTTTATTAGTTTTTTGTTTATTAGGGAAACCGTTTTCTTGGGTAGTGGTCAGTGAGGACTCTGTCTTCTAGGGGGCAGGAATCTGGATTAGAAGTGCCAGTAGAAATGTGGATCTGAGGGCATTCTGGAGCTGTAGATATCTGAAAACTTCAGTGGGTGCCAAATTTTATTCAGCCTGCAACTTTCCCCAAGTAAGCATTTTACACTCCCTCCATACATCACCCAGTGAGGATATTCCTATGAGGTTTCACGGCTTGAAGCCCTGAAGATTATATACTTGAGGAAGTGAATCACTATTCCACAGAGGAGTCAGTAAGTTCTCTCTCCAGCCCAAAAATCAGCTGATCTCCAAATTTGAGCCACTGTGTGTGTCTGGGGTTATAGATTCTTAACCATAGCTGAATTGTAGAGTATACCTTTATATCCTTCAGGTTCTATAGAGAACCTCTCCAATCCAAAGGTGGGATCATCCCAGGGAGCAAATGCCCAGTCATTTGCCACTGCTAAGTGCGATGCCCAGTAATATTTCTTAATGTCAGCGAGACCAATGCCTCTATTGTAAACCCCTCGCATCAGCTTGGAGAGGGCTATCCATGGTAAGGCTGGTTTGCACAAAAGTGAGCTGAGGAGGGATTCAGTGGTGTGAAAGAACTTGTCTGGTATTTGATGGGGGCATTTGTAGTGCATAAAGCATGTGGGTTAATATCATCATTTTAAATGTTGAGACAACAAATCAAATGTATTACCGCTTGTTAGTTTGACAATGTTAGGTACCATCCAGGGATCTTAATGTTTGAAGGTGTGAAGGCACTATGCTTGCATAAAAGAAGAAAGGCTGCATTCATATTTGGTGGAAATGTTGAAAGCAATAGGGATTTTTTAATTTATTTTCCATTTGTAAAGCCCAGAGGTGTGTCCCCATGCTAGAATCTGAATATCAGACAGGAAAATGACTGAGAACAAGCCAAAATCTAGACTAAAGGACAAAACTAATAACAGACAACAAAAACCGGAGTTAAAGAGCAAAGAGCCGTAGTCGAGTCTGCTGTTTATGAGTGCATCGGTGACAGATTTTCTGGATTCGGTGGGGATCCTTCTGAATGTCTTTCGAAGCAGGCAAAGCATGTGGAAGCATGATGAGGATGCAGCGCTGATCTGGTGGTTCATTGGGAGTGAGGAGTCCATAGGCCATTAGGTTACTCAACTGAGATATGGTGTCACCCCGTGATCTTCCACTCCCATCTCATGTTCCTGAGTGTGTCTATCTAGATTTCAAAATGTCAAACAACAGCTACGTGGCTAGTGGGAGTGCTAAATCTAGGGACAAATCCATATAGAAGATGCAGGTTTGGCACACCCTACATCACCAATTTTAAGAAGTCAAAAGATGGATCTCCCTATCTGTTATACCCCCATTCCTTCATAATTATTAATTGTGCAGCTCTGTAATAGGCTTTGATAATTGGTCACTGTAATGCCACTGTCATATGTGGATTTCAAACATTTTCTTAAAGCTATCTGGGAGATACTTTGTTTCCACATGGCAAGGAACAGCATGCATTCTACCAACCATAAAAAGAAAGGTGGTATCTAAAAAGAAAATTGTTTTAGATAGGGTGTTAAAATGTGGGTTTCTGGTTGGCAGAGGTATGAAACCTGTCCAAGCAGAAATAGCAATCCTAGTCAGTATAAGTCAGATACACACTATAAAATAATCTGTGCTCGTACTCTGGCAGCTTGACATAGAGCAGGCAGGTTTAACATAAGAGGTAATGTGTAAAGTATGTGTGCAACACTTTAAACAGTAACACATTGAAAACACCACAGAAAACTCCAGACCGGTTTAGAAAAATAAATAATAATGTTATAAACAAACAAGACCAAAGTGACTAAAATCCAATAACTAGACCATGAGACAATATTTTTTAAAGATTAAATGTCACAATTGCGCTTAGAAACAATAAGCGCCTACAGGGAGGACCTGGCTTGGCAGTTCGGGCTGGCTGTTCCCCTGGGGCACAGGGTCAACACTGATTTGCATATGGCTGGGTTCAAACTGAAATGGCATGGTGATAAAAAAACAATGGATTTAGGCCCAAATCTCTGTACTGGGGTGAATGTATGACATTGTTCTCCATTCTGTCCATCAACTGTTGTTTTTGCATTTGTCACCCCGAGTCGGACGGGTATGCTCAGATGTGAGTCCCGTGCTCTCCATGCCACTAGAATCAAGCTATACTGGATGATGAGGGCTGAAAGTCTAAAACCGGTCCAAGGATGCTTGTTTCCAGTCCAGGGAGGACCTGGCTTGGCAGTTCAGGCTGGCTGTTCCCATGGGGCACAGGGTCAAGACTGATTTGCATATGGCTGGGTTCAAACTGGAATGGCATGGTGAGCAAAAACAATGGATTTAGACCCAGATCTCTGTACTGGGGTGAATGTATATTATTGTTCTGCATTCTGCCCATCAACTGTTGTTATTGCATTTGTCACCCCGAGTGGGACGGGTATGCTCAGACGTGAGTCCCGTGCTCTCTATGCCACTGGAATCAAGCTATCCTGGCTGATGAGGGCTGAAAACCCGAAACCGGTCCTAGGATGCTTGTTTCCAGTCTATGGAGGACCTGGCTTGGCAGTTCGGGCTGGACTGTTCCAATGGGGCACATGGTCAAGACTGATTTGCATACGGCTGGGTTCAAACTGGAATGGCATGATGAGCAAAAAAACATTTGATTTATGCCCAGATCTCTGTACTGGGGAGAATATATGACATTGTTCTGCATTCTGTCCATCAACTGTTGTTTTTGCATTTGTCACCCAGAGTGGAGTGGGACGGGTATGCTCAGACGTGAGTCCCGTGCTTTCCATGCCACTGGAATCAAGGTATCCTGACAGATACATTCTGTCCATCAACTGTTGTTTTTACACCTGGAACCTAATATAGCACGGGAGGGGGCCAGAGGGCCTCAGTTGTTTGTTGTAAAACAAATTAGTAAGGGCCATTAGAAATGGGAGGGGATGGGGTTCCTGTGGGTTATTATGTAATGTATTCTTTTATTTCGGGATAGGATTTGTAACCGGATCGTGACTTGCAGCGCAGGCTCCCATGCGCCGTTGAGATGGGTTTGCAAATCCAAACATAATTAGAAAATAGTATGTATAAAAATAAATGCGATTGAGTTCTGGGTTGTAGGGTGGCCCTAAAAAGAGCCCTTGTTGTCATGATGACTTTGTTGGAGCTACATATAAGTGCGGATGCAGAGCTTAAGGTTTTTGAGAAATACTCTGTTTCCTTGATCTGTGAAGTGAACTCCATCACTTATGTAGATGTTATCCATGTCAAAATGAAGTTTATTGTTATAGATGGAGCCCATTCTATGATTTCTGAGGTAAGCAGAAACAGCTTTATTGACACTCTTCATAGCTTTCTCAATCTGTGGACAGAATTGATTTGACCACTTCCATTTCTGTCTTTGGCATATATTAGAGTACAGTGTGAGGCAAAAGTAACATCAACTGTGCAAAGGTATCCTTCATTGGCATTTCAGGGCCAACCCCGGTCAATGTGCCTAGGTCATTGCCACCACAGTACACAATCATGAAGTCGGGGTTGGAGATGAAAAATGTTTTCAACCAAAGACATCAATTGGTGCCACTTTAATCCTCTCTGTGCAAACCTTTTAATATCCACATTTTGCAAATCTAGGTCTTTGTCAATCCCTCTGTGTTCAGCATACCTTTTGCACCAGAAAACATAGCTGTGCCCTACGATCCATACTATAAGCATTTTGAAAGGATGTGCGCAAGGAAGAAAACGATGTCTAGAGCTGATGTAGACCGTTGGTAGAAAAAGTTGAGAGCAAGGTTTTTTTCACAAAACCGATAAGTGATTGGCTGATGATCAACATTGTGCACAGAAAAATAGGATTCATGTTACTTTCATGAAAAGGGAGGTTTGTGATTTGTTAATAAAAACTGTTTCAAAGGTACCGTTGATATGATAAGATAATAGGTTGCAGGAGTCAACCACACCTGCTATTTGCATTTGTAACTTTGTGTTGTGACGTAAAAAATATGGTGAACTTGTGTCCTCCGACTGCAGTTGACTGTTTCAGAAACTGTTACTATGGAAACTGCCATTAAGGAGAGTGGGGGAAGGGTTAAAACAATTGTGATATTAGCATATGAAATGCAGATTTAAATACATGTAATAAGACATTAAAGTTACTTTTTCTAAATCAGTAGTATGTTTACAAGATGTGTGTTGTTCAAAAAGAACAGTAGTATTATTGGAAATATGATTTTAAACTTTTGTAAGGGTTTGGGAATCCATGGCGATGCAGCAGCGTGATGGAGTGGGGTATGCTAGGAAAAAATGGGGGTTGTGCCCAAATTACCCTCATGTACATGAGCACATGACATCAAAAAGATGTATACAAATACAAAGGAGCACAGAGGGATCGATTCAGTATTTATTTATAATCCAGGTTAAATTAAAAACCCAGATATATCCAAAAATGAATTTTTTAAGGAATGAATACACAAATTACAATCACATATATATATCTATCAAACAACTAGGTGGAGCTCACAAAAAAATCAACAAATGATTATATACAAGACCGGTTTCGAATTCATAATCCTCATCAGCCAGGCTATCTTGGTATGCAGTAGGGTATGCAGCACATTATAGGACTACTTTGGGAGCTTTTAGAACAGAGTTAGAAAGGGTTAATATGAGTAACCAATAAAAAAGTGTTTTACAATGAAAATATTGAGGGGACAAATTTCATTTGTTGCTTACATATATTTCTGGTGAGAAAGAGAGGGAAAGTTTGCCATTAATAGTTTTTCCTTATTGAGACTTGTGCATTACATTTATTGTGTGAGAAAGAAAAGAAACGTTTTCATGCGTTTGAGATATTTGATATTCAGCAATAGTATAACTGAGGTGAGTTACAGATTTGTAATGAGTGTTATGTATTGTGGAGTAGTCGTTCAGTTAATAGAGTGATATTTTTAAGTTTGGTCAGAATTTTATTATAACATTATACAAGTTCTTAGAAAGGTGTGCTGTTTTAAATATGTTATGGAATGTATAAAGAGTGTCAGTAGTTGGTGAGTGGTGAAGCTGGAAGACAAAAGTGAGGTTAGAACCGTGCTGGCAGAAGGATTAGTGATTGTGGTAGTTGGTACAAGTTTTTAAAAAAAGGTACAGTTAAAACGTTAAAGAAATGGCCCACATTTGAGATTGAGCCATGCCGCTAAATGCAGTGGGGAATTTCAAAAAAACATATTTTATTAAGTGAGATAAAAAAGAAAGCCAATGTTGCCTGCACAGTTTTTAACACACATTTTTACACTCTACAGAACCGCACCGGAATATAAGTGAAGCCAAATCTGAAGCTCTTTGCCCATGCTGAATCTGCATACATTACTGGGCCACCATATTGAGAGTCTGGAATTCACACCTGCCTCAGCCCCTCGTCCCGTCCTCCCTCCTCAGCCTAATGTTTCCTGCCATCCCCATTTGTAAGAGGAAGGTAACAGAGGGCGATGTGCAAGAAAAATCCACTTTGCCCCTCAGTGGCCTGGCCGCGGCATCTGACCAGCAGAGCCAAAATCTAAAACAGCTTCCATAAAGAGGCGCAACTAGAGGCAAAATTAGAGGGGGTTTACTAAAAAATTTAGGTGGTGGCTAAATCATCGAGGAATAGGCAGAGAGATGATAAAGGGGTGAAAAAAGAACAAAGCCTCGTCAGCACTCTATACAAAATTAATAATATTTCCTGTCACAATCCACATTCAAAGAATTTTGGTAGCTTTGCACATAAGGAAAAAGTGTCCAAGTCCAGAATATATTTATATATATTTTTTTCTTGTTCCAGTGTTCACTTTATTTTTCACAAACAGATTCTTCCTTCACAAATTCATCCATCATAGCCAACGCGTTTTGTCTCTTGAGAGACTTCTTCAGGGCTATTGAGAAAATATACAAATACATGTATTTAAAATGATAGAGGCTAACCCCATTAACAGACAATTTATATACACAAAGTTCAAATATATTTACAAAATCATAACCATACTAACCATTATATACAAAAAATGATGTCTAGAAAGACGCATAAGAACAATAACTCAAATGGGTACACAGTTCAATATAAAAACCAATTAAGGATTCAGAGTACACATCATGGCATGTTATTGTAATCATGAAACATCAAGTTCAACATTAGGTGACATCAATATATAAAAGAAGGATTGGTGTCAGTACAACGCAAATTTTTACATCGCATTCCGTTACAACGGAATTTTTACAACGCAGGATCCATTACATCGGATGCCATTACAACGCATGGCATTACATAGCAGATGGTATTACAACGCATGGCATTACATCGTAAGTATAGGTAAGTATACCTTTTTTTTAAAATGTTATTAAGTTAATTTAATTAATTTAATTTAATTTAATTAATTTAAATAAAATACATTTTAAAAAAGCCATTAATTTAATTTAATAAAATAATATCTATTTAATAAATGTAATTTTAATAAAAAATGGGAATAATTTAATTTAAGTAAAATAATAAAATTAACTTAATGTACATATTTTTATAATTGATATTAAATTTAATTAATTGAAATAATTTATTTAATTTAATTAATTTAATTTAAAAATGTAATTAATGAAATACAATTAATTTAATTTATTAAATATATTTTAATTAATTTAAAAATGGTAAATATAATTTAATTAACCCAAAACACAAACCCCTGTACCCCAAAACCCAAACCCTGCCCTAAAACCTAAAAACACCCCTGTACCCCAAAACCCAAACCCTGCCCTAAAACCTAAAAACACCCCTGTACCCCAAAACCCAAACCCTGCCCTAAAACCTAAAAACACCCCTGTATCCCAAAACCCAAACCCTGCCCTAAAACCTAAAAACACCCCTGTACCCCAAAACCCAAACCCTGCCCTAAAACCTAAAAACACCCCTTTACCCCAAAACCCAAACCTTGCCCTAAAACCTAAAAACACCCCTTTACCCCAAAACCCAAACCTTGCCCTAAAACCTAAAAACACCCCTGTACCCCAAAACCCAAACCCTGCCCTAAAACCTAAAAACACCCCTGTACCCCAAAACCCAAACCCTGCCCTAAAACCTAAAAACACCCCTGTACCCCAAAACCCAAACCCTGCCCTAAAACCTAAAAACACCCCTGTACCCCAAAACCCAAACCCTGCCCTAAAACCTAAAAATACCCAAACACCCCAAAACATATACCTCAGTACCCCAAAACATATACTCCTATACTCATACTTATTTAAAAAATTACTTAAATTAATAAATTTAATTTATAATATTTAAAAACATAAATAAATATTTTTATTTATTTTTATTTATAATTAATAATAATTAAATCAATTATATAATATTAAATAAAAAAAAAAAATTATATACTTACCAATACTTACGATGTAATGGTATGCGTTGTAATACCATCTGCTATGTAATGCCATGCGTTGTAATGGCATCCGATGTAATGGATCCTGCGTTGTAATAGCTGCGTTGTAACAGCATTACGACGTAAAAGTTGCGTTGTAAGTGATACACACCATAAAAGAAAAAGGGTGTATATCACTCAAACCCTATACATATATACATGAAACCCCACACATTAAAACAATTGACAATAAAAACCCATACCTTTAAATGTATGCATACAGTATATTCTCCAAGCAAAGTGTTTCAAAGCCAGTATGAATAAAGTATTTATACAGTGTTCAGACAATCTGCAATAATAATCAATCCAAAAAAATATTCTCATGAAAAATTCCTAAGCAAAAGAGATCAGAAAACTGAGCCAACTACTATTAGACATCTTCAATTATTCACAAGACTTCTACTGGAAAAAGCTGAAAACCCGAAGAAGTCAGAAAAGCTAAAGTGAATCTACTAATCAGTATAGACTCCATAAAGAAAACCTATCTTAGCGTATAAACTAGCCACTGTATTGTCTTTCTTTATTGGTACGTTATGTCAAAAGCAAAGTGACTTCAGAGCGATTCCGCCCTGAACTACTAGCAAACTCGGGGAGCACATCTTTTCAGCTTGCGATAAAAGATTGTATCAAATAGCATTTTAAAATATATATTGTCCTCACAAATCAGGTATCATTGGTGACCAACTCTAACCCGGGGCTGACTACCTACTATTATGCAGCCTGTTTGCAATTCAATGCTAAGAACTGCGTGAGTTTGAAAAATTGGCCATGATATACAAGCGAACTCGAAAAAGTCCACCCATCTAGCTTATACTCGGAGCTAGTATCAGAAAGAGTGTCGCCCATAATGGTCAGAAAACCATGGTTGCCATCCCCAACCCCTCGATCACTACAAAGTATAGCACAGACTCTATTAAATTCAGGGATTGCACCATATACAAGTTCATGTTCATACGATATGTTACATACTCCCACTCCCCCTAATAACACTCCATTCTAGCAGATAACTTCACATTGCCGGATTGTATTTTGACAACCACAGTGGCCATATTAGTAAAGTGGCTAACCCCATGGCATTTTGTAGGCTCTAATATGTTCCAGGGATTGCAGATACATGTCTGCACAACGCCTCAGATACCATCACTCCCCTTATCAATGATGTTTTCTAGTTAATATATTTAAAGTAATTTTATAAGGAAGCCACTATTTCTAAACACTTTTGATTATCTTGAACACAGACAGCCTGGTATTCAGCGCCACCATCTTTAAATGGTTCTCCCCGCCCTAAGGTTTATGTCCTGGGCAACATATTATTGAGCAATTCATAATAAAACATAACCTTGATATACCCAAAATTTACTATAGATCTATTCATAGATTTTATAACGTCAACAACAAGAAGAACTGTAAAACCCCTCATGAACCCATAAGGGGTCATCATATCATTGTTAGGTCTATAAAGGAATCCAATGCCCCCTATAACTCACCGAAAAATGCCTATAACCGCAAGCAGTCTGGTCAGTGTATCAGTATCACCAAACAGAGCCGCACTGGCCACGCATTTTTACGTGCCGCCACCCGGAAACAAAAGGTCACGTGACAATGTTGTGTCCAATCAATGCTTCTGTTTGTCGTGGCGTCTGAATTAAATCATCATACTTACGTGCAAACATAAAAATACATCCACGTTTATAATCTCCTTAATCTCTCTGTATTTGTCTCTACTTATTTTCTTTGAGATAAAGTTGATAATTATTCAACTATTTGTGGGAATTGTAGTGTTTGCAAATTTGGTCTTAACAAAAGTAGAAAATTTGGGAACAATACATCCAGGGAGTTCCAGATTAACTGTTTCATCAATTTCAACACTACCTTCACAGTTTATATGATCACTTGCTCCTGTGAAAAGAAATATATTGGGAGCGGTATACGCAGACTTAAACTGCGGATACAGGAGCATGCCGGAGCTATTAAGAATAGCGATGAAAGATATCCTGTCTCTATGCATATACAACAAGAGCATCCTAATGACATTACTTTTAATTTCTGATGGCATTGATCAGGTTAAATTGCCAGAGAGAGGAGGCGATAGGAAATTGCACCTTAGGCAACGAGAAGCTTCCTGGATATGTCGTTTTAGGACTGTACAATTTGGCCTAAACATTAATTTTGAGATGCAGCACTTTTTGTGATGAGATTGAAAATATATGTTACGGCATGACTACTGAATAGGGTATTGCTGGGCCTTATAGGGCTTGAAAGTTTTCAGGACTGCCCCAAGTCTAGATAATTGGTACTTTAATGTGAGATCTTTATACAATTCTCTAAGAATTTTTTTTATTTTTTTATTTGCTAACTTTTGTTTTTTGCAATTATTATGTTGTGACATGTATGTGCTTTCTTATTAAATTCTTACAGGAATGATAATCTGTCCGAAATCATAATATTAGATGTTGATGATGTACCTTAAATTTGCCATGATGTAATTTGAATTGAAACAACTAGTGCCATGAAGTTATCTTTTTACGCAAGAAAAAGTATTGTATGAGAACATATTTGGAGATGTCTACTGTTATTACTCACTCTGCACACAGCTAGCTCTTATTTTTGGTGATCTGCACAAACTACCATAGGATTGTGCTCATTGGACTAATGGGGAAAGATTTTTTACACAAATGTACTGGCTGGCACCCTTTGATATCCCGGGAGGTTTTTTTTGAGATATTGAAGGACACTTGACCTTCCAGGTAGGTCGCTCCCACTCAGCTGCAGCGTCACCTGTGCCAGTGTCTCCCTCCTGATACCGCCTCCTGTGCTCCTGGTGCCCCCTGCACCCTGGCTGCTGTCTCTCGTCACTGCCACTGCGTGACAGGTACCCCCGCTGCTGTGTGCCTGCGCCCCCTGACCTCTTCTTGATTTTCTGTACCCCCGCTGCTGTGTGCCTGTGCCCCTGAGCCCTTCTTGATTTTCTGTACCCCCGCTGCTGTGTGCCTGTGCCCCTGAGCCCTTCTTGATTTTCTGTACCCCCACTGCTGTGTGCCTGTGCCCCCTGCCCATTTTCACCATTTTGTCTTCTTCGCTCTTGTGACCCCCCCGCGTGGTGCCCGTGCCCCCTGCCCGTTGTGTATTTCCCACCGCTGCCTCCCCTGCGGCCCTGCCCCCGTGCCCATTCGCTGCCCGTCCCACCCTCCCGCCTCCCAGCTTAATCCCCCCTCCCCACCTCCCCTTAAATGGCGGCCGCTTGCGCGCCAAAGGCGCACCTAAGGCAAGCCTGTCTGCGCCCGTCCGCGCCTGGACCGTGCCCAGCGCCAGAGCCCCTGGCCTCCACACCACCCAGGACTACCGCTACAACGCCAACACCCTCATCGCTCTCAACCATGGACGAGCCTTCAGCTGCTACAAAGCCACCCCCAAGCACACTCACGGCCCCTTCTCCTGCCGGAACTACAGCTTCCCCTGCATCAACGACGCAGATGCACCCACAGCAACGGAACCCAACCGACTGTGTTGCATCCTGCTCAACACCCGCTCCGCACGCAAGCACGCCGTTGAGCTCTGGGACCTACTCACCACCACATCACTAGACGTGGCCTTCTTGACCGAGACCTGGATGAACGAAGTCTCCGCCCCAGATATCGCAGTGGCCATCCCCGACGGATACAAGATCTCCAGAAGAGACCGCACCAACGGAGTCGGAGGAGGTATAGTCATAATCCACAGGAACACTATCAAGGTCGCCACAAACACCGACAACACCCTCACCACCACCGAACACATGCACTTCAAGATCCACACGGACCCCAAGACCACCCTCAGAGGCTCCCTCATCTACAGACCACCCGGCCCACGTCCCCAATTCTGCAACTCCATCGCCGACTTCACCAGCACGCACGCACTGACCTCCACCGACTACATCCTGCTCGGCGATCTGAACTACCATCTGGAAAACAACAACGACAGCAACTCCTCCACCCTGGTCGACAACCTCACCACCCTCGGACTGAAACAGATCATCACAACCCCGACCCACATCGCGGGCCACACGCTCAATGCCATCTTCTCTTCCAGTTATTAACAACAAGAGAGGGCCTACAATTGTGAATTGTTAAACGACAGTATGTCTCAAGTGAGGAACAACAACACAGTGAATAAATTAAATTAAGTGGTCAAAAAACAAAGTGAAGAAGAAAAGATTATTCTCTAAAAGAACCCTCACTCACCCTAGTGGTGACATGCTTCATCATGGGGTTCAGTCACAGGTGGGGCCGACTATCCCCACCTGTGTGCTTCGACGCCTGCGAATGCAGCGGAGCAGGTATGTGTGAAGAGAAGTGGTGTATGTGATCAGTGACAGGGAATAAGTGTATTAAAAGATCACAGCTGTGCCCCAACACACTTTATTAAGGGCCAGTTGTTCACAATAAAAACAGTGAAGTTACTGGGATTTATATTAGAATTCCAGTGACTTAGTGTGGGTGGTCAACATGTTTCTGCTGGGTAACGCCATTTTAGCTCAGCTTTCATCAGGACCAAGGTAAAAAACAAAAGAAACCGTCCTACGGGGGTCCACGCGCGCTATGGCGTGCCCACACCGTTTGGACTATAGAGAAAACACAGTGAATTTATACTCTCCTCTATACACTCACGGTTTTACCCATCATCAAAGTTCCTGCCAATCGTCAGGATATACTGGTGCTTGCAAAATCAGCATGCCTCATGGGCTCGCAGTGTTTGGCATATTTTCACGTCCAGCTCCGTTATGTGCCGGAAGACTCGCCGCCCGAAACCTGGTATTCTGTCCACTGCCGCCCGGATCCGGATCCTCTCCCTCACCAAGGACCCCCTCACCGCCAAATCCAACCTGCACCAGGGTATGAAGGCCGTCAATTGGATGGAGGCTAGCCGGCTCAAGCTGAACACGGGCAAGATGGAGATCCTCATCCTTGGGCACAACCCCTCAGCGTGGGACGATTCCTGGTGGCCAACATCACTGGGAACCCCCCCGGCACCAACCAACCACGCACGCAACCTAGAAGTCATCCTCGACTCAAAGCCCAGCATGACCAACCAAGTCAACGCAGTCTCCTCCTCCTGCTTCCACACCCTCCGTATGCCCCGCAAGATCTACAGATGGATCCTGGCGGACACACGAAAAACCGTCACCCACGCCCTCGTCAGCAGTCGACTCGACTATGGAAATGCCCTCTATGCTGGAGCCCAAACTCATCAGCAGACTCCAAAGAGTCCAGAACGCCTACGCACGCCTGATCCTAGACATCCCACGCCGAGACCACATCACTCCGCACCTGAGAGACCTGCACTGGCTCCACGCACACAAGGTACTCCACAAGACCGGTCCAGCCTATCTCAACAGCCGACTCTCCTTCTACGCACCCAACAGGAAACTCCGCTCTGCCGACCTGTCCCTGGTTGCCGTCCCTCGCATCCACAGAACCACTTCCGGGGGCAGATCCTTCTCCCACCGCGCCACCAAGACCTGGAACACCCTCCCCCTCCACCTACGACAGACAGCAGACCTCCCGGCCTTCAGAAGACTGCTCAAGACCTAGCTCTTCGACCACTAGCTGCAGCTCCTCCCCCCCGCCCAGCACCTTGAGACCCTAGCGGGTAAGTAGTGCGCTTTACAAATCCCCCTGATTGATTGATTGATTGAGTGATTGAGGTCAATTATCAGTAAATATTTCATTAGAGGAGTGTGTTCTACAATGTATTAGTGGTCCAAAAAATAAAATAATAATACTATGATGCAAATAAGCTGTTATATTTTATATGCAGGGTTGCCTTTTTCGATCTTGTATTTACAATACATGACGTGTATCGATTTATGATCAGAGCATGTGATTTAGATTTTATGGTTCAAAACATGTGATTTAGATTTTATGGTTCAAAAAAGTATTTTTAGGATGGCTGCAACAATTTAATTTGTTTTTGTAATATATGCATTTGTACTGATTTACAATCAGAGTACGTGTTTTTGATACTGTAGCTAGTGACGGCAAGATGGCCGCCACAGGTTTGTTTGCTGATATTCGGCATTTGTGAACACGGAAATTAGTTTTTCGCTTGGCTCAGTGCAGCATAGGACAAGAACGTTATAAAACAGATTATAAACAAACTACAAACCTTGTGATGGCTGCCATACTATTAGGTGCGTGTTGATTGGACACAACATTGTCACGTGACCTTTTGTCTCTGGGAGGCGGCACTTAAAAACGCGTGGCCAGTGCGCCTCCGTTTGGTGATACTGATACACTGACCAGACTGCGTGCGGTTACTAGGCCATTTTTCCATGAGTTATAGGGGGCATTAAAATCCTTTATAGACCTAAAAATTATATGATGACCCCTTATGGGTTTATGAGGGGTTTAAGAATTCTTCTTGTTGTGCACATATTATAATCTATGAATAGATCTATAGTAAATTCTGGGAATATCAATTGTCATGGAGTAACGAGGTTATGTTTTATAATGAATTGCTTAATAATATGTTTCCCAGGACATAGACCTTCGGGTGGGGAGAACCATTTAAAGATGGCGGCGCTGAATACCAGGCTGTCTGTGTTCAATATAATCAAAAGTGTTTAGAAATAGTGGCTTCCTTATGAAATTACTTTAAATATATTAACTAGAAAACATCATTGAGGGGAGTGATGGTATCTGAGGCGTTGTGCAGACATGTATCTGCAATCCCTGGAACATATTAGAGCCTACAGAATGCAATGGGGTTAGCCACTTTACTAAGATGACCGTTGTGGTTGTCAAAATACAATCCGGCAACGTGAAGTTATCTGCTAGAATGTAGCGTTAATAGGGGGAGTGGGAGTATGTAACATAACGTATGAACATGCACTTGTATATGGTGCAATCCCTGAATTTAATAGAGTCTGTATTATATTTTGTAGTGAGCAAGGGGTTAGGGATGGCCGCTATGGTTTCCTGACCATTATGGGCGACACTCTTTCTGATACAAGCTCCGAGTAAAAGCTAGATGGGTGGACTTTTTTGAGTTTGCTGGTATATCGTGGCGAAATTTTCAAAATCCTGCGGTTTTTAGCATAGAATTGAATACAGGCTGCATAATAGTATGTAGTGAGCCCGGTGTTAGAGTTGGCCACCAATGATACCCGATTTGTGAGGACAATATATATATTAAAATGCTATTCGATACAAGCTTTTATCGCAAGCTGAAAAGATGTGCTCCCCGAGTTTGCTACTAGTTCAGGGCGGAATCGCTGTGAAGTCACGTTGCTTCTGACATAACGTACCAATAAAGAATAACAATACAGTGGCTAGTTCATACGCTAAGATAGGTTTTCTTTATGGAGTCAATACTGATTAGTAGATTCACTTTAGCTTTTCTGACTTCTTTGGGTTTTCTGCTTTTTCCCGTAGAAGTCCAGTGATTAATTGATTGGGCTCCTTTCTGATGGGATCCGGAGCTCTGGCGCCAACAGGCATCGGGTGCTCCGATGTGTAGCGCAGCAGTGCAGCGAGCGTTGCCCCCAGGTCGCAGTGCGAGCAGGGACTCGGTGGCGGCATCAGATGGCGTCGTCGGTGAGACCAGGGTGGCGGTGCGGCGTTGTGGCAGTGCCCTTTGCGGTGCCAACGCTTTGACGTGAAGCAAGGCAGTGCGGAGTACGGTGCCCATAGGTCGCGGTGCGAGCATTGGCTTGGTGATGGCATCAGCAGGTCAGCCCAGCAAAGCACCCAGCAAAGCAGTCGTTCCTTTTGCAGATTGTCCGGCACTTCTTCTAGGCAGTCTTCTTGTTCCAGATGAGTTCAAAAATTCATGTGTCTGGGACCCAGCATTTGTATATAAAATTCTTTTGATCTTTCAGGCAGAGGGTGTCTGTGTCCGGCCAGAACCAGGTGGACCGTCTCTGGCGTGAATTCCTGGAAGGTGGTGGAGACGGCTTTGTCAGAGGCTGACCAGGCCCTTTGAGGTGCAAAGAGATTGCCTCCCTCTTCCCCCATCCTAACCCAGGTCTGTTTAGCCCTTTCCTGACCTACCTACACTTTCAGGAGCCACCCCGCTCCCCAGCCATCTGTCGTCCCAAAAACCAGACAGGCAGTACACATTCCAGCAGAGGAACACGGTATGACTGAGCAAAATAATACCCACTTTCTAAAAGTGGCCTTTATGAACTCTGAATGAAAAGGGCACCCTTGCGAAAGGCTGTGTCTTTAGACTCTGAGTTCAGGCATACCAAACTTCATTCACTTATACCAACACTTTTGCAGCGGGTTTGTCTAGTCACAAGCCTTGGTAAAAAATGTACCTGAGGTGTAGTCAGTACATTTGAAGCAGGTATGGCTTGTCCTTCTTGTGACTGCTGTTAAACGGCAGACGGATTAAGTGTTGGTCTGGGGGGGACATGCAGTTGCTGACCAGGTAGTGGGGCAGGAAGAAATGGTACATTTGAAATGGGTGATAGAGGTCCATTTCCCTGCTGACCCATCTGTAGTGGTACATTTTGTGCCTGTGCAGCAAGTTTGAGAACCTGTGGGACATATGGTGGGGGATTCTCCAATAGTCTCTTTAATACCTAGTCCCTGACATCATGCTGTTTCTCTTGAGTCACATATGTCTTGGTAGTGGTCATTCTAAACTCTCAATACTTTCAGTTTGTTTTTATTGATCATATGCTTTGGCTTTCTGCAACACTCCCTTTTTCTGTTCTCGTTCCTTCTCTTTTTGTTCTTTAACTACTAAAATTGTAGCGTGGTTTTCCAATTTATTAGAACTGCCCCACACTTCTGTCTGACCTTTTTCTCAAATGAACATTGCTGAAAATTTAAAATGTTATCTTAATCAAATGAATCGCCAGCGGCCCTCTCAAATCCCCATTTCCATTAGTATATAGATGCCACAGTCTGTTCCACAAGTTCAAACCTGTCCCATATTTTGTCATCATCTTCCATGCAGGACTACCCTCAACCAGGACTGGTTGGGACTCATCCAGGCGTGGACTCATGAAACAGCAGCTACGACACAGTGAAATATATTGTATTAATCTGCTCATTGTGCCCTAAACTCAAGGACCATCTAAATGAGAAAAATGTCCAATACAATCAATACAGGCCTATTTATCAGGTCCAACCTGAAACCCAACCAATGTAATGTAATACAATTCTCAATACCAAAAACAAATCAAAAATTCAAAATGACTGTTACAAAATAACTTTGAACAAGCTCACCAGGTATTTGCTGAAGACGCCCGACTCTCTGTACTCTACAATTTCGATTGACCAGTTTGGAACCTCTGAGAGGTAGATCCTGCTGCCAAGGGACAGCAGTTTGGGACTTCAGATGGCAGCTGTGAGAAACTAGTCTTTTCTGCAGGGACATCCACTAGCTTAGTCTCGGGTTGTGTCACCTCAGCCACAGACTCAAATGCTGTTGGAATTCTCACATAGAGGTCCAACATTGGGTTCCATTTGTGGAAAGCGCACCTCTTCACTCCAGAAAATTCCACTCTTGTCCACTTAATCCAAAGGAGTACAGGTAGTCAGATGTAGAACAGAGCAGTATAATCATGCTTAAGTGGGTGCAAACCAACTAGGAAAAACCTTTTCGGTGAAGGGAATGTACAACTGAAAACAATTCCACTTTCATCTTTATACTATATTTGACACAAGTCTGTGTGCAGACTGCACTTCCTTCCCCTAATCCATTGGACATTTCCTTCCAGTTATACATACACAAAGAATAGCTAACCACACAACATTTTTAAGGTAAGTAATGTAAGAGAGAATCACAGAGCTTGACTGTAATTTGGATGAAAAAAATGTGTCTTTATATTTCAGAGAAGCACAAATAATTAACAAGGTGTAATTGTTCCAGAAACCATTCAGTACTTTTCCAAGGGCAGGGAGAGCAAAAGAATGCACAATGTCAGGACATATATGGAAAAAAAACAACATTGTACAAAGTCAGATAGATTTAAAAAACTGTCTGCACTCATGGTTTGTGAGTATCCTTAGTGTGTAACTCTGTTATTGATCCAGTTGCTTTGAAACCGCCATCACATGGTGTTGGAAATCACTTTTAAAAGTATCTAATGAATAGTAAAGCAGGGTTCTTTAGAGAACAGGTGAGCCAGTTGGCAGTTTAATGGTATCGGGTGAGGTCAAGAGGAAGGAAACAAGGCCCAATCCTGCCACCAATACATATATAAAAACTGACAATACAGCAAAAGACAATTTGTAAGTACACACATTAGATTCAGAAGTACTCCAATACTATACAAATGATAGAAGTGTGCTACATCAATGTTGGTAATATAATAACTTGCAATCAAACGTTATCTCCTTCATTCTGCCAGTGACAAGTATTCCAAAAACCTACCATTGTGAGGACTGCATGGCTGCTGCTGATTTCTTTGTGATAAGAAGCAGTCCTTCATTAGAATGGGAGAGTCAAGTCAGACTTTAAATAATTCAAATATGAGTGGCTCCAGAAAATTCTCATTTCGCTAGTAAGAAAACGGCTACTTTGAAAACATGATTTAACTTAACGCAACCTTTCAAGGGGTCTCCATTCAGTGAAAGGTTTATGAATATTTGTTAGATATGGGAGAAAGAGGGGAACCTCGTCATATTGTGTGGGGAGGAGGCATCATTTTGTGTTCCGTCACTGCTTTTCTCACTGTTTCATTCACAGAGATTGCCCCTTCCTTGTGGACATGAGGGAGTGATGGCGTTGTAGGGAGTCATAGACGAAGCCCCTTCTAAAATGTACAAACACCAAGGTTTCATTTTGGTTTTAAACAAAACGGGTGCCTTGAGGTGCAGGTAAGCGTGGTGGGCGGAGCTGGGGTGGGCAGATGTAAGTGACAAATGAGTGAATGGAAAAAATAAAATAAATAAAACCACCTACCTTGCACTTGCCGTATCTCTGACTCAGCAATGCGCAAGGTAAGTGGTTTTATTTATTTATTTTATTTTTCCTATTCCGTCATTTGTCACTGAACCCCCCCATCCCGCCCCACCCCACTTACCTGCACAGTTCTTTACATCATCAATGGAATGCAATGATCTGGTGGTAAATCGTTTCCGAAAAGATTGCCCTATGTAGCAGGGATGCTGCTGCTCATCTGTCTCATGGCTTATTTGTGTATTAGGATGTCCTTTGTTTTCACTGTGATCTGTGCAATACAATTTCTTTTCAATTTCAGAAGCATCAATGTAATAATGGCCAGCTCAAGAAATAAAAAAAGAGGTGTAAATACACTGGTGCAGGTGAGGAATTTTTGATGGGTTTGGCAGATGATGCTGAGCCAAACTCCAGGTAAGCCCTTCAACTGTTTAAAACATTCATCACAGTTTCATAATTGCATCTATAGGGAAAGGTAGACGACATACTGAAGTCATATCCATGTCTCAGTTACTAACAGTATTTTAAAATGTCGAACTTGCAGCTTATTTTAATAATTGTCAAGAACATTGCTCATTCCTTTTCAGATGTTCTAGGCTTATGATATGTTTCTATTCTTCTTGGCTCTTGAATAAGACATTTTCCTTATTGGTATATAAGGCTGTTTACACCACCCAATAATTTGCAGGAACCTGTTTTGTGTTGCGGTTCGTGCCCATAAATATGCTTCAAAAAGAGAAATGAATGGGCATGAAGATTTGCTATAGCAAGCTATTGACGCTCAAAATGGGCAGAAGATTGCACTGCTGCAACCTCTGTTAACCCCTTGACCGCGGCGAAAATTCCGCCGCGGTGCGGGTGATTTATGGCGTGGGCGTGGTTCGGACGGCCCCCGGCCGTCCTCCGCACACGCCCACCGTGACGTCGGACAGCCGCCGGCCGTCCGATGCATGGAAGGGGTTAAACGTACATGCAAATAGTGCACCTATAACTATGTTATACTGTTTTGAAAATGATCATCTTTGGTGTCATCATTTAAACTTTATATTTTTGTTCACAAAACCATAAAATCATACATAAAACCTTAAAAGTATTTAAACATTAGCAGCACATAAAAGAGGTGAGATGCATCAGTGTGGCTACTAATTCAGTCCAACATGTTGACATGATAGAATTATCACTATAGTGCACTGAGACAGTGAGTACTAAAAAAATAATATTTTATTATTTGTAGCTGTGTTCAGCCGAAAATAGTCATGAAGTGCAATAGACTTCATCTGAACTGTAAAATAACCCTTTTTCAAACCGCTAGCAGCAAAAAAGGAATCCCGTTCAAATGAATTCATTGAATTTGCTCTTATAGACCAACTTGATTGTAAACTGTGGTAATTGTTTGCTTGCTGCTCTGTGCTAGCCTACTGCTTCCATATAGAATATCCTATCCATACAACTCTAGAATGTAGAGAGTGCTTGATCCCTGTTGCCAAGTGCTCAGTGTCAGTTACTGCTGGGGGCCCTGTGGGTAGGACGTTGCTGTACCCTGAAGGTGGAATAAAGAAGTTCATCTTGCTGTCAACCAGTCTACTGTACTTCTTCACACTGGTGACGAGCGAAGAAGATTGAACCCTGTGAGACCACCTTAATGAATACTAGAGGAGCCTCCTGTGTGCCTTGACAAAGTTTAACAAACGTCCTAACGCAGCTAAGTTTTCTTGGAACTGCAAAGTACTGTGCGTGTGTTGTATCCTATATCTTTAATGCTGTAGATTGTTTGTGTTTGCATGTATTCTGTGTTCTGCATTCTATGTTGCAGGATGCGTTGCTGTTCGGCATTCTTCTCCTGGACACGGACTGAACAGAAACTCATCCAAAGCTTTCTTTTTTGATTATTTATTGGAATTTCAACTTTATAATCTAATAATAAATTCCTTATTTAAACATTGATATTTATGTTGTTCCTCGATACAACATAAATTTGGCGACGATTGATGGTGAAAGAAATACCCAACGTGTTACAAAGGAATGTGGCTGATGAAATATTAGATAAACTGTAAAGAACTGCTTGAAATCATCACCGGAAGAAAGAACATTGATGCGGTCGAGAAAACTAGGTTAAGATTACTTTACCACATGATTTTATCTGAAGATCGCAAGAAATGAGTATCGGTTGGTTCGATGTCATCGTTTGAATTTGGATTGCGCGAGTAATTGAAGCGCGAGAGATCTACTTGCATAGGAGAGTAATGCGTGAGTCACGGAAGCGCGAAAGGAATGTTGCTGTGGTGACGTATTAGCGTGATGACGATAACACGTTAAGTCACGCAGCGTAACCTCAACAAGCGGCCATCTTGGAAAATTGAGCTTCATAGTAACCGTGCATACCAACCGCTACGGAACACGGAGGATGACGCCGGAGAAGATAAATATTATTTAAAGGTACAATATTTTACGGATTTCGAAGAAATAAAAGAGGGTTGGTAATAATTTGTTGTTATTCTGATGTTGATACAATCAGAACTTCTTTTTCAGAGGATAGTGAATATTTCAAGTCAAGCAGTTATATGAAGGAAAATTGGCGCATTAATTTTCATTAATAAATATGGCATATCAAATACAACCATACCAAATAAATCATTTTGCGCAAAATTCAGGGAAACCACCAGTAAGATGGCAAAAGTGGTATAAGGCTTTTGAGAGTTACATCATTGCAATTGATGGAACAAATTACTCAAAGGACAGGAAAAAAGCTGTATTGTATGGTTTATTAGGAGATGCAGGCAGAGACATTTTTGACAATATTCCTGAGAGTGAATCTCCACCTGGCCAGTTTATACCTTGGGATGTGTATACGGAGGCAGTGAAAAGATTAGAAAAAATGTTCTATGAGCAACCGAACATAATGGTAGAAAGACATAGCTTTAATAAAAGGAAACAACAAGCAGTTGAAAGCATTGAGAACTATGTATCCAATCTACGTATATTGGCATCAAAATGCGAATTTAGAGACATGCTTGATATATATCTACGTGATCAACTTGTCTTTCATTGTTTTTCAAAAAAGGTGTAGGAACGTCTTTTGGCTTGTAGGAATCCTACATTAAGTGAAGTCATTGACATAGCTGTTGGAATAGAGAGATCATCAGTTTCAACAAAAGTCATTTCCGGAACTGACAGTAATGTAGAGTCAGTATGCGCAGTTTCTAGTAAGCCTTAAGTTAATGAGAAAAGCAAATCTGAAGGAAATCTCACAGTTAAAAATAATTTAATTTGCTATCGTTGTGAATCAAGAACACATATTGGGAACAATCCAAATTGTCCAGTGCATGGAAGTAGATGTAACAAATGTAGGAAAATTGGACACTTAGAAATGCATGTAAAAGCAACATTAAGCATAAAAACTCATCTTTAATGAGTGTAAATGCAATAGAAGAGCTTGAAGAAGACATGCTTAATAATCTTATAGTTAATGTCAATGTTATTGATTCTGATGTGTTGTTTAAGGGGCCTCTTTGGGTGAGGCATCTATTGGAAAAGGGAAGTTAGAAGTCATGGCTGATTCTGGATTGCCAATTACAATTTTGAATTATGTTACTTATTATACGAATTGTTTTCCTAATGAGCTTTTGCTTACAGATTGCAGTCCAAAAGCTTTTGGAGGTCAAGACATAGACATGGTGAGCTATTTCGTTGAACTTTTGGGAAGAAAAATTACAACAAAGGTCTATGTTGGAAGAAAAGGTCGAGATATAATTGGTTGGTGTGATTTAGGTAGGATGGTTGTTATGCTTAAACCAGGAAGTGATACTCCCATTGTTCTTGGTGATATTCCAACTTCAATTTTTACAGTAAGTTTGTGTACTAAAAATAATACATCTAGTCAGTTGGATAACATTTTAGACAAATATAAAAACGTTTTCGAAGACAGAATTGGTTGCGTGAAAGGTGTTGTACATGAAATAAGATTAAAAGAAAATGCTTCACCTGTGAAAGCCAAGGTAAGGAGTGTTCCGCTAAGTGTTAGGAAGGAGTTGAAGGAGCATTTACAAAGCTTATGCAAAGATGATAATATTAAACCAGTTGACTCTTCGCAATGGGTTTCGGCTGTTGTTTTGGCTAAGAGGAAAAACGGTGAGTTGCGCATGTGTGTGGATTTCCCTTCTTCAAATAAGAACATATTGGTAGACTGTCATCCTTTGCCGTTAATTCAAGAAATGTTGATGGCTATTGGTGAGTCTACTAATTTTTCTCTTAAAGGTCTGAAATCAGTGTACCATCAGGTTGCTCTTACAGAAAAATCCCAGGAACTCACTACGTTTGTTATACTCTTTGGTGCCTTCAAATATTTGAGACACCCATTTGGATTTCCATAATGTAAAAGAAATTATTAAGAAGGCTCCAGTATTACAACCTTTCACTTGTGGTGTGATGTGCACAGTCACAGTTGATGCTAGTTTGATTGGCCTTGGTGGTGTGCTAACTCAGTTTTGCAAGTGAAAAGAAAAAACAATTGCTTTTATCTCACGTACTTTAAGCAAAGCTGAATCAAACTATAGTACCATAGAGAGGGAGGCTTTAGCCTGCTCATGGGCTGTGGAAAAGTTCAAAAGTTATTTATGGGGAAGTCATTTTGATTTATTAACCGATCACAAACCTTTGATTTATTTAATGAATGGCAAAGGAACTGGCTTAGCCTCTTCAAGGTTAGTAAGGATAATATCTAGGTTGCAAGAATATAATTTTGATATTAAGCATATATCACGAGGTGCTAATTTTAGAGCAGATTGCTTGTCCAGATTACCTATAAATGTTGGTGAGGATTTTTCTAATTTGAATGATGATGATGAATGTGTCGTTGTCTCTGCAATTGATGCCTCTGAAAGCTCTAATGGGGTTATTTCGGAACATGATGCGTCGTGATCCTTACCAGTGCGGGGATGATGCATAGATTCTCTGCCTGCGGTCCCGTTGCGATGCGCCAGATTGCGCCTCGATGCGATGATCCAGTTGCGATGCGAGAAGATGGCGCCCTTGATGCGACGATGCGATGACGATGCGTTTACGCCCCTGGCAGCCTTGCGACGACCCTGTACTTTGGTGCCGCGACAGGCCCTGCGTCACGCTTCTCTGGTGATGCAACAGCAGGCAGCTTCGATGTACACACGCTTCCTGGGAGATTCGGCGGCGGCGATCTTCTCCGTAGAAGCGATGATTTCAGCTGCGGCGGCGACACGCTTCCTCTCGGTGAGTCGCGCTTCCAGCTCCCAGCGACGCGCAAATGTCTGTAGATAGAATTCCCAGCAAGGACATTCACAGGGGGAGCAGGAGGTGAAGTCTTTTTTCCCTGAGACTTCAGCAGGAGGCAAGCACAGTTCAAGCCCTTGGAGAATATTCTGTAGATGATGAAAGTCCTTAAAAAGTTCCTTCTCCTTTCCTTGGCAATGAAGAATCCACTTCAGGCCAACCTAGCAAACAGCACACTGGTAGAGGGGCTGTCCAACTCATGCAGATTCCTTTGGTTCTTCTCCTTGGCAAAAGGTTTCTTGTTCCCAGAAGTGATCTAAAGTTCTTGGGTCTGAGTCCCAATATTTATACCCTAAAACCCTTTGTTCTATTAGCAGAGGGGCCTCTGCCTGTTCCAAACCGGTTCCAGAGCACTTTGTTTACAGACTCCTTCTTCCCTTTCACAGTGAAGGGTATAAACATCAGACGCTCCACAGGAGATGGAGGTAGCACAGTGGTGGGAAGGCACAGCCCTAGAGCACTTTGTTGACAAGATTCCTTCTTTTCTTTCACAGTGCAGGGCAGAGACATCAGACAAGCCATAGAGGTGGAGCCAGCATTGCAGAGGGACGTCCCAGCCCTATTCAGGTCCTAAGTGCAACTCCTCCCTCCCATTCTAGATGCAGATCTCTATATTCAGCACTGGGCTGCCCCATCCTGTCTCTTGGAATCGCCCAGCCCTGTCACTCACAAACTCCAGACAAGGAATACAAAACCTAGCAGAGGCAGGCCTGGACATTTAGGCACGAAAATACCTACTTTCTAAAAGTGGTATTTTCAAACACAGAATGTTAAAACCAACTTTACTAAAAGATGTATTTTATCATCCTGAGTTCAGGCTTACTAAATTCGAATTTTTACCATGTTCCCTGGGTCAGTTAGGATTATAAGAATGTAATAATCTAACTGCCCATGCTAGCCTAAGGAGAACAGGTAGCCTTGCAATAGTGAAAAACGAAAATGGCTGTCATTTACTATTAGAACATGCTACACACACCAGGGTATGTCCTACCTTATACTTACAATACACCCTGCCCTTGGGCCTACCATAGGGGTGACTGATATGAAGCAAAGGGAAGGTTTTGGGACTTGCCAAGTCAACATCTGCACACAGGCCTTGCAATGGCAGGCCTGAGACACACTTTACAAGCTGCTTCTGTGGGTGGCACAACCAGTGCTGCAAGCCCACCAGCAGCATTTGATTTACAATCCATGGGCACACATGGTGCACTGTACTAGGGTCTGACAAGTAAATCAAATAACCCAATCATGGAATCACTAATCAGTACATCAATTTAACATAGGGAGCACTTGCAATGTGGCACTGAATAGCAGTGGCACAGTGCCCAAAGCATAAAACCAGCAAAAACATATAAAAAACAGAGGAGGCAATCAGTAAAAATGGAAGGGAGACTAACGCCAATGATGCCAAATCTAACACGTGTCCCCTCCAGCTGAAATGTGGGGAGAACTACCCTTCCCCTTGGGAGTTCTCTTCACTAAGGCGGAAAAATCTGGACAGACCACCAGCATTGGCGGTTTCTGTACCAGGGCGGTGTTCCACCGGTAAGTCCATAACCTTTAGGGAAATGGACCACCTCAACAACTTCAACCCTCATTTTTTTTTTTTATATATATTTTTATTGCAGAGTTATTGTTTGTACAACCAGTTCGTCGATCAATCCAGCTACCCTCCTTCGCGTAACACAGGCTCCTAAATAAAATCCTTACACGGCCATTCAGCTCACACCCCGGAGGTCGAGCGGCATTAGACAGGAGAGCACTAGTAGCTGACAAGTGCATTAAGGCTCAAATACAACTCTTCCTCAGGTAGTACTCAGGGCTGCTTTTCTTTTCGCCCGGTCCTCCCGTTCCTGGCCTATTGAGCCCCTAACAAAACCAAACATCTCCCCCCCAACTCCCCAACCCAAGCCCCCCATATCCCTTAGCCCCCGACCCCTACCCCCCTTCTCCACCCCCTGACCCCCCCCAGGCGTGTCAGAGTTCTACAAGAGCAAGCTAGAATCCATCGCGGGCAGTGCAGGTCCGAGAAAGACTATCAGGAGTAACCAAAAGGAGACTGCAGTCATCACGTGGGGTGTGGAGCAATCAAAGGAAAAGAACCTGACGATCACAAACCCAGGCTAAGGTACCTAAGGAGCAGGACTACATGCAGGGGAGCCCTTGCTGTCAGAGTCCAAAAGTGTGAGTTCCAGAACCAATCGTTCCCAGGCCGGGCTCGCTCCAGAGCAGCATCAGTACCTGCCCTAAGTGCCAGCTGCAGACGTACCTCCCCCTCACAGCGGGCCCATTTATTGAGCTCCGCCCGCCATCTCTCCACCGTGGGGCCCTTATTCGCCTTCCATTGGGATGTTATGGCTCGTTTCGCTAAAAGCAGACCCAGGTCCAGGAACTTACTAGTGATTTTGTTCTTTGATGTGTGAGGGAACCAGTGTAGAACGCAGTGTGCCATTGTGGGCTGTAAATCCCTCTCAGTGACCTCCCGCAGACTCTCCACTATCCCCTGCCAAAAGGAGCCCAGTGCCGGGCAGGACCAGAACATGTGTTGGAAATCGGCCATCTCTGCCGGGCAACGCGGGCAGGCCGCCGAGTGCGTCGGGAAATACTTATGCAGTTTGTCAGGGGTCAGGTATGCTCTATGCAGGATGTAAAAATGCACCAGCTCAAACCTTGCGTTGCGCGTCCCTTTTCAGGCCCGTTCTACTATACCAGACCACGCCGCCTCAGGGATCTCCATCATTAAATCCGCCTCACATTTCACCTTCAGATCCAGCAGTGGGGTCAAAACTTCCACAGTCATGCGCTTATAGAGGCACGTAATAGCCTTAACCGTCCCCGCGGCCATTACCACGTATTGACAGCCCATGGATAGTGGCGGTTCTGTCATACCCATCCCCCAATGTTTATGGATCGCCGCTGTCAGCGCCGCATGAAGGAGGAAGTCTCCCCCCGGAAGATCAAAGCGATCCCTCAAGAGATCGAAAGGCAGTAGCACTCTGTCATCATACAGATCCCCAACGGTCGCTAGGCCCTGATGCTCCCAGTTTTCCTAACGGTGCCATGTGCCCCCATGCGGGAGCGCCCTGCATAGTTTGAGCGGGATCTCAGGTGCGTTGGAACCACAATATGTCCCCTCCGCAGATACCTATTCCAACACTTCCGGACCGTCGAGAATTCCTGGGTGAGATGGAGGTCCCCCATCGGGAGGCCCAGAACGATCCGGGATACTACCCGAACCGGTCCCGCCTGTTCACCGGATCCGTCCTCTTCTATCGTGGCTCTCGCTACCCACTGTGTCAACCACTGTATTTGGGCCGCCAGGTAGTACATCTCGTAGTCCGGCACCGTGAGATCCCCCTCAGCCCGAGGCATTAGAAGCGTGGTATGTGCCACTCTGCATCTACCCGAACCCCACAGAAAACCAATCACCATGGCCCGTAGCCGCCGGAAGTAACTCGCCGGGATCCAGACCGGAAAAGTTCGGAAAAAATAGAGCAATCTCGGTAGAGTCACCATCTTAAGGAGCGCCACCCTCCCCGCCAGTGAAAATGGAAGCGTACTCCAGAAGTCGAAATTCGTTTTAGTAAGTCTGATCGCCGACCCGATATTGCCCTCTAGAATGTCTATTCTATTATGATAGATCGAAGTACCCAGGTAGCGAAGACTCCTCTCCTCCCAGGTCACTCCTTCCGTAGAGTGCGGGCATGTTCTACACGCACGAGTCGGTAACAGGTAAGATTTCGCCCAGTTCACTCTGAGGCCAGACACCGTGCTCAGCGACTAAAGGAGGGATTTAGCCCCCCGCAGGGAGGCAGCAGAGTCCGCCAAAAACAATAGGAGGTCATCAGCGTATAATGCGATATGGTGCACCTGCCCGTAGATGTCCAACCCCTGATACGCCCGCCCCAACCGGGCTCGCGCCTCCAAAGGTTCAATCGCTATGGCAAATAATAGGGGGGAGAGAGGGCACCCTGACGAGTGCCCCTTCCTACGGCGCAAGCCTCAGAGATTACATCTCCTGTTCTGACCCTCGTCGTGGCGTTCCGGTATAATAGTGCCGTCCAATCCACAAAATCCTTGCCCAGTCCCATTGCGCGCATAACATGGAAAAGGTAGGGCCATTCCAGGCTGTCAAAGGCCTTCACCATGTCGATTGCAAACACCGCCGCCTCGTCCACATCGTAGGTGTCAGCCTCCAGAACGTGGAGGAGCCGTCGTATATTAAGCGCGGTGTTGCGGGTCGGGATAAAGCCAGATTGGTCCTCGTTGATCAGTGTGGACATGTGGGGGAGTAGACGTGTCGCTAAGATTTTGCTCAAAATTTTGTAGTCCAGCTTAAGCATGGACAGCGGGCGATACTCCGAACTGTCCCAAGGCTGCTTGTCAGGTTTCAATAGTGGGAGAATTAGTGCCTCGCTAGTGGTCTTCAGTAAGCTACCCAGTCGTTTAGCCTCACTGTAGAGCCACGCTAGTCGGGGCGCCAGGAGGTCGACGTAGGTGTGACAGAATTCCATCGGGAGACCATCGGAGCCTGGCGTTTTATTCCGTGCCATACTCTTGATGGCGACTCTCACCTCCCTCACCTCAATTTTATCCCCCAGAGGTTTTGCGTCTTCTTCGTCCAGCTCCGGCAAACCCAAACCCTCCAGGAATCTCTGGAACTCGTCCTCCAACGGAAGAACCCGACTACGGTATTGTTCCGTGTAATAATCATAGAATAGTTCATTAATTCCCTGTTGGTCGAACCGCACCATTCCCGCGTGATCTCTGAGTTCAAGGATGACCGAACCTCGGCGAGCCGGATTGGCTAGCAAGGCCAAGAGAGCCCCCGTTTTATCCCGTTCCGAATGTGCACGCGTGAGGTAGGATTTGTAGTCGAAGCACCTGAGACGCTCCACCGTCGCCGCCGCTGATTCCCTCGCCTGGAGTAGGGCCTCATGAATGTCCAGTCGCTCAGGTCGTTCTCTCTCCAGTGAGCGTAGCTTCTCGTCCTCCCGGAGAATGTCACTTAGTAAGGTTTTCCGAACCCCCGACACCGTCGCAATGCATCGCCCCTGCACCACTGATTTTAAGGCGTCCCACTCAACCGTGGCCGACCCCACGTCAAGCGTCTCCGGGCGTAGTTTCCAGGTGGGAATTCGTGGGCGACGCTGCGACCATCGTAGCTGCACCAGCAGCGGGTTATGGTCGGAGATCGTGCGCGTAAGGTATTCACTGTGGTACACCTCTCCGTGCACTTCCGGGGAACACACAAAGGCGTCTATACGGACGTGAAGTTCGTGAAGGGAGGAAAAGAAGGAGTAGTCCCTGTCTAATGGGTGGTTAGCTCTCCATGAGTCAATCAGCCCCCATTGACGTTGCCAGTCAGAACGCGCAAGCGTCAGTATGCTCGCCGGTGCATTTGGTAAGGGGGCTGTGAGCGGTCCAATGCAGTGTCAGTTACACAATTAAAGTCTCCTCCAAGGAGCAATGGTCCCACTAAAAACTGGGCCAGTTTGCGGGACAACGAGGAGAAGAAGGCAGGCTGTTCCATGTTCGGGGCATATAGACAACCCAAAGTTAGGTCCCTCCCATGTAGTTTTCCCCTCACCCCTGCATACCTCCCCTCCGGGTCAATAAACTGCTGCATGCATTGAAAGGGTGCCCCCGCCCTTATCCAGATGACCACCCCCCTAGCGTAGGCCGAGTAATCAGTGTGGTAGACTTGCCCCCTCAATCTCCGTTGCAATGCTTTCCCCTCCTGTGCTAAGAGATGTGTTTCCTTGAGGAAGGCAATATGAAGGCCCCGCCGAACTAAATATGAGTGAATCTTGTGGCGTCTATGCATGGTATGCATCCCCCTCGCATTCCACGTGAGACATTTGTAGCCTAAGCCGGGTCCCATGGCAGCCCACATCGCAGTTCACATGTTCCCTCATAGGACCCTCTGACACGCCCAGATCCCACCCACCACCCCCCACAAATACAACCAAACAATCCCACCCAACTCCCACTCCCCAGGACAGATAACCAACGTGGTAACCCATCCAAACCCTGCAAATCAAGCGTAAATCAACCAGAGCAGGCTAGGCTGTTTGGAACGTCAATCTTATTCAGATCCGGAGCTTCCTCCCTCCCCTCTCCCAAGTATTCAGAAACAATCCACAGCTCACCCCCCAATATCACAGTTATGATGTTCCAGCCAAGTGGAAACAAGCCGTGGTGTCCCCAATTATTAAAAAGCCCACCCTGGACCCATCTAAGCCTGAAAGTTACCGCCCCATCTCGTTGCTACCCTGGCCAGCCAAGATTACTGAGGCCCACGTCAATCTGGCCCTGTCTGAGCATTTGGTACGGACCAATGCCCTCGATCCCACACAAAACGGATTCCGTGCTGGGGCACAGTACGGAAACCGCGTTACTTGTGATGGTGGAACATCTCCGGGCAAGGTTGGATGCTGGTCAAACGGCGGCGCTTATTTTGTTAGACCTTAGCGCCGCCTTTGACACGGTGGACCACAGCATCCTCCTGCACCGGCTCGAGGAGACTGGTATTGGCGGTCAGGTGCTGCAATGGTTCCGCTCCTTTTTAGACGACCGCTCCTTCTGTGTTGCCATCCCTCCCTTCAAGTCCAATTACCAACCGCTGGCCATGGGGGTTCCGCAAGGGTCCTCGCTGAGTCCCACGTTGTTCAATCTTTACGTGAGACCGCTGGCTGATGTCGCTAGGCAGTGGGGCCTAACTTTGGTCTCATATGCCGACGACACACAGCTGGCGGTTACTCTCAGCGGGGACGCGGAAATTGCGGCCCCCAGGTTTCAGTCTGGACTGAAGGCGGTGGCTAGTTGGCTGACAGGCAACTGCCTTCAGCTTAATGCCACAAAGACGGAGGTGATGGTCGTCGGTAAGGGAGTGGAGCTGTGGGGCGACCAATGGTGGCCTTCAGAGCTGGGACCCACTCCGATTCCGGTGTCGGAGGTGAAAAATCTGGGGGTATGGCTGGATGCCGGCCTCTCCTTTGTAGGGCACACACAAAAAACTGCGGCCTGTTGTTTTGGACTCCTAAGGGGCTTGAGACCAGTTCTCAAGTTCTTTGATGCCCCAACCAGGCAACTGGTGATCCAGGCTACTGTCATCTCTCGCCTGGATTATGCCAGCTCTCTCCTGGCTGGGGCTAACCAGGCCGAACTAACCCGTTTGCAACGGGTTCAGAATGCCGCGGCGAGAGCGATTGTTGGCCTGCCCAGATTCAGTTCTGTGGCAGGTGTCCTTCGCTCTTTACATTGGCTTCCGGTTAGGAAGCGCATTCTCTTTAAGATCCTGTGTCTTGCTTTTAAGATCCTGAGAGGTATCGGCCCGGAAATCCTGTCGAGCTGCCTTTCCTTTTATGTCCCCACCCGCAGCCTCCGCTCCCAGGGTTTGGCTCTTGCGGTGGTCCCCAGATTCAGGCTCAGTCGTATGGGAGGCCGTTCGTTTAGGGTCATGGCTGCGTCAGCATGGAACTCCCTCCCTGTTGAAATCCGTCTGATGGAGGACCTTTTGACCTTCCGGAGGGCGATAAAAACTTTCTTGTTTTAGTTGTATTGATTTTATTTCCTGTTGTGTTATGTTCTGCCTTGTCTTTGCGCCGGGACGCTCCTTGGCTGGAGTATCTGTGCGCATAATAAATCACCCTAACATAACATAACAGAAGCCAGCTGCCCCCTGCCCCCTGCCCCCCAGGACCAGCAGGCAGGGCCCGCCCCGTGTCCCAGTACCGTACATCAGCGTGTCCAATGTCCTCACAGCCATATCAGCCAAAGATGCCATCCGCCGTTTGTGGAGTTACCCCCGGTAGGTCCGCCTCTGAGAGACCATGAGCGCTGCTGGAGCCAGGACTTAAATCAGCATTCTTCGAGCGCTCCGAGGCATTACTGGAGGGGCTTACCTCCCCCTGGCTGATGGCCGCCACTGCCAGCACCGCCTTATTCCTTTCTTGTTGCCACCTAGCCGGGGAGCCAGGTCTTCGCGTCGGTGTCAGATCAGTGAAGCCTCGTCTAGGCGTGGCCGCAGGGGGGGTGCCTCCTCCAGCCTCCCCCCTGGTTTCTATCCAGTCCCAAGCCTCTTGCGGTGTAAGGAAGAAGTGTGTGTCCCCTCCAGCAATGACCTTCAGTCGGGTCGGTAACAGCATGGCATAGGGCAGCTGCATAGTTCACAGTTTTCGCTTGACCGCGAGGATGGATGCCCGTTGTCATTGAACGTCCCTGGTGAAGTCTGGGAAAATCATGACCTTGCTGTTACCAATGCGCAGGTCCAGTAAACCCCTGGCCGCCTGAAGAATGTGATCACGATCCCGGTAGTGCAGAAGGCGCACCACCATCGGGCGCGGCGGACCGCCAGCTCTAGGCGGGTGCGTCGGGACTCTGTGGGCGCGCTCCAGGGCGAAAAATGGGGAGAGCCCCTCCTGCGCCACCTCCGCTCGCAACCAGGTTTCTAAAAAGGACACCACATCCTGGCCCTCCTCTCTCTCTGGAACACCTACTATACGGAGGTTGTTACGTCTGGAGCGCTCTTCTCTGTCCTCGGCCCTGAGTTCCAGCACCCGAACTTTCTGCGCCACTTCCGCCAACGAGGCCTTCAGGGTAGCCACTTCACCAGGAATGTCCTTCATGTTCGCTTCCGAAGTCGTTACTCGCTCCTTCAGCTTCCTGTGGTCATCTTTCAAGAGGGACAGGTCAAACCCAATGGTGTCTATCCGCTTCTCCAGGGCCTCGCATGATGCCACAATGGCCTGCATAATGTCACACAGGGAGGAGTCTCGTGGCGGGGCTGAGCTCCCAGAGCTAGACGCCGCCTCGTCTCCCGCCATTGAATGACCCGGGTCATCAAGTCTCAGCACATCGAAGACCTTCTTTCTGGTCCCCCTGACCATCTTGCGGCAGCTTTCGAAGTCCGCTCCAAACGATAGTGCTGGCCGGGTAGTCAGAAACCACGGGCGTCGTCCACCCGGGCCCAGTGCCCCCGGCCTGCTAGCCCGCAGCCGCCACGCCAGGGGAGGCACCAATGCTGGTCGCACACTCTCCTGTCCATCGTGGCAGGAAAATCCGTTCTACCGTCAGTGGACGCAGGGGCAAGGTCAGCGCAGGGTAGACGCTCCAGCGAGGATCCTCAGTCAGATCTCCAGGGCCAGCACTAAGCGGTCGACTGCAGTGGTCAGTAGGCATATGGACGACCTACAGGCAGCAGGGACCATGTTCCGCCTCAGGTAGCAGCCCTCTCCATTCCTAGTGTCGCAGGGTTTCTGTTCTCACACAGAACTGTGCACAGAGGAGTGGAACCTCGGCAAATTAGGGTGTCCCAAAACTTACCTTAGCAACCAACTCACCCCTTACCGAGCTAGCTACAGTGTCTCATTGGACATATCAAACTCCCAATGTTTAGACAAACCAGAACATGAACTTACAGTACCTCAGGGTACGTGGAACTCATGAACACTCTTTTGTTATATTATCATTACAAACCAGAACATGGAGTAAAGAAGACACATGTGCATTTGAAATGTTTATTTACTAATGCCGTCTTCTCAGGCGCAGTATCTTAGATAATACAAGTATACTTATTATCAGTATCAAAATTATCAGCATAGTTACTAAGACATAAAAAGCGAATGGTGACAGCATGTTAACATGCTGTAATGAATAAGAGTTAACAACACTTATATCTCACCCTCCCTAACACATATATTATATTATTAGCTAAGAAGGTCTCTTTGGGTTGTTTTAGGGCGGGCCCATACCTTAGTGTCCTAGCATGAAGGAATCACATCAGCATACACCAGCTCTCTCTGCATGTGCACCGCATCAAGTGTGTTAACAATTCTCGTGCAAAGCAATATCAATCCCGCCTCAAGCCCAAGTTGGCAAAGGCTGCACTTGTGTTATGACTATGAAGGCGTGGAGATCAGACCTCATAACAATTCCATATCGTGTTGCTCCTGAAACTTCAGCACTCTCCGTGCAGACATGGTTTATTAAACAAAGCTGATATCAGAGCAATAACATATTATTCTCACATTCACCACGGCAAACCACTAGGTTGAAAGCTAAGTCAACAATTTAGGGTCGTGTGCAGAAGTTGCAAGAAAGGAAAAATGGCGTTTAAACCTCAAATGTACCTATGCTAACTTAACACGATATAAGGATATATAGGAGCTATATAACACCCCCCCATGATCCGAGAACGGACTAAATAAGATAACAGAAGTGCCATCACATGAGAGCAGAATCCAACAATAAACGAGCATGAATAAAAATTCAATTATAAAAATTAAAGCTAAAAAATAGCCCAAAAGTATAATGTGGCTCAAGCCAATAGACAAGCAAAAATAAAATGTCTTGACCAAAAGTCAATAAAATCAAGGAAATGCTATTAATCAGCATGTCAATTCGAGGCAGTGTTTATGATAAGACTGTATATGAAAAGTAAGCTGCAACAGCCTCCAGGAGGAAGTCACTGTCCTCATCCGAAAACAGTTCAGCCATCCAATTTAAAAGATGAAAGGAACATACGTGATCTCCCAGCACCGGATCCTCTATAACCATCAGAGGACAGCTCGGTGGGTTTTCAAGAAAACTTCGTTCCAAGAAATTTTGCGCTGCCGACAATACATCCCAGGGACCCATTAGTCCATGTGCCACCGCCAAGGCCATAATCCTCTCGTCAGAACAAACCAACTCGTGAGCAATGATAGGACTCATCAGCTGATCAAAATCGACGTCAGAAGAAATCGGTCCGCAGAGACACAAATCAATGGCCCAAAGGAAATCACAGGTCAGGCAACGAAATACAGGCTGGACACAGGTGAAATAGGAGAACCGAAAAGATAATCCAAACGCCGTGCTTAGAGTCGCCAACGGCAGTGTGCCATAATAATCAAGCATGCGGTTGCGAAACCGCGTCAGTAGCAGTTGCGCGTGGTCTTGCACAGGAAGGGCATCCATATTTAAAAAGGCAGAAAACCACCAAAGCGCCAGCCGCTAATGCGAGAAAAAACGGGAACCCTCCAAATAAGGATGAAAAAATAGAATGGAAGAAGGCAGGGATGACTCCAAAAATCTTCTCAAAGGAAGTCACGAGACCACTGCTAACAACTTTAAAAAAATGTGCTAGGCCCGTTGTGGAGGATGCGTTAAAGATAGAACGAACCATGGCTCCGAAATGCAAAGGCAAATCAGTATTTAAAAGAGCCTGAACCTCCGTACGGGTGTTAGCAATGTGAAGCACGAAAGTTTCACGGGCCGAGCTCAAGGCCACCTCTTTCTGGGACAAAAGAGCTCTTATTCTAGCCATGCCGCTGAATTCTGCTCCCAAGGTCGGTATCTGTGGCCAAATGGAAGACTCCCTATGTTCACGTGTGGGAGGATAAAGAACATTTCTGCAGCAAATAACTCGCTCACTTACTGTTACTATGAAAGCTATACCTTTAATTAACCCACAACAGTTTTCATTATTGAGCATCAAATAACTACCATTTTCTAACAATTTAAACGTGGGGATGACAGCCGGAACTGGCGTGCCCTGTAAAACGCAAGCCATATTTGGTCGGTCCTTGTTACATGAACCGTGCAACTGTATGTGTCTGCACATTAAAGAATGATCTGGCGTCTCAGTACACTCCTCCCCTGTTAGATAAACCTCCTGTTCATCCTTGAAACATCTGTATGTGTATGGGAGCGACCAGACCTCATGAAGAAAACCGCTACCTAAGGGTTCAAAACGACCTATTGGCACATATTTCATACAATTTGAAAACTTATATAAAGCAAAAGGCAGTGTTATTAAACCGTGGATAAGCCACGTAGCAGCAGTGGCTTCTGCCACAGAAAAAGGTAAAGATTCCAACCTTTCAATATGTAACATAGAAAAAGAAGCATCACGCATTGAAAGCAAGCGTTGTTTGTCAGTCAAATTAAATGGTGCAAATAAAGAGGAAACGTTCATGTATCCCCAGGGAACTTTACCCATTTTCAGAGTCTGAAGTGTCCATGCAAACTGCATGATTGACCGTAATTGATTTTGACCATGGTATAATACTGACACTTCATCATGCACAATATCAACAACAGACGACACAATATTATCCAATGTGTAAATTCTAGAGGAAAGCACGTTAATGCTATTGTCGACAACTGCAAGCACTTTCTCAAGATTTGCCTGATCAATAGCCCTAAGGCGTGTAGCAGCCTCAATCTGTGACAGTTTCCAAATTTCATTGTAAACCCCATATAACCACCTTTTCGACCTGCCACTAGCTGGGCCTCTAATGAAATCATTCAAATCCACGTCTGCATTTAGTTTGGAAAGGTGATACTTAACCGCAGGTAAAGTTGAATGTTTCAGCCAAGCTTGACACAACTTGCCCACAGAGTAAGAGGTGACAGTATGACTCAAATCAAACCGGGGATCAGATCTAACAGTCTTAAAACCGTCAGTTATATTTAAAAATCTTTTTTGGCAAGAATCAGCACTACGGTGCCAAAGCAGCCAACCCTTAGGATTCATACTGGAAATGTTAAAGGAGGAATTAAGAAGCAGAGCCTGTATATCTTTAATGGACAATTGAGTAAAATTACTCCAATCCTCATATTCCTCCAACTCCGGGAAAGACGGGGTGTTTAACCTTTTAGATGTAGCCAATCCAAAGCATGTGGTCTGGGAAATGGTTTCATTTAAAAACAACATATGATTCGGGATGAGACATGCACGGTGCAAAGCCTCAGTGCCTCGTACCTGCCAGGCCCTTGAACCCCAAACCGATTTAAGGTCTATTGTATCCTTCCATAACTCATAGCCCCCAGTAACTAATTGATCTAGGAAGGCCTTCGAATACAACAATTTTGTATTGGTAAGTCTAACCTTGGACAGTGGCTGTTTGTGAAATTTAAAATAAAAGGACTCGGGATTGGACTGATTAAAGTCAGTGAAATAAGTATACTTTTTAAGAAACGTTTCTGAACTCCCTTGTGTAGGTGCTGGGCAATGTTCCCACTGAGTAAAATTAACAGCATCCCTCCGGGAAGATGTCTTGTGTAAGAAGTGATTGCCATAATGTTGGTAACAGAACAATTCACCATAATTAGCAGATTCTAAATATAAATCCTCAGCATCAAAAGCAGCATAGTATTTCAAATCAGAAAACAAACTTTCCACAGCATTAACATCCCAATCATCAGAACGAATGTTTTGTTTCACCACATCCCCCATATTCACTCTAAGTACATTAGGAACATTAACGACTTCCGTTGGGCCATGAATTTGAAACCGAACTGCATCCCACGCGATTCCATCCAGAACAGGCCATGCTGTGATGTTAACCAAAGTCAAGTCTCTTTTAAATCTGTGTGTAGAATGTGAAGAGGAAAGTGGGGCCAAAGTTCCATTCAAATGAGTAATGCATGTTCTTTCCTCGACATAATGTCCATTGATGATTCGAAAAAAATAAAACACAAAACCAACTGACATAAAAATGTAAATCGAAACAAGGACTAGCCAAATGTAAGTCCAAGGTGGTATTAAAAAATGTTTTTTAAACAGGCTTGCATAAACTGCAACTCGAGAGGGTTCCTTTGAGGTAAGAGAAACAGAGTCAAAAGAAAATCTGGATTCTGTGGCTAAACGTGTTTGCAGGTCAGGTATGGACAAATCAGCGGGATAGGCATAGTCTGTCTCATCAATGTTAGTTCCCGGTAAATTATTTAATAAAGGACTGGAAACAGCAGGTAATTCGATGGCCACTTCAGGTTCAGTATTAGAAGCAGTGGGCATAATTGAATTTCTCACAATGGAAGGACAGGAAACAGCTGGTGTCATGCTAAGAAGAATCGGCCACTCTGTGTATCTTGACATTGTCAATAGAAATAAACCTGTTTTCTTTACGACCTGGAAGTGGAGGTAATATGACTGTTCTTGTGCCCTTCACTCCAAGCACTGGGACTGGAGCTCGATAGGAGGGACCAAACTCTTTCTTGTTGTCGATCTTCTCCCGAACCAGTTCTCCAACCTGGGGTAGCCAGCCAACTACCGGGATCTGCAACGCATCATCCGATGTGGAGGGCAAATGTTCCTTTGCAAGACTGTCTCTGGTCTTTTGTAGATTCTGTAAAACATTGCAATGTTCATCTGCGTCAAAGGAAGTGGCGCGAACCACTGAGTCTAGACCGTCAAGGTCAGGGACGTACATTTTGATGCCAAAGAGCATTTCGTATGGGGTCCGCCCACCCAGAGACCTTCTAGGGAGATTATTAAGAGCACGCTGCACTCCATAGAGATGAGCCAGCCAGTTTCTGCCAGTGCCTATAACTCGGGCTGTCAAAGATTGCTTTAAATCACGGTTCATTCGTTCTACTACACTATTACCCTCAGGTCTGTAGGGTGACGAAAACTTGACTTGGACCCCCATTGAAGTCATGGCATCCTTATACGCCTTAGAGGCGAAAGCCGGACCCTGATCCGAATGGAAGGTACCACAGGCAAAAATCCCTATAAAGATACGCAAATCTCTAATGACAGTCCGTGAATCAGCGCTGCGATGTGGCCATACCCACACAAAGCGTGTGCATGAGTCAACTGCTACTAAGATGTACTTATACGCAGTATCAGATGAAAAAGGACCGCAGTGATCTAAATAAACACAGCCTAGCGGTTTATTAGAAATGTACAACTGAGTCTGTGGCGGACGCGTAGCAGTTGAAGGTTTAATCTGCTGGCATATGTCACAAAGAAGGACATAATCACGCGTCTGTTTGTACAGTCCCCGCCACCAGAAACGGTGTTGTAATTGCGTTACAGTGGCCGAGACGCCCGCATGCGCAGACGCCACACCTTCATGAGCCGCTGTAATCAAGTCTGCTCTGCGATCCGAGTTGGGAATCAGCCGTTCCCCAACATCAGGAATTGTCACAAAAGGAACCTTTTCGGGACTTAAGTGGTATTTATACTTCGAAGGGAATCCCGCAGGATGTTTACTTCCCTTCTCAGAGGCAGCAATCGCTGCCAAGATGTTGCTATCAATCTTGGTTTTAGACCTAGTAACCGCTGCAACTAAGTATGTAGATACTGCTGATTTCGCTGCTTCATCAGCAAGCGAGTTGCCAACAGCGTGAACTCCTACGCGCTGATGACCGAGAGTATGAATAACAAAAACGAGTGGCAACTTAGCCTTAAGCTCTGCCACTCGAACCCAGATCATTTTATGTTTTATTGTGCTACCCTTTGAATCATGAAAATCATTTTGAATCCAAAAGAACAAGTTTTCATTGTAAGACTGGACACAGTAGTAAGAATCACTTACAATCAGAGTAGTAACACTTGGATCCGCGTACTCTAACGCTAGTAATAGAGCACGAAGCTCTGCCAATTGTGCGGTGCAATCGCCCAGGGGCATCGTGTGCACCTCCCTGGAAATGAACTCATCATTCAACATAGCACTGACCACAATGGCGCATGCGGAAACGTAGGCATGTTTAGAGCCATGCGCAACCTGCGCCGACCCATCAGTGTAAATGATGCAATGGAAGTCCTCCAAAGGTCGCATAGCCAGAGGAGCAGGATGAACGAATTCATACTGCAAGTACTCTTGCGACCGTAAGGAGGCGTCAAAAATAAACATGACATCCGTGGATCACAATGACGCAGCCCACTGAATCCACCGAGGGTGCAAAGCTTTAGAATTTGGTACACTGGCTTTCGTGACTGCCTCCAAATGAGGACAGGGTGTTACCACTAGCATGCGTTTCCCCTGAGACAGTGCTCGTTCCTTAAGAATTGCCATCTGTACAGCAGTCAAAACCTTTTCGACTGTGGGAAACCGCAACTCAGCCGAAGTGTACAAGTGTGACTTGTAAGCAATAGGTACTGTGTCACCTTCATTAAAAGTGAGGTATGTGAAACCCACCGTCCCAGGAATTATTCTTATTACCAGGTTGGTGTGGTTATCACGAGTCAGTAAATATTTAGAAGCGAGCAGATCAGCCTGCAAGGATTGCAAAATCGCTGAATGCTCAGGCAGCCAGCATGATTTTGAGAAAGTTGGTTGTATCAAAGCATACAAAGGCTTGATACGCTGGGCATATTCCGGAATGTAAGTTCTGCCGAAATTCAAAAAGCCCAGCAAAGACTGTAATTTTTTCAGTGTTGTAGGAGCGCGCAATTGTGCGCATTTCTCCAAGAAGTGAGGAGCCAAACCTCTACCTTCATTGTTCAGCTCATAGCCGAGGAACAACACCGTGTGTTCTGCAATGTGCGATTTTGCAAAATTAAATTTGTAACCCATATCAGCAAAGGTACAAATTATGGAATTCACTCGACACAGATGCATCCAAATCTCGTCGTCTGTGAGATAAATGTCATCCACATAAGAACATGCATCGGGATCGATACCCTCCAATAGAGTGACTATTCTGGAGGTGAACACTCCAGGACTATTTTTGTAGCCCATAGGGAGTCGCCGGAAGCATTTTTGCACACCAGCGGACGTAAAACTTGTCCATTGGGAGCTAAAGCCATCCAGTCTGTGGGCATAAAAACCATTGGAAATGTCAAGCGTTGTCTTGAAACGCTTACGCACTAGACTATCCACTAACGCAGAGCCGTGAGTATTCTGTACTGCACAGTTACGGCAATGCGAGTTCAAATGCCGGTAATCCAATACCAAACGATATGATCCGTCAGGTTTGGTCACAGTAAAAAGGGGATTATTCATTGGTGACACACACGTTTCAATAACTCCCTGATATTCCAATTGTTCAAGGATTTCTGCGACGGCTGCTTTAGCTTCACGCCGTATGGGATATTGAGGCTGAGGCTGCGGCTCAGACCGCAAAGGAATTTCGTGGCAAGGGGACAATTTGTCCCAACCACATTGGTTGCGGTAGAGAGCCGGTGCAAGAGCCCGAGCCCACTCTTCTGCAAAATGCTGCGCATGCTCAGTCGAGACAGTGTGCGCGAAACTGGGAAGGATTACCTCCTCCCCTCACGGCGCTGCGAGCACAAAAGGTGGGGGCCAGTCAGCCTCAGAAAGCAAAATGTCGTACGTAGACGACAGGTTCTCCCAAAATACCCCTCTGACAGTACGCTGTATGTCTCCTTCAATTAACAGGACAATTTCAAAAAGTCTTTCAGGGGGAGCTAATCTCGTATCGGCTGTTTCTATGACAACAAACACTTCAGTCGCTGTCACCTTCAGTAGTGGACGGAGCGCCTCTCTGACTATGGTAATCTCCGCCGCGCTGTCCAGCAAGGTCAGAGCCCACGTCAGATTCCGAAGCCGCGTTCTCACTATCTGTGGCATATCTATGCGCTGTTAAGGCTGCGACTTTCTTTTTCGCAAACTGCGGACGCTTAGGCGTAGAATCTTCCTGCTTCACTGCGCCGTCCGTCTGGCGGGACTGACCACGTCCTTGTTGGCCACCACGTCCACGTCTACCCCCTCCTCCAGTGGTCTTCGGGACCGATGTTTCCTGAAAGGAACGAGGAGAGCGTTGATCAGAAACCTGAAATCGATCAGGTGATTTAATCATCGCGCGATCGCGCAAATCATAAACTTTTTCTGTCGGCGCAGGTGCTTGTACTGCAGGAAAAGAATCCTGAGTCTGTGTATTCTGCTTCCCCTGTGTCTGTTTCTTAGGCCAATTTTGTTTTTTGGACTTGGGCTGGACATCTGTCACTGCAGATTGTCCCTGAGGTTGTTTTTTCTCCTTTACTGGAAAATATTTCAGACCTCTACTTGTGCGGCCAATTGTCTTATAAGCGGCCACCACAATCTTTGCCAACCGGCGGGGTTTGTCGGCATCGGGCAGAGCAGCCAAAGCATTCGACACCTGAAAGTTAACTGCATCTCCTTTAACATTGGAGAGAATGAGATCACATACAATCTCAAAAGAACCACACAGGCGCATACCCAATTCAACCGCTGCCTCTGGACCGTGATCATTCTGAACACGTCTAATGATGTCAGGCAGGGCAGTCATAGACGGGGTGCCGAAGCACCTTGTATAAACTGCCGCAAATGTTTTCCCCAGCTTTCACAGTCAACAAGTTCAGGAGTTAAATCCTTCGGTAGAGTAATCGTTAACATTCTATGTTTATCAGCAGGAGTAGAATTCGGAAAAACCGCCTCCAGTTGATCAAACTTCTCTGCTAGCCAGAACGGGAAGTCATCGTTGTCAACCGGACGAGCACCAAAAACCGAATTAACCATCACCGGATTGAGACGCATCCCGCCTCGATCGATGGGAACGGCCGCACCCACCTGGGGACCACCAGGCAGGTGGCGACCGATGTATTGCACTAATGCACGAATCACGGAAATGGAAACAACATGCAGCCTACGAATTTCCTGCAGGTTACAAGCGCCGTGATTCGGGTGCGGGGTAAAGCCACCCAACGCAGGCCAATTTGTACCTGGAATTGAGAGTGGACCTAACCTCGCTGCGGACAAAGAGTGGGGGAGGGCGCCATCAAACCAAACTCGATGCTGCCAATGATCAATAGGTATTTCCAATGCCCTGTACGGCGTATACTCAGCCGGGACATCCGAGGCGGTGTAGGAGTGGAACAAACCAGAATTAGCGTCCACAGCCGGAAACGTAACCCAAGAGTAAAATAACTCGTAAGGAAACGCCGGATCTGCACATACCACGAAAATCACAGCCATCCCATCAACTGGGACCTGGTACGTCTGAAGATGGTTGCGTACCGCTACGCGACTATGCTGCGCAATAGCCACCGCCGCCATGACAACACTGGAAACAAGAAAACACAAAGAATACTTTGTAGCACAACTGGGTAGTAATTCAAAGAAACCGTTTAAGAAAATATCAAGCTTGAATAAAACCTATTCCATAAAATAGGTAGGTTTCACCGACACCCCGCTTTCCGGAAACGGAGGTGAAGGGGTTAAGGTATGCACGATAAACTACTCGAGTGTCATGATATAAGACCACCGAAACCGTTGGGCGCCATGTCGCAGGGTTTCTGTTCTCACACAGAACTGTGCACAGAGGAGTGGAACCTCGGCAAATTAGGGTGTCCCAAAACTTACCTTAGCAACCAACTCACCCCTTACCGAGCTAGCTACAGTGTCTCATTGGACATATCAAACTCCCAATGTTTAGACAAACCAGAACATGAACTTACAGTACCTCAGGGTACGTGGAACTCATGAACACTCTTTTGTTATATTATCATTACAAACCAGAACATGGAGTAAAGAAGACACATGTGCATTTGAAATGTTTATTTACTAATGCCGTCTTCTCAGGCGCAGTATCTTAGATAATACAAGTATACTTATTATCAGTATCAAAATTATCAGCATAGTTACTAAGACATAAAAAGCGAATGGTGACAGCATGTTAACATGCTGTAATGAATAAGAGTTAACAACACTTATATCTCACCCTCCCTAACACATATATTATATTATTAGCTAAGAAGGTCTCTTTGGGTTGTTTTAGGGCGGGCCCATACCTTAGTGTCCTAGCATGAAGGAATCACATCAGCATACACCAGCTCTCTCTGCATGTGCACCGCATCAAGTGTGTTAACAATTCTCGTGCAAAGCAATATCAATCCCGCCTCAAGCCCAAGTTGGCAAAGGCTGCACTTGTGTTATGACTATGAAGGCGTGGAGATCAGACCTCATAACAATTCCATATCGTGTTGCTCCTGAAACTTCAGCACTCTCCGTGCAGACATGGTTTATTAAACAAAGCTGATATCAGAGCAATAACATATTATTCTCACATTCACCACGGCAAACCACTAGGTTGAAAGCTAAGTCAACAATTTAGGGTCGTGTGCAGAAGTTGCAAGAAAGGAAAAATGGCGTTTAAACCTCAAATGTACCTATGCTAACTTAACACGATATAAGGATATATAGGAGCTATATAACACTAGGTCCCCTCCCTGCAGGCCCACAATGGACCCCGCCGATGCCACAGCTCCCGATTAAGGATGAGGAGGAGACTGGAGCCCTGGGCCCTCGCACCACTGGGGGGCCAGAAGAAGCAGGCAAAGCAGGCCCGCCGGCCTCCGGGGCACCAGAGCACTATCAGCCGGCTCACTGGTGTCGTCCAGGATCACGCGGGCGCCTGGCGAAGGCGCACCTCAGCACTCCTGTTTCCCTCACAGGATGGACCCCCAGGCAGCCAGCAGCCACAGCCAACGGTCGTCACTCCCCCCAGGGATAGGGGTCACCGGTGCCCTCGTTCCAGCAGCAGGGTGATCCTCTCTCAGGGGAAAGCTGCAGGCCCTCCGGCGCCTCTCAACGGTAGTCCAGGGGCAGCCTCGATCATGCGGTTGCCGCCATCTTAGGGTCAGGCAGCTCGCTAACCTGCCGCTCCCGGGTCTCGCCAACTCCGCAATTCCAGGCAGCGCTTCGCCACCTCAACCAGCTCGTGGGATGCTCCGCTCCAGCCCAGGTAATTCCTGCCACCTCCGTGGGCCCCCCGCCGCCGGCAGCTCACCTCCGTCAGGCAGCACGGCTAGCGACTCCGGCTGCCATTTTGTGAGCCCGCCACTCCAGCTGCTCCGATCGGGGGGAGAAGTTTGTTTCCAGCGGCCGTGGGGCACTCAGCGCCTCCAGCTTCTCCCCCAATGCTCCCCAGACCCTCCGAGGCAAATGTAGAGGCCAGGGGTCCGATTTTGGGGTCAGGATATGTGACGGAGAGGGGTGGCTACGGAGAAGCTCCGGAGTCCTGTTTCCACCTACATCAGCGCTCAAGCCACGCCCCTCATTCTCACCAGCCATCTGAGGGGCCTGTGGTCGGTCTGAACCAGGAAGTGAGTCCCAAACAAGTATGGCCTCAACTTCTTCAGTGCCCAGACCACAGCAAATGCCTCACGCTCAATTGCACTCCACCTCTGTTCCTGTAGAAGTAACCTCCTACTGATGAAGGCTACAGGTTGGTCTAGGCTCTCTTCATTAATCTGTGATAGAACAGCCCCCACAACATGCTCGGAAGCATCCGTTTGAACAATGAATTCTTTTGAGAAGTTGGGTGCCTAAAGCACAGGTTCTGTGCACATGGCTTTCTTCACGGCGTCAAAAGCCTTCTGGCAGGTGTCAGTCCAGTTCACTTTCTTGGGCTGCTACCTGGAAGCCAGCTCAGTCAAGGGTGCAACAATGTTGCCATACCCCTTGACAAACCTCTCGTAGTACACTGTGAGAGCTAAAAAGGCTCTCACCTGTGTCTGAGTCTTTGGGGGTTCTCATGCCAGGATGGTATCAATCTTGGGTTGCAGGGGCGCCACCTGGCCGCTCACTACCTGGTGACCCAAGTATACCACGTAACCCTGCCTGATCTGGCACTTACTTGCCTTGATGGTGAGACCTGCCTTGCGCAGTGCCAGCAACACTTCCCAGAGGTGGCGCAGGTGTTCTTCCCAACTGCCGCTGAACACTGCAATGTCATCCAGGTAGGCGGCACTGAAATCCTCCAGTCCAGCCAACACCTGGTTGACCAACTTCTGAAAGGTTGCAGGGGCATTCTTCATCCCAAAAGGCATCACCCGGAATTGGTAGTGTCCATCTGGTATAGAGAATGCTGACCTCTCTTTGGCCTCATTAGTCAAGGCAATGTGCCAGTACCCAGGCGTCAAATAAAACGTGCTGAGGTACCGTGCGTGCAGCCCCTAACCGATCAATGAGCTCATCAGCTCTGGTGAAAGGGTTTGTGTCAGTCCTGGTGACTGTATTGAAAGTGAAAGTGAAAAAGTTTTATTGTTTCAGTTAATTTAAACCATAACAATACATTTTATAAAATCTGACTGAATTGAGTCCTCGGTAGTCCACACAGAATCGAAGTTCAGGTGTGGCACCAGGATCGGCAGCGTTGGCGGCCAAAACCATTGGGCTGGCCCAAGGACTGCTAGAGGACTCAATCACCCCTAAGGCAAACATTTTGGAGACCTCCTCCTTAATGTACGCTCTAACCTTGTCAGTCACTCTGTAAGCCTTGTGCTTCACAGGGAGATTGTCCTCAGTGTCCACATCGTGGACGCACCCCTCTGTGACACCAGGAACCAAGGAAAATAGATCAGAGAATTGCCCCAACAGTTGGCGACAATCTTCCTGCTGATCAGGGGTCAGTGTGGCAGAGAGGCTGATGCCATCTGCTGACCCATCTTGCACTATTGCAGACAGGAGGTCAGGAAGAGGCTCTGTCTCTTCCTCCATTCCATCATCTGTCGCTAGGAGTATGCCCACTTAGGACGTTTCTAAGTGGGGCTTCAGGCGGTTAACATGCAGGACCCTCAAAGGGTTCCTGTGAGACTGCAAGTTCACCAGATAGGTTACATCACTCTTGCGCTCCACCACCTCAAATGGTCCAGTCCACCTGTCCTGGAGCGCACAGGGCTCTACAGGTGCTATGACCCAAACTTTCTGCCCAGGCTTAAGCTCAATCAGAGTGGCATTCTGATTGTACAACCACTTCATGTCCTCCTGGTTGGCTTCCAGATTCGCCTGAGCGAGCTGTCTGAATCACCGAGTCTGGTTCCTGAAGGCAAGCATGTAACTGTATACATCCTGGAGAGGTTTCCTGGGAGATTGCTCCCAGCCTTCCTTGACCAGACTCAAAGGTCCTCTTACTGGGTGACCATACAACAATTCAAAGGGGCTGAACCCTAGGGACTTTTGTGGTACCTCACAGGAAGCAAAAATAAAGCATGGCAAGAGGACATCCCACTTACACCTCATAGGTTCCTCAAGACCCATATTCGTGCCCTTAAGGGTCCGGTTGAATATTTCAATCAACCCATTTCCTTGTGGGTGGTAAGGAGTGGTGAACTTGTAGGTAACACCACACTCCTTTCACAGAGACTTCATATAAGTGGAAATGAAGTTTGTTTTACGGTCAGACACCACCTCTCTGGGGAAACCCACACAGGAGAAGATCACCATCAGTGCACGTGCCACCATGGGGGCCGTCACTGTCCTGAGCGGAATGGCTTCCGGGTACCGGGTAGCATGGTCCACCAAGACCAGGATAAACCTGTTGCCCATGGCTGTCTTGGGGTCCAGTGGCCCCACAATGTCAATGCCCACCCGTTCAAAGGGGGTACTGACTTCAGGGAAAGGTTGGAGAGGAGCCTTGTGCTTTCTTCCACTTTTCCCACTTGCCTGGCAAGTTTGACAAGTCCTACAATGAGTATCTGAACTCTTTCGCATATGGGGTCAATAAAAGTGGGTGACAAGCCTTTCAAAGATCTTATCCTGCCCCAGATGTCCAGCTAAAGGAACATCATGAGCCAAACCCAGTAGGAAGGCTCTGAAGCGCTGGGGTACCACCAGCACATAGACTGACCCAGGCTCAGCAACCTTAGGCTTGCTATACAGAAGGTTGCTCTCCCAGTAGATCCAATGTGATCCAGATTGATCACCTGCTGCCTGGTTTGTGGCCTGTTGCCTCATAACCCACAAGAGAAGGGCACTTCTTCTTCTTTTTTGTACAACATTCCTCCCTGGAGCCCCCTCCTTCTTGCTGCCAATGGGTCAGCTCAGGTAGATCTCCCCGTTCAGCAATCTGCTCCCCTGTAGGTTCCAGGGCATCCCCCTCAAGGTCTGCCTCCTCCTGGACCGTGGGAACAATTGGGGCTGGTTTCCCATGCCCCTTACCTCTTCTCTTTTAGGCAGGTTCCTGGGCCATACTTTCAGGGTCCAGGATCTCTTGAACACCCTTGGCTGCTATAGACCGAGTGGTCACATACGCCCACTCAGGCAGATCCAACATCTCTAAATGAGCCTTCTTCTCCACCTTCGCCCAAGGGGAGCTTTCCAAATCATTCCCTAACAGACAATCAACAAGCATGGCTGGCCTCACAGCTACTTGAAGAGTACCAGAGACCCCCCCCACTCAAAGGGAACTTGACCCACCTTGCAATGTCTCTCTGTGTTGTCAGCAGCAACAACTGGGAAGAATGCACTGGGGACCACCTGCTTTTCAGACACCAAGTGACACTTGACAGCTGTCACACTGGCTTCGGTGTCTCTAAGAACTTCCACTCTATGGTCATTGATGGTCACCCACTGCCTGTATTTCTTAGTGTTATCAGGCAGCTGAGTTTTAGGGACCATCTCAAAGTCTCCTAATGAGACAAGAGACATTTCTGTGGTACCCCACCCACCTTGGGCACCCATCTCCTCTCCACCCTGGGCTACACTGGCCATCTGACGGGGTGGCACATACTGACCCTTTTGGGGACACTGGGGATCATACCAACGGTGTCCCACCTGCTTACACTGAAAGCAGGTAACAGGCCCCCTATAAACAGGTTTACCTTTCGGGGATCCTGACTTCTTCTCAGGGGGAGGCTGGGAACCCTTACCTTGGTTCCCTTAGGAATTACTTTGGGGCCCTTTATGGAACTCCTTCTGTTTACCCTTGCCCCCCCCCACTCTTCTTCTGGGGACCCTGCCCACCTTTGGCTGAGTCTCCCACATGACCCTTGTGGACCCTGGTACTGACCCAACTGTCCGCCTATTCAGCAAGCTCTCTAGGGATAGTCAACTTGCTATCAATAAGGTGCTGGCATAGCTCTGGAAAACAATTAGCAGACAAGTGCTCCCTAGCAATCAAATCATAGAGTGCTTGAAAATTATCCACATTGCTACCCCTCACCCAACCATCCATAGCTCTGCAAAAGAAAGACACATATTCTACCCAAGTGGTTCCCTCCAACTTCTTACAATTCCTGAACCTCTGTCTATAGAGTTCTGGAGTTAAACCATACCTTGTCATCAGTGCTTCTTTCATGTGGGGATAAGACATCCTTTTGTCACTGGGGAGGTCTAACAAAGTATCCCTATCTTCAGTTAAAAAGTGGCCCCACAACCCCGCTACCCAATCCTTCTCAGGGACCCGGTGGGCCAACATTGCTATCTCATAGGCTGCAAACCACTGCCCACTGTGGAAATCTTTGATGACATCCTTGGGAATATGTCCCCTGCCTTCTGAAGGCACAGATGGTGCGCTGCCACCAGAGGGATTGATTTCTAAGCCCTTGGCCTTGATTTCTAACTCCCTCAACATACTCTCAAGTTCCATTCTCAATCTCTCTCTTTCCAAAGACAACCTGTTATTTTCTGATTCCCTCTGACTCAACATTTTAAGCTTAGCCATCTCCAGCTTAAGTGCCCTATTTTTCTCCCTGTCTTCCAACTCTCTAGGGGACAGGTCTTTGGAATAGATACTGCTGCCAGGTGGAGAGAGCCCCCCTCCCCTGGCTGAAAACCCTTGCCGCTCAATTGGCCCATCTGCATCCCCAACTGGCTCCACCACAAGATCAGGGGCATTTCTGGCTTCTGGCAAGGCCCTCAGTGCCTTTTGGTAGTCATCCTTTTTAGAAATGCCTGGTGTAGAGACTTTCAATTTCCTGCAGAGATGCTTGAGCTGTTTCAAAGTGTAGGTTCTCAACCTCTCTTCCGCAAATTCAAGATCCATAGATGCAACAGATGCTGGTTTACTCATGGTTGTAAGAGTTGGGAGCTTTCAGGAAAAACTAACAGTCCAAGGAAAAAGATTCTACCAAAAAAAAGTATGTGGTCGCGTTTGCTCAGCACTCACTAGTATTGTACACCAATTACTGTATATGAAACACAAATGCAGGTCCCAATCCTCACCGCTGACCACCAATGTTAGAACTGGGGGTCTCTAGTTGGCAATGGTGTACACCTTTGACCAAATAGGGACCTTTGCTTCTAAGTCAGGACAAGGGGATTACACTCCTAGAAAACCCCTGCTCACCCCCTTGGTAGCTTGGCACGAACAGACAGGCTTAGCTAAGAGGCAGTGTGTTAAGCATTTGTGAATATACATATTAATACAGTTAAAACACTACAGATGGACACAACACAGGTTTTTATAAAAATAAGTATTCTTTATATAGACTTAACGCAACACCACAACGGACAAAAATCCACAATACTATACTAAAAGTTGACTTAAAGATGATTAAAGTTGCTTAGTTCCAGTTAATGATGAATGTGACAAAGTTCTCAACAAAGTACCTGGATGCGTCATGCAAAACAAACAAAAGACTCACAGTGTAGGAGATGCATCGGGTCCGTGATCCGGGGGAAAGGTTGCTTCCAGCCTCAATGCTTGAGCAGAGTGGGGGATGCGTCGTGATCCTTACCGGTGTGGGGATGATGCGTAGATTCTCGGCCTGCGGGCCCATTGCGATGCGCAAGATGGCACCTCGATGCAATGCGATGCTCCAGATCCTAATGGCCGAACCCATTCATTTTTGGATTTTACATTAGGAAACAGCAAAATGCTCTCCGTAATTGAGTGCCACTAGATCGCAGCATTGGGGGAAAGTGACCATCGACCTCAAATAATAACATTATCTCTCAATATGCCTCACCAACATGCCCTTACTCACACAACATCATACAGCCACTCAGAGAATATAAGGCGAATGAAATGGTCGGCCAGCGTTGTCCTCATTGTCATGGAGAAATGTGGTCATTTTCTACGTTTACAATGTGCAAAAAATGTGCCTTTCATCGATGGCTGGGAAGCGCTGGTGAGGTACCGGGTTTTTAGGAACCCGGTGGTGCCAGGGGATAACACCCAAAGACCTCTGAGTTCTCCCTTGTTCCGGACCACAGAAACACTGAGTCTTCTATCGCAGTCAAAGATCAAGTTTTATTGGCAGCTACCAAGTAACACGTGTCCCAGAAGTACACCTCACGGACAGTAGGTTCTCGGGAGACTGTTCGTTTTTACAGAACCAGCCTTTTCCTTATATACAAAATATATAGCTCCAAGCAAGAATTCTTGAGTTTATGATATGGCTATACACATATTTCTACAATAATACATAGAGCGAAGTCATGTAAGCAAGCCCATATTTTAGATGTCCAGTTCGTTGATAGATTACCCAGTTAGGCCTGGAACTCCCATCAGATATCGATGAAACCTCAATAAATAAGGGCACCTCCTAGTCATAAAGTTGGCCAAAAACAAGGGACGTGGACAGGTGCATGTTTGCAGAAAGCATGGTCTGTATGTAGTGAATGGTTTGTGGAATGTTATGCACTGATGTTATCGTATTCGGCCACTGGGCGAGGAGCCGCCCAAACAGGTCTGGCCGAAGGCAGTGGAGTCAGTTGGGACAGGTCAGGGGGAAGTCAGTGAAGGTGGACGTGTCCTTTTGGATCAAGCTCGACCTTTAATTGACTTATCATGAGGGCAAGACGTAAGATGGATGCCGTTTACAAAATGGAGTCTAAGGGGTCGGAACAGAAACTGCGATTTAGGGGTGTTGGCAATCTTCGATTATGATGCAAATGCACAGGAATGATGTCCTAGTCATTATCGGTTCGTCGATACCAAATTCGTCATGGTATGTGGATGTTTTGTGACACGGAAAAGGACCTCGATATCGGGATAACAACAGGGTCCAGATTTTCAGAACCACAGACCCTCCTTTTGCCCTTATGTAAGGCAATAACTCATGTTAATCTGAGTCCAAATCGGTATGGAGAAATTCGCGGAGATGTTGCTGTAGCATCATTCCGTTACTCAGTTCGTCCTTTGAAACAGGCTTCCGTACACACGAAGTAGCACAGAGGCCACATAGTGCAGGAGCGTACTGTATACACAGGCAAAACATGAACAGGAGTGCTAAGATCATCCCAATGAAGATCAATGTTTTCCATCCCCAGGCGGTGATCAGCTCCCAGAACCACCCCAGCAAAGACCAATCCCCTTTCTCTACGTGAAGGGAACCAGATATTTCATGTAGCTTAGAGATGGCCTGGTATACCGTTGGCGCATTATCAGGGATGAAAATGCAACAACTAGATTGGATGACTCTACACACACCACCACGATCGGCGAGTATGATATCTAGGGCAATTCGGTTCTGAAGGGTCATAAGTCGATCCGACTGAAGCTCGGTTGTCAAATTGCCAAGGGCTCCGGCCGTAGTAATCACGGCAGATTCAACTATCCTCGATAACTGGCGAATATTTCTGCTGTTCACCATAGGCCCCCAAAACGGCAGAAAACCCTTTGCGAAGTCAGCGAATTCCTGACCCGCGGTGTCGTCTTTACTCACGACACCTCTAGCTGTCCTTGTCCGATGGTAATCTGCTCTGGCCGTGTAGGTGGGAGGTAGCAGAAATGAGATGAAACATGTACCTGAGAAGTCAGGGGGCAACCATGTGTAGGCTTGGTAGTGGCAGACGAAATACGTGCCTTTGGCTGCTAAGAGTATAGGGGAAGTTCGGGAAGCGAATACATATGTTTCTGTGCAAATGCTCTTTCCTAACTGTGCTGTGGGGTCCCTACCAATACCCTGTAAACATAAGTGACCTCGGTGGGGCACTATCCAAACTGGGCGGGATTTCTTTGCTGCCTGGCTCTTGACCAGGTAAACCCCATGTTTAGTCACGTTCCAACGGGTATAGGGACTGAGTTCATCTTTGGGTATTGTCAGGTATGTGTCGATATCCCTACTCATATTTCTTATCCCTGCAATTAGTGCCTTGTTACTGGAATCGCTCTCAGTGGAACGGGTCGGGTATGGTTCTAGGGCGAATAGGAACATGGTCTGGAAAGCCCACAGAGAACCATAGTAACTGAATGGCAAAATGAAGTATGGGATCCCCTTATCGGTTGTGTGTGGCATGAGTCCGCATATCCAACAGTTTGATGTGTTCATTATGGACTGGTGTTGGTGTAGAAGCTGAATGAAAGAGTTATTTACAAATTCGAGTCTTCGGGCAGACTCGTGTTCAGGTAGAGGGTGAAAGTAGTGTGGAGAAATAGTGGGAGGAGGTGGTGGCTGGGTGTCATTCGAGAAGGTAACTTTAAATACGAATAGAGTATAACCAGTAAAAAACACAACTATGCTACATAACATTAAAACACATATTATCAGGAATCTTCTTTTGGACAGTATCGTGCATAACTCTTTTTCAAAGTTCGTGAGTCTGATAGGTCTCTCTACCCTAGGAAACTCCATCCTCTAGTTGCTGCCCGCGGTGGTTGATTGATTCTCCCAGGGGGTGCACTCTTTTCAGTCCGGGGTAACTCCCGTGGACCAACCAGAACCGTGGACCTAAAACTTCCCCAGTTGCACTCCCCAGACTTCAACCGCGACCCTAGCAGCAGAACCGGATGGCGGTTCGAAAATCAAAAATGAGCTAGTTCCCTGGGACGAGAGAGCTGAAAAATCCAAAAATAGTTCTTAGGGGAAAAGGGAAATCACATTAGATCAAGCTTTTATTAGTCTCTTTGTCTAGACCGTAGGTTGTACCGTCGTTTCCCAGGTACGGTGTGGTCTTCAAACAATGTCTCAGGTTCGGTAGTGTCCAATTGCATAGACGGTGACACAAGTCTTTAGATTGTTGCACCTCTCCATGTGGATGAAATCGAGCTGCAAAACCTCGAACGGATACGTTGGAGGCGCAAAATGACCAGCTGGAGTTGGGGTCCCCCTACCGGGATTGTACTTCAAAAACACCATACAGTTTTTGACCACATTCTCTGCATATTTTGGGATATTGCTATTCTGCCATACTGGGGCCAATAGTTTACATATTCCTTTCGAACTGATGTGCGCAATTCCGTGAGCCATCGTTACTACTGCAAGTACGTATGCATTAGGTAATAGCCATCGCTGGTGTTCTGATAGTTCGACCCAACAACCATTCGCATCTAATCTACCTGTGCTTTCTCTCCATTCATTCAACTCGTTCTCAGTGGCCTCGGCTTGTATCGATTTCACGCTTTCAATGGTGTCCTCACACATTCCCACATCAGCAATCCATCTAGCGGGACCCATAACATACATCCGACTCATTGTGTTCCTTGCAGTTTCTTTCGCAACCTCGTCTGCAAATGCATTCCCGCGGCCAACATCATCCTGAATCTTTTTGTGTGCACTGCATTTTATGATGGCGACTTGTAGTGGCAAGGTAAGTGACTCAAGGAGCTCATTAACTAGCTGACCATGTTGTATCTTTGCACCATGGGACGTAAGGAACCCACGTTCACGCCACAATCTCCCAAAACTGTGAGCCACACCAAAGGCATATTGGCTGTCAGTGTACACATTCACTCGCTTTCCTTTCGCCAACACACATGCTCTGGTAAGCGCTATAAGTTCTGCGGCTTGTGCAGAATCGTGGGAAATACGCACAGTCTCTATAATGGTGTGTAATGTCGTTACGGCATATGCTGTAGTCGTATCACCATTCGGCAACTTGAAACATGAACCATCAACCCATAAAGTGTCATTGCATTCGGGAAGGGGAGTGTCCTGTAAGTCTACTCTCCCTTTTGTCTCTTCTTCTGTCCTAAAGCAGCAGTCATGGTTATTAATCTTGTCTGTGTCTGTTTCTGTTGGGATGGGAAGTAGCGTAGCGGGGTTGAGTGTACCACACCTCTTTATGTGGATGTGACTTGCTAGCAGTGTAAGTTCGTAACTGGATAGTCGAGCGCTAGTAAGATGTTGTGTCTTTGTCCTATTTAGCAAATTGTCTACTGCATGCGGAACCACAACGATCAGAGTGTTATTCATGACTAATCCAGCAGACTGTCGAATGCAGACAGCTGCTGCGGCGGTTGCTCTCAGACAACTTGGTAGGGCTTTAGCCACAGGATCTAGAGTTGCCGAAAAATACGCGCATGGGCGCTGTTTGTCCCCAAAGTATTGCGTTAAGACTGATAATGCACAACCTTCTTTTTCGTGGACATATAATGTAAAAGGCTTACTGTAGTTGGGGTTTCCCAACACAGGTGCCGAACATAATGCATCATGCAACTCGTGGAAACTCGTCTGACAATCTTCAGACCAAGGCATAGGATTAGGCGTGTCTTTGCGGAGTAGTGCCAGCAAAGGTTTGGCTAGTAGTGAGAAATTCGGTATCCACTGTCTACAGTACGATGTAATGCCCAAGAAGGCTCGAACCTCTCTCTGTGTCCTTGGGGCACTTAGTTCTGCAATTGCCTGTATTCTTTCTGGTGTCAGTCTCCTTCCCTCCTTCGACAAGATGTGACCTAGGTAGGTCACTTCTTGTCGACAAAATTGCAGTTTTGAAAGGGAGACTTTGTGCTTCATGTCACATAAGTGACGCAATAGTGACAGCGTAGCTTCCTTGCAAATCTCCTCAGTGTCTGCGGCGATCAGTAGATCGTCTACGTACTGAATCAAAGTTGACCCATCTGGCAGCACAATTGTGTCTAGTTGTGTTTTCAGAGCCTGACTGAATATTGATGGGCTTTCGCAGTAGCCTTGAGGAGCGCATTTGAAGCGGAAACTTCGTCCTCCTAAATTAAAGCCGAAAATATCTCTACTCTCTTCAGCAATTGGGATGCTGAAGAAAGCGTTTTTCAGGTCAATCACCGAGAACCAAGCTGCTGAAACTGGAACCATTGTCAATAAAGCAGTAATGTCGGGGACAACTGGAAACTGCGGTATAACTACCTTATTCACTTCTCTGAGGTCGATCACGAACCTGTATACAGGTGGTCGTGAAGGATCAGTACGTTTTAAGACCGGTAAAACTGGACTGTTACAAACGTTACCTGTTGTTTCTTCGATAACATCTTTATCGATCAGATCATAAACGATCGTTAACAACGCCTTTTCGCATTCGTTAGATATTTTGTATTGGGGAATACGTGGCAATCTAACGTTGGCTTTCAAAGTTATGACGTACGGTGCTATCTCCAAACGACCTACATCATTGGAACCATTAGCCCACAGTATATCAGGAAGTGATGACAATTCAGTTGGAATATCTTCTTTTGACAAATACATTGGAGAAATGACTTTTTTCCCTAAAGTAAGTTGTACTCCCGAGGGAGAACAGTACAAAGTCGCATACAACCTCTTTAGCAAATCCAATCCTAACAAATTTTCACCGCAACCTGTTGTAAGAATGAGGGGTGCTTCTAATTCACAGGGGCCAACAGAAAGGGATATAGGACTAGAGATCGGGTTTCTAACAGGGGCGCCAGAGAAGCCTACTGAGACATTCATTTCGCCAGACAAAGGTGCGCCAGGAAGTTTCGAGTGCATAATAGAACTTTTTGTAGCACCAGTATCCAGCAGAAATGGCTCTGACACTCCTGAGGTAATTACCTCGACATAAGGTCCATCCTGATCTACTGGAACTGAAACAACTCCCTCTCTTTGTCCATGGCTGTCCTAGCAATCGTTACCCTCATTGTCGTGTTCGGTGTAATAGTCATCAGCATAGTACTGAGCTGACCTGGACGATGCATTATTCTGTTGGTCAAAGCTATTCATGGAATTCTGAGGCGGAAAATTTCCACGGCCCCTACCTCTAGGGGCATGTTGTACACCTCTTCCCCTTACACCTGAAACACCGTTTAAGCGTCGCGCAAGAGCCGGACAATTACTTTTGAAGTGACCCTCTTCCTTGCAATACGCACATTGATTCGGGCCATACAGAACACGCTGATGGGAAAACTCATTTCCTTGCGCGTTTCTCGAATACTGCGGTTGTTGCTGATAATTGGGCTGACTAGCCATACGAGGCGGATAGGCCTGCTGGAGAAGAACTTTAGTTTTTAAATCTTTCGTCTTTTTGTCTGCCTTATCTAGCTCGTCTTTGCGCCTGTTTTCGTAGTACTGAGCTGTTGCTAAAATCTGCGCTGACGTAGAGACAGCCCAAGCACTCTCTGAATCTTTTAGTTTAGCACACAGTTCAGGAAGCAAATTATGTACAAATTTGTCTACGAACAATCTTTGGCCACCCTCGGTAGCCATATCCTGACCACTATGATCGGTGAAAGTTTCCTCGAATCTCGTGAAAAAGTCAGATACATTCTCGTCTTTCTTCTGCTTGCATGCAGATAGCTTGTCCCAGTTTACGCGTACTTCAGGCATAATTGTCTTCATGTACGCAATAATTCTACCGGGAAGTTCAGCTATTAACGGCTCAGGCTTGAAACCACCGACTTGTCTAGCATCTGTAGTCGCAATGTTCGCCCACGAGTCACCTAATTCTTGGTCATGATCCGTATGACGAATTTTACTCCATAAAGGATGTGGAACAACGTTCCCAAACAACATGTCTATATCCGCTAAATTCATTATACATGAGCTTGCAGTTTGGGACAACTCCCTATAATACCCAGTCGGGTTTTTACGGGGATCGGGTAGTGTCTGCTTGAGTGCTAAAACTTCGGATCTTTTCCAGGGGACATGTACCCATACGCGCTGGAAATGAGGCAGAACCGGTGGAACTGCAGTTGCGTCACCTTCCCTCCAAACCGGAGGAACCTCTCTCATGGGGTACTGTCTCGCTCTTTTCCTACTAGATGTACCACTTTCAGAGGATGACCCAGAATTACCACCCGTACTTCGATGTGATAATAATATCTCAACTGCTTTTTCAACGTCGGGACCCACAATCATACCCTCCCCAAACTTAAATCGTACACTACACAACTCTTGTGGGTTGCTCTTCTGACCATTATCTTCCAAATCGTCACACAGGAAAACACACATCTGCTCAAAGACGTATCTTTGCGTTGGTTCATCCCATTGACGGAAAACGTTCATGACAGACTCTACATCATATCTTGCGGTGTCAATAGCCCAATTCCGTGCTAGCTTATTCAATGATTCCCTTTCCTGATAATCGGGCATTTGGCTTCGTAATTGTCTTCGTTCCGTATTAGGGGTCGTTTTAGGCGACCGAAAAAGTGGTGAAGGAAAGTTAGTAACAATGCTGGCCATTTTATGCCAGACGGAAGGTGAAAGTGGAGGAATAACTGGTGGTAGAACAGAGTCACGCAGAGCAGAAACAGAAACATTCGTAGAATGAGTATCAGAGGGACTAGAAGGTGCGCTAGGCGAAATTTTAGAAGGAACAGTAGGAGAAGTAGATGTGATCGGTGAGCCTTGAGGAGACTGCACCAGAGAAACAGGAGCCAGCTGAAGAGCAGCTGGTGAGTGCTGTAAAGGAGCCTGTATAACAGCTACCAGAGGGGCAACTAAAGGTTGCGGAGGTGCTGTGGCATTTTGTGCATAGGGTGGTGGCGAATTTAATAAGTGGGACATTAATGGATCTTTCTCGGATCCTTTCTCTTGACCCTGTCCCTTATTTGGTAACATCGGGTAACATTTATCTACTGCTAGTTTCTTGCTCCTAAGCATTTGTTCGCTTTCCTGCTCTTCCTCGTTATCTCTGTATGCAACGGCAGCTTGCCCCATCGACATACCTCTTTTATTCCTTTTTGCTAATTTTATTTCTTTCTGTTTGGCTTCTTTGCGCCATAAGCGGAAAGAGTCAAACATCGCCGGCCGGGCTTTTTTCTTGAACAATTTGACCTCTAAGTTATCTAATATTTCTGAGTCGAAACTACCATATTGGGGCCATTTTAAAACACCATCCTTGCGGGTGTATTTTATCCATACTTCGTTATATGCGATAGGACCTACGCCGTGTTTTACATAGAGCTCATACGTTGGAGTTCCAATCGGAGGAACCGGACAAGAATCCTCTAATCGGGAGTCCTTACTACAACCAAGACAAAACAAGTTTCCAAGTCTGCTAAAACCAGGCATCTTCGCTCACTAGTCTAGCTTCAAACTTCAAAGGATTATCTATTACGATATTTCTCGTGAATACACGAGTCCTTCGGCTTTGGGGCTTGCAAGTACCAAATCAAAGCGTATCTCAAGGATACCAAAAAACTAAGGACAAACTAAGGACTGGGAGACGCTCCACTTATACTTAACTGAAGTATTTGAAGATCTGTGACGTCGCTAGAAGACTCGTCTATCGTTTCGCTCTACCAAGGATCACTGGGTCCAAAACAAGGCGATAGTCAGGGCAGCAGTCCTTCGTAGCCGTCGGGACGCGGGGAACCTCGCAGCAAAGACCTTCGGAACCACGTCGACATACAGGGGTCGCTGAAGTGGCTGGCCGTCCTCCGGAATTTTCACACGAAGCTCCTCACGAACATCTGGCTTGGACCGTCGCCGCTTGATACCGCCCCGAGTTGGGCGCCAACTGAGGTACCGGGTTTTTAGGAACCCGGTGGTGCCAGGGGATAACACCCAAAGACCTCTGAGTTCTCCCTTGTTCCAGACCACAGAAACACTGAGTTTTCTATCGCAGTCAAAGATCAAGTTTTATTGGCAGCTACCAAGTAACACGTGTCCCAGAAGTACACCTCACGGACAGTAGGTTCTCGGGAGACTGTTCGTTTTTACAGAACCAGCCTTTTCCTTATATACAAAATATATAGCTCCAAGCAAGAATTCTTGAGTTTATGATATGGCTATACACATATTTCTACAATAATACAAAGAGCGAAGTCATGTAAGCAAGCCCATATTTTAGATGTCCAGTTCGTTGATAGATTACCCAGTTAGGCCTGGAACTCCCATCAGATATCGATGAAACCTCAATAAATAAGGGCACCTCCTAGTCATAAAGCTGGCCATAAACAAGGGACGTGGACAGGTGCATGTTTGCAGAAAGCATGGTCTGTATGTAGTGAATGGTTTGTGGAATGTTATGCACTGATGTTATCGTATTCGGCCACTGGGCGAGGAGCCGCCCAAACAGGTCTGGCCGAAGGCAGTGGAGTCAGTTGGGACAGGACAGGTCAGGGGGAAGTCAGGGAAGGTGGACGTGTCCTTTTGGATCAAGCTCGACCTTTAATTGACTTATCATGAGGGCAAGACGTAAGATGGATGCCGTTTACAAAATGGAGTCTAAGGGGTCGGAACGGAAACTGCGATTTAGGGGTGTTGGCAATCTTCGATTATGATGCAAATGCACAGGAATGATGTCCTAGTCATTATCGGTTCGTCGATACCAAATTCGTCATGGTATGTGGATGTTTTGTGACACGGAAAAGGACCTCGATATCGGGATAACAACAGGGTCCAGATTTTCAGAACCACACTGGTAAACAGTCTATTAAATGAATTTTCATCCAAATCTTACACCCAGCAAGATTCACCACAATTTTGCATTTCACCAGCAACAAAAATTTTAAAATTACTAAGAAACTCTGCTCTATGCCGGGCCAGAAAAAGCCTGGGAAACGTAATTTTTTCAACCACTACAAGCAAGCTCAAAAAGCTTTCAAGGCAACCGTTCACAAAGACAAACAATCTGTGTCAGACCAGCTCTGGTTAAAGTTAGTCCACGCCAGGAAAAGGTCCAACACAAAGTTATTCTGGTCCCTTGTGAACAGTGGCCCACTAGTAGTCAGAGGACAAAGCAGCACAAACATAAGTTCTGACGACTGCACTGAGTTTCTATCTACATGTAGACTGGTCTGACCACCTCCTCATCCCATTCTCTCTTCACCTATCTCACTCTATAACTCTTGGCCAACCTAAGAGGGCTACCTCCTGGTTACATGATGCTAAAAAGATTGATGTCGGTTACCTCTGTGAATCAGTTTTGTTATCACTTCCTAGGCTAGACCCAAATCTTGATGTTGACGAACTCACCTCCGAGTCCCTCACAGTCCTTGCAGTCTAAATCAATAACGTTGCTCCTCTCCAAAGAAAAAAGATAAGGCACACTCCCTCAGCTCCTTGGTTCAACAAATCCCTCTATGAAGAAATGAAGCAACTAAGATTCCTGGAGAAACAATGGAGGCAAGCGCCCTCCACCGATAATTTGGCCATGCTTCGTTCAGCAAGATCCAAGTACCACAAGCACATCTTCCTTGGGAAAGCGTCACACTTCAGAACCCTCCTTGACTCAGCCAAAAATAGACCCAAAAAACTATTCGATCTCATTAACCGCTATATGTATCAAGCTATTTAGCATTCGCAAAGGCCGAAATTCTGCGAATTTCGGCCTTTGCGAATGCTAAATAGACAAATGGAATGTATCAAAAAAGTTTGATGCAAAATAAGGATTAGCAAAATTTGCTAATCCTTATTTTACGATTGCACTTAAGGAATTGCAAATTTTGCGATTCCTTAAATGCAATGTATCAAACAAATATTATGGAAAAAATGCCATTAAGGATTAGCAAATTACCACCAACTTCTAGTTGGTGGTAATTTGCGAATTCTTATCAAAAAGCTTTTTTGAAAAAAACCAAAGGTGCCATATGACGCCCATACATGCCCTTAGGGCATGTATGTGCGCCATATGCCCCCAAATGTCTTTTTCAGGGGTGCAGCAGGGTGTTCTTGAGATACCCCTGCACCCTTGGAAAAATTCCTAATTTGCGATTAGCTAATTGCTAATGCAAATTGCACCTTCATTCCTATGGGCCTCCTGGCCCATGGAAATGAAGGGGTAATTTGCGAATGACAATTTGCTAATCTCAAATTAGGAATGCTAAGGAATCGCTATTGGAAAGCGATTTTGTACATACATACCGTTTTGCATTTCCTAAATAGCGATTCCTTAAAATTCGCTATTTAGGAAATGCAAAATGGTTTGTTGATACATATAGCGGTAAGCCTCCTAACTGCTCTCCCCCAACCTCCAAGTTGGAGAATTCTACAAAGAAAGCAGGATTTCGCTACATTCTTTGACGAAAAAGTGAAATCCTTTGTGGATTAGGTCGCTCATCCTACCCCTCCAGAGGAGCGCAAATCCTTAGCCATTTGGCAAAACTTTGACCCCATCTCTGAAGATGCCCTTCTCAATTGCATCTTCGAAACAAAGCGCTCCAACCATTCTCTGGACCCCATCCCCAGTGCTTTTGCCATTGACTTCTATACCTATTCTCTTTCCTATTGGACCACTCTGGTTAACCTCTCCCTCTGTCAAGGCTCCCTTCCTGTCACCTTCAAAACTGGGCAGGCCACTCCTCTGCTTAAAAAACCCACTGCTGATGCGAAGGACCTCAACAACTTCCGCCCCATCACTAACCTACCCTTTCTTGCGAAGATCACTGAAAGAATTGTAGCGAAACAACTCTCTATATCAAGGACAATGATCTTCACAATTGTCAGTCCGGCTACATCCAAAACTGCAGCACTGAAACAGCCCTACTGCAAGTGGTTGATGACGCGCTGAGGATACTCGATTCGGGGGGGTCCTGTCTTTTAATTCTCCTTGACCTTTCTGGAGCCTTTGACACTGTCAATCACAACTCTCTCCTCAACACTCTGCAACAGAGAATGGGCATGGAGGGCACCGTGCTTAAATGGTTTGCTTCCTTCCTCTCTGATAGATCCCAAATGATCAGAATAGCGAACAGTCTTTCATTGCCTTTGGCGGTAGGTCAAGGTGTTCCTCAAGGCTCTATACTTGCACCCACATTGTTCAATCTCTATTTAGAACCACTGGGATATCTCCTAAGTAAATCCGGGATCCACTATCATCTCTATGCAGATGACAATCAAATCTACCTCAAGGTTGCCTCCACGATCTCGCCATCCTAAGCTCTACTCTCGACTCCATTCAAAACTGGATGTCAACTCATCCACTGATTCTGAATCCCTCCAAAACGGAATTCCTCCTCCTCTCCTCCTCACTCTCTCCCCCCCCGGTTCAATCATGGATGGATCAGATGAATCTACTTAACAATAAACCCATCATTGTCAACAGCGCAAAATCCCTTGGTGTAATACTCGACAAAAAACTCAATCTAATTTCCCACATCAATTCCATTGCAAAGTCTTCTTGATACCAACTGAGCCTTCTTTTGGGAATTTGTCGCTTTTTCCCGGAGCAAGACCTTAAAACCCTGGTGCAATCGCTGGTCCTCTCAAGACTGGACTACTGCAATTCTCTTCTTACTGACCTCCCCAGATCACACCTGTCCCTCCTTAAATCTGTTCTCCATTCAGAAGCTTGTTTCATTTATGGGGCCAAAAGAAGACACGACATCACACCGATGTTATCCTCCCTCCGCTGGCTTCCCATCGAGGCTAGAGCTATCTACAAGCCTGCCTGGATAACCCACAAAGCCTTGCACTCCTCCTCTCCACTCTACCTGGCGAATAAACTGAAACTCTCTGGAGGTTCTAGACCATCACTTAATGCGGAAAATCTACTGCTTGAACCTCCCACTTTCAAGAAAGAAAGATCGATGGCCCAATCCTTTTCAGGCAACGCAGTGAGAATCTGGAACTCACTTCTGCCTTAGCTCTGGACCTCCTCCTCCCAGGCCTTCATAACGGAACTCAAAATTCTCCTCCTCCAAAGACACTTCCAAAATCATGGATTCACCTATAATTGAGCGAAAGGAGCCAAAAAACGATTCAACCCCAGAGATCTTGACGACACAAGACACAATAAACACCATTGTCTGGATAATTAGGAAAGGCAGATCCGAAGGGGCCCCCGGCCCCAACGGTCTACCTCAGGGCTTGTTCAAGTCAGACAAAATGCTGTGGTCAGGTCTCCTTGCACCACTGTTTTTACACTGCAGGCTCAATAGGCACAAAAGTGTTAAAAGAGATGATCCCAAAAATGACAGAATGATAGCCCTTCTCGATATCGAATCCAAATACTACGCCAGCATTTTACTAGAAGAACTGTCAACCTGGGCTGAATCATCACAGCGCCTCCCCTTCAATCAGGCCGACTTCGTAGCTAATTCAGGTACAGCCAGCAACCTATTGACATTATCCGTTTTGATGGAGTAGGCAGACGTTTGTCGTATGCAACGATACTGCTGCTTCGTTGACTTCATGGCGTCGTTTGATAGGGTGCCACGCGACCGCCTATGGCAAGAATTAGACCGCTGAGGCACACCTCCGCCCTCCTACAAGCCATAATCCAACTCCACACACAGACCTGGATAAGGATAAAGTTGGGCGATGGGTCCTATGTTTCAAAAAGGATCCAAACAGGAAGCGTAGTTAAACAAGGCTGCATCTTGGCGCCCCTTCTTTTTAACCTGTTTATCTTGGACCTGTCTCCCACACTAGACAAAGTTAACTCCCACCTGCCTCAACTGGACGGAACCCGCATCAGCAATCTGTTATACGCTGATGACCTTGTGTTACTGAGCCACACAAAGGTAGGCCTGCAGAGGCTTCTTGACAAACTCCTTCCCTGCACTCTTGACAATGCCCTCGTAATTGAATCTGTCAAAAATAAAAATAATTCAGTTCAGCAAACAGAAGCAGCGGAAAAGTAGATGGTTCTTCAATATTAAAAACATCGATAGAGTGCCACACTATAAATATTTGGGAGTTTTCCTTGACTCCAAACGTTCCTTCACCAAACAAAAAGACGCTGTCAAGGCTAAAGCACTGTCGCTTGAGGTTGCACCCGGGACAAGATCTACACGGCAATCATATGCACGATGAGGAGGCAATTGGGTGGCCCTTTTCTTGTCGAACAAGGCATGAAACTCACGGTACTCGACCGGTAGGACCGTGGCACAGCAAAACAAGTCCACGGTACATGCACTAGCCAAATAAGTAGCGGGTGAGGGTTCAGGTATGGAGTTACAGATCAACTTGTTCTGACAATGTTCCTTACAATATTCGGAGGACATACTAACTGTTCGTGAGGACCAGCTCACAAAAGGATCATGCAATGTGAGCCAGGGCCTACCCAGGATAAGACGGAATTGCGGGGCGTCAATGAGATCGAACTGGATATATTCGTGGTGATCCAACCCGAAATCCATCAATAAAGAGAGGGTGTGGTACACTACAGGGCCCGACGAAAGGACTGTTCCGTCCACTGCCTTAACGGTCTCGGGCGTCCGCTTCTTTTCACAAGGGATACCCATCCTGAAAGCGTATTCTTGGTCTATATAATTCCCCGTGGCCCCTGAGTCCAACAGGGCATCGACTTGTAAAGGTTTATGGGCCGTTATCCAGAGTGACACCCTCACGTTCATATTGGTGACCGCAGGGTGAAGGGTGTTTGCAACAAAAGGGAGACCATAGTAGGTGGGTGTCTCGAATCGGAGGTCTCATTCTGATCCAAGACCTTCAGTTTCCCGATGGCTCACTCGAATTAATGGCAGCCTGTACTCGGGGAAGGGGATTCCTTCCTGGAACGTTATTCCTGGCTCTACACTCTTTGATAAAATGTCCCCCTTTGCCGCAATACAGACAAAGTTTGAGTTTCCGTCTCCTATCTTTTTCTTCCATGGTAAGAGGACCACGAATCCCTCCGATCTGCATGGGTTTAGGTCCTTCAGGAGCCTTGGTTTTATCCTCACCCCCCTGTCGGGGTCTGGCCATGGGGTAGAAAATCCGATTGTCTCCTCTGTTTCGGTCCCCTTTCCGTTCCAACAACAGGTGATCCAGTTGGACAGTTAAGTCAATGAGTTCCTCACAGGTAGAAGGCAGTTGCACCACCTGTGCTAACACGTCCTTCAATTCCCCCCTCAGGCCCTGATAAAACAATGAAATCCTTTTCTGAACGGGCCAGTCTGTTTCTACAATCAGGCGATTAAACGTGGTAATGTAGGTCAATAAGTCTTGCGATCCTTGTCCAGAGTCATTAACTCGCGGTCTAAAGTCATCATGTGTGATTTTCTGTCAAATAATTTCCTTAACTCACAACAGAAATCGGAAAAATTATGTAGCACGGGGTCATTTTTTCCCAATAAGGGGATGGTCCAAGAGGAAGCATTCCCTCCCATATAGGACATAAGAAATGCTGTTTTGGACGCCTCGTCCTGAAAGACCATAGGCTTACATAGGAAGTGAAGACGGCATTGATTTAGGAATGTCTCAAATTTTTTAGGGTCTCCGTAAAACATTTCGGGAGGGGCGAGAGGAATACCATGGTTTTGGATTATGTGTACTGTTGGAGTAGCATCGGTAGAGGTGGATGGATTGTCTCCTCTGTTTCGGTCCCCTTTCCGTTCCAACAACAGGTGATCCAGTTGGACAGTTAAGTCAATGAGTTCCTCACAGGTAGAAGGCAGTTGCACCACCTGTGCTAACACGTCCTTTAATTCCCCCCTCAGGCCCTGATAAAACAATGAAATCCTTTTCTGAACGGGCCAGTCTGTTTCTACAATCAGGCGATTAAACGTGGTAATGTAGGTCAATAAGTCTTGCGATCCTTGTCGCAGAGTCATTAACTCGCGGTCTAAAGTCATCATGTGTGATTTTCTGTCAAATAATTTCCTTAACTCACAACAGAAATCGGAAAAATTATGTAGCACGGGGTCATTTTTTTCCAATAAGGGGATGGTCCAACGGGAAGCATTCCCTCCCATATAGGACATAAGAAAGGCTGTTTTGGACGCCTCGTCCTGAAAGACCATAGGCTTACATAGGAAGTGAAGACGGCATTGATTTAGGAATGTCTCAAATTTTTTAGGGTCTCCGTAAAACATTTTGGGAGGGGCGAGAGGAATACCATGGTTTTGGATTATGTGTACTGTTGGAGTAGCATCGGTAGAGGTGGATGGAGCCACAAATGACCCCCCTGGTTGGAAAGAAGGAGGCGTGGGCAAAGTGGCCGGTCTAATCAATGGTTTCACTACGGGATCCTTATGCGCAAGATCTGACATCTCTCTGCGCAAGTCGGATACCTCTTTATATAAGGCTTGATTCTCTGCGCGAGAGGTCTGGACTTCTTGTTGCAATTCCGAAAAGCTCTCCAGTAAGGAGGTAAGGATGGTGTTAGTATCCATTGTCTAGGCTGGACGGTATTCTTGGGCTTGTCAATCTGTCGGGATTGGAAGCAGCACAAGAACACGCATACGCCACTAACCTGAATCCGATGGCCAGCAGAGACGATATGATGATAGTCCTCCCAACTCCCCTCGGCACAATACCCAATAATGGAGTTGTCACCAATATCGGAGTATGTACGGAAGGGCGCCGTGAGGTGTACTGGCAATGGGGTGTCTGATGCTCCCTTTGTATTCTGATCGGGATATACCCACGAAGGCACTGGTATCGATATACTGCAGGGGGAGGAGAAGACAGAGAGGAGAAGATAAGTACTATAACCTGTGATTGCCTGAACTCCCTTCCCTCTGTCGCTAGACTCACCGACTTCTCCACACCTGGTGCCGTGAATACACAAAGATAATGTTTGTGACACGGTATGGGGAATCTTGCCAAAAGTACTGAGAAGTGGGGGGCGTGGCTAGCAGCCGACGGGAATGGCTGCCTAGCAGAGGAGCTCCGTGGTAGACGAGACCCCATCTCAATATCCTCCCATTAATCCGTGGCCTTAGCTGCTCAGGCGATTGCTTTCACGAAGGGACTCCAAGCGGCGTCCCCCGCCGAAACCCCGGTGTTAATCCGACACCGGCATCTGCCCCGCGGTGAAGTGCCTGTCTGCGGCCTGCTTGCATCGTGGCTGCACCGGCCTGTCCTGAAAGCCCCATCCAGCCGGAAGTGAACGGACGCCAGGGGACCGGACCGGAAGTTCCCGCTTCGGGACTCCGACCGTCGCCCGGAGGAACCATCCTGCTTCGGACGGCGGACGTGAACACCGGTGACGGTGCGCCTCTGAGGTGGGTCGCCCCACCTGCCCTGGACTTGGTTGTGATCGAGGGGGCCGGTGGAGAACATCCTGAGGCCGGGGAAACGACCGCACGGGTGACGGCGAGTGAGGCTGCCGCTCTGGCTTGGAGCCTACACCTGATCCTCCCCTCGCCACCCCTGCCACCGTCTACACTGCCGGTGGGAGGTGGGAAATCCACTGACACTGTGACGGGGCGAGCCCGACCATTTGCTGCCCGGCGTGCCGTCCCTCCTGCGGCGCCGACCTCGCATACACTACTGCTGGGCCCGAGACCGCGCTGGTGAGCTGGCGACCTGCCGGATTCGTGCCGGGGGCCACCGACGTGCAGGCTCTGTAACAAGGGCACCAACCTGTTCTACGCTCCTGATGCAGCTCTGAGGGAGTGCATTGAACCCGAGAGGATATCCCACTGCATGCAGAGCGGGGACTTACCATTGTGTGCACCCTCATCCCCCAGAGACTTTGATTGCCCGTGGTGTCGGTGAGAACGCTGTGGCGTAGAGGCCTGCGCGTCACGAGGCGCTCTGCATTGGGGTTCCCATCTGTCCGAACCTCGTCACGCCCTGTTTTGTCGCCGTTCACTACATCGGCCGACCTTGGAATAAGGGGATCCCACCCACTGAGCCAGAGCCTAACCCTCGTCGGCGGACCGTCCTACTTGCACGCCCGACCCTCAGAGGGCCAAATCTCTATCAGGACACTAGCCGGGGCTGACACGCCTGACGGCCCCTGTGAGACCGCTGGAATGGCGGGAAAAGGAACGCGGCACAATGCGGCTCAGTCGAGACTGGACAAATTCACGTTCGAGAAGGCCCCCTCGCAACACCCGGAAGGACGCTCGTCCGCAGGCAAGAGCCCCGAAGGTGACGGAGGGAAAAAGGTGACACTCGAAGACTTAATGAGGACGCTCACTAATGTCCAGACTACGGTGGGGGCCATCTCCTCGGACGTCGGCTTACTGAGGGCGGACCTACACAAGATGACCGAGAGGGTGGCACAGGTTGAAGTGGTCACGAAATCCCTGGTTGAGGACACCTCCGAACTACAGCTGGCCATGGAACGGATGGAGGCGGTCACTAAGAAACTGCAGGACAAGCTGGACGATCAGGAGGGGCGGGCTAGGCGTAACAATGTCCGAATCCTTGGACTACCGGAATCGGAAGGCAAACGGGCGATGGACCTTTACATAGAAGACCTTATCAAGACAGAACTGAGACCAAAAGGTCTGTCGAACTTCTTTTCAGTGGAGAGAGTGCACAGGGTCCCAGGTGGAACACCGAAACCGGGAGCAGCACCAAGACCTGTCTTGGCCAGGCTGTTTAATTTTCGAGACAGGGATGTCATACTCCAAGCGGCCCGAAATGCCCCGCCCATCAAAATACAAAACTCTACGTTGGCCTTCTTTCCTGACTATACGGCCGAGGTGGCCCGGCGCCGCAAAACCTTCCTTGAGGTAAAAAAGGCCTTACGAGCAAAGGAATTGCCCTACTCGATGCTGTTCCCGGCGAAACTTAGGGTCGTGGATAATCATAAAGCTTGGTTTTTTGATACCCCGGAGGCGGCGTGGGACTGGCTGGATGGTTGGCGTCGAGTGGAGGGGAATGGACGCACGGGCAGAGGCCAGCGTAATCAACGCTTCGAGAGTGCAGGAACTCCACCAGCGACGGCCGGAGAAAATCATGACAAGGAGCTGGAGGAGGGACCGGAAGCCGACGAACTATGTCCTGATATATAAGTTCCTTATTAGCACAGTCTTCTCCACAGGTGACCACGTGAGGTGAAAAGGCTGCCGTTGCACTATGAACAAGAAGAGCAGAATGTGACTGATGGGGTCACTAGTACCACGGAACACTTACCCCGCAAGCAAGTACATTGGGGGGAAATGGGAGCAGGCACTCTGCTAAGTTGGGGGAGCGGGCGGTTTTATGTCCGTATAGCAGGGAGGCAGGGAGGGGGATGGGCGGGGGGGGTTGTTTGCCAAGTTTTATTGTTCTCTTATCAGTCTCATGTTTTTCCTAGGGTTATATGTACACACGACCACAAGACACTTACTCTGGAACCAGTGCACACTGCTGGGTCCTCCACGCCAGCATGGGCGGGTCTACCTAGTACGCCTGGTGCTCTCTATAGGCCACCTAGCTCGACAGGGAGAGGGTTTTGTAGCCGCTCTTAGCACTACTCGGTACGATAGCTGGTATTGGACCCCTGACCGAGTTTCTTATTCAGGGACACTGCCGCCCCGGCACTTAGTAAACAGTGTATGTTCGTTAGTTAGGTCCCGAAGTCTCAATAGTCGCAGATTCCTGTATGGGCTGACTCTGCACACTGGCGCAGGACACTCTCTGTATTGTTTCTACACAGGGCCAGGCACTCTGCATCACTGCAGTCAAGGCTTCCCATACTCAATGTTGCTGGCCCCCGGTCCGAATGCTATATCCAAAGTTCCTGACACACAAGAGCACCTGCGGTCATGGCTAACCAAGACCTTTTAACGCCTCGCCCACACTTACAACCACTGGTAACTGCCCCGCTTACTATCATCTCTTGGAATGTCAATGGGCTGGGCCACAAGATTAAACGGGGCTTGGTCCTCCAATTCCTTAAGAGAAAGGCCCCGACAATAGTATTGCTCCAGGAGACACATCTGGTGGGAACAACCTGTCAGGCCCTTAACCGCTGGGGATTTAAAATGGTCACGCACGCAGAATTCTCCTCGGGTTCACGTGGGGTTGGTATCCTGGTTTCCAAAAATGCACCCCTACTTATCAAGCACACGTGGGCTGACGACCAGGGACGCTTTGCAGCGATCAGTTGCCAATGGGAGGGACGGCCATATAATATACTGACAGTGTACATCCCCCCTGCGTTACATCAAGGTGCCTTCCAAGACCTGGGTAATTTACTGCTTGGACTCCCGGAGGGGGAACGAATTATTGGTGGCGACTTCAATGCGGTGCCGGACGCTGCTGTGGACCGACAGCCTCCTTGTGAGGCTACCAGAGCAGACCACCTGTTCCGGGAATTCTTAGATGCCTTGGGACTGGTGGATGTATGGAGACTCAAACATCCCCGGGATCGACATTACACATTTATTTCGGGGGTACATGGTAGTCTTTCCCGGCTGGACTACTTACTGACACTAGCCGTTCCCCCAGAAAAGATTGCGTCCATAGAACATCTACCGCGGGGGATCTCTGACCATTCCCCAGTGCTACTCACCTACACAGTGCACCCCACCAGACGACAACAAATTTATCCGATCTATCCTGGGTATCTTAAAAATACTACCATTGCTAAAGCACTCAAAACAGCTACCACAAATTACTTCAAGGACAATGTGGGCTCGGTCGAATCACCGTCGGTACTATGGGAGGCATACAAAACAGTGGTCCGGGGGCAAGCCATCTCCACTATCACTAGGCATAAAAGGGCACAGAAGGCAACCATAGAATCGCTCGAGACAGCGGTCCAGACCGCGGAGTTGGCACACGCCTCTGACCCCACGGAGGACACAGCACACACGCTGACGTTAGCTTCCCAGGAATTCAGATCGTACGCAGAAGACATGACAAAGACAAGGTTAACTGACACGTTACACAGGGTCTATGAATTAGGAGATAAGACTGGGAAAATGCTCGCATGGATTGAAAGAAAGGAAAGGGCGAGTAGGTGGATAGCCGCACTGACACTCTCAGACGGTACTTGCTCAACCTCTCCCCCTGACATAGTGGAGGAACTAGCTTCCTACTATGAATCAGTGTATACAGCACGTGCGGAAGTGTCAGAAGACGACTGCACGCAATTCCTACATGACATTCCTCTCTCCACACTCTCACAGGAAGATGCGCAATCCCTAGAGGATGGTCTGACGGGGGAGGAGTTGGGGGCGGCCCTAGCAGCCCTAAACACTGGAAAGGCGATGGGACCCAACGGTCTACCGATCGAACTCTATAAGACACTGTCATCGACCCTTACCCAACATATGCTTCCCATGTACACTGACTGCTTGGAACGGGGCTCCCTCTCGCCGGATCAGAGGTTGGCCACTATTGTCACTATACACAAGCCTGGTAAGCCACCTGACCTGACTTCCTCATACCGGCCGATCTCACTGATGAACGCAGATGCAAAAGTGCTAGCGAAACTCCTGGCCCTACGTCTACAACCTCACCTCACAACTCTGGTACACCCAGACCAATCAGGCTTTATGCCTGGGCGTAATACCTCCCTTAATTTGCGGAGACTAAACGGAATACTTCACCGCATTCCCTTACTCCGGGAGGATGCCGCAATTCTCTCATTAGACGCTACCATGGCGTTCGATCTTGTGGAGTGGCCCTTCCTTTTTGCGGTACTCAAGAAGATGGGCTTTGGCCCTAACTTCTGTGGCTGGGTTAGACTCCTTTATACAGCACCCTTGGCACAGATCATTGCGAATGGGCACACGTCACGCGTGATCACATTGGGTCGTGGCACCCGCCAGGGCTGCCCCCTGTCTCCACTATTATTCGCCCTCATACTTGAGCCGCTAGCGGTGAAAATCCGTATGGATCCACAGATCCGAGGCATCTCGTGGGGAGAGGGCTGGGAAGACCGCATCTCCCTCTAAGCGGATGACGTACTGCTATATTTGACGTCTCCAACCCCGTCCCTAGCGACGCTAATGGCCATACTTAAGACCTATGGCGACGTCTCGGGGTATACCATTAACTGGGCCAAGTCGCTCCTGTATGTATTACGCGGTTCGACGCCCATGCTGCCACATGGCTGCACCTTGCAAACGGTATCCAGAGGGTTTATATATCTCGGGATATACATCACCCCAGAGGAGACAGTCTTTATGGAAGAAAACCTACTGAAACCTCTACAGAGGCTAAAGTCGGATGTGAAGCACTGGCGTTCCCTTCCTCTGACTCTACTGGGCAGGGCGGCCCTCTTTAAGATGCTCTCACTCCCAAGACTCCTCTATGCATTACAAAACACCCCATTCCCGGTCCCTCTCACATATTTGAAGTCGATCGATGCTGAGATCGCCGCACTCTTATGGGACGGTAAACCGGCCCGTATAGCGCAGGCTAAATTGTCACGTAGTTGGTATGACGGGGGCATTGCCTTGCCGAACGTCAAGCTATGCTACTGGGCAGCTCAACTTATGGTAGTGAACCAATGGCTGCATGCCCCGCAACGGGATCCGGCCTACGCCCTTGACAGGACCGTTCTCCCCCCAGACAAACTTATGAAGGCACTATACTCAGTCAAGCGCCGGCACACACTCACGGGCCCTACGGCACACACAATCAAAATTTGGCATAATGCACAGAGAGCTCTAGGATGGGAGGGAGTCCTTACGCTGGCCACACCGCTCTGGGATACCCCCAAACTTGGCACACTGTCGAACTCGAAAGGTTTCAGGCAATGGGATCTAATTGGCATATCGACAATCGGAGACCTATGGATAAGGGGGGGGGTTATTTCATTCCCAGCCCTGCGAGAGAAGTATGGAATGGGGGCAAATGAACACTATAGGTATGCACAAATCAAACACGCCTTGCAGGGAGCCATCCCATCTGACTCAACCCTTGCCGCACCCTCCCCCCTGGAGGATAGACTCCTCACTGACCACTTAGATAAGAAGGCAATCTCCCTTACATATCGGAAGCTCGTCAATAATCTCCCTGACCCCACGGTAGTCCTCCGTAGCAGATGGGAGGTGGATCTGGGAGACATAGCTGATGAGGACTGGTTACATGCACTGGCCTCGCCCAGGGAGACCACCATACCTTCACGACTGAAACTGGTTCAATTAAAGATACTACATAGGGTGTATTATTCCCGTACTCTACTACATAAACTGGGGCGTACCCCGGAACCTACCTGCCTCAGAGGTTGTGGATCCCCAGGGACTTTGTATCATATTTTATGGGATTGCCCCAAAATACAATCTTATTGGGGGGAAGTGTTGTTTGAGATATCGGAGGCAACGGGGGTTGTGCTACAGAATGACCCTAAGTGTTGTATACTAAACATTTGGTCTCCTACTGATATGAACAAGGGATTGCAACTCTGGGCGGCACTGGGTATGGCCATTGCAAAGCGTAACATTGCTAGGAGATGGGGATCTGGTGTGAAACCCTCATGTACTCGATGGTGTAATGATATGGACTCAGCAATGGTAGCGGAAAGGGCAGTATATGTGCATAGAGGGTGCCCTAAAAAATGGTCGAGAATATGGACTAATTGGAATGAATATCGAGGGAACCTATGTGAGCCCCCGGAGGAACTGCTAGATCCTGATGATGACCCATAGAGGGAGTGCTACAGTGTCTTTGCTATCTGATAGCCTTCTGTGTGTTTTGGGGGCATGGCGGGGATGTCTTTGGAAAAAGTGTGATGAGGAACGATCTAAGTCGCTGCGATGTATACTGTGTAACTTGGAGTACATCTGGAGGGGGGACATGGTTGCAATTACGAGATGTGCCGTACTAGGCGGGGGGAGGCGCAGGGAGTGCCAGGCAAGGCTAGTGATGTGGCTTGTGAAGGGGACTGTCTTCATAATATGATGATGTGCTTAGGATCCGATTGAAAATGCTTGGCTAATGTAACCCTGTAGGATGTTGATAATGACTGGTGCAATCCTGATTCTCATAGAGACAAGTTACGGTTGTTTATTATAAAATGAGACGGACTAGGTCTGTGAACATTATTATCCGAAGGTATTCAGATGTTATTTACACGATTTACGACTTGGCAAGGATGGCCGTTACCATTGCATTGATGTTTAGATACTTTACGTTTGATAAATAGCGGCCAGCCTCCGGGTTGTGTGCAAGACGCTGTGTATTTCTGAAACTTTAATAAACGTCTTAAAAAAAAAAAAAAAAAAGGACTGAGAAGTTATCGTCGGCGATGCGGGGACACAGGAACTCTGACCACGCTGGCTCTTCGTCGGCGATGAGCATAGATGCAACGAAACTCCGACAGGGACACACCATCCGGCTCGATGGAGTACCCAGAAACGAATTGACAAGCATCGTACCGTTCTCTGGGAGGAGCTTAAATAGAGTCCTCCCATTTACCCGATCTCCAGCGCCGTATGGCCTTCTGGGACATGTAGTATTTCCTTAAAGGACGCTCAACACGGAGTCTTTTTCTCCCTGCTACGCCGGCATTGGCGATCGCTACATACTAGCGCCAAGCCTAACCCCTCTGCTTAAGGTGATGAAGGCCAAGATCACAAATTCCTTATCATAGGGACATGAGATCATGATGGGGTCAACAAACATCATTTTAAATAAATCAACCTCCAGAATCTTTAAGCGAGCATGGTGCCTGCCGAGGTCTTTATCTCCGGCACAAGTCAGATTAGAACTTGGTTTGCTAGATTACAACGGCGTAGAGGGTGGTGCTTTTATCAAGTTCTGCAACAGACTGCGCAACTTCCGTGATGGCAGTCTTGAGTCTAAACTCTGGAATGAAATATCGACCAGCGTATTTAGCCAAAAATACCTTGGCCCTCTCCCTACAGCTACTCGGAGTCACTGAATATTTGGGATCAAATCAACCACAACAGGCAGTGAAGACCGTAATTAAGCAAAGCATTTGGCTCTGGTCTTTCCACTCTGACAGGGCAAAATTATCCAGAAGAAAACATGCCTGGGCTGTTGTCTCTGATTATAAACCGGGGGTTGAGTCATCCTACTTATCAAGCACATAATCTCTCTTTTGGAAGGTTAAGTTCATTGCCCTAACGCTAGGCGAGTGGCCCTTTTTAAAGTATTTGCCACAATGGCGGTGACTCAGTCTCAATATTGAATGCAGGGAATGCGACTACCACTCCAAAAGCTTGGAGCATATAGCCTGCACAAGCCCAGTTCTGCTAAAAGACAGAAGGACTCTATTTCGAGTGGAGTGGAACAAACTAGGAGCTCACACATGTCGTCAGGCCATAATAGCAGCTATGAACCAAGAAAATTCATAGCTGAAAATTCGGTTCACCAAATTTGTCATCAGAGCTGCTGAAGTGCTGGGGAAAGAGAAGGCAGCAATTCCCCTGCTGGTCGGCCTTGCCATTTCTATGTAATAAAAACTCTAGTGGACACCGGCCCCCTCTGTTAGGCCTATATGGACACTGTTTCAGCATTTAAAATCTAGCTGCCACATTTATTTTGTCAGCTTTTTCTAGATTTTTTAAAAATTGTTACGTTATTTAATGTGCCTAATCCGTAAAAGGCAAATGTATATTCGGGCAATTTTTAATTTCAACTCTCTTTTATCGCAAGATTATTGCACTGCCCTTGCCCTAACAGGGGTTCTTTTTTTGTTTCATTTTAAAAATCATTGTATATGTATTCATGAGTCACATGGTTTTAACATTTTGTTATGGTTTTTAGTAATCAAACAATTAACTTGAATTTGAATTTGAATTCAGTCCTGTTAATGGAGCTTCTTCGTTTCCAGACAACACGCTGATGCGCCCAGCCATTCTTCTTACACCTTCCTGCTTTGCGTTTCTTCGCGCTGATCCACACAGCAATTTGCATAATTTTCTCGTAACGCACTGACGTGCACAGCTCAACATTTTAATTTATACAACAGCTGCTCATCTCCACACTGATACGCACATCACTTCAGAGTAAAATCAGCGTATTAGCTATTGTTTACCTGTCTTCCTTCTGCTGATACACATAGCTGACAATTCATTTCTTGGACTTTCCCGCTGCTTCTTCCATCACCGTAATGAGCACGACTCGTGAGCACGACTTGATTACTTACTTACTGTACCCTTAAACATTAACTTCTTTGTTACTACTTACTTTGCGTGCTGCTTACGCTGACGCACACAGCTTGAATTTCACACATTAAGAATAGAAACTATACAAATAATTTTTTTTCCTGGTTGCAAACTTTACATGATGTTTATGCTGGCATGCACAGCTAGAAGTTTACACTTTCTCAGAGAAGAATGTCATAATACTTTTGATACTTAGTTGCTTGCATACAATATTTTTGTGACTCTTGTGTCAGCATTTCACGTCACCTTTATTACTTAACTACATCTTCAAGTTCATGCGTCAATATGCAAAATGTAACTCCTCCTCCCTTCTTTCTCTCTAACCCTGTTGATCCAACCTTGCGTTGGTCAATATGGAAAAAGATCTTCCTTAATTATGCAAGGGTTTGTGGAGTATCCTTGAGTGCTGAGAGAAAACCTGTGTTACTGTTATACTGCCTAGGCTATGAAGAACAGGATGTCATTGTACATCTTCCACATCTTAATGATAGTGAATCAGACAGCCTCAATGAGTTTTGAAATCTGTCTTAAAAACTGGATAAGCACTACCTCCCAAAGGTTAGCACCATTCATGAGCTCTACCACTTTGGGAACCGTCTGTAAAAGTGCCATGATTCAGTTGAAGCGTACATCACCGATTTGCGTAAATTGGGTGCCACGTTTAAATTTGATGGATCCCATGAAGAGCGCATACGTGATCAGTTCATGCTTGGTTGCAGTGTTGAGAAGATTAAGGTCGAACTTTGGCAAAAAGATGACCCAAAGCTTGATGAGGTTGAGGTGTTAGCCAAGAGGATAGCACACTCTCTGGCTTGCGTGGAAGTCATTAAAAAGGAGAATGGGGTTTTGGAAGAAAAGGTTCACACTATTACCAAGAAACCTGAGAGGCCTGTTTGGAAACCACACAAACCTTCCATATCTCTTCTTAGTTCAAATTCAAGGGAAACACCAGAATGAAATGCTACCGTAGTGACATGTATGGTCACCTTGCCAATGACAAATCGTGCCCTGCTCTCACTTCTAAGTGGTGTGCAAACAAATGATGGACGGAATGCTGAATAAATCATACATTCATCCCCAGTCAAGATATCTGGGTTAAATCCATCGTTCTTTTGCTCACCATGCCACCCCAGTTTAGACCCAGCCATATGCAAATCAGTCTTGAGCCTGTGCATCATCGGAACAGTCCAGACCGAACTGCTAAGCCAGGTCCTCCCTGGACCGGAACCAAGCATCCTGGGACCGGTTTATGGGTATTACCCTTCATCTGCCAGGCTAGCTTGAATATAGTGGCACAGTGAGCAAGGGACCCACGTCTGGGCATACCCATCTCACTTAGGGTGAAAAGTGCTATGCTAACAAATGATGGATGGAATGCTGAATAAATCAAACATTCACCCATAGTCAAGATATCTGGGTTAAATCCATCATTCTTTTGCTCACCATGCCACCCCAGTTTAGATCCAGCCATATGCAAATCAGTGTTGACCCTGTGCCTCATGGGAACAGCCAAGACCGAAATGCCGAGCCAGGTCCTCCCTGGACCGGAAACAAGCATGCTGGGACCGGTTTCTGGGTATTACACTTCATCAGCCAGGCTAGCTTGAATCCAATGGCACAGTGAGCAAGGGGTCCACATATGGGCATACCCATTACACTTATGGTGAAAAGTGCTATGCAAACAAATGATGGACGGAACTCTGAATAAATCATACATTCACCCCCAGTCAAGAGATCTGTGTTAAATCCATTGGGAGTCAAGATATCCCAAGCCGATGTCTTGATCTATGGCTCCTCTCAGGGTGAACATGATACAAGATTGAGGTGTGTGCTTGATCGATTCTGTGCGAGAGGTATGACTCTGCGTGAAAACAAATGCAGGTTTAATCTTCCTGAAATTGATTATGTGGGTCACCGCTTGATTTGTGATGGAGTCAGGACCAAAGTCATTGAAGATCTTCCCATTCTGTAATCCAGTGTTGAACTGGTAACCTTCTTGGGAATGGCCGAGTACTACAATAAATTCGCCCCACGGTTCGCCTGCCGCACCTATGCTCTTAGGTCTCGCTTAAAGAAAGGTGTGAAGTTTTCCTGGTCGCCCCAGTGCCAGTTGGAGTTTGAGGGAGTCACAAAAGCTCTTTGTGCCGCTCCCTCTTTGCAGAGCTTCGGCACTTCTTGAAGCTCCATCCTGATCACTGACATCAGTTCTAAAGGTTTAGACACTGTTCTTAAACAGGCAAAAGATGACAGGGAAGAAACCATCATGTTTCTCTCAAGAGCTCTCCTTGGTTCAGAATTACAATATTCGGTAATTGAAAAAGAAGTGCTGTGCATTTTCTGGGCCATCAAGAAGCTTAAGAAATTTTTATGGGGTACCTCTTTCATTGTTCATTCAGACCACAAACCCCTTAAAGACTTTTTTTTTGGAAATATATTTTTATTGCAGAATCAAGAATAAACACATCCAACAAGCCAACCTATACACCAACGGCACCCAGCGATAATAATACAATACACAGCCGATTAGCCCACATCCCGGAGGCTGGGCGGCGCTTCAATGAGTCAGTGCACTGGAGGTACCTCGGTGCATGCCCTATTCGGGACACAGGTCAGGTGCAACACTTCGTTTCTGCTTTTATCCCAGAACAACCAACCCACCCACTCCACTCCAGCTAAACCTAGGCCACTCCAATGTCATGTCACTTAAACATCACGAGTACCGTCCTGGGCCATCCGGTTCCGGGAGATTGCCGCTAGCCGGCAAACCACCCCCTCCTACGACTCCTTCTCAGTGCCCTCCCCCTTCAACTGCTGCTAATGCGGGTTCCACCATCCCCCTCCTGCTCCAGGGTGACAACTATCAGGAAGTTTTGACAAGCAAGTAGTCACACGGAATCCCTGCCTATAACTGATCAGTTTCCTCGCCTTCAGTTAGGTAGTCCCTTAATGCCTGCACCACCAGTTCCCAGGACCGTGCCAGTTCCAAGCTCTTCTCGTTACCAGCTCTAGTCGCCTGGCGCATTCGTAACACACTCTCACAGCTCGACCACTTCACCAATTCATTCCTCCACCTCCGTACAGACGGCCCCTCTTTAGACTTCCAATGCCAAGGGATTTCACGCTGTGCCAGAATCAGTCCCAACCCAATTAATTTGCTCGTAACCTTGGTCCTTTTGGTATGCGGGAACCAAAGAAGCAGGCACGCGGCCATGTCAAAGTCTACCTCCCGATCCGTGACAGCATTCAAGAGGTCCCCTACCTCAGACCAGTAGTCCCCCAATTTCGGGCAACCCCACAGCATGTGGTCTAGATCCACCTCAGGTTCCAGACATCGCGGGCACATGGCATCAAGCACCTGGAAGTGTCGGCGTAGCCTCTCCGGGGTCAAGTATGCCCTATGGAGCACAAAATAATGCACCTGTTGGAATCTCGCATTCCTCGTCCCTTTCCAGGTCCTGTGTAGCACCTGACCCCATACGGAGTCCGGGATTTGTCTACCGACGCTGGTCTCCCAACGCGTCTTCAACTCAACTAACGGGGCCAGACCTTCATTCAACATCCTATTGTGGAGGCAGGTCACCGCCTTGACGGTGCCCGCTGCCATCACCACATATTGGCACACCATCGTCATCTCCGGTTCAGCCAATCCACCCCCCCAATGCCTCTGCAGAGCCGCGATAACCGCCGCATGCAACAGGAAGGTACCACTCGGCAGGCCGAATTGCTCTTGTAAGGTCTGGAACGGGGCCAGCGTCCCGTCCACATAGAGGTCTCCTACCATCTGCAAGCCCAGGTCCTCCCACTCTAATAATTGGGACCAATCACCTCCGTGCGGTAAGGCAGTGAGCATTCCCAGCGGAATCTCCGGTGCGTATGGCCGGCGCTTCCCCGCCCTCTTCAGGCTCCTGTTCCAACACAATCTGAGTGTCCTTTCCTCCATCGTGAGGTCCCTACTGGCCAGTCTCTGTTGCATCACAATAGACGACAAGACATGCCTCTGAATGCCGACCCCCCGACCATCTTCAGGCCCCCTGAATTCTCTGGCCACGTTCTGCGTCAGGACCTGGAGCTGCCAGATACTATAACTCATAGTCGGGGACGGCCATCCCTCCCTCACACTTGGGTCTCATCAGGGTGGTCAATGCCACCCGTTTGCGACCGTGGCCCCAGAGAAAGCCAGTCTCCAACGACCTCAGTTCCCTAAAGATACCCTGCGGGATCCACACCGGCAGCGTTCTAAAATAATAGAGGAGCCTCGGGAGTGCCACCATTTTCAACAGCGCCACACGGCCCAGTACAGACAGCGGAAGAGAGGCCCAGAAGTCCGTACTGCCTCCCAGCGCCCGAATACAGCGCCCCACATTCCCCTCAAGGAGGTCCGCCGCGTCATGGTAGATGCGCACTCCTAGGTAAACAAAACAAGAGGGTTCCCACACTACCGGCCTTGTGAGCTGCGGGCAGAGCGTGGTCTTCCGCAGCGGAAACACACAAGTCTTAGTCCAGTTCACCCTGAGGCCTGAAAGCCTCCCGAACCTGCCCAACATGTCCACCGCGCCTTCTAGAGCCCTCCCAGAGTCCGCCAGGTACAGTAACAAGTCGTCGGCATACAACGAGATATAATGCGAGTCAAGTCCCTGCGCAATCCCGTCGAAAGCAGCTCCCGTTCTCGCCTGCGCCCTAGTGGCTCCATTGCTAGAGCAAAGAGCAGAGGGGATAGCGAGCAACCTTGTCTCGTGCCCCTACAGACCGGATAAACCGAGGAGACCAAGGTCCCCAGCCGCACCCGCGCCTTAGCCGAGGAATAGAGCACTCTCGTCCAGCCCCGGAACCCCTACCCAACCCCGAACTTCAACAGCACGCCATCTAAAAAATCCCATTCCAAGCTATCAAACGCCTTTTCAATATCAACCGACAGCACTACCGGGCCTGGATCCGCCAAGGCAGCACTATCAATGACCCCAATCAGCCGACGGATATTCATCGAAGTGCTCCTAGAGGGGATAAATCCCGCTTGATCCCTATGCACTAAAGAGGTCATCAGTGGTAGGAGCCTGGTGGCTAGGATTCGGCTCAAAATCTTGTAATCTACAGTCAGCATAGACAACGGACGAAAAGAAGAGACATCTAAAGCATCTCTGCCCGGCTTCAGCAGGGGCACAACCAGCGCCTCCGTCATAGAGTCAGGCAACCGCCCCAATTGTTTCGCCTCCGCATACACTACCCGCAGTCTGGGTGCCAGCACTTCCATAAATTTGGCGTAAAACTCGATCGGCAACCCATCCACCCCAGGGGTTTTGTTCCGCGCCATATGACTAATCGCCCCTCTGATTTCCGCTAGGGTGACAGGGCCCCCCAGATCCCGGGCTCCCTCCTCATCCAGTACCGGCAAAGGGATCTGATCTAAGTAATCACCAATGTCCGTGGCTTCCACTTCGAGGTGGCTGGTGTACAGACCCGCGTAGTAGGACTGAAAGCGCCCCAGGACCGCCGACTGCGAATAAACCACCTCCCCATCCTCCTGCCGCACACTCATAACCGGACATCCTCTAGGGTTCGGATCAGCCAACTTCGCAAGGAGCGTGCCCACTTTATCCCGCTCCTCATGCACTTTCACCGCATACAACTTATAATCATAGCACCGCAATCTCTCCGTCTCAGTTGCTACCGCCTCCTTAGCACGCAACAAGCTGTCTGGCAGCTCCGGCTTTTCGGGTCGCTGCCGTTCCACCCCTCTCAGCACGTCCTCCGCCTTCGCGAGGTCATTTAGCACTGTTCCTCTCACAGTCAAAAACCGTTCCATACATACCCCCCTCACCACCACTTTCATCGCATCCCATTCATTCGCTCTAGTCGCTGTCGACCCAGTATTGACCGTGAAGTAGTTGTCTATGCCCTGTCGGACCGTGTCACAGAACGCCGGGTCATCCAGCGTCTCCGGGCGAAGTCTCCACGTAGGGACCGCCGATCTCGCCAGCTGCCATTGTACAGAGATCAGCAGTGGGGTATGGTCCGAGATGGTCCTAGACAAATACTCAGAGTGAATCACCGCCTTCGCTAGAGACTCGCAACACAGCACCGAATCCAGTCTAACATGCAGATCATGCAGTGCTGAGAAGTAGGAGTAATCCCGAGTTTCGGGGTGCTGCGCCCTCCAGACATCCACCAATCCCCACCTCTCCTGCCAGTCCCGCCTATGGGTCGCAAGTCTGCGCACCGGGGAGTCCACCAAAGGCGGGTGTGATCTGTCCAACAGCACATCTGAAATGGAGTTAAAATCCCCCGCCAGCAATATAGGGCCCGCCAAATATTACGCCAGTGAGCGCGACAAACCCTCAAAGAAATGTGCTTGATCAGCGTTGGGGGCATAAATGTTACACAGCACCACTTCCCTACCACACAGCCGTCCTTCCACCACCACATAACGACCCTCCGGATCTATCCTCTGACTCGTAACTTGGAATGGCGTGCCCGTTCTGATCCAAATTAACACCCTTCTGGCAAACGCTGAGTATGTCGTGCCAAACACCTGACCCCGCCACCTCCTCTGTAACGCCCCACATTCCTGCTGTGTCAAGTGAGTCTCCTGAAGCATCGCTATTTGAACGCCCCGCCTCACCAAGTAGGCATGTACCTTGTGGCGCTTAACCATAGTACGAATACCCCGGACATTCCATGTGACACATTTCAAATTAGGTAACGTCCCCATAGAGCAGCAATCCCAACAGTGGCGCATGCCAATAAATGTGACCCGCATCGCAGCAATTGTACAACCCCTGCAAAACATACCCCGTAACTCCCACCCACCCCCTCCCCAGGACAGGGCCTAGTAACCCAGCTTCAGCCCCGTTCCAAACCTCAAACACCCAACACATCACACTAATCTGTGGTCGACACCACAGAAGACCTTAAGGGTCTAATGAGGACTATGGAGCCCCAAACCAGGACGACAGAGCAACCACCCCGCGCCCACAGCCCCATACTGCCAATGCAGCCCCATACCTGGCAGTCCAATAAAAGTCAGGAGCATCCAGGCCTCACAAAAAGTCCATCGACCACGAGCGTCACCCATTAAATATACCATCTGACGTTTGTGGGGTAACCTCCGGCCCCTGCGCTCCCCCCACCTCCGAGTCTTCATCACCAGTCTTCTCTCCTTCAACCTTCGAAGCCGAACCCCTGGAGGCGTCTTCTCGCTGCGAGCCCGTGATGTTCCATTACCAAGACAGGGTCTGGGCTCACTGGCAATAAGGACAAGCCTCACAATCCAATAACTATAAACCAAAACGAGCACCACTATTGCCACACTACTTATACATTGGATCATGGATGATCGCTCGAATTACTGAACCAAACAGTAACTCTCAGGAGATATTTTTATCCGGAGTTAATCCAACAAATTTTATTAATTTTGCATCAACAATATCATATAAATGAACAATTTTTCTTGTTTAAATACAAACAACACATATTTGGCTCCACGTCACATGTAAAAGGACAATTATTTACAAACAAGGAGACAATTGTAAACAAACTACCAGCTTTCATTCAAACACTCATACATAACGACACATTGATATATACACACAAATAGAAATCACAATTACACAACAATATTTACAATTTCCTGAATTAGAAAAAATAGCATTGGAAAAGAGCAAATGAGAAGTTTTGAAATGCTTGATAAATCAATAGAATATTCCTAATGCTGGGTAGAGGGGGTCTACGCGCTTCGATAACCCCTTGTTGTGGGGAAATCTCATCAGGACCATGTGCCTGTAAATGGAGAACAAGAATGAATCAACCAGGGGGTAGAAAAACCATGCCTCTGACACTACAGTGGGGGGCGGGGAAACTAATCCTACCTCTTAGGTGCTCGGTTTTCTCTTGCTTGGAGAAACTGAAACAAAAATGGAGCCTCTTTAGTCTCTAATTGGGGGAGGGCTATTACACTCTCTTCATACACACACTCATACGTGAATACTCACATATTTTAACGCTTGCCGCGATTTAGTCGAAATCCAAGTTTTTTCAGGATTGGTGGAAGTGGAGATCCAAAAGAATAGAGGGGCTTGTCAGAGCACGGTGGCATTTGCGCTCGCTCCTACCGTTGCTGAGGGTGGAGGGGGGACGACTTACTTATTTACAGCGTGTGCGTCGGTCGGGTTGTAGTTCCCGGGGCTGACGGAGAATCTTCTCGTTTCAGTGTTCTAAAACAAAGGGTAGACTTAGATCAGGTCTCTGCCTGTTGGGCTCTTCGCCTCGCGGTTTCGGTCTCTCACTGCGCTTAAAGTTTGAAGTTACCTGAATGGTTCTCTTGTACTGAATCTATCAGGGGGTCCACGCTCTTCGGTCTCTGACAGCTAATGCAGGGGCCGGTGCCATCCAATCGGTATTGCTACTCTCGCGTCTCTTAGTTTTCTTTACTTCCTGATTCCGGGGATTGTGGGGATTGTAGTTTAGTTGTCGGTCGTCATGGAGACGGTGTTTGGTTTGGGGTCTGGTTGAATCAGACCAATGTGCAGCCGACCTCGCAGTCCACAGCGGAGGCAGCGGACCACTTTGGACTATGTTCATATTCATTAGAGTGTCGGCAGTATTCCATCTGGGGTATTTACAAGCGATAAATCTCAGAGAGTTCATTCAGACCGCTTGTCGCTGTGTTAAACTTGACAATTAACATGGCTTCGTTGCGTGATAACTTTTCCTCAATATCACCACCTCTGAAGTCTTTTTCAATTTTTGCGATCACCGTCCATTTCAGGTCCTCTAGCGTAAGCTCATGATTCTTCCAGTGATTCACTAGAGGAGCAGTTGTGACATTCTTTTTTATTCGCGATTTGTGTTGGGTAATTCGGCATCTCACCTCCTGGCTTGTTTTGCCGATGTACTACATGTCGCAAGGGCATCCTATGCCATATATCACATATCTTGACTTACAATTTGTAAATTTTTCGTGTTTCCAGAATTGTTGCTTATGTTGAAACAAGCTCCCTTCTTCGGTACTAGAACAACAAATGCAGGATCCGCATTTATGGTGTCCTTGGATTGGTGGTAATCCTAGCATCGTGCCAATTGTCGGTGTAGTCTTCTTCATTGCTGCACGCACCAAATGGTTGGCAATGCTTTGATCTTTCTTGAAGGCAAACAATGGCTTCTCTTTCAGTGTCTCGTCAATATTCTCCACCAGATGCCAATTTTGTAAGATGGTTTTTTTGAACATGTTGGAATTGGGGCAAAATGTGGAGACGCATACTATCCTATTGAGTGTTGGTTTTTCCTTTTTCACTAGGAGTGTATCACGAGGAATCCACCAAACTCTCTTCATTGTTCTTCTTAGCAATTTTCTGGGATAGCCTCTTAAAGCTAAATTGTCTGTCAAGTTGGTGGCGTGGAACATATATTCGTCCTTAAAATGGCAATTTCTTTTAATCCGCAAATATTGTCCAAATGGGAGGTTTTCTTTTAAATTCCGCGGGTGATTGCTTTTAAAATGTAAAGCCTTGTTTCTGTCTGTCTGTTTTTTATACAATGTGGTCACCAAGCCTCCATCTGTTGGATAAACCTTGACGTCGAGGAACGGCATTTCAACTTTTGAGAAGCTCATGCTGAATTTGATTTCCTCTGTTCTTGAGTTGAGCCACTCGTGAAATTTCTTTAGATCTTCTTCGGTCCCTTTCCAGGTCATAAAGACGTCATCGATATATCGACTCCAGCTGGTGATTTGTTCTACGAATGGGTTTGACTGGTACACAAATCTCTCTTCGTATAAAGCCATAAAGAGTACAGCCAATTCTGGGGCGAAAGGACACCCCATGGCTACTCCGCTTGTCTGATAGAAAAATTCCCCATTGAAGTTAAAATAGTTCTTTTTTAACGCCAATGTCGCTAACTGCATGATAAAGTCCGTTGGTACTCTGATGGGTCTGGGTCTTTGATCCAAGAAAAACTGGATTGCGTCCAGACCGTCACTCTGAGGAATCTGGGTGTACAATGAAGAAACATCCATTGTTACTAAGAAGTCTTCATTTTGTTCAAAGGGAATGGTAGGGAGTTTGTTAATAAAATCAGTTGTATCACGGAGGAATGATTTAACTTCGGACATAAAAGGTTTCAAAAAGAAGTCCACAAACTTGGACACCGGTTCAAATAATGACTCACAACCGGAGACGATTGGTCTTCCGGGAGGGGCGTTTATGTCCTTATGGATTTTCGGTAAGACATAAAACAACGGTATTCGTGGATTATTACATTTGAGATATTCAAACTCTTTCTTCCCAATAATTCCCTCGATCAAGCCTTTTTCCAGAATTGGGTTCAGTTGTTGTTGCAATTCTGTAGTGGGGTCTTTCGCTATTTTCCTATAGCACCTGGGGTTGTTGAGTTGACTCATCACTTCTACTATGTATTTTTCAGTGTCCCATACTACAATCGAACCTCCTTTGTCCGCCTGTTTAATTGTAACTGACGTATCCTTTTTGAGATTCTCTAGAGCACTTTTTTCCGATTGTGTGATGTTAAATTTTGTCCAATTACGTTTTTCTTCCATTTTAGTTATGGCCGATAGGATTGTTTTTTCAAAGGTGATAATTTCTTTAGCAACTTTATTTCCTGGTGGACAAAATTTTGACTTTTTTCTCAGTCCTGTGACCTCCAATGGTGGGTTGAACGTTGTTAGTGCAAAGAAAGATTTTAATTAAATTTTTCGACAAAATTCGAGTGCCTCCATTTTGAGTTTCACAAAATTGGTATGTCGCATGGGGACAAAGGAGAGACCTTTTTCCAAAATACTAGTTTCTGATGAAGTGAGGACTTTATTTGACAAATTGAAGATCGGGGAGACTACCAGTTTTTGTAGTTCTGCCTCCGGGTCGACATTTCCCATGGCTGATTGTAACGTGGGCGTGCTCGGTTTTGTGGTTGGCCTCTTCCTAAAAAAGGAGCCGAGGATGGTCCTGGTTGTTGTTGGAATGCTCCTCTTTTATTAGCGCCTCTTCTTTGATTGTCACTCTCACCCTCACTACTGCTTGATGCGGACGAAGTGTCTGAAAAAGAAATAAATTTATTCGTTGATCGTCCTTGGTATTCTCCCAGATATTTCCTTGAATCGGGTCTAGAATAGAAATCTGTTTGCAGATACGGATATGTTTTTTCAAGATTGAAGTTCTTTTTATCCCGTTGGAACTGATTTTCCTTTTGGTTTATCGTGTAATCCTTGAATTCTAAGATGTCCTTTTCAACTTTTTCAAGTAATGTTTTTGCGTCCGTGATAAGTTGATTTTGTTGTATCTCGCTTTCCAAGGTTTTTATCTCTTCCAGTTGTTGCAATGAGATTCTTTGAGCTGTCTCGACCGTTAGGACCATAAGGTCTCGGCTACACTTGGTTTCGATAAAACTGTATCCCTGTTTGTAAATCGGGTCGTCTGTGAATATCACGGGGATATTTTTTATCTGCAATCCTCCTGGTATTGTGCCAGCTCTCAAGTGCTGGAGGAGGAAATGACCATGCAGATCTGTGCGAATTTGTTTTTTCTTTAGCCTTAAGAGTTTATCAGTTTCGTTTTGGTTTCTAGCAGATGAACTCAAGGTCACTGAAGTGAACAGGGGGGGGGGTTTCCAACAGGTTTTTTATGGGCTCTTCACTGTAGGCAAATGTTTGATTTTCAGACATACTGTGCACCACTCACTCACAATCACTCTAATCAATGTACAACACTAACTGCAACACAACACAAATAACTTTATACCACCGTATTTCAACGGCTCCAGTCAGTCGATTGTAGTATGGGACACTGAAAAATACATAGTAGAAGTGATGAGTCAACTCAACAACCCCAGGTGCTATAGGAAAATAGCGAAAGACCCCACTACAGAATTGCAACAACAACTGAACCCAATTCTGGAAAAAGGCTTGATCGAGGGAATTATTGGGAAGAAAGAGTTTGAATATCTCAAATGTAATAATCCACGAATACCGTTGTTTTATGTCTTACCGAAAATCCATAAGGACATAAACGCCCCTCCCGGAAGACCAATCGTCTCCGTTTGTGAGTCATTATTTGAACCGGTGTCCAAGTTTGTGGACTTCTTTTTGAAACCTTTTATGTCCGAAGTTAAATCATTCCTCCGTGATACAACTGATTTTATTAACAAACTCCCTACCATTCCCTTTGAACAAAATGAAGACTTCTTAGTAACAATGGATGTTTCTTCATTGTGCACCCAGATTCCTCAGAGTGACGGTCTGGACGCAATCCAGTTTTTCTTGGATCAAAGACCCAGACCCATCAGAGTACCAACGGACTTTATCATGCAGTTAGCGACATTGGCGTTAAAAAAGAACTATTTTAACTTCAATGGGGAATTTTTCTATCAGACAAGCGGAGTAGCCATGTGGTGTCCTTTCGCCCCAGAATTGGCTGTACTCTTTATGGCTTTATACGAAGAGAGATTTGTGTACCAGTCAAACCCATTCGTAGAACAAATCACCAGCTGGAGTCGATATATCGATGACGTCTTTATGACCTGGAAAGGGACCGAAGAAGATCTAAAGAAATTTCACGAGTGGCTCAACTCAAGAACAGAGGAAATCAAATTCAGCATGAGCTTCTCAAAAGTTAAAATGCCGTTCCTCGACGTCGAGGTTGATCCAACAGATGGAGGCTTGGTGACCACATTGTATAAAAAACAGACAGACAGAAACAAGGCTTTACATTTTAAAAGCAATCACCCGCGGAATTTAAAAGAAAACCTCCCATTTGGACAATATTTGCGGATTAAAAGAAATTGCCATTTTAAGGACGAATATATGTTCCACACCACCAACTTGACAGACAATTTAGCTTTAAGAGGCTATCCCAGAAAATTGCTAAGAAGAACAATGAAGAGAGTTTGGTGGATTCCTCGTGATACACTCCTAGTGAAAAAGGAAAAACCAACACTCAATAGGATAGTATGCGTCTCCACATTTTGCCCCAATTCCAACATGTTCAAAAAAACCATCTTACAAAATTGGCATCTGGTGGAGAATATTGACGAGACACTGAAAGAGAAGCCATTGTTTGCCTTCAAGAAAGATCAAAGCATTGCCAACCATTTGGTGCGTGCAGCAATGAAGAAGACTACACCGACAATTGGCACGATGCTAGGATTACCACCAATCCAAGGACACCATAAATGCGGATCCTGCATTTGTTGTTCTAGTACCGAAGAAGGGAGCTTGTTTCAACATAAGCAACAATTCTGGAAACACGAAAAATTTACAAATTGTAAGTCAAGATATGTGATATATGGCATAAGATGCCCTTGCAACATGTTGTACATCGGCAAAACAAGCCAGGAGGTGAGATGCCGAATTACCCAACACAAATCGCGAATAAAAAAGAATGTCACAACTGCTCCTCTAGTGAATCACTGGAAGAATCATGAGCATACGCTAGAGGACCTGAAATGGACGGTGATCGCAAAAATTGAAAAAGACTTCAGAGGTGGTGATATTGAGGAAAAGTTATCACGCAACGAAGCCATGTTAATTGTCAAGTTTAACACAGCGACAAGCGGTCTGAATGAACTCTCTGAGATTTATCGCTTGTAAATACCCCAGATGGAATACTGCCGACACTCTAATGAATATGAACATAGTCCAAAGTGGTCCGCTGCCTCCGCTGTGGACTGCGAGGTCGGCTGCACATTGGTGTGATTCAACTAGACCCCAAACCAAACACCGTCTCCATGATGACCGACAACTAAACTACAATCCCCACAATCCCCGGAATCAGGAAGTAAAGAAAACTAAGAGACGCGAGAGTAGCAATACCGATTGGATGGCACCGGCCCCTGCATTAGCTGTCAGAGACCGAAGAGCGTGGACCCCCTGATAGATTCAGTACAAGAGAACCATTCAGGTAACTTCAAACTTTAAGCGCAGTGAGAGACCGAAACCGCGAGGCGAAGAGCCCAACAGGCAGAGACCTGATCTAAGTCTACCCTTTGTTTTAGAACACTGAAACGAGAAGATTCTCCGTCAGCCCCGGGAACTACAACCCGACCGACGCACACGCTGTAAATAAGTAAGTCGTCCCCCCTCCACCCTCAGCAACGGTAGGAGCGAGCGCAAATGCCACCGTGCTCTGACAAGCCCCTCTATTCTTTTAGATCTCCACTTCCACCAATCCTGAAAAAACTTGGATTTCGACTAAATCGCGGCAAGCGTTAAAATATGTGAGTATTCACGTATGAGTGTGTGTATGAAGAGAGTGTAATAGCCCTCCCCCAATTAGAGACTAAAGAGGCTCCATTTTTGTTTCAGTTTCTCCAAGCAAGAGAAAACCGAGCACCTAAGAGGTAGGATTAGTTTCCCCGCCCCCCACTGTAGTGTCAGAGGCATGGTTTTTCTACCCCCTGGTTGATTCATTCTTGTTCTCCATTTACAGGCACATGGTCCTGATGAGATTTCCCCACAACAAGGGGTTATCGAAACGCGTAGACCCCCTCTACCCAGCATTAGGAATATTCTATTGATTTATCAAGCATTTCAAAACTTCTCATTTGCTCTTTTCCAATGCTATTTTTTCTAATTCAGGAAATTGTAAATATTGTTGTGTAAATGTGATTTCTATTTGTGTGTATATATCAATGTGTCGTTATGTATGAGTGTTTGAATGAAAGCTGGTAGTTTGTTTAAAATTGTCTCCTTGTTTGTAAATAATTGTCCTTTTACATGTGACGTGGAGCCAAATATGTGTTGTTTGTATTTAAACAAGAAAAATTGTTCATTTATATGATATTGTTGATGCAAAATTAATAAAATTTGTTGGATTAACTCCGGATAAAAATATCTCCTGAGAGTTACTGTTTGGTTCAGTAATTCGAGCGATCATCCATGATCCAATGTATAAGTAGTGTGGCAATAGTGGTGCTCGTTTTGGTTTATAGTTATTGGATTGTGAGGCTTGTCCTTATTGCCAGTGAGCCCAGACCCTGTCTTGGTAATGGTACTTTAGCAGAAGGCTTTCTGCGAGGTTTTTTCAGGCCCCGACTGGAGCCGTTGAAATACGGTGGTATAAAGTTATTTGTGTTGTGTTGCAGTTAGTGTTGTACATTGATTAGAGTGATTGTGAGTGAGTGGTGCACAGTATGTATGAAAATCAAACATTTGCCTACAGTGAAGAGCACATAAAAAACCTATTGAAAAAACCCCCCCTGTTCACTTCAGTGACCTTGAGTTCATCTGCTAGAAACCAAAACGAAACTGATAAACTCTTAAGGCTAAAGAAAAAACAAATTCGCACAGATCTGCATGGTCATTTCCTCCTCCAGCACTTGAGAGCTGGCACAATACCAGGAGGATTGCAGATAAAAAATATCCCCGTGATATTCACAGACGACCCGATTTACAAACAGGGATACAGTTTTATTGAGACCAAGTGTAGCCGAGACCTTATGGTCCTAACGGTCGAGACAGCTCAAAGAATCTCATTGCAACAACTGGAAGAGATAAAAACCTTGGAAAGCGAGATACAACAAAATCAACTTATCACGGACGCAAAAACTTTACTTGAAAAAGTTGAAAAGGACATCTTAGAATTCAAGGATTACACGATAAACCAAAAGGAAAATCAGTTCCAACGGGATAAAAAGAACTTCAATCTTGAAAAAACATATCCGTATCTGCAAACAGATTTCTATTCTAGACCCGATTCAAGGAAATATCTGGGAGAATACCAAGGACGATCAACGAATACATTTATTTCATTTTCAGACACTTCGTCCGCATCAAGCAGTAGTGAGGGTGAGAGTGACAATCAAAGAAGAGGCGCTAATAAAAGAGGAGCATTCCAACAACAACCAGGACCATCCTCGGCTCCTTTTTTAGGAAGAGGCCAACCACAAAACCGAGCACGCCCACGTTACAATCAGCCATGGGAAATGTCGACCCGGAGGCAGAACTACAAAAACTGGTAGTCTCCCTGATCTTCAATTTGTCAAATAAAGTCCTCACTTCATCAGAAACTAGTATTTTGGAAAAAGGTCTCTCCTTTGTCCCCATGCGACATACCAATTTTGTGAAACTCAAAATGGAGGCACTCGAATTTTGTCGAAAAATTAAATTAAAATCTTTCTTTGCACTAACAACGTTCAACCCACCATTGGAGGTCACAGGACTGAGAAAAAAGTCAACATTTTGTCCACCAGGAAATAAAGTTGCAAAAGAAATTATCACCTTTGAAAAAACAATCCTATCGGCCATAACTAAAATGGAAGAAAAACGTAATTGGACAAAATTTAACATCACACAATCGGAAAAAAGTGCTCTAGAGAATCTCAAAAAGGATACGTCAGTTACAATTAAACAGGCGGACAAAGGAGGTTCGATTGTAGTATGGGACACTGAAAAATACATAGTAGAAGTGATGAGTCAATTCAACAACCCCAGGTGCTATAGGAAAATAGCGAAAGACCCCACTACAGAATTGCAACAACAACTGAACCCAATTCTGGAAAAAGGCTTGATCGAGGGAATTATTGGGAAGAAAGAGTTTGAATATCTCAAATGTAATAATCCACGAATACCGTTGTTTTATGTCTTACCGAAAATCCATAAGGACATAAACGCCCCTCCCGGAAGACCAATCGTCTCCGGTTGTGAGTCATTATTTGAACCGGTGTCCAAGTTTGTGGACTTCTTTTTGAAACCTTTTATGTCCGAAGTTAAATCATTCCTCCGTGATACAACTGATTTTAGTAACAAACTCCCTACCATTCCCTTTGAACAAAATGAAGACTTCTTAGTAACAATGGATGTTTCTTCATTGTACACCCAGATTCCTCAGAGTGACGGTCTGGACGCAATCCAGTTTTTCTTGGATCAAAGACCCAGACCCAGCAGAGTACCAACGGACTTTATCATGCAGTTAGCGACATTGGCGTTAAAAAAGAACTATTTTAACTTCAATGGGGAATTTTTCTATCAGACAAGCGGAGTAGCCATGGGGTGTCCTTTCGCCCCAGAATTGGCTGTACTCTTTATGGCTTTATACGAAGAGAGATTTGTGTACCAGTCAAACCCATTCGTAGAACAAATCACCAGCTGGAGTCGATATATCGATGACGTCTTTATGACCTGGAAAGGGACCGAAGAAGATCTAAAGAAATTTCACGAGTGGCTCAACTCAAGAACAGAGGAAATCAAATTCAGCATGAGCTTCTCAAAAGTTAAAATGCCGTTCCTCAACGTCGAGGTTTATCCAACAGATGGAGGCTTGGTGACCACATTGTATAAAAAACAGACAGACAGACAGAAACAAGGCTTTACATTTTAAAAGCAATCACCCGCGGAATTTAAAAGAAAACCTCCCATTTGGACAATATTTGCGGATTAAAAGAAATTGCCATTTTAAGGACGAATATATGTTCCACGCCACCAACTTGACAGACAATTTAGCTTTAAGAGGCTATCCCAGAAAATTGCTAAGAAGAACAATGAAGAGAGTTTGGTGGATTCCTTGTGATACACTCCTAGTGAAAAAGGAAAAACCAACACTCAATAGGATAGTATGCGTCTCCACATTTTGCCCCAATTCCAACATGTTCAAAAAAAACCATCTTACAAAATTGGCATCTGGTGGAGAATATTGACGAGACACTGAAAGAGAAGCCATTGTTTGCCTTCAAGAAAGATCAAAGCATTGCCAACCATTTGGTGCGTGCAGCAATGAAGAAGACTACACCGACAATTGGCACGATGCTAGGATTACCACCAATCCAAGGACACCATAAATGCGGATCCTGCATTTGTTGTTCTAGTACCGAAGAAGGGAGCTTGTTTCAACATAAGCAACAATTCTGGAAACACGAAAAATTTACAAATTGTAAGTCAAGATATGTGATATATGGCATAAGATGCCCTTGCGACATGTTGTACATCGGCAAAACAAGCCAGGAGGTGAGATGCCGAATTACCCAACACAAATCGCGAATAAAAAAGAATGTCACAACTGCTCCTCTAGTGAATCACTGGAAGAATCATGAGCATACGCTAGAGGACCTGAAATGGACGGTGATCGCAAAAATTGAAAAAGACTTCAGAGGTGGTGATATTGAGGAAAAGTTATCACGCAACGAAGCCATGTTAATTGTCAAGTTTAACACAGCGACAAGCGGTCTGAATGAACTCTCTGAGATTTATCGCTTGTAAATACCCCAGATGGAATACTGCCGACACTCTAATGAATATGAACATAGTCCAAAGTGGTCCGCTGCCTCCGCTGTGGACTGCGAGGTCGGCTGCACATTGGTCTGATTCAACCAGACCCCAAACCAAACACCGTCTCCATGACGACCGACAACTAAACTACAATCCCCACAATCCCCGGAATCAGGAAGTAAAGAAAACTAAGAGACGCGAGAGTAGCAATACCGATTGGATGGCACCGGCCCCTGCATTAGCTGTCAGAGACCGAAGAGCGTGGACCCCCTGATAGATTCAGTACAAGAGAACCATTCAGGTAACTTCAAACTTTAAGCGCAGTGAGAGACCGAAACCGCGAGGCGAAGAGCCCAACAGGCAGAGACCTGATCTAAGTCTACCCTTTGTTTTAGAACACTGAAACGAGAAGATTCTCCGTCAGCCCCGGGAACTACAACCCGACCGACGCACACGCTGTAAATAAGTAAGTCGTCCCCCCTCCACCCTCAGCAACGGTAGGAGCGAGCGCAAATGCCACCGTGCTCTGACAAGCCCCTCTATTCTTTTAGATCTCCACTTCCACCAATCCTGAAAAAACTTGGATTTCGACTAAATCGCGGCAAGCATTAAAATATGTGAGTATTCACGTATGAGTGTGTGTATGAAGAGAGTGTAATAGCCCTCCCCCAATTAGAGATGTATAAGTAGTGTGGCAATAGTGGTGCTCGTTTTGGTTTATAGTTATTGGATTGTGAGGCTTGTCCTTATTGCCAGTGAGCCCAGACCCTGTCTTGGTAATGGTACTTTAGCAGAAGGCTTTCTGCGAGGTTTTTTCAGGCCCCGACTGGAGCCGTTGAAATACGGTGGTATAAAGTTATTTGTGTTGTGTTGCAGTTAGTGTTGTACATTGATTAGAGTGATTGTGAGTGAGTGGTGCACAGTATGTCTGAAAATCAAACATTTGCCCACAGTGAAGAGCACATAAAAAACCTATTGGAAACCCCCCCCCTGTTCACTTCAGTGACCTTGAGTTCATCTGCTAGAAACCAAAACGAAACTGATAAACTCTTAAGGCTAAAGAAAAAACAAATTCGCACAGATCTGCATGGTCATTTCCTCCTCCAGCACTTGAGAGCTGGCACAATACCAGGAGGATTGCAGATAAAAAATATCCCCGTGATATTCACAGACGACCCGATTTACAAACAGGGATACAGTTTTATCGAGACCAAGTGTAGCCGAGACCTTATGGTCCTAACGGTCGAGACAGCTCAAAGAATCTCATTGCAACAACTGGAAGAGATAAAAACCTTGGAAAGCGAGATACAACAAAATCAACTTATCACGGACGCAAAAACATTACTTGAAAAAGTTGAAAAGGACATCTTAGAATTCAAGGATTACACGATAAACCAAAAGGAAAATCAGTTCCAACGGGATAAAAAGAACTTCAATCTTGAAAAAACATATCCGTATCTGCAAACAGATTTCTATTCTAGACCCGATTCAAGGAAATATCTGGGAGAATACCAAGGACGATCAACGAATAAATTTATTTCCTTTTCAGACACTTCGTCCGCATCAAGCAGTAGTGAGGGTGAGAGTGACAATCAAAGAAGAGGCGCTAATAAAAGAGGAGCATTCCAACAACAACCAGGACCATCCTCGGCTCCTTTTTTAGGAAGAGGCCAACCACAAAACCGAGCACGCCCACGTTACAATCAGCCATGGGAAATGTCGACCCGGAGGCAGAACTACAAAAACTGGTAGTCTCCCCGATCTTCAATTTGTCAAATAAAGTCCTCACTTCATCAGAAACTAGTATTTTGGAAAAAGGTCTCTCCTTTGTCCCCATGCGACATACCAATTTTGTGAAACTCAAAATGGAGGCACTCGAATTTTGTCGAAAAATTAAATTAAAATCTTTCTTTGCACTAACAACGTTCAACCCACCATTGGAGGTCACAGGACTGAGAAAAAAGTCAAAATTTTGTCCACCAGGAAATAAAGTTGCTAAAGAAATTATCACCTTTGAAAAAACAATCCTATCGGCCATAACTAAAATGGAAGAAAAACGTAATTGGACAAAATTTAACATCACACAATCGGAAAAAAGTGCTCTAGAGAATCTCAAAAAGGATACGTCAGTTACAATTAAACAGGCGGACAAAGGAGGTTCGATTGTAGTATGGGACACTGAAAAATACATAGTAGAAGTGATGAGTCAACTCAACAACCCCAGGTGCTATAGGAAAATAGCGAAAGACCCCACTACAGAATTGCAACAACAACTGAACCCAATTCTGGAAAAAGGCTTGATCGAGGGAATTATTGGGAAGAAAGAGTTTGAATATCTCAAATGTAATAATCCACGAATACCGTTGTTTTATGTCTTACCGAAAATCCATAAGGACATAAACGCCCCTCCCGGAAGACCAATCGTCTCCGGTTGTGAGTCATTATTTGAACCGGTGTCCAAGTTTGTGGACTTCTTTTTGAAACCTTTTATGTCCGAAGTTAAATCATTCCTCCGTGATACAACTGATTTTATTAACAAACTCCCTACCATTCCCTTTGAACAAAATGAAGACTTCTTAGTAACAATGGATGTTTCTTCATTGTACACCCAGATTCCTCAGAGTGACGGTCTGGACGCAATCCAGTTTTTCTTGGATCAAAGACCCAGACCCATCAGAGTACCAACGGACTTTATCATGCAGTTAGCGACATTGGCGTTAAAAAAGAACTATTTTAACTTCAATGGGGAATTTTTCTATCAGACAAGCGGAGTAGCCATGGGGTGTCCTTTCGCCCCAGAATTGGCTGTACTCTTTATGGCTTTATACGAAGAGAGATTTGTGTACCAGTCAAACCCATTCGTAGAACAAATCACCAGCTGGAGTCGATATATCGATGACGTCTTTATGACCTGGAAAGGGACCGAAGAAGATCTAAAGAAATTTCACGAGTGGCTCAACTCAAGAACAGAGGAAACCAAATTCAGCATGAGCTTCTCAAAAGTTAAAATGCCGTTCCTCGACGTCGAGGTTTATCCAACAGATGGAGGCTTGGTGACCACATTGTATAAAAAACAGACAGACAGACAGAAACAAGGCTTTACATTTTAAAAGCAATCACCCGCGGAATTTAAAAGAAAACCTCCCATTTGGACAATATTTGCGGATTAAAAGAAATTGCCATTTTAAGGACGAATATATGTTCCACGCCACCAACTTGACAGACAATTTAGCTTTAAGAGGCTATCCCAGAAAATTGCTAAGAAGAACAATGAAGAGAGTTTGGTGGATTCCTCGTGATACACTCCTAGTGAAAAAGGAAAAACCAACACTCAATAGGATAGTATGCGTCTCCACATTTTGCCCCAATTCCAACATGTTCAAAAAAACCATCTTACAAAATTGGCATCTGGTGGAGAATATTGACGAGACACTGAAAGAGAAGCCATTGTTTGCCTTCAAGAAAGATCAAAGCATTGCCAACCATTTGGTGCGTGCAGCAATGAAGAAGACTACACCGACAATTGGCACGATGCTAGGATTACCACCAATCCAAGGACACCATAAATGCGGATCCTGCATTTGTTGTTCTAGTACCGAAGAAGGGAGCTTGTTTCAACATAAGCAACAATTCTGGAAACACGAAAAATTTACAAATTGTAAGTCAAGATATGTGATATATGGCATAAGATGCCCTTGCGACATGTTGTACATCGGCAAAACAAGCCAGGAGGTGAGATGCCGAATTACCCAACACAAATCGCGAATAAAAAAGAATGTCACAACTGCTCCTCTAGTGAATCACTGGAAGAATCATGAGCATACGCTAGAGGACCTGAAATGGACAGTGATCGCAAAAATTGAAAAAGACTTCAGAGGTGGTGATATTGAGGAAAAGTTATCACGCAACGAAGCCATGTTAATTGTCAAGTTTAACACAGCGACAAGCGGTCTGAATGAACTCTCTGAGATTTATCGCTTGTAAATACCCCAGATGGAATACTGCCGACACTCTAATGAATATGAACATAGTCCAAAGTGGTCCGCTGCCTCCGCTGTGGACTGCGAGGTCGGCTGCACATTGGTGTGATTCAACTAGACCCCAAACCAAACACCGTCTCCATGATGACCGACAACTAAACTACAATCCCCACAATCCCCGGAATCAGGAAGTAAAGAAAACTAAGAGACGCGAGAGTAGCAATACCGATTGGATGGCACCGGCCCCTGCATTAGCTGTCAGAGACCGAAGAGCGTGGACCCCCTGATAGATTCAGTACAAGAGAACCATTCAGGTAACTTCAAACTTTAAGCGCAGTGAGAGACCGAAACCGCGAGGCGAAGAGCCCAACAGGCAGAGACCTGATCTAAGTCTACCCTTTGTTTTAGAACACTGAAACGAGAAGATTCTCCGTCAGCCCCGGGAACTACAACCCGACCGACGCACACGCTGTAAATAAGTAAGTCGTCCCCCCTCCACCCTCAGCAACGGTAGGAGCGAGCGCAAATGCCACCGTGCTCTGACAAGCCCCTCTATTCTTTTAGATCTCCACTTCCACCAATCCTGAAAAAACTTGGATTTCGACTAAATCGCGGCAAGCGTTAAAATATGTGAGTATTCACGTATGAGTGTGTGTATGAAGAGAGTGTAATAGCCCTCCCCCAATTAGAGACTAAAGAGGCTCCATTTTTGTTTCAGTTTCTCCAAGCAAGAGAAAACCGAGCACCTAAGAGGTAGGATTAGTTTCCCCGCCCCCCACTGTAGTGTCAGAGGCATGGTTTTTCTACCCCCTGGTTGATTCATTCTTGTTCTCCATTTACAGGCACATGGTCCTGATGAGATTTCCCCACAACAAGGGGTTATCGAAACGCGTAGACCCCCTCTACCCAGCATTAGGAATATTCTATTGATTTATCAAGCATTTCAAAACTTCTCATTTGCTCTTTTCCAATGCTATTTTTTCTAATTCAGGAAATTGTAAATATTGTTGTGTAATTGTGATTTCTATTTGTGTGTATATATCAATGTGTCGTTATGTATGAGTGTTTGAATGAAAGCTGGTAGTTTGTTTACAATTGTCTCCTTGTTTGTAAATAATTGTCCTTTTACATGTGACGTGGAGCCAAATATGTGTTGTTTGTATTTAAACAAGAAAAATTGTTCATTTATATGATATTGTTGATGCAAAATTAATAAAATTTGTTGGATTAACTCCGGATAAAAATATCTCCTGAGAGTTACTGTTTGGTTCAGTAATTCGAGCGATCATCCATGATCCAATGTATAAGTAGTGTGGCAATAGTGGTGCTCGTTTTGGTTTATAGTTATTGGATTGTGAGGCTTGTCCTTATTGCCAGTGAGCCCAGACCCTGTCTTGGTAATGGTACTTTAGCAGAAGGCTTTCTGCGAGGTTTTTTCAGGCCCCGACTGGAGCCGTTGAAATACGGTGGTATAAAGTTATTTGTGTTGTGTTGCAGTTAGTGTTGTACATTGATTAGAGTGATTGTGAGTGAGTGGTGCACAGTATGTATGAAAATCAAACATTTGCCTACAGTGAAGAGCACATAAAAAACCTATTGGAAAAACCCCCCCTGTTCACTTCAGTGACCTTGAGTTCATCTGCTAGAAACCAAAACGAAACTGATAAACTCTTAAGGCTAAAGAAAAAACAAATTCGCACAGATCTGCATGGTCATTTCCTCCTCCAGCACTTGAGAGCTGGCACAATACCAGGAGGATTGCAGATAAAAAATATCCCCGTGATATTCACAGACGACCCGATTTACAAACAGGGATACAGTTTTATTGAGACCAAGTGTAGCCGAGACCTTATGGTCCTAACGGTCGAGACAGCTCAAAGAATCTCATTGCAACAACTGGAAGAGATAAAAACCTTGGAAAGCGAGATACAACAAAATCAACTTATCACGCACGCAAAAACATTACTTGAAAAAGTTGAAAAGGACATCTTAGAATTCAAGGATTACACGATAAACCAAAAGGAAAATCAGTTCCAACGGGATAAAAAGAACTTCAATCTTGAAAAAACATATCCGTATCTGCAAACAGATTTCTATTCTAGACCCGATTCAAGGAAATATCTGGGAGAATACCAAGGACGATCAACGAATACATTTATTTCCTTTTCAGACACTTCGTCTGCATCAAGCAGTAGTGAGGGTGAGAGTGACAATCAAAGAAGAGGCGCTAATAAAAGAGGAGCATTCCAACAACAACCAGGACCATCCTCGGCTCCTTTTTTAGGAAGAGGCCAACCACAAAACCGAGCACGCCCACGTTACAATCAGCCATGGGAAATGTCGACCCGGAGGCAGAACTACAAAAACTGGTAGTCTCCCTGATCTTCAATTTGTCAAATAAAGTCCTCACTTCATCAGAAACTAGTATTTTGGAAAAAGGTCTCTCCTTTGTCCCCATGCGACATACCAATTTTGTGAAACTCAAAATGGAGGCACTCGAATTTTGTCGAAAAATTAAATTAAAATCTTTCTTTGCACTAACAACGTTCAACCCACCATTGGAGGTCACAGGACTGAGAAAAAAGTCAACATTTTGTCCACCAGGAAATAAAGTTGCAAAAGAAATTATCACCTTTGAAAAAACAATCCTATCGGCCATAACTAAAATGGAAGAAAAACGTAATTGGACAAAATTTAACATCACACAATCGGAAAAAAGTGCTCTAGAGAATCTCAAAAAGGATACGTCAGTTACAATTAAACAGGCGGACAAAGGAGGTTCGATTGTAGTATGGGACACTGAAAAATACATAGTAGAAGTGATGAGTCAACTCAACAACCCCAGGTGCTATAGGAAAATAGCGAAAGACCCCACTACAGAATTGCAACAACAACTGAACCCAATTCTGGAAAAAGGCTTGATCGAGGGAATTATTGGGAAGAAAGAGTTTGAATATCTCAAATGTAATAATCCACGAATACCGTTGTTTTATGTCTTACCGAAAATCCATAAGGACATAAACGCCCCTCCCGGAAGACCAATCGTCTCCGGTTGTGAGTCATTATTTGAACCGGTGTCCAAGTTTGTGGACTTCTTTTTGAAACCTTTTATGTCCGAAGTTAAATCATTCCTCCGTGATACAACTGATTTTAGTAACAAACTCCCTACCATTCCCTTTGAACAAAATGAAGACTTCTTAGTAACAATGGATGTTTCTTCATTGTACACCCAGATTCCTCAGAGTGACGGTCTGGACGCAATCCAGTTTTTCTTGGATCAAAGACCCAGACCCATCAGAGTACCAACGGACTTTATCATGCAGTTAGCGACATTGGCGTTAAAAAAGAACTATTTTAACTTCAATGGGGAATTTTTCTATCAGACAAGCGGAGTAGCCATGGGGTGTCCTTTCGCCCCAGAATTGGCTGTACTCTTTATGGCTTTATACGAAGAGAGATTTGTGTACCAGTCAAACCCATTCGTAGAACAAATCACCAGCTGGAGTCGATATATCGATGACGTCTTTATGACCTGGAAAGGGACCGAAGAAGATCTAAAGAAATTTCACGAGTGGCTCAACTCAAGAACAGAGGAAATCAAATTCAGCATGAGCTTCTCAAAAGTTAAAATGCCGTTCCTCGACGTCGAGGTTTATCCAACAGATGGAGGCTTGGTGACCACATTGTATAAAAAACAGACAGACAGAAATAGGCCTTTACATTTTAAAAGCAATCACCCGCGGAATTTAAAAGAAAACCTCCCATTTGGACAATATTTGCGGATTAAAAGAAATTGCCATTTTAAGGACGAATATATGTTCCACGCCACCAACTTGACAGACAATTTAGCTTTTAGAGGCTATCCCAGAAAATTGCTAAGAAGAACAATGAAGAGAGTTTGGTGGATTCCTCGTGATACACTCCTAGTGAAAAAGGAAAAACCAACACTCAATAGGATAGTATGCGTCTCCACATTTTGCCCCAATTCCAACATGTTCAAAAAAACCATCTTACAAAATTGGCATCTGGTGGAGAATATTGACGAGACACTGAAAGAGAAGCCATTGTTTGCCTTCAAGAAAGATCAAAGCATTGCCAACCATTTGGTGCGTGCAGCAATGAAGAAGACTACACCGACAATTGGCACGATGCTAGGATTACCACCAATCCAAGGACACCATAAATGCGGATCCTGCATTTGTTGTTCTAGTACCGAAGAAGGGAGCTTGTTTCAACATAAGCAACAATTCTGGAAACACGAAAAATTTACAAATTGTAAGTCAAGATATGTGATATATGGCATAAGATGCCCTTGCGACATGTTGTACATCGGCAAAACAAGCCAGGAGGTGAGATGCCGAATTACCCAACACAAATCGCGAATAAAAAAGAATGTCACAACTGCTCCTCTAGTGAATCACTGGAAGAATCATGAGCATACGCTAGAGGACCTGAAATGGACGGTGATCGCAAAAATTGAAAAAGACTTCAGAGGTGGTGATATTGAGGAAAAGTTATCACGCAACGAAGCCATGTTAATTGTCAAGTTTAACACAGCGACAAGCGGTCTGAATGAACTCTCTGAGATTTATCGCTTGTAAATACCCCAGATGGAATACTGCCGACACTCTAATGAATATGAACATAGTCCAAAGTGGTCCGCTGCCTCCGCTGTGGACTGCGAGGTCGGCTGCACATTGGTCTGATTCAACCAGACCCCAAACCAAACACCGTCTCCATGACGACCGACAACTAAACTACAATCCCCACAATCCCCGGAATCAGGAAGTAAAGAAAACTAAGAGACGCAAGAGTAGCAATACCGATTGGATGGCACCGGCCCCTGCATTAGCTGTCAGAGACCGAAGAGCGTGGACCCCCTGATAGATTCAGTACAAGAGAACCATTCAGGTAACTTCAAACTTTAAGCGCAGTGAGAGACCGAAACCGCGAGGCGAAGAGCCCAACAGGCAGAGACCTGATCTAAGTCTACCCTTTGTTTTAGAACACTGAAACGAGAAGATTCTCCGTCAGCCCCGGGAACTACAACCCGACCGACGCACACGCTGTAAATAAGTAAGTCGTCCACCCTCAGCAACGGTAGGAGCGAGCGCAAATGCCACCGTGCTCTGACAAGCCCCTCTATTCTTTTAGATCTCCACTTCCACCAATCCTGAAAAAACTTGGATTTCGACTAAATCGCGGCAAGCGTTAAAATATGTGAGTATTCACGTATGAGTGTGTGTATGAAGAGAGTGTAATAGCCCTCCCCCAATTAGAGACTAAAGAGGCTCCATTTTTGTTTCAGTTTCTCCAAGCAAGAGAAAACCGAGCACCTAAGAGGTAGGATTAGTTTCCCCGCCCCCCACTGTAGTGTCAGAGGCATGGTTTTTCTACCCCCTGGTTGATTCATTCTTGTTCTCCATTTACAGGCACATGGTCCTGATGAGATTTCCCCACAACAAGGGGTTATCGAAACGCGTAGACCCCCTCTACCCAGCATTAGGAATATTCTATTGATTTATCAAGCATTTCAAAACTTCTCATTTGCTCTTTTCCAATGCTATTTTTTCTAATTCAGGAAATTGTAAATATTGTTGTGTAATTGTGATTTCTATTTGTGTGTATATATCAATGTGTCGTTATGTATGAGTGTTTGAATGAAAGCTGGTAGTTTGTTTAAAATTGTCTCCTTGTTTGTAAATAATTGTCCTTTTACATGTGACGTGGAGCCAAATATGTGTTGTTTGTATTTAAACAAGAAAAATTGTTCATTTATATGATATTGTTGATGCAAAATTAATAAAATTTGTTGGATTAACTCCGGATAAAAATATCTCCTGAGAGTTACTGTTTGGTTCAGTAATTCGAGCGATCATCCATGATCCAATGTATAAGTAGTGTGGCAATAGTGGTGCTCGTTTTGGTTTATAGTTATTGGATTGTGAGGCTTGTCCTTATTGCCAGTGAGCCCAGACCCTGTCTTGGTAATGGTACTTTAGCAGATGGCTTTCTGCGAGGTTTTTTCAGGCCCCGACTGGAGCCGTTGAAATACGGTGGTATAAAGTTATTTGTGTTGTGTTGCAGTTAGTGTTGTACATTGATTAGAGTGATTGTGAGTGAGTGGTGCACAGTATGTCTGAAAATCAAACATTTGCCCACAGTGAAGAGCACATAAAAAACCTATTGGAAAACCCCCCCCTGTTCACTTCAGTGACCTTGAGTTCATCTGCTAGAAACCAAAACGAAACTGATAAACTCTTAAGGCTAAAGAAAAAACAAATTCGCACATATCTGCATGGTCATTTCCTCCTCCAGCACTTGAGAGCTGGCACAATACCAGGAGGATTGCAGATAAAAAATATCCCCGTGATATTCACAGACGACCCGATTTACAAACAGGGATACAGTTTTATCGAGACCAAGTGTAGCCGAGACCTTATGGTCCTAACGGTCGAGACAGCTCAAAGAATCTCATTGCAACAACTGGAAGAGATAAAAACCTTGGAAAGCGAGATACAACAAAATCAACTTATCACGGACGCAAAAACATTACTTGAAAAAGTTGAAAAGGACATCTTAGAATTCAAGGATTACACGATAAACCAAAAGGAAAATCAGTTCCAACGGGATAAAAAGAACTTCAATCTTGAAAAAACATATCCGTATCTGCAAACAGATTTCTATTCTAGACCCGATTCAAGGAAATATCTGGGAGAATACCAAGGACGATCAACGAATAAATTTATTTCCTTTTCAGACACTTCGTCCGCATCAAGCAGTAGTGAGGGTGAGAGTGACAATCAAAGAAGAGGCGCTAATAAAAGAGGAGCATTCCAACAACAACCAGGACCATCCTCGGCTCCTTTTTTAGGAAGAGGCCAACCACAAAACCGAGCACGCCCACGTTACAATCAGCCATGGGAAATGTCGACCCGGAGGCAGAACTACAAAAACTGGTAGTCTCCCTGATCTTCAATTTGTCAAATAAAGTCCTCACTTCATCAGAAACTAGTATTTTGGAAAAAGGTCTCTCCTTTGTCCCCATGCGACATACCAATTTTGTGAAACTCAAAATGGAGGCACTCGAATTTTGTCGAAAAATTAAATTAAAATCTTTCTTTGCACTAACAACGTTCAACCCACCATTGGAGGTCACAGGACTGAGAAAAAAGTCAACATTTTGTCCACCAGGAAATAAAGTTGCAAAAGAAATTATCACCTTTGAAAAAACAATCCTATCGGCCATAACTAAAATGGAAGAAAAACGTAATTGGACAAAATTTAACATCACACAATCGGAAAAAAGTGCTCTAGAGAATCTCAAAAAGGATACGTCAGTTACAATTAAACAGGCGGACAAAGGAGGTTCGATTGTAGTATGGGACACTGAAAAATACATAGTAGAAGTGATGAGTCAACTCAACAACCCCAGGTGCTATAGGAAAATAGCGAAAGACCCCACTACAGAATTGCAACAACAACTGAACCCAATTCTGGAAAAAGGCTTGATCGAGGGAATTATTGGGAAGAAAGAGTTTGAATATCTCAAATGTAATAATCCACGAATACCGTTGTTTTATGTCTTACCGAAAATCCATAAGGACATAAACGCCCCTCCCGGAAGACCAATCGTCTCCGGTTGTGAGTCATTATTTGAACCGGTGTCCAAGTTTGTGGACTTCTTTTTGAAACCTTTTATGTCCGAAGTTAAATCATTCCTCCGTGATACAACTGATTTTAGTAACAAACTCCCTACCATTCCCTTTGAACAAAATGAAGACTTCTTAGTAACAATGGATGTTTCTTCATTGTACACCCAGATTCCTCAGAGTGACGGTCTGGACGCAATCCAGTTTTTCTTGGATCAAAGACCCAGACCCATCAGAGTACCAACGGACTTTATCATGCAGTTAGCGACATTGGCGTTAAAAAAGAACTATTTTAACTTCAATGGGGAATTTTTCTATCAGACAAGCGGAGTAGCCATGGGGTGTCCTTTCGCCCCAGAATTGGCTGTACTCTTTATGGCTTTATACGAAGAGAGATTTGTGTACCAGTCAAACCCATTCGTAGAACAAATCACCAGCTGGAGTCGATATATCGATGACGTCTTTATGACCTGGAAAGGGACCGAAGAAGATCTAAAGAAATTTCACGAGTGGCTCAACTCAAGAACAGAGGAAATCAAATTCAGCATGAGCTTCTCAAAAGTTAAAATGCCGTTCCTCGACGTCGAGGTTTATCCAACAGATGGAGGCTTGGTGACCACATTGTATAAAAAACAGACAGACAGAAATAGGCCTTTACATTTTAAAAGCAATCACCCGCGGAATTTAAAAGAAAACCTCCCATTTGGACAATATTTGCGGATTAAAAGAAATTGCCATTTTAAGGACGAATATATGTTCCACGCCACCAACTTGACAGACAATTTAGCTTTTAGAGGCTATCCCAGAAAATTGCTAAGAAGAACAATGAAGAGAGTTTGGTGGATTCCTCGTGATACACTCCTAGTGAAAAAGGAAAAACCAACACTCAATAGGATAGTATGCGTCTCCACATTTTGCCCCAATTCCAACATGTTCAAAAAAACCATCTTACAAAATTGGCATCTGGTGGAGAATATTGACGAGACACTGAAAGAGAAGCCATTGTTTGCCTTCAAGAAAGATCAAAGCATTGCCAACCATTTGGTGCGTGCAGCAATGAAGAAGACTACACCGACAATTGGCACGATGCTAGGATTACCACCAATCCAAGGACACCATAAATGCGGATCCTGCATTTGTTGTTCTAGTACCGAAGAAGGGAGCTTGTTTCAACATAAGCAACAATTCTGGAAACACGAAAAATTTACAAATTGTAAGTCAAGATATGTGATATATGGCATAAGATGCCCTTGCGACATGTTGTACATCGGCAAAACAAGCCAGGAGGTGAGATGCCGAATTACCCAACACAAATCGCGAATAAAAAAGAATGTCACAACTGCTCCTCTAGTGAATCACTGGAAGAATCATGAGCATACGCTAGAGGACCTGAAATGGACGGTGATCGCAAAAATTGAAAAAGACTTCAGAGGTGGTGATATTGAGGAAAAGTTATCACGCAACGAAGCCATGTTAATTGTCAAGTTTAACACAGCGACAAGCGGTCTGAATGAACTCTCTGAGATTTATCGCTTGTAAATACCCCAGATGGAATACTGCCGACACTCTAATGAATATGAACATAGTCCAAAGTGGTCCGCTGCCTCCGCTGTGGACTGCGAGGTCGGCTGCACATTGGTCTGATTCAACCAGACCCCAAACCAAACACCGTCTCCATGACGACCGACAACTAAACTACAATCCCCACAATCCCCGGAATCAGGAAGTAAAGAAAACTAAGAGACGCAAGAGTAGCAATACCGATTGGATGGCACCGGCCCCTGCATTAGCTGTCAGAGACCGAAGAGCGTGGACCCCCTGATAGATTCAGTACAAGAGAACCATTCAGGTAACTTCAAACTTTAAGCGCAGTGAGAGACCGAAACCGCGAGGCGAAGAGCCCAACAGGCAGAGACCTGATCTAAGTCTACCCTTTGTTTTAGAACACTGAAACGAGAAGATTCTCCGTCAGCCCCGGGAACTACAACCCGACCGACGCACACGCTGTAAATAAGTAAGTCGTCCACCCTCAGCAACGGTAGGAGCGAGCGCAAATGCCACCGTGCTCTGACAAGCCCCTCTATTCTTTTAGATCTCCACTTCCACCAATCCTGAAAAAACTTGGATTTCGACTAAATCGCGGCAAGCGTTAAAATATGTGAGTATTCACGTATGAGTGTGTGTATGAAGAGAGTGTAATAGCCCTCCCCCAATTAGAGACTAAAGAGGCTCCATTTTTGTTTCAGTTTCTCCAAGCAAGAGAAAACCGAGCACCTAAGAGGTAGGATTAGTTTCCCCGCCCCCCACTGTAGTGTCAGAGGCATGGTTTTTCTACCCCCTGGTTGATTCATTCTTGTTCTCCATTTACAGGCACATGGTCCTGATGAGATTTCCCCACAACAAGGGGTTATCGAAACGCGTAGACCCCCTCTACCCAGCATTAGGAATATTCTATTGATTTATCAAGCATTTCAAAACTTCTCATTTGCTCTTTTCCAATGCTATTTTTTCTAATTCAGGAAATTGTAAATATTGTTGTGTAATTGTGATTTCTATTTGTGTGTATATATCAATGTGTCGTTATGTATGAGTGTTTGAATGAAAGCTGGTAGTTTGTTTAAAATTGTCTCCTTGTTTGTAAATAATTGTCCTTTTACATGTGACGTGGAGCCAAATATGTGTTGTTTGTATTTAAACAAGAAAAATTGTTCATTTATATGATATTGTTGATGCAAAATTAATAAAATTTGTTGGATTAACTCCGGATAAAAATATCTCCTGAGAGTTACTGTTTGGTTCAGTAATTCGAGCGATCATCCATGATCCAATGTATAAGTAGTGTGGCAATAGTGGTGCTCGTTTTGGTTTATAGTTATTGGATTGTGAGGCTTGTCCTTATTGCCAGTGAGCCCAGACCCTGTCTTGGTAATGGTACTTTAGCAGATGGCTTTCTGCGAGGTTTTTTCAGGCCCCGACTGGAGCCGTTGAAATACGGTGGTATAAAGTTATTTGTGTTGTGTTGCAGTTAGTGTTGTACATTGATTAGAGTGATTGTGAGTGAGTGGTGCACAGTATGTCTGAAAATCAAACATTTGCCCACAGTGAAGAGCACATAAAAAACCTATTGGAAAACCCCCCCCTGTTCACTTCAGTGACCTTGAGTTCATCTGCTAGAAACCAAAACGAAACTGATAAACTCTTAAGGCTAAAGAAAAAACAAATTCGCACATATCTGCATGGTCATTTCCTCCTCCAGCACTTGAGAGCTGGCACAATACCAGGAGGATTGCAGATAAAAAATATCCCCGTGATATTCACAGACGACCCGATTTACAAACAGGGATACAGTTTTATCGAGACCAAGTGTAGCCGAGACCTTATGGTCCTAACGGTCGAGACAGCTCAAAGAATCTCATTGCAACAACTGGAAGAGATAAAAACCTTGGAAAGCGAGATACAACAAAATCAACTTATCACGGACGCAAAAACATTACTTGAAAAAGTTGAAAAGGACATCTTAGAATTCAAGGATTACACGATAAACCAAAAGGAAAATCAGTTCCAACGGGATAAAAAGAACTTCAATCTTGAAAAAACATATCCGTATCTGCAAACAGATTTCTATTCTAGACCCGATTCAAGGAAATATCTGGGAGAATACCAAGGACGATCAACGAATAAATTTATTTCCTTTTCAGACACTTCGTCCGCATCAAGCAGTAGTGAGGGTGAGAGTGACAATCAAAGAAGAGGCGCTAATAAAAGAGGAGCATTCCAACAACAACCAGGACCATCCTCGGCTCCTTTTTTAGGAAGAGGCCAACCACAAAACCGAGCACGCCCACGTTACAATCAGCCATGGGAAATGTCGACCCGGAGGCAGAACTACAAAAACTGGTAGTCTCCCCGATCTTCAATTTGTCAAATAAAGTCCTCACTTCATCAGAAACTAGTATTTTGGAAAAAGGTCTCTCCTTTGTCCCCATGCGACATACCAATTTTGTGAAACTCAAAATGGAGGCACTCGAATTTTGTCGAAAAATTAAATTAAAATCTTTCTTTGCACTAACAACGTTCAACCCACCATTGGAGGTCACAGGACTGAGAAAAAAGTCAAAATTTTGTCCACCAGGAAATAAAGTTGCTAAAGAAATTATCACCTTTGAAAAAACAATCCTATCGGCCATAACTAAAATGGAAGAAAAACGTAATTGGACAAAATTTAACATCACACAATCGGAAAAAAGTGCTCTAGAGAATCTCAAAAAGGATACGTCAGTTACAATTAAACAGGCGGACAAAGGAGGTTCGATTGTAGTATGGGACACTGAAAAATACATAGTAGAAGTGATGAGTCAACTCAACAACCCCAGGTGCTATAGGAAAATAGCGAAAGACCCCACTACAGAATTGCAACAACAACTGAACCCAATTCTGGAAAAAGGCTTGATCGAGGGAATTATTGGGAAGAAAGAGTTTGAATATCTCAAATGTAATAATCCACGAATACCGTTGTTTTATGTCTTACCGAAAATCCATAAGGACATAAACGCCCCTCCCGGAAGACCAATCGTCTCCGGTTGTGAGTCATTATTTGAACCGGTGTCCAAGTTTGTGGACTTCTTTTTGAAACCTTTTATGTCCGAAGTTAAATCATTCCTCCGTGATACAACTGATTTTATTAACAAACTCCCTACCATTCCCTTTGAACAAAATGAAGACTTCTTAGTAACAATGGATGTTTCTTCATTGTACACCCAGATTCCTCAGAGTGACGGTCTGGACGCAATCCAGTTTTTCTTGGATCAAAGACCCAGACCCATCAGAGTACCAACGGACTTTATCATGCAGTTAGCGACATTGGCGTTAAAAAAGAACTATTTTAACTTCAATGGGGAATTTTTCTATCAGACAAGCGGAGTAGCCATGGGGTGTCCTTTCGCCCCAGAATTGGCTGTACTCTTTATGGCTTTATACGAAGAGAGATTTGTGTACCAGTCAAACCCATTCGTAGAACAAATCACCAGCTGGAGTCGATATATCGATGACGTCTTTATGACCTAGAAAGGGACCGAAGAAGATCTAAAGAAATTTCACGAGTGGCTCAACTCAAGAACAGAGGAAATCAAATTCAGCATGAGCTTCTCAAAAGTTAAAATGCCGTTCCTCGACGTCGAGGTTTATCCAACAGATGGAGGCTTGGTGACCACATTGTATAAAAAACAGACAGACAGAAACAAGGCTTTACATTTTAAAAGCAATCACCCGCGGAATTTAAAAGAAAACCTCCCATTTGGACAATATTTGCGGATTAAAAGAAATTGCCATTTTAAGGACGAATATATGTTCCACGCCACCAACTTGACAGACAATTTAGCTTTAAGAGGCTATCCCAGAAAATTGCTAAGAAGAACAATGAAGAGAGTTTGGTGGATTCCTCGTGATACACTCCTAGTGAAAAAGGAAAAACCAACACTCAATAGGATAGTATGCGTCTCCACATTTTGCCCCAATTCCAACATGTTCCAAAAAACCATCTTACAAAATTGGCATCTGGTGGAGAATTTTGACGAGACACTGAAAGAGAAGCCATTGTTTGCCTTCAAGAAAGATCAAAGCATTGCCAACCATTTGGTGCGTGCAGCAATGAAGAAGACTACACCGACAATTGGCACGATGCTAGGATTACCACCAATCCAAGGACACCATAAATGCGGATCCTGCATTTGTTGTTCTAGTACCGAAGAAGGGAGCTTGTTTCAACATAAGCAACAATTCTGGAAACACGAAAAATTTACAAATTGTAAGTCAAGATATGTGATATATGGCATAAGATGCCCTTGCGACATGTTGTACATCGGCAAAACAAGCCAGGAGGTGAGATGCCGAATTACCCAACACAAATCGCGAATAAAAAAGAATGTCACAACTGCTCCTCTAGTGAATCACTGGAAGAATCATGAGCATACGCTAGAGTACCTGAAATGGACGGTGATCGCAAAAATTGAAAAAGACTTCAGAGGTGGTGATATTGAGGAAAAGTTATCACGCAACGAAGCCATGTTAATTGTCAAGTTTAACACAGCGACAAGCGGTCTGAATGAACTCTCTGAGATTTATCGCTTGTAAATACCCCAGATGGAATACTGCCGACACTCTAATGAATATGAACATAGTGCAAAGTGGTCCGCTGCCTCCGCTGTGGACTGCGAGGTCGGCTGCACATTGGCCTGATTCAACTAGACCCCAAACCAAACACCGTCTCCATGACGACCGACAACTAAACTACAATCCCCACAATCCCCGGAATCAGGAAGTAAAGAAAACTAAGAGACGCAAGAGTAGCAATACCGATTGGATGGCACCGGCCCCTGCATTAGCTGTCAGAGACCGAAGAGCGTGGACCCCCTGATAGATTCAGTACAAGAGAACCATTCAGGTAACTTCAAACTTTAAGCGCAGTGAGAGACCGAAACCGCGAGGCGAAGAGCCCAACAGGCAGAGACCTGATCTAAGTCTACCCTTTGTTTTAGAACACTGAAACGAGAAGATTCTCCGTCAGCCCCGGGAACTACAACCCGACCGACGCACACGCTGTAAATAAGTAAGTCGTCCCCCCTCCACCCTCAGCAACGGTAGGAGCGAGCGCAAATGCCACCGTGCTCTGACAAGCCCCTCTATTCTTTTAGATCTCCACTTCCACCAATCCTGAAAAAACTTGGATTTCGACTAAATCGCGGCAAGCGTTAAAATATGTGAGTATTCACGTATGAGTGTGTGTATGAAGAGAGTGTAATAGCCCTCCCCCAATTAGAGACTAAAGAGGCTCCATTTTTGTTTCAGTTTCTCCAAGCAAGAGAAAACCGAGCACCTAAGAGGTAGGATTAGTTTCCCCGCCCCCCACTGTAGTGTCAGAGGCATGGTTTTTCTACCCCCTGGTTGATTCATTCTTGTTCTCCATTTACAGGCACATGGTCCTGATGAGATTTCCCCACAACAAGGGGTTATCGAAACGCGTAGACCCCCTCTACCCAGCATTAGGAATATTCTATTGATTTATCAAGCATTTCAAAACTTCTCATTTGCTCTTTTCCAATGCTATTTTTTCTAATTCAGGAAATTGTAAATATTGTTGTGTAATTGTGATTTCTATTTGTGTGTATATATCAATGTGTCGTTATGTATGAGTGTTTGAATGAAAGCTGGTAGTTTGTTTAAAATTGTCTCCTTGTTTGTAAATAATTGTCCTTTTACATGTGACGTGGAGCCAAATATGTGTTGTTTGTATTTAAACAAGAAAAATTGTTCATTTATATGATATTGTTGATGCAAAATTAATACAATTTGTTCGATTAACTCCGGATAAAAATATCTCCTGAGAGTTACTGTTTGGTTCAGTAATTCGAGCGATCATCCATGATCCAATGTATAAGTAGTGTGGCAATAGTGGTGCTCGTTTTGGTTTATAGCCCGTGATGTTCGCCGTGGCCTCCAATGCACTCTGTCTATCGGCCAGCATTTGCGCCTCTCGCTCGGCCCGTTGGCGCCTATTCCGGGAGCGGATGCGCTGCGACTTCCTGACCCTGACCTGTTGCACACGATCCCTGGCGGGCCTGTGTGCACGATCCGTCCCTGCACGATACAGTTCCAGCCAGGTCCATGCGTCATCGGGTGTTTGGAAAAAGTGAGTTCTGTCATCAACGATGATCCGCAGCTTGGCCGGAAAAAGCAAGGAGTATTGGATCCCTTCTTCTCTCAGCTCTTTCTTTACTGACAGAAAAGACGCCCTGCTCCGCTGCACTTCCTGCGTGTAGTCCGGAAAAATCATCACCCTGCTGTTTTCCACCTGGAAGGGCCCTTGAGATCTCGCCCTTTGGATCAGCAGATCCCGGTCTTTGTAGTGCAGCAGCTTAACCACCATCGGTCGGGGCGGTCTGCCCTCCAGGGGCGGTTTGGCGGGCACCCTGTGCGCTCGTTCCAGCGAGAAGAAGGGGGATAGACCATCCGGCGCCACCACCGTCCGAAACCAGTCCTCCATGTAGGCCACTGCGTCACCCTTCTCGATTTTCTCCGGGAGCCCAACCACTCGCACATTGTTCCGGCGGTTGCGTCCTTCTGCGTCCTCCGCTCGACGCTCTAGGAGCACCAGGTGGCGAACCACGTCCTCCAGTTTGTGCTCCGAGGTGACCACGGCCGGTTTCAGCTCCTGGAGCAATTGTTCGTTGGATTTCACTCTGTCTGAGAGCTTGGCGTGGTCCGCTCTCAGCAGGCCAAGCCCCGTCGCCACCTGCGCTATGTCCTGGTGCAGCTCGTCTTTTGTGGCAGTAATCGCGGCCAATATCGCATCAAGGCGGAGATTCAGCCTTTGTTCCTGCGACGAGGGCCCTGTCGTGAAACCGTCCTCAGCCTCCTCCGACCTCCCTTCCCCGTGCTCCGGTGTCGCGGCAACTCCAGTCCCCTGCGCGGCCATCTTGAACGCGGGACGCCCGCCTCGCGGGCAGCTACCACCGAAGGAGGTTGGTGGCGACAGCTCCTCCAGACGGTCCGATCCTGGGCTCGACCGGCACCAACGACGAGACAACCAAGCAAGCGCAGGGTTCTTATCTCCAGGTCAAGCGTGGGCACGTGGAGCCAATCGTCCCACGCCCTCGCCCAGCCTCCAGCTTCCGGTCCAGCGGTCGGAAGCCCCGCCGAGCAGGCGGGCAGCCGTGAGTCCGTGTTCCCGGGTAGACCAAGCCCCCCGCCCCCAGTAGCACAGGGTTCCGTGTGTCTCAGCCAGGGCGACCAAGCGTCTCTACTGTGTTCGGACGGGCCCTACAGGCTGCATGAGGGTATCACACGGCCCCCTGTGTGGCGAGGGTCGAGCTAGAATGGCGGGAGGCGTGTGAAATGACGCACCAAGCAGGGACGGGCAGCTGTGTCCCCCGGGAAGCAGGTCACTCAACCGGCAAAGTACAGGGCAGGAGTGGTAGCCTTTCAATGGTGCTCTAGCATATCTCAAAAGTCACTGCCGGTGATCGTGCCCAGCATCCAAAGCCATGACGTGGCCCTCTTTGCAGTGCCTGGAGATGCCCCTAATTGGGCCGGAATGTCCCGGTCACCCGGTCACAGCGCACCCTAAGGTGCTAATATGGCGTTCCCTCGCTGGTTACCGGGCGGGGCCTCCCCCGGTGACCGACCTCCAGCCGCCGCCCAGCTCGCCCGCTATCCGGTGCATCCAAGTGCTGTGGGCGGCCGCTCCCCCAGCGCTCCAAAGACTCACCGCTCACTGCCGCACTGCAGCGGCTCCCTCTGCGGCGCACACAGCGGCCGGGCGGCCCCACACACCCGCAGTATTCCTGGCCGCGCCGCTCGATCCCAGCTCCAGCGCTCCAGCCGGCCGGGGGAGCAGGTGGGGGAGGGGGCGCCGCACCCTCAGACCTCCGTTCCGTTCACCGCCGCCGTGCAGGGCCCGCACCCACTGACCGTTCCTCAGCTCTCCGCCTCACGATGGACCTCCAGGCGCCTCCACACTGCCCCGCACCGCTTCCCGCACAGTTCCCGGAGCTTCACTCCGGCAGCGCCGCCATCTTGTCACCTTTGTCCAGCCAAGCCGGGCCGATCGCCAGGTCCGTTCCACTCGGCGCCCAGGGTCCTGACGGGGGCTAGACGTTCCCCACCAGGTCAGCGACCCTCCAGGACCTCGGTTAAAGCTGCCAGGTAAGGCGGGGCAGGGTAATACAGGAGTACAGACGGGACTCGGCGCAGAGCAACTCGCTCACGCTGCCATCCCGGTCGGCGCCGAAAACCACGCCCCACAAACCCCTTAAAGACTTGTTTTGCAAAACAGCCTTAGACGCTGTATAAATATGGGTCATAGCACTCCGGTATTTCGACTTTGTTGTGAAGTACATCCCTGGTGGGGACAACAAAGTCGCAAACTGTCTCGCTTGGTGCCCAAACAGTGTGATGTTACCTCTCTTGACAATGAAGATACGTGAGAGATTGATGAGTGGAGAGACTCTACGAAAGGTGACCATGACTTGCTTGAAGTGTGCAGATTGGTGTCTGGAGGGTGGACAGGAATCAAGAGTCTGACTGAAGGTGCATGGAAATTCTGGAATGTACGAAACAAACTTTCACTGTATAGTGACTTACTTTGGAGGGGAACACCCCTTGTCCATCCAACATCTCTCAGGGAGAAAATAATTTATTTGGCTCACCAGGGTCACCAAGGCATCTCCAAAACGAAGGAGAGGGTTCGACTGCACTTCTGGTGGCCCACAATCGATATTCTCGTAGAGCGCATGGTGAGAGACTACATGGAATGTAATGTCTGTGATAAACCAATGATAATCCGAGAACCTCCCACAAGGTATTAGCAACATGTAGCCTCTGACCTCTTAGGGCCTGTCTCCTCTAAGGTAGGCCAATCCTATGTTCTAGTTTTAATTGATATGTACTCCAGATGGCCTGAGGTCAATGTAACACAGAGTATAGAAACCAGAGATGTCACAAATTTATTGGAGAACGTTTTCTGTAGGGACGGTCTTCCTGAATCTCTCCTGACTGACAAAGGGGTACATCTCGTGTCAAGGAAGATGGATGAGTTCTTGGCTAAGAAAGGAATTGAACTCAAGCATTGTTCTCTCTACCACCCAGAATGCAACCGAATGGTGGAGAGATTCAACCGTGTTCTGAAAGAATCCATCCAACTGGACAAGGGGCACGGTCATGACTGGAGGTCTGTGATACTTGAGAGAGTTATGGCTTATCGCTTGACCCCGCACTCCACCACTGATAAAGTTGCTTTTGAGTTCTTTAGAGGGCGCAATTCCGAACACTTCCATGTTCCTAATTTGGATGAGAGGGAGAGGTGCTGACATTGAGATTCGTGAAGATCCCCAATGGCGGGCACTGCATGATCTCAAGTCAGCTGAAAGAAAGGTCAACTTTGATGCCAGACATGCGTTTTCTCGCGCCTTGGTTACTGTGGGTGATCAGGTGAGAATACTCTTTTCCCAGAAGTCTGGTGGTGCAAAATGTTCTCCTCCTTGTAAAGTGACTACACTGTTTCTTAATGCTGTAAAACTTGATGATGGGCACATTTGTAACTTGAGTAAGATCGCTCCTTTGCGTCTCTCTGTATGCTCCGGTCATGACGACCAACTTGTTTCATCTAAGGTTGTTTCTCCTCCACGTAGGAGTACTCGCACATGTAAAACTCCAGACAAATTGCATAGCTATGTTTTGAATTCAATATTTTTTCCTGTTCTTGTTTTTGTGTTGGGGGAAGGTGTGTGGTAATTGTTTGCTTGCTGCTCTGTGCTAGCCTGCTGCTTCCATATAGAATATCCTATCCATGCAACTCTAGAATGTAGATAGTGCTTGGTCCCTGTTGCCAAGTGCTCAGTGTCAGTTACAGCTGGGTGCCCTGTGGGTAGAACGTTGCTGTACCCTGATGCTGGAAGAAAGAAGTACATCTTGCTGTCAACCAGTCTACTGTACTTCTTCACATAAAAATGTGGCAATACCACAAGCAATCAACTCTTTGATTCAATACGTAGGAGTCTAAGTGCCACTTGGCACTGTCTAATGCCAAGGTGGCTACAAATAAATGCTATCCATTGCTTCCAAGGATGCTCATAACCAGGACAAGATAATTGATAGTGTAGTTCTGTTTCATCTGCCTGTAGTCATACTGGGCACACTTTGCTCAGTTCGGAAGAATCTTCATTTGTCCTCAGAGATGAGTGGGAGCTTACCTTAAAGAAATTGGGTACCATTGGAAACATTGAAACCCTCTCCTTTTGCATCAGGTCCTCGCCATATACCTCGTTGGCCGGATTACTACTATATAGACCCACAGACTGCCCTTCTGTTCACCTTGCAGAGCTTTGGTATATTATCGCTAAACTCTTTCTCCAGTATGCCAATCTAACAGTTTTAGGAGATTTTAATTTACATGCAGACAGCCATAGCTGCACCCAGGTGGCCCAGTTTCTGGAGACATTAGATGACATCAACCTCATCAACTGGTCTCTGTACCTACCCATAGAGCGGGCCACATGCTGGATCTGATTTTCTGTAATAATGTGAACCTCAGAGGGGGTACCCACCTATGTTTGACCTGGTCTGACCACTTGCTAGTACCGTTTACCTTTAGCATAGAGGCTAGGCCCCTCGAACATTGGTCAAATGATGAAAGGTAGAGGGACTGGCGAAAAGCTACCACTGAGGCACTGGGACCTGCACTCCTAAAGTCTCTGCCACAGTTGACAGGTGACCAAAAATGATAATGTCAATTTCAATGAATTGGAAACAACTGCCTTAGTGACAAAAGCACCCTTAAAGCCGGCCTCTAGGAAAAGATACAAACCTTCTGCCCCTTGGTTCTCTGAGCTACTAAGAAGGGAGAAGAGTTGCTGCAAGAAGTTGGAATAGTCTTCGAGAAAGTCCTACAATCAGGTAGACAAGGGCCTATGTAAAGAATGTTTGAAAACATTTCCCAGGCTGAAACGTTGCAAGAAGAGGGAATATTTTGCAAACTGCATTGAGATTGCAGACAACTCCGCCAAATAAATTGTTAAGATTTCAAAATCTTTTTCTAACCCTACAGCCTTGGACTGCCTAGTTCTTTCCTCTCTGATTCTCTGCTCAAACTTGTTAAATTTTTTGGGAAGTAAGATTGTCAATATCTTTTCTACGTTTCGTCCAGAGGAGGAACGCTCCACCTCACTGCCATTCTCAGACTCTCACGCCTCAATGTCAGATTTTGTCCCTTTGCCTATTGAGGAAACGTCGGCTGAGCTACTGAACTACTTAGATGTAAATAAGGCTCTCTCGGCGATCCCTGCCCAGCCCGCTTCTCCAGTATGCTGGCGCATTGGCTAAATCCCAACCATAATCAGATCTGGAACACCTCCTTGAAATTAGGCATGTATCCTGAGGTTTGGAAGCATGTTTCCTACTTCAACTTCTAAAGAAACCAGTGGCTAATCCTGGGGTTCTTGCAACCTTCAAGGAAACCAATGTCTCCTTCATGCTTCCCAGTCGGGTTTCAGAGCTAGCCATAGCACAGAGACAGCTCTATTAGAAGTCTCTGAATCTATACAAGAGTTTGTGGATCTAGGCGCTTCGGCTATGCTGTTGCTGCTGGATTTATCAGCGGTACAAAAGGGGGTGGTGTGGACGGAGCATCTGACCCAATCAAACACTCACACCCAGTCAACAGATCTGGGTTTAATCAGCATCATTTTATATGGTAGCACACCCAATCTTGCTCAAGAGACTTAATCAGGCCAGAGTGCACAGTACAGCATTGTCCTGCCTACACTCCTTTTTAATGAATTGCTCCCAACAGGTGTTTCTTCACCATTTTCTCTCATCGCAGAAACCTCTGAGGTGCGGGTTAGCGAAGGGCTTGCCTACTCTGATTGAATCTTGGGGCGTGAAAGCGGTGTCTTCCGCGGACAACACACAATTGCTGTTTTCCCTTTAAAAACACTCATTGAAGGCTTTTCGTAATTTTAAGGCATGTCAAAAAAACATCTCGGTACGGATGAATAAGAACGGCTTTTTAGCCAATCTTCCCCCCTTCTGCCCAATCTTTGGTGGCTGTCAGAACTGAATCCATCCCCAACGGCCTCAGAGTCAGCATGGAATTTTGGAATGAGGCTGGATAAAGAGCTCTCTTTTGTAAAACAGGTACAACTTATCTCCCCACATGTTTTTAGAAGATGAGGGCAATAAGGAAATTCATACGCTTTCTGCCAGAGGAACATCGGAAGACAGTGGTCCATGCTCTGGTTACTTCTGACTTGGACTATGCAAACACCCTATTTTTGGGACTTCCTGCATACCTTATGCGCAGGCTACAAATTATCCAAAACTCCACTAAGGTAGCTGCGCGCTCTAGAAATACTCATTCATTCATCCATTTATTCCATGTGGTGGGAAAACAATTAACAGGAAGAGTGCCATTCTGAACTTTTATATGCAATTGTCTATTTTTTGTAACCGTAATATAGTCAAGAAAATCTTCGAACCCACCTTGATATTTAAGAAGCCTGAAATATGAAGTGAGCATTCCTAAGTTCTTACTACTTCCATCCAATCCCCAGTTATGTACCCAATATAGTTCCACTACACAATCTCTGGTTAGGGGTTTCTAGTGAATCTCGCTTTCCCTATATTCATCCAAACCCAGTTGTGACAGAGTTGCCTTTAGGTTGGTTATCTATTGTATGCTCTTGCCCTTGCCCACTTCTACTTTTTCATTAAAAGCACTGAGATAGTTTTCCAGGGCCGGAGTTGACTTTGGTTCCTGAAGGTATATAAAATTAGCCTTAATTTAGCCTTACTCATGATTGATTTTACACCAGTGTCACACAAAAAGGGAAGTGTTGGAGTGCTCTTAAGCAAATTCAACAATGGTTTTATGAAATTATTTTTGGCAGTTGCCAGGATTGACTACCCAATTTTGCCCCTCAACTCAGCTCCATATAGGGCACTCCTTACTGCCTTGATCTGGTAGATGTTAATTGCTGGCGATACTTGCCCTGTTTTTGTGTAATTATACAGCCTGAAAATCCCAGGTGCTTGTCGACACAAGTTTACAGTACTTGTCCTAACTTGGGGTTTCTAGTGAATCTCGCTTTCCCTATATTCATCCAAACCCAGTTGTGACAGAGTTGCCTTTAGGTTGGTTATCTATTGTATGCTCTTGCCCTTGCCCACTTCTACTTTTTCATTAAAAGCACTGAGATAGTTTTCCAGGGCCGGAGTTGACTTTGGTTCCTGAAGGTATATAAAATTAGCCTTAATTTAGCCTTACTCATGATTGATTTTACACCAGTGTCACACAAAAAGGGAAGTGTTGGAGTGCTCTTAAGCAAATTCAACAATGGTTTTATGAAATTATTTTTGGCAGTTGCCAGGATTGACTACCCAATTTTGCCCCTCAACTCAGCTCCATATAGGGCACTCCTTACTGCCTTGATCTGGTAGATGTTAATTGCTGGCGATACTTGCCCTGTTTTTGTGTAATTATACAGCCTGAAAATCCCAGGTGCTTGTCGACACAAGTTTACAGTACTTGTCCTAACTTGGGGAAACCATGACATATTTGTCATAATGGCCCCCTTAGTCTGTCCTGCGGGGTCGCACCTGGTTTCTGAATCTGACCTGCTCCCCATTGTGGTCAGTCTTAACAAGCACGATGTAATGACTGTGGTTGGTGCTTAATACTTTTTAGCACTGTTTTTGCATTTAAACTTTCAAAATCCATAGCTCCTCCTTCCCTTGTCGGCTCTTTCTCATTTTGGTGTCATTGTATTTAATAAAATGTACTCTATTTTTCTAAATTTGCATTTTTCTGATTTTGTATTGGACTTTTGTATTGTCTTGGTACTGCATTATTTTTTACACATTCATTGCCTCTAAGTTAAGCCTGTCTGCTCTGTGCCATAGCTACCAGGGAGATGAGCTCTGCTTAATTAATGACTTTAGGATTCACCCTGACAAGAGAAGTGGTTATTACTTGAGGTGAGAACTCGCCCACTCCATCACCTACTGTCCTAATTTCTTACATACTGGTGTTCTGTGATGATGGATGAAGTTAAGCCTGTTTGTTCTGTGCTAAAGCTAGGAAAGGTTGAGCTCAGATTTGAGTTATTATCGACACCTAACTGGACCTGGTATTGAACTGTGACAATTGTACTCAGGAAACATTTGAGTTAAATGTATGCACACGGCCATCTTCATTCTAGGAGTTATGCATGTGTTATTTTTTGTTGAGTAATAGAAACTCCATCTCCAATTAACGTGTATAGGTGTCTCACAGTAGGCAATTGCTTTGTGAATGTTAACCACTTTTTAGGAATAACACTTAAAGTGCCCTTGCGGGAAGTTTTTTTTTTAAACGTTGCATACTTAGAAGATTAACAAACAATTCACTGTACCATACCATCTTCTTTAATTCTGTCTGCTGGATAAATCTTTCTCTGTCATGGTATTCTTCCTGGAAGCTTCATGTCTGAAAAATAGTTCGTTGTCTTTCCTTTTATTAAAAAAGACTTTTTTCGGTTCGCGTTTGTTTTGCATTCTACTACTATTCATTTTTTCAACTTTGCTGCAACTCTAAACGTTTTGTATATCGAAGAAGGATGAAATCGAGTGTTTTTTGGAGCGTGAGTGCTGAAATCAATGAAGCAAATGTAATTTTTTGGGTGGGTGAGGGAGGTATTCTGAGCACAAGTCTATAGGATGCATTTTGCTTGTTTAGGTGGTGGAGACGAGTGCAGGGAAAGAATCACCCTTCAAATTAGGGTGCGTTGAGATGTATCGCTTTACTATTTTCAGTTACATCCTTAAACTTTATAAAATAAATATATGAGACTTCGGTTTAGAAAAACAGACTAAATCACCTCCTTTGATCTCTCTCGAGGGATGTTATTTCATTCCTCCCTGCACAATATTTTATTCATGGTATGTTATGGTTGTCTAGTTAGACACTTTGACACAGACTACCATAAATGAAATCTGAAATACAGATGTGTTGTGTCAGGGTGAATAATGTCTGCTGGGTGAGACTGAGTCAAGGGTTTCAGTTTGCTGCGCAAGGAAAATATTTGTCAGAGCGGCTGGGGCGACTGAAGGGATTGCATCTGTGTCACAGCTCTGGATAACTGGAAAAAACATGTGAAATATAAAATGCCTAGAAAAAGGGGATAGTGTGGATTTGCCATAATAAATAGTCTATACGTCGTTTTAACCGAAAGCTTAAACGTTCAGGATATTTTCTTACTTTAGAATACAATTTCAAGGCGCTTAGTTCTAATTGTTGCTGAAAAAAGCCAAGCCTGCCAAAGCTGTGTCTCTAAGAGCTGTGAAACACAACATGCCGATATTAACGTGTATTATTCTAGCAAATAAAGTTAATCTGCAATAAGTATTCCAGCGTTACATGTAATCCAATGTCTGCTTTAGCGTCTTTCATGGGGTAAACACTAGAACATGTTTGGAGAATATTTTTACAATTTACATGCAGTGGTGAAGCCCTTTACAGAACCGGGCCCTTCGGGTCATTATCACAGCAGTGTTTAGATGGGAGGAGGCCTCTTAAAACAAACATTCTTGTCCTGCTATTTCCTGGAAGAGACAAGCAAAAAGTCTTATGTACTTATGATAAGACTTGGTGTTGCTCCAAGACGCCTAACGGGATACAAAATATTAATTGCGCAAAGACATCAGGCATGAATTGGCGATTGATGTGTCTGATTACATCATTCATTTGAAATCATGTAGCCGAAGTCTGTCCAAATACTGGACAGCCCTCATGGGGAGTGGCTGAAATGGGGATAAGGTTATTGAGTTCTGGTGATTTGCTCCAGAACGGATATTTGATCAGAATTCTCTGGCAGTTTAATGGAAGAGGATATATAATAGTGAATTATTGCGAATATGATACTGATAAAGCGTTCGTCAATGCGGCTTTACAGTTACATTAGTTTATAAAAAATGAGTGAGCTCCACCCAGCACATCAACACGACAAATAGGGGCAGAATTTCACGTTTCCTACTTTGTATGTGTGCGGCACAGTGCAGCATGCATGCAAAGTAGGAAAAGAAAGGAGAAATGAAAACATTTCTCCTCTTAGAGCCTCCTTTCAGATGGCGCAAACCTTTGGTGCTACACCCGGTCTACAATTGTTTGTAGATAGGGTTTTGCATCAAACTGCATGGGTGGTTGCATGAGAAAGACCATGTGCCACCCATGTAACACCTTCTTGGCGCTAAGTAATGCAAAGTAATGCTTTGTGCTGCTTGCGTTACTTGTAGGGTACTTTCCAACGTGAAACAAGTTGTGCACTGGAAAGCAAATTGGTAAAAAAATATTTTGTGCTGGTTAGCGTCACTTTTGTGAACCACTGTTTTGCCTTACTTAACGTCAAGGGGATGATACATGGGTGGTACATGGGGATTCCCATGCAACCACCCATGCTTTTTGATGCAAAATCACTATCTACCAAAATTTGAGACAGGGTTCTGCCTGAAAAATCAACACCACTTGAATGCATGCGTGAACAGGAGAAATATTTACAAGTCTCCTTTCTTTTCCATCGGTTCACGTGTGCTGCATTGTACAGCTCGCATTCAAAGTAGGAAAAGTTTTAATAGTTGTCTTAGCATAGTATTTTGTACTGGAAGGTATGCCTTCCAATGTAAAGCTATGCTAAACTAACACATATACCCTTGCACCGTTAGGGCCAGATGTGGTAAATCTGGCCCTAACGGTCTGATATTCAAATGTTTTCCTCTATATTGGAAGTCTTCAAAACATGAGTTGCCAGAAGGGATAAAACAATTATTGTCTTCACAACTGATTAAAGTCAAAGGTGATCCCTTTTCATCCTCAAGAAGGCCCAATGAACAAAAAGAGTACTTAGCTAATCAACTACTAATTAGGGATGCGTATCTTGTAAATATGTTGGATGAGGTTCATTTACTGTCTCTTCCCTTGAATGAGAGTGAATACAAGGCACAAATGGACCTGTCCTTTCCTACTAATAATTCACTGGATCTGAAGAGGTGTTTTGAAACATTGCATAGATTACCTTGGGCCCAATGTACAGGTATTTTCATACTTAAACATATGTTTATAATCGAAAACACCTACTTATGCTTTTCATGAATCGACAAACAAATTCTGGCACATGTAAACAGATTTACTATTGTGGATTTCATGACAACAAGTACAGAGAAATTCCAGTAGTAAATCCTAAAGTGTGGTAAGAAGTCAAAATAAATAATGGATTATTGTGTAAGTTTGTGAATCCCTTTCAGAGGGCTGAGGGCTAGTAGGAGCTAACGGGTGCAACCGTGGTGATTGAGTCCATTTACTCCTGGTGTCCTGAGGCCCGGGCTACTATGGGCTCTGAGCAACTGGACCAAGTTCCCATTCTGCACTTGAGTCTCAGTGGTAGTGCGAGTTGAGCTGTACCAAGGCTTCTCTGAAAGGATGTAGGTGTAGAGAAAACACAAGTTCACAAATCAACGTACATTCAGCAAGCTCAATAATTGAATGGCCAGCCAAATACTTGCTTTTATAAAAAGTAGTATTTGTATATACTCAAAGCAAAATAAAGTACACGTGAAATAATAGCATACTATTCGTAAGGTCTGTAATCTAGCATGGTCATCGCAGGCCCCAGCATCCTTCTCATCTAACTACGAACTGGGTTATTCCTGAGGCAACATCCAAGCTAGGCACTACCATAGAAATAGTCTTGGAAGTCCCACAAAGATAGTTTAATCTATATGTCCCACTTCCCTCAGCACTACAGTCAGGGTGGTTGCCCCTTCCATTGGCTCTGACACTTAAGGTTATGTCTTAAGTGCAGAGAGAGATAGAGAGCCCGGAAGTGTTCAGCAGTCTTGTGTCAAGGTTAATGGTGTTAGATGTCTGCAAGGAGCAGCAGTCTCTGGACATCTGCTGCGCTCCTTTGTTGTTGTGATAAGTACCCTTGACTCCTGATGACAAACTTGGGGTACTCCTGATGTTCCGATGATGATATAGCAGCTCCAGGGCTATTGGTCTTGAATTTCCTAGGTGATGTCTCCTCACCTAGCAGGGAGACTGGCAGATCCTTAGTCCCCATTTCTGATCCAAAGAGGCAGCACTCATGATGTGCTTCTCTACACTGATATACCACTTCAGTTTCACAATTTGGGAGTCTCAAACTCCACTTTCTTCAATCCATTTTCAGACTCAAATGTGATTTAGTACTTATGTCTTTGAGGTTTGTGTTCTGGGGGTTGCCCACATTGAAGTTCCTATGCCTTCCTCCAGAAAGCAGTCTGGCACAGCAGGAGCGTCTCCAAATCTGAAATCTCAAACACAGGCCATGGGAGCATCTTGGGGTTCGCACCTGTATGTCAGCCTCAGTGATATGTGAATCAAATGTTTAACAAAGGCCTTGAGCCCTAATGTTTGTGATTCTTTTTTGGCCCATCTTAGCTTACAATCAAAGAGCCCTTTTGAAATACTTGAAGGGCCTACCTTTCCATTCTCCAGTGTATGTCCCACCACACTCTCAGGAATGCAGCAATCCACTAATCTGCCTGGGGGATTCCTCTACCTCCACATGTTCCTCCAGCAAGCCCTGCATTTTCCAAAGTGGACACCAAAGACGTCTATGCATGTAAACAACCCAATGTAGACAAAGTGTCAGTTAAGCACACAGCAGTGTAACATTAGCAGAATGGACCCGGAGTTACTACTCCCATAACACAGATAAAAATACCTCTCTATCCTACTGATCACTAAAAATAAAAACCCAGTATGCTGCTATCATTTCGGTTCATACTACTTAACTCCTGGTGAAGGCACCATTTGAAGGCAGCGCTTTGGGCGGCCCTCCTGGTCTCAGCAAGACTACATTCAATATGACAGGCATAGGTCAAGGTGCGCATGGATGATCTGTGTTCTCCCATGACCAAATATTGTTACCACGGATCCAGATATCACCATACCTGAGGATCTCAGGGCAGGGGAACACATTCATTACCATGCAAGGGGAATTTCAATCCCAAAAATGTCCACAAACTTGCATGTTTTTGGGCTTTATCAAAGGCCAATATGACCTCTTCCCAACCTCAAAATGCTTGTATTCCAGCCAGAGATCAGAAGGGGTACATATTACCTCCACATTTGATGGAGGTATAGAGAAAGGACTTTCTCCATAGGGAAACATCGTTTCCCACAGGAACCATGCAGAAAGTCCAGGTGACCCCTCACTGTTCAGACTGGAGCCAGTTACACTTCGGGTTATAAGTGGGCTCTCTGGTATCCTCCACTTTCTGGAAACTTGGCTGAAATTCTCCTTCTTAATAGATGATCTTGCAATCTCAGGCACACCCCTTCCCTCTTCTAGCAGACAGGTTGGCGTCTAGGTGCTGAGTGGACCTACGTCTCCCTAGAAGTTTCTCAGATTTCCCCACCCTTACAAGACTTGCCATTATTTAGACACTAACCCAGGACTACAGCAGCTCTTTCAGTGCTTTGAGGAGTACTCCCTTCCCTGGTCAAAAAGAACATGGAAATGCAAAGCAGATAGTCCGGAGCCCACCTTTATAATGATTTTCGAGACAGTAGATTTTCTTCCACTGTCATGAGTCCAGTAAACAGTTCTGGGTGCTTCCATTTTCAAATTTCATTTACTGGCTGCAATTCAGACATCGTCTTTGTGCATGGTGGAATGGCTCACTGCAGGTAGTGGTGATCCTGGCTCCAAGCATGAGTATCCAAAACATGAACAACTCTATGGGACTGCTGATATACCATTTCTCATTGTCTGCATCTCTGACCACCACTTTCTATCTCACCTACAGGCATCCAGGGCAAAACCAAGGCTTTATTAAGGAATTCCTAGATCTCTTCACCACCTCATTCAACTGAAATACCCCTGGCATCCTTGTAAGAAAATGAGTTATTAGTTATGAATGATGTGGGTCCTTTACAAGTAATAAGCCAGCAATTGTATCTTTACTGGCTGCCAAGTTGCCCATTGTAGCAGTTGACTCTCTCAAAGTAGCAAATCAGAGCAATCCATGGCCTAAGTGGTGTGGGCTAGAAATTCCAATTCGCTAGAGCGCAACTTCATTATGTTTCATTACACACACTATTAAATAATCTGCATTAAATGACACATATGTAAATAGGAATACCTTTGGTGACACCTTCATATCATATTACAGCCCTAGTGATCATAATCCTATAATCATAATACCACCAACCAATATGAGATGCAACAACACAATGCAATGGGCTATCATTTTAAATATGGCAGGGTTACTGACGTTCTCATGGTGTCACCACATTAGTAAATTCAACCACATGTATTAACTCAAATTCTCGCCACCCTAAAGATCAATAGCTCTGTACCAATAGTGGAAAGCATTCATTATATTTGTAAATGTTATATTATCAACATTAACATTTTAAATAAAGCATTTCAAAAACCTTGCCATCATTATTTGTGCTAGTATTAGTCTGCTACTGTAGTCCCAGGACTCTGAGCAAAAGCTCCAGTTTTGAGAGCACTTACAGCTAAGGTAAAAGTCTCCAGGGCACAGGAGACTTAGGGTTAACTTCCCCTTAATGTGCTAAGAGGGAATGGGTGCACTCTTGCAGACCCTCACAAAAACTGTACCAATCATTGGTGATGCCCATGCCCCTGCTTGGGGCACCACAAAAACCAACTAATATGTAAATTGGCTCACTATTGGGGCAATAAAGGGTGTTCCATGTCAGCCTGCAGGACGATTTAGGATCATTCTAGCTGCAGTGTTCTGTACTACTTGTAGTTTAGCAAGTAGGGTCTCTCCCACTTCCGCCGACACAGCATTACCGTAATCCAGACGACTAATTTCCATTGCCTGAACTAGGGTCCTGCGATGGGAGGTGGGCATGTAGGGAAGGATTTCGAAGCAGTCGTAGACTATAATAGCACAAACTGGTGGTAGCCACAATGTGATCCTTCATAGTCAGTGCCTGGTCCACTTTTAAACCTAAATTTTTTACTGATTGTTTGGGAGTGGGAGTGGGAGTGGGAGCAGTACCCAATTGAGCAGGCCACCAGTCATGTGACCAGATGTCTGCGGCTTTTCCCTTTAACATAACCTCAGTTTTTTCTGGGTTTAGTTGGAGACAGTTTTCTGTCATCCAATTGGAGATGACGAGCATGCCAATGGCAAAATGGATTTTCTCTAGCTCTGGGTTTGGTCCGATGGTAAACATAAGCTGCGTATCATCAGCATATGCGATGATCTTAAAACCCAGCTGCTCGACTATCCTTGCCAGGGGAGCCATGTAGATATGAATAAGAGTCGAGCTCAGGCAGGAGCCCTGCGGGCCGCCCTGGTCGAGATGCATTTTCGCCGAAGTGTAGGGTTCTAACATGACAGTTTGTATTCTCTCAGACAAGAAATGTTGCAGCCACTTCAAGGCTGTCCCTTGGATACCACAGGAGAATAGTCTCTCCGCCAGCTTTGAATGCGAGATGGTATCAAAAGCTGCAGAGAGATCTATGAGAATCAGTATTACTGAGCCTCCTTCGTCTATTGTCTGCCTGAGTGAGTCGGTCACAGCCAAAATAGCGGTTTCTGTGCTGAAACCTGGCCGTAAACCGACTGCGATGGATCCAGGATTTGATAGTATTCCAGACAAGAACTTTGTTGTCGGTTGATAATACTTTCCAGTTGTTTACCCAGAAGTGGTAATAAGGAGATGGGATGATAATTACTAAGGACTAAAGGGTCCACGTGGGTTTTTTAAATATTGGGGGCACAAACGCCTCCTTCCATATGGTAGGGATGGTGACAGTTTGTATAGAATGGTTGATTATGTCTCGTATTACAGGGGCACATCTTATGCCTAAAAGTGCTATCATTTTTGGTGGGCAGGGATCTGATGGCGACCCGAATTTGGCAGCAGCAAGGCCTTTGGCGACCTCCTCAATCGAGGTTGGTTCAAAACTATTTAGGGAGCTAGTTGCTATCTTTTCCCGTTCCTCCAATTTGGTAGGGGATTCAAAGGTAGGAAGGAATAGTGAAGAAAAGTTCTCGCAGATTTTAGATATCTTATCATGGAAATAAGTCACCAGGGAGTTACAGAACTCATGAGATTCAATTGGCGACTGTCTACAAACTTTTGGAGATACAAAGTCCCTTACTATACCAAACAGGGTTTTCGGGGAATTGCTGGCATGTTCTATAAGATTGATGATGAACAGACGTCTGGCTGCTTTTAAGTTCAGATGATATTTAGAAAGAGACTGTCTACAGAGAAGTCTATTTTGATGGATCTTACTGGCTCGCCAGGTTCTTTCCAATCGCCTACATTTGGCTTTTTCCATTTTTAATTCCTCCGTATACCAGAGGTTAGAGGTCCACCGTTAAAAGGAGCCCTGTTTTTTTTTTTGGGTATAACAACATCAATAGCTCTTTCTAAGGCAGTATTAAAAGTCTACAATTTTTCAGGCACTTCATTGATGTTCTTTACTGATTCCGGGGAGTATGCCTCGTTAAATGCTTCTAAAGAGAGATTGCGCCGTGGCCTACGCTGCTCTGGATTTTGTCGGATAGATAGTTTAGAGCTCTTCTGCCAAGACTGATGGATATAGATCGTGATCATGGAATGATCTGTCCATGTTGGGGCATCTGGGAGGTTACAGCTCAGCTGGTCTATGTTGGAGAAAAGTAGGTGGCCAGCCCGATGGGTAGAACCTTCAACTCTTTGAGTAAGTCCCATAAATTTGAGGAAAGAGAATAGTTTGTTTACCTCAGGGTTAGTAAGATTTTCCCCATGAAAATTAAAGTCCTCAATTAGAAGAAACTTATTTGACGCAAGCACGTGTAGAGCTAAGTGTTCCACCAGGAGATCTATAAAATTGGCTCTAGATCCTGGAGGCTGGTAAATTAAGGGCCATGCCAGCTGTCAGAAGGAAATAGAGAGACCTTGAAAATTCCCAGTTCTAGACAGTCATTGCATACACTGAAAACCCAATTCACGGCCAGATGATTTTTGAAAGCAATGGTTATATCCCCTCCTATTTTTCCCTCCTTATCCAGATGAATACATTTATAGTTTTCTGGAGAGGCCAGGTTTCCCATGGGGTGGTTTGAGGGGTTCAACCATGTTTCAGTAAAAAAACATAATGCAGGGGAATGTGAGACATTCATGTCCCATATTTCAAAAGTGTGTTTAGCAAGTGATCTTACGTTGCACAATATGTTTTTTTTACCCATAGTAGCTGTATCTAGGGCCTTCCTGGGGGGTTGGAGGTCCCCTGCTGGTAGTTCAGTTTGGTATTGACAGTATTTGTATGTTACCAGCCCTTCTAACATGTTGGGAAACTTCTTAATGCAGTTAGCATGGTTTCGGTTCTTGGCTTATTCGAGCGCTTTGATAGTACGCAAAGATTCAGTTGAATGATGTAGGGGGGCTTGATGGCAAATATGTACCTTGATAGAGGCAGCATCTCTTGCCTCTAGTCTCGGCTGGGCAGGACAAGCGCAGTCGGGCTTGCTTTTGGCACGCATTGGGCGCACCGCCGGCGCGCGGAAGAGATCTGCTCTTGGTGACCATTTCTATACACCAAGACACGCCCTAGACCTTGAGTTAGCTGAAGTCAAAATCCCAAAGTCCATCCTTGCACAGCCTTAGGTGGCTTCTCCTTCCAACTGTGCATTCTTCCACCATTGTCACCAGGTCAGGGCCTTCTCAATGATCTCTCCCTTGCACAGGAGTTTTTAAAAGGGGGTGGAAGGTTTTAGGGGCCAGGAACCCCTGGAATGAACCAATCTACAATGCCACATCGCCTTTCACCCCTGTCCCAACTCTCTTGCACAGCCTTTCTGGACAATCCAAAATGGCACTTTCAATAGCAAGAGCTCATCTGAGGGCCTGAGCTCTGCCCATGGCTGACACACCTGCCTGATGCCTTTCCACCAAGAACTCAAAGGTGAGACCCTCCTGTGTTGACTCCAGATATCTGGGCTTCTTCCTTTATGCTAGTGGAGCTGAGGTGTGACAAGCTAATTGTCAGATGCTGAATATTTTCCCAAACCTTCGCAGGAACTGAGTCTATCAATGTTGATTGCTCCTTTTGTGTTGTGATGCCTTTGTTTCCTCTGCTGGGGAGCAGTAAAATCAACTTGGCCCAGCAGTGTAACAAAGTCCTGGAATGTGATTATGGGCTGAGCCAGAGAAATATGACAAAGTCCCATAATATGTGAATTGCAATTGTGTGGGCGTGCGCGAAGAGAAGAAGTCCAACGATCACAGAGTGAATTTAATGAAGTTGCTTTATTTCATATTCAATGTCAAAGAAAACACTTTACTTTCCAACCAACGCGGTTCGTTCTCCATGCCAGGGCTGTTTGCGTAGGAAACTGGATTTCAGAACTGCCACGAGGTGCAGATTTGTATAGTCAGCCATCTTTTCTGTGTGTTTTTATCCATAATATGTGAATGTTGGTTATTGGGGACAAGGTCAAACTCTCTGTCCAGGTTTTACCCCAGTTAGGTACTTTGCTGGATTCTGTAATCTTTATGTGTAGCAGAACTTATTTCAGGGCAGACTTTTCCTATGGTTATAATATAGTGAAAACACCGCAGGTTGTCCAGTACATCCCATTGACTTACACTATGGAAGTCCACTTATTAGATAAGGCCAACTCCAGGTTAGTACCAGTACGTGAAGAATCCCTTCTGCAAAAGATTCTCTGTGTGTCGATTCCAGGCTGCACACAATGGTAGCCTCACATGCCCAGACTTCAAACATGTACACACCTGTGAGTATATATTCACATGTTACCAGTACAGTGTTTCTTAGCCTAGCTCCACAGCAGCTGCCTTATCTTAAAAGGCAGACACTGGTGGTTAACAAGATCAGTCCAATTACTGTGAATATATTGTGATTTAGAACCATGCAGTGAGATTTACTCAGTAAAAGTCCATAAAACAGGTAGTCAAAGACAAAAGTTCCTAAGGACTAAATAGGTGGAACCTATTTGCTACAACCCTACTGCGTGATCGATCTCCATGTCAACACAAAAGAATTACTCCTCTTCAACTTAATTGATACAATGAATATGCTGTAGAACACATACAACCATCACACTCTAAAGGCCACATCCTTGACCTTGTCTTCTCAGCATCACCTAAGTGTCCAAGGGTATGCCCAGACTTGGGTTCCTAGCTCACTGTGTCGCTGGAACCAAACCTAAACCAACTGCAGAGGCTCAATCAGGCTGACACCGGTCATTGGTTGCCTGTGTTTTGGTTGAGAGAGGACCTCTAATGGCAGTTCGGGCTGGACTTCTACTATTGGAGCAAGACCACAGCTGAATGGCATATTGATGGGTCTAATCTGAAGTGAGCAAAAGAAGATGGGTTTTAATGCTACCTCAAGCAGCTGCCAGTGGTAGGACGTATTGCGTGCATTTCCCCATCACCTTTTATGCATTTGGGGCCAGATGTAGGTAAATCTATTTTACCGATTCATAAATACCGAATTTTACCGATTCGGTATTTATGAATCGGTAAAATAGAAGGGGGGAGAATTAGGTAAATTCGGTAATTGAATTACCGAATCTGTAAAAATCAGTATTTACCGAATCGGTAAATACCGATTCGGTAATGCCCATTGATTCCTATGGGCCTTGAAGCCCATAGGAATCAATGGGCAATACCGAATCGGTATTTACCGATTCGGTAAATACCGATTTTTGCAAGGGTGCAGGGGGTGTCACTTTGACACCCTCTAGCACCCCGAATACAGGCATGTGTGCCATGTGGCACACAGACATGTCTAAGGGCATGTCTTTCTGTCACATGGCATAGGTGTGCATGCACACATGTGCATGCACACCTGGATTAGGTATTTTACCACCCAATTGAATTGGGTGGTAAAATACCGAATCTGTAAGGCCTTTGGGACTCAGAAGAGTCCCACCTACATTTGGATTTACCGATTCTGTATTTTAAAGAATCGGTAAATTTACCGATTCGGTAAATTTACCGATTCTGTAGAATAAATGCACCTACATGCGAATTCTTAAAAACTGGTCGGTAACGGCCGAAATCGGCCGTTACCGACCGGTATTTTGGCTCCTACATCTGGCCCTTGATGTACTGAAGTACTAAGCTCACTGTGTCACTAGAGCCAAGCTACACCTGAATGAAGAATCTTAATTGGACTGAATTCAGTCTTGGATTGCTTGTGTTTCGGTTCAGAGAGAACCTAGCATATCTGTTCGGGCTGGACTGATCCATCCTACTGGTTGGAGCAGCATAAGGCCAGGTCTAACCTGATGTAGAATGGTGGGTAAAAATACTGATGAGTTTTAGTGCTACCCTGAGTACTTGTCTGTGGTTAGATTTTTTGCAAGTATTCCTTTCATTGCCTTTTGTGTGTTTGATTTTCAGCATCATTAACAATCCATTACAAACTACTTATAACCCTGGACTGAGTCTATCACTTTGCTCTCCCTGTCTTCCTGCCCAGAGTCCTACCAATTGACCAAAGTCAACCCAAAAGAGAAGACCAAGCTTTCAGATCCATCAAAGATTTCTCCATAGACAAAGCAACACTTGTATTAATTTCTCTCTTCCTCAACTCCACAGCTAACTACATGACTCATCTAAACAACCTGCACATGTTTATGGAAAACTGTGAATATCTATGCCCTAATTAAATCATGAAAGAATAATCCTACACCTTCAGCACCCCAGACCTTTAAAGAACTTACTAAAAAATAAATGAGGCAGGTAAGAAAGTGGAAGAAAAATAGAACTCATGTTGATCGCAAGATACTGAGGTATCTCCAGTAACACACAGACAACTCATCACATCAGCCAAAACAAAGTACTATACCATTAATAAAGCCACCAAGAAAAGCTGAATACTTCAAAACAAATAAACACTGCATCAACCACCTGCAGGAAACACCTATTCCTTACTCCACTGAGAAGTCCAATGTCATCATCCTTCTTCAGTGAAGCAATAGTATATCGACCACACCAAGCATTTCTTGCATCTTATGTCTGCCATTTTCTCTAGACTCCTGCAGTGGTCATCCATAAATGTTCCATCTCTTACAGTACTTACCAACATAGTCAACTCCCTCAAAGCTACATCTTATGAAGATGATGCCTTATCCTAATCCTTAAACTAACCTGTCTCTGGGACCTCTCTGTGGACTCTACTCACCATTGTTAATGCCTCCGTCTCTCAAGGCGTCTTTGCAGAAGCTCTCAAGACAGCCAGATCTTACTAGCCTATCATTTACCTACTAATTATGAGCAAGGTCTTTAAAAAAGCAAACTATGCTTAATCGAGCATCAGATTAATCCTAACAATCCCCTGAGGGACTAACAGTTTGATTTCAAATCATGTTGCAGTGCACAGATGTAGATGAACCCTGCCTCATGGTTGTTCCTCAACTTCTCAGCATGTAAGGGGTTCCTACTTACCTTGTTCTGGTTCAGGGCCAGGGGATGGCTCCAGAAGCAAATTCCTTTTAGAAGGCTACACTGGGGGAATCATTGTTTTTATTGTCATCTGCCTATGTGTGGCACGACGCCTGGGGCACAGCTTCCATGAGGTATTCTATGGCTCATTGATTTCCTTGCATGCAGGGTCTCTGTAACATCATATGCAAGAGGGAATTCTAGTATTGACCTATGGCATCTCTGAGATGTCATAGGATAAGATTACCCTTTTCCTTTCCAAGCATGATATGCACAACATTGTTTTATCCAACAACACTAAAAATAATACTACGTTTTGACCAGATTTTATTATTTGATGGATATTTTGTTTTGTCAAAACATTCTTTATTGGATTTTCCATTATGCACCACAGCACAATACTCAGTATTACAATCCATACATCAATTTACATTCAGTTTATTGGATTGATCAATCGACATTCCTCTAAGGAACGTCCCATTTAGAGTGCATTGGTGGTCAGTAGCACTGTTGGTGTTTACAACCATACAAACTTCCTTCTCCCCCGCCTCTCCCCCCAACCTACCGCCCAATAACCAGAGTATACGAGAGTAGCACCTAGCACTCCTGAGAAAGATTAGTGTGTGTAGAGTGCAGCGTGCCTGGAAGATGCTATAGCCTTCCCCCCAAGGTCAGGCCTAAGTGTGAATCTAAAAATTGGAAGAAGTGGAGGTGTACGTGTCAGGCATGCGCACAGGAGAAGACCATTAGAGAGATACTTCACCAATGGACCCCAGGTGTATTTAAAGTTTTTGAAGGCATCAGAGAGAATGTCTGCCATGCATTTCATCATGAGGGCCTGCCAAAGATGTGCATGTCATTGAGTTAGCGAGGGTGCCTCTTTTCATTTCCATCCAAAAAGGACAGATTGTCAGATAATCTCACCAGATGTGCCTGAAGTCCTTCAACATACCCCACTCCCCAACATTAATTTGAGGCATTGTGGAATATTTTCCTCAGTTTAGTGGGGTATAAGTACCAATCATATAGCACTTTATAGTGAGCCTCTGTTATCCCCATTGGATGGCTGAATTTAGATGAATCTCCATAGAGTAGCTCCCATTGTTTCTTTGAAATTGTATTACCCAATGTCCGCTACCAGCAGGCCACATGCCTCGGCCGGGGGAGGATGAAATCAGTAAGCTGCAGGGAATACAGAAAGGAAATTCTACCCTGAGAGCCACTCCGCTCTTCACGTAATGCCCAATGGGTGTAAGATCCTGAGTGGTTGGGTCTCTCACTCCAGAGCTAAGTACCCAGTGCCGAAGCTGGGTGTAATGATAATTTTCCATTGCCGTCAGACAAAAGTCCCACTGGCAGTGCCCGAAAGAGAGAACCTCCCAATTGTGAAATAGGTTTGAGTAAGTGAGGCATCCTCCCTCCAACCACGCATTGAAGGGGCCTGGTTGCAGAGCAGGTGGGAATGCTGGGTTGTAATGAATTGGTGGAATGGAGAGGGGAAGGTAGTCCATGTAGACGACCTATTGACCTCATCCCACACCTTAAGGGCAGTCTTCGTAGGAGTGCTCAGGTATGTATTCAGCAGTCGGTTCACTTTAGGCTTCCACAGGAGGTCCCAGATAATCTTCCCGCCAATGCCCTGTCCATGTGGAGCCAGTGCTTGTCAGACTTCCGCTGACCATTCCGAGATCACTCTAGAAGTTTATCAAAGAAACAATAGGTGTCTGTGGGTCTGGAGAAATAACTCAACCTCCTGTAGCCAGCATAAAAACTCCCTGAAAAAATATATTAAACAAAAACTAATCCTCCGTGTGACTCATGCTCAACAAGATATTTCCATGGTATAAAAGTACCCATCAGTTATCGTCCGGTAGCGCCCTTGTAATGTAATGTAATGTAACCGGTTTTATAGAGCGTATGGCTACCTGGAGGCATCCCAGTGCTGCACTCGAATCAGGCTCGAGAGGGAGAAAGGAAAACAGAGGGTCACTTGGGGAACAGGAATGTTTTCAGGAGCTTCCGGAAACGCGAATGGCAGGGTTCCGCACGCAGTTTCAAGGGGAGGGAGTTCCACAGTGAGGCCGCATTCACGGAGAAGCGGCGGCCTCCTGTGCGTGCCTTCTTGAATCTTGGCACTCTCGCCAGGCACTCGTTATCAGAGCGCAGGGGCCTATTAGCCTTGTAGGGCATAACTAGACTCTTCATAATAGAGGGTCCCTTACCTTGAAGAAGTTTATGGACGATACATAAAGATTTAAACGTAATCCTTTCACGTATGGGGAGCCAGTGGAGCGATTTGAATGCTGGTTTTGCTGACGTCCTAGCTGAGGTACCCATCAATAGCCTAGCTGCGGCATTTTGAGTCTGTTGTAGTTTATTAATTGTGGCTTCAGGGCCCCCCAAAAAAATAGTATTGCTATAATCTAGTGTGGACAAAACCAGCCCTTGTACTAGCAGCTTCCTAGAATGCTGCGGGAGGAGGGGAAGGACTTTCCGGGCAGACCGAAGAAGGCCAAAACAGATTTGTGCCGTTTTTTTTGCTTGTGTTTTGAACGAGAGATCCTGTTCCAACCAGACCCCTAAGCTTTTAATTTCTTTTTTTGGGCTGGGGAGATCCCCCAGACAAGCAGGCCAGATGGTGGTGGGTATTGAGGTCACATTGTGACCTAGTAGCATGATTTCAGTTTTTGACCCGTTCAATTTGAGGGAGGAATCACACATCCAGGCATGTATTTTCGTCAACCATGAACGAAAACTGTCCGGGCATAGATCAAGTTGGGAGAGTGAGATGACCAGTTGGGTGTCGTCTGCGTAACTTATAATTTTGATCCCAAACGGGACAACCACATCCTCCAGGGGGACCATATGCACATTAAACAATGTGGGGCTTAAAGACGAGCCCTGCGGCATGCCACACTGGAGGGGGATTGAGGCAGATCGTGAATTGCCTTCCCAAACTTGAAAGGTGCGATTATTCAGATATGATGTTAACTATGCCAGGGCGGACCCCCTTACTCCCACCTCAGCCAGGCGCTGGATAAGGACACGGCGATTAACCGTATCAAAGGCTGCACTCAGATCCAGGAGGATCACTGCCACTGATCCTCCCGAATCCAAGATGCACCTTGCCTCCTCGATGACAGAGAGGAGGGCCGTATCCGTGCCCTGGCCTGGGCGGAATCCGGTTTGAGAGCTCCGCAGTAGCTCATTAGACTCCAGAAAGTGAGAGAGTTGGTAATTCACCAGTATTTCTGTGATCTTACTGAGTCCTGGGAGTAATGAAATCAGCCTAAAATGTGCCATCTCCAGTGGGTCAAGATGCAGTTTCTTTAAGAGGGCCTTCACAATGGCCCCTTTCCAGCTGGGCGAAACAATACCCTGGGAAAGTGAGGTGTTAATAAGCTCAGTTGCCGGTGTAGCAATGGTAGTGGCAATCTGTTTGAGAAACCGCATAGGGACCGGGTCACTAGGGGAACCGCTTTTCATAACGGCTAGGACTTTAAGAAATTCCTCAACTGAGACTGGATTGAAAACATTGAGCTGAGGGCCCAAGGCTGGGAGCAGGCTACCGGCATTTGCATGGCTGTCCGATTGAGGCAGGGTAGTTAAGATGTTTTTAATTTTTTAGTCAAAATAGTTGGCAAGTTCATTACATTTGGCTCCTGACGTGTCTTGAGACAATGGGGGATCAGGGACCTTCAGTAGTTCTTTGAGAATCTGATAGGTTTCTCTGGTAGAAATTAGAAGAACTTTTAATTCTTTCGTCAAAGAATACTGTCTTGGTGTTTCTGAGGGCAACTTTATACGCTCTAATAGCAGCACGGTATGGGTATGTATCTTTATTTGCATTGTTCCAGTCTTTCCTCCAGGTGCGCTCGAGCTTCTTACAGCCTTTCCTTAAGATTCTGAGCTCGGGAGTATACCAGGAGGTAGAGCCTACTCTCCCAATCTTTTTTCCCAGTCTTTTTTTTGGCAAGACTAGGTCCAGTGAGCTTGTGAGCCAGTTTTTAAGGTTGGTATCAGCTACCACGGGGTCCGAATCAAGGGGAGGAATGGAATGTTCAAGTGTGCGAGTCCAATTTTCAACAGAGTGTTTAGACCAAGCCCTCTCAGAAGTGCATATACTAGGGGATTGTGGTATTTCAAACTCGCCCTGCCAGGAGAAAGGGACCAAAAATGATCTGACCAGGGAAGGGGGAAGGGGGGGCTAGCCTGAAATGACCGAATATTGGTAAAAACCGGGTCAAGGAGGTGCCTTTATTATGTGTAGCACCCGTTTTGACTAGTCAAAGCTAGTATGATCTAAAATCGAGTTGGAGGTCCCGCGCCACTATGTCTAGGGGGTCATTGAAATGGAGATTGAGATCCCCTACAATGGTAAAATTGGGGGAGGAGAACGCCAAGACAGTAACTGTTTCCAGGAGAGAGTTAACAAAATGGCTGGAGTTCCCTGGAGGGCGATACACTAAGAGGCCTAGAAAAGAGGTGGTAGAAGATAATTGAAAGGGGAAGTGGCAGTTTTCAGACTCCACGATGCAGCCATCCTTCACTCTACAGACAAAGTAATCTCTGTACAGTATGGCCAGACCGCCCCCTCTACCAGATGGCCTGGTCTGAGAATGAATTAAAAACCCCGGGGGGAGTGCACGGACAATGTCAGCCTCTGAGTTAGAGGTTAACCACGTTTCGGTAAGGAACAAGATATCTAAGTCGTGGTCCTGTAGCATAAAATTGATCTCCAGCTTGGGGAGGGACCTACAATTCAATAGGGCCAAGCGCAAATGAGTGGAAGCTGGAGGATTATGATTTAATCCCCAAGAATGTGGACTACAGAGACCGCAATGAGTATATGTGTCTTCCTGCTTATGCACATAGTGACAGAGCGTATTCTTGGGGGGTCTCAGTAGGAGAAGATCCTTCCGTCAGCAGAAGCGGGCATAAGTTCTGGCCCAAGGCCCGGCTGGGCACGGACGGGCACAGACGGGCTTGCCTCTGGCGCGCCATCAGCGCGCCCGCTGCGCCCGCCCGCTGCGCGAACGGGGAATGCCGTTCATTTTATAGTGCGAGGGCCCCAAATCGGCCGTAGCACTAGAGCGCTGCCCTGCTCCTCACACAAGATGGCGCCCAATGTCTGCGCCTGGGGGGAGAGACCGTCAGCCTATCGAGCCCTAAATCGGCTCAGGAATGATAGAAGTGGTCCCAAGAGGGGAGAGCAACCAAGAAGGTATACATGCAGTCAAGTAAGAGTGTAGCAGTTGCACAGAGAAAAAATTACGTGATTTTTAAAATGCGGCGAAATTAAAAGAGCTGAAGCTACAATTCAGAATTAGTGCCCTAGCTCCCTGCTTCGGCCTCAGGAGCGCTAATTCTGGCAAATTACTTGTCTTGCTTCTAAGCATGCAATTTATAGTGCGAGGGCCCCAAATCGGCCGACGCACTAGAGCGTTGCCCTGCTCCTCACACAAGAGGGCGCCCGATGTCTGCGCCTGGGGGGAAGAGGACCGTCAGCCTATCGAGCCCTAAATCGGCTCAGGAATGATAGAAGAGGTCCCAAGAGGGGAGAGCAACCAAGAAGGTATAAATGCAGTCAAGTAAGAGTGTAGCAGTTGCACATAGTAAAAAATACGTGATTTTTAAAATGCGGCGAAATTAAAAGAGCTGAAGCTACAATTCAGAATGAGTGCCCTAGCTCCCGGCTTCCGCCTCAGGAGCGCTGGGCCTCCTCACACCAAGGAGAATATACTTGCAGACACTTGATGTTTTGAAGTGGATGTAACAGTGTTTAAGTGTGTATCTGGAGTGACAATGTTCAGATAACTGATTTGCAGTGCGTGAAAACAAGTCTAGAAGTTTGCCAGCTTGATGAATACCGGGAGCTGGAATTCCACCTCCTGTACCATCTTTTCAAAGAAAAAACTGTCCATGGACTCCTTAACATCCATAGATCATGCTAATATGTCCATAAGAGAGGTTTCATAATACCTTTGTATTTGAGGCAATGCCAACCCGCACTGGCTTGTGTCTAATTGAAGCACTGAGAGTTTGACACTCAAGGCCTTCTTGTTCCAAACAAAACGTCGGCAAAGTACCTCTAATTCCTTAGAAAATAGCAAAGTTAACTTTTATTGGAACATTCAAAAGGAGAAATATCAACAAGGGTAGAATAGACAATTTTTGAGAGCAACCCTCCCTATTAATATAAGAGGAAGAAGTGTCAATTATTCCAATAATCATCATCACCATGTAATTTAAATAATAAAGCTCTTGAAGAACTGGGATAACCCACTCACGGTGTCTCGGCGATGGGGGAACCGCCCTAGTCTTCCATACCTTGCATACTTAATAAAAAGGAGACACAGGAGCCTTCGTCTGCAGGAGGAACCCAGATTTATTTCAATAGCCCGGGCTATGGAACAGAGTCCCAAGCGAGTCAAAGGACAGTGCAAAGGAGGCTGCTACTACACTCGGTAGCTTACATGCCTTTTATATGTTTCTTAGTACATTCATTTGGCTGTTAGTCCATTATTCACTCAGGGCAGTGTTTCACCGGGCCTGACCTCCGTACTCGTGGAGTTCCTATTCGGGCGCCATTTGAAGAACCGGGATAACCCACTCACGGGGTCTTGGCAACGGGGGAACCGCCCTAGTCTTTCATACCTTGCATACTTAATAAAAAGGAGACACAGGAGCCTTTCTCTGCAGGAGGAACCCAGATTTATTTCAATAGCCCGGGCTATGGAACAGAGTCCCAAGCGAGTCAAAGGACAGTGCAAAGGAGGCTACTACCTCACTCGGTAGCTTACATGCCTTTTATATGTTTCTTAGTACATTCATTTGGTTGTTAGTCCATTATTCACTCAGGGCAGTGTTTGTTGTTGATTAGCTGGGCCCAGGTGGTGTTTGTAGTTAGTGACCTGGTCAAGGCTTGGTGCACAGAGCATTGTCCACTCTATGCTTGTAGTTGGTGACCTGGTCAAGGCTTGGTACACAGAGCATTGTCCACTCTGCTTTGATCAAGGCTCTTTCTTTCAGGTGATTGTTCAACTGCCTGATCAAAGCCGGGTCTTTCAAGTCATTGTTTACCCACCCTGATTAGGAGCCAGCAGTCAGACCATTGTCCAGATAACCTGATCAGGATGTCAAAGATGTGAGTCAGGCTGGGAGCAGGAGAGGAAAGATGAGTCATTAACTTGGGGTGAGGGCATGTGGCTTTCTGATGAACTGCATAGAACAGGGGGCTGGGAGTGTGACAGTTCCTGGGCAGAAATGCAGGCCTACAAAAATTGATTTTTGTCGTGCTGATAGAATTTTCCTTGTACAAAAGAAAAGCGACCAGGTGGGTCCTGTGAAGGTGTTTGCCATGAGATGGCAATGTAAAAATCAATGGAGTCCTATAAAAATGATTGCAGTTCAAAAATACATTTCCTCACTCTGAATAACGATTGGTTACATATTCTAAAAAGGGTAAATGAGAGAGGAGAGAAAGGAGATCCCTGGTGTGTTCCCTGATTTATTTCCACTATCCCTGCTAAATTAGAGTTCACTAACACCTTTGCCTGAGCCCCTTGATAAAGAATCTGGAGCATTACAGTAATTTAAAAAGGAAAAACAAACCTCATTTGCCCATAGAACCTCAGTTTACCAGGTGAAAGGCTTTCTCAGCATCAACCATCATTATAAGTGCAGGCATCTGATTCACTTCCAAATAATCTAAAGCATGAACTAGAAAGGCAGTATTAGATCACATTAGCATCCCAGCCACAAACTCAGGCTTATTGTTAAAAGTTTATAAGCATTGTTTAATAAACTAATCGGTCAGTATGAGTTGACATCTCTTGGATTTATTTCCTTTTTTACAAAATTAATGGTTGTTGATTACTTAAAAGATGGCGGGACTTGAACTCCTACTTTTATAAAAGTTAAAAGCTCCATAAAAAAGGGTACAAACTCAGTCAAAAATGCTTTTAAAAAACTCTGTTTGAAGGCCATTGTTACCACTGCTTTTCCACAAAGGATTGAGGTCAGAGATGATGGATCTGCTTCCACCCCCTCTACCTCAGTATTTGTTAGCTGTGGTAACTTGATGGACTGAAAGTATTGATATGTACTTTCACTAGAGACCGCATATTTGCTTGAATGCAAATTATTATAGTGTTGTAGTAAAACATCTGACACCTTGTTCCTATCAGAAACCAAAACCCCTGTACCTGGTTTCTGGAGCTCAGTGACCAATGCAGCCTCCTGCTTAACCCTAGTTGACCAAGCTAAATATTTACCAACCATCTGACTTTCTTCATACACCCGCTGTTGGAATGTCCTTGAACTGGTAATTTCCTCTAAGATAAAATATTCCCTTAGTTCATGTTTGGCTTCCACCTCCATCACTATTTGTGATGCCAAAGAACAATTCCTCTTCTGCAAAGCTGTATCGACAGCCAGTTGGAGCTCAGCTTGAAAGGCCATAAATGTCGCCATCTGCCCTCGCATTGGTGCCTTAACAACTCCCCAAACTGGAAAGATTAATGCTGGGTCTTTATTCACCTGAAAAAAACTCCTCAATACATATTTTCATACTTGTTAACCTCTCCTGGTAAGTAAGGAGGATACAATTCATCGGTCACCAGGACCATTCCCTTTTCCTGACCCCCAATTGATCTTCAATATCAACCAACGGTAAATGAATTGGGCAAAATTTCGGAACCTACGCATTTCAGAAAGCAGGAGATATTTATACTGGAGAAGCTGGCTGGAAACAGCAGATGACCATCACACCAAGAATTAATTAATTCATAATCCTGCTTCATCAGATCCAACACCTTTTTTAATGATCAGCCTCAGTTGTTTCCTAGACTAAATCTTGGGTAAAATTAAAATCTTCCCCTAGAAATATTGGGCCTACTGCTCCCATAGCCATGTTGTTAATCTGAGTAATTGCATTTGGATTGTTAGCTATTGGAGCGTAGTAACTTACGAAATTGAGAGGTTTGTCATTTCCACTAACTGTAAGCCAGATCCATCTACCATTTCGATCCCTATGATAGACCCCCCCTACTGCCAATCCTGCAGAAGTGAAATATGCCTTAGAATAATGTTGAGGAATAAAAATCTTTGGTACGTGGTTTTTAAGGCGAGTCTCCTGAAGGAATAAAACTTGTGGGGAAAAGGAAGTTAACTATCTGCTCAAACCCCCATACCTTTGACTATTAGATAATCCGATGACATTGCACAAACAAATTCTGTTTTTAAGACCCATTGTCTAATCAACCTGCTCTGAATTGAGCACCCCCTTTATGAGAAATTCTCAAAAGCATATTCACCACTATGATTCTGCTATTTTTTGCTGAATGTCCTCCCCCACGCCCAAGAGTCTCCTGACCACCAACTAAATCTTATGAACTGCCAAGACCCCTAGCCCTAGCAAGAGAGAAATGGCCCACAATATCTCTCTTGCTACACAAAAAGCCCTCCCTGGGTGCTATGGTGTTGAACCTCTGGTGGAGCCATAACCCTCCCGACCCCACATCCAGTGCAGACATTAAAACATAATTTCCACTGTGCTTCACATAGATTTGGAAAATATATGGAATTTCCATTCAGCCAGTAAGTACCCTTAACTTTGACTGTTGAGCAATTGCTGCCCGTGCATCGAGAGCCTTAAACAGGTACCAAATCTTAACAAATTCTTTCTTGTGGCATGCTGCTGCCCACATATCAGGGAAAATACGATAATGAGGTACGTCATCAGTTGAAAACTGTTTCTTTTCAATTACTTTTGCTAATATACACTCTTTTATACGAAAGTCAGTGAAATTCACCAATATTGTGCCTGGCAATTTTGAGTTAGGGAATAGTTCAGCTGGGAACCTATGTGCTTGTGTGCTTGAAAAATCCCCAGAATAATCAGGGAAAATGTTCAGCTTAATAAATCCATCAACCCATTGAATAACATGCCCTCTGGGACACCTACCAGCCGTAGATTAGAGTGACGAGAGTGATTTTCCAACTCTTCAATTTTATTTTCTAATGAAAATTTTTGCTTTCTCACTAGATTGACTTGTTCCTGCATTATGTTGACTTGATCTTCAAGCAGCAAGATTCTTGATTCTGCCGCTTGCATTCGTGGGGAAAGTCAGCCATTGCTTCTTCACTTTTAGATATTTGGTGCAGAGATGCTATTTCAATTGCTTGGGTTGCTTTCAACTCTGATAGACAGTCAGCATTTTCTTTATGTCCCACTGTGCAACAACCCTCACACTTTGCTGCTTTTTTGACAACTGATCTGTTTCCAAGATCTGAGACTGGAGCTAATCTTGCAGGAGCATATCTGAGAAAGTGGCTAGACAAAAGGACTGCATTTGCAATGGAATTTGAGATTGAAAATGCTGGAGATGCTGAATATCACTGTCCTGAAGCTGTGCAGTCTACATCAGTGAAATTGCTACCTCGATATGTGGGAGAGGCCCCAATAGCCCCATCTGCATTATTTTCCATTTTGATAAAAGTGGGTACTCCTTCAATTTACCTGGGTCAAAGCCGCACTTGCGTCATCAATATTAAACTGCAGGGGATTTTTTCTACCTTCTTTCTCCTTTTCTAATCCTTCATTTTCCTTGTGCTCTGATGTTACTGCTGTTCTCTATACTTTCACTCAGTGTTTCCACTTGTGTATGCAAGCCTGCCTCAGGGCCCATCTAATATCACCAACACTTGAGGGACATTAACCAGGATTGGCTCAGCTTCTTTTCCAGTTACCAATAAGTCCTGCACTGAGCTCAAAAGTCTAGATGCTAGCACTCACTAATGACAAAGCTGCAAACTGTGCTCAGCTTTTGCCACTGCAGATGCTGATTTTGCTTGGGCTGTCCATGTTTTTTGCCTTTAAGGCTGAGGCAACTTCCATATTCCCCATCAAACTGTCTACCTTCATATGCTTCCCCATGGTGATTCAAATATCAAGATTCAAATTTGGTGAGAAAACAACCCAGTGCCTCACTGCCAGGTAAATCTATGCAAATGGCCATACTCAGCCAAGCACTTACCTACGGTGTGAAACTTGGTGGTTCTCCCCTTGCAATTTCTTGCAGAGGTCTGCTTTCTTCTAACGGCCGTTCCTTTAACTTGGAGGCTTCCCTGGGGCAGCAACATCAGCCTCCCTCTACCAAAGCAAAAGGCCTCTCCCAGAACCTTAAATACACTTGTGTGGCTGCTGCTGATGAGGAGAGAACACCAATGCAATTTAAATTGCCTCCCACAGTCGCTCAAATTAAAATGGCACCATAAACGCCGTTGCACTGTGCCGTGGCATGCATCTCCATGACTCAACATTACCAGAAGTGGACATGATGCAACGCAATGTGGGAAGGAAGACGGGTCACTCATCACCCTAGCAGAGGATTATGTGGATCATCCCTCTGCATTCCCCAATCCACAGGTGACATATTGAAGCTCCTTTCTACCTGTTTGAAGCAAGGCAAAGACCTCTTTGGTGAAGCCCTGAGCGTGCAGCAGGTGCAGTCCTTGTGAGTGCAGTGCTTTCTTGGTCCAGTCAGAAGGGCAGCCCTCCTTCTCTTGATATTTCCAGGCAGGGATCTGCATATTTATTGCAGTTTCTGGGCTGGCAAGAAGGGGGGCACCCCTGAACAATGGGGTTCAAGTTACAACCCTCTCTGATGACCGCTTCCTTAGAAATGCCAGCAAGGGAATTTGTTTGAAAAGATATTTCACAGATATCAGACTTTAATCTTATTTATGTCAATTAGTCTGTTCCAACACAATTGGTATCTGTTCACGACTATATTGTTTGTCTAACTATGAGACAAAAAAGAGCAAAAAAGCAAAGAAGCAACACGGGAAATCTTGTTTATCAAAAAGTATTTCTTTTATATATATTTTTTTCTTCATAGATTCATAGGGTACATATCAACCATTAAAATTGATCATAATGCATTCAAATGAAAAAGGAATTTACAAATTGTTCCTATAGTACATCTGAACAAAAAGTCCAATCCAATAAATCAACAACAAATTACTCTTGTTTTTCTTAACCCCTTCGTAGCGGGGGTAATTCCCCCACTGTGCTGGGGGGGGGGTGCGCACACAGCGCCCCCGTGCTCATGACGAGCTCAGCCCGTAATGAGGCACAGTGCTCATGTGCACATGACGAGCTGATCTCGTCATGACCACACCCGTTTCCATGGAACGTTCAGCACAGCAGGGGAATTATCCCCGCGTGTGAGCGTTCCACGGCTCATGACGAGCTCAGCTCGTCATGAGCACATGAGCACCGTGCCTCATGAAGAGCTGAGCTCGTCATGAGCATAGAAGGTGCTAAAGTAAAGGTCACTTGTAAAATTAATAGTGGATGAAGAAATGGACTCAGTAGTCGACGTTTCGGTCTTTTGTCGTGTTACTCCTTAAGAGCTTCCTCAAGACAACAGATATTAGCATGTAGCAGTGACCCCTTTTTCAATTGATCCTGACGTGATTTCCGACAAGTATGTTCTAAACGGACTCTCTGTGGCAGTCCTGGTTTTCTGAACGACTTGCGTCTCATAGACTGGTCTGCGTGGGGGGTTACTTTCTCTCACAGCCAGGCATTTCTTTTATTCTTTATGGATAATGTTTGTCGCTTTTTACATTAACAAAATTTGATCTTGAGTGACTTCGGAAGATTCGTGCATTTGGATTCGGAAGGTCTCTATTTTCCATGCGGAGGATTCATTTCTCCAAATTCTTTAATGTAAAACGTATAACACTCTCACTCTGCACTCATTCTGCATTCACTCTGCACTCACACTCTGCACTCACTCTCACTCTGCACTCATTCTGCACTCACTCTGCATTCACTCTCACTCTGCACTCACTCTCACTCTGCACTCACTCTCACTCTGCACTCACTCTCACTCTGGTCCGTTTTTTATTTCCTTAGAAGTGCAGCATATGTTTGTCTCAGAATGCACTATTTGCAAAAAATCTAAATCAAGGAAATCTCCCATGGGTTCAGGTCTGGCTAACCCAGTCCATAGGTGTGGCTAATGTTTCTCTACACTTCCCTTCCAGACCCTCTCCTAATTCAATTACAGGGACTCCCATTAGGCTATGGGTGCAGGAAGTGGGGGTGGGATTGGTTCCTGCACTAACTGTCTTTCTCTCTCTAAAAAACAGTTTGTCTAACCAGCCCCCTACCTGTCCTGGCATCTGCAGCTGTAGACCTCCTTACACCAGATGGTTCATTTGTTTCAGCTCAGACCAATTCACACCTAACCAGGAGCATCTTGGCTCAGCCTGTCAAAGGCCGGCCAACCAGAAGAGTCTGCCACAGAACTTCATTTTGTAACTTCAGGAAAATCAAGTTATATAACTTCTTTCCTGCAATGTATATACTAAATGTAACCTTGGAAGGTTGTTGGTGTTATTGTAACTATTATTTTGATACTCTAAATTATTGTTCGAGTTCGCTTCTGTCAAACAATGGACTTTATTAAAGTTTATTAAATCCTTCCAATGTAGCCTATGGGGATAGCACACTACAAAGGGAACATCAAGGGCACATCATACATATTTTATAATGCCCCAGCTTTTAATAACAAGGTATCCTACCCTTTGGACACCTAGGGCAGACCTTAGGAGTGACATATCTGAAATAAAATGGCAGTTTTAGACTCTGGAAGTACTTTTAATTCTAAAGATGAATATGGACACAGTTTTATTTTTAAAGCAGTTTGCTAAACAGTGCTCCCTTTAGAATGACAGCAGGCACCCCAGATGCTCATGGCCTTCAGTCATTTGCAGTGAAAGTTTGCTCAGGCTCTATGCCCAACCTGTACTGGGCAGCTAGCCCCCTCATTGTAAAACCTTTTGCCACACACACTGTCTGTTGGTCAAGTGTTCAGGATTCTTGCCAAGCCCTTTGCCCTACTCACTTCATACTGCCAACCACTGCTGTGTACCCCCTTTGGCTTTGTGCAGTAGGGGTTGAAGTAAGGGCCTGGCCTTAACCTGCCTTTAGCAGCCAAATATGCTGGGCACAGCCTTTGGCCTTGTGAAGCAGGGGTTTGCTGTAGAGACTGGTCTTCGACCAGGCCCAGTGCTTAACTCACTGCCACTGTCAAATGTATCTGGCTCTGCACTCGAGCTGCAGTAGTCAGACTAACCCCTTCTGTGTATGGCCTTTGATCATGCATAGTAGGTGTTGGCAAAGGGCCTCGCCAAAGAAGACAAACCTTGTAAATATTTCGACAGCCAACCCTCACTGTGTAGGGGCTTCAGTCAGATACCACAGAAGTTGGCTGGAGAGCCCAACCTACTGCTGTGCCCTACTGATAGAAGGTAGCAAAAGCTCTCAGTGCAAGAGTGTTGAATGCAGAACATGACCTTATGCCAGGCTCTGTGTTTTAATTTTGTTTTTGCTACGGATCCGCTGATCATTTGACGGGGTATTGTGGCTGAGTGCCCAACACCTTCTGCATGTGGCACCTTCTGAGTTAAGTTCTACTTTCTTCCCAAGTTTGTCTTAAAGCTATTTAGTCATTGGGGCTGTTGATGAAACTTTACCAAATTTAGTTTGAATGAATAATCAGAATGCTGGGTTTCATGCAAGTCCATAAATGGGGTAACCATATAAATATATACACAGAGATGCAAACACATATACTGAAATAAACATTATTACCAATCCTAACTATAACTTCATTTTAACCTTTGTTTTTCCAGTGAATTCCGGGGTTTTATATCAAGACATGTTAAATCACATCATTGAAGACATCACTAATGACATCTCAAATGAAACCATTTATGACATCACAAATGACAGCATAGCATTGTTTTGAGACTGTCCTGTAGGATTTGTGGACTTGAGGTAATTCAACACAATACATCTGTGGGCAATTTGCTATTCACCTAATATGGATCACTCTCTTGAAGACTGCATATGACTCGCAATTTTAATTCAAGAGGTTGAGATGTATACATTTGCCACGCCTTCCATCAGGCGCAATATACCAACTTACATAGGTTAGTAAAATGCACTACACACGTTCCTGAGATAGGCACACATGTATACAACCTTAGAGTCATGCTTACAGCATCAGTCTGAGGTGAATCATCTCCTATTGGGAAAATTCTACATTGTATCTTATTCAACAATCTGCAAGGCCACAAAATCTTCAGTGACTCTGTGCAAATAAACATGCACACCTTATAAATGTCTGCTGCATACAATTTGTCTATACCACTTTATATAACTGTTTTACGTGGGTGCATGCTCAAATATCCACTGAATCATAATCTATTGTCAGCAGTAGCTTTGGCCCTTCTCACAGAAGTTTTGGAACAGGCTTTGGCTTTCATCTAGCACTTACTTTCAAACATACCTATGAAACCCACATCAAGACTGTTCAGCATTTACCTTGTTTAATACAGAAAACTACATCCACAGTTTGGGACCCAACAACCAATGTTCTTCCCCTGCTTGATGGATTGGCACTTTCTAGGTTCCCTGTAGGGCAGTGATATTCATTGTATGGCCCGGGAACAACATGCGCCACACCAGCCCTTTCTTGAGGCCCTCCTTGTAAGCATTCCATTGCTATTTGAAGCATGAATATGTGAACGCAGCCACGTTAATGTCAGAGTGCTTTCCTATTTTATTAGCAACATACAATTCAATACACACGAGGGGCACTGCAGAAAGTACAGAACAGGAAATTAACAGATTTGTAAAGCACTTTAGCAAATCATATTAGTGTTTTAAAATGTAAAACATTTACTTATTTCAAGATTGCTTTTCTAGGTGAATTTTTCTTAACTTATTTTCTCTGGATTGTAAAACACACAAAAAGGAAATAACAAAATATATAGAAATATATGCTTTAAGTAGATTTCAGAAAAAAACATGTATTTGTTGTTTTCAGTCTTACTTTGCATCTCTGATGGCTCCCCTAAACCCTGTCCCCCCACTAATGCAGCCGCTGGTTAAACCTTAAAACCTTAACAACATTCCTGTAGTAAATATTTGTGAGTACCCCTCCTCTAGGGCTACAAAAACAGACTGACTTTGCTTGCCAATATCTACTGAGGAGAAACTGCCCTGACTGCTGGTAGCCTGTAAAAATGTTCTATAGTGTCTAATAGGGATCAACAGTGGTATGACTCATAGCACACACTGGTGAAGATAACATGTGATCTAATGGGACCACCCAGTAGCAAACATTGGAGCTGTGCAGACATTGACTGGTTACTGACAGTCAGGATACATTCTCTTCAGAGTGGAGAATACCAAGAGCATGTAATGGTTTACCTCACCACCAGGATATGTACTCTGCATGGCCAATTGAAGTGCACTGGGCTGTGTACTGCATGGCTCCGCTAGGTATGAGAGGAGCAAATCAAGGGTTTGTAATCACTTCATTTACTGGCTACTTGGTTGAGCCTGTTGTGAGATAGGATGTCTCCTTGTCAAACATTGGTAACTGCAGGTCCAAATAGATGTTCCTTCCCTGAGGACAAACTATTTCTATAGCTCTAGCAGAAATAATAAAGTAAGTACTTTCTAAATATAGCGCAGATGTGCATTATAGTGCAAGGGTTCAAGCCACATACACATTCCAACACCTTGCTGAGCCCCCTAGCAGGGGAGGCCTGGAGGGTCAGATGTGCAGGAAAGAACAGGAGCATCAAATGGGAAATGTTCCATTCTTCACTTCCAATCCAAATGGTGAGTGAGGTGTGAGAGAGGCAAAAGGTAGGTCACAGAGCTGGATAGGCAGCCATTGATTGATGGGTGTTCCACTCCATACCATTATTACACATGTGCCACACATATCCAATTTCACACTTTTCAGTTCCTTCCAAAGCAATGGACACCAACTGCCATATTGGGTACAGAGTAAGCCTTCCTAGAGCAGCATGGTAGAAAGTGCTATACTGTTAGCATTGGTTAGTTGCTGCTGGGCCATGCAAAGCACATTTCAGAGATATCTTAGTCCGGACAAAGTCATTTATTCAATTCCATCCATAAATTCAGATGAGACTAAGGGCTCCATTAGGATGGCGGGCAGACTTTGTCCGCCTGCCATCCTTGCGGGAAACGGGACAGCCCGCGATATGTGCGGGTGTGCCCGCCGTGCACAATATGATGCGCCCGCCACTCCGGCGGGCGCATCATGTATTTTTAACATTGCGGTGGGCGGAGCTTTAAGCAGCACCCGCAGCAATGTTAAAATTGCATATTTTGCATTCACAAAGTGGCAGGCACCACGCAGTGCCTGCCGCATTGTGCATGCAAATGCAGGTGGGTACCATAGGTACCTCCCATGTGCACCCCCCACCCACCCTTCACCCTGGGGGCCTGCAACGGGCCCCCAAAGCAAAGACCATATGCTTTTCCATGGCGGCAATGCCGCTGTGGAAAGGCATAGGATCGCAAGCATTGTAATATGGTTGGCGGTGTCTCGCAGACACCGCCACCATATGTACGCACTTTTTCTGCCGGTCGCAAAGGCGACCAGCGGAAAAGTGGCGGACGGTCTTTCCATCTGCCGCGGACCCCCCAGCCATCCTAATGTGGCGGGGGGTCATATCAGTGAGGATGGCGGGTGGATTGCCCCCGCCGGGCCCGGTGGGGGCAATCCGCCCGCCATCCTAATGGGGCCCTAAATGTTTCTGATGTTTGCTGCAAGTGAGTTAGGTCGTTTTACCACTTGTACAGTAAATAATGTACCCTCGATGCTCTTATTTTTGTAGGAGGAAATGAATAAATCAAGCTATTACTCCATAATGGAATGCTACTTTCTGTGAGCCAAACAACTAAAAGGGTCTTGACTCAAAGACCTCAGCAAGGCTGAGCCAAACTATACTAAAGAAACGAAACAATTGCCAATACTGAGAATCTAGATTTCAGTTTTCTTTTAACCTGAAAAGAAATTGGTTATCATGAATGTAACATGGAAAACCTGCTTTATAAATTGCAACATATAATTTTATTGCTTCAGAAACGATCTAAAATTTTTTACACATTTTTTTGCATGGAAAAACAAACGAAATATATACATTTATATACAACACTGAAATGTAAGTACACAGAAAATTCAAAAACACAAAAAATTCAACACGCTATCAAAATCAAGCACTCTTGGCCATACATTCATACTCCAACTCATACACACTAATACTAGTCCCGGTGTCAACAATATAATACAGGGAAATCCAGTAACCATTGTTTTAAACAGACCCTTTATAAGACTTTATACAGTTCAAAAACGGAAAAAGGGGGGAGGACACAAAAGTGTTCCTCGTGCTGTTTTAAAGGTTGATAACACAAAAAAATATTTTTTATATGCGACCCGGGACTGGGTCGACGCGTTTCAAACCCTGTGAATGCCAGGGTTCTCCTCAGGACCAATGTAAACTGAAAGAAGAAAAAAGCAGCGCTTTAGACTTCAGTTCTAGCATAAGAGATTCACCCCTACCACACACCTTACTCCCCTCAGCCTACCTCAATTCCGGGGTTCAAGGCTCAAAAACCGATGAGGCAGTCAAAATAGTTGTCTTCCCATAAACTGGTGGAAGGGCTGCAAAGAGACACATTTACACTCTATTTAAAACGCATTCTCCATATATTCTACACCCACTCGCACATCAGGGGATTCTCGCTGGACTCACCCGTTTGTTTTAGCGGGTTCTTGTCTCAGGGATTCTACTTCCTAGTGATTTGTTGGGGCACCGCTGGTCAGGCTCAAAGCCATGTTTTCTGCCGCTGCGGGAAGAAAACAGCACAGCGTGTGTTAATGCTGGTCTCTCTACATCTCGCATGCACCTAGTGTGCTGGGCTCAACAGATCCATGGTATTCTTACCGCTATTTTGCACAGTGGCTCTCCTCACAGTCTACTGTGTTCGGCTCCTTCAGTGTCCTCGAGTGTTGTGCTGGAAGGCTGATTTACTTCCTGGAGGCGTGGTCACGCCCTCTGGAATTCTGGGACATGTAGTCTCATAGTTTCGGCGAATGAATTTTGAAGATTGGCGAAACTCATAAAGATGTGTATAAGTGCCGGCTACTTATATGATGGGTTTATATATTTCAGAAATCTCATTTAACCCCTTCACTGCTGTGTTAAATTTCATTATCAACAGTGCTTCTCGTTGATTTAGACGGGCATCAAGGTCTCCTCCTCGTGGGTCCCTTTCAATTTTCGATAGTACTGTCCATTTCAACTTGTCCTTTTCATGTTTTTTGCTTAGCCAATGGTTCACTAGCGGGGCATTTTCCACTTCTTTGCGAATTCTTGATTTATGCTGCGTTATTCGTTGTCTGACTTCCTGCGTGGTTTTTCCTATGTATAACATGGGGCAGGGACAGATGATAGCATACACCACATTCTTTGTCTTGCAATTGGTAAAAATGTCATGTTTCCAATTGATATTCTCAAACGTGAAGACTGAATTGACGATGGTATCGTCGCAACATGTGCAAGTGCCACATTTATGATGTCCTGATGTGGGAGGAAATCCAAAAAGGCTTCTTAGAGTGGGCACTTTTTCAATTGGGAGAGCTGCTCTCATGATGTGATTAGCCACACTTTTTTCTTTTTTGTATGCAAACAATGGAGGGGTTGCGAAATCTTCGTGTAAATCTTTGAGCAGATGCCAATTGGATGTAATTAATTTTCGATGTTGATTTGCTGCTGGACAAAAGGTTGAAACACAAATCAATCTTTTTAGGTCGGTTTTTACTTTCCTTTCCAACAGTGCTTCACGTGGCGTCCACCATGCTCTTTTGATGGAATTTTTTAAAAGTTTTTTGGGGTAACCTCTTTGAAGAAGACGGTCTTTCAGTTGGCCCGCATGTTCGAAATAATCCTCTTTTTTTGTGCAATTCCGGCGAATCCTTAGGAATTGTCCAAAGGGTAGATTCTGTCGCATACTTCGTGGGTGGTTGCTCGAGAAGTGCAAGGCTTTGTTTCGGTCCGTTGTTTTCCGAAATAAGGTGGTAGAGAGGCCTCCTTCATATGGTTCAACTTTGACATCCAAGAATGTAATGGATGTGTTCGATGATTGACAGCTGAATTTGATGTCAGTTGTTCGTGAATTTAACCATTCGACAAAGTTGTCAAGCATCTCTTGTCCTCCAGTCCAAATTAAAAAGACATCATCTATATAACGCATGTAGTTCGAAATGCAGTCAATGTAGGGATTTTCATTATATACGAATTTGTCTTCATATAATCCCATGAACATAATGGCTAATTCTGGGGCAAATGGGCATCCCATCGCTACTCCTTTGATTTGATAAAAGAATTCGGAGTCAAAGGTAAAAAAGTTTTTGCGTAAAGCAAATGTTGCCAATTCCAAGATGAAGTCGGTGGGCACTCTCATAGGTCTCTCTCTTGTTTCTAAGAACACTGCCAACGTTTCAAGAGCCTGTTCCTGGGGGATTTGTGTATAGAGGGAGACCACGTCAAGGGTGACCAAAAGTTGACTGGTTCCATCGAACTGTATTGTCTCTATTTTTTGTAGGAAAGCTGTAGTGTCCTTGAGGTGTGCTGGAATTGTCTCAATGAAAGGTTTTAAAAAGAAATCTATGTATTTGGCCACTGGTTCAGTAAGAGACTCGCACCCCGAAACAATGGGGCGGCCAGGCGGATTGGTTTCATCCTTATGGATTTTAGGCAGTACGTAGAAAACGGGGATCCTGGGATTTTTATTCTGTAAAAAGGCCAATTCTTTTGGGCCTACATAGCCCTGATCGAAACCTTTTTGGATTATGTCAAAGAGTTGATTTTGTAACTCATTGGTTGGATTTTTTCCAATGCGTCTGTAACAATTGATGTCATTTAATTGCCGATGCACTTCTGATTTATATTTATTGACATCCCAAATCACAACTGCTCCTCCTTTATCCGCTTGTTTGACGACGACTGATTTGTCGTTCTTTAAAGTGAATAACGCATCCTTTTCTGTTTTCGCGAGATTATACTTAACATAGCTTCTCTTCTTTTCAAATGCTGATATCCCTGATAACACAGTGCGCTCAAACGGTATTACTTCTTTAGGTATTTTTGATCCTGAGGGGCAAAAAGTCGATTTCTTTTTAAATCCTGTGACCTCTGGTTGATGTTCCTCTATGGCTTCCATGAAAAATGTTTTTAACCGGATTTTGCGGCAAAACTCAAGTGTCTCTAATTTCATCTTGACGAAATCCGTGGGTCTTGATGGGACAAAACTGAGACCTTTAGGCAGTATCGATGTTTCTGCTGGTGTCAAAATCCGCTCTGATAAATTGAATATGGGCACCTGATTTAACTCTTGTAAAATTGCCGGCGGGTCCTCATCTCCCATGGCCGGGCAGACCGTGTGCGGCCTCTGCCTCTCTGCTGGCCTCGCCCTAAAAAAGGCGTCTGGTTTTGTTGTTGTTGTTGGTGTTGTTCTTGTTGATTGCCCTGGATATTTTGGTAGGGTCTGATTGTGGTACCTGTATCACTGCCCGAAGACGATGAAGTATCCGAGAATGTCAAAAATTTACGACGTGACCGTCCTTGGTTGTCTTGTAGAAATCTCCGAGAGTCGGAGCGAGTGTAAAAATCTTTATTCAGATAGGGATAGCAGGACTCCATTGAAAAGTTTTTTTTATCAAAGTCAAATTTGTTGGTTTTTTGCGCAACTGTGAAATCTTTAAAGTCAAGGATTTCTTTTTCGACTTTTTCCAAAAGTGTCTTAGCATACGTTATCAATTGGTTGTCTTGGATTTCTCACTCCAAGTTAGCAATTTCATCCAATTCTTTTAGCGATATCCTATGTGCTGTCTCAATGGTTAAGACCATAAGATCTCTGCTGCATTTTGTTTCTATCCCGCTGAAACCTTTTTTGTAATCCGGGTCGTCTGTAAAAACTACAGGAACATTTCGAATTTGTAGTCCTGTAGGAATGGTACCAGCTCGCAAGTGTTGTACTAGAAAATGCCCATGTAGGTCTGTCCTTATTTGGTTTTTACGTAATCGGATAAGTTTATCTGTTTCATTTTGGGTATTAGCCGTCAGGCTGAGGGTGGCAGATGCAAAGACGGGGGGTTCTCTTATTAGGTTCTGAATATGTTCTTCACTGTATTGGCTAATACCCAAAATGACCACGAACAACAAAAACACTCTGTTGAAACGCGAAAATTTCTGGATCCGCTTCATGTCCACCATGATACCGCATGGTCTTAACGACAGGATGGAATTTCAATGTTATTTGTGATTATAAATTGCGCATGTGCATGATATTACACTACCACTTTATTTTATTACCTCATTTACTTTGGATTACCCCTTTTCAATTTAGCTTTTGCACCTATTCTGAATTTCACCTATAGTTTTGCAACCATTCTAAGATGGCGCCCACATTCACTCGTGGTAGCTTCACGACCTGGTTATTTATCGCACCCTCTTCTATGTTCAGTTTCACTCTTCATATTATCACCGCGATCACACCCGGTGTTTGTTTCACCACTACCCGTCGGAACTCCCCGGAGTCCCTGCATAGTTGTCCTGAACGTGAGTACTTTATGAGCACCCCGCAGCCTCTTATACCGCTTTATGGTTATGGGCACATTTTCGGCTTCATGCTTTGTGGGCAGGACCTGTTGGTTACTGTTCACGCGCACTTTTAATTTAATCACCCGTCTATATTTGAGTCTACGCTAATGCTTGTGAACACCCTTGGCTCCCTCACTGGCGGTTTATTTTTGCAATGAGTAGCTTGTGTACACCTTTCAACCTTGGTGTTTTCTGACCACATTCTTATAACTCACGACGTTATCGCGCACCTATTTTTTCATGCACCATGTATATCTCCGTGCACCCGTTAACTAACATTGTAATTTTGAATATGTACCGATACCACGATTCTTTCATTTTCCGTTTGTAGAGCCATCCCCTGAAGAAGGGCCGAGCCCGAAATGCATCGGGATTGGTTATAACTATGCCATCACCCTTTAAAACAACAACTCAATGTTGACTTATTAAACCATGAAGGTTGAATGCGTTTAATGAATAAAGAAGTTCCAAAGAAAACCACAATTTCTGGATTAAACTCACTTATGGAATAAGACCTACCCGGTCACCCCACGTAGTGCTCGGAGGTGCTTCCCCCTAGTTAGGGGTGGGCATTGTATTAGTTCTCGGAGTTCAATATCTGTCAAGTAACTTTAAACACCAATTGCAATTGAAGTGGCAGTAAAATGCACACGCACGCACTGACATGGCAGGCCTGAGACAAATTTGAAAGGCTACTCCTGTGGATCGCACAATCAGTGCTGCAACCCACTAGTAGCATTTGAAGCACATGCCATGGGTATATGTCATTCAATTGATCAATCAGTCAGGGAATTGTGAAGCACACTACTTACCCGTGATGGTAAGGCGCTGGGGAGGTGCAGCTCCGAGTTAGCCGCAGAGCCAGGTCTTGAGGCTCTTCCTGAAGGTGTGCAGCGTGGGGAAGCATCTGATGTTGATCAGGAGCTCATTCCAGGTCTTTGCCAAGATGTAGGAGAAGGTTTTTCTACCTGCTCTCGCAATATGGATGCATGGGATTTCGGCAAGAGCGAGGTTGGCGAAGCGTAGGTTTCTCTTGGGTACGTGGAAGGAGACTCTTTAGTTGAGGTATTGGGGTCCGGTGTTGTGGAGGGATTTGTAGGCATGAGTGAGCAGCTTGAAGGTTACTCTCTTCTTGATGGGGAGTCATTTAAGTTTTTGCAGGTGTTGGGCGATGTGTTTCAGTCGTGGGATGCCGAGGACGAGTCTGGCCTCGGTGTTTTGGATGGTCTGGATTCTGCAGAGCAGGTATTTGTTGATTTCAGCATCCAGGGCATTTCCACAGTCCAGTCTGCTTGTTATAAGTGCATGGGTGATGGTCTCTCTGGATTCGGGGGGATCCATTTGAAGGTCTGACGAAGGTATTCAGAAGGTGTTGAAGCAGGTGGAGGCAACGGTGTTGATCTGTCTGTTCATGGTGAGGGAGGAGTCGCGTATGATGTCAAGGTTCCAAACGTGGTCTGTGAGAGTGGGTTGGTTTGCCGAGGGCAGTGGGCAGTGGGCCAACAGGTGTTGTCCCATGCTGAAGGGGTGGGTCCGAGGACACGGACTTCTGTCTTCTCCGATTTTAGCTTAAGACTGCTGCTGCTCATCCAGGAAGTAACGTCTTTCATTCCTTCCTGGAAGCTGAGTATGGTTTTGTGGTGATCCTTTGCGAGGGAGAGGATGAGCTGGGTGTTGTCAGCATAGGAAACTATGCTGAGTCCATGTTGTCTGATGATGGCGGTGAGGGGGGCCATGTAGATGTTGAAGAGCGTTTAGGCTGAGCAATGATCCTTGGGGTACTCTGCAGTTGATCTCTGTGGGTTCGGAGAGGAAAGGCTGGAGTCTGATTCTTGGTGTTCTACTGGTGAGGAAGGAATGGATCCAGTCGAGGGCAGTTCCCTGTATGCTGGCATTGTGGAGTCTGGCGGTGAGAGTGCGCTGGGAGACGGTGTTGAAGGCTGTAGAGAAATCTAGTAGGATGAGGGCTCTGGTATGGCCTTAGTTGAGGAGAGTGTGGATGTCTTCTGTGGAGGTGAGAAGGGTGGTCTCTGTGCTGTAGTTGCTGCGGAATCCGGATTGGGAAGGGTCGAGAATGGAGTTGTCTTTGATGAAGTGCGTTAGCTGGACGTTGGTGATCTTCTCAGTCACTTAGGCAGTGAAGGGAAGGAGAGGGATGGGTTGGTAGTGTTTGCGGTCTGTCAGGTCTGCAGAGGGCTTCTTGAAGAGATGCTTGACTTCTGCTCATTTTTAGTCATTGGCGAATGTGCCGGATTCTAAGGTTGTGTTGATGGTGCATTGTAGCTCGGGTCCTATCGCGGCAACAGCTCTGTGGAAGATGTGCGGCAGGCAGGAGTCCATGGGGGTACCTCAGTGAATGCTTTTCATGGTTGAGGCAGTGTCTTCAGTGGTGACAGGGGTCCAGGCGGCAATGGTAGGCTGGCTGTCATTGCTGGAGGAAGGTTTGGTTTCGCTGTCTGGTGTCTGTTCATTGAAGTTGTCGTAGAGGGACTTGATTTTCAGATGTAAGTAGGAGTTTGTTGCAAAGGTCCTGGCAGGGTGTGAAGTCTGTGGCTTTGCTGGGAGGTTTATTGAATTCCTAAATGATGCTGAAGAGTTCCATTGAATTGCTGAAGTAAGCAAGGATTTTGTTCTGGATGAAGGTCCTTTTGGTGGATCTGATGAGTTGGTGGTATTCTGACATGGCGTTCTTGTAGGCGGTCCGGTCTTCCAAGGCTTTGCTGTTTCTCCATAACTTCTTGAGATGTCTGCAGGTGCATCTGGATTCTCAGAGGTCAGTGGTGAAGCAGGTGGCTTTCATGAGGCGCTGCCTGTGAAGGGTTGTAGAGGGGGCAAGCTTAACTGCCCAGTAGGTGATCCATCTGTGGAGTTTGATGGCTGCAAAGTTAACATCAGTTGAGGTGGGAGGTGGATCGTGTTTGAGGGTGGAGTTGAGGTGCTTCGAGGTGACCTTGCTCCAGATCCTTCGTGGAGGGCGTGGTGTAGGTTTGTGAGCAATGGCTTAGTCGAAAGAGATGTACACAGTGGTGGTCCGTCTGAGGGGTTGTGTGGTGTGGCTGAAGTGGATGTTGCTACCTCCTGCAAGATGGGGTCAAGGGTGTGTCCTGCCTTGTGGGTGGGAGCAGTGACAAGCTGTTTCAGTCCGATGTTGGCGAGGTTGTCCAGGAGGGCAGAGGAGTTGGGGTCGCTGAGGTTGTCGAGGTGGAAGTTGAGGACTCTGAGCAGTATGTAATCCATGAAGGCGATGGCGTGGGGTGCGAAGAGGTCAGTGATGGTTGTGGGGAATGCTGTTCATGGTCTGGCGAGGGTGCCGTGTAGGGTAATTCTGGGACAGGTCTGGATCTGGAAATGGAGGTGCAGGAGGTGGTGAGTCAGAGGGAGTTCTTGTGTGCAATTGCGAGTCCTCCTCCTGGGTGGTTGGGGCAGCCCTTCTTCTGAATAGTTTATCCATCGGGTATGGTGGTAGAGATGTTGATGCAGAGGTGGAATTGGTCCAGGAATCCGTAAAGGAGGTGATGTCTGGTGAGAGGATGTTGAGGAGGTCCAAGATTTCTACTGTGTGTCTGTGCAGGGAGCGCACTTTGAGGAGGATGCTCCTTAGGGCTTGGAGTGTGCTGGCATCCGGCGGAAGGGCAGAGGCCGTGGGGGTGCAGGGTGCGGGGTTGGTGAAGGTTTTCCGGCAGGAGAAATGGCTGTGGGTGGTATTTAGCATAGACAGTTGGCAGTTGTTCTTCCTTGCCGAGGTGAGTGCATGGAGAGCAACTGATTCGTAGTGGTGGGTGGTTGGCAAACCAGAGTCCCTGGCACTGGTCACGGTAGGGTCAAGGATGGGTACAGACGGGCTTGGCTTTGGTGCGGATTTGGCGCAACAGCAGCATGCAGTTGCCCCCATTAAATAGGGAATGGGGAGAGAAACGCACGCACGCAGGAACCAGAACCGGCAGGTGGGAGGGGCCGCACGGGCAGCAGTGGCGGGAAAAGAGCAGCGAAAACGGCCACAGTAAAACAGAGGACACAACAAATAGCAAAACATACAAAAAAAATGAAAAACAGGCACAATACCAGTAACAACAGAAAAGACAGACAAAAGATAGTCAACAGGCACCATTACAGTAAAACCAGAAAAGACAGACAAAGAGACAGTCAAAACAGCGAGGGCTGGCAGAGCGGGCCAGCAGAAGAGCAAGGCTCTCCCACTGGACCACCAGGGATGAGGCATGGGCAGGAGCCTGCGTGTGGAGGAGGGCCTCGAACAGCTTCCTGGACAGAGAGGTGTAGCAGCAGTGGCACAACAACAGAGCTGCTGGGGTGGAGATTAGAGTTCCCTGACCAGGAGGTCAGAGGTCTTGCTCAAATGCTTGAGAAGCGGCTACCATTAAATAGGGAACGGGGAGGAAAGCGCTGCTGGGAGGTGGGAGTGGGAACTGGCACGGGGAGGAGCAACGAGGGCAGCAGAGGCAGGAAAAGGGCAGCAAAAATCGGCACAGTAAAACAGAGGACACAGCAAATAGCAAAAAATATAAAAAACAGAAAAATAAGCACAATAACGGTAACAACTAAAAAGACAGACAAAAGATAGTTGACAAGCACAATTACAGTAAAAGCTGAAAAGACAGACAGGTGACAGGGGCAGCGGCAGAGGCGCAATGACGGAGCTGCTGGGGTGGAGAGCAGAGCTCCCTGACCAGGAGGTCCGAAGTCTTGTATACCATTTTACGAGGGAATTACCAGTACAGCAAATATGACAATTCTGTATACACCAGCGTCATAATGTTTAGGGGAGAAACACATGCACTTTAGCACTGGTTAGCAGTGGTAAAGTTCTCAGAGTCCTAATGTCAAAATAAAAAATTCACAACAATTAGATGCAAAAGGCAAAACGTTGGGGAAAAGTTCACCCGAAGGATGACGGGTCTAAAACTGTCCAGTCCTGGACCCTGGGTAGCTGCACTAAAAGTGCCCACATAGCCCTAACCTAAAACCTGGGACTTAGAAAATGTTCTGCCAAAGAGTGCTCTAAAGACCGAGAGGAGACCGGGACCCACCTGCTCGCTGATCCACCCAAGGTGCATCTCTGGTCGGCCTGACTTCATAGAAGCTACATCTATGTTCTTCTCTGCAGCAGCAAATCCTATGCAAAGGGTCCTCCTGGAAGGTGTATTTGGCCTCATGCAGCTCTCCAACAATCACACTTACTCCGGTGACACCACCAGCTTCAAAGTCCTCACTGGACCCTACCTTCTCAGACAGTTTTTCATGAAATTTGTTCTAAGTTCGAAGGTAAGTTGAGCCTGGGCCCAATCTTCTTTGTGTATCTGAACAGTGCTCCATCTCAGTTGGCCATAACTTTCAACTTCAGTCTAATGTGACTAGATGTCCGTGCTTCAGCCGAGTCCCATAAAAAAAGTTACAAAAATAGAAAAAGAGGCAGGGTAGGAATACCCTGACCCCATAGTCCAGGTCCTGGGGTCCCAGAGGGACCTCAGCAGAGGAAGCACTCAATATTTTAATTTCTACCAAAAATCATGGCGGACCCACAAATCCAGTCATATTTTAACAAAAAAAGCCCTGGCGACTGAGCTTAATTTGAAAAAGATCCCTCTGTGGACCAGCTCCCGGGGGACATTTCATAAAATAAGGAGGGGGGACCCTCTTCATTACATTGTGATGGTCCCCAGAGGATGGGATCCTCAGGGCTGAAATTGGGCCGGGGAGAGAGGGTCGGTCCCCCTTGTCCTATTTAATTAAGGCCATGTAGCCCCCTTCCCAGTGCCGAAGTGAGCAGAAAACGAGCAGAAAACAGAGCAGAAAACAAAAGGGAGGGCAGAAAATAGAGCAGAAAAGGCAAAACAAAAGATCGAAAAAAAGAGCAGGAAAGGTAAAACAGAGGGTGGAAAAATTAGCAGAAAAATGCATTACTGAGGGCAGAAAACTAGGCAGAAAAGGCAAAACAGAGGGCAGAAAAATGAGCAAGAAGGGCAAAACAGAGCAGAAGAGGAAACAACAGAGGGAAGAAAAATGAGCAGGAAAGGCAATACAGAGGGCTGAAAAACAAGCAGTAAAAGGCAAAACAGAGGGCATCCACTCACAGACCCACTAAGAGGCTCATGCACCCTCTCATAGACCAGCTCAGAGACTCATACGTCTACTCACAGGCCAAGTGAGAGAGTCACACACCCCCTCACAGAGCCTCTCAGTCACTCACAAACCCACTCACAGACCCAGTCAGGGACTTCCTCACCCACTCACAGACCAACTGAGACACTCATACACCCACTCAAAATCCCACTCATGCACCCTCTCACAGACCTACTCACTCATGCATCCACTCACAGACCTTCTTAGAAACTGGCACGCCCATTCACAGACCCACTCAGATATTCACAGACCAACTCCAGACCCACTCAGAGGTGCATGTACCCACTCACAGACCCACTCAGACACTCACGCACCCACTCGCCCACTTACAGACCCACTTAGACACTCACACACCCACTCACAGATCTACTCAGAGACTCATGCACCCACTCCCATACCCACTCAAAGACTCACACACACAGTCATAGACCCACTCAGAGACTGACACACTCATTCACAAACTGACTCAGAGAGCGAAAGCAAACAGCTATGTCCTGGAATGGGCAAACAAGGTTTAAGTGCTGAAAGTTAGGAATAGTAATAATATCTTACTTTACATTAAAAAATCCTTGGAAATTCACTGACAATAACAAAGGTCTAAGGTAACCCTGGGCGGTGAACTCTGCCCCGCTCGCGAAGTTTGCAGAGTTTCCCGCACTCCGCGTTACGCGGAGTTCTGAAAAACTATGCTTTACGCAGCAGAGTTTTTTTCCCTGTTTGCGTTCACCAACGTCAAGTTGGTGAGCGCGAGTGAGGACAATCCACATCCTGGAGAGATTCTTCCTTGTTCGCGATCGCCAACATCAAGTTGGCGAGCGAGAGCGTGGAAAATAAACGTCCCAGCGAGATTTCGCAACGGGGGGTCAGGTTTCTCATTGCGAGTAGTCACGTATGAGAAACTGCCCGTTCGTGTTGAGAAAAATGCTGCTCGAGTAAATATCTACTCAAGAGACAGAAAAGGTAAGCTTGCGCTGTGCACGGTGCTGTTCACAATGATTGCACAGTGCGGAAAAGCATCCGGTACTGTGTAATCACTTCAAACTGCATTTTTCTGCCGAACTCTGCCGCTTGTGGAGCTCCGTGTAGTGCGACTATGTTCTTTTTGCACTCCGCGTAGCTTCGCATAGTGCACCTCCGCGAACTCCTCCCAGGGTTAGTCTAAGGGTCTTTAAAGTTAGGTGAAAATGTTATATAAAACATAGGTACTTCCAAAGGGGGCAACGTTCATGCCCCTGCTGCTGCACAGCCTTTACCATAGGGAAACTTATCCCAGCATAAATCGTTTTTTCAATATTTTCAATAATCCATATTCATCATTAGTAAACCAGTGTAGTATTCCAGGTCATCATAGATTATGAATTCACTCCGGAGACAGCCAGATGGTGCTAGAATGTTTATTCTGCATTTTCAAGTATCATATGTCGCCAAACGTGCTTACACAATGATATGTGCTTTAACATTCCTTTGAGTCAACACAGTGAAAGCCCAATACATTTCGAACTCTTCTAAGTTCTTCCTCAGGGGCACTGTATTTAATCAAAAAAACTCCATGAACAATCTGAGTAAAGCGCTAGTTATAATGTTAAGAACCAAACCTCTTCATGAAAATGAGTTAACCAAAACCTAACACACCCTCTCTTACCCAAAGTCCATGTGTGGTTAAACGAAATAATATGCAATCCACCCCTACAACTAGTACTCTGAAAACTTAAAAACCACACCCTCTCGCACTGTGCATGCTGTTTGCTCGCCCACTGGTCGCTTAAAAGAAAACACGTCATATCTTTCAAATGCTCTCCCCTACTCCCCATGTTGTTTCAACATTTAGAAAAATATGTTGGAATGCCCTTTACCTTGTTGTCACACTCAGTAGCTTCAGATATACATGTCCTCTTGCGTGCGTAGATAAAGTATTTCGACCCACCGCCCCTTAAGCTTTTCTTTAAATCCGGCGCCCACATGTGTGCTATATAATCCTTAATTGGCTACAAACCCTGTGACCTCTTGTGTGTGTAGTGTTCGGTGAGTAAAAATTAACACTCCCATAACCCACTTCAGCCTTAACAGAACCCAGTAAACTAAACTGAAAATAATTCCATCCCCGAGTCACCAGTACTATGAATAGATAAATCTCAAACGCAAAATGTTACAAATGCTCACGGCTTTCGTGAATGTGCAAGGTGTATAAAAAACATGTACACAAAAGTATAAACGGATAAAAGAATAACATGAATAGATGCATTTCCTCTTAGTACATCTCCCACAAGTGAATCTCTTCTGCAGTCAAGCCATATGTACAATCCAAGGTTGTTCACGTTCTCAACGGTCTGCTCAAGTTCAAGATTGTGGTGCTGTCTCCCAGGTGATACCTCCAAAAGCTGAATTCAAACCCTTTCATGGAAACGCGTGGGGTGCAACTCACGTTCGAGACGGTGATTGCAAATCAAAAGAGTTATTTTTGTGAGTGCACACCTTCCCTTCTCAGTTTAATCAAATCTTGTCTTTCTTAAATTTCCTGGCGTGCATAACAGCTCCGTGTCCGTCCCATAGTCACGGCTTATTTCAATAAAGATACTTCCAAAGGGGGCAACGTTCATGCCTCTGCTGCTGCACAGCCTTTACCATAGGGAAACTTATCCCAGCATAAATCGTTTTTTCAATATTTTCAATAATCCATATTCATCCTTAGTAAACCAGTGTAGTATTCCAGGTCATCATAGATTATGAATTCACTCTGGAAAATATTGAAAAAACAATTTATGCTGCGTCCCGGTACGCGCACCGGGGAGCGCACCTGGCACGTAACGCGAGTAACGCGAGTTCGCGCGTGGAAAGCTGATTGGCTCTCGGGTGTCTATCAACATTCCAAACAGTCCGGAGCGGCCGCCATCTTGTGTCTCGGTAGGATCGAGACACAAGGGGTGGCAAAAACAAAGGGGGAAATGACCATAAGGGGGCAGGGTAGACCCCCCCTGATCCCCTAGGTTTGATGTGGGGGCCATAAAAGGGCCCCGCGGGGCAAAAAGAAAAAAAAATCGATTTTCGCGGGGGCGAGCGCCCGGTACTTGCACCGGGGAGCGTACCATGGGGAAAACCAAGTGCAACAGTAAAATAATAATTTAAAGTGCTTAGAGGTAGGGTAGCTTTGAATAGAGTTGTTGTGTTGTGTGGGTGATTTAAGTACCAGCATGTAGGTACCAATACAGAGTTTTAAATTCAATGTACACCGTCTCCTCTGTAGATAATTTGCATGTTGTTACAGAAGTTATTGTGGTATATAGAATCCTCACCTCACCTCATCCCCCACCACACACACACACCTCTGACACACACCCCACATACACACCACACACACACCTCACACACACACACACACACACACACCCACACACACACTCCTCACACACACACACACACACACATCACACACACACACCCCACACACATACCCCCACACCCACACACCCCCCACACATACCTCACACACCCACACCTCCACCCACACCCAAACACCCCACACACCCACACCCACACACACACCTTACACACCCACACCCCCTCCTACACCCACACACCCCACACATCCCCACCAACACACACCTCACTCCTCCCCCCACACACACACACAGCCCACAGACACACCCCACACATCCCCCACACACACCTCACCCCCCCACACACACACCTCTGACACACACATCCCACACACACACACACACACACACACCACACACACACCTCACACACACACACACACCCACCCACACACTCCTCACACACACACACCCACACACACACCCCCCACACGTACCGGTACGCGTACCCTGGAGAAAAAAAGAAAGACAGAGTTTTTTTTTAAAATGTAGCATTTTTATATAAATTGGAGGTAGTTCTAAAAAGAACTGTTTTTTTGTTGCTTTATATTTTTTTATTGTTTTTTGAACATTTTTTACTTTTTTTGGCTTTTCTGAACAATTTTATATTTTTTTGTAGTTTTTCTGGGGTCAAACAAAACACAGGGAATTGCAAACAGCTCAACTGGAGCAAAACATTTAAAAAAAAAAAAAAAGTTGCTTGCTGCAGTGATGGTTGTCTGCAGCTCGATTGAGTAAAGTGATGCTTGCAAACAAATTTAAAATTTTCAAACCTGGTTTGTACATTAGGGACCATCTCCCTAGCCTCTGCATCCGATTGAGTGGGTTGATTGGAGGTGCTTGAAGAAAAAGGACGGGGAGGGTTCTTGGTCAGTTCCCTGACCTCTGCTGCCGAATAATTGTTCGGGTGCTTCCTCTGCATATGTCTAATCATAGTGTGGTTCCCAAAAGAATACTTCTTATTTGGGTTCCCTCTTGACAGTTGTTCGCTACAGATGAGGCAAGTCATCTTAGCTGCATTCACTTTTTTTGCACCCCTTGGCATCTTGAAAAAGTTCCAAATAAAATGTTCCTTGGGTCTGTATGGGGGATTGTCCTCAGGCAGGAAAGTGCTCCTCTCCTCCTCCTCCTCTTCGTCCTCCTCTTCTTCTTGACCACCAATGTGGTCTTGTGGTGGTCCTTGTGGTGGTGGTGGCGGTGGTGGTGGTGCAGATGCACCTGCAGCTGCTACTAGTGACACCATTTCTCACAGAATGAATGCAGGTCTTCTTCACTCAAACAACAAAGTGAGAATGAGGAAAAAAGGTGGGGTCTTTCATCATTTGGAAAACAGAACTGTTGTGAACCAATCAAAAGTGTTATTTTCAGGTCTCATGACCTGGGCTTTCTCATCATTTGGAAACCAAAAGTGTTCTGAACCAATCAAAAGTGTTATTTTGAGGTCACATGACCCGACGCGCTTACGCTATGCGCCCTGGTGCGTGACCGGGGCGCGCCCGGCGACGCTTACGTTGCGCGATCATATGCGCTCGCATGCTTCCGGGTGCGCTTCGCTGTGCGTCATATGACGCATCACGCGGCTACGCGATACGTCACAATGTTGTTTTCGTTCGAGGGAATAGCGCTAACGGGACGCTCACCGGTACGTGCCCCGGGGCGCGCGGTAACACTGCGCTTACCGGTGAGCGCATCGGTACGCGCCCCGGGAGCGCTCCGGGGCAAAAAATAAATAAATAAATAATAAAAAAATAAAAATATTACATAATTATACAATATAAAATTTGTTATAAAAAATATTACTTTTCATACCTATAGAGATTTGCTATTAAAAAACCATTGAAATTCAGTGAAAAAAACCATAGGTTTCACACCAGTTATAGTTAGGAATTAGCATTTAAAAAACCTATTAAATTCACTGAAAAAACCATAGGTTTCACACCAGTTATAGTTAGCTGGAAGTTTTACTCGCATAAAACCATTGAAATTCCCACGTTATAGTTAGTTGGACTCACTATAACTTGCGCGTGCAATGCACTGCTGATGACGTCACTGGAGGAGGTGGTCACCCCGTTCGGAGTGAAAATCATCAGCTACGCTGACGACACCCAGCTGGTGGTGTCCCTATCCCATCCCAACCAAGAACCATCTGATCTCCACAGCTGCCTCTCCGAAATCCAGGGGTGGATGAATAACTCAGCGTTGAAACTCAACGGGTCCAAGACGGAAATTTTGCTTCTTGGTCAAAAAGGGCTCTCCCTTTCCCCTAACATCTGGCCCTCCTATTTGGGTGAACCCCCGGTCCCCAAAACCGAGATCAAGAGCCTGGGAATCTGGTTAAAGAAAGACCTGTCCTTCAAAACCCAAGCCAAAAAAACTGCTGGGATTTGTTTTGGGCTGCTTAGATCAGTCAGGAACATCTTCCCCTTGCTCCCTCCCATCTCCCGGAAATTACTTATCCAAGGCCTTATTCTATCTAGGCTGGATTACAGCAATGCCATCTATCTGGGAGCCCCCGAAGCCACATTCAACAAATTACAAAGAACTCAGAACGCCGCAGCCCGGCTTCTCACCAACACCCCGGCCACATCATCGGCCAAACCAGCTTTGAAGCACCTTCACTGGCTACCAGTAAGAGAAAGAGTTAAATTCAAGGCTCTCTGTCTGGCCCATAAACTCTTACAGGATAAAGGCCCCCCCATCCTCAAAAACGTTATCATGCCCTACAAGGCCACAAGATCCCTCCGCTCGGACCACGAACACCTCATTACAGTTCACAGAGTGAAAAAGGCCCGTACAGGCGGACGGCGATTCTCTGTGAACACGGCCAGCCTATGGAACACCCTCCCCTGTAAACTAAGGATGGAATCAGACCACCTCTGATTCAGGAAATTACTGAAAACACACCTCTTCCCCTGATCCCCCCTCTCCCTTCTCCCTGATAACCCACCCTCTCGACTGTCTTGGTCTCAGCGCTGGGATGCTTACGGGTTACTATGCGCTCTACAAAACCCTAATAATAATAATAATAATAATATTACATCACTCAAGACATGGTCAGTGACATCACTCATGACATCACTGATGACACCATCCTTGTGACAGAGTGACAGACCTCCTTTCACTGTAATGTAACCTTTGATACAGACATTCAAAAATAGAAACTAAAATTTTCAAAAAAATGGAGATACCCATACCAGTTACAACAACCAATTCAATAATTCCACCATCTATATACACATCCACTCATTCACCAACAGTTCTATATAGTCACTCATACATATACTCACTCATCATATGTAGTGATACACCTATACATCCTGTTACACACCAACAGTCATCCAAAAGATACTCTCACACATACTCACACATGCAAATAAACTATTAAACATCCATTTATTTGCATATACAGCTATACACACACTACCACTTTACTTCTAAGAAAACGTACACATACTTATTCTCTTAAACAATCACTTATAGAAACACATACTAATTTAAACAGGACCTCTTACAATGCCTCACTCTCACATATACTCACTTGTATACATCAATATTCACATATACTAGATTAAAACATATGTAGTTACTGATAAAGAAACTAGTGAGACAGTCATTCACTCAGTAACACACACATATACACAGTCATCCACCCATACAGTCCTGCACATATGCTGTCTTCAAAACACATACAAAGAGAGTCAGTCATTCATGCATCTATGTGCTAAGTAATACCCCCACCAAACCATACAAACACTCATACTGATACTAAGAAAAACATCTAATAACCCATATACATACACATGTAGCTACTCACCAACCCATGCAGCCACTTATACACAAAGTGAAACACTAATCCATATATTTAAATATTTAAACAAAACTCTCTAATATATGTATTCACTAAGATACACTTAATAAACCAGTTAACCAATCATTTTTTTTTTTAAAACATCCATGTAAACACTTGTTTAAACATTTATTCTTCCATCAACTTTTATATATACATATATAACACATATTTATTTTTCAGAAAGACACACATTCACTGGATGGTGTCATCAGTGATGTCATGAGTGATGTCACTGACCATATCATGAGTGATGTAATATGTGACGTCATCAGCAGTGCATTGCACGCGCAAGTTATAGTGAGTCCAACTAACTATAACGTGGGAATTTCAATCGTTTTATGCGAGTAAAACTTCCAGCTAACCATAACTGGTGTGAAACCTATGGTTTTTTCAGTGAATATATATATAAATAAATATATTTACGCTGTCTCCTCATAAACCAAAGCGCAGCTCACGAACAAGGAACTCTAGCTCCGAAACATGTAGGGTGTTTTGTGTCTAAGCCTGAATAAAATACCACCTTGCAAAATTGTGTCCACGGCCTGCTGCTTGGTTTATGAGGAGACAGCGTTAGTTGATGTGAAGGGACTCGCCATCCCGCCGTGGAACACCGTGACTTGCGGACGGGGTAAGGCGACAGAGCTTTGCGCTTTGCGATTGGACATATGTATATATATATTCAGAGTTATACAAAGAAAATGACAGAAGGGGCAAAGTTCATCTGCTCACAAAAGGGTAAACTACTTCTGTTTTACATGGGCTATACTTACACGCAAGAGAAAATACCAGAAAATAAAGCCCATTGGAAATATTGTAAATACTACTCCATTTTGTGCTATGGAAGAGCAACAACAGTAGAAACAAATGTTACCATCCTAGCAATGTCACAGAAATTGAGGCGAGAGTTGCTTTAGAACCCATCAAAGAAGCAGCACCAGCTTCCAACAAACCAGTACCCAAACATTAAAAAACGTACTACCTAGGGTTCCGGAACATGTTACACGACAATTTCCATCCATCCCCACACTAATAGACAGAGCTAAAACATTTACTGCTCAAACACCATCCACCCACCCCCCAAGCTTTTTCAGGAATTGACATTTTACAAGAATACACAGTCACACACAAAGATGAAAAATTAATTCGTTTTGACTGTAACAGTCATGAAAAAATAATTATCACCTTTGCCACCAGCACCAACATTCAAAAGTTAAAGCAATGTGAAACATGGATGATGGATGGAACATTTAAAGTTTGCCCTAAGCCCTTTTACCAACTCTCTACCTTCCATGGAGAATATAAAGAAACAAACATCCACTTCATATGAACACTACTCCCCAACAAACAAAATACTACCTACATAGAACTCCTTAGAGTAAAAAAAAACAGACAGAAAACTACTTCCCCCACAAAATAATAATAGATTTCAAACAAGCCATGATTCAGTGAATTTAAAAAATATATCCTCATACCGCAATACACGATTGCTATTATCATTTCAACCAAAGTATCTGAAGACATCTACAAAAATCTACCCTGAGTATAGATTATGCCACAAACAGAGACTTTGCCGATCAAATAAAAAAATAAATAGCCCTTGCCTATGTTCTAACAACGGAAGTATCCAACCACTATAATATACTTATTGAAAGTTCTGTCTACCAAGCCAACAAAGAAAAACTAACACCCTCCCTTGACTACTTTGGAGACACATGGGTAGTTAGACTACATATGTCAGGACACCGAAGACAAACAAAGTTCCAAATCCCCTGGTGGAAGGTCTATGATAGCACCCTAGCACAAAAAGCTAAAACAAATAATGGAGTGGAAGGATGGCATAATGCCTTCCAAGCCACAATAGGAAGAGGACAATCAACCATGCACAAACTAATAAAAGCCATCCAAAAACAACAGAGTTATCAAGAACTAAGGCTAGAACAATCCCTCGCTAAAATAGGTCCTAAACTTAGTAAGCAAACAAAAACAATGTATGAATACCTACAACACAAAATGTGACTCTACCCAAACACCAAAGGACTAGAATACCTAAACACAATAGCTAAATCTGTACTTTAAACAAAAAATTATAGCAAACACCATGCAGTATCTGAAATATACAAAACATTTAAACTACATATTTCTATTCTTTTTTAAATTTATAATTACAATTGTCATTTAAAAATTAAAAACATACATACAAATATATGTCATAATATAATTATTAAAATAACAAAAAACAAGCAAACTAAGGGGCTCATAAGGATGGCGTAATGATCACCACCGCCATCCTAAGGTGAAATAACTCCCGCCATATTATGATGGTGGTGGGTATCTCGGCGGACGCAAAGTCCGTCTGCAGCTTTTCCACCAGTTGGCAAGTGTTACGATTGCTGGCCGGACGAAGCTGGGCCACTAATATGGTGGTGATGCCTAGCATGTACCGCCTGCCATATTAGGATGTGGGAGGTTTAAAGCCCTTTTCATGGAGGTGATGCCACCTTGGAAAGGTTGGCGTGTATTGGCTTTGGGGGCCAGTTGTGGGCCCCCAGGGGGAGGTGGAGAGTTCACTTCGGGGATACCCATGGTACCCCCCTCCAGTTCCCTTAACCAAGTGGCAGGTTCCGCATGGTGCCCACCACATGATGCTGGGAAATGCTGTGCATGCTGTTTTACCATTGGGGAGGATGGTGCTGCAGCAAGCAGCACCGTCCGCAATGGTAAAAGGCCAGGATGCGCCCGCCAGTATGGCCGGCGCATCCTAATTGGGCCGGTGGGACCTCAGTACGTTTGGCGGTCAGTTCCATCACCGTTATGACGCCATCATAAAGAGTCCCTTAATGTTACCAAAAATATTTCACATCCATAATAACAAAAAATAACTTACAGTTGTATCCTAGTAGATGGTCCTCAAAAATGAACAAGTAAACAGTAGATACATCGAAACACAAATCCATTCAAAAGGAAAGCCCCAAAAAAATTGCAAAAATACAACTGTAGAAAAAGTCTATGATGATGCAATCCTCTCAATAACAAAATCCTCAAAAACCTGGAAATTATAGCTATAAAAAAAACGCTCTAACAAATCTGAAAAATAAAAGGAAATGTAAAAAAGTAATTAGTTTCTAAGAAACAAAATACATATTCCTTTTTTTTTTAAATGTGTTTTATTGAAACGGGAAACCTGCAAAAAATAAAACTGCACCCTTCCACAATAACATATGAAAACCCCCACACATTAATTACAACATAACATAATTAAACATCACATAACTAACACTATGGAATACTCTACTACTCTTCAAAACTACAGCAAACACATCAAACACTAAACTACCAAAACAACACCAAACTACACAAAAAGTAAACATTTAATACCCTAACGAATCTAACAACACTACTACTACCTCCCCTACCCTAAAAATACCTTAAAAGGAAATTAAATCAAACTTTCCTTAACTGACAAAAAACAGCTCCCAACCATGATGTTCCGTCTTCCAAGATGACCTAAAAAAAACAGATAGACAGAAATAATAGGAAATGGAAAAAAATGGCAGCATAGTAAAAAAAAAAAAAAGACTACCTCCCTATAGACAACAATGGAGAATTAATAAATAAAAATGAATATAGAAATATAGAAAAAATTTACAACAAAATTTTACATATATGATAAATACGATATAGTCACAAAACAAAAAAATATAATATTCAATATATAGTAAAATGTATATTTCTCTGATGTACTCACCTTCGACATGTAAAATTACAAGAAGTCTATTGTAAATGTGAAACTATATAACAATGTTTAAAAAAAGATACAAAAATATATTTGTGAAACAAATTTGTAAATTATTTAATTTAATAAATATAATATTTGAAATAATAATATTTCTTGTACTAAATATTAAAAACAAAATGTACAAACTATAACAGTGTAAAATTCATATTATATAATTTTATGACAAAAATAAAATGATCTAAAATATTTTAAAAAACATGTCAAGTCAAATGTAATAAAATGTTTACTTTTCTGTTAAGAAATGATGAATACAAATCAAAAACTCTATAATAAAAGAACTGAAAACATAATTACTTATGTACTACATGACTATGCTTCATAAAATGTACAATTTTTCAAAACTGTAAAAAAATCTATGTAAAAATATATTTGTAATGTTGCAAATGTACAATAAAAATATATGTTAAAATGTTTTATGCTTTATAATGTATTCTGAACAACATCAAACAGTGTTAATCATATTTTTGAAAATTGTCCAAAATTGTATAACAAAACTAAAAAAAAACTATTTAATTGTGAACTAAAATAAATACATGTTTTGTGAATAAAAATGTGAACATTAAAAACTGACATACATCTTCTATCTTATGTTTAATTTACATATGAAGGGGTCGATTCTGATCTCGGTTGGAAGGGCACCGAATCGGGTTCGGCATTAGCAGATCTGATTCGGAGGCTGAATTTCCATCCGAGTCGTTTTTGTCCTTAAATGTTTAAAGATTGTCCTCACTGAGAATATTTTTCAAATTGGGCCCCAAGCTTACCGTCAAAAAAAGAGGGTTAGCATGGGGGCTTCAGTAGCCCCCTCTGTGGCAAACATTTATATGGCCTTCTTTGAAAATAGATGTATCTACAATGAAGTTGCCCCTTTTTTTGAGTCTGTCTCCCATTGGTCCAGATATATTGATGATATTATCTTTGTCTGGACCAATGGGAGAGAGACTCTATCAGAGTTCCTATCTTGGATTAATACTGCCGATTTTAATTTGAAGTTTACCGCACAAGTTAGTGCAGATAGGGTTGAATTTCTAGATCTCATGATTTTGAATGATTGTAATCGATTAAAAGTTAATCTGTTTGTCAAACCAACAGCTAGAAACACCCTCTTGCACTACAAGAGTTTCCACACCCGTAACCAGAAAGACAGCATCCCGTTTTCCCAATTTTTACGCATCAGACGCAATTGCTCCACTCTGGCAGATTTTGATAAACAGGCTATTATAATGCGATCGAAATTGAAAGGGGATATCCTCACCGGCTGGTGAAGGACTCTTTTAAACGAGCCCGATACTATGACCGAGACTGCCTTCTACAAGTAAAACCAGCTAAAGAGAACAAACAAATAGTTTGTGTTACCAAACACTCCACAGTTAATGCTCAAGTTAAACAAATAATCAACTCAAGTTGGCATATCCTCAATAGCAACTGCCCCAATGATCAAAAATTAGTCAAGCCACTCTTTGCGCATCGCCGCAATAAGAATATCAAGGACTGTATTGTACATTCACGTTTCAATAATCCATCTACCCAACAGAAACTCGTTCAGAAATCTATTCTCACAAGTCACCCCATTAAAGGTACAATACCGTGCTCTATGTGTAAATCATGCAATAGCATAATTACTGGTGAACAGTTTAGCCACAATGGTCATACCACCAAGGCCAATGAATTGTGGAACTGTAAGACCTCTAATGTGGTGTATTTTATCCAATGTCCGTGCTCACTTGGATATATAGGAGAAACATCTAGATCAATCCAAGTTTGCTTAACAGAGCGCCAGTCAGCAATCAATACTAAAAAAATGATTGCCCCTATGGTTAAACATTTTGTAGAGCATAACCATAGCCCAGAGGATTTTAAATGGAGAATACTGGAAAAGGTACACACACCAGAATCTAAAGGAGGCCTTCAAATGAGAAAAAAAGTGAAGTTTTCTGGATATTTGTTTTTGATACCTTTCAGAATGGGTTAAACAGCGACATACCCTGGGAGAACGCTATTGTTTAAACGACTTAGATAAATATTTGAAGGGCTCAGTGAGCGCTTTAATTATTAAAAGTAACAGACTCTTTAGGCCCTTCAGAAACTAATGATAAATTAGAAATTAACTGCCGGTTTTTTGGTATCCATAGTCTGTTTTCTATATCCACATCTCTTCTTTATATTTATTGTTTGAGATTCCAAAATCATAATCTTATGTCTCTTTAAATAGATATAAATTTAAAAAGTATAATTTGATTATTTAAACTATTGTTACACATACATCGTAACTAGGAAGAACTTTTAGTAAAGTTGTTCCCGAAATATCAGGAACTATATTAACAACATCGACCCATGACTTTTATGTTCAGGCCTTATATAGCGGTCCACATTGTTGTAAACACTATTGGACTATAGTGATCAAATACTGCCCAAATAGTTCTATCAGGCTAGTTAGTTATTTGATTATTAAGAACTATATTAACAATATTGAGACCAAGATCCGAAATTCGTACTTCCGGGACTTATACACCAGTCCACATCGTTGTATATGCTATTGGGCTGTACCGCTTAAGTAGGTGTAAACCAAAAATGTAACTTTCATTTGTAAATAGCTTCTGATCACATTTTGTGATTAAGAACAATTCCAAAGAAATTTGGTTTCTTTTGCGCGATGAGTTGTAACAATAACATTTTGTCTGTGACCGGGACTTTGTCTTTCCGGGTTTCACATAGCAGTCCTCATCGTTGTAAATAGAATCGGGCTACTTTGCCTGGACAAGGTTGCTTAAATAGCCCGCGCAAAGCCGAGTTCGTGTTCACCCTAATAAAACATCATAGCGAGAAGGTTTATATCCGTGTTACTCCTGGCCATCGGCGGTTCATACAAAATATCGGTAAGTTCTTGCCAACCACAATACTTATATGTTGGGGTGGTCACATACGTTAAACGCATAGTATTGATACGTAGCCCCTGTTATTCCTTCGTAGTGTGGAAACGGCCATCATCCTCATATTCGGAGGATCGCCACTGCAACCCCGTTTTCTTTCCGTCTGAAACACAACATACAGTTATTTAACTACATAGGGGGAAAACTTTTGCTTTTATCTCTGAGGAAAGTGTTACTTCCCTCGGAAATTCGACGCTATTTATCTTCTACTTGTAGTGCAGTTATTAATCCAGCGGTTATGGCCAGGAGGCTATAATAACACCCAGTATTGATACATAGCCCCTTTTATTCTTTTCTAGGGTTAGACCGGACCCTCGTTCTCACATTTGGAGGATTGTCCTAACAACAACATTTTTTGCGCCTGAAACCCAGAATACAGGTATTTAACAACATAGGGGTAGACTTTTGCCCCAATCATTGTGATAATTGCCACATGTTTTGGAAATCTTATATTAGTTATCTCCTTCTTGTAGCGCATTATTTAATCTATCCCATGCGGCCAGGAGACTGAAAACAACATTGAGTGTTTATTTAAGGTAAATCCTTATTGCTATATATTCAGGAATTCCAGAAGTCTTTTATTGGTCTCTAATGGACTAAATCGCTTTGAACGTATCCTCTCTAGATCTATACAAGTCTTGTTCCTCTGTACTGTGTCATAATCGACATTGATCATTTAGTCAGCAATGGCTTACTGTTAATATGAGATAATTCTGTAGGCTTGAAAATATATATTGAACGGAGTCCTTTATTGACATTTCATAAATGCAGTGTAGATTTTGATACATCACCGACAACTTCAGGGTATCTTGCAAGATTACAATAATTGAATATTAATGACCACACAGTAAAAAGCAATATTAATATTATAACTTCACCCTATAGATTTTATCCAGAAGGAACATCTTTCTCAGAACAGGGAATTCTCCCTTGGTTGTATTTCGATAGTACATCAAACTTACCCGAAACTGTAAGTCTTTCATAATATTAGTTTTATGAGTTATCTAAATTAAGTCGATCCATGAGAAATAAATCTGTTTTGAATAATATCATACACATTTGATATTGTGTTATCCTTCTTCCCATAGTTTAACCATCCTTAATCTACGGACTATACCATTCATCTTCATTCCTGATAAACTGTTAGAGCAGTAAGTATAACTAAAAACGATATAACATCATCTTAAAATCGTTAGTTATCATTAACCATCATTTTATTACGGTGATAAAAGAAGTCCTTTGGTTACGAATAGGATTTGCGGGCCAATTAAGACTTGATATCTGTTATGTTTTATTCTTTTGACCCCATCTCACATTGACATTAGCACTTATAACAAGAATGAGCAATGAAATTAGTTTTTGAATGCCTTGAAATATTAGTTCTTGTGGAAAATTAAGTGACACTGGGAGAGACATGTTATAATGTATATATTAAAATTAGTCTGTATAGTGACTTTTCTAAGGTCTTGTCCTATCTATCGATTGTTTTTAATGAATAAAATGTCAAAAACCGTTACTTATGTTATTTTTAAAACTCTTTTGTTATTAGATTATTCGTGGCTACTCCAGAAAAAAGCGCTGGTCGCCGAAACGCACGTCGAGAAGCATTTTTGCCACTTTTTTGTTCACTCTTTGTATAAAGTTCTTTTTTAAATAAAGAAATTAGAATTCTTGATCTTACTGTGATGTTATGTAATGTTGATTTCCCTATGTGATTATTTACATTTCAGAAATAACTTTTAATCTTTGTTTTTTATCTGTGTATGAGAATAAATTGAAAGTCATTTTATTAATTTTTCGTCTAGTCATGTTTTCTCCCATGTCACTTTTATATTAAACTCTAAATCTTGAATTGCCTAGGTTGTTATATATTATGTGTTTCCATCCGAGTCGTACACGGGTACGGACGTCGAAGTACGATGCGAACAAGTGCAAAATCTCCATCCGAAAAGTTTCCGGGTACGAACCGCTCCATACAACTCGGTCACAAGCAAACCGTGGCGCGCAATGGAGACGTTTCACGACCGAGCTAGTACGATGCTCAATTCGGACAGCTGGATCAAGTCGGAGCATCCGGATAGCAATAGCTCCCAGGGTTGGACTTCAGGGGTCCACGTCGGACCCCCTGTAACCCTCAGCCTTACGACTTGGACTCAGTAGGAGACCCATGGGTCTCCCCAACACAGGCATGTACGCTGCGGACGGCACCGATGCGTACCCACTGCAGGGGGCACACTTGTCCGTGACGTACTTATTCAGTCAATGGGTGCCCATGTACGCATCGACCGAACAGAGTCCAAGAGCATAGGGCTGCATCGTACTCGCTCGGTCGGACTGCAGGAGTCCAGATCAGTCAGAAAACCCCCGGATCCAGCTCAGTCGGAGTGGTTTCCGACCCAGATCGGAATCGGCCCCAAAGTCTAACAAAATACTATATAAAAAAACATGAAAAATTACTATTCCAACTCCAAACCAACTAAACTCAGGGAAAGTGCTTAATAATAAACCATAAAAAATTACTATTCCAACACCAAAACCACCTAAACTTAGGGAAGGTGCTGGATAATAGACCATAAAAAATCAATATTCCGAACTCCAAAACCAACTAAGCTTAGGGAAAGTGCTGGATAATGGGCCATAAATAAATACTATTTCAGCCTCCAAACCAACTAAACTCAGGAAAAGTGCTGAATAATAAACCGTTAATAATTGGTATTCCAATCTCCAAACCAACTAAACTCAGGGAAAGTGCTGGAGAATAACCATAAACAATTACTATTCCAACTCGAAAACCAACTAAACTCAGGGAAAGTGCTGGATAATAAACCACAAACAATTACTATTACAACTCCAAGCCAACTAAACTGAAGGAAAGTGCTGGATAATAAACTAAAAATACGTTTTAAACTCTGAAAAAAATGAACTAGGGAAAGTGCTAAATAATGTCAAAATTTTCAACATATAAAAAAACAAAAAATTCAAAAATATGACAAAAACGTACATTTGTAAAAAAATAACATTATTTAACACAAACATTTACAAAAAATTGTTAAAAACATAAAAAAACTAAAAATTAAAACAAAACAACATAATATAAAATCACAGTATTTCAAACAATTTAAAAATTGTCAATAAAATGTGATTTTTTTCTTCCTACAAACATCAAATACATTTTACTTGCTTTTTATAAAAATTAAAATTTCTAAACTTTCCAAATTAAAAAAAATGAGTATTTTAAAAATTTGTAAAACAAATACAATAAAAAATAATATATACATAAAAATAAACATATCATTTTACTAAAATAATTATTTAGAACATTTTAAAACTATTTTTGATAACTTTTATATAATTTACATGAAAATAATTACATCTAAAAAAACTTCCACATTTATTTTTTTAATTAAAAAATTATTTTTATTTTTCAATATTTTTTTCATGAAAACATTATTTTCAACCAACATTTATAAATTATTCCCCACCCTTTTCCCCATAAATCCAACATGCCGCTCCTAATAGTCTACATAAAATGAAAAAAATAATTAATACTTAAAACAAATATTGTTTAAATTACTCCCCCCTTATCCCTATAAACCCAACATCTCGCTCCTAAACAATAAGAGAAAATACAATAAGAACATACATTTTAAAATATATAAAAATATTTAAAAAAAGAATTTAAACATTGAACAAAAACAAAAAATATACGAATAGTTGATATTATACTCAACAATATATTTGACAGTGGTATTTTCAAAATCATTATTTCTAAAATGCACAAAAGTCAATATTTTTAACAATTATAAATGACCTCGATATTTTACACCATTGATATTCTTGACTCGATATTCTTGCAACTCGATATTTTTCCATCGGTTTTCTTTATCTTCACCATGAAGGGACTACCAAAGCTTGGTAGGTTGTTTGAATTAAATTAACCGCTGTACATTCTTCCTCACACTCTTCCTTTCCCTGGAACAGGCCTAACCCATGAACCTGTCCTGTCGATGAGGCTTTCTACTATAAGCAGTGGAATTAAGTTTGCCAAGCAGGATCGCCCAAAGCCTGAAGTTAATTGGAGCTAACTCAGAATGATATGACCTCAGCCCAAACTATGGAAGGAAGTTCAAATATGGCCAAAATAGTATCATAGGTGCTATCTGTGCAGGTGTAGCCAGTGTGAAATTGTTATTTTGTTGAATGTTTCACTACAGTGCAAAGACAATAAGGCACTATATACTTACAGGGAAGCACCACAGACTCACAGTAAAGTCAAAAAGAAAATGTGAGATATATTTTTTGAATTCCCAATCAAATTATATCACAGCAGAGGCAATACATAATAGTAGAGGTCCCAACTGTGACAGGCCACCTGTGCACATGTATTGGGCTGAGTGAGACAATAGTCCCCCACACACAGCCCATACAAAGGTGCAACAACCGTGCACGTCAACATGTATAACAAGCCCAAAGACTCGTATATTGGCTGTGAAGCAACTGGCCTTATTTTAAAAGGTGAGCAATATCGGTTAGCAGTCAAAACCATTTTACCAACAGCTTACAGTGAATGAGACTCAGTTAGTGAGACTCACCGCAGAAATTCAGAAACTCGTGAGACCCAAAATCAAAACATCGTGGGTGAAGAGAGGGCTAAGATGTTTTCTATGAGCTTTATTTCTACAATGAATATAAAATGGTTCTATAATTTATAAACAAACGTTTAAGCTAAATAAAATTACAGTGCTAATCCTTTGGCTGGGCTAAATTGATATGTTCAGTCCAAGACATAGTCTCATCAGGTTTTGTTGATGTAAACTTGCTAGAGTGAAAATCACATAGGATAGGAAAGAGAGTGAGAGTATATGTGTGTGTATTCAAGTGTTCATGCTTGCAGTGGCGGCTCCTCCGATGAGGTGGTGGAGCATCACTCCACTGCTCAGTGCAAAAAAGGAAAAATAAAATGATAATAACAAAATGTTATCATTTTATTTTTTGTACAGAGCCAGATTTTGGGCCGGACTGCGCTGTCATCACAGCCAGCCAGGGGAGGAGTGGTTGGTGCATGTAAGTGCTCATAATGGTTTGTCCGGCCATCTTGGATCAGTCAAACAGTCATGCACACTTAGCATGTTCTCCAGCTGGCTATATTGCACAGCCTGAGTGGAGAACAGGCACAGGCTCTCAGTCCCTGTCTAAGAACTGAACCAGGCTGCTCAGACCAATCACAATGCTGCTGTCATGCTAGTGACCGCAGCATCGTGATTGGCTAGGAGAGTCTGGGAGCCTGTGTGATTCAGGCAGTCAAGGTAGACAGCGGAAAGGCGACGGCCGTACACATATAAGTGTTTTTTTTTATCCCACCTGCCCCCACCTGCCCCGCCACCCCCATTCTGTGGTGGTGGCAACAGCATGCTTGGAATGTGTGACATTCCTCCCATCATTAAAACACAAACCTTCACTTAACTAGGCTTCAATTGCCTTGCATTAGCAGGATGGTGCCACCTTCAATGTAGTATAAAGTCACTGATGCAGTTTTAAATATTGATACAAAAGAGGGTGGTGATTGACGTAGCACTGAACCAATCAAACACTCACACCCAGTCAACAGATCTGGGTTTAATCCATCACTGTTCTTTAGCCCACTCTGCCACCCCAGTTCAGACATGGCCATATGCAAATCAGTCTGACCCTGTGCCTCATGGGAACAGTCCAGCCCGAACTGCCAAGCCATGCCTTCCCTGGACCGGAATCAAGCTTCCTAGGACAGGTTTCTGGCATTACAGCCGTCTTCAGCCAAGCTTGCTTGAATCCAGTGTCAAAGTGAGCAAAGGACTCATGTCTGACCATACCCTGCCAACTTATGGCGAACAAAGCGGTACAAAAGAGGGGGGTGATGGACGGAGCATCTGAACTAATCAAACACTCACACCAGAGATCTGAGCATACCATCGTTTAGGGTCAGTTTCGAAGTAGTACTGATTTCCAGTAAAAGCAAATCAGCAATGTTTTTCTAGTATACCTTAGACGATATTTCTAACGGAGATATAGTAATAGCCTAGGGTTTTAGCTATCATACACTGGAAAACGTCTAACTGAGGTTAGAAGTGTTCATAGTCTTGTTTTTATCACCACATTAACCAATAATGATAAATTGCATACGATGTGGTATAAAAATACTTCACAGAAAATGTTACAGCATTGGAAGCCTATGGGAAATTTAACGGCTTAAAATTAATACAGCTTCATCTTTTATAGTATACCAGAAACCGTTTACTCACCCTACACATATTTAGCCTCTTGTTGGACAATTAGGGACACAATCAACAAAATACCTATGCCACTACACTGGCATACGGAATTGACACGATGGGGACGTGCTGAAAGTACTATAATCCGACAGGAGGAATTCCGGGGCATGCATAAGATTCCCATCTCATCTCATTGGAATGGGACCAAATGTTTGAAGTCTTCAAAACTATAGATTATTTTACACCTCCGACATCACCGATAGCTTTGACTCACCCCATTAATCCTGCATTCCCTTGAATGTTGTTTTATCTTGTAACCCTCTTGTACACTTACAATTTTTTTTCCCCTTCTTAAAAATACTGGTGTACACATGTACAACAGTCCTGTGTGTAGCCGTTAAGGCTGTGGTTCAATGTTCTTTTTCTTAGGAACTATTATGTATCATGTTCTCTCTGTGCACCAGGGATAGCCCCATAGCAGTTCGGGATCTCAGACAGTATTTGGAACCAGATAACAAGGGCCTTGGCGGCATTGGTTTATCTTTATATCTTTTATTTATTGAGGATTATACATGTTGTGACAATGTATAGTCTACCCTTGTTTACGCCATGATTGCTACTTTCAGTATATGCTATTATCATGTGCTTTGTGTTTATCAACAATACCTACTATTTGCACTGTTTAATATATGGCTACATCTATATTCCTGGTAAACTGTACAGACATATCTTCTACGAATATGATGTATTGGTTAACATTGCCGGCATTTACAATGCACGGTGAATAACATGACTGTATTTGGGCCTTGTCCTCTACTATAAATTCATAAAAATAATGTTTTTTTTAAAAAAATCAACAAAATATCTGAACTCAAAATCAAGGTCAAATTTGAAACAATGTATTCTAAATTTCAACTCGCCATTTTGCATGCAAAAACAATATGCAAAAATGAAACACATATTCTTCGTATTGAATACAGTCACAGAGATTTTCTTGGCGCCACATGTTGTTATAGAAACCATCCAGATATGTAAATACAACATTTCTTCTTTGTGTTTACATGAGATGTAAACATTTACAGATGACCTGAAGTAAAAAATCTCAGTAAAGGTAATCTAAAAAAGTAGAGTAGTTTATTTTGCAGATCATATCAGATTGCTACAGCCAACCAAGATGCAGATATCAAAGGGCGCCAACCAAAAAAGAACGAGAGAGAGCCTCTCTTAAACCAGCCCTGCAAAGTCTCAAATGACCTCTTCAGCATAAGAAATCTCCATTTTGGGATTGAATAACAATTGTGATTTTCGTGGGAAGAAAGGGAAGAGTCAGGAAAACTTCAAATGTAATGGTTATGATATGACCCCTCTGGAAGCAAGAAATGGGGTGAAATGTTTTGTTTTTTCGCAGGAGGTGATGTAAACACCGAAGGCGCAATTCACACATGCAAATTTGGTTGTAATCATAGCTTTACGGCGAAATTTACCTTTTTTTCGCCTGTCAGGAATTCTGAATGGGATTCCTGACGGCTCTAAGCCCTTTTATGTGTTCAGAAATGTTCACCTTAGGCGAGGTGTTCACTAAACTCGTAAATTCCTTTAAAAGGAGGGGAAATTGACATTCAAGGTGTAGTTATCCTTGGAAATAGTGAGCATCCACAAACATAGACGTTTATTGGCAGAGAGAAACTCCTTTCCACCTCCTCCTTCTGGAAAGGGTCGGATATTTACTCTGACCGAGGACTGGCATAAAGCTCTTTCCAGAGTGGGAGGGGGAAAGTATCCCCCTCACATTGTATGTAGGTATAAGGTGAGAGGTTCATACACAAGGGGGAAAAATACACTTTGGGGAAAAATGTGGATTTGCACAGGGAATTCTATTACCCCCACTCTTGGCCCCACCCTTGCAGAGTTCTCTGCTATTGAGAATTCTGCACAGTGGCCTGCGGGTCCGCAGGGAATGTCACACGGCCTTCATAGAATTACACAGGGAAACCTGTAATCTCAGCAGCTTTCCATGCACATTTCTGCAAATGTTTCAGAAGTAGCAAATCTGCGCTTGATGTGGGTGTAAATATGTGGGTATAGAGTTAATGCGGTCTTTGTGGATCAGATCCAGAATGGTTTCTGGGGCACATTCGTGTTTTACTATGTTATTTTTGTTTCGGCTGAAGGCAGCATTAGCTTTAAAGCTGAAAGAGCGGGCTTTGAGTAAGGCCCCTTCTGCCAGTGACACTCCTGATTTTCTCTGCATTAAGAATTGCTTGGATGGCATGCCGGTAATTGCCAAGGCATTTCTCAGATGTATACAATGCATCACTTGTTATGGGCATATGGAATACAATAGTTCCTTAGTGTAACTGACGCTATTCCAGCGCTGTTCCTTACTCCCTCTCTTCCATCGTTTCCTGGTGTCTACTACTCGTTGATCTCATTCTTCCAGTTTTCCCTAGCCTGTGCCGCTAGCTGCCACTCTCTTCCCTATTTATTTATTTATTTATTTATTTATTTCCATTTATATAGCGCATTATCACCCCAGGGTCTCTAAGCGCTTGTACAAAGGAAGGCCAGTCCCACCAATAACAAATGTCAGACTTACAACACACCCCATGCTTCCCGGAAAAGTATTGTTTTTAACATTCGGCGAAAGAGCAAAAGATTGGGCTCCTTCCGAAGGTTGGTTGGGAGTTTATTCCATGCTGCAGGAAGCAGAGTGGAGAAAGCACGTCCACCAACTGTGGACAGGCGAAAACGTGGGTTAGCCAGAAGAGTGGCTTCCGAGGATCATAATGCCCTGCCCGGGATGTATCCGGCCAGTCTGATTTTAATATAACTGGGCGCATTACCGTAGAGTGCCTTGTGTGAGATACACAGACCCTTGAACAGTGCCCTCTGTCTGACAGGGAGCCAATGTAACTGATGCAGGAGCGGTGAAGCACGTGTTGTCCTAGGCTTCTTAAAAATCAGTCTCGCTGCATCGTTCATAACCGTCTGCAGCCGCGTCAGTAGTCGCTGGGGAAGCCCTATGTACAGCGCATTGCCGTAGTCCAGGCGTCCCAAGATCATGGCAGACACAACGCTTCTTAAGGTGGAAAAAGACAGCAAATGAGAGATCTTGCGAATCTGTCTCAGAAGACCGACGCATGTTCCTACCACTACAGACACCTGTTTACTCATGGACAGCATGTTGTCAATGTGGATTCCCAGGCTCTTCACCGCGGTTGCTGGTTCCGGTGTCTTGCCCAACTCCCTAGGCCAAAAGCCATCATTCCACGGACTGCCCTGGATGGCTATGGGCAGCACCTCGGTTTTATCCGGATTGATTTTTAGGGAGTTGGCAGTCATCCAATTTACTGTGAACCTTAAGATATTATGAAACCTGGTTTGAGCGCCAGGAGAGTCTTCAATTTGGATAATGATCTGCGAGTCATCAGCGTAGTTAAAAATCTGACAATCCATCTGATTTAGAGCTGAAATTAGTGGCTGCAGGTAGATGTTAAAAAGGAGTGGTGAGAGGGCAGAGCCTTGTGGCACTCCACAGGTAATGGCCGCTGATGTTGAGACTAGGTCGGACAACTGCACCCTCTGTGATCTATCCTGCAGAAAGGAGGTGAGCCAACCTAGCGCGTGCCCCCTGATGCCCATGTCTCTCAGACGCGACAGCAGTTGACTATGACACACCGTGTCAAAAGCCGCGGAGAGATCGAGTAGCACAAGGGCACCAGGGATCCTCTTATCAGCTCTGCACCTTAATTCGTCTAAAATAGACACCATCACCAACTCCGTGCTGTGATGCACCCGAAAGCCAGCCTGATTTTGCTCTAGCAGGTCATATGTCTCCAAATGCTTGGTGAGATGTGACAACACATGTTGTTCCAAGACCTTTGCCAAGAAAGGTAATTGGGAGATGGGTCTGAAGTTTTTTAAATTTTTTGTGTCTGCCCCTGGCTTTTTTAACAATGGGATCAGCCGGGCCTCCTTAAACATGACCGGGACTAGTCCAATTTCAAGGGACTTGTTGAGCAGGTAGAGAATATCCTCCTCCATCCCTGGCATGGCTAGTTTGAAGACGCTAGGGGGACAAGGATCCGCCTGAGAGCCTGATTTTACCCTCCCTATCAAGCTGGCTAACATCTCCTTCGTAATCAAGGGGATGGTTTGCAAAGGGTTATCAGCTTTAGGCTTAATAGGCTCAACTTGGAGTGAACATTCCAGAGCAGGAGTGCACGAAATTTCCACCAGGAGATCCTCAATTTTCTTAATAAAGAAATCCTGGAAGAGTTGGCAATCCTCCTGTGAGAAATTAAGTTTCTGCTCCTTGTTTTTCCTTAATTCAGAGAGTACCTTAAAGATTTCTTTCTGCGGATTGCGAGCAGTAGCAATCCTATTCTCGAAGAACTCGGATTTTCGTGCTATGATAGCCTTTTTATACATAGCCAACTCCTGTTGGTATAAACTCCGTGCCATCAAACAATAATCCCGCCTCCAGGCTCTCTCCGTCTTCCGCAGAGCCTGCTTCTATCTCCTCTATCTCCTAGTGTGTCCTATTTTCCCCTTTGCCCAGGTGTGTTTCATTGTTTTTACTTCTCCCCATTTCTGGCTCTTCGGATGTCAAAGACCCTCAGAAGCCATCTGCAGACAACTTAGACTAATTCCAACCACCCTTCTATGTAGGTGCCATCTCTGAAATTGCAGACCTACTGACAGGTTGAGAGCATAAGGGTTAAGCATATTTGGCACCACAATTTACACAACGCCCAGTCTGAGCATTAGAAGCTTGTCAGTGTTTTTTTGTGAAAGTGTTTGGAAGCGATTTCCAGGATCTCTTTCTACTTGTTTGTATCCAGGGAAGTAGCATCAGAGGGAGTGTTTGAGGTACTACATCGCCCTAATAGATGTATTTTCTGGTAAACAGTTGGGTACAGATGCTTTCAGTTGGGTCTGGCGAGGTGTCTGTCGGATTTCACCAGTCATTTTTACATAGCTCAGAGAAACAAGCATTTGCAGTGCAATACGTCTTGAATTTGTGAGAGTTTGAGCTATTGGCATTGTAAATAACAATGCCTTTTATTTATGTGTTTTGAAAACCTGCAAGTGGTGCGTAAACACGCATTTTGTACTTATAGTCATTGCTTACGTGAGGCAAGGCTGGCAGTAAAAGAAGCGCAGTTACTTACTGGCAGCCGTGTTTCTCATAAGCAGCGACTATAAGGATAAAGTGTGTGTTTACACACCACTTGCAGGTTTTCAGAACACATAAATAAAAGGCATTGTCATTTCCAATGCAAATAGCTCAAACTCTCGCAAATGTGAGACTAATTGCATGTTTAATTTCTAATCGTATCATAGATAACAATATTGTTCCTCAGTGGATTATTGTTCTGTGATTTGTTTTAGGTTTCTTAGTATTATACTTTAAAACTTCCCATAATTTGCCTATCTTTTACCCACTCCCAATTGGACACAAGGCGCGAGTCATGGTCTTTGGCCAGGATTACGTCCCAACACTGCAGCAAGTGCTCGCTAGCCTCTGCATGTGGCCAGGCCCAGCAGTACTGAGCTTAGAGTATAGCTCTCAGCCACTTCCCATATCCAGTAGGCATTATTAAGTACTTACTGGGCATGTCTCTCGACACAGAGCAAAGACCATAGACTCGCCCCCCATTGGTCAGTGATTATTATGCACAGCCTACAGCCATGGCCACTGATAATGCAACCATGACATTGGCCCAGTATCAGAGACCTTAGTGGATGCGGAGCATGGCAGCAGCCTGCAGCACGCCCAGTGAGGAATGTGCATACTGCTTGTCCTTGGGCTCTAAAACATGTCCAGTACTGATTTGTTTACTACCTGATGGACATGGTCTAAGATCATGCCTAGCATGTATTTTTAGGGCCTCACCACATCTTTTTTTCCTATGACCAATCCCTGCAAGCCTTCCTAGCTCAGATGTAAGTACCTGTGTCATTTTTTTATTGTCTAGCAAATAGGACTTAAGTTATTAGAAGTGTTTACTTCATGCCGATGGTTGCAGGTGTGGGCCGTGACACTTATTTTTGGGGATTGTGTTTCATCACAAAAGCTAGAGAGAGAAAGACAGAAAATGTAACAAGACCTATTGCTATGCCTATGCTTATTATTTTTTGTTCTTGGAGGAAACCAGGCTAGTGCCAAGAGGGTCAAGGGTGAGTGCCATGTAGGTGAAGGTTGAGTGCCAGGTCAGGTGGATGAAGGGTGTGTGGTTATGTGTGTTTGCGTATGTGGTGTTGTGTGTGTGTGTGTGGTTGTGTGTGTGGTTGTGGTTGTGTGTGTCGTTGTGTGTGTGGTTGTGTGGTTGTGTGTGATTGTGTGTGTGTGTGGTCTTGTGTGTGGTTGTGTGTGGTTGTATGTGTGGTTGGGTGGTTGTGTGTGTGGTTGTGTGTGGTTGTGTGTGTGGTTGTGGGTGTGTGTGTGTGGTTGTGTGTGTGTGGTTGTGGTTGTGTGTGTGGTTGTGGATGTGTGTGGTTGTGTGTGTATGCGTGGTTGTGTGTGTGTGTGTGTGTTTGTGTGTGTGTGTGGTTGTGTGTGTGGTTGTGTGTGTTGTTGTGTTTGTGGTTGTGTGTGGTTGTGTGTAGTTGTGTGTGTGTGGTTGTGTGTGTGTGGGTTGTGTGTGTGTTTGGTTGTGTGTGTTTGTGTGTGTGGTGATGTGTGTGGTTGTATGTGTGTGTGGTTGTGTGTGGTTGTATGTGTGGTTGTGGGTGAGGTTGTGTGTGGTTGTGTGGTTGGGTGTGGTTGTGTATGTGGTTGTGTGTGTGTGGTTGTGTGTGTGGTTGTGTGTGGTTGTGGTTGTGTGTGTGGTTGTGTGTGTGTGGTTGTGTGTGTGGTTGTATGCATGGTTGTGGATGTGTGTGTGGTATATGTGGTTGTGTGTGGTTGTGGTTGCTTGTGTGTATGGTTGTGGGTGTGGTTGTGTGGGTGTGGTTGTGTGTGTGGTTGTCAAGGTTTGGCACTCTGCAGGATCCGTGCGCCATGATAAAGCTCCACCTCTGGACCTCCCGAACACCCTGATATGTAAACACAGGGTGTTCAAGTGATATGGCGAGGGAAAAAACCCCAAAGGGGAAAAAACCGGGAAAGGAAAGGAAGGGGACTGCTGGGAAAGGGAAGCCGGAAAACAAAATGCAAACAGGTTAATACGATTCCTTAAACCTGCTCTCATTAAATTCTCACTAATAGCATGGAATGTCACCTGCCCTGGTTAGGCTTCTGATCTTCCAGCCAGCAACATACTCCTTGCACCTTCCTTCCTTAAAACAACACAAAGACCATCTTTAGTTTATACTGTCTGCCTTTGCAACATGACTCTATGTATTAAACGCTATGGCATGGTACATACCCCTGGGGAGTTAAGAACCCCGACATAAAGCAGCCATTGCTAGTTAAGGCACTAAACGTGACTACAGTCCAAACTCCTTAACCCCTTCCACGCTGTAGCCTCCTCGCACGCTGATGACGAGCCCAGCTCGTCATGAAAGCATGAAGAGCCAGGAATCCCAGCACAGCAGGGGAATTCCCATAGCATTCAACGTGTTAAAGGTGAATTAATTGTATGTCAGCAAAACAAAATCCCAAGGTGATACCTATGCAACCGGTACAGATTTCCTCATCCACACCGATGGAAAACAAAAGTGCAAAATGTAAGTGATAAGAAACAACCAAACACGGTAGGGCGTAGTTCCAGCACCACTGCCGCCCGCTTTGGCATTTGTATTCCAAATTTGAATAGCACTCCAGACTTCATAGATTCATGACGGCAATGCGGAGGAGCCCCCCTGCATTCCGCCACTGGACTGACAACTTGGCCACAGGATAACAGCGGTCAAACAATGTAATTTTCTCCCTCACGGAGAAATGCCTTAACGAGCCCAAACAGAAGGAGAACAGCAAATAATTGCCAAGTTCAAGAGCTAACCGCTCTTCATTAAATCAAAGCAACGCCCCAAACAGAAGGCGCTGAACTTTACCAGGTCGAAGTTTTCTCAGCAAGCAGCCGATTCACGAAGACACAGCCTCGAGGGAAATCAGAGAACGAGAGCCAGGCGCTCCCGCTGGTAACAGGTCAAAATCAAGTACACTCTCTTCCCAGCCTAGACTCTCTATATCCCGAGCAGCAGAGGCTCACGGGAGGTGTAGTCCAAGGCTAGGTAATCATGGGATATGTAGTTCAGGTAGGCGCAAATCTAAACCCTGACAGTATGCCCTCCTCCCAAGCGCCTCCTAGGACCTGGTTTGGAAGGACATCTCAAATGAAAGGACCTGACAGCCCTCGGAGCATGCACATTACTCCACGGTTCCCACGAGTCATCCTCCGCAGAATACCCTTTCCAGGAAACCAGGTACCAAAGCACACCCCTGCGCATTTTGGAATCGCAAATGGTTTTCACCTCATATTCCAGTCCCCCATCGCATTCCACAGGCGGGGGCGCCCTCCTTCGTGCTGAGAGAGCCCGCTTCAAAAGGTGGACGTGAAACACAGGGTGGATCCTCAAAGACCCAGGTAACCTCAGTCTATATGCCACAGGGTTGATCTGCCGCACAATCGGGTAGGGACCAATGTAGCGTGGGTGGAATACGCTTCTCAGCTTAAACCGAATGTACTTGGTGGACAGCCACACCCTGTCCCCGACCTTGAACTGGGGACCAGGATTCCTGTGTTTATCCGCCCAGCGCTTGTACACTTCTTTAGCCTTCAACAAGTGTTTTTGTACACCCTTATGCACTTTCCTTAGTGCATGGATGTGTGCCATTACAGTGGGGTGGTTACTTAGGCCTACAGGGATGTCGATGGGCAATGTGTTAGCATCGTAACCGTAGTTGGCCTTAAAAGGAGACATACCAGTAGAGCTATGCCATGCACTGTTATATGCCAATTCTGCCATCCACAACAAGTCCACCCATGATTCATGCTCTTCCTTGGAATAGCAACGTAGATATTTCTTTAATGTCTGGTTCAGCCTTTCAGTCTGCCCATCTGATTGTGGATGGAAGCTCGTTGAGCGAGCCGATTCAATGCCCAAAGCCTTACACCACATCCTCTAAAAGCGTGCCACGAACTGTGGTCCCCTATCAGACACGATCAATTGAGGGATGCCATGTAACCGTATGACCTGAGAAGCCAATAATTGGGCGGTTTGTCCTGCCGTGGGGAGATTCTTACATGAAATGAAATGACCCATTTTGGTCAGATTGTCCACCACCACCATTATTGCTGAACACCCCTGATCCAAGGGCAAACCTGTTATGAAATCTAGGCTTACGTTCTGCCACGGGCGAGCAGGCGAGCAGGCGAGGGCATGGGCATAAGCAAGGCTTTTTTCCTAGTATTTTCCCTCTTTGCTCTCGCACACACCTCGCAGCTCTGTACACACTGAGCAACATCCTTAACCAAGGAGTCCCACCAGAAATACCGCCGAATCAGGCTCACTGTTTTAGTAACACCAGGGTGATCTGCCATAGGTGCTACGTGACACCAAACAAAAGCCTTTTTCTGTATCTCTTTAGGTGGTAGGTACAAGCAATTTCCTTGAAAAGGTAATCCTTGTTTCAACACCCTTCCTGGAGCATCAGCAACCCATCGCTCCCAGGCAGCCAAAGACCTAGAGCCCTTGACTTCTTCTAGGAAATTCTCCGCACGAACCACACACAACATCTTAGCTGTGGGGATGATAGCCTGCTGGACTTCCTTCTGTTGTTCATTCGGTATCAATTGCCTGGATGAAGCGTCAGCCTTTCTGTTGTCTATGCCAGGTCTGAAAGTCACCACAAAGTTGTATTCCGCAAAGAAAAGCATCCAGCGCATTTGTCTTTGCGTTAAGTGCCTAGCCGAAGTCATATATTGAAGGTTTCTGTGGTCGGTGTAAACCGTCACGGCGTGGCAAGCCCCCCACAGGTATTGCCTCCACTCTTGAAAAGCCCTCTTAATAGCTAAGAGCTCTTTCTCTGCGATGGTGTATTTAGTTTGAGCAGCGCTCAGCTTTTTAGAGAGGTAGGCTACGGGGTGGAGTTGACCAGTGAGTGGATCTCTCTGAGACAATACCGCTCCTATCGCTCCATCCGAAGCATCAGCTTCTACCACGAACGGATTTTCAACTACAGGGTGTGCCAGCACGGGAGCCGTGATAAAAGCTCTTTTCAGGGTCAGGAAAGCCTCATCAGCCTCTCTAGTCCATACAAAAGGTGCCCCTTTTCTCAACAATCTAGTTACAGGGACTGCCGTTTGTGAAAAATGCAGAATAAAACGGCGGTAATAATTGGCGAACCCCAAAATACTTTGCACTTCACACACTTTCTTTGGGGCTGGCCACTCCTGAACCGCCTGGACCTTCCTGTCTGACATCTGCAAACCTTTGGAGCTGAGATTCATCCCCAAGAACTCCACCTCGCGAACACCAAACTTGCATTTGCTCAACTTTACATACAAGCGATGTTCTCTCAACTTCTTCAATACCTTTTTCACTTGATCCGTATGACATGATTCATCCTGAGAGTATACCAGTATATCATCGATATACACCACCACAAAATGGTCCACATAGTCCTTCAACACGTCATTAATAAAGAATTGGAACGCCGCCGGGGCATTACAAAGCCCAAAGGGCATTACCAAGTACTCGTACAGCCCGTATCGCGTCTTGAACGCCGTCTTCCACTCATCCCCCTCGCGTACTCTGACCAGGTGATAAGCCCCCGTAAGTCCAAACGGGTATAGATCTTTGCTTCCCTCACCTGGTCGAGCAAAACAGAAATGAGGGGGAGAGAATAACGGTTGCGCACGGTGTTCTTGTTCAAGACGCGATAGTCTACACAAGCCCTTAGGTCACCGTTGGCTTTTGCAATAAAGAGAAGAGGGGAGGCTGCAGGGGAGCGGGAAGGTCTAATGAACCCCAATCGAAGGTAGTGATCTATATATTCCTTCAAATGGGTAGTTTCCGGCACAGACAAAGCGTACACCCTGCAGGTAGGAATTGTGGCATCTTCCACCAGATCTATACGGCAATCGTACTCCCTATGGGGGGGTAAGGTTTCAGCTTTACTCTCGCTGAACACGTCTCTGTAGAGACTATATTCTCCGGGGAGTTGTACATTCGTTTCTACAGCCGTAGTTGCCAAATAAGGGGTGGTTAAGACAGCAACATGAGCAGGGGGGCCAGGTACAATATGATCTTTGCAGAACTCGGGCAAAAACCTGAACGTCTTAGACTTCCAGTCTACAACAGGATTGTGGTGACACAACCAAGTCATGCCTAGGATTACCTCGTACTGAGGAGCCGCAATGATATTCAAGGATAACAGCTCAGAGTGTATGTTCCCTTGCAGCTTAACAGACAGGCCTACCTCGCTGGTTCTCTCCGTTATCTGTCCTGATTTCAACGGCTGCCCATCCACCGCTAAGACCTCCTCGGGGTTTACTCTCGGGATAAGTGGTAGGGCCAGGTGAGGCATCAAGCCATCGTTAAAAAAAATTGCCGGTGGCTTCAGAGTCTAACATGACTAAAACCTGATGGGGCTCTTGCTCACATTCAAGCGTCATACCTATAACGAGATGTGACTCGTTTTCTCCTATCCCTATTGTAGATAGAGAAGTCAGTTTCCACTCCTGCTCTCCCTCCACTTCAGGTCTCTTATTCTCTGTCTGTTCTGCCTCAAACCCTGTGGTCGACACAGCTACTTTCTTGAATCGAGTTCCACTGGAGGTCTTTGGCTTAGAGGGGCACTCTCTGACGTAATGCCCCTTCTTCCCGCAGTACATACACAGTCCCTGCGTTCTCCTAACTTCCCTCTCTTCTCTGGACAACGGGGCTCTGAGTGCTCCTATCTCCATAGGTTCAGGGCTGTTTTCCATCCCCCCTGTGACCTTGCGAGGGGAACGATCGAAACTGAACGATCCTTTTTCCCACCTTCTCCTAGAGCCCCCTCTTTCTGTCATCCGGCTATCTAATCTTAATGCCAGTTTAATCATGTCCACACATGTCCTTGGCTGTAGATCCACCTGAGCTATTACATCTTTTAGGTCTTCCTTCAACCCCTGATAGAAAAGGGACATTCTCTTCTCTTCAGGTCATTCAGCCTCAGCCACCAGTCTATTAAACTTAGTCAAATAGGTGATCGCCTCTTCCCAGCCTTAATTCTAGGAGCTCCTTGTCTGCGCTAAAAGTAATCGCCCTGCGATCAAAACCCCTTTCGAATTCGGCCCTGGACGCTGACCAGATGGCATCATTATTTTTAACTAAAGGCACGGCCCAATTGGCCGCATCCCCTACTAAGTAGGATATGGCGAAAGCCACCCTTGAGTGGTTGGTAGGGAACGAGGCTGGTTTGCACGAGAAATGCAGCAATACCTGAGTCAGAAAAACCTGTATCTTGCAAGGAACCCCTGAGAATCTTTCGGTATTAGCTAAAGGTATGGGTGGAGGCACCGTCACCTGTATGGAAGATGCAGCAGAAGATGCATTAAAGGGATTCTTAGACAGCTGTTCCACCTGGTCTCGCAGCGCTGCTGTTTCTGCTTTAGAGGAAGCCAACTCCTGCTGAACCAACACTAGCGCATGCAACACATCCTCCATGGACGCCATTTATCACGACAAACCGACCAGGCAGAGTGAAATACTTGGGTACGTGATTCTGTCAAGGTTTGGCACTCTGCAGGATCCGTGCGCCGTGATAAAGCTCCACCTCCGGACCTCCTGAACACCCTGATATGTAAACACAGGGTGTTCAAGTGATACGGCGAGGGAAAAAAACCCCAAAGGGGAAAAAACCGGGAAAGGAAAGGAAGGGGACTGCTGGGAAAGGGAAGCTGTAAAACAAAATGCAAACAGGTTAATACGATTCCTTAAACCTACTCTCAATAAATTCTCACTAATAGCATGGAATGTCACCTGCCCTGGTTAGGCTTCTGATCTTCCAGCCAGCAACATACTCCTTGCACCTTCCTTCCTTAAAACAACACAAAGACCATCTTTAGTTTATACTGTCTGCCTTTGCAACATGACTCTATGTATTAAACGCTATGGCATGGTACATAACCCTGGGGAGTTAAGAACCCCGACATAAAGCAGCCATTGCTAGTTAAGGCACTAAACGTGACTACAGTCCAAACTCCTTAAAGGTGAATTAATTGTATGTCAGCAAAACAAAATCCCAAGGTGGTACCTATGCAACCGGTACAGATTTCCTCATCCACACCGATGGAAAACAAAAGTGCAAAATGTAAGTGATAAGAAACAACCAAACACGGTAGGGCGTAGTTCCAGCACCACTGCCGCCCGCTTTGGCATTTGTATTCCAAATATGAATTGCACTCCAGACGTCATAGATTCATGACGGCAATACGGAGGAGCCCCCCCTGCATTCCGCCACTGGACTGACCACTTGGCCGCAGGATAACAGCGTTTAAACAATGTAATTTTCTCCCTCACGGAGAAATGCCTTAACGAGCCCAAACAGAAGGAGAACAGCAAATAATTGCCAAGTTCAAGAGCTAACTGCTCTTCATTAAATCAAAGCAACGCCCCAAACAGAAGTCGCTGAATGTTACCAGGTCGAAGTCTTCTCAGCAAGCAGCCGATTCACGAAGACACAGCCTCAAGGAAAATCAGAGAATGAGAGCCAGGCGCTCCCACTGGTAACAGGTCAAAATCAAGTACACTCTCATCCCAGCCTGGACTCTCTATATCCCGAGCAGCAGAGGCTCATGGGAGATGTAGTCCAAGGCTAGGTAATCATGGGATATGTAGTTCAGGTAGGCGCAAATCTAAACCCTGACAGTGGTTGTGTGCGTGGTTTTGTGTGTGGTTGTGTGTGTTTGTGTGTGTGGTTGTGTGTGTGGTTGTGTGTGTGATTGTGTTTGTGTGTGTGACAGTAATACTAAAAGCATCTCAAAATAAAGGAACACAAATATCGAGTTTGGAGAAAGAGAAAGCATGTCGTAAGTCAAACGGGTGCAGCAAATCATTGACACAACAGCAAAACAAGATCACTTAGCAAAGACTGAGTGCTGATAATGGATACACACAGCCCATCATCTTAAGAGTTTGATTGCAACCAATGTGCACTCAAACCTGCCCCCTCCTTGTGAGTTGCACCCCATATTTCATGAGTTATACCTGCTGCACCCACCATAGCGCTTTAAGATTTTAAGCGTTACATAGGTCTAATTGACTAAGCAGTCGCCAATATGCTGTGCTTTTAAAGAGAATGTGCCAAAAGTTTCCAGCTTCCTCATCAACTCCTCATAAAAAGGGCCAACGAAAGGACTCCCTGAATGGTTCAACAGACATAAAGCAGCCCCTGCGATCAGAAATGAGTCACAAAACAGTAATACTAAAAGCATCTCAAAATAAACGAACACAAACATCGAGTTTGTGGAAAGAGAAAGCATGTTGAGGCAGCGATGGAAGAGAAATGTAAGTTGGGCGTGATATTTCCTGACGGAGATGCACCCACTGGGAGAATCTCGAACGCTTGTAAGCACGAAGGTGGGGGAGGGACGGACTCAGGGAGCAAGCAAGAGGAAAGACAGATGGTGCTGAAGGCTGGCGGTTCGCGTGTGCATGCTTGTGTGAACTCAAGCTTGTCGCCAGCCAGCAGCACTTTAAAAATCTCCAGGCAGCGCGTTGGTGCTGACTCAGCGAGACCTAAAAAGTGGGGGTTACCATAAGAAGCTGATACTACTTTCCTACAAACGGGCAGTGAAGAAGAAGGATGGGGCCAATGAGGAGTCTGTATAGCTATTCCACTTCATTCAGACCATGCAGTCTAGGGAGGGAGTCGCTGGAGGCCACTGAAGTGAAGAAGGTTGCCAGCCTCAAAAACGATAACAGGCATTGGCAAAAACATTAGTTCCATCATTGTCCGCCAGCCTTTTGGTTTTGGTAATGTTTGCTGTGTCATGGTTTTTTACAAAAAAATTATAATTGGGAAGCCAATCTAAAAGAAATTGGCTAAAATGAAAAAATATTTTTGGGACTCACAAAGCACGTATTACCATAATAGTGACTGGCTCTTAAGGCAGTGAGGAAGTGAGTGAGTATGGGAGGGAGGAAGTGAGTCAGTGAGTGTATGTGTGTTTCCTCCTTGCGAAAGGGCAGAATGTCCTCACTCACAGTGAAGTTGGCCAGTGATTGTGGTGGGCTAACCCACGGTCCCACACTGTAGTGGGCGGAAGAAAAATGTGAGCCATCCAACAACAGACCAATTGATGAAGAGGACTGCTCAATGCTCCTACAGGTTTATGTAAATATAGTGTTAGCAAAATCAAAAGGTATTGGCTAACGCCAGACCTGAAAAACAAATCATTCAAACTCCTCGGGAGAATGCAAGAGATGGAAGCGCATCTCATGTGCAGGGACGAAGGTATTGAGTGAAAGCCTCACCGCAAGGCCTCCCCAAACCTAGCTGTGGCCAGCTTCCCGCCCCCACAGCCCTACCACCGGCACCTAAGCAGTACAGGATGAGAGGGTGGAAGGACGGGGTGCAGCTCAATGGCGCCAGTAGCAGGATTAGGAAAGAAATTACAGCACCAGATTATTGTCTTTCAGCAAGCAGCAGGCTATCACCTCGGTCAAGGAAATAATCGGCCTCGCGCACGTCAGCGAGAGGGGAGTCAGAGCGAGGCATGCCGGGAGACAGAGTGGCTTAGGCCAAGGCAAGAGGATTTGTCCTTAACACTGCTCTAATAATGTGCTAAAAAAAACTATATCAAGATTACACTTCCTTGCCGGGAAAACAAGTTATACACCTCAGCATGAGACTCCTGCCCCCGGTTAAATCAAGCTCGCATTTCCAGGCGTGGCGGTGGCACAGTTTTAGAAATCTTTTTCTTTTCATGTGGTGTATCTTTCTGGCAGGTGGCTTGGCACAGGGGCTTCTTTACACCGCATGACAGCTCAGAGAGCCCCAGCTGACGTTAAAAAGAAATGGCTTTTATTTTTATATGAACAGGTAAATTAATCTTCTGTACAGTGCCTACCATTCACTAGAAAATTAATTCCTCAAAAGAGGTGAAAGCTACCTTTGCACTCCTGCCAGTGCAATGAGCACTACCCCAGAAGGGGCGGGGGAGGTGAGTTATGGTTCAATGCTCCATCAGGTCTTGGCCTCTCTGCTGATACTGTCTACAAAGGAGCGATATATATTACCCGACGTGGTGATATTTCGGTGTTTCTATGAGGGAACTGGACGGAGGCGAGCACTCACTTAGCAGCCACCATGTTTATGGTCACCGGAGCCTAGGTGACATTTCATTTAGCAACCAAAGTGTTACTGTTGCCTGTCTGGCATTTAGCATTCAACAAAGTGTTACGGTTGCCAGTCTAGGCATTGGGCATTCCACAAACAAAGTGTTACTGTTGCCTGTGAGCACTGGGAATTCCACAAAATGTTACTGTTGACTGGCGCATTGGGCATTTCGCAATGTCTTTCCATGCCCCCTGTGTGTACTGAATTTCAGAGTGGCTGCAGAGTCGCAGGTAATCACATTAGTGCGAGGCAGATTAGTGGCGGACGGGGATTCCTACTCAAAGTAGGCCCAAATCAAATCCCTCATACAACCCTTTCCATATCAAAGATGTCACTTTACCGCTGGTCAGCCAATCAAACGCTGCGAAATAAGCATTTTTTCCTCAAAAGGCGACAGCCTGTCTGATTCTGTTGATGTAGTAGCACTGAGTATTCCCACCACTCTCTCTCAAGCAGAGAAGAGACCACAGAATGGATGAAGAAGTCAGGCGAGGCGGAGGAGTGAAGAAGGTAGTGCTTCATTCACCTCCCCATGCTCCGCTGGCACACTACCCCAGGCACTTTAAACAAAGAGTGTGCCTGCCGCATAAATTACATTTTATAACATGCTCTTTATTGGCTCTAAGTAAGAGGCATTAATTAGGGTGTACTGAGGCGGGAAAAGGCTTCTTGTGGGGGGGTGAAGATGGTCTGGCTTTTGTGCTGGAGCTGCGATAATCTAATATGCACGCTAAGAATGGCTGCACTGTAATTCCCCGCAGCGCGCACTCCAGTCAGAGGATAATGGGCGGTCGTGGGATTCCGGGCCTTGCGTAGCTGCTCGCATGGCACCGTAGAGACTCCATAGAAAACGTCCCAGAAACCTTCCAAGAGGGAAACAAGCATTCGCCAAGGCATTGGGTCTCATGGCCAGTGATACAATCGCGAGCCTCGCGCAGCAGCAGGGGAAGGGGGCCTGCGAGATTCCCTTGCAGGAGCGTGCAACCATATGGCACCACCATATGGTGCCACGCGCTCCCGCAAGGAAATCGCCAAAACATGCACGTGCTGCATTGAAAGCAATGCAACGCGTTCATGTTTTTGCCTGGACAGCTGACGCGATCTCAAGAGGTCTCTTTCCTATGCAGCGCATGCGGCTGCAAAGGCGAGACCTAAAAAAACATCATTCACAAACTCTCCCTCTCTCTATAAAATCGTTAGATATTTTACAAAATTGTTGCCTATTTTACGAAATATTGTGTTTTCTCTCACTTTGTACCTCTGCCAATCTGCATACTTCCCCTTTTCCACTACCCCTAAAATTCCTTTTATGCGTCTTGCTTGTCGTATAATATAATGTTATATGCCAGCGTGATTGTTGGAAAATCTGAAGTTCACATCCCCCCAATCTTACTGTTTAAACTACGAAGTTTAGGAAGGTATATTGGTTATATCTTTTATTTAATTTAAGATGTGCTGAGTGTGACTAGAGTGAAAATCACCTAAATCTTGTATACTTGCAAATTAGCACAGCATCATAGAACTGACTGAGCCATGCTGATAGATAGTTCACTAAATATTGTTTTCTCACCAGTATTATGGACTCATAATTTAGCACAAATGACAGCGCATTTTCTTTTCTGAACAATGGAAAGCTTTTTTCAAATGTTCCATTATATTGTTTTACAAAATGACATGGACTCCAGGTATTAGCTGCAGCAAGAAAATAACGAGCTCTGCCCGTCCCATGGGCTATATTTATTAGCGACTTGATGCTGAATACCAGGATATACCAACTTGCACATGCACACGGGGATCCCCAGAAAACTCCCTAGCTCGGGATTCTCGGTGGTGGTGCTTTACCAACGAACGCAACACTACATCCCTCCCTTAACAGAAAGTAACAGAAAACTAAACAAAAACAGAACACTAATTTAAAGAGTCCTTGAACATCAGAAAACTTGCAAAAGGTCCTCGATGGACCTTCAGAGTAGCAGTGCTGGCTCTCTTGCATTTCAGTCAGTCAAAAGGTCTGCGTCGAGATAAAGGTAGGTTGGATTTCAGGTAATACTGTCACTGGCCAGTCCTCGGTGCAGGTGCTGGGGCTGCTTCAACCTGTTCAGGGGGCCTGGACACCCAGAGGCTTGGTGCGCAGGGAGGCGGAATAGGAACTGGTGGCATCATGGCTGGTGGTATTAGAGGCGATCCATCTGAAGATGGGATGTCATTTAAAGTCCTCTCTACTACCCCATTGGGACTGGGCGGGCTGTCGCTAGGTGTAGCTTCCATGGCGTCACCATCTGATAGTGCGCCATCTTTTATTGAGGGCACATTTTTGGGGAGATATTCTAGGTGACAGTCTCTGTCGCTTTCTTGGCAGTTACAATAGTGCAATTGATTTCTGTGATTGCCCATATCCCTGCTTCGAGCGGTAAGTGAAATGTACCCCCCCTTATATGTCAGTTTAACCAACAATTTGTCTCTTATGTTATAAGTCGATGCCCGGCACGCCACTGGCACAAGTGTTACATGCCCTTCAAGAATTGGAGTGATTAGGGAGGTTAGTTGATCTGCCCCCATGGGGTGGTGGGGAATGGTGTCCTTTAGTGTCTGGCCAAAGTCGGCTCGTGGCATGCCAGTGGTGGAGGCAGGCGTTGGCAGATACTCTCATTGAAATGTGTAAGTGGATATCTCCACAATCTTGGATTCTGCAACATGACTTTTATTAATGTCCTTACAAACCTCTCCACCTCCCCGTTGGCTTTGGGCCAACGCAGCATGATGCGACTGTGATTTGTATTAAGTTCACTCATGGACCATTGAATGGTGGGCCATTGTCAGTGCGGAATTCTCCAAACAGCGCTTGGGTGGCCATAATTTACTCAACTTTCGGGATCAGTTCAGATGCTGAGGTTCTTGGCATGGTCTCCATTTTAGGATATCAGGAGAAGTAATCAACGAGGATGAGCATGTGAGTATCATCAGGTAGAGTGACAAAATTCAAGTTAACAAAGTGCCACGGGGTGGTGGGTCCTTCTTCTGTGATGACAGATGCAGCGGGTTCAGGCTCACTGGTCACTTGGCAGATGGGGCAGTCTCTAATGATCAGGACAAAGTCACAAGTTCAGGCCAATCGCAATGGAGCACGAGCCAGATACATGGGCTGAGTTAATTCCACTGAACAAAGTACCATAAATCCTGTCTTGTTAATTGCTGTGAGGTCTTGTATCGAAGATGCATCATGCTGTGATGGTTCTGAGGAAGCTGTGAGGCTGCGATGTGGAGTCCTGCATCATTGTCGAGGACATCGTGGACAAGGAGTTTATGATGCAAAGTCCTGCTTCGAAAATGCATTGTGCACTGGCGATTTTCCAGAAAAACTACAATTGCTAACTTAAATATTTGATGAGGTATGAACACCTGATTAGTGATGATATATTATATGAAAAGAGTAATTTGAACTCTGGGGCACCTTCACCTTTGTTATTCATCATTGATGTCTTCCGGAGTAGCAGACAGTGGTCAAAGGAACCACTGCAGGCTCTCCCAGATTCTATTCTTGACAGGAATACTTTAACTGACAGGGGTTACTTAAAAAAAATAATTCCTATCAGGAGTATGCATAAACAGAGATCTGCTTTCCCTTGCCGCTTATGCTGCATTAACAGCCGTTTGTAAGTGGCTTCAAATTGTGTTTGCACAGACCTTATGCATGAGCTCTTTGTAGGCTAAGGATGCTACAGAATTTAGGGTTGAATACATAAGAAGAAAAAATCAATAAATATTACTCATCTTTTTCTTATTATTCCCCATCTTCATATATGAGAGAATGGTCATGGGACACCTGTCTGTTTCCTCTGCACCACACGCAGGTAGGTGTACCTCCACTGGCTGCAGGTCAAATGGCATCCACTTTGTGTGACCAAAATATTCAGCTGTCAACACAGGTTTGAACAAATGTTCCAATTAAAGTGGTCATTTATTATACAAGTCACAATTCTCTGTCATCAATAAGTATGCCAAATACTGTTTGCCTCTAAATTCATTTAAATAGATTATTTGTAATTCCCGGGTTGAAACTTCACAACCTATCCACTGAAGGCAAAATTGGCCCCACGCGGAGACTTTACACTGTTCACTTTATCTTAAACATAGATGGCTTAATCAGAGCCAAAAGGAGACATCCCTACCTGATGTTGCATCCCTACATAGCTTATTGTTCTTGCATAGAGCTTAATCTAATCTATTTTAAACTAAACCAATTTAATTTGTAACAACTACTTATGGGGCAGAATTCATTGGTCCACCAAGCTTTAGTGTCCAACTTTACAGGCATAGAGGTGTACTTCATGAGCCGTCTTGGTGTTCCCTAGACTAATTCTGTTGTAGCCCCCATATTGTATGTTTTATTTCAGGGACAGAACCAATAGGCCAATAGATGACAGTCAGTCTTTACTGATCATTATTATACAGTTTACAGAGAATAACATTTGACTTCTAGGTTAAACTTGCATTACATATATGGCTTTGTTTCATCATAACACAACACAAACACCATCGTTTTTTTTTGTTTGCTCAATGTCATGCTCTATAGGTAGTTTTCCCTCAAATTTTACTGATATGCATGTAAGCTATGCTGGAGGCTTCTCGATCAAAAAGCATGGAATCATCATAAAGAAATGTGTTCTCATGCCCCAATCTGGCTTCAGTAGGACACCCCTAGATTCTTCACATTTATTTAGTAAATCATGAATGTATATGTAGCATAGGACTTGAGTATGTAACCCTCTCTGACTCATTGATTAAAGAAAACTCGGTTAGATGGAGATTCAAATCAGATTCGGTTAGGTTAGTGGTATATTTTCAATGAAATGACGCATTGCTGTGTCAATTTTTGCAGCACTAGTCTGCGTCATTTAAAAAATGCAGGGATGCGCAGTATTCACAAGAATGTGGTGCACCCAGTATTTTCCCTTCTGCTGGCGCAAAAATGAATGCCTAGCGCAAACAGAGAAACCCTTGCGCCATAGTGCAAGGGTGCCTGTGTTGCAGGGAATGATTGTTTATGGGATCCAGGTGGTAGAGAACACTTTTATACAAAGGCTTTTATCAGTACCCAAAGGTTCACCTATGTCCTTCTGCCACCACGAATTGGGATTAGGACACATTGATGTCAGGCTTCTTTTGACTCCCTTGCAGCTATGGGAAAATATATGGTTTTTTAATTCACACAGATAATGAGGGGTAAGAGGATTAAGTCAAGCTTTTACCTCCTTCAACAACTATGAAACCTCAACATAGAAGAGGGACTGTGTACATGAAATGCTGTAAACCAAAAGTGTGGGGGAATCACAAAGGAATGTTAAAACTGCATCACATTATGCATGATGGTGTTTCTGTTCTCCTAGAAATGATGCCTGTTTTTCATCAGTAATATTGGTTTTATCTGTGTTACTTACATGTGCATTTAGTGCATTTTCTCGGGGACAGTAATATAAATACAAGCATACCGCTGGGTGTCTTTATCACTCCACAATGTCCTGAGCTGGTATCATTACGCCCTTGTAATACTGCTGTTTTTATGGGGGGGTACACATCACTGTAGTAGTTACTATTTACTGCACAGAGTGCACAGCTCTTTTCATTTTACATGTGTTCTCTTTGATTCCTTACAGGTTCCTCTTGGAGAGCAAGGCTGATTAGTTACTCAGCAAGGGTTTCCTCCCTTCACCCCTGGATTAAAGGAGGTAGGGTTAGTAACTTTGAGATCATTTAATAGTCAGTCCTGATGAAAGCCAGGGTATTAGATTTATTCAGCTGAAACATATCAACGGTTTTGCAGAGTGTGGGGTTCGTAACTTATTATAAGTTCTCTATACCACCATTCACTGGTCCTGGTGTGACCACTTTTTTTTTTTATTTGTCCTCATACCACTGTAAGCATCTGCCATCGTAACATATTAGACCCTGTTGATCCTGGGCACCCTGGGTCCATGTTCCTGCATTCGCTTTTGGGCCCACCAGGCCAGCTTCTTTGTACGAGGCTTGGTGTAATCATCAGACTATTTTAAACCAGCCTTAGTTCTTTACCCCAGCATACCAGGGGCGACCAAATATTTTCCTCGCTACTATCCAGTCTTGCCATATTCAAAGCCACTCGAACCCCTCTCATAAGAGGAGGGAATCAGATCCTTCCATAGTATACAGATTTCCCTTCGGGCTAACAAGATCAAACATAAAAAAGGCCCATTTGTGGTCTAGGTACACGGTTTATAAGATCTGGGCTCAAGCCAAATATAACCAACTCTGGATCTAGGTTGATTTCTAAACCAAAAATTCCCGTAAATGCCAGCTCTATATTCTGCCAGTAGCCCTTTAGCTAAGCGCACTCATAAAACATGTGCAGATCATTTGCTTCTATCAAACCACATTTAGGGCATCGGGGAGGCAAACTTGGCAATTTTTGGGGGGTATAGTACAGCCTATTAATAGTAAAAAAAAGATTTTTCATGAGGGAAGCGGACTTAACAAACTTATATAGGTTTTTAATAGACTGAAAGTAAAGCTCTGAGGAGCTGTTCTCCAATATAGATGAACCCCAAACTAAGTATGGTGGAGGAAGCTCGATATCTTCCCTATCTAGTAAACTACCATACCATAGCCCAACTTCTTTTTTCAAGGGGGCTGTATTTTGGAGCTTTAACTCCACCTCATAATTCCAGCCTATATTCTCCTTTTCCGCTGCATACCATGAGCATAGTTGTAAAAATTTAAAGCGGGAGAAGGAATCCCCAATCATTGCTCTCAAAACCTCCCAAGGTAGGACCCCCACCTGAAGATATTAAATCAGACCACACCAGGGTACCCGCACGTTCAATTGGGACGGCCAGACTATCTTTTAAGCATTCGGGAAGTCCCGGGGAATCCCAGATTGGAGCATAGTCCGAATTAGTATTTTATCCCCCACCTTGCTTTAAGATTTTGCCAAATGTTGAGTGCAGATTTAATCACCTTTAGGCGGGCTTTCTTGAAGAACCTGGGGGCCCTGAATTTATACAAAAATCCAGCTCCCCCTCTTGGTTTGCCATGGCGCTCAGGATCCTCCCCCAGTTATTATCGGTGGGGCTGGCCAGTAAACAACGAATATTCTTAAACTGAAAGGAGAGGCAGTAGCAGAGGATATCAGGTAATGCTAAACCCCCTTGATTAGCCTTCTCTTTAACTTCTTCCAGGACAATCTGGAACTCCTATTGGCCCAGATAAAACTCCCAATCTTGCTCTGGATTTTTCCCAGGAGTTTACAGGGGAAGTCTAGAGGGATAGCACTGAAGAGACAGGTCAGTTTAGGTAAAGTTACCATTTTGACTATCTTCACTCGACCATATATTGTAAGTGATAGATTTTTCCACCTAAGGAAGAGATGGTCAATTTCCTTCGAAACTCTCCTCAGATTTGTCAAGGGAATGTTCGCCACGTCCTGCTCTATACTTATCCCCAGATATTTGAATCCAGTGCTAACACTCCTTTCCCAGCCTTCAATCCCCCAACACATTATCTCTGTTTTAGAAGGATTGACTGTGTACCCAGAATACTGTCCAAACTCGCATAACATATTCTCCACTTTAGGAAGAACCTCTGTAGGATTAATGGTATAAATTAACAGGTCGTCTACATAAAGAGCGAGTTTAATACTGAGGTCTTGCACACAGAAGGGGGTAATTTGAGGGTCTAATCTGAGTGCTTGAGCTAGGGGTTTAATCTATATATCAAACAACAGGGGGGAAATAGTACACCCCTGACGTGTGCCTCTCTGGATTTCGAACCTTGGTGTTAATCTCCCATTAAGAAGAATAGTGGCTGAAGCCCCCTCGTGGCATTTAATTAAAGATTTTATAAACATTGAGCCAAATCCCATTACTCTAAGGGTTTCCCAGAGGAAGATCCAGCTGACGAGGTCGAACGCTTTGGCTGCGTCGTACGCGGCCACTGCGAGAGGCTCTGCCCGTGCTACTGCCAGGTCTATACATCCTATTAATTGTAAGGTCTGTTCTTGTATGTATCGGCCCGGAATAAACCCCTTCTGGTCTATAACTATTAATTGTGGTACCACTTTGACCAATCTCCCTGCCAAAATCTAGTAAAGATCTTATAGTCTGCATTTAGCAGGGAGATTGGCCTGTAGGAATCTGCCTTTAGTGGGCTTTTTCCAGGTTTTAGTATGAGCACAATTGTTGCTTCTTTCCAGGACGGGGGGATTCCCCCCTCTGAAATATAAATATAATTAAATAGCTCATGTAGTCTAGGTAAAATTATCTCATCTAGAACTTTATAAACTTCTCCTGGGAGGGCATCTGTCCCTGCAGCCTTATTATTTTTGATCTTTTTAATATGAAGCCTGATTTCTTCTTCAGTGATTGGCCTTTCTAACTATCCCTAGTAAATTGTGGTAGAGCTTTGTTGTTTAACCACGATTGACAGCTGTCCGTATCTGGTGCAACATCCTCTTTATATAGTTGGGAAAGTAAAGAGAGAAGGCATTGCTGCATATCTTCATGTTTACTTGATGTAGCACCAGCCTCATCGATTATTAATTTATTGATGTTATTCTTTGCTCTATCCGTTTTTATTTTCTATGCCATGGTAGCACTTGCTCTTTCCCCGTATTCGTAATTCTCCATTCTATGCACCTCCCACTGGGCTCTCACTTTTTCTTCCAGCTTAGTTCTATACTCCGAGTGAACTCGATCTAATTCCTTAAGAATTTGAGGGGTTTCCTCTGGTCGACAATGCATCCTTGCTTCTTCTAGTCTAGATACCTCTGTTTCCATTTTTTGGAATTCCAACCTATCTTCCCTGTTTTTAGAGGATATCAGACTATGAAATACCCCGCGTATATAGGCCTTAAAGGCATCCCATACGTAATCCGGGGATGTTGACCCTACGTTGTCTAGAAAAAACCTGGCAGTAGATTCCTTAATGTTACTAATTAGCTCCTGGTTTAGCAACATGCCTCTATTTAACGCCCACCGAGAAGGGGGTTTAGCTATACTTCCCATACATAGAAATGTTATAGGGGCATGATCCGAAAGGATACATGGAAGGATAGAGATATCCACCACGTTTTCCAAGCCCACTCTGTCAGTGAGGATATAGTCTATTCTTGAAGAATGGCCGTGCTTTTTGCTAAAATAGGTGAGCCCAGATCCCGTTGCCCCTTTGACTTCCCAAATGTCTGCCAAGCCGAGATTGTAGATCATATTGATCATTGCTCGCCGTGTATGCGGAGCTGCCACATCTTTGCTGTGATTTGATCTGTCTCGAGCAGGGTTGAGAAGGAATACTGTGCAAAGGGGTTTTTAGAAAATTAGGACTAGAGGGGCGCGCTGCCTGGGTTAAAACGTTACAAAGTGTGTATGGAGCAAGAGTGTCGTTGTGTAGTGCGTGAAGAGCAGACGGCAAAACACCCTTAACCGTCCAAACAAGTCAAGAGACAAGGCAAATTAACAAAGATAAGCTCTCGCAACTACATGTGTGTTCATCAAAACAAGGTAAATTGACCAAAAGTTAAAAAGAAGCGCAGAAGCAGGTTCTTTGGTGTAAGTCTTCTTGTCACAGCAAGATGTTTAATTTTCTCCAGACTTGAGAATAATATCAATCGCCGACACGTGTTTCGTCGTGTGCGGTTGAGTCACACGACTCTTCAGGGCTGGTAATACAAAAAAAAGTAGGCAAGTTGTTATCTAAACATGTTTAACTTGATGCTGCATATGGTGACAATTGTGCAACCGACATGCAGTTGTGACGTGCGTTTGTATCGCACATGGTTGGTGAGATTTAGGTGAAGAAACTTTCATATTCGGGCAAAGTGATTGGTCTATAGTGCTAATGTGCACGTAGAGAGTGAGATGGACTTAAAAAGACCTATGTGTGGTCATGTGTCACTCGTACACAGTGGTCCTAGAAATTAGAGGGTGTTCGTAGTGATGGTGAATGAAACGTGAGATGTCAGATATATTTAATCTAATTAAATATGTGAGGAGGTATTTGTGTGGCCTCATGACGTGGTAGTGATAAGGGTGCCTATATAGGTTAAAGATCCAGAGAGCACAATTCATGCAAAATCTTCTGTTCTATGGATGATAGGTATTACCTTCCACTCCAATTCCAATGTGTGGTTGGAGTAAGTCTGGGTCTTTAAAAGCTCAGTTTCAAGCTATATAAGGTAAGGGTGAAAAAGAGAAAAAGGAACTCATAAGGAGGCTTCTAAAGGAAGCAAATGCTTGTAGGACTAAGTTGAGTCTCGGGCAGCAAAGAAAATCTTTCTCTTACCAATGGGTATTCTGTATGTATATGAAACAGTCGATGCTGTTTGACAAAGTAATCAGTTGCAGTATATGGATAGAATTATCGTATCCCACTGGTAATTTCCATTTGAAAGTATAGCGCTATATAAAAAAAGGATAAGGGAATCATGAGTTTCTGTTACATAGCGCTATTCCGTTAGTTTAGACAAGTTCGCTAGTTATAGAAATCTAGAAAAATGCTTGCCCAGTCGCTCTTAAAGGATAAAATTTTTTGAAAATACAAAGGGTTACCTGTGTCTCGCTATGCTGTAAGGCGGGGAGCCGGGAGGGGATTCTTTATAGCGCCAAATTGAGGAAACGAGTACGTGACCTCTGCGGTGGTGTGCTGGCGAGTAAATACAAAATCATAGTAAGATAATTGTCCAAGGGACATGCGTTCAGAGCACTGCGCACCCAACGCTTATTAAATAAGACGCGGGTCCGTGGTGTACCGCACAGCGGTGGAGAAACTGACACTCACCCGCTGCAGGCAATCCCTCCTCTGTTAGTTCCCGGCGGTCGTCTCTCGTGTACGAACACGTGACCCCGGGAGAGGAGGGATTATATTGAGAATGGTAGACATGGAGGACGTACTCCAAAACGATGCATATATCAGCGCCATTGCTAAGGGGGAAATCATATAGGAAAAGGAGGACGTCTGTGTCTTATTTGATGGAAATAACAGTCCTTGTCCATTATTAAAATACCTAATCATGGTGTAAGGAAGAGGAGTAAATGTAGTCCACTAAAATGTAAGTGAATCACAAAATCCCGCTGCTTGCCAATGCAAATCATTACTTGTTGCTCATGTATGGGAATTGAATTACAAAATTGATAAGGGAAATAGAGATCAAATCCCTATGTCAGTTGTTATGTGGACATAAAATTATCAAAAAACGAAGAAGAAAAAGAAGCTGTGACGTTGAGCATGCGGGGCCAAGCCTAGTACATTAAAATCACCCCCGACTATTACAGAAGTTGTAACCTCTGTCAAGTTGGCCTGAACCTTAAGTAGACAAGTGGGATCATCTAGATTGGGGCCGTAGTAGGATACTAGAGTGACTTCAGTCCCCCCAAAAACTGTCCGCACCTGGATCCACCTACCAGAACAGTCAGTTAAAACCGATTTGATGGTACTATTAACTCCCTTTCTTATCAGGACAGCAACCCCCTTATTATGCGTCGTATGTTGTGAGCAAAAAAAGTGCTCTATCCATGTATATTTACCAAAGACATCCTTAGTCTCTGAGTAGCTTAGGTGTGTTTCCTGTATAAGAAATACCTGTGCTGCCGACTGTTCAAGGTATTTCATAAGCAGCCGCTGTCTTCTACTGCACCGTAACCCATTGAAATTCCAAGAAATAAACGTTATCTTTATACTAGTCATTTTTCTCTGCCGACTCTTTCTCCCTCCTAAATCTGATAACCTGGGCTGACATATTCAATATTGATGAAACAGGAAATGAGGATTTTTTTTTTATTTTTTCCCACTGCAACCCCACCTGTGCACCCCCCCACCCTTCCCACCCCTCTAACCCACTGTGACCCCCCCACCCCGCTATGCCCCTGGGGAACCCTCCCTTCCTCTTGGGCATACACACTCGGTCGGAGCTCCCCCCCCGGTGTGTGGCTATATACAATAAAGAAGAAAAAAAGAGAAAAAGGAGAGAAATGAAAGGAAATATGATGTACAAAACGCTAAGTAGTGCAAGCCTCGGCTCTACACCTTTTCACTCCTTCAAGTAGGAAGTTATTTTACTCTAACAAGGATCTATATACTGCATCACATTCATTTTTGATTTATACTTTGCTATACTTTGCTAAGAGCTCCTCCCCCACTGCCATAATTTGTATCCTCCTCCCCACCTTCTCTCTTTCTGATCTTGTCTATTAGGTAATCCATCTCCTCCAAGTGGCGCATGTTGTACATATGGTTTTCCCACATAATACGTAGAGATGCAGTAAATCTAAGTTGGGTCTTGGCACCTAGTTGGTTCAATATGGCCATCCTTTTACCCAGTTCCCACTGTCTCGTGGCTGTTCGATGGGACACATCTGACCGGATAGAGAAAGAGAATGGGTGGGGGTTAAGTTACATTTCAGTTGACCTGCTTTTAGGGCGAGGGATAGGATCCTCTCTTTGAGAGAATAAGTTAGGAAATTAACAAGTATTTTCCTAGGGCGGTCTTTTCCAGGGGATCTTCTGTACGGATCACGATGGACCCTGTGAATGTCCGCTGACAAATCCAGATCTTCGTCTGAGCATTTTAGTATACATGTCTTTCAGAGAGAGACTACGAAGTTCTTAATATCACTCCCCTCAATGTCCTCCGGAACATTCAATAATTTCAGTTTTTTTTTTTCTGGAATGGTTCTCAAGCCGTTCAATATCATCATGTAGCTCCTGATTCTGCTGGGTCAACTTATTCATCGTGAGGGAGGAGGAATTTATGGATTCCTTTATTTTTGGTATCTCAGCTTCTAGTGCATCAGTCCTCAGTGAAACTTCCTCGACCTTTGATGATAAGAGATCACATTAGGCCTGAATAGCCTCTTGATTAGCCTCCGAAGTTGTGAATCTCCTGCCAATGTCATCAAATCTCCTACCTATGTCATCACGTAGACTCAGCAGAATATCTGCTAGCATCCCAGGGGTGGAGGTATGGGGCGGCAGAGATGCACTAGGAAGATTTTCCTGTGTATCTGGAACGTCAGGGGTATCGGAATGAGTAATTAAAGAGATAGCCGATAACCCGGTAGCTTGCACTTGCGCTCTCATTTGGCTCTTTAGTGCTTTCCCCCCCGCCCCTCCCCCCAAGGGAATCCCTGGTATACCTTCCATGCCTGGGGTCGTACCTGGATCTTGTACATCAAGAGCTGAGGAGCTATTTGAAAGCTCCGCAGATGGATGCACTTCTGTTAAACACTCTTGTTTAGGAGCAACCCCTACCATGTCTGGAGGAAAGCTAGAGGAGGACAAGTCACCTGCCTCGCTAACCGAGCCAGTGGAGTTTAGAATAGGAGCAGGAGGGGCAAGAGTGGCCAAAACTGAGGCTCCCTTGGTGGGCATGCTTTGTTTAGGGCCCGGAGTGGAGGTAGAGGTAGAAGAGGCGCTACAAATCTTATAATAAGATTTCAATGATGGGGTTAATTTTAATTTTGCAGAAAAACAAGCTTTCTTTTGTTTTTTGCTTTTTCGTCTTCCCTTGCCTGGGGTATCCTGCGGTATCTCTTGAGAGTTGTTGGTTTCTCTTGTCTGCCTGTTCCCAGCTTTCACTTCCACAATTGGTGGCAGACCCTCTCTTGATTTAGGCTGGACTGGGAGGTTAGCCAGGGCTCTATTGCATAACGTGTATCGCCCAACCGCTGTTTTAGGGGAGATAGCAGCTTTGGTTTTTGAGAGACTGCAGTCCAGCTCAGGCTCTCCCCTAATCTCCATGCACTGCAGACTGTTAATGTGCCTTTTAGAATCACAGGTTGTATTTTGTCGCTTTAAAGGCCCCCAAAGTAATCCCCAGTCCGATGCTCTGACCCGTGGGGTCCAATGCCCCCAAAGGTGGTCACAATTAGAGGAGCTGAATAAACAGTTACAGGGTAATTGTGAGCTCTTGTCGCTCTCGGCTCCCCCCAGGCCCCTCTCCCTCTCCTACCTTACTGCCGTCAGATAAGGGAGCCACCACTGCCGCTGCCGATGTAGTGCTATCTCGAGAGATTCCCCTGAGGGCACTAGGAGCTCGCCGCCTCCACTTCCATGCAGCGTCTAATATGCGGCAGCCCGGCAGCTCCACAAATGTATTCCCGGTCTTGGTTTCCCTACTCGCTTACCATCGATGTTCTCCGCTCTGCACCTCCCAAGCGGAACAGCAGAGAGGGGAAAAAGAAGCAGCGAGGAAGCAGCGAGGCTGTAATGCAGAAGAAGTCGTGAACTAAACCACAAATCAAACAAGACAGAGAGCAACGCCGGGAGACTCCGACATTGCCAGGCTACGCAGCGATCGAGGCTGGGTGCGATCAGCTGACACCCTCAGCGCGATTTACGAACGCCACACATCCCGGGAGCTCTGCCTGCGTGCGTTAGCTTCCGACCGCCATGTTCCCCCTCTGAATGTGACCACTTTTACTCTGGACAGGGTATCCAGTATTAAAATTGTTAGGGGACTCCCTGTGGTCAGTTTTTATCACTCTCTCTGCACCTATTTTCACCTGTGATCCCACATTATTGTCATTTATTTGTTGTATTTTCTTCCCCCTCCCTATTGCTCCACCTCCAGCGTTGATCTGCGTGGAGGTATATTAGCAGCCCTATGATGAAGCATGACACAGTTTACTGTGTGTGAGGGTAGTTTTAACATTCCTGTGTGATTCCCACACTCTTTTGGTTTACAGCATTTCATGTACATAGTCCCTCTTCTATGTTGTGGTTTCAAAGATATGGTTCACCCCAGAACTAGATCTTACAAGTCCCATTATTTTACATTGTCTTCTTTTATTCAATATTGATTTTATTCTCTGGTTCAGTTATCTTAAACGTACATTTCAGCAATCGGACCAAGCTGATTTTGATCTCAATCCTTCTATCTTGCCCCAGGAAACAAAATCTTTTATTAAAACATCTTATGGAAATAGAGTGAGTGCAAAGCATTCACAGTTGCCAAATAAGCAGAGTTCTTTAAGTCATCTGACTGCGGGTGAGTTAGTTACAGAACCTCAACCTTATCTTTTTTTTTCCAAACCTCCAACATAGCTTTTAACTGACTAGTTTCCTTTTGCCTTTTAATTCCTTTTCTTGTCGCCTTTCTTGCAGCAATGAGGATGGGCAAATAATTTTCCATTGTGCCCATGTAATAACATGACAAAATAAAGCACTCTGAATTTTACCTTAATTTGTGCCCTCTATAAAACAGAGAGAGATAGATTTCTGTTACCCCGTCTCTTATATGGAAGGTTTCTGTGTTTCTTCTTTCTCTGGATTCTCCTGATATCTGTCCTCGTTTTTATTAAAGGAACGATCACAGTCAGAAAGAGGTGTGGATAAGAGGGAGATTTTTTGTTTTAAAGTCAGTCTAATGCAAATATATTGTAATAATTTAATTTTAAGAATATCCTAAGGGACAACTGTTTTAACAAAAATGATAATGTAATTTTATATGAATCGTACTAATTGTGATACTGATGTCTTTTTAATTGTCTTATGATGTCTGTAATGCTTTTATGATTTATAAATGAAATACAATAAACTTGTTTGACTTGACTTCATTGTTTATGTGCAGGAAGGGGCACCTTACTGCACATAAATAATCTTTAAATGGGAGCACACATAGAAAGAGCAAAAACAAGGAGAAATAAAAGTATTTCTCCTCGTTTCGCCAATGTAATGACTGTTTTTGTGTAGCGTTCGTTTTTGGTGCTTCCTCAGATTTACACATCCTTGTAAATCTAGGGCAGCACCAAAAAACAATTGGTGTTGTGGTGGAACACCCACAGCAACACCCATTGCTCACCACTTTCACACAGAAAACTGCTATTTACAAAGTGGTGTTAAGCCACGAAAAGTGGCTTAACACTGCTTTGTAGATTTGGTGCAGGGCATTTCATCACTGGAAAATCAAAAAGTGACATTCTGGTGGTGCAAGCCCCTTGTAAATATTCCCCTAAGTCATTTAAACACTACTTTATATGTCGGGTATGTATTTTGCCCATCGGGCTTTGACATCATGGATTTGTTTTTTTCATAGTCTCCTGTCACAGACTGTAACACCTGCAAAAATGCATGAAATATAGTTCTCTGTTGCATAGTAGGTACAGGTCAGAGTGGTGTGTGTGTGCTCCCTAGTAACATGCATCTTTTTAATGTCACAGTCAGAATATCTTTATTCGACTTGTTCCAAGTCATACAAAGAAACAAAAACAATAAAAACATGAAAAGGAATACATACATACATAACCCTACATTTTCCTAAAAAGCATCAATCTAGATGCACATTATAAATACTTTATACAAGATTAAAAAATACCTATTACAATTCATATCAAAACACAACAACACTAAAAAGAAAAAAAAAAATAATAATTTTTAAGACGAAATTTGGCCACCCGCTTTTACCCTCGAAGCGGCCACTAAAAAGTTAGCAATACAGAAAGTTGTGCGGGGATTTGTCAGGAGCTGTAAGTAGAGCAGCGCGGGACGCACCTGTGTAAATCCCGCTTCTTTCAGAATGGGGAGCAAATATTTTTTCCTCTGCTCATGATACAAGCTACAAAACATGACGAAGTGCATTGTATCCTGCACAGAAAAGTGATCACAGCTGCATGGAGGAGCTAGGTCTGGCTTCTGCCAGCACTTAAAAGAACCTAAATAAAAATGTAACAGGTTAAACCTGAACTTAGTTAGTAAAAACCTGTGATAAGGGAATGTGACAAAACTGAGGTACGGTGCGAGGGAGGGTACACTCACCAAGAGGTTGTGTGCCCTAACTGCTGGCTTCAGCAGTTCAACTTCCTCGCGGCGCGCTTCCTTCCTTTCCCTGAATGACTTTTTTATATTGCCTATATCCAGAGCCCTGATTTTTTCTGGGCTTGAAAAGAGTTCTGGGCGACCCAATTCAGTAAATGATTTAATTAAATAGGCCAGCCATGGGATACTGCTATGTTTGTCAAGTGATAGGACATCCTTCAATATTATGTGGTTCAAAGGAAGGTCTTCATTCAACCACATTTTCAGCCACAGGATCAGGGGCGCTAAACTCAATAAATCTGACAGGTAGGGTAAGCCCACCTCTTTGTGGATGGAATAAGTTGGGGTTGACTGGGGAACAGAGAGAAGAGATCTAATAAATCTATTTTCAGCTCTCTGAATGGGGTCAAGATTTACGTACCCCCACAAAGGGGATCCATATAGTGCAATGGCCACAGGCTTACACTTATAGATTTTTAAAAGGGCTTCCATGGGCCTGGCTCCCAGCTTACCAGCGAAACCCAAGAGCGCTGAGGAAGATCTGGTGACCGCCAGCCTCTTTGCTCTTATCTGTGGCCCCCACGTTCCTTTCTGGTCAAACAGTACACCCAAGTAGGGGAATGTGGTAACCTTAGAGACCGGGACCCCTCTGCAAAAGAATGATTTATATCTTTTTTTGGTACACTCACGCCCCATTACCATCGTGTGTGATTTGGAAACATTAACCTTAAGGTCCAAATTATCCATAAAGGAGCCAAAGGCGTCCAAGAGGCGCTGCAGTCCTACACCAGTGCGGGCGATCAACACGGCGTCATCCGCGTACAGGAGTGCCGGGATATGGACATCTCCTGCACGTGGAACGTCCGCGTCCTGGCCTCGCAGGTGTGCCCCCAGGCCGTTAATGTAGATGGTAAAAAGCGAGGGGGCTAAAATACAACCTTGCCGTACCCCTTTTAGAGATTTAAACAGTGGGGTACATCTGCCATTGTTTGACACTCGGACGGCTGCAAAAAGCTCCTGATGCAAAGTGGCCATGAACGTAACCAAAGCTTCGTCAATGCCCATCTCCATCAGGATTGACCATAATTTTGACCTATTGACAAGGTCGAAGGCCGAGGAGAGGTCCATAAATGCCAGAAACACAGAACCCTCCTTGGCCACCGTGTACTTAGAGATGAGCAGATGCAGATTAATACATTGTTCAATGGTCCCTTTTCTCTCCCTGAAACCATATTGCAGGTCAGACAGCCCACCACAACCCTCAACGTTCTCCCTCAATCTGGATAAAAGGACTCTGCCCAAAATTTTTATAGTTGAGTCCAAGAGGGATATGGGCCTATAGAACGCGGGGTCGTCCCGCTGACCTTTATTTTTAAAAATGGGGACGATGGTGGATATGGCCCACGAGGCGGGTGCTGGATTACCATTAACTGCATTAAATACATTTGACATAACCTCAGCCCACAGTTTAGGTGAGTACATAAAAAAGTCAGCGGGGACTCCATCGGGACCAGGTGCCTTATGTTTGGTGGTTGCCAGAAGAGCTTTTTCCACTTCTTGAGGGTTAAAGATGATGGGACGTACAACCATATTGGGCGATGGACCCTTTTTGATTCCCTCATCGTCCCCCCCATAGACATTTTTGAAAAAAGACAGCCATTTTTCATCTGTAATCACGCAGTCCATGGGTGCATTACTATCTTCAGAAAATAGGGGCTGTTTGATGATCTCCCAAAATCTCCAACTGTCCTTCAGCACTGCCGCTGAGAGGAGATTATCCCATGTATCGCGTTTTATGGTGTCTTTACGATTCTTCATGGCTGCCTTATAAGTTTTCCTTAGTCTCGAAATTTCATCTTTATCCCTTGGGACGTTTTTTAGGGCCACCAACAGCTCTCTGTGGGCTTTCGAGCATGCGGAATCAAACCATCGCTTATGTCCTTGTGCTCCCTGGGTGGGTTTGACTAAAAGATCCTTAGAAACCTGGTTGCATATTGCCTCATAAGCTGCCACTATGTTTTTACCTTGAGTGCCCGGGTTTTTACAGAGCTCCACCTGGTCTTTGATTTTAGGGAAGCATTTTTCATAAAAATTTTCTGGGATCACTTTGGCCCACTTCAATCGTCTATCTTGGTCAGTGGTCCTCAGGGGATGTGCCGGTTTTGCGATTATTGGTGGCGCCCCCATCTGGGCACCCCAGGTCACTTCAAGTAGTACTGGGTTATGGTCGCTGTAGTGTGTTGCGACTGTACGATAGGCCGTGGTCCGATTTAGAATCCCTGGTGAGACAAAAATATAATCAATAACTGTGCCATTTTGGGCGCCAGTAAAGGTTGGCATTCTCAGGCCACAGTCAGGTTCGTATAGGTCATAGTTAGCCAGTAAATCTTCAAGCTCCTGCCCCTCTGCGGAGTGTTCAAAGTGAGGTCCTTGTAAGGCCGCGTCGTCGACCTCATTGGCTCCTCTTCCCTTACAGGCTAAATTACATAAATGGATATTAAAATCGCCTAATAAAATAAACTCAAAAACTAACTCGATATTCTGTGATACTGTATTTAAAATGCTGTCCAAACTGGCAATATTGCGACCGCTATAGTCACTGTTTCCAGAATTGTAAAAGTTGACATATAAAGTCCTACTTGTTTTGTCGATCACCCTCTCAACCATTAGGATGTTATCAGAGTCAGAGCTAATCTGCCTATAACTTCCTGTTAGATCCAAGGAGAACAAAATCACCAATCCACCTTTTGCTCTACCCGCCCTGCTAGGGACTGCAGGTTTAGTAAAGCAGGTGAACCCATCCCACCAAAGATTGTTGGATGTATCCCAGGTTTCTTGCAGGGCGATGATGTGATGCTTTGACAGAAAGCTCAGCCATGCATTGTCCTGGCGTTTTGCAATTAAACCTGCTACATTCCAGCTAATGATCTTACAAGAGTCGGTGGGTAACCTTAATTCATTTACACCCTCTGAATCACCTTCAACTGTTAGTTGCAATAATGGTCCCTCACTGGTTTCCGCTTGACAAAGGCTCTGTGTGTCCTCTCCCAGCGTACTCGTTTTAGCACAGGCGACAGTCCGAGATGAAATTAGTTGCTGGACGAAATTGATTGGCACTTGAGACTCTAGTGCTACGTTGGGAACATGATTACTAAAGTGCTCAACAATATTAAGACCACCACATTTTGATATTGGGTTGTTCAGCACCTCCCTTTCTTGATCGACTCCTGGATCAAGTCAATCACAGGTGTTTAAATCAGATAAAGGGCCAAACCTATTTCCTGTAGCAAAACCCCACTCAAAGGGAGTGGCTGCCTGACCCTGTCCATATGGAGCTGAGTTCCACATAGGATGTGGAATATTTGGACGTGATAGAAACTGATCGTTCCTCAACCAATGTGTGGGCCTATTGCCCCGAACACTATGTTCGTAACCCAGAAGGCCAGAGCCCTAACCGTTAATTCTTGACTCATGTGCAAGGACAGGCCTGTTGTTTAGCTCATTCAGGTGATTAAGTCTTCCTAGCTCCCAGTATGCCATAGGCTGAGACCAGTCATTAAGCTGTCGAGATCTAGTGACCCCTCCCCAGCTGCTGGTGTTATTGTGTGTTTTATAACTGGGGAAATTGGGTAATGTAGCAAACTGAGTCTCATCATAGAAAAACTTGAGGGTAAGGGGAATTATAGAACCACTACGACGTTGGGGCGGGAAAACATTGCTCAAAATATCTGGGAGGACCTCGGCGTTAGCAAAGTTTAGAATAACACAATCCCCTTTAAACTTTTTTGGCTTACTGCCAATCCAAGATACCCTCCTTGTCATAACAATGTCCCCAGCCAATTTATCGAACCCTTGTTGTGCCATGTGCATATTATTAGTGAGCCAATGTAACGCTTTATCTTTTAGACCCTGATTGGACTCTATTTTATTTTGTGATAGAACAGGAACATTTGCCAACACCAGTACTACCGGTGAAGCTTCCAATATAAATTGGGCTGAAACATCCTCTTGATGTGTTACCACTGTAACACCAGTAGTACTGTTATGGGGGTCTCCAACTTCTACATCTTGACCAGGAGCAGGTAGTGAGGGTGATACTGGCAGAAGCACCAGCCCTTGTTGGATGGGCTGTAAATTGCTTTCAATTGGAGTAACCTCCACATCCGTGGGTGTTAGATTTGTTACGAGGGAGGATAAATTCTCTACCTCGTCAACCAATTTACTATGTACCCCACCCAACTTTTTAACCTCAGATGTTAATTTATCCAATTTCCCGATCAGGGGTTTAATTATAGTCCTGATTTTGGCGTCTATCATGTCTTGAATCCTATTAAAAAGGTCGTCATCGGAAATGCGTTTTGACTCAATATCAGTGTCGGGATCTACATATTTCCCCACCCGCCTAGGGGGTGGGGTGGCGGGCTTTTTCCTACCTAGTTGTTTCCCCCCCTCTTTACTGGAAGTCTTCTACAGGCTCTAACGGCCCGTGTGGCAGGCTGCGGGGGTTGTAGGTCTTCGTCCGTAACGGCTATCTGGTGGTTTGGATCAATGATAGCGTTATCTGATAAGTCTATTAAGTCTACTCTATCTATTGGAGGGTCAGAGTCAGCAGCAACCTCAATGCCGTTGTCCTGAATATTGGAATCTGCAAGGTATAACGGCGGATTTTCTAGCAGTGAATCAGATGTCGCTGTACTTAGTACACTTGTGGAAGGGCTTTCTGTAGGCAGAATGGGTGATTGACTCAATCCAAGGGATTGCCTTCTCTTATTGTTGATGTTACTGACCACTTGCACAAGGTAGGAATCTAAAGTGTTCACTGTCTCTACAGGGGCAGGAACCAGTTTTTTCCCCATAATTGGAGCTGTGACTTCCGGCAGCCTTTCAAAGCTCAACTCAGATGGGTTCAGTAGATGTTGACAGAACGATGTGCTATGGAAATCAAACAATCTCCAGCGGCGAGATGGCAGGCCAATGACTCTATAAAGTATTTTCAATAAAATATCAAACTGGGAACAGTACCTTAAAGCCAAATGGTGGGGGTCAGAGGGGTGGCCTAGCCTGGCCTCCTCGTGCCGATGAGGGCCGTAGAGGGCCCGCCCTTTGCCCGGGCTTCGCCCCGGGCGTCCCGCTCGCGTCCCGCGTCGTGGGGGTTCTGCCGGCTTTATCTGGTCGTTGGCGCACTCTCTGGCGCGTTTCCCGTCACTCTGGACGCGCCGCCGCGAGGCCTGCCGGGAGTTGTAGTCCCCCGGAGCGGCGGCGCGGAGTCCGGTGTCTTTGTGACTCTTGGCGGTGGCGGCAAAGTCCGGTAGGCTTTGTTGACCCCTGCGTGACTCTCAGCGGTGGCGGCGCTTCAAATTCAGGTAAGTCTTGGCCCCTGCGTGACTCTCAGCGGTGGCGGCGCTTTTCGCTATCTCTCCCCCGCTCTGCCGGGGTTCTGCCGGCTTTATCTGGTCGTTGGCGCACTCTCTGGCGCGTTTCCCGTCACTCTGGACGCGCCGCCGCGAGGCCTGCCGGGAGTTGTAGTCCCCCGGAGCGGCGGCGCGGAGTCCGGTGTCTTTGTGACTCTTGGCGGTGGCGGCAAAGTCCGGTAGGCTTTGTTGACCCCTGCGTGACTCTCAGCGTGGCGGCGCTTCAAATTCAGGTAAGTCTTGGCCCCTGCGTGACTCTCAGCGGTGGCGGCGCTTTTCGCTATCTCTTAATGTCACATATTAGAGTTAGATGCTCTATTTTTAGAGGAATATTTTTTTTAACTAGGTACCCTACAAAAAGTGTGTCTGTACTCAATTAGGGTCAATGAGAGTGGACATGTGTAGTAAGAACAAAAGTGGCAAGGTAAAATACTTGCAATTCAGCCAAAATGGACAAATTGTGATAGAGATCAGCAGTTGGGGTGTGAAACTAAATATTGTGTGAAAGTTTATGAAACTGCAAGCGTTTTGGCAAGGTTAAATAAGTCTTCACAACTTGCAATATGTAAAGAGCACAGAAGTGTGACACTGCAGATATTAAAGACATTCATACCTGACTGCTCTTAAACAAGCATGTTTAAGTGCAATGTGATTAGTAATAAGCTATTTTTTGTTGTAAGTTGTAGCTTGGTGATTAGTTGTGCAAAATACGTTCCTGAAACACTGTTAAAGTGTTATGAATTGTATATTGAGAAAGATAATATATTGTGCTGTTTCTGGTGGTATTATGTAGCGGGGAGATTAGGTAAATGGGGGAGGACAAAGAAAAAAAAATGTACCCGATGAGCACAGTGTGAATGCAAATGAGGCTGGTGACCGAGATTAGGTGAGACTGTGCAGCGTGGCACTGGCTGCGTCATCCTCTGACTGGAAAGACATCTTGCAGGGATAAATGCTGAGTCATGTCATGGAGGTCTCTTTTGGGCTTCTGCACAGAACACTTAGGGCCTTCTTACGATGTCGGGCAGACAACAACGTTGTAGAATCAGAACCGACCGACCTCCGGTCAGCGGTCCCGACTGCAGTATTACAATGCAGACACACATTGTGTGGTTGCATACTCCCATTTCTCTATGGGAGCTTGTGCTGTGGCTGTAAAGTGACCTTAGCACAAGCTCCCATAGAGAAATGGGAAAATCTGTTCATCCCTGCACCGGGTGGCAGGCACCTATAGGTGCCTGCTACACAGTTCAGGGATTAACAGGGGGGCACGTTTGGTGCCCACTACGCCCCCAACCGGAGGCCAGAGGGAGAACAGAGGCCCTCAAAATAGCTTTCTGACATGCTTTCCATGTCGGAAAGCCCAACATGGAAAGCCTGTTGGAACCGACATCGTAATCCCAAATGCAGAAACACCATCTACTGGGATTACGGTCGGGCCTCCGACAGGCCGACGGGCACCTTGAGCCCATGGAATGACCAGCCGGTTTCACTTTTGAACAACTGCATTGTAACACAGCAATCAAAAGTGAAACCCACGGTGTGACTCGGAAAGTCTCTGGCCTTTGGTTGGAGGCTTTCCACATCTCATCGTAATGAGGCCCTTAATGTTCATCCCTGAAGTGTGAAGGAAAACGATTTAAAAGACCCAGAACTTAGTTTATTGAATTGGGGTTAATGATGCCAAAAAGATGGGAGCTGTATCTATGGAAACAGAAATAAATAAAACAAGAGGGGAAGCGACTTGGTGTGTCTCACGTGGAGGCTGCAAGACATGGGGAGGAGATAGATGGCCTGTAGATGCACTCCTAAGGCATGCTTTCTTGGAAATGCAAACAAGCAACACAAGTGAAGAGGCTGAGTGAACTTATGGAGGAAATTCTATGTTCTTGTCTCTATCCCAGAAGACACACCAAAGAGACGAGTAGAGGGTGTGGTGTAGCAGTCAGAGCTGCCGACTTTTGACCTGGGGACTTCGGTTCAAGTCTCGTTGCTGGTTCAACATCCTGTGAATCTGGGAGAATCAATTCATCTCTGAGCAACGACAAAAAAAGAATGTGAAATGTGGCTGGTGCTCATGAAAGGACATTTGACTAAACTGCAAGCATGAGAATTTAACTCATTATAAATAGATTACAATTAACCCTCCCGCACACGACAAAACCACAGAAAACGTGCTGAAATCAAACTACTTGCTGCAGGATGAAAATTTTGTTGTTGTAAATGACAACAGGCTGTGTGTGGAGTTTTGCTGTTGTATCTCTTTGTTTTTAGCACTGTGTAGCAGGTCGAGTGAACTAGGTAAACAGTTTGGAAGAAGTGTGATTTGGTTCACAGGAGCCCTGCATAATAAAGGTGTAAAAGCAGCCTACCCTGGCACTCGCAGCAAGATCCTGCTGCTGATGAAAGCAAATCTTCCAAAGGGGTTGAGATCCGTCTTTGAGGGAGGGGGAGTGGAGACCATGGAGTGTTCAGGGAGAGAGGAGTGCAAGCACCAATGGTGAGGAAGCAAAGACGATGGGGGAAGCAAGAAGAAAAAGTCCTTGCTGATGGATGATGCTTGCACAGAGTGCATTTCGAAAGGAGACAGACCTGTAACCTCATTTTCCCAAATTTGCATGATGCCAAAAATCCAAATTGTTTTCAAGTTCAAAAAGTCATCAGCTGTAGCTATTGTAGAAGCCATTGTAGAACTCTTGTCTTGGGGAGAGATGTTATAAACATCTTAGAGTAATTGAAAATAAAATAAAGTTTACTTGATAGGCAATTGGTTTGGTAATTTGCAAATGCACTGAAATGAAAGTGCATCCTGTGATACAGTCGAATAGAGTGTATTTTGGGCATATGACTTCCTTACTACGCCTCTGCTTGATTTGCTCAAAGTGCCCTCCATTCAGACAGTTGAAGGAAGAGAAGCTTGTAGGGCTAGGATGTGGCGATGTGCCGTTGTGGCAAGAGCTGTGGATTTTAGAGCTGGGGAGCAAGGTTCGAGTCTTGGCAGGAGTTAGTTAATTTTAGTTTGAAAGGAATCATTTTTATTTCAATGTCATACCTCTTTTGATTTGAGCACAAAAGTCTCAATGTAAAATACATTTTAGATGAAACTCTTCAGGCCAGATGTATCAACATTGGATTTTGCGAGTCCTTAATAGCGAGTTTCACCGATTCGCTAATATGGACTTGCAAATGTATGTAGGTTTCGCAAATAAAATTATGATTCCTAAGCATTCCTTATTTGCGACTCGCATATTGTGAGTCGCAAATAAGGAATGGCTTCCAATTCATTCCCATGGGCCGATAGGCCCATAGTAACGAATGGGAATTTCATGCACAATTTGCGAGTACTCAATAGGTACTCGCAAATTGCGCATGCAATTTCAAGGGTGCCAAATGGACACCCTGTGGCACCCCTGAAATATGCATGTATGCACATGTGGCGCACAAACATACCCTAAGGGCATGTGTTTATGCCACATGGCACCTAGAAAAATGCAAAAAAGTAATTTTTTCTTTGAATTCGCAAAATATCACCAACTTGAAGTTGGTGGTAATTTGCGATTCCTTAAAGCCTGCGTTGCATTTAAGGATTCACAAATTGTGATTCCTTAAATGCATTTGCACAATAGGTAATAGCAAAAATTGTGATTCCCTATTTTTCTAATGCCTTTTGTGATGATACATCCCAAAAGGCTTTTTACCTTTCGCAAACGGGCCAATTCTGCGAATTGGCCCATTTGCGAATGGTAAAACGCTTGATACATCAGCCCTTAATCTCTAATAAGTCCCTCCCTCCTCCCGACAGAGCCAACCAGAGGGCTGAAGAAGAAGTGGAGTGACAGAGAAATTTGTAATGCACAATATGAAACTTAGGCTAGCACAATCTCCAGACCTTCACTAACCCAATTAGGCTTCATTGTGCCATTCAGAATCATGTGAGCATAATGTTTCCTGTCCCTGCGAAAATAGTACCATTGCCATGCTAAGAATGTAAATGTATTCCTCCTGACAGAAATGATCTATTATATATGTGCTCAAAAAGGATCCTGCCCCAAATGATTAGTCTTTAGAATGCTACAGCTTTTAAGGGCATGTTTCTTATTATTAAATTCGTGTGAAGTCAAACTGAACTGTAGTCTATGTTATTAGAAGTATGACCACTGTGTTTGGAAATGTGTTGAACATTTCCTGGACTGGTAATGAAAATGTCTGTGACAGAAGTCTCTGCTCTCTTTCTTCATGTATTGTTCAGTTTCGTAACTCATTTTCCCTTTTTGCAGTTTCAGGATTGCAGTTCACTTTGTACTACTTTAGGCTAACACACAAAGTCAAGCTTGATGAATTTGAATACCTTTAAGAAAACAGAGAGAACGTTTTGTATATTAGCTTCTCTAAGTAACCAAAATTGACACGCTGTGCTTTATAAAGACCCTTATAATACACTAGATCTAACGAAATTTCAGGCGCAAAAACTGGAAATTGGCAATGTTGCATCACCGAATCACGTGAAAAACAGAACAATCATAGCCCTGTATTTGACATCATAGCTGGTGCTGAAACATGACTCATATGGAAAAAGTACAATTGCATTTTGAAAATTAATATTCTGCCCTGAGATTCCGTATCAGAGAAGTGGAATGTTAATTTGCTATGCTGAAAAATGTGCAAGTATGATGGATTTTCTACCATCGTAAATTCAGGATGAGTGCTAAGAAAGAAACGGCATATAGTAGAACATAGAAAATGACACGAACACCACTAATATGAAATAATAACATCATTCCCATAAAAGACATTAGTAAGTGACATTCCACGTTTGGAAAGTGAAGGGAGCGTAGGGAAATGGGTTTCAGTTCTGGCACAAAAACATGTACCCTTTTCACTAAGGTATTTTCAGCTCCGAAATTGCATTTTTGGCATAAATTGCCTCATTTAGGCCGGCCAGGAATTCACAAAGGGAAATCTGGCAGGTGAAAATGCATGTATTACTGCAGATTTGTATACCACGAGTACAGAATAGTAAATCCCTTGTAAGAAGAGGAAAGTGGATATTAAAAATGCTAATTACATCTTGGATTGTTTGCTGCTGAAGACAACGCACATGACTATGCATGTAGACCCAACGAAATGAATCACAGTCTACAAAGTTCAAATCAAATATATACTTTATTCTTTTTTTAAGGCAGAAAACCATAAAAGCAATATTACCACAGTCAATATAATACATGGTTAAAACAAGAAATACAGACCCCATGGGTCGTATATTAAAAAAACATTTCATATAAAAAGGTTAAAAATATGTTTAAAAAACACAGCCAGTAGGAAACAAATGTGAAAATAGCAGCAATTTGAGTCTACAAAGTTGCTCAGATTGTCATCCATTCTCATGGAAATCATTGTTAAACCCTGGCAATGTACACAACAGATTTATTATTCATATATTTCTAAACGATCAAACACAACATTATGAATTAGGACCCTACTAATGCATCAAGCCTTTTTTCTGTGGGAAGCCTTCAATTTGCAAGGCTTTGTGACAGTAAAAAGTCATATACAAATATACAAAAGGTACATAGGGTTCCGGATGTGTTTGTTGGACTAACAAAGAGCTCTTTGCCACCCATTATGAATTCCTACATTCATGATGTAATACATAATGTATGAATGGAATGCAACCACAGCCAGTGCTTGTGAACCCAGTGAATCAGTGGTTACCTCCCGGTGCCTACGCATGTCTGTCTCAGACTACAAATGGCAGGCCAAGCTATGGAATGGAGCCCAGGGCTGAGCTTCCATTCCTGGGGCTTGGTTAGCTCTGACGCATGCCCCAGTCAGTCAGTCAGAGCTCATAATCCTGGGAAAGCAGAGAATGATTACTCGTACCTTGCAAACCCCTGTACTGGGCAATTCTTGATCCAGAGAGCCAGGGAGCAGAACGCAGGATGAGAGGGCTTCACCTCTAGGGTCAGCCAGAGCTCTGATCTGGGTTACTGTCAGAGCTTCTAGACCCAGGCAAGCAGGGGAGACCTCCTGGTGCATGCAGACCCTCTTCCTGGGCACTTTGAAACATGATGGGTCGTAGAGGGGACTACAGAGTCAGGAAGCTTCCACCCCAGGATCAGCTGGTGGGATCACTGACATAATATCGAGGGACATAATATCGAGTAGCAAAAATATCGTTGACAAAATATCGACAGACAGAATATCGAGTTTGTATCTACAAACAGGTACGTACAAAAATATCGAGTACAAAATATTGTTTACAAAAATATAGTTTTTTAAAATATCGACTTTATTAAAAACAGTGTTAATTTAAATTAATATAAAAAATTAATTACTCAAATATACTTAAAAATACTTAAATTAACTTATAATAATTAAATTATTTATAAAAGTTATAAAAAAAATGTTTTTACAATAATATTTGTTAAAACATATATATATAGTAACATAATATAATTAAATAATATCCAATATTATTACCGTACGATATCGGAAGTGTAAAAATTACTATTCCCACTCCAGAGAGTGCAACAGTAGGGAAAGCGTTGGATAGCGTAGGGGTAAAAATTACTATTCACACTCCAAATAGTGCAACAGTAGGGAAAGCCTTGGATAGCGTAGGGGTTAAAATGACTATTCCCACTCCAAAGAGTGCAACAGTAGGGAAAGCGTTGGATAGCGTAGGGGTAAAAATTACTATTCCCACTCCAGTGGGTGCAACAGTAGGGAAAGCGTTGGATAGCGTAGGGGTAAAAATTACTATTCCCACTCCAGTGGGTGCAACAGTAGGGAAAGCGTTGGATAGCGTAGGGGTAAAAATTACTATTCCAACTCCAAAGAGTGCAACAGTAGGGAAAGCGTTGGATAGCGTAGGGGTAAAAATTACTATTCCCACTCCAAAGAGTGCAACAGTAGGGAAAGCATTGGATAGCGTAGGGGTTAAAATTACTATTGCCACTCCAAAGAGTGCAACATTAGGGAAAGCGTTGGATAGCGTAGAGGTAAAAATTACTATTCCCACTCCAGTGGGTGCAACAGTAGGGAAAGCGTTGGATAGTGTAGAGGTAAAAATTACTATTCCCACTCCAGTGGGTGCAACAGTAGGGAAAGCGTTGGATAGCGTAGGGGTAAAAATTACTATTCCCACTCCAGTGAGTGCAACAGTAGGGAAAGCGTTGGATAGCGTAGGGGTTAAAATTACTATTCCCACTCCAAAGAGTGCAACAGTAGGGAACGCATTGGATAGCGTAGGGGTTACAATTATTATTCCCACTCCAAAGAGTGCAACAGTAGGGAACGCATTGGATAGCGTAGGGGTTACAATTATTATTCCCACTCCAAAGAGTGCAACAGTAGGGAAAGCATTGGATAGCGTAGGGGTAAAAATTACTATTCCCACTCCAGTGAGTGCAACAGTAGGGAAAGCGTTGGATAGCGTAGAGGTAAAAATTACTATTCCCACTCCAGTGGGTTCAACAGTAGGGAAAGCGTTGGATAGCGTAGGGGTAAAAATTACTATTCCCACTCCAGTGGGTGCAACAGTAGGGAAAGCGTTGGATAGCGTAGGGGTTAAAATTACTACTCCCACTCCAAAGAGTGCAACAGTAGGGAAAACATTGGATAGCGTGGGGGTTAAAATTACTATTCCCACTCCAAAGAGTGCAATAATAGGGAAAGCGTTGTATAGCGTATGGGTAAAAATTACTATTCCCACTCCAGAGAGTGCAACAGTAGGGAAAGTAAACACTTCATATAATTATTAAAAAAATATAAATTAATATCTATAAAAAACTATTTAAAGTAATTACCAATTTAATATAATATAACAATTAATCAATTATAATTACAAATAAAAATTAATGAATACTATTAGTTACCTATTAATCCAAATTAATTACAAATTAACAATTAATTAATTAACAAATAAAAATTATTTAACAATTAATTCAAATTAAATACAATTAAATGAATTGAATTATTTAATTAATTATAAATAAATTACTTCCCACCCTATTCCCCTATAAACCCACAACCTGCTACAGAAAATTAATTAGTAAAATTAACATAGTTAGCAATTAATCAATTAAATAAAATTAATTGCCAATTAAATTTTAATTAATTACCCATACAAAAATTAATTAACAATTCTAAAAAAATACCAGTAAATATTTTTACATATTTAATTAATTATAATTAAATTACTTCCCACCCAATTCCCCTATAAACCCACAACCCGCTACAGAAAATAAATTAGTAAAATTAACATAATTTGCAATTAATCAATTAATTAAAATTAATTGCGAATTAAAATGTAATTAATTACCAAATATAAATTAATTAACAATTATTTAAAAATGAATACCAATAAATACATTTACATATTTAATTAATTATAATTAAATTACTTCCCACCCAATTCCCTATAAACCCACAACCCACTATAGAAAATAAAATAGTAAAATTAACATAATTAGCAATTAATCAATTAATTAAAATTAATTGCCAATTAAAATTGCATTAATTACCAAATATACATTAACAATTAATTAAAAATGAATGCCAATAAATACATTTACATATTTGATTAATTATAATTATATTACTTCCCACCCTATTCCCCTATAAACCCACAACCCGCTACAGAATTAAATTACGCAAAAATTAAAAAAACAAATGTCATTATTTAAAATTAATTATAACGTAAATACCCAATTTTCACACATATAATAACATAAAAAACACTATAAAAAATTCAATACTATTAAAAATTCGATATTTTTAATAACCTATATTATATACTTGAATATTTTAACTTTCTATATTTTTAACATTCGATATTACATTACTTAACTTAAAAACAATATTTTTGATGTCTATATTCTGTCCATTCGATATTTTGTCCAGTCTATATTTTAAACTCGATATTATGTCCATTCGATATTTTGTAGTCGATATTATGTCTGTTTACCCAGCTGGTGCTCTGACCAGGGCCGGGTCAAAGATTCTGAACCCAGACAAGCAAGGAAGACCTAGATACTTTGTGGCACAGCAGCACCGAGAAGGGAGCCCATGGCCAGAAGCTTCCACCCAAGGCCCAACCAGAGCTTTGACCTTTGCCTCCCACCTTTATAGAGGTACCTGAAAGGTCTTTCAAAACCCTTACCTGTGGTGAATTCCCCTGCTTCCGATCACCTCTGAAGGATCTCCCATGGAATCGCTGCCTTTGGGAGTAGAAGGTTTGGTGGGGGCCGAAGCTTGGATGAGATAACCTTGTGCCATGGCCCAGGAAGGATCTTGCTGAAGCTTGGCCATTGCCGAGAAACCGACCCCTCGTTCTCCCGGCCCTGCCAGAAACCTTATCCTAGGACACTCGCTTTATGTCCTTTTGAGACTTCTGGGTGGAGCTATCCTGCTCCCCAGAATATTTGGCCATCTCCCTTACGAAATAGTTCCCAAAGAGGAGCCCTTGAGAGATGGGGCCCCCTTCCCTGTTGGCCAACTCAACTAGTTTGGGGCATATTCTCAGTAAAATGCCCTTCTTTCTCTCATTTGATATCACAGTACTTGCATTTCCTAGAATGGTCCTTTGAACCCATTGGCTTCACTCTTTGGGGTCAGTCGATATGTTGCCAAGGTAGGCTAAGTCGTCCATCTCACAGATTTTGGTTAGGGGGTCCAGTGATGTCAAGCAGATGATCCTGGCTAGACTTGAGGCCCTTATCAAGACCTTTCCTAGGGTCCTTACCACCCAAAGCAATGACTGCCACCACCTTGGGGTCTAGCCCTGGGGTCATCGCAATCTTGTCAGGAAGGGAGGGTCGAGGGCATTCTGACAGTAGGCAAGATCTGACCTCCTTTGGGATCTCTTTCCTCCAGAAGTTAGAACAAGAGGCACTCAGCAATGTGGTCCACACTGGGGACAAGGGGTGTTTGATGAGGAGAGGGTCAAACATATAATCTCCAAAGGGGTCAGCAATGTCCTTTTACAACCTGGGGTCTTACATGCTTCGTCAGAGGTTCCCATCCTCCTACCTTCCACCTCCTCTATATCTGTACCAAACTCAGAGGGACAAGGAACGTTCAATTTCTGGTTCAAGATCCTCGTCGCTGTCAATGGAGATGGAAATTTCAGGACCTGTTTCTTGCCCCTCCGTAGTGCCCAAGGCACCACTCTTGTCACCGCCTAAATAGCATGGTAAGGCCTCCTTGGAGGTTTTTGTCTTTTTTGCCAGTTTTGGTAGTCTTCCTCCTGCCTCCTTCTTTCTCAGGCCCTTAGTTGCCCCATCCGTTCCTTCAGGCTGGTGTGCAACTGCAACAGGCCATCCTTTCTTGGGGAGGGTTTCCAATTTTTTACTTATGGTCTCATCTAGGGACCCTATTACTTTAGCAAGGGCATAATTTCCTAATTGTTCCAGTTTATTCTCCATATTAATCTCTAATGATTCTACAGCCATGACTGTGTGGAACAAACAACAAGGGGAAAGCCAATTAATAATAGCCCAGAATCAAAATAATTTGCCACTTAACAAAAGGGAGTTTGGAAACCTGAGAAATCAGCTATTGAGCACAGTGAGCCCAAGCTGCAACAGCTTACAACTGCCAAAATTCATTGTACGCAGTGACCAAAAGGCTAAAATGACCACTATATTCATATTAAATACAACTTCCCAATTACACCAAATGGTGGCTGGCCTCTACGCAGCATGTGAAACAACCACCTAAAGGCCTTTCCTTTAAGGGCCGTTGCCCCGTGTTCATCACCTTTTATTTTCCTAATTTTTAAAATCTTATATTATTTACTTTCTTGAGCGATGTGGTCACAATGCGCTGCACTCCTACAGAAGGAGACCGAAGATAAACTGCGGATAGCAGCAGGGGGGAGGTCATATTGAATGTGGAAGTTGATCTGGAGCCTGCCGCTGCTATAGCAATGAGGACGCGAAGCCGGTGGAGCTGTTGGTAAGCAGTTTGCAAATGTGTTCAGTGAAAGGCCTCTGTTTCTATGGCAACAGTATCACGGTGCGGGCTTTTTAAGAAAGCCGGTCCACTTAAGTAAATGATTTTTGGACTGAAAAAGCCAAAAAAGGGAAATCGGGTGCAGAGGGCAACTAAACCCAGAAGTAAAGCCCCGATCCTCCACTTTATATGGGTAACAAAGTGAAAATACCCCTCTGGTCACAGTTCAATAGGAAAAAGAAAAAAAGAGAAATGGCCGCCCCCAATTATCGAAGTAAAGAGTACTATAAAGTAGGAATACCTTTTAAATGGGTGGGGAATAGGAGATACACAAATTAAATAGAATTTAGTATAAGGAAAAATATATGGTACTTATCTTGTGAGCAGAAGCCACAAAGAAGGAAGATTTGCATAATGTTAGCCTCTGTGTCATGGCATAAAATCCCAAACCAATTTAGAAAAATAGAGCAAAATGTAGAAAATAAATCAGTAGAACCGGAGATATGACATTTTTTATATTTAAGTGAAAATAGTGCCAAAAAGATCAAAGCGCCAGCTATGGTTATATGGTTGCGCCAAACTGGGACAAAGTCACAAGCTCAGGCTGACCATTATGGAGCCCGGGCTGGCTATAGGAACCCACTTAGGTCTGCTGAACACAGTACCTTAAATGATGGTGCACGGTCTGTACGACGTTGCTTTGCAAGACGTTGCGTCATCCGGCAGACTTCCTGATAAAACTGTGCAGCAGGACTTTGTGTTGCTTGCGTCCATTCCAGTGAGCTGTGAGGTGTAACTTGGCAGGACTTTGTGTGGCTTTGCGTTGGTTATGATGAGGCTGTTAGCTGTGCGGCCAGTATTTGAGAGGCTTTGCGTTGATTCGATGAGGTTGGCAGCTGTACAAGGCTTTGAGGGGTTTTCATAAAAGTTCAGATGGGGACTACAGCTGGGCTTGACAGAGAACCTTCACACCCACTTCCAAGGGCCCTGGACTATGGCGGCACCACTTGGGAGGAAAGATTTATCGATGGCTGTGTCCAGGTACTGGCTTCAAGGTTGTTGGAAGCCTGTTATGTGCCTAAGGCTTCTGATCAGGAGCCAGCCAACTAGCCCTTGGATTCACACTAGGGTCCTGGATTCAGATACAGGTCCACTCCTACTCACCCGCAAGAGGGAAGCAGGATAGCAGGTCAACACAACAGGGAAGACATCCTTCAGAGTAGAGGTGCAGTCCTTTCATCAGCACAGTAGCCATTATTTCTGGCAGAGTGCACAGATCAAGAAGTGTACTCAAGAGAAGGTGTCTGAGGTCCAATATTTATACCTGAGGCCTCCTTTGAGGTGAGAGAAGCTTCTATGAGTTTTTCATTGAAGTGCACAGGTTTCCTGCATCCCTTGCCCTGGCTCCAAAATAATACAGCGGGTATGAAGCCCTTTTTGTAGAGGCACAGTCTTTTTAAGTGTAAGTAGGCTGTACCTAGCTCCAGCTTGCCATTCTGCTTGTGATTTTTTATTTACTTACTTACAACTTTATTGCGATCACACAGATCCGGAAAAGTATTTTCCATCCAGGCGCACCTAGGCTTTCCATTGTTTAATGCTGTCTAGGAAGCATATACAAATCCCCCAAGGCGCCAAAGAACCACCATTCCCTGGTGGTGGTGCGGCAGGGCAGAGGCAGCAATATGCTAGGCGAGACTGCCATGGTCCCGCCAAGCATAATACAAGTTTCCTCTCCGCCACGGTTTCCATGACAGTTTCTCCTCCATGAAAACCATGGCGGAGAAAAAAAAGTGCCCTACAGGACCCATGTTACTTCTGGACTGTAGGGTGCATGCAAGGTGGCACAACATGTGCCCCCGTATGTGCATGTACCACAGTTCCTGCACGGCAAGGACTTTAAAGTCCATGCCGTGCAGAAACTGTTTTTGGAGTTCCCATTGCGGTGCCCATTTAGTGAGGCTCCACTGTGGGAATGTAAAAAAAGTCAGCAATATGTGAGAAGCCCTCGTAATCTGGTGGGCGACCATGTGTTTGTCGGTGTAGTGGTAGGGCGTACCCAAGGCCAAACCACCAAACTAGTAATCAGGCCCTAAGGCAAGAAAATGCCAACTTTCTAAAAGTGATATTTTCAAAATGGTAATTTAAAATCCAACCTTACCATTAGGGAGGGTTTTTCATTACAATTCCACTTACACCAAACATGAACAGGTTGTCTTTTTCCATTTGGAATTTACAGCTAATTAAATGTAATAACTCCAATGTTATCCTCTGGGAGAGGTAGGCCTTGCAGTAGTAAAAATAATGTAAGACTTTTTCACTACCAGGATATGTAAATATTAAAAGTATGTGTCCTATCTTCTAAATACACTGCAACATGTTCTCTGGGATATCCAGGGCCTACTCTAGGGGTGACAAGTATTAAAAAGTAAGATTGAACCTGGCTAAAGCTTTGTTTCACCTTGTTGACTTGGCTGTTTAAAACTGCACACACAGGCTACAATGGTACGCCTGAGACAGGTTTAGAGGTCTACACAAGTGAGTGGCACAATCAGTGCTGCAAGCCCACTAGTAGCATTTAATTTATAGAGCCTGGGTACATGAAGTACCATTTTACTAGGGACTTACAAGTAAAATAACATGCAATTTGGGGATAAACCTACTAGGTTTTAAGGAGAGAACACAAGCACGTTAGCACTTTTTAGCATCAGTGTAGTATACAGAGTCTATAGCCAGCAACAACAAAATCAGCAACAACAGGATGCAGAAGGCAAAAGATTAGGGGAAAACCAACACCAAGAATGTCAGGTCTAACAGTTCTAGTATTTTAAAACATTTTACACATTATATTTTAGCCAAGCCTGTCTGCTGTTTGCCATGGCTACCAAGCTCAGTTTTAAATTACTGAAACCTTTCATTGAAGCTAAGAGGTTAGTGATTTTATAACTTATCGTTGACTTACATCCACTCCAATTATTAACTTATTTTCTTACTGTCCTGATTTGGCATGTACTGTAGTATCACTGATATGGTAGCCCTGGGTGTTTCAGACTTCAACCCTAATATGTCAGGGCAATATGCCAACTCACTACAGAGTTAGAGTAGGGTGGAGTGAAAGGATAATGGAGCACAATAAGCTGAAGAAAGCCCTGCATAGTACTGTGGTAAGTAAAATCAAATATTTAATATGTAATATGTAAAGATTTTGAGTGTGACAGAGAGGTAGTGTATGTGTAGGCATTTGTACATTTGTTTATGTATGAGCATGTATAAGCATAGTATAAGTAAAAGTGAGTGAGAGGGAGTGAGTGAGTGAGAGGGAGTGACATAGGGAGTAAGTGAGAATAAGTGATGAGTGGATGTGAGAGATTATGCATGAGTGATAATGAATGAGAATGAGTAGGAGTGAGATCAGTGAGTATGGTCGAGAGTGTCTGAGTGAGAAAAATGAGTAAGAGTGTACTCAACTGAGTGTGGGTTTTCTGAATAAATGCACAAGGGTGAGTAAGAATTAATGTTAGTGTATGTCAAAGTGAATGATTATCTTGTATATTTTTCGACTTTTTATGTGTATCTTTTATGATTATCTTTTACATTCAAATAAAGAGTGGTTTGAGTTTGAGTAGGAATAAATTAGTGATAATGACTGAGTGCAAGTGAGGAGTGTGAGTGTGAGCATGAGCATGAGAATGAATGAGCAAGAATGTGTAATTGTGAGAGAGAGTGAGAATGAACATTTGATTGAGTGAATCTAAAGGCCCAATTATGACTTTGGCAGTGAGGGAGCAAGGACGCTACGCTGCCGCCTCACTCCCCCATTGCCAAAGCCTTGTGAGAACCACTGGCCAGATTACAAGTTTTCTCATGTCTGCCGATCATTTCTTTTGTGGTCCCACAGGAGTGACTCTGAAAAATGCACCACAATGGGAGAATCAAAGTCAGTTCCTGCAATGCATGGACTCTGCAGTCCAAGCCGTGCCCTGCATGCACCTGCTGTCCTGAGGCAATAAAGGGCCATATAGGGCACCCTTTACTTCCTCTCTGCCTCAGTTGTCATTTGCGGACTCACAGCTATGAATATTGTGGCAGCGAGCAAACTCATAATATGCTTGGCAGTGCTGCAACTGCACCACCAAGCATATTGTGGCTTCAAGACCACTGCAACACTACATTGAGGCGGTCCCATGGCGGTCCGACCGCAAAACTTGTAATAGGGTGCCCATATCCTACCATGGGTATGGCAGTCCATCAGACCGCCGTACTCATAATCAGGCCACAGGTGAGCATGAGTGAGAGATGATGTGTGTGTTATGATATGCTCAGTGGGAGAACCCCCTTCACTCTCCTAGAAGAAGTAGTGCTCACCTGTTTTTCTAGCTCACTAAAATATCTATACATCGAAGTTTACTCCAAATCACCCTTGGTCCTTGCCTCATTGCTGTTTAAGTGATAAGAGGAATAATGTTGTTTATTCATAAGTTGAGTAAATTACATTTACAAGTACTTAATGTAAGAGCTCTCCCCCTTCTGTATGGAAGGTCAGTATTCCATCAATGAGCTGTAGCACCTTTAGTCTTGGAGCTAATTCGTAGTTCTGTGGCTGTTTCCTACTAATGTCTATCCCACTTGCCCACCCCATTAGGGATTTTGTTCCCACCTAGTGCCAGCTTCTGGAGCCATACTACCTTGTGGCAACCCCACTTTATGCTTAGTGTGGAGCTCCTCCCTCTATAGTGTACATGCATTAGTGTCACATGGCCCATGGGGGCATTGACACCTTCTCTAAGTTAGCATGAGCATGCTGTAGATTGTCTGCTGATTTGGGCACGTTACTGCACAAGTTCATTTTGCAATTGCCTCTTTTGCTGTTCCTGGGATTTAGTTTGAACTTTTGTGAGGAAGGTCGAACAACAATGCTCCTTGTTATTCTGTTTTGGTCAGGCCCTAACACCTAGACAAAACATACCGATGCAGCTGCTGTTTGGGAATACATACTTTGATCTTATTAGAATACATGAATAGGTAGCACACACTTCAAAAGGAACCTTTCCAGGGAGAAGAGAAAGACAGCACCTATGATGTGGATCTACGATTGATAGACTGAGGTACGGGGTCTGCAGATAACACCCAGAGATATTGATCTTCTGATATATAATCATTCTGCTTCTATACACGGGAAGGAAGATTAGGCTACACTGTCTTTTTATAATGACCGCTCCTTTCATGATTTATGGACTAATTGCTATGATTAACATATTTTTGTTATGCATTTTGCTGCTTGTTGTGGCACGTGTACTGCATATTAGAGCACGTTAGTATAAACATTTTAAACTTTTTCCTGTCTCTGTCAGATCTTATTGTGGACAAATACAGTGACTGAAATGGTGTGTCTTGCAACTGCAATTCCTGAGAGAGTTGGGAGTCTTGTGTTCTGGCGTGTCTAATCACTTGTTTCTCTATGAGTGAGTAGGAGAGCAAGTGGGAGACTATAGCTAGTCAGTCCTAGGCTCATGAGTACTAAGGTGGTAGGATGACTCAGTCCCTAGATACTAAGGTCCCATAATCTTATGCATACTTCTGTGTTTGTGCAGAATCCCTGCAACATTTGCAAGCTTATATCATTATGGTATGATTCTCTATGCGGTGCACAGGTAGTTGTTCTCCAGATCTCTCTCTACAAAGTTGTCCCTCCATGGTTGTAATTTCTATAATCTCTCCCACCAAGTCTCTTTTTTTCCCATTTGTTTTTTCGATCTAGAATGGATTCCATATTATTAAGCCCTGACATCATTCCTCCTGAACCCTCAGTCCAGCAATTTACTTTACAAAGAGCATCTTAGCTCTAATGTTTCCTTGTGATTGTATTGCCCAATGGTCAATCAGAAGGTATCAAAGCCTTTCCCAGTAATTCAATCAAAACTATTAAAAATACTTAAACTTGTTGAGGCAAATGAATGACGATTTAGTGACAGGAATGATGGAAACCTTCTTGGATGAACTCCTATGTAAATTACTGTGAAACCAACCGTTCTCAAATATGCTTCAAATGGTGACAGCGAATAGGTTCCTTGTTTTAGAACCTGCACCTGGAATACACCTAAACCAATACATCCCCAAACTATTAACTATACAGAAAGGGATATGATATACCAGACAGCAAGAATGAAAGGATGTCTGAGATTTCAAGAATTAAACATTTAATTCTACCCAGACATCAGGCATGAAGAAATTTAGTTGGCATACAGTGGCCACTTAAAGAGAAGCATTATCAATAGGAAATATGTTATCTTCCCATCCCGTAAATGATGCTTGAAGAACAAATTTACTTCTTCAAAGACATAGAGGAAGCAATCAAACACATTTGATATGGCATATGCATGTATGCCCTACCTTCTGATTCTGGGCCACGTGTATCAGTTGTGGGTCTGTAATATAGAGCAATTTCACAAAGCTATAATCAATGCTACATAATCTGATTCCACAAATCTCAGTTGTCATTGCCAAACTTGATGTGGAAAAGGCATTTGACTTGTGAAATTGACATTTGTATTTCAGGTATTGGGGTGGCTGAGGCTATGGAATGTTACCTCTCCTTAGTGAAGCAGCAATAGTCTAAGCCTGTTGCTAAATTGGTTGTTGTCAGATACTTTTAGATTAAGCTTTTAATGGGTGCCATATATCCATGCTACTTTATGCTTGGAATATGGCTTTGAAAACAGTCACAGGTGGCAATACACCCAGAGCTCTGGACTTCAGAATCCTGCAACATATGACAGTATTCTTGGTCCTCATCAAATATGATCTCATCATTAGGGGTGCCAGCAGAACTGGTGGAATCTGGTGACTCTGCATTACTCTAACTGGGACGTTCTGGACGAATTCAGCCAATCACCGCATGGTGGAATTTGTTCCTGCAATGCTCCTGAAATGCAAGCAAGGTCTGTCGTACTGTAGGGCCCTTTACCAATGCAGGTGACTGCAGGTGGTCATCAACGGTCATGCTGAAAGGACTGGGTCTTGAGGAGATTTGCTACTGCTCAAGTAGATTTTCTGCTCAAGTGGCAGCAAAATCAATTTGAATAACCGGATGCTCTTGCAAATTGCATGGTGCTGTGTATGCTGATTTTTCAGCACTGCTCACATTGCTGGCTCTACATTACTGCATGAGTAGAGCAACATGCATATTTCTGCCCATTGGCAGAACTCTGCTGGAATCTCACAGAGTTTTTATGTAACTCTGCAGAACTCCACATGCTGAAACTCCACAAGTTACTCCCACCCCTATTCATCACGAGCCTGTGGCAGGATCATTTATTGTTACTTTTTGTTTGCAGTGTGAAGAGCACTGACCCCTGCAGGGCAATACAGATAAAAATAAATTTGTTGGCTCGCTTTTCATGAATATTTCTACATCACACGTAAACCTTTGCTCGTACCGTGAGGCATCTAATGATGTAATTTAAGGTATCATCAGTGAGATTGTGTGTGAGTCCACAAGGAGTGTATGGCAAAGTCCAAGTTATGGTTTGGGTAGGTAACCACAACTGGGGAACTTCAGTGGTTTTTAGGTTTTGCATTGCCACTATAGCTTCTGTTTAACTGTATGTTTTTAAATATAAGCATGTGTTTATATGAACATAGTAGATATACACAAATCTACTATTCAGCTGCCCATTTTAGTACATTTATAGAACCCCTACAGTACAGTGAAAAGTTGTCAGAGCATCTGATTCATGCAGCTCCCTGCAGTTCTTGGACTAGAATACAATATGAAAGCCTACATGAGGCCTAAGATATCTGAAAAGTAGCCTTGCCTAGTACTATAAAATTGAGTTGCCATGGGCCAGCTTGATTTCATGGCACTTCTATAATCAGTCGAAAAAAACACAAGCAAGGATTTTTTGCTGCACCCATCTAATTCCACATTGCACTTTGGATTTAGTGGTGTTCATCTACCAGCTTCATACATTTACAGTAATCAACTTTTAACTTTATAACCTTTATTTAGAACTAATTTTCAATGAACATGAAGAAAGTGACATTTTGGAGATCAAAACGATTTTACACTGGACCAGAGCCCAGAACAGTATATTAGTCACTGAAGTTAAATGGTGGATTAATAAACAGAGGAAATAACTTATGCTGTAGGGAATTAAACTAAACATTTCAACAAATGTAGATAAGGGATATGTTAGACATTTGGCTCATGGGGTGGGTGTGATATGGTATAGCTTAACCATCTAGTAATTCAAATTAAGCTTCTACATCAAGCAAAGAATAACGGATTTCTTCATGCATTAATGTAAGGTCATTTTAAACCATGTTTCGTAAAGGTGTGGCGGGGTCATGAAAATGGCATATGCTTCTCTTTTAAAGATTATCTTTTCAACATACAAAATGAACAGTTTCAGAATAATTGTATTAGTCTCGATCCTGGCAGCCCAATGAAAATAGACTGGGATGGGAAAGCAAGCACAGCCACTCAGACCTTTACATAATGACATGGCCCTGTGTTTCACAAACACTCCATTAAAAAGAGTACATTGCAGTACATCTGCCGGAAACACAATGCAAAGTAATTCCATAAAAACAAACCAGCATCCAAATGAAATATACATGCATTGTGTGTTCACCTCCCCACCAGTTCAGACAAAGGTTCCCCAAAGTGAACAAAAACAGACATTGAGCGTTGCAGAGAATGTATACACGGGACAATACCAGAACCAATAAACACAATTGTCAATGTAATGACATCAATGAGCCTACTCCCAAAATCCTAAAATGTTAGCTAAATGAGTCCATACTTAAATACATCCATAAATGTGAACATTGGTCCCACAAATGTTTCTCAGACCACTAGCAAAGGATGCTTAAGGTTCCCTAACACAACAGACAACTCTTGTGTTGAGCACTAAAGCAATGCAACAACTTTCTCAAAATACACTTCTTGCCAAATTTCAAGAGCAATATCAACATCTAGCAAACTCATCAAGTGCCCCACACCATCTCAGACAAATAGACCTCCAGTACCTATCATTAACTAAAACAATCGTAAGTCCACATTCAGCCCAACACCTCACTGGAAATATTTACCAGCCACTCACTCATTGCCAGTGCTCCAGGCTCGCTTGCGAACAATGGGGTGAACATGGATAAAACAGGTTTTTGTGGTCTAGGGCCACTCAGTACAATACCAGAACTGCCACTGTTCTCAACCTGAGAACATCATCATATAGAGATATATGTCAGAGTGTCCATGACTCATCACACACCTAAAGCCACAAAAAAGAAAGCCAGTGTCATTCAAGGCAGGAGGAGAGTGGCACTGCAATTTTAGAAACAACTATATTTCATACATTCAGTGCATCAAACACTGCATGTACATCATCCAAACCTGGATATCCTATGCCTCCCTGAAGCTCAAACCAATCAAGACAGAATTCCTGTTACTTGGCAAGAACTACAAACAAAAAAGTACAAAACTGGCTCAATGACATGAAACTTTATGGTTTCAAACACCAACCTTCACTTTCTCTGTGAGAGAGGATGACTCAGAATGAAATCAGAACACACCATTAAATGAAATTTGAGCTAGGACAAGAGGGGGGGGGCTGGCACAACATCACATTCCAGGATAGTTTTCTCCTCCTTTACATGTAGTCCATATTTAGTGCTCAACACAAGAGTTATCTGTTGTTTTAGGGTGAATTTTGAGGAAGCAGTGCTTTGTATCACAGACTCATGGTGCCTGATTCAGCCAGAACATCATCACTCACTTTGGGGGCTCCTAATTTGCGAGGGAGTCAAATCTGTTGGGGGCACAAACTCAACAATGCAATAGTTAGGCCCTTCTGTGATTAAGACACCCATTCTCAAAAGGTTCAGGAAGGTCTCTCAGGACATACACATCTAATCCTCTGAGTCAACAAATTCCTTAGGGACATCCACTACACTGATTGCTGACATGGCACATGCCCTGATGCACAGTCAATCGTTTGACTGTCAACAGCTGTGCTTTACATACAGTTAGTGTGGCTTGCAAAGTAGTCTAAGGATGGAATGTTTGGACAGAGTTGTAATTATCGAACTTTCATCATTGACAATAGACTGCACACCACATTTAGTCCATAACACAACAGGATGCTCATGTGAAAAAAGTAGCAACCTGCTGATCACAGACTTGCAAACCCTGAGCTCTGTTATGTGCAATGCCCCAGTTGCCCGGACTCAGAGCTAGCAGAGGTACAAGAGGTATGTGTAAGCCATGACTTAAAGCTATGTTGTGCAAAACACAACAGGCTAATATGATCTTGCACACGACTTCAGGGGAGTACATCAGCACAACCCCTGTATGGTGAAGACATCTGAATCGTGACTTCAACAGACCAAAAGTGTGCTCTAGGATGGCTTGAGTTCGTATGTGTGCCCTATTGTACCTACGCTGAGGTACAGGGGTTAGACATCTGTAAGGTGTGAGGAGTTGAGGGGAGAGTGAATACCCAGCACCCTTTTAGGAGGGAAGATAGGGCAATAAGTTAAATTTCCTCTTAAATTTAAACAGAACGTGAACTATACTTTGGAACATGCAGCGTCTGTTGAGACCTTGTATGTGGCTTGATGATTTTTACTGTACAATGGATATTAATGTAAGGTGGCATTCTTACATCCCATTTACACACATCCCTAATTTTTAGGGCTCGGGCCTAGCGTACACTGCGCAGCAGTGTCGCGCAGTGAGTGTCCTTTTCCCGGCGTTTTGAAAATTGACCTGTAAATTCCACGCAGCTCGTGCGTGTTCTTTCCAAGGTCCATTTTCTTTGGCCGTCATGTGCGTGCTATTTTTTAACAGAAAACGCAATAGGCCACAGGCGGTCGCGTAGCTCCGCCCATGGCCTATTGGTGTCTGTTATGCGCACTAGAGGCCATATGTTTTGAATTATCATGGCTTGACAGCCGCGATATTCCAAAACATATGCTCACAGTGGCGCGCGCGCGCACCACTTGCGGGCTTTTTTTTTTTGTAGTTCGCGATCGCTTTCGATTGCTTTCATTTCTCGTTGTGTTTGCAATGTGAACTTTGTCACGGCAGCGACACCCGCCTGGCACATGGAAGGATACAAATGGCAGCTCTGTTTATAATCTCTGCTGCATCGAGAAACGCGATGGAGGCGGCGCGTGCACTGTTCATACAGAATCCTCCTTTACCAATCGACAGTCAACAAGGCAGCCGATGACTTACTCCCGCTAAAGTACTGCCATGGATAGGGTGACGTTTAATTGCTTCCAGGTGGTGGGACACGTCACTGGGGAACTGCCCCTAGGCAGTGCAAGGAGAAGACCTGCGTGCTTGGAAGTGTCCGCAGGCGCTATACAAACGCACCACTCGCGCCTTCAGAGGCGCTATGAACGCTCTAGTCCTTCAGCATGGGATTGTAGAATCTTTCTGCTTCCAGGGTATCTCATAGTCATAGAACCCTCTACTAGCCTACTACATTTATATTTTACACAAATCACGATGATTGGTGATGCGACCCAAGGCAATATAAGAGCACCTCTTGGTCACTCACTACACCAGAAAACGTCCCATATTGGGAATATACTCTGCCAGCCATACATTCCCCATGGGGTAGCGCGCTACCCTTCTGGAATTGTGTTTCAGGGCACTAGAGCAGGGTGTGACATCACTGCTATGAAATCAGATCGGCGACTCACTTGGGCTGACTACAGTGACGTCACATTGGAAACTGCGCTTAAAGCAGGGATATCTTACATTTGTAAGTTGCCCTCACTACAGAGACGTAATACTTGCTGCTCCGAAGTGACTCTGCAAACTGCCCTCAGCGCAGTGACCTCACCTTGGGAACTACAATCATTTTGGGGGCAATACACTGGGCACTCAGTGTGGTGGTGTTACTTACACTGGTAGGTGCCTACACACGATTGATGGACAGCAGTCGCGGGTGGCATGAAGTCATCTGGTACCTTTTGACTACCAACAAAACACACTTTTTAAATTCGCCTGACACAGCGACAAACATCATTTTGGGCTTTTAGGGAGTATCTGTTAAAAATATTGACTAACAAACTATTCAGCTAAATACCCTTGTCAAAACCATGCACTTTAAATAATTTGGGTGAGGAGTGTGTGAGTGTGCAGGGTGAACATTGTGTGAGTATATAGGGTGAGCAGTGTGTGCGTGTGTAGAGTGTGCAGTGTGTGAGTATGCAGGGTGAGCAGTGTGAAAGTGTGTAGGGTGTGCAGTGTGTGTGTGTGTGTAGGGTGCACAGTGTGTGTGTGTAGGGTGCGCAGTGTGCGAGTGTGCAGGGTGAACATTGTGTGAGTGTGCAGGGTGAACAGTGTGTGAGTGTGTAGGGTGACCAGTGGGTGAGTGTGCAGGCTGAGCAGTGTGTGAGTGTGCAGGGTGAACATTGTGTGAGTGTGTAGGGTGAGCAGTGTGTGAGTGTGTAGGGGCAGTGTGTGAGTGTGCAGGGTACAAAAACTATAACTAATTCCACCACACACTTAAACACATAACACCACACACATAACACCACACACATAAGACTACACACATAAGACCACACTGTGAGAAGTTGGCCTGGTATATGATGCTCACTAGTTCTAGTGATCACCTTGTACCATGCCAAGCAACCCTTATGATGATTGGTTGTAAAGTCAACCTTATAGACAAGCTATCCTAGGGGTAGCATGGACTAAGCAGTCTTAGGCTAAACTCTGTAAAGGCATGTGAAGCAAGCTGTTTAACCATACACAATCCCCTTGAATACCAAATGAAAGGACACCACACAGATATATATTGAAAATATATATAGATTTATTTCTACAAATATCCCCTATACTCTTTATGAGCACAGAAGCAAATGCGTTAAAACAAAACACAGTTTAAATATACAAAAGTTGCACAATTTTGGATGAGCCCTAGGGGCCAACTAAACCATGTACTAAAATAGTGGTATAAGAACCACTATGGGGAAAGGAAAGAGGCCTAGGGCCTGGGGAATCGCTGGAGCTGTTCGGGACTAGCAGTGATGGAGTCGGGAAAGGCCCGTCCACCCATCCTAGCTGTTTTCACACGAGTGTTGCTTGCTCTAGCAGCCGTACAGGAAGGCAGGTTCCTCGTTGGAGGATAGAATCTGATTTTATTTTTTAGGATGCGAGGGTCCGTATTGTGCAATGCTTTATGCGTTATGCACATTAGCTTGAAGATAGCGCTCTGTCTCATTGGTAGCCAGTGGGCTCACGCAGGCAGCTTTTGGCTGGGTCGTACTTCCTTTTATTGCAAATTGCCTTTGCTGCAGCGTTCTGTACGACTTGTAGTTTCGTGAACAGATAGTCCGCCATTCCCATAAACAGGGAATTTCCGTAATCCAGCCTACTCATTAATAAAGACTGGACAAGTATCTTCCTACATTCAGTGGGGATCCATGGAAAAACTCGCCAGAGCATCTTGAGTATTGCAAAGCCTTTGCCACAGATTGTGGATACATGGGTTTTCATACTCAGGGTATTATCTAGAGTCACACCTAAATATTTGGCCGTTGATGCTGGGATAGGGGCGGTGCCCAGAGTTGTGGGCCACCAGCTGTTATCCCATAGGTGTGTATGTCTACCAAACAGCAGAATCTCAGATTTGTCTGCGTTTAGTTTGAGACAATGGCTATGCATCCAATTGGCTAGTTCGGTCAGGCAGTGCAGTAGCCTATTCTTAGGGTCGTCTTCTTCATCTAATGAAATCATTAGTTGGGTGTCATCTGCGTAAGAGCAGATCCCAACACCCCACTTTCTCCCTATATCGGCTAGTGAGGAGACAAACACATTGAATAGGGTTGGGCTCAATGAGGCCCCTTGTGGGACCCCATTCTTGATGTTCCGGGGAGGGGAAAAAAAATCATCCATTCGTACTGACTGTGTTCTGTCTTGCATGAAAGACTGCAACCACCCTAATGCCTTATCCCGGATACCCTTGGCTGCTAGGATTTCCAGGAGTCGGTGGTGTGGGACGGTGTCAAATGCCGCCGAGAGGTCTAGTAGAATCAAGGCGACTGTCTTTCCCTGATCTACCTTGGTTCTGATATTGTCTGACACTGCCAGGAGTGTTGTCTCAGTGCAATTGTTAGCCCGGAACCCTGTCTGGGAACTATCCAATAGATCATAGGTCTCTAAGAATTTGGAGAGCTGCCTGTTGACCAATTTCTCCATCACCTTAGACAAATAAGGAAGTTGGGAAATGGGCCGATAGTTTGCCGGGTTATGAATATCAGATCCTGCTTTTTTTAGTAAGGGAGTAACTATGGCATTTTTCCAATACTTCGGGAATTCAGCAGAGTTCAATGATAGATAAAAGACTTTGGTTACAGCTGGGCAGATTGTTGATGTTAATTGTGAGAAAATATGATGCGGGCAGGGGTCCAGTGGGGAGCCTGATTTTACTTCCAACATAGCTTTGCCCACTTCCTCCTCTGAGAAAGGGCCGAATCTAGGACAGCTAGCCAGAACTGGGGATGTTACACAAGGTTGTGGTTGCTTTGATTCAATGTTGGAAAAAGAGGCATAGATCGTATCAATTTTTTCACAGAAATAATCATTAATTTTATTGCAGCCTTCCTGCGAGGGGGTAAGATCCACTGATAAATTAACTGGGCTGCATAACTCTTTGACTATTTTGAATAGTTCTTTTGACGAATTTTTGCTTTCTGTTATCCTCCGTGAGAAATAGTCTTTCTTTACTTTCCTAATAGCTTTGTTGTAGAGCGCAAGTTCCCTTTTGTATATGGCTCTCGTTTCTAGGGTTTTATTGAGCCTCCAATTGTGTTCGCAAGATGTACATTTCCTTTTTAAAGATTTTAGTTCAGGTCCATACCACTTCTCTGAAACTGTGCCTCTCCATTTATGTTTAGAGAGCTGAGCTGATCAGTGTTCCAGCGCACACTTGATATTATTCTGGAGCTCTTCTATTTCATTATTAATATTGGTGTTTCCTATGGATACCTGTGAAAAATTATTCTGGAATTTTTCCACAGAATTTTTTTTCCAGCTCCTAGCTGATGCTGTTGCTAGGGGCATGGATTTAGAGAGTTTGGTAGGTACTTTAATAGTGAACAAAATCATAGAGTGGTCAGTCCATATCAATGGTTTAATTGCATTGATGTCAATGGCTCCTATATTGGAGAAGATGAGATCTAAAATATGTCCAGCCCTATGTGTTGGCTGATTAATTATTTGTGTCAGCTGAAGGATATCCATGTCCTCCACTAACTGTTTGGTTAATGGGTTGCTGCAGCTATCAAAGTGTACATTAAAATCTCCTATCACAAGGATATTCTTGTTTTTGAGACAAACCAGTAGTATTTGGGTAAAAAGTTGGGCACTAAAATCTAAAGTGCTTGCAGGGGGGTTATAAACTATCACTCCCCCAAATATAATATTAGTGTTTACGGATACTGAAAATGCCATTGCTTCATGGCTGTTGGACTGTGTGATCGGTTCTTGTCTACAGGTAAGGATTCTCTAAATAGCAGGGCTACCCCTCCGCCTCTTTTCTTTACTATATTCAGATTGAGTATTTTATATTCCGCTGGAAGGGCTGTCGCGATGTCTGGGGTGCTATGGGTATCGAGCCAGGTCTCAGTAATAAAAACTAAGTCTGGTCTGATTTCTGTCAATAGATCCCACAGCTCTATCGCATGTTTGGGTAGGGGTCTTGAGTTGAGATAGATGCATTTAAGGGCCAGAGTTGGGGTATTTTTTATACAGACTTCTGTCCCTATATCACTTCCCCATTGACAGTGCCGACAGCAAAAAGGGCCCGTAGCATCATATGGTCCCAGTCGAGCACAATGTGTTGTATTTCTTGCCCCTACTTTGTTCAGACTCCTAAGCTCAGCGCTGGAGTACGAGATAGTGCAGTTAATATCTTCTGTGGGTAATTGGGCATGGGGTGTGGTCCGCGGACGGGCGCAGACGGGCTTGCCTTTGGCAAGCCCGTATGGGACATTCGTATGCGGAGGTGGGCTCTTGAATTGAATTGACGCAGCTCAGTACCTGGCTTGCCTGAGAGATGCCCACAAGGTCACTGAGACCCTTTGGAATGACCCCGTTGTGAAGAAATGGAGAGCAGACAGTATTTTGAGATATGCTGGAATGGCATGGGAGCAGCAGGTCACAGACTCAAGTTCCCGCTCCCACTCACATACGATCTCCAAGATGACTTTTGGAGGGAAACGGTATCTGGCCCTGACATCTCGGCTGGACATCCCACATAGGATTATCCTTTGTCTAAATATCTTATCTACTCTCCTCCTCCTCCTCAAGTCTTCTAGCCGCATGGCAAGGGGCAGAGCAACAAATACATTCAGTGACATGTTGGAAGATGTGTGTGTGTCTGCTCTCGTTTCATATGTGCTGTAGGGCTGGGATTGGCTGTTGGGCTGCAGTGTTTCAGCTGGAGCATGGTGGGGGATGGTATACACTTGGACAGGTGTTTAGTATTGAAATAAATGATAATCCGGCCTAAATGCAGGTAATTCAGCCTTCCGGCCATGGTGCAGAAATTCCGGCCTGAGTGCAGCAATTCCGTCCCAAGTGCGGAAATTCCGGACCAAGTGCGGACGTAAAGATAAGAGTCGCAGAAGATTTCTGTGAATATCAAAAATCGTAAGTGCCTTCTGTGAATGCCAAAAGTCGTAAATGTAGACTTTTGTCTCAGATTACTTTTGTGACTCGAGCCCCATATAATCTCGCACCCATTAAATATTTTTAGACCATCTCACTTTAGCTAAATTCTCAGTTGGCCTATGAACTTTGCGAAGCATTATAATGTGTGCTTTTGCATGCTCTAAATATTGGCTAGCATCCACAGTTTATAGGTTTATTTAAAACATGTACATACAGTTTTTATATCAAAGCAACAACCTTGTTGCAATCATTGTTTACTTTCTACAGATGCGTCATACCTTTTTTCTTTTTTTCCCAGGAGCAATATCCCTTAGTGTGGACCCACCTAACTGCCCTCTGCTTCCTACTACAAATAAGGCACTGAAACTAGGTCCTAGGCCACAATCTTGACTTCCGTCAAACTCACCCTTGTAGGAATGCATATTGGGATATTCCAACAAAGGGGGTGATGATACAGCTACCTGCATGCTTCTTCTCTCATTTTTGTCAGAGTTTTGATTTATTATTTCAAAGAAATAGTAAATAAATAAAAAATATTAACTCTAATACAGTAGTCATGTTTTCCCTTCTCTCCTGCCCTGTCTTTGTAGATTATGGGAGTTCACAGGTCCAAATCGTTTGAAGTTAAAAGCATCCTATACTTCATTTTAAAATGATCTCTTTAATAGAATTTTAAAATTTGCCAAAGATGCCTGTTTTTTGTATTTTATTTCTTTCAGTCTCTGAGCAGTGCTAAATGATAGTTGGGGAAAATTGGAAACAAAAAATAGACGGTTGTAGTCATTCATTTTTTTCCCTAGTTTAAGTAAAATATCTTCTTTTGTTTAAAAGTCTTGAAACTAAAAAATATAGTTACTTGATGAGGAGTCTCTTTTTGGAGACATAAGTGGAACACTACGAGATCTTTCAGTTGTTAAATCTTTCGGAAATGAAAGCTGTTCTTCTGCTAAATCACTCAGGCTGCATCCTCAACTCAACTTAGCCAACCACACAATGACATTGTTATCATCAACTCATGTCTTTCTGAAAGATCAGCATTTAAATTATTCGGTCTTCTGGCCCAATTTTCAAGAAGCTCCCACTTCCTTACAAAAGTTTTTAAACATCCAAAATGATAAAATGATAAACGCTTTCTGTCTCACTGTGGCTTCTAGCTTTTATATGCATTTATGCAATCTACTGGATGCTTCAACGAGGGATCCTATCAAATCTGGGTGCTCATTGCCATACAATTTGGATTTCTATATTAGCATTATGGGGAGTTTGTGTTGTTTACATTTCCATAACTCCATTTATTATAATTTTAAGTAATGATATAGCAGAAGATTATTTAGAGTATCATGGATAAAGGATTAACTATTCTGTTAATAATTGGTGCCTGTCAAAGTCTTGCCTGTCTTTTATCACCTTTGAATTTCGGTACGAAGTTATAAGAATGAGCTCTATGCTTTATTCTTCCAAGTCATGTGTCTGATGAGCAGATTATAATAATAAGCAATAATGTAACCTCTCCTGGAGTGCATATATAGCATAATATAAAGCTTGGCCACTCATTTACATGCTTCTTCTTCCTTGCCACAAAGCTTCTTCCTGTGATATTGGTCTATGGTCTCTTGTCTCTTCATTAGTAAGTGCTGTTTTCAGACTGGTTACCCTGTTCCATAATCTTGTCAATAATATCAGGTTCCTACTGCGTAATATGATTTTTGGTGGTATTGGTGTGATTTGAAAGGAATGCAAATACTGAGACTTCAATAGCTCTTTTTGTTCACCACACCCTTTTCTGGCTATCTTTATTATGATTTCCTTGGTTTGAAAAATTAATGTCAAGCCTTATTTCAGCTAGGACAGTCACACTGCTCATGGATTGGAATTATACATTTAGAAGATCAACAGAGCTAGCCACTAATCTCTCTTCATTATGAAAATATAATTAACCATACTGTTAGGTATAGTCAGTATCAGGAATGTTCTAAACAATACTAATCTTCACAAGTGAATTTTGGAATGCCTGTGAATTTGTATCAGACTTTAAATTAGAACCAGTAGGTACCTATTGGGCTTCCCCATCATTTTTCTCCTTTGAACTACAGGATATCAATATATTGAGCTATTGTGGGGTAGGGGTGACATTTTAGAGCCAAATGTCATTCTCACTGGAGATGAGGAAGGCAATGATATTTCCTGAGACCTGTATTACTTTCTAGCTCCTTTTATGAAATATCTGTTTGACCTATAATATTCTCTCTTTGGTTCCCCTGTGTATCTGTGGCATCAAGAAACACTTTTCACATTTTATTCTCTTAAATCAAATCAAAAGGATCTTTATTCTCCAAGCATTGCCATGAAAGAGAGTACATGGCATATTAAAAAACAAAGTAGTACAAATAAATACAAAAAATGGTATCAAAACCATAAGGCACAGTCTGGTAATATAGCAGCATTATTAATCAGGGAAGCTCGTAAAGTGGAGGACAGGTGACTGGTTATTCCTTAAGCTTTACAAAAGCCGTAGCTTTGTAAATGTAAAACAACAGTCATGAAATGCATACAATTGAAATAAGAGAATACAAGATCATTATAACATTCGTATGATGCAATTTACTTAATAAAGCAACGACGATTACAAGATAGCGTGTGGGTAAGAGACCACTAGCAGGTACGGGTGAGCTGCACCAAAAAGCTAAACTTCCATTGATTTTCTGCATCTCACTGCGGCTTTGAGAAAGGAGCTAACCTTCAAATATATGTTGTAACTAATCAGCAGTTGCAAATAGAATAACACTTCTTGCATTTATGGTGAGCCAAATGATTTATTAGTGGTTTGAGGCTGTGGCGTAACGAAACTTGAGGGGTCCCCCCTGCAAAGCACATGGAGGGGGCCCCCCCAACCCCCGGCGGTACGGCCCACCATCTACCACTTTGCTCTACCACCCAGAAATCTAGCATATTTTGATTTGAAACTTCCCTTCTCATTCTCCACTCTTTCTATTTCTTCCCCTCTCTTCCTTCTCCCTCAACCCTTTCTGTACCTCCATTCTTCTTTTCCTTCTTTGTTCCTTCTCTTCCTCCCTTGCAGTCTTCTTCCTTTGCCCCATCACTCTCTCCCCATCTCCTTGCAAGCTTCCTTCCTTCTCCCCTTCCTTCTTTGCTGCTTTACCACATCACAAGCTTTCTTCTAGCTTTTCTTCCTTACTTACATTCCACCCTCCTTTCTTCTATGCACCACACCCTTTTCCTTTCTTCCAGGGTCCCTCCCTTCTACTCTCTTAGCTGTAGTTTCCCCACCTTTCCTTCCTGACCTTCCGCTCTCTCCTTTCCTCTCTTTCTGTCTTTAAGCGCCCCCACCCCTCTTTTTTTCGCTCCCACTCTTGTTACGTAGCTGTACGTCTGGCCCAGCTTCATCTGAAGTGCAGCAGACACCCACTAAGGGTTTCTCATAAATCATTGAGCAATGTTTTGTTCTGGTCTCACATGTAATCAACAGCTCGATTAATATTAACTTGCTTTATAAACCCTAACATCTCTGTTAATTCATTTATTGATGCCATTTGTCAAGACTGGCAATGGGACTCACGTCAATTTAGAACATAGAGAATGTAAGACAGTAAGTAAAGACAGGTGTAAGACACATCCCTCACACGAATCAACTGCAATTTAAAGTAATATGACTCTAAACGGCTTGATGCAGAGCCAGACAAAAAGGCAGCGCTACTTAATGAATGCATGATGTCAATGAGCTACAATGACATCCACACAAGTCTCCAAGGAGCATAATTTAATCATTATAGTCTAATACCGCCTGCCTTGAAGGAGCTGCACTGGCTTTCTATTAAACTAAGAATTACATTCAAAGTTAATGTATACAAATAATTTCAAGTATATGGTCCTTTCTATCTCGGTAACTTGACCCCAAATGTAAACCAGGAAACAACCTGAGGTCAAGTCCTCCAATAGTCCCACATGCAGATGAAAGCAGCTTGCGGAAAACAGTGAGAGCTCAGGGGAAGCTTTTTGGAATTCCTTGCACCACATCCTTCAAGTCACCACCAAAATGTCATCCTCAAAAAAATACTGAAGAAAAAGTTATTCAAAGAAACCTATGACCACCCATCACCCGTTTTATCATAGCGCTCCTCACGGTCCGTTGGCTCACAGTGTAGCTCCCACCAATATCCATCTCAAATATGCACCCCTAACAGTTGCTCACGTCAGTCTTTAAGCAGAATGTTTATAATGTGAATTCCATCTCTCTCCTACTCGAAGTGCAAAGTTTACTTAGCAATAGGTTAGGGAATTACAAAGATGATAAAACAAGTACATAACTAGGACACTGAAGGCAAGTGAACAAAGTGGGTAACTTTTTTGGACCCAAATAGAAACACCCCCCCCCAGCCCCATAAATTTAGAGGGTGTTCCCTCCACATCTCCACATTCCCAATCTGGATATAGATAATTTATGCCCATATCAAATTCATGTTCTCCAAATTCATCAAGGGTTGCTTGCTCCCTGCCCATCCCCACACTGGATAGCTATTTATTCCCACCCTTAACATGTGTAAACCCTCTACTAGATCATGGTTGGGAGAATGCCTTCCAAACTTTGCAAATAACTGTAAACTACAAGTTTTCCACTATTTTTTTAAGGAACCTCCCTCTCCCCCCCCCCCACTCGAATGCCCACTCCACACCACAAAACTAAGACGTTTACTCTACCATAAAATTACATCATGATTAAATCAAGTAGCAAGTGAAAATTCACGACTTTTGTAAACACTACATGCAAACTGTGGAGTGGCTAAATTAATCTTAGTTACGCAAATGGCTTTGTAAGTTACATCCTGTGTCAAACAAATGGAAATATCAGACAATTAACTGATTATCATTCCTTTGTTTCTTGGGTTTAGTTTATATCTGGAAAATACCCAACCAGTATGCACTTCGCTGGACTGTTGGTTAATGAATATGGGTTTCTAAAGGACACAGTGAATTGCGCAGCTTGCAATAGAAAGCTAATTATTAACTGAGCCAAGCAGGTCCGGCCTGCACTCTCTGAGTGCTGCCTCTCTGACTCGGACTCAGCTTTCCAGGCGGGCGGTGGGCTGTGTCAGCTGCTGTGGCAGTGGGTAATTACCGCGGAGGTGGGCTGACAGGGCCTGGTCGCCCGCCCCTTCAGATTCCAGTCACTGCAGATTTCTTCTGTTCGTTAAACTTTTTTCAGCGCTTCCCTTAAGGCGGGAAGCGCTGCAAAAAGTATAATGAACAGAAGAAATCTGCAGTGGAGTGGCAGGGCCCCATAACAGGATTTCATTATTGCCTACCACCCACCTCTCTGAGACTCCACTCTCAGTCCGACCTTGGGACGGTGAGCGGCACCACCAGGCCCAGGGCAGTGGGCAGTGGCTTGCCGTATTTACTCCTCAAACAGCCCTCCAGGTGGGCGAGGCGCCGGGAGCAGGTGAGGCGACATGTCTGCCTCCTGCCCACCTGCTGTCTGTGTTTGCTGCTGCGTTTGTACCCTTCTCGCGTGAATTACTGTTACAACTGTAACAAAACTATAGTTGCAAAAAAAACTGAGACCTGGGAGGCAGCTGTACCATTAATCAAATACATGAAAGAAAGCACAGCTACAAACCCCGCTACAAGCACTAATTTATTGTCGTAATATCGTTTGTCACCACGCCAATTCAAGCAGCCTCCAAGCAGGGGCTAGCTATACTCTTATTAGTATAATTATCCTGGCACGGAGGTAGTCTTGCACGGCGGCCGCGCCGCACCCTTCTCAGGAGTCAGTGCAAGTCACGTGCACTTTTCATTACACTGCGCAAGGAAAGGGGGGGCGCTCGCCCCCCCGCACGTATGGCGGGGCACCGGCTGCCCCTCCCCCCCTGTGTCCTCGGTGGTGGGGCGTGCCCCCCCTTTGTGCGCCGCATCTTGATGACGCGGCGGGGCGCCCCACCAACGATTAGTCCCGGTTCACTGTTGACCCGGAAGCGATCCTATCCGGGCAAGGAGAGGGGACGGGGGGGCGGTCCAAGCTAGAGCTGGTCAGCCCCCGGGCCAGGAATGGAATAAAAGCCTGGGAGAGCGTGAGAGGTGCCCTCTTGCCCCCACGCTCTCCCGACCCGCTCCGTGCCCCCCCCAGCGAGTGGGCTGAATAATTTTCCCACCCACCATCCCTTGTAACAAAATTTTAATTGGTACATAAGTCGGTCTTACCGTTAATGGTGTTATGTATGTCTTTGAAAATTGTTTGGTGGGTATTTTTTCCTTAGGCCTTTTTTCCCCTTTTTACAGGCAGTAGTATTGGAATTCAAACAAAGAATTTGTGCCTATTGAGTTTGTGTATTTGTTTTCTCTTTATGCCTTTTTTCCCCTTTTTCACAGGTACCATATTTGTCGTATTTATTGTAATGCTTCGTCAGGCGTTAAGGTCATGATCTGTGAGCAGCAATTTAAGGTCCTTAGGGGGCGTCACCATTCTCGAATGGGGTCGCCCAGGGGGAGGGGCCAATGGTCTCTCCTAGAACTTCAGGGGCAGGATATCCGCTTGGTCGGAAGGGTGCGGGGGAAGGAGCCACGCTCCCCTTGGGCTGTTAGCCTCCCCGCACATTCACTATGACGTCATCAAATGGCGCGAGTGAAAGTGCCCTTCTTTTGGTTTAATGGAGTGCACGGAGCATGCAGGATAATCGGGAGAGGGACGTACCCTCCCCGGTAGCTAGGCCCTGTGGTGTGTGTGTGTGTGCAGGGTAACCGGGAGAGGGACGTACTCTCCTGGTAGCTGGGCCCTGTCGCGCATGCGCACTCAGACGTGAGGGCCTAGCTGGATAATAAGGATCTGACACCGGTTAGCGACCTTGCCGTAGGCCCAAATTGTTAGGATGCAAAATTCATACGTAGGATGTTATATTTGGTTAGGAAATACGCTGTATTAGACATTTGTTAAGGTTAGCCCCTTTTATACCTGTCTACATTGCTGTAAATCTAATGTCGGAATTTTGCATATGAAAGCTTGTGTAAATAATGTTTTATTTCAACAATTTTATATTCGCGAAATCCCCCGCCTTCCAAAGAAAACTCCTCGCATGGCTAATTGCTTTAAGGGTGAAGGTGGTGGTGCACAGAACAGGGAGGGGGTAGTCGGTAGTCCCAGACCATATGACTGTGGCAGGCATTAGTCACCAGTCCGGCCCTGCCCCTACCCTGAGGACCACGGTACCGCGCGGTGCACGCCACTCCCATGCACCATTTAATCAGGAAGAGCCAGCCCGGGCATACTGCGCGCACTAACTATTTAAATAATTTATTAAGAGGCTCAGGCCGGCAAGGGCGTGAGCACAGCACCTTGATTATTAATGAACAGAGGACGAGGCTTAGATGCCTTCACCATGGCGTGCCTGCACCGTTTAATTTAGGGGGACTTGGGGAGGCATCTAAGTCCGTGTGGGTAGTTAACTCTTATTTTATTTGCGAACTGCGAAGAGTAAGACTATGAGGCAGTACGAAAACGGAGAGACCTCTCCCAATGCCTGAGATCTAAAGACAAGTATAGGGCAGGTTCAACAGCTGCAAAGGACCTATAAAAAGTCTGTACAGAACATTTCTACAGGTCAGTATTCAGCCTAATTTTAGCGCAAAATTCTTAGAATTCTTAGAGGAAGCACTATACCTTAATGTATCATCTTTTTTTAATATTTAAAGGGATTGTAAACAGGATGGACAGTCCCAGTGCCTGAAAGGTTTTTGACATATAATCTAGTCATGAGGTTGTACGTCCCTTGTCCGAACTGAGGCAATCCGTAATAATATTTGTAGATAGGAACACCTCTGGTTTTACCTACAAAATAACCCGCAGCAACAAGGGGGCCAAATTGATCTTATCCATCATGTATTGCAAGTTTAGCTCAGAGTGCATAATAAAGCTAGATGGGGGAAAATACTTAAGCCTCCGACAAATACAATTTTCCTTGGCTTGAAGGGAGGAGATATTATGATAGCCTCATATGTAGCGTGTGGGGTGCACTGGGTGTTGTAAACATTTAAAAGAGGGGAGGTAGTCCCATTCTCTGTGGCTTGAGATGTGAGCTGTTTAACTGCGACTGCCAAGAGCAAATGAAATTAAAAATTATCCTTGATAGCTGAAGTAGTTCACACTACTGAATGTCTGACCCTTGATAGATAGCCTGGGGGTGTTAATAATACCAGGCACACAAGCCATGAAATGAGACTTTCCAAAGTTTGTGATCACGTCAAGACTGCTCAGAACGAAGACAAAACAGTCCTCAGAGCCCAGAGGGCATTAGCATTACACACTTGTAGAACTGCGTTATTCTCATATAGCAGTACAGGCACCTGGGTTTGGGAAAGCCTAGGGCTGTCTACAGGAATCAGGGTGAGATGGGAACAAAGGTTGTTTATTGTAATTTCAATTGCTTTTATATAGCGCTTACTTCCCCTGACAAGGAGTCAAAGCACTTTTTCGGCTAGAAGCACTCTACTCTGGAACCCAAAGAGGATTAGTGGTGAATTAGTATGGGGAGATATTAAATTAATTTGTGCGGTGGACATGTGAGTTTATTTGGATTGAAAAAGGATATTAGAGGGATAGAAGAGGGAGACGGGTTTTGCATTTTCTATAATGCTTGCTACCTCTGAAGAGGTGTCAATGCGCTTTTCGGCGTATAGGGAAATATGAAATAATTTGAGCAGTGGACATGTTAGTCTGATAGTTGGATTGGAAAGGATAGTGGAGGTATAGGAGAGGGAAGGGTCTATAAAGTGTTTTTATTAGTTTATAGCTATAGGAGGAGATTTGGGATGAGTAAAGGGGAGGTGGAGCTGTAAGAGTCAGAGTTAAGGGTTTAGAAAGGCTTGTTTGGGAGCTCTGAATAGGAAATGAGGTATGAGATGATGCAAGAAGAGTTAGATGAGGGAAGAGTCTACAAAGTGTTATTTTGGGGGTCATAGTAGAGTTGTATAATGTGGTTTGGGATGAGTCAGAGAGTGGATGTAGAGAATATATTGAGAGACGAATAGGGTGAAATATAGGGTAGTGCATCAGAGATGCTGAATTAGAGGTAAAATAACAAATATAAAGATACATAGGTACATGGAAGGTATAAATGAATAAGGAAGGTAATATATGTAGATTCAAGTTGCATTTATAAACTCAGACTTTCAAGTGTTGCTGTACTTCAAGGTAATTTGTTTTTTTTAATTTAATTGTAGTTCAATATTGAAGCAATTGTAGACAGATAGTTATGATACTGATTTACTTATTTATGCAGTGACCTATATAAATGTTAAACATAGAATAATAGAACCATAAGTAATATGTACATTTGTTAAGCAGAACTAATGAACATCTAAATATTTATAAACAGAATTATTATACATGTTGATATAAAGCAATACACATACGTATGTACACATATCTAGTCCAAATAAATACTTCTATACACAGGAATATCCTGTATATTTATGTTTGGGTATGGTGGCTAAGTGGGTAAGAGCCATCTTTTGTGTAGTCTTCTAAAGATAAGGTTGTTTTCTGTGGATCTTATGTTTGAGGGTAAAGAGTTTCATAGATTAGCTGCCAGGACAGAGAAGGAATTTGAGACAAGGTGCCAATGTTGAGCAGAGGTTCCTTTGTAGAATGTATCTGGTGATTTTATTCCTGATGAAGAGCAGTCCTGTTCCATGTTTCGCTTTGTGGCAGATACAAAGCAGCTTGAATGTGGATCTTATGGCAACCAGTAACCAAGGTAGGGGCTTCAAGGCAGGGGAGATGTGGGAGTGTGGCTTTATATATGAGTAGTCTGGCAGTAGAGTTCTGAATCTGTTGCAGTCTTTTCATAGTTGTTAAAAATGATCCGTGGTAGAGGCTATTCGAGTATTGGCATAATCGGGTTTAGACAGAACAAGAGAGATATTAGCCTGGACCTTGTTTGAAAATCCCTGGTGGAGGAAGATGTTTTGCAGAGTTTTTATAGTAACGAAGCTTGATATTGCCAGTTGGTCCAGATGGACATTCATTGATAGCTTGGAGTCCATGGTAATGCTGAGGTTACTTACTTCCTTTGATAGTTTAGGCAGTGTTCCCAGATCGTCAGGCCAGCAGGCAAGTGGGTCATAATTTTTCCAATCATCGCATGTGAGTATTTCTATTTTGAAAGCATTCAGTTTTAGATGGCTCCAAGTCATTCACTAATGAACAGCTCTGAGGCAAATGAAACTTTGTGAGTTTCCAATATCTTTGGGCTTCCCAGTTTAAAATGTATTTGTGTGTTATCTGCATAGTTATAGCATGTGCGGTGAAATTGATTGATCAGTGTGGGTAATGACTTCATGTAGATATTGAAAAGCATGGGTAAGATGATAGAGCCTTGATGGACCCCCTGCTTTTGTGAAGTATGGTTTAGATAAGAAAGGGGGGGTTTGGATGACATTAGTTCTATTTTGAAGGTAGGATGTGATCCAGCCAAGAGCAGTCTCCTCTATGACAGCTTCGTAGAATCTCTGTAGTAGCATGTCATGGTCAACCATGTCAAAGGCGGCGGTGAGGTCCAAGAGAAGCAGTTCAGCAACCCTGTTCCAGTCAACTGTGTTCTTAAGGTCATCCCAGATGGCAATGAGGGCATATTCTGTGCCTCTTCCTAGACGGAATCCTGTTTTGAAGACTGAAAACATGGAATTATCTTTAATGAATCGTGACATCTGGGTGAATGCTGCTGTTTCTATTAGTTTGCCCAGGAAAGTTCCATTTGTAATCTGTCTGTAGATGTTGGGGTTAGGCGGTCCAGGGTCGTTTTCTTTAGTAAAGGGCTTATGTATGACTTTTTCAGATCTTCTGGAACTATTCCCGTAGTTAAGGAATTGTTGAATGGAGAATGCAGAGGCTAGGTTAGTCTCCTCCTGGAGGTGGATGCACGTAGGGTGGTTTTAAGTGTGTTGGTTTCTGTTGTTTTATGTTGGAAAGCAAGGAAATTGCGGTCTGAAAACGTGAGCTGAGTAGTTGTTTGAAAAGTAACTAGTTCTGTACTAGCAAAAATGACATCTAGGATGTGTTCAGCAATCTGTGTGGATTTGAGAACGATCTGATGTAGGTTCAGTGCATCTAGGCCAGTGATAATTGTTTTGGGATGGGACATATTGGGTTTGTCAAACCAAATGGTTTGGTCACCAAGAACGCATAGTTTGGAGTGTAAAGGTATAAGGTTTGAAACTGTGTCTAGAAGTGTGTCTGGGAATGTTGCATTGTTAGGTGGATTCTGTAAAGGAGCAGGAAGTTACAGGAGGAGGATGGTGTTGGGTTATATCTGGGGAAGAGAGCCTCACAACCTTGTATGGATTTGTCATCAGCTTTAGTCATCTTTATTGTTTGCTTGAATACAATAGCTAGGCCACCTCCTTTGTTGCCTATATGATTTTGTGTGATAGTTTGATAGCCTAGAGTAATGGCTTAATTGGAGCCATGTCATCTTTCAACCATAATTCAGTTATGAAGAGTAAGTCATGTTGAATGCCAGTGAGGAGGTTGTAAATGTGATGCTTATTTTTTGAGAGTGAGCAAGCTTTTACTAGTAGGAAGTTTAGAGAATGTGCTTTGGTGTTCGTGTGACTTTGTTTTGTACATGTATGAGCAGTAAGTTGTGTTCTTAGTGCTGTATTCGCTGTGTAAGAATAGCAATAGAGCAGCTGTTCTGTGTCTTATTCCTCTTCCAGCAGGCTAAGAAGGCATTTTGATGGGTCTGCGTATGTAAGTGATGGGGATGGTGGTTGATAGTGAGAATGTGAGCTGTGTTGTTTTTGTAGAGTAGCCTTGTTGTGCAGTAAACACGGAGATGTGAAGTTGTGAAGATTGGCATCTTGTATATTTTGTTTGCGTCTGTTTAAGGTGGGAGGTGCATGATTTAGGGTGGTGGTGCAGCATGTGCGTCATGTTGTAAGGTTCTAAATTGTCCAATAAATGAGAGGCAGTTAAAAGAGAGTTGCAGTGTTGCTGTTAGAAAGGAAGGTCTCTAGTTGGTAGAGGTTTGCACCTGTGTCTCAGTAGGGACTCTTGCTTCTAGTCAGGATAAGGGGATTATACACTTTATATAACCCTGCTCACCTCCTCGGTAGTGTGGCACGAGCAGGCAGGTAAAGTATTTGTACCCCAACACACAGTAACACAGTGAAAACACCATAAATGGACACTACACCAGTTTATTAAAAAATAAACTATCATTATCCTAATCAAACAAGACCAAAACAACAAAAATCCAACATATATGTAGCAACATATCACTTTTAAAAGAGTTACTACAAAAATAAAACTGTAGAAAGCATCTCCACCTGGGGCTATTACAACGCTGTGACAGGCACAAATCCAAAGTACGGCGCTGACCGTGAGGTGCGCAGGCTGGGCATGGAATCACAAGGACTCCCAAACTACAGTATCTTGGAAACGAAGTCAATAGACAATGTACTGCATCGTGGAGGTGAGGTGTCAGGCCGAGACAACGCTAATACCTTTCTGCAACACAGGGGAGGCGAGGATTCATGTCCGGGAGGAGCCGAGGTGTTGAATCCAGAACAGGGGAAGTTAGGCGTTGGTTCCGGTGAGGCGATGCGCCATCAAAGAGTTTATGACATTGACGAAGCTGAAATGATAAAGGTAAATAAGAACACAAACACAATACGCTCTCAGCACACAAGTTTTGCAAGATTTATTGGGAACCCAACCAGAATGCAAAATATACGTGCACACGGAGGCCTCAGCAAAGCTTACTGAGTGCCCAATTGGTATGACAGTGCAGAGACATTTTATAGGTACAAGCCTGAGAGGATGGGTCATAACAAAATACATAACACAGATCAGACTATGTCCTGCTAGACCAATCAGTGAGGGCCAACCCTTGTGTGATACCTTCTAAGGACCGAAAACACACCCATGGTCTGGTGTTGCTGCCTACGTGTCATCGGCAAAGGCAGACTTGGGGTTCTTTCCATAAAGGTGAAATATGTGTTTCTCGTATACGTGGGCATGGCACGGAAGTAACCGGTCAGGTCATGCTGACACTGATGGGAAATGTGAAGTTTTGCAATAGCTAGCTGGAAGCTGGCACGCTTGTTCTCGGAAAGCCTTCCGTTGCTTTGCACGTTGCAGCTGACTGACACAAAAAATGGAACGTGCGACCATTTTGTGAATTCCTGCTGGTGTCAATTCTTAAGTAGCTCAAAGAAAACTATAGGCCTGGAAACAACTGTATTTGGTATCATAGAAATATCCGCTTCATCAGCATCATCTCGTCAGTTATTGGCTCTGCGATAACATGATGCTGGCACTGGCAATGACGGCGTCGGTGTGAGCGCTGGCGTTGGGATGGCTGAGAACTGAAAGCACCAGCAGCCGTCGAAGGGCAACGGAGCTGTCATGCAGACAGGGCAGTGCATCTCGGTGCAGGTCATGGCATGGCTGGCGGTGGCACTGACGGCATCAGAGTTGTACTTCTTTCTATGCAGCACCAACCACATAATTCTCAGGGCCCAGGAACTGGACCTGGCCCCCTTTTAAAAACAGTCCACTGAGGAATCCAAGTGCAAGTCAGTGAGTGCAGGTGACGTCTTTATGGCCCTGAGACGTCAGAAAATGAGGCAAGCACACATAAGCCCTTGGAGATTCTTCTTCAAGCAGGTTCACATAAAAGTTCCAGTCTCTGTCCTCTCCTTGGCAGAAGCAGCAACTGCAGCAGCAACTGCAGGCCAACCCAAGAAAGCACACAGAGCAAAGGGGCAGTACTCCTCCTTACAACTCTCCAGCTCTTCTCCTTGGCAAAGCTTCTGTTGGAAATGGCTCTTTTTGCAGGGTGATCCCCAAACTTTTTGCTTCTTCCTCCCCTGTTTTCCTGACCTGTAGTTGTTGGCAATAGGACTGCTGATCAGTGATAAAGTGCATATGCTCTCAATATAAAATATTATTGTGATTGGTTATCCATGATTGGCTTATTTGTTTTACCAGTAGGTCCCTAGTAAAGTGCACTGAGCGTGGCAGGGCTGGTGATTCGAATGCTACTAGTGGGCCTGCATCACTGATTGTGCCACCCACATGAGTAGCCCTAAAATGGTGTCTCAGGCCTGCCACTGCAGTACCTGTGTGCAGTTGCTAACTGCCATGCTGACTTGACCAGTGTCCCCACTGGCCAGGCCTAACCCTTCCCTCTCTGTGCACATTGGACACCCCTATGGAAAGCCAAAGGTGCCCCCCTGGGCAGGGTGCAGTGTATGTGAAAGGTAGAGCATGTACCTATGCAGGTGACATGCTCTGATAGTGAAATACTGCCAATTTCGTTTTCCACTATTGAAAAGCTATCTTGCCCTTAGGCTATAATGGGGAATGCTGTGTATAATGTTTACCTGCATATCATCCCATAGGAGCAAGATGGAAAATTAAAGTTTGGTATCCCTGAACTGGGACTTTAATAACCTATCTTTTAGGAAGGATGTTTTTTAAATCCTGTAATTGAAAACAGCACTTTAAAAAGTGTCTGTTTTCTTGTCTGACCTTTCTGTGTGCCTTGGCCTGTTTGTGAATTGACGGTCTGGTTTGTGAGTGACAGGGGCTGAGGTGGCTTCCAGAGCCTGAGTGGGTCAGCCCTAGGCTGAATAGCTTCATCTGCTTCTTGAGTGGTAGGAGGGGATAGCACCTGGGCCTGAATAGGGCTGTGCCTGCCTTCGACGATACTTGTTCCACCTCCTGCTTGGTGGCTGACGACTCTGCCCCTCTCTCTCAAAGGAAAGAAGGAGTCAGGTAAACAAAGTGCTCCAGGACTGACCAGAACTGGTTTGGACTAGGCCAAGGCCTCTCTGCCCTCAGAGAACAAAGAGAATATTGGTATACAAATGGATACCCAGACCTCAGAAAATTAGATCATCCTGGAATCAAGAAAGAACCTCTGCCATGGAGAACAGCTGGAAGACTGAAGAGGAAGGACTGTCCTGCCATGTGTTTGTGGGCTGACCTTCAGTTGCTATTCTGCCAAGGAGAGGAGAAGGACTTTCCTGTTGCTGTGTCCCCTTGCTTGAAGAGATCTCCAAGGGCCTGAGAAGAGCTGGCCTCCTGTTAAGAAGTACTAGGAACAAAAGGACTTCACCCCCAGCTTCCACCCTGAACTCTGCTGTGTGAGTTCTGACCTCCCTAGAGTGCTTGATCCATTTGTGGGGCCTCTGGAGGTTGTTACATGCTGATTGGTGAGCTGGACAAGAAGAAAAGAAGAAGATCTACATTTTGCACGCATCATTCACTTGCGGAGCACACCATCGACAGTGCGAGATAATTCCCGTCGCCACGAAGATCATTGCAGCGCCTGTTGCTGCTGCAAGAACCAACGCATTGTTCACTTGCGGAGCGTATCGCCCCGGTGCGGGAAGATTCCTGTCGCTGCGAGTATCGTCGCAGAGCCTGTCGTCGCTGTGAGAAACCGTTGCACTGCTTGCTTGCGGACCGCATCCCATCGCTGCGAACATCATCGTAGAGTCAACGCATCAAGGGGCTGTGACAGAAGAAGATCAAGACTGCGCCGCACATCACAGCCACACCGAAGATCGTCACCTTCCTGGAGATCATCGCATCGTGCCTGTGCGAGACACCTTCTATCGAACCTGCAACCCAGAATCCATACAAGGTATTGCATCGCTCCCCATACAGACCGGATTCATCGCAACGCGTCCACTGCGTGCAGCGAGGTTGACACATCACCTCCCGAGAGTCTCAGTAGTGACGCATCGCTTGTTTTCCAACGCTGCAGCTTCCACTTGGAACTTTTGGCACATCTACAGGTACTTTGGGCTAACAGTGAGGCAACTGTGGATTATTTTGGTGCAACCCTTTGAACTCTTTTTAAAGACTTATTTTTGAACAGTGTATGTTGGATTTTTGTCTTTTGGTCTTATGCAGTTTAGATAAAGATACTTTATTTTTCTAAACTGGTGTGGAGTCCATTTGTGGTTTTTTCACTGTGTTACTGTGAGTGTTGGTACAAATACTTTACACATTGCCTTTGAAAAGCCTGTCTGCTCATGCCAAGATACCACTGGGGTGAGCAGTGGTTATCGAACGAGTGTATCCCCCTTACCCTGACTAGAAGCAAGGGTCCCTATTTGCACATTGGTACCTACCTCTGCCAACTATAGACCCCCAGATCTAACAGGTTCCTATTGCGTCTAGAAGTAATCTAATTCTCTGTAATTTATGGTCCTATGCCTATACACATTTTCCATTTGTTCTCTTTGTGGCAAAGGTCCCTGAGCCCCGCCCAAACCAGTTCTGCCCTCTCTGGCCCAGTTTCCCTACAGGAGGTGGAGAGAGCATAGGGCAAAGGAGATACAGCCTACTCAGATGCTAGCGACTCTACTATTCTAAATACAAACCAGGTCTATTCAACTCAGCTATGAGACTTCCAGGAAAGACAGGGTACACCTCAACCCCCCTTGTTGCCCCCTAGAGTGAATGCACATCCCTAGCTCCGGTCAATCCAAAAACAGACAGTGAATACACAAACAGGCAGTGGTACACAGAATGGCTGAACAAGAAAATGCCTATTATCATATCAGTATTGGCATATTCTCTTGTTACGTTACTTTCTAAAAGTGGCATTTTCAAACACACAATTTAAAAACCACTTTTACTAACAGATGTTTGACTAAATCCTGAGTTTAGGGAGCCTAAACTCCAACTTTCGGTCTTGTCCCAAGCAAAAGTTACACATGAAAAATGGTTACAGTGTAGCTCCAATGATAGCCTATGGGACAGACAGTCTTTCAACAGTGAAACATGCAATACACAGTATTTCACTATCAGGACATGTAAAACACACCAGTACATGTCCTACCTTTAACATACACCACATTCTGCCCATGGGGGTACCTTGGACCTAACTGATGGATGCCTTACATATAAGAAAAGGGAAGGTTAGGGCCTGGCAAATTGTTGCACTACTCAGGTCGGCATGGCAGTAAAAGCTGTGCTCAGACTCTGCAATAGCAGGTCTGAGATATATTTGCAAGGCTTCTCATGTAGGTGTCGCAACCAGTGTTACAAGCCCACTAGTAGCAATCAAATTACAGGTCCTGTCATACTCAGTGCATTTTACTAGGGACTTACCAGTTTTCAAATATGCTTATCATGGATAACCAATTATAATTACAATTTGCCAAAGGAGAACTTGCACTTTGACACTGATTAGCAGTGGCAAAGTGCCAAAAGCATCTAAGCCAGCAAAAACAAAATCCTTCACACAGTAAAAAATGCAGGAGGTAGAGGCTAAAATTTAGGGGAAACAACATCAAGGATGCCAAGTCTAACATATGCCCGCTCTAGCTGAAAAGTGAGAACGAGTACTCACCCTCTTGGGAATTCTCATCCCTAAGGCAGAAGAATCTGGACAGACATCAGCATTGGCATGCTCTGTACCAGTGCAGTGTTACACAGTAAAGTCCATTCCCTGTAGGGAGATGGACCACCTCAGCTGTTTTGGGTTCTCACCCCTCATTTCATCTACCATCTGAGGGGCCTTTGGCCTGTCTGAACCTGGAGGTGAGTCCGAAACAAATAGGGTCTTAAATCATAGAAAAAGTTTCTCGCTCAATTGCACTACACCTCTTTTTCCTGGGAAGTAGTATCCTACTAATGAAAGCTACAGGTTGGCCAAAGCCCTCGTCTTTCAATTGTGAGAGAACTTCACCTACACAATGCTCTGAAGCACCTGTCTGCACAACATATACTTGGAAGAATTTGGGTGCCTTGAGCATTGTGATGTATTCCTATAGGTTCTGTATCGATCCCCCTATTCCTGACCCTGTTCTGGTTAACAATTAACTAGCAGCCATCCCATGATGCAAAAACCGTTATCTGATTAAGCCACACCACGGCACAAGAACGCGTTATCTGATTAGGTCATAACGCTTGCCATCTAATTAGGCAAGCACCATTCCTTCAGCCCCTGATAAGGCATACGGAGTTCTCAAAACAAATCAAACCTATGACAACCTGGGAAAATCCCTGCGGCCATTGTTTTGATTTCACCAAGAACTTCAGTAAAGAATGTGCTAACGACTAGTTAGTATGACATCCTTATTGACGTATCTATGTCCATCCTTACGTCAATCTCGGCACCTTACAGGTATAAATATTACCGACATTGCCTTAAGCAAACACACGCGGTGGTGACGAGATCGGAGCAGCGAGACTTGCCGAAGAGGCCAGCACAGAGCGGACCCCGCTGGCGCTGCCCCGCCTTCCTGACGCGCTGAGAACGAGACGCTGCTTTCTCCTGCCGAGAAATCCAGCTCCGGCGCTTCCAGGCAGCCCTTGCAGGCAGCCTGGAATATCAAGACCAAAGACGAGAGATACCAGCCCTCAACCATTCTAGATCTCAGGTACAGAACTGAATAACCCCTTACAGAGAATTCCTGAGTCAGTCACTTGGCAAAACAAACTTAACTTAAACTGCTACTTATCTACTCCCGCCCACGTATTAGGCTTAGGTCAGGTACACTGGGGTAGGCGTAGTTAGAAGCACCAGTTGAGTACGATTAGTCAAATGTATATATGTATGTATCTATTTTATCCATTTTAAATAACATATGGCTTAGAAACCATATCAATGCTTTCACAGTATTATTTTATACTTCTGCTTTTATTGTATGCACTTTACTTAACCATAAGTATTGCAATAATATCGATTCATTTCTCTTGTACGAGAATAGAGACTGATCAATAAATAACATCTTTTATTGAACACGCCCGTCTCTTCCTTTTCTCTACACTCCGGTGAAACTAAGAATGCACTGAACTGACTGAGTAAAATAAGTTGTCTTTTGTTTTCACACGACTCTAGAGATACACTCTTGATTAGGGGAGAGCAAAGTTGTCATGTTCTATGGTTGTCAGAAACTAAATCCCTTCTTGTCTATCCAGGGAGGTTAAACTCCTCCTTGCCTATTCGAGAAAGTTTCTAGTGAACTCTGAGCTAGCTGGCAAACCCAAAACTTTAAGTCTAATATCATCAGTAGAAGACCTAGTTAACCTCCGTCCTAGGTCTATACTATTGAAGGTATTATTCCAATGCGCAGAGCCTATTGGGATAATAGGAACTACACTACATGGCGCCCAAACGATTGGAAAGGCGATAAAACTAACGCAAGACATTAGAGTAACTCAGTCGTGCTTTTTCACACAGAACCCCTTTTTTCCCATAATACTCCAAAGACGTCTGGAGTGGGTGAAAGGTCATATCCGCCAAACCTCGCAGGAGGAGACTTCTATGTATGGTTCTTGGTTTAGTCAACGTTGAAGGATACACTGTTCCAAAATATTGTGCATCTAATCTTTGTTTCCATAAGAAACCTGATCTGCAAACAAACGGAATAACCTTCCTGTCGGTAAAATGGTAGACAGTGAAGAAGAAAGAGAGACAGCTAGAATAGCAGCTGAACTAGAAGCAGCTGATAATACTACGCAAGAAGGAGACCCGGATATAATACTCATCCCGGTCAACAAAAGGAAATCTGTAACTTTAAAACTTATAGAAAATGGACTGACACCTAGAGGTGGCACAGTCATATTCGTAATAGAGGCACACGAATATCGGCAGACAGAGGTATTCTATTCATGGATAAACTTTCCAGCAGCTAATGCTGTAACAAAGGTCTTCCACTATTACAAAACAGAAGAACCTCCTGAAGAGTACATTCCTTTCGAGGAGGTGGAAGTACCACTCAAATTCCAAGAGCACCTGCTCTTGTTTAATGGCGCCCTAAAACATAATAATCACATCACCAGGCTCGGTCCACTAGGTACACCAGGAGCAACGTGGCCGGTCCTAGCCGGATACACACCACATCCAGACATCGAAGGGATGTCTGCAGCAGCTCTTTTAGTACAACTAAAACAATTAATAAAAGTACATAGACAATTAGTCCAATATGTAATGCGGACTTCAACAATCCAACCGGCAATCAAAATTCCACAGCTGACCCCTCATCAGGGGAACACAAATAACATTACACCACAGAACATACAGTCCTGTCTAGGTAAAGTACCCGCAAAACGGGAACAAATACCTTTCTGGCTAGCACAAAAAATCACTCAAATAGAGGCGGTGTTTCCAGACACCACTCCTCTTGAGAAACACAGGATTCTGACTATCTGTCTTCCAATGGGAAACGCACCACACGTGGAGGACTGTGACACTTGGGGTACAGTCTTTGCATCCATCTACACAAAAACACATGGTGTACCACCCATGTCAGTAATACCAGATGTGCTAAAACAAATTCAAGATGAATATGGTCCAGAACCCGCTTTAACTCTTGGTATGAAATTACTGAAAGACTTCAAGCAGGTCTCGGCTATATTATTAGCCAACATAAAGGGAGAAGCAGCAAACGTGGCGATCCGCCAAAGGTTAAAAGAAACAGATATAGCAGACCAACCAGCTGAAATTGCCAGAATCATAGAAAAATCCTATGAAGAACTAGGAAGAGATAGTCTGGGTGGAATACCGGTGAAACCACAACTGATTGAAAGTCCTGAAAAAATATTTATTAAAAATAATTTGACAACACAAAAAAAGAGCTGGGAAGGAAATAAACAATCCTATCCTAAAGAAAAAAGATTCCAGACCAGAGGAAGGTCTCCTCGGCGGAGAGAAAGATCTCCTGACCAAGGACGCAAGTCTCCCCAAAGGGAGCCCTCTGTGAAAAAATACAACCTTAGAAATAGGGATAATATAAAGAAACCTGATAGATATCAAGATAATGATACACGTCCCTCTCAATCTTTTCAGACTTCCTCGCAGAAATCGGAAAGAAGAGGACGATCAGAACACAGGGAAGAGCACGTCAAGTCCAAAGACAAGGAACCTGCTCATCCAAATAAAAAATTACAATTTCCAAAAAAGAAGGTAGCCAGCATTAAAGTAATCAATAATGCCGAGAATACTGAGGACACAACTGAAAAACGGAGAATGGGCTCAGACAATGCTAGACAGCGCAGCAGAAGTGAGCATAGCTCGCAAAGTCCTTATGAATCATCTGGAGACAGTGGACACGAATGAATATATTCAAGTGGAAACTGCAGATACCAGAGTTAGCAAACCTCACAAAATATATGAAATAACATTACGTATAGAGGGGGATAAGACTAGAAAAATAAGGGGTTTATTTTGGGATAATCTTTCCAGGGCTATGACATCCTTCTAGCTGAACGAGACTGGCCACCCGAGTTTGTCAGGGAGTGCCCTCATGGCGAAGAAATAATTATGCCTGCCTTCTCAAATCATATTCCAATCCATAAAAAATATACACTTGCAAGAAAGTGGGCAGTAGCTCTAGCTCCTGCTTTATATAAAAATCATGTAGGATGGGATAAGGACTCTCCTCCTCATAAAATCCAGTTAAAATCACAACCTACTGCAGAAAGGCAGTACCCAATTAAGCAAGAAGCTAAAAAACAGGTAAAAGAGATCCTAGATCAACTTGAATACCAGGGGGTGATTGAAACTTGCACCTCACAAATGAACAACCCTTTGTTTCCTGTCTCCAAACCAGACAACTCATATCGTCTAGTTTTGGATTACAGACACCTTAACTCATGTTGCAAAACTTTTGCAGTGCAAAACTCGCATAGTGCTGCACTAATGAACAACATAGTGCGCAAAAAATACAAAACAACATTAGACATCTCTAATGGATTCTTTTGTCAAAATATAGCACCAGAGAGCAGATATTTGACTGCGTTCTCGGTAAATGGCTCGCAAAAAAGTTTCTGCCGTTTACCACAGGGGCACAAGAACAGCCCAGGATTATTCTCAGCGAGAGTAACAGAATAACTACAAACATATGATGACGAGGCATTATGCTATGTCGACGACATTTACCTAACAGATGATGACTTGGATACTCACTTGAAGAGAGTGAACACCATAATACTTGGGTTCGCATCAGAGGGTTACAAATTCAACTTTAAAAAGTCTAGAATTGCCCATGTAACAGTCCTGTTTTTAGGATATGAATTATCAAGTGAAGGCAAAAGCATGGCTGACAATTTCCTAGAGAAATGTGCTGTACTCCAAGCACCTAGAACACTAAAAAACCTACAATCAATTCTAGGCTTCCTAAATTTCGGAAGAACATACATTGCAAATTACGCAGAAAGGGTAAAACCCCTTTATGATCTAATAAAACCAGATTTTAAAAAAATCAATTGGACTCAAATACACACAGAAATTTTGAGATCTTTACAAACAGACATGTTAATTAAAACAAAATTAGAAACACGTGATAACACACGCAATCTTGTGATTCGAGTCATCCCAGGAAGATGCGGATTCACATACCTGACCTCTAATGAGGGAGAAAAGGTACCAATTGCATACAAATCACACTTGTACACAGAAGCTGAAAAGAGTTTCAGTATTAAAGAAAACATTGTTCATGCAGTTCAAACGGCTGTAGCAAGAGAAAAAGACAACGCTGACGGTAGACGCATCACAGTCAGAACAGCGGAATCAGCCTTTGAGGCATTAACAACCCTATGTAATTTACCAACAACAGCGTTGAATCCAGAATGGATACAATGGGTGAATTCAATCACAACGGACAGAGTAAAATACTACTTTGATCCAGAATGAAAAGATTTAAAATATCTAGAATATGAAATGACATACCCTCTGCCAATCGACATTCGGCCCTTACGACAGTACGCCTGTGTAATCTATACAGACGGCCATGCTCAACCACCAGGGTGGGGAGAACAAGCGTACAACCCCACATGTGAAATCACAAAAGAAGTGTGGCACGGAGGGAAACTGAGACCTCTGCTAATAAAAACACATTCAGTAGAAACTAATTCAGAAGAACAAACTGAAATAATAGCATTGAAAATGGCGCTAGATAATGCAGATCGCGAATTCCCGACACTTATAGTGTCCGATTCATATTACTGCGTCAAATCATATAACAACGATTTGCAGAAATGGATTCAAAACGGTTACAAAGATGACACAGGTGCAACAATAAAGCAAAAAGTGCTTTGGAAACAAATAGTTCTTTTACAGAAAGAACTACCAAAGACTCACGTGATACACTCACTGAGTCATCAGCGTGATGGCGTTCACGTTGCAGGGAATTCATTGGCTGAGACAGCCACAACGGTAGCAACTGAATCGGCTTCCGTAGTTAGAAAAAAGCGTGCAGTAAAATACATTGACGGTGAAACAGTGCTGGCGGTGAAAACGTCATCAAAAGGCGACTGCTCAGCGCTACCGATCAACTATCCACTCAAATATACAAACATGATCGATGCAAACTCCATTCCTTTTGCTCGAATCCCTGGAGTGGGGGACAGAGTAATTCCAAACACGGACAGGAGAGGCTTGTTAATAGCAGACGCACATATGGGTGAGGGTCTCAGACACCTCAAACTAAAAGATTCTCTGGAAGAATTACAATCAAAGTACTGGTGGCCAGGCATGAGCCTGCATCATCACATCTTTGTAAAGAACTGCCAAGACTGCAATAGAGATCGCAGTGGCGAGAGAAACGGTATATTACCATGGCGTTTCACTCCAGAATGGATCAACAATAAAAATTAATGCGTCCAATTAACATATAAAGACTATTTTCCACTTGTAATGTAGACCCCAGCACTCGGCTGACGTCTGGACTGTTATAAAAAGATTTGCGAGTCTATAATGGCATATACGCTAGAAGCATGCTACGTTTGGCTAATTGTTTTTTCCTCTTGCCCTAAAGCGCGTGGAAAAACATGGCCAAATGAGCATAGCATAGCGGGACTCTTCTCACTTCCTACCTGAGGGAACGGGATGGTGTAAAGAAAAAACCAAAGGCATAAAGTAATCTATAACAGCGAAGGTATTAGGTTCGGGAGCTGGGTGGGTCAAACATCTAATAAGTGTCCAACGTAGTCTAAACAACCTGCCAAGAAATTCTCTGAGGGGATTCAGTCCGTACGAATTATTGTTTGGGACTAGAATGATGGTCTTAGATCTTGACAGTCAGACTTCAGTGGTTAAAGAAAAAAGCTTTGATATCAAAGATCGTTTGGCTATTTTACAGGACTTAAACAAAACAAGGAAAGACCTGAGCAACATAAAGTTGAAACAACAGCCAACAACCACTGAAGAAAAACCACCTGTCCCAGCAAGACCTGTCTGGATTCCAAAAGTCGGGGATCTAGTCAGAGAAAAGATCGCGGTAAAGAAGGAATTTGGGCCTTCTTACAGAAAAGCAGTTCCTGTCTTGTCTATCAACGGGACAAGATCAGTAGTACTACCGCCCCTTGCTGGTAAAAAGGAGAACAGAGTTGTATCAATCGACCTGGTAAAACCACAATCATGTGGCCGATAACAAACAGTAGGCCAAGTGGACTCCCGATAAGTAGTAGAACACCAAGGTTTGCTACAAATACAGAGGTTCAAGCTAAGAGGCTAATCACATTCGAAATGCCTACAGAACAGCAACAAGGACTATGCAACAATGCTATGGAACTTAAACCTCTAAAAACCCAAATAAAAACATTTAGCAGAGACACACCAATCTACAATGAAGTAACAAATGACTATGCTGCTGCAACAAAACACACTAATAAAGCAAACAGTAATCCTGAAGCAATTGGAACAATTGACAGAACAGCATCCGGCTACTTCATAAACTTCAATGATTCCTCAGAAGATCTCAGCGAATCAACTAGACAGCCATCAAAAACTTTTAAAGACAATGCTAAGGAACTTTTTAAAGAACTGAAAGAAACCTATCTGATTTCTCCATGGATTGAATTCTGGGTGGCCTTAGGTGCACTTATCCTCATACTTTGGCTCATCATGGTACTATGTTTGGGACATTTCATTGAGGGAAAATATGCTAAAATGGACACAGCAAGCCAGAAAATCAACTTGGTCCTCAAACCACACACGTCTTCACACGTCGAGAAAAGAGAACTTTCTTCAGTCAACTTCACGGCCAATCCTATACCCGGCGGGGTAGCATGGGACAATACCGATTATGAAATCTATGGTCCGGTTGAAATCCTGAAGTATCCACATCAAATTAAGATCTCATTGAGTGACTTTGTAAAACCAAGCTCATTTGCTGATGATTGGGACTTTGAAAGTATTAATGATATGATGTCTGACCTAGTAATGTCTGCTAAATTTACAAAACATGATTATTTGCAGGGTTCGTCTAATTATGATAAGATGTTCTGCTATAATCACTTTGGTAACCATTATCTGCATAAATCTGCACAACCTAGAAATGTTTTAAATTATAATCAATGGGAACACTGTGCAACCCCTCCAAAAGGTAGCTCAAGAACTTTTTATGACAAATATTCATATTTTTCAGGGTTCAACACAAGTAATGCAGAAACATTTTATTTCAAATTGTCAAATAAGACAGGTACAAAGACCATGCTTACAAACACTAAATTGATATATTCAGACTCATTTTTTGAACAAATGAGTACATTTGGTTTTGATTATTGGGACAAAAATGTTGAAGTAAAAAGTGTTTGGGGTACAAAAGAATGGCAAGTACAAGGTATAGAATCATTGTTTAGAGCCTGCATGATCCCAGAACAAATTATTTTTTTGAATGACACTATTCAACAAACTACCTGTCTTGGCCTAGCCAAAATCAAAGACTTAAACAAACCGTCTATTCCAAAGCCAACAATAAACAGTAATAGCTCTATAGATGAGGAGATAGACGTAAACCATATATTAAGCCAAAACAGAACACATCCTGAATGGAAACAGTGGTTGATCTGGCCCACAGATACTAATAACTGTCAAGACAGATTCCTGAACAAAATACAGGGGTTCACATTGACCAGGCCAGACCCTAGATATTCCCAAAGACAACACCCAGGGATAATTACCACGTACAGTGTGGGCAAGCTCTGCCTTCAATGGCTACAAACATCCACACTGGCAGAAATTAAGCAACACCTAACTTTACTTACTGATGGTGCTGACTTGCGTGATTTCATTATGGGACCGCGCAAACAGCGTCAGAAACGCTTCATAGCAGCCTCTGTATATGCAGCTTATAACGAAGCCTGGAAAATAACTCAAATTGAAACATCAGAGAGAATACGGGAAATTGACCGTATTAATTTGGAAAAATCACTTTCTGTAGTGGACAATGGGTTAATGACTCTATCCTCCAGAATATGCTCTTTGTACAGCATTGTGTCTTCAGCAATCGACATAATATCGCAAGACTTACTGTTGTTACAACACGGTCAGTCCCAATTGCATTCTATTGTACAGCTTGGCTGGACGTTACAAAATCTGCGTTCAGGCTATGTGCCTTGGCGTTTAATCAACACAACGTCACTATTCAATATCTTTAACCTTACTGATAAACAAATCAGTATGGCACAGAAGGGTGCTGATTATACAATCCTGAGCATTGAGAAACTCGAGAGATTACCATTGACAATGTCAGAACGACCTGTCAGTGAATGGATAATACATGGGATAATTAATATTCCAATATCTACTTTCAGGTTTCAATACTGCCAAAAATATATACAGGCTGGCATGTACGAAAAATTGGGTAAAGGGTACATTAAGTCAACATGGAACTTGCCCTATTCACATGCATGTGTCAGTAATAAAGGCCGGAAAGTGTTTCTTAGTGGCAATAATTGTGAGATGTCACTAAGCGGTACACTTCTGTGTAATGGTATTAGTTTACACGGAGCCTGTGAAGGGTCCTCAAATAACCTTTCATGCCACCAGCTAGGCACACCTGCAACACAAATAGAACCATTCTTTAGGAGACTATCGAACGGGAGTTACATTGTAATTGTAGACCGCAGATGTTGTAGTTTGGTGCCCGGAATACCTTATCTCATAACTACGACTGCGAAGGTCATGTGCTGTGAACGAGTATTGTTCCCCAGCGCAATGCCAGACAGGGAGGCAAGGTTATGGCCGAATTTGAAAATTGCTTCTATTCGAATTGATACTTTCAGCAGAATGGAAACAGTGCTCCTTCAGACGCCGACCAGGCTCACGTCATCAAAAGAAACGTATAATCTCCAAGTTGCAAGGACAACGGCAGAGATTCATTCATTGTTATCAACTAATTCCCCCATACATTTCGCAGAAATCCTGAACGAAATCTTAAATATTTCTGATACCAGTGGAGTCTCAAATGTATTTAAGACAGTGTTTTCGGGGGCTTTAACACCATTTAAAGCCATTCTGGGTATTTTTCCAGACTTCGTCCATTCCATCTTTGGTGGACTTCCTCTCCTTTTGGGACTAGTGGCAGGAATCCTATTTTTGATCCTGTTATTTCGCTATGGCAGACCGTGTCACAGACAAAACACCTGCGACAAGGGAAGAAACAATCCTAGCCATTGGATACCGGGACCGGATATCTAAGATCCTTGGGCTATCCTGGCTTAGAGACCTGAACATGACTTGGTTTCTTTCATTTAGACCAATGTGGCAAAGATGTGTTTTACCTGTATTAAGGTGCTTGCTATGCGGAGAAGAATGCGTGTTGGACACCTGTCTGACGCTACAATCGGATGCGCCAATGGATGCAGAAACTTTGTTGGGTCCGGTCACGGCTCATGCATTGTGCTGTCCCCAGCGGCTACCAATCCTGATGACGGCATTCGTGGAAACTTCACCACTACGATTGAGGGGTAGTGAGGTTCAAGATGAAAGCAGCATCGATCAGGTACGACCTTCTGTCAGCTATGCTGATCAAAACATCAATGGAGGCAATCATGCTCATGAATGCATGGTGACCACTTTTTCAGAGTTAGTGGAACTTTCACAGGAAGCTGTTGACAGCTTTTTCGACAGTCTAAATGATATGATGTTCTCACCAGAGCAGAAATAATGACTTTTGAGCAAGCTAGCACGCGGCGTTCCAACAACCATGAATTTGGCCTTCGACTTTAATGATAAAGTAACGTGAACAATTTTTTCTCCAGTCTACGGACAGCAGATTTTTTCACAACCCCCAAAATATTTTTATGGTTTTTTCGGGACACTTATCTTCTGCTTAAAGTAGAAACTATTCTTACAGAACTAAATTTCTATTTTAGGAACTTTAGAGACATTAGCTGTCTTATGGCATGTTCATGGATATTTTATTTTGTGATGAAATGGTCTCGCATTTTTTCTTCTGTATTAAGAGCCATTTCATGTGTTATTTTCATATCTTATTAATAATGATGTATAAATATGCGTGATTAATTTAGCATTCCTCTACTGCTTATGTGCATATAGTGCATATGATTATATTTTTCTCGTGTATTACATAATTTCGAAATGCATATGGATGTATTTTGGGGTGGTACGGTATACACATACGTCACTGTATATTTACTATGCCTAGATTTGTAAACATGGACATAGTCTGCGTGGAGTGGGTGTGATGTATTCCTATAGGTTCTGTATCGATCCCCCTATTCCTGACCCTGTTCTGGTTAACAATTAACTAGCAGCCATCCCATGATGCAAAAACCGTTATCTGATTAAGCCACACCACGGCACAGGAACGCGTTATCTGATTAGGTCATAACGCTTGCCATCTAATTAGGCAAGCACCATTCCTTCAGCCCCTGATAAGGCATACGGAGTTCTCAAAACAAATCAAACCTATGACAACCTGGGAAAATCCCTGCGGCCATTGTTTTGATTTCACCAAGAACTTCAGTAAAGAATGTGCTAACGACTAGTTCGTATGACATCCTTATTGACGTATCTATGTCCACCCTTACGTCAATCTCGGCACCTTACAGGTATAAATATTACCGACATTGCCTTAAGCAAACACACGCGGTGGTGACGAGATCGGAGCAGCGAGACTTGCCGAAGAGGCCAGCACAGAGCGGACCCCACTGGCGCTGCCCCGCCTTCCTGACGCGCTGAGAACGAGACGCTGCTTTCTCCTGCCGAGAAATCCAGCTCCGGCGCTTCCAGGCAGCCCTTGCAGGCAGCCTGGAATATCGAGACCAAAGACGAGAGATACCAGCCCTCAACCATTCTAGATCTCAGGTACAGAACTGAATAACCCCTTACAGAGAATTCTTGAGTCAGTCACTTGGCAAAACAAACTTAACTTAAACTGCTACTTATCTACTCCCGCCCACGTATTAGGCTTAGGTCAGGTACACTGGGGTAGGCGTAGTTAGAAGCACCAGTTGAGTACGATTAGTCAAATGTATATATGTATGTATCTATTTTCTCCATTTTAAATAACATATGGCTTAGAAACCATATCAATGCTTTCACAGTATTATTTTATACTTCTGCTTTTATTGTATGCACTTTACTTAACCATAAGTATTGCAATAATATCGATTCATTTCTCTTGTACGAGAAAAGAGACTGATCAATAAATAACATCTTTTATTGAACACGCCCGTCTCTTCCTTTTCTCTACACTCTGGTGAAACTAAGAATGCACTGAACTGACTGAGTAAAATAAGTTGTCTTTTGTTTTCACACGACTCTAGAGATACACTCTTGATTAGGGGAGAGCAAAGTTGTCATGTTCTATGGTTGTCAGAAACTAAATCCCTTCTTGTCTATCCAGGGAGGTTAAACTCCTCCTTGCCTATTCGAGAACGTTTCTAGTGAACTCTGAGCTAGCTGGCAAACCCAAAACTTTAAGTCTAATATCGTCAGTAGAAGACCTAGTTAACCTCCGTCCTAGGTCTATACTATTGAAGGTATTATTCCAATGCGCAGAGCCTATTGGGATAATAGGAACTACACTACAGCATGAGCACCATGCACATAGCAGATTTCAGGGCATTAAAAGCGGTCTGACAGGTATCAGTCCAGATCACTTTCTTTGGCTGCTAGCTTGAAGTCAGCTCAGTCAGGGGAGCAACAATGGTGCCATGACCCTTGACAAACCATCTGTAATAGCTGGTGAGACCTAAGAAGGCTCTCACCTCTGTCTGGGTCTTGGAGGGCTCCCAAGCCAGAATGGTGTCAATCTTAGGCTCTAGGGGGCCACCTGGCCACTTTGTACCTGGTGGGAACCAGGGATGGGTGAAATGATTGAGGTGACATCTAGACAAAGTGGGACTCAGCAGGACAGCAGCTGACAAAGCTGGTCAGAATAGCACATACGAGCACGAAGTAATGGCTGCTTCAAGGAGAGGAGTTGGCCTAACGGCTAGGGCGCTCGACCTCGGACCTGGGGATCTGGGTTTGAGTCTCGGTAACGACGCCAAAACCTCCTGTGATTCTGGGCAAATCACTTAATCTCCCCGTGCCTAAAATGAAAGTAACTGGAAAACTTAAAAAATTTAATGTAACTGGAAAAATATGTAAAGCGCTCTGATACCTGATTCGGTTCGGGTCTAGTTCGCGCTATATAAAACTCCGCAAAAAAAAAAAAAAATGATAACTTGGGAATCGGGCCTAATATAATCAATGCCGGTCATGTAACTCATTTATATGGCAACTTTCTGTAAATCACAAAGCAGCAAGTCATTAAGCCTATTAGCGAATTGTTAATGTGTGACATGTGCATTTACAAGATGCAGCTCACAAAAACACTCTCAGGCACATGCATCAATGTAGGCTTTTGTGATTCCTTAATTGCAATTATTTTAAGGAATCACAATTAAGGAATTGCAAAAGACTATGCATGTAGGAATCGCAATAAAATTAGCGATTCCGAAACATTCCTTAATTGGGACTCACTAATTGTGTGTTGCAATTAATCAATGCCTTCCCATTCATTCCTACAGGCCCATAGGAATGAATGGGAGATTGCATGCGCAATTTGCGAGTACCACCTCATTCAAACATCATAGTAGCCGGGGACTTCAACTGCACATTTGAACCCCTGAGCGGGCAGGACCTTCTGGGAACCAACGAAGAAGATGCTAAATGGGCTATTAATATAGCTCCTATCAAGAAGTGGTCACAGAGGGCCATCCAAATTAATGCCCTGACACTCGAATATAATCTAAGAGCAGTAAATGGAAGGACATCCTCGGACCAGAGCGGGGCAAATACTTTTAACAGGATGAGTTCTCCGTCCAGAATAGACTACATACTTGTAGATGTGCGATTATGGGGGGCTTCCTGGATATGGTTTTCAAGCATTCTCTGGATAGCGACCATAATCCTTTATGTATGCAAATCAATAACGATTGGTCGCCCTCCACGACAAAGGCACAAACCCCTCCTCTAATGTCGACAAGAGAGGTAACCCCCTCCAACTGTAATAGACTCCTTAAATGGCACAAATTATCTCAACAAGAATGTAAACTCCAAAGTATTAGGGAACTTCTTGATCTAAAGACTAAGGAGCTTGAAACGTTCCATTGCGAAGCGCAGAACCTACCTTCTCCTCCTCTGTTTTATCGAGAAACTATAGATAAGATAGGCTTCTTCTTTACCATGGATGAGAACAGGGCATCAAAGAGATGTCCAGCTAGGCCCATAAATCCATGGCATTCACTGGCTTGTAGGGAGAAGAGACAGGCCTTAGCGCTAGCTGTCAGGAAGGAAGACTCCCTGGTAATCAAAGCAGCAAGAAAGGCATATTCCTGGGCATTAGTGGAATCAAAACGCAATTGGGATGAGGCACACTGGCAGGAGCTTAAAAACGCCTACAAACAAAAGAACTCTACTTTATTCTGGGAGCTAATCAACAGTAGGAATAGAAAGGGATCTGACCCAATCCCGAATCACATTACATGGCAACAATGGCAGGATCACTTCTCCAACCTCTATTCGGGAGACTAAGGCCACTTGCGCTCCCAGACCGAGATTCACATAACTGCCCCTGGGGCCTCCTCGCCACCTGACTGTTTTGATCTATACGAGGTGGACTTAGCAATAAGCTGCATCTCTCCTGGTAAGGCTGTTGGCCCTGACGACCTACCAGGAGATTTGCTTCTGCATGACCCGAAGCCTTGGGCTTATTTTATCTTACTGTTAATGAATCCGATAGACAGGGGGTCCGACGTCCCTGAGTCATGGAAAGGCATGGAGGTTGTACCAATTTACAAAAAGGGAAATAGGGAGGACCCTGCCAACTACAGGCCGATTAGTTTAATCGATGTGATCCAGAAGGTGGTTGGTAGGGTCCTCCTTATGAGGCTGAGGTCCTGGATGGAGGACGGGAACATCCTCTCTAACTATCAAGCAGGCTTTAGACAGAAGGTGGGCACGATAGACCAGGTCTTCAGATTTTTTATGATCCACTGGAAGACAGTGGTGATTGGGAAAGGCAGTTTGTATCAGGCGTTCATAGATCTGAAGACCGCATTCAATCTCGTGCCACATGCCAAGCTTTGTCAGGTCCTGCATGAACTGGGCATCTCCCCTCAGATTCTCAACTTTATAAAACGTCTCCATGAGAGCAACTATGCCGAAATTAGATGGGGCTCTCAGGGGCAGCTGACGGAGAGGGTTGTGGTGAACAGGGGGTGTGCCAGGGTTGCGTCCTGGCCCCGTCCCTGTTCTCTCTATTTATGAACGAGGTGGTAGATCATCTCAGAGCGGTACCAGCTGATGCTCCAATTCTGGCCTGGGAGAAAACCCCCACCCTCCTATTCGCCGACGACACCCTCCTGATTTCTAAAACACCGGGCGGCCTTCAGAAACTTTTAAACAGGTCTAGCCTTTTTTGCAACTCTCGGGGGTTGACAATAAATACAAGTAAAACAAAGCTAATGATAATCAACCAACAGAACGTTTCCGAAATGGCATTTCCCTAATGATATTCAACTTGACACCGTGGAGTCATTTGACTATCTGGGAATCCGGGTCGTAAAAGGTATGAAATGGAGTTCCCACATGGCCAAGATGCTCCTTAGCCACAAATGGGTGTCTGGGGCCATCATAAGAGAGCAGCATCTTTCCGTAAGTAAGCCAGTTGCCCCTGCCCTCGTCGTCTATGATTGTAAAGCGATTCCCTCAGCCCTATATGGGGCTGAGTTATGGGGCTTCGAGAATACCACTGAACTGGCAAGATCCGAAAACAAGTTCTTTAGGAATCTTGTCTCTCTTCCAATTGCCACCCCGCTGAAGCCCCTACATCAGGAAATGGGAAGACGTTCTATTAAGGATATTGTATGCCTGCGACCCCTACTCTTTTGGGCACGCAGAAGAATGAAACCTGAGCTATCCAATTATGCCAGCTGATATAGGAAATAGGATCAAACGGATTACTAATCTTAGACAGCTTTTAAATGACATTGGGTTTGGGGAGGCTTGGACCAGCCAGATTCCGCCATCCAAGCAGGATCTAAAAAGCGCCTATTGGCAATGGGTACAGGCAGAAGAGATGCGCAATCCCAAAATGGGGAAACTCACTGAGATGTTTCTTGAGCATAAACCCATTCACCAATTTAGAATCCTTTCTTGATTGTATTCAAATACCCAGGGATAGGGCACTCTATCTGAAAATGTCACCTGTTCCCTGCCCAGGCTGTGTAGCCCCAAATGAGTCCATTGCCCACTTCTTCTTTGCTTGCCCGGCGTACAGGATGGCTAGAGCCAAGTGGCTCAAACCAGTCTGTAAAAAGCTTGGCTTCAAGAACTACTGGGTGGCATTGCGCATTTTAAAAACCGACACCTCCTCCCTCACTTTGGTCTGCGGTGTGGAAATATTTTTGGGTTGCCCATGGCTAACAAGAACAAAGCTCCTAGCAAGAAACAGTAGCCCGGCATCCCACGCACATGCCACTTGATGTACTTACTTTGATTACTGTTTTCTACGCTTTTTATGGAACTTTTTAACCTTAATTTTAATTGCAGATGTATGATGTACATTCGGTCCTATTTATTACATTGTATTATATGTTTTTAAAATATATGAATTCTGGATTTATATGCTTTTATGATAAATTTTATCGAATAAAGCTTACTTACTACTAAAGAGTACCAATAGGTACTCGCAAATTGCCCATGCAATTTCAAGGGTGCACGGGTGTCAAAAAGACACCCTGTTGCACCCCTGAAATTGATCTGTGCTTGCATGTTGCGCACACACATGCCCTAAAGGCATGTGTGTGTGTAAACTACAACTTTGAAAAAAGCACTAAAGTGCATTTTTCAAAGTTTTTGCAAATTACCATCAAGTATAAATTGATGCTAATTTGCGCCCCCTATTAGCAAAATCGCAATTTACGATTCCATCATGCATTGCATTTAAGGAATCGCAATTTGCAATTCCATGAACGCATTCGCAATTTAAGAATTCTCAATAATTTGCGATTTCTTAAATTGCGAGAGGCTGACAGCTGATGCATTGCAGAAGCCATTTTTGCTGGTGCAAACAGCTGCTTTTTGCGAATCACACAGTTTGTGCTTGCAAAAATGGTTGATTAATATGCCTGCCTATGTTAGCAAATTCATAATCTTCACTTTGCATCAGGGAACGGTTAGTTTTCACTATGAAAGGAACTGTTGGTCAATAGAAGATATGTAAATATACATAAAAGTGTTTGTTCTCTGTCGATATTGCCTATATAACAGTCTTCATGTTTCATACACTTGAATGGAAATGTGAATATTAACCACGTGAATAGACAAATTAGTTGATTCCGGACCACAGAATGCTCATGCTTATTGAAAATGTGAGCAAACAAATTACCAGCATTTTTTTAAAAAGCAGCAACGCCTTCAACCAAGAAAAACCAACAAGCACCCTCAAACTGTGACTATGTTATCACTAACTACTGTACTTTTTCCAATGAAGTGTCAGAATAGACAAGTTAATATAATTTTAATTTTCAATGGTACTCCATTGTGCTGGCATACAATTTATCTATGCGCGTATCAAGAGAGAGAGAGAGGACTAGAAAGCTAGTCCGAGTCCCCGTAGTTTATATGTGTTATCAAAAGAGACTAGCTTAAATATGACCAATATTGTTAGGACTCTGATTAGATTTGTCATGGGCACCTCGTTGGTGAGTTCACGAAGCCCTCACCCACCAACCTGGTTGGTGACATGCTTCATCATCGGGCCCACCCAGTGACACCTAATGTGTCCCGGGTGTGCTGCGACGCCTGATTACAGCGGAGCTGGTATTTTACTGAGAGTGCAGTGTGAGGTGTAAAATGAAGTGTTAGTTAAAACGGCTTGGCGAGGGTCCCAGTACCCGAGAGTAAATTACATTTTAATAACTGGGCGGTTAAAATAAGTCTTGGGGATGTTTAAGGGAGGCGAGTTACTACCTCCAACATCCATCAGTTGGTCGACATGTTTCAGCCAGTGCCTTAAACTAAATCTGGCTTTCCTCAGGGCCTTTTTAAAATAGAGTGTAGTGCAGGTTAAAAAGGAGTGTAATCCAGGCTATGTGTTACACTCACTAAGGTGTTTCTCTAAGTGTGAGAGGGGGGACTCCCTTCTCATATATGCCTGTACCGATAACATTGAAGACATAGACAAAACATGTAAGAAGAGGAGAGTCTAATAGGCGTCTTTGCCACATAGTCATATACATAGAATGCCGAATCTACAGTGCTCAGTGGGTAGACTACAGTCGGCAAAAGTGTAATGGCACTGGTGGTACCATTATTTTGATTATCGCGTATAATTTGGGGGGGGTGTCGCTACAACACGGGTATCACACATATGCATGAGATACAAAGTGTGATGGGGTGTAAGTAAACACTCTTACGCTTAGATTTTGAAGCCAATGCTTCCAGGAGTGAAGCGGTAAGGGGTTGACCCTGTAGGGAAATAATGTTGGCCACTGGGAGTTAGAGACCTGTAAGGAGGGAAAAGCGCTTACCCAGAGATTGTTGCTTGGAGGTTGTCATACTCACAGCTTTTCTGGTCAGAGCCTGCCTTGTACCTGTTGCACCGTCCTCGTACTCCGGTAGAAAGAGCTGGAGTTTCTTGTTCGTTTTTATATGCTTGCTAATTGGATTAACTATCTGCACCTGTAGCTGGGAGTAAGAGTAGAAAGACTACCCCGGGTGTGTTCCTAGCTGTCTGCTCATGGGCGGTGGAAAGACACTAGTCTCTAGCACATGCGCGGTGCTGCTTGTGTCTATTGTGCATGAGCGGGGTGAGACACTAGTTGGTGGAAAGACACAAGTCTCTAGCACATGCGTGGTGCTGCTTGTGTCTATTGCGCATGAGCGGGGGTGAGACACTAGTTACTAGTGCTGGTGCGCGGTAGAGTGTGTGTTGTGTTGAAGTATGCAATCTGCCACTATCAATAGTGCGGGCATGGAATTAAAGGAGGTGCATTTAGCATGTGACTGAGTTCCAAGGGATCGCATCGTTCAGGCCATTGATGTGTGAGGAAAGGCGATAGATCCAACGCTGTTCATTGCTCATCAGTCTTCTTTCATTGTCTAATGCCTGCTCAGGGATTTGTTCGATGACTGTCCATGTGAGGTCATTGGGGGTATGGCCATGGGTGATGAAGTGGTTGGTTAATTTACTGATGTTTTTCTTACACCTAATGGTGCTTCTGTGCTCAGTGACCCTAGTGTGTATTTTGCGGTTGGTCATGCCGATATAGCGGAGACCACAGGAGCAGGTGAGAAGGTAAATTACATTACGTGAATTACAGTTGGTGTGGCTGCGTTGTGTCCACACCTTGTTAGGTTCTAGGGTTAGAGTTTTGGTGTGGGTGGTTAAGTGACACACACTGCAACCATTGCAGGGGTAGTGTCCAGTTATTTTTGGTAGGCCCCATGCATTCAGAATGGTGTTCGGTTCTTGTGTGTTATGCGTTTTGGGACGGGTGTTAACTAGTTGGTCCTTCAAGTTATTGCTTCTCTTGTAAGCAAAACGCGATATGTCCCACTGCTTCTGGCCAGAATTCAAGATCTACCAGTTCTTCTTAATGAGTTTGGCTACCTCATTGGAGGCTGTGTTGTACGTAGTGACACAGGTGATCGGTTGTTCCTGCTCCTCTTTAGCTGTGGTTTCAAGGAGGGCCTCTCTATTCTGGTTCCTGGCCCTCTTCCTGGTTTTGGAGATGATGGCTGGTGGGTAGACCCGGGCCTCCAGTTTCTTGTATAGTTCAGCGGACTGGTTTTTAGGGCTCGGGCCTACGTCACACGAAGTGGGGCGGGGCTTCCGAGCTCTAATGTTATAAAAAAAAAAAAAGTTCAGAAATGGCTGTGGGCTTCCGCATTCCAGAAAGCGCGCGGTTTTTGCGTGTGGTATTCTGCCATGTGAATGGTAATTGGTCCAGGCAAGGCTGTGTTTAAGTAAGGCAGCACGCCATAGGGCTTTGGAATTTTTTCAATGTCCACTTCCTGCATAAAGTGTTCGGACACGCGCAGAAGAATACATAAATCCTCAATTACCAGCTGTCCGAGGTGCCGGTAATTGAAGGCAGATGGTGCTGGGAGCGTGTGCACTGCTGTGTGTTTTTTCCCTTGAGCTCTGTGTGCGCGCCGGCAAACCCGCGCCTGCTCTTTGACTGAGGTAGGCTAAACAAGCATTGGCAAAGCAAATAGGACTCTCCTATACAAAATCTGTTGGTTTTGTCAGGGATATGTTTAGCCATGTTGTACAGCAGCCTGGCTGCTATGCAGCACAGCTGAAAGTAAAAAAACAAACAAAGTGCTTTGATAAGCACTCGTGCCCACTCACCCGAACTCAAACTTTTAATGTCAAAATAGAAGATCACTTTAATTTACTGTCCTCATAACAGACCCCTTGCAGTAGCTCTCGTTGTCCTCTTACCAGATCCCTTGCATCTTCCCAGCTATTGCCAGATTCCTCACTCGCTCCCTGTCTCGTCACCATGACTCACTCTCTCCACCCTTTCATAAAAAAAACACTCCACCTCGCTTTCCTCTCACTGGGAGCCTCACATTTTCTCTCACAGTCCGGTTACCAGATTCCTACTGCCGTTGTACCAGATCACTCATTGTACTATCATTCAGTGTCCTATCATTAGAGACTTGCTTCAGGCAGAGTAGGGAGGGCAGAGTAGGGAGGGCAGAGTAGGGAGGGCAGAGTAGGGAGTGCAGAGTAGGGAGAGGAGAAGTGAGTAGTGAGTAGAGTAGTGAGTAGTGAGTAGAGTAGTGAGTAGAGTAGTGAGTAGAGTAGTGAGTAGTGAGTAGAGTAGTGAGTTGAGTAGTGAGTAGAGTAGAGTAGTGAGTAGTGAGTAGAGTAGTGAGTAGTGAGTAGAGTAGTGAGTAGTGAGTAGAGTAGTGAGTAGTGAGTAGAGTAGTGAGTAGAGTGAGTAGAGTAGTGAGTAGTGAGTAGTGAGTAGAGTAGTGAGTAGAGTAGTGAGTAGAGTAGTGAGTAGAGTAGTGAGTAGTGAGTAGAGTAGTGAGTAGTGAGTGCAGAGTAGTGAGTAGTGAGTAGAGTAGTGAGTAGTGAGTAGAGTAGTGAGTAGAGTGCAGAGTAGTGAGTAGTGAGTGCAGAGTAGTGAGTAGTGAGTGCAGAGTAGTGAGTAGTGAGTAGAGCAGTGAGTAGTGAGTAGAGCAGTGAGTAGAGTAGTGAGTAGTGAGTAGTGAGTAGTGAGTAGAGTAGTGAGTAGAGTAGTGAGTAGAGTAGTGAGTAGAGTAGTGAGTAGTGAGTAGTGAGTAGTGAGTAGAGTAGTGAGTAGAGTAGTGAGTAGTGAGTGCAGAGTAGTGAGTAGTGAGTGCAGTAGTGAGTAGTGAGTAGAGTAGTGAGTAGAGTAGTGAGTAGTGAGTGCAGAGTAGTGAGTAGTGAGTGCAGAGTAGTGAGTAGAGTAGTGAGTAGAGTAGTGAGTAGAGTAGTGAGTAGTGAGTAGTGAGTAGAGTAGTGAGTAGTGAGTGCAGAGTAGTGAGTAGTGAGTGCAGAGTAGTGAGTAGAGTAGTGAGTAGTTAGTGCAGAGTAGTGAGTAGAGTAGTGAGTAGTGAGTAGAGTAGTGAGTAGAGTAGTGAGTAGAGTAGTGAGTAGAGTAGTGAGTAGAGTAGTGAGTAGTGAGTGCAGAGTAGTGAGTAGTGAGTAGAGTAGTGAGTAGTGAGTGCAGAGTAGTGAGTAGTGAGTAGAGTAGTGAGTAGAGTAGTGAGTAGAGTAGTGAGTAGTGAGTGCAGAGTAGTGAGTAGTGAGTAGAGTAGTGAGTAGAGTAGAGTAGTGAGTAGTGAGTAGAGTAGTAAGGTGAGTAGTGAGTAGAGTAGTGAGGTGAGTAGTGAGTAGAGTAGTGAGGTGAGAAGTGAGTAGAGTAGTGAGTAGAGTAGTGAGTAGAGTAGTGAGTAGAGTAGTGAGTAGTGAGTGCAGAGTAGTGAGTAGTGAGTGCAGAGTAGTGAGTAGTGAGTAGAGTAGTGAGTAGTGAGTGCAGAGTAGTGAGCAGTGAGTGCAGAGTAGTGAGTAGTGAGTGCAGAGTAGTGAGTAGAGTAGTGAGTGCAGAGTAGTGAGTAGAGTAGTGAGTAGTGAGTAGAGTAGTGAGTAGAGTAGTGAGTAGAGTAGTGAGTAGTGAGTGCAGAGTAGTGAGTAGTGAGTGCAGTAGTGAGTAGTGAGTAGAGTAGTGAGTAGAGTAGTGAGTAGAGTAGTGAGTAGAGTAGTGAGTAGAGTAGTGAGTAGTGAGTAGAGTAGTGAGTAGAGTAGTGAGTAGAGTAGTGAGTAGAGTAGTGAGTGTGAGTAGTGAGTGCAGAGTAGTGAGTAGAGTAGAGTAGTGAGTAGTGAGTAGAGTAGTGAGGTGAGTAGTGAGTAGAGTAGTGAGGTGAGTAGTGAGCAGAGTAGTGAGTAGAGTAGTGAGTAGAGTAGTGAGTAGAGTAGTGAGTAGTGAGTGCAGAGTAGTGAGTAGTGAGTGCAGAGTAGTGAGTAGTGAGTAGAGTAGTGAGTAGAGTAGTGAGTAGTGAGTGCAGAGTAGTGAGTATTGAGTGCAGAGTAGTGAGTAGTGAGTAGAGTAGTGAGTAGTGAGTAGAGTAGTGAGTAGAGTAGTGAGTAGAGTAGTGAGTAGAGTAGTGTGCAGAGTAGTGTGCAGAGTAGTGAGTAGTGAGTGCAGAGTAGTGAGTAGTGAGTGCAGAGTAGTGAGTGCAGAGTAGTGAGTAGTGAGTAGTGAGTAGAGTAGTGAGTAGAGTAGTGAGTAGAGTAGTGAGTAGAGTAGTGAGTAGAGAGTGCAGAGTAGTGAGCAGTGATTGCAGAGTAGTGAGTAGAGTAGTGAGTAGAGAGTGCAGAGTAGTGAGCAGTGAGTGCAGAGTAGTGAGCAGTGAGTGCAGAGTAGTGAGCAGTGAGTGCAGAGTAGTGAGTAGTGAGTAGAGTAGTGAGTAGTGAGTAGAGTAGTGAGTAGAGTAGTGAGTAGTGAGTAGAGTAGTGAGTAGAGTAGTGAGTAGAGTAGTGAGTAGAGTAGTGAGTGCAGAGTAGTGAGTAGTGAGTGCAGTAGTGAGTAGTGAGTAGAGTAGTGAGTAGAGTAGTGAGTAGAGTAGTGAGTAGAGCAGTGAGTGCAGAGTAGTGAGTAGTGAGTGCAGAGTAGTGAGTAGAGTAGTGAGTAGAGTAGTGAGTAGAGTAGTGAGTAGTGAGTAGAGTAGTGAGTAGAGTATTGAGTAGTGAGTGCAGAGTAGTGAGTAGAGTAGTGAGTAGAGTAGTGAGTAGAGTAGTGAGTAGAGTAGTGAGTAGTTAGTGCAGAGTAGTGAGTAGAGTAGTGAGTAGTGAAGTGAGTAAAGTAGTGAGTAGTGAGTAGAGTAGTGAGTAGAGTAGTGAGTAGAGTAGTGAGTAGAGAGTGCAGAGTAGTGAGCAGTGAGTGCAGAGTAGTGAGCAGTGAGTGCAGAGTAGTGAGTAGTGAGTAGAGCAGTGAGTAGTGAGTAGAGTAGTGAGTAGAGTAGTGAGTAGAGTAGTGAGTGCAGAGTAGTGAGTAGTGAGTGCAGAGTAGTGAGTAGAGTAGTGAGTAGTGAGTAGAGTAGTGAGTAGAGTAGTGAGTGCAGAGTAGTGAGTAGAGTAGTGAGTAGAGTAGTGAGTAGAGTAGTGAGTGCAGAGTAGTGAGTGCAGAGTAGTGAGTAGAATAGTGAGTAGAGTATTGAGTAGTGAGTAGAGTAGTGAGTAGAATAGTGAGTAGAGTAGTGAGTAGTGAGTAGAGTAGTGAGTAGAGTAGTGAGTGCAGAGTAGTGAGTAGAGTAGTGAGTAGAGTAGTGAGTAGTGAGTGCAGAGTAGTGAGTAGAGTAGTGAGTAGAGTAGTGAGTAGTTAGTGCAGAGTAGTGAGTAGAGTAGTGAGTAGTTAGTAGAGTAGTGAGTAGAGTAGTGAGTAGAGTAGTGAGTAGAGTAGTGAGTAGAGTAGTGAGTAGTGAGTGCAGAGTAGTGAGTAGTGAGTAGAGTAGTGAGTAGTGAGTGCAGAGTAGTGAGTAGTGAGTAGAGTAGTGAGTAGAGTAGTGAGTAGAGTAGTGAGTAGTGAGTGCAGAGTAGTGAGTAGTGAGTAGAGTAGTGAGTAGAGTAGAGTAGTGAGTAGTGAGTAGAGTAGTGAGGTGAGTAGTGAGGTGAGTAGTGAGTAGAGTAGTGAGTAGAGTAGTGAGGTGAGTAGTGAGTAGAGTAGTGAGTAGAGTAGTGAGTAGAGTAGTGAGTAGAGTAGTGAGTAGAGTAGTGAGTAGTGAGTGCAGAGTAGTGAGTAGTGAGTGCAGAGTAGTGAGTAGTGAGTAGAGTAGTGAGTAGTGAGTGCAGAGTAGTGAGCAGTGAGTGCAGAGTAGTGAGTAGTGAGTGCAGAGTAGTGAGTAGAGTAGTGAGTGCAGAGTAGTGAGTAGAGTAGTGAGTAGTGAGTAGAGTAGTGAGTAGAGTAGTGAGTAGAGTAGTGAGTAGAGTAGTGAGTAGTGAGTGCAGAGTAGTGAGTAGTGAGTGGAGTAGTGAGTAGAGTAGTGAGTAGAGTAGTGAGTAGAGTAGTGAGTAGAGTAGTGAGTAGAGTAGTGAGTAGTGAGTAGTGAGTAGAGTAGTGAGTAGAGTAGTGAGTAGAGTAGTGAGTAGAGTAGTGAGTAGAGTAGTGAGTAGTGAGTGCAGAGTAGTGAGTAGAGTAGAGTAGTGAGTAGTGAGTAGAGTAGTGAGGTGAGTAGTGAGTAGAGTAGTGAGGTGAGTAGTGAGTAGAGTAGTGAGTAGAGTAGTGAGTAGAGTAGTGAGTAGAGTAGTGAGTAGTGAGTGCAGAGTAGTGAGTAGTGAGTGCAGAGTAGTGAGTAGTGAGTAGAGTAGTGAGTAGAGTAGTGAGTAGTGAGTGCAGAGTAGTGAGTATTGAGTGCAGAGTAGTGAGTAGTGAGTAGAGTAGTGAGTAGTGAGTAGAGTAGTGAGTAGAGTAGTGAGTAGAGTAGTGAGTAGAGTAGTGTGCAGAGTAGTGTGCAGAGTAGTGAGTAGTGAGTGCAGAGTAGTGAGTAGTGAGTGCAGAGTAGTGAGTAGTGAGTAGTGAGTAGAGTACTGAGTAGAGTAGTGAGTAGAGTAGTGAGTAGAGTAGTGAGTAGAGTAGTGAGTAGAGAGTGCAGAGTAGTGAGCAGTGATTGCAGAGTAGTGAGTAGAGTAGTGAGTAGAGAGTGCAGAGTAGTGAGCAGTGAGTGCAGAGTAGTGAGCAGTGAGTGCAGAGTAGTGAGCAGTGAGTGCAGAGTAGTGAGTAGTGAGTAGAGTAGTGAGTAGTGAGTAGAGTAGTGAGTAGAGTAGTGAGTAGTGAGTAGAGTAGTGAGCAGAGTAGTGAGTAGAGTAGTGAGTAGAGTAGTGAGTGCAGAGTAGTGAGTAGTGAGTGCAGTAGTGAGTAGTGAGTAGAGTAGTGAGTAGAGTAGTGAGTAGAGTAGTGAGTAGAGTAGTGAGTGCAGAGTAGTGAGTAGTGAGTGCAGAGTAGTGAGTAGAGTAGTGAGTAGAGTAGTGAGTAGAGTAGTGAGTAGTGAGTAGTGAGTAGAGTAGTGAGTAGAGTATTGAGTAGTTAGTGCAGAGTAGTGAGTAGAGTAGTGAGTAGTGAGTAGAGTAGTGAGTAGAGTAGTGAGTAGAGTAGTGAGTAGAGTAGTGAGTAGAGTAGTGAGTAGAGAGTGCAGAGTAGTGAGCAGTGAGTGCAGAGTAGTGAGCAGTGAGTGCAGAGTAGTGAGTAGTGAGTAGAGTAGTGAGTAGAGAGTAGAGTAGTGAGTAGAGTAGTGAGTAGAGTAGTGAGTGCAGAGTAGTGAGTAGTGAGTGCAGAGTAGTGAGTAGAGTAGTGAGTAGTGAGTAGAGTAGTGAGTAGAGTAGTGAGTGCAGAGTAGTGAGTAGAGTAGTGAGTAGAGTAGTGAGTAGAGTAGTGAGTGCAGAGTAGTGAGTGCAGAGTAGTGAGTAGAATAGTGAGTAGAGTATTGAGTAGTGAGTAGAGTAGTGAGTAGAATAGTGAGTAGAGTAGTGAGTAGTGAGTAGAGTAGTGAGTAGAGTAGTGAGTGCAGAGTAGTGAGTAGAGTAGTGAGTAGAGTAGTGAGTAGTGAGTGCAGAGTAGTGAGTGCAGAGTAGTGAGTAGAATAGTGAGTAGAGTAGTGAGTAGAGTAGTGAGTGCAGAGTAGTGAGTAGAGTAGTGAGTTGTGAGTGCAGAGTAGTGAGTAGAGTAGTGAGTAGAGTAGTGAGTACAGTAGTGAGTACAGTAGTGAGTAGAGTAGTGAGTAGTGAGTGCAGAGTAGTGAGTAGAGTAGTGAGTAGTGAGTAGAGTACTGAGTAGAGTAGTGAGTATGGAGTGCAGAGTAGTGAGTAGTGAGTAGAGTAGTGAGTAGTGAGTAGAGTAGAGTAGTGAGTAGTGAGTGCAGAGTAGTGAGTAGAGTAGTGAGTAGTGAGTAGAGTAGTGAGTAGAGTAGTGAGTAGAGTAGGGAGTAGTGAGTAGAGTAGTGAGGTGAGTAGTGAGTAGTGAGTATAGTGAGTAGAGTAGTGAGTAGTGAGTATAGTGAGTTGAGTAGTGAGTAGAGTAGTGAGTAGAGTAGTGTGCAGAGTAGTGAGTAGTGAGTGCAGAGTAGTGAGTAGAGTAGTGAGTGCAGAGTAGTGAGTAGTGAGTGCAGAGTAGTGAGTAGAGTAGTGAGAGAAGTAGTGAGTAGAGTAGTGAGGTGAGTAGTGAGTAGTGAGTGCAGAGTAGTGAGTAGAGTAGTCATTACTGAGTAGAGTAGTGAGTAGAGTAGTGAGGTGAGTAGAGTAGTGAGTAAAGTAGTGAGTGCAGAGTAGTGAGTAGAGAAGTGAGTAGTGAGTAGAGTAGTGAGTAGAGTAGTGAGTAGTGAGTAGAAAGTAGTGAGTAGAGTAGTGAGTAGTGAGTAGAGTAGTGAGTGGAGAGTAGTGAGTAGTGAGCAGAGTAGTGAGTAGTGAGCAGAGTAGTGAGTAGTGAGCAGAGTAGTGAGTAGTGAGTGCAGAGTAGTGAGTAGAGTAGTGAGTAGAGTAGTGAGTAGTGTAGTGAGTAGAGTAGCGAGTAGAGTAGTGAGGTGAGTAGTGAGTAGTGAGGTGAGTAGTGAGTAGTGAGCAGAGTAGTGAGTAGTGAGTGCAGAGTAGTGAGTAGTGAGTAGAGTAGTGAGTAGTGAGTAGAAAGTAGTGAGTAGAGTAGTGAGTAGAGTAGTGAGTAGTGAGTAGAGTAGTGGGTAGAGTAGTGGGTAGAGTAGTGGGTAGAGTAGTGAGTAGAGTAGTGAGTAGAGTAGTGAGTAGAGTAGTGAGTGCAGAGTAGTGAGTAGAGTAGTGAGTAGTGAGTGCAGAGTAGTGAGTAGAGTAGTGAGTAGTGAGTAGAGTAGTGAGTAGAGTAGTGAGGTGAGTAGAGTAGAGTAGTGAGTAAAGTAGTGAGTGCAGAGAAGTGAGTAGTGAGTAGAGAAGTGAGTAGTGAGTAGAGTAGTGAGGTGAGTAGTGAGTGCAGAGTAGTGAGTATAGTAGTCAGTAGTGAGTAGAGTAGTGAGTAGAGTAGTGAGGTGAGTAGAGTAGTGAGTAAAGTAGTGAGTGCAGAGTAGTGAGTAGAGAAGTGAGTAGTGAGTAGAGTAGTGAGTAGTGAGTAGAGTAGTGAGTAGTGAGTAGTGAGTTGAGTAGTGAGTAGAGTAGTGAGTAGTGAGTAGAGAGTAAAGTAGTGAGTGCAGAGTAGTGAGTAGAGAAGTGAGTAGTGAGTGCAGAGTAGTGAGTGGAGAGTAGTGAGTAGAGTAGTGAGTAGTGAGCAGAGTAGTGAGTAGTGAGTGCAGAGTAGTGAGTAGAGTAGTGAGTAGAGTAGTGAGTAGAGTAGTGAGTAGTGAGTAGAGTAGTGAGTAGTGAGTGCAGAGTAGTGAGTAGTGAGTAGAGTAGAGTAGTGAGTAGGACATCACAGGCAGCAGCTGTGCAAGCTTCTTACACTCACAAGGAGACCACAGGCAGCTGAGTTGCAAGCTTCTCCCACTCACAAGAAGGACATCACAAACAGCAGCGGTGCAAGCTTCTCACACTCACAAGAAGGACATCACAAACAGCAGCGGTGCAAGCTTCTCACACTCACAAGGAGACCACAGGCAGCTGAGGTGCAAGCTTCTCCCACTCACAAGAAGGACATCACAAGCAGCAGCGGTGCAAGCTTCTCACACTCACAAGAACGACGTCACAGGCAGCAGCAGTGCAAGCTACTTACACTCACAAGGAGACGACAGGCAGCAGAGGTGCAAGCTTCTCACACTCGCAAGAACGACATCACAAGCAGCAGTGGTGCAAGCTTCCCTTACACACTCACAGCAGGTACTGTGCCAAGGCAGCAGCAGCAGCAGAGCAAGAGTCCCTTACAAAGAACAGGCACAGCACAGAGATGCACAATGCAATCTTCCCATACTCACAGGCAGCAGCGGTGCAAGCTTCTCACACTCACACGAAGGACATCACAGGCAGCAGCTGTGCAAGCTTGTTACACTCACAAGGATACCACAGGCAGCTGAGGTGCAAGCTTCTCCCACTCACAGGAAGGACATCACAAGCAGCAGCGGTGCAAGCTTCCCTCACACACTCACAGCAGGTACTGTGCCAAGGCAGCAGCAGCAACAGAGCAAGAGTCCCTTATAAAGAACAGGCACAGCACAGAGATGCACAATGCAATCTTCTCATACTCACAGGCAGCAGCTGTGCAAGGTTCTCACACTCACAAGAACGACATCACAGGCAGCAGCTGTGCAAGGTTCTCACACTCACAAGAACGACATCACAGGCAGCAGCAGTGCAAGCTTCTTACACTCACAAGAAGGACATCACAGGCAGCAGCAGTGCAAGCTTCTTACACTCACAAGGAGACCACAGGCAGCAGAGGTGCAAGCTTCTCACACTCACAAGAAGGACAACACAGGCAGTAACGGTGCAATATTCTCACACTCACAAGGAGATCACTGGCAGTAACAACAAACACAAAGAGTTGGAGGGTCTGCTGGCAAACAGTGCTGAGTCTAAAAGGTCCTGTAAAAGAGACCACTCCTTTGCACTGCACTAACCCAGACCTAGTGGTCACATGACACTTGCCTCTGGTCGATATCCTATCAGCCCACCCATTTGGCGGAGCCTCGTCATGTAGGACGTCTAACCAAAGTGGTTAGTCAAAGCCCAGATGAAGTGGCCAGACAACACCCACTACTGGTTCAGATTGTTGAAGTGTCCATGCCACAGAGTGGTGCTGAAAAAGTGCAGTGCAAAAAAATTTTTTTTGGAGTGAAATGAGTGATGTTAAAATGACGGTCGAGGCAAATGAAACATTTTTATTGGTATTCACCAGGACGCCAGGTTAAAAAAGGAAGTGTAAAACAGTGTGAAAAAATCACTGTGATGCTTTGCTGTGTTTATAACTTAGGCCAACATGTTTCTGCCTACGGTGAAACTACACCGGCATTCTTCAGGGCCAGATACAAAAGATATTGCTACTGCAAAGATACACTCAAATGTTAAATGTGTAAAACAAAAAGAAAGAAAAGGACAGACCAAATCATTTGTTTAACGAACTGTCCCAACAGGTTAAGTGGTCATGTAGACCATCCTACCGTATCCATCCGAATCAGTAGTTGGATAGAGAATGTGATCCCATCAGTATGTGGGCCTTCCCTTCGGCTCTGGTTACAGCCGAGAGGTACCGACGGAGAGAGCGGGGCCTCAATCTCCGAGCCGTCGCCGGGTGAGGTGAGGCTTGACTCCCACATACTGATGCAAGGTTGGTTATGTTTTTACTGATAATGGCAGCAATGTAGTTAGGGCCATGGAGGACGGTTTATATTTCAGAGTGCCGTGTTTGGCGCACTGTATGAACCTTGTCGTGCAAAAGTTCTTGAAAAAAGAACTTGCAGTCGACAAAATACTGACCATCTGCAGAAGAATATGCACACATTTTAACCATTCGTTTAAGGCCCGGAAGGTGCTGAGGCGCAAGCAAAATGAACGTAGTATGCCAGTGAAAGCACTTATCCAGGAGGTGGCAACACGTTGGAACTCAACCTTCTACATGCTTGAGCGTCTGCATGAGCTGTTTCCAGTAGTCAATGAGTATTTCTACAACCTGGGTGGTGATACGACTGAAATGATGCTAGTGGTGGAGCAATGGCAGCTAGTTAAAAGCCTGACAGACATGCTTCGTCCTTTTGAGGTCTTCACGCGTGACGTCAGCAGGGAGGACTGTTCTTTGAGCAAAGCTATCCCATTGTTGCTGAAGCTCGAGCACCAAGTCAAGGTGGTGTCTTTACAATTAAAAGATGCTGGAAAGAATGAAGCATATGAGTTGGCGCAGAGATTATTACAACGCCTACTTAGCAATAAACGGCTTGTAAATATCAAGAAACAACAGCACTACATTTGTGCTACTATTCTGGATCCACGTTACAAAAAGCCATTGTTTGGCAAAGTAATAATTCCTTTTGAAACATCAGATGTTACAGAGTACAAAGGTTGGCTAGCTCAGTCAGCCATTCGTTTTGAAAGAGAGCGGAAGGAAACTGTACGAGAAGACAGTACTACTAGTGAATCAGCAGGCCATCAGGCGTCCCAAAAAAGCACTTCTGCATCTGTGCCTCTGGCAGAAGTGAGTGACTTTTCCACTAAGCCGTTAACCACACCAGCAACCGTATCATCTGCACCAGGCCCAGGCGATATGTCTGAAGCGGATTGGCTAAGTGAGCTAGGGTTTCCTTGTCCCAGAAAGGACACAGAAGTGCAAAGTACAGGAATGCAGGAGGACATTCTTTCAATGGTGCAGGCCTATCTGGATGACTCAACAGCGGTCAATATTACTGAGGACCCATTGGCGTATTGGCATGGGAAAAGAAAAATATGGCGAGAGCTCACCAACCTGGCTATCAATTACTTGTCTTGCCCACTCGCAAGCGTGTCTTCAGAACGTGTTTTTAGTTCTGCTGGTGGCATTGTGACTTGCAAAAGGTCCCGCCTCTTGCCCGCAAATGTGGAGCGGCTCACCGTGATAAAGATGAACCAGCACTTCATACCACCAGATTACAAAGTACGAGAATGCACGCAGGAAGAAGAGGACACCGACCTACCTGAGGAAAGTTCTCCTCAGTTACCAGAAGTACAACCGACTGATGAATTAGCAGAGTATGAGGACGAGTTCTGCTTCCCTGACAGCGAGTTCTGAAAATGAGTCAATGATTCATTACCTGTAAATTTAGTCCTCCTTATTCACTTTTATTCCTGTGTGTCTGTCTTTTTTTGTTTAGCAAGTGCTTCATCACATTCACAACAAAACTGTAATCACCCCATCACAAGCAACAACAAGCCCATCAGCAGAACTGTCTTGATTTTGATGCCGCAGCATTCCTCATGTTCACAACAGTTAAATGACAAGAACTCAGTCCTGGTCGTCTATCCTCCTCCTCCACTCATCCTATCCATGTCCCGTAATGCTGATGCCTGGATTCTGCACAATGAAGAAACTTACGTTGAGTCCCCTAAAGAGGGACTGGAAGTAGTGAGTCCTCATTTAAATACATTTTGCTAAGGGTGACTTTTTTTCCCCGATTTGCATTTTTGGCTGTTTGGGGGTGTCAAACTTGTTTGCGCTTGGGTTTACGGGTCTTGGCTGGGCCATTGCTGGCAAGGTCTATTAAGGGATGAAATTGGCCAGTTGTGGCCCTGCTGCAGAACGCTTTAGGACTCTGTGAATTCCAGGTGGAGCCAGCCCTCAAACACAAATTACAGGTAAGATAAGCGTTTGGATAGGAGGTAGTATAATGGAGTATTCGGAGAGGCGAGAGAGTGACAGTGGTACTAGTAGTAAAGTCCTAGGGCTCTTGAATTAACAAACTCTGTGACAGGCATTTACTTTGGAAAACATTTGGCCTATTACACGTGAACGTTTAGGCGTTATTATTGCTCGCTTGCCTGTCTTAGGGGTGCTGTCTGTGGGGCTTCTAGGTTTTTGTGGTGTGTGAGCACCGCTGCCACATTTCTAATGTTGATTGCTTTTGTTTTGCAGAAAATCCACGCCGGGAAACTCCAGTTGTGGCCCTGCTGCAGAACGCTTTAGGACTCTGTGAATTCCAGGTGGAGCCAGCCCTCAAACACAAATTACAGGTAAGATAAGCGTTTGGATGGGAGGTAGTATAATGGAGTGTTCGGAGAGGTGAGAGAGTGACAGTGGTACTAGTAGTAAAGTCCTAGGGCTCTTGAATTAACAAACTCTGTGACAGGCCTTTACTTTGGAAAACATTTGGCCTATTACACGTGAACGTTTAGGCGTTATTATTGCTTGCTTGCCTGTCTTAGGGGTGCTGTCTGTGGGGCTTCTAGGTTTTTGTGGTGTGTGAGCACCGCTGCCACATTTCTAATGTTGATTGCTTTTGTTTTGCAGAAAATCCACGCCGGGAAACTCCAGTTGTGGCCCTGCTGCAGAACGCTTTAGGACTCTGTGAATTCCAGGTGGAGCCAGCCCTCAAACACAAATTACAGGTAAGATAAGCGTTTGGATGGGAGGTAGTATAATGGAGTGTTCGGAGAGGCGAGAGAGTGACAGTGGTATTAGTAGTAAAGTCCTAGGGCTCTTGAATTAACAAACTCTGTGACAGGCATTTACTTTGGAAAACATTTGGCCTATTACACGTGAACGTTTAGGCGTTATTATTGCTCGCTTGCCTGTCTTAGGGGTGCTGTCTGTGGGGCTTCTAGGTTTTTGTGGTGTGTGAGCACCGCTGCCACATTTCTAATGTTGATTGCTTTTGTTTTGCAGAAAATCCACGCCGGGAAACTCCAGTTGTGGCCCTGCTGCAGAACGCTTTAGGACTCTGTGAATTCCAGGTGGAGCCAGCCCTCAAACACAAATTACAGGTAAGATAAGCGTTTGGATGGGAGGTAGTATAATGGAGTGTTCGGAGAGGCGAGAGAGTGACAGTGGTACTAGTAGTAAAGTCCTAGGGCTCTTGAATTAACAAACTCTGTGACAGGCATTTACTTTGGAAAACATTTGGCCTATTGCACGTGAACCAACACGATGACAGTGTTCAGTTAAATGAACTTACTGCAAAACCACCACCCACCAAGCTCAAAAGTAGTAAAAAAACAGGTATGCTCAGATAAAGTTTGAAAAAGTATATTTATATCCCTAACAAAATAATCTCCCGCAAGACCCTCCCTAACCCCAACAAATAAATAGTCCTTCAAAAGTCCCCAAAAAACCCAACTCCCAATTCCCACCCCCCAAAAGTCTCTAAAAAAGGGGCAAGGGACACTCTAGGGATGCAAGGTGTTGAGTTTGGCCTCTCCTGGAGGGTGGCGTGATCTAAGCGGAGGTCCTCCACCACATTCTGATACTCGTTCCATTTCTGGACCTCCGCCTCTAGGTCGGACACTCTGCAGAGTGCACGGCGCAAGCGAGCCTTAACAGTACTATGAGGTGCAGCCTTTGCTGCTCGGCGGTGGCGTCTTCCAGCACGGCTCCGGTTCGCTGGAGCACTGCGCTTACCGGCAGAACGTGGGGTCACGGAGGAGGATGCAGATGTTACATTTGATGCACTGGAGTGCGTGTCGTCCCCCTCCATTTCCACCAGCCGCCGATATTGGGCAACAGTGGCATCCAGCCTCCGTTGCCGGGCCAGTACAGCCTTCATACTCCTGCTCGGTGTTGAGGTTTTAGTATGACCAACTATATGAAGAAAGAAAGACATAATCTGTAACCAATGTTCTTTAAGTATATGATTAACACAAAAAGATTCAGCAGGAAGTTATGTCACAGTACAACTAGCAACTAGCCAGCGCAGTACAAAACTATTCAGGCCAGTATCATGGGCGTCCGCAGGGAGGGGCAAGGGGGGGGCGCTTGAATCACCATTTCCCTTCCCACAACTCACTTGTATCCTTGGTTTGGTGCTCTTTCATATGAAAGAGATCTGGCAGAAGTGAGTGACTTTTCCTCTGAACCGTTAACCACACCAGCAACCGTATCATCTGCACCAGGCCCAGGCGATATGTCTGTTTCCCTCTCTCTCTCTCTCTCTCTCTGTCTCCCTCCCTCACCCTCCCTCTGGCTCCCTCCCTCTCTCTCTCTCTCCTTCTGTCTTCCTCTCTCTCTGTCTCTGCCTCTATCTGTCTGTCGGTCCCAGCCTGCTGTAATTACCATATTGTAATTTGTCACTGGGCCACCACTGGATACACATCATATCACATCATATCCTATCTAAGAGTCAGATAGTACCATGATCCAGCTTACCTGTACTCGCCACCGCCACTGTCTCCTTCCTCACAGTCTGTACTTCTTGGTCCGACTCCTCTTGCGCCGCATTCTCCCCATAGCTGTCCTCGGACTCAGAGTCAATGATCACCACCACATCCGAGCTGGCCCCGCCACCAGATGTTCCACCTACAAAGTAGATTTAAGAATGTTAGATTACACCACTCACTAGTATTTGGTCTAGGAATGAAGAAATGTGAAAACAACAGAAAAATGTATTGACTGTCTACTCTAGTCTAAAGTAAAAATGTCCATCCTTCCAGGGAAGGTTGTTGTCTTGCTGCATTTTTTTGTCATAATTGATGAATGCTTGATTAATTTTAACACACATCAATTTTTTTCTGAACAGACAGAAACTGGACTTCTAAGGACAAGAGCAACATCAACTTCAAACCAGGAGAAAGCTCGGCTCGACCACAAGAAATGTGTTCCATTACTCATCAACTCAGCACCAAGCACTTTTCCATTTCCAACTAACTTTATTTTAATATATGTGTTTACTTAAACTTTTAATAAAGCTTTTAAACTTGAATAGACTCTGTGGTTTTTGGTCCTCCAGACTAGAGTGACTGAGCGAAAGGTTTTGCAATTTTTGCAAGGAGGATTCCGTGCCGCTGACACTACCAGGTTTATACAGTGTGCCAAACACGCCACTTTGATATATTATTACTCTGGTCTTTGGTGTCCATAGTTCGGTTTGTGGAGAATTGTCCCTGCAACAGTAGTATTATTGATTTTGCTCCTATCTAAACACTATTTCGAAAAAATTAAATTAGGAACGCTTGGACAACAATAGGTCCTCTATATTTAAATGAAAACTTACTGGGGCCAGCAAAGGAGCACTCGCCGCCCTGGCCTGCATCCTCCTCCTTTGGAGCCACTGCATCCGCTTTTTCTGTCCGCTTGCCCCTGGGCGGACCTGACGTACAACATGAAAGAAAGAACAGAAAACATTGATGATTGCTGCTTGTCGATGTCCTTGTCAACCAAATCAAACATTTAGAAAGAACAAGAACCAACTATTTCATCCAAAATGAGGGCTACAAAGGAAGGACTGCACCTGAGCCTCTACTCTAGGGGCAGATTTACAAGCCCCTTGCAGCTCTTTTGCTCCGTTCTTGCCTCACTTTTGTGACGCAGCGCCACAACAAGAGAGGCGCCATGGTGTGGCGTATATTAACAACGTGACGCATATGGGAGATGCATCCCATTCTAAAGCCCTGCGCCATTAGGGAGCGTTCCAGCGCAAGGGAGGGCTTTCCTGCGCAGGAACGCATGCTAAAAGTGGCTATGGGGAATATATAAAATTTCAATCAGTCATTTAGGACAATGAAGCGTCACTGAAACCCTGCGCCTGCATGAAGCAGACTTACGGCTTGACGCAGCATTGCTGGAGCTGCGCCATCGTTGCAACGCAACTCCATCTATGAGCCGCCTTTACGGCACCGATGCGTAACGCTTCGGTGACGTTTTGGGACCATGGTGTGTAAGCCGCATTGTAAATACGGCACACCATGGGTGGTGCTGGCGTGCCGCACACTTTGCAGGGATGCGCAGGTAATTGCTAATCTGACACTTAGGGGCATACTTACGAGTTCTGAGCTGGACACCTCCAGATGTGCACCTGAACAAATGCGTAACGCAAAACTAACCTTACGTCACGACAGATGCGCCGCAATTACAATGCGGCAAACCCTGGCGCAAGGGTAGGCAGATGCGTGACGCATCTCGTGACGAAAGAGAGGCGCATCTCTACAGTCGCGTCGCAGGCGCGATGCAACTATAGCAATGCTCAGGGCTGCCCAATACTCAACATACCGCATCAGTCCTTACGCCTGCTTCAAGCAAGCAGGCATAAAGAATTGACGTAGCAGCGTCGCGGAAGTGCCTGCATTAAATCTTGTAGATTTCACGCAGGCACTTTTGCGAGGCGCACAGCTGCCTGACCGCCACCCCCCACCCCCCACCCCCCCCCCCCTGCGTGGGAACGCACCCATTGTGACGCAGGCCCAGGCCTTAACGTGGCCATTCTCCCTAGATGCATCACGTTGTACATGACTCGCAGGGATGCGCCACGTTTACGTCGCTGTGCGTCAGGTAAGGCAGCGTAAACGTGGCACAAGGGGCTTGTAAATCTGCCCCTTTGTGTCTAGCATTACGCAGTTCTGTAAAATACACTCATACATTACTCAGCCCAATTAAATGAACACAAAATAGAAAACAAATAAGCAGTGGCACCGCCACAGAGAAGGAGAACAGTGCACCTGAAATGCACAGAAGATTTTGAAATATTAATTTACCTCTCCTATCAATGTAATCAGCAGCATTATTGCTCTTTGTAAAAAAGTTAAAGCAAACATTTGCAATATAACACAGTCACACAGAGCAGGAGAAAAAATAGAGTAGTGAGTGATAAAAAAATTGCTACTACTACTCACCAAGCCCGGGGACCTCCACTCCCAGCACGTCTAGCAGGTCGCGCTCTCGGTCCAGGATATCGGTCCAGCGGTGGGTCACTTGATTGTAGGTGCGCTGGACCCCCGTGATGTTAAAAAGGGCCCGGCACACCTGCCCCCACCGCTTCCGTCGCTCCTGGCTGTTGGTATAACCAGCAGCGATCCTGCCGCCTGCCGCGATGGTCCTGGGGAGACGGCGCTGCACATAAAAAACAAGTGAGCCCACCTCCTCAGGGCTGAAGATCTCCCGGGGCACCACCATTTCCGCCCTCAAGCGGCCACACGGGAGCCGGGCACGGGCTGCGGTGCCCGTCTTGGCAGCTTGACAGCTGTCTTCACCATGTTCTGGGCAGGTGTTAGCAGTAAGGAGACAAAATGAAAAAGAATAAGAGTAGGGAAGAAGGAAATAAAAGTTTTAAAAAGTAGTTGAAAAGTAAACAAAAGTAGCATGAAACACAAAAATATAGACCTAGAAAAATAGAGGGATAGAAAAAAGTTAAATAGATCAAAAAAATATCAAAACAAGCAAAGGATGGCAGAGATATACAGAGGATAGAAACACCATACCCAGACACATAGGAATGAATGAAAAACAAGATGGCGGCCCGCACACGTGCGTGTAAGTAAGTTCGCACGCGATTTCTCTCGCGAACTCGTGCGAACTTGCATTCGCAAGGCGCTCATTGCGCGAGATTACACATAGCGGGCGGAAACGGAAATACGTCACGCAAACAAAATGGCGGCGCCCATACTCAACTTTGGGGTAACTCGCACGAGTTCGCGGCTTCCATGGTCGATTTCGCACGACGCCGCGCCTCGCGAATAGGGCGAAATTACCGAAAAACGAGTTTTGCAAAAGCAAAACCAACGAGCAGGTGCAAAAGTTCGAGCTCATCATTTGTAACCATTTACCTGTAGTGCTTCCTGAAGGGGCCCTCCAGAATCCGGTTGCCTACTTGCAACTATTGTGTGACCCTGCTCTGACAGTCACAGAATAGTTACAAGTATGCCATTGCATCCTGTTATTGCAACAAAAAGGAAAGGGAGCAGACAAGCGGGGCAGGGCAGGTGTTGTTGTTTGCAAAACTTAAAGCACTTAGCAGGTGTGATTGGCTTTGCCACAATAATGTACACTCACTGGTCAATCAGAGGGTGCTGTGATGACACCGAGGGTGGCATGGGTGTGCCAGCCAGAGGGTGGCATGGGTTAACCAGAGTGCCAGTGTTGACAGAGGATGGCAGTGCTTTGCTTTGCCCCAATAATGTACACTGGTGAACCAGAGGGTGCTGTGATGACACAGAGGGTGACATGGGTGAGCCAGAGGATGGCATGGGTGACCAAAGAGAGTGCCAGTGGTGACAGAGGGTGGCAGTGATGAAGAAAGCATTGCAAACAGGCTGGGCACGTAGAAACAACAAGTTCGCAAAACTGGCGACCCGACAAGTAAGTTCGCTATTTGCGAAATTGTACAAAACCCTCGCGAACTAGCAGAAACCCGTGCGAACACACACCCCCCAAAAAAATACGCAAATCCGCGAGAATTTGCGGAATTTGCGGATTTTTGCAATACGCAAATACGCAAATCCGCAAATTCGCGGATTGCGAATCCGCAAAATCCGCCCATGCTTAGTCTTAGGTCCATTTAGGGCATATCCGGACACGCGACCAAAAGACAAAGCTTTCACCTCCACCTCAGCTATAGCGTCAGCAGGCCTTGGGGTAACGATAGTGACGTCATTGGCGTACGCCAATATTTTACACTCTAAACCTTGAGCTTTTATAGGAGGTACCTTCTTATTTGCTTCCAACTTATGCAATAATGGGTCGATGTAAAGTGCAAAAAGCAATGGCGAGCATGGGCAGCCATGCCTCATGCTCGTTTAATTAGCAAAGGCGTATATCCCCCATTTACGCGGATTCAAGCTGTGGGAGGTATGTATAAAGCCTGGATAGCCTTAATAAATCCCTCCCCGATGCCAGACCATGCTACAGTCGACCAGAGGTAGTCCCAGGAGACCCAATCAAATGCCTTTTTTGGCATCCAATAACGTAACTGCCATAGGGACTTCCATGGCATTTTCAGAATAACTACTATGACTGCGCAGCCCAAGAGTTCGGAACAGAAGTTCCTGCGTGAGCCTGTGTTGAACTGTATTTTAAAATGTCCCACATGACTCCATTTTGTGTTACTCAGCCTGTCACGACCAGCTGCCCCGTGACCACACCATGGGGACAAGGAAGCACGAGGCTGTGACCTGTGACCACACCAACTGATACAGGAAGCACGAGGCTGTGCACTGTGACCACACCAATTAATAGAGGAAGCACAAGACTGTGTCCCATGACCACATCAGTTGGGCAAGGAAGCACAGGGCTGAGTACATTGTGCAATCAGAGACAGATGTCCCCTGGCCACGATTGCACCACACAAGACTGACGAAGAACTTGTCAGATGGGCGTGGCTAGCGCTATAAATATGTGTACGCTGTGGAGTAAAGCAGCAGTCTCCGTAGAATTGTCTTTGTACCATTCTGGGACCCTGTCCTTAGCTCGAGCTAATAAATAACTTACTTCGCTCCACGGCTGGTTGTCCTGGTCTCTTTGGTAATGTATGATTTAAGCAAGAAGAACCCATAGATTCTAGGTGTCCCCTGCACCGCTGGCGTTGACTCTCCTAGTGGGGAGGGGTCTCCAAAAAGCTGGTACTACAATTTGGCGCCCAACGTAGGGCGTCTTCGGTGGTCGACATCGAGCCTGGTGGTCTTGAGGGAGGCGCGCCACTACATTGGCTGAAAATTGTCTTTGTGGGCCCGATGACTCCGATTGCGTGTTTCCTCCCTCCAGTGGGCTACCCGAATGCGGCCCCGACTGACGCCCCAGTTCTGGTCCTAGTTTTGGGAGATCAGGACCTTTGTGACACCTGCCGTGTGATGGAAGATTAATGGTCAGGTAAGAGTGGGAGCGGCCCACTTCTTTGGTGATTTGTGTCTTTGTTTTGGGTATTGTTCGACTTTTGCAAAAGCCGAAAACCAAAGGGTAAGTACAGTTATATGCTGCAAACGTTAGATTTCACCCTTTGATGTTTGGAACCAGGATACGCGTCTAGAGATGCCTGGATTAAGTAAGTTATATATAGAGTCTTTATTCAGTTTTTAAAATACATAAAAAACCATAAAAGCTTTTCACAGTTATATAAAACATTTCACAATTAAAAAGGAAGGAACATACTACAGTACATTAATTTACAATGTCCGAATCTAACAGTGGGGGTCACTAACCAATGTTACTGATTGTACATACAACTTCTTTTGCAGATTTAACTTAATTACGCACTGATCTGGGGCCATTATCATAGATTTAGCCTATGTTTCCAAACAGATTTCAAAAATGTCACTACAAGTTTGCAAATCCATTCAGACTCTAAGTACTGTAAACGCAGCATGGCTGGACGGCATCTTCTAAAGCCCATTAACTTCAACAAGGGTAAAAGCCAGCGCTTACGGTAATCATCATAGAACTTGCAAAACATAACAGAATGGATAGTAGACTGTTCTGAAGTGTCATCACAAGGGCATAAGGGGAGAGTATGGTCCCAGCAATTTTGAACCGGAAAAGTCACCAGACGATGGAAAATATTAAATCGAAATCTGAGCAGAAGGAAACGCTCAAACTGCGACAAATCATACAATAAGTAGGCCTGAATTGAAAAGGTTGTCTGGATTGCCAATGAATGTTGGACAGAGATTTTACTTCCTACTTTGGCGATTCGCAACTCCTCTAAGTTGCTTAAAGCCCTCAGTTTCAATTCCTTTTTGGATATCTTGCAGATTAAGTCTGGTGTTACATAACAATCCCCTAAGCCCAAATCATTCAGAAAATTATTTACATATCTGAGCCAGCTAATTTTAGATGCACTATCCAATGCCATACAATCAGCGAGGATTTGTTCAGTAAATGTGTTCTTACAGGATGTCCAGATTCTGCGCCACAGCAAAAGTGGTTGAATCTTTGCCAAATCCTCTAAATGTGGAATCCCCAATTCAATATGACAAGCAAACGTTGAAATGGATTTAGGTGCCGCTAATAGGAATCTTAAAAAAGTATTTTCCGCCACTTGCAAGGGACCAAGGTTTGCATGCCCCCATACTCTGGCCCCGTACAGGGCAATTACCTGGCACTTTGCTCTATAAATCTGCAAAAGTTCTAATGGTGGCCTTTTGCCCAACTTCTGCGAAAAAGCTATAAGCGCTGCAATTGCTCGCAGCAAAAGTAATCTCCGAGCTTCTATGGCGGGTTTCCAGTTTAGCTTGTCATCTAATATAATACCTAGATAGGGGTATTGGCCCGTGCTTTCGATTTTTTCTGTGGCTAGGAAGATTTGTTTACCCTTTTTCCCTCTGCCAGCTACCATCACATATGTTTTTTTATATTTATTCTTAGATCTAGGCTCCCTATAAAAGTGGCATACCTATCCAGGGCCTGCTGCAGTTCTCGTGGAGTACGCGCCAGTATTACCGCGTCATCCGCGTATAGGAGAGCGGGGACCGGACGTTTTCCTATTTGTGGGAGATCCTGGGCCCCCCTCAAAATTGCCTCCTCCAACCCATTGGTGAAGAGTGAAAAGAGGAAGGGGGAGAGGACACACCCCTGCCGAACACCCCGCTCTACCCCAAATGACGCGGATGACTCCCCTTTCACTCCAAATCGTACCCTCGCAGAAGCATTAGAGTACAACTCCCTCAGATAATCAATCAAAGGAGCATCAATGCCCATGGATAAAAAAACGGTCCACAGCTTTGCGTGGGACACACAATCAAAAGCAGCGGACAGGTCGACATATACCATGTACAACCTGCCCTGCTTCGCTGTGGCATATTTACCCAGGAACATTGATAGGTTCAGGGCTTGCTCGGTCGGCCCAAATCCCTCCCTGAACCCAAACTGAAGGTCCGAAAGGATCCCACCATCATCAGCCCACTGCTGTAGGCGCTCAAGGATCACTCTCCCCACCACCTTGCCTAGTGAGTCCAGCAGTGAAATCGGACGATAGCAAGATACGTCTTGCCTATCGCCTTTACTAAAAATTGGGACCATGATGGATTTGGTCCAGGAAGCCAACAATCCCTTTTCCGTTGTTGCTCTAAGCACCCTTGTTAAAATGGGGGCCCACAGATCCATATTAGATTTGAAAAAATCTACGGGAACCCCATCTGGGCCCGGCGCTTTCCCATTTTTGCTTGCCTTTAGCGCCAGACATACCTCGCTTATAGCGGGTTCCCACAGTATTGGATAAGCCACTGGGCATTGATTCACGCTAGGCGCTGAATCCAGGACTCCTCTCTGTCAGGGCATAGCTGAAATATTTTTGAAAAGTGTTCCACCCAAACAGACTCCTCAATTGTGACTTCTATTATTGGGATATTATGAGAGTCTATTAAATAAGGGGATTTTACCACTCGCCAGAATGCCTCATTGTTTCCGTCCAGGGAGCTTTTATGGAGTTGATCCCATAATTCTGGTTTTAATTCAGCCTTCCTCACCTTACAGGCTGTATTGTAATCCTTTCTAAGCATCCTTATTTCCTGTTGGTCTCTATTTTCTTTATTTATTGCTACTTTCAACTTTTTATGTGCTGCTGTGCATTTATTATTAAACCAACCTGGTTTCGTACAGGCCTCTCTTTGTGACTTAACTGTTAATAATTCCTTTATCTTCCCCATAATTAACTCAAAGTTATACAGAATTTCCTCTGCCAGAGTACCCATATCTAGACATTTAGCTATCGAAGGATAAACTGCACATATCAGGGCTTTAGTTACTTCCCCCGGGTCACACTTATCCCATCTTAGGGAAAACCCATTTATTTTGGATATGTGCAGGGTATTCTGCTTTAGGGCACAAGCTATGTTTTGTGAGTACAGCCGAGTGCTTATTAAATGGAGATCAATACTCAAGGCACAGTGGTCACTTAAAGTTTTCACTAACACATCAAAGCTCGTAACTCTGTTAGCAATAGTATTTGAAACTAAAATGTAGTCTATTGTTGACCCACGGCCCCTCCCCCGAAAGGTTGGAGCCAATAGTCCAGAATGCATATCGGGCTTATTAGCCATAGTAAGCCCCAGATCGAATAGGACATTGTTCAGATATAGCCCTGTGCTAGTATGACTGAAATGTGCTATTGGATCGTCATGTTTGTCCACAAAACCACATAAGTTACTATTACTGTGTGGGCAAGCGTACTGGTTAAAATCGCCCCCCATATTATACTAGAACTAACTCTACCTCCTACTTTCTGCATCAACTTAGAAAGCCTTTCACGAATACGGGCCAAAATCTTCTCCACCTGGTCCTCCACTAGGTTAATATAAAAGTTAAGGAGAAGAAAGGTCTCTTTGTTATTTAGCGTTAAGCTAAGCAGCTGGTAGTTAGGGTCTAGATGTACTACTGTAATTTTTAGGCCCCGTATCGTGTTGGATATGAAAACTGTCAGTCCTCCTTTGGCCCTACCTGAAGTAACTGGTAGTGTGGGCGTAAAATAGGTTTTATATCCTATGAGCTGTAACTCTGTTCTCGCCCAAGTCTCCTGGAGACAGATTATACTATGATTCTGAACAAAGTTCAGTAAAGTACCATCTTCGACCTTTGAGCGGAGACCCGCTATATTCCACGAAATGATTTTTAATGGTTGACCTACATTTCGTTTAGTACTGTCCACCAAAATGGAATTAAGACCTTCTGGTTGTAGCTCAGCCACAGAGACAGACTCTGTGGGTATATCACCAGATATATCGGAACAAATACCACCATTGAATTCGGCCACTATATTAGGGGAAGCCTCAATTTCTTCCAAACTGGAATGGAATTGAGGGATGGAACTTCTGCTATTTCCCATTTCATTTTGTGAATCCCGACCTTCCGTTAAAAAATTACCCATTCTTTCATTCGGAATTGTTGGACTTATATTCTGATTGATGGAAGGCGTAAGTCGATCCACGCCCTCCATCCCGTACAACATTGAAAAGTGATTGAAAGTTTGAATGTTGTAATCATACTGTCCAATATTGTCCATATGGGGAGGCTGATTCAAAGGGAAATTGCGTGAATAACCAAAATAAGATTGATTGGGACCACGGTGTACTGTGTTATTTCTGTATGCTACATGGTTACCCAAAGAAAAACCTATTGGTGGCTGGGGGAACTTTTGAGGGTAAAAATAACTTACATAATGGGTGGAAATTTCCTCACTTCCTTTCGTACTGTACCAGTCACCGATGTATCTCACTGCTTTGTGATCTTTGAAATTAATTATAATAATAATATCACTCTGTTACAGTTTGGGGGCATAACGGACAGCGAACACAGCGTACCTGTGCTGTGTGGGGCCACGGACCTTCGTCGCTCTCCCCTGCCGCCGAGTGCTGTCGGCCGCCGAGTGGGAGGAGCGCCGCCTTGCCATCGGGGACTGCATTTCCCAGCAGCCCCGCATGACCAGGACCGGGACGCCGCCTCCTGACCCTCACAGCTTCCGGCCGGAGGTGCATAAACACCAGGAGCACCTCCGGTGGAGCGGGGGTCTCTGTTACAGTTTGGGGGCATAACGGACAGCGAACACAGCGTACCTGTGCTGTGTGGGGCCACGGACCTTCGTCGCTCTCCCCTGCCGCCGAGTGCTGTCGGCCGCCGAGTGGGAGGAGCGCCGCCTTGCCATCGGGGAGTGCATTTCCCAGCAGCCCCGCACGACCAGGGCCGGGACGCCGCCTCCTGACCCTCGCAGCTTTCGGCCGGAGGTGCATAAACACCAGGGGCACCTCCCGCGTCGCGGGACGCGCGCGGGCGGAGCCCGGGCAGAGGGCGTGCCGTCTGTGGCCGTCCGGGGCAGGAGGAGGCAGGGCAGGGCCTGTCACCCTGTCCAGAACTATGGGGAAACGCAAACACGTCACAAAGGATGGAGAAGGTAAGATCGCCAAAGTTCGACGCAACTCAGAGTCTATCATTTCATATCTTACCTCTGCAGTGGGGGCACTGACAAATGAAATTGCAAACGCGGAGAAAGAACTGGGTCTCGTACAGACTGGTGTGCCTGCTTTAGACCCCCCGGCTGATCCCCATTCTCACCCCCAGCTTCAGACAGACTTGGCTCGTCCAATCCCACTTGAACCTAACATAATATTGGTGGCCCCCCCGCCCACTCGTAGGCCAACCAGTCACCACCCCAAGAAAAGGGTAACGCTGTAGTACAGGAGTCACAGCATCCCCCCACGCCAATTAACACAAAAACCAGTGATATTACTCCCCCTCACCAGCCTATACCCAAGGCAGACTTAACAGCCCCACAGGGACTCCATGCAAATTTGGCAGACCTGGTTGAAGAGATGTTTGAATCCCGGCTGGAACCACTACTGGTAAACATCGCTAAAGACATTGTGGACACCCTGAAACAATGCGTAGACAATACTTTGCATTAATGTGGTCGCATTGACACCTGCCTTAAAGAGCTGGAGCTGCATACCCAGGGGAAGCGGGCCCTGGAAAAATCTGATTTGAATGATAGCCACGAGGCGATTATGGCCTCTCCAGGGCAGGCAAATAGACCAGGTTCCACAATAAGCATAAATCCGCCCATAGGTATTAAAACATCTCACGGGGAGGCACAGAAGACCATAGTTACGGGGGTCATACCTGAGCATAAGGCATCCTACCCAGCAGTTACTGAGCATAGAATTAAGAGGACACATGCAGACCGGAACCACATAGTGGATCTCCCCCCAGATGCAGCACCCCTAGTTACCATTCTAACAGGAATCCCACGCCTAAATGGTAATCAGAGGGAATCAGAACAGGACCTATTAAACAGAACCAGAAGATGGTGCACACAATTCAGTACCGGGAGTGCTGATGTGGGAAAACATATCATAGCTGCAAGAAGGGTGGATTGGGTGGGGCGACGGGCGAAATGTATTTCTGGTGATTGTGTGATAGTTAATTTTAACATTCTTAATATGGCGAACACACTACTTTGGGACGGATCTGCCCTAGATGGTGCAGGTATAAGACCCCTGCCACTGGGTTTCTTTTATCCACCCCCGTCCCACCCACAGCCCAACATAAGATCTCAGCACATCCCACCACCATCAGGTCTCGTGGGGGGGGCAGGGTTGGGGGAAGCGAGCTACTACTCTTACCAAGCACACCAGGCTCGTCTATGGGCGAGGGTAAGGACAGTTACACTGGTACACATTGCCCCCGATAATTTAGCTGTCACCAGGGCGGACCCTGTTGTGCTAAGTAATAGGTTCTCACCCCTCCTTCTAACCTGGATCTAGTGGACTGACAATTACCCAATGTACTGCCCACACACGAGAACCACCCTGTAGCCAACCCATATCATAAAACATCGGTACTCAGTTGGAACATAGCTGGGCTAAAGAGGAAAGCCAGGGATGATAGATGGGTACATTTTATAACACATTATGACATCCTGTGTTTCCAAGAGACATGGGATACAACTGGTAACTTTTATTTGAATGGTTATAGTAGCTTTACAGTCAAAGCAATTGCTGGGAGGGGAGGGAGGCCCAAAGGGGGCCTGTATACAATCATTGCTTTAAAATTGGCAGGTTCCATGAAGAAAATAGAGTCACCATCGGATAGTTTTTTATGTGTGGAATGGGCCAGGCCAAACCTCCCGAAAATTTTAATTGTTAATTTTTATAATGCGCCTGATAAGGTGCCGGGTAACACTCACCTGAGTTCCTTATCCTCCTTTTTATGTCACTACAAAGCACATCAATCAGCTACATCTGAAATTATGCTCATGGGAGACTTTAACACACATCCTTGCGGATGGGATTGTCTTTCAAATCAACATATGGCACCCCCGGGTGCAACAAGTCCCCACTTTGAACATACGGCGCAGGGAATGGAGCTGGAAGAACTACTTGCCGACACTAACCTATTTGAATTAGAGGGGCCCGAGGGAGAAAATAGGGCTCAGACGTTCACAGGTAGAGATGCAAATACTGTCATCGATTATATTTTTATTTCAATCGGCCTTGTAGAGGCGGTATCCAACCCCGAAGTCAAGGCGACAGCATTCAGCGACCACAATCCTCTGACCCTGACCCTGAACTCTGGGAGTAACTCTGCAACCCAGGTTGAGCATCTGGGCGGCGGTAGTGACTCTATTGTTCCTAAGGATCAGGGGAAAAGATTAAATTGGTCCAAGGTGGTCCCGGACACATTTTTTCACCACCTCAAAGAAAATGTACAGGCAGATCTTTTAATATGCTCAGACAGCACGGCAGCTGATACAGAAATTATTAAATCTTTTTCTAACATCTGTAGACAGGTTTACCATGACCTATCCCTAAAAAACAAATGCCCTGATACTGACCGTCCTAGGTGGTTTGACAGGGAATGCTCTAAGGCACACAAGGGGCTCATGGAGGCCCTCAAACAGCAGCCAAGAAACCGTGACAAGGTGACTCAGTGTAGAAAGTTGTACAGATTGACCATCAGTAACCGGAAAAAGTCTATAAAAAACGAGGCATGGGACAATCTCACATCAATTAACACCCTTAGAGACAGTTCCAAATTCTGGGCTGTGATTAATCATCCCTATTTTGCTGAGGAGGAAAACTCCATCATGGATTGTGTTATCCTAGAGGAAGATTGGGTTGCCCACTTCAGCAAAATTTATAACAGCGGAGAGCCACTAGCACTTGACAATCTATATCAGCTCATAGCCCCTGCTGTCCCCTTGCAGTTTAACGAGCATGAGGTATCCCGGGCCATTCTGGAAATGACAAAACGTAAGGCCCCGGGCCCTGACGGGGTTCCCGCAGATCTTTATAGGTTACCCTTGACCACGTGGGCAAGAATACTTACCAACGTTTTTAATTCTTCCATAACAGCTGGGTTCCCCAAATCTTGGTCCTCCTCAACCATCATCCACATCTACAAGAAAGGTCCCCGCTCAGATCCGGCCTGTTACAGGCCAATATCACTTATTGACTCAGCCGTTAAAATTCTAGGCAGAGTCATATTACAAAGATTGGGGGACGCTATCAAGGAGAAGGGGGTCCTCTCTGATCTGCAGTATGGGTTTAGGGCCAGGAGAGGAACCATGGATCAGTGTTTGAATCTGCTCATGCTGGTTGGCAAATACACAAAGGCAAAGGAGGGCAACTTATATATGGCGTTTATGGACCTCTCCTCGGCTTTCGACTTGGTCAATCGATCCAAGTTATGGCCCATGCTTGTTAGCCTGGGCATTGATGCATCACTGGTAAACTTCCTAGCGGCACTGCGCTCAGATCTGACAGCCTCCATTAGAACCGATCAGGACGGCAATTGTACTCGGCCATTTCGCTCCAAAAAGGGTGTTAGACAGGGATGCATATTGGCCCCCCTCCTTTTTACTCTCTATATTAACTCACTAGGGAGAGAGCTGGAGAAAACATCACCCGATATTCCTCGCGTAGGAGATACCCTGGTGCCCACATTTCTCTACGCGGATGACGCGGTGCTCCTAGCCCGAACAGGGATTGGGTTACAGAAACTCCTTGATGCCTTTGGAGAGTTTATGGGCTCACTTGATCTGGTGATTAATAACAAAAAGTCCCACATCATGGTGGCAGGGAAACGCCGGAAAACCCAAAGAGCGAAGACGTTTAGCTGCATTGGCGATAGGGTGACCAGGGTACCAGTCTTTACTTATCTGGGTGTCATTTTTGAAGAGGGGGGGTCCTGGACGGCCCAACTAAATGCCAAAAGTCTAGCAGTCAAGAGATCAACCTCAGCCCTATTGAGCTTTGCAAGGAGATTGGGCTCTCGCCCAATGGATGCTCTACTGAAAGTGTATAAGACAAAATGCCTGTCTATAGCCAAATATGGCGCTCCCCTGTGGGGTTTCCGGCCACAGGGGAAAATACAAATTGCAGAAAACACTTTCCTCAGAACACTGCTTGGAGTTCCGCAATCAACACCAGTATTCTCCTTGCACACTGAGTTAGGCATAGGGTATGTCACTGATGAGTTACAACTGGCCCCCCTAGTCTATTGGGCTAAAACCTGGCTAAATAACGAGATCCCCCTGAACCATTGCATCCTCAAGGATTGCTTGTCGCTAGATAAGGTGTCAAAAATCCCCTGGCTAGCATACATTAAGAACGCGGTGAATAAATTGGGTAGGCCAGATCTTTACAAACATCCTGACAACATAGTTAAAGGGGATATAAAATGGATTAAGGAAAACTTCCTGCTAAGGGTGCACCAGGCCAGGGAGGAGGAGGAATTAACTAAGCCAAGAGTTAGAGCAAATTTTCTGCTCTTAACCACTCCTTCTCTAGAACCCTACCTAAAAATTGTAAGCAAACCCTTTCACCGTCACCTCCTCATTAGATTCAGGCTTAACATTATTCAATATTCCCTGGGGGATTTCCCAGTGTGGGGGGTACCTGACTCTTCAAATCCTTGCAGTTGTGACAATTTCTCAGAGCAGACTCTGATGCATTTTATCATGTTCTGTGAGCACTACAAGGAGGGTAGAAGGCGGTTTTTAATTCCCATCCTGAGAGAAGCAGGCTTCCTACAAGTACGCCCAGCCTTGTTGTATCTACAATTACTGGGTAGTACCAAAGTAATTTTCGGGGTTGCTAGCTTCCTGGTAGCTGCTATGCATATTAAGACCAGGAAGCTATCCCCGAACATTCAGGTGGAGTGACTAAAGACACGGATTGTGCAGTTTTAGTTGTTTTTAACCCATTGGTAGTATGCCCACTTTTTAATAACTATTGAATGTATCTTTTATCATAATGATTGTTGTATGTTCTTAAACTGATGAAATGTGCTATTTTATTGTATTAATTCTGCTTTTATGATTTTAATCAATCGAATAAAGCTTGTTTTGACTGACTGACTGAATATCACCTTTTCTATCCTTTGGCCTCGCTCCTACCCAATTCGCACGTCTAACATTTAGGATTTCCCCGTTAATATGGGCCGGGAGAGGTCTATTATTGCGCAGCCAATATATGACCTTATTTTTTAAGGCTACATGATGCTCTTTAACTCCCTCCGGAAGAGTTGGTACTCCAGCCATGATGATTACAAATAGAGCAGATTCCGGGGGTAGATCGACCCTTCTCTGAGTTGGATTCATTTTATGTTGTGGGGTTGCTGGACCAATATCTGATTTATTTTGTTGGATGTCCTCTTTATCCCCCAGTCCCGCTTTTTCTCCATTTTGCGTGGTCGGTTTTAATTTAAGGGCCGCTTTTGGAGCGGATAATTTTGGTATTAAGGGTAGGGTTTGAACATTCTTGGACGGCAACGGTGGTGATCTATCCTCTACACGAGTCTTTTTTGATTGTACTAAAGGAGGCATAGCACCCTGTATACTGGACAGCGATGGATTTTTTAAGACCTCCTTTTCAATAATAACTAATTGTTCCCCTATCCTCTTCACCCTTTCTATCAACAGGGAAATTAATGATTTAATCAGTTTTTCCATGCTGGGCAATAACTCTTTGGCGAGTGTAGTTGGCAGCTGTTCCACTAGAGTGTTTATTGTTGTAGTCTTTCGTGTCCCTCTCAGTTGGACTCTAGGGTCTGGTTCACGTTTCTTATTCTTGTCACCCAAACAGGCATTGCCCAGCTTCCTTTTTTTCGACGGTGGGGGGGATAGTGCTAGTGGTTTTGACTAGTACCTCATCTGTAGTGGGCCCGTTCATCAATGACTCAGCTTCGACATTTGATGAAGCATTTAATGAGTTTTCAATTGAGGTTACAGTTTCATTTAGCTCCTGTGTTAATAAATCCAGAAGCGGCGACTGTGATAGGTCTTTTGCATTTAGGGGATTGTGAATTTGGGCTTTAACTACCTCAGCATTCTGTTTATGAGGTGACACCGCTATCTGTATTTGGCCCAATGACGATCGTTTTTTACTCAGCTCCAGAGAGAGGCGATTTTCTGTTAATACAATCTCTTTTTCAAGGACTGAGGCAGCCCTCGTAATGAAGGCGTCTAAAGTCCCCCTAACAGAACCTCCTCCCAACGAAGGCCTACCTATACCACCACTAAGTCTACTCATAATTAAATACCCTCAAGGGAAAGAGAAAAGAAAATGTCAGGAAATCCCCAAAGGAAATCCTAACTTACTTCCTGAATACTTATAGGAACACCAATATAACTAGGCAAACAACTAAACAGATAAGGGCCAACAACTCACAGTTTATTTGCACTGTATGTCCCGGTTTAAAATGTTAATGGTGTGGCCCAGCCCAGCCTCGGGCAGCCCCGGACGGCCGCAGATTGCCCCGCCCTTGTCCCGGGCTTCGCCCGGGCTAGTCCCGCGCGCATCCCGCGATGCGCGGAAATAACCTTGATGATATAGGGGCGGGTAGATGGGGATAATTAGGGGAAGAGGCACCAGCTGGCAGAAACAGAGAATGCTGGTCCTCGCAGTCCCCAACACCCGCAGTTGTCCTTTAGTTGCCCCGGTAGAACGCCAGTTCCAGCCCAGCTTCAGGGACCAGTCAATGAGGCAGCAAAGTTCAGGGACACACAGGAACACGCAATAAAGGGCTCCAGCAGCAAAACGTCTCAGAGGAACACACAGTGAAGGGCTCCAGCGAACGGCACCCCAATATATTAAGTAAGTTTTGGAAATGGTGTTGTTGTTATTGTACACAGGACTCCGCATTGAAGGAATCTCGTCCGATTCCTCCTTTGGGGACCCCTAATCATGAAGTTTATGCTAAACATGGTGTTGGCCTAATTATGTTTTGGTCACTTTGGCACAAGTATACAAAAGGTAATGCTGAGTTACAATGGCCAATATACGGTAGTTTTGAACCTCCTGTGCTAGATAATTTAGAGGAGAAGTTGTTTCAAAGGAAAGCTAGACCTGCGATGTTTGTTTGGCGCAAGGACACCAAACAGAAAGAAATCAAACAGAAAGAAATCAAACTCAAAAACTCAAACTCAAAAAGAACAAAGCTAAAATAATACGTATGAGTGTGATTCAGAAAGCCCAGAATCACGATAATAAGAGAATAGAAGAGGATATAGTAATACATGACAAATTACATTAAATGCAGATATATGGATGTTACATTACAAAGAAGTTTCCCGAAAAGGCCTGGGACAAGGAGGATGACCCTCTCATGTCCTCTGTGTTGAGCACCCCTCCACCCTATTCTCCCGCCATGTATCCAGCCCTTGATCCTGCACAATTGACTCCGGCTACTGCTCCAGTTGTTGCCCCTGCCCATGCCCTGGTTTGTCCGATTCCTCATCCACTTGTTCCAAACACCAGACAATTCAGGCCACTGTACCAATGCAAGTACACCCTTCCCTTCCCCTTGTTGCATCTTCCACTGGTCCCGTACCAGTCCAACCTAATATGCCTTCAACTCCCGTTGCAACCAACCCATTTCTTGTTGACGGTATTCTGACACCTTCCCCCAGTGCAGGGCTATTAGTGAATGCTTGGTCAGTGGTCGGTAATAATATCCCTTATGTAACTCCGCCTAGACCACCCACTCCCAGACGACGCACTTTGTGCAAACTTATAGGTAATACACAGGAACAACTCGCTATGAGTCAACAAGCTCGTAGGTGGATGGAAAATAACACTATGTACACCGCTCAGGGTATATGATGACAATGGATCAGTGGGCACGCATCCAACAGATTGATATTTTTTGTGAAATGTGTGACATACTGATCCAAATGTGGGAGGATTTTGTAGAATAAGGTCCATCCCCAGGTCTGTCTGACCTTCGCCATAAGGTTGAAAAAGGGGACATACAGGGCCCAGCACTATTATGAGATCTGAGCACGCTAGTAGCCTACAGAGACTCTTTATCTGGTGTTACGTTAAATAAGGGTTTTCCAATAAGGGAGGTACAGCCTGTTTGGAGGGACCGCATTGTTGGCGCTGATGGCCAGCCTGAAATACTGGCAGGTTTTAGACAAATGTGAGTTCATGTCCCTTGGAAAAGCTCTGTCCTCCAAATTAAAAACCAATTGTCTGACCCGCGTACAAATCCAGCAGGTTATTACAACGAATTAACTCAGACACTCCAATCTTGCGTGATGACTTTAGCAGATATAGATATGGTAATGGTACAGGTAGTTCCTACTGAAGTATGGTCTAAAATACGCCATAATGATCAGGCAGAATTTGGCCATACGTGGAAAGACTTTGAGGAAGCTGACAGAGCTCGAACTGGTGGTGAGAAACCTGACCCCATGATCCTAGCCCTTCCGGTCCAGATACTTACCGCCATGAAAAAGATGTTTTCACCTCACCGTATTAATTGGGACAGATTAGCTGCTTTCAGGCAAAAGAAAGATGAAAGTGTCTCTGACTTTTTCATACGATTCGAAAGCACATACACCGACTATAGTGAACAGGACATGACTTCAGAAGGGGGACAGCGACTGTTTGTGGATAAATTTGTGTCCAATCTGTTACCAGAGCTTGGGACTAAGCTCAAAATGTCAGAAAGTGCATGGCCCATCTCCACCCCGTCTGGCATTTTGACTATGACCCAGTACTATGAGAATAGGGAGAATGAAGCGCGAGATAGAATGGATAAAAAGACTAAAGACTTAAAGATAAAGGTCTTACTTCAACAAGCATACCCGACCCCGAACCAAAACAGAGGTGCCCCTAAGTTTCAACGAATAGCTCAGAGACCTGCCCCTGTGACTCCTCACCCACCGCTGGGACCCAACCAGTGCACGTATTGTCACCAGGAGGGTCATTGACGCGATGAGTGTCCCTTGTTGGCTCAGAACAACTCTGTCCCTAGCTGACCGCTTCACAGGCCAACGTCCCCAGAGAGGGCGAGGGTGAGGCCGACCTAGAAAGCAGTTACAGGACAGGCGCCCCCTAATGCAGGAGAATAGATTTGATACCGCTAATTATGAAGACCATAACTATTTTACTGAGGATTATGAGCCTGAAGAAGGGACGGGTTTCCTGTCCCACTAGGATTGCCAAGGACAAGAGAAGGGACCCGTGCCTATTCCTGTTGACCAGAAGGGACCGTATGTCCATGTTACAACACTGGGCTATACGGCGAAATTTTTGGTCGACACTGGTGCAACCAAAAGTTCTATTGCTAGGTCTAACTTCCCTGAGGACCCCTTGTCTGGCGCAAATAACATTTCTGTGGGATTTTCTGGTACCCCAGTATTCAGCCCCATTTCACAACCACTGGAACTAACGATAGGACCCTACACAGTTGATTCCCCTTTGGTTTTGACTTCCACATGTGGCGAACATTTGTTGGGTTTAGATCTATTAAAAAGATTACATGCAACCATATACTGTTCTCCTGATGGGGTTTACATCACTATGGGTCCCCCTACCACACATCCAGTATATTTAGCCTCCCCAGATCAAATTCCCCAAGAACTTCAGAATTTCCCTCCTGCTCTTTGGGCCCGAGATGATACTGATATCTGCCTTTTGTCCATACCCCCCTTTTCTGTTACCCTGAAGGAAAATGCTCACCCTCCCCGACTTCCCCAATACAAAGTACCCAAAGAAGGGGAAAGGGCATAACTCCAGATCATTTCTGAACTTGTCGACAAGGGTGTGGTTGAAGAGACAAGAGGAAATGTGTGCAATAGCCCAATTTTGCCTGTCCTGAAATGCACAGATCCTTCCAAGCCCCCTGTTTATCGCTTTGTCATCGACATACGCGAGATAAACAAAATAGTAGTTCCCCAGTTTCCTGTGGTCCCAGATATCACCACCCTGCTTACTATGGTTCCCCCGTCTGCATGTTTTTTCTCTGTCATCGACTTAAAAAATGCCTTTTTTAATATACCAGTCGATGAACAAAGTAGGGATCTTTTTGGATTCTCATTGGCAGAACGAAGTTTCCGGTTCTGCAGAGCTCCATAAGGATATACAGAGAGACCCTCAATTTATAGTCAGGCCCTCAAGGGCCAACTTGATTTCCTGACCCTACCCCAAGGTACCACATTACTCCAGTACGTTGAGGATTTGCTTATAGCTGCAGACACCTAGGCATTATGTAAAGAAGCTGCAATGAAATTGCTCCTGCATCTTGCACAGTTCAATCACACAGTTTCCCTCTCCAATCTCCAATATTGTCGACATGAGGTGACCTACTTAGGTCATCTCCTGTTGAAGGAGGGACGCCACCTCACCCCTGAACGAATACAAACAATCAGTAAAATGCCCACACCAAAAACGCAGAAAGAGGTACGTGTTTTCATTGGTTTCACCAACTACTGCCACCAGTGGATACCCAATTTTTCTTTAGTCATTAAACCTCTATTGAGCCTCACACTTAAAGACGTTCCCCACCCACTCCCTTGGACAAACGAGTGCCAGCATGGATTTGAAGAACTGAAAACAGCCTTGTGTTCGGCCCCGGTGCTAGGCACCCCGAGTTATCAGAAGCCCTTCACTCTTTTTGTACACGAGTATAATGGTTGCGCATTGTCAGTGCTAACACAGTATTTTGGTGACAGACAACGCCCCTGTGCATATTTTTCTGCAGTACTAGACCCCGTGGTGCGCGCACTACCCAGTTACTTGAGAGCAGCAGCTGCAGCTGCCATATCCATTCGCCAATCTGCTGGCCTGGTCCTGGATACTGCACTTACAGTTAAGGTTCCTCACGCAGTTGACACTTCATTAAATAAGGCAAAAACTCAACATCTCACTAGTGCACGTTTGTCCGGATATGAATTGACTCTCGTAGCCAGTCATATCACCATCCGCCGCTGCACTACGCTGAATCCAGCCAAATTGTTACCCTTTGTTGATAGTGACACTAATTCTGATCCACATGATTGTGTCCTCCGGACGGAGGAAGAGACTAAAGGCCGTGTGGATTTGACTGACATACCCCTCACTGACCCTGATGGTACCCTACATGTGGATGGTTCTTGCTTCAAACTTCCTGATGGTAGCACAACTGCTGCCTATGCTTTCACCACGTTACAGACAGTAGTGGAGAGTGAGAGAATACCTTACCAATCAGCACAGGCCGCTGAGTTAGTAGCACTGATAAGAACGTGTGAACTGAGTACGGGATGGCCGTCAACATCTACACTGACAGCCAGTACGCCTTTGGCGTGGCCCATAATTTTGGGCGCCTTTGGGCTGAGAGGGGATTTTTTACTTCTCACGATACTAAAATACAGCATGGTCCTCTGGTCAGCAGGTTGTTAGAAGCATTGACTTCCTTCAAAGATAGCTGTGGTCAAATGTAGCGCCCACAAGAAAGTGACGGATGACATAGGAAGGGGTAATGCATTCGCTGACCAGACTGCAAAGGAAACAGCTAAAAATGTCTCTACCCGTATGTATGTAGCGGGCCCCTCAAACTGGGTACCGGAGAAGGGGATGCACAAAGATACTATTGAAAATGTGAAGGAAATACAGGCAGAGGCAACTAGAGAGGAAAATGCTCTCTGGGAAGAGCAAACAGGCCTATTAAATGAGAGTGGCTGTTGGACGGATCTGTCTCAACAACAGCGATGGTTGTTACCCGATGCCTATGTTTTGCCAGTGGTCACTATGGCTCATAGCCCGGCTCACATTAGTGCAAAAGGTATTTGCAAATTGCTACCTCCGGTATGGCAAAACAAACACATCCCAAAATATGCTGAGAGGTTAGTCAGGAATTGCATGATTTGTTTGATGCATAACCCGGGAAAAGGCACACCAACACCTGCTGGGAATTTTGCACCCCCATCTTACCCCTTCGAAGTGCTCCAAATAGATTACATACAGACGGAAAGATGCAACAATCTCCGATATGTCCTGGTAGTTGTGTGTGCCTTTAGTAAGTGGATTGATGCCTACCCCCTAAGGACAACACTGCTATAAGCACTCCCAAAATACTGTTGAAGGAATTTTTTCCCAGATTTGGGATGCCCAGAATTATCTGGAGCGACAACGGAAGCCACTTTAGAGGAGAAATAATGAAGAAAGTGTGTATAAGGATGGGGGTTAGACAGAAATTCCATGCCGCAAATCACCCCCAGTCAGCGGGTTTGGTTGAGCGCCACAATGGAACACTGAAATTGAAAATGGCAAAAATCCACGCTGACACAGGACTGTCTTGGCCGGACGCCCTGCCCCTTGCCCTCCTATCAACTAGAGCCACGGCACATTCTCGTACCGGACTATCTCCGTACGAAATAGTGTTTGGTCGGCCAGCAAATGTTTGGGGAGTACCGCGCCCAAAAAGATATTCTGATATTGAATACCCGTTGTTGATTGATTACTTACATGAATTAACCACTTTTTTTTTTTTTATGGTGTAAGAAGTTTATTGCACTTTGCAGATAAATAATACATGTGTCCACGCCTACAACCTTAACAGGCCGGCTGCACAAGCGTATATCCCACAAATTACGTTTTCAATGTACACGGCCCATCAGCCGACATCTAGAGGCTCGGCAGCGCTGTGGATATAAGCCCTTGAAACATAAAGCAGTGCTGTAACGCTGACAGGCATGTCAATGATCTTACTTTTTTTACAGTTGTACTGAAATAACAACAAAACAAGTAGAAACTAAAATGAATCCCCATAATCAAGATCTCTGTGTCACAGCATCCTCCCCCCTCAACATCATTTGACAGTCTAGTACTCCATTCCGTACATGTGGTCGAACATCTTGCCATTAATTATCATCCGACTCTGTCGCGCCATGTACCAGTAGGTAGGCACGCAGGTACATCCAATAGTCTCTGGGACGCGACCTGATCGGCAACTCTTCCTCATACGTGGTCAGTGTGTCTCGGCAATACGTTAAATCTTCCAGCCAGTTTTTGATCCCTGGTCCCCGTCTACTGTTCCAATGTAGAGACACCCTTTGTTTGGCCAGTAGTAGAGCTACCACACAGAATCTGCGCCTTTGCGCTCTTAGTTGTGGGACAACACCCAACAGACAAACCTTTGCTCTACATTTAAGCGAGGTCCCAAGCTTTTCGTTTAGCACTTCTATCACCTGTTCCCAGTATCCAGCCACCTTGCGACAGTGCCACGCTAGATGCATGAAGTCTGCATTCTCCTGCCTACATCTAATGCATTTGGAGTCGTCCCTGAGTCCGTATTTAAACAGCCTCTGGGGCGTATAGTACATCTGGTGCAGGTATTTATAGTGGATGATCCGTAAGTTCCCGTTTGGCGTCAGTATGCCAGTGAGCTGGCAAGAGGTTGCCCACTCATTGTCGGAAAGTGGATCATCTAATACTGCACTCCATTTTTCCCTCACCCCGTCGGTGTTCCCTCCTATGTCCTGTTGGATGCTTGTGTATAATTTCGATACCAGGTGTGAAGCCGTGGGCGTGGTGAGTATCAATTGCAAAGGTGCCAGTGCCTTGGGCTCTTCTGGGTAAGTAGGAAAGTGTTCCCCCATCGCCCTTTGCAGCCTGTAGTAATTAAAACGAAATAGTAGTGTTGGGTTACTGATATATTCCAATTTGTCTAGCGTCTGAAAGACTCCATTGACGTATAGGTCGCCTAGAGTGTCCATCCCCGCCCACCGTAACAAATCCATTCCAACCTGTTCCTGCGTGACCGAAAGTGCCAGGTGATGAGCCAGCGGAAGTGCAGGCGCGTAAAGTGGTAAGCTGTTTGCTGCTTTCCCCATCAGTCTCCACGCTTCCGTGGTTGCGTTAACAGGATTAATATCATGGTTGTGTAGTCTAGGTCTTTTGTGCGGTAGAATGCTAGCTAGTGGGATCGGGTCTGCATCTCCTGCCTCCACAGCCACATGGGTCAAGAAAGGTATTTCGTGGTACCAGTAATGTGCGAATTGCGCTTGAGCGCACAGATAATAAAGATAGAAATCTGGGACCTTGAAACCCCCCTTAGCATATGGCAGTGTCATAGTGTGTAATTCCAGCCTGGCCTGCTTTCCCGCCCAGAGTAATTTAATTACCAGTGTTTTAATGTTTCGGAATACCTCCGCCGGGGGCTTTATTGGGATATTATTGAACAGATAGAGGAACTTTGGCAGAAGTACCATTTTAATTATAGCCTCTCTGTCCGCCAGGGATAAAGGCAGTTTATTCCATCTTTTAATTTTATCTTCTAGGGACGCTATTGCCCTGCCATAGTTAGTACGGATGACCAATTCGGGATCTCTATGAAACCATACTCCCAAATATTTCGTCGGCTCATCTTGCCATTCCAGTGGATAGTCCAAGGGTGTTTGGTGTGTGCTGTCCGTCAGTGCTAAAATAAGGGATTTAGCCCAATTTATCTGTAACCCTGAGTGTTGTCCAAATTTTATGTATTCCCCTAATAGCGGATTGAGGTGTTGTTCCGGATTTTTTACATATAATACCATATCTGCATAGAGCGAGATGTGTATGGGACGTGATGGTAGTTGCATGGCCAAATAATGATGGTGTTGTCGGATTTTGCAAGCTAGGGGTTCTAATATTAGGGCAAACAGCATCGGCGAGAGCGGGCACCCTTGAGTAGTGCCTCGACAGATTTGGATGGGCTCTGAAACATATTTGTTTATTCTAATTCATGCCGTTAAGTTTGTGTATAACATGGAGATCCAACCCATGAATATAGGGGGAAATCCCATACGTAACAGCACTGCTTGTAGGAAGGACCAGTCGATTGTGTCGAACGCTTTAGCAGCATCCAATAATACTGCCACAGCTTTTATCTCCGGCGCCAGGTAGTGAGCTAATGCAAATAATGTACGCGTGTTGTGCATAGTGGACCTATCCGGGATGAAGCCAGATTTGTCAGGCCGTATCAACAGGGGCATAAGCGGTTTAAGCCTATCCGCCAGTAGGCTCGCTATTATTTTCGTATCCACGTTGAGCAGAGAGAGGGGGCGATAAGAGTCGCACTTATCCTCTTCCTTACCCAGCTTTAAGAGCGCGATAAGCATTGCTTCCCTCATAGACTGTGGTAGAGTCTGGGCCTCGTGCACTGCCCCATAAAGTCTCACTAAATGTGGGGCTAGCAGGTCCGCGAACGTCTTGTAGAATTCTGTCACGAAGCCATCAGGCCCCGGCGCTTTGCCGTTCGGTAGTCGTTTAATAGTATCAGTGACTTCTTCCACAGTGACAGGTCGAGCTAGGTATTCCCTGTGACCATCAGCTAGCCATGCAATTTCCACGTCTGCCATGTAAGACAGCAAGTCTTCCTGCGGGAGTGACGGAAGTGCCTCATAAAGTGTACCATAAGACATCATAAATTCTTTTGTTATCCCCTTGACGTCCCTGACTACCTCACCTGCATGGGTACGTATGGATGTTATGTGTTGGGGCGCACGTCCGGAGCAAATTTTTTCGGCAAGTGCTCTGCCTGGTCTGCCTGCTTCACCATATAGTCTGGCGGTTTTACGCTTGGACACATATTTCAGTCCGTCAGTGGCAAACTGTCTATGTTCCACCAGCAGGGCCTGTATTTCTCCCAATATCTTGGTGTCTCCCGTCTGCGTGTATGTCTGTTCCAAAGTGTGTATGGCACTTTCCCGTATATGCAGCTGTTGCCTTATGTTCTTTAGGATACCTGTGGACGTACTGATGCACACCCCCCGCATCGCGGCCTTGAAGGCCTCCCACAGCAGGCATGGGTCCTCAGTCGTGGGGCAGTTCAATTCAAAGTACTCTACCATTGCCTTATGTATGATGTCTACATACAATGGGTCACGTAACGCTGCCGCATTGAAACGCCAAGTGAAGGGTGGTGGCTCATAATGTGGGATATTGACCTCTAGGAGCACAGGGTTGTGATCTGAGAGCGTTCGTGGTAGGTGTTTGATATGAGTAACCCATGCTAGTATGTCCTGCGTGCCCAGCCAGTAGTCCAGTCTAGACCAGCTGCTGTGTGCTGCATTAATGTGCGTCGCTACCGTCTCCCCTGGGTGACGAACCCTCCACATATCCGCCAACTGTAAGTCGTCCATGACATCTCGGATCATTTCTCTCGCCTTAACATGAGGTTCCAGTGTATGAATCGCCCTGTCAAGCCCGTCCTGCAGTGCTACATTGAAATCCCCACCCCAGATTACATGGTCAGCATGGATGTCTGCTATGCCTTGCCACACGCCCCTAAAAAACCCAGGATCGTCAGTGTTAGGGCCATAAGTGTTCACTAATACTATCCAGCGCTGTCTCACCGTGCCCACTACAGTGACGCTTCTACCCTTGGTGTCCCTGTGTATGTGCGAGATCGTAAAATGTATTCCCTTCCGTACTAATATGCTAACCCCCCTGGAATAAGAGGAGTAGTTCGAGCTGGTGACTGATTCCGCCCATTTAGCGCCGAGCGCAGATGTGCTGTTGGCTGCCACGTGTGTTTCCTGCAGGAAAGCTATGTCAATGTGTAGACGATCAAAATATGCAAACATCTGCCGAATTTTTTTCGGGTTGCCTAGGCCTCGGACATTCCACGTGATGAATTTTAGTGTGCTAGGTCGTGTCATGGCTGTTGGTATTTCGCCCATCGTTTCTTGTTAGGTGTCATTTTTAAGTATGGTAGGTCTGTGAGTTGCTTCAATATACAGTTAAACATCAAGAACTTGAAATGGGGTATTACATGCGTTTCAATACCATGTATGACTAAGGAGGTCGCCATGCTTCTCAGACACAGTGATTCAAAGTGAACATTTCCCAGTTTCCCTTCCCACCCACCACCCACTTTAGCGCCCAAACTTTGCCAAAGCCATCCCCCTTCAACATGTAACTTCAAAGTGGAACTCGAATTGGGGCGCACCCATTCGGGGGTGTCGCCAGGTACACACATCTCCATCCACATGGTGGACGTGGACAGACGCATGCACAGTTGTCAAAACTTCGTGATAAGTGTCCTTCCCCCCCATCCTCCCTCTAACATGTAACAGCCGTAAGATGTAACACAATCATAGTCTCGTATCCCCGCCACACTACTAGTGTGCAGTTCAGCAAACCTTTCTGGTGAGAGGTTATCACAGTCGTGGCGTCCAGTGGCATAGTGCGGCCGGGTCGAACTCCTTGTTCGTGCATCTTGTGCTTAGGTGTTCCCCACCCCCATGCCAAACGGGTTCAGAATAGTGCACACAATGTGGGCTTGCAAATCACGCCCTAGGCCATGAGGCCCGTCCTACACCCCCTGTCTATAATGCACCATCTGTGTACTCACTGTGTAAGAAACCGTCTCGTACCAGATTCGTAGCGAGGTCCACGTGTACAGTTCATTCGTGTTCTCGCTGTCATGTCCCAATCCATTCCGAACGCAGTTTCTTGACTTTACGTTGACGTGTTGATCATCCTCACCCTCGCCAGTTTGTGTCGGTTGCAGGCCGTCTTTAGGTCCAGTTGGGTCTGCAGCTCAGCGTGAATTGACCTTTTCAAGTCGGTTCAGTCGATATCACTGGTCGGTTCGTCTCGATCTTGCGCCTTCCGCCGTTTTCCCAATTTTTTGAGATACTCCTGTGCCGCTTGAACCGTTGGAAGAATAACAGGCTTTCCCGCATTTGTAATCTTGAGTTTCGCCGGGTAGAGCATGGCATACTCCAGTCCGAGATCGCATAGTTTCTTTTTCACTGGAGCAAATTCTTTGCGCGCCAACTGCACTGCCATGGTGTGGTCTGGATAGAATTCCAAGGTATTTCCCTGATACGCGATTGTACCCATTTCTCTGGCAAGTCGTAGGATTGTGTCTCTGTCCCTGTAATTGAGCACGCGAGCTATAATCATGCGCGGAGCCGCACCCGGTTTTGGTACGGGCGCCAGGGAGACGTGTGCTCGTTCAACCAGGAATACCGGTGACATCTTTTCATCGCCAAAGATCTCTTTCAGTAATGTTTCGATGTAAGTTTCCATTTTGCCAGTGTTGGTGGACTCCGGCAGGCCCGATATGCGCAGATTGTTACGCCTAGACCTCGCTTCCTGGTCCTCTACCTTGGCGCGTAGGCTCTCCACCGTTTTTTCTAGGCCACCGCAGACTTTCGATGTAGTTTTGGAGTCGTCTTCCACCTTAGAAATCCGTTGCTCAGCTTCCACGATTCGCTCGTCGTGCTTTTCTATCTTCGCCGCCATATTGTCTACCCGTAACATCACGTTGTCCAGTTTGCTGTTCATCTCCTGCAAACTTTGCTGGATTGCCCGGAGTACCGATTCCATTCCTGACCCCTCAGCCATCTCTTGCTCTCCCTCCACCTCTGAGTTGGTCGCGCCGTTCTTAGTCTGTTTCCTGGACTCGAATGGGAGTTTGGTTTGCTGTTTATCTGGCTTTCCCATGTTACCGGGTTGTGGTGGTAGACTACGCCTAATCGCTTTCGGGCTTGTTGCTGTCAGTGTGCTCACAGTCGATGGGTTGTGGCGTGCCGGTGTTCTAGCTCCCCACCGCGAGGTGGTCGTAGTCATCAGATGTTGTATGGGTGAACTTGTGCCCTTGTGCCGGCCCTATAATATCAAGGAGCCAGGTAGCCCTTATGTTCTCGTCCTCTCAGGGCTCCACGTGTTGCACACATCAAACACGCTTCACTTCTGCAGTCCTTATGGCATACCTGACTCCTACAGCGCAGTGAGTCTTATGGTGCGTGTTCTGCACATAGTACACTACTGACCTCCAAGCGCAGCAGGACCAGCATACATACTATTGTTTGCGAGCGTCTCCCGTTGTAGGCACTCAGCACGATCGCACAGTTGTCCCTGCTGAGATCGCACCTCTCCTCCCTCCGTCGTCCACCTTCAGGGCGGGGGTGCGCCCCTGCTCGTCACTGCACTCCGGTGCCTTCCGCCCCAACAGGCCGCCACGCAAAGAGTTCCCACACTTGCAGCTTCTCGTGTCTCCTTCCCGGGGAGCCGCCGTTATATGTCATTTGCGTTCCAGCGTCGCCGCCATCTTGTGGTCGCTGGAACGCATCCCGAGTTGGGGTGTTCTCGTCATCCGCATTTGACCCCAACCGCCTCACAGCGCAATTTGGCAGACAGTACCTCTGTGCTGTATTCTGTTGGGCAAAAAATATGCCGGTCTCGTCCTCACTGCTGCCCAGGGCGCCATCCGTACCGATCGTCGGGTGCCGCCATTTTGGAGCTCCGCTCGTCACAGCGGCAAGTTTCTCCGATATTTCCCATGGCGGTGTCTATTTCGGCATTTGGGTGCTAGGGCAGTGTTGGCTACTTATTCCGACATCCTCTGTTCTCTTTTGCGGGGCAAAGGCGGCGGATTAGGGAGGTGAAAGGCCGTTAGTATCATGTCCGTCCGGCGGAGCTGACAACTATCCAGCCATTCCGCAGTGCGCCCTCTAGCGCCCCCATGAATTGACCACTTACTTACGTCTCATTCATCATCAGGTACAAGATATCCTGCCAACCAAACCCGAGGGCCCTGGTCACACCATCCTGCCAGGCGACTGGGTTTGCATTTGCAACTTCCAGAGAACTAAGAACTTGGAGCCGAGGTGGAAGCCGCCCCAGCAAGTGTTGCTGGCTACCAGGTCTGCAGTGAAGGTGGCAGGAAGAAAAAACTGGGTTCATGGAGTACACTGCAAGAAGGTGCCTCTACCGCTACCATACGACCGGTGGGTCAAGGAAGGCCTGGGAGACGACGGATGTGAGAAAGACCCGCGCTTTGTACCCTTCAGTGACGCCAACATTGCCTGGGCTTCATCTGAACGAGAGGACGACGACATCCTGCAATCTGCCGTTCCTCCGCATCTGAGGTTGCGGGACACTCAACAGCCAGAGCCTTTGTTTCCTGATCAAACAACGCCCAGGTCGACCCGATACAACCTCCGACCCAGAAAAAAAGAACTGAAAAGACAAAGGTCTCTGCCCTCTGCTTGACATGGTCCGACAAATCGCAGCAGGGCTGTGATGCACCGGCGCATTTGACCGGAGCCGGTACAGCAGACCGGAGCATGCCAATAGGACTGACGGAATCACTGACCGGTGAAGCAACCACCAATCACAGGCAGCAACTAGGGAAGACCAGGTGAAGCAGACGATGAACAAAATGAACACTAAAAGCTTGAAGAGCAAAGAAATGAAAAACAAGAGTGCATAAAGACAATATGTGGCCGGTACTCGATCTGTCTAATCATACTAATGACTATTTCACTGGTACTGGCCTGCATCGGGTGGGTAATACATGCTGCTCTTGCAGCACCTGAGTCTCCTACCTCTACAGAATCACCTCATCAACATGTGTCATTACCCACCCATGAGAAAAACAGAAGGACAGGTTTCTTCAACAACGCCTACATTCAACAGCAGCACCAACTTGTGGTGAACACAACAAACTGTTGGGTATGTGGGTTGCTACCCCATACTGCAAGCACTAGGATGTCCCTGATTCCTGCTCCTTTTTCTTGAGCTGGTTCAGCCTACAGCTGGTACACTGTGTTCTTCGACGCCTTCTATTCAGGTGACACATCCACACGATCCCTGGGAAAGATCAGTAGCAGACAAGCATTCCGCCACATCATGGCTGCGGAGGGGCCAAGCATGGATAAAGATTCAGCAGAAAAGAATGAATATGAGAACAATCATGGGTCCTTTTATCCATCAAACATCTACAATGGTGGGGGAAAGAAAAGACTGCCTCCTCTCAGGGATCTACCTGTATACCCACATCCCGGAAAACACTGCATGAAAGGCAATGGAACAGTGTGGGTGGGGCAAAGTGACTGCGCCTACACGCTCCAGCTCAATGGTTCGACTCTCCCAACTCTGGTGTCCTCACTGGATACATACTTTGTGTGTGGGAACAAGGCCTACACCTGGCTGCCCAAGTCTTGGGCCGGCACCTGTTACATTGCGAGGTTACTCCCCCCCACCTACACAGCCAATGCAACACACCACATCCAGAAGAGAGGTGTGATTGACGCTGAAGACACAGCTGGCCAAGAGTTTGGGGACTTTGCTAAAGCGTTCCTCCCCTTTTGGGGCCCTATGGTCAACAGTCGCAATCTGCGACACCTCACAAGGGTGGTAGAGGCCACCATAAACGCAACTGCCGGTGCCCTCAGTAACATCACGGCGGAACTTCAAGCAGGCCGCCTCATGACTTTACAGAACAGAATGGCGGTTGACATCATACTGGCAGACCGTGGGGGAGTCTGCACATTGATCAGGACAAGCTGCTGCATCTACATACCAGATAATGCACCAACAGTCTATCAAGCAATACAGAGACTGCATAAAATTGCTTCCGACATCCATCAGGATGAGGGTTCATGGTCCCTAACCGGCTGGTTTTGGAGCATGGTATCTCAGTGGGGATGGAAGATAATGATCTTCATTGCCATTATTGCAGCCGCATTGTTCTCTTGCTGCCTCTGTTTTCAATGAATGCCTGCGCTATGTGGGCTCTGTGCAACCTCTTTGACACCCAAACAAATGAAACTACACCATCACAATTCCATGATGATAATCGAGAGAGAGATCCATGAAATGATGGACATTGACCTAGACGACGATTGATTGTTGCCTCTGCATGACAAATGGAGGGACTGTTGAACTGTATTTTAAAATGTCCCACATGACTCCATTTTGTGTTGCCATGCTCTCGGCAACCTGATGAAGAATTGCTTTCCATGTCCCTGTTGAAGCTTGCCCAACCCTCCCTGCTCCTTGTGGTCGAGCCGATTCCGAGAAGCTGCCTGTGTGCCTCAAGCCCCCAGTTGAGCCAGAGACTCAGCCACATCCTGTCCCTTGTTGGTAACTCAGCCTCTCACAACCAGTTGCCCCGTGACCACACCATGTGGACGAGGAAGCACGAGGCTGTGCCCTGTGACCACACCAACTTATAGAGGAAGCACGAGGCTGTGCACTGTGACCACACCAATTAATAGAGGAAGCACAAGGCTGTGCCCCATGACCACACCAGTTGGGCAAGGAAGCACGGGGCTGTGTACATTGTGCAATCAGAAACAGATGTTCCCTGGCCACGATTGCACCACACGAGACTGACGAAGAACTTGTCAGTTGAGGAACTTATCGAAATAAGGAACTTGTATTGTGCAAATGGGCGTGGCTAGCGCTATAAATATGTGTACGATGTGGAGTAAAGCAGCAGTCTCCGTAGAATTGTCTTTGTACCATTCTGGGACCCTGTCCTTAGCTCGAGCTAATAAATCACTTACTTCCCTCCACGGCTGGTTGTCCTGGTCTTTTTGGTAATGTATGATTTAAGCAAGAAAAACCCGTAGATTCTAGGTGTCCCCAGCACCGCTGGCTTTGACTATCCTAGTGGGGAGGGGTCTCCAAAAAGCCGGTTCTACACCTGCTGTACTGTATCTATTAAATCTGGAGAGATCGCGCCCTGGAAGATTTTATAAAATTCAACAGGGATCTGATCCAGTCCTGCAGCTTTAGCCAAAGGGAGACTATTCAGCGCCGCCAAAATCTTTTCAGGAGACAATGGCGTGTCCAACTCCTCCCTATCTTCCTCAGATAGGGGTGAAGCTGGGACATTCCTAAGGTACTCTTGAATTTCCAAGAGTTCCTTTAATTCATCTTCATTATATAACATAGCACAGAACTGCCTGAATACCTCCCGGATCCCATCTGGATCTGTGAATATCCCTCCCTTACCATCCGAGATCTCTTTCACCTCCACTAGAGCCACTTTCTGCCTTGCTCGGACCGCTAATATATGCCCAACTCGCTCATTTAATTCATGGCATTGCTCCCTTTTTGTGAAGAAAGTAGAGGCTTCCCTACTAGCTATACTCTCCTCAGCTTCTTCTTTTGCACCTACAACTTTAAGAAGAACCTGATACAGAGGTGGCCTCAATATAGTTGTTTGGGTCAATTCCTCCTCAGCATCTGCTACTGCTTTAGCCAGTTTATTAGATCTCAATTGCTCCTGCCTTTGTCTATATAAACTGAAGCTCAGTGTCTCACCACGAATACCCGCCCTGAAGGCATCCCAGGTTACCACCGACGAGATGCTACCTCAATTGATTTCCCAGTACCCCTTTATCCATTCCTTCATGTGTTGGACATAATCTTCATCTTTTAATAACCCCCGCTCAGAAGTTCATGTGCGCTCCTGTCTAGTCATTTTTGTAGCTTCTTAAGTTAAAATTATCGTTCTATAGTCGGAAATAATTCAAGGCAGTTTCTCCATCTGACTTCTTGACAGTAAACAATTCGAAATAAAAAAGTAATCTAGCCTAACGCAAATCTTATGTGGGGCGGAGTAATAAGTGTTACCAGGGTCAATGGGTTTCAGCTTTCCCCAAGCCTCTACTAAGGAACTATTCCGAGCCAGACTAAGAATTGCTCTGCATGGTTTTTTTTTCCCGTCCAGGTATCGATCTCCTGGATCCAAGCCCAGTCCCTCTGTCCCATTTATATTAAAATCCCTGCAGAGGATGATGGGTACAGGCAATGAAGCTAGCTCTAGATCTAAAAATTCAAAATATGTCTGGGTCATCCTCAGTTTATCCATAGATTGAGCCCAAGGTAACCCACTCACCACTAATCATACACTCTGCTAGAACTCATCTACCCCATTGATCTTCCAACCTTTTCCTGACTACAACATCATTTCTCCTACAGAGTATCGCCACCCCTCTAGTTTTGGCGCCCTGTTTAGAGTAAGCTATAAGATGAAACCCCAGTTGCTCCAGCAGATACCCCTCAATATGCGTTCTCTTGTAAACAAACAAAATCTACACGCATTGCTCTAAGGATTGCTTAGAGTCGTTGTCTTTTAAGACGATCATTTAGCCCACATAAATTCCATGAAACTATTCGTAAACTCATTAAAACATATCAAATTGCTGTTCCAACCAAATAACCAACAAATGTCCACTTGGATGCTAATGACAAGGGTAACTCGTCATGGAGTGCCCATTCATTTCAATGGAAATTACATTGAAGTGCAGCAGGCAGCTTAGCATCCAAGTGGTTAAGGTCCTCTTTATATCTCCTAGTTTCCCAGGATTTTAATTTTGAATCCATTTACTTGACTTGCTCCACCTCTCACATTCACTACCGCTTCCCAAAACCCAAACTGTGCTGTGCCCCACATGCCCCCGAACCTCCCTCAGAATGCCCCCCTCAGGACCCTCCTCCCCTTACAGGCAAATAGGTCAGTTATGACCTATATGTGACAGCTTGAGCCCGCAACAAACCGCAACCCCCCTCCCCACATATCCAATTCAGTGCTTATACAATGCTAGTGCGTTATAAGATATTTATACTAAAATAATATGATACACCCTTCCAATAATCACCCAAATCTTAATTACATCGGCAAGCTAGAAACTCATTTCCCCTTCTGTTCCCTCAAGTCTGTTAGATACACTTGGGCTTTATTCTCGGAGAAGAACATTCTAACTTGCCCATTTACTAGCACTTTAAGGCGCGCTGGGTACAACAAATAGGCCTCACATCCAAGACCCTGAAATGAGGCAATCATCTGCCTTAGTCGCCATCTCCTTTCCATGGTAATGTGGCAGAAGTCTGGGCGAGCGAAAAATGTAGTACCGTCAAACGACCATCTGGCCTCAGGTGTTGCCTTATCCATGACCTCCTGCCTAAGGAGATAATTGCCAACATAAACAAGAACGGATCTAGGTCTGTCAGATTGAGATGCTACGTAAGCTTTCTTTTGGGTCCAGGGGAATCGATGTGCTCGCTGCACCTCCTTCTCCCAATCCCATGCAACCAATTCAGGAAAGGCCCCCTTCATCAAGGTGACAACAAAAGCCCGTACATCCTGTCCTTCAACCCCTTCCGCCACCCCTAACAGTCTAATATTGTTTCGCCTTTGGCGGTTCTCAAAATCCTTTAGCTTCCACTGGACGTCCTCCACCGCCTTCTCTTGTGCTTCCTTGAATGCCTGCCACTCATTCACATCATCCTCAAGTCTCCCAGTCCTTTCTTCCACATGAGTTACTCTGTCCGTCATTTTCTCATATAATTTATTCATTTTCCTGAGGGAACCCTGGATTTTTTTTGTTGCCTGCTTCGCCCTTCGGCTCTCTGACCTGGCTTCCCTCTGCATCTGCTACAAAGTGGCGTATAATATGTCCATTGTGGGGGTCTGTGGTGGGCTAATAGGGTTATTCTGCTGTTGTTGCATGTTCATTACACCCTCTTCCTGGTACAACTGAGACGTGGCTGAATAGTCCCAAAAGAGTTTTTTAGCAGCATCAGTATAAAATAGGCTCACCACCAGTTTAAATTTTGAGCAAGATCTGGGCTTATTTTCTGATGTTTAAGCTTATGGAGAGCAGGTGCCCTTTGCACCGAGGAGTTTTCAATTGATTCTGCTGAATCTGAGTCTGTGTTGGGCAAACTACCCTCACTAGAAAGTGATGATCCTGTATCTTCATTAAGGGAAAAGAAACAGTCCCCTTTGGGTGAACCAGGGATTGTGCCGGACTGCCCTGGGCCCTGTTCTGGATTTTGCAGCTGCCTTAGAGCTGTAGCCCCAAGGATTGCTGGGTGTGATCCTGGGGGGGGTCTATGTTATGAGTTTTATCTTCAGTAGGTTCTCGAGATGGCCCCCCAGATCTGCTCAGCACAGTCCCCAGTCATTACTGCTCATATCAGCCAGAACACTAGGAGCTGCGGGTCGTACCTCTGACTGTAATTCTGTCTCCAAAACCCGTCTTAGCGCTCTGATCCTCTCGCTCATCCATGAGCTTGGTACTCAACTTCCTTTGGCTTTCCGCCGTCTCCGCATGTGATTGCACCAAACCATTGTGAGCCTCAGTGCTCCCATCCTTGCACGCCGAAAGAACTCCCGGCATCTCCACCGGTACTGCAGCAAAGGACTCAAACAAGGTAGGCTGTTTCATTTTGCTGCCGCCCTCCAGCCAACTTTTAGCACCTTTCCGAGCAGGTCCAGGAGCTGTTGTAACTTTATCACCACCATTGGAAGCATTAGATACACTGTTGCTGCTCACAGCATCATCAGACCCCTCCACATTCTTAGCGACCAACCTTCGTAATTGTCCCGCACTTCGCAAGGAGGAAGCCTGTACCGATGGTGCTGTTTCTTTTTGCGCGTCCCTGTTGTCAGCAGACTCCTTCTGCTCCTTCTGGGATTTCGGTCCTCTATGCGCCATTCTGCTCCTGCACGCCCGCCAGCACAACCTAGATACCAATTGCCGGGATAACCAGTGCTGTCATAATTCGTGCCCCAGAGCTCAGTTAAACCAGCGCTTTATCCAGAATACGATATCCAGCATTCTATATCTCCGCACTGTTCATAAAGGAGGGGGAGAGAAAACTTGCGGCTGCTTGTTACGGTCGGTCAGCGGCCATCTTGCCTTGGCACCCCGGCATTCGACAATAACGGTTCTCAACAGGTGACCTTTTACCTAATAGCTTGCTGCTGTCTCTTCGACACCAGGCTCTTAGTATTCTATCATGATCCCTGTACCAAGTCGGACATAAACATGTGCTTAGGCATGGCCTAATTACTCTGTATAAGGGTCACCACTATTTTCATTCTTGGCCAACAGCCAGCTGTGCATGATCGCATTTGTTTGGAAAAATATTTATGATTGTTTTCAAAACAGTTATGGTTGTTTTCAAAACATATCGGTTCTAAAAGAAACCCTGGAGTGACCACTCTAGTATATAGGAACCTTATTCCCCCTCCGCAAATTAGAGAAGAATTTCTTCCAAGCTGACACAGAGTCCTGCATGCTGAATCTTCAACACGCAGCGGTCTGACATCCCTTGCGGGGTGTCATCATCGAAGCAGAGACGGGGTCCTTCATGCTCAACCATCCAGTGAGGGGGCTGGTTCTTCTTAGGGGGTTCTTGGCTACATGTACACATATACATGCTACGCATACATATATAGGCTAGGAACATTTAGGCAAGTTACTTAGGGGTGCATTTTAGGAATATGCAAATGCTAATGTTTTTATCTGAACTGTATATGTTCATATTAGCACTATGGCAAAACTGTATCTACTATGTACTATATTGGTGCTTGCAATTTCTTTGTATGCTTCTGTCTCCTGATTGTCGTACCAAATATGTTTTACACAAAGACTGACGCTGGACCAATAAATACTTATTGAAACATCCTAATCGCCATGCTGTGTATTTTCTGAGAGTAAGCATGAGTACCTGAGTGAAAAGTACTCTACTTTTTTCCACGATCCCTGAGGAATCAGATTTGACCATGTTCACTGGTTGCCAGAAACTACCTACACCACTGTCAGATACAGGGGGTGGTAGTGGCTCTGTAGAGCTCGCTGGTCTAACGGCTGACATATCCTGTGGGGGGAGGGGGGTCCGGAAGCAATTGAACACCAATTATTAGGTATATTAGTTTGAGTGCCCAAGGTAGATATCACAGCCGGGACCTAGAAAATGCAAACGAATACTTATTTTTGAGCATCTGTTAAACAGACGTTTCATGTAAAGGTTATTTTTATTATGCTGTAAAAAAATCTCAAAGTGCTACGGTTCAAAAGATGAGCACTGTTACTGAGTATTTTCTCGAACCTCTTTTTAATGCAGGATTCTAGCACTGTTTACTGCATGGAATTAAACAATGACTCAGCTATTTCATTAGTTCTGACAGTCCCTGAGACTACCCCCTTAATGTAAGCTCTTCAACGTGGATTTCAGCTTTTAGAACGTACAACTACGTGGCATTTTATTCAACATGTTGAGGCCATCTGACTTCATACTCGAGAGCGCTGTCTTGATGTCCATTTAATGTTGCGGTTCGTGTAGCAAAAGAAGATGTAAGACCTGGTTTATCTGCTTGCTTTGTTTGATAACTAGCTCCAGTGCGCCTGGCAACAGTAACCACTTCCAACATGGATGTCGTGAATCTGAACTCTCCCGAGGGGTTTGTACACAAGCACGTAACATACTGTAGGCTTTTGAAGTTATTAGCAGCAAACATTCACGTGCAGTTCTATGTGAAATAACATTTCCTTCTGGGCGATTTAAAACTTTCTTTCTGTTTAAGATTCTGAAGGCAGAAAACAATCGTATGTTCAGTTGTGAGCATATTTCAATCTCTGAAGTGAATTCTAGAGAGAGTCCCACGCCTATCTATCCCAGAAGTTCTAAGCTTTAAAGTTTGAAAACATTCTGAAAGAAAGTCCGGGACACACCCAGTGAAACAGTGTTTCCAATGTAAAGAACACTTTGTCATTTCTCAGTGGAACATACTGGGACTTGTTAGTGTGGAACTGCAGTTACGGTCTCTCCGATGATTTCAGCGTACACGTGTTGATAAATGTAAAAGCGATGAGGTCACGATTTGCATAACAGCAGTGTTATTTATTCTACACAATTTTAACAATTGCTGTATGATCTTTTAAGATTAAAACAGCATTTGTGAACCAAAGTACGGATTTCCACATAAAGGCAAATTTAATAAAACCATCAAAAATTGTAGCAATATTAACCACCCACCAAGCTTTTTCCAATAAAAATGAGTTGTTCGCTAGTTTCCACAAATGACCAGAACCAGATAGAGGTTTTGATTTAAAGTGAGAATGGTTCGTAGCTATGTACCTCATACTATGCATAATGTCCTCACAATTTCTAGCACTGTCACTTCCCTGAAAGACAAACATTTAAACAATGAAGGTCTTGCTAAGAAAGCCTGTTAGATGTGCTTGACATGCTGAGAGAAAAATTCCAAAACATAAATCACATTTATAAAGGGGTGATTGAAAATTCACCCTTACTTTGATGCGCATTCGCAACAGCAGCCCCACCTTACTAATAGAACAGAGTGGACGAACTGTCATAGAACCACTTTGGTGGAAAAAACCTCTGCCTCTGTGTGTGTGCTCAGAAGCTCAATAGATGACTGACAGCTCATGCAGAAAGGTTTAAAGGAGGCCTGAAGCATTACATGTGTCTTCATTATGGGGAAGTGTGTGAGCATGAATGCTGGTAATTGCACATGCATAGTGCTGATATCGGCAATCCCCTCTGCTTAGCAGTAAATTGTCATACTGTGCAAAATAATACAGTCCACACAAGCTTTCGGTGGTAAAAGTTTGCTGCAGACTGTCACTGGCACTGGTGTTGGCAATTAAGTGCCAGTGCTGAGCACCAGAAACCACCGGCTCAAATTAAACACTATTTTTAGTGCTTCTAATTTGTTAAATGAGCAATTTCTGAGTTGAATGGCACTCATATGTACGCAAGAAATCATGGAAATATCGCACATGCATCGTGAAAACTTGGCAGCTGTACATTTTCACATGTTTATGTAGTAAGGCTTTAGTTGCTCTGTCTTATTTAGTGCTCAGTGCAAAGTCCTTTGGTCGGTAGGTTCAACAGAAACCTCCTGGTACGCCCTAGCCATAAGGCCACATCCTCTACCCTAGTAGGCTCTAGCCTGGCCAGTTGTTGACAAACCCTGGCCCGAATGAAAAACAAAATAATGGGGAAATGCGACCTGGTGGCCCAACGCCCCCTAAGGATAGACCGATAGCATCTGCTTGGGTACTTACTGCCAGAATATTCTGCACAAACCACCAATTTAGGACAAGCCGCCCACCCTCTAGCCGGCTCCCACCAAGTGCCCCTCTCTTTGCCTTGGAGCCCCCGCAAAACACCAAGACACATGACCTTGCTTTCCCCAAAAACGGAATATCTGGCAGCGCTGGCCGTTATTCCACAACCTTGCCATCAGAATAATCCACTGCCGCTGGACCATCTCCCGCATTTGGTTTCCAGCACCCCTGCTCATAGTACCCTAGGGGCGATATTACCCCGGAGTCGATTTACATGGGGCAGGGTGGATAAGATAACCCTAGGCCCAGCAAATGCCCAACCATGAGAAAGTGTCACCTCCGGCATCCTGGGCTCCCTGGGCAAGAATGTCGCCCGCCGAACAATAACACAGGCAGGTGGAATTAATCTTTGCCAACGGTGAGGTGAAGGGAGGGAATGTAAAAGAGGAAGCTTTCCCTTGCACATTGCAAAGTGAAACTCATTGGCTACCTGCACCCCCGCTCTGGATACACTGGATACAACTTGAATAATATGAAAGCTAATTGTTGACTCAAGTCTGGCGCTTTATATAAGACGCAGATGTACTCTTACCTAATGCACTGAAGGGCGATGTGATAATATATCTGTATCTCACAGTCGAAATCTTACCCTCTCCTACCTCACTCCTGTCGGGGTATATGGCATATGATATAAGCTTAGCCTTACCCCACCTCTTAATGTGAATTGCATGGTGTCTGTGTTTCTCATATATACTGTCTCACATAATCATAGCCACACTATTATCTACCTCATAACGGTTTTGTTCTTAGAAAGGTTAACATTTTGTTAAGCCAAAACCTGACCATCGCCTACCTCACTTTTGCGATGCCTATGGCATATGATTTAAGCTTAACCTTACCCCACCTCTTAATGCGAATTGTACATGTGTTTTTGTTTGCATATATATTGTTCACACAATCATATTCATTTTATTATATGCCCTATATCTGTTTGTTCTTTGTAATGTCAACACTTGTGTTAGTTAACTATTCCGATGTTAAGCGCTCTGATACCCACGGGTCTTGTTCGCGCTATATAAAACTCTACAATAAATAAATAAATAAATAAATATTGACCCAAAGTCGATTTCAATGGGGGCGGGGTGGAAAAGATGGTGCAGAGCCCAGCCGCCCTGACCACGAGGAAAGCATCCCCTCCCTTGAGTAACCTGGGCTCCCTAGATAGAAGGTCGCCCGCCAAACACCAACATAGGCAGGCAGGACAAATCATTGCCAACCGTGAGATGCTAGGAGTAAACGCAAACGAGGAATCCCTCCCATTCAAAGTGAGCCTCATCAAATCCTGTCTGTCCCGCACCAGGCTGCCACCACAAATTCATTGTCTCTCACGAGGTGAACTGATGTGCTATGTGTTGGGGACAAGCGTAAGACATGTCAACAGATCCACTTTGGGCAAAGGGGGTGAACTCTCACCCTGCAAGGAGAGTAGATGGCTGGTGCCTGACACGTAGAGACACAGGGGCGTATAAGAAATGCTGACACACATGTATGATCGCCTCACAATAACATACGTGCCATGTTTGCATCATTATGTTTTAAACTATCTGTTTCTCAATGATATGCTCAGGGGATAACTTTGAATACACTGCGTTTGTCGTAAAGGCAATAAAATGCATCATACGTGTACAAGATCTGACCATGCACTGTGAGCTATGGCCCCCCTGGAAATAACAAAGGCCTTTACGACAAATGCAGTGTATTCAAAGTTATCCCTTCGCCCGACCCATGCTGCTCCCCCCGCAACACACTCACAGTACCATGCTCGGGGGCTCGAGGATGTCCACCTGTGCAGCCGGGCTCCAACCAGGACGGTTTGAGCCACTGGATATAAGTGGGAAAGGCATGGGGACAAAAGACCAGGGACATAACAGCCTTACCAGCCTGAGTCCGGCCCATCCCCGCAACAACCGAGGCGGCAGCGCTTGTTACCACACCACCTACTCTAAAAGCAACTGTGCACCGACGTGCTACGTGCCAACTACTGACACCCTCCACGACAGCTGGGGGCCAAGCAACCGGTCCCAATGAGGAACCGAGGCCAGTAGTCACAACTGGCCCACAAAGGCACACAAAACTCACTGCAAGCCAAACAACGAACCGTGACCGATGCGGCGACGTGCCAGACAGCGTGTCCAGTGGAGGACAAAGAGGGTGGCCAGTGAGTGGGGGCAGGTATAAATACCTGTCCCCAGCCCACCGCCCACAGGAAAGGACACTGAAGAGGCACCAGACCCAAGGAGGAGGACTCTCAAAAAAGGGGGAAGCGGCACTAAGGGGCCCACTGTGTGCGCCACGGGGAGCCGCAGAGACTAGATCCTTGTCCACCTGCTACCTAGATTGTTGTCTGTGAAATCAAAAGGCCTGAGTTCCATTGCTAGCTAATCTTGGCTTTCCCCCTCCTTTGCTATATTCTGTGAAATGAGAATAATCACTTTATGATCAATATAGAAAAACAAGGAAAAGTTGGCAATTTACTTCTTCATGCGTATGTCTGACCTTTGAGAAAATATACTCATGTTTGGATTTGTCATATAATTCCTAAATACTCCTGGGAAAGTCAACAGACAAAAATGTCCTAGAGCATGGGTACTTACAAACATTCTGCAGGGAGCAAAATTACAGTGTGGTTTATGGCCGAGGGCCGCATCGGTAGGGAAGAGGTCAGTGTGGGGGCGAGGCTAAAGTAAAAAAAAAAAAAATTCAAAACAGGCAATGCGACAATGCTGTATTTCAAAAGCAGATGTACCTACAAAGAGCACATTTTGGTAATACATTTTTATGTGCAGACAATAGCAATCTAAAGAGGCATTGCATAGCTTTATACACACTTTGACCCCAATTCCATCACAGTCTCTCTCTCTTTCTCTCTCTCTCTCTCTCTCTCTCTCTCTCTCTCTCTCTCTCTCTGTCAGTCAGTCTCTTGCTCTCTCTCTGTCAGTCAGTCTCTCTGTCAGTCAGTCTCTCTCAATCAGTCAGTCTCTCTCTTAGTCAGTCTCTCTCTCTCAGTCACTCAGTCTCTCTCTCCTGCCCTATCAGCCAGTGTCTCTAAGTCAGTCAGTCTCTCTCTGAGTCAGTCAGTCAGTCTGTCTCTCTCTCTCTCTCTCTCTCTCTCTGTCAGTCTCTCTCTCTCAGTCAGTCGGTCTCTCTCTCTCTCCATCAGTCTCCCTCTTAGTCAGTCTCTCCCTCTCAGTCAGTCTCTCTCTCAGTCAGTCAGTCTCTCTCAGTCAGTCAGGCTCTCTCACTCTCTCAGTCAGTCTCTATCTTTCTGTCAGTCAGTCTATCTTTCTGTCAGTCAGTCTCTCTCTCTCAGTCAGTGTCTCTCTTTTATGTCAGTCTCTCTCGCTCAGTCAGTCAGTCTCTCTCTCTCTCAGTCTCTCTCTTAGTCAGTCAGTCTCTTGCTTAGTCAGTTAATCTCTCTCAGTCAGTCAATCTCTCTCACTCAGTCTAGTTCAGTCAGTCACTCTCTCGCTCTCTCTGTCGGCCAGTTTCTCTCTCTCTGTCTCTCTCTCTTTCTCAGTCACTCTCTCTCAGTTAGTCTATCTCTCTCACTTAGTCTCTCTCTGTCTGTCAGTCTCTTTACCTCAGTCAGTCAGTCTCTCTCTCTCAATCAGTCTGTCTCTAAGTCAGCCTCTCTACCTCAGTCGGTCAGTCTCTCACCCTCTCAGTCAGTCAGTCTCTCTGGCAGTCAGCCAGTCTCTCTCTGTCAGCAAGTTTTTCTCTGTTATTATCTCTGTCAGTCAGTCTGTCTCCCTGTCAGTCTCTCTCTCTCGTTCTTAGTCAGTCAGTCAGTCTCTCTCAGTCTCTCTCTCTCTCTTTCTCTCTCTCTCATTGAGTCTCTCTCTCTCTCTCTCAGTCAGTCTGAGTCAGTTAGTCTCTCAGTCAGTCATTATCTGAGTCAGTCTCTCTCTGCTCTCTCTCCACTCTCTCTCTCCACTTTCTCTCTCTCTCTCCACTCTGCTCTCTCCACTCCACTCTCCACTCCACTCTCCACTCCACTCTCCACTCTCTCTCTCCACTCCACTCTCTCTCCTCTCTCTCTCTCCACTCTCTCTCTCTCCCTCCACTCTGCTCTCTCCACTTCACTCTCCACTCCTCTCTCCACTCTCTCTCTCTCCACTCACTCTCTCTCTCTCCACTCTCTCTCCACTCTCTCTCTCCACTCTCTCTCTCTCTCTCTCTCCACTCACTCGCTTTCTCCCCACTCTCTCTCCACTCTCTCTCTCTCCACTCTCTCTCTCCACTCTCTCTCTCTCTCTCCACTCACTCGCTTTCTCTCCACTCTTTCTCTCTCCTCTCTCTTCTCTCTCTCTCGCTCTGTCTCTCCACTCTCTCTCTCCGGGGGCCATGAGTACATTACCAAAAAGGTTTACAGGCCACCATGGAAGGCCTGCCAGGCCACTGGCAGCCCACGCGCCGTACTATAAGTACCACGGCCCTAGAGTAATCAGGGGCATAACCAGCTATTTACACACATATGGAACAGGATTACATGGAAATAGAATGAAAAAGTGCATTTATAATTCACATGTTTACTTTTCATTTTTCAATGGGGAAATATTTTCCTCTTTGAGAACTTTTCCCTAACCACACTATCAATATTGGGGGTTGTTCCCTGCATGTACTTTCCCACATCTTCCTTTAGCAGATGAAGATTTCAAAGGTGTTTGGGTGAGACACTTCCAACACAAGTTTTGTGAATGCCTACAAAATTGTAAGTTTGTGGCAACACCCACAAACCACCACTAAAGAGCAGATTCCAATTCATGCAGATATGTGCTGAAAAAATTGATAATTCATGTTGTTAACAACTGCACACAATTGGGTGTGCCTCGAGCATAAATGTATATGCATTCTTCTATGAGATTGGATAGTATAGATTTCCTTTCCTACTGTGTGGTCTGAAGTAACCAAAAAGGTGTAGACAGCACATTAAGAAACTAATAAATACATCTAGAGTAAATAAATATTGATGGGGGCATAGGATATGGTTAAGTTTGCGCATTACAAGACATATTTCATTCATTCATTGATATCAGAAAACCATTAGCAAAGTGAATTTGGATTTCAGCCAGCCAGTAATACGTTGGCTTTCATGGCACAATACACCACAAGGGCCACCAATTCACTACATTACCAGAAGTGATGTAAGTTGCGTCTTATACCATAGGAAAGCACAGTATTAACCACTGTTGGACAACAGATGAACAATGGACAACGTATTCATCAAAACAAACAAAACTAATATTGCTGTGCAAAGCAACAGCATGTCCCCTCTATAGCAGTAAGCATCTAATGCTAACTCCCCCAATCTCTTATAGGTTTTCTATATTGCTTCTGATGAGAATGCTTGTAACACGAACTGAAACTCAGATTAGAGGTTCACTTCGTTCTCACGAGAAGAGTGAGAAATGATCTTGAAAAGAGATACACGAAAGGCAATCTTCCAGATGCTGAGCTAATCATGTGTGAATTGCTGCTTAGCAGTGCCAAGTGAGGCTGAATATATTAGAGATGAAAAAGCAATGCAGACTATGTATAATACCATGGGCACAACACAGGAAGGCTAAATGGCAGTAAATAAATCAACATGGCGCCACTGTTATGGTAATTTCAAAGCAACTTTCAAGCAATCTGTCACTGCGTATCCGTACATTAGTCACTACAAAACCACCTAATTGCTGCTGAAGAGCCAATCAATGTGCAGGGAGTGGACAGCAAAGAAAACAAAACTGCTTTCGTTATCAGTTACTGAGAGCTGGCCAACCCTGATAGCCTGAAGAGCAGCCAAAAAAAAAGCTTGTTGAATTAAAAGTTTCCAAAAATATGCCGTTCCATCACTAACTCACCAGACACATCTCCAGAATGCCTCTACCTCACCTCATTTACTGTGACCCTTATTCGCAACGTTCAGATCCCTAATACCAATGTGATGTTAAACGTGGCTGTCAAAATAAGTGTCCGCCTATCATGCGTACTCATGCTCAGCCTTGCGCTTTGAAAAACTACTCCTTGCACGTGGTGCAGCTAGTATTATACATGCCTTACTCTGATCAGGAAGTATACTTGATTCTTTAAACATTCCTTTTTTCAACCCATTTATGAAGTACCACATGAGGCCCCTGGTAAATATATAATCTTCCCATCCTGAGCAAGGTCCTGGAAAAAGAGGTAACAAGACAGTTCCAATAACGCATAGGACTAAACTAACTCCTTAGAGCTGGAAGGGGCACTTAAATAGCCACAGCCAATATAAGGGAGGAAGACACCTCTTAGGGGCTGGAGATATGAAAGCAATCATCATATTCCTTGGCCTGCACACTTTGTACAACATTGTTTAGCCCCCACCACCTATTTTGATAAACAGGCTAGGTAAAATGGACAGGGATAGCAACACACCTTCCCTACATCAAATCTCTAACCCACAGTCAAAAACTTCAGTCTTGGACCACACAAACACACCATCTTTGCAGCTGCCTGGCTCTGTGTAGTGTTTCCCTCTTCCGTGCCTTCCCTGCGATATTTAAAGATGTCCCCACTAGAACTTCTCAAGCAACATTGAGTAAACTTCCAAGTAAACTGCCAAACATAGGCAGACAATCGCCAAATTCTCATCTGGAAAGACTACAACAACAAAAATAAAAAACTAGGAAAAGCCCAAAATTTCCTCATGATGCACACCAGCCAGAAACTTTCGGTCTTCAGCTAAAAGCTTGAGTCAACAATGATCATTCAAAGGATAAAGCAGAGAGGCAGATTCCTTTTAGTTCAAGGGCCAAGACTGTGGAACGGTAAATATCCTTCACAACGAATTTTTCATTACGAATACTTTTACCCCGCATACTATTTAAACGCATGGGGCCTCATTTATGAAAAGTGACGCATCGCTGCGTGAAAACAGCGATGCGTCACTTTTCACTGCGCACTCCTTGCAACACCAATGATGCGTCATATTTACAGTATGACGCATCATGGCGCAAGGAGTTACAGATACGTCAGTATTTCTGACGTATCTGTATGGCGTAAAAGTGACACATTGCTGGAGTGTGTCACAAAAGTGACGCAAATCCAGCAATGTGTCCTTTCACATGGGGCAAGCCCCATGTGAAAGGGCCTGCATCAGTCTTACGCCTGCAGTGAGGCAGGCGTAAGAAATTGACGGATTTGTGTCCTAGAAGTGGTGCAGTGGCATCTTATAGATTTCAATGCGTCACTTCTATGACCCTTTCTTGCGTCAGAACGCCGCCCCTGCATACATTATACCTGGCGCAGGTATAATGTGGCGCAGGGGTTTACAAAGTGACGCATCTACCTAGATGCGTTACTTTGTAAATATGGTGCAACAAGGCACATTATTTACGCTGCTGTTGCGTCACAAAGTGACGCACCGGCGGCGTAAAAGTGATACATGGCCTCATAAATGAGGACCATGGTGTTTGTCAACGCAGTCTTTTACCCCGCATACCATTGCAACGACTATACTATTACTGCACGTTATTTACAACACATATTCATTTGAACGGTAGTGAGCCCTGTGTCCGAAAAAACCGAGAATGGCAATCAAGCAGAATTAAACTGCACCCGCAATGGTAGTGAGCCATGTGTCCCAAAAAAAACGAGAATGGCAATCATGCCCGCAGCAAAGAACTGCACCTTCACTCACTAATGATCACTGGCATGCAGTAATGGTATGCGGAGGTAGTGGAGTGTGGAGGATGTTGCCTCATTCTACCTTTGCACAGGTCCAATGCTGATGCCTTTCATTCCTCTTCAGCAGGTCGAGGGCAGAAGGATTATTTTAGAGGACTCTTCCTGCTACTCTTCACCCCCACTCACTCTCGAATACTGTCATGGAGGAAATGCATTCTTTAATGTTATGCGCAGGGAGTTCTTAGTCCTTTTTTAATGTTTCTGTCTGAAAATGACGTGAGCGCAAACACAGAAAATACATTTCATTACAGAGCGTCTCGATCAAGAAAGAGAGATCTGCCTAAATGTAAGATAACATTAATTTTGATAATTAACCACCCAAAACACCTGTTTTCCTGGCATCACGTGCCAGTAGGTAAGAGAATAATCTATTATAAAAAATAAAGATTTGCAAACATTTTTTCGTTGTAATAGTATGCGTAGTGTAAATATGCGTGGTAAATGTATTTTTAATAGTTCGAATGCAAATTTTCGTTGTATATGCTTTGGTATAATAACTTGTGGGGTATTGCATTTGCGTCTAGAAATATTCGTGGTATTGGTGTCCGGAGTGTTTGTTTGCAGGGTAAGGGTAACGTCGTTTATTCCTGTGGGACGCCCTTGACTGAGATCAGAATGTAACCCAATCCACTTATTCCCTTCAGGAACCGCTTGAAAATGGACTGCATTCAAAATTAACCTTCCAAACTAATCTGGACCACAGCCACAAAGCAACAGCTATGGAATCCAAATATCTGAATTGATCCTTTCTCCCCCCCCCCCCCCCCCCCCCGCATCATTTTCCATGAGATTGGATAGTTTTTCTAACCTCTTCTTTGTTGTGATTTGTTAAAATATAAAACTCCTATTTAAAAAATAAAAAAAAGTACTGCATGCCAAGGCGTATGAAAGATCATGAACTCAGTACTATAGTGAATTTCAACAACTAGGCGATGTCCAGATGTTTGTGGAATAATACACCATGGGAGAGGATGTAGCTGGGGAACCGGGTCCGAGTTTCGGCAACGCGTTTTTGGGCAAATCACGCAGTCTTCCCTTGCCTAACAAAAATGAATGTGTCCTTATGTAACGAAAATGGTGCTATGTAAATCGCTCCAATACCAGATATCTTCGGGTCTAGTTTGCACTATGTAAAACTGTAAAAAAAAGATATTTCTTTAAACACTGCATATAAGTGTCAATTGACTAAACTACTACTGATAAATTCAAGGGTATCTCATACACTTTGACAACAGATGACACAACAGAGTTGACCTTTTGGAAATACCCAAATCTCTCCAAAACATCCTAATTGCAGGTGAGTGAGTAAGCAAATGTCTCAGACAAATGTTTTCTGGATCTGCCTGACATTGCGTTCATGACCCCTGAAACAGATCGAGCATGGCCAGTGCCAGATGCTCTGAGAAATGCAAACCAGGGTAAGCGATTGCTGCCACTGACTACTCAAAATCAATGTTTACGTAACCACAAATTGTTGATTTTGCCGCCTCGAATATATATATTTTGTATATGTATAATTAATTGCACTGATCACATCATTAGTTGCAGATTGACAATTCTATTTGGTTTTGTAACAGGCATAAACTAATTTTGGCATTTCAGCCTCTTTCTACCAATTATAGATGGAGCCCAATTCCCCACAGCATAGTCAAGGTGGTGGATATTTACCTCTAAAAAGAAAGGATACATTATTATTCATAAAGGGAATGTAGCAAATTGTTTTTGAGGATGTAGGGAAATCCTGTCTTTGACTGTTGCCTGCAGCAAATCTCTAACACATAATTGCTTTTGACTATTCATTCATTGTTTTCTCCCCTGATCCCATGTGCAGTAGGCCAACTCATGGACATCTGTGTCTTGGAAAAAGGATGAATATCTTTTACCTGTTGATGAAGATCTTCATCATAGCCAAAGCACTACTGCTGTTATAGATTCTCTCTGAAAACAATTGTAAAAAAATTAGTTCACACGTTGCGGAGTGGCAATATGGAACAATGCCGGTCTACTGATTGGAGGGTCGCACATTCAGCTGAGAAAGCAGGTCCTCATGTTTCATAGTTACATTGTACAACCTAGTGTACAATAATATCATGACAACTTTCAAACATTACCATTCCCATGTTTTCATTGCTGGAGGTACAATGAATGAGTGCACTGCCTGAAAAACAAGAATGGTTATGGGCCAATAGCTCTTCCAACATCCTCAATAACCTTTTACATTTTGTGATGGGACAAAGCCACAAGGGTGATTTCCAGGTTATCCAATACCAAAGTATTCTCCTTAAACTCAACATTTGAAACATTTTATATAAAAAAAATGAAAACCACCGGTTATAGTTTACTGAGCTAATTAGAACTTATGCGCTCACCATGCCCAGCATTCTCATCAATGTCAAATGAGATGTTATCAACAAAGTCACTAATAATGTATTTGAACACGTCTCGAGTGATGGAATCTGTGAGGTTATAAGGACAGCAACGTGGGGGAATAGTTTGGTGGTTAGCTCAGTATACTACAACAGGTGAAGTGTAGTGATTTTATTAGTTTAAAAAGTTATATTTTACCGACACCATCACCAAACTACACTTCACTTGAACCGTTGCTTTTTCACTGGACTTCTGTGGTTCGTTTAGTGTAAAGAAAGACATTATAACCATATCCAACTATGATGTCAGTTTAACCCATCTTTTTTAGTGAATTTCTAGGGTTTATTTCACATAAAGTAAGAGAGTCTTATTACCGTAGCCATCCCCTGCGGCTGGCCAAAACAATGCCACTCACAGCCAGGCTGTGCCCACCCACCCCACAGAGGGCCAATCACCAGCTGCCCACAGACTGCAGCTAGGCCCTGCACTCAACCCCAGCCCATGGGTAGCCTAATCCCCCCACACCCCAACCCTATTTTTTTGTAATTTATTTTCTCAGTCCTGAACTCCCTCAAGAGTACCTCTGGACTCCCTAGGCACACCCTTGGGACACCCTCAGATCAACAGACTCCACCACTTTGGGGTCCAAGGAATTGCCCTCAAATGGATCTCCTCGTACCTCACTGGCAGAACTTTAAGGATCTGTCTCCCATCTTTCACCTCAGGGGCCAAGAACATTATCTGTGGAGTTCCCCAAGGATCGGCCCTCAGACCCACCCTCTTCAACACCTACATGACCCCCCCCAGCTGACACTGTTAGATCACTAAGCTCATCTTCTCGCTGTCCAAAGACCCCCACACTACTAAAGCCAACTTCTACAGATGCATGAGGAACATCGTGGACTAGATAAAGGACAACTGTTTTAAACTCAACAGAGAACAACCCCTCGCCATGGAATGACAAGTGGTGGCCCTTGGATATTGGCCAACCCCTAGCCCCAACAGACCACATTAACAACTGTGCCATCATCCTGGATAGCAAGCTATCCACGAAGAAACAAGTCTACGCAGTCTTTTCTGCCTGCTTCCACTCTCTTCCCATGCTACATAGCTCTCCTGAGGTGGAAGCCGGGAGATTGATTGCAACACTGCCAACGCTTTTAAATTGTTTTGTTTAAACTGTGTTTTGTAAAATTTCTTTTGCGCCGCAAAGCTTTACCTTTTTAAAACACTAATCTGGTCCTTTGCTATTCCGCACTAATTTCGCTAATTTCGCTGCCTGAACTGCCCCGCATACAGCCGATTGAGGTGTTGAGTGGGAGGCGGCATTTCAGCAGCCATATTGGGCGTAGACACAGCCCCAGCGCTCTAGCGCTCGAGGCTCCATTATAAAAGCAGAGAATACTTCTGTTCGCGAGACTCCATACCTCTCCTGAGGCGGAAGCCGGGAGATTGATTGCAACACTGCCAACGCTTTTAAATTGTTTTGTTTAAACTGTGTTTTGTAAAATTTCTTTTGCGCCGCTAAGCTTTACCTTTTTAAAACACTAATCTGGTCCTTTGCTATTCCGCACTAATTTCGCTAATTTCGCTGCCTGAACTGCCCCGCATACAGCCGATTGAGGTGCTGAGTGGGAGGCGGCATTTCAGTGGCCATATTGGGCGTAGACACAGCCCCAGCGCTCTAGCGCTCGAGGCTCCATTATAAAAGCATATGGCGATGTCTCTGCGCAGCGGACGCGGTCAGCGGACGTGCCGAAATCACGCCGAAGTCACGCCTAAGTCCAGCCCGTCTGCTCCCGTCCGCGCCACGGACGGGCCGGGGGCTGCTTATTCTGCCCATATGTCCAGAGAAGATATACTGTCGCTGAACTCCAGTCGTAAGCAATGCCGTCATGCCATTAATGTTGATAAGTGGTTAGGACCCATTTGTTGCATTGTCTGTAAACTAAATATACAACCTTATCAAAAGCCACCAAAGAAATCCATACACAGGGTCATCAATGGAGGGCTTATTAATGCCCGCTCAATGTGCAAGAATGCATTACATATATATATGACTTAATCTCAGAAAAAAAGTTGGACTGTCTCCTAGTCACTGAGACATGGCTTAGAGACTGGTCCAATCCGGACATAGTACATGCCTTGCCATCCGACTATCGGATACAGCGACTTGATAGACCCTTACAGAGAGGGGGGGGGGCTGGCCATTAGTCATCGAGACACCCTCAAATGCAACATCACAGAACTATCTGATATAAAGGGGGCTGAATGTCTGGGCTTTAGTTTACCTTTTCTGGGGCCCTAATATATCGTCCGCCAGGCCAGGCAAGCCGCTTTTTAGAAAGTATGGGCGAAGTTCTTACCAATCTAATCTTGAAAGCGGCCAAATTTACCCTATTGGGAGATCTAAATCTGCACCTGGACAGCACTAGCGACCCCAATGTGTTATGTTTTAAGGATATCATGCACGTATTGGGGCTGACAATACTTACGACAGATCCCACTCACAAACCTGGACACATTCTGGACTGCATCAGCTCAAATCTTAATACCATCAAGGTCTCATCCCCCCTAGCATTAACCTGGACCGACCATAAATTCATCGCATTTAATCTCAAAACGGATGAAACAAAGGCCGCTAAACCAGCCATGATGATTAATGATAAACCCACTCCATCTTGGGCAAAAATTATTGCGCACCCAGATCTGATAAGCTGGGCAAAAGAAAACAGACCATCCTTACATGGGGAAGCCACCTCTGACAACCTTAGCTATGAGGGATGGATGAGATCCATAGGGGAGAAAATAACCTTCGGGGGAGTACAAAAACTAAAATCCAGACAGGGGAAAAAATCAGCTCCCTGGTTCACCTGTGAACTAAGAGAGACACTGCAAAAAGTACGAAGAATAGAACGAAAATGGCGCAGGTACTATAATAACGATGACCAGGAGGTTTTTAAGATAGCCAGGAGAAAATACCACACATTAATCAAAAGTACCAAAGCGAACTATTTTACAGACATGATCGAAGCTTCACAAAACAAACAAAAGGAAATTTTTCAAATTGTAAACAGCTTTAGAAACCCAAAATTTCTGTCCCAGGAAATTCCACCCTCTCAAACTTTTTGTAACGAAATAGCAACATATTTAGAACAAAAAGTTACAAATCTCACCAAAGATTTTCCCCAAATCACTCAAGAAAATGGAGAGAATATACAAGAAAATGAATCTGGGTTAGCTAACTGGAACACTTTCGCTATAATCAGCCTTGAAGACTCTTCCCAAATTATTTCAAAAATTAAATCTGGCTCACCCCTTGATCCCTGTCCCATGTCATTGCTTCATAAAATTAAAGAGGAAGTTAATCCTGTGATTAATGCTATCCTTAATGCGTCACTTCAAACCGGAGAGATTCCAACTTCATGGAAAACCGCAGTTGTTAAGCCACTACAAAAAAAGACCTTGCATGACCACTCAGTCCTATCCAATTTGCGGCCCATCTCTCAACTCCCTGCAATAGGTAGATGTGCAGAAACCTTTGTTAATAAGCAGCTTTCAGCATTCTTGGAAGCAAACAACATCCTTCACCCAAATCAGGCAGGTTTCAGAGCAAGTCACTCCACAGAATCCGCACTTCTGTCAACCACGGAAACCATAAGAGCCGCCCTGGATCTAGGTAAGAGAGCAGTTTTAATCCTCCTCAATCTATCTGCAGCGTTTGACACGGTGTCCCATGCTATCCTATTACATCGCCTGAACAAGGCAGGCATAAGGGGCACCGTGTCAAAATGGTTTAAAAACTTTCTATCGCATAGAAAACAGATAACCATGCTTGGACATTTCTGTTCAGAAGAGAAGAAGGTTGTTTCAGGGGTGCCCCAGGACTCAAGCTTGAGCCCTACCTTGTTTAATCTCTATATGGCTCCCCTGATCAATCTGATTGCATCCTTTAACATCAGTAGCATAGCTTACGGGGACGACACTCAATTAGTCCTCGTTCTGGATGAAGACTCAGAAAAAGCCGAACTAGTTCTGAAAGAGTGTCTGACGGCGACTTTTAACTGGATGCAGAATAATCATCTCAAATGTAACTCTGCTAAAACAGAGATCCTGCCATTTGGGAAAAACAACCTTTTTACTCCATATACCTGTTGGCCAACTGATGCAGAAGCCCCACCAAACACCATTATAGCAGCACGGAATCTGGGAATAAAATCCGATGAGATGCTCTCTTTCAAACAACAAACTAGAGAATTTGCTGGCCTATGTTTTAATATTGTGAAAAGCCTCAGGAAATTTTTTGATTTCCTGCCTTTGCCAGCCCGCCGTACCGTGGCAATTGCATTGATCACATCGAGGATAGATTACTGCAATAGTCTGTATGCAGGGGTGGCGAAATCCTCCCTGCATAAATTATAGATGGTACAGAACTCGGCGGCGAGGCTGGTTTTAAGATGGCCAAGAAAATCATCAGCATCGGCCGCACTGGACATGTTGCACTGGCTTCCCATTCAAAAACGCATTCTGTTCAAAGTTCTCGTGATCACCTTTAGGGCTTTCCACAAGCGTGGCCCACGATATCTGCACAAGAGGTTCAATAGATACCATCCTACAAGAGAACTTAGGTCAGCCACTGCCAATCTGATGATTGTCCCTAAATTCAGACTAGCCACAAAAGGAAGAAAATCCCTGGCAGTCATAGGTGCTAAGGCATGGAAATAACTGCCCTCCCACTTTCGCACAATTACCTCCGAACAGTTATTTAAAAAATCCCTAAAAACATGGATTTATGGGCTAGCTGACTCAGTCTGCAAAACACTTGTTTAACCTTGCTCGACAAAACATCAATAAACAGTAAAAGCTTACCATCTTATTAGCCATGGAGCCAAAGCGCCAGGATGCTCCGTGGAGCGACAGTGCGCTATATAAATACCCTCTCATATCATATCATATCATACATAACATCTTCAGGTGACTCCCGGAAAACACCAGACAGACCGTCACGCGGTCCCTCATCTTCAGCAGACTAGACTATGGAACATGCTCTATGTAGGAATTACCGCACCCTCCTAAAGACATTCGAGAAAATGCAGAACTCAGTGGCAAGGTCATACTGGAGCTCCACAAAAGGACCCATATAACACCCCATTTCAAGAAACTACACTGGCTCCCGATTCAGAAGAGGTGCCATTTCAAGATGATGATCCATGCATACAAAGCCCTGCACAACAAAAGACCAGCATACATCACAAATACCTCACCTTCTACCAACCGATCAGACATCTACGCTCAGCTTACCTCTCCCTCACAAATACCCCATAGACCCACCGAGCCAACAGCAGAGGACACTCCTTCTCACACCTAGCTGCCAAGGCCTGGAACAACCTCCCCCTGCACCTCAGGACTTCACCGTCAGACCAGTAATTTTGAAAAGAACTAAAGACCTGGATGTTTGGAATGTTAAAACCGCCACACAGCAGCAAAGATGCTCCAGCACCTATAGACCCCTAGGGGTGAATTGCCATGCTATATAAATATATGATTGATTGGGTCCTTCACCTGAACACACAGCAACAGGTGAACCAGAACGCATTCAGACTTTCACAGCGGATTAAGATCCCGGACCTGATCTGGGTCTTTGTCAGAGTGAATATAGGGTTTGAAAAATAAATGAAAGAAGACAGTGGCATATCATTAGATTCTCCAACTGGCTACTGGGCACAGCGTGGCCAAGGACGTTTCAGAAAGAGGCTCAAGCATGGTATAAGTAAAAAAATAACTACTCAATTAACCCAACATACACATCACCATTCATGCCCTCTCTATCATTAGCAATGTTCTTTGTGCAGGCACACAGCTGATCACCTTTGATACTTGATGCAGTATACATTTAGTCCCAATCACCAATGTAAATTGACTTTGAGTGACAACCATGATAGCCAATGCTCCAAAGTGACTTGCTCTGACAAGCTCTGACAAGCCAGTGACAGAGGGTCCCCAACCTAAGCCCCTCTATGTGTATTATGTTGTAGTCTGTAATTTGTGCTGACTTGAAACTGGGTGACATCAAGTTGTCAAGCCAGCCCTACAAAGAGCTCATTTTTCATGAGTGACTAAAAAAACTAGCCCAAGCAGGCGACAGCATGTGAACTTTGGTGAATTTGGGGCTTTGCCATTGATTCTACTAGCGTTCCCTTTGGTATGTATAACAAGTAAGCTTGAAATTGCTCTCTGCATTTACAGTGAACCTTGTCAATCGCTATTACTCATATTTTGTATTACTATGCACAGCGTACACTGACCTCACAAAAGGATGGACTCTTCCTTTACACATAAGTAAGGTTATATTGATTTGAGATATATCAGGTTCATTCAGTGTCATTGGCAAACTTAATATTCAAGGATATGTTGCCAAATGTGTATGGTAAGTATTGTAGCTTTAGTAAAAAATATTGTGCAACTGGAATAAAGATGCTGGTGGTCGTTACATTTTCTGCTTTCCTTTTCAAGGATTCATTTTGGAAACACTATGAGCCCCTGGGCTGTTAATTTTCTCGTGCCACGTGAACATATCTTGAGTTTTATGCCCTAGTTGAGTCCAAGACCATTACACACGGACCATGCTGTACTATAGGCTATCTCTACATTTTATTATGTTTAATTATGTCAATATGGTCATCCCTATTATTTTGGTGTTTGTGAGTTTATGAAACGTTTGCCTGGTCATCACGTTTTGGATTATGACCCTTTAAGGATGTGATTTGCTCTGATTTATAAACCAAAAAATATTCTCCTTACAAATACGGTGGGGAGAAATGCATTTGGGCCATTTCTTTTCAGTTGCCAATATCTCTAAGCTGGTATGTTAAAATGTGTAGTGTTTAAAAAAACAGATAGCTATAACTCTGTATCCTGTATACATTGTAGAGACATTTAGTGCTTTTAATGTCAATGTGTGTAGCACACCTCAGAAAAAAAAATTGACATCTGGACATCAGATTGCAACTGTATTTCAGGTAAGATTCTTGTTTGTCCCGCCCCCAGCGCCTTGAGATCCTCACGGGTGATTAGTGTGCTCCACAAATACCTGATTGATTGATTTGCTGAACTTTTAACAGAGGCTGTAGTTTCAAGAAATTTTTGAGTGCTCTTCCAAATAATGCATACCTTTTTTAATTACTACAACTATAATTTAGTATACCATACTTGATTCTTGTTTTCGTACATTTAAATACATTTGGAAAAGTACACTTACATTAGCAGTGTAGTGCATGATTAGCAGGTTATGACTGGAGCAAGTTTTGACCACTAGGACTGCCCATTTGTTTTGTGATTTAGTTAGGGCAGGCTTTGCCACTCATGTATTTGGTTACATATGACAGGCATATTTACTATTCTTACAAGCAATAGAGGGTAGCAAGTAAAGTGGCTGCACAACCCCTAGGTGGGTGCAAGGCAACGTCCATATTCCACCCGTGCAATGCCTTCAAAGTTGAAATATAACACAACTCAGCTATAACAGCTGGATTGCATTACATTTCTTAACAGTATCATGCAATTCCACACAAATAAGGCCCTGCGTGGCTTTGGAAATTCCAGATAAATCTTCTGCATTGAGCTGTATGTACATGAAACATTGGTGACGCAAAGGCATAGTACATTTAGGGCGAGGTTTCATTGATTAAACACATTGGACGCATACTATTGCACATTTTAGAACCCTGGAAAAAGTGATAAGCTATATATACATATATATTTATTTTGTGTACAACTCTTGCACAAATACTGATGAACCCTTTCTCCAGATCATTTCTACTCCAATGCATGACCAGGAAACACTCTTGAATAGTCCAGGCTTTATTCAAACAAATACAAATGGGCCTTGGTGGTGAAAGAATATCCCTAAGTGGTAATCATTTTGGAGTCCTGGTTCTTGTCAATCTTTGTGTTTGTTTTGGACACTATTTTCTGATGTGGCAGTGGTATCATTTGACAAATTGAATTTTCTGTCACTCCTCGCCCTCCTTTTACTTGTTTCCCATACTTCTCTTTTCGATTTATTTAAAGGACAACATATTTATGAAATCACCAAACTGTTCATATAGTACATACCACAACAGACATTTAGATCGAGGTAAAATAGTAGTGCAAACGGGTGAGACATTCTAAAATGTTTGTGAGACGAGTTTTTGCATTTGTGTTTTTAACATAATCAATGTTCTGTACATTTTAGAGGGGACTCTACCATAAATATGTTTACGTCTAGAAACTAGCTATGTTCTTCTTTAGGGATTGAACAAGCTGTTACACCAATGAGTATTTATTTAAAAGTTATGGTCAAATTGTTTGACAGCAATTATCCTAACCATCGTGGCACTTTATAGAGTACTGAAACCCAGAATGGGCATTCAAGCTCTGGGAAAAGCAGAAGATGAGGAGCAATAGGAGATGGAGGTTTCAACTTTTTTCTGAAACGGATGATAGAATGTATATTAGGAAGAGGGGTTGGGCAGCTCCATAAGCTGCTAGTGAGTGTCGCAAAGAGAGGGTGACAGCACAAGGGGGCAGATGTAGCAACATCCGTGTTTGCGATTCTCAAATAGCGATTTTTTGAGAATCGCTATTTGAGATTTACAAAATGAGATGTATGTAAAAAATCGCAATTTTTTAGCGATTTCTTAGTTTCCCTTAATTGTGATTCGCAAATTGCGAAATGGCAATTAAGGAATACTTTCCCATTCATTTCTATGGGCCAAGGGGCCCATAGGAATGAATGGGAAGTTATTCTCAATTTGCAATTCGCAATTTGAGAATCGCTAATTGAAAATAATTTCAAGGGTGCAAGGGTGTCATAAGGACACCCTGATGCACCCCTGAAATTTACATCTGTGCGCATATGGCGCACATACATGCCCTAAGGGCCTGTATGTGTGCCACATGGCACCTTCACAAATGGAAAAAAGTGCATTTGTGAAAGAAATCGCACATTACCACCAACTTCAAGTTGGTGGTAATTTGCGATTTCTTAATTAGAAATAGCACAACTTGGGTGCTTCATAAATAGCATTTAAGGAATCGCAATTTGCGATTCCTTAAATGCTGACGCAAAATGAACGAATCGTAAATTTTGCGATTCCTTAATTTTGCCATTGCGATTTCAATCATACATCGCATTTTCCCTTTTTGTAGTCGCAAATGCTGCTTTTTTGCGAATCTCAGCGTTTACGTCTAAAAAAATAGATGATACATATGCCCCAAGATCTTTTAAGTCTTCACACAGTAGTTCTTAACCCGTGGTCTGGGGAGCCCAGGTAGTCCACGTAGATTACTCAGGAGGTCTGTAACTGCGTAGCAAAATAAATAATATTAACACATTAAGAAAGTGTATATAAATGAAGAATAAACATTGAAAATTGAAAAATTTAACAGTTTTGTAGATGTGAAGGAATTTTAAATTGGAGGCTAAAAATGAAATTAGTCTCTTCAGAGCCATTCATGGAAGCAGTGCAAGGGTACCAAAGAGAATATACTTTGGAAGATGAGTGGACTCAATTGAATTTTGAAAAGCTCCGACCTTACCATTGAAACTAAAATGTTACGTTGTTTTTATATTTGTTTGTGAATTAAATCAAATATTTGACCATTTGTGTATTTGTTTGAGGTATGCTTGTTTCTGTATTTTTTTTATATTGTTTTGCAGTTCTATGCCTGGATCTCCAGCTTTGAGTAATTACTCAGAGAGGGTCCTCGGTTTACAATAATGGTTCACTGGTGGTCCCTGCGTTCCAGCAATGTTTAAGTGAGGATCCACAGAAGTCAAAAGGATAAGAACTATTGTCTTAGCATGTCCAAGTGCAGTTTGCTCTCTGCAGTGTGGGTATTGGGGTTTACAGTATAAACCTATTTTTAGGTGCGAGGGATCTCTATATTGATAGCATTCTGGCTCAGTGTTTAAGCCATTAGTTGAATTCCTGTTTGTACAGGCAACCACCAAGGTAATCTCCTAAGAGTCGTGGCGATATCTCCCCTTCTCAGCAAATTTCTCACTGATGGTGCTGCTTACAGAAGATAATTGGAAATTCTTGAGATTTTTCTTGAATGCGTCACCATAATCATTTTAAACCATTTAATTCTTTTGTTGATTGTAGCCCTGTAGGGCTCAGAAAGGAATTAGCAAATTCGTCTTAGGAGTTTGAGATAATAATGGGAACATGTTACACTAGTGTTCACATGCCTACCCAGAAACAATTGTGCATCAAAAAATACTTTGAGAGATTTAACACTTCGAGCTTGTGAAATGATGACATTTCTAAGCTGAATATAACATCTGAATACATATTTTTATGCCTTTTTGCTTTAGTTGCAGTTAGCAAACATTACTTTTTCTCTCCCTGACAATCCGCCACTAGTTCTTCGTTTTCGCCACCTAGCACAAATGTTTAATGTGAGAGACGTCTAGTGGGCAGTATCACAGTTCGAATAATGTCTGCTTGTTGTTACCCTAGTGTTGGAGCGAGACCTGATAATGCTCTAATACTTTCCGGTAATCTTCATTAATACGGGTCCTGTTGTCCTCGTCCCATTCAGTTACAAAGTGGAGATAACCATCTCTCGACAGAAATAAAGACAAGAGGAATGCTGGGACCCTAATACGGCCCCTCCCACCCGGAGTACATAAGCAGTACTTACCCAGCATCCTGCCTGTACAACCAAGCCCCCAGAAGAAGGCCAGCCGGCCGCCCGAGAGGGAGGGAGTGGCGTATGACTGGGACGAGGACAACAGGACCTGGAATAATGAGGATAACCGGTAAGTAATAGAGCATTACCCCCTGGTCCCTTATGTCCTCGTCCCACCGAACCCACAAGCGCACCCAGGAAACTACACCAAAAGCAGCAACTTAAGGGAGCACAGAAAAGAGGGGAACCACAGGAAACAACCAGCCAGCAAACCAGCATAGGTCTGCAGGGACACAAACAAGGACCGGAAACCACCAAGAAAGAAACGGAAGGCCAAATCCTCAATAAGGAGGCCGCCAACCGGAAAAAACAGAGACAGAGCAACCAGGCCAAAACCCACCGGACAAGGAAGACCAGCCCGGAATCACCAGGAAGGCCCACAGGACCCGGCAACTGCGCAGACACTGAGCAACCCCAACCAACCCAGAGAAGGCCAAAGAAATAATCCAAGGCCAGACAACAGTACGCAGACACAAGCAGAGAGACCAACAAGGAAGGAGGGAAGCACAGACCAGACACAATGCCACCGCACCAAACCAAATGAACCGACCCCCAGAGAGAGAAACCAGAGGATGAACCCAACACCACAGAGGAGGCACAGGCCCCAGAAAAGAAAAGACAGCACCACCAGGACCGAAAAAGACCACCAGGGAGGAGCCACAGCGAGAGGCCAGGAACCGACCAGCAGCCAGAGCCTAACCAGAAAAGGACCGGAAAGGAACCAAAGATCAGCAACCCCAGGGGGCGAAAAGCACCCACAAGGAGGCAGGCCGAAAATGAACCAGGGCACAGCAACAGGGGCAGAGGAGGTCAATCCACAGACCAAAGGCCAGAGACACCCCCAGAAAAGACCCTACAGACAGCTGATCAAACAACCGAGGCCAGCAACCACCAGGAACCAACAACCCAGAACCAAACCAGCACAGCAAGGACAGGGGACAGGGCCAAAGTCCACAACCCCAACACCAAAGGGAAGGGAAAAAAACCAAGGCATGGCACAAGCCCAGGCCAACCCAGACACCTCCAGCAGACCCCAAACCAGGGACCAACCAGGCCCGAATCCGCCGAGCCCCAGAGGGCAGACAAGAACAGGATCCAACAGGGAGGAGGACCAGAGAGGACCCAAGCCGGAGCAGAAGCCAAAGGACCGCACAGGCACCCAATCCCACGCCCAGCACGCAGTAAGGGCAAGAGCAAAGGAAAGGCCCCAACCTGCACAAAACCCCCACCAGAACCCACCAGGCCAGACCCCAGCAACCGCCGGAAAGGGGGCAAGAAAAATGCCAGAACCAAGGCAACAAGCAAAAGGCCACCAGGAAGCCAGGACAGAAGCCAAGCAACCTGACAATACAGGAGGACCCCACAGGGCCAACCAGCCCCAGAAGGAGCCCACACAGTGCCCAGGCCAAAGCCAGTGACAGGGAGGCTGACCGAGACCACCAGCACACCACAGCCGGACCACACAGGGGGCAGGAAGCTGAAATAACACAGGAAACTGCCAAAGTGGAAACCAGAGGCAGCAGAGAGGGCAGAGGGCAGAGGGTCAGGCAGCAGCAGACCCCGGACAACCGACCCTACAGAGGCGAAATTAACAACACCAACCACCCCCAACCAGAGAGGGGGGGCACCCCAAGCAGACACCCACCCGAAGCGGAGACCAGGATGCAAGGCAAGGCAAGAGCGATCCAGGACACCAGAGCCCACAGAGAAGCCCCAGCAAAGCCAGCAAAACAAGGAGACACATCCAGAGGCCACGCCAAACCACCAGAAAACCTGCAGACCAGGAGCAACAGGATGCACCCTCGGACATGACAACCCAGAAGCCCCCAACACCCAGACCCTGCACAGACCCAAACAAGGCAGTCGCAGCCCAGGGAAAACAGGGAAACCCCAGGACCAGGCAGAAACAGCGACAACCAACTAGGCCCAGGAAGAGAACTGCCAGCAGAAGCAGGCCACGAAGGACACAGCAGGACACAGCCCGAGGCCAACTGTACATCAAGCCAGGCATCCAAGAAGCTCACAGGCAAGGACACAGGACCGAAGAAGGCAACCAATAGGCGCCAAAATTGCCAAAAGCGCAGGAGACAGAAAGCCCCAGCGGGCCCCCAGCCAGACACCCATGATGAGACCATGACCCCTCAGTCAGCAACAGCACCCAGAGCCCAGACGACTCCCGACAGAGAGAGTCGCAGGCCATAAGAGGGGAAAAACAGGCAGCAATGCCTAGGTCCCGGCAACCGCAAACACAGCCAGGCCACAACAGCAGAGGCAAGAACCCCAGGAGCCAAACAGGTGGACCGCCACAGGGAACACAACCCGTGGAGGGTAAGCAAGGAAAGAAAGAGCCGGAGCACAACCACCCCATCCTAACCAAGGGAGGGGAAGGGTGCAGCTCAGAAAAAAACAAAGCAGGCCACAGCACCCCGCAGGTATGCTAGACATCCAACCAGACTGAGGAGTACCGGCGGCTGAACCAGGAGGGGCGGCCAGGACCCACCGAAGCAAGCCCGAAGGCAAGCACCGAAAAACCAGCAGGGATGCATCAGAAGCAAGGGAACACAAGGGAGACCCCAAGGAAACCCCAGAAACCAGGAACAGCTCAAAGAGAGCACCAGAGCCACGAGCAACCAGAGACAACTGTCACCAGCACGGAAGAGGCCAGAAGCCAGAACAGTAACAGCCAGTCAGCCCTCCAGGAAGCAAACTAAGCACACAGGAGGAACCGGGACAATATCGGCAGCACCAGACCGATGGAAGGAGCACAGGACATCCACAAAGGTGGCAGCACCAGGAAAATACGCAGCCCTGCAACCGCCAACCCCAGAAATACATGGAGGCCAGCCTCCAGAACGGGACGACGGCAACCAAAGAGACCCACACCGGACCGAAGGCAGCAGGGCCAGAGCGCTGCACCGAGCCCCAGGCACGACACCCGGAGGGACCCCGAGATGAACCAGGTGCAGCTCACTGGAATCAGCAGAGGAAGCGGACACCACACCCCAGTGTGTACCCAGCCCACCCAAGACCAGACCACAGCACCTGCACCAGCAACAGCACGAGGAGCATGACCTCTCTGGACCAGCTGAAACGAACGGGGCAGACCCCGGTATAACCGCAAGCCCCAGAGAAGGCAAGCACCAGAGTGTCAGAGAACAGTCGCTGCAGAAAAAAACCTCCCACACAAGACACAAGCATGGGGTGGACCATCCAGGGTCAGTCGGACCTCGGCCCCAGCTGCACCACCCAGGGGGGCCACACCCCGGGACATCCGGTGCCGACCCCGGGAACGGAACCCTGGAGGACGGGGAGGAAGGCAGGACACCAGAAGGCATACGAACCCCTGCAGCAGGGAGGCCAGCAAACAAAGAACCAGGAACACAGCTCCAAAGGAATGCACCAGGCTGCGCCACCACCAGGTACACCCCAGGGCAGGGAAGAGTAAACCCGCCGCCCCACTCCCGGACAGGGGCGGGTCACCCAGGCCCCACAGGAAGCAGACAACCCCACAGGCCAACTGGAAAGAAGGGAGAAGGGCACGGACGAGCACTGCACCACGTCCGCACTAACCCTGCTGAAACACCTCGGGGGCTGCCAACAGAAATCCTCCTCATTCCCCCAGGAAAACCCATTCATGGCCGAACGAAGACACACAAGCGGACACAACCTCCCTTTCCAACACGCTACAGGGCGGGAGTGTGCGAACACGGAGCCGCCAGTGGGAAACCCTGGAACAGAAAGTGAATGAGCAGTACCACATGACATCAAGGCCATCGCAATGTCCAGGAGCCGAACACGGATGGCAAAGGCAGCAGCCGCTGGCACCAGCCCTCATATCCAATCCCCGACTTCAGAAGAAACATCCAGGGAACGGCGGGGAATAGCAGCAGAGGAACAGAAAGGGAAACCACGGACACAGCACCCTTACGCCAGCTGCCAGCAGCCTCACAAAGCAACAGCACATATTGCATGATGAACTGCCAGAAAAAAGAAAAAACGGCACCCGGAGTGGGGGCCAATCCCAGGAACAAGGTCCCACCCCAATTGTCCACACGCCAGGAGACCGGTCAGGAACACTCCAAGCGACGCACTTCCCAGCCAGCCAGGCTCTGGAAGACAAGCTCGCGACCCGGAAGAAACCGGGAGACCAAGCCCCAGCCACAAAGGGCCGGGAGGCACGCTGGAAACCGTCCCCAACAGAGGTTGACTCCCAAGAAGCCCAGCAGGCCGGGAGACAGCCCAGGAAATTCCACACCTGCACAGCCAGGCAGCCGGGTGGGGAGGAGAAAAGAAGCACCACCACTCCAGTCCAGCAGGTGCAGCACCAGCACATACCAAGTCCATCCTGTCGACAGACAGAAAAAAAGAACAGGCGGGATGCTGGGTAAGTACTGCTTATGAACTTCCGGCGGGAGGGGCAGTATTAGGGTCCAAGCATTCTTCTTTTCTTTTTTTCTGTCGAGAGATGAATATGTCCACTTTGTAACTGAATGTGACGAGGACATAAGGGAGCTCGGGGTAATGGCTTGCACAAAGATATTTCACACTGATAAGGAAAGGTAGAAACCCAGTGAGATCTCCAGAGGACACATGATGTGTTTTTAGAAACTATAATCTATTTCTACAATGACTGATCAAGAAACACCATTATCAATAACATATCTTCTTCTTTACTTTGTCGCATAAATTCACTGTAATGAGTGACTTTGTGTCAGGTTATTCAGATTAATGCAATGCTTGTTCAGAGCTTTATCCGAGAAGCCTGTGTAGACATTGCAAAGGATTCAGTATGCTGCTGCATTTAGTTTATTGACAAAGCAAGACCATATATAAACTTTATTGCAGCAAATCTTTTTTCGCTACTGGTGAAAAGCAGATATTGGCACAGCTTTATGCTTGATTCACAAGACTCATTACCACTATGGCATATATATTTTGTTTTTCAAATGTAATGTATATCTCTCTGGTCGCGACCTCCATCCAAGAGCTTCCCTGCCTAATTGGGTCAGGCCCTCATTGCTATTGTGCTTTCCAACTTAGCTAGTTTTGGATTTCTTTTTTTACCTTTCTCATCTTTACCCTTGATATTTTTCCTATTTCCTGTACCCACTGCTGGTGTGCCATACTGAGGATGGGAGGATCAGCTGAAGTTTAGTTTGTAGGTATATGCACTCAATATTTGTTTTATTTAACTAGGCATTGGGCTCACTTTCCTCTAGCCAGCCAGGCTTAGAAGCATAACTGGCTAGAGGTGAAACAGCCATGCTAAGAAGGCATGTTAAACGCTTGCCTGTCTGCGCTGTAGATGGTGAATAGAACATCCACTGCTCCTATAGATTATTGTTAAAGCTTACATACATTTTTCTACTTCAGCATGCAGCCACCGACCACCATCCCGTACTTTCAATTGCTCTCCTCCCTTACCTCACTCCATTTCCTAACAACATTATTAAATACCTTCATCTTTACAGCTACCACTTTCTCACCCATCATAAGGCGTAAAGTCCTGACCTTATTTTCACCTATTATCTTGACATGTTTTCTTCTCAGCAAGGCATGGCTTTTCAATACCTCTGTCCCTGATCCTTCCGTTGATACCTTTCTGGGCTTTCAGATAATTAACATAGAACACCTCTCCAAACCAGGTAACGGTTTGGCTATTATCCATCACACTTTAACCACACTTTAACCTCAGTACTTACTGGTCCTATCTACTGAATAGAATTAGCCTCTGGCCCATGAAGTCCTTTGCCTGCCTGTTGGTTTATAAACCATCTGGTTTCCTCTTTTACTTTTGACAGCTGCAATCTAATTTTTGCCCCTTGTCAGAAATGTTGGGGGATAATTACAATGACCCTGTGGCACTTTTACGGTGCTGGTTTGTCACGTTTGTGACGCTCCAGAGGTGAAGTGTGCCGGCCCATATGTACAAGGCCCGGCAAAGTCACATGCAACTCTAGCTCAGGAAGGTTGATGATGGACCTTGTAAATATGGAGTAAGGCAATGCCTTACTCTGTGTGGAAGGGGCGTTCCATGGGTGTTGCTGTGGGTGTTCTGATGAAACACCCATGGTTTTTTACACTGCCCCAGATATACCACATAGAGTCAATCTGGAGCAGTGCCAAAATGAACCCCTTCCCAAAGAAAACATATCAAGGAGAAATGTTTATATTTCTCTTCCTTAATTCCTCTTTCTTTTCTACAGATCAAATAGAACAAGGAAAATGCTGCCTCCCTGCATAAAAATAGTTATGCCAACAACACACACACCCTTGCACCATGGTGCAAGGGTACCTGAGTTGGTGAACAGCTGCAGTATGTTGCTGTATGAAGTAGGGCAGCACAGCTAGAAGACTTGCGGTGCTGCCCTATGCTAAAATATTGTAAATATGCATCCTGGGTCTCTAGTTAGCAGATATTTGTCCCCTGTCCAAGTAGAGAACACAATCCCTACATTCTAAATTAACCCGTTCTCACCCTCTGGTATCTTGGCACAGAGCAGTCAGTAACTTAAGAGGCAATGTGTAAAGTATTTGTGCAATACTTAAATTACAGTAACACAGTGAAAACACCACAAAAGAATCTACACCAGTTTAGGCAAATACATAGTTTTTTTGTAAAATAACCCAACATGACAAAAATCCAATAAACTTGAGATATGAATTTTTAAAGAATACATTGCACAATAGGGCTCAAAAGCAAATAGCGCTTAGGGGTTACTTGAACTTTGCACTGTACTGGGGTAAGTCCAAAGTTCAAGAAAACTACCATGGGGGGCAGGCCAGCTACAGGACTCATGTAGGTCATGCTGAAAAAATACCTTGGATGTAGCAAGCGTCAGATGAAGGCGTTGGCTCTGATCCAAACAGTCGGGTAGCTGCGCAGTCGTCCACCCTCGCAGTAGGGTGCTACATCGTCATCGTACCCCTTGTGATGCAGTGCTGCGTCATTGTCAAGCCTTGCAGTCGGGTCCCACTTAGTTGTTGAACTCCTTACAATGTAGGTGCTGCGTCATTATCAAGCCTTGCAGTCGGGTCCCATGTCGTCATTGAGCCACGCACAGATGTCTATGCAGGGTACTACGTCAGTTTTGATCAGTGCTAAGTCATTACTGCATCGATTTTTGTAAAACAAAACAGCTGCAGAATCCACTTTCAAGGCTCACGACTGGATTGACTACACGTGGCAGGGCATGACTCACAGTTGGCAGAGCCCAGCAGCTGAAGTAGAATAAAAGTAAGTGGCCCGTTAGACTTAAACAGGAGGCAAACCAGCAAGCCACACTTGGAGTCACAGAAGCTCTTGAAGGATTTAGAGATGCAGGTCCAGTCCTTCTCACACACAGGCATGGGGTAGCAGGCAGCAGGCCAACACAGCAAAGCAGTTCATCAAAGTGTCAGACACTCCTGGCAGCACATCAGTCCTTCTTCCTGCAGAATGCCCTGAGATCCAGAAGTGTACTGAATTGGTGGTGTCAGGGGTCCAATACCTATACCAAATTATGCCTTTGAAAGTGGGGGTGACTTCAAGGAGGCCTTTGAATTACATAAAGTCCCTGCCTTTTCTGCTCTGTCTCCAGACTCACTACAGGGGTTATGCAGTTTTTTTTGTTTTGGTACAGGCACTGCCCTATTCAAGTGCAAGTGTCAACTCTAGCTCAGGAAGGCTGATGATGGGCCATCAGGGTGCGAGTGTCACACTCCTCTGCGTCTGACTGTCTCAAGGGACTGCACAAAGCCAAGCTGTCACCCACCCCAGATGTGTATTCAGAGACAGGCAAAGGCAAAGAATGGTTAAAGTAAGAAATTGTCAACTTTCTAAAAAATTTAAATTCAACTTCATCATATCATCGTCATAGATATATATATATTGATACATAACAATTATTATACATTACTCATATCTTAAAGATAAGATGCTCCCAAAAGTGACGGTGCAGTTAGAGTGATTATTGGTGAAAAAAGTGCATACATGCTATGTACAGAGATATATATGTAGCTGATAAAGATAGTAGAGTGCTTGGAATCAATGTTCAGCAAGAAAGTAATGATATCCACCATCATATTAAAAGAAACAGTCCACATATGTTGTTTAGTCGACGTTTCACCCCTGAATTTAAATGGTTACGGTCATCATCAGGGCGTAAAATGTACAGGAAGCACCAAAACGTTGTGGTGGGTGTTATGACAGAGGAAGTAACTTCAAATCAGATGCTCCTTCCAAAACAAAGGGTACAGATGTCTTTTTCTACAAGGGGAAGAGTGCTGAGTCACACGCTGACATCCTGAAAGGAGGACTGGGCCGGTGCGACATCACTAAACAATAATAGTTGGTATGGGTACGTGATCAAATCAGTTTAAGACACATATTTTTGCATGACTCAGCCATCCAAGATTTACACCTGTCTTGCATTTCGTCTCAATACAGGCAGCTTATTGGAGCACATTCAAAGAAGGAGCACATTTTTCAGATGCTACAGACATCCAGCAATGTACCTGTTTTTTGGGAAGTAGACCCGATTTGAAGTTGCTTCAGCTGTTATAATTTGGAATTTGATTGCGCTGTGTTACCCCGTCACAACTTTTAGCACCTCCTTTGGAAACTGGGGGTATAAACATCTCTCCCTTTTAAAAACCTGGTTACTCTACACTGTTGCTTTCACAGGGAAGGGGCACACCTCAAGCAGGCTGGAATAACACCTTTAACTCTGTGCTTGAAGGAGCAATGGGGCACTCACTGAATAAAACAAAAGGCCTCTCACGACACTAACAACTTCCTTAACATCCATACAATGAGCTAAGGTGGATTTCTACAACAATTAACAGTCAACCTGGCAGCCAATGACAGGACCAGGAAAAGGCAGCAGTCGCCAAACTAAGAAATAATCAACTTCACCTGTGCTCTTGGGACATTAATGGCCTTGCCAGCAAGTTGTCTGACTGGGATTTTCTAAACTACCTAAACACTTTTTACATCATTGAGTTGCAAGAACCTTGGATGGCAGAACCATTACATCTGCATGGACATTTGTGTTTTGTTTTACACCAGCTGTTAAAGGGGGAATGTACGGCCACCTACAATGCGGATTGTCAACTTAAGTCTTCATTACTTGAACAGCCACGGCTCACTCCCTTTGTTCTGCCTTGTTAGCCATTAACACAATAAAAATGACCAACCCACCTCAGAACAGGTAATCAGAAACGATAATCATCAGTGCTTATATTCACCCAAAATACAAAACCAAGGCAGCTTGGCAATTGACGGACCAACTTCTGGTATTCATAAGTGAAAAGGAAATGGCGGCCACCATCCTCCCTGAGGAGCTGAAAATATTTCTACTGGGTGCCTCTTCAGAAGATGCAGTAACAGCTCATACTTTGCTTTGGGGCATACCAATGCAAGAAAAAAAACACACGGGCCACTTAACTAAAACTGGCATGTGCCTATAGGATGACCTTTATCACCTCAATATAAGGGCCGCGAAAGGCAGTTTTTCCAGAAGACAACCCTCCGACAGTCACCTACTACTCTTCAACAGCATGCACAACAATAGACTATACATTGGCCTCCCATTCACTGTTCAAATGGGTTGTTTCATTTCATCTAGGAGACAATGGCAAAAGCGACCACTGCCCTAAAGCGATCTCTCTAAAAACAACTACGCCCATCTTCGAACGGTCATGGGTTATACCCCAGTCAATATCCATGAACAATTACAAGAGAATTCAATTTGCGCAGTCTACAATCGGGCATCTCTTGCAGTCCACAATGTTTCTTTTTCAACCTAAGAGATCAACAACAAGTGAAATAGAGACATCGGAGTCTTTCACTAGCAGCTTAACGGAGTCCTTCACAGCACCACTCAATCCTAAAGTGCTCCAAACTACTAAGGAGGTGGGAAGTATCCCGAAAGCACAGTGGACCCAAATTAAGCATACCATAAGAACGATAAACAAAATCCTATGGTCACTTCACCACAACTCAGAGGATAACGCTTTGCAGACACTTCTACGGCACTAAAAAGTCCAACAAAAGATGATGAAGTGGGATGCCAACAGATCGAGAGAAGAAGAGGTCTGCGTGAAGCTTTTAATCAATATTAAGCACAACTATAGCTCCAGATTCTGGGGGACAATTAACATACTCATCCGCCTATCACATGGAGGTGTTACCTCTCACATCTCCGAAGAGGCCCCTTTCATTAGGACTTCACTGCACAAACGACAGGCCTAGAAACAAAAAAAGCATTCAACAGAAAGCCTCATTAGAAGAAGTTAACTCTTCAGCAAATCTCTCATCAGAATTAAGCAAGACACGCTATTAGCCACCAGCCGCCAACATTATATCCATTAGATGTAAAATTGGCAGAGGGGGCCCCAGACCCCAGTGGGATCCCCCCTGCAATATTCAAACAAAATGTGTATATTTGGGCAGAAGTATTAGAGCCAATCTTCTCTGAAATATGGCAATTTGGTGCAATCTCTCCCTTTTGGAGGGGCTCAATAATTTCTCTGAAATTTCAAAGTGGTGACAGGTCCTCGCCGAACAATTACTGTCTAGATGCCCTTACAGAAAATGATGCAACAAATGTTGCAGCAACACTATTAGAGGAACTCTCAATGTGGGCTACAGGGAATTCGATAATACCACTCAGTCAAACAGGGTTTTTCAAAATGCTCCAGCAAGATAAAAAACATTTTGGCTAGGTCACTGCTAATTGATAAGGCACACTTACTAGAACTGCTGTTACATCTATGTTTTATTGACTTCAAAGCAGCCTTTGACCATGTGCCCCGTGGCAGACTTTGGAGCAAACTGGCACATTGGAGGAAACCCTCAGAATCTATTGGACCTCTTAATTACAATCCATACCAACACATGGCTACAGATACAGCTAGGGTGATGGCTTGTTCTTATTAAGCTGTACACCGACGAGCAAGGGGCTCAAGCAGAGGTGTATCTTGGCTCCCACTCTATTCAACCTCTTCTTGACTTACTTGACGCAGGCACTTAATTCCTGCAACTGTCAAGCTCTAAGGCTAAGAGGGCTATAGTTGTGGAGTTTCTTCTATGCTGACGATGTAGTCTTGGTCAGTCACACACAGGTCAGTCTACAGCAGCTTCTCACCACAAAACAAGAATACTCTGAAGCAAACAGCATAAACATCAATTTTGAGAAGACACAAACCATGACTATTGGCAAAAATTACAGGAAACTACTGGTATGTTTCTGAAGCAAAACATGTTTCCAATCTGCAACAGAATATAAATACCTAGGGGTGATCATTGACAAGGAAGGTCAATTTACTTGCCAGAGGGAGATAATCAGAAGAAGGGGTCTAGCATTATCAGTTTCACTAAGGAATATCAAGTCAAAACTGAAAGGACCACCACTATCCACAATTTTACAATTTCTTTTTTATTTATGATTACAGAACTCTGTGGTGGTCCACATAAACTGGAAAAACCAACAACACGATAAGGAAGATTCAATTTTGATACTGAAAATATTTCTACCCGACACGGCATCTGTGAGGCCTAAGCGAAATCCAAGAAAACTTCAGATTAAAAGATAGCAAAATAATATACAATTCAAGATGATAAAAAATATCTTGTATGCAATTTGTGCAGAAATGTAGGAGGTTAATGACATAGGATTAAAAACAAGTATTAGTGATTGCTCCCTACAAACCTAATGAGCCTTAGTACATGTTTAGAAAACACTTAAAAAAGTTAAAAATTCTATGGCAAAACATTTCATTTGTTGACTCGTAAAGAGAATCAATTATTGCAGAGGCTGAAAGAATATATAGTTGTAAACATATTGGTCTCACCCATTTTCGCCGACACAATAATAATGCAGGGCAAATAAATAATACATTAAAATCCTGCAGACCGGATGTATGACGTTACAACGCATACTTTTACAACGCCTACCTTTACATCGCAAGTTTTACAACGCATACCATTACAACGCATAATGCTTTTGGGAGCTGGATAGTGAATAGTTTAATTTACTATTCCAACTCCAGTCCCCGTGAATAGTAGGGAATGTGTTGGATAGTACATTAAACCTATTCCCTATCCTAGAGTGCCCCCCAGCGCTATGCGTTGCAATAGTTTGCGTTGTAAAAGTTTCGCTGTAATGGTAGTTTGTTGTAAAAGTTTCGTTGTAAAGGCTGTATACCCTGCAGACCATTATTGCACAAATTACAAATCGGTGATGAACCATACCATTTAGACAATAAAAGATATAAGGAAGCATACCCTGCCTCCATAATAGCCAAAATCGGTGCACTCTATGAGGCAGGTGCTACGAAATGTAGGCCTGCACTTTATTTATCACGTAGGATTCAATGACTGGATGGATACCCCTCTTAAGAGTGCAAGCTTCCCTATCCCTTATGAAACTTGATTCCCGAGTGGCCTGTTTTAAGGTGGCCCTTAATTGGTACAGCGATAAAGTAAAGAGCAGGGATTTATCTAATTGGAGCAAATCAACTGCAGTCCTAAAATTTCTAAAAATGAATGACTGTTCTTTTATAGATTCTAAAATTTCTTTCCGAAGTAAAAATCTTAATGTTCCAAAATCACTCTTTGTCAGACCTAGGACATAACGCACTATCCTTGCGAGACCCTGTGCCCAGGTGCTTCTCAACCCAAATTCTAACCTGAGGTCGGCCGCAGAACATGCAGAGTGTACTGAGGCTAAATGTCTTAAAATTCGGCCTTCCGTTGCATTTAAAAAAAAAAAATCTCTGCATCGATCAGTTCCATAATTAACAGCAGGGAAGCACAAAAAAACTAAAATAAAAGTGCAAAATGTCTTTTTCCGGTAGACTTATAAAAGGAACACAAGCTTTTCCCCTGCACAGTAGCTTTAGAGAGGTTATTTTCTATATGGGCTTTATCACTTAGTTTGTCACACACTATTTTTCCTAAAAAGGTACATGATTTTACAAGTTCTAATTTTTGGCCACCTACAGACCATACGACATTTCCATACTTCAGCTTCTTACTTCCATGCATACACATCATTTTGAATTTGGATATATTAATCTTCAAATGGTGAGCCTCTACAAATTTATATCCCCGGGCATTAAATCCCAAATTATTATGTCATCTGCATAGAGTAGACACACACTCGGTTTATCCCCAATTACTGGTGCAATGCCTTCTCTTTGGGCCAAATTATGAGGGAGATCAGAGAAATATAGGGAGAAAAGCACGGGAGCCAATAAACATCCTTGTTTTAGACTATTTGCAGTAGAGATAGCTTGTGAGAGACCACTTTTCTGTCCCATTAAGACTCTGCACCAACTATCCATATGGAGGGCACAAACTAACTCCCTGCATACCCAAATTTAAGGGCTTTCTCCACAGCAGAGGACGATCTACTTCGTCAAATGCTGTGGAGAAATCTATAAAAGTTATAAACCCCCTTCCTCCTCTAATTTTAACATATTTTTCATGTATTACCTGTAGAGCAGTTAGATTATCAATTGTTCCTTGTTTCGCTCTAAACCCAGTTTGCTCCAATGGTAACATTTTAATGGCATCCGTCCAATCGCTAATTTGGGTTAAAAGGCATTTAGCGAAGCCTTTTCCCACTGCATCAAGAAGTGCAATCTGACGATAGTTAGGAGGAAGATCTCGTTCTCCTTTCTTAAACAGAGGGACTATTATACTTCCCTTCCAGGAGGGGCGAACCATTTAATTTTCATAACAATACTTGAATACCGGGTAAAGACTTTTACTCCACACTGTACTCTTTTCTTTTATAACTGTGATTGGCATTTCATCGGTGCCCATTGACGCTGAGGTATGCCCCCTAATCACCATTTCTATTTCTTTTTTCAGAGTGCGTTCCATATGAAGTAAAGTCTTCCTTTGGTAGGAGGTACTCAATTGCCCCCTCATTAGCTGCATAAAAATCTAGAATAAAACGAACCCATTTATGTTCTTCAATGGTCACAGGTAGTGATCGAGTTATGGCTCCACAACCCTCCGCGACAAGAGACCAGAAGTTTCTTATCGGGCCTTTAAAGGCTGCTTCTCTTCGTTTTATCCAAATACTATCTTCCCTCTATTTTCTTAACCTGGCATTTACCCGAGCCCTCCTCCTTTTTAATAGTAATGTTCTATAGCATCTTTCCGAGGAATAAATAAAATACTGTTCCTTAACTAGTTTATTTATTTCAAGATTTAACGGCAGGAGGAATTGGGACACAACTTTACAACTTTTCCTTTGATTCAACTTCCTTGCAGTTTCCACGGCTTGTTGCATAAATGTATTAAAACTTGATATTTCTGTTCCTGTCCAGCTGGGCAGTTTCTTTTAGGTAGTCTCTAGGATAGTGGTGAGGCCCAGAGTGGCCTTGTTATCCCAATAACATCTCGCTGTTTCTTAGCAAAACTAACAGATTTAGCATCTAATGCCCAAGGGTCAAGCGGAGACAAATTAAAATTTATAAGTAGAGTTAATAACTTGGGATCACTACAAAAGGAATCAAAGACCTTTAAGTCTTTCAACAAGAAAAAAAAGGCAGTTCCACTTGGGGCTCTCATCTTTAGAGTTCCGCCTAATGGAAAGGGAGGAGCATTCTTTAAATGACACTTGTCTACCATTTTTATTGCCAATATTTTTTAATTCCTTTGCTTCATGCTAGAAATCTCTACTATCTGAAAGTAGATGGGTTGGCAAAGGCTTATTGTTGAGGATTCTTTATTGGACTTCCTCAACAAATAGAATCACATCAACCCCCAGTTCCAACCATTGCAATATCAAATTTACAATAATTTTGGAACTGGGGGGTGCTAGAGAGCCTGCAGCAAGATTCCGCACACTAGTGTTGTGTGGCGTTTTAAGCTCTGAGTGAATTTTCCCGATTCATGCCCTTATATAGGTACAATTCACATTGCCCTAGGCATAGAAATCAAGCCCTTATTCAGACATAGCCCATGCAGACCAAATACAGACATGGCTACTGCCACGCGTACCAAACATCACAATGATTTCTTGGAAAATCAGCTTATGCAGTTAGGGAACTTCCCCTTCGTTGAATATTGATTTGTCCAAGAACTCATGTACTTTACAAAGAACAACTATTCCCTAAGGGTTCTTTCCTGACGTTATTATGCCTGACTTTAAGTCAAACTATGGCATTCCTAGACACATTCAAGGTATAAATATTCCTTCACTTGCTCTAGCAAGACATGGTGGTTTGGAGCAGTTAGACTATCTACTTGCTCGACGCAGCTCGCTACAGCAAGGAAGCCGCCCCTCCAGCTGACGCACTGATCAAGAGGCTACCTTTCTCTCGCCGAGAATCCAGCTCCAGTGTTTCCAAGCTCCCCTTGCGGGGTCCCGAGAAAGACATACCAGACCTCCTTCATTCTAACTAAGATATGGAGCTGATTAGAACCTAGAGAAATCTTAGATAGATTCTTGGCAAAAACAACTTAACCTATGCTACACAATACTAACTTCTTCCCGCGTACTAGACTTAGGTTAGGTACATTGGGGTAAGCATATTTTAGAAGCACCAGTTGAGTATTTTTAGTCCATATTATTTATGTATGCATTTTTATATGGCTTAGAAACCTTACAATGCTCTTACAGTATAATTTTATAACATTGTCCTCACTGTACGCATTATACTTTGCAGTCTGCGTTACGATTGTAGCAGTTCACTTTTCTTGCATGAGAAAGAAGACTGTTCAATAAACTATTTATTGAAAACGCCTTTCTCTCTATTTCTCTGCAACTCTGTAGAAAAGAAAAATGCACGATTGACTGAGTGAAATACTTATCTATTGTTTCCGCGACTCTAGAGATATATTTCTTATTCTTGGGAAACAAAGTTGTCATGTTTATGTGGTTGTGTCAGAACCCCAGTACAAGTCGGGACGACGACAGGCACTGAAAGAGCCTTAAGTATGGGGAAATGTTCTTGGACTGTCCCCAATTGGAATTGGCACACTAAAATGGACAACTAGTCTTGAAGCGCCGCTGTGGAATGTCCAGGTGAGGCGCGAGCGCTGAGTAAACTGCGCACTACACCGCGATTTCAACCGGAGAAGCAGCCTTTGTTTTAGCTCACGAACCCTAACAGAACTTTAGAAGGAAAATTTGAGTTCTTGGGTACCCTTAAAAAGTAGACTGTTAGAGCCATGGGGTACGAAGATTTCAGGGAACTTACCAGCAGTCTTCGGCAGACAAGGTCTTCGTCGACCAGAGTAGAAGCCTTCTTCGTTCCAGTGTACCTGAGGAGTGAAAAGACATAAGGAGACTAATCTAAGTGTTAATAAACAAACTGTTTGGTTAAAAAAAAGAATAGAATAAATAAGACATGACATAAATACCATAAGCTCCAAGCCATCGAGTTGTAGAGAAGATAAATCTGTAGAAAAGAGAAAAGAAAAAGATACTGATCAAAATAGGAGAATTATCGTCAGTTATTTTTCTAAAGTCGCAATTCAAGATAGAAGAGAAGTCATTACCAAGCAAAACAAATTACATAAGAAGTATGTAGGATAAAAGACAAGAGAATTACATTGGTAGTCAGGAATAGAAAACAAATAGATACTAATAACTATTTTTGTGTCATAGAAGTTTTAAGAAAATTCCAGAGTTAGTGACAGAGAATCATCTAGAAAAAAGAAAAAGAAAGAAAAGAAGCTAACTACGTCCTATAGTGAGTAAGTAGAGCAGTGTCATAGTAAATAGGGAAAAGATAGAAACAAGATAGTGAGTCACAGAAAGAATAAGTGCACTTAATTTTCACTTGCAGATACAACTAAGGACCTAGAGCAAATATAGATGAGAACTAATCTCTGGAAAGAATAGAAGAGAAGCAAATTCCTGAAGCAAAGGGAGTAGGTGAAAATAATTGGGAAAGGGTTTTCGAAAAAAGGAAAGGTCTAGGGCTGGATAATTATTGTGCATTCCTTTCTAGGTTCCAACTCATGCGGAGCAGAAGGAACCATTCAGGATCTGTCTCTTCTTGTTGTTTATTATTTTATCCAATTCCCCTTCCCCCAGGGTAGTGGCTTAGAGTTTCTTTTTCAAGAATAGAACTCTGAATCATTGCCTAGTGGGATTCGGAACCTAGCATCTCTGTTCCCATGCAAGTCAAGAGGTAAGCCATATTGGCATAATAGAGTCTAGAGTCTGACAGGTTAGCAAAAACGAATCCCTTCTTGTAAATTCGAGAAAGTTTCTAGTGACCTCTGAGCTAGCTGGCACTCACTATTAAGTTTAGTATATTCGATAGAGTCCTAGTCGACCTCAGTCCTACGTCTAATCTGTAGGATATATTATTCCAATGTGCAGAGCCTATTGGGAATATAGGAACTACACTACACTAGCTCTGCTCTGCTTGCCAGAGCGTCGTATTGCCAATATATCAACAAAAATATCCTATATCGAACCGCCCAGATCGAAGATTCAACGATCGGAAGTACGGCGGAACAGATCGATAACAATATGACCTGCTAGTACGCTCACGCTCCCAAGAAATAAACGTGGAAAGTCCATCCTGTGCAAGCGGATGAGAAAATGACGGCGAACATGGGAGCAGATCTGAGAGGAGATTAGCTAGATCTGAGAAAAGCCCCTCATGCCTGAATTGTACCCACTGGAAACAGGCTGGTAAGTGCAAGCCCTTAAGCGTCACTGAATACTGCATAATTGTGATACACTTTGCAAAGTCAGACTGAAGCAGCACTCAGCGCTCTGCAACTAAGATGGCGGCGTGAAGAAGGAGGACTGGATCCTATGCGAGAGTAGAGCAGCTCGCAAAGCGCCTCTACTACACCTTGTCCCACAATGAAGCCCTGATCTGTGCGACTCCAACAGACTAGTGTCTCGCCGATAACTGGATCACCAGCACAGCGCTCTGTGCGATAACTGTGGGGCTTTTCAACTGACAAGCTGCCAGCGTGGACCTGAGCAATCGCAAAAGCACAGAAACGGTAAGCAGTGGCGAGGGAGCACGAGCGCCCGAAACACGGACTCAAAGTTCCTTCCCCCCCAGGCAGCTAATTGCTTGATTGCTGCTGATTTATTTGGCTCAAAAAGATGTAAAGACATCGTGAAAACCGGTATGGCATGCCATATAGCTTGCTACTGCAGAGATAGAAGCTTTCTCTGGGCTCTTGCACGCAATGTGCTGTGGCCAGCCAGTGCTTCTGCAGGTGCCTTAATCTTTCTAGCTGCCGGGAATAATAATTGCGGCTGTGGTGCACTGTGTGTAGAATATCATCTGCTATTGGAACATTGAATGACATACTCTGGGCTCACTTTGATTTCAAACATGCAGCATTAATAACATGCGCCATTGTAGGGCATTTAAAGTACAGTGCAATATCGTTTGAAGGTATTTCTGGGCCACATCCGCTCGTGTTGGAACTCTGACCGAGAGATAAGTTAGACAGGGACATTATCTCTCTCTGAGGTCCATAGATTTGGAGTGCAGTGTACAGACGCAGACACACTGTAAGTGCGCCTACTTGAGCCCTGGAGTCTGTGGAACCCTTGTCGTAGCTGCATCGACACTACCATTGTATTTGGCCCAAATTTCGCTCGCTTTGTCTAGCGACTACCCACTGTTGGACTGCCTGCGCTGGACTATACTGCATTATGTCCCACGACTTCCCTAAGGGCATTAATACGCGCCATAAAACTCCACGCTCTGAAAACATAGTGGCTACACTCCCAAAGTGATTGCATGAGAATGGGAAAGACTGAAAAGCTGCAAGCTAAACTGCAGTTTGAGCCCCGCAGAACCCCACAACTCCAGGGCGCAACTGCCGACACAGACCCGGAAACGCAACTAGCTGTGAACACCAAAATAGAAGCTGCCCTCAAAGCCATCCAGCAAAGTCTGCAAGCCATTGACATGAAGATAGACACGCTCACAATCAGATGGGTCACATGTGTGCCAAACTCGACAAACAGGGTGAACGTTTAGAGGTTGCTGAACAGCGGATATTGGCGGTCGAAAATGAGTCGCACGCCACTACATCTAAATGCAACGATATAGCTAAACTATTGGAGGTTATGAAAGCAAAAAACAAAGATCTTGAATCTAGATCACGTCGCAATAACCTTCGCATTGCAGGAATACCAGAAAGTACAAATACTGGTAAGCTTGAAGACTATGTGGAAAAAATTCTGAAGGGCATGTTTGGAGTGGATCAATTCTCACCAATGTTCATTGTAGAAAGGGCACATAGATAGATCTCTTTCAACAGAACCACCATCGGGTACTCCTCCACGACCTATAGCAGCCTGAATCCTGAACTATCCAGACCGCGACACAGAGCTTCGTCTAGCAAGGGAGAAACAAAAACTAGAGCACAACAGTTGTGAGATAGCCTTCTACCTGGACTTTACACTAACTGTCCAGCTAGCCCACAGGGATTTTGGACCTGTCAAGAAAAATATTGCATGACATGAGCTTTCCCTATGCCATGATCTACCCGGCCAGGCTTCAAGTCACGCACATGGGCTAAACAAGAATCTTGCCGATGCCCCAAGCAGCGAAGAACTTCCTTAAACATGTTAAGCAGCAGCAAGCATGTGACAAAAGTTCCGCCACCACCAACGGACTCTGACTAATGTTAAATGAACATTGATACCCCAGGACCTCTATCTAAAATGGTGAGCACCTGATGTTGGTACCTTTCTTGAACATTGGAATAGGGTAAGATATTACATTATTTTCAAGGCCACGGGTGCCTGCTCTTTCCTGCCAGGACTACTGATGCAATGCAGGTACTGAGCAATTGTGACATTTCACTGTACTGCTATATATGTAACGTCTGTGAAATTACTGGACCATTGCACTAAACATAGGGTGTCAGGTAATATGCTAGTTAATATTGCTTTTCCCAGATAACAGTTTGATTTGTATTACCATGGGCATTTCTGTCGCTCTGACCCCACCTGCGTGCGGATGGAACGCCGAACACCTAGTCGCCGCCTAACGGATAAACCCCACAGAAGTTATGTTGCAGTTAGCAATTAAGTTTGGGGTATGTCTTTGGTATAATTGGGTTGCTAAAGTGGGAGGGTGGATTGGTGGGATTCATGTTTTGTTTTTCCAGGTAACTACTACACTGTCAATGTACAATATACCTACACACAGGCACATTGCATTTGATTACACAGCCAGAATAGCAGTACCTCATGACAATAACCAGGAGACAATCATGCATTCTATCCTTGACCGTGTTTACCCCCTATATGCATAGTACCACTAACTCCACACTATTACGTCTAGCCACCTGGAATGTACGGGGTCTTAATAACCCCCGGAAGATTAGACAGGTGCTAGCATACCTAGACAGGCATCAAATAAATATTGCTCTGCTTCAAGAAACACATCTCCTCAAGCAGAAGGCGGATGTGCTGGGGAAAAGATGTGCAGAAATGGTGATCGCTTCCTATGCGGGAAGTGTCATAACGTTGATACGTAAAGGGACAAACTTTGTAAGGGAACAAACGCTAATCGACGAAAATGGCCGATATGTAATAATTACAGGCATTCTACAAGGTTCGAGAGTAGGTATCATTAACACATCTGGCCCCAATTTAGATGATCTTGAATTATTTGCTAACCTATGGAATATACTCAGAAATCTGCCACGTATGGAACTAATTTGGGGAGGAGATTTAAACGTAGCACTTGATGATACATGCAACAGGTCCCACGCAACAACTGAACAACATCAGCGTGCTGCCTCCACTTTCTTCAATGGGATGATGGAATTTCACATGCAAGAAGTCTGGCAAATGCGCAATCCAGAGTCGCTAGAAAGCACCCACTCCTCATCCATACATGGCAGCTGGGCTAGACTTGATTACTGGCTACTCACGGAACCATCATGTACATGGGTACAAGACGAACAGCATCTACTGAAAACACTATCAGACCACAAGCCTGTCGTTCTAATTCTTAAAGTCCCGACGTATGCCCCTCCTCCGTTAATATGGCGATTCAAACCCACATCCCTCCTAGACCCATTGAATAAAGTGACCGTCCATACAGCAATAGAAGATTTCTTCAATCTAAACAAAAATTCAGTATAAAGTGCAGGCATACTAGGGGAAGCCTTGAAGGCGACCTTGCGCAGGATTTGTATTAGTACCAATGCCGGTATCTTAAAAGATATATGCACGAAATTACGTAATAGTGAGGCCCCTATACAGCAATTGGAAACAGAGTATGATACCACCCATGATGTGAGTCTTTTAAGCAAAATCAGGGACGAATTAACCAACTATAATGAGCTCGCTGATGATTAAATGAAATACATTACCCGTCGACACATAGCCTGCAGAATGGGAGCGGGGGGTAGGCCTGGCCGCAACTTGGCACAAACATTTGAATAGAACACAAACAGCACACTGTGCTGAAAATGATAGATCACAAAGGCACAACACACTACGGCACACAGGGCATACTGGGCACATTCATGGAAACATATGGCACATTATATGCTGCGCAAGACATATCGACTACACAAGAAATACTACTTTATCTAGAGGACATAGCACTCGCCTGGCTCTCAGATGACCAACACAAATTCTTGGCGCAGCCCATAACCGTTGAAGATGTGCAAACAGCTATAAAGACACTGCCTAATGGCAAAACCCTTGGGCCTGACGGTTTCACAGGGGAATTCTTAAAGAATACTCTGAGCTGAACAGTCCACATGTTGTTGAAATGTATGACGAAGCTTATAATGATCAAATTCTCCCCAGACACTACAAGAAGCACTGATAATGGCTTTACTAAAGCCAGATAAATACCCCGAACATGGTGAGTCATATAGACCACTCTCCCTAATCAATATAGATACTAAAATATTGGCCAAGATTATTACCGCCAGACTGCACCCTCTTATGCAGGTTATAGTCTTACCGGATCAGGTCGGTTTTATACCAACTCGATCGACATCACATATCCTATGCACAATATTTTCTCTCCAGCATCAATTGAATCAGGAGTTGGAGGCGGCGGATGTCCTCCTTGATGCAGCCGAGGCCTTTTACTCTATTGAATGGAAGTATTTATTCACAATTCTACAAAGGATCGGCCTTATGCCCATGCTATTGAACATCTTAAATTGCTGCATACTAGGCCAACTGCATGTATCAGGGTGAATGGACACATTTCTGAAGTTATAAATATACTGAGAGGCACAAGGCAGGGCTGCCCATTATCTCCTTTGTTATATTCCATTGCAATGGAACCACTAGCTTGCAAAATACGCCAACAATACGCACATACTGCATTATGATTCCAACTCCGTCCCATTGGCATATCAATGTATGCGGACGATATGGTGCTTTTTATCCGTGACCCATGCACAAATTTGGAACCGGTCCTTAGAGAATACATCAAATTCGGACAGCAGTCTGGCCTACAGATAAATTGGAACAAATCTGCCATACTGCCATGCAAATTACAAACCACAACAACTGGAATTTCCTCTTGTATGGCAGGAAGACCCCATTCAATATTTAGGAATATGGATTCATCGTGCTCAGGAATAGTAATAAGAACTAATTACGGCACTGCCACATATAAAATTGATGCAGCAAACAAATGATGGAAGGAATGCTGACAATGCAAACATTCTCCCCCAGTCAAAAGATCTGGGTAAATCCATTGCTCTTTTGCCCATTACGCTACCCCAGTTTGGACCCAGCCATATGCAAATCACTCTAGACCCTGTGCCCCATGGGAACAGTCCAGACCGAACTGCCAGGCCAGGTCCTCTGTGGACCGGAAACAAGCATCCTGGGACTGGTTTCAAGGTATGTCACCCTTCTTCAGCCGGGCTACCTTGAATCCAGTGGCACAGTGAGCAAGGGACCCACGTCTGGGCACACCCATCCCACTTAGGGCGAAAAGTGTTACAGCAAACAAATGATGGACAGAATGCTGACAATGCAAACATTCTCCCCCAGTCAAAAGATCTGGGTTAAATCCATCGTTCTTTTGCCCACTACGCCACCCCAGTTTGGACCCAGCCATATGCAAATCACTCTAGACCTTGTGCCCCATGGTAACAGTCCAGACCGAACTGCCAGGCCAGGTCCTCCCTGGACTGGAAAAAAGTATCCTGGGACCGGTTTCAGGGTATGTCACACTTCTTCAGCCAAGCTAGCTTGAATCCAGTGGCACAGTGAGCTAGGGACCCACGTCTGGACATACCCACCCCACTTAGGGTGAAAAGTGTTACAGCAAACAAATGATAGACGGAATGCTGACAATGCAAACATTCTCCCCCATTCAAAAGATCTGGGTTAAATCCATTCTTCTGCTGACTAGTCCGATTCCTTATACAAGTGTCCAAGAAAATGCCAGAATGTCACTGCGAGATCTTGACTATCCTTTTAATGTTGCACAACTTGCATTATGCACAGTACATGTAGTTAAGGTTTTATTATCCCGTAAAGTATTCTATGAACTAGGTTTTTGGCTACGCAATGTTTTACTATTTTGTAAGGTTTTCATAGACTGTTTATATTATGGCTTAAAGTAACTATGCTAATAAACTTAACTATGCTCATTATCAAATGTGTAATTTGTAAGCGTCTGTGTGTATACCGTCATGCATGTCATGGTGTTGGCCCATATAATTCATGAGAGCGTGCATCTCTTCCTTCAAATACCTGCAATAAAAAAAAAGCTTGTCTTGGTCGTTGTTCTTTCTGCTTCATTGCCACCAAGCACTGGAACTCTCTCCAGCGGCGGCTGCCTTAAACAAAGAGTGGTGAGGTGGGTAGGGTCAAGCAGGAGGCAGCGCACGATTTGGGGGAATGCAATATAATTTTTTTTATTAAAATTTACCTTTTGCCACTGCGGTCAACCGCATCCAGCATTGTGCTGCGTTCCCTGTGTCTCCTCTTTCTGGGTCCCTGCAGTCCCTGGGACCCAGACTCCCATCCAATCCCAATGCTGCAGAGCAGCATAGCGATTGGGCGGAGCAGGCAGGGAAGATGCCCTGCTCAGACCACGGAGTCAGTGGGGTTTCTTCAGCCCGGATGCTCAATGCAGCTGGGCTGGAAAACCCTAAGTGAGCATGTGTGTTTTGGTCGGCCTGAGACGGCCGGACAAAACACATATGTGCACAATTATGGAGTGGAGTGCACATAGCACTCCTCCTCATTCACTGCTCCCACATTGTTCTTGGTTCCCTTAACCCACAGGACCAGGGTACCCTAGTCGGGAACACTTTGCTTTGCAGTAAACACCTTTTCATTCATTCATATATTCATTTGTTCCTTCATCAAGAAAGGTTTTCGGGGGGTCACTGAGAACTCTTTCAGTACGAAGTGCTTTGCATTTTAAAACACCTTGCCAATAGAAATGGCCTTCTGAAGTTTAGGATAATTGAGGATGAATTTTCTAATTGCTGCTTATCAGATGATTCACTTTAACCTTGTTGTCAATATCATCTTACATTGCACCTCAATGGGATGATTCTCAAAAAGGTGAATGATTGAATTAATCACTTATTAAGTGGCTTTAAACAGCTCCTTGGGAGAAATTACTGATTCTTCATTTTCCATATAGAACAAAGATATATGTGCAAGCTGTATAATCCTGACTTCTGCTTTGGCTGCGCAAAAACTTTCTATTGCTATTGAATTATTTAATGGCGTATGAGGACAAAAAAAAGAGAAAAAATATATATATATCTCCCCAATCATGAGAACTTTACACTAACAACCTTGTGATGCAAGGATCAATATTAAAGTATGTTGGTCACATAAAACAGATAATCTTCTTAATAAGCCACTCTATCTAGCAAACATTTTCAGGATTTCTGGTCAACAATGCTGACTCTATATTGATTGTTCAAGATTCTAAACCTCTCAAGCACTAAAACGGATGTTCACAGATCCATCTGCAAACGAACAATCATCTTAGTCTGTCATCCCAAAGAAAACTCAACCCAAACTCTTTACTTTCAGAATGTGGTATAAACATCTTTTACTCATTCTTTTGAATAACTTTAGAGTGTCTAACGTATATAACAACATCTTACAATTCTGCCTACTAACCATCTGTTTTTCACTAATGCTCATTTGTAATCTGCCATTTTGTTCTTTTCTAAACACACTAATACTGAATCTTGATACATAGATATATAGAATACAGTCCAAAAACTAACAGTAATTCAATGTTGTTTAGTTATGTCAAAATCAGGGGTGCGTGCTCCTGATTAATGGTGAACAGCAGATGACTGTGCCACTGCACATGGAATATGTACGTTTCTCCAAGTATGTACATTTGGACTTGGGACGTAGGCATACTCCTTAATGAGTGTTTGCTAGTAACGTAATTGATAATTTAGGAAAGCCTCCTGTCTGTAGTGGGTGAAGTTTAAAAGAAGAGATATCAATACATATCCCTTCCCAGAAAATTAGTTTCCAGTAGTCCCACTGTGTGAACAACCTACATTAAATCTTATCACACACAGTTTAGTTATCTATGTAATAACTAGGCACGTGTTTTGTTTTCACATTGTGCTCATTTTAAATAAGATAGTTGGCTCATAAATCCTTCCACTCTGTAAGGTATTTTATAATCCAGTCTACGTTTGTTCAAGGAGTTTATTACTTTTCAACATATATGTTGTGGACTTATTTTTCTTTTCTACTCCCAAGGAAAGCTCGAACCATACTCAAGTATTGTTGAATCTCCAATTGAATCACAAATGCCCCAGGGACAGGGTCAGTTCTTCTGTACCACAGTTATGATAAAGTCAACATGTGGTCCTACTACTCATCTTGCTAACAACCTACAAAATTCAAGAATAAAATTCACTCCACCAAGACCGGGGCAGCGTCCCACCTATGCTGCAGGGTGATAAACAAGGGTTAATTTAGTAACTTGTGTAGCTGATACTGACAAAGACTGTGGATGTTGGTTAGGAAAACTCACACCACTCTCAACCAACACCCTAATTTCTCTCAGATGCCCAGTTGTCAGTGGTGGCCCGTCAATACACGGACTTGGGCTCCACACCAGCCATTTTCCAGAGCATGATTAGTGTCTGTGATACTGAGCAAAGGTCAGTGTGACAGAAGCTCCTCATGTCAAAGTCAGGAAGGCAGGTGTTTTAACTCTCAGTTGCTCCTGAGGCGAAAAGCCGGGAGCTAGGTCTCTATGCTGGTGTGTTTTAATCTTTGTACCGTGTTACTTTGGGCACCCTTTGCATCTTGTGTTTTGTTAAAATCCCTACCTGCTATCACGAAGCTCCGGACGGGCTCTGCTGATTAGGTGCGGAAATCCATCGCCCGCGCTGAGTGGTTACCTGCAATCTCCCCGCCCACCTCGGAGGTGGGACGCTGAGGGCGTGGCTTAGCCCTCTGACGCGTCCTCCGGCTGCTCAAAGGAACATGTTCTTCCCGCCGTGTAACGGACGCGAGCAGCGGGCGCGCCAGAGGTGCGCTACAGGTAAGCCCATCTGTGCCCGTCCGAGCCTACCCGAGCCCAGAGGCCACGACCCCTGGTCAGGCACCATTTAATTCTGGCCCTAGGAAAGTTTACTCTTCCACCGAGTTGTGTTACATTCGTGATAAAGCCGTGGATGAAGGCGTTGCAATACTAAACTGCCGTTATCATTTCCCTATTCTACTGGAATGACCGCTGGACTGTAAACATTGTACATTTCAGGGGCTCCTGCAGGTCAGCCATGAGACACCGAACGGGCCTTTGAACCACCCTCTTTGGGAGTTCGCACTTTCATCCTTTGCAATGTACGGTCCTTAGCCTGACACGCATTTGAGGTATGGGACTTGAATAATTCCCACTCGCCGGAAATTTGTTTTCTGACGGAAACATGGCTGAACTCCACCAACTTCCCACTGATTAATATAGCCATCCCCGAGGATTATAAAATTATCCATTTGGATAGGGTGGGGGGGGGGATTAGCCATAGTTTGTAAAAGCTATATAAAAACTGCCTGGGTTATCACCCAAATTGATGACGGTTTGGAAGTGGGTATTGTTAAAGCCAACTTCTCCCCCTCCGAGAGCTGGACAGGGGCCTTAGTCTACCGCCCCCCCCCAGGGCCAAAAAGAGACTTTGCGGACAAACTTGTGGACTTGATAGCCGCAAACGTCCTTGCAGCGAACAACTTCTTACTATTGGGGGATTTCAACTTCCATGGAGAACTATTTTCATCCCCGGAAGTGAGCAAGCTTCTCACGGACCTCGAGCAGTTGGGGCTCTCACAGAGAGTCCTGGGACCCACGCATAGTGGGGGCCACACATTGGACCTAGTTTTCACTAATATAGGTTCTCTCAGTTTTGACCCACCAGCGCCCCTTACTTGGTCGGATCACTCGCTGATCAAATTTACGATGGCCCCCAGCTTGCCAACTCCGCCTGCTCAGACCAGTGGGTGTGGAAAAACATCTCAGCGCCAATGGAATAAGCTGTACGTGCAAGCCTTTGAGACAGAATTTAAGGCGCTACCCCCGCTGAGGGATCAGGATGTATCAAGGGCACTGAATGATTTTGGGGCGGGTCTGAATTGTGTTTTGGACACAATTTTACCAGCTCAGCCATGGGCCAGACCCACCTGGGACCGCCGCTCAGCCCCCTGGTATTTGAGGGAGCTTAAACAGAAAAAATCCTCCTGCAAAAGGCTGGAGAGACAGTGGCGTCGGTGTAAGTCCGCACAGTCCAGGGCGCTTTTCAAATCGGCACTGGTATCCTATCACCAGAATTTGAAGGCAGCCAGATGTCAGTATATAGTGACACACATTGAAAGGGCAGATAATTCTTCCAAGGCATTATTTGATATTGTGAAAGACTTCACCACCCCGGTCGCCTGTAAACAACCATCAACTGAATCTCAAGTGTTATGTGACTCACTGGCCGGCTTTTTTCAGCAAACAATTGAGAAAATATACGCCAACTTCCCACCCCATGAACAGGACCCCCTATTATCGGAATGTTGTTTGGAAGGTTGCACTGACAAGGCTGAGTGTTTATTGGAACATTTTACACCTATCTCCCTTACGGAGGTCCTTAGAACCTTGGAAACTGTAAAATCGGACTCCCCGGCAGACTCTTGCCCCCCCAAGGTTATGGCACTCTTGGCAAACACGCTGGCCCCTACGGTGCAAAAGATTTTTAATCTTTCGATTTCAGAAGGCGTGGTCCCAACCTCATTGAAGGAAGCCTTTGTCCGCCCAATACTCAAGAAGGCCACGGCCGATCCTCAGGACTTAGGCAACTACCGCTCCATCTCCTTGCTCCCTCTCTTGGGAAAAATGCTGGAAAGCCATATTAATCAGCAATTGAATAGACATCTAGAATTAAATAACATCCTGGACCCCTCTCAATCCGGGTTCAGACGGGGCTTTAGTACAGAAACTGCCCTGCTGGCCGTAACGGATTCCTTGAGGATGACAATGGACGCGGCTTTCAATACCGTCTCTCACACGAAGCTCGCAGAGAGGTTGAGCTCTGCTGGTATCCAGGGTCAAGCCTTTAAGTGGCTGCAGAGCTTTTTGCAGGACAGACACCAAATTGTCACCATGGGCCCCTATCAGTCCCAAAACACTCCGCTGAACAAAGGTGTCCCCCAGGGCTCCTGCCTTAGCCCCACCCTTTTTAATATCTATATGACGCCATTGGCTAAGGTGGTGGAAGCCCTGGGGTTCGAAACGGTGTCATACGCCGATGACAACCAATTGGTGTTCAACTGTGGACCAGATAGAGAGGCCGAATGACGCCGATTCTGTACAGGTATTTGGAGATTTCCAACTGGATGGAAAAAAACTATCTTCAGCTCAATCCAAGCAAGACTGAAGTAATGCTTCTGGGCAAGGCAGGAGAGTCATGGTCCTCGGACTGGTGGCCTACGCAACTCGGTGCCCCTCCTGTGCTGTCACAGAGTGTTAACAATCTGGGCATCTGAACCAAACCCTCTCAATGCAAGACCACATATCCTCCATAGCCGGGGCTTGCTATTTCATGTTAAAGTTGTTGCAAAAAATCCTCCCCTTTATTCCCATGACTCATCGAAGGACTCTTACCCAAGCGACGATCATTAGGCGGCTAGACTATGGCAACGCCCTGCTAGCCGAGGTCGGAGTATCCCACTTGAGAAAGTTGCAGGTTATTCAGAACACTGCTGCCAGACTGGTTCTGAATGAACCAGCTGGCACCCCGTCACTGCCTTTGCTGAAATCCCTCCACTGGCTTCCAGTCAAACAAAGGTCCTTTTTCAAGGTCTGTTGTTTGACTTTCTCTGCGCTTCAGGGCTTAGGTCCTGTGTATCTGCAAAAGAAAGTGGAAAGATACAGACCCACCCGGGCTCTGAGATCTCATTCGATGCGATTACTTTATGTGCCACGCATCAAGCGCAGCAGGTCGGGGGGTAGGGCCTTTTCCTATTTAGCCCCCAAATATTGGACCAGTCTCCCAGTGGCCCTGTGTGGAATTTCCTCTTATCATGCCTTTAGGAAACACCTCAAAGCTCACCTGTTTTAGTTGCCCTAATTTCTGTTTTGCCACTCCGCTCTCCAGCTGTGACTGAGGAAAGCGCCGAGATGCCCCCCGGTGATTCGTGCGCGATATAAGTTCATAACATAAAATAATATAACATGCACTAATGCAAAGGTTCAATTCATTCAAGTTCTGCCGGGCTGAACATCTCACAGCCCCTAGGGTAGTGCCATCATCAGCACACAAAGTCTGATGAGGATCCTCCCCTTGATGACAAGGGAGAGCATTATTGATTGAGTCAGCCCTGTGTGCTAAGGGTGAATGTCAATCAGTGACACCTCTGACCACCCTTGCCCAACTTCGCACTGAATGGGTGGGATCAGCACGTCAGAATTTACAGATATAAATAGCTAGCAAAATATATACATAAAGACAGAAGTGCAAAATATTTGAAAACAGGATTTAGTCCAAATTAGATCAGAAACAAAGAGACTGGTGGTTGGTGTTATGGTGTCATGCTCCCAGGAAATGTGGTTATATAAGTGACACATTTATATAATAATGGCTTTGATTCATTATTCAATTTTCCAATACGTGTACATACAAATGGTATATTTGAATATAGTTTTAAAAAAAGCTTCAAATTATATATTTCAAAGTGAACTTTGATAACATGGTTCATGGCCTCAAATAACTACTTTCAGGGGGATGGATGGTAAATTATTGATTAATCTCCAGTCACAGAGCTGTCATAATGGATCTTCATTCTTTGAATGGCATGGATACATTTAATAACTATTGGACGAGGCCCTTTCTGCAGGGCCACTCCAGATATTTTCCTTCCTCTGATTTACTTTGATTAACTCGCTGTTGTAGGCTTTAGGACTTTGTGCACTTTTTCCCTGCTAATCAGTAGTAATTAGTGGTAAACTGTTTTTGCTCTCTACTTAAAAGATGTTAAATTGGACTACACATAATTGGCCCATTGAATTTACTTGTAAGTTCTTAGTAAATGGTACTACCAGTACCCAGGACCATATAATAATTGCAATTAATGGGTTACAGCACTCATTGTGCCATCTACTAAGGTAGCACAGTAAAACATGTCTCAGGCTTCTCACTGCAGCCTGTGTGTGCAGTTTTATAAGGTTTAAAAGAAACTTTTTGCAAGGCCTAAGCCTCCGTTTTTAATACTTATAAGGTTAGTTATAAAGGTTCAAAGGGCAGTGTGCAATGTATTTAAAAAGTAGGACATGTGCATTTAAATTATACATGTACTGGTAGTGAAAAAGTCCTAACATTATTTTCCATGCTGTAAGGCCTATCTTTCCCACTAGCTAACACTGGGTTAGATTAATACATTTATTAAGTGCTAACTACAGACAGGGAGCAGATAGAGATATAGTTTTTCACGCAAATACACTGTAAATTAATGGTGAAGTTGTATTTTAAGGTAACATTTTGAAAATGTCATTTTAGTAAGTTGGCATTTTCTTGTCCCAACCAATTGTGCTTTTCCGCCAGTGTCTGAAGTCACGTGACTCTTAATAGTCCTCTTTTGGGGGGTTATTTATTACTTCTAGACAGTGAAAAAAGCTGTCTTAGGTGTGCACAGGATAGGACATCCTTGCAGGTTGAGAGGGGAGAAGCTCTACCCAGCCACACTTACACGTCTTTGATTACAGCACACAAAACAAGCATTTACAATGCAATGGTCTCGGCATTGTTAAAGTTAGAGCTATTGGCATTGCTCATGACATTATTTTTATTTATGTTTTTGTTTTTAAAATGGCATTGTGACGGGAAAGATCTGAAAGTGCTGGTCATGGTACATCAATAAAGGCGCTTCGCCATGCTTTCGGGAGGCAGGAAGGGTCTGAAAGCGCTGTAATAGTATCTTCAAGAGATGCGTCAGGTGAGAAGGGCATGAAGGGTACAGTGAGGATGGGAAAGGAGTAAGTAGAGGGTGAGAGACTTTGGGCACCGAATAACTCACCACGTAGGCGGCACCGCCCTCCCCGTTATGGGTCTTGGGCTCTGGGACTCTGGGATGGAGAAGTGCATGTCCCCTGTTCTGCTGCTTTCCAGGCACGGCATGCGCACCCTGTACTGGCACAGCATATGGCACGGGGAGTGTGTTGTTTATGCGGGTATTGTGGCTTAATAGCTAGGTACCCTTAAATCCAGGATGGAGACAGCACTCACAGCATAACCCGGGGCACGACCTTCTGTTTAAAAGCAAAACGAGCATGGGTGCTATTGTTAAAAGTGCGCGCCCGTTATGAAAACTGAAAGCCTGCATTTGAAAAGCAGGAGGCAAAAGTCAATTTACAAATTCCCCGTCCTTCGTTCCCAAAATAACAGGTTTTAGAAGACATCTGTCGAGTTTTCTTATAATTTTGCCTGATTGAAATGGCAAGTTTCCTTACGTGCTAGTGCTTTCTTGAGGTTTCTCACAGGGTGATTTCCACAGGAATGTGGGGTCTTTACCCTCACGCTGACCTCAGTAGGGACTCTCTCCACACACTGTCAGCCAGGGGGCTCCCCACAAAAACACAGTGTGAGCGGCCAAAGTGAGGTAAGGACATGGCTTAATAACGTGCACTAATGGTGGGTGTGCTTCAAAAGTGCACTCACTCACCCCTCACATACACTCTGTTACCCACACACAGTCAGCAAGGGGGCTTCAGAAGTGCCCTCACTCACCCCTCACACACTCACTCAGACCTGCCCCAGCAGACTAGGCGAGGCCTCTTGTGACACTTGTGAAAAGCTGCAGACCCTCGGCAGATAGTGGAGAGAAGGCATTAAGTGTGGGTGGTGAAGTGTCACGCGTGTAAATAATTGCACCCACATGTGTTTATTCGATTCTTTATTAATACAAAGCATTATTTTAAATATTTCTTTAAAATGTATTTCTTCTCCGTTCCAGCTCTTGTCACCTGTTAATCCTTGTGTAGAACACGAGGAATAACGCGCTGCTCCCGACAACAAATGGAGGCGCGTTCACCGAAAAGAATGAATGTCACGTTGAGCCTGTCACGCGGACTCTCTAATAATGTTTTACAACAGCCAGTTGTGAAACCAGCGGTGCTACATTCAATTAATTCATTATTACTAAAAAGGTTAACATTATGAACTTAGCTGTTTCAAAAAGTTTTCTAATTGGGGGGAAGAAAATAGTGTTTAAAAATATAGTATTTTTAGAGTAAATTTACAAAACCAAATATGAGCAGATTGCCTCCAGGGAGAGAGACTTGAGCGCTACGCCAGTGTAAACAATAAAAGAGGCAAACCTTTTATTCAGCAAGAAAGCATTCACTTCGTAACATGTAGTTAATCTTTGTTCGAAGGATTTGCGCAGCGCTATTAATTGTTACTTGTGCATCTCTTACACTGTCTGGAGACATGGAAATAAAATTGCAGTAATCGCGGTAATCCAGCAGAGATTAATAAAGTGGCCCCTGGCACCGGCGGATCACCCCCCCTCCCGCACCCACCCCACCCTCCAATCATCGACTCACCCATCTGTAACCCAAACTCAACGAGGACACGTACAGCGGGTGGGAGGGAGGGACAGAGACACGGACAGCGGGCGGGACATGGACAGCGGGCGGGACACGGACAGCGGACGGGAGGGGGTGGGAACAAACACACGGATAGCGGGCGAGAACGAGGACGCGGACAGCGGGTGGGAGGAGGCAAAGCCTGCCTGTTTATCGGCGCCGCTCTGCAGACTCCCCCTGCTCCCCGCTGCCCTTCCCACGCACGCTGACTAAAAACGAAATCTAAAGCCTACCAACCACAGTCACGTGAACTGTTCACGAGGCGTGCGTCGTGATCCAATTCTTTCTGCCATGCTGTCTACGGCAGAAGCTCACGCGCGCGGTCTAATCCTACTGCAAAACGCTGCACGCGGCCAGCTCTTGTCTCCACTCGTTGGCGGCTGAGCCGACAGCTATAGTTCTCTGGCGAGAACGCGCTTCGCGCGCTTCTAGCCGAGACCTAAAAAGGAACCTAGCATCAGTCCTGCTCTGCCTTTTGTCACCCCAAACAGGTTGAAGCCTTCACCAGAGGAAGGGGAAGAACTTTCCAGAACCAGTTGTCGGGGTAGGACAGGGAGAGTGCACCACACAAGCGTGGCAGCAGGTATAAATATTGGACATACAGGGCCACTCAATAGAACACTCCTGGACCTGTTGAAGATTCTGGACAGCCCTGCTGCAAGAGGACTGCATTGCTGCTAGCAAAAGAAGGAAGACGGGACCTACATGCCTTGATCCTTTGCTACCCAGAGTGATTTCAAGGGTCAGTTGGCTGACCTCTTATGTGTGCTACAGGGACACAACACGTTTTTAGAGGCCTCCCTGCAACTGTCCAGCTGCAACTGGACCTGCCTTGACCTGCGACCACGAGCCAGTTAACGCCAAAATTCTGCAGCCCGCGATGAGCAGCAACACAAAGCTCTGGTGAGACTTACTGTTTATGCCGACTGCGGCCGTCTGCCACAACCGGCGATGCAAGACCTGCACGTCATGCTACAGCATGACAGCCAGCGACTACCACCAATTTGAAACTCCAGCAACTACTGGCAACTACTGAATCCTCGAAATAAAGCAACAATCATCTGCAACTCTCAATGTGTACTTTGAGCCAAAACCTCCTTCTTGCGGCCTCCCCCAACGGGAATAAATAGAAAATAGCCACTAAATTAATTATCATATCTACTGTGGAATAGAGATGTTGGTATGTATTAAAAAGACAGCTGTTTAAACTTGGGTGTCATCTTCAAGCAAATAATGGAATAGAAAAAAAGTAAATCAACTTGTTGAGTTTCAAAGAGAGTGCTATTAGCTGAATGTCTAAGATTATGACCAATTTCCCTCATGTGGAGAGTTCATTTGCATAGCCTTTATATTTAAAGAATATATTAAATAATAATAATATTAATGAAGTGTATCAGAATGATTGTGTTTGCAATTTAAACAGGACATATCTTGGATGGTGGATGCTGCACTGAACACAAAGATTCTTAAAGGCACATGGGGGGATTAAATCAAGTGTTTTTCCTGTGTTTATCTTCAAAGTGAAGATGAATTGTGAACACAACAGGGTGCAGGATTGGTAATATATGCCAATTTCAATGTTATGCAGAACAGTTTTTACAGCAGTTCTAGGAAATGTGAAAATGGCACTTAATCAGCCACATATTCAGTGTTGCATGCCAGGGAAACAGAAATATTGCTTGTGTGTCCTTCTCTTATGTTGACTCACGCAAGCAATTGCCAATTAGGAGAATTTCAAAATCTTTAAGCACAATTTGCATATTGGATATTTTTCTCCAAGTGGCAAAATTGTAACTGATGATGTTGGCACGGTTTCAGTACTAAATCTTTAAAAGAAATAATAACTGCAGGGCTCTGAAGTTTTATTCAGGAGCCCGTTGCTTGCGCTTCCAACTATTGGGATTACTGCCCACTTTTAAATCTAACTATGTACGTATGTGGTATTTTCAAACAGAAACGCAGCTAAAAGGCAGCAGAGCGCCGTAAAGTGTAGTTGCTGTACCACTCTATATATTCTATATCTTTAGCTCCCAACGTTTTCCAATTGTCACCATTTTTCTATGTCTTCCACTTTCTTTTTCCCTTTTTTGCTTTTCTTCCTCATGCCATGCTTTGTGTCAAATTCTAATAATAAAAACAAGCTCCTGTCCCAGAAATGGGTGCTTATGCCCATCAACTGCAACCCCCGGCCCAAATGAAACACCAGTATTTCTAGTTTATTGATTGAAATTAGGTAGCATGTTCTGGCATCTTATGAACTTTGCTTATTCTTCATACCCATTTTCTGCACATTACGTCTACAAAGAGCTTGAAAAAGATTATTTCTGAGCGGGGTACACATTTTTATCGGGGTGATCAGCAAAGCTTTCGTTGAAGGTCAACATCAAACTCCATATATTGCACACCCATGAAGTATTTTACTGCTTATCTTCATACTATACTCGTTATAATATTTAGGGTCTTGTTGCTAGACACATTTGTGAATCAGGCTCTAAGTATCAACGAATGACCCTCGTGGATGTGTTTATGCACTAACTAAAAAATCTTCCACTAAAATGAAGAGAGTGACAATTTGTAACAGCGATCATTCCGTCACATGTTATTTTCCTTGTATCTTCACAAATTAGTTTGTTCATTTTATAATTGTTTCCTCTTTAAAAATAATTGATAGGGGCGTGGCTTGGCGCCGCGGGTAATGGCAGCGCCTGAGTGAGGCTCCGGCAGGACACCAGGAGAATTCCTTTTTTGAACACATAGTTCCTGATTTGAGGCCATCTCTTCACGTCGGAACGTCTCCGCAATGCAGCGGCACACTTGAGGACTTATCCCCGGCGCCGGCGGCAGAGGTATTTAATGTTACGCTTTTAGGGACGCTCCGGTGTTAGTAGCCACCATCTTGCGGCTCGAGTCACGGAGCAGTCCCCTGATAACGGCGTCTGTGTTCTGCACCCAGAATCAGCATTTTTACCGCTATGCCTCAGAACCGCCTCTAACTCCCTCCCAGGGACCGCGCTTCATGTCTCGCCTGCCCTAAGCCATACGCCTGCAGCTCAATACTTCCTCACACAGCGCGGCCGCCATTTTGAGCGCTTTGGAATCTTTCTACACGTATAGCGGTCTTCTCCTCATGCTTCCTTTCACCTCACGGCTTGCCTTTCTTGGACTCATTTTTTTTCTGGCTACTTATTGAAAAGGCTTTTTCTCTTCATTTTTCGTTTTGATACCAGTTGGAACAGTAGAATGCTTACTGTCCCCACCAGCTAATCTGTTCATATGGGAATTACTTCAATGTTGCAGATGCTTCCTTCCTGCCCACCACTAACTTTAATGGCGAACTGGTGATATGTATTAATTACCAACTGTGCAGTTTGGAAATTCTCTTCATTCCTGCTGAGTTCTATTTGTACTTCAATTTTTCATGAGCTCCAGACCTGCACTCAATTTTTTTTATGTGACATAATTCACTGCACATGCCCATCCTCCTGCATTGTGCGCCCCATATGCGCACTTGTCTCTTCATTGAATTTTCTCGTTACCATGTGCATGGGTTATAGTTGTCTGAGCTCCATCTTTATTTCCTTCAGCCTTGTGCCCTCTTAATTGAGGTTGTGTCTAGTGCGTTTACTTGCTACCACCAATTGTCCTCCATTCTTCGCTCTTGGCTTTCTTCCATGGGAACACAACAACAAATGTCTCGCTTTTCATCTAAGGCGAATACAAAAGTGGCTTTTGTTAAGAATTCTAAAGTTTTTTCGGCTCTATCCCAACTAGAAGACTCTCTTCCTCTTTCAGACTCGGAAGCACCCATGGAAACGCCCTCGCCTAAGTCCTCAGGAAAAGTAACTGCTAAACGGCTAAAAAAACACCCTCCGTCCCCACCCAAATCATCGTCACCTGTATCCATGGAGCTATTATTGGAAGAAATCCGGTCTTTTCGTCCTTTCCTTGAGGAAATTGGAACTTTGCGCCCTTTTATGGAGGAGACTAATACTAAACTCCAAGTTCTCACAGACAATTGGTCTCAAATTGAAACGAGAGTCTCTACGGTGGAGCAATCTGTCGCATCCTTTCAAGAATCTCAAACTAAGGTTACACACTTGTCTTCACAGGTAGGAGCTCTTCAAAAGCAGGTGGAGGAGTTGGAAAATAGAGGCAGGCGTAATAACCTTCGCATTTACGGCCTGGCAGAGGGTCTCGAAGGGTCCGATCCGCCTGCCTTCTTCAAGTCCTTCCTTCCCAAATTGCTACATCTACCACAGGATACATCTCTCAACATCCAACGTGCGCATCGTCTAGGTCGTTTGCCTACATCCCTCTCCATGTCACAAAGGCCAAGAGGTGTTATCCTTTATTTCCTAGAGTACACTGACCTCCTGAAAGTTTTAGCGGCTGCCAAGGCTCTTCCCAAACTGTCTTGGCTTGATTCTCCATTGTTCTTCGCCCAGGACTATGCCAAAGCAACTGCTAATCGTAGAAAAGCTTTCCTTGACATGAGAGAGGTCCTTCGTGCCATGGGTGCTCGATATGGTTTGTATCATCCATGTCTGTTTAAGGTCACCTACAATAACAAGACTACCACCTATGAGGATCCTGTAAGATTGCAGAGCTTCATTAATGCGCATCGTACTTCTACCATGGATACTTCTGGTCCTTCGTCATCCTCACCTGGCTGACTTCTCGCATCACAAGCCTGTTTGCAGATTCCAGCTCTCTCACTGATGTGTTGTTGTTCATCTCATGTTTTTGCCTGACTATTTGGTTATGTTGGCAAATTCTTGTTCTCATCTTGTGTTCTACTACTCTGTTTTCCCCTTGTTGCACTTTTCTGATTGCTTGTTCATTCCACTCCTTTTTCATATTATGATGTATTTTATTAAGTTTCGTTCCCTTATCTTCATTTCTTGTTCTTGCTCTTTGTATTATCGTCTCAGTCTCACCTCGTTTTTGTTCCCACAGGAACTCCTCATCGTACGATGACGTCTCCCAGGTTCCATGCCCGGATGCCCTCAGTTGTGTTGTCTTACCTACCTGGCTTCTCCCCCCCTCAATTTCTTCTCGTACTTCCCCTTTGTAGGTATGTTTTCTTCATGTTTTTTGTACCTTTCTTGTTTTTTTGTTCCTCTCCATTTCCCCTTACTTCATCAATGAATTCATATTCTGCTTTGCGATGATGGTTTTTCTCTCCTCAGGTTATCTTTCATTTTTCCTCCCTTTCTTTCATTTCTGTTTCCTACTCCTGTTTCCATCCTTTCGCGTTCCCTTTCCATTTCTTCATCTTTACTCGTCACTCCTTGCTCTCTTTCCTCTTTCTGATCTCACTCTTCAAGTATATTTCTTCCATCTTCCTCAGTTTCCTTTCATCTTTCTTCATCTCCTTTTCCTCGTTCATTCATTTTTCTCTACTTTCTTTTCTTCTATTTTTCCGTACTTCTTTGAATCATTGATTGACCAATTTATGACTTTCATGTGTACACTATGTCTTTAAATTTGGATTCATGGAATGTTAAGGGTATTAACTCCCCAATTAAGCGTCAGCGCATTTTATCTCACTTAGCTAAATTAAACATCGACATTGCATTTCTTCAAGAAACTCACCTTTCAGACATAGAGTCTGACAAACTTAAAAGAGGTTGGGTGGGTGACGTCTTTTTCTCACAGGGCGATGGGAAACGTAATGGTGTTGCCATTTTGTGTCGTAGATCCCTTCCTCTAACGGTCATATCTCAAGAATCAGATACGAATGGCAGATGGATTCATGTCAGACTATCACTTAGATGTGTTCCAATCTCTCTCCTTAATGTTTATGGTCCCACGGCTGGTGAACCCCATTTTTGGGCTGACCTTTCTCCCCGCATCACCCAATTCATGGATGATAACTTCATCCTTGCGGGAGATTGCAATCACCCTTTTGATCCCTTTCTGGACAGGAAATCTGATGCCACTTATATTCCTACAAAATCGCACAAATTGTTCACCCAAGCTATTTCGCAACATAAGCTTGTTGATTCCTGGCGTTTATGTAACCCAACTCTACAAGAATTCACTTTTTATTCCCCCCATCATCGATCCCAATCACGTCTTGATTATATTTTTGTCTCCCACGCACTTACTCAAACCCTCCAGGCAGCAGAAATTGGCCCGATTTTACTTTCTGATCATGCCCCTGTACTGGTTAGTCTTGAAGTATTACCCAAAACTGCAGGTCCTAAACGATGGCGTTTCAACAATGCCCTCCTTCTGGATCCTAACTTTTCTGCTTCTTTTTCTGCCTTTTTTGATGAGTTTTTCCTTTTTAATGATATCCCACCCATTTCGAAACATACTCTTTGGGATACCTTTAAAGCTGCTGCTCGTGATTTTATTATTAATTTTGTTGCTAAAAAACGTAAATCTGCCCGCCAATTTACCAAAACCCTTCTCCATGACATTAAACGATTGGAACACGCCTATTTCACTTTACACTCCTCAGATAGTCTGACATCTCTGATTGCTGCCAAAATTAAATTTAATGAAAAGTCTACTGAAGATGCTTCTCTGTATCTGCTTAAATCTAGTGCCAAGTTTTATGGTGGTAGGAACAAAGCCGGGAAGATTCTTGCTAATTACTTAAAGGTTAAACAAAATAAAGTAAATATTGAATCAATTTATGATGATGCTGCCCATTTACAACACAAAGATGCTGACATTCTTGCTACTTTTTCACATTTCTATGAATCCTTATACACTTCAGACACACCGTCCTCTCCTCAGACTCTTGCTAATTTTTTCTCCACCATTCAAACCCCTACTTCCTTCCCTCTTGACCTTTCTTCCTTAGAATCTGATGCCTCACAGACAGAATTGCTTGCCGCCCTTCATCGTTTAAAACTGAAGAAAGCCCCTGGCCCTGACGGGTTTACTGTTGAGTTTTATCTTCACTTTTCGAAGCTTCTTATTCATAAACTTCACTCCCTTATACACTCTTTTACTGAATTAGGCACTTCTTCCGGTACTTTTTCAGACGCCCATATCTGTCTAATTCCCAAACCTGGAAAAGACGTCCAATATTGTAAAAATTATAGACCTATTTCACTAGTTAATATAGATTACAAAATTTTCGCTAAATTATTGGCAATGAGATTAGATCATTTGCTCCCTGACCTGCTTGGAGATGAACAATCAGGCTTTGTTAAAGGCCGTTACATTACAGATAACACAAGGCTCTTATTCAACATCTTAACAAAATCTTCCCATTTCCAATCTCCTCTTGCAGCCATAGCCTTAGATGCTGAAAAGGCATTCGACAGGGTCGAATGGCCGTACCTTTTTCACACTCTTAATTGGTTTGGGTTTGGTCCTAAATTTATCTCCCTAGTCTCGTTGTTATACTCTCATCCCCGTGCTGCAGTTTTCGCTAACGGCCAAATTTCTCCTTATTTTGATCTTGGTAGAGGTGTCCGTCAAGGTTGTCCTCTCTCACCCTTCCTCTTCAACCTGGCCCTAGAACCTTTTTTATCCAAACTCCGTCAAAACCCTAATATTACTGGTTTCCGTACTACAGACCTTTCCGTAAAACTAGCTGCTTACGCGGACGACATTTTATTATTTATTTCGAATCCTACTGTTTCCATTCCTGCTTTTTTAGCGGAAGTACAACATTATTCCTCAATCTCTGGTTATAAACTTAATAATGACAAATGCGAAATCTTACCTCTGACAAAGTTTACTTTTAAAAATGATTTCAATGCCTCAAACTTCACCTGGAGTCCTTCCAATATTAAATACCTAGGTTTACATATTACTCCCTCAATCCATGATACTGTCTCCCTTTGTTTAACCAAATGCATCCAGAAAATATCTGATCTCACAGCTAGGTGGCATCCTCTTTACCTGTCCTGGTGGGGTCGCCTTGATACAATCAAGATGATGCTTTCCCCTGTTATTCTTTACACCTTATCCAATATTCCCGTTCCCATTCCGGCTAAATTCATAAAAAAAATAAATTCAGTTTTATCTTCCTTTCTTTGGCATAAAAGCAAACCCAGAATGTCTTTAGCTAGGCTCAGTCGTCCTGCCTCCGAAGGTGGGGTCAACTTTCCAAATTTCTCCGCTTATCACAAGGCCTTTCTGCTACGTCAGTCATCCTTCTGGTTACAGGACCCTGATTCTCCCTGCCCTTTGTGGACAAAGGTAGAGCGCCTTTTTCTCTCACCCTTCTCTTTCGCTGAATACATCTCCTTTTCCCGTAAGCCTGCCTCACTTCTTACCCCTATTCATAAGTTCACCCTTAAACTCCTCCTCTCCTCTCACCCTCCGCCCCCTACTTGTATTGCTGACTTCCTCACCTCCACTATATGGCATAATATGTACCTTTTGATCCGGGGTAAACCCATTCTATGGAAGTCTTGGAGATCCAAGGGGCTGCTTTGGGTCTCCCAATTGTTTTCACAATCCACCTTCCTACCCTTTTCCACTCTTCGTCTCGCCTTTCACTTGCCCCTCTCTTGTCTTACCCAATATCTTCTCCTTAAGGCGTCAGTCATGGACGTGTTTGTTAAACTTCCTGACACTCCTCCTCCTACACCCACTCCTGATCCTATTGCTCACCTCCATTCTACTTTACTAACCCTTCCAAAAGCTTCTGTTCTTTATAAACAGCTTCATACACACACTCTTCCCAGACTTAAAAGCAAAGTTGAGGAGCAGTGGGAGACTGATCTTTCCCTATCCTGGCCAACTCCCCTTTGGGATAGGATCTGGTTAAAGATTCGTAAATCGTCCAGGGCTGCCTCCCTAACGCAATCCCTATTTTTCATTTATAACCGGCTATTACACACTCCTTCCACCCTTCACAAACGTTTCCCCAATACACCAGACACCTGTTGGTCATGTACTTCCCCACATGCTACCTTGTTTCACATGTTGTTCCTTTGCAAGAATGTTCATGCCTTCTGGTTACAAGTATGGGCACAAATCAATGTCATTTTTTCCACTAATATTCCGTTCTCAAATGCTCATGTTTTCCTGGGTAGCCTTTCTCCTTGTTGGGACTGCAAAGACCTTAATGTTCGAATTGTTGACTTATTATTAGCGGTTGCCTTTCAACAGATCACGATCAATTGGAAGTCTACGTCCAGTATTACTTTTAAAGCTTGGTGGTATAATGTATGTCACAACCACAGACTCGATACTGCTTTTGTTTTTCCTCCACAGATGGCGACTAAACGTGCTGACTTATGGCTTCCTATTACATTGTATTTAGATAAATGTACAACCCGTTCATTTCGCCCTAGCCCTGCTCAGCAGGAAGTTCCTAAACCTCCTTGATACCCTTCACATTTCTTCATGTTCAACTAATCTATTTTACTGCATAGCCGTATTTGCATTTTATTACATTGCTTATTTATTATGCCCTTCATTTTGTATGCTTTCTCATTTATGATTCACTTTTCTATTTTGTATTGATTATTTCGAATTCATTGTTCTTCCTTTTTATTACTCCATCATTGTAAGTTTCTATTTCCCCTCCCCCTTACTCCCTTATTATTATTTCTCCACCATTGTTTCCCTATTAGTATTTGTTCCTAGTCTGTATTATTACCATGCTCTTCTTTAATAAAATTGATTTTTGAACTCAAAAAAATAATTGATAGATTAAGAAAAAAAGTGAAAGAAAATCTTACCTAAATTGCAAAACAGCACATTTCCATCAAGCATTGTGTTCCCTCTGCCTTGCCATATCTTTAATCCCTTACCACTCTCTCCATTGTGTGATGTTTATGGAAATCTTCCTAAATCGTTTATTTGAAACAATGCTCAACAGTCCGAATTCCCAGTATGCCAAATACTTGCAACTCTCACTTGAAATTACTGAACTAGTAGGACTGTGGGAAACTAAGCTACCAGTTCCAACGTTTAAACAGGCCGTAAAGAAGGCGGCCAATATGCACTCAATGATTATTGACAAGGAAGCACTGAGCCATCGCTCACATGCCTGGATGACAATAAAATCATACAAAAAGCCAGTGCCGGCTGCCTATTTAGGACTTGCATTTTCATCACAAATCAAACTTAGATACCTCGGTCTGCGGATGGGCAACTTGCCAACAAACGCCGATCAACCTAAATGGAGGTCTCAAGATTCCAAGGAGTGTGACTTATGTGGTGCGGGGAAACAAGACTTCATCCATCTGATTTGCATCTGTCCCGCACTGGCCCAGGAACGCCAGAACAGGCTAAAAGCGAAGTTCAAGGAATATGGAATTCGCACATGTCGTTCCGCGATCATCCAAGTCCTGTGCTCGACCGACCCCCAACTTATATGTAGAGCAGTCACATTCATCACCAATTTCGAGAGAAAAAAAAAAAGAGGAACTACCGAAAAATCTAAACGACTAAATGATCTAAAAGTGTGACTGTTCCGACTGTATTTGTCCATGCCATTTTAAGTTCTAAGGACATTTTTACCCTAGGTTTCTTTTTTCTTCTCTTATTTTTCTTCTTCTTTTTTTTTTTTATGTATATATTCTTTGACCAGTTTTTCTAAATATTATTGTATTTTAACTTTTTGTAATGGTTTTTATTAACTATACAATAAAAAGAATTATTATCACTCACACGCATACATATGCTAATCTCCACTCATTAGCCAGAGGCGAGGAAAGGAGCGCACAGATGTCCTTGCCTCGCATAAATCTATGTATGTGGTATTTCTATAGCACACACCTAGCCAAAATGTAGAGGAGACCTGTGCAGGATCATAGAGAGAACAGCATTGAAAATGCAATAGGTCTCGCCTTTGATTAAGGTAAAGCTATTTGCTTTGCTAATGGTATTGTATAATTTTTTTTTTTATATATATTTTTATTTAACAGTAAGACAAGAGGAGGCAATACAAATATCGGGTGGCAGACAATAAAATATGGAACAGGGATAGGCGGAGGAGTAGTACAGATAAAACATCAATAAAAGGAACACATAGCGTATCACGATTACAGGATATTGGAAATAGGGGTATAAACAGTCTATCGTACGATCCACAACCATCCCGCCCGCAAGACCCCGTCCTAAATAATACAGGATAAGTAAGACCAGTTTGGACACCCGGACAATAAAGGATCTGTAGAGAATAAACAGCCCACCTCTCGTAGAAAGGAAAAAGGAGAAAGCAAAGGGGCCATAGAAAAAAACAAAGGCAAAATAAAAAAAACCTCCCCTAACCCCCCACCCTGCACCCCTGCAATGGCTACGGCCTAACCCCACTAGCAGCGTGCCTGTCGCCCAAGAACTACCCTAAAGGAAGGCAAAAAGATAAAGTGGAGGAGGAGAAAGCAAACACACTCCCGGTCTCCCGTACCCCCCGCCAGTAGCAACCACCCGAGACATAGGAAAACCAATATGCAGTTAAATATACAAACCAGTCGGGGGAGTTTAGTAAAAAAAACACCGGACTCCCGTCCCAATATAGGTACAACCCCAGTATTGCATAAAGCTATTGCATCAAGCCCAAGCGATCAAGTTCAGCCCTGGCCAGTACGGTCTTTCATAAGATTCTTTCTCACTCGAGCAGCCACAAAAGTTCATGTCGGTGCTGCAGGATCGAAAACAGGGTAAAAGTTCACAAAGTCCACCAATCGAACGAGGAAAGGTGTCAAAGAACAGCGAGTTTCTCCAACAGTCACTGGGGAACTTGTCACCACACAAAAGACTGTCCATAGACGTGTTAGGCGGCTGCAAAATCGGGCAGGAAGCGCTGGCGATAAACACGGGCTGGCTTGTTGTTAGTCGGGAACCGCCAAGGCACATTAAATCCGAGATCTGCACGGGGACCTCGATCTCAGGTGTGCAATGAACCGCTGGCACCGTAGCTAGCTGGGAACTGAACGAAGAATCACACTTCGGTCCCAGGATACCGTCCACCTTCACAATCAGTTTCCGGAACACAACGATCGTGTACGAATGGAGCGCCCCAATGGCGGCCATGATGGCCTGCAGCAATGGTGTGCCTTCCGTCCGCCCCATCCCCTCTCAATATGCGATAGAGCCGGACTTGAACCCCGGAGGCCGGCTACTCCGGGGTAACAGGCCACGCAAATCCGATGTCGAGCAGTGGGCGCTCCTCGTCGTGCAGTATACACCTTTGCCGTTGGCGAGGGCCCCAGCCCGTCGACCCCGAAGGGTAGCAAGGTCTCCGGGCACCAGACCCCGACCACGGCAGCTGGTGCGGCACGCTGTTGTGTCCACGGTGTAGTCCGTTAACAGGGTCGTCACCAAAAATCAACAATTCACGGCACACTTCGGGAGACCGGGCGCAGTCCAGGTCTCGTGGCCGGTGTTGATCAATTCCGACCCGGGTAGGCTAGAAATCGAGTCCCCGCGTTCCATACGTTGTTAGGCCGAGAATGGAAACACGGCGTATCGTCGTCATCCGATAAGGTAGAAAACTCGGGATTGCACCTTTAGAAGCAGAAAAACCTCACGAACACGGGAGTCTGGCATGAGTTCAGGATTTAAAGCAGGATATTCGAGCTGCAGGCGGCGGTCGGCAGAGCCGGGAGCTTACGCGGCCATCTTGGTTGCAGGCGTAGCTCCTCCTCCCCTTTTGCATTTTTAATGCTTGTTTTAGTTATCTACGTTCTGACAGGAGGCTGAGTCCACCTGTCTTCTGTCTCCCCCCTTTGTTTATATTGAACTCAGAGACATACAATGGGGTAACACCAGTGGTCAAAGAGGGGTCGATCTGTGGGGCAGTTGATCCGAAGGGCAACACATGCCCATACATTTTCAATTTAAGAAAAACAGTTCCCCTACTTTTTGTGAAAAGGCAACTTTCCCAGGAAGATTAATTTTGATAGTCGAAATGCTACAGCTAAAGTGTAAGGCAAGGAGTCTCCTTTGCTGTGACACCGAGTGTGGGGCAGACAGCTAAACAAGCCTTGCCAGACGCAGAGATGAATGGACAGGCAAACAGGTCGTAGAGAAATATACACCGTGAAATGAAGGCACTCGGAGGGCACACATAGATACTGAGGCAAATGCAGGTAACACGGCGGCGAGCAGATTCAGCCACACTGAAAACTGAGGCTGACCTACCCTACATATCGATCACTGAAACAATATCGATGACACAAATATAGAGCTACCAAAATATTGAGTAAAAAATATAGAATGCAAAAATATAGAATTCCTATCTCCAAACAGGTAAGTACAAAAATATCGAATCAAAAATATTGTTGTAAAAAATATAGTTAGTCAAAATATCGATTTTTTTTAAATGCTTTAGAGTAATACAAAATTAATGAAATAATAAATATAATTAACTTAAACATACTTAAAATACTTAAATAACCTTAAAATTAATAAATAATGCAAGAAAAAAAAAAGATATACATACATATATATGAACGTAATATTAATAAAAAAATAAAAGAAATTACAATATTTTTACCGTAGGATAGCGGAAAGGGTAAAATGTACTATTACCACTCCAGTGAGTGCAACAGTAGAGAAAGCGTTGGATAGCGTAGGGGTAAAAATTACTATTCCCACTCCAGTGAGTGCAACAGTAGGGAAAGCGTTGGATAGCGGGAGAGTGAAAATTACTATTCCCACTCCAGAGAGTGCAACAGTAGGGAAAGCGTTGGATAGCGCAGGGGTAAAAATTACTATTCCCACTCCAGAGAGTGCAACAGTAGGGAAAGCGCTGGATAGCGTAGGGGTAAAAATTACTATTCCCACTCCAGAGAATGCAACAGTAAGGAAAAAGTTGGATAGCAGGAGGGTAAAAATGACTATTGTCACTCCAGAGAGTTCAACAGTAGGGAAAGCATTGGATAGCGTAGAGGTAAAAATTACTATTCCCACTCCAGTGAGAGCAACAGTAGGGAAAGCGTTGGATAGCGTAGGGGTAAAAATTACTATTCCCACTCCAGAGACTGCAACAGTAGGGAAAGCGTTGGATAGCGTAGGGGTAAAAATTGCTATTCCCACTCCAGTGAGTGTAACAGTAGGGAAAGTAAATACTTCATATAATAATATACAAAAAAAAATATTAATGGCAATTACAAATTAATTAAAATTAATTAATATAATATAATAATTAATCAATTCAAAATACAAATGACAAATATTTATTAGAAATCATTACCTATTATTACAAATTAATTACCAAATTACAATTAATTAATTTGCAATTGAAAAATAATTAGTAACACAAGAAAGGTACAAAGTTCCCCGGGCGAAGAGAAAGCTATGTGGGTGTACTAAGGAGAGCAAGGAGGGGGGAATTGGGGAATTCCCTTGTTGGAACTAAAACCCTCACACACCCAGTAAACTAGGTGTCATGCTTCATCATATGGGTTCTGCTCCTCGTCAGACTGGCGCTGCAATGTCTGACGGGCTCCCGAGACCGGGGCTCTTTAACGGAGATCTTTTGTTCCAGCCATATGATGCATGCGTGTGAGAGGGCAGGGGAAGTGTAGTCGTGAGGTGAAAGTGAGTTAAAAAAGGTGGGTCAATCCACAATGGACTTTATTAGTGTGGTTGACTCCCTTGGTTAAAAGGGTGGGAGGGGAGATATCTGCTTGAAAAAGTTACAGTAGAGTATCTACAGCCCTCAGGTCAGGTCAACATGTTTCTTGCCTTAATGGCAATTCGTCAGGACCATAAGTGTTTTGTACTACACAAAGAAAAAATAAATAAAGAAATGAAAACACAATTTGAGATACAACCTTAATAGGTAGATCTGTGGGCGGGCAGGCCAATTGGTCCTGCCTAGGTAATGCGACCCCCGGGTTATCCCTAAGGTGCCCCGCAGACTGCTCCCGTGGGACCGGCAACTAGGTATGGTACCTACGGCGGCGCGCGGTCCAGGCCGTGTGAACCTACCCCCACGTGGAGCACCCCGGCAGGACGCAGAGCAGAGCAAAAAGCAGAGCAGAGCAAAAATAAATACCAATAAATACATTTAAAAATGTAGTTAATGACAATTGAATTACTTCCCCCCTATTCCCCTATAAACCCACAACCCGCTACAGAAAATTATAATTTAATTAATTACCAATTAAAAATTAATTAACATTTAAGGTAAACAGACATAATATCGATGCAAAAATATCGACTGGACATAATATCGAGGTAAAAATATAGACTAGACAAATATCGAACAGACATAATATAGACTACGAAAATATCGATTACTATCGATATTAATAGCCAAAATATCGAATTAAAAATATAGACTAGACATAATATCGACTAGATAGAATATAGTCAACAAAAATATCGAAAATAAGGTACGTTTTTAATAATTTGTAATAATTGTGTAATATAAATCTGTAGCGGGTTGTGGGTTTATAGGGGAATAGGGTGGGAAGTAATTTAAATATAATTAATTAAATCTGTAATATAATAGTAATTGTTAATTAATTATTAATTGTTAATTAATTAAAATATAATTGGTAATTAATAATAATTGATTAATTGATAAATAATTACTTTTTCATACAATATTTTCTGTAGCGGGTTGTGGGTTTATAGGGGAATAGGGTGGGAAGTAATTTAAATATAATTAATTCAATATGTAAAATAATTATAATTGTTAAATAATTATTAATAGGTAAATAATTAAAATTTAATAGGTAAATAATTATAATTGAATAATTGATAAATCATTATTTTCTACTAAATTATTTTTTGTAGCGGGTTGTGGGTTTATAGGGGAATAGGGTGGGAAGTAATTTAATTTTAATTAATGAATTATGTAAATTAATAATAATTGTTAATTAATGATTAATTGGTAATTAATTAAAATATAATTGGTAATTAATTATAAATATTTAATTGATTAGTAATTAATATTTAGTAAATTAATTTCTGTAGTGGGTTGTGAGTTTATAGGGGGATAGGGTGGTAAGTAATTTAATAATAATTAATTAATTATGTTAATTAATTAACATTGTTAATTCATTAATAATTGTCCATTAAATAAAATTTAATTGGTAAATAATATTTCTATTAATTATATTTATTTATGATTTTTTTCCTTTTGCTACTGTTGCACTTACTGGAGTGGGAATAGTAATTTTTACCCCTATGCTATTCATCGTTTTCCTACTGTTGCAACCACTGGAGTGGGAATAGTAAATTTAATCCCTACGCTATCCAGCGCTTTCCCTACTGTTGCACCCACTGGAGTGGGAAAAGTAATTTTAACCCCTACGCTATTCTGCGCTTTCCCTACTGTTGCACCCACTGGAGTGGGGATAGTAATTTTAACCCCTACGCTATCCAGCGCTTTCCCTACTGTTGCACTCACTGGAGTGGGAATAGTAATCTTTACCTCTACGCTATCCAGCGCTTTCCCTACTGTTGCACCCACTGGAGTGGGAATAGTAATTTTAACCCCTACGCTATCCAGCGCTTTTCCTACTGTTGCACCCACTGGAGTGGGAATAGTAATTTTAACCCCTACGCTATCCAACGCTTTCCCTACTGTTGCACCCACTGGAGTGGGAATAGTAATTTTAACCCCTACGCTATCCAGCGCTTTCCCTACTGTTGCACCCACTGGAGTGGGATTAGTAATTTTAACCCCTACGCTATCCAGCACTTTCCCTACTGTTGCACCCACTGGAGTGGGAATAGTAATTAACCCTGGGCATAGTGTGCGGAGTGGGGCTCCGCGGAGCTACGCAAAGTGGGCGCAAAACTACGCCCACCCGCGCACTCCGCGTAGCCCCACTCCGCGCCGCCCGCCTCCCTCCCGCCCTCCCTAAATACATACATAAAAGGATAGAAAGCTTTTAAAAACACTTACCTTGTCTGCCGGGTCCCCGGGGCTCCCTCTCGCCGTCCCGCGATTCGCGCCGTCACCATTCAGATACTAATGCGCATGCGCGGGCGCCCGCGCATGCGCATTTCTCATGAGAAATGCGCATGCGCGGCCGCCCGCGCATGCGCATTAGTATCCGAAATGGCGGCGCGAATCCAGGGACGGCGAGAGGGAGCCCCGGGGACCCGGCAGACAAGGTAAGTGTTTTTAAAAGCTTTCTATCCTTTTATTTATGTATTTAGGGAGGGCGGGAGGGAGGCGGGTGGCGGCCGGCTACGCACCGTCTGCGGAGCGCGCGTAGGGCCGCCTGGCTACGCCCGCTACGCAAAATGCGTAGGAGACGGCACTACGTGCACTCCGTGCACGGAGCGTATCTGGCCGCCCACCCCTAATAGTAATCTTTACCCCTACGCTATCCAGCGTTTTCCCTACTGTTGCACCCACTGGAGTGGGAATAGTAATTTTTACCCCTACGCTATCCAACGCTTTCTCTACTGTTGCTCCCACTGGAGTGGGGATAGTAATGTTAACCCCTACGCTATCCAGAGCTTTCCCTACTGTTGCACCCACTGGAGTGGGAATAGTAATTTTTACCCCTACGCTATCCAGCGCTTTCTCTACTGTTGCACCCACTGGAGTGGGGATAGTAATTTTAAACTGTACGCTATCCAGCGTTTTCCCTACTGTTGCACCCACTGGAGTGGGAATAGTAATCTTTACCCCTACGCTATCCAGCGCTTTTCCTACTGTTGCACCCACTGGAGTGGGAATAGTAATTTTAACCCCTACACTATCCAGCGCTTTCCCTACTGTTGCACCCACTGGAGTGGGAATAGTAATCTTTACCCCTACGCTATCCAGCGCTTTCCCTACTGTTGCACCCACTGGAGTGGGAATAGTAATTTTAACCCCTACGCTATCCAGAGCTTCCCCTACTGTTGCACCCACTGGAGTGGGAATAGTAATTTTAACCCCTACGCTATCCAACGCTTTCCCTACTGTTGCACCCCCTGGAGTGGGAATAGTATTAAAACCCCTACGCTATCCAGCGCTTTCCCTACTGTTGCACCCACTGGAGTAGGAATAGTAATTTTAACCCCTACGCTATCCAGCGCTTTCCCTACTGTTGCACCCACTGGAGTGGGAATAGTCATCTTTACCCCTACGCTATCCAGCGCTTTCCCTACTTTTGCACCCACTGGAGTGGGAATAGTAATTTTAACCCCTATGCTATCCAGCGCTTTCCCTACTGTTGCACCCACTGGAGTGGGAATAGTAATTTTAACTCCTACGCTATCCAACGCTTTTCCTACTGTTTCACCCACTGGAGTGGGAATAGTAATTTTTACCCCTACGCTATCCAACGCTTTCCCTACTGTTGCTCACACTGGAGTGGGAATAGTAATTCTTACCCCTACGCTATCCAACGCTTTCCCTACTGTTGCACTCATTGGAGTTGGAATAGTAATTTGTACCCCTACTCTATCCAACGCTTTCCCTACTGTTGCACCCACTGGAGTGGGAATAGTAATTTTAACCCCTACGCTATCCAGCGCTTTCCCTACTGTTGCACCCACTGGAGTGGGAATAGTAAATTTTACCCCTACACTATCCAACGCTTTTGCTACAGTTGTACTCACTAGAGTTGTAACAATACATTTTAACCATTTTGCTATGCTACAGTAAAAATATTATATATGTTTATTTAATAATATGTTTATATATATATATATATGTATTATTGTTGTAATATATTTTTTTATTTATATTAATTATTTATTAATATTACATTAATTTAATAATTTTTACTAAGTTTATATTAAATATATTTATTATTATATTAGTTTAAATTTAATTTAAAGACATTTAAAAAAATCGATATTTTGACAGTCTATATTTTTGTAACTCGATATTTTGGATTCGATATTTTAGTACTTACCTGTTTGAAGATAGGCAGTCGATATTTTGTCCCTCGATATTTTCTCCTCGATATTTTTGTATCTCGATATTTTTGTGGTCGATATAATGTCAGTGATCCAACAATTAATTCAAGCAAAATACCAATTAATAAATTAAAACATTCAATCAATTATAATTAAATTGCTTCCTACCCTATTCCCCTATAAACCCACAACCCGCTACAAAATTAAATTACTCAAAAATTAAATACCATAAAATTCATTACTGAAAATAAATATACACTTTTCACACCTAAAAAACAATTTAAAAAATGTGATATTATCAAAAAATCGATATATTTAACATCTATATTATATACTTCGATATTTTGACTTTCTATATTTATGTAAATCGATATTAACTTACTTACCTCAAATTCGATATTTTTGTTGTCTATATTCTGTCTATTCGATATTTAGTCCATTCTATATTTTTAACTCAATTTTAATGCAATTCTATATTTTTAACTCGATATTTTGACTGTATACCCCATCCTATACGTTAAACAACATGCAAATCCGGGAGAGGCATGGGGGTAACTGCAGGCAGAGATGTTATGTGTATATGAAAAGCACACTATCCCTGGAAGAGAATCCTGGTGCTGGATAGATGGGTACTCTAGTCAATGAAAGACTAACAGGAGGCAGAGCAAGGCAAAAACTAGGGTGCATGTGAGACAAACTAAGGGCAGCGGCAGACACTACTACTCCTGTTTCAGTCGGACCTTTGCCCCCACATGGCCCCTACCTCTCCTCTCTCCAGATTTTCCTCCTACCTCCTTGTTATACTCCACCAGGGCCTGTTGCACCATCTCCTGGTCTCCGGACTCCAGCTGTCCAGGATAAGTCCCAGGTCCATCCTGGGGTGAGGATCAGGGGTCCTCGGGTGAACGATGTGCCTGATGGCGGCGGAGGGTAGGGATCACGGGGCTGTTCAGAGGCTGTGCCTGAGCATAGGTTCTGCAAACACCCTGTTTAGAGCTCTTTCATTTACAGTGCGTGACGTCAGAAGGAGGAGGAGGAGGAACGAGTAGGTGGGGAAAGGTAAGAGAAAGAGGAGGGAACGGGGAGGGGCGAGAATAGGAAGGCTCAAAGAGAGCAGAGAGGGCGATACCTGCGGTAGGCGGAGCAAGAGTTTATTATATATTATATATTATTCTACAAGAGGAAGAGTGACATTTAACCGGTTGCAATGTGCTTAATTGGAGTGAGAATTCAGATACATATTTCCTCTGTAAATACAAGGAATGGATAATGATCCAGTGGTGACGATCAGAGCTGACTGTGATAAAAGAGCGGAAAGCAGGTAAAAGTGGTTAGGAAAAAAAAGTGCTTCTTTATTCTCTTCAATTGGAGGTCAAAACCGTTACTTAGAAACCAACAGTCAGACACCCACATACACATTCTCAACATTCTAAGCTCTACCAAGCGGCTGCGGAAAAAGGGGGTTGTAACAGTGCTTAAATTGTAAAAATACAACAAGCGGCTGTTAAAGTGAAAGCGATAGCGCTAAGAGCACGCCGCCATGTGGGCGCTTGTGTAAAAGCACGCCGCGATGAGCGCGCGTCTGAAAGCTTTTGGCACAAGCAAAACAAGATGGCGTTAGACTGTCCACTGTCCATACATACGCATGCATGTTTTGCTTTGTGCCAATGGCGAGAGCAGCCATGTTTGTCCATCCAAACGCGTGCATGTTCGGCTTTGGCTGATCAATCGCAAAAGGCCCTCACATGGCGAGAGTAGCGCATGCGCGCTGCTAACGCCAGGGGAGACCTAAAAAGACCAGTTGAGTGTATGAATTAAAGTGACTGCAATTAAATACGGAGCCTTTGAGTTGCATCTGCGGCTCACTAGTCCAACCTCATGCTAATGACAAGAGCAGACGCTGTTTCTCTGCTCCTTGTTCCTAGCGCTTTTGCACACACTTTGTTTGAATTGAATCTGATTTTAAAATTATGTATGTTAAATTGTTTTCAGAGGTGATCTATTTGAATTCTGTGGGAAATTTGAATTGAGGCTTTTGAACTCGGGGCAGGCGGGGTTTGAACTGGGGTGTGGACTGTTTGCCGACTCTCCCGAGCCACCATTTTTCCTCCTGAGGTGTGGGCTAGTGGCTCACTGGAGGGCTTAAAAAGTGACGCTGCGCTAGTGCATTCTACCCTTAACAAGAGCAAACGCTGCTTCCCTGCTCTTTGTTCCTAGCACTTTTGCATACACTTTGTTTAAATTTAATCTGTTTTTAAAATTATGTATATTAAATTGTTTTGAGAGGCGACCTAATTTAGTTCTGTGAGGAATTTGAATTGGGGCTTTTGAACTCAGGGGCAGGCGGGGTTCGAACTGGGGTGTGGACTGTTTACCGACACTCCAGAGCCGCTTTTTTTCCTCCCGAGGTGCGGTCTAGTGGCTCACTGCAGGGCTTAAAAAGGGATGGTGCGGGGGCGTGGCTTGACTGGCAATGATGGTGGTCGTGAAGAGCGCGAGCTCCGACCAGCCGTCCTTTATCCTGCATTGTAATCCTGGCCCTGGGCATCGGAAGTAGGCGCAAAAGACTCCTGTGGTGACCCAGATCTGGGGGCTTTGTCCAGCGGCTGCAGCTGTGTGTGGCCCGGCCGAGTGCAGCGGGTAAGTCCCGGCGATCGACGACAGCCGGTGTTGTCCAGTGGGGCACGAAGCCGGGACCTCAATTTTCGCGTCGCCGGCCTTGGATGCGACTTTGGCGGACCCCTCAAGGCGGCGCGGCGGACCCAGACCGGGCGTGATTTCTTTAGCTGCCCGGGGCCGCGCGCGCCTGTAGCACGAGTGGAAGAGGAGGCATCCTAGCGGTAGGGTAGCTGGCGATGGACGGGAGGCACCCGTAGACAATCGGTGCAGCCTCTCTTCAAGGGACGTCGCGGGAGCGGCCGCCATCTTGCTAGCTCAGCCCTCGGTGGTCCTGGCGTGAGGAGGAGGCTGGGGACTCTGCAGTTCGGCGATCGGTGATTCTCCCTCTTCCTTCCTCTCCCACACGCATCGGGTCTCCTGGCCTGTGGCCCTTCCCAGTGATTGCTGTGCTCGGGGGCTGGATCGGGCCCCCGTGAAAGGTTGGCAAACCTCTGGATCCTATGCAGTGGGTGTGTGCCGGTAGCTCATCTGAGCTGTTGCCTGGGCTGGTTGAGCAGGCCCTTCGGAGGGGGGACCTGGCACCCTAATATGTGGCCCCTGGCATACCGAACTTTGTGGAACTGCGGGGGGCCTGTGGTCTGCGGTTGTGGACGTAGGGGCTGAGTCACCTGTTGCCCTCTACTGTTGGACTTACCTGCTGGAGGTGCCATACTTGGTCCCGCCTGCGACGGCGGCCATCTGGGAGGGGTACGCATGGCCCGGAGTGACCTATAGTGGCACGATGACGTGGGCCATGCTGGAGGTGGCCACACTAAACAGGGGACCCTGGACAAATTCACAGAGGCGGGCCAGGGGGCTGACGGCAGTGGCGGGGGTTCACAGGCGGCCGCACCGGACAACGCTGCCTTGCTGGCAACTATAACGCAGTCCTGGGATATGTTGGACGCCAAGATTGGATCTGTCAGGCGGATGTTACACTGCTCCGTCAGGATCTGCGGAATGCAGTGGAGCGGATCACTGGCGCGGAGACCCGAATATCCGAGGTGGAGGATGATGTGTCCGTTTTGAAAAAGAAGGTGGCGGCCATGGAGAAGATACAAAAGGGCATGGCCATGAGGGTCGAGGACGCGGAAGGACGTGCCCGACGGAATAACCTCTGCTTTGTGGGATTTCCGGAAGGCTGTGAAGGGGACAACGTGGAGCGCTTTCTTGCCCAATGGTTGGAGGGTTGGCTGCCCCCAGACTCGCTGTCACGCTGCTTTGTTGTGGAAAGGGCCCACCGGGCTCTTATGCAGAAACCCCCAGTAGGTTCCCGCCCGCGACCGATTATTGCCAAATTTCTGAATTACTCTGATCGGGAAGCTATCCTGCGGCAGGCATGAGTGAAGGCCTCTCTCACGTGCAACAACGCCACTATCCTCTTTTTCCCGGATTACACGTGGCTGGTGCAGCAGCAGCGCCAATCCTTCCTGGCTGCCAAGGCTCACCTTCACGGTCTCAAACTTCAGTATGCCTTGCTTTATCCGGTGCGACTTCGTGTAATCTACAAATCCCGTACATTGTACTTTGAGATGCCGGAGGAGGTGTTTCACTGGACGGACGAAATGGTGAAAATCCGAGTCAACGAGGCTCGGGGGGAGAATCGGACTCCTCTTCCAGTGGGAGGGCTCGTGAGGGGCTCAGGAGTTAGCAGCGTCATCGCAGGCAATCAAGGTCCGGGGGCAGTTCGCGTCCTGGCTCGGTGCCCCGCCGGGAGGACCCGGCGTCTTCGCAGCAGTTTGACGAATCATAAAGTTTGGGACTCTTCCACAAAACTGTATGTATGGTATTCATGGATGCTCAGGTGCGCAGCTTATATGGGCTGGTAACCTAACCTCACAGGTGTGGGTGGGAGGGAGTGAGAGCCCTGTTCTCATGGGCAATCGCTTGGGGATCCATTGGAGGGTGTGGTGCATGCTCCCCCGTTGGGGGCTGGGCCGCGAACCGACTGCGACAGGTGCTTCCATGTTGTGGATGTATGGGGTGGGGGGTGGAGGGGAAGGTTGGGGTTGGGGCTGGGGCTGGAGTTTTGGGGGTTTGTTTGCGCTTTCTATGCTGCTGTGTATCTATTACTGTCTCTACATGCCGCGTCGTGGGACACTTGTAGTTTGCTTTGCAATGTTGTGATATGTCTGCTGCTAAGACAGGAGGGCGGGTAGGCCCTGGTGCCTTGCGTATCTTGAGCTGGAATGTGCAGGGGGTGTTGGACAAAGTGAAGCGGGGGGCGGTTCTCCAATATGCCAAGAGGGCGGGGACTGATGTCTTACTGCTTCAAGAGACTCATTTACTAGGTACCAAAGCATTATGTCTCCAATGGTTTGGGTTTGCCCAAGTGTACCACTCTGGATTCAAGAGGGGATCTAGGGGGGTTGCCATCCTTATACACCGGAGGGTGTCCTATGTACATGACAGGCTTTGGGCTGATCCACAGGGCAGGTATGTCTTCGTGCAGAGCAGGGTAGGGGAGGACAGAATTACCCTGGGATGTGTATACGTCCCACCGCCATTACAGTGGCCATTAGTGGAGAAACTCCTGTCCCTCTGGTGTGCCATACCTGATGCCCTCTCGATAGTAGGAGGAGACTGGAATGACGTAATGGATTTGGATAGCGACAGGTGGCGGAGTGGGGCGGCGGGTGAGAGGGGGAATGGGGAGGGGGGTCCCTCCACCAATCTGCATGCCCTGGTGACAGGTCTGGACTGGACTGACACCTGGCAATATAACCATGGCTCACGTAGGGAATACACGTATCTGTCCACTGTCCATGACTCATTTTCTAGGTTGGACTACGTCTTTGTTCCACGGGGGTTGGCCCATAGGGTCATGTCCGCTGATATCCTGCCGCGAGCCCTGTCCGACCACTCCCCGGTTGCTCTTTCATTTAGCGTTGGCCCGGCTAGGCAGCCATTTCGGTGGCGGCTGTCTGGGTGGCACCTGCTGCAGGAAGGCTACAGGGACCATAGGGCCAAAGAAATAGATCACTACTTGTCCTCCAACACGGGCTCGGTGGATTCCCCGACTACCCTCTGGGAGGCTATGAAGCCCACTCTGCAGGGGGTGGACATCTCCTGGTGCGCGGCAGCTCGCAGAGAGCGACGTTAGACATTAGTGCAGCGCGAGGCGGCCCTAGAGGAGCTGGAGCATAGGAGCCGCGAGGTGGGTGGGGGCCCCGCTAGAAGACAGCTGGTCTTGGCCCAACAGCAATATACAGCAGTTTTGATGGAGAAGGCTAAGCTGGCTTGGCTGGCTACTCGCAGCCGAGTGTATCAGTGGGGGGGACAAATCATGTAAGATGCTACACTGCCTGTGTCAGGGTGCTCTCCAAGCTCAGCCGCTGCCTCGTATTTTAGATCCTGAGGGAGCACCCATACTCGAACCCCCGGCGATCACGGAGAGCTTTGCTGTATATTATGAGGGGCTTTATGCCCCCCAGGAATGCCTGGCGGCGGATGTAGTCCAGCGCTTTATCGATGATCTTTCCCTGCGGGTGGTCTCAGACGAGGTGCGAGATAGTCTGGATGTACCCCTGACTGACGACGAATTGGGTACGGCCCTGGATGAGCTTAACCCTGGAAAGGCACCGAGCCAGAATGTCTTCCAGTGCGAATTCTTCCAGAGATTTCACGGGCAGCTGGGTCCTCACCTCCGCCTGGTAGTGGAGGAGGCGTGTGAGAGCGGAGTGCTCCCTCTGGATTGGCAGCATGTGGAGGTGGTGGTCTTCCTGAAGCCGGGTAGATCTCCTGAGACCCACGCGTCATACCGTTGATCTCGCTGCTTAATACGGAGGCCAAGGTCTTGACTAAGGCTTTGGCCAATCGACTCAAACCCCACATCACAGATTTGATTTGGGCTTTATGCCTCGGCGGGCCACTCGTCATAATATTCGGCGTGCACATGTTGCGGTATCTGCCTGGAGGAGGCTGGAGGAGCAGGCCGCCCTTTTTTTGGCAGGCATGGACCGCGCATTCGATTCTTTGAGTTAGATATACCTGTTTGCCTTGTTACGACGGCTTAACCTGGGCCCACGATTTGTACGTGGTGTACGTACAGCTGCTCTACACTGAGCTCACAGCTTCGGTGCAGGTGGGGGGCGCAGTGTCCCGATCCTTCTCCGTGCGGCTGGGGACGCGTCAGGGCTGTCCCCACTCCCCCTACTTGTTTGCGCTAGCCATGAAGCCCCTAGCGGCGTGGGTGCGCATCGATGCTCAACTTAAAGGCTTTCGATGGTCGGCAGATCTGACTGACAAAATAGCGTTGTATGCAGACGATGTTTTTTTTTTGTTACCGACTTGGAGCGCTCAGGGCCGCGGCTGCTGCGCATACTGCAGATTTTCGGTGAAACATCTGGCCTCTATATGAATCCGGGTAAGTCCACGCTTTGGATACTCGGGGGCCAGCAGCAAGTGGGAGGGTGGGCGTCGGGCCTTAGACTCGCGACGGATGGAGTGAAATATTTGGGGGTCTATTTATCAGAAGATGCGGCTGCCTCCCGGGAGCTCAATCTTGCCCCGGTGTGGGATCGCACGCGCGAGGACATGAAAGTGTGGACCCGTATGCCGCTGACCATCTATGGCAGGTCCGCAATCTTTAAGATGGTGGCGCTCCCTCGTCTGGTCTATCAACTCCAAAATCAACCTTATCGGATTCCGCCCGTTGGTTTCAGCAGGTCAATTCGGCGCTAGGAGGGGTTCTGTGGGCTGGGGGAGCGGTGCGCGTGGCGCTGCAAACGTGTTTTCTATCCTCCTATACTGGGGGGTTGGCTACATCTGACGTGCTTTCCTACTACCAAGCGGCGCAAACGATTGATGGTATGGCGATAGGAATGACCCGGCCTATGCGGTTGAACGGTTTTTCATGGGCTCTGCGTCTGTGCAGGCACTGCTGTACTCAGTGCCGCTGATAGGGCGCCTTCCTGCGGCCACTCAGGTGGTGTTTCACGTTTGGATGGCTGCGCTACACAGGCTGGGATGGTGGAATGTGCTTACTCAGTAGAACCACCTTCGGCGCAATGGTCGCCTGCCCCACCTGGACGCTCTACTGGGTTTTGGAGGGTGGGATGCGATTGGTATTTCTACACTAGGGGACGTGATGTCAGGCCTTCTTTCCCTGAAGTCATTTCAGAATTTCCAGGACAAATTTGGGATGCTCCGCTCACAGTTTTTTAAATACCTCCAGTTCCGACATGCTTTGACGCCTCACTTGGCTGATCTGGAGAGCCTTCCCAAATTTAGTCCCCTGGAGGCCGAGCTGTTCATGGGGGAACTGCCGGATAAGAAGCTCTCCCGTATTTATCAGACACTAGTGCATCACTGCTCTTCTAACTTACACAGACTTAAGTCCGCGTGGGAGGGTGACGTGGGGGACTTGGAGGAAGAGGATTTGGCGGAGGCTCTGGCAAGTCCGAGGGGGGCAGCAATCTCTATACGCCTGCGACTTATCCAGTTTAAGTACCTACATCGCACTTACTTCACCCGACAGCGTTTGTGGAGTGCGGGAATGGTTGGTTCCCCTGACTGTCTCCACTGTGGATCAGAAGTGGGTACGTTGCTACACACTGTATGGGGGTGCACTGCGCTATCTAGATTCTGGACTGGGGTGTTTAGCTGTTTATCTGAGGTGCTGGCCTGGGAGCTTCCCCGTGAGCTAAGCAGGCTTGGCTGGCTACTCGCAGCCGAGTGTATCAGTGGGGGGGACAAATCATGTAAGATGCTACACTGCCTGTGTCAGGGTGCTCTCCACGCTCAGCCGCTGCCTCGTATTTTAGATCCTGAGGGAGCACCCATACTCGAACCCTCGGCGATCGCGGAGAGCTTTGCTGTATATTATGAGGGGCTTTATGCCCCCCAGGAATGCCTGGCGGCGGATGTAGTCCAGTTCTTTATCGACGATCTTCCCCTGCGGGTGGTCTCAGACGAGGTGCGATATAGTCTGGATGTACCCCTGACTGACGACGAATTGGGTACGGCCCTAGGTGAGCTTAACCCTGGAAAGGCACCGGGCCAGAATGGCTTCCCGTGCGAATTCTACCGGCGATTTCACGTGCAGCTGGGTCCTCACCTCCGCCTGGTAGTGGAGGAGGCGTGTGAGAGCAGAGTGCTCCCTCTGGATTGGCAGCATGTGGAGGTGGTGGTCTTCCTGAAGCCGGGTAGATCTCCTGAGACCCGCGAGTCATACCGCCCGATCTCGCTGCTTAATACGGAGGCCAAGGTCTTGGCTAAGGCTTTGGCCAATCGACTCAAACCCCACATCACAGATTTGATTAGGGCTTTATGCCTCGGCGGGCCACTCGTCATAATATTCGGCGTGCTCATGTTGCGGTATCTGCCTTGAGGAGGCTGGAGGAGGCTGGAGGAGCAGGCCGCCCTTTTTTTGGCAGGCATGGACCGCGCATTTGATTCTTTGAGTTAGATATACCTGTTTGCCTTGTTATGCCGGCTTAACCTGGGCCCACGATTTGTACGTGGTGTACGTACAGCTGCTCTACACTGAGCTCACAGCTTCGGTGCAGGTGGGGGGCGCAGTGTCCCGATCCTTCTCCGTGCGGCGGGGGACGCGTCAGGGCTGTGGCCACTCCCCCCACTTGTTTGCGCTAGCCATGGAGCCCCTAGCGGCGTGGGTGCGCATCGATGCTCAACTTAAAGGCTTTCGATGGTCGGCGGATCTGACTGACAAAATAGCGTTGTATGCAGACAATGTCTTTTTTTTGGTACGGACTTGGAGCGCTCGGTGCCGCGGCTGCTGCGCATACTGCAGATTTTCGGTGAAACATCTGGCCTCTATATGAATCCGGGTAAGTCCACGCTTTGGATACTCGGGGGCCAGCAGCAAGTGGGAGTGTGGGCGTCGGGTCTTAGACTCGCGACGGATGGAGTGAAATATTTGGGGTCTATTTATCGGAAGATGCGGCTGCCTCCCGGGAGCGCAATCTTGCCCCGGTGTGGGATCGCACACGCGAGGACATGAAAGTGTGGACCCGTATGCCGCTGACCATCTATGGCAGGTCCGCAATCTTTAAGATGGTGGCGCTCCCTCGTCTGGTCTATCAACTCCAAAATCAACCTTATCGGATTCCGCCCCGCTGGTTTCAGCAGGTCAATTCGGCACTGGGGTTCTGTTGGCTGGGGGAGCGGTGCGCGTGGCGCTGCAAACGTGTTTTCTATCCTCCTATACTGGTGGGTTGGCTACATCTGACGTGCTTTCCTACTACCAAGCGGCGCATCTGATTGATGGTATGGCGATAGGAATGACCCGGCCTATGCGGTTGAACGGTTTTTCATGGGCTCTGCGTCTGTGCATGCACTGCTGTACTCAGCGCCGCTGATAGGGCGCCTTCCTGCGGCCACTCAGGTGGTGTTTCACGTTTGGATGGCTGCGCTACACAGGATGGGATGGTGGAATGTGCTTACTCAGGAGAACCCCCTTCGGCGCAATGGTCGCCTGCCCCACCTGGACGCTCTACTGGGTTTTGGAGGGTGGGATGCGATTGGTATTTCTACACTAGGGGACGTGATGTCAGGCCTTTCCCTGAAGTCATTTCAGAATTTCCAGGACAAATTTGGGATGCTCCGCTCACAGTTTTTTAAATACCTCCAGTTCCGACATGCTTTGACGCCTCACTTGGCTTATCTGGAGAGCCTTCCCGAATTTAGTCCCCTGAAGGCCGAGCTGTTCATGGGGGAACTGCCGGATAAGAAGCTCTCCCGTATTTATCAGACACTAGTGCATCACTGCTCTTCTAACTTACACAGACTTAAGTCCGCGTGGGAGGGTGACGTGGGGGACTTGGAGGAAGAGGATTTGGCGGAGGCCCTGGCAAGTACGAGGGGGGCAGCAATCTCTACACGCCTGCGACTTATCCGGTTTAAGTTCCTCCATCGCACTTACTTCACCCGACAGCGTTTGTGGAGTGCGGGAATGGTTGGTTCCCCTGACTGTCTCCACTGTGGATCAGAAGTGGGTACGTTGCTACACACTGTATGGGGGTGCACTGCGCTATCTAGATTCTGGACTGGGGTGTTTAGCTGTTTATCTGAGGTGCTGGCCTGGGAGCTTCCCCGTGACCCCAAATTGGCTTTGCTGCATGTTATGGAGGGGGTTGGGGGTAACACCTACAAACATCACCTATTACTCCCGGGACTTACCTTGCCAAGCGAGACATTGCCAGGGCTTGGAAGGCGCCCTGCGCCCCGTCGCTGGCTGCCTGGAGGAACGGAATGGACTTCTGCATAGGATTGGAGCAGCCTGTGTTTTTGGCCAGGGGGTTCCCTCGCAAACACTTTAAAATTTGGAAGAGGTGTGCTGATTACCGAGGACTGGACTTGGATCCTCTGCCCGAGAGGGTTGCCCTTCCGACGCTTTGACAACTGGTACGTTGGTCAATTTGAGAAGTGTCTTACTGAACTTGGCATGTTATTAATAGATTCTCTCCTGTATATGTACATTGGCAGCGGCGCACTTGGGGGGGAGGGGAGGGGAGGGGTGTTTGTGTTCTTAGTAAAAAAAATATAAAAAGGGATGGTGCGTTAGCGCGCAGCGGACGCCCAAAGTGGGCGCGCTGCTTGCGCGTGGAAGGCGCGCCTAAGGCAAGCCCGTCTGTGCCCGTCAGTGTCCCTTAGGTGCTCAGCGCCGGCAATGCTGCCTGTTATCTTGGAAGAAATGGAGGTATGAGCACTCTTATTGTAAAATATAGTAGTGACAGCCTTATAACGATTGGCAGTCAGGCTATGTGTTGCACCCTAACTAAGTTATCTGTTGACAATGACCTACTGCTATGAATATTTGCAAATGGAAGGCAGACCCTAGAGTGGGAGTGGGATGTGCTCTTAGGGAAAATTATCAAAGTCACCGCGCACAAACTTCCCTGAATGATGAGACCGGGGAAAATCTTAAAGCTATCCTTATCAATGCCAGATCTATTAGGAAAAATGAATTTCAACTCTATGATCTCCTTTCTGAGGCAAGGCCGGATTTTCTGTTTATTACTAAAACTTGGCTACATGAGGGATCCAAACCAACCCTTGTGTGGGAGGGCGGGCTTGATGAACAGGCGTGGAGGCTTAAGTATAGGTTTAGAAGTAGATTTATTAACAAAAGTAGAGGAAGTAGTTTGTTGTGATAAAGTTATTGTTGGCTCTTTCTCTTCATCTGAGGACTCCGGTGAACTGGTCTGGTCTGATGAGGATAGGGGGGTTGTCCTGTCTTCTGGTGGTCCTTGGCCGTGGTGTTCACCCCGGAGGCTCATAGGAGAACAAAGAGACGAAAAAAAAAGGCTGTCAGAATGGTATTTGGTGCGGTTCAGTGGAATACGTCCATCACCACACCAGGTGCACTGGGTTTGTTTACGGTGCCTCGAGCAAGAATAGGGCAAACCACCAAGAATAAGGCAAGTATAGTGCCAACCACCAAGAATAAGGAGAATATAGGTTACTAAGAGGAATAATGGTTTCTTTTCAATATAGCAAAGTCACGTTCCGTGTCCGTGTTTAACTGGAAAAGGAAAAGGTGCACGCTCTCGGGTTGAAAGTGCGGGATCATTTAATCTAGGGCGTATGTAGTCACAAGGGGTAGCACTGTGATGGTCCCTTTGTTATACGCTAAAACGATCCCTCCCGCTCTTTTCCCACCCTCTCCTGCTTTACTCCCGAGCCACAGACACTAACCTGCCTCCGCCGTAACTCTCCTGAGTCACGGCCGCTCCGCTGCCACCTGCGGACACCACCAGTCTTCGGACCATGTTTCTTCACCGTCCTCGGTGTTCTCCGGCATCCAGGTCTTCTCTGGGTCGGGTCCCGCGTCTTCTCTCTTCTGGTCGGGTCCCGCGTCTTCTCTCCTCTGGTCGGGTCCCGCGTCTTCTTTCCTTTGGTCGGGTCCCGCGTCTTCTCTCCTTTGGTCGGGTCCCGGTCTTCTCTCCTCTGGTCGGGTCCCGCGTCTTCTCTCCTCTGGTCGGGTCCCGCGTCTTCTCTCTCTCCCTCACGCTCTGTTTCCCCTCCTGTTATTGGTCCGGAGATTCCTCTTCCGGTTCGTGAGGGCGGGACTTCCGGGTTACAGCTCTGACCGTGATCCTGTGGAAATAGAGCAGAGGAGTCTGGATCTCTGGGTCCTGAAAACCGGTATGTAACCGACATTCCTTGGTTAAGGGTACCGCTCTGCTCGGTACCTTTCTCACATCCCCGTTCCCTTGCTGTCTTTCTTCTAAGGGGCTGTGACTCTTGGGGATATCTTGACAGATAATCAGCGTTCCCTTGATCTCGCCCTTTCCTATGTCGAGTATGGAACCTATACGGTCGTAAGGACAGAAACCATCTCAATACTCTCTCGTTGTGACCTTTATTTCTAGATAACCATTCTAGTGGTGCATGGTCCGTGTATAAAGTGAATTCCCTCCCCTCCAGATAATATCGCAAGGTTTCTATAGCCCATTTGATGGCGAGGGCCTCTTTCTCGATTGTTGCATAATTTTTCTCTCGAGGGAAGAGTTTACGGCTAATATAGAGGATAGGTTTTTCTCCCTGAGGGGTCTCTTGAAAAAGAACCGCCCCCAACCCCTGGTCCGAGGCGTCCGTTTGAAGGACAAAAGGACGAGAATAATCTGGACTGATTAGAACAGTGTCCGATGTTAGAGAGTTTTTCAGAACTTCAAAGGACTGTCTCACATGACCAGGAGGGCATTGTAATATCTGTTCCGTTTTACAGTTCTTCTGTAAAAGGTCAGTCAGGGGAGCTGCCATCTGGGAAAACTGAGGGATAAATCTCCTATAGTACCCTAGTAACCCCAGAAATGCTCTCAAATCTTTCTTTGTTTTAGGAAATGGTATCTGGGAAATAGCCAATAGTTTCGACGGCTGTGGTCTTATTACACCTTCCCCTAGTAAGTAACCTAGATACTTGACTGTTTGCGCTGCCAAATGACTTTTGGCTGGATTGATTCTCAAACCTTGGGTACCTAAGGTTTGCACGATTGTGGTGAGATGGGTTAAATGTTGTTCCCATGTGTCGCTGTATATGACAATATCATCAATGTAAGCTCCAGCAAAATCATCATAAGGCCTTAGAATCGTATTCATGGCTCTCTGAAATGTTGCAGGCGCCCCATGTAATCCAAAAGGCAACATTCTAAAGTGGTACAATCCGTCGGGCGTGGAAAAAGCTGTTTTTTCCTTGTCTTCTTCTTTTAAAGGTATGTGCCAATAACCTTTACACAGATCTAGAGTGCTGATATATTTGGCTTTTCCTATTCTTTCTACCATTTCATCCACTCGTGGGAGAGGATAGGTGTCGAACTCTGAGATCTTGTTTACTTCTCTAAAGTCAATACAAAATCTAACCGATCCGTCTGGCTTAGATACGAGTACTATGGGAGAATTCCATTCGCTCTTAGATGGTTCGATTATTCCCATCTGTAACATTTTCTGTACTTCCTCTCTTATTGTTTGTCGCCTTGCTTCGGGTATGCGGTAGGGTCTTAATCTAACACGCTTATTAGGTGGTGTTTTTATGGCATGTTCAATAAGATCTGTCACCCCTGGGGTAGTGGAAAAGACAAAATCAAGAGGTTGTAACACCTCGATTAATTCCTCCTGTAAGGCCTTAGGTAACTCTGGATCAATGCATTGGGTAAACAGGGCCACCGGGGATTCTACACTGTGAACGGCCGCTGGAGCTGGTCCTTCCCATTTCTTCAACAGATTCACATGATAAATCTGTGAGATTCTTTTATTGCTGTCTACTTCTATGCGGTAGGTTACAGGGGTGACTTGTTGGAGCACTGTGTAGGGACCCTGCCATTGTCCTAACAGTTTCTGGTCCGATGAGGACATCATAAGTAACACGAGATCCCCCACCTGGAAGGTCCTCAGTTTGGCTCCTTTGTCATATTGGACCTTTTGTGCGTTCTGTGCGCTTTCTAAATTGTTTCTGACTATCTCTCGTATTTGTCCTAAATGTATTTTTAGATTGGAGACGTACTCTGGTAAGGGTTTTATATTATCTCGTTCAGTCTCCCACTGTTCTTGGGCCATGTCTAAGAGAGTACGGGATTTGTGCCCATAGAGTAACTCGAAGGGGGAATATCCGGTACTCTTTTGTTCCTTACACCTGATGGCAAAGAGTGCTAAGGGAAGGATATCCTCCCACCTTCTGGTTTCGAGGTCCAGCAGTTTCTTAAGGGTGGCTTTGATAGTGGCATTATATCTTTCCACCAATCCATCCGTTTGTGGATGATATGCCGACGTTCTAATTTGTTTTATTCCTAACTGTTTACATATGTCTTTCATTAGTTTGGAAACCAAAGGGGTTCCCTGATCTGTTAGGATTTCTTTGGGAAATCCTACCCTAGAAAAAACTCCAATCATAGCTTTGGCTATATTAGTAGTGTCAGGTCGACGGAGTGGTATGGCCTCAGGGAACCTAGTGGCATAATCGACCATAACCAGCACACATCTATATCCACTTCGAGAAGGTAACAGGGGACCGATTATATCCATACCCACTCGACTGAAAGGGTCATTGATGATAGGAAGTGGTAGCAATGGGGCTCTGGGGGGATGATACCGACTATGTCGCTGACAAATATGACATTCTCTACAATATCTCTTTACTTGCTGGTATATCCCTGGCCAGTAGAAGTTTTCTACAATGGTTTTCTCAGTTTTATCTGCCCCGAAATGGCCCCCTAAAAGGTGACTATGGGCCAGATATAAAACCTTTTCTCGAAAGGGCTCTGGTACTAACAACTGGGCTTTGTGGTCAGCACCACCTTTCCGATACAACAATCCATTCTTAATAAAAAAATATGGACCTACATGTTGCGGGTCTTCCTCTTCAAGTGCATTTTTTCATGCCTCCTGAAGTACAGGGTCCTCTCGCTGTGCAGCATGGAAATTGCGGTCTGTTTCCCAAGGATTTTCTATCGAAATGGCTGGCATTACCAGGGACTTTAGTCCTTTCTCAGCCCTTTTCTGACTTTGGCTTTTCCGGGGTTTAGAAGGCGGCCACTCTTTGTCTGTATCGTTAGAAAAGGGAGCTGTATCCAGCCATTCATTTACTTCCTCTATTCCAGTTTCCTGCAACAACTGAGGTAGCTTGGCGTAATCATTACCAAGTATGGCTTGTTCAGGTAGTCGGGGTATTAGACCTACAGTTAGGGATGTTCCCCTATCCTGAGGATGTTGAATCAACACCTTAGCGGTAGGATAAGGTTTGGTGTCGCCATGTTCACATTTAATGGCCACCATACCCTCAATGGGACCTATATTGTTACCTAAGTCCTGAGGTCGGACTACGCTATGTAGGCATCCCGTGTCAGCTAAAGCTGTAACTGGTTGACCATTCACAGATACAGTACATTTGTAAGGAGGAAGTTTCTTGTTGGGGGGAGAGCAATAATAATTGCGAGCCACTCCTATTTCCATAGGCTCCTCTCATTGTGGGCAAAATCTGGCTATATGTCCCATTCCCCCACATTGGAAACACTGGGGTCCAGTTACAGGAGGTCTGATGAACGGGACACTGGGCATAGGTGTGCTAGGAACAAGAGCAAGTGGTTCAGGTTTCTTTGCTACAAGAGGTCTGGTCGGCCTATGAATAGGATGCCCCCCTGTTTTCCCTACGTTTTCTTCTCTACCCTTCTGGAAATCTTGAGCCCTGCTATAAGCGCTAGCTATCTCAACTGCAGTCTCTAAAGTGAGGTTCGCCTGTTGTCGAACCCACGTTGAATAGGGGGATGCAAAGAGGTTAGGTTTTGTTCCAAATAAATCTTTGCCATGATGCCATCCTTGTCTGTAGAGGCCGGTTTTAGCCACCGGTCCGCCATGTCTTTTACTCTAAAGTACAGAGCACGAGGTGTCTCTTGTGGGCCTTCTTTCATTTGTCTTAGCTTGAGTCTATAGGTTTCATCGTCGATTCCCAATCTCTCTAGGATGCATTTTTTTATCTCTGCATAGGGAACTGTTCCCTGAAGAGTGGCAGCTTGGTAAGCGGCCTGTAGGTCTCCTGATAACAATGGCCCCAAATACTGACCCCATTTATCTGCGGGCCACGAGGCTGCACTTGCCATGCGTTCGAAATTACTGAAGAAAAAATCCGGATCTTCTCCAGCTACATATCTTTGTAGTACTACTGAGGGCAAAGTTTTTGGACCTCTCTGTTGTTCAAGGGCCGTAGTGAGTTTGTCCATAACGGCCCCTTGTCTCTGTTCTTGACCGGCGAGTACTTGGTGTAATTTTCCTCGATCTTCCTCGACAACAGTCAAAAAGCGTTCCATAACCTTCCCCAGATGTTCTTGATTTTCGGCCATTTTTGCTAGAGCAGCCTCCATTTCGCCTTTGGATCCCACTTCTGACACCACTTGTGGGAGAGCGGGCTTGATGAACAGGCGTGGAGGCTTAAGTATAGGTTTAGAAGTAGATTTATTAACAAAAGTAGAGGAAGTAGTTTGTTATGATAAAGTTATTGTCTGCTCTTTCTCTTCAGCTGAGGACTCCCGTAAACTTGTCTGGTCTGATGAGGATAGGGGGGTTGTCCTGTCTTCTGGTGGTCCTTGGCCGTGGTGTTCACCCCGGAGGCTCATAGGAGAACAAAGAGCCGGGAAAAAAAAGGCTGTCAGAATGGTATTTGGTGCGGTTCAGTGGTATACGTCCATCACCACACCAGGTGCACTGGGTTTGTTTACGGTGCCTCGAGCAAGAATAGGGCAAACCACCAAGAATAAGGCAAGTATAGTGCCAACCACCAAGAATAAGGAGAATATAGGTTACTAAGAGGAATAATGGTTTCTTTTCAATATAGCAAAGTCATGTTCCGTGTCCGTGTTTAACTGGAAAAGGAAAAGGTGCACGCTCTCGGGTTGAAAGTGCGGGATCATTTACTCTAGGGCATATGTAGTCACAAGGGGTAGCACTGTGATGGTCCCTTTGTTATACGCTAAAACGATCCCTCCCGCTCTTTCCCCACCCTCTCCTGCTTTACTCCCGAGCCACAGACACTAACCTGCCTCCGCCGTAACTCTCCTGAGTCACGGCCGCTCCCCAGCCACCTCCGGACACCACCAGTCTTCGGACCAGGTTTCTTCACCGTCCTCGGTGTTCTCCGGCATCCAGGTCTTCTTTGGGTCGGGTCCCGCGTCTTCTCTCTTCTGGTCGGGTCCCGCGTCTTCTCTCCTCTGGTCGGGTCCCGCGTCTTCTTTCCTTTGGTCGGGTCCCGCGTCTTCTCTCCTCTGGTCGGGTCCCGCGTCTTCTCTCCTCTGGTCGGGTCCAGCGTCTTCTCTCCTCTGGTCGGGTCCCGCATCTTCTCTCTCTCCCTCACGCTCTGTTTCCCCTCTTGTTATTGGTCCGGAGATTCCTCTTCCGGTTCGTGAGGGCGGGACTTCCGGGTTACAGCTCTGACCGTGATCCTGTGGAAATAGAGCAGAGGAGTCTGGATCTCTGGGTCCTGAAAACCGGTATGTAACCGACATTCCTTGGTTAAGGGTACCGCTCCGCTCGGTATCTTTCTCACACCTTGCTAATGCTATACCCCCTAATTATATGATAATCAGGAAAGTTAGACTGGGAAATAGAGGCGGGGGGGTAGTGATTATTCACAAGATTTCTCTCCCTTGTTCGGTTATACCTATTACTGACTTGGAGGGAGCAGAAGGTTTAGGTTTTCACTTGTCAGTTTCCGCCCACCAGTCAGTTGCACGGGTGATTATATATGGACCACCTGGGACGTCCGGATGTTTTCTGGAGTCTATCAGCCATGTTCTAGCACCTATTGTTACTAGATTTAGTCAATGCATGGTTCTTGGGGACTTTAATGTACAGCTAGATCAAAAGGAAGACCCAGAGACCAAGAAGCTGTGTGAATCTTTGAATATTTTCAGCATGACTCCGTATGTAATGTCTCCCACTCATGAAAAGGGCCACACCCTTCCTATTGTTTGGTCCGACCATTTTATGCTTACTGTTAGGCTTAGAAAAGATCTGAGTAGGGCACAGTCTCATTGTATACAACAAGCTAAAGAATATAGATCATTTAAGCTGATTACGCCCGACTCTTTGGCAGAAATATTAAACCATCATCCTGTTCTTGTGAAGGGTTCCTTAGAAGATGTAACACACGCTCTGGAAAGCTGGCTTCAGAATTGGGCACTGTATCTAGCTCCTCCTAAGATGCGTAGCGCCGTACAGGTAAAAACTTCGGCTCCCTGGTTAATTGAGGCTTTGAGAAAAAGTAAAAGTGCATTTAAATGCCTTGAGCACCTATGGAGGAAAAGTTTTGATCCATTAAGTAAAGACACCTATAAACGGGCACTCAAAGCGCACTATGTAAAAGTTCGGGATGAGAAAAAAAGTTTTTGAGCTACCAAAATTGATCAAGCCAGAAACAGTAGTAGAGAGTTGTTTAAGATTGTGAAAGATTTTGCATCCCCCAATGTCACTCCCACCCTTGAATGGACGAATCAGGTGGCTAATGTTTTATTTGACAAAATTAAGTCCATTCAAGATACATTTGATATGCCTACCTGTATAAGTCAGGACGATGTGCCAGACCCTAAAGAACATTCTGGGGAGGAAATACTTCTGGATTTTCCTCCTGTCTCTTTGGATACTTCACTTACCATCATGAAGGCGCTTAAGTCTGGGTCGCCTTCGGATCCATGTCCTGCGAAAATAGTAGCGTCTGTCGCTAAGGTTCTGAATCCAGATGTGAATCAAGTCCTGAACCTGTCCTTGTGTGAAGGAAAGGTCCCAGCAAGGTGGAAACAGGGCAAAATTCTCCCTCTTTTGAAGAAACCCTCAGCTGACCCTGCAGTGGTAAGCAACTATAGGCCTATAACACTGCTTCCTTTTTTCGTCAAGGCGTTGGAGAAGTATGTGAATGTGGTTATCACTGACTTCATTGAGGCCACAAATACTCGTCATCCCTGCCAATCAGGGTTCAGAGCAAATTATAGTACTGAAACTGCCTTACTGGGAGTAACTGAAATTATCAAAGCCACCCTTGATAGAGGAGGCAAGGCAGTATTGATACTGCTGGACCTCTCGGCGTCTTTTGATACTGTGCCCCATGACAACTCCTACAGAGACTCAGTGAATGTGGCTTTGGGGGCACAGTTCTCAGGTGGTTTTCTTCTTTCCTGGAAGGTCGTCAGCAATCTGTCTGATCCCCACCTTTCTCAGCGGATATTCCACCACTGAATGTTGGAGTGCCACAGGGCTCAGTTTTGAGTCCAACTTTATTTAATATTTATATGGCACCGCTCGCACCCGTAGCGGAACAATATGGGGCAAAAGTTATAACTTATGCCGATGATTCCCAACTGTTGTTCATGTATGAGAAGGACGAGTCATTTAATGATATTTCTATTTATCTATGCCTGACTAAAGTGTTTGACTGGCTCCGACAAAACCAACTATCATGCAATTCCACCAAAACTGAAATAATTTTTTTCTGACATACCCCAGGTGATGAATGGCGGAATTGGTGGCCCCAGGAACTGCCTCCACCTTCTAGTCCAGTCACCACTGTTAAAAACCTTGGAGTCATGCTTGACTCAGAACTGTCCAAGAAGTTGCAGGTACAATCTGTGGCTGGCATGTGCTTCAGACTCCTAAAAATGATGGGAAACTTCTTACCACTGCTGCCATTGTCCCATAGCAAAACTGTGGTCCAAGCCTTGATTATGTCAAGGCTGGATTATGGAGATGCGTTATACCTGGGCATCCCGAATTATTTATTGGGCCGCTTACAGGTTGTTCAAAATGCGGCCGCCAGAGCGATTTCTTTGGTAGGGTCTAGGACTCACATGCCAACTCATTTAAAAACTCTACTCTGGCTTTCAGTGAAAAATAAGATTGATTTTAAGTATCTTGTGCTGGCCTTTAAGGCTCTCCATAACAGTGGGGCTCAGTACATCAGAAAGAGAATTATACCTTTCACCCCAGCCAGGACTTTGAGGTCATCGGCGCAACATTTGCTATCGGTGCCAAAATTCATCCGGACCAGGAAGGTGGGACATTCCTTCCAGGTGGTAGTGGGAAGACTGTGGAACACTTTGCCTCTCTCCCTCAGACAAGAACAAGAGCTTCTTAGTTTCAGGCACCAACTTAAGACCTGGCTGTTCCATCAGTAATGGGGACGTGTAGGATTTTGAGTGCATACTGTCTCTCTTTTCAAGAGGGACCTCTTAGCGCCGGGACACTCCCCGGAGTAGCCGTGTGCTTTATAAAATTCACCATAACATTAACATTAACAATCTGCTGTAAATTTATTTAGAGATGAACAACGCCCACAGTTTTTTTTATTTATTTATTTAACATTCTCATCTTTCTTTTCTACAGAAAAAATAAATGTGGGGTTCAGGATTAAATGAAGCATTTAATTTGAATATTTTTACCAGTTCAAGTATGGTACCAGCAATGCATATTCCAAAGCTGCAGTGTTTCTTCGGAATACACTATTTGTTTGGAGTACTGATTCTGTTGCCATGGCGCACATCTTGGTAATATCAAAACTGGCATATAATAACTAACTTAATGGCTGTCTCTGCAATAGGTGATTCATTTGTTTAAACTAATTCCAAGTATTGGATTGTGTTCCTTGAGGTAACTCCTGGCATTAAAAAGAAACATGCACGGGTGTGCTCCTCTTCCCACTTCAGGATTACGGATAAATAGCTATCCAGTTTCCACTGTGTCTTTAGGATGATACCTCCCTTCTTTGCCAGAATTCTTTCTTTCATAATTCATGCGGACAGATACTATGGTCAATCTGAAACGAAGTGGCTGAGCCATCATTCTGCGTCCTTATTACAATGCTGCATCTCCACATGCTAACGAAAGACACGCAGTCTGACACATTCTATGTAGCTGAGACATGGCGTCTTTTGACAGGGTCAAGTTTGTAATCAGAATGTCATTTTAAGCAAATAGGGTCTGATATGCTTGCTCTTCCAACCTGTGCGTGTGGAGATTTCGAAAAAGATCAATTTTGAACATGTGAGCATTCACAAAAGGAATTTGCCCAATTGCAAATTACATGGTGTAGGCATTAAAACCGTGGGGCTTATTTATGAGAGCCCTGCATCACGTTTGCACCAGGTAAAGTGCTGCAACGGTGACACAGGGCTCTAATACAGATTTATAAAGCCACACAAAGCCACCCTGTGTGGCATTGAGTGGCCTCATAAACCATGAGTAAGGCGACACAGGGCAAATCACTGCCCCACCGTACTCTGCGCTTGGAAGGCGTTTCATGGATGTTGCAGTGGATTTCCCCTACATATGAATGCAAACAGTAAATAGCTCCAGTTAGTAAAGCTGTGGCTTGACCTGTGCCTATATTTTTATGTAGTGTCTAGTAGAGGTAGAGGCATGGTGAAGGTCTTAGATGGTTGTTGGTGCACCCTGAGCAGGTGCCCCAGTCCAGACCATGAGGCGGATTACAGAAAGAAATGTGACCTGCTCTCTCCAGTGCATGTGTGGATTGCAAAGTTCATCCTTGTGTTTGCAAGCATAGAGTAGACCATGGAGAAGCTGTAAATGTGGCAGCAGGCCCCATCTCTCACTTCCATTTGATCAGTCTGTTTTACAACGGAGGACTGGGATCCTGCATGCATGAGTGCGGCCGCTGGGATTGCTCCTGACTGTTACGGGACACATTGAGGTCGCTGTGCCATTTCCCAAAAATATGCTTTGGGGGTGCGCTTCACTTCGTAAGTTGTACACAGCTAAAGTGTATTGAACCTGACATTCTTGATGTGATTTTCCCACTACTTTTTGCCTTCCATCTTCCTGAATTTCTTGCTGTCTTTGTTTTAGCTAGCTTTGGATTCTGCAAACATTGCTACTGCTAAAGAGCTTATGCTCACTGCTTTCAACATGATAACTTTGGCTTACACCTAATTGGCATATTTAACTTAGTTGTAAGTCCCTAGTCAAGTGTTATTACATGTACCGAGGGCCTGTAAATTAAATGCTACTAGTGGGCCTGTCGCACTGATTGTGCCACCCACTTAATTAAGTCTTTAAACATGTCTCACATCTGCCATAGCAGCCTGTGTGAGCAGTTTTAAACTGCCAATTCGACCTGGCAAAATAAAACTCTTGCCAGGCCCAAACCTCCATTTTAATAACATATAATTTGCCCCTAGGTTAGGCCCTAATCAGCCTAGAGGGCAGGGTGCAATCTATTTAAAAAGTTGAACATGTACTTTTAAGTTTTTACATGTCCTAGTAGAGAAAAACTCCTAAATTCGTTTTTTACTACTGTGAGGCCGACCACTCCCATAGGATAACACTCGGTCACCCTACTACATTTAATAATTGAAAACTTTAAATTGGGAGCAGGTGGGAATGTTGAGCTTGGTGTCTAAAGAATTGTAATTTAAAGTGTCTTTAATGGTAAAGTCGGATTTTAAGTCACAATTCTGAAAATGCTGGACCCCAGACAAACTGAGACCAGGGCAGGAAGGCAGGAATTTCCAAGCACCCTTGGTTGTATAACTCTTCGGAACCTTCTCCTACTTCAAAATGGGCTTGTGGTGTAAATATCGGACCATCAGATCCAATTCTTCAGAACAATTCTCAAACTGGGAAGGCTCAGAAGGATTGTTGTGCTGCTCTGCCAGAAGGACTGCTACTCTGTTGCGCTGCTGCCTGAGTGAAGGGGCTGACCTGCATCTTTAACCCAGGACCCCCAGAGTGAGTCCAAGGGCTAATTGACTGGCCTCCTGACCCGACCCTCAGGAACAGAGGGCTTCAACCACCTTAATCTACAGCCAACATGAAAGGTTTTTAATGACTCGTTTTAGGCTCAATTTGTTACACAATATTTTAGCTTACCCGTCTGGTTTTACATTAACAATTGAGCAGAAGGGTGCCTGCGGCTGCGACAATAGGTCTCTGCAGGACACCCTTCATTTTGTATTATTTTGTTCTTTTTATAAAATGCCGCGTCGAAGATTCCTGGTGGACATTTCAAAGGAATCAAAAATTTACCATGCCAAAACTGCTTTATTATTCTTGCAAAGAGCAACTGAGACGCGTACTCTGTGTACTATCATGAGTTTTTTTAAAATTCTGGTCAAATTAGGAAATACAAGGGGTTGATGGAGGATGATATGAATTTATTGCTCCCTTCTTTTGGTTAAAGCTTGTAAATAATAATAACTTTTAAACCTGTTTTTTTAATATTGTAATGTTCAGTCTGATTATATGTGGATATGTAATGTTATGGATTTTTATGATGGTTTTCAACCACCGAAATAAATAAAGAACTGAACTGAACTGAACCTTGAATCCAGCACCTGGACTCTGTCTCCTGTGAGTCTTACTCTGAAAAGTGATGTACCCAACTCCTGGACTCTTGAAGTAGGCCTGAAGGTGCTCTGCCAGCTAGTTGTGGTCCTATGAGCAGAACCAACACAATCCAATGCATCTCATCGCAACCACTTTAGAAATGCTGCAGCATAACGCATATCTAATGCCAAACCTTGCTTCGCAGCCCCCAGTCTTCTTGGAACCGTCACTGCATCCTCGACACAGGCCAATGCATCGCAAGTCCCTTGCCTAACTGGGTCCCTGTATACTGCCCATGCTCCATTGCAGTAAAGCCTAGAATTGTATCTTTGTCCCGGTCCGGCACACCCAGATAACCACAGATGGCACTTTGTGCTTCTAGGCACTTTTTTTACTCAAAACTTTAAACTTGTATATCTCCAGTTCTACTGATTGGATTTTTGTTGTTTTGGCGTTAAATACTTTATCAAATTTAACTCTATTTATTAGGTCGAGCCCTGAGCCAGTGAGCAAGCGCTGCTCTGGGGTTGATCTGTGGTAGTTCACTACGTGAGGAAAGTCCCTCCCACGCCCATCTTTTTCATTGGCTTGTGTCTTTGTCCTTCCTAAATGCTGCCTTCCGATTTGTTTATAGGCTTGTTAGCCCCTCCTTAATACGGCTATGTCGTAATTTGTATCCGTCCATGCCTGCTGGTCCCTTTACTTCGAGTGTTGCATGGTATGTGTTATTTAGATTGTGAGCACTATTTTATTAAATGAGGTTCTCTTACTGCCCGTGCCTTCTCCCCCCGCACATCATGCCTTCATGCCCCACTCCCGCACTCCCATTGTTCATGCCTTCTAGCCCCCACCCGCCGGCACTCCCGTTTACAATGCAATAGGTTTCACGTAAATGCGAGTCATATTGCATTGCAAATACGTGTTCTGCCAGGTGACAACTGTGTCCTTGTGAGTAAACATAGACAAAGGACAAGACTTCTGTTCTTACCGAACACCACGTACAGACAAAGAGTAGCCTTTTCTAGTCATAGAAGAGAGAGAGTGACTGCTCTCAGTAGCACAGTGACTACTCCCCTAGAGCATAGTGACAGTTTCCTCGGACCACAGTGACAGAGCTGTTGACAACTGCGTTCAGGCAGCTGTGACAACCTACCCTGGTATTGTGAGCGGGGGCAGCGCTCAGTGAGCGCATCCCGGGATACCTAACTCTTTGCCGCAGGTCTCAGCTCTGCCCCCTACCGGTCCCTGTTCCCTCAGCCCACTCCAGGGCCCCAGCCACCGGCAGGATGTGGCTGAAGGTGTGCTTCCTGCTGCTTTATTTCTTGGTTCTTTTCACCCTGGCACACTTCCTGGAGGCCGTAACCTTGTACGAGACAGGCGTGCTGGCTGGGCAGCTGGTGGAACCGGTCACCCACAGCTCCCAGAAGCTGCGTAGCACTTGGAGTGCAGGGGCCTGGCCTATTCTGGCCTGCCCAAGAAGAAGGATGTGCGGGGCTGCTGCATAGATCAGGTAAGAGCATTCTTCTGTTAATACTCAAAGACTGGGTGAAGTTCAAATCATGCAAACACTCATTTGCAACACTTACAAAGATCACCCAACTTCTGCTCTGCAAATGTGTTTGAACAAGGGGCACTGGCAGTGCCAGTACTGCCCCTACTAACTGCATTGCTGTAGAAGTCTAGAGTGGTTGTTCTAAGCTCCCCATACATGCAGACAACCTTTGAATTTGCCTAATTCAGAGCACGCCCACAGTTCATGTCTCACTGGCACTTCTGCACACACAGTATTTACTCTATGCAAGCAGCCTAGATGACTCTTTCACAAGCTGAGGGGCAGATCCGAGTGCACGTCATGCAACTTGTCCAGTTTTTTCCAGGTATTGCCTGGGTTGCCTGGGACAGCAAATGGGCCTGGGCACTAAAAGGAAAGAGGCCCTTAATAGCCAATCAGCTAGAAAGAAGTGGGCCAAACGGGGTAGTTTTGAACTTAAAAACTCTCTTTATGGTTGTTTTGCAAGGCATGGGAGACTGTGTGCATTTATGCCTGCAGCTGGCAATGATAATGTCAGAGAAATCAACATAAAAAAACTTACCAAAATACCCACAAATAAAGCCCACCCATTGTCTTGCCATACCTGCTTCTCTGGTACGGCCAATTGCTTCACAATCTGTCAAGTAAAGACGTACTGGAAAATAGTAGGAACCAACCTGGTTCCGGTAGTTGTTCTTGTGTGGTGACATCTGGACTCATTCGGAGTACCTCCACCCCTCGCTGAGAACTGCAGGTTGATTTTATTAGCGAGGGTTCTTGTTTTTCCCCAGCTTTGTCCAGTATTAAGTGACTCGCTTCTCAGACAACTTTATCTTACTTGTGTGCCGTCCTAGGAAGAGTTGTTGGTAAAATAAGCAAACTACGTCAAAAGTATTTCCAAGCTATGTAAACTATTCTTTATGATTATTAAAAAAAGAGTTGCCTAGTTAAAAGCAGTAGATGATTTAAAAAAAAATTCTTCTGGAACTAAATACCAGTCTGAGCCTCTCCAGAGTCTCAAATCATGAACGTGTTGCCTTTTTAGGTTGAGCCTGCTGCAGCGTGCATGCGTTGCTCGCTCTGTGAGGCATGCTGTATTAGGGTATGTTGTTGAAGCATTTCCCACTCAACGCCCATATTTGTCATTAGCTTTGTGTCATTGTCCTTCTCAAATGGTGGATTCTGATTTGTAAATGGGCTTGTTAGACCCGCCTTGGTACTGCCTTGTCTCCATCTGTTACAGCCCATAATGACTGGACATTTTACTTGGCTGGTTACACGACCTGCTTTATCTAGGAGGTGAGCACTATTTTTGTTATTAGTGGGCACTGATGGGGACAATGGCGGCTGTTTTTTGGGTGCAGAGCAGGAATATCGACGGAGAAATATTGTGGGACATAAATATCGCCGCAAAAATATTGTGGGGAAGAAATAACAGCAACACAAATATAGTTAACAAGCATATTGACTGACAGGTAAGTAATATAGATTACAAAAATGTTGCTGTATAAATATCATTTTCAAAAATATAGTTGTAATAAATAACGTTTACAAAAATATAGTTGCCAAAAATATTGATTTATTAATAATGTATTGTATTCTAGGGGCCCATTAGGATGGCAGGCGGATTGCCCCCGCCAGGTTGGCGATAGCCACCGCCGGCCTTACGGGGGAAATCCGCCCGCCATCCGCACCTGAATTCCCCCCGCCATATTAGTATGACGGGGGGACAGCTGTGGACGGAAATACCGTCCGCCGCTTTTCCGCCCTGGTCGCCTTGCGGTGGAAAAGAATTATTATGGCGGCGGTGTCTATGAGACACCGCCAGCCATATTATGATGGGCTTGGTGAGATGCCTTTCCGTGGAAAGGCATGCGGTCTTCACTCTGGGGGCCCAGGCCCCCAGAGTGAAGGAGAGGTGGGGGTGCACACGGGGGTACCTGTGGTACCCCCCAGCATTTGCATACACGAAGCAGCAGGCACCGCGCGGTGCCTGCCGCTTTGTGTATGCAAATGCATGCATGCATTTTTAACATTGTGGCGGGCGGTGCAGAGAGCACAGCCCGCCACAATGTTAAAAGTGAGGGATGCGCCCGCCACTGTGTCGGGCGCATCCTAATGCCACCATCGGGACCCCCGCCCTTAAGACGGGCAGTCCCTATTTCCGATGGGATAGCGGGCGGACAAAGTCCGCCCGTCATCCTAATGGGGGCCCTAGTGTTTATAATGAGAATTGTTTGTCATTTTATTATATGCTTTAGAATTGTACTTGTTAATAATTTATTTTAAGTTTAATTCTGCGTTTCTATTTCCGTTGCGGGTTGTGAGTTTATAGGGGAGTAGGAAGGTAAGTAATTTAATTATATAGATTTAAATAATAATTTATAGTAGTTAATTTTGTTTTTTTATATTTGAATTTTGCGTTTTTAGGTCCGTAGTGGGTTGTGGGTTTATAGGGGAATAGGGTGGGAAGTAATTTAAATATATAAAATGTTTTGAATAATTCATGTGTTAATTGCCTAATTAATAATAGTTTAATAATTAGTTGTTGATTAATTTCAATTAGTCAATAAATAATTAGTTATGTTAATTATTTAATTAATTGTAGGTGTGTGTTGTAGTGTTTATATGTGTAAATGGTGCGAAGGGTGGTAAGTAATTAATTTTTTATTGATTCATGATTAAATATTTTTTAATTAGTTACCATTAATTAATTAGTAATTCATAATTGTAATTCTGCAATGAATTTTAGGTGTGTGTTGTGGATATTATAGTGTTAAATAATGTGTAATTAATTATTTTATATTATCTTTGTTAATAATAATATATTTAAATGTATATATTAATTATGTTAATATTGGAAATTAAATGTAATACAACTGTTGATTTTTTTTGTTGTTTTTGGGATCCAGCGCTTTCCCTAGTGTTGCACTCACTGGAGTAGGAATAGTAATTTTTACCCCAACGCTATCCAGCGCTTTCCCTACTGTTGCACTCACTGGAGTGGGAATAGTGAATTTTACCCACCCTCTATCCAACGCTTTCTCTACTGTTGCAGTCACTAGAGTAGGAATAGTAAATTTCAACCCTCCGCTATCCAGCGCTTTCCCTCCTGTTACACTCACTGGAGTGGGAATAGTAATGTTTACCCCTACGCTATCTAATGCTTTCCCTACTGTTGCACTCACTGGAGTTGGAATAGTAATATTTTCCCCTTCTGCTATCCAGCGCTTTCCCTACTTTTGTACTCACTGGAGTGGGAATAGTAATTTGTACCCCTAAGCTATCCAACGCTTTCCCTATTGTTGCACTCATTGAAGTGGGGATAGTAATATTTTACCCCTACGCTATCCAGCGCTTTCCCTACTGTTGCACTCAGTGGAGTGGGAATAGTAAATTGTACCCCTCCGCTATCTAGCACTTTCCCTACTGTTGCACTCACTGGAGTGGTAATAGTAATTTTTACCCCTCGCTATCCAGCTCTTTCCCTACTGTTGCACTCACTGGAGTGGGAATAGTAATTTCTACCCCTCCGCTATCCAGCGCTTTCCCTACTGTTGCACTCATTGAAGTGAGAATAGTAATTTTTATCCCCTTGCTATCCAACATTTTAACCACTAATGTTTTTATTTTGTTATTAAATGTATTATTCTTTTTTAAGTAGTTTAATGTGTTAATTAAATATAAAATAATTTATTTTATGTTACATTATTTATGTGTTTATTTTTTTTATATAATTAAAAAAGTTCATAAATAAAATAAAGATAATAGTTAATAAAATGTATTTAAGTAAATATATGTAAATATACAAATTGTTTTGTGTTTATAATTATTAAATTAAGTTAATTTGTTATATTACATTTAATTCATGTTGTTAATAAAATTAATATTATTTAATTAATTTAATGTATGTTATATTTCAAAGTCGATATTTTTTACATCTATATTTTTAACATCAATATTTTTGAGTCGATATTATTGTACTTACCTGTTTAAGTATAGGGAGTCGATATTTTTGTTATCAATATTTTTACCTCGATATTTTTTTCATCGAAATTTGTTACATCAATATATGGAACAACTGTTTTGGGGGAATTTGCACAATGATCACGGCGCCTGCTTTAGGGACACCGCTATCATTTTCAACGTTAATTTTATTCATTTTTCAAGTTGAGCGCGACGTCCACTTCTAGGACACCGCGCTTTGTTTAAATTTTTTTATTTTTTATTTTCATGGTGAGCACGGAACCCACTTCAGGGACACCACGCTCTGTTTGCTTTTTGTTTTTTAACTGAGCGCGGTGCCGTTTCTAGGACACCGCGCTTTGTTTCTTTATTTATTTTTTAACTTTAACACTCAGCCCGGCGCTTGCTTCACTGACACCGCGCTCAGTGTTAAATAAAAATTAAAAAAGAAACCAAGTACGGTGTCCTTGAAGCAGCCCTGCACTCAGTTTTAAAGTTAAACAAAACCATTGTTATTTACAATACTAATAGCTAAAACACGTGTAAATGAGAGACCTACTGCATTGCAAATGCTTTTTTAAATTCGTGTGGGACTTTTCTTGTGTCGTGTTTCATTTTATTGCTGTTTCAATTGCTGCACAAATACTTAACACATTGTCTCTCAGTTAAGCCTGATTGCTCTGTGCCAGGGTACCAGAGGGTTGAGCACAGTTAAGTTGGGGTTTGCTTGTGACTTCACCCTGAGAAGGATTGTGGTTTCTGCTTGAGTGGTTTTCAATCCTTCAACAAGTGCCCATTTTCTTACAGTGCACCTCTAACAACCTGTTAGTAATGGGGGTCTCTAGTTGGCAGTGGTTTGCTCCCTATCCAAGTAGGAACCCTTTCCTATACTCAGGTTAAGGGAGCTACATACCCAGATAACCTCTGCTCTCCCCCTTGGTAGCTTGGCACGAGCAGTCAGGCTGTCTCAGACACAACGAGTAAAGCATTTTTAATACAAAAACAGTAACACAGTGAAAACACTACAAATGGACACCACAACAGTTTAGAAAAATAAACGATCTTTATCTAAACCAAACAAGACCAAACAATAAAAATCCAACATACAGAACTTAAAATATCACTTTTAAAAGGTTTAAGTAATTTTATCCATAGCACTCTATGGATGCAGTTATTTTGCTCAAAGTACTTGTGATGCGTCAAAATTCAACACAAGAAACAGTACCAAGAGAGGATGCGTGGGAAAACACAAATGAGGAGTTGATTCCCTACTCCGAGAGGAGCAGAGGCATCAGTCCTTCCTGCACACAGGAGAAGTGTTACGCTGAATCCTTACTGTGAGGGAAAGTGATGCGTCGCATTTCAGACACACTGTCTTGCTTCTTGGTTGCGGGGCTCCGATTACAATGACTTAGCACACAGGTGCGATGAGTTGGAAAATCCAGATGCTGTGGGTTGATGTGGAGAAGAAACAGGCACTGTGTTGATGTCTACAGCTACAGATAGGTGATAAACCAAATCCTTAAGCCGTACAGCAGGGCCTGAAGTTGGAGTGGGGGTCTCAGATGTCGGAGACTCGGTGCTCTGGACTCAGGCTGTGGCGGTTCTTCTAGCTGCAAACAGGGGTTGGGTCAATTTTTCAGCCTCACCACAGTGATGCATTGGTTTTTCAACTGCACGGCAAGCAGAAAAAATGGTGCTGAACGGCGATGCATGGATTTTTGTTTTTGAAGCAGCAATCCCACCTCCAAGGGCCCAGAACTGAAGTTGGTACCAGTTGGCAGGTCAGAACCCCCAGCAGTGGAGCTCAGGGGAGCTGCAGATGAAGTCTATGCTAGCCCTGAGACTTCAAACAGGAGGCAAGCACGCACAAGTCCTTGGAGAACCTTGTAAAAGCAGGATTCAGAAAGCAAATTCCAGTCTTTCACTGCCCACAGAGAGAAGCAGCAAGTGCAGGCCAACCCAGCAAAGGAGCAGTACTTCTCCTGACAGCTCTTCAGCTCTTCTTCTTGGCATCGCCCTCAGTCCAGAAGTGTTCTAAAATGAGGGGTTACAGATCCATTACGTATACACCTTTTGGCCTTTGAAGTAGGCATACTTCAAAGAAAAGTCTTTGTTGTTTAGAAGATCCTGCCTTAGCTCCAGACACACTACAAGGGGGTGAAGACAGCATTGTGAGGAGAAATCCGGCCCCATTAAGGTGTCAGTGACAACTCATCCCACCAATCTAGCTCAGGAAGACCCATCAGACTGGTGACGGGCCATCAGGATATGCAGGGCACACATCAGCTCCCTTTGTGTGACTGTCTAGAGTGAATGCACAACCACCTACACAAAAAGATGTATTTTAAATTCCTGAGTTAAGAAAACCCAAACTCCAAATCTTTTTCTCTTCCTAATTGAAAGTTACACTTGTAAGATGTTACAAGGCTGCTCCGATGGGAGTGATAGTTCTTGCAATTGTGAAAAATGAAATTGCCAATATTTGACTATTACAACATGTAAAAGACACAAGGTCATGTCCTACCTTTCACATACACTGCCCCCCTGCTCATGGAGCCACCTTGTGCCTACCTTAGGGATGCCTTACATGCAGCAAAAGGGAAAGTTTAGAGCCTGGCAACCCACTTGCATGGTTACAAGGCTATTCCTTGGGTGACAGTGTTGCAGGCCCACTGCTAGTATTGATTTACAGGACTTGGGCACACCCAGTGGACTTTACTAGGGACTTTCCAGTAAATCAAATATGCCAATCACAGATAACCAATCATAATCACAATTTATATAGGAACGATTTGCACTTTGGCAATGATCACCAGTGGTCAAGTGCCTAGAGTACAAAAGCCAGCTAAAACCAAGTCTAGCACATAGTCAGAAATACAGGAGAGGCAAAAAGACAAGGATGCCAGCTCTAACAACCCCAGTACCGAGGTGGATGTATGACGTTAAAACGCATACTTTTACCACGCATACCATTACAACGCGGTTTTTACCACGCATACCATTACAACGCATAGCGCTTTGGGGTGCTGGATAGTGAATAGTTTAATTTACTATTCCAACTCCAGTCCCCGTGGACACTAGAGAAGGTTATTGGATAGTAAATTAACCTATTCCCTATCCTAGAGCGCCCACCAGCGCAATGCGTTGTAATGGTATGCGTGGTAAAAACCGCGTTGTAATGGTAGTGCGTGGTAAAAAATGCGTGGTAAAGGTTGTATACCACCGAGGTTGATAATAGGGCAAGAGATTTGAGGAAAAGCGGTTCTCTTATTGACACTTTCCTGCAAACGAAAGCATGACATGTTGAGCTTGTACAATCATGTAATTCCTGAAACATATATGAAACAACATTTTTAAAGTGTCCGTAAATTTTTTTCATGCAAACATGTGCGTGATTTTCACCCTCAGGGTACTGTTTTGAGTAGAAAGTCTCGACTCAGAGGTATTTCCTTCTCAAATTACTCTTCTGCCAGTACAATACATTACTTTTTTTATGGAAGAAAAATTACTCGGAATATGAACAAATTAGATTTTAAATAATACATGTAATTTTGCAGAAATTATGCTAAGTTTGCAAAACAAAAGTTAACTATTTTTTCACACCTCTAAAACATTTGTCCAAGTTCCTTAAATATTTCCAGTGAGGCTTACTTCAATCATTCATTTTCTGCAATTCCATGATATAATAAATTCCTCTGGGAATTAACTGATTCTTTAATACTATGTAAAAAAGCGTACCAACATTTTAAGGAACATGTGTAAATGTCTCGTGTGTGCTAGAGCCTCAGATTTCTCATTCCCAGATCTTGGCACAAGAGGGTGTGGTGTCAAAGAACGCATTCCATTTCTCCTAGGAAACTGTCCACATTGATTTATCATGCACTTCATGGAGAGCTGGAAGCAAAATGAGACAGCTTTCAGATGTGTGACCTCTGACAACTACACTGACCAATGCTGAACAGTGAATCTTTCATATTTTTTTTCTTCAGCATGTTCCCGGAATGGGTTTTTTTAACCAGTGTCTGGGTTTTGATTTGAAAGGGTAGTTAAAAAAGTTTTCGAATGATGTCGGAAATTAAAAGGGCTAATGAAACTTTTTGCAAACATCTTTTTCCTTGAGTGTCCTTGAAGAAACTGTCTGGTTTACAGACAGGCCTGTGCATGCCTGCAGACAAGAAGAGAGCCTTTAGCTAAAACCGAACAAGCGGTGCTTTGCCATGCCAAAACTTTTATAGTAGTAGCACACTGCTTCCATCATGTGTAAATGTACCATTTAGTCAGGTGATGAATAAGATTTCCAGTGGACAGGCATCAGTTGTTTCATTTGTTTTCTCGCGTCCATGAAATGACTCGATTAAGTTTGTGAATACTTCTTCTGAAGAACCATTGAAAGTATATTACCTTTTACTTCCTTTTCGTCAACAAAATAAGCTTTTATTTTCATCTTGATCTTGATATGGTAATATTCATGAACTTCTGCCACTCCTGCCATTTTTTGTGATTCAGTGTCCATGGTACTGCGTGTACTTTAGCAAACACTCAGGCCCAAATTATCTAAGGACTTGGGGCCTTATTTATGAAGGCCTTGCGCCGCCGGTGCGTCACTTTTTCCCATTTTAAAAGTGGCGCACCGGCGGCGCAAGGCCTTCATAAATAAGGCCCTTGCTTTCTCCTTGTGTGGCGCAAGTCATTGCAAGACAACAAAAGTTTTTAAATGGGATTTACAAAGCCATGCAAGGGGCCTTGCTTGAGTTTGCAAAGAAATGTAACACAATTCAGTGGTTTAAGCTGATTTGCCTTATTGTTTAATTGTGGTAGGCGTTCCATGGCTGTTCCTGTGCATCAACCCATGGAATCTGACACAATCACATATTTATGAACACTTAAAAGGTGGGATTGCACAAAGATGGTGTGCCTACCACACATAGGTGTAATGAGAAGAAATACCTCTATTGGTGCTAGGCAACACACAGTGTGCCAGCGCACGGAGAGAACAGAAATGCTCCATATCTTTGTAGTATGGAGCTTTTACACTCTCACCCATTCACATAACTCAGCATTTCTGACTAGAGTCAGAACCTGTAACCTTCTTTCTCCTTAAAACAGGAGGGATGTGACAGCTGGCTGGGATGAATGGACGAAGAACTCTGAAAGGCCTGTATGAGGTTTTGACCTAATCTGCACAAAATGTCTTTCTGGCTTGTCATAACCAAGTCACAAAAACAAGTTTGCGCCTACAGAGGCATGTATTTAGATTTGTAGTTAGCACTTTAGTGGCACCAACTGAAATTCAATGGCTTATTTCAAACACTATTTGTCTCAATTGAGCAATATATTTCTTAATGAAAATGGCCAAAGATTAAGTAGCCTTTCCTCTTGTACTGCAGCAGTAGCGCAATAAACCTTCAATTCATTGTGGTGATTGCAACCCATCCAAGAGCAAGTACTATCCTAGTTTTAAATGATTCAAGTAGGAGCTCTAATAACTAAGATATATTAGCAGACAATAGTAATGACACACAAACTCAACCCCTGGGTCCCCACGCCTTGGAATTTGTTTGAACATTAATGATACCAAGATTTAAGCCAATACAAAACAAGCATGGGCAATTTTGATAGGTCCGGCTTTTAGGAATGTTGTATGGTGTACAGTATTACAAGTGGAAAGCATGGGAATAGATATGTTATTGTGTTGAAGCAAAGACTCCTAGAATATTATTGGTATAGACGAAAAGGCCAGATGACCTAAAAATCTATGTAGGTTAATGACTACCCTTGTCCCACCTGTGCTGCTGTCAGAGAAAAACATCATAAATTAGCAAGTTATCTAGGGCACTTTCATGGAATTGCGCTGTCATGTATGTGCCCCTGAAGGTTTAAGCTTAGGTAGTTTGCTTAATAAACAATGTGATCACAGCTGCTGCAGGGCAAGGACTGTTTTATGAAAGCATACAACTTCTACCCAATCAAAGCATGTACCACTGGTTCCCAACATATGCCGGAGCTCAAGCCCCACTCTAGAAAGGCTCACATAATGGTATGGTGATAGCTGTGCCCTCAAACCAAACCATAAAAATGTAGGTACATTTTCATGCACCTCTGTATAGAAGGTAATGGTAAAACAGGACTGTTTAAATGGAGGCATTTATTAAAATGTTTTAATCATTGACAGAACTTTGTGATTTTAAGCTTCAGCATATAGGGCCAGATTGACTGTTTGGCGAATAGGTTAATCCATCATAAATATGACAAATACCCCGCCCATCTCATTGCAAGTGCTTTATATCCTACTGTACATTTAATGAGGTGAACTGGGAAACCGTCACATTTGTGACAGAGCACCCATTCCCAAACTCTAAATCAGCCTAATAGTCTCTATGAATGTTTTACAGCCAGAGCAGGGCCTCAGTTATAAAGTACAGACATCTTATTTGCAACATATTTACTGTGTATTGGGGAGGAGGAACAGGTTTTCCTCTACTTAGGTATGTAAGTAGGTAGGATGGTGGAGTGGTGTGGCTCACTGGTTAGAGGCGGCAGACCCGGGAGCAGAGGACGGCCCGGGACCAGGGTTCAATTCCTGACGCGGGAGGGTCTTGGACCAGGGTCAACGGACTCGATAATTCTCGCCTCGGTGCCTACTCTAACTAGGGATCACACTTGGCAACTCTGGGCATTAGCTTACCTCATCTCCACAACAGCCCCCCACATACGCCGGGGATGCCTGGTTTCACCTTGGAGATACCCAGAAGGACCATCTCACAAGGAAAGCCAGGACGGGTTCCCCAGCGGTCTACAGCACAGAGATACTCCTTCGGGAGTCGATTCTAGAGCTTTAGAAACCAACAATCAATCAATAGGTAGGATTAAGCATGGGCGTAAAATCCGTTCCGCTCGCGGATTTTCGGCAAATTCGCAATCCGCGAACTCTCGCGTAAATTCGTAAATCCGTGCGAAGCGGATTTTTTGCTTGGTCGCATTTGCCAACTAGAATACTATACAATTTCGCGGGAGTAAACACTTGCGAACACGTAGATGCGGCGGGCAGCGACAATCTCGCAATTGCAAGATTGCAAAATTTGCAATTTCGCACAAGAAATCCACCAGCAGGCAGCATAAACCTTGAAAATTATGATTTTTATCAGAATAACTCCTCAGGTTGACATTTGCCTGCACTTTCTTTTTGCAAGGAGTCCATTTTGGGGGGTGGGGGGGTGGGAGGAAGGAAGTGCCCCACAGTCTCCAACTTCCTGTTCCTGTCCAGCAGGCTCCTCCCAGTGCTTTCTTCATGTGCTGGTCACTTTGATTTGGATCTTGACCTGGAAGGATTACTTTTTGTGGATGCTGCTGGATATTTGGATTTTTGCAAAACTGAAAGCACTCAGCAGGTGCAAAAGTTCAATCTTATCATTAGTAACCATTCCCTGTAGTGCTTCCTGAGGGGCCCCTTCAGAGTTCAGTTGTCTACTTGAAACTATTCTATGACCCTGCTCTGAACCTCACAGCAGGCTCAGAGAATAGCTACAAGTATACCACAAAGGTCCTGTTAAAAAAATTACACTGCAACAGAAAGCAATTACAGATAAGGAAGCAGGTGCCAGCCTGGAAGTTCAAATTCAGTGACACATTAATCAGCCCCTAATTCATTCATGTCAGTTGAGGCAGGGCAGGTGTGCTTTTCCCCCCATAATCTACAGTGATGAACTAGAGGGTGGCATGGGTGAGCCAGAGGGTGGAATGGGTGAGCCAGAGGGTGGCAGTGGTGAAACAGAGGGTGGCAGTGGTGAAACAGAGGGTGCTGTGATGAACCAGACATAGAAACAACATGGTCGCGATCATTGCTACCCGACAAGTAAGTTCGCGTTTGCTAACTGGTAAAAAACGCTTGCGAAATGGCAGAAACACTTGCGAACACAAAAAAAAAAGGAATCCGCAAAATTCGCGAGAGTTCGCGGATTTTGCGGATTGCGAATCCGTAAATACGCAATTTCGCGGATTGCCAATTCGCAAAATCCGCCCATGCTTAGGTAGGATGTCTGCCCAATGGCTGAGGAAAGCTGAGAACAGATAGGTGAATTGGTTAACAACTTATAATGTAAACAATTTATTCCAATTGGCTTAACCTAGTCATTAGTTCTCTCAAATGACTCTGCGTCACTGCTTATGACATATTATGCATTCAGGAATCCTGGCACACAAATTAACTGCCATCCTTCAAGGGTAAGGCTGTGATACTGGCACAAGGAGGTAAGAGAATGAGTTTGCTAACAAGTATTCCAACAATCAATGCAATAAAAGGAGTATGGGATATACTAAATAATAGATTTTTACTTGTTGTTAATTTGCATAATTTATTCACCTCCTCGGTCAAAAATATATAAAAACTGGAAGTCTCTCATTTGATGGATCTTTTACATACAAACTGATCATATTAGAAGGGGATTTTAAGTGCTGCTTGCTTACAGAGAATGCCAATTCATTTAATACATCTACTTACTTGCACTACAACAAGCTATTGATGCAACATACTTTTAAGCTCTATGGCCAAGGTAGATCAATCTCAACTGCTGTTGATGAGCCCTCTCATTTGGCAGAAATGGTTGTGGGCCATTTAGATGGTGATCATGTAGTTCCGGACTTATGAATAGTTAAAGTTTAATGTCAAACTAGCGCGTAAAAGATTAAAGTGCCAACTGCAGACATCTAGCCAGAACAGAACAGGGGATGACTCATGAATAAGGTAATGCGTTTTGTGGAAAAATGAAAGACACGATGTTTTGTGCATTTATAGAATATTAAAGGTAATCACAGTTACGGAGGTAATTTGCAGTAACAGTTGGGGAATCGAACCACATTACGTCAGGTTGTTAGAAGGGTCACATAGCTGATTATTTAGATAAATGATTGGTAGAAGTAACGTGTTAAACAAGCATAACAGGAGGGGTCTGTTTTGATGAAGACTGTCTTTTGAAAGGTACACATCTGGACTGGAGTACAAGAGGGGAGGACTCATGAGCAGGATAACGTGCTTTATGGAGAAAGTGAAGGCACACATTTTCACAAGTGTGCAGAATATGGTGAATAATTACAGTTGTGGGTGACATTGAGGGATACATTAGGTAAAAATCAAGAGTATGTGAATCACTTTTAATTAGGATACGAACTGGTCAATAGGTTTGCTGTATATAGATGTTGTTTTTACATTCAAGCATCAATTACAAATGTACTTAAACTGCCTATCACATTTGTTCTAGTAACCCCTGACGAAGAGCCAAGAAGGCTTGAAATGCATTGGGTATTTATCAAGCGTGTCTACTTCAAACTGTGATGGATATGGACGTACCTCTGTATTAAGCCTGGATTGGCGTACAACTGGTATTTGAAAGATGTTAATAAATATTACATATTTGATCATACTGTCTCCGTTTTGATGATGAAAAGACAAGAGTTTATGGATTTAATATTGGACAACATGAGAGTCATGAATAGATTCATACAGTTTATACTGGAGTACCTGGATTAATGGAATACATTGGTGGGATAAATTCCCTACTTTTGCAGTGCGACAGTGGGAGCACAAGAGGAGTGCTCTTTTTCTGAATACATATGTATTGACTGTGGCTGGCAATCCACGGACACTGCACGCATGCAAACACAAAGAAGTTTTGAATTTCTGAGTAATTTAAAGGGAAGGAGTGTAAGCACCTTTCTAATGTCTCTTGCTTTGCAAATTTCTAAAAGTGGCATTTTAATAATAATGACTTAATATCAGAGTTTACCACTAAAGAGGATTTTAAATTACAATTAGTTAAAAACGAGTTATTGACTTTCCCACCTGATCCCAATCAAAAGTTAGCACTTATTAAAAGTTATAAATGAACCCAATGTTATCCTATGGAAGATGTACGCCTAACGGTAGTGAAAAATGAATTTTGGAGTTTTCCACTACCCGGACATACAAAACTTAGCAGTACATATCTAGCTCCTTACTTACAATGCATCTTACCCTATATGCTGTCAATGGCCTACCTCAGGAGTGACTAATATGCAATAAAAGGGGAGTTTAAGGCTTAGCCAGGAGTATAGATTGCCAAGTCAAACTGTCAGTTATAAACTGCATTCAGGTTGCAATGGCAGACCTGGGCTATTTTAAGGGGCTACTTAAGTGGGAGGCACAATAAGTGCTGCGGGTCCCAACCAGTCCTAGGATTTGTGTTTCCAGTCCAGGTAGGACTTCGCCTGGCAGTTCGGACTTTACTATTCGCATCCCGTCCATCAATTGTACTTTATATAGTTTCCATCCCAAGTGGGACAGGTATGCCCAGATGTGGGTCCATGCTCACCAAGCCACTGGATTCAAGGTATCCTGGTGGATGAGGGGTGATACCCCAAAACAAGTCCAGGGATGCTTGTTTCCAGTCCAGAGAGGACCTGGGTTGGCAATTTGGCTGGACTGTTCCCATGGGAAGGAGGGTCAAAACTGATTTGCATATGGCAGGATCTGAACTGAAATGGCGAGGTAAGCAAAAAAACTATGGGTTTAGCCCCAGATCTCCTACTGGGGGTGAGTGTTTGACATTGTTCAGCATTTTGTCTAGTAACTCTTCTTTTTGCATTTGTCAACACAAGTGGAACGGTATGCTCAGATGTGGATCTTATGTTCTCCATGCCATTGGATTCAATCTATCCTGTCTAATGAGGGGCGATAACCACCCACCAGTCCTAGGATGCTTGTTTCCAGTCCAGGGAGGACCCGTCCTGGCAGTTCAGGCTGGACTGTTCCCAAGGGGAGCAGGGTCAAGACAGATTTGCATATTGCTGGGTGCCAACTGGAAAGGCTTGGTGAGCAAAAAACAATGGATTTAGGACCAGATCTCTGACTGGGGGTGAATGTTTAACAGTGTTCAGCATTCCATCCATCAATTGTTTGCATTTGACACCCCAAGTGGGACAGTTATGCCCAGATGTGGGACTTGTGCTTCCAATGCGACTGATTCAATTTTTCTTGCCTGATGAGGGGTGATGAGGGGTGATACCCTGAAATCAGTCCAAGGATGCTTGTTTCCAGTCCAGGGGGGACCTGGGCTGGCAATGGTTGGACTGTTCCCATGGGGAGGAGGGTCAAACCTGATTTGCATATGGCCGGGTCTGAACTGAAATGGCGGGGTGAGCAAAAAAACTATTGATTTAGGCCCAGATCTCCTACTGGTGGTGAGTGTTTGACATTGTTCAGCAATTTGTCCAGTAACTGTTCTTTTTGCATTTGTCACCATAAGTGGGACGGTATGCTCAGATATGGGTCTTGTGCTCTCCATGCCACTGGATTCGATCTATCCTGCCTAATGAGGGGTGATAACCAGCCACCAGTCTTAGGATGCTTGTTTCCAGTCCGGGGAGGACCCGTCCTGGCAGTTAAGACTGGTGCCAAGGGGAGCAGGGTCAAGACTGATTTGCATATTGCTGGGTGCCAACTGGAAAGGCATGGTGAGCAAAAAACAATGGATTTGGGATCAGATCTCTGTGATGTTATGTTATGTTTCTTGTACTTATAAAGCGCACTGCTACCCTAAGGTGTCCTGGCGCTGAGTACTGGTGACCTGGGAAGCATCGAGCTGTTTTAGTGAGAGAAACCATGTTTTTAAATCCTTGCGAAAAGAGATGAAATCTGACGCGTTTCTTAGCTGGAACAGGAGTTCATTCCATGCCAGAGGCACAATAAAAAAAACTTCTGCCTCCCCAGTTGGTTTTCTTAAAAGTGGAGGTTTGGACTAATTTATAACCAGAGGAGTGCAGAGTTCTGCTTGGGACGTACCATATAAGTCTATTTTTTTTAAATCTCTGGGCCAATCCCGTTTACCGCCTTAAAGACAACACAAAGTGCCTTGAAGCGTGATCTGAGTGGAACTGGGAGCCAATGCAATTTCTTCAGCTCTCCTCAGACCGAGGTAAACCTCGAGGTTCCCGACAGCATTCTCGCTGCCCATTCTGGACCAGTTGCAACTTGTACTTATTTATTTTATTTTTATTTTGAAAGTTTTATATAGCGCGAACCAGATCTTTGCAGATATCAGAGCGCTTTACAAAGCAGGGAATACCAACAAGAGAATGAATAACAGGTCATTAGGTATATCGAAATTATAGGTAGGTACGTGAGGGAGCATAATAGCACAGGTAAATCAATAATGCAAGTAGATAGTCAGGTAAGTGAATCAATAATACAGGTAAAACACATAGTCGTAGGGATCGAGCAGAATAATACAGGAAAAACACATAGTCGTAGGGATCGAGCAGAATAATACAGATCGGTGCAGAGACTTTACAGATCCACGTTAATAGGTCAAGTGTATTTGGCCATGAGAATAGCTTTTACTTCTTTCTTAAAAAGTGTGATGGACATATGTTGTTTCTGTACATTAAGATAGAGACTGTTGCAATAGTCCAGACAGGACATAATAAAGGCAGTGACGACCGTTAGGTTGCTGGCTGACACGAAGAACTTGATTTTTTAAATTATTCTGAGGTCCATGAAGCAAGCTGACATCACCTGATTCACTTGGTCCCCCATGGTGAGTTTGTTATCCACTATGACTCCCAAATTCTTGGCTTTCCTAGAGGGTATTGGACAAGATCCCAGATCTTCCGGCCACCAGTCCGGTGTCCAGACCCGAGGATTATTGCCAAATTTAGCTGAGTTGAGCTTTAAACAGTTAGATGACATCCAGGTGGAAATGGAGTAAATACAGTTCTGGAATTTATCCCCCGCTTTCCTTTCCGCTCCCTCCATCAGCGATAGCACAATTTGTGTTTCATCAGCGTAGGAGGTGTGCTGGAAACGAAACGACCGGATGATATTGGCCAGAGGGCCACATAGATATTAAAGAGCGTGGGACTCTGTGACACCCCACAGGGAACCGAGAAGGGTTCAGAGGTGTTGCCATCTAGGTCTACTGTCTGAGCCCTGTCAGACAGAAAGGAATGAAGCAGTTTCCATGCTAAGTTCTTCACACCAATGTCAGATAGCCGGTTCAACAGGACCTTATGGTGGACTGTGTCAAAGGCCGCGGATAAGTCCAGGAGGATTAAGATGGCATTTCCTGCCCTATCCACGGCCTCTCTGGTTTCCTCCATTGATTTTATTAAAGCCAGCTCTGTACTGTGAAAAGCTCTGATGGGTCCAAGGAGTTATTAGCCGAGATGAAATTGCTAAGTTGGCTATTCATTTCTTTCTCCAGTACTTTGGCTGGTAGTGGGAGTCAGGAAATCGGACAATAATGATACGGATCCTTGGGGTCCAGGGATTGCTTCTTCAATAGAGGCAGCACGGAGGCCTTTTTCCAATTTTTAGGAAAGATTCCGATCCATAGAACTGCATTAAGTAGGGGGGTCAGTACTGTTCCAATATTTTCCGGGATTTGCTTAACAATTCGCGTGGGACACGGATCACTGGGGGCACCAGATTTTATAGTGTGCAGCAATTTTACCAAGTCAGCATTCTCAATCAGGGTAAAATGATCCAGTAAATCTGTGGGAGCAATTAGACTACCTGAAGCCATTGGATTGAAATCAGTCTGATTACTGTTGATCTGACCAACCAATGAAGTAAAGATGTTTCTATTTTAGTTTTTAAAAAAATTACAGAATTCTGCATCACCCTGTTTCCTACGGGTAGTAGGTTTGGCTAGTTTGCAATTCGTTTGAACAATTCTTTAGAATTGTATTGAGCCATAGTAATTTGTAACGAGAAGTATTCCTTTTTAGCTCCCAAGAGTGCGTGTTTGTGGTTAGAAATACAAGTTTTATACTTTTCCTTCTCGCCTTCGGCGTAGGATTATCGCGAATCCCTATCTTCATGTTTACAGACCAATTTCTTGGCCCTGAGCTCCTCTGAATACCAGGGAGCAGTAGGCAAAGCCCGTTTGGGAACCCCTTTTTTTAACGGGAACAAGCTGGTCACAGGCATCCGAGAGCCATTTATTATAGGTGGATGTAGTTTCCTCCACATCTGACGGAGACTGGTCCATAGAATTCACCAGGACGTTTCCCAGTCTCTCCACATCCAGATTACCCCAAGATCTAGTGCCTATCTCTTGAATCTGTTTCTGGCCAAAAAGATGTGCCAGCGAGCATTTAGGTTTAAACTTGATCGCACAGTGATCAGACCATGGGATAGGAAGAACCACAATCTCATCAAAATCTTTGTTGTTGGTATATATACCGTCTAGGGTATGACCTTTTTCATGTGTCGGCACCCTCACCATTTGTTTGTTTGTGGGGGTGAGTGTTTGACAGTGTTCAGCATTTCATCCATCAATTGTTCCTTTTGCATTTGACACCCCAAGTAGAACAGGCATGCCCAGATGTAGGACTTGTGCTCCCAATTCCACTGGTTTTAAGCTATCCTGGCTGATAAGGGGTGAGGCCCTGAAACTAGTCCTAGAATGCTTGTTTCCAGTCCTGGAGGACCTGTCTTGGTACTTCATGCTCGACTGTTCTCATGGGGAGCAAGGTCAAGGCTAATTAGCATATGGCTGTGTCCAAACTGGAATGACTGGGGATGAGTGTTTGACGTTGTTCAGCAATCCGTCCATCCATTGTTCTTTTTGCGATTGCCCACAAGTAGCATTTAATTACAGTCCCCGGATATATGGTATACCACTTTACTAAGCAATTTAAATATGTAAATAAGGTGTAAGTCTATTTGATGAAGTTTTATGGTGTGAGTGCATACCCTTTAGCACTCGTTAGCAGTGTGTGCAAGCAGATCCAGAAGAGTGGAAGTGTCTTGTTTGTGTGTTGAAGTTGATGCAGCTGTTGAGGTAGGTAGATCCAAGGGTGTTCAAGCCTTTGTATGTTTGTGTGAGGAGTTTGAAGAGAGAGAATTTGTGCAAGGGGAGACAGCCGGGGTCTTTGAGGTGCATGGTGATGAGAACTGGGGGAAGAAATCTGGGTGTGTGGCTGCTCACTGTGGTTTGTATGGTCTGTATGGTCTGAAGTCTTGTAGTCAGTTGGAGGGATGTCAATCATGTTACCACAGTCCAGCTTTTTATTATGTGGCCGAGTTAGGCCCATGTTCAACGCCGCACATTTTCTTACATTGTCCTCTTTTCTGCACAATAACATTATTGCTGTGAACTTTGCCCATATCTGCAGGCATAACAATGATGTATTCGTTTCTCCGAAACTGTTTTGCTTTTACATCTGGCTTCGTGCAACATTATCCTGATGCCTCGAACACTGAGTACAAGACCTGCACGCGCAATGTACAAATGTCGTTCTATCTTCATCCACATGGCAACAGGGCTATCTATAAATCCATATCAAGTGTTAATTGCAAGGATGATTTTTATTATAAATAAAGATGCATTTCAAGGGGTTGGTAGAGTAGACCTTCCACTGACATCGAAAGGCCCTGCATGCTGTGGTTTTACCAAGCAGCTGCCTGACATCTCCGTGAGGGCTGTCCAATGCATGCCCAAGATAGGGTCCTAAAGTCTTTCCAGGCAAGTAATGTGGTTCGATCATCCTGTGGGTGGATTCTTGGCCCTACACCTACACACACTCTAGACATACACAGCGTAGGGATTGCGTAGTAGGAGTACACCTGATTACTACCTTGTATTATATGCCATCATATATGCACTGTCTTGGCATCCTGAAGGAACTGTATCTGCTATTTATCATTTGGTGCTTGTAATACATTTCATCTGCTTTTGTCTACTGATTATCACAGCACATGTATTCTATATGAGAATAACTTTGGTTACATAAATATATTGAAAACGTCGCACTGTGTATTCTCTGTATATTTCTCCGAGAGCAAGAATGCATGAATGACTGAGCAAAAGTATCTGATCTGTTAGTATGATCCCTGAGGTGTCAGGGTTGTCATGTTCAGTTGTTGCCAGAAACCATTCGCTCCCTGTTTGGGGGAGGGGGACTTATGGTGGTACTGTGAGCTAGCTGATCTCTAGGCCAACATAAGCTGCAGGGGTGCATTAAATCAGTCTAGGCACCTCACCCAAAGGTTTGTTGTCCACCAATGCGCAGGTCCTATGGATTATGGATTAGTCGGACTTCCACAACAGGCCTAGATGACACCAATGCATGTGTTAACCAGGAGCAATTTAAAGATTTCCTTGAGGATTTTGAAGAGGTGGAAGCAGGATCTGGTGGCTGTGTTGACTTGGCTAGTTATTTGTGAACTTGTCTACCATTAGTCTGAGGATCATCAGGTGGAGTTTCATAGTGAAATGTCTCTGTGAAAGAATACTACTTCCATTTTGTCTGTGTGAAATTTTAGACAGATGATCTTTATCTACCTGGTGACTTCAGACATGCAGGAGGTGAAGTTGTTGGGAGATGATGAGTTGGGTTTTATTGTCCTGTGAAATGATTTTGATTCTGTGAGTTTAGGTGATATTCGAGAAATGGGCCATGTAGGTGTTAAAAGGTATGAGGCATGATCCTTGGGGTTCTCCACAGAAGAGGATGGTAGTGGCCAAAGTAGAGAGAGCTAGGCTGTCTAACTGGGTGTGACCTGTGAGAATGGAGCAAATCAAGCAGAGAGTGGGTACCTGTATGCCTGCTTCATGGATGTTTTTAATGAGAATAGGGTGGGAGAAGGTGTCGAAAGCAGGGTATAGATCGAATAGGCTGCGGACTGCATTGTCACCTCTGTCCATGATCATTGAATGACATATGTGGTGGCAATGAGAGTGTACTTGGTGCTGTGGCAGGGCCTGAATCTTGATTGAGTGGTGCTGAGGAGGTGGTTGTCGTTTGAGTGAGTGGTTAGTCCTTTGTTGATGTTTTTCTCCAGGACATTCAATGGATAGATTATCAGAGAGATTCAATAGTATTTGATGAACACATTTGAGTCTGTTGAGGGTTTCTTTAGGAGAGGGCAGTTTTGGGTCATGCTTCTAGACATCTGGGAATGTCTCTGTGCAGATGGTGTTCATTAGGATGAGGGTTAGATTTGAGATGATGAGGTCCAGTCCTTTGGCAAAGATGTGGTGAGAGCAGGGGTCTGAAGGTGCTCAAAAATGCATGGACCACATTGTTGTTGCAATTTCCTGCATAGTGACGGTTAACTAAGTGGTCATCATAGTTGATTTCATGGGGGTTGTCTTGATGGGTTGGGAGGTTGCAAGGGTGGATGAGTCTGACTATGGCTTGAGTTGTGGCAGATGGTGCTGATCTTGCTGCTGAAATAAAGGGAGAGCTGTGTGCAGAAGTCCTATGAGGCAATGATGCAAGTGGAGCTAGCTGAAGGAGTGGAGAAATCCCTCCGAATCAATATGCTCGGTGAGATCGGAGCATTTGCTGAATCTGATCTGCTATGTGTAGAATCTGAGTGCTGACTTGTTGGGGACCATGATGTCCGTGTGAAAGTTGAGGTTCCCACAGAGGATGAAGACACTGTAGTTGAGTGCCAAGGGGGCAAAAAAGTCCACAATGGTGCTGCCAAAATTGTTGCACGATCTTAGAGGTTGGAAGATGAGCGTGCTGCTCAGAGCATAGTTGTTGGTGATGTGAAATTTGAGGGCCAGGTGGTCCATACTGTTACAGGTGTTTTCGGAGGTGGTAGAGTAGATGACGTTATCTTTGAAAATGATGACCAGTCTGTCTCTGAAGTTTCTTATAATCTTGTATCCAGGGGATCATCGTGGAGATGGTAAGTAGACATAATATCGAGTTCTATATATCGTTGTGCTATAATACTGTTGTGTACAATATCGATGTCAAGAATATCGATTTAGTGTGTTGTACAAAATATCGTTGTTTAGAATATCGATGTTGAAAATATTGTTGTTAAAAAATATTGATTTTGTAAATGTTGAAAATAATGTTATAGTATATATTTGTAAATGTATTAATATTTTTTGTATAAATTGTATATGTTTTATGGAAAAAAAAATAGGAGCGAAATGTTGGGTTTATAGGGAAGAAGGTTAGGGAGTTTTTGAAAAAATATATGCTTTTTATTTAAAAAATTTCAAAGTAATTTTAAAGAAATGTAAAAATGTTTTTTAGGAGTAGGATTTGGAGTTATAGGGGATAAGAGTGGGAAGAGTTATAAAAAAGTTTTTTATAATTTAAAAAATAGTAATATTAAAGAAATGTAAAATTATGTTTAAGGTGCAGGATGTTGGGTTATAGGGGATAAGGGTGTGGAGTGTTTTAAAAAAAAAATTGAAACTTAAAAATAAATTTATATTTTACAATAAATTATTTTAAATTAGGATTTTAGGAGTGGGATGTTGAGGTTATAGCTGATGAGGGTGGTAGTTATAAAACAAAATGAAATTTAAATTGAAAACAAAATTACAAATATAATTTTTTTATTATTTGTGAAAATTTGTGGAATTTGCAGCTAATTTTGTGGAGTAATTTTTACATTTTAAAAACTATTTGAAAAAGCGAAATTTTAAAATAAAAAGTAAAAAAATAACATATTATGATACTTGTTTTTATATGGTATTATAGTAGAGAAAAACCAAAATTCTAAATAATACATTAAAATTTAATCTAGAGGGTTTTTTTTGGAGATGGTATTATTGTGTTTTTTTATACAAAATGTGCAATTATATTTATAAAAATTGAAACATTTTATAAAAGAATTGAACATTTTTTTATCATTTCATTTATAAGTACAAGGAAATTAATACAAATTATTTTAAAAGTCTCATCATTTTCATGCGAGTATGTTTTTATGATTGGGAATAGGTTAATGTATATGTATAATGTGTATTATTTTATGTGTGTTTATGTAATTTTTGGGAAGAATATAACATTTTATGAGTATATTGTTTTGCATTTTCCTTGAGTTGATATAGTTTGGAGTGGGAATAATACATTGTATATGTTTAGTGTCCAGCTCTTTCCCTGAGTTAATATAGTTTGAAATGGTAATAGTAAATTATATATTTTTAGTGTCCAGCACCTTCCATGACTTTTTCTAGTTTGGAGTGGGAATAGTAAATTATATATGTTTAGTGCCCAGCACCTTCCTTGAGTTGATATAGTTTGGAGTGGGAATATTAAATTATATGTGTTTAGTGTCAAGCACCTTCCTTTACTTTTTCTAATTTGGAGTGGCAATAGTACATTAAAAAGGTTTAGTGTCCAGCACCTTCCCTGAGTTAATACAATTTGGAGTGGGTATAGTAATTTATATATGTTTAGTGTCCAGTACCTTCCCTGAGTTAATATAATTTGGTATGGGAATAGTACATTATATATGTTTAGTGTCTGTCCAGCACTATCCTGACTTTTGTAGTTTGAAGTGGGAGAAGTAAATTAAATAGGTTTAGTGTCCAGCACCTTCTCTGAGTTAATACAGTTTGGAGTGGGAATAGTAAATTATATATTTTTAGTGTCCAGCCCCTTCTCTGATGTTTTTAGTTTGGAGTGGGAATAGTACATTATATATGTTTAGTGTCCAGCACCTTCCCTGACTTTTTTAGTTTGGAGTGGGAATAGTAAATTCTATATGCTTAGGGGCAGATTTATGAAGGCCTTGCTCCGCCGGTGTGTCATTTTTAACATGGGAAAAAGTGACGCACCGGCGGCGCAAGGCCTTCATAAATCTGCCCCTTAGATTCCAGCACCTTTCCTGACTTTTTCTTGTTTGGAGTGGAAGTAATAAATTAAATAGATTTAGTGTCCAGCACCTTCCCTGAGTAAATACAGTTTGGAGTGGAAATTGTAAATTATTTATGTTTAGTGTCCAGCACCTTCCCTGACGTTTTTAGTTTGGAGTGGGCATAGTAAATTATAGATGATTAGTGTCCAGCACCTTTCCTGAGTTAATATAGTTTGGAGTGGGACTAGTCAAATATATATGTTTACTGTCCAGCACCTTCCCTGACTTTTTCTAGTTTGGAGAGGGAGTAGTAAATTAACTAGGTTTAGTGTCAATCACCTTCCATGAGTTAATACAGTTTGGAGTGGGAACAGTAAATTATATATGTTAAGTGTCTAGCACCTTCCCTGACATTTTTAGTTTGGAATGGGAATAGTACATTATATTTGTTTAGTGTCCAGCACCTTTCCTGACTTTTTTAGTTTGGAGTGGGAATAGTAAATTATATATGCTTAGTGTCCAGCACCTTTCCTGGCTTTTTCTAGTTTGGAGTGGAAGTAGTAAATTATATAGGTTTAGTGTCCAGCACCTTCCCTGAGTTAATACAGTTTGGAGTGGAAATAGTAAATTATTTATGTTTAGTGTCCAGCACCTTTCCTTACTTTTTCTACTTTGGAATGGGAAAAGTAAATTATATATGGTTAGTGTCCAGCACCTTCCCTGAGTTAATATAGTTTGGAGTTGGAATAGTAAATGATATATGTTTAGTGTCCAGCACATTCCCTGACTTTTTATAGTTTGGAGTGTGAACAGTAAATTATGTATGTATGTCATTACATTGCATACCAATACCACGCATGCCATTACAATGCAGGTATTACTTTGAGATGTCAATGACAACGCCATACTTGTGGTTAAAGTTTGCAAGGTAAGTGACTCTACCCTACCCCTGCACAATCCTCCCCCGGCCCCCAGTCCTACAATAACTCTACACTACCCTGCATGACCCCCCTGGCACTACGCTAAAACACTACACTACACAAACACTACAACACTACCCTCAACCCTAAAACACTACACTACACAAACACTACAACACTACCCTAAACCCTAAATCACTACACTACACAAACACTACAACACGACCCTAAACCCTAAAACACTACACTACAAAAACACTACAACACTACCCTAAACCCTAAAACACTGCACTACACAAACACTACAACACTACCCTAACACCTAAAGCAAACACTGCAACAATACCCTAAGCCCCAAAACACTACACTACACAAACACTACAACACTACCTTAAACCCTAAAACACTAGACTACACAAACACTATAACACTACCCTAAACCATAAAACACTACACTACACAAACACTACAACTCTAGCCTAAAACCTAAAACACTACACTACACAAACACTACAACACTACCCTAAACCCCAAAACACTACACTACACAAACACTACAACACTACCCTAAACCCTAAAACACTACACAAACACTACAACACTACCTTAAACTCTAAAACACTACACTACACAAACACTATAACACTACCCTAAACCATAAAACACTACACTACACAAACACTACAACTCTACCCTAAAACCTAAAACACTACACTACACAAACACTACAACACTACCCTAAACCCTAAAACACTACACTGCACAAACACTACAACCCTACCCTAATCCCTAAAACACTATGACACTACAACACTACCCTAAACCACTACCCACACTACTCCCACCCCACCCCAAGCACAGTCACCCTTACCTCTCTTTCCTCATGGTTCCTCTCGAGAGTCGTCATCTCTGCTGCCGGTTACTGCTTCCTGCTTCCCGTCGAGAGGAGGTGCACGTCGTTGTGAGGAAACAGAAGACCCTCTGTTTCCTTACAACAAGGTGCATCGGCATTACATCGCATGCGTTGTTACGCTTGCGATGTAATGGCATTGCCGGGAAACAGCAGAGTTGTAATGTCTGTTTCCCGTAAATTATATATGTTTAGTGTCCAGCACCTTCCCTGAGTTAATATAGTTTGGAATGGGAATAGTACATTATATATGTTTAGTGTCCAGCACCTTTCCTGACTTTTTCTAGTTTGGAGTGGGAATAGTAAATTATATATGTTTAGTGTCCAGCACCTTCACTGACTTTTTCTAGTTTGGAGTGGGAATAGTATATGTTTAGGGGTCGATACCGATTCGGGAAAAAACGCTCCGAATAGTGAAGTACTGGGTTTTTAAGAACCGGCACAGAACCGGTAACCCAGCGGTGCCAGGGAATCAACACCCAGAGACCTCGGGTTCTTCCTGATCCAGACCTACAGAAACTCGGAGTCTTCTAGGTGAAGTCAAAGATTAGTTTATTGGCTGCAACCAAGGTAACAAGTGTCCTAGAAGTACAACACGGGTATATTCTCAGGAGACTGCACACTTTTACAAAGTCGGGCTTCTCTTCTTATACACTGTGTTAGGCCTCGGGCAAAACATTCTTGGTTGTAAAGTAAATCGTTGACATATTTCCAATACAAAGAAAAAGCAGAGTCATGCTGACATGTCCATATTTCACTTCGTGTTGCCTACAACAAATCATTTGGCAAGGCCCAGCATTTCATCAGATATCGCTGGACCCCCAATAAAAACGGGCACCTCCCCACCATAAAGTAAGTGAAGCAAAGGAGTGGAGATAGATGTGAGCGAGATATGGCAGGTGTGCGCGCTGAAATGGTTTTATGGTTTGTTGAGCCTAGATGCTATCTTGCTTCGGCCACTGGGAGGGAACTGACCTAACGAGTTCGGCCTGGGGCAATGGTTCCAACTTGTACTGAGGTCATGGAAAAGTCGATTAAGGAGTACGTGTCCTTGTGGAATTGAAATCAACTGGATTAAGGCCCATGTAAAGGGCAACATATAAATGAAGCCAAGGTTCAGAACGCAAGTGACGATTTCGAGGTGAAATCACCACTCGAATATGCTGAAAATATATGTACATGATGTACTCGTCATTCTCGGTCTTTTGATACCAAATTCGTGAAACTTCGATGAAGTTTTTAATTCTCGAGTTTCAGAACGATTTATATGAATTCTGAATTTTAAGAACCACAAACCCTCCTTTTGCCCTTACATAGGCAATTAATCTATCCTCATGTTAGTCTGAGTCCAGATCTATATTCCTAAAGTCATTGAGATGTTGCTGTAGCATCATTCTAGTACTTAGTTCATCTCTTGACACAGGCTTCCTCACACATGATGTAGCACAGAGGCCACATATTGCAGGAGCGCATTGTATGCACAGACAGAACAGGAAAAGAATGGCTAAGACCATCCCAATGACCATTAGAATTTTCCATCCCCAGGCAGATATCAGTTCCCAGAACCATCCCATTAAGGACCAATCTCTTTTATCCACATGAATAGATTCAGAAATCTTATGTAGTTTGGAGATGGCCTTGTACACGGTTGGAGCATTATCTCGGATGAAAATGCAACAACTAGATTGGATCAATTTGCATACTCCACCTCGGTCCGCAAGTATTACATCCAAAGCGACCCGGTTCTGAAGGGTCATAAGTCGATCCGACTGGAGCTCAGCAGTCAGGTTACTAAGGGCACCAGCAGTTTCGGTCACGGTGGACTCAACTACCCTTGTCAACTGCCTTAGGTTCCTACTGTTAGCCATGGATCCCCAGAACGGCAGAAAACCCTTTGCAAAGTCCCCAAATTCTTGACCTGCAGTGTCTTCTTCACTCAAAACACCTCTAACTATCCTTGTCCGGTGGTAGTCTGCCGCTGCTGTGTAGGTGGGAGGCAACAGGAATGAAACAAAACATGAGCCCGAGAAGTCAGGGGGCAACCATGTATAGGCTCTATCATGGCAGATGAAATAGGTACCCTTAGCTGCTAAAAATGCAGGGGAAGTCTGGGACCCAAAAACATAAGTTTTTGTACAGACACTTTTCCCTAACTGTGCTCTGGGATTCTTGCCAATACCTTGCAGACACAGGTTACCCTGATGGGGTACAATCCAGATCGGGGAAGACCTCTTTGCTTGCTGTTTCTCACTTAAGGTAGCTCCATATCCGGTCACGTTCCAACCTACATATGCCCGTAACTCATCATCCGAAGTATCTTCATAAGAAATTACTTCCTTGATCATGTCGACTATACCTTTTACTAGGGCGCTAGTCTTGAGGTTGTCTTTTACAGAACGTAGGGGTTGGATTTCCCGTGCATATATGAACATTGTCCTATATGCCCATACTGAACCATTGTGACTAAATGGCAGGACCAAATAGGGGATACCTTTATCCGTAGTGTGAGGCATAAGGCCACAAACCCAACAGTTAGTTGTGTTCATTACTAGTTGGTGTTGGTGTAAAAGCTGAACAAAGGAGTTATTAATGAACTCTAACCGTCTATTGGACTCGTGGTCAGGAAGGGGGTGAAAAGAATGAGAGGAAACAGTAGGAGGAGGTATGGGTGATGCTGTGGGCACAAATGTTATATGGAAGGACAATAAAACATAACTTATCAAAAAAATCATTACGCTAGATAGCATAAAAATACACAATATTATAAAACTTTTCTTTGTCATCGTGTTACACAGTCTCTGCTTAAAGTTCATTGGTTTGGCAGGTCTCTCCACATCAGGAAACTCCATCCTCTCTAAAGTGCTGCCCGCGACGAGGAGGTTGATTCTGCTAAGGAGTGCTTCTGTCAGTCTAGGGCAACTCCCTTGGACCGACCAAAACCACCGACCTAACGTCGTTGGCTGCACTTCCGAAGACTTTAACCAATCGCGGCCCTAGCAGCGGAACCCGGATGGCGGTTCGAAAAACAAAAATAAGCAAGTTACCTAGATGGGAGATCTGCACTTTCAAAAATAGGGCTTGGGAGGAAAAAAAGGAATATTTTATTGGTCCATAGGTTTTGGTCTCAAATTGCAAGAAAAACTTTCATTAGTTCGTTTTTCTCGGTCTCAGGTCGTACCGTTGTTTCCCAGGTATTGTCTGGTCCGGAAACAACAAGTCAGGTTCTGCAGTGTTCAATAGCTTGGACGGTGGCACAGCCTTGTGCGAAATGTTCTCACTTTCTGGTTCAGAGTCAGTTCTTTTTGTGCGCAAATCTTTAACAGGGGTGGCATATGACAATGTGTCAGGTTTTGGATCAGTGACACCTTTCTGGACCCATTGGTCATGGGGCGGAGGAAATGTAATTTTTTTACAATGGATCCCGTGGACCCAGTTGGCCTTCCCCTCCACCCGAACTGCAGATCTTGTAGAAAGAAGGACGAGGTGAGGCCCGGTCCACCTGGGCTGGTCGTTCTTTGTTCTTTGGAAGTTGCGGACGAGAACCCAGGAACCGGGGTCAATGGCGTGACCCGGAGTCTCAGAGACCGGAGGCAAGGTGTTGTGGACCTGTTGATGCAAAACACGCAATTTAGCCGTCAATTCATACAGGTAATCAAGCAAAATAGGGTGTTGCAGCTCGCTGAACTTCGTGGGCCTAGGCACTCCCCATATGTTGGCTGGCCGGCCAAAGATAATTTTGTAAGGGCTGAGTTTCACTCGCGAATGCACAGTCATTCTGGTGGACAGGAGTGCTAAGGGTAGAGCGTCTGGACATTTAAGACCTGTGCTCGCTTGGATTTTGGCCAATTTAAGTTTTAAAGTGCCATTGTAACATTCTACTAATCCAGCTGATTGGGGGTGATTTGCAGCGTGGAACTTCTGCCTAATGCCTAGCCCTTCACACACTCTTTTCATCACACGCCCCACAAATTCACTACCGTTGTCAGACCTGACCATTCTAGGCATTCCGAACCTGGGGAAGTACTCTTTTACAAGGGCTTTTGCTGTGGACAAGGCAGTATTGTCTTTTAGGGGATAGGCTTCTACCCATCTTGAGAAAGCACAAACAACCACGAGCACGTATTTTAAGTTGTTGCACCTCTCCATGTGTATGAAATCTAGCTGCAAAACCTCTAACGGATACGTAGGAGGTGCAAAATGACCAGCTGGAGTTGGGGTTCCCCTACCAGGATTGTGCTTCAGACATACCATGCAATTCTTGACAACATTCTCTGCACACTTGGGAATCCCTGAATTCTTCCACACTGGGGCCAACAACTCGCAAATCCCTTTCACGCTGATATGAGCCATTCCATGAGCCATTGTAACCACTGCAAGCACGTATGCATCGGGTAACAACCATCTCTGACGCTCCGCCAATTCAATCCAACAACCATTTGCATCCATTCTTCCTGTACTCTCTCTCCATGTGTTCAACTCTTTCTCTGTGGCCTCAGCTTGGATGGACTTCACACTTTCTATCGTGTCCTCACATATTCCAACATCACCAGTCCATCTTTCAGGGCCTGCAACATACATTCGGCTCATCACATTCTTTGCTGTCTCTTTCGCGATTTCATCAGCAAATGCATTTCCACGACCAACATCATCAGTCCCCTTCTTGTGAGCACTACATTTCACAATCGCCATTTGCAGGGGCAAGGTCAGTGATTCAAGAAGCTCATTCACCAACTGACCATGCTGAATCTTAGCTCCATGCGAAGTCAGGAACCCACGTTCTCTCCACAATCGTCCAAAACTATGAGCCACTCCAAATGCATACTGGCTGTCGGTATAGACAGTCACTTTCATTCCTTTAGACAACACACATGCTCTCGTGAGCGCAATCAGTTCTGCAGCTTGAGCTGAACCATGTGGTATTCGTGCAGTTTCAACAACTGTGTGCAAAGTCGTGACAGCATATGCTGCGGTCACGTTGCCATTTGGGAGCTTGAAGCATGAACCATCCACCCATAATTTATTTATTTAGTGTCTTTTGATATCGCGCACAGCTACCCCAACGGGGTGTCCCGGCGCTCCTGTGTGATTAAATACAACCTGGTGATTTTAAATGAGACCGAAGTCGGAGTCGTTCAGTAGGTCATTTAACAGAACAGGAAAGTTTTGAGGGCTCTCCGAAACGGTTGTTCCTCCTTGATCATCCGGATGGTAATCGGGAGTTTATTCCAGAGGGCCGCGGTCAGTACTGGGAAGGTCTTCCCACCTGAGCGGGTTTTCCTGTGTCTGGGAACTGTTAAGAGATTTTTAGATGAGGAGCGTAAAGTCCTGAAATTATTATAAGGGATCAGACATGTGGATAGATAGGCAGAGCCTTTACCCTGCAAGGCCCGGTGAGTCAATACCAGGGCCTTAAATTCAGCTCTTTTATGCACAGGCAACCAGTGAAGTTCTCGACGATGGGGAGTAATATGTTCACGCAGAGGAATACCTGCAACTAGTCGCACCGCCGCATTCTGGACCGTCTGTAGGCGATGACAAAGCCCTACCGACAGACCAGTATAGAGAGCATTGGCGTAATCTAGATGCGAGGTAATGAGCGCCTGTACTATAATTTTCCTGGTGTTACAAGGGAGGAAGTGTATAAACTTTTTAATCATTCTGATCTTGGCTAGACAGGCGGCAGAGACTGAGTGAACTTGCTGATGAAAAGTAAGGTTACCGTCCCATTTGACTCCCAAATTCTTCACAGAGTCTTTTGGGAGTGGGGGGGCACTTAAGTCAAGAGGCCACCAGATGTTAGGGTCAAGAGGAGAAGGCTGATGGAAAAACAAAATCTCCGTTTTCCCTGCATTCAGCCTGAGGAAGTTACTGTCCATCCATTGAGCAATAGTGCGGAGGCAGTTTTTTAAGGGATCAAATGTGGAGGGGGAGATGTTATTAAAGGAAAAGAGAAGCTGGATATCATCAGCATAGGAGGTGACCTTTAAACCGGTTTGAGCGATGATATCAAACAATGGGGAAAAATAAACATTAAACAGCAGAGGGCTCAATGAGGAGCCCTGCGGGACACCCCACCGAAGCGGACGACTGTCAGAAGTAAAAGGTGGGGTGAAAACTGCCTGGGACCGGTTGGACAGAAAAGATGAAATCCATCTCAAGGCCGTACCCCGGATGCCCTTAGAGTGGAGGCGTTCAAGGAGGAGGGGATGGGAGACGGTGTCGAATGCTGCCGACAAATCCAGCAGCACCAACACCGCTCTGAATCCCTCGTCTAGCCTCCATCTTACAGCATCTGACATCTCAATTAAGGCCGACTCGGTGCTGTATCCTGGCCTAAAGCCGTGCTGCGAGTCGTGAAAAGCTCCTGTAGTTTCAAGAAAGCTCGCTAGTTGTTGTTGAGCCAGTCTTTCAAGTACTTTAGCAGGGGCAGGAAGAAGGGAAATTGGCCTATAATTGGCGGGGTCACTTGGGTCTGCATTAGACTTCTTAATAATAGGGACCAAACGTGCTTGTTTCCATGCATCTGGAAAAAGACCCAGCCTCAGGGAGTCATTCCAGATTCTGTTCAGTGAAGGATTAATAATAGGGGCTAGTGACTTGTATTGTTTAGCGGGCCATGGATCCAATGGTGAGCCTGATTTAGTTTTGAGAAGTTCCGCTAAAGATTGTTCCACAGAGATCTCTGCGAAATCAAAAAACAGGAGTTCGGGTCCGGAAATGACGGGAGAGGGACTTGTATTTGTCGGAGTAATATCAGGGAAGGAATCATAGATGGAAGCTATTTTGTTTTCGAAAAAGACAGAAAGATTATCACAGAGCGACTGGGATATCACTGGCGAGCGTTTCAGAGCCAGGGGGTCTGTAAAAGATCTGACTGTCTCGAATATTTCCCTAGATGACCCTTGGGAACGGTTGATTTTCTCTTCAAGAAATGCTCTTTTATGTTCTATAATGTTCTTCCTGTAGTTTTTTAAAGCTGTTTTATATAGGAGTTTACAGTCCAGTGAGTAGTTAGCTCTCCAGCGCCTTTCAAGATGTTTGCATTCCGATTTAAGGTTTCGGAGATCATTTGAGTACCACGGGGCGGATGGAGCGGAGCGGTAGGTTTTTATAGGCCTAACTGGGGCAATAAGATCAATTACTGAGGTTATCTGCTCGTTGAAATTAGTAAGACGAGTATCAAGATCTAAATCAATGTCTGGAAGATCCACCAGTGGTAGATAGGGAGCTAGGCTGTCAGGAGATATTTTGCTCCAATTTCTACCCTGTTGTTTAGCCGGACAAGTGTGTCGGTTTATGTGGTTACATGGCAGTGTGAAAGGAATAAGCAAATGATCCGACCATACTATAGGGAGGGGAGTGTGAACATCTAAATCATCCAGGTTAGTGCAGATCAGGTCAAGGGTGTGACCCGCTTTGTGGGTAGGACCGCTAATAACCTGCTTCAGTCCACCGACTGCTATCGTAGACAAGAAGTTCAAAGACGCAGCATCCTCACTATTGTCAACATGGAGATTAAAATCCCCTAGAAGGGTGAAATTGGCATATCGCAATGAGGCTTGAAGTGCGTAGTCTAAGAAAGCTGGGAGGTGTAATGGTTTAGGGTTGGGTGGTCGATAAACCAAGAGGCCAGAAATAGTAAAGTTGGGCGAGGTTTTAATGCAAAAAGGGAGCGCTTCAATGCGATCAACTTGGTTATAGGAAAAAGACGAAATGGTCCAGTGGGTTCTGTATATGATGGCTACCCCACCTCCAGGGTGAGTACTGTGTCTATTGGCACATAATATACTGTAGCCCACAGGAATTGCTAAATGCAGCGCCGGGTTAGTGTCTTCTCCTAACCACGTCTCCGTGAGAAACAATAGATCCCATTGTTTCTCTTCTAAAATTTGGAATACATCAAGGGAGTGTTTAACTAAAGACCGGCAATTTAATAGGCCGGCTTTTAATCGTGCATACGGAGGAGTTGGCTGTGGACATAAAAGGCAATCGTGCTTATCATTGATAGATAAGTGTGGGAGGCATTTTACCAAAGGAAAACGAGGTGCAACAGATGAACTAATGGAAAGAGGTTTGCTACAGTGTGAAGGGCGCAGGGATTTGAGCATGGCGCTGTCATACGTAATGTAAGGAAAAGAGCTCTGTAGAGCAATACCTGCGTCCACAGCCGCATCCTGGGCGCGGACGGGCGCAGACGGGCAGGACTCAGGCACGACTCCGGCACAGGTCCGGTGCGTCCGCTGATCGCGTCCGCTGCGCGGAGACATGTCCTTCCGTTTTTATAGGGGCCAATCACATTCAGTAAGAGGAGTGTCAAATAAATCCACTCTCCCTTTTGTCTCTTCCTCTGTTGTGAGGACACAATCGTGCTGTTCTAAAGCGTCTGATTCTTCTGCAACTGGTAACAATGTGGCTAGGTTTAGGGTGCTGCACCTCTTTATATGCACATGACTCGCTAGCAGTGTCAATTCGTAGCTTGACAGTCGAGCACTAGTTAAGTGCTGTGTCTTGGTCCTATTTAACAGTGTGTCCACTGCATGCGGAACCATCACGATTAGTGTATTATTCATTACTAGACCAGCAGACTGTCGAATAGAAACAGCTGCTGCTGCTGTGGCCCTCAAACAACTTGGCAATGCCTTAGCTACCGGATCCAAAGTCGACGAAAAATAGGCGCATGGCCGCTGTCTACCTCCAAATAATTGAGTCAGCACAGACAATGCACAGCCCTCCTTCTCGTGGACATATAATGTGAAAGGTTTACTGTAGTTGGGGGTACCTAACACCGGAGCTGAACATAATGCTGTGCGTACTTCAAGAAAACTTTTCTGACATTCTTCAGACCAAGGAATGGGATTGGGTGTATTTTTACACGTTAATGCCACCAAGGGTTTGGCCAATAACGAAAAATGTGGAATCCACTGTCTACAGTACAATGTAATGCCCAAGAAAGCACGCACTTCTCTCTGTGTTCTTGGCACACTCAATTTCGCTATTGCCTGAATTCTTTCTGGGGTCAGTTTCCTTCCCTCCTTCGATAAGAGGTGACCTAAGTAGGTCACTTCTTGTCGGCAATATTGAAGCTTGGAAAGTGACACCTTGTGATGCAGATCACACAGATGACGCAATAATGTCAATGTGGCCTTTTTACAAATTTTCTCAGTATCTGCAGCAATGAGCAAATCATCCACATATTGTACAAGAGTAGCACCTTCAGGTAAAACAATCGTGTCAAGTTGTGTTTTCAGAGCTTGACTGTATATTAAGGGGCTTTCACAGTAGCCTTGAGGAGCGCGTTTAAAGCGGAAGCTTCGACCTCCTAAACTGAAGGAAAAAATGTCCCTGCTCTCCTCAGCGATTGGGATGCTGAAGAAAGCATTCTTTAGGTCAATCACCGAAAACCATGAAGCAGAAGCGGGAATCATAGTCAATAATGTGGTAATGTCGGGGACAACTGGGAATTGTGGCACCACTATCTTATTTACTTCTCGAAGATCAATCACGAATCTGTACACAGGTGGCTGAGAAGGGTCAGTTCGTTTTAAAACAGGCAGAACCGGACTATTGCACACGTTGCCTCGTGTCTCCTCAATTACATCCTTTTCAATCAATTCGTAAACAATGGCTAGTAAAGCTTTTTCGCCCTCATTAGATATTCTGTATTGGGGAATTCGTGGCATTTTGACATTCGACTTCAATGTTACAACATAGGGTGGAATTTCTAAAAGACCTACATCATTAGGGCCAGTGGCCCAAAGAATATCTGGGAGGAGTGACAATTCAGCTGGAAGTGCATCTCTCGACAAATACATTGGAGAAACCACTTTCTTACCTAAAGTGAGTTGTACTCCTGAAGGAGAACAGTACAAAGTCGCATACAATCTTTTTAACAAATCCAATCCTAGCAAATTTTCACCACAACCTGTTGTCAGAATAAGGGGTGCTTCGAATTCACAAGGACCAACAGAAAGAGATAAAGGGTCAGAAATTGGATTCCTAACTGGGGCGCCAGAAAAACCTACAGAAACGTTCATTTCGCCAGACAAAGGTGCGCCAGGGAGTTTGGAGTGCATAATAGAACTCTTTGTAGCACCAGTATCCAACAGAAAAGGTTCTGACACACCTGATGTAATCACCTCAACGTAAGGTCCATTCTGATCTACTGGAACTGAAACAACTCCCTCTCTTTGTCTATGGCTGTCCTAGCAATCATTATTCTCCCACTGCTCATTTTCTGTGTAATACTCATCAACGTAGAATTGCGCTGTTCTGTCCGATACGTTATTCTGCTGATCAAACTTGTTCATAGAGTTTTGTGGCGGAAGGGGACGTGCGTCCTGAGGGGCGTTTCCACGTCCTCTACCTCTAGGTGCTTGCTGACTGCCACGACCTCTAACACCAGAAACTCCATTTGCACGTTGTGATAAGACAGGACAATTATACTTGTAATGACCCTCTTGTTTGCAATATAAACACTGGTTGGGGCCTACACGGGGTTGAGTGTAATCGAATCTTTGCAAGTTTCTCTGATATTGTTGAGGCTGCTGAAAAGTATTTTGGTAGTGATTCTGACCATTATTATTTTGATTACCACCACCACGTGGCGGATAGGCTTGCTGTAGCAAAACCTTTGTTTTTAGTTCTCTAGTTTTCTTTTCTACTTTATCTTTCTCATCTTTGTCTCTATTTTCGTAATATTGTGCGGTAGCCAATATCTGGGCTGAAGATGAGACTGCCCAAGAACTTTCTGAATCTTTTAACTTTTTACACAATTCTGGAAGCAGATTGTGCACGAATTTGTCGACAAACAATCTCTGACCACCTTCTGTGGTCATATCTTGACCGCTGTGGTCAACGAATGTTTCTTCAAATCTGGTGAAGAAGTCTGAAACAGTTTCTTCTTTCTTTTGCTTGCATGCAGACAACTTATCCCAATTTACGCGTATTGCAGGCATTATCGTTTTCATGTAATCTACTATTTTACCAGGGAGTTCTGCTATCAAAGGCTCAGGCTTGGCACCACCAACTTGTCGGGCATCTACAGCAGTAATATTAGCCCATGTGTCACCTAATTCTTGATCGTGATCTGTATGGCGAATTTTACTCCATAAAGGCTGTGGAACAACATTCCCAAATAACATATCGATATCGGCTAGATTCATGATACATGAACCAGCAGTTTGTGACAACTCCTTATAATACCCTGCAGGATTTTTACGTGGGTCAGGTAATGTTTGTTTAAGTGCTAAAATTTCAGCTCGCTTCCATGGGACATGTACCCATACACGCTGGAAGTGTGGCAGAATAGGTGGGACAGCAGTCGTGTCACCCTCTCTCCATTGTGGGGGAACTTCTCTCATAGGGTATTGTCGCGCCTTTTTCCTACTGGATGTATTACATTCAGATGGTGACCCAGAACTGCTTCCCTTACTTCGATATGATAACAACATTTCAACTGCTTTCTCCACATCTGGACCTACAATCATACCCTCTCTGAACCTAAACTGTACACGACACATTTCTCGTGGGATGCATTCCTGATCATTGTCTTCTAAATCCTCGCAAAGGAAAACACACATCTGTTCGAAAACATATCTCTGTGTCGCTGCTTCCCATTGATGGAAGACTTCCATGACAGACTGTACATCATATTTTACGGTATCCATGACCCATTTCCGTGCTAAACTATTCAGTGAATCTCTCTCTTGATAATCAGGTACTTGACTTCGCAACTGTCTTCTTCCCATGTTAGGGGTCGTAGTAGGCGACCCGAAAAGAGGTAAAAGAAGGTTAGTAACAGTGCTGGCCATTTTCTGCCGAATGGAAGGTGATACTGAAGGACAAACAGATGGGAAAACGGGGTGAGATAAGACAGGGGCAGAGATAGCAGAAGAGGTATCAGGAGAAATAGAGGGGGCACTAGGCAAAATCGTAGAGGGAGCATTAAAAAGTACAGTAGGCAAAATCGTAGAAAACACAGGTGAAACAGAGGTGGTCGGTGGGCCTGGAGGAGGCTGCACCGAAGAAGTAGGAGTCAGCTGAAGAATAGCTGGTGGGTGCTGTGGAGGAGCAGGAGGCGTAGTTTGCGCAACTAAAGGTTGCGGGGGCGCTGTGGCATTCTGCGCATAGGGGGGTGGTGAATTTAGTAAATGCGACATTAATGGGTCTTTTTCACGCTCTTTTGCTGCCTCTTGCTGAAGAGACGGCAAAACTGGATAACACTTATCTATTGCCATTTTACGTTGCCTGTGCAACTGCTCATTCATCTGCTTTTCTTCATTATCTTTAAACTGCACTGCAGCTTGCATTACTGAAAGTCGTCCTTCTCTTTTATTTTTCTTCGCTAATTTAATTTCTTTTTGTTTGGCTTCTTTTTAAAGAGTTTTACTTCAAGGTTGTCTAAGATTTCAGAATCAAAGCTACCATATTGGGGCCATTTTAGAACACCATCTTTCCTGGTGTATTTAATCCATACTTCGTTGTAAGTGATGGGGCCTACCCCATGTTTCACATATAGTTCGTAAGTTGGAGTTCCAACTGGAGGAACCGGGCATGAGTCCTCCAATCGGGAGTCCCTATTATTACCACCAAGACAAAACAAATTCCCAAGTCTAAGACTAGGCATCCTCGCTCTCTAGTCTAGTTCCAAACTTCAAAGGATTATCGATTACGATATTTCTCGTGAATACACGAGTCCTTCGGTTTTGGTGCTTTCAAGTACCAACACAAACCTTTTGTATCCCAAGGATACCCAAAAGTAAGTCCAACTAAGGACTGGGAGACGCTCCACTTATACTTAACTGAAATATCGATGACGTCACCAGAAGACTCGTCTCAGTGTTTCGCTCTACCAAAAACTTCAAGGGTCCAAATCAGGGCGATAGCCAGGGCAGCAGTCCTTGTAGCCGTCGGGAAGCGGGGAACCTCGCAGCAAAGACCTTCGGACCACGTCGACATGCAGGGGTCGATGAGGTGGTTGGCCGTCCTCCGGAATTTCCACACGAAGCTCCTCACGATCTTCTGGCTGACTGGTACCACTGGAATCGCCCCAAACGTTGGGCGCCAACTGAGGTACTGGGTTTTTAAGAACTGGCACAGAACCGGTAACCCAGCGGTGCCAGGGAATCAACACCCAGAGACCTCGGGTTCTTCCTGATCCAGACCTACAGAAACTCGGAGTCTTCTAGGTGAAGTCAAAGATTAGTTTATTGGCTGCAACCAAGGTAACAAGTGTCCTAGAAGTACAAAACGGGTATATTCTCAGGAGACTGCACACTTTTACAAAGTCGGGCTTCTCTTCTTATACACTGTGTTAGGCCTCGGGCAAAACATTCTTGGTTGTAAAGTAAATCGTTGACATATTTCCAATACAAAGAAAAAGCAGAGTCATGCTGACATGTCCATATTTCACTTCGTGTTGCCTACAACAAATCATTTGGCAAGGCCCAACATTTCATCAGATATCGCTGGACCCCCAATAAAAACGGGCACCTCCCCACCATAAAGTAAGTGAAGCAAAGGAGTGGAGATAGATGTGAGCGAGATATGGCAGGTGTGCGCGCTGAAATGGTTTTATGGTTTGTTGAGCCTAGATGCTATCTTGCTTCGGCCACTGGGAGGGTACTGACCTAACGAGTTCGGCCTGGGGCAATGGTTCCAACTTGTACTGAGGTCATGGAAAAGTCGATTAAGGAGTACGTGTCCTTGTGGAATTGAAATCAACTGGATTAAGGCCTATGTAAAGGGCAACATATAAATGAAGCCAAGGTTCAGAACGCAAATGACGATTTCGAGGTGAAATCACCACTCGAATATGCTGAAAATATATGTACATGATGTACTCGTCATTCTCGGTCTTTTGATACCAAATTCGTGAAACTTCGATGAAGTTTTTAATTCTCGAGTTTCGGAACGATTTATATGAATTCTGAATTTTAAGAACGACAATAGCCGTTCGGAGCGTTTTTCCCATATGAATCGTACCCTGCAACGTCCCCCGTACGTACGACGAAGTACGATTCGTACCAGGAGCCGTACTCCGTACGGGTCGTACAGAGACCGTACGACTCTAATCTCCATACGATTCTCCCTCGGAACCCGCTGTACGCGACATCTGTACGGTTCCCGGCTGGTTTTTACGACCCAGCAAGTAAGATATGTGTCGGGTACGCACTGTACGACCCTTTTTCTACGGGAGCTGAAAACTGCTGTAAAAGCAGAGTTCGCGCCGAAACAGGTACGGAACGCCCCCCCCGGGTAGGGTGCGTACCCCTGTGATCATGGGGTGTACGAGCTGTACCCCATGTACGATGGGTGTACGAGCCGTACCCCGAGCCGTACCCCATGTATGATGGGTGTACGAGCCGTACCCCGAGCCGTACCCCATGTACGATGGGTGTACGAGCCGTACCCCTGCGATCATGGGGTGTACGGACCGTACGGTGTGTATGAGTTTGTGTGCTTTTCCGTACAACTCGTACACCTGACATGGCCTTACAAATCGTGTCCTGATCACCCGGTCCGGATCGTACTCGCCGAGTCGTACGGTGTGTGTACGAGTCGTACGGAAACGGCTCTGGATACGATTCGTACGGACGGTGATTTTACCGGATCGGAATCGACGCCTTAGTGTCCAACACCTTCCCTGAGTTAATATAGTTTGGAGTAGGAATAATAATTTATATATGTTTAGTGTCCAGCACCTTCCCTGTATTAATATAGTTTGGAGTGGGAACAGTAAATGATATATGTTTAGTGTCCAGGCCCTTCCCTGACTTTTTCTAGTTTGGAGTGGTAATAGTAAATTATATATTTGTTTAGTGTCCAGCACCTTGCCTGAGTTAGTATCCAGCGTTTAGTTTATTAATGACATTTTTTGGGTCTTTGGATAGTTTGCCAGCGGATTTCAGTTTACACAGTTGTATATTTTATTTTTTGTGGGGACATTTAAACTAAGTTTTGGTATTTTTACACGTTTGGATTTAATTATGGCAGTTTGGATTAAATTCTTCAGCAATAAAAAAGTATGTTATTTTAAATTATTTACGATGGGAGGGAAATGTAATTTTTCAAATTGTTATCGATATTTTTAAATATATAAAATATATGTATGTCAATTAATTAAAAAATGAATAATAATTAATTGACATAATATTTATATCTGAGATGTTTGCAAAGAAATGTTTGCTTAAGAATTCATTTCACAATTGTGATTTTTCTATGTTTATGTATTATTGTTTTAAAGTAGGGATTTAGCTATTGTTTCTATATATTCTATCCCTTTTAGTTTTTGGGTAGAGTCTTACTTTGTATTGTAAGTGCTCAAACACTTTGTTAGTTTGTTTAGTTAGTTTTGGACCCAGTTGTGTTACAGACTGTTCAAGTCTTACTTCTTCGTAGCTTTGTTCTTTTTGGATTGATTGTATTAATTTATGGAGGGTTTGTTGGGTTCGGCCTGTTGTGGCTTGGAAAGCATTATGGTATCATTCCACAGCATTATTAGTTTTTGCTTCTTTGTTTAGGGTACCGTTAAATACATTCCGCCATGGAATGTGGTATATGGGCTGTCTCCTGTGTACAGATCTGTGTAGCCTTCCCACCCAGGTATCCTCAAACTAGTCGAATATGGGATTTAGTTTATGTTCATTTGTTTGGTAGTAGGGGCTTTCTATTAATAGATTGTAGTGTTCTGCTGCATCAGTTATTGGGACCTATGCTTGTGCAATGTGGTTGCGGTCCTTCTGCAATTGGACTGTGAGATTACCCCGCCACATCACGATGGCAGACAGAATTACGCTTGGACCATGGCATACGCAAAGACCGTCCTCCACTGGTCCGCCAAAAGCAATCTAACAGATTGCCTGGCGGACGGATCAGGCAGCCCAAAATGGTGGTGGTGCCTAGCAGGCACCATCCACCAAATTCGGATGCTGGCTAATTGCAGGCCTTTCCATGGCGGCAATGCGCCATGGAAAGGCTGGGGGAGATTTGTGATGGGGGCCCATTGCGTGCCCCTCCATACGTTGAGGGGAGGTAAGGGTCCACTTGCGGGGTATCCATGGTACCCCCCCTACTTTGCACAGCATTACATGGCAGGCACCTTGTGGTGCCTGCCACGTAGTCCTGTGAAATGCTTAACATGGCATTTTAATATCGTGTCAGGTGCTGCTGTCAGCAGCACCTGCCACAATGTTAAAAATCAAGATCCAACCAGAATGGTGGCAGTTGCATCCTGATCGGGTGTGTGGGACCACCGCATGCATGGCAGATGGTCCCGGTTCCCACCAGGATGGCGGACAGACTCCAGTCCGCCTGCCATCCTAATGACCCCCTAAGTGTAGATTTTTGAAGGTGTCTCCATATGCATTGATTAAAGTGGTATTAGCAACCTTGTATTGCTGTGTGAGGGTAGTTTTTCAGGATGCCTTATATGATTGACTGTTCAAAGACTATGATCATTTTTTGAGGCTAGCTATTATTAGTTTCTTGCTTTACTTTTGTTAAGAGTTCTACATAGGTAGTGTTATGTTATGTTAATTAAGTATGGGCGAAATTTGCGAATTCGCGTTCCACGAAATCATGCGAAATTGAATTCGCAATCCGCAAAATCCGCGAATTCGTGCGAATTTGCGGGGTTTTTTTGCATGTTCGTGGGGTTTTTTGCATGTTCGCGGGGTTTTTGGCGTGTTCGCGGGGCTTTTAGCATGTTCGCGGACCGCTTGCATGGCGAAGTTACCTATGCGGTCGTGCATTGGCACAGCACCCACTGGTTCACCACTGCCACCCTCTGGTTCATCACAGCACCCTCTGGTTCACCCCTGCCACCCTCTGGTTCACCCCTGCCACCCTCTGGTTCACCACTGCCACCCTCTGGTTCAGCACTGCCACTCTCTGGTTCACCCCTGCCACCCTCTGGTTCAGCACTGCCACTCTCTGGTTCACCCCTGCCACCCTCTGGTTCATCACAGCACCCTCTGGTTCACCCCTGCCACCCTCTGGTTCACCCCTGCCACCCTCTGGTTCACCCCTGCCACCCTCTGGTTCAGCACTGCCACTCTCTGGTTCACCCCTGCCACCCTCTGGTTCAGCACTGTCACCCTCTGGTTCACCACTGCCACCCTGTGGTTCACGACTGCCACCCTCTGGTTCATCACAGCACCTCTGGTTCACTACTGCCACCCTCTGGTTAACCACTGTCACCCTCTGGTTCAGCACTGCCACCCTCTGGTTCACCACTGCCGCCCTCTGGTTCACCCCTGCCACTCTCTGGTTCACCAGTGCTAACCTCTGGTTCATCACAGCACCCTCTGGTTCAACCCTGCCACCCTCTGGTACAGCACTGTCACCCTCTGGTTCACCACTGCCACCCTCTGGTTCACGACTGCCACCCTCTGGTTCATCACAGCACCTCTGGGTCACCCCTGCGACCCTCTGGTACAGCACTGTCACCCTCTGGTTCACCACTGCCACCCTCTGGTTCACGACTGCCACCCTATGGTTCATCACAGCACCTCTGGTTCACCACTGCCACCCTCTGGTTCATCACTGCCACCCTCTGGTTCACCACTGCTACCCTCTGGTTCACCACTGACACCCTCTGGTTCACCCCTGCCACCCTCTGGTTCACCACTGCCACCCTCTGGTTCACCCCAGCCACCCTTTGGTTCACCCCTGCGACCCTCTGGTCCACCACTGCCACCCTCTGGTTCAGCACTGCCACTCTCTGGTTCACCCCTGCCACCCTCTGGTTCAGCACTGTCACCCTCTGGTTCACCACTGCCACCCTGTGGTTCACGACTGCCACCCTCTGGTTCATCACAGCACCTCTGGTTCACCACTGCCACCCTCTGGTTAACCACTGTCACCCTCTGGTTCAGCACTGCCAACCTCTGGTTCACCACTGCCACCCTCTGGTTCACCCCTGCCACCCTCTGGTTCACCACTGCCAACCTCTGGTTCATCACATTACCCTCTGGTTCACCCCTGCCACCCTCTGGTACAGCACTGTCACCCTCTGGTTCACCAATGCCACCCTCTGGTTCACGACTGCCACCCTCTGGTTCATCACAGCACCTCTGGTTCACCCCTGCCACCCTCTGGTACAGCACTGTCACCCTCTGGTTCACCACTGCCACCCTCTGGTTCACGACTGCCACCCTCTGGTTCATCACAGCACCTCTGGTTCACCACTGCCACCCTCTGTTTCAACACTGCCACCCTCTGGTTCACCACTGCCACCCTCTGGTTCACCACTGCCACCCTCTGGTTCACCCCTGCCTCACCACTGCCACCCTCTGGTTCACCACTGCCACCCTCTGGTTCACCCCTGCCACCCTCTGGTTCACCATTGCCACCCTCTGGTTCATCACAGCACCCTCTGGTTCACCCCTGCCACCCTCTGGTACAGCACTGTCACCCTCTGGTTCACAACTGCCACCCTCTGGTTCACGACTGCCACCATCTGGTTCATCACAGCACCTCTGGTTCACCACTGCCACCCTCTGGTTAACCACTGTCACCCTCTGGTTCAGCACTGCCACCCTCTGGTTCACCACTGCCACCCTCTGGTTCAGCACTGCCACCCTCTGGTTCACCACTGCCACCCTCTGGTTCACCCTTGCCACCCTCTGGTTCACCACTGCCACCCTCTGGTTCATCACAGCACCCTCTGGTTCACCCTGCCACCCTCTGGTTCATCACAGCACCCTCTGGTTCACCCCTGCCACCCTCTGGTACAGCACTGTCATCCTCTGGTTCACCACTGCCACCCTCTGGTTCATCACAGCACCTCTGGTTCACCACTGCCACCCTCTGGTTAACCACTGTCACCCTCTGGTTCAGCACTGCCACCCTCTGGTTCACCACCGCCACCCTCTGGTTCACCCCTGCCACCCTCTGGTTCACCACTGCCACCCTCTGGTTCATCACAGCACCCTCTGGTTCACCCTGCCACCCTCTGGTACAGCAATGTCACCCTCTGGTTCACCACTGCCACCCTCTGGTTCACGACTGCCACCCTCTGGTTTATCACAGCACCTCTGGTTCACCACTGCCACCCTCTGGTTAACCACTGTCACCCTCTGGTTCAGCACTGCCACCCTCTGTTTCACCACTGCCACTCTCTGGTTCACCACTGCCAACCTCTGGTTCACCCATTCCACCCTCTGGTTCACCACTGCCACCCTGTGGTTCACCCCTGCCACCATCTGTTTCATCACTGCCACCCTCTGGTTCACCCCTGCCACCCTCCGGTCCAGCACTGCCACCCTCTGGTTCAGCACTGTCACCCTCTGGTTCACCCCTGCCACCCTCTGGTTCATCACTGCCACCCTCTGGTTCACCACTGCCACCCTCTACCGAGACCTTTTGTGATGCAGCGGCAGCACAAAAGATGCGCCATGGTGCTGGGTATTAACAACGTGACGCATCTGAGAGATGCGTCACGTTGTAAAGCCCTGTGCCATCAGGAGGTTCCTGCGCAGGAACGCCTCCTAAAAGTGGCTGAGTGAAATCTACAAGATTTCACTGTCACTTTTAGGCCAATGCTGCGTCAAAACCCTGTGCCTGCTTGAAACATGCGCAAGGCTTGATGCAGCATTGGGGAGATAGGGCCCTCAAGAGCATTGCTGGAGCTGCGTCGCAAGCGCGACGCAGCTCCAGCAATGCGCTGCTTTTACAGAACAGATGCGTGACGCATCTGTGCCGTTTTTGCCACATGGTGCGACGCACCATGGGTGGCGGAGCTCGGCGCACAATACCTGGCGCATCCCTGGGGATGCGCCAGTTATTGTAAATCTGCCCCTATACATTTAGCCAACGAGGGAGGACTTACTGATTAGACAGTAGAAAGTACTCCAGTTGAGTAGAGGTATTGCACAAAAAGGTGGCATCTTCGTGTAAAAACACGCAGGGCGGGATTCATTCTGCCCCCTGTTAGACTTGTTTTTTGTGCCCTTCTGCCCTCTGTTAGACTCGTTTTTCCCTTGTTTTTCTGCCCTTCTGCCCTCTGTTAGACTCGTTTTTTGTGCCCTTCTGCCCTCTGTTATTCCCTTGTTTTTGTGCCCTTCTGCCCTCTGTTAGACTCATTTTTTGTGCCCTTCTGCCCTCTGTTAGACTCGTTTTTGTGCCTTTCTGCCCCGTTAGACTAGTTTTTTGTGCCCTTCTGCCCTCTGTTAGACTCGTTTTTCCCTTGTTTTTCTGCCCTTCTGTCCTCTGTTAGACTGGTTTTTTGTGCCCTTCTGCCCTCTGTTAGACTCGTTTTTCCCTTGTTTTTCTGCCCTCCTGCCCTTTGTTAGACGGCTTTTTGTGCCTTTCTGCCCTCTGCATCACCACATCATCACTCAGCGCTACCCCAGCATCACTCAGCACCACCACATTATCACTCAGCACCACCACAGCACCACTCAGCACTACCACAGCAACACTCAGCGCCACCACAGCATCACTCAGCGCCACCACAGCATCACTCAGTGCCACCACATTATCACTCAGCACCACCGCAGCACCACTCAGCACCACCACAGCATCACTCAGCACCACCACAGCATCACTCAGCACCACCACAGCACCACTCAGCACCACCACAGCATCACTCAGCACCACCACAGCATCACTCAGCACCACCACATTATCACTCAGCACCACCACAGCACCACTCAGCACCACCACAGCATCACTCAGCACCACCACAGAATCACTCAGCACCACCACAGCACCACCCCAGCATCACTCAGCACCATCCCAGCATCACTCAGCACCACCACAGCACCACTCAGCATCACCACAGCACCACTCAGCACCACCACTGTCAGGGTTCGGGCTCCCCTCGCGCCTACCTAGAGTATGAACTACATGCCCCATAAGCCTTCGCAACAGGAAGGTACTTCTCGATCTCATGCACATGTGCGGATGCGCGTAATTCTGCTTGGTTTTCAGTTCTTGATGGAGGTCCGTAGGAACGGGTCTCATAACTTTGCTTGGCTGCTTTCGCCTCGATGTTCAGAGGCTTTCCTTGATCCACGCGGCTGCTGCGGGTGAGTGTTCGGCTGAGCGCTCCCTTCTCCTTTAACGGAACGTCGGGAGTCTTCCGACCACACGTTACCGTTATTCTTCAGCTCTCTCCTGTCCTCGGGGCTCCGAGGTGTTCAGCGCGGCTGCGCTTGTACTGCTATCTGAACGCTGTGTGTCGGCTGGCCACGCGTCCCTGCAGTGCTACATATAATCAACATTGGATCGCGGAACATAGTGGTGGCTGCCACATGTTACCGTGTCCTCCATTCCTACAAGTCTATGAGCGGAGCGCAGTGTGTTCATGCCACGCGCTACCGTAGAAGATTAAGCGGAGCAAGGTGTGTTGGCCAACCACTTGCTGCCGTGATTCGTTGTGTGTATTAATCTCACTGAAGAGCGGATAAGGTGGTAGCTGCCTCATTCTACCTTTTGTTTTGTTAGAGGTTTGAAAACAACCTCATCCTGATTTCCTTTCGTCACGAGATGGATATGACTTTACAATATATCAGTTGTTAAGGATCATTGTTGCTATCCTAAGGAACCTTTGGTGTACTTTGTTTTTGCTGTATTTTCAGGAAGTTGCTGAGAGTCCGTGGTTATCTCAATTGGAGAGAGTTAAGACACTATCCTTGTTTTCCTCTGCATTCTCTGCTGGGTGTTAATTGACTCTGTGGTTCAGGTGTGTTCATGTGCCAACAGGCATTCCACTCTTAGCGAGAATTGATGAGAGTAGTCATGTTGTTGCGATGCAATGTTTAACTGTGTATTCTGTTTCTTGCATCGTTTCAGAGCATTTGTCCCAGCAGTCCCCTGCCCGTTCCTGATATCCCTCGCTTAATGGTTCCAATTCCCTGTGTTATATGATTCAGGGAGCTGGTAACGTTAGGAGGTGGACCCCCATTAGCAATGACCGGATCCTGTGGATCGTAATCTTGACAGAATTACGCGCCCACGTATTGTGTTCCACCCGATCCGGTGGTTTTGGGAATCATGGCCACCATGGATGATGTGCTTCAAGCTCTGGTCTTAGTGCAGCAGGAATTGATTGCCTCTAAGTCCGAAGCAGCCGCTTTGCGTGAAAAGGTAGACAAGTTAGCCAGAAATCCTTTTGACGCTACTGCTGCTGCTCCTCCTATTCAGGTTACGGTACCCCCTCCCATTCCACTGGCTAACCCCGAAAGGTATTCTGGCGATCCAACTAAAACTCAGGTTTTTCTAACCCAAGTATTGATGCATTTTTCTTGTAAGCCTTCTTCATTCCCTTCTAATCATTCGCGTGTAGCTTTCGCGATTTCTTATTTAAGTGGTAATGCAGCCAACTGGGCGGTGCCTCTGGTGCGGAATGACGATGCCATCTTATCCAACTGGACGGTATTCCGTGCGGAGTTTGAGAAGGTGTTTGACAGGAGGGCCACCACCTTTAGCGCTGACAGAGAGCTATTAGAGTTAAGACAAGGGAGACAAGATCTGGTTACATACCTCACTACCTTTAACAGGTTGGTAGCAGAAACAGCATGGCCTGAAGAGAAGAGAATGTCTATATACTATCAAGAGCTACGTAAACGCTTAAAGGATGTCAAAGCACAGATATATCCTCAGCCTCTCACATGCTCTGACATGATTCACCTTTGCCTACGTCTGGATGGGAGGCTCACAGAAAGAGGGGGTGAGAGGCGCAAGGCAGAGAGAGGGAACTATCGCCCCGAGTTTTCTCCTCGAAAGGCGAGTCAACCTAAAGACAGGCAGCGAACCCATGGAAATAGGAGCTGTAAGGGCCCCTTTGTCTATAGCAGAGAGGGAAAGCCGTAGAGTCCTGGGTCTCTGCATGTATTGCGGGAAGAAAGGTCATTATGTCAGGGAATGTCCCACGAAACCTAGGGCTACAGGGACTTGGTCAAGAAACAAGAAAGCAACTATATCCTCAATATCTACGGAGGATGCAACCCCAGTGGCAAGGGAAGAGAGGAACTGGAAACTCCCTTCTCTCACAGCCCCTACAATACAGGAACATGAATCACACATTGTTCTCACTATGTCCCTGGAAAACCAGGCTCAGGTTCACCAAGTAATGGTAATGGTTGACTCAGGGGCTACGGGGAATTTTGTAGATAGTGGCTTAGTGCACTCTTTGGCATTAAGCAGGGTTCGGAGAGACAGCCCCGAGGAAGTATTTGCAGTAGACGACAAACCGCTGAAATCAGGCCTCATAACCGAAAGAATGGAAGACCTTGTGTTGTCCTTGCCTGTCCCAGGGGGGGTGCATAGTGAGGAGATACGTCTAAACATTATAGAGGCACCCCAATACAAAGTAATCCTGGGTATGCCATGGCTGAGCCACCACAATCCCTTAGTGGATTGGAGAGAAAAGACCCTAAAGTTCATAGATCCCAGTTGTAGGGTACATATAGTGTCTGAACAAGCTCCCCATGTAGTAGCATTAACTTACTCCCATTGTCTAGCTATGGCGGCAGAAAAGGTGGTGGTCCTGCCTCCCTGCTATCAAGGGTTTCAGGATGTGTTCAGTGAAGTTATGGCAGAGCAATTACCCCCACATAGGGAATACGACTGCTGGATAGATCTGGTGGAAGGCGCCGTGATCCCACCGTGTAGGGTGTATGCACTATCAGTCCCTGAAACAAAGCACCTGAAGGAATACCTAGACCACTATGTGAAGATAGGTTTTATCAGGCCTTCACGCTCACCTTCTGCTTCTTCTCTGTTTTTTATTTCAAAGGCGAACGGTGATCTACGGGCTTGTGTGGATTATCGCAAGCTCAATAAGGTTACAATTGGCAATAGATATCCTTTACCCCTCATTACGGTATTACTAGACCAGGTTCGTAACGCCAAGATATATACCAGACTTGACCTCCGAGGGGCTTACCACTTAGTCCGCGTCAGAGCAGGGGATGAGTGGAAGACCGCATTTAAGACCCATTATGGCTTATACGAATATCTGGTCATGCCATTTGGGCTTTGCAATGCCCCTTACGCTTTTCAGTTTTTTTTGAATGACGTGTTGAGAGAGTACATGGATGTCTGCGTGGTTGTATATATTGATGACATTCTGATTTACTCTGAGGAGGTTGACACACATACAGCACAGGTCATAATGGTACTCAAAAAACTGAGGGAACATAAACTGTATTGCAAGTTAAGCAAGTGCGAGTTTGGGGTGGACTCTGTCGAATTTTTGGGGGTTATGTTACACCCCGAGGGTCTGCGCATGTCAGATCGCAAAGTTTTAGCAGTCCAAGAATGGCCCACTCCTAAGTCAGTAAGGGAGGTACAAAGTTTCTTGGGCTTTGCTAATTACTATAGGCGTTTTATTGTGGGGTTCTCGCAGATGGCAGTTCCCCTGACACATTTGCTCCGGAAGGGAGTGAAGTTCTGTTGGTCGTTAGAGGCTGAAAAGGCCTTTGTGTGCTTGAAACAGGCGTTCACTTCAGCCCCTGTGTTGGCCCATCCAAAAATCGAGCGGCCTTTCATAGTAGAAGCGGATGCCTCCGATGAGGCCCTCGGGGCTATCCTTTCACAAAGAGACTCGGAGACCGGACAATTACATCCTGTGGCCTACCTTTCCAGGAAATTGAACACGGCCGAAAAGAACTATACAATCACCGGAAAAGAACTCTTTGCGGTAAAACGGGCCTTCCAGGAATGGAGACAATACCTTTGGGGTGCTGAACACCCGGTAACGGTGTATTCCGATCACCGGAATCTTCAATACATGCAAACGGCCAGGCATTTGTCTCAACGACAGATGAGATGGATGCTGTTTTTTGCCGAATTCAACTTTGTCATTACATTCAGACCAGGCAGTGAGAACAGAAAGGCTGACGCATTGTCCAGACAAAACGAAGGTGATATTGCAACTGCTCCTGTAATGGAATCCATAATAGAACCTGCGAAGGTAGTTTGTGTACTCAGTGCGGAAACGTTCCTGAGTAAGGTGCAGAACGCTAAAACCCCTTCTCTGTGGGATTTCTGGGCGGCAAAAGACAGGAATCGATCCATGATAAAGGGATTGCCTTTTGTTAACACCCAGCTGTTCTTGCCATCTGTTGCCTTACAGCAAGCGGCTTTTTGGTGGTGCCATGTGGCTCCTCTGGCAGGTCATCAGGGAGTGTTCAAAACAATACATTTGGTCCAGAGGTACTTCTGGTGGTTGACTATGAGAAAAGACATTACCTTATGGGTAGCCCGTTGTGAGGTTTGTGCACGTTCAAAGTCCGACAGCGGAATGAAGAGAGGTAAACTAATACCCTTGCCTAGGCCCAGAAGACCCTGGCAAACGATAAGTTTAGACTTTGTGACTGGGTTGCGGTCTGATCAGGGCAAATCGGCAATTCAGGTAGTAGTGGACAGCCTGACCAAACTGGGAAACTTTATACCTTGCATCAATCTACCTACGGCTGTTCAAACGGCACAACTGCTACTCACGGAAGTGATCCGTTTACACGGGGTATCTGAGGTCATTGTCTCAGACAGGGGCCCCCAATTCATAGCCAGATTCTGGAAGTTTTGGTGCACTGCGTTACAGATCAAGTCATCGTTGTCCACAAGCTTTTATCCTCAAACGGATGGACAAACGGAGAGGCTAAATCAGACACTTAAGAAATACCTCCGTTGTTATGCAAATTTAGCACAGGACTCATGGGTGTCGTTGTTGTGGATGGCTGAATTGGCATACAACAACGCTAGGGCATTGCTCTGCAGGTGTGTCTCCTTTTTATGCAACATATGGGGTTGATGCTAACATCCTTCCTGTTAAGATTCCTGAGAGCGTGTCTGCTCAGCCCTCTGTGTATGACAGAGTAAGGAAGTTACACTCAGTACAGAAGCAGCTCGTCAAGCATTTAACTAGGGCCAAGGTGGCTTACAAACGATGGGCCGATGTTCATCGTAGGGATGGTCCTGACTATCAGGTGGGGGACACGGTCTGGCTCTCTACCAGGAACATAAGATTCAAACTGCGTAGTGCGTTCCATCCACGTTTCATTGGTCCTTATGTCATCGTAAAGAAAGTGAACCCTGTGGCTTTCAAGTTGAAACTTCGTGCAAGTATGCGAATCCACCCTGTGTTCCACAGCAGTCTTCTTAAGCCCGCGTTGTCCAGTGTCAGGAGGGCGGCTCCTCCGGTGTTGGTCGAAGGGGGGGATGAGTACGAGGTGAAGTGCATTTGTGACTCTAAATGGAAACGTGGCGCCCTGTGGTACTTGATTGCCTGGAAAGGGTATTCAGCTGAGGACGATACATGGGAGCCGTGTCACAACGTTCATGCTCCTGCAGCGGTGCGTCGCTTTCATGCACGATTCCCGGCTAAGCCTGGCCCTAGGAGGCGCTGAGGAGGAGGACCTACTGTCAGGGTTCGGGCTCCCCTCGCGCCTACCTAGAGTATGAACTACATGCCCCATGAGCCTTCGCAACAGGAAGGTACTTCTCGATCTCACGCGCATGTGCGGATGAGCGTAATTCTGCTTGGTTTTCAGTTCTTGATGGAAGTCCGTAGGAACGGGTCTCATAACTTTGCTTGGCTGCTTTCGCCTCGATGTTCAGAGGCTTTCCTTGATCCACGCGGCTGCTGCGGGTGAGTGTTCGGCTGAGCGCTCCCTCCTCCTTTAACGGAACGTCGGGAGTCTTCCGACCACACGTTACCGTTATTCTTCAGCTCTCTCCTCTCCTCGGGGCTCCGAGGTGTTCAGCGCCGCTGCGCTTGTACTGCTATCTGAACGCAGTGTGTCGGCTGGCCTGGCGTCCTTGCAGTGCTGCACATAATCAACATTGGATCGCGGAACATAGTGGTGGCTGCCACATGTTACCGTGTCCTCCATTCCTACAAGTCTATGAGCGGAGCGCAGTGTGTTCATGCCACGCGCTACCGTACATGATTAATCATACCGGCGTTTGTAGCGGAGCAAGGTGTGTTGGCCAACCACTTGCTGCCGTGATTCTTTGCATGTATTAATCTCACTAAAGAGCGGATAAGGTGGTAGCTGCCTCATTCTACCTTTTGTTTTGTTAGAGGTTTGAAAACAACCTCATCCTGATTTCCTTTCGTCAGGAGCTGGATATGACTTTACAATATATAAGTTGTTAAGGATCATTGTTGCTATCCTAAGGAACCTTTGGTGTACTTTGTTTTTGCGGTATTTTCAGGAAGTTGCTGAGAGTCCGTGGTTATCTCAATTGGAGAGAGTTAAGACACTATACTTGTTTTCTTCTGCATTCTCTGCTAGGTGTTAATTGACTCTGTGGTTCAGATGTGTTCATGTGCCAACAGGCATTCCACTCTTAGCGAGAATTGATGAGAGTAGTCATGTTGTTGCGATGCAATGTTTAACCGTGTATTCTGTTTCATAGCCTTTGTCCCAGCAGTCCCCTCCCCGTTCCTGATATCCCTCGCTTAATGGTTCCAATTCCCTGTGTTATATGATTCAGAGAGCTGGTAACGTTAGGAGGTGGACCCCCCATTAGCAACGACCGGATCCTGTGGAATGTAATCTTGACAACCACAGCACCACTCAGCGCCACCCCAGTATCAGTCTGGGCAACCATTCAACAACAAATGGTTCAAATATGTTCTCTCAATGTTTCAAACTTTATTACAAATGTCACAAAAAGATGTTAATATTTCACTTCTGTTCTTGGATTTTCGTCACAATAAAATACACCGAACATAGTCTTCACAAAAGTTATTTACAAAAGTATAAGCTATTGCCATTATAAATTAATTTTATTTACGTATTAATTATTTAAAAAAATTAAAAGCCATTGTAATTTGTAATATCAATACAGCTAAGTCACGTAAATACAAAACATGTTGCATTACAAATGCTATAGGTGTCACATTTGCAAAAGTTATAACTATTGGCATTGTAAATGACAAAGCTATTAATTTAGCTATTTTCAAAACCAACACATAAATAAAAAAATTGTCATTTACAAGACCAATAGCTCAAACTTTCCTAATGCGAGACCTATTGCATTGCAAATGCTTATTTTTATATCTGTCAGTGCTTCCTGTTGAGGTTTAATTTTCGTGACAGGCGCCTAATTGCTTTCTTGTAACTATTCTCTGACCCTGCTTCAAGGGTCAGAGCAGGGTCAGAGAATAGTTGCAAGTAGGCAACGAGGCACAAGGAAGCACTTACAGGCTTACAAAAGCAGGTGCCCAAGTTGAAGTTAATTTCTTTGTAACCCTTTTGTAAAAGGTTACAAAAAGTTAGCTTCAACTTTTGCACCTGCTGCTGTAACCCTGTAAGTGCTTGGCTGAAAATTCGTCCCCGCTGATTCGCGGATTTTACTGCAATTTCGCGAGATTCGCGAAATTCCGCAAATTCCGCGAGTGGAACGAATTTTCAGCCCATGCTTAATGTTAATAATTTCTTATAGAGCGCGCGTACACCAAGAGGTTTCATGGCGTTGAGTCTAGCATGTGCGGCGGCCAACAGAGGGTTATGCGTTGGCCTGTGTGAATAGCCACGTTTTGAGCAGACTCCTGAAATTTAGGAGATTGTTACAGGACCGAATCTCCAAGGTATGGGAGTTCCAAAGTCTGGGGGCCAGAGTCGCAAGCCTGCGCCCGCCATGGCGGTGAAGCTTGAAGGAGGGGGTGGCCAGGAGATGGAGGTTAGCGGAGCAGAGGTTGCGGGAGGGGATGTACCTAGGTAAAAGGTTATTAATGAATTGGGGGCTGCGGCCATGGAGAGACTTATAGATGATGCAGGCCATCTTAAAAGCAACTCGTTGGGGAATTGGGAGCCAGTGAAGTTTTTTTAGCAGGGGCCTGGCTGAGCTGACTGTATTTGCATTTGCCGATGGATCAGTCTGGCAGCCTGATTTTGTACCAGTTGGAGACGTCTGCCGAGGAAAAGTGGGATGGCCTAAATAGATGGAGTTGGCATAGTCCAAGTGCGATAGTACCAGGGCTATCACCACCTGGATCAAGGCCGATTGGGTAAGCATCCGACTGATCTTCCTGATCTTATGGAGCTGGAAGAAGCAGGAGGACACAACCGTGCCTACTTGGGTTTTTAGGGAGAGATCCTTGTCAATGATCACTCCTAGGCTTTTTACTGAGGGAGAAGGAATAGGAGGAGGAGGCCAATAGTGTGGGCCCCAAAGTGTTTGACTCTTGCCGTTAAGGAATAGCTCGGTTTTGCTGGGATTCAGCTTCAGATGGTTAAGATCCATCCATTGGTGGATATGAAGCAGAGTGCCCTGGAACTCTTGGATGGATTCAGGGGAGTTGTCTATTGTAAAGATCAGTTGAAGATCATCGGCATAGTTGAATATAATGGCCTTAAATTCCTAAAGGGACTGGATCAAAGGAAACAAATACAAATTAAACAATAAGGGGGACAATGAGGATCCCTGGGGGACCCCACAGGATGTAGGGAGTTTAGGAGCCATGAAAGGGGCTAGGCGGACCGCTTGAGTGCGGTCGCTATGGAAGGACCTGTTCCAACGATAGGCCGAGTCGCAGATGCCGGCCTGTTTGACACGGTCCAATAAGATGGTATAATTGACCGTGTCAAATGCGGCCGAAAGGTCCAGGAGGACCAGGGCCTATGAGATTCCTTTAAGGGTGCCATCTTGGCTCTGGTGCGGGGAGCGATCAGGGCGGGGCAGAGTGCTCGACGGCTGTCATCTGCTGGAAGAGGAGTGGGTGACTACTAGCTGTGTGACGTCAGCACGCAGCTCGGATGCCACAGCAGACTAAGAAGGAAAGGGCTGGACGAGTTAGAGAGCGGAGGAATTGCTAGGTACTGGGTGTTACTATGTTGTAACATAGAGTGACTCAGTAGCTACTCAAAATCGTGGTTTGTTTGTTAGGTAACAGGGCATATATAAAGGGGATGTTGGTGTTGTGATACAGTCCATGGATTGTGTATAGGGTAATTGGCCAGTTACATGTTCTGGAATTCTGGGAAGTATGTCTTTTAGTATTTCAGTAGTAGGTTTTTGAGAGCCAGTGCTGGCTTCTTTCAGAGTGTCTAAAGCATCTATCACTTCTATTTTAGCTATGTTACGGGGGTGGGTATCTTCCTTAACAGTTAATACAGTAGTTTATTTTGTTGTAGCCTACCCATAACATGCATTTGAATAATATTTGCTGCATTTCCAATTAATTTTGTTGCCTGTCTGTTTTCATGGGTGTAGACATATCCCATATCGCATAGTAAAATTCCTTTCTGGGAAGTTATGAATGTTGCACCATTAGTCATTCTGATGTTTCAAATGCTATGAGAAATGTATATAAAAACCATTAAGGCGTCGATTCCGATCCGGTAAAATCACCGTCCATACGATTCGTATCCGGAGCCGTTTCCGTACGACTCGTACACACACCGTACGACTCGGCGAGTACGATCCGGACCGGGTGATCAGGACGCGATTCGTACGGCCACATCAGTTAAGGGCGAGTCGTATGGAAAAGCACACAAACACATACACCGTACAGTCCGTACACCCCATGATTGCAGGGGAACGGTGCGTACCCCTGCGATCATGGTGTGTACGAGCCATACCCCATGTACGATGGGTGTACGAGCCGTACCCCGAGCCGTACCCCATGTACGATGGGTGTACGAGCCGTACCCCGAGCCGTACCCCATGTACGATGGTACCCATCGTACATGGGGTACGGCTCCTACACCCATCGTACATCCGGTACGGCTCGGGGTATGGCTCGTACATCTATCGTACATGGGGTACGGCTCGTACACCCCATGATCGTAGCTGCGATCATGGGGGGTACGCACCGTACCCGGGGGGGCCATTCCGTACCTGTTTCAGTGCAAACTCTGCTTTTACGGCTTTTTCAGCTCCCGTAGAAAAAGGGTCGTACGGTGCGTACCCAACACGTATCGTACTTGCAGGGTCATAAAAACCAGCCGGGAACCGTACAGATGTCGCGTACAGTGGGTTCCGAGGGAGAATCGTACGGAGATTAGAGTCGTACGGTCTCTGTACGACTCGTACAGAGTATGGCTCCTGGTACGAATCGTACTTCGTCGTACGTACGGGGGACGTTGCAGGGTACGATTCGTACGGGAAAAATGCTCCGAACGGCTATTCGGAGCGGTTTTTCCCGAATCGGAATCGACCCCTAAATGTATTGTAATAGTTTTTATTGTAATAAGGATTTTTATATAAAAAATTATACGTAAATGCTTGAATATGTTGACATTTTTTTGATGCTGGGGTGTTTCTGTTGGTGCTTGACTGTAATGTTTCTTTTTATTTCCTACAGAAATAAATAAATGTGTTTTACAGCATTTTCTGTATTTTGGGGATCGTGTGGTTAATGGGCGTTTTGGGTTGGAATTTTTAGTGATTTTAATAGTTTACTTTTTTGGCAAGATGGTTTTTGGATGATGTTTGTAGTTAGATCAGTGTCGTTTGGAGTTTCTGTAGAGGTGATAACATTTAAAAAATATATTCATTATTTATTTAATTATCGACTAGCAAAAATATCGATGCCAAAATATCGACAGACAGAATATCGAGTTTGTATCTACAAACAGGTAAGTACAAAAATATCGAGTACAAAATATCGTTTACAAAAATATAGTTTATAAAAATATCGACTTTATTAAAACAGTGTTAAATTAAATTAATAGTAAAAATTTATTACTAAAATATACTTAAAAATACTTAAATTAACTTATAATAATTAAACAATTAATGAAAGTCATAAAACAAATGTTTTACAATCATATTTGTAAAATCATATATATATAGTAACATAATATAATTAAATAATATCCAATATTATTACCATACAATAACAGAAGTGTAAAAAATACTATTCCCACTCCAGAGAGTGCGACAGTAGGGAAAGCGTTGGATAGCGTAGGGTTAAAAATTACTATTCCCACTCCAGCGAGTGCAACAGTAGGGAAAGCGTTCGATAGCGTAGGGGTAAAAATTACTATTCCCACTCCAGTGGGTGCAACAGTAGGGAAAGCGTTGGCTAGCGTAGGGGTAAAAATTACTATTCCCACTCCAAATAGTGCAACAGTAGAGAAAGTGTTGGATAGCGTAGGGGTTAAAATTACTATTCCCACTCCAAAGAGTGCAACAGTAGGGAAAGCGTTGGATAGCATAGGGGTAAAAATTACTATTCCCACTCCAGTGAGTGCAACAGTAGGGAAAGCGTTGGATAGCGCAGGGGTAAAAATTACTATTCCAACTCCAGTGGGTGCAACAGTAGGGAAAGCGTTGGATAGCGTAGGGGTTAAAATTACTATTCCCACTCCAAAGAGTGCAACAGTAGGGAAAGCGTTGGATAGCGTAGGGGTTAAAAGTACTATTCCCACTCCAAAGAGTGCAACAGTAGGGAAAGCGTTGGATAGCGTAGGGGTAAAAATTACTATTCCCACTCCAGTGAGTGCAACAGTAGGGAAAGCATTGGATAGCGTAGGGTTTAAAATTACTATTCCCACTCCAGAGAGTGCAATAGTAGGGAAATTAAATACTTCATATATTATTATAAATTAATATCTATAAAAAATGTATTAAAAGTAATTACCAATTTAATATAATATATTAATTAATCAATTAAAATTACAAATTAAAATTAATTATTACAATTATTTACATATTAATACAAATTAATTACAAATTAACAATTAATAATTTAACATTTAACAATTAATTAACAATTGATTAAAATTAAATACAATTAAATAAATTGATTTTTTTAATTAATTAAAAATAAATTACTTCCCACCCTATTCCCCTATACACCCACAACCCGCTACAGAAAATAAATTTGTAAAATTAACATAATTAGCAATTAATCAATTAATTAAAATTAATTGCCAAATAAAATTTAATTAATTACCAATTCTAAATTAACTAACAATTAATTAAAAATGAATCCCAATAAATAAATTTACATATTTATTTATTATTATTTTTTTACCGTAAGATCTTTATTGGCAGTAGTAGTAATACACAGCAGTTCGCCTACAACCCTGAGGCCGGCCGCATGAAATGCACTCTATAAGGAATTATAATAATACACAGCCTTTCAGCCGACAACCAGGGGTCCGGCGGCGTAGTTTCGAATGTGCCTTAAGTGTTGTATCTTCAGTCGATCAGTGTAGGATATCATCTTACTTCGTTTTACTCCTTTTTTTTTTTTTGTTTAAAACAACAACCAAAACAAGAACTAACAGACTCAATTGCATAGACTGTCTTTGATTTGCGCCCGCGGCGGTTTTGACAGCGGCTGACACAGGTATTGTGAACACGTATATATAAAGGGCCCTTGGTAACTACCCATCACAACTCTTGGTCCGTAGGGTGTCAGCATTGGTAATCTTCTATCACTGCGCTAGAAGCATGTATTTCAGCCTGGCCTATACCTTCAGCCCTCCTCCCCTTCGTCTTCTGAGCTATCGCTATCTTCTTCCATCAGTGGGGCACATAAATCCCCGCGGTATCGGTTCCACGGCGGCCATATTTTATTAAATTTTTGAGGATTAGCCCTTAGTTTGTATACTGTCCTTGCGGTCACCATGAGTGTGTCCATGTTTTTGCACCATTGCGCCAGTGATGGCGAGTCGACCGCCCTCCATTTCTGTGCTATGTCTCTTTTCGCGACCATAATACCCACAACAGCCCATAGTTGACCCGGTCGCGTGAGATCATTGGGTTCCCAAATATTCACTAAGCATGCACGGGGTTCAGGTGTGAGAGATGTCTCTAATGTTTGGGAAACGGTACGCATCACTTGCCTCCAGTACTCAACTATAACCGGGCATTTCCAGATTGTGTGAATGAAAGTACCTTCCTCCCCACACCCTCAGAGACAGTATGGATGGTCTGCCCTATGGAGTTTATGTAGTGTAGTCCTCGTGTAATAAATTCGGTGTAGTATCTTGAGTTGCACCAGCCTGAATCTCCCCGAGATGCCCGCTTCCTTCGGAGACGCCAGTGCAGCGTTCCAGTCAGTCTCGTCTATATCTCCCAGCTCGCCCACCCATTTCTCTCTTAGCTTGTCTAATGGGTCCGGTAAATTGTTCATTAGCTTACGATATGTAAGGGAGGTGGCGCTAGATTGCATGAAATCAGTAAGTAAGCGATCTTCCAATGGAGATGCTTCTGGGATCTCGGTGTGTTCGGGTATGGCCGTCAATAGTGCATGTCTAATTTGGACATATCTATAAGTTTCATTGGGGCCGAGGTGAAATTGTTGTTGAAGTTGGGAGAAGGGAACCACCCCTCCGCCCGCCCATATGTCACCCATCGTGGAAATACCAATGTTATCCCACTGCGTGAACCCTTTGCTGTGGCGTAAGTGGCCCAGTGCCTTAGTGTCCCACAGAGGGGTGAGTTTCGTGATGACACCATTCCACTTGAGTTTCGCCTGTGATTTGTACCATAACACCACTGTGGGCTTTGTTGGTCCCATCAGTTTCGCCACACCCCCCTTGCTGTAAAGCGCAGCCAGCAAGCTGTGTGTCCCCCAGCTGTAGTCTGTCTGCCCGATAGGCCGGATCATCCTGGGGGACGTGTAACCAATGATTAATGACTTTGAGTTGTGATGCCCAATAGTAGAGCTGGATGTTTGGCAATGCTATCCCTCCCTCGTACCAGGTCCTATTGAGCTTCATTCGTGCCGGGCGGTCACCCCACAGTAGACCAGTGATCATCGCTGTTATTCGTTGGAAATATCGCGGTGGCACTAGGTATGGGGTATTTTCTAGCACATACAGAAAGTGTGGCAGCGCCATCATTTTGAATAATGCTGCTCTCCCCAGCAGCGTAAGGGGCAGGGCCTTCCAGTGGAGTACATCGCTCCGTAGGCGAACAAGGGGCGGTTTCAAATTTTACTCGTAAAAGTCAATATTATTCCGTGTGACCCATATCTCTAGATATTTGAAAGCGGTATCCGCTATTTCCAGTGGACAGTTAGGAGGGAGGACCGGTGCCGGGCCCTTAAGTACATAAATCACTGATTTCATCCAGTTGTTCGTATAGCCCGACATTTTCCCGTGAATATCACAGAGCGCCAGAAGTTCCGGGATTCCCGTCTCCGGTTCCATTAGATAAATTAGCATATCATCTGCATAGAGGGAGACTCTGTCTTCCCAACCCTCCCCCCAGCAGATCCCTTTCAGTAACGGAGTAGTCCTGATTAAGGTGGCCAACGGTTCCAGGACCAGTGCAAATAGTAAAGGCGACAGGGGACAACCCTGTCTTGTCCCCCTGGCCAGCGGGATCGTGCGGGAAAGGTGACCATTTGCCGCTACATGTGCCAACGGTCTCGTATAAAGGAGTTTTATCCAAGATATAAATTTCGGGCCAAACCCCATGCGTGCAAGCTTCCAAACAGATATTGCCATTCGACCAAATCGAATGCCATTTTAGCGTCCAAGGATAACAGTGCCGCCGGTCCATGCAGTTGCGATGCACGTGCCACCGCACCGTGGACTCTCCGAAGGTTTAAGGCAGTGCTTCTGTGTGGCATAAAACCAGACTGATCTGGGTGAATCAATTGCGAGAGGTGTGGCATCAATCTTGTGGCTAGAAGTTTCGCCAGTATCTTGGCTTCCGCGTTGAGGAGCGATATCGGGCGGTAGGACGTGCATTCCATCGGAGGCTTGCCCGGTTTTGGGATGGCTATTATAGTCGCCATTCGCTGGTCCATCGGAAGTACTGCTGATTCTAAACTATCGACATACATGGCCAGTAAAGGGGTACTCAGTTCTTCCGACATCGACCACTCTATTGGGATCCCGTTTGGGCCCATAGCTTTGCCAGTTTGCATGGCATTGATGGCAAGCTGTACTTCCTCCAGCGTTAGGTCGGCATCTAGTTCAGCCACCGCTTCCTGGGACTAAGTGTGTGTTGACAAGTTTTGGAGGGCGGCTTGCGCCGCTTCCGGCGATACTTCAATGTCCGGGGTGTATAGTGCGTGAAAGTGGTTCGCTAACTCGTCGACTAACTCTGTCGGGCGTGTGAGGAATTCACTGTCACGGGCATGAAGTTGCAAGATGCTCCTGTTACCTCCCTTTTTCTTGTCTAACCAGGCCAGTAGCCTACCAGCCTTATCTCCCACGTCATAAATTTTATGTGCGGTTGCCGTGATATTGTCTATGGTCCAGCGCTTTAAGTGAGTATCATGCTGCTGCTGACAGATTTGCAAAGCATGAAGTGTGTCTGGCGTCGGGTCCTCCATATGAGCTGCGTTCGCCGTTTGTAACGCCAATTAAAGCTCCACTAAATCCCCTCTCTGAGTGCGCTTGTGCCCCGCTATAGATGAGATGGCTTTCCCCCTCAGAACGGTTTTATAGGCCTCCCAAAGGATCGAGGGGGATTTCACTGACGCTGTGTTTTCAGTGAAATAATTCCGAGTCGCTCTTTTCAGGGCTTTTCGTATTGATGGAACCTTCAGGTAACCCGCGTGAATCGGATAGACTCGCCTACGAATCTTTTCTTGGCAGGACAGGGTCAGCGTAATGGGGGGGTGGTCTGAAATACCCCTGGGCCTAATGGTGACATCGTTAATAGTTAGAAGGCCATCTCCCAAGGTGAGGAAGTAGTCTATTCGAGACAGACTACCATGCGATGTGGAGTAGTAGGTGTATTGCTGCTCAGTGGGGTGCAGTTGTCGCCATAGATCTATAAGCCCCAGCGCTTCTAGAAAGTCAAGGAACCGCGAGGGTCAGAGTGTCTGTGTGCGTGCCGGGGGCCTATCCTGCGTGTCATGTGCCACTGCATTAAAATCCCCCCCAAGGATGAGGTCTCCCTCTGGCAATTCTAGGAGGAAGTTCCCCAGTGCCGGTAACTCTACCGCATGAAGTGCTGGTGGTATGTAGACTGAGACTATGGTCAAGGGTCTACCCACCCATTGCCCGTGCACAGCCGCGAATCGGCCCTGATCGTCCGTCTTGATGTTTTTAAGTATGAATGGGGATGATTTGGGCAACAGAATGCCCGTCCCACGGGACCCGGAGGTGAACTCTGAATGTACCACCATGAGATAGCCTCTCCTATCTAAAGCGTGACATGTTGTACCCGTGAGGTGCATCTCCTGTAGGAGGACTAGTGCTGGTCCTAGTCTCTTTATGCTTTGCATGACTAAACCCCTCTTAATTTTGTCACCCAGGCCCCTCACATTCCACGACATAATCTGTAGGGGTGCTACCTGTGTGTTCCGTATACCTTCATCTAAGGTGTTAGCCTGTGAGGTGTGTGCCATTTCCAGCCTGAATGTGAGGACCTAAGTGTGGTCCAGGAGGTAGTGTGCCTGGTCTGCCTTCCAACCATCCCACCGGCGTGTCATCACTGCCTAGTCTTGTCATCACATATTGAGTCATTAACATCCTAAATATTTCCCATGCACGTAGGAACAATAAAAAAGAAACATTCCCTCCCTGTAACTCCCCCCTCCCTGCCTCCCTGCTACACGGACATTGAACCGCCCGCCCCCCCAACTTAGCAGAGTGCTTAACCCATCCCTCACACAAGATACTTGCTTGTTGGGGTGAAGGACCCCCGGAGTCGTTGGCCCCTCATGCCCTCTGCGGAGGCCCTCAGCCCAGTGTCCAGTGGCAGCCCCTATCATGTCTATCGATCAGTGCACCAACCTCGGTTGATCATTGTTCTGCTCCAGTTTCATCAGGAAGAGCATCCCGTAGCGGTGAGTGTTCATCCAGTCGGTGCCCCGACTGTTGTGATCCAGAGTTCCTGTCAGAACGGCGGCCTTTCTGTCTTTTAGTCGGGCGGCGGGGCTGAGTGGCCGGTCGCCATACCTCCAGCCAGTCTCGGGCCATTTCAGGCGTGTCAAAAAACCAAGTTCTATTTTCAGCGACCACCCGCAGCCTAGCCGGGAACAACATTGAGTACGGGAGCTCTCTTGCCCGCAATCCTTTTTCACTCCTAGAAAGGTTTTTTGGCGACGGGCAACCTCCGCCGTGTAGTCCGGGAAAAAGGTAAGCGTGGAATTCTGTATTTTGATGGGAGGGGACACCCGCGCCGCCTGGAGGATGGCATCCCCATCGCGGTAATTGAAGAGTCGTGCCAAGATTGGCCTTGGCGCCGCACCCGGTTTTGGTTGCCCTCCCGGGACTCTGTGCGCCCTTTCGACGGAGAAGAAGGCGGACAATCCTTTGGGCTGAAGTTCCGTTTTGATTAAGTCTTCCACATACAGGTCCGTTGCTCTGGTGCCCTCAGATTCCGGAACCCCAAGAATGCGGACATTATTTCTCCTGGAGCGTCCTTCCTGGTCATCCAGCTTGTCTTTCAGGGCTTTATTTTCTGCTTTCGTCTGCTCCATCGCCGTTTGCAATTCCGATACATCCTCCACTAGCGATTTCGCGACCACCTCAAGTGATTTTACTAGTTCGGACATTTTGTGGAAGTCTGCGCGTATTAGGGTGACTTCAGTGGATATGGAGCCCACCGTGGCCTGCACCTGTGTCAGCGCATTCATAACGTCCTCCAGCGTTACTCTTTTACCTCCGGGTCCATCCACCTGCTTCCCCACCGACGTTCTTGAGTCTGTTGGAGGCGAGTCCACCTTGTCATAGGCGAACTTGCTGAGGCGGGCCTGTGTCCCGGTATTTCTTGCGTTCCTGCCCGCCATCCTGCCGTGCCCAGCAGCTCACTATTATTGAAGCAGGCCGCTGGCCACCGGGGTGGAAGGAGAGTCGGTGCGCGGGGAGGGACCCCTGCCACTCGGTGCTGTCGCTGTGCAGGTTGCGTAGCACCTGTCCGCTCCCCAGGCTCTCTAGTCGGTGCAGGTCACATGCCACTCGCCGTTAGGAGTTCAGATGTATTGCCTGTGAGTATGCATGGGTGCCCCCCGCCGTTGTCCCACCCGCAGCAGCCTCTCAAGTCAGCAGGGATGTCCTTTGCTGTCTGAATAAGAACTCGGGGATATGCGCCTGGCCGCAACTCGATGGCCGATGCCTCACTTGGTGTTGGGAGACCCAGCTCCGTTCCTTTGTGCTGCCGTTCCCGGCTGTCTGCCTGATGTCGTACCTTATGCCGCCTAGTTCCCTACCGCCTCAGAACCTCAGATCCTGGAGAGTGTCAGTTATGTTCTGGGCGCGGGTCAATTCACCGCATGTGCTGCTCCTCAGGCCGCCGGCGGGGAGTGGGGCCCCCCGTGTGCCCGCGATCAGCAGACTCGGTCTGCAATTGCATGTCTGGCCACTCTGCACCCTCGCACCGTCGCACCGTGCGCCCGCACCTGTATTGCGCCGAGGGATTATGCCAGTCGTCCGCTGGAGGGTCTACCCTGGTCTTGGAAGCGTCACTCACTTGCGCCCCAGTGTCCGCGATACCGGTGCCTGCAGTCCGGCACCGCTACTCTGTTGTCTCCTGTCGTTCGGTCCGCTGGGGGCCTCTCGCCGCACTCAGCTCCGCCTCGGCTGTAGATCCGGCGCTCGGATTTTCTCTGAGTCTCACTGTCGATGAGACTCCCGCACCCCTAGACCGGGAAGCTTCCGGTCAGCTTCCTCCGGGATGCAGGGACTTCCAGTCGGTCACACTGGGTACTTCAGCCCCGGGCTTTGTGACGTCGCCTAGGCCGCCAGTAGCCGCTGTCCACTTAGCTCTTTCCCGGACGCGGATCCGTACCGGGTTCACTGCATTTGGCGCCGCCCGGTCCCGGGCCTCGGTAACCTCTTTCAGAGGATAGAAAATTGTCGGATAAGAGGCCGGATTGATGGAGAAGCCGTCTCACTCACGGAGCTCTCCTTCTACGCTGCCGCCATGCTCGGCTGCAGGCCACGCCCCCATAAATTTACATATTTAATTAATTATAATTAAATTCCTTCCCACCCTATTCCCCTATAAACCCACAACCCGCTACAGAATTAAATTACGCAAAAATTAAAAAAACAAATGTCATTAATTAAAATAAATTATAACATAAATACACACTTTTCACACATATAATAACATAAAAAACACTATAAAAAATCGATATTATTAAAAATTCGATCATTTTAATAACCTATATTATATACTTCGATATTTTAACTGTCTATATTTTTAACATTAGATATTACATTACTTACCTTAAAAACTATATTTTTGATGTCTATATTCTGTCCAGTCGATATTTTGTCCATTAGATATTTAAAACTCGATATTTAAAACTCGATATTATGTCCATTCGATATTTTGTAGTCGATATTTTGACTGTTTACCGTTGAAATCAGAGCTTTCAATGAGGAAGTCCAATGTTGCAGAAGCAATCCGGCAGAGATTCCCCTTATTCTTTGTTTTGTTGTTGGAGCATAAAATGGTGTTAAATATTCTTTGGTTTATATAGTGTTTGTTCAATCTTATTGGGTTTTTTAAGTTGCAGGTGGTTTTCATTGGTAGTTACTAATGTTTTCAATTAATTTGGCAGTTGGTTCCTTATATGGGAAATGCTAATTAATGTTCAGTTAGCCTTTGTTTTATTCTTACTTTATTTAAAAGTATAATAGTATATTATTTGCAATTTATATTGCATTGAATTCATAATAGAAATAATTTATTTTATATTTTGTGTTTGTAAGGAGTAATTAATTTGGTGAATTTAATTATGTTAAAGGTATTTTTGATTAGAATGTGTTTAACTTTCATTTTATTTATTCAATATGTTATGCGTGTTTGTGATATTGTTTATATATTTTTTATATATAGTGTATTATTGTATAGTATATCGGTATTTATGTAATTGATATATGTATCAATCATTGTATAGGTCGATATTATGAGTTTCGATGTTATGTCAGTGATCCTGTGGAGGTATCAGGCCAATGTTGGCCAGGTTTCAGACAAGATGAACACATCTGGTGAGAGGTCATGCAGGAGGTCCCAGACTTTCATGGCATGTCTGTTGAGGGAATGAGTTTTGAGGAGGAGGCAGGAGAGGGAAGAGTGAGGGTTGAGGGTTGAGTGGGTGGGACTTGAGCAAGCAGTAGAAAGCAGAAGTGAGTGCAGTGCAGAAGAAAGGCTGCTGCGGGGTAAGAGGGCATAAAGAAGGCATGACAGTGTCTGACTTCAAATTTAGGGGCAAAACAATGTGGAAGTAGAAGAAAAGAAGAAGGTAAAGCAAATGCTGGCAAGGCAAAGGCAAATGAATAAAGAAAACAAAATCAAATAAAAAGAGGCAAACGCACCTAAAGAGGGCAAAATGTCAAAGTGGCAATGAGGGTGAATAAAAGAGCAGAAGGTCAAAAGTGGCAAAGAACGAGTGAGAAAAAAGAAGCCGGTCAAAACAGCAAAGAGGCAAAGAACGAGCAAGCGAGAAGAAATGTCAAGTGCGAAAGGGGCAACGAATGAATGGTAGTACAAAATCTCAAAGATGCAAAGAATGAGTGAGAGAGCTAAAGTGGTTAAAAGGCAAGGAATGATTGAGATAGCAAAAAGGCCAACGTGTGAAAGAGGCACAGGGTGAGTGGGAGAGCAGAAAGTTCAAGTGGCTAAAAGCAAAGAGTGAGAGAGAGAGCAAAATGTCAAGGTTACAAAGAGGCAAAAGACCAAGGGAGAAAGCAAAAAGTCAATTAATAAAGAGGCAGAGAACAATTGAGAAAGCAAAAAGTCAAGGAGGCAAAGATCGAGTGGGAGAGCATTAAGATTTAAGAAAAAGAAGTCAAAGGGGCAAGAAAGCAGAGAAAATTGAAGATGAGTGAGAGATAAAGGGTGCAAGAGGGAGGGAGACAAAAAGTATTTGAAGAACGGAGAGAAGTACCAGAAGGATGAATGAGGTGGGGCACCTCACTATAGCAATGCAGCTGGGTCTGAAAGCGCTAGACCTGGTCAGAGGGCTGGGTACATGTAAGTGTTGCCGGCATGACTAGGAATAGCCTAAATTCCTTGTTGGCATGAAAACCAGCATTTTCAGCTGTAACATATGTTCATGGCCTAAATTGCACCCAAGGTGCACACTATTACAAATATCCCATTAAAGGCAAAGATGCCACTGACATCTGAACCGCAAAAGTAGTGTGAGGTAGTAGGTCCAGTTGTATTAGCAATGGCAGGTAATCCATATGGTCTCTGAGACTTTCGTTGCGGTGGGACAGATTCATATGAGTCCCTAGACAAAAACTCAGAAACCTGGAGAACTAATGAAGTTGCTTCTTCTGCGGGCTTACATGTTATTATTATCCTTCTCAGAGCGAACTCCATGTAGCCCAGCAGCCTGTCCCACTGGTGTGCTAGTCTGCCTTTGAAATCAAGCTGGTCCCCACCTGTTACAATTGCTCCTCATCAATACCACCATATATAAGGGCACTTGGGGGTAGAGTAGATCCAAACACTGTGCTTGTTGAAAGAGGGCTTTCATTTCAGCGATGCAGCTCCTGAATTGTCTTTTAGTGTCACGGCTGTAATAATACTAATCTCTCTCCCCTGTTCCAATTGGCTTTACTGAGTAAGAAACCAAACCTAATTAACCACAGAAGGAAAGAAAAATAAATATTGGATTGCTTATTCTGCTCTACTTCTGTGGTTCATCTGCCTTGCTCTTCTGCCCAGCAAAGCAAAGACTTGAAAGGAGCCAGAAAAGTGGCATAATTCAAGAGCTATGCCACCAAAATTAAAACCTTTTTTTCAGTAAGCAGAGCATTTTGAACTAAACTGCTCCTGCGGCTCGTTTTATTTTTGTTTTGTTGTGCTTACATACTAAAGCCACTGAACTGTAGAGCAATAGCAACTGTTGGTTACCTTCCTCTTAATTGTGTGAAGCATCATTAATGCCACTATTGCCTGCATATGTGGCATTAATGCTTAAATGTAGTGGATACGCTGGTATGTTATATAAAAGCATATACATTCCCCACTTTAGATTCTTTGGGGCATATTTACAAGCCCCTTGCGCTGCCGGTGTGTCACTTTTTGTGATGCACCCGCGTTGCAGTATGGTGCTTCAAATTTACAAGGACACGTTCAGCCACCCTGCGTGTATTTTGTGTCATTGTTAATACAACCCCTTTTCATGCAGCACTTTGAATGAAAGGGGCGTTCTAGGGGTGTTCCCCTGCAACACCCATGGGTACTGCCACATTCCCAGATTTACAATGTTTCGTAAACCTGGGAATGTGTCAGATTCCTATGCCTCCCAGGGTAGGCATAAGGAGGCGCAACTCTTTTATTTCTCATCGTTTTTCCTCTCTCTTTGCATACTGCATTCTGCAGCATGCATAGCAAAAGGAAACCACCTATCATGAGTGTTTTGTGCAACAAGGTGTCCCAATAGAAAGAAAACATATTAGGAAGATATCATCTGAAGAGGGGAGACTTTAACTGTTGAAGAAAGGACAACAATTTAGGGTTCAATCTTATATTGCTAGACAAATTGCTCCAAAAGATTCAAGTTGCAGCTGAATGGATATATGTTGTGACGAATCCTAAATTTTAAGAGATGATACCTGGGTGACAATTTCATTACTTACATGTCTGGTGCACAAATATAATTAACCAGATGTATGGTAGATATATGGTATCTATATTTCCTAAGACCTACCTACCTGGCTTATTCTTTGGCCTAATATATTTGTAGGGGACATTTATTTCGAGGTTTCTAGAAACAAATACATGCTCCTACATGCAGTTTTTTATGTAAATATGTTTGAGAACTTCGAGAGACATTTAAAAGCAAACGCCATGCCTTGCTCGTATAATCATATAAAAAAGAGGGTTTGGATTCTATGTTGTATCAGATTCAAGATGGAACACAGGAATCAATTACCTGTGATTCAAGAGTCACCCATCTGGCAGTAGAGAGATTCTATAATTGAGCAAATGGCTTTAGCATGAACGTTGGCTCAGAATATTAGAAGACGTTTTGAGTAGAACACACTCAAAGTTGATGAACTATTGTTTGCATTATGACCCACTTTTAGAGCTGAAACATCATGAATTACCAGGCGGATCATGGATTTACAAGAGAACACTTTTCATACCGAATATATGCAGAACATGGTACCAAAATTCACAATTATGATATCAGCAGATCAACAGGACAGATGGGAGTTAATAAGCAGTAGCAGTATATGACAGATGCTGTAATGGATGAGAACGTAGGTAAGAAAACATTGTAAATTGACATGGACTCGAAGAAACTGGTGAAGTATGCAGCTGGATGATGGCCTAAGGATCTGATAATAGTGACTGGTTAGACTGTCTTTAGAGATGGTTAGAAAGTAGCTTGAATCAAAGCGTGGGAAGAGGGGTGAAAAATGTTGTTGCATGAATTGCAGCTGGTAGGATTTTCAAGGAATGAAAGGTAAATGGCTGATACCCGTGACCAGGATTAAATGTGATGGCTAAAATTGGGTAAAATTAACACTTGTTGCTTACAGTTCTAGAAATAGCAAGTATAGGGTATGAAAACAATATATGAAACAGGCATTATGAATTGCAACACGCTACACAAAACTGGGGTGCCGCCATCACAGCTGATGGATGGTCATGGGCAAGATGGGAGAAACCTGAGGTAGACATTATTGGTCTCATGTGCCTGACATTGGAAAGCCTCTCTAAACCTGGACCACTGTACATGATGATTTAATGTATAGTTGGGTAAATATAGATGGGGAGCCAGAGGGAAGAATCATTGGGCCTGGTTCATGAAGGTAAAGTTACAATTTTGTGCAAGTTTCCTTTCTTTCGGTATTGGCAAACTCTGAGTTAATTGTAAGTTTATGACTGCGGATACTCTGTAGTTGAGGAAGAGAACTCTGTACCTGAAAAGATAGTCCTTCTAACTACAGAGACAGAGCAGAGATCTCCTCACATCTCGCATCTCCTCACATAAAAAGAAAGACCTGCGGGTCTATCATTTTATGTGTGGAATTCTCCACCCCAGCAACGGAATCACCTAATGCTAAACTTACTAGTTACTCTTAGTTTGCGATTGCCTATAACAACACCATAAACTTACACAAACATTTAAGGTTACTTTCATGAATCAGGCCTTAAATGTTGTATTGTTATAAATAACAGTGTTGGGGCCTTATACATGCAAAGACCATAGTTAGGAACATAAATTAAAAAGATTGCATGGCCCTGGGTTGCTTGATAAATCTTGAGTAAAGTAAGACAGCGCAAGTCGCTGTCTTGCATTACTCTGCCATAAGAAGTCATTTTGGTTATCATGGGTTTGCATCAAAACGCTATGCCTTCCCAGAAGAGGCCTAACAGGGAGAAATGTCTTTATTCCTTCTCATTATTTCCTCCTTCTACGTGTGCTGCATTCTGAAGCACACTGTATAAAAGCAATTTTGCCTGAAATCCAGGCGCCCTTTCACCATGGTACAAGGGTGCTGCGTTGGTGCTAGACAGCAGATTGTGCTCCAGCGCAGCCAGAGAGCAGAAATGTGCCATATATTAGTAAATATGGAGCATTCCTGCTCTCTCCCTTTCATGCAGCGCAGCAAGTTGACTTGCTGTGTTGCATTAAAGATTTATAAAGCTGGCCCAAGTATCTAGCTTGCATTTAGTAATGAATCATCAAGACATAATGTGATTGCAGAGACGGTATAGTTGGTCATGGGTGGAAGGAGATATGTAGTTGATGGAAGCTGGTGAAAGGGTGTTTTCGCAAATGCAAGCATAAAAATCTCACTAGTACGGAGTTCTATTATGCAACAAGGATGGACAGCATCCTACTGACTGGCCAACGTAAGTCTATGCCATCGTCGTCAGAGGCAGGCTGGTGTACCCTTAAGAAAATATAGTGACATTTACTGGTGCATTTTAAACGGTATTTGAGGAATTGTGAAGATGCAGAATTAGGAGAGAAACGTATTATTTTATTTCTGACAGCTTACTGATTAGGCATTTATTCTAATTGTTTTCTTTCATGTTGTGTATCTTTTATCTGTTTTTTGGCATCTAATTATCTCTGTAAATGCTTCATGTCTTCGGATATTTCTTAGGAATAAACATTGACAAATATACAATGGCTGCTGAACTCCTACTGCATATCAAAGGCCATTGAATTTATGATCCTGTGATACTTTACTAATTAGTTACTACCTTAAAAATGTGGTTACATTTTTAATTTACATATTTTGGCCATCCCAGCCTTTAGATCATCAATTAAGCTGTCTGTTTTAAAAATGATATTAAACATAATAACGCCGCACAGGAGTAGTTAGGAAAAGGTTGGCATCCACATTGAAACATTGTGAAGAAATGGGGTGTATTATATGGTGTGGTCGTTGAACCTCACGGTGTCAGACACTAACCAACCCATTTAGGGCCATGAGGTGTTGTATGTCAAACACCAAGCTCAATCTGGGGTAGCGTGGCACTGATCAGCAAGGCTTACACAGAGGAACTAGTGTAAAGTATTTAAACAACACTAAAACAATTGAAGAATGAATTTACACAACACTCAAGAAATCTGACACCGATTTACACTGTATTTTTATAGCAATTCAGACACCAGAACAAAAAAGATTGATTGGATGGTTATGGAAATATAGATTTCACAAGAACCCATAAATCAAAGCATTTCCACTCAACCATGAACATGGCTTGGCAGTTCGGGCTGCACTGTTCCTATGAGGCACAGTGTCAAGACTGATTTGCATATGGCCATGTCTGAACTGGGGTGGCTTGGTGAGCAAAATAACGATGGATTAAACCTAGATCTGTGACTGGGGGTGAATATTTTGCCATTGTGCAACATTCCGTCCATCATCTTGTGTGTTTTGCTGTTCACCCTATGTGTGAAGGGTATGCCCAGACGTGGGTCCCGTGCTCACTAAGCCACTGGAGTCAAGCTATCCTGGCTGAAGACGGCTGATAGCTAGAAACTGGTCCTAGGATGCTTGATTCCGGTCCAGGGAAGACATGGCTTGGCAGTTCGGGCTGGACTGTTCCCATGAGGCACAGGGTCAAGACTGATTTGCATATGGCCATGTCTGAACTGGGGTAGCTTGGTGAGCAAAATAACGATGGATTAAACCCAGATCTGTGACTGGGGGTGAATGTTTTGCCATTGTGCAACATTCTGTCCATCATCTTGTGTGTTTTGATGCCTTAATATAGCACCAAAAATATAATGGGAAAAAGTATCTAAAGATAAGTGCATATGGGGAAGCTTACATTTACTATTCTTATCTCCAGATCAATGTACCTTGAAGATATCAACAAGGTACATATATGTGGAGATATGTATAAAAAATATATACATACTTAACTGTCAATATTTATGTCCCCAATATTATGGTTATGATATTAAGGTATTACGATATTCGCTACTCGATATTCCGGACCCACAAAAGGTGGAGGTAACTCACTGTTACTCTAACAGTAACAGAATCTGTATTTGCAAGTTACTGAAATACCTACAGGTATCTGCCTTATTTCAAGTTTGGCAAAGCGGGTGAACAACCATAAATAGGAGGTTCACACTCCCTCCCAACTTATGGCAGGCTCATCGCATTTAGAGATCGGTGTAGTACCAGGTTTCCAGTGCTGCTGGGAAATGATGTCCTTCATATCCTCTATCTCATCTCACCAGCATTACGAAGAACTTCACTTTGAGCCCAAATTTATATGAGCATTCAAGACAAGTGTTTTCTTTTAATCCCCTTGCTACAAGTGAACTGTTAGGACAATCTGTAGTAAAAACAAAAAAAAACACACTTTATTAAAAAAAAAGAACTATGGGCTATTCTGTGGGCCATAACAATGTTAGGAAAATGGTAACCATTGACTTGCCCTGATGAAATCCTTCTATTCCTAACTTTATGGTGATTTGTAGTTTTTCCTACATCACTGGAAAAATGGTGGCGCTAGAGAGCGATAGAGAGTGATTGCAACACCGCAGCAGCTGAGGACGAAGACTGTGAGCAGCCGTGTGGTGCCGTGGAGCTGCGGAGTCTGTGGAGCCCTGTGGAGCCCTGTGTCCAAGCCTGAGTCCAAGCCCGAGCCTAAGCCCGAAGTAGTCTAAACGGTATAAACGGGCGGAACAGCGGAATAGTGGTAGCAGTCCCCTGACTCCCGGTTGCTGACGTCTAGCATCCGGCATCAGGGCGGCGGCAGTGGCTTCCAGCGGCGAGGTGAGGTGAAGACGGGTGGGCAGAGGAGTAGAGGAGTGAGGACAGAGAGCCCCCTCGGCCCTGCCTTGCCTTGCCTTGCACAGCCTGCCATCACTTTTGCCCTTGCTGCAGCCTGAAGCGTTCAACAGGACCCAGCGGGACTCAGGCGGGGTCTACTCAGCAGGTCGCCTCTACTCTCCACTCTGCATTTCTTTACTTACCACCCAGCACTTTGCGCACATTGCTCAAGATGACAAGGGATTCGATAGACAGCCTCTGCGCCTGACCCTCGGCTCCAGCATCCGCGACAGCTTCAGTTTCGCGTCTGCTCCCGTTCCCCTGCCTCCACCGCGGTCTTACCGCCTGCTACAGTAGGGGACAGCAGCGGGGTAAGGCGGGGTGTGACGGCTGTCTGTCTGTGGAGCCTGAGCCTGGGAACTGCTGGGTGGCATCAGCGAGCATCACTGGTAGGAAGAAGGAAGGAAGCTTTTCTCCGGTTCTAAATTTTTTGCTCGCTGCTTCGTAAGCAGCAGCACAGAGAACCAACAGTGGAACATGGTGGGGATCCTTTGATCTTTTGACCTCTTGGACCCTGAGTCTTGTCCCGTTCAAGAAAGGAGAAACTCTTGAAGCATCCCCAAGCAGTAACTTAAGGCAAACTCATGAGGTCAGGTAGGACTAGGGGGTCTCCGGAGCCAAAGATGAAACCGAAGGCAACAAAAGGAAACAAACTAAAAACAAGAAACACACCCAAGCGCAATTCCCGGCATTGAGCTGAATCTTATTACAACAGAGCAGGAATCAGTCATGATCCCTGAGATCTATGAGACGGCAGCAATAAAACCGCAAGCCACGAAGAAGTGTAACCAACCAAAGATCTACACAAAGTTCAGCTTTTTAAGGGACGCGGGTTCAGCCATCTTCTCGTGCAATGATCACCTGCAAGGTTTGCAAACCCCACTGCTACCGTTGCCACCGCTACCATCAGATCCGCCACCACCAAGGTCAGCAATGACCATAAGCCCTCCTCCCCCCCCCACAAAAACCTATGGCACAACTGCATCAAGGCGGGATCGCGAGGCACAGAAACATTAGCACAGCTCAGAGGACCCCACCTGTAAATGAAAAGCCCCATGATTCTATCCCCAATCTGCAATCACCTCCTGCCCACCAGGCAGGACAGGAAATATGCAGCCTGAGCAGCACCGAGAGGACCCCAATTCCTGAACCCATAATCGACAAAAAAACTCCTGCAGCATTATACTTAGGCGACAAAGCAGGCAATTGGCCATTTCAAAGGGTACTTGGGGCCGCTCCATCCTCAGAAGCAGCAGTTTTCTCTAAGGAAACATATCTCAGCCCTAGGCCGAGCATACAAACAACGAGCCACAGCACACCTATCATGTCGGCAAACTCAACAACTGGAAGCGTAACGCCTGGCAGAGCTCTACCACTTATAGATTCGGAGGTCCATGGCCTAGCCCATGTACTGACCAAATCAGGAAGGCTGGGCGAAGGGGCTCAGGACCCTAGTCAGGAAACCGATGGCAGGGCAACGGTGTCTTACCTTAACACACTGGAATGGGAAGATATGCTTGCAACCTATAACCCAGAGGACAAAGAGCACCTCCACCATCACCCACCCCTGGCAGCCAATAACACCAACACCAACAATACCAACAATAGAAAAAACGAGATGGAGCCTAAGGAAGACCAAAACTCCGGCACTTGGAACTCACTGTTAAATACAATCCAGCTAGCTGTCGAAGCCCTCCAATACCAATCAGAAAAAATGAAGCTACAATTAACCCTCCTTAACACACTGGCAGTTTTCACAGCCGGCATCGATGACAAGCTGTGCAACTTGAAAAACCTGATCACGAGAGCACAAACAAATACCTACCTCAGCTGCAACTGCAGCCAGGTAGTGGACAAACTAGTTACATTGCCCTCAATGCTAACAGGCCTCATAGGCGACATAAGGAATCTACATACTGAAAATGCAATAAGAGATCCGGGCTCCAATAATCTCGAAGAGGGAGAATCCAGGAGGGAAACACCGGGACAACACAGCCGGGGATGGCAATCCCGCTAAAACTCAACGGGAAAGGGCATAACCAAAAACAACAAACAGATACAATAAAACACTTTTCCATTTTTACCAGTACAAAGGCAAAATGCTTGGGTAACAAAATCAATCCAAGCCCAACAGACTGGACAAACCAAATTGCAAACAGCGTAAACCAACAGCAAAAACTAAACAGTGACTCGTCAGATCAGGAGGGCAAACGGTCCCAACATTCTCCAATAGGAAACCAAACAAAATAAAATGTTGCACAAAAAAAAGAGGCAACGATAATCCAACTACCTATAAAAATCAGACAAGAGTGTGACAGTCAAAGACAGGTGAGATAACCAGCACCCCCAAACAAGGAGACTGCTTCCCTAGGGCAAGCACCTGGTGATACGGCAAACCGAGAGGCACTAACAATAGCAGGAACTAAGCAACTATCCATCTCAAACCCCCATGAAGGAGACACAAAAATAATTACTGGTCTAAAGCTAAGTTCAAACCTCGAAGATCCAACCAGGGACACAGGATTCACGACAGCGTACTCCATTCCTAGACAAACAGCGCAATCATCAGCAAAAAGTCCACATGATACAGGGGCATTATCAAAACAAACTTCCTCATGTAAAAAACAACAATACACCCCCCCGCTATGCCTGTAGAAAGTAATCACCTGGCATCCCAAGAAGTACGTTCAGGTGATGGTCCAATAGCCAAAGCACATCATTCACCAACAAAATCTCTGAGACAAGGAAGCATCCAACAGCCGACAGAGGTTCTGGTTTTTCAACCTGAATATATGTCAAAAGGGCAGCAGGACGTGCTAAATCGCAGCAACATTCTCAGACTAATGGAATCCATCACAAAATTGTGGGGATAAGCACAAAGGACGTAGTCTTTGTAGAATTCTTACCCGCTGCCAACCCACAAAGCCCGGAGGCAACCAAGACAACCTGGACCTCGAGCAATATTGTAGATCTGATTTTAACAGAAGCAAATCTCTTCAAAAATTGGGGAATTAATTTGGTCCCCCTACAAAGACCAGCCTACCCTTCACCATTTTTGAGCAGGACAAGTCCGGTACCAAGGATACACCAGGTCCAAACCTTCAGCGTCCTCAAGGAAGCATTGGGAAGCTCACCGGAAAGAAGCAAGAGTAGCCCCTGGCAGCGACCAGCACCACGCCTACCAGCAGCACGCCCAATGGCAGCAGCAGGCCCACACTTAGCACCACTCCCGAGTAGGTTGAGCCCAGTGCCAAAGGGGCACCAGTTTCGCACTTTTAGTACAATTAGGACCATACGAGGAAACTCAACAAAAGGAAGCACAAGCAGCTTCCAAGGTCAGCAGGCAGAAAGCGCATTGGCGGAATTAGAGCACAACCAAGTTCCAACCAGGGAAACACTGTCCCGAACCATCTTTATACGCCCGAAGAGGCCTGACGCTACCAACAAACCAGAGATGGCAGCAGGGGAAGGGATCTAACCATAGGCATCTGCTCTTGGAACATTAATGGCCTCAAATCTAAAATGGATGATCCTGACTTCCAGCATTATATCACTCTCTTTGACATTATAATGCTGCAAGAAACTTGGCTCTTAGCTCCTCAGCACCTCCCGGGCTACTCCTGCTTTGCCACAGCAGCAGCAAGTACCAGCAGATTTGGCCACCTAGAGGCAACCTACGTCTCTACTACAGCAATATCTTCAGCAACCCTTATGGATGCATCCACATCTACAATATTAGCTGTAAAGATAAAATTAGTCCTAGGGAACAAGGAAGAAGAGGTTTGCATAATTAACGCATACGTCCATCCCAAAAATAGAGCCAAAGATTCCTCCATAATTTCCAACCGTCTGGCTGAGTATGTTACCCAGATGGGAAAGCCACTCTTCCTTCTGACAGGGGACCTAAATCAAGATCTACTAGGCTCGTCAGCAGGAGAAGAAGTACTGGCCCTACACAGAATTTCGTTATACCAACGCAAAGTGCCCCACTACACAGAATTTCGCTATACCAACGCAAAGTGCCCCACTACACAGGAGAAAACGTTTAAACAACCGCTTTCTCTACGACCTAGAACACCAAAACCTTCGGGCACTGAATGGAAGATTTCTGTCAGACTTCTCCTCCAGTAGAATTCTTCTACTCGATCACAGAAAACTCCATCCCGGACTACACTTTCGCCAGCCTTGCGTTATTCCCATACATCATGGGGTTTAGTATGGGGGATAAGGGAGAAAGCGATCATCGCCCCCAGGAATGTCATCAAAGACACCAAGTTCAATCAGGCCGGATACAACGCTCGGGGTGACATACTCTATGAACCAAAAAAGGATCAAATGCACGTCAGCTAACTTGACCACTCTGTCTGAAGCTGCACTCCAACTATACAATACTCAAAACTCAACTGCTGTTGGGCACATCACCTATTGGGAGCTCTACATGGGAAGACTGCTAAAAGAACTCGCACCCAAGGCTACCCCAAAAGCCAACCCTCACGAAAAGTGCAGCACAAACAACTTAAAGTAAGAACAGCGAGCACAACTTAAGACACTTAAAAGATGTCTAAACCTGACATTACGGAAGCTGAGATTAGCACCTAATAACATCTACGCACGAGCGGAGCTGAAACACCAAAGGGCTGATCTCAACCGAACCAAATGGAATATTAAAAAAGATGTTGAAAACGAGGTCTGGGCAAAATTACTACATGACACCAAAACTAACAACAGTGCCCGATTTTGGCAATCAGTGAATAGGATCCTGCGCCCACAGCACAAAGAGTTAGGATCTCACATTACGGAAGAGACTTGGATTAACTACCTCTCCAGCCATTTCAACGACCACACAGAGCATGCAGGAGCTCAAAAAACGAACAACAGGAGCACAGAGCCAGATTGCGAAATGCACATGCCTGAGACATCGGGTTAGGTCGATCAAGGCCCATTCATCAACTGCCAAGACACCGCTAGAATCCAGCAGACAGCCCTAATCAAACAGCGGATAACCAAAGGAAGGAAAGAAGGTGCTCCAGGACCGAACGGTATTCCACCAGCCCTCTTTGAAGCAAAAAACACAGAGTGGGCGGATATCATGCAAACCCTATTTTCGGAAGTTAGGCTTCTAAATAGAATCCCAGAATCCTGGAGGGGGTCGACGATCGTCCCTATCTATAAAAAAGGAGACAAGATGGACCCAAACAACTACCGACTAGTGGCCCTCCTTGACAACGAGGCGAAATACTTTGCGGGCACCATCCTAGAGGAGATCACTCTTTGGGCAGAGACTAACTTGATTATACCACCGAACCAGACCGTCTTTCGGAAAAAGACCGCAACAGCAACCAACATCCTTGCCATCTCATTAATTATCGATGCAGCTAAAACCAAAAAACTCCCGCTGCACTTATGCTATATCGACTTCAGTGTAGCATTCGATAATATCGAGAGAGGCAGACTATGGGGGAAATTGGAACAATGGGGCATACCACATCCGACTCTAAATATGTTGAAGCTTCTGCACACTGACACCTGGGTGCAGGTAAAATTAGGAAGTGGCTCCCATCTGTCCTCAAAGGTTTGCACCACTAAAGGACTCAAACAAGGGTGCGTGCTTGCTCCAATATTGTTCAATCTTTTCATGGCGGATTTACCAAGACTACTCGACACCTGCAACTCCCACTCCCCGAGGTTGGGAGGGAAAACTCTGAGCAACCTTCTGTATGCTGATGACGTTGTACTACTTAGCCATACCTATATTGGTCTCCAGCACCTTCTGAAGGAAATGAACATTTATGCAACGAAAAACACCTTAAAAATAAATCTCAGCAGGACTTGCACGTTATCAATCAACACCAATAAAAAACAACAGAAGACCTGGTCTCTTGGGGGTCTAAAGATCGAGTCAGCCAGCGAGTATAACTACTTGGGAGTCATATTAGACCGAGAAGGCTCATTTGTGCAGCAGAAACAGGAAACAAGAAGGAGAGGAGCATTGATCGCCGTGACGTTGAAAAATCTAGCTACCCAATTGATGGGACCGACCCTGACCCCTTATCTGAAAGTTATTCAGGCGAAGCTGCTTCCCTCGATCACCTAAGGCAGCGAGGCCTTGCGGGGAAGAGACTCCAAAAACCAGGACCACATACAGGTCAAAGCCTAAAGAACAATGTTTTTGCTCCCGCTCCACACCTCCCCGGCTCAAATAAGATTGGAGTTTGGTTTGCAAAAACAAGTACTAGCCAGGCATGGAGCATACATCATTTGCTGCCACAAACTAAGATCCGCCACTACAGAAACATTAAACTCTTTACTATGGCAGGACATACAAGGCAGGGACGCCTCTCAGGCAAGAACCTACTTGCAGGCAGTGCTTGAAGTTACAAAACTCTCCGCGCCTTGGGACATGCAACTTGGGCATAGTGTTTTTAAAAAACTAGTTTGGAAAAACGTTAAATCACTTTCCCTACAAGAGGACAAGGTTCTCTTTTCCAAAAGATCTCATCCATGGATGACCCTCAACACGTACAAAGTCTTGACACCACAAACATATTTTAGCCAGGGTTACCTAAAAGCAACAAAAATGAGGTTCCTGAAATATAGACTAGGAATTCTGCCAAGCACAGAGCATCTTCCACCATGGCTCAGGATAGATGGCAACGATCTCTGCCCGCTTTGCAACTCAGACAAGGGGGACATTCTCCATGTCACTTGCCTTTGTGAAGAACTCCATCAAGCACGCCAATTGCTCCTCAAGGACCAGCTTAAGCAAAAATGGATCAGCGCCAGAAGGCAAGCGGTGCTTGCCTGCCTGAATCCTCTAACCACTAAACTGAACTGCAGATACGTCAAATTCCTCGCGATGGTCGAGCAAATAATTCCAAGACCTCCACAACCGGAGATTAACAATACAGACACAGGTTATCAAGCAGACGGCCAGAAGAAAGCACTGTCCAACCCTTGTAAAAAGGCACATTGACAGTCACATTGTACTTTTATTTAATCACATGCTTAACTTTTAACGGTTTTAATCTATGATATTTTATGATCCTTTTGTAATATGCTTGGCACTGGTTTTAATTAACTATGCAAAATAAACTTTACCTTACTTTACCTTACATCACTGGCAATATTTATTTGCTCCATTCTAAAAGGTGACAAAGATTAATTTGCCTGAAGAAGAACATAGCGAGGAGCCGGAGTCAATTTTTGTAAGTCAAAGGGTGTAATGATTTAATTAAATTGACTTCTGCGCTATCAAAATACTCTAGAACAATTTAAACAATTTAATGAGTAGAAAAGACAATGTTTAAGTTCATTGCTTCAGCTAGTGTTGAGATTAAATAAACATTTGTTACATTACATATGGCAGACTATTTTATTTATTTCTTTGATCAATATATGATCATTTGCATCAATAGATCAATACATTAAACAGTACAAATAATACATTTGAAATCAATAGAATCACATGATCATAAACTTATAAAACAGCATTTCAACATAAAAAAGAGTATGTCATAAAAAATTTGTGAACAGCTTGTTATCCCTGTACAACACGTTGTTAGGCTTTAATCAATAATTTATTCCTGATTCACCAGGCATAGAGCAGGTACAACTCGTTCCGTAGTACCAGATCCTAAAATTTGTACAGTTTCAGTAAGTAGGGAAGTAGACATTAACCAACAGGCTGGAATAATCCATGTTCTTGTGAACTTTACATAAACAGGGCAAAAAAACGGAAAGTGTTCTACTGATTCATTTATATGTCTACACACTGTACAAAGTGGCAGTAAAGTGCACTGTTTCAGTCTACTTGTTACAGAGCTCACTGGGAGAGTTTCATATCTAAATTATAGAAACAATGATTGTGCAAGTGGGGGTTCTATTAGATTTAAAAAATATGCCAAACTACTTTTAATGTCCAAGAACTGCTCTGTTAAAGTGCCATGTGGAGAACAATTAAAGCGTGTACTCTAGATATAATTCCAGTATCTTCTCTTCAGGGTAAATACTGAGTCCTTCTCCCAAACTTCTCTCAGATCCAGTCTATATTGCAATTGTTTAACCTTCTTAAACCAGGGAACATGTCATGTGACTCTATCCAGTCCCTGGACCTCTGCAACAGCTTCTCTAATAGGGATCTGTGCCTTACCTGTCCAGAGCTTAACCCAGAACAATAAGGTTTTTAAAACAGCAATATGAGTGATGTTTTTAATTCCAAAGTCTAAGCAAAGTGGCACAAGTGTTGTTTTCTGCTATATATTTAAGATAGATCTTCTACTTTTTTTCTCCACCAGCTCCAATCCCTTGATCTGATCCATGCCCCTAAATTCTGCCCCATGTAGGGTGGCACCCAGTCCTCTAGCACAGTATCTTTCCAGTGCAGGAGAGATGTGGCAGAACACAGATCTTTTTAGTTTTTTTTACAATCACCGCTCCTACGTATTGACATTTGGCTTTTTTGGATATGAGCAGACCAATCAAAATTACTACTCAATCTGATCCCCAAATAGTCAAAGACCTTAACCTGTTCCAGAGTCCTTGATCCCATCCTCATCTTCCCTTTGAATGATCGGCCTGGTTGTATAGATAGATTTCGTTTTCAAAACATTTCTAGGCCAAATTTATCACATACACTAGAGAACCTATTTTGAATATTCTGAAGGCCCATAGGTGTTTTTGATATTAACCGTTTATCATCGGTTAAGAGAAGTGTTGGTATTATCTGGCCTGCTAATTTTGGAGGGTCACCTTCACAGTTGTAAAGTGCACCAATGAACCTGTACATGTATAAGGTAAACAGGGTTGGGATTAATACGCAGCCTTGGCGATCCCCTCTTTGGATACCGATAATCTCTGTTAGCTCGCCACTTTTACCCCATTTAACTTGTGCAAAATTACCTTGATGCAAACAAATTAAAAGGTGTAAAAGACCTGATGGCATCCTCCGATCCCTCAAGGAAGACCACAGTTTATCCCGGTATAAGGTCACAGTCTGACTTCAGATCCACAAAAACAACATAGAGATGTCCCTTACCCACCACAACAAACTTCTAAATGATCAATTGTCTGACCGTTGTGCACCTGTATTTTTCCGACTTTTGTGCTTCTCTGCCGCCTGTTCCCGCTGTTGTTCCCCCACTCCCTGCTGCTGCTCTCCCGTGGCCCCACCCCCCTTTTTTCCTTCTGTACCCTCTCCCCCTCCTATTCGCCACCCCGCTCCCGCCTCCCAGCTGCTCCTCCCTCCCGCTGACTATTTAGGTGGTGGATACGCGACGGGGAGCTGTGACCTGACCTGACCTTGTCAGAGCCGGTCGCTCCACCCGCCGCGTGGCTCCTCCTGAGTGTGCCGGTTCCCCCTGCTGCTGTCGCCTGTTCGCCGCTGCCCCCAGGGCATAGGTGCCTCTTGGTTGTGTTTATTTCCTGAATCTGTGCCTAATTTTTGCTTATTTGTCTGACCGTTGTGTCCCTGTATTTTTCTGACTTTTGTGCTTCTCTGCCGCCTGTTCCTGCTGTCCCCGCTCGCTGACGCTGCTCCCCGCGGCCCCGGCCCCTTTTTTCCTTCTCTACCCTCTCCCCCTCCTATTCGCCACCCCGCTCCCGCCTCCCAGCTGCTCCTCCCTCCCACTACGCCACTTATGGCGGAGTCCACGCGTACGCGCAGCGGTCACGCGCAGCGGGCGTGCCAATTGCGCACCAAAGGCAAGCCCGTCTATGCCCGTCCACGCCTGGACCGTGCCCAGCAGCAGGAAACCTGGATCCCGACGATGCCAACGTACCCGACAAACCTACGACACCACCACCCTCCGCGCACTCAACACCGGCCGGAGCCCCACCTGCCACCTGGCCACCCCGAACCGCACCCACGAACCCTTCACCTGCCAAGATTGCAAATTCACCTGCATCCATCCCGGGCCAACACCCACCAAGCCTACCACCTGCAAGAACCACCTCAAGTGCATCCTGCTCAACATCCGCTCCATTAACCGACATGCAGTCGAACTCTGGAACCTCCTAGACACAACAGCACCAGCCGTCGACTTCCTCACGGAAACCTGGTTGAACGCCTCCTCAGCCCCCGACATCGCCATAGCCATCCCGGACAGCTACAAGATCACCCGGAAGGACCACACCAACCAATCCGGAGGAGGCATCGCCATCGTCCACAAAAACACCATCCGCATCACGACCAACTCAAAGACACCCTCACAGCCGCCGAACACCTGCACTTCCAGATACACACTGACCCCAGGACCACCCTCAGAGGCACCCTCATCTACAGACCCCCGGGACCACGCACTCAATTCAGCGAAACCATCACAGACTTCGTAAGCCCGCACGCCCTCGCCTCCCCAGACTACATCCTCCTAGGAGACCTCAACTTCCACCTGGAGAACAACAATGACAGCAACACCACCACCCTGCTGGACAACCTCGCCAACCTCGGACTCAAGCAACTGGTAAACACCCCCACCCACTACGCCGGCCACACGCTTGACCCCGTCTTCTCCTCATGCAAGCTCATCTCCTTCAGCCACTCCACCGGACTCCACTGAACTGACCACAGCTGCGACCACTTCTCTTTCAAGAAAACCACGACCCACCACCACCCGCAACAGGCCCCCCGCAGAAGCTGGAGCAAGATCACCGCCGACCAGCTCACCACCTCCCTCAGCCAGAACCCCCCCACCACCACGACGGACCCCAATGAAGCAGCCCGCAACCTCGCACAATGGCTCGCCGACTGCGCAGACGAACTCGCACCACTGAAGAAACCACCCAGCGGACCCCACAGCAAGAAAGCCCCTTGGTTCACGGACGACCTCAGAAACTCAAAGAAAACCTGCCGTTCCCTGGAGAAAACCTGGTGCCAGAACCACACACTGACCCCAGGACCACCCTCAGAGGCACCCTCATCTACAGACCCCCGGGACCACGCACTCAATTCAGCGAAACCATCGCAGACTTCGTAAGCCCGCACGCCCTCGCCTCCCCAGACTACATCCTCCTAGGAGACCTCAACTTCCACCTGGAGAACAACAATGACAGCAACACCACCACCCTGCTGGACAACCTCGCCAACCTCGGACTCAAGCAACTGGTGAACACCCCCACCCACTACGCCGGCCACACGCTTGACCCCGTCTTCTCCTCATGCAAGCTCATCTCCTTCAGCCACTCCACCGGACTCCACTGAACTGACCACAGCTGCGACCACTTCTCTTTCAAGAAAACCACGACCCACCACCACCCGCAACAGGCCCCCCGCAGAAGCTGGAGCAAGATCACCGCCGACCAGCTCACCACCTCCCTCAGCCAGAACCCCCCCACCACCACGACGGACCCCAATGAAGCAGCCCGCAACCTCGCACAATGGCTCGCCGACTGCGCAGACGAACTCGCACCACTGAAGAAACCACCCAGCGGACCCCACAGCAAGAAAGCCCCTTGGTTCACGGACGACCTCAGAAACTCAAAGAAAACCTGCCGTTCCCTGGCGAAAACCTGGTGCCAGAACCAGACAACAGAGAACATAACAGCCCTCAAGAACGCCACCCGCAAGCACCACCAACTGATCCGTACCACCAAGAGACCCGTCTACAAACAGCACCTGGACAACAACACCCACAACAGCAAGGAACTCTTCAGCATCGTTAAAGAGCTCTCCAACCCCAGCGCCTGCAACAACGACATCACACCCTCACAAGACCTCTGCGACTCACTTGCCTCATTCTTTCACTGCAAGATCGCGTCATACACGACAGCTTCGGCGCACAGACCAACTACCAAACCACCGAACCAGCGCACCCAACCGCCACCCTCTGCACCTGGAACCCAGTCAGTACCGATGACACCGCCCGCGCGATGAACACCATCCACTCCGGCTCCCCCACCGACCCTTGCCCACACCACATCTTCAACAAAGCCGACTCCATCATCGCACCCCAACTCCACGACATCATCAAATGCTCCTTCGCATGAGCCACCTTCCCGGAAAGCTGGAAGCATGCCGAACTCAGCGCCCTCCTGAAAAAACCCACCGCGGACCCCACGGACCTCAAGAACTTCCGACCCATCTCGCTCCTCCCGTTTCCCGCCAAAGTCATCGAGAACACCGTCAACCAACAACTCTCCACCTTCCTCGAGACTAACGGATCCCTCGACCCGTCACAGACCGGTTTCCGAGCAAACCACAGCACCGAGACCGCCCTCATCGCAGCTACCGACGACATCAGGTCAATGCTCGACAATGGGGAAACCACCGCACTCATCCTCCTGGATCTCTCAGCAGCCTTCGACACGGTATGCCATCACACCCTGATACGACGCCTCAGCGACACCGGCATCCAAGGCGTGGCCTTGGATTGGATCATCTCGTTCCTCGCCGGCAGAACCCAGAGAGTCCGCCTCCCCCCCGTCCGGTCCACGGCTACCAAAGTCATCTGCGGCGTCCCACAAGGATCCTCGCTCAGTCTCACTCTCTTCAACGTCTACATGAGCCCCCTCGCGGCCATCGCACGCAAACACAACCTCAACATCATCTCCTACGCCGATGACACACAACTGATCCTCTCCCTCACCAACGACCCGGACACCGCCAGAGCCAGCCTCCAGGAAGGAATGAAGGACGTCGCGGAATGGATGAAGCTCAGCCGCCTGAAACTGAACTCAGACAAGACAGAATTCCTCATCCTGGGACCGTCCCCCTCAGCCTAGAACGACTCCTGGTGGCCTCCTGCCCTGGGCACCGCCCCAAACCCACAGACCACGCTCGCAACCTGGGATTCATCCTGGACTCCTCCCTCACGATTACCAAGCAAGTCAACGCCGTCTCTTTGTCCTGCTTCAACACCCTGCGCATGCTCCGAAAAATCTTCCGATGGATCCCCACTGCAACCAGGAAGACGGTCACCCAGGCCCTCGTCACCAGCCGCCTAGACTAGGGAAACACCCTCTACGCCGGAACCACAGTCAAGCTCCAGAAACGACGACAGCGCATACAGAACGCCTCGGCAAGACTCATCCTGGACATCCCCCGCCACAGCCACATCTCCGCCCATCTGAAGAATCTGCACTGGCTCCCCGTCAGCAAGAGAATCACATTCCGACTCCTCACCCACGCACGCAAGGCTCTCCACGACGTGGGCCCTATGTACCTCAACAACCGCCTCGCCTTCCACACACCAACCCGCCAGCTTCGCTCCGCCAGCCTCGCCCTAGCCACAGTCCCACGCATCCACAAAGCCACCGCCGGAGGAAGATCCTTCTCCTACCTGGCAGCCAAGACCTGGAACTCCCTCCCCACCCACCTCCGGCTGACACAGGACCACCTCGCCTTCAGGAAACAACTCAAGACCTGGCTGTTCGAGCAGTAGCAACCACCCCCACCCCCAGCGCCTTGAGACCCTAACGGGTGAATAGCGCGCTCTACAAATTCCTTGATTGATTGATTGATTGATTAACATGAATTGAAAAACCTGCTCTAGGGTACTGGTGTGTGCTCTGAATCCTGCCTGCAAATGCAATAGTACCCTGTTGTCCTCTATCCAAGATTGTATCTATCCCAAAATCTGTTTACTGAAGACTTTTTTTTACATCAAATCTATCAGGCTGATGAGCCTTTAGTTCATTGAGTCTCCTGTATCCCCTTTTTTTATGAATTAGTGTATTTAAGGCACCCCTCCATGTACCTGGTATTTCTTCACCACAAGCTATCCTATTGGAGACTATATTGAGGATGTAGCCCTAAACAATCAGTTCTGATCGATACAAGTCTCCAGGGGTTCTATTGAGTCCTGTGAGAAAGTGGCTCTATATATACTGGACCAGAATAAGGTACAGTGTGTATAGAGTCCACCAACCCCAGAGGTATAACAGAGGTTAAAGCCAGGTGTGACCTTACTCTCTAAAGTGTTAGCTTGGTCGAGCAGTAAGGCAGTACCAGAGGACAGTGTAAAGCATTTGTTGTACACACTCAGTCAGCAAAAGGGTTCACACACTCAAAGACTGAACTCCAGGCCAATTGTTTTTATATCAAAGATATTGTTGTTTTATTTCTAGAACAAACAGGTATCAAAATATACTGTTCTCAATGTGAGAGGTCTCAGATGAGTACTTTGCAGAAAGGCAATAAACTTTGTAAACACAATAGGTACAGGGGTTGCAGAAGGCAACACAATTCTACACACAATTTAGCATTGAGCTCAATGGATTTTCCTTTATAAACACAGTTGATTACTTGGTAGATTACTTTGGTAGTTCCAGGACTGGCTCCTAGATTCAGCCATGGGGTCTAAGCTGAAAACAGTTTAGTAAAAACGTTTTAGGTATTGCAGTGATTTTTCAGGAATAAAAAGTTATTTGAAAAGGTCACACATAGAAACTTTTCAACAGAAATCTGGCAATGTTATCCAATGGGAGAAAATTCAGTTTGCAGGTAAAGTACAATCTTGGTACTTTGGTAACCCAGTACTGGGCTCCTGGGTCCAGCACTGGGGTCTCAACTTAAAACAGGTAAGCAATTTCGTTTCAGTATTTCGTATGATTTTAAAAGAATATTTCAAGTTTTCAAAAGTAGATAAAAGAAATTTCATAGAAAAGCAGACAATGGATTCTTATGGAGAAAATTCAGATTACTAGAAAACCTGGTAAGGATTATTTTTGCGGTTCAGTACTGGGGTACAAGGTACCGTACTAGCTCCTCTCCTGATCACAGGTGAGTACATCGGAATTCGGAATTCGGTTGATTTTATATGAATATTTTAAGTTTCCAAAACTTCGCACTTAGATTTTTCGAATCAAAGCAGTCAATGTTATCCAATGGCAGGTAAGTGAGTTACCGGTTTCCAGGTGAGTACTCGACTGGTGAAGTTGTGGTTCTGGGCATAGACTCAGGGGTCCCCCAGGGTCAGGTAGGTACAGTTGGTTCACCCTCAGCGGCGCAGTGGCGGCCGGGTGAAGAGGTAGTTAGGCCCAATGTTATCCAATGAGGGACGTGGGGCCTCCGGTTGGTGGCTGCTGGCTAGCAGGCCACGCGGCTGTGGGAGCTGGGCTCTGGGTCACTTGCTCAGGGCAAAGGGGGACGAAGCATAAGACAAAGGTGGCACAGCCAGCGGTACTCGGGTGGCTGGGTGTAGAGTGCTTTTGAACCGTCGGGCGCTCAATGTTATCCAATGGGAAAGGTAAAAAGGGAACAAAGGCTGCAGGCTCGAAGCGGAGACTCTCCAGGAGTACCAGCACGTCGAGAGGTAAGTTGGGATCTTGGAGAACAGGTAGGTACCCCAAAGGGAGGCACAGGGGGCTGTAGGGTGCTGGGTGCAGGGGTGTCTTTGGGTGTCGGTAAAGCTTAACCTCAGCTGGTCGCGGTTGGGGAGCCCCCTGGTTCTGAGTCTGCAAGCGTTGTCTGGTTCATCGAGGAGGGTCTTTGGGCACTGGACTTTGGGTCCCTGTCACCCGGGGGATGTCCTTGTGGTCTTGGATCACTCGGGCATGGGTCGGGCTCGGCGGGTGCAGAGTGGGCTGCTCCAGAGCTTCCTGGCTGGCACCAGGGGGGTTGTTGCAGCAGAGCCTCTGCTGATGGGAGTCCCAGTCTTTAAGAGGGTCAAGGAAGGCAGGTCCTCTGGGTGTCCCAAGGTTGCTGTCCGCAGGAGTCGCCGGGATTTAGGCATGAGCAGGTTCCAGGATCGACAGGCCGGTAGGGCTGGGGCCAAGTCAGTTGTTGTCGTCCTGTTGTTAGCAGCTGCGCGGCGGGTCTTCTTCCTCTTGGTCTTCTTTCTTCTTTTCTTATCAAGAGCTGAGGAAGGAAGGTTCAGGGAGCCCCTAAATACTGAATTTAGGGGCGTTATAGGTAGGGCAAGGGCAGTGACAAATAGGTCCATGTCCTTGGGTGGGTACACCCCCTAGCTTGTTCCTCTCCTGTGGGAGGGGGCCAGGAGCCTAGCTGTGATTGGGCAGGGCTCCCCATCTTCAAGATGGCCATAGCCCGGGGTCGTGCTTCACCTCATCTCCCCAACCCGAGGGGTGGGGTTGGTACAGGCTGGCACACCCCTCTTCCTGATGTAGTTTTTCCCCCCAGTCTTCCCGCCAGAGTGGGGGTCAGGACTGGTGGGGGCCAGTTGCTGGGTACAGCAAATGATCTGGAGAAGCTCACAGTGGCAGCATGCCTTTGAAGCTTCCCCCTGCCCATCCTGGGGGAGGAGAACTAGCACCTCACCCAGGATGTGCACTGTTGCAGGCCCAGGAGAGTGTGGGGCTCTCCACCCGGGAGTCCAGCAACATGTCTGCTGTGTGGCAGCCAAGACGTGAATTGTAGGTTAGGTTTTCAGGGGGCATCTCTAAGATGCCCTCTGGTGCATTTTACATTAAGTCCCACACTGGCATCAGTGCGGGTTTAATGTGCTGAGAAGTTTGGTACCAAACTTGTCAGTCTTCAGTGTAGCCATTATGGTGCTGTGGAGTTGGTAATGACAACCACCCAGCACCATATACTCTTAATGGCATCACTGCACTTACTGGGCCCAGGAATGGCCCTGGGTACTGTAGGGGCACCTGGCTCATGCACCTGTGCCCACACCTCTGGCATAGGGCACCAAGCTAGAGGGGTGACTGAAGTATGCCAGGGCAGTGGGTTCTGTGGGCATGGCACACAGGGGTGTGTTCCAAGCGTTTCCCTATGGGGAACGTTCCCTGGTCACTGCAAAATCCCCCCTAGGGGTTGAAACAAGTTCCAAAAATAAAATTAATCCGGTATTTTCATCAGGATTCCTTTTATTTCATTATGTATTACAATTATATTTTTCCTTTTGTATTCATTCATATCATTTCATATTGTATAATCATATCTTTTTCAAAATTAATCATCTCTAATCCGTCATCCATCCAATGCATTTCGGTTAGCATGTAGCCTTCATCAGGGATTTTAGGTCTGTGAAATAGTACTTGATTTCAATACATGAGGACACAAAATGACTAACTTTCTATTGCAATCATAAACTGTGAATCTTAGACACATATATACAACTAAATCCATTGTGTATTTAAATGGAAAGATAATCACACCATCAATAAGCTTTGAGTTTCTGCATTAGTCTGTGCGAAATAAAAAATAATCGGATTTTGCTAATATTCTATTGCCAAGTGTTCAAAGTATATTCATAAACATATAACAGTGCTTATTAATTTCTGCTTGGAACGTGATACATTAACTTAGTTTGTGTGCTTAAAAAAGAGTAGGTATGAGATGCTAATCGATAGAGCTCGTGAACTTCGGCTCACTCGTGGAGCAAGATGTTAAGAGTGTGTACACTCTAATAGTATCAACCGAGTGATTAGTAGGGCGAACCCTTTAGATTAAAAAAGTGCCAGCATGTGAATGCGGTGAACCGAGGTTATTAAATGCTTCAAATGCTTCGAAAAGCTCCCAACAAGGAGTTCAACCATTAACAATCATTAATCAATGACTTACTCGAGACTCGTTCATACGGCATCTCCTCTCCGTCTAAATCCGTAGTGTTAGTGAGCAAAAGAGTAAAGAAGGACTATATATGTTTTTGAGAAAATGGCGGCGGCCATCTTAACAAGAGTAAACGCCGTTTACAAAAAAGTAAAGAAGGACTATATGTGTTATTAAAAAAACGGCGGCGGCCATCTTAACAAGTGTAAAAATCGTGAAAAACCCGTGAGATAACGGCATTGGCCATCTTAACAAGTGCTAAAAATCGAAATGCAAACAAAATATTAAATAGGTGTGTATATTAGCTGTCAATATCCAAAAATGATTCACAGAGATAAACATTCTTAAGGACATAAACCTTCATAAAAAGATACATCTTCATGAAAAAATAAATTTGGTGGGGAAAAAAAACATATTTAAGCATGCTCAGAAATAAAGTTAGATATTAAGCAAAAAGGTTTCTAGAGGTAACAACTGTACTCCGTTCTGTCGTTCATTCCTATGGGCTTCAACGTTTTGAGTTTATAGATCCAGTAGTTCTCTCTTTGAAGTAAATTCTTGTTATTGTCCACTCGTTCTTTTTTCATAACCAGAGTTTACAAAATGGATACAAACAGATTAAAGGGCGCTCATCAAATATTATCAGGGTATATTCATAGAAATTATCATAAATGGTGCATCAAGAGGAAAGATGTGTATCCAACATCTACAAGCCCCGCAAGTGCAGAAACAAACAAAAACTAAATCCTCTGAGCGCACTAATATTAATACTCTCTGTATTTATAACTCCAGTCTATTTGGCAAATGCCACTAGTAGTAAGTCAATTGAAGTCCAAGTATTTTCCAAATATGGTTTCAAGTTCATCTGTATTTATTTTCATATCATCAATCTTCTCATGTAAATCATTTTTCATGGTACATCAGCCAGCACGTGTTTCGTCGTGCGATATACAACACATCGACTTCCTCAGGGCTAAATGTTCAAATTATCCTCAGGAGTAGTATCTTCTTCTGGATGAAACCAAATATGAATCTTATCAATAATACGCTTGATTATGGGTTCCCCAAGCTTTGAAAGTATATATTCGTGATCTCTCCGCCTCGACGTACGATGTCTCGACTAAATACGTCCTCAGTCTTCCAGACTAAATATTCTCTCAATATCGTTCCAATTTCGACTAGTATAAGTCACATTCCAATTCTGTATTCATTGTCTCCCAACCTCCGCGTCCAATACCTGAATTCAAAAGTCTATCGGTCCTCTCAGGTAGTGTCTATCCTCACTACACTAGTGTGCTCAGAGGATTTTGTTTTTTTTATAACCACTTCAAGAATGGTATATCTTAATTGGCTTATATTATGCCTGGCTTCCCAAAAATGATTCGCTACAGTGGATTTCATCATTTTGTTACGAATATTCGATTTGTGCTCATTGAGCCTGATTTTAAATTTTCTCTCTGTCTTTCCTACATATCCCTGTGCACAGGGACATTTCAACAGGTAAATTACATTTGATGAATCACAAGTTGCAGACACTTTTAATTTGATTTTATGTCCTTTGCTTGGATGTGAAATAGTATTCCCCTTGATAATACTGTTACAATGGCTGCAATTATAACAGGGCAATGTCCCATGATATAATTCTTTTGGCCTTGATTCTTTCGGTTGAACCAGTTCTCCCAAGTTTCTGGCTCTTTGGTATGAAAACATTGGTGTTTCACTGAAAATTTTGTTAAAGTCTTCCTCTTGTGCTAATATCGACCAGTGTTTCAGGATTATCTTTTTAAAAACTTTGCTTTTTGTGGAAAATTTTGAGAGAATCACTGTTCTAGTGTTCTCCTTTTTTGTGCTTTTAGTCAAGAGCGCTTTTCTGTTCTTCAGTGCACATCTGTTCTTGGCCTGGTATAATGTTTCTTGGGGGTACCCCCTATCTCTGAATCTTTTTTCCATTTCTTGAATGCGAATTTCCGCTGTGTCAGGTGATGACACGATTCTCTTCACTCTAAGCATTTGCGAGTAGGGAAGATGCTTTTTCAAGTGATCCTGGTGAAAACTATTGAAGTGCAACAGATTATTTCGATCTGTAGATTTTCGATAAATGTCAGTTTGAAAACCAGATTCTTTTCTAAAAATGTCAACATCTAAGAAAGTTATTTTTGTTGAATGCATTTCTGAGGTGAATTGAATCCTCTCATCTTTTCTGTTGAGTTCTTCAATTACCTGTTGTAGCATCATTTTAGTACCTGTCCATTTGATGAACAGGTCATCAATATACCTAAGGATTAGTTTTGAATTTGACTTCCATGGTTCGTGTGACAGAATGTGTTTATTCTCAAAACTTTCCAGATACAAATTTGCATAGACTGGAGCTGCCGTATTTCCAATGGCTGTACCAGTCTGTTGAAGAAAGTACTGGTTTTTCCATTTGAAATAGCTATGGTACAGAGTAAAGTACAGGAGTTCCATCAAGAACACTTTAAAATCCAGTTCTAAATCCGTGTTAAGTAATGCAAGTTCAATAGCTTCTATCCCATCTTGGTGGGGTATTGAAGTGTATAGGGATTTGACATCCATACTACACATTGTTACTTGTTCATCTGGTGTTATTATAACATCTTCCAACTTTTCTAAAAAGTGGGTGGTATCCTTAACATATGTCATCATCCTCATCACGCATGGTTGCAGATATTTGTCCAACAGTTGGCCGATTGGTTGGTGAATACCACCTACTGTAGATACAATAGGACGAAAGGGAGGTTTCTTGAGATCTTTATGTATTTTAGGCAACATATATATTGAAGGACTTCTAGGGTGTGTTGTGGTTAAAAACTTCTTAGTTCTTTCATTAATGATTTCTTTTTTAAAAGCATTATTTAGAATCATCTGTAATTCCTTGGTAAATTGCTCTGTAGGGTTTTTATCCAATGGTTGATAGATAGTATCATCCGATAGATGTAATGCCACTTCCTGTTCATAGTGTGAAGTATTCAAAAGAGACTAGCAAACTGTTGCAAGACTTGCTTGCAGTCAGTCTGCTGTTGGGGAGAGAGGATGCCTGAAAAAAACACTCCATCCACTGACCCATCTTTTGGGCTGGAAGAGAGGAGATCAGGGAGAGGTTCACTCTCTGCTTCCTGTTCTTCATCAATCAACATCAGCATGGTGAGGTCAGCCCTGTCATTGTAGAGTTTAAGGCGGTTCACATGGATAACCCTTTTGGGTGTGCTTCTGGTGCCCAGGTCAACTAAGTAAATGACCTCACTCTTTTTCTCCCGGATATGGTAAGGGCGACTCCATCTGTCTTGGAGAGCCCTTGGTGCCACTGGCTCCAACACCCACACATGCTGTCCAGGTTGAAAGTCAACCATGGCAGCTTTTTGGCCATACCAGTGCTTCTGCAGCTCTTGGCTGGCCTCAAGATTTTTGGATGTCTTGTCCATATACTCAGCCATTCTGGACCTTAGGCCAAGCACATAGTCCACAATGTCTTGTTTGGGTTCTTGGAGAGGCCTCTCCCAACCTTCTTTCACAAGACAAAGTGGTCCCCTTACAGGATGACCAAACAGAAGCTCAAAGGGTGAAAACCCTACTCCTTTCTGAGGCACTTCCCATTAAGCGAAAAGCAGGCATGGTAGCAGGACATCGCATCTCCTTTTGAGTTTTTCAGGGAATCCCATGATCATACCTTTCAATGTCTTGTTGAATCTTTCAACAAGACCATTGGTTTGTGGGTAGTATGTAAGTAAGTAAGTACATTTATTATGTATAGTTAATTAAAACCAGTACATTCGTTACATTTAAAACAATTTCTTAAAATATGATGAGAATATAGTCTGTGTAATCGTCTTTGTCAAAAGGCATGCGGTGAGAAACCGAGGGTAGTTGTCGGACAGTGTTTCCTGAGCCAGGTCAGGCTAGACTTTTGTGGCCCAAAAGTTCGTCCATTAGGTCCCAGAGCCAAATGTTGCTGCCAGTTGTAGGTTTTGCAGACTTTGCTCTATCGTGGTCAGAAATTTGACGTATCTGCAGTTCAGTTTTGTATTTGCAGGGTTCAAGCATGCAAGCACAGCCTGCCTTCACGTGCTGGTCCCTATCTGCTTGAACTGGTCCCTTAATAGCAGTCGACGGACTTGTCGGAACTCTTCGCAGAGACAGGTCATGTGTAGTATGTCTCCGGTTGCTAGTTTGCAATGCGGACAGACTTCATGGCCATTTTCTCCTGAGCCAAGGTGGTTGGTGCTCTCTGCTGGGCAGGATCCCTAGTCTATATTTCAAAAACTTCAGTTTTGTAATTTTTGGGTAGCCCTGGCTGAAGTAAGGTTGTGGTGTCAGGGATTTATACGTGTTTATTGTCATCCACGCATGGATTCTTTTTGCAAAAGCAGCCTTGTCCTCTATTAGGGATATAGTTTTTACGTTTTTCCAAACCACTTTTTTAAAGGGGTTGTGCCCCAATTGCATGTCCCAGAGTGCGGATGCCTTGACAGTTCCCAAGGCTGCCTTCAAGTAGGAGCGTGCCTGAGATTCGTCCCTGCTTTGTATGTCTTGCCACATAGTCGCGTTTAAGGTGTCTTTGAGGGCTGAGCGGAGTTTGTGGCAGCAGATAATGAAAGCTCCTTGTCTTGCAAGTGCTTGTTTTTTTAAGCCAAACTCAAGCCTTATTTGGGCAGGCGAGGTGTAGGACGGAAGTGAGAACAGAGTTCTGTATGCTTTTACCTGGATGTTGTCTAGGTTCTTGGAGTCTCTTCCTCGTAGTGCTTCGCTGCCGTAGGAAATTGAAGGGAGCAGTTTAGCCTGGATGACTTTTAAATATGGTGTTAGAGTCGGTCCCGCTAGTTGGTTTGCTAAGTTTTTCAGTGTGATCGCGATCGAGGCCCCTCTTCTTTTGATTTCCTCTATCTGCCGGACAAATGAGCCTTCGGTATCGAAGATAAGTCCCAAGTATTTATATTCGCGTGAAGACTCTATTTTTTGGCCGCCCAGAGTCCAGTGCTTCTGATGTTTATTCCTGGTATTGATCAACATCGTACCCGTTTTACTTAAGTTGATTTTTAGGTTGTTTTCCGTTGCGTAACTGTGCATTTTGATCAACAGATTCTGGAGGCCGATATGTGTGTGGCTAAGAAGCACCACGTCATCCGCGTATAATAGATTGCTTAAGGTTTTTCCTCCCAGCCTCGGAGAGTGGGAGTTGCATTTGTCGAGTCGGCCTGATAAATCTGCCATAAACAGGTTGAACAAGGTTGGGCCAACACGCACCCTTGTTTTAGCCCTTTGGTCGTACAAACTTTGGAAGACAGATGGGTCCCACTTCCCAGCTTCACCTGCACCCAGGTATCATAGTGGAGTAACTTCAGCATGTTAAGAAGTGGTTGAGGTATTCCCCATTGTGCAAGTTTCTGCCACAGCATGCCTCTCTCGATGTTATCAAAGGCTGCGGAGAAATCGATGTAGCACAAATGCAGCGGCAGTTTTTTTGTTTTAGCTCAGCGAGATTGCCAAGATGTTAGTTGTTGTTCCGGTTTTTTTCCGGAAACCCGTCTGGTTCCATGGTATAATCTGCTTTGAGTACGCCCATGTCACGATCTCCTCTAAGATTATTCCAGCAAAGTATTTCGCCTCATTGTCAATGAGTGCTATTAGTCGGTAGTTATCGGGGGCCGTTTTGTCTCCCTTTTTGTGTATGGGGACAATCATCGACCCTCTCCAGGAGTCTGGAATTTTGTTTAGGAGTCTAACTTCTGTGAATAAAGGTTGTAGTATTGTTGCCCATTCTGTGTCTTTCGCCTTGAACAGGGCTGGCGGGATGCCATTAGGACCTGGAGCGCCTTCTTTCCTGCCCTTGCTAATCTGTTTTTTTACTAGGACTATTTGCTGGGCTGCTGATGGTGCCAGATTGTTGCCGGGTTGGGGTTGATCTCCCCGGTTTTTCGGCGTTGACATGGTCGTTGCGAGTGCTTGCTCTCCGTTAATACTACTTTGTACCCCTGTCTGTCCCAAGGGATCGTTGAAGTGGCTGCCAAGATAGTTAATCCACTGTTCTTCTCCAATGTGCAAACCAAGGTCCTTGTGATCTGGGCGTAAAATCTTATTTACTGATTGCCAAAAACGGGCACTATTGTTGCTTTTGGAGTCATATAAGAGTTTAGCCCAGCCTTCGTTTTCAGCGTCTTTCTTTATTTCCCATTTTCTATGTTTGAGTTCAGCCCTTTGTTTTTTCAATGTGACTCGGAGTTGTTCATTTTGGGGCGCTGCTCTTAGCCTCCGTAAGGATAGATTTACAGCTCTTTTTTGTGAGCGTAGTTGTGTTCGTTGTCCCTTCTTTATGCTACTCCTGCTATGCTCTGTTTTGTGGTTGCCTTTAGGAGCTGTCTTTCTTGCCAGTTTGTTTACCAGTAAGTCTGTGTATTGCTCCCAGTGGGAAATATGCCCGGCTGCATCTGATGTATCTGTTTTGTATAGTTGGAGGGCAGTTTCAGCCAAGATGGTTATGTTAGTTGGCAAACATTTGATTTTTCTTAGATTGATTGTGTAAATCTCCCCCAGTGTGTTGTCTGGCCTAATTGCCATTTGCGTCCTTGCTGTCAGAAGGCTTTCCTGAGGGCGATGATCACTTTCCCCGTATCCCCCATTCTGAATTCCCGGATGTATGGAAATAGTGCCAGACTGGCAAAAGTGTAGTCCAAGATAGAACTGGCACTGTGAGAGTAGAAGGAAGCTACTGGAGGGGAGTCCGTCAGAAATCTGCCGTTTAGTGCCCGGAGATTTTGATGTTCTAAGTCCTGTAGAAGAGCGTTATTTTGGCGCTTTCTCCGGTTTGGAGAGGAGCTTTGAGCTGGCATGCTGTAAATTTTGTTGAGTGAGAGAGCATCGTCGTCTTGTGACGAGTCAAGTAAATTTTGATTGAAGTCCCCCGACACGAAGAGGAGTGGGTTCTCCATTTGGGTGGCGTGCTCTGCCAATTGGTTCAAGATGATCCTTGAGTCTTTGGCTCTGTTTGTGGGTTGAACATATATATTAACAAAGCAGACTTCTTCTTCTTTGGAGCCCAACTGTAACTTGATCTTTACGGATAAGGTTGAAGATGTCGATGAGGCCAGATGGACTGCCGAGGGTATTGATATGGTGGATACGTATGTTGCCAAACCTCCTGACCGATGTCCAAATTTGTTGGTTTTGGCCGCAGCTGTTGAGAAACAAGTGAAACCCGGGATGTGTTTTGTGCTCGAGACCAAGGTTTCCTGCAGCATTACAATATCGAATTGTGAGATATACTTTATGAAGTCCGGGTCATCCATTTTGGAGGATAGGCCATGTATGTTCCAAGAACAGATGCCAAAGACTGGCACCCTTCCTCTGGTGTCTTCTCCCAGTTGGTGAGGGCGTCATACCTCTTCGGGGCATGTGAAAATCGTTCGGGACAGTGTTCCTCTTACTAGTGCGTGGTTTGAGTCAGTTGCTTTCTTTGTGCTTACTTCTGCCCATTCCCCCAGGCTGTTTCCCTTGGAGTTGGCGGTGGTGGGTAGTATGGGGTAGTAAACTTGTACTGCACAGACACCACACTCCTTCCACATGTGTTTCAGGTAAGCAGACATGAAGTTGGTGCCTCTGTATTGAAACCACCTGCTTAGGAAAACCTACCCTGGTGAAGACACCCAGGAGGGCCTTGGCTACAGCAGGAGCTGTAGTAACCCTAAGGGGAATTGCTTCAGGGTGCCTAGTAGCATGATCCACTACTACTAGAATGAATTTGTTCTCTGAGGCTGTGGGAGGCTCAAGTGGACCCACAATGTCTACACCTATCCTTTCAAAGGGTACCCCCACCACTGGCCGTGGTATCAGCGGGGCCTTTGGTTTGCCACCTGTCTTGCCACTGGCCTGATAAGGTAACACAGGAGCTACAAACTCCTTCACCTTTTGGTTCATCTGGGGCCAGTAGAAGTGGCTAACTAGCTTTCCCAAGTTTTGGTCTGCCCCAGATGTCCAGCTAGGGGGATGTCATGAGATAAAGTTAGGAGGAACTCCTAGTACTTCTGTGGCATTACCACCCTCCTGGTAGCTCCAGGATTGGGGTTTCTTGACTCAGCATGCAGTAATCCCTCTTCCCAATAAGCTCTGTGGGTACCACTGACATCTCCCTGTGCTTCTGAAACAGCTTGCTGCCTCAGGCTTTCAAGAGTGGGGCAGTCTCACTGACCCTTCCCACAGGAGTGCCCCCCAGAGAGGTTTCTTTAGTCTTCTGATATCACAAGCCCTCTCAAAGGCTGTGAACCACTTGGTGAAATCATCAGCTTCCTCAAATTTAGGGACAATCCCTTTGGGGATTGTAGGATCATAAGATTGCACTTTATCCTTATTATTTGTATTGCTGCCAACAGAGATGGGGGATAAGCCGATCTCGTTCCTTTTTTTTTTCTAGAGCCAGGAGTCTGGACTCTTGGTCTAATCTCTTGGCCAACTTTGCTAGAAAGTTGTCCTCTTCATTGGGGCTCTCCCCAATGTGTTCTCTGGGGCCTAGTCCACCTGTGTGGTACCCAGGCTCCCAGAAGCTTACTCTTGGAGTTAAGGGTGTAGAGACCTACTTCCCAAGAGATGGGGGGGATTGGTATTATTCTCCTCCTCCTCCTCCTCCTCTTCTTCCTCTGACCTGGTGTCACCCTGTTCAGAGGGGTGGCCTTTTGCATACTCAGCCAGGAGCTCCTGGAGCCCTTGTTCGGTTGGATGCAAGCCCATGACTATATTTTTAAGTTTACATAGGGACCTCAATTCCTTGAAATTCAAGTGCAAGTAAGGTGTGAGGTCGAGCTCCTCAACCACACTCCATGTTATCTTCAGTAATAGCTGGGTTCTGTTGAGACATTCTAACCTGACAGTTCTGACCCTCAACCCTAACTATAGTGACTCATAAAATTTCTAATGGGACTTAAGCAAGGCCCTACTAGACTTTTAGTATTTTGGAGAAAAAAAACAATTTCAGAATTCTAAAGGCAATTTATGAGTTCTGTTGTGTGATCAGATGGTAACCAAGTAGTCCAACAAATGCCAGTTTGTATCCCACCACTGACCCACCAATGTGAGAAAGTGGCTCAATATATACTGGACCAGGATAAGGTACAGTGTGTATAGAGTCCACCAACCCCAGAGGTATAACAGAGGTTAAAGCCAAGTGTGACCTTACTCTCTAAAGTGGCAGCTTGGTCAAGCAGTAAGGCAGTACCAGAGGACAGTGTAAAGCATTTGTTGTACACACTCAGTCAGCAAAAGGTTTCACACACTCAAAGACTGAACTCCAGGCCAATTGTTTTTATATCAAAGATATAGTTGTTTTATTTGTAGGACAAACATGTATCAAAATATACTGTTCTCAATATGAGAGGTCTCAGATGAGTACTTTGCAGAAAGGCAATAAACTTTGTAAACACAATAGGTACAGGGGTTGCAGTAGGCAACACAATTCTACACACAATTTAGCATTGAGCTCAATTGATTTTCTTATATAAACACAGTTAATTACTTGGTAGATTACTTTGGTAGTTCCAGGACTGGTCTAAGCTGAAAACAGTTTAGTAAAAACGTTTTAGGTATTTCAGCGATTTTTGAGGAATATAAAGTTATTTCAAAAGTTCAAACGTAGAAACTTTTCAACAGAAATCTGGCAATGTTATCCAATGGGAGAAAATTCAGGTTGCAGGTAAAGTACAATTTCATTACTTTGGTAATCCAGTACTGGGCTCCTGGATCCAGCAATGGGGTCTCAACTTAAAACCGGTAAGCAATTCTGTTTCAGTATATCGTATGATTTTTAAAGAATATTTCAAGTTTTCAAAAGTAGACAGAAGAAATTTCATAGAAAAGCAGACAATGGATTCTTATGGAGAAAATTCAGATTACTAGTAAACCCGGTAAGGATTACTCTTGCGGTTCAGTACTGGGCTACAAGGTACAGTACTAGCTCCTCTCCTGATCACAGGTAGTACTTCGGAATTCGGAATTCGGTTAATTTTATATGAATATTTTAAGTTTCCAAAACTTCACACTTAGATTTTTCGAGTCAAACCAGTCAATGCTATCCAAGAGCAGGTAAGTGAGTTACCAGTTTCCAGGTGAGTACTCAACTGGTGAAGTTGTGGTTCTGGGCATAGACTCAGGGATCCCCCAGGGTCAGGTAGGTACAGTTGGTTCACCCTCAGCGGCGCAAGGCCGGCGGGTGCAGAGGAAGTTAGGCCCAATGTTATCCAATGAGGGACAGGGTGCCTCTGGTTGGTGGCTGCTGGCTAGCAGGCCACGCTGATGTGGGAGCTGGGCTCCAGGCCACTTTCTCAGGGCAAAGAGGGAAGCAGGATAGGACAAAGGTGGCACAGCCAGCAGTACTCGGGCGGCTGGGTGCAGGGTGCTTTTGAGCCGTCGGGCGCTCAATGTTAATCAAAGGGAAAGGTAAAAAGGGAACAAAGGCTGCAGGCTCGGGGGCGGAGACTCTCCAGTGGCGACCAGCACGTCGAGAGGTAAGTTGGGATCTTGGAGAACAGGTAGGTACCCCAAAGGGAGGCACAGGGGGCTGTAGGGCGCCTGGTGCAGGGGTGTCTTTGGGTGTCGGAAAAGCTTACCCTCAGCTGGTCGCGGTTGGGGGGCCCCTGGTTCTGAGCCTGCAGGCATCGTCTGGTTCGTCGAGGAGGTTCTTTGGGCACTGGACTTCGGGTCCCAGTCGCCGGGGGGGCGTCTTCGTGGTCTTGGATCACTTGGGCACGGGCCAGGCTCGGCGGGTGCAGAGTGGGCTGGTCCGCAGCTTCCTGACTGGCACCAGAGGGGTTGTTGCAGCAGAGCCTCGGCTGATGGGAGTCCCAGTCTTTAAGAGGGTCAAGGCAGGCAGGTCCTCTGGGTGTCCCAAGGTTGCTGTCCGCAGGAGTCGCCGGGATTCAGGCACGAGCAGGTTCCAGGATCGACAGGCCGGTAGGGCTGGGGCCAAGTCAGTTGTTGTCATCCTAGTTTTAGCAGCTGTGCGACTGGTCTTCTTTCTTCCTTTCTTATCGGGATCTGAGGAAGGAAGGTTCAGGGAGCCCCTAAATACTGAATTTAGAGGCGTTACAGGTAGGGCAAGGGCAGGGTCCAATAGGTCACTGTCCTGCGGTGGGTACACCCCTAGCCTGCTCCTCTCCTGTGGGAGGGGGGCAGGAACCTAGCTGTGATTGGGCAGGGCTTCCCATCTTCAAGATGGCCAGAGCCCGGTTTCGTGCTTCACTTCGTCTCCCCCACCTGAGGGGTGGGGTTGTCATAGGCTGGAACACCCCACTTCCTGAAATAGTTTTTCCCACCAGTCTTCCCGGCAGAGTGGGGTCAGGACTGGTGGGTGCCAGTTGCTGGGTAAAGCAAATGGTCTGGAGTTGCTCACAGAGGTGGCATGCCTTTGAAGCTTCTCCCTGTCCATCCTGGGGGAGGAGACCTAGCACCTCTCCCAAGATGTGCATTGTTGCAGGCCCAGGAGAGCGGGGGGCCCTCCAGCCAGGGGTCCAGCAACATGTCTGCTGTGTGGCAGCCTCTGCAGCCACTCAGCCCAGATGTGGATTGTAGGTTAGGTTTTCAGGGGGCATCTCTAAGATGCCCTCTGGTGCATTTTACATTAAATCCCACACTGGCATCAGTGCGGGTTTAATGTGCTGAGAAGTTTGGTACCAAACTTGTCAGTCTTCAGTGTAGCCATTATGGTGCTGTGGAGTTCGTAATGACAACCTCCCAGCACCATATACTCTTAATGGCATCACTGCACTTACAGGGCCCAGGAATGGCCCTGGTTACTGTAGGGGCACAGGGCTCATGCACCTGTGCCTGCACCTCTGGCATAGGGCACCCAGCTAGAGGGGTGACTGAAGTATGCCAGGGCAGTGGGTTCTGTGGGCATGGCACACAGGGGTGTGTGCCATGTCGACTCTTTGTTTAGTTCTGTACTTAGACAAAGGCAGTGTGTGGGTGTCAGGGTAAAGGGCCCCTGTGGGTGGCACAATAAGTGCTGCAGTCCTCAGGGGTCTTCTCTGGTCACCATGCCCTGGGTACCTAGGGTACCATATACTAGGGGCTGAGAGGTGGCCAGAGATGTCAACTGGGTTTTAGTTTTAACACAGTTTTAGAGAAGGAACACAGGCCCTGGGTACCTGGTTGGCAGGAACCCAGGGCACATTCAGTCAAAGCACATCAGCAGTTCAGAAAAAAGTGGGGCATACCAATGCAAGAAAGATGGCACTTTCTCCCAAGTCCTGAAGCTTTCCCCTATAATATGCTTTTGATAACTGCTACAGTTTCAGCGGGGGAAAAGTTTACTAACTTCCCTATGTCTTCATCCTGAGCGCAGTTCGGTTCTACCCTGCCTGTGAAAGATTCCTATTTTCCCATTGTCCAGTGAGTATACATTAGATAAAAGTTATTCCCATGCATGAAGCTGAATACAGAGCTTGTTTTTCTTAACAGTATGTGGAATCCCTTTTGACATCAAGTGTCAGAATGGCTGACTTTCCTTTAGTGTGTAGAAGCTCTACCTAATTCAAGTTTCAATCTTTATTTCGATCAATTAGACCATCAAAGATATACAAATAAACACAATCATTTGAAACATTGATTAAAAAATTTAGCCAGACAATATGAAAATAGTCCATCAGCAATAATTTAAGAAAGATGAGTAAAGAAAAAAGAAATGAAATAAAATGTGATAAAATTGGTATGGGCCCAGCTCTGCTTTCAAAATGCGGGTGCGGATAAACCACATGGCTGTGAGGTATTTCGCCAGTGCAAAGACAGTTGAAGGTGAAACATCGGTTTTTAGAATTCTGTACATGGGGGAGAACTGTCTGCAACCAAAGTTTCTGATGATGGGGACAAGCCAGTATTTTCTGATGACTTGGTAAGCCTTACAAAATAGAACCACATGTAAGTCACTTTCCACGGCAAGTGCACATGCCGGGCATTGCTTTGTAGTTGGTGGCGTTGTCCAAGAGCTGGTGAAAGACCTAAGGGGCAATGTGCCATATCTGCACTGGAGAAATAGCTTCCTGGTCAACACGGGGGTCATCCCATCTAGAACCTTCTCCAGGCAGTAGGAGTCTTTGCTTCGGATAAATAAAGACGTCAAGGAACCCTCACGCTTGCTGTCTAGAGCAATAGTAAGTTTTAGATCATAATACGCCTTTGACAGAACTTTGCGCGGTATCCTGGCAGACGCGTTGGCTGGGTCGGTCCATAGTTCTGGGAACCCTAGACTCTCACACGATGATTTTATGTATTTTAGCCAAGGAATCTGCATAGCTTTTGGTTGGGTCAAAAACTCCTTAAGCTCGGACCTGTACTGGATAAGTTCCTCGCTACTCCATATCTTTCGCCAGAATGTTAAAGGTTTGAGACCCGGTTCCTCTATGATTGGTCTAAGTCCTAGGTCTAACCTCAAGGGGAGCAGCGGCGTGCTTGACGGAAGTGCAACCAATTGTCTGATGAATTTATTTTCGGTTGTCATCAGGTTTAGGGCTGGTGTGTGTCCCCAGAGTTCAGCCCCATAAGTTACAGCACCGCGGGCCTGGAGTTTATAGATCTGGATGACTGGGCCCAGCGGGCGGTGTGTTGATTTGGTCATCATCCTTGATATGCCTCCCGCGATCTGCACCAATTTCAGGTTGGCCCTAGTCCGATGTGCCCCCCATGTCATGTTCTCATTTAAAGTTAGACCTAGATATTCAAACGTGGAAACCCTCTCTAATCGTGATGAGCCAAGCAATGGATTTGGACGTGTCCTCGGAGTGGGATTTAGGATCATGAATTTAGTTTTTAGCGCGTTGATCTCCAAGCCCCTCTCCGTACAGAATACCAAGAAAGAGTCAAGGATTCGCTGGATCCCCATTGGGGTTTTGGACAGCAGCAGGGTGTCGTCCGCAAACATGATTGCGGGCACCCTGCTGCCATCCAATTTGGGGGCATCGGTGTGTTCAATCCCATTCAGGTGGGCGATAACCCCGTTAACAAAAAGGCAAAAAAGGGTCGGTGCGAGCACACAGCCCTGTCTCACCCCTCTGTCAACGGGGAATCTGTCTGTCAGTTCGCCATTTCTTCCACACCTGACACGTGCAAAGTTGTTCTGGTGGAGTCTCTGTAGAATTTCAAGAATATCAGGTGGAACCCCCATCTCAGCAAGCACACTCCACAGTTTCATTCTGGGCACCAAGTCGAAAGCGGCTCGCAAGTCCACGAAAACCGTGTACAAGCTGCCCCCCTCGAATAGCGCCGTCCTCCAGTAGATGAGACTTAAACGGAAAATCTGGTCCACTGTGGACACCCCCTTTCTAAATCCCGCCTGGTAAGGACTAAGAGTGTCAGTTTCTTCCAACCAGGCATGAAGGCGATCCAGCACAATCCTACCAAAAAGCTTCTGGGACACGTCTATTAAACTAATGGGGCTGTAGTTGGCTGGGAGCAGAGGCGAGCCCTTCTTGAATATAGGAACCACCTCTGCCCCCAGCCAAGTAATAGGAATCTCCATACCCAACAGGACAGCATTGAATATTGTGACAAGATAGGGGGCCCAAACGTCAGGCTCCTGTTTAAACAGGTCACCCGGAATACCATCCAATCCGGGGGCCTTGCCAGATGCCAATCCTACAATGGCTGCTCGCACCTCCTTTATTGTAAACAAGTCGCCCCTACAGTGAATCGGCGTGCTTGGGAATGGATTACAAGTATCCCCAGCGTCCGAAGTGTAGAGCGACTGAAAATGCGCCTGCCACACCCCTGCTGCAATATTTGGTTCGATTGCTGAGAGTAAGTTCTCGGAGCCCCCATTGACAATTCGCCAAAACTTGCGATAATCCCTTGTAGCTAGGGAACTAGAGAGTTCCTCCCACTGGCCCTCCTCCCATTCGATCCTGGCCTGGGCAACCAGTCTCTTATACGCCCATCTACTAGCCTGTATCTCCCCTCTGCCTTTGCCCTCCTTGATACATAAGAGGAGTTCTCCCTTTGCCTTACGACATGTGGCATTGTACCATGAGGACTTACAATGTGGTCCCCCCCTTTTGCGTTGGACTTTGGTAAAGAGATCATCCGCCATGGTCCTAGTAAGATCCTCATGAGCCAGATATATTAATTTGCGGGTGTCCTCATTGCAGATTTCATCAGTTAAAACGCCCACTTTTTCCAAGATTGGAATTATTCCATCGTAGAGCTTTGGAAGCTTCTCTCGGCTAGCAACAAGTTTTCCCACCTAATTCTCCTTCTGTTGTTTTCCAGGAGAAGCTCTGGTTTGGTCGCCGCCATGCTTTGGTCACCGACTCCCATCCCCGGATGGACAAAATCTAGTTCAAGAGCATTATGGTCGCTGTCGGCTCTTACTGCCACCCTAAAGTCAATGATATGCGACCATTCGGAAAGTTGTACAAGGACATAGTCCAAGCGGGACTCCCTTCCCACTCTGTTGTATGTGTGTCTGCTCGGTATGTCAGATTTAATGCGCCCATTGCAGGCTCTAACTCCATGGTTAAGGGTCAGGGCAGTAATCTGTAAGGCTAGAGGTGACCAGGCTCTCGGAGGAGGTGCCACTACAGGGGGAACCGCCCACCTACCATCCTCTTCCATGGAGAAACCATCCAGGAGGCCCTCTAGGGGCTCGAAATGTGAGTTCAAGTCCCCTCCAACCAAAAATGGGGTGCCCCTCGGAATTTCACTGAGGTAAGCCGATAATTCCTCAATGGTGGGTGATTCACGTGTGATGTCAACCGGCCTTGAATACACGTTTATCACGGCAAGTCTGGCTGAGTTAGGCCATACCAACAAAACCACTAGTATGTCCTCAGATGCCAGTGGGAGACGTACTGCCTGACAGCCCAAATGGGTCCCCACCCACGTTGTAAGTCCGCCAGAGGGACGGCCCCTTCCCGCCCACTTTGCGGGAATGGAAAATGCCAGGTAACCCCGTCGGGAATGTTCTTCCCGCGCCCAGGTCTCCTGGAACATACATATATCCCCAGTATCCACAAAAGCGGTCCATTCCTGTAAATCTAGCTCTTTGCCTAGGCCAGCTACATTCCATGAAATTAGCTTCAAGAGTGGTGGTTTTGAAGTCGGGACCAGTATTGGGGACGTAGCGTTGTTACTTGAATTGGCCCCAGATGTAACCACGGGAGTCCGATCACCACTAGGGGACCGAATATCCCTGGGTACCCTTGTCTCTGGGTTTATAGAGGGGGAGTCTGCAATAGTTCCGGTTTTCTCAGCAGACTGGCCCAAATCTGACATTGGGGCGGATGTTTATCCAGTGAGAATTGAATCTGCCTCCGCGCCCTCCCTGAGATACAAGCTATCCCCGGTGGCATTCTGCCTGGACTGTCAATCTATCATATCCAAGTAGCTGTACATGTTAGACAGGTGGGGATATGTGTGGTATTGTAATCTTGGGTGGCGAAAATCAGCTCTCTCTCTTTCTCTTCTCCTCCAACCGCCTCCCCCTCTTTGACAAATTTCCCATCCCTCTTCTTCGGTGTTTGAAGGATAATACACCTGTGGGTGGCGACTTGGATAGTAAAAGTCTCCTCTCCCACCTGCCTCAGGGGGACTCCCCCATCCCTCTTCCTCAAAAGTATGCGGCAGCCGGGGTAGAAAAAGGATAGAGGTAGGGACTGAATGTTGGTTCCCTGATCCTCATATTGCCAGCCACAGATATGAGAAACAGTCATGGGGTCTCTGAAGCTGACCAGGATACAGTCTCCTTTGATAGTTTTTCTAGTAGTGCCCACCCATGGCACTCTTCTTGCCATGAGGACATCACTAGTTATGCCCTGCGGTAAAGGTCTATATTTGGATAGCCAGTCCAGCGCCTTGTTCTTAAGACAGGAGGTGGATTCTATCAGCGTTGTTTTTAACTCTAGCACCCCCGCTAAAATTACTGTGTACTGGCTGGCCTCTGGCGGCAAGTGCACTACTCTTGGCTTTTTTTTGTTTACTAGAGCCTCATCTATCAGTGTAGGTGCTTTTTGGGGTAAGCTAGAGGCAGGAATGTTAGCCTTAGGCTGATTAGAAGTGGTTTTTGGAGGAGGGACCTGTGGGTGGTTGGGAGTTGCCATGTTAATACTAGGTTGCATGATCTTGTTTGAGGGGGCAGTTGATTTGTCCTGGTGTACTAAAGGACCTGTGCTTTTCCCCGTCTTGCTGTTTGCTGGGGCACCGTTCTTAGTGTTAATCTTAGTCACTGTCCCTGGTCTGGCACCCTTGTCCTCTGTTTTGCTGTCCGTTTTGGGATTATCAGCTAATACGGCCGTGAATTTCTCGATGTTCACTAGCCTGGCTTCCATTTTAATAAGCCGTGCTTCTAAAGGGCACAATAAGGTTCTCAAGAGTGATCCTATGTCGGCCAAGGTAATGTCTTCGCCCGAGATGTCATGGGGATTAGTAGTGATATGTTCTAAAGACACAGCGGTCTGAGTCTCTGGTAGGATTGCCTCAGCTCCCTCGGTGGGCATAGTCCTCATTATACTTGGTCCAAGACTATTTATCTTCGGGTTGGGATTTTCCTTTGATGTTTTAGTCTTCCTCACACCACTTTTCTGTGCCCTATTTTTCACCTTAGGTACTGCTCCTTCCCTTAGCCCCTGCTGTGTGACTTTATCGTTTGTATTTACCATGGCTGAGTCTGAGTCACGTTCGGGGTTGGAAATTTGGGCTGGCTGGGGTGGACCAGTGGGAGGTTTAACAAACTCAGGTCCTCAAAATCACTTGCTTCCCTTAGGCTAATGTGGGAGCTAGAGATGGACAGATCTAGATCCATGTTTTGCTCACTAATCCTAATTCCCTCATTGGTAGTGCAAGTTGGGTCAGTAAAGTTTGGTCTGTTAGTTGGGGTCTTGGCTTGTGCAAGGGGGCCCATAGAAGACCTTCTCACCCAGTCAGTTTCTTGGGAGATACGCCTTTCCAGTATTGTAATTTCGTCGATCAATAATGACCCTGCTTTAACAAAATAATTGTCCAATGTACCTTTATTGGCTCCGGTTGCCGCCTGCGTGCTTTTGCTCCTTGTTTCCATCGTGGTCATCCTTGGGCACGATAAGGAGCAATGAATTCCAGAAAGAAAGATTGAAGGGGAGGTGGCCCGGTCCCGGTCTCTCCCATCCTCGAACCGCCTCAAACGGCCCGCCCTTTGCCCGGGCTTAGCCCGGCGCACACCCGCGCGCGTCCCGCGTGCGCGTAATCTAGCGTGCTGTTGTAGTCACGGGAGGGGGCGGGAAGAGACACCAGGTGCGCTGCGTTGTTAGTGCGTGTTTGTTCCTGGGTCTCGCAGTCTCGGCCCCTGTAGGCGTGCTGGTGTGGGTCCCTGGGTCGTGTTTCACCTTCCAAATGCTGGCTCCGTAGAAAATGCGAGTAATCAGCAGAGTCTCTGTCCCACACAAACGGCTGCGAGCGGCTCCCGGGGAGCGGGGCCGCGAGCCGTAAATAGGTGAGAACAGGGGGTGGGAAGAGACACCAGGTGCGCTGCGTTGTTAGTGCGCGTTGGTTCCTGGGTCTCGCAGTCCCGGCCCCTGTAGGCGTGCTGGTGTGGGTCCCTGGGTCGGATTTCACCTTCCAAATGCTGGCTCCGTAGAAAATGCGAGTAATCAGCAGAGTCTCTGTCCCACACAAACGGCTGCGAGCGGCTCCCGCGGAGCGGGGGCCGCGAGCCGTAAATAGGTGAGAACAGGGGGGCGGGAAGAGACACCAGGTGCGCTGCGTTGTTAGTGCGCATTGGTTCCTGGGTCTCGCAGTCCCCGTCCCCTGTAGGCGTGCTGGTGTGGGTCCCTGGGTCGGATTTCACCTTCCAAATGCTGGCTCCGTAGAAAATGCGAGTAATCAGCAGAGTCTCTGTCCCACACAAACGGCTGCGAGCGGCTCCCGCGGAGCGGGGGCCGCGAGCCGTAAATAGGTGAGAACAGGGGGGCGGGAAGAGACACCAGGTGCGCTGCGTTGTTAGTGTGCATTGGTTCCTGGGTCTCGCAGTCCCCGGCCCCTGTAGGCGTGCTGGTGTGGGTCCCTGGGTCGGGTTTCACCTTCCAAATGCTGGCTCCGTAGAAAATGCGAGTAATCAGCAGAGTCTCTGTCCCACACAAACGGCTGCGAGCGGCACCCTAATTCATGCCAGCGATCTTCCTCCCAATTTCTCTTAGCCAGCAACTGTGTTCTTTTAAGTGCCGCCTACACTCTACTATGGCAACTATTGCCATTCTTAACAGTTATGATTAAATCGAACCTAGAAGTCTTGCACTTCTTGTTATATCAAGGTGCGTCCTACCTCCTAGTTGAGACAGATGGAGATTATCTACAAAAATGTTCACGTATGGACATTAGTAAATTAGTCTGTGATATTCCAATTACATCATTCTGGCTTCTGAAGCAAGACGAATAGCTGCTAAGGACTCCCTGTCAGATTCAACAAAAGGCCATTTTATCCTCCTATTTTTATGTGTAGGAACTATAGGCAGATCCAGTATACTAGAGTGATTACCCTTAATTTAATAAGGGACATCAATTAGTTCCATAATCAATGCATTGTGGTCACTGTTGAATCTTTCCAGTACGGTCATATCATACATCTTTGGGCCAGAGGTCCATAATGTATTAAATCCTAGTTTGGGTATTTTCCTTTTTTAAGGTAAATAATGCTCCTCTGTCTGAGGGCGTCAAACCATTACATGCACTTAAGCCATGAGCTATACTAATAGATATGAACTGTTGGGCCACCTTCGAGCATCTCTTGAGAGGGAGAATCTGTAATTTTGGTATACCCCTTTCTGCCTCTTCCTCTTGGACAAGCTCCTGTATGTATTCTATGGGCTCATAGACACATTGAAGTCTCCAGCTAGTATAAGGTAGCTTCCTTTAGCTGTGTTTTCCAAGTAGTTAGACAGGGTTGCAGGTGTAACAGAATACTGACTCAAGCTATTGAAGCAGTTATAGTTATACATCATCCTCAATGTGTAATTCCCTCTCAATGATTCAATATCAAGACCGAAGATATTGGCTAAGTCAATGTTTAGCTTTCAGATTTTACAGGCCAAGCTTATCGTTATCCAAATCAGCAGTCCTGTTGCAAGACGACCTGCTAGTGATGGTCTAGGTTGAAAACTATAGTTAATAAAAACCAACCTGAGTATTGCCTGTGTGGCCCAGGTCTCCTCGAGCATGCATATATGGGAGCTTCGTCCATATAGATTATTCTTAACCCCAGAGCGTATTGAAAGATAGGGTGCTCCTGTTACCATTGGAGAAGTCTGATCAGGTTTTATAGTTTCTTACCATGAGCCAGTTAATCTCGACCAACTCAGTGTTACTGCATCTAATTATATTAGTTATTGCATGATTACTAGTGTGAGGCATTGCATGTACATCCCACCTCAAAGGGTTTCCTGTTTATGGTGAGATCAGTGAAAACTGTAATTGCAGACCCTGTAGGGGATGCAGTACTCAAAACAAGATTCACCAGACTATCTACATCATCTCTCTGCTTAATACCAGGGCTATATGATCCACCAGCCTGGTTTGTGTGTGACATCGCTTAGCTTCTAATATGCCTGATCTTATTATGGAGTAACATTTCCTACAATATCTTACCCAGTGAATGAATTTATTAAAGACATCATTAAAGACTCATTATCCTCTCCGACTACTATCAATAGACTGCAGGTTGTACTGAATTTCCTTACTCCTGCCACAACTGTGAGTGGTGACCCTCAGGTCCTTCTGGTCATTCTACCAACTAGTGAGTGCATGCTGGGGGTATGGATTTTAGATCATCATGCTGGTTCTATTTTATTGATTCCCCATGCCTTGTAGCATTATCAAGAGTATTATGTGAAAGATCTGGGGCGTGCATGTGACATGTGGTTATCCTACTTGCTACATCAATTGAATGGTTAGTAATAGCTGGGGATATTCTCCCATTGCCCTCAAGTATGGGGCAACCCGTTTAATGTGTTAGTATGTTATGTAGGCCCACGCCTCTATTTTTACTCTCAGCAGGTGCGTACCAAGACCAAATACTTGCTTCCCCATTCCTTTTCCTTATGACATTAAAGTAGTACAGCTCACTAATGGCCCAGTTGTACCAATCCCTTGGACTAATGGCCTCAGCTCTCAGATCTCATCATGTAAGGTGGAAAGTTCTCCCCTTAACAGTCTGAAAAACAATGTAATTTAATTTAGCAGATCGCCCACATTTTGTGCGCATAGCACGGTGTCCTCCCTTACAACTTGGTCCCAGGAGAATGGGCGAAGTCCATCTCTGAGTGGGCTAAAACGATTCTCTCATGGAATTCCATAGATGATGTAATTAATGGCTCAAGCGTCCTCAGTTGTCAAAATGCGGCACTCTTGACTGATAGACAAGGCAGAGCAAAGATCTGCATCATTGGAAACTGGGGCATTTTTCCGGTCCGGTTTATATACAAGCTTGCAGCAGAGGTTTGACAGCTTTATAAACTTTTTTAAAGATGTCTGCTACTTTAGGCCTTGTGGCACCAGAATCAGTTTTTCCCTTAATTAGGATTAACTCAACTTCCTCAATTAGATTGCCAATTTCTCTAATGTACCGCGGTCCACTGTGTGCTGCATAGGTTTGTACTGCAAGTATTTTCCTGAGGCCTACTCTGGGCCTTTCTCTTCCCAATAGCAGTCCAATCAGGTGATTAAATGTCACTAATATCAGTCCTTGCCCTCCTCCACAGAAAATTAACACATATCTTGTTAGGGCAGAGAGAAACAAAATGGTCTTACCAAACTTTCAATGGTTTACAGGGAAGCACAAACAGTGATAGCCCAGTACTGATTATGTAGGCAGATGAAAGGGAGATAGCCCTGGTCTGCTTCTTCATGGCTGAGGCAGGTGCAGGACAGGCCCGTGTTGTAGTGGAAGGATGTCCAGGTAGCCATAGGGTATATTGTAGAATAAGGTTTATCTAATAGAAACTACTAGCCGCAGATTCCTTAATGCAGATTCCTTAACGAAAAATTATCTCCAGGAGTGAGACTGGATCCGTAAATTTGTTTGCCACAGCGTCTCTGACATCAGTTTCCTTCTTTTCAGCATGCAACGCGGATCCGGATTGAATGCTTAGCCTGCTTTAGGACTCCTTTTAACGCCTGGTGTTGAGAACAGTGTGCAAATGCCTTTGGGTTTTAAGACGTGTACTTCTTGTACGCGTCAGATGTTGGCGACGGACCCTTACTCGATTTGCATGTGGTGTTTGGGCGAGCACCATGATTCCACGGACTGCGAAGCTTGTCAACATCTTAAGTCGAAGTCCCGGCGGGAGCGCCGGATAAAATTGATTTTGGCACCCTTGTCCAGATCAGTCTCGTCCCCGTGTTCATCCCCTATATCGGACGCCAGAAGCCGCCGATTTCGGTTGCAAAAACAACAATTGATGGACAGAATACAGAACAATGTCATACATTCACCCCAGTACAGAGATCTGGGCCTAAATCCATCGTTTGTTTGCACTCCACACCACCCCAGGTCAGACATGGCTATATGCAAATCAGCCTTGACCCTGTGCCTCATGGGAACAGTCCAGCCCGAACTGCTAAGCCATGTTTTTTCTGGACCAGAATCAAGTATCCAAGGACCGGTTTCTGGCTATCAGCCTTCATCAGCCTGGATAGCTTGACTCCAGTGGTGTGGAGAGCATGGGACTCACATCTGAGCATACCCATCCCACTCGGGGTGACAAATGCAAAAACAACAATTGATGGACAGAATGCAGAACAATGTCGCACATTCACTCCAGTACAGAGATCTGGGCCTAAATCCATCGTTTTTTTGCACTCCACACCACCCCAGGTCAGACATGGCTATATGCAAATCAGCCTTGACCCTGTGCCTCATGTGAACAGTCCAGCCCGAACTGCCAAGCCATGTCTTTCCTGGACCGGAATCAAGCATCCAAGGACGGTTTCTGGCTATCAGCCTTCATTAGCCTGGATAGCTTGACTCCATTGGTGTGGAGAGCGTGAGCAAAAAATTCTGGATTTAGGCCCAGATCTCTGTACTGCGGTGAATGTATGACATTGTTCTGCATTCTGTCCATCACCTGTTGTTTTGCATTTGTCACCCCAAGTGGGACGGGTATGCTCAGATGTAAGTCCCGTGCTCTCCATGCCACTGGAATCAAGCTATCCAGGCTGAAGAGGGCTGAAAGCCCCAAACCGGTCCTTGGATGCTTGTTTCCAGTCCAGGGAGGACCTGGCTTAGCAGTTTGGGCTGGACTGTTCCCATTGGGCACAGGGTCAGGACTGATTTGCATATAGCTGGGTTCAAACTGTAAAGGCATGGTGAGCAAAAAAACGATGGATTTAGGCCCAGATCTCTGTACTGGGGTGAATGTATGACATTGTTCTGCATTCTGTCCATCACCTGTTGTTTTGCATTTGTCACCCCGAGTGGGACGGGTATGCTCAGACCTGAGTCCCGTGCTCTCCATGCCACTGGAATCAAGCTATCCAGGCTGAAGAGGGCTGAAAGCCCGAAACCGGTCCTTGGATGCTTGTTTCCAGTCCAGGGAGGACCTGGCTTAGCAGTTCAGGCTGGACTGTTCCCATTGGGCACAGGGTCAAGACTGATTTGCATATAGCTGGGTTCAAACTGGAAAGGCGTGGTGAGCAAAAAAACGATGGATTTAGGCCCAGATCTCTGTACTGGGGTGAATGTATGACATTGTTCTGCATTCTGTCCATCACCTGTTGTTTTGCATTTCTCACCCAGAGTGGGACGGGTATGATCAGACGTGAGTCCCGTGCTCTCCATGCCACTGGAATCAAGCTATCCAGGCTGAAGAGGGCTGAAAGCCCGAAACCGGTCCTTGAATGCGTGTTTCCAGTCCAGGGAGGACCTGGCTTAGCAGTTCGGGCTGGACTGTTCCCATTGGGCACAGGGTCAAGACTGATTTGCATATAGCTGGGTTCAAACTGGAAAGGCATGGTGAGCAAAAAAACTATGGATTTAAGCCCAGATCTCTGTACTGGGGTGAATGTATGACATTGTTCTGCATTCTGTCCATCACCTGTTGTTTTGATTTCGGTTGCGGCATCGTCCTTCGCCAAGGCCTCACAGGCTTCGCTCGCCCACTGGTAAGTATCTCAGTTTGTCTCCGAGGCCTTGTATTCGCTCTGCGGAGGGTACAGGTTCCTCCCAGGATGCACGCCCTCACCAGTCACCGCCCTATCCACCGTTTCCTGGCGTTGGGGCACCAAGGGCCCAAACGGAAGTCTATGCTGCGGCTCTGCAGGCTTCCTTAGGCCCTCCTCCTCCTTCTCTTCCTGTGATGCCAGCGGATCCCTCGCCATGTGCGGGGCCTTCCGCGGGCTCACCGCGGCTTTGGTCCCGGCGCTGACGAATCCGGCTTCAGACCTTCGAGGTGTGATGTTGTCGAGGTGTGACGCTGTGGGGTTGCCCTCCTCGACCCACGGTGTCTCTGCCTCAGCCCAAAGCCCCATTGGGTTGCTTGTGGTGTGACAAGTGGTCACCGGGACTCATGGTTCATCCTTGAGTCCCTCTCAGTCCTCAGGGCAGGCGGCTGCCTTACCGGAGGCCGAGCGAACGCCTTTCCAGCGCCGTCGGCTTTCCTCCCTTGCCCTGGCGGGACTACGGGTGGAGGGTGGAGGCTGAAACCCGGGGCGCCACCCCGAGTCCCTCTTGGACTCGGGGCGGCTGCCTTACCGGAGGTCAAGACAGCACCTTTTCGGTGCCATTCATTAACCCCTTTGGCTCTGCCCCCGCCCCTTTCTCCTTTGCAGGACGTGGTGGTTTCTGGTCGACTCTGCGCCTCTTGCGGCTGCTCCAGTGCTGATCAAGGACGCGCAGGTGTCCCTGGCGGACTCCACGTGCTGTCCCGGCGTTGGGTCATCGACTCGTCTCCGGAGGCCGCTTCCTCTCCGGAGGTTTGTCATCTCCTTGTCTCCTTTTCACCGGAGACTAGACGCCACGTTGTTGATTTTTCCCTGGCGTCTTCAAGGTGGGCTCTACGCCATCTCGGCGGCCGCAGACTCCGGACCCTGTCTTCTGCACCTCGCGGGTTGTCCTGCAGGCTTCTCCGCCTTCTCCGGAGACCTTTCAGGTCCCTCAGTTGTCCATGGGCCTTCCATCATACAGGGGATGGCCGTTCCCTCCTCCTGCTGGACTTGGGGATGGGCGACTTAGCTTGCAGCCTTCGCCCACAGACGAGTTGCTCTCTTCCCAGCAACGCCCTACAGAGGCGGGTGCAGCTTTTGTCTGGGCCAATTCTATGGCTGCTGGTATTTTGCACATGGGCGCCCCGGTCACTCCAATCCCTACGGATCATCTGTTTGAGGTTCTCTACCAGGGCTCTGGTGGAGGGGAGCGGCTTCTTCCATTCAAAGCTTTGCTCCACAACTCTCTTCTGGGGGACTGGGGGGGTCCTGCTACGGGTATCCGATGCCTTAACAGCTCCTCCATCGCAATCGTCCTGCTCGGAACATTCCAGTCTGCCTTTCTTCTCACCCTTCTGCCCAAGGCCGAGTCCTGCGGTCGGCCATTTTCCTCCTGTCCTTCGGTGTTGCTCCCCCTGTCACGTGAGGGACATTGGCTGCTTTGCGTGCACTCAACACTCTTTATGTGTTGGCTACCTCTGCCCTGTGGGATTCCGCAGAATCCCTTCTGTCCTGCATCTCCCATGAGGGTGTCTGCATTGATCTGCAGCACCATATGCTGGATGGTTGGGACTTGGCTGCATTTATTCTACGTTCAGCCTTGGATGTTTCTGGAGTTCTCTGGCTCTCTGCCGCCATGCTTGGTTGTGGGATGGCATCTTTCCAGAGAATGTTAGGGAGCGTCTTGTTGACCTGCCTTTTGATGGGCTTCTTTTATTCAACACCCATGCGGACTCCTTGCGAGGCTTTGTCCTTCTCCCCCTCCGTAAGCTTCGGCTTGTCGGTCCTCATGTATCTTTTGGGAGACGTTTATCCCACCTTTCTCTTTGGGCCTAGTGTTTCGGTTGGGCCGTCAGTGTGTTCTGTGTGGCTTGGAATGCCTTCAGGGTCCTTAAGTTGGCCCCTTTGTACCGTTGGCTGCTGGTTCAGCCCTTTAGCTTTTGCAGTGGGTGTGTTTTTGGCTTTTAATGAAGCCGTAAATGTACTCAGGTCGGACCATCTGTGTATTTTTTGGCTGATTGGTAAGCCGTCTGTGGTGCTCCCACAGGTCCTTTATGTTCTTGATTTTTGCTGCGGGGTTTTTCCCTAAGTGGTATTCCCATGTTTTGTTTTGGGAAGCCTTTCCTGGCATCAAAGTATACCGCTTGGTGCGGTCTTTTTTCTTCCGTCTTAGCACAGCTTGCGCTGCTCCAGGTTCTGTCCTGCTCAGTATCTGATGGTGTTTCTATCGTTCATTTACAGGGCTTGCCTGTTGTGCATGTGTCCCTTGTTCCTGCGGGATATCTGCTTCTGTGCGTTTTGCCTTCACTCTTCAGCCTCTGGATCACCAGGCCAACTTTGTCATGACGTCTACGGTGACGCGCCGTGGTGCTTCCACTTTATTATCCAACGTTTCGGCCTGGTCCTCTACCTTGTGTTCCAGGTGAGCTAGGATATTCCTGGTGTTCTCCTGTGTTCTGGTTGACGGCTTTAGGCCTGGGCTACATTTTCTCCTCTTATCTTCTGGTCGGTCCCACTTCTTTTATGGGTCGGGTTGTGCCACTGGGACGATTCTTGTCTGGGGGCTTGTTCTGGGGCCCCTTGCCTCTGTCTACATCTTGCGCTTGCTCTGGGCACACTACTTTGTGATACCTACCAGCTGCCTGCTGCGCAGGCATGGTCGTTCTAGTCCACCTTTGTGGGCCTCAGCGTGTACCTGTATGCTTCTGTCCCATGCTCTGTTGGAGCCTTGCGAGACTGTGTCTTCCTTCTTGCGTATGCGGTTCTCGGCTGTGGAGCCGTACCTGCATTGTCCGCTGCCTCGGGCTGATGCCAGTTCAGCTGTCCCCTTCTGTGTGTGTGTTCTCTGAGGTGGGCTTTGCCTCTGTTTCCACCCCTTCTCCATGGATTATGCGGGTGGCTCTTTTCTTCCTTGGTAGTCTCTGGGTACTGTCGGTCCTTCCAGGGTTCTGGAGGTCGCCCTTTGCCCCTCGGGTAAGCTTGTGGTATCCTGGCCTTCCCTTCTCCTTGTTCTTGTTTATTCTGCTTGGTAGGGGCTGGGTCGTCCTCCCTGTCCCCATGACACATTCCCTGTTTGGGCCCTGTGTCCTTCCAAATTGGTTGGGTTCTCTCGCAGACCCTCCCTCTGGGTATGGCTAGGGTATCTATTCTACGGTAAGGAATCTGCAGTTAGTAGTCTCGATCAGATGTACAAGTTGCTTACCTTACTTACCTTCGGTAATGATGTATCTAGTAGAGACGTTTCTAGCCGCAGATTCCTTCACGACACGCCCTTCCTCCCCGTTCTGCGAGGATCTTCAGCGTGGTCTTCTGCATTCGCCTCCCTACGGGTGGCTTGCCTTTTGTGAGTGCTCTCTTTCACTCTTTCCCTTCTAGTACATGAACAATAGGTTTACGTGGACTTCTGCATCCCTACACCCTACACCCTGCATCCCTACACCCTGGTTATTCCAGTGTGGGACCTACTCATACTCTCTTTTTCATGTATTGGGGTTTCTAACCCCTGTGGCGTCTCTTGGCTGTGCCTCAGCCCCTTACCTCTTTACAGGGGATATGACACTTTTTGATGGTGTTATCTTGAGGAACCTTGTCGATGCTCATCTGTTCCGAGCTTGTGGCTCCTTCACTGTTATACATTGTGGTTGCAGACTTTCTGTTGTCTGTCATTACATTTTTCACATGTTTTTCTGCTTCCAGGGAGGACATCGCCTTTGCCTTGCGGGGTTGCTACTCAGAGAGGTGCTCTGCTCTTTTCCTTCCATGGAATTCAGTGTCACAGTGCTTGGCACTGTCCCTAATGGTGCTGTTCCTCGCCATTCGCCCTTTTTCCCTTTCTGTTTCACTGATTTTTTCGCACACTGTTCCCATAATCTCATAGTTTTCTTTGTGATGGCGCCGCGTTGTGGCGCGGAAAAGTTCTCCAAAGAAAACTGATGTCAGCGTGCCGGGGTGGGACTTATGTGACCTCCCTGGAGTCACGTACGTGGACAACGTCAGGGCGGAGTCATGTGGTGCCATCCCCCGGTGCCCAGAGATGCTGTGGCAAAAATGTTTCCGGATCCAGTCTCACGCCTGGGGATAATTCTACGTTAAGGAATCTGCGTTAAGGAATTTGCAGCTAGAAACGTCTCTACCAGATACATTGTTACCAAAGGTAAGTAACTTGTACATTAAGACTTAGTTACAGGATTGTTAAGATGTTAAGTAAGTAGCAGATAGCCTCATCAGGAGCAGCCTCCTTGTTGCTCAGCCCACACACTCCAACTGACACTCTCTCAACCACACCAGGGACTCCAGCATTCTATTACATCACCAAGCACTCAAGCATTCCAATACAACACATTCATATTGTCTGAGCAGCAGGGAACTAGTTACTAAGGGGAAGGATGCATAGTAACAATTTGAGTCACAACAGCCCACCCTTGACCCGGGCTTTGCCCCGGTGCGGCCCATGCTGCTGGACTCCTCGGCGCACTTTATAGAGCTTGCTGGCTGCAGGGGGAGGGATTGGCAGGGACCGCCTCCTGGGGCCCTGGTTTTGCTGAACTTTGTGGGCCCCCAAAAGTTACCTCTACTGCAGGACTCCACATTGCACTTTATAGGACTTAATGGCTGCAGGTGGGGAAAATTGGTAGATCTGCCTCCTGGGGCTCTGGTATTGGTGATCCTTGTAGTTTCCCACCAGAAAGGAACACATCTATATACAGCTAAATGTACTTCAGCAGGAGGTTTAATGCAGAAAAAAGGTGAAACATATGCTTTCATAGAATATGCCTCATCGTGTTCCCTTCTCTGCAAGGTATGAATTCCACACACCATTCCCTCACAATCTCAGTACAGACTTGAAAAGGTACAAGCAACTCATCAGGACTTCCAGATGGAGTCAGATGTTGCCTTTGGTGTACATGAGGACTTTCATTTCTACTGACATCAGTCCTATAATATTTTAATAACATTGGTTTTGATATCTTGACAATTTTCTTTTTTAGAGGCATTGCCACTCTTAGTTTGAGGTGTTAACACCAAGCTATTTATTCACCTTTCTAATTTACTCATAGAACTGCAGGGGAATACTGTTCTCTCCCTTAAGGTCCCTTTCTCGCTTGGTCCATTTGTATCTCCCAAGCTTCTAATAATGACCTACCTCAGCTCTGACTTAAAATGTGTGTCAAAGTCAGAAATATAGCCCGTCAGGATTCAGCAGGTAGTAGCAAGGGAGCTTTATTAATTACACCTCAGCTGGGCACAGGTCATGTGTAGTGGGTTCCTCTGAGCAGTGAAATGATGAATACATGCATGGTGTAAAAGAGAGTATTCCTTTATTCCAGACAGCACAACGAACACCCTCAGCTCCAAGTGTCAGCGAGCAACTGACAATCCTGGAACCCCATTCCAGAACCCTTGAGAGTTCTGATCCCTGCCATTCCAAAGAGAACATAGAATAATCAAAGAACACAACACATCTCTACTCTTAACACAACCACAAAAGGAAAATTAAACCCATACTACCAAATGCCGCCCCTCCCCACTCCCCGGAAACAGAATTACATACAAAATAATTCCAAACAAAAGCTAATTGAACACAAGTATAAAACCCCTTGAAAATAAGTATAGCCATAGATGGAGGACAGGCATGCAGAAACAAATGTCTGGGTAAAGAGACACTCATTCCAACACATAATCTTTCAAATATTGAGGGGATGTACCCTTCGACGATTTTCCCTTGCCATTACAGAGCTTTTAAGGTTCTATTCTGCCCCTCAGTGAACACTCCAACAACCACATCTCTGTCACCCGATCCAATCGATCTTGGTCAGTCATAGCATCTCCTCCACCTGCATTCAGCATGTGGTTCTCACACAAATCTGATGATTCTGGGCGAGTATGTTAGAAACACTTTGTTCAAACAAGTGCCACTCATCTATCACTGACATTTCACAGTCATCATCCACTGAACTTTATTGCCCACAAGCTGCATGTTTAGATACCTTAACAATGTGCGTCTAAGGTATAAGGTTGGAATTGCATGTTCTTGGTTCCCATTAAACTTTAACAATATCTCCCAAATGAAACTGAACTTCTTTTACTTTCTTGTTATTGTCATAATTCAGCTTAGTTTTAAATTGAACTTTTTCTACCTTGTCACGCACTTGCTCCAGATCAGGCATCCTGTTGGCACTATGCTGTGCTCTAACACCCAGCTGGGACTCACCTTGCAAGAACCAAATCGTCCTTTCAACAGCACAAAAGGTGAGACACCAGTGAGAGAATGTGGAGTATTGTGATAACTCCACAACCTTTCCTGCACAGCTTCAGAAACCTTTGCACCCTCCATGGTAGCCATCTGAATAGTCTCCTTCAACATCCTGTTCACTCTCTCCTTCATACCATTGCCTGGGGGACTATACAAAGCTACTGTCAAGTGCTTGACCCCCGTCCTTTTCAAGAATGATTGAATCATTTGTGACTTAAACTGTACGCCATTGTCTGAGACCAAATCATTGGGCACTCCTTCTCTGCGAAACATATCATTCAACAGTTCACTCAAAAATATACACTCAACCCACTTTGAGTATTAATCAACTACCACCAATGCACACCTCATCTCCAAACGAAGGTTGTACATTGGGCCTCTGAAATCCATGCCCAGTTTCTCCCAGGGACCATTTGGAAAACTGACTTGGTGTAAAGGAGTGTTGCACACACTTACAGTTTTATCTGCATTTATACAATTCACACACTGCCCCACAAATATCTCAATTCCACTTCCATTTCTGACCACCAACAAAACTGATGCAAACATTTCTTTGTGCCAGTCATCCCAATATAACCCTGGTGAGCAAAAAGTATTAATCTAGCTCTTAATTCCACCAGAGAAACCGGTAAATTTCCTCTCATGATGGCATTGTCTTCAATAGTTAATTCATCCTTAACCTTCTGATATGACTGCAGCCCATCACATAGATTTCCCTCCTCAGGTCACCCTTTGACAACGGAACCTTTAATCAAATCTTGCCAGTCGTCCCATTTGGAGCACTCCATCCATTAACCTCTACTTATTGCTCCATCCAGAACTTCTGACCCATCAACCACTCCAACCACACATTCATTGTCACCCTTCCTAAGTAATTTCCTAGGGGGGCTCGGTTTGAAAGGCAAAGCTACCTATGAAACATTAATAATATTCACAAAGCCCCAGAAAAGACAGCAACTGATCGTTACCCTGTGGTCTAGGGCTGTGACAGATTGCCTTGACAAGGTCAGCTTTAGGTTTCATTCCTGCTTCAGAAATGTGGTGACCCAAAAAATCAATTTTATTAACTACAAATATACATTTTTCCTTCCTAACTGTGAACCTGTGTTTCTCTAATGAGCACAACACCACACTCAATGCACACAGATGCTCATTAGTATCTTTCAAAAACATTAGAATGTCCTCCTGATACGCTACAACATTCTTGCATTCCCCAAAAAGTCTGAACATCAACTTCTGAAAAACGGAGGACACGGAGGCCAGACCAAAAGGTATCCTCAAAAACCTAAAGGCCCCAAAGGGAGTGTTAAAGATTGTGAATCCTCCACCGGTTCTACTTGATGGAAGGCTGCCATCAAGTCTATGAAGGAAAATACCTTGGCACCACCTAGTTGAGCCAGTATCTCCTGAATCTTTGGAAAAGGGAAGAAATAAATGTAAATGTAAATGTTCAGTGATCTACAATCAATGTAAAGTCTGATATCATGTGTGCCCTTTTTCTTCACGACAACCATGGATGAGATCCATTGCGAATAATCTATAGGTTCAATCACCATATCAGCACACAATTTCTCTAAATGCTGTTTTAACTGTTCTTGAATGCACAAAGGAACATTCCTTTATTTGTGGATGACTGGCACAGCATCCTTCTTAATAACGATTTTATGTTCAAACCCTTGCACCAAACCTAGTCGATCTACAGATAGGGCATTGTCCTTAAGCAATAACTGTTGAAGAGAAATGTTGGATGCAGGTAGATCCACCAAAGAAATTTGACATGCCATGCCTGGTCTTAAAACCATCCCAAATTTCCCTTGATCTTTCCATCCTAGAATGTTGTAACTTTTCATTGCCACATATACTTTAGTAGCAATTGATCTAGCTTTAAAATTAACATTCTCAGGAAAGTAGCCATCATGTCTATGTCGTATCCTCCAAACGCAATTATGCAAACATACGGTGGAGACAGTTGAACAGAGTTCCATTCTTTGTAACATAACTCATCAGTGATGGAAATGATGGGGGAACCGGAGTCCACAGTGACTTGGACCTCCACATTACCAATCATTACTTTGCAAAGTGGATCGCCATGACTTTTTTCAGTTTCTATAGAGAGAACTATTTTGTGGACGCTTTTAAAAGCGCATATGCTGGGATCTGAATGTTCATCATGTTGCTCAAGCCTGCCAACTCTTTGAGTACTTTTGCACATGCGCACAAAATGTCCAACCTTCTTGCACTTCATAAAAAGTTTACCTATTGCTGGGCAATTTTTTGCATTAGTGCATGCTCGATCCACATCTAAAAAAGTGACTATACATTTTGTTCTCTGTAGAGATTTCTGTGTGATAACTTTAGGTTTGAATAACACTGCATTAACTGATTCCGCCTCAAATTCATTTTTGGAATTATGTAATTCTATTGAGGCTAAAACTGATCTCTCAATGCCTCTAGCAATTTCCATGCTCTTGTGTAAAGTAGGATTTCTGCAACATAAAAGTCTCTCTTGTGTTCTGTTGTTGAAAGAATTCACAACTAATTGATCCCTTCAATGTAACTCAATACTAACATCAAATCCACAAGTGGCAATTAATACTCTTAATTCATCTAAAGAAGTGTCAATAGATTCATGTTGTTGCTGATGTCTGGGGTAAAACCTGTGTCTTTCAACTATTACACTTGTATCATCCTTGAAAGAGTTACTTGAACTGCTTCCTTCTAAACAACCCAGTCAGTTTCTTCAAGTTGAGAAACCATTGGAAGATGGTAAAAAATGTGTTGCCCTTCTGATCCCAAACAATCGTACAAAAGTGCCAATTTTCTGACTGGTTCGAATTTGGACCCATGCATTGCTATGATATAGCTTGCACAACCTTTATACCATTATTTTCATTTGGTCTTTAATACACCAGGTTCTGGTAAAAAATGTGGAGGGCAAGTTATATTTTGCATGTTGGCACTTGAACAACAGAATTGTCTTTCAAAATGTATATATTTTCCCAATAGCAGGATCAGTTGAGAAGTATGGCACACTTCCCATGCTTCAATCCTTCAGGTTTGTATTCAGCCAATAGAAACAGTTTTGATGAGTACGCTCCACCTCTGCAGCTGGGAATCAACTTGTGGAGGTGCTTAGAATGAACATAGAAGGCTGCGTGAACAGAGCGGTGAGGGAGATGGCAGCGCGAGAGTTTCCAAGTCAGCGCATATTAAGCGTGAGCAGGCTTAATCAATTAGAGGGTCACATTACAGCAGCCTAAGTAGATGATTCTGAATTATCGCGTGAAGAGTGCGAGCAGACAGAAATGAGTCAGTGATCACAAAGCCTGCACGAGTGTAGCGCGAGTAGGCCGAGCTCCAACAGGAGTTCAGATCAGCATGTGAGGGGCGCGAGCAAGCTGAGGTGAATAGAGGTACACTGGACCAGGGCAGAGACGATTAAAATAAGATATAACTGAAAGTCTTTATTCATGACTAACGAAATGTAAGGCTTTTGCCCTGCTTGCAACAGAACTAGCTGTAGATTCTTCTCACTGGAGTGATGAGCCAAGCAATACCGTTAACGGTGCTGTCTGACGACCCAATCATCACAAAATGTAGTGGGTTCCTCTGAGCGGTGAAATTTATGAATACATGCACAGTGTAAAAGAAAGTATTCCTTTATTTCAGACAGCACAACGAACACCCTCAGCTCTAGCCCTCAGCTCCAGATGTCAGCAAGCAACTGACAATCCTGGAACCCCCATACCAGAACCCTCGAGAGTTCCAACCCTGCCATTCCAAAGAGAACATAGAAAAGTCAAAGAACACATCATGCCTTTATCAATTTCTATCCAACATTCTATTAGCAAGGAAGCTCGAGCACTGTGCTCCCTATACTCAACTTTCTCCACGTATTATAGGTAGCAAGGAGATAGCAGAACGAGTGAAACATCACATAATGCAGGATGCAGAGCAGATTTACGTGCAGCACAGGCCTCCAGTAAGGCTGCCAGATGATGTAGGATCTGTAGGATGCGCTCTAGTCTATGAGCGTGAACGCGATGACGCGTCACGCCATAGACAGGAGCGCGATGCGCGCGCAGGCGCAGTAGGCGCAAATAGGAAGGCGCGAACGGGGAAACGGCAGTTGGCGACCGGAGCAGTCACTGGGTAGACGCTCGGCGCCCTTATGCTCCAATTACTTGTTGTATAAGGTAATAAATATAAAGCAACCTTCTACCTACCTGGAGTCAGTGCATTGTGTGGGATAAGTAACATTACATTGGCGACGAGGCTGGGACCACGAACACCAGGCATTACAGTGGTCAGGAGAGACACTCCATGACAGCCCCACACCTCCAGCAGTAGGACAACAACGGAAAAAAAGACGAGCAGAGGGCGTGGCAGTAGCAGAAAAGCACGGGAACCACCCAATCCAGCTCCAACAACCAGGTCAGTGCTGGGCTAGGGAAGGAGAGCACAGCCAGCACCCTGGCAGCCAAAAGCATCGACCCCAAGACAGAGGAAGGGGCGCAAACTGACGACCCCACGCAGAATAGAAGGGATAGCACACCAGGCAGCCCCAGAGGGCAAGGGAACACGGCAGGGAGCGCAGGAGCATCCGGTGTACCCATTCAACACAGTGCCCAGGTGGTCGACCCCAGAGGTGAGGCTAAAATGGCAAATCAAGCGTCTGCTCTGATGGCTCCTGTCCCATTCCTGCCTAGACCGGGCGAACCACAGTTAAAATGGGAAGACTGGAAGGAGTATTTCCAAAACTATATTGAAGCACTCGAAGATGAAAACGAAGGGGCATTCACCCCGGAAAGGAAGAAGAGACTGTTACTCCACAACCTGGGCCCGGAAGGGGTAAGAGTGTTCAAGAATCTGGTGCCCAAGGAGAGGGGAGCGACTGAAACAGATGTTTTTAAAAACGCTCTGGATGACTTAGACAGCCATTACCGTCCAGCGGTTTGTGTCTCCATAGACAGGTATAATTTCCAACAGAGGAAGCAGGAGGCTGGTGAATCGATTGATGATTATGTGGCGGCGCTCCGACGCTTGGCCATCACGTGCCAGTATGGAGGTCTTCAGGAGGAGTATATCAAAGACCAAATCGTCATGCACACCACGTGCAGGTCTGTCCAGGACAAACTGTGGGCGCAGAGTGAGACGTCGCTTAAAGAAGTGGTTGCAATGGTCAAAAAGGCTGAGATGTCAAGACGCGGTGCGGAGGCAGCAAAACGTGAGAACGCACCGAGACAGTTGGTCAACAAGATAGACGAGGCACCCCAGCCCGGCAAAACCAGGGGGGTGTATGGAGATCAGAGGAAGGACTCGAGATGGACAGGGAAGCAGACAGTCCGCCCTGGTCCAGACAACAAGTTTGCATGTTATAGATGTGGCAGCACGGCACATTCGGCGCAGGATAAACGCTGTCCCGCGTTCCGCGCCAGATGCTCGTTTTGCGGCCTGGTCGGCCATTTTGAGAAAGTCTGTCGCAAGAAGGGGAAGAAATCCACGGTCAAGTGCGTCGATGCGGCCACAGCGGATGTCAGCGGGGAGGACGACCTGGATGATGACGACTTGGTGTTATGCATCGAGGACCAAGTACTTGAGGTGTCGGGAAAGCGAAGAGACAAGCCCCGCACGGACATGCTGATAGGTGGAGTGAAGGTACATGTGGCCGTCGACTCAGGATCTCCTTGGACCATTGTGCAAAGATCCATATGGGAGGAAGACTTTGTGCCTGTGGTGGGGCCAGACCTATGGCCGCCGGACATCAGACCCATCTCGTACACGGAGAATGCCATTCCCCTGGTGGGGTGCCGAGACTTCACATTCGAATTCAGAGGGAGGTCAGCCACGTGCACCCTGTATATAGCAGAGAGAGGTCCTTCGGTGCTGGGGTGGAGAGACGCAGGAGATCTGGGGATCATACTCAACCCGGGAGGAAAAGAGCAGATTCTCTTGACAGACGAGTGGCCCCTCACGAGAGGTGAAGATTGGAAGTCAGCATACCCCAAAGTTTTTGATGGCTCAGTGGGAAAGCTGGACAAGTTCGTCCACAAAATGGTCCTCAAGGAGGGCGCAGTACCAGTGGTGCATAAAGTCAGGAACATTCCCATGTCTACCAGCGGAGCGGTACAACAGGAACTCCGGAGGCTGGAGGAGCAAGGCGTCATAGAGCCGGTGGACAGTGCGGAGTGGCTATCCCCCTTGGTCGTGGTCAAGAAGCCAAATGGACAGGTTCGTCTCTGCGTTGACCTCCGCGAGCTCAACAAAAGTCTCATCGTGGAGAAGTTTCCTCTACCTAGAATCGAGGAGATGCTAGCCAAGACTAAAGGTGTGACTCACTTCTCCACCATAGACCTCACGTCTGCTTATTATCAGATTGAGCTGCATCCATCGAGCAGAAAGTACACCGCCTTCATTACTCCATTTGGGTGCTACCAGTTCCGGAGGATGCCCTTCGGCCTGGCATCCGCGGCGGCTGTCTTTCAGAAGCTCATGCATCGGCTGTTCAAGGACATTCCTGGGGTACAGTACTTTCAGGATGATATCCTGGTGATGGGCTCTTCCAAAGGAGATCATGACAGGAAGTTGCAGAGAGTGCTGGAAGTGTTGCAGAACAAGGGGCTAACGGCGGAGTGGAGTAAATGCAAGATAGGGACCCATTCGGTGACCTACTTGGGCCATGAGATCAGCACGAGCGGAATTTCACCCAAGGAACGAAATGTAAAAGCCATAAAGGATGCAAAGGCTCCCAGCTCTAAGGAGGAAGTGCGGTCGTTCCTTGGAATGGCTGAGTATTATAGTAAGTTTGTGAGACACTTCGCCACCAGGACATACAGATTGAGGCAACTCATCAGAGACAAGACCAAGTTTGAGTGGGACGCAGAAGTGCAATTGGAGTTTGACACAATCAAAGACTGCATCAGTCACGCTGTTCCATTGCAAGGGTTTGTCCCCTCGGGCCAGACCGTGGTGACCACAGATGCCAGTGATAAGGGCTTAGGGGCGGTTCTGGCACAAGTGAGGGATGATGGTGCCACTGAGACGATCTGCTTTGCTTCACGTGCGTTGTCTCCGACGGAGCAAAGGTACAGCGTAATCGAAAAAGAGATGCTGGCCGTCACCTGGGCCTTGGGCAGATTCAGGCAGTTCGTTTGGGGTACGAGATTCAAGCTGCAAACGGATCATAAACCCCTGATCAAAGTCTTGACTTCCTCGGGTCATGAGACAGCGACCCCGAGAATAGCCAAAATGACTCTGAAGCTGCTCGACTACACCTATGATGTCGAATACCTGCCGGGAACACAGAACAGGGTCGCGGATTATCTCAGCAGGGCTGCGGCGATGGAAGCGGCGCCGGAGGATGCCCTGGACAAGGAGGAGATGGTGGCATGCATGGAGGATCATGAGAGATCTATAAGTGTCCAAGAATGGGAGGCCGCCTATGATCAGGACATGGAAAAGGTGGAGATCAAGAGACATTTGACGTCAGGCTGGCCCGACAAAAGGAAGCTCACTGAGGGAGTAAGGAGGTTCTACGAAATGAGGGAAGAACTGTCCCTGAGTGACTCGGGAGTGTTCATCTATAGGGGCGAAAGAGTCGTGCCGCCAGATTCACTGGTACCCAGATTGTTAACTCTACTACACGAGGGCCACCTAGGTATTGTAAAGACCAAAGCACGCGTCAAGCAAATGTATTGGTGGCCAGGCATGGATGTCCACATTGAGAGGCAAGTAAGGGAGTGCGGCCAATGCCAAGGCGCTGACAAAGTGCTTAGGCCACTCCGACCGGCCATGGGGAAGTTTGACACACCACAGGGACCTTGGGAGAACGTGGCAATCGACATACTGGGGCCAGTACTGGACAGCAAAGGAGTGAACAAGTATTTATGTGTAGTAATGGACAAGTATTCAAAATGGCCTGAGGTGGACATTCAAGAATCCATGGACACTGACACGATTTTGAGATTTCTGACGTCAGTTTTCTTAAGAGAAGGCATTCCTAAAACCATCCTCAGTGACAATGGCCCGCAGTTTGTCTCGGACAAATGGATTAGGTTCATGAGGAGGAATGGTATTGAATCTAAACACACGGCAGTGTATCATCCCGCATGCAACGGTCAAGTGGAGCGGTTCAACCGTGTGCTGATGGGCTCCATACAGGCGGCCATCACGCAGGGAAAGGATTGGGAGACCGAGGTGATGAGTATGCTGTGGTCCTACAGGATCACCCCCACGGCGGTGGGGTACAGTCCATTTCAAGTGCTGAGAGGACGGCATCCGTTCACACGGGACAATGTAGTATGGAGGGAGAAGACCATCACCAGTAAATGGTCCCCTGCGGTGGTTCAGCACAATCTGGAAAAAGCTCAGAAGATCTATGCCGCAAATTATGACAAACGTCGAAATGTGAAAGGAACAGAGCTGGAGGAAGGAGAGTGGGTTAAGGTTAAACTACCTACCCTTCAAAGGAAAGGTGACAGCAAGTATAGTCGGCCTCTACAAGTCAAGGAGGTGCGAGGTAGAGCAGCCCTCCTCAGCGACGGCAGGGTGTGGTCCCAAGACCGCATGGCCAGAGTGAACAAGATAGTCGTATGGCCCAAGCTGGAGGAGACAGAGACACAGAGGAACTTCCACGAGACCACGCCTCCACCTGAGCAGGGTGATGAGGTATTTCCCGAGGAAATAGGAGAGGACAGTGAGATAGAAAATCCCAGCGCAGGGTGCGCAGTCAGAGATGACACACCGACTGGAGAAATACAGAATGGAGATCGGAGAGATGGTTCGAGATCAGGCGGAGACAGAGAGGTGGAAGAGAACATGCCGGTAAGACACACCCGCAGTGGCAGGGCAGTTACAGTGCCCTCTAGATATAGAGACTTTGAAATGAGTGGACATTAACAATAGGTTGTCACACTGGCAGCTCAGCCAGAGAACACTGAGGGATCATGGACATACCTTAGAGTTTATAAAGTTAACTTTGTTCGTTGTTAAAAAGGGGGAGATATGTAGGATGCGCTCTAGTCTATGAGCGTGAACGCGATGACGCGTCACGCCATAGACAGGAGCGCGATGCGCGCGCAGGCGCAGTAGGCGCAAATAGGAAGGCGCGAACGGGGAAACGGCAGTTGGCGACCGGAGCAGTCACTGGGTAGACGCTCGGCGCCCTTATGCTCCAATTACTTGTTGTATAAGGTAATAAATATAAAGCAACCTTCTACCTACCTGGAGTCAGTGCATTGTGTGGGATAAGTAACATTACAGGATCTATGTCATAAAAATGAATAGATGACAATGCACTACCTTTTCAGAGAATCCATTTTCACAAAGCTGACACAATGCTTTTTTTATGTAGCATGGCTTCTCCTAATCACAACACTTTTTTCTAACCCTAATAACTTTTGTTTCTGTTTTTTTTTGTCGGCAAACAGGAGACCATCTCCCAACCTGTCCCTTTTTTTAAAATGTGTTGACTTCTGATTCCTTTAATTAACCTCCATTTTGATTCTTTTCCTAGACCCTTATCCAGGTGCATAACCTTAACTCTTTCGCTCTTGTTTCCCTAATACCTTCCAAAACCTTAAAACTGAAAGCAATTTTGAAAATCAACCTTACAAAAACCCTACACATAACTGTGCAAAAACACAATCCTAACCGTAAACCTAATCTCTGTCATAATAGCTATCTTTAACATAACCCAAACCGTAACTTTCATAGTAACAATTTTTAGAAACTGATTGCAGTGGCAATAAAACATTTGATAAACAGACTTTAATGTGCCCATTAAATGTTTCAGAGTTATTGTTAAGCCATTCGTAATCATGAAATAGTACCATTAACACTGTGTTAACAAGGATGCACGTACAGCTCCAGTTCTATGTTTCTGTATTTCACTCTGGTGGATTTTAAGAGTATGAGTCTTGATTCTCACAAAATTAAGATATTGGGAAAAACTAACAGAGAACAGTAGTTTGCGAAAGAGAAGCCGAGGACAAGAGCATGGTGTGCTGGCTGACAATGACTAATTTGATAACCAACTTCATCATCATCATCAACTTTATTTCGCATCTGAAAGATGCATAAAAGTACACCAATAAAGAAGCAGATGATAAACATAGAATAAAAAGAAGGTACAGGTTACAGTAAGGGATTGAATAGCAGCAATCATAAATTAAAAAGGAATACGAACAATTAAAACAATAATTCTTAGGATTCAACAGATACATTGTTAGAAATCTTACGAGTTCTCACGGCGGCCAATCAAAAGGAGGCAAGTACATAACAGACCAATGAGGTCCCTAATTGATAAAATAAGGTGAGGGCTAGAACTGGCTTACGCATGGAAAATTTCTTTAAGAGTGGAATGATAAAAATCTTTCTCTCTACTTTTTACAAGGTGCAAAAGAGCAATATATGTGAGGTTGATGTTGTCACCTTTATTATTGCATCGGCAGGGCGGTAAAAGGCTTACAGAAAATAAATTATGTGGATGACCCAGCATTAATAGGATAAAATTTGGTCGAAATCTGGTCAGGATAAAACGATGCTGGTTAGTCTCGACAAACCCTACATAAAGGATGAGAATTGTTAGGCATCTGCCTTATGCTCTGATAGGCCTTTACAGACTATTTTCCTCTTTGGCTATCCCACCTATCACACATAACTTTCATTAAGTAAATAGCCTTCAAACTAGATTCAGGAAAGTGTACGCAGAGGGTAGGAGTATCATACAAAAAGGCCTCACGAACGAAAGCCATGGGATTTTGTGGGCGTGAACCATATTCATAATATCTTTCAAGATTTTCTGGTTCAGTTCCACAGTATCCCTTTTCCATACTGATAACCAGAGAGGAAGTGGGGCTAATTTAATAATATCAGTGATAAATGGCATACTGACTTCAGTGTGAGCCACAAGGTTATTACATGATTGTGGGACTGACAGCAATCTTTTAATGAATTTGTCTCTACAACTTGAAGTGCTGTCACATCGATTATCCCCTTGGATTGCTGCCCCATATATCGCCATTGGTAATGTTTTAGTAAAATACATTTTAACCATTTATAAAATTGGCTTGCAGCCCAATTTTTTAGAAAATCTAAAAATTGCAGTGATACTTTGGAGCATTAGGTTTGCTCGGTTTTGCAGCATTTCTTTCCAGTTTTGTTTAGCATCAAACCCAATACCTAGATAATTAAAATGTTGTACTTGCTCAATTTTTTCCCCCCTCTTGATGGTAACTTGTCATCTTCTTTTTAGCACCTCCTATTGCCATAGTGTAGGTTTTGGCATTATTTACATGTAGATCCAAAGTGAGCATAAATACTGCATAGTGTGTTACAGTGGCGGCTCGCATAGGGCGTGCTGTGTGGCGGTGAGGCGAGTTAGGGGTAGGATGGGGTAGTAAACTCGGACATACAATGGAACGGGGGAACGTAATAATTACGTTCCTCCGTTCCGTCCTATGTCCGTGTTTACTACCCCCCCTACCCTACCCTCCCCCGCCCCGCTGCCCGCAGCACGACCTATGTGAGCAGCCACTGGTGTGTAATAAGATTTTGGAGTGCCAAAGGGGTCCTTGCCAGTAAGACTGCGTTGTCCACATATAGAAGGATTTGGAGGCAGGACATCTAGACTATTGGAGTATCTTTTGCAATATTGATAAGGGGGTCGTTAAGTTTGTTGGTATATAAGGCAAACAAAAAAGGAGCCAAAACGCATCCATGTCCGACTCCCCTTTCATTTTTTAATAAATTGGTGTATTCACTTAAATTCCCATATCAGACCATAGCGGTGGCATCCCTATAGAGCTCTCTTACAAAATGTATAATGACCTTTGATCGCATGTCCTCAGGAAGACTATCCAATGCCTAGTCCCCCGTCCCGCCTCCCACCGGCGTGTACCGGTGGGACGCGGCACGTGATCAAAAGACACGGTGTTCAAGTTGGAGACGGTTGCAGGTATGCTGTGGCTCCGCAACCATCAGGTTTTAGGCAAATCTTAGGTGAAGACTGAGAATTTGAACCCCTATTAGCCCTAATGAAGTTGCAAGATGGTGTAGCAACGAAGCATGTTGGCAACATTGAATTGATTATGGTTTGATGGGAACCATTTTTAATTGGGAAGGCTTGCAGCTTCGAATAAAATCGGTTGGCCAGCAAGCCTTACAGGTTTTTAATGGTGAGAATTATGTTCACTGATTCTCACAGGGGTTCAATGGGCACTTATAGCTAATAGTAAGCACGGTTGTTTTACTTACGATCACCTTTTCACTACATTTATGTTATGGTTCTTTAAAAAGAGAGTGGCCAATGATGATAAGTGGGTAAGCTGGCGAGTACCCGTCAGCCACCCCTTTGGTGTTCCTACCCTGAGGTACTCTCTCTCCCCCTTCACATTTTTTCATTGGTGGGAGGTGGAACCTAGCCTGGATGGTTGTTTTAAAAGTAGGTATTGATACACTGTGACAAATCAGAGTAGTGTAAGTAATCACACTCAAGGGAATTGAGAAGGTTATTGAAAACCATTGCATTGTCATTCCTGTTAGGATTAGGTGTAATTGAGGTGAGGCCTCTGCTGTTTATAATGTTGTGAGAGGGGGGCGGTCTCACCTTTGTTTCCCCCTGTGAGTCCTATTGTACTGATAGATTAAGACATTGGCCTACAGTGCCCCGCCCCTGTCTGCACCCGTACTGCATGTCCAAGAGGATTTTCTTTTCCTCTACCCAAACTTCCAGTTTGCTTAACAAAAGCCTGCCCATGAGTTTAGCTGTACTATTGACCAAAGAAATAGGACAATAGTTGGCAGGCAATGAAGTGTTCGCTTTTTTAAATGTCGGGATTATGACAGAATTTTTACAGGAGGGGAGGGGACCATTTTTTGATATAGCATTAAAAATCACAGTTAGAAGGGGGGACCACAAAATTAAATATGTGAGAAAAATATCCATAGGCACCCATTCAGGCCCAGGCACTTTCCGAGATGGGGATTGTGACAGAGCGAGTTCAACTTCCTCAAGATCGAAAGAAAGGTAGGTGGAGATCTCTATTGTAGTACATACATCTACACTAGGAGTGTCCCCTTTATTTTGGAATACTTTACCCAGGTGTCCTCGTCGATGTGTACCTCTAAAAAGGGTCCGCCACTATCCTTCAAAAAAGGGTGCATTAATTACCTTTCAAAAGGAAGTGCTATCTCGAAGTGCTGAGGCGTGCTTAAATTACCCCATGCTTCAAATGTAAGCTGTCTCAGTCTGCTTTCTCTTGCTCATTTATAGATGTTCCTCAACTCCCAAACATGTGCTTTATCTCTGGGTATGGTTTTGAGAGCCTTACACAGTTTTGCAGAATCCAGAGAGAAATTCTGGTCGAACCACCTATGCGGAATACTATCTCTAGTGTGTGAAGGATGAATCAACTGCAGTTTTAAGATATGTAATAGCTTGCAAAACGCATTTGATACCTCAACTTGATTTGCAGAAGGACCCAGGCTAGTTAAAATGTCCTCCTGATTTACCAAAATAAGACTATTAAAGAGAGTGACCACATCGAACTTGTCCCACTTTAAAGTGGAGCCATTTGTACTACCAAGAAATGGTTTTGGTGCAATGATGCTGTTGTGTATTTTCCCACCAGGGTAAGACACACAACAGCATGGCGTGATCACTACATTCATTAAAAATTGCCTGAAACTTGGTTAGTCTTATACTAGGGATATCAGAAGAGATAACATAGTCAATCGTGGAAAAATAATCTGCTCTATGGCAAGTGGGGGGAAATTTTCCCGACTGTGGGTCTAGTACATTGAATATTTTGAGTTGCCACTTCATTAAAATGCTATTTAAAATATTCCCCTGAACATCTTGATAGAATTGGGGATTAGGGTCTCCCCTTTGGTCTGTGATCCCGCATAATTCCTCAGAGTCCCTGGAACATGATTTTGTGTTAAAGCCGCCCATCCATATGAATTGTAAGGGGTTGGGGTGGTACTCTGCAAGATCCTCTTTTAGATTATCTAAGAGCAGAGGTACCATCCCAGGATGTTGAAAATTATTATTATAGTAATTCACAAGCAGTAGGTCCCATGTATCGTTCCATTTAATGACCAAAATGTGGAAGTAGGGTGAAGTATTTATAAATCTAAAGACCAGAAAAATGAGCACATTAGAAATCAAAGTGAATATATGTCCCTTTGGCCTACCTCCTGATAACCAACTTCAAATGGCTGACACTACACTTCACGAACCCTTGACTGTGGCCTCCATTCATGCGAGGCAAGGGCAGTAGTGTGTCTACTCTTTGGCAAGGGAGAATGTACCAGCTATTGATATAAATGCTTTTTTCCTGGTGTTCCTGGGAGCATAGCTACTCCTCAGTAGAAACAATTTCACAGCTCAAGTGTGAAATTGTATGGCTAGGTTAGCACCCATCTGTGCCATTGGTTGTTTTTCCAACACTTAAACCGAGATGTATTAATATTTTGGGCCACGTCTGCCCCATAAAAGTGACACAAACCCGGAGTAATGTGTTATGGTGGGTTTTACTTTCCAACGCAAATGATGATTTGAATTGGAAAGTTTCCTTATGTGATGCAAATTAGCGCACAGCACTACTTTGCGTCAACAGTGTAACAGGGTATGGCACGGGTACTCCAGGGATATTAGCATGCAAACACCCAGGGGTTTTGACAATAAATCCCTATCTACATACATTTGGAGTGAGGGATTTGTGCCCAAAATTTACATTACCTCGAGACAGGGGCAAAAGTGAAGCAACTTTTTATAGTCTCCACATTTCCAACTATATATGTATGGTGCACTGTACAACACACATCCAAAGTGGACATAGTATTAAACCATGGGTTTTGTACCAAAAGGGTCCGCTCCAAGAGAAACATGTATTCTTGAAAGAACGCGCTAACCATTGCACTATATAGTGTGAAAAGTGTGCGCATTAAAGCATAGCTGCTTAATGAGTGACAGGTATGAGGGAGCGAAAAAACAGTCCCACATCTACATAGATATTTTTTCTCTCTTCCTTTGTTGTAGCACAGCACAGCGACTTTGATTTGCTTGCACAATCCAAAACTTAGTAAATATGCCCCATGTTATATGAGGAAAAGGCAGTAATAGCATTTTAACTATGCTTGAAATACCACTGCAGGATATTGTGGCTCTACCCATTTGTGATTTACAGACAACAGAAAATCAATTTACCAAATGCATTTTTAGTGTGTTTCCAACTGTCGCTATCTGACACTGTATATTTCCAAATCATTTTACACAGTATGTGAACTATTGTGCAAGAAACCTCAAAATGCTGTATTTGGACACATGGAAGGAATTACAGTCACTAGTGGATGCAGATGCTTTACTGCAGAAGAACAAACTTTTTTTGCTTGCTTTATTACTTTTCATACAAGCAAAATAGTCCAAAGTAAACAGATAACAGGACTGCAGTTTCCTGAACATTTGTGTGTCTTCAGGGGAAAGACGCCAGCCAAATTTCGAACAGCAAAGGCACAGATCCTTGGCACAGGACATCTGTAAGTTATATCAACACTCTAAATTCTCACAGTACTGAATATTTTGCTTGACTCCATCCCAAACCTCAAAAACAGCTTGTTTGCAGCTGATCTTCTTCCATTTAGCTGTCAACTCAGGACTTCGTACAAGGCTGCAGTGTGGTGGAGTCTTAAAGAACTTCTAATACTCCTGCAGATAGGTCGTGACATCTGCATGTACCAATGCATTCTAAACACAAGCCTTGCTGTCTCCAATGCACAATGACCAATATATATTCACAACATTTCACATTAAGCAATTTTGCATAATTGTTTGTGGGATACTGGCTCGGGCAGAAAATGTCTCGTGGAGAGGCATGTAATGATACAATCAGTTTTCTGCGAGTGTCTTGTATGATGCAGGAGTTATTCCCTGTAATTTCCACCCAATACACATAAACCAAATCTGGTACTTGTTGCTTAATATTCCGTAATTCTCATTAAATTGCATAAGATTTCACAAAAAGGTGCAATTTCATACACCTCTAAATAAAATGATTAATAGATTTGTTTCAGGTATTGCTAGACTGTCTGTCTTACAGTGATATTTCTCCAAACGTTTTGCCTTCATCTCTCCTATTTTGGCTGATCTAGTTTTTGTTGGCCTTAGGACTGTTCATTTTGCCACTGTTAATTAGTGCTAACGTGCTCTCTACTGTAAACATGGTAGAACTGGCTCAACTCCAATTGGCATATATAATTTACTTGCAAGTCCTAGGTAAAGCAGTACTACATGAACCCAGGGCCTGTCAATTAAATTCTCCTAGTAGGCCTGCAGTCCTAATTATGCCACCCTCTTAAGTAGCCTGCAAAAATGTCTCAGGCCTACCATTGCAGCCTGTGTACAGTTCTAAACTGCCATTTAAACCTGGCAACCTTTTGTCTGGTCCAAACCATCCGTTTCAATACATGTATGTCAACCTTGGGTAGACCACGAACAGCCCAGAGGGCAGGGTGCAGCGTATTAAAAAAGCTGGACAACATTACATATAATGAGTGATAACTTTCAACAGGGAGCAGGTTTAGTGGTCGAGTTTGGTGTCTAAAGAATTGTAATAAAAAGTAATCTTTAATGGTAGAGTGAGATTTTTAGTCACAATTCTTCTGAACATGCCACTTTAGAAAGTTAGCATGTTCCTGTCCCAACCATTTGATGCTTGCTGCCTGACTACTGTGTCCCATGACTATGCATAGCTGGCAGTTGTTCTTTGTTTATTCTCCTCAGCCGTTGAGACAAATTGAGGCTTGGTGTTGTTGGCAGTATGAGTCTCTCTGAGTTAACAATGGGGTGAAGCTGTTACCTACCACACTTGCACATCACAAAAGCCCTGCTTGAGCACTCTTGCACAGGGGTTTCACATTGGTGTACTGTGACCCCAGACAATCTAGGGCCAGGCAAGGAGGCAGAAAATTCCAAGCAGCTCTGAGGGGTGGAATCATCTAAAAGCTTGTCCTACTTCAAAGTGGGCACCAGGTATGCATATTGGTCCTCAGATCACAACTCTTCAGTACACATCTGGACCAGTGGAAGAAAAAGTACTGATGTGCTGCTTTGCTGCACGCTGGAATGCCAGTCTGCTGTTCTGTTGCCCTGCTGACCTCCTGCCTGAGTGAGTAGGACTGAACTTGCATCTTGAACCTAGAACCCCCAGAGTGAGTTCAAGGGTACTACACCAGACACAAATTAGGTTCAGACCACGGCACAGCACTGAGTCAACCCTACTGTTGATCACAGAGGAACTTAAGGAAATTGTTGATCAGGGGGGTACTGCTGCATTACTGCTGATCGACCGTAGTGCAGTCTTTGACATGGATGATAATAAAATACTGATTCACAGGCTGGAGAAAACAGGGATAAAGAACAGTGCACTAAGATGGATAGTGTCATTTCTGCAAGACAGATCCTTCCAGGTAACAGAATGTGGACACTATTTAGATGCTCTAGAGATTACATGCAAAGTACCACAGGGATTCACCCTCAGTCCCACACTATTTAATCTCTATATGCAACCTCTGGCTGAGATTGTGCAGGAATTTGGGCTGTCATTGGTATGATATGCAAACGATACTCAACTGGTAGTCTCAATCTCGGAGAGTCCTAAAACAAACTACAACCAAGTTGTTCCTTGTACGGAAAAAGTGGCAAAATGGATGACTAGTTGCAAACTACAACTGAATGGTGACAAAACAGAGCTCATGTTTTTAAGAAATAATTCCCTCCTACGCACCACAATTGACTGGCCAGAAGGACTGGGATGCCTTCCCATCCATAAAAATCCCATAAAGAACCTGGGAATGTGGCTGGATCACAATCTCACCATGGAGAAACAAGCAAGGAAACTGGCTGCATCCTGTTTTGAAATATTACGCATGCTCAAAGAAATCCTAGGTCTTATTCCCGAGCAAACCCAGAAAACAGTTATACAGTCTATGGCGATCATACAACTGGATAACAGGAACTCCCTGTATCTGGGATCACCCAAATATATGGTGAACATACTACAGGTGGTAGAAAACACTGCAGCCAGACTAATTAGAAGCATACCCAGGCATGAATCAGCGAAAGATGCACTGAGAATACTTCACTGGCTGAAGCGGGTCCTATTTTCTAAAATTGTACAAATTATGCACCTTGACATATTATATATACAGGAGACGAACATACCATGGGGGAGGCGGGATTGTCTGAAGTTTCCAGGGTTTGAAGTGATAGTATGCTCTAAACAGTCTTCAATGATAAGAGGAGTGGCTATTCTTATGAAGCGGGGAGTGGGGGCTTGCAATTGGGTCCGGGAAAATCGAATGGGAAGGTGGTCCATTGCTGAACTGTTAATTGGCGGCAGGTTACTAACGGTCTGCACTGTTTACGGCTCTAACATAGACGATCCTGAGGTGGTCAAGTACTTAAACGTTGAATTAGCTACCTGGCCTAGTCCACTCTTTGTTTGTGGGGACATGAATATTAACATAACAAGTGATTTTAATCTTGCAAAGGATGCTAATTATGTTGGTAGGAAGCCAAAATTATTTAAATCACTCCAGACTTTACTTCAAGAGCATGGAGCTATAGATGTATGTTTTTTGCAAAACAAATTGGATGATGGCTACACGTATTATTCGGCCCCCGACAATAAAAATGTTAGGCTAGATTATGTTTTTCTTTCTGAGCAGGTGGCAGCTGTCTCTTCTATTTCTTTTCCTCCCCGGATCCTTTCGGATCACAATCCATTGATAGCTGAATGTCCGTGGCCACGGACCAGAAGACCTCCTCGTGAGTGGACATTTGAAAGGAAGTTATTATTAGATGAGGCTTATTGTGCGCATATTAGGAAATGGTTAGTCGATTTTTTAAATATTAATAGGGGCACTGCAATAGACCAGATAGTCTGGGACACTCTGAAAGCGGGTTTGCGTGGGGAGACCAAAAGCTTTACCTCATACAGGTGGAAGACAGAGCAAGAGCAGATTAAGAGCAGAATGAAAGAGTGAAGGAACGGGGAAGTAGAACTTGCTCTTAAAATCAAGAAGGGTCATTGTTAAGAAGCAAACCACACAAGATGAAGTGAGAAGTGGTTTGTTTATTCAGTTTCCAAGCTCCTCGTACCATGCAAATCATGTCACATCGAATGCCAAGGTTGTACCTCAACCAACATTCTAAATTGCCTTCAGGCTGTACCATTGTTGCGTGACAGGAGGGGGGGAAGGAGGGAAGGGGGAAAGGACCATGGAGAACGGAAAGGAGGGAGATTATAACACATCTTCCTTTCTACAGAAAACAGAAAACACTGTTTTACAAAGGCCAATAATGAGGCATCTCAGGAGGGAGCAAACTGTCCCAGAGGGTGACAACCAAAGAGGAAGCAGTTCAGTTTATTAGGGAGATTATAATAGTCATAATATAGAGTCTAGCAAACAGGAGGTAGCAATAATAAAAGCTAGATTGCTGGAGTCCTTTGGACAGGACCTGGCCATGAAGTATCTGCAATATCGCACAGAGATGTTTGAGTTCGGTGAGAACTCTGGCAGGATTCTTGCCAAGAAACTCCATCAGCTAAGTGTACAGAGTCGTGTTATAAAAATTCAAGACCAAATGGGAGTAGTACATGACACTCAGGAGGGTGTTAATGAAGTGTTTTTAAGCTATTAAACCAACCTGTATAGGGAGGATATTTTCAGGCCAGAGACAGAATTAGCAGTGGAGGATTTTTTAGTAGGGTTGATACTCCTAAGTTGTCACAGGAGCAGTGCGAATGTTTGCCAGCTCCTATTCAATGGGATGAGGTGAAACTTGCGGTGAAGTCTTTAGCGAATGGTAAGGCCTGTGGCCCAGATGCAGTCCCACTTGAGTTCTATAAGGCATTTTTTGGTGAGATCCGGCAGGATTTGCTTGAAGTATTTAGAGCTGCGCAGAAGGGTATAGTGCCAGAATCATGGCAAGATGCTATTATTGTCTTGTTTAAAAAAAGTGCAAACCTGAGCTGCTGCCATCATCTTTTCGACCAATTTCACTAATAAATAGTGATTCTAAAATCTATTAAAAAATGTTGGCTGCCAGGCTAGCTCAGGTGATTACACCTTTGGTTTCCTTGCATCAGCACAGATTCCGGGGCAGGACACGGCAGATCATGTTAGACAAGTCATTGCGTTATTAGACTGGGCACAGGTCACGGCCTCTCCCCGTGGGGTGATCCTGTTGGACGCCGAGAAGGCGTTCAACAGGGTCTCCTGGGGGTTCTTGTGGGCCGTGCTCCAGTGGAAGGGATTTCCTATCAAATTTATACAGGCAATTCAGGCGCTGTATCCCTCTCCAAAAGCTGCACTTCGTATCTCTGGTCAACAGACTAGCTCTTTTTCTATAGGTAGGGGCACGCGGCAAGGGTGTCCTTGTTCACCCTTGCTGTTTGCCCTATATATAGATCCATTGTTGAGCAAAATAGAGGGTAACCAGGGCATAGTACCGATAAGGGCAAGCGATACTCAGTATCGCCTATTAGCGTATGCAGACGATATAGTCGTCTTAACTTCTGACGTCTCGTCTGCATTTACTGCGCTTAAGGATTTGGCCGAGCAATTTGGGGCAGTGTACAAGCTAAATGCATCCAAAACACAGGTGGTTCAGACACCTGAAATGCCATTGTCAGATGCTCCAGTGGTCACAGAAGCCTCGTATTTAGGGGTTTGTATAACTGCCACAGTTGAAACCATTCCAGATCTTAACATCCTTCCGGTGGTAGCGGCGGCGTATACTAAATTAGAGCGGTTAGACCACCTGCACCTTTCTCTTTATGGACGATGCAGTGTCCTTAAAATGCTAATTCTCCTTAAGTTTTTATAATTATTTAGGACTATTCCTCTATTATTATCTCAAAGCAGTTTGATTAAGGCAGACAGGGTCTGCTATAGGTTTCTGTGGGGGTATAGGCGCTCTCGCAGGGCAGCCAAGTGGATGTGCCTTCCGCGGGATCGTATGGGCTGGTCTGTTCCAAATTTGGTTCTATACTACTGGGCAGCGATGGCTCAGTCGCTGGGAGTACTACTACTTGGAAATAAAGCAGTGGTGCCAATATGCAATCGCCCTACTATTTTTGAGATAGGCTTGGGTTCTGAGGTTAAGGGTATTCTGTTGGAGGTGCTGGAGCCAAGCTATTATAAAAGTACTAGATTCAATGTCATTATTGCAGTGTTCACTATCTGGCAGAAAATAAGGCGGAAATGATGTATTCCTAATCTCAATATATATACTTCTGTCAAAACTGCTCGACTTTTGCCTGGTATATTTCACGATCAAACTACGCTTAGATGCCAAATGCATGGAGTGCAGGTGATAGGGGATTTGGTTGGGGATGGGCAAGTGTGGCGCCGCGGCCGGGACGACTGACGCTGGAATCTGGGGACCACGGTTCGATCCCCGGCTCCGGCGGCAGGTTAGCCCAGCACCATGTGACTCTGGGCAATAGCTCGCTTAATCTTCCCGACGGCCCCCAGCGCCTAGAGACCCTAACGGGTGATTGTGCGCTTTACAAATGTGGACAAATGTGGACTTTACTTTACTTTACTTACTTTACCATATGTTCTTATAAAGGACAAATTTGAGTTGTTATCACGGGACTTTTTAAGATTCAAAGCTTTTTTCATAAACATTTGAAGGCTACACCCTCTATGTTAGACAAATTGCCTATTATTGAATTGATCCAAAAAAAGAGGCAGAATAGGAATGCTCTATCAGTATCTATTATCTGTTCTCCCTGACGATCTGTCGGCCCAAAGTACTAAATGGGAAGGTAAGCTTGGAAAGACAGGCATTAATTTAATACCAGTGCTAGAGCTTGCCAGTGAGGTGATGGTGTCTGGAACACTCAGAACTCAAAGCTATTTGGCAATGCTGGATTTATATTATACACCGGCAAACATTTCAAAATGGGGCAGGAGAAAGGGAGACTCTTGTGCAAGGTGTGGGCTATTTGCGGCTTACGTTATTCATATGTTTTATTCTTGCCCATCCCTTTCTAGTTTCTTGGCAGACATTGAGCGTTTTATCAATACTACACTTAAGATTAGGTGCACTTTGACTCCAGAACTGGTGATATTTGGCTTTGATGTTAGGGATAATGAAGATGTTAGAAATACGCGATACCTATCAGCTCTTTTGTTTATAGCTATGTTCCAGGTTCGGTTGTGTATAACTTCTCTATGGTTGTCCCCTGAAGCTCCTACCTTTCTGAATTGGAAAGCTAGATTGCTAGCTATCCATAGGCTCGAATCTTCAGTTTTTTCTTTTAAGGGTGGGAGGAGGAGACAGATGGCATCTAGGATCTGGGCACCGGTTGAAGAATGGATTAATTGAAATGATAGGATTTAAAAAAAAAAAAAAATTCTTCTTTAAGTTTTTTATTACCACTTCTGTTTGAGGATCAGTATCTTTGTGCTTCTTCCATGTGTCTTTTATAAACTTTTTCGTTTGTGTCTCTTTTGTTCATCTTCAAAAATGAATGTAATATTGATTGCTGTAAGGAATTTAAACCTACTTTTTTCGATGTATTAATGCCATTTCTGCATTGCTTGGCTGTAAATCTTTGTCAATAAAAAAAAAGAGAATACTTCACTGGCTGCCAATCCAGGCCAGGGTCAGGTTCAAATCACTAAGTATAGCGCATAGAGACATGAACGACAAGGCTCCGGTCCCTCTTCGAGCACTCATTACCCCATATGCGCCCGAAAGACCTCTTAGGCCCTCCTCTGATAGGCTGATTAAGCCCACAAGGATAGAGAGCCATATAGGGAGGAAGATCTTTCTCGCACCAAGTACCAAAGCTTTGGAACACCATGCCGAAAGAACTGAGAATGCTCACGGATGAAACAAGCTTCAGGAAAAAAAACTGTAAACATGGTTGGTCCCTGAATAACCCCACTCCACTTGATATCACCTGCTCCTCAGCGCTGGGAAGCCTCAGGGCAGCTATGTGCTTTATAAAACCAGTAAACATAAACATAAGGGCTAATGGGCTGGCCTCCTGATCAACACGCTAAGGGACAGAACAGGGTTTCTCCATCTTGAACCCAGCACCTGGAGCTCTGCCAGCTGTGAGTCCTGCCCTTCAAGTCCTGGACTCCAGGAAGTGGGCCTCAATGTTCCTTGCCAGCTCAATATTGGTGTCAGCAGTACCAGTGCATCCACTCGCAGAACTCTGCATTAGAGCCACTGCTCGGCACGTCACCTTACCAAACATCAGATCAGGACAGCTGTGCGATGCATCCCCGACATAGGTCTTCACATATCAAGCCCTACGTCGATAGCATCCTAAACGACGATGCACGACTTTGCATCGCAAGTCCAGCAGTTTTCTCAAAACCTGCCTTTTTAATACATTTTACTCTATTTTTTTTATTTGTTGTGGGATTTTTCTCATGTGACGTTTAACTTTATTATAGTGTGAAGTGCTGCAGAAATATTTTACACATTTTTCTAAGTTAAGGCTAACTGCCCTGTGCCAAACCACCAGGGCGTTCAGTTAATTTGGGGTTTGCTTGTGCCTTTCCCTGACAGGGATTGTGGTTGGGGCTTGACCAGGGCTCACACCCCAGTTAACCAACAACCCAGACATCAGACCAATGTGTTGAGCTGAAATGAACTGCTTGCTGTGAAATTATCAGGTAGACAACAAGGCTATGTGCTCACCATAATTGACAATGAGAGCACTTATTCAGTCAGAGTTTTTGGTCAGTTGGTAGAAGTAATCAAGCCCAGCTGTATACTTGATTGCAACAAGTACATGGGCACTGCTTTTGTGTCAAGCTACCATAGGGTAAAACACAAGTTAATGTGGGGTTTGCTTATGACTTCACCCTAACAGAGAATTGTGGTTACTGCTTGAGTAGGGTTTCATGCCCCCCGCAACCAGTAACCCAATTTCTAATAGGTATCAGATGTTAGTTTCTCCCAATTTACACTGCAGTGAAACAAACTGAGGAGTAAAATGTGCAAACATTTTAGTATCCATTTTGATTCAGAAGTGCTGCCTTTTACAGCACATGACTGAGTACAGCCAAAGTGTTTGCAGACACCTGAGGGCAAAATAACCAAAAGAGTGCCTGCCAAGGAGAGCTGCAATTCAGTGCTTGCGTCTTTCTACAAATTAATGATGTATTGACCCCACATTCACCATGGACAAAACTGCAACTTGGTGCAGAGGATCACATACAACAATCTGAACTCGATTTACTTTAACAAAATAGCTAGCTTTTTCGTCCTTGCCTAAATAAAGGTATGGAAAGATTGTCCACAAATGAAGCAGGAGTTAGCTTCAGATGCTTGGTCCTAAGACAGAGAAAATGTGGTCAACACATGTGTTGCAGATAGGTCAAGGAACTGAATGGATATTCTACTTTAAGTATTCAACCATGGCAATACTTCAGAATTTCAAACAGATAGGCATATGCTTAGCCATGGAGACATTTTTGTTCCAGGAATAAGACTTTAAATTCTGCCCCTACCTTTTTTAAGAAAAACAATATCATTCTCAGCTGTGGCACTGTTCAGTCAGTGAGGGCCAAAGATCAGTTTGACGGTTGCATTTTGCACACTTTGGAGGTGCAAAAGCAATGTGTCACAAACACTCCTCGTTCCTCGCCGGAAGAACACAAAGAGTCCACCTCCCCCCGTTCCGATCCGAGGCCACCGAAGTCATCTGCGGCGTACCACAAGGATCATCTCTCAGCCCCACCCTCTTCAACGTCTACGTGAGACCTCTTGCAGCCATCGCACGCCAACACAACCTCAACATCATCTCCTACGCCGACGACACCCAACTGATCCTCTCCCTCACCAGAGACCCCGCCACCGCCAGAACGAGCCTACAGGAAGGTATGAAAGACGTCGCCGAGTGGATGAAGAACAGCCGCCTAAAACTGAACTCAGACAAGACGGAAGTCCTCATCCTGGGACCATCGCCCTCCGCCAGGGACGACTCCTGGTGGCCTCCCGCCCTGGGTCAACGCCGTCTCCTCATCGTGCTTCAACACCCTGCGTATGCTCTGAAAGATCTTCCGATGGATCCCGACCGAAACCAGGAAGACGGTCACCCAGGCACTCGTCACCAGCCGACTGGACTACGGGAACGCCCTCTACGCGGGAACCACAGCCAAACTACAGAAAAGACTCCAGCGCATACAGAACGCCTCCGCCCGACTCATCTTGGACATCCCCCGACGCAGCCACATCTCCGGCCATCTGAGGGACCTGCACTGGCTCCCCGTCAGCAAAAGGATCACGTTCATGCTCCTTACCCACGCACACAAGTCTCTCCAGGACCTGGGCCCCAAGTACCTCAACGACCGCCTAACCTTCTACACGCTCACCCACCAGCTACGTTCTACGAGCCTCGCCCTCGCCGCCGTACCACGCATCCGAAGAGCCACCGCCGGAGGAAGATCCTTCTCTACCTGGCAGCCAAGACATGGAACTCCCTCCCCATCCACCTCCGGCTTACACAGGACCATCTCGCCTTCAGGAAACAACTCAAGACTTGCCTGTTCGAGCACCTTGAGACCCTTCCGGGTGAGTAGCGCGTTATACAAATGTTATGATTGATTGATTGATTGACTCCTTAAAATAGTGTTGCCTCTATCCAGTTTTAGTTAACTAGGCCTGCCACTATAACTCATTAAAAAAATCCGGGTGCAAGTGAAGCAAACTTGAAATATGATGCAGGTTAGTTATTTACCACTTTATTCATGTGAGAAGCAGGAATCAAGTTGGTATCCCAAAGGACACCATGATTTTTAAAGTGCAAGAATATTTGTAATAGATGCCTAATAAAGCTAGATGATACATCTAAAGAGGTGAAGAAGCCAACAGGTGATTGAAATTGTAATGGTGTTATCCAGGTAGTAGGTTGCACTAGATTGGAGGTCACTGACTCACAGCCAACATGCCACCTTGGACAAACTAGAATGCAGACCATAAACATTTCTCAAGTGGGTCAACCAGTCTTTAGAGAGGGACGGGTGTCATTGATTAAGTGTGAAAATGAAGAGCTACCCAAGTCAGATAGACCTGGTGCTTATGACAGAAATTTACAAATTGCTGAATCCTCAGGAATATTGCAGTTGACCCTCTATGGTGATGAGACAAGAGGTTTCCCTAATTAGAAAAAAAGAGGAAATAAAGAAAGATAAAGCTGATTTCAGAACGTTACTGCTCATATTCAAAGAAAGGTAAGGCTGATTTCAGAACTTTACTGCTCATATTCTGGGCAGTTAATTCAATTTAATCGTAGGGAATGCAAGGATGTTTTATTTGAAGGGATGTAGCGTGAGCAGAGGTGTCCACAAATTTAACCGCAGGCATTAGTGGGTTCTGGGTCAAAAGCACAAGTTTGTTTGTGAGACTCACTCCAGGGATGGTGGTGTCCACTACGTGAGCTGTTGCTTAGAGATGCATGAGAAGGTTGGTCAGAGAAGTGAAGTGTGAGCATGTTCTCATATGGTGCAATTACAGTGCCAATTTGAGTTGGGTAATGAGCAGTGGTGCATAGGGTATAATATGACGTACGCCTCAGAGACTCCATGTCACATACTGTAACAGGAACTAACTGTTTGGATGCTGATTGTCAGATAACAGTAATCCAGATACAGATTCAGGAGATTGTATATGGGATATATAAATGGAAAACAAATGAATGATTGAAAATGCAAGTACTCTTAGTGAACAAACTGGTGAGTTTGTGTAGCAAAAAATAGTTAGACAGCTGATACAAACTGGGATGTTGGAGTCAGTGAAAGAGGTTGGGCAGAAAGTTTTGAAAAAGGATGTGGGATGAGAATTCAAAAGCTAAATACTGGCCTTTGTCAGAGGAGGATGAGATTAGGAAGTTTTGAAGGGAATGGAGATTTCAAATTAAAATTAAACATATTGAAAAAGAGGAAAGGAAACCTAAGGGTAAAAAAGAAGAGTATGTATTTTGTGCCAGATGAAGGATGGGTGTGCAAAGCAGCACACACGTGGAAGGACACATCCTAGGAAGATCTAAGTGGCACACAAAGAGGTCTTTTGATTATTGAAGAGAATTAATTTTATAAGATGGGCAAAAATAATAATATAGCTTTGGAATATTTAGAGAAGGCTTGGCTTGCAGTTTCAGTATTACAGTCAGGTAAAAGAAAACAATAGACAATTCCAAGACACAATGGGGGGTTTCCCAAAGAGAATTAGTAAGGAAAGAGCATAGTCAAAGGAGAAAGATGCCAATTTAACAATGGAACCCTGTATGAGTACAATAGCTATTTCTGTTCCTTTCAGAGGAAAGATGAGAGGAAGGCACAGTAACCAGGAAGACATTGCAAAGGATCCATGGGTTTTGGAGAATGTGAGAGGTTTTGGGATACATGTTAAGGAAGCACTTGCTCAAGAAGGAAGTTGTTGGGAGTTGATTGTAAGTTAAGAACAGCGAGAACTGGTGTATACTGGGGTCATTCAAAGGCTGAATAAAGGAGCAATAGCCATAGGATAAAGGTTCAGAGGGTTTGTGAGAAGTCACATTTTTGATATACAGGAATTTCTAGGTGTGGGGTATACATTTGTAATGAGACATTTTTCAGAAAGAGGGTTGGTTAGTCATTGTTGGGCTTTGAAGATGCTTGTTTCACATTACCGATGTCAAGGAACTGTCAAATCATTTGCAATTCAAGTGGAGAGGACAGTTATACCAAGTGCCGTGCCTATTGTTTGGTTTTTCATCATCATAATGGTAATTTTACTGGTTGTAGCCTTTTAGATGCAGAGAGATGTACATTTATTGGCTCATTAACAAGAAACTAATGAATAGCTGTGATAACGCAGTGATGCATTAGTTTACTTGCGCCTGCGGCAAAATAGCTTATAATGCCATGGATGCACCGTATTTACTATACGGGGCTCTAATGGTGCAAGGAAAAGGATGCGACAACTGCAGTGCGTCAAAAAAGTGAGGCTGGGTCAGTGTAATCTGACACACGTAGCCCACTGTATGGGGACCAATGTGTTGGAGTGTGAAAAGTTGACAAAGACACCTTGCGCTCTAACATATTGGTCCTGGATGTGACGCATACAAGTGGGCCTTATGCCCACTTGTATGTGTGACATCAACACATAATGTCACAAAATGTGACATTATGTGCATATACTTACCTCCTGTGGCCAACTTACCTTGTGACTTGATTTGCAAATTGCAGTCAAGTCATTATAGATGGTGTGGTTCCTTGGCCACAGCCAATTTGTCATTCCTACGCCTAGGTTTAGCAGGCATAGGGATTGTGACACTATGGCAGCACAGTGACTAGATGAGCCAAAAACTGAAAAAGTGGTAATACCACTTGATTAGTTCTACAGGAGGCGTTTCTGACTGAATACCTACTATGATTATATCAAAAACTGGCGCTGCACAGCCGGTTCCGGTGCAGGAAAAAAATCTGATACCCGGAAAAAAGTGACGCATCTGCATCCATGTAAATATGGAGCAAATGAAGCGCTGCTGTTGCATCATTAAAAGTGACGCAACTGTGGCGCAAGTTGGCGGGAGGGGCTTGTAAATGAGCCCCTTCATTTTTTACTTAAGCAATATTTTCTTAATATCTCCAGTTCAGGAGGATCTTTTGGTATATTTTAAATGGGTTTTATCATAAATGTAGAGATATCAGTTATGACTTCAGCCAGCTCAGTGAAGTTCTTATGATTTCAGATGGATACTTTTGAGATGAGTCTGAAATTGCCAGAAAGGAAAATAAAGTTGATCAAAAGGGAGTATGGCAAATTTTGATCATGGAGGATATTTTCTTGAGGGATTTAGCATGTGAGATAGAATTGTATTCCTGAATTAAAGCAATTTTCTCAGAACCTATACATTTCCAGAGTTTAAAAGAGGATGTTTTGAGAAAGGGTATGTGGCACATGGTTTGAGAAAGGGTTGTGGTATTCAGACAAGGTGAGGTCAACCAAAGAACCAAAGGAGGAGTTGAATTGGGGGGGGCTAGAAAATGTGAAGGGTTGGAATGGGTGCAAAAGTTTTTGAACATCACCAGATTTTGTGTTTGAGACAGATCAATAGATTTCTTTGAATATTTACCGTTCAAGATAGCATTTTTTTTGTCTAAATATGCTTTTGTAACATATAATTGAATAATGACAATCATACATTTTTATATTCTATAACGCATATTAGCAAGCCCTTTATCGCCGTTTTAGCGGAAGTTTCCTGCCGCTAAAATGGTGATAATTTTAACAAGGTTCTTGCTAACATGCCCCGAAATTCTTTGAAAGTAGAAGGGTAAAATAAGTGTGTTGTAATCTTAGCTAACTGTTAAAGCCTTGTGGGAGTTACACAAAAACGGCCAAATCACTTTTAGTGATAATGCACAGTGGCAATTCTGAAAGCTAGGGAAGTTTACACAATCATTTTGTTTAGGTCATTGTAACTTAGCTAAGTTCCTGATGCTAATATATTCTGTTATGGAATGTGTATAAAACAAATAAAACAAATACCTTATTTTCATAGGTTACCAGAAAAATCCCTTGTCTGAGAACATATCTTAATAATAGTATTTATTTAATGATATTACTTCTGACTTGTCAATTTTGACACTATAGCACTATAGCAAGAGACATGGGGTAAGAATGTAATATATCAAAAAGGCATGGGCAGATAGCCAGTTTGGATACATACAATAGAATACCATCAGCATAAGCTGTAAACTTAACTTCAGCTTCTTTGGGTTTATATCCAGTAAAATTAAGTACAAATCTTTCTCAAAAAACGTTCTAAGGTTGAAATAAACAATGTGTTGTACCTCTTTTAAGATAATAGTATGAGGATAGTGTACCGTTAACAAATTGAGATGTCTTGGGAGAAAGGTACTCTAAAGCTACATACTAGATGATTTTGGATCCAAAAACCTGCCTGAACCAACCTGACTAAAAGCTTTTTTAGCATTTAGTGTAATTGCAGTGATTGGAACCAATAGTTTAGATCCAACATGAATTCTATTTTTTTTAAAAAGTAATTGAACTGTTGGTATTGTACCTGTTTGAAACAAAACAGGATTGTCCCTGTCCCACCAAAGAAAGAACAAGTTAATTAATATGCATAGCTTGTGTTTTAGAAAACCTTTTGCAATAAACATTTATCAATGTAATAGGTCTGTAAGTTTTGCAATCAGATAGGTCCTGGTCTTTTTTTGTAGCAAGTAAAGCCTTGCTCCAAGAAAGGATTTTTAGGCAGTACCCTCAGAATACAATTTGAAAAGATCTTTCATAATTTATGAACAAGAAAAATGAGAATGGTACTCAATAGAAAAAACACCAGGTGACTTGTCTTTAAGAAGACAAGAAATTACATTGTTATTATACTTCAAGGGTAATATCTGCTTTTAATAAAAAACATCCAACTATTAGCTATAGATTCAAAAACATCAATAGTATCTGGTAATGGGATATGTTCTGGGGAATAAAGAGTTTGATATAATTCCACAAAACAGGGGTGTGGCCTAGACACCATCATGGCAGCTGATCGTTAGCTTAGCTCTGCACTGAACACCCAGTATCCATAATGAATCTGGACCTTTAGCTGCCATAACCCTTTACTGACTGCCTCTTTGGCCTTGTGATGTAGTATGACTACATCCTAGCCCGCAAGAAGCCCTAAATAACAGCCTGAGTGTCTGTCGGAGACTCAGGTCTGCAGCGTTGCCTGGTGGTGGGAGGCCAACGGGGCCGTTGCCCCCTTCAGATTTCCTGCAGTGCCTGCACACCGAGACCTGGCATCCTCCCTATCCCAGCTGCTCACCTGGTTCCATGCGGAGAGGGACCGGGAGTGGACCGGTTGCTGCCTGCGGACAAGTGGAGGTAGGGTTCTGTACCTGATCTCACTGGGGACTCCCTCCTGTCCTTCCCTCCCACGTTGTAACAGACCGCATGGTGCTGTGGGGACCCTGCACTGCGGGATATTGAGACGCTCTTCTCCCCGAGGTTTGGCTGCGATCCTCCTCACTCGCTGCCCTCTGTCAATGGGGCCCAGCCTGGCTTGGCTCTTGGACAGGCCCTAAACGAGGGTGCTACACTGGTTCTTGCGGCCTTCAATTGCCGCTCATGGAAGCCTGTTGCGTGGCCTGTGGCACTTTTACACCTGGACTTTCAAAACATGCTGCGGGCCCCTGTGGCACCACCTTCTGGACCCTCATTCTCCTCTCTGGTGGCGCTTGTCATCTGTGGCCTACTGTGCTTGCTGGCCTCTATTGCTTGCTCTAAAGGTGGTTTTGGTTGCACTTGGCCCTGTGCTGAGCTACGAAGCTCTTGTCAGCCACTCTGACCCCCCCTGCCTACTAAACCACAGAGAGGAGTGCTACTGATTGGGTCTGCCCCATGCCTAGTCAGACCTCTTCCTGTACCGGCCCGGCTCTTCTGGACTCCGCGGGGACCTGTGACCAACCCCTGTCATTGTTGTGAAATGCTCTTCTGTCTCTGGCCTGGCCGGGTGGGAGACCTTTACGCGATGCAGAGACTGGTCTTCCACTGAGGTCCGCTCCTGGCCTTGATCTACTGGACCTTAACTGATTAACTTAGTTCTTGGATGGTATACCTGGTGGAACCATTCACCTATGTGCCCCCCCCCCCCTGTATGTGATGCTGGGTCCAGGACCTGAGGAATGGGAGTGGTTAGGACTTCTCTTTTCCTCTATTGACTTACCTCAACACCTGCCTGTTTGCTCCATCAACAGAGTTAGGCCCTCTTGTCTCTCCCTGGGTCGCTGCCTCCCTCAGTGGCAGGTTGCACAGCTGAGGTGTTCGGTACCTCCTACGCTCCAGATCCCTGCTCAGAGCGAGAAGTGCTGGTGGTTCAACAGAGTGCCCTGTACTGCTGCCTGGCTACTGCTCAGCTCTTACACTATCTCCATCATCTACTGCAGTGGGCAACCATCCCATCTGCGGGGGCCAGCTGCTCATGCTGCTGTAATCTCATGGCAAGTGATCCCACTGCTCTTCGGCAAGATATGATCAAGCGTTTAACAAAATTGAGGTCCCAGCAATCTGGTCTACTTTAACCCTCGCAGGAAGACTGAAATCACTGTGGATACATGTCCTGTGTGACTTGGTGCTATACTAGCACAATATAGCAAAGAAGGTGATCAAAGACACATAGTGGCATACGCAAGCCGCTGCTTGACTGGCACTTAGAGGGTATACTCACAGCTAGAGAAGGAAAGTCTGACCCCAGTCTGGGCCTGTGAGTATTTTCACATTTTCATTTATGGGTAACATTTCACACATATTACTGACCATCAGACACTAATAACCATATTTGGAAACCGCTAAGGCAAAGATACCACCCAGGATTGAGTGATGGCAAATCTGTCTTCAAAGATACACATGTGCAATCATTTACAAAACAGGAAAAGTAGCAAATCCTGCAGCCTACATATCAAGGCACCCCAGGGCATCTTCAGAAATGAAACACTCACTAGCTGAGGAATACCTCCATTTCATCATCGCTCAAGCAAGACCAACCACAGTTTCCCTTGAAGCTATCACTGAGGTCACTGCAGCAGATGTCACCCTTCAGGATGTGGCGATACAAAAGGGGATGATGGACGGAGCGTTTGAACAAATCAAATACTCACCCCCAGTCAACTGATCTGGGTTTAATCCATCACCATTCTTTAGTTCACTCAGCCACCCCAGTTCAAACATGGCTATATGCAAATCAGTCTGACCCTGTGCCTCGTGGGAACAGTCCAGCCCGAACTGCCAAGCCATGTCTTCCCTGGACCGGAAACAAGCATCCTGGGACCGGTTTCGGATTCATAATCCTCATCAGCCAGGCTATCTTGAATCCAGTGGCCAAGTGAACAAGGGACTCACGTCTGAGCATACCCTGCCACACTTAGGGCGAACAAAGCGATACAAAAGGGGATGATTGACGGAGCGTTTGAACAAATCAAATACTCACCCCCAGTCAACTGATATGGGTTTAATCCATCACCATTCTTTAGTTCACTCAGCCACCCCAGTTCAGACATGGCTATATGCAAATCAGTCTGACCCTGTGCCTCGTGGGAACAGTACAGCCCGAACTGCCAAGCCATGTCTTCCCTGGACCGGAAACAAGCATCCTGGGACCAGTTTCGGATTCATAATCCTCATCAGCCAGGCTATCTTGAATCCAGTGGCCAAGTGAACAAGGGACTCACGTCTGAGCATACCCTGCCACACTTAGGGCGAACAAAGTGATACAAAAGGGGATGATGGACGGAGCGTTTGAACAAATCAAATACTCACCCCCAGTCAACTGATCTGGGTTTAATCCATCACCATTCTTTAGTTCACTCAGCCACCCCAGTTCAGACATGGCTATATGCAAATCATTCTGACCCTGAGCCTCGTGGGAACAGTTCAGCCCGAACTGCCAAGCCATGTCTTCCCTGGACCGGAAACAAGCATCCTGGGACCGGTTTTGGATTCATAATCCTCATCAGCCAGGCTATCTTGAATCCAGTGGCCAAGTGAACAAGGGACTCACGTCTGAGCATACCCTGCCACACTTAGGGCGAACAAAGCGATACAAAAGGGGATGATTGACGGAGCGTTTGAACAAATCAAATACTCACACCCAGTCAACTGATCTGGGTTTAATCCATCACCATTCTTTAGTTCACTCAGCCACCCCAGTTCAGACATGGCTATATGCAAATCAGTCTGACCCTGTGCCTCGTGAGAACAGTACAGCCCGAACTGCCAAGCCATGTCTTCCCTGGACCGGAAACAAGCATCCTGGGACCGGTTTCGGATTCATAATCCTCATCAGCCAGGCTATCTTGAATCCAGTGGCCAAGTGAACAAGGGACTCACGTCTGAGCATACCCTGCCACACTTAGGGCGAACAAAGCGATACAAAAGGGGATGATGGACGGAGCGTTTGAACAAATCAAATACTCACCCCCAGTCAACTGATCTGGGTTTAATCCATCACGTTTCTTTAGTTCACTCAGCCACCCCAGTTCAGACATGGCTATAAGCAAATCAGTCTGACCCTGTGCCTCGTGGGAACAGTCCAGCCCGAACTGCCAAGCCATGTCATCCCTGGACCGGAAACAAGCATCCTGGGACCGGTTTCGGATTCATAATCCTCATCAGCCAGGCTATCTTGAATCCAGTGGCCAAGTGAACAAGGGACTCACGTCTGAGCATACCCTGCCACACTTAAGGCGAACAAAGCGATACAAAAGGGGATGATGGACGGAGCGTTTGAACAAATCAAATACTCACCCCCAGTCAACTGATCTGGGTTTAATCCATCACAATTCTTTAGTTCACTCAGCCACCCCAGTTCAGACATGGCTATATGCAAATCAGTCTGACCCTGTGCCTCGTGGGAACAGTCCAGCCCGAACTGCCAAGCCATGTCTCCCTGGACCGGAAACAAGCATCCTGGGACCGGTTTCGGATTCATAATCCTCATCAGCCAGGCTATCTTGAATACAATGGCCATGTGAACAAGGGACTCACGTCTGAGCATACCCTGCCACACTTAGGGCGAACAAAGCGATACAAAAGGGGATGATGGACGGAGCGTTTGAACAAATCAAATACTCACCCCCAGTCAACTGATCTGGGTTTAATCCATCACCATTCTTTAGTTCACTCAGCCACCCCAGTTCAGACATGGCAATATGCAAATCAGTCTGACCCTGTGCCTCGTGGGAACAGTCCAGCCCGAACTGCCAAGCCATGTCTTCCCTGGCCCGGAAACAAGCATCCTGGGACCGGTTTCAGATTCATAATCCTCATCAGCCAGGCTATCTTGAATCCAGTGGCCAAGTGACCAAGGGACTCACGTCTGAGCATACCCTGCCATGCTTGTTTCCGGTCCACGGAAGACATGGCTTGGCAGTTCGGGCTGCACTGTTCCCATGAGGCACAGGGTCAGACTGATTTGCATATAGCCATGGGGTGGCCGAGTGAGCTAAAGAATGGTGATGGATTAAACCCAGATCAGTTGACTGGGGGTGAGTGTTTGATTTGCTCAAACGCTCCGTCCATCATCCCCTTTTGTATCGCTTTGTTCGCCCTAAGTGTGGCGGGGTATGCTCAGACGTGAGTCCCTTGCTCACTTGGCCACTGGATTCAAGATAGCCTGGCTGATGAGGATTATGAATACGAAACCGGTCCCAGGATGCTTGTTTCCGGTCCAGGGAAGACATGGCTTGGCAGTTCGGGCTGCACTGTTCCCATGAGGCACAGGGTCAGACTGATTTGCATATAGCCATGTCTGAACTGGGGTGGCCGAGTGAGCTAAAGAATGGTGATGGATTAAACCCAGATCAGTTGACTGGGGGTGAGTGTTTGATTTGCTCAAACGCTCCATCCATCATCCCCTTTTGTATCGCTTTTTTCGCCCTAAGTGTGGCAGGGTATGCTCAGACGTGAGTCCCTTGCTCACTTGCCACTGGATTTAAGATAGCCTGGCTGATGAGGATTATGAATCCGAAACTGGTCCCAGGATGCTTGTTTCCGGTCCAGGGAAGACATGGCTTGGCAGTTCGGGCTGCACTGTTCCCATGAGGCACAGGGTCAGACTGATTTGCATATAGCCATGTCTGAACTGGGGTGGCCGAGTGAGCTAAAGAATGGTGATGGATTAAACCCAGATCAGTTGACTGGGGGTGAGTGTTTGATTTGCTCAAACGCTCTGTCCATCATCCCCTTTTTTATCGCTTTGTTCGCCCTAAGTGTGGCAGGGTATGCTCAGACGTGAGTCCCTTGCTCACTTGGCCACTGGATTCAAGATAGCCTGGCTGATGAGGATTATGAATCCAAAACCGGTCCCAGTATGCTTGTTTCCGGTCCAGGGAAGACATGGCTTGGCAGTTCGGGCTGCACTGTTCCCATGAGGCACAGGGTAAGACTGATTTTCATATAGCAATGTCTGAACTGGGGTGGCCGAGTGAGCTAAAGAATGGTGATGGTTTAAACCCAGATCCGTTGACTGGGGTTGAGTGTTTGATTTGCTCAAACGCTCCGTCCATCATCCCCTTTTGTATCGCTTTGTTCGCCCTAAGTGTGGCAGGGTATGCTCAGACGTGAGTCCCTTGCTCACTTGGCCACTGGATTCAGGATAGCCTGGCTGATGAGGATTATGAATCCGAAACCGGTCCCAGGATGCTTGTTTCCGGTCCAGGGAAGACATGGCTTGGCAGTCCGGGCTGCACTGTTCCCATGAGGCACAGGGTCAGACGGATTTGCATATAGCCATGTCTGAACTGGGGTGGCCGAGTGAGCTAAAGAATGGTGATGGATTAAACCCAGATCCGTTGACTGGGGGTGAGTGTTTGATTTGCTCAAACGCTCCGTCCATCATCCCCTTTTGTATCGCTTTGTTCGCCCTAAGTGTGGCAGGGTATGCTCAGACATAATTCCCTTGCTCACTTGGCCACTGAATTCAAGATAGCCTGGCTGATGAGGATTATGAATCCGAAACCGGTCCCAGGATGCTTGTTTCCGGTCCAGGGAAGACATGGCTTGACAGTTCGGGCTGCACTGTTCCCATGAGGCACAGGGTCAGACTGATTTGCATATAGCCATGTCTGAACTGGGGTGGCCGAGTGAGCTAAAGAATGGTGATGGATTAAACCCAGATCAGTTGACTGGGGGTGAGTGTTTGATTTGCTCAAAAGCTCCGTCCATCATCCCCTTTTGTATCGCTTTGTTCGCCCTAAGTGTGGCAGGGTATGCTCAGACGTGAGTCCCTTGCTCACTTGGCCACTGGATTCAAGATAGCCTGGCTGATGAGGATTATGAATCCGAAACCGGTCCCAGGATGCTTGTTTCCGGTCCAGGGAAGACATGGCTTGGCAGTTCGGGCTGCACTGTTCCCATGAGAGACAGGGTCAGACTGATTTGTATATAGCCATGTCTGAACTGGGGTGGCCGAGTGAGCTAAAGAATGGTGATGGATTAAACCCAGATCAGTTGACTGGAGATGAGTGTTTGATTTGCTCAAACGCTCCATCCATCATCCCCTTTTGTATCGCTTTGTTCGCCCTAAGTGTGGCAGGGTATGCTCAGACGTGAGTCCCTTGCTCACTTGGCCACTGGATTCAAGATAGCCTGGCTGATGAGGATTATGAATCCGAAACCGGTCCCAGGATGCTTGTTTCCGGTCCACGGAAGACATGGCTTGGCAGTTCGGGCTGCACTGTTCCCATGAGGCACAGGGTCAGACTGATTTGCATATAGCCATGGGGTGGCCGAGTGAGCTAAAGAATGGTGATGGATTAAACCCAGATCAGTTGACTGGGGGTGAGTGTTTGATTTGCTGAAACACTCTGTCCATCATCCCCTTTTGTATAGCTTTGTTCGCCCTAAGTGTGGCAGGGTATGCTCAGACGTGAGTCCCTTGCTCACTTGGCCACTGGATTCAAGATAGCCTGGCTGATGAGGATTATGAATCCGAAACCGGTCCCAGGATGCTTGTTTCCGGTCCACGGAAGACATGGCTTGGCAGTTCGGGCTGCACTGTTCCCATGAGGCACAGGGTCAGACTGATTTGCATATAGCCATGTCTGAACTGGGGTGGCCGAGTGAGCTAAAGAATGGTGATGGATTAAACCCAGATCAGTTGACTGGGGGTGAGTGTTTGATTTGCTCAAACGCTCCGTCCATCATCCCCTTTTGTATCGCTTTGTTCGCCCTAAGTGTGGCAGGGTATGCTCAGACGTGAGTCCCTTGCTCACTTGGCCACTGGATTCAAGATGGCCTGGCTGATGAGGATTATGAATCCGAAACCGGTCCCATGATGCTTGTTTCCGGTCCAGTGAAGACATGGCTTGGCAGTTCGGGCTGCACTGTTCCCATGAGGCACAGGGTCAGACTGATTTGCATATAGCCATGTCTGAACTGGGGTGGCCGAGTGAGCTAAAGAATGGTGATGGATTAAACCCAGATCAGTTGACTGGGGGTGAGTGTTTGATTTGCTCAAACGCTCCGTCCATCATCCCCTTTTGTATCGCTTTGTTCGCCCTAAGTGTGGCAGGGTATGCTCAGACGTGAGTCTCTTGCTCACTTGGCCACTGGATTCAAGATAGCCTGGCTGATGAGGATTATGAATCCGAAACCAGTCCCAGGATGCTTGTTTCCGGTCCAGGGAAGACATGGCTTGCTAGTTCGGGCTGCACTGTTCCATGAGGCACAGGGTCAGTCTGATTTGCATATAGCCATGTCTGAACTGGGGTGGCAGAGTGAGCTAAAGAATGGTGATGGATTAAACCCAGATCAGTTGACTGGGGGTGAGTGTTTGATTTGCTCAAACGCTCCGTCCATCATCCCCTTTTGTATCACCCTTCAGGATGTGACATGTCGCAGTTAAAAAAATATGTGGAGAGAACTGGAAGAGCCCAAAAGTAATTGACACCGATGAACTGGCTTCTTTTTGACATGTAAAGAACAAATTGTCATTGCCAAAGATTGACTACTGCTAAGGGACAAAAGGATCATTATACCAAAAAACCTGCTTCAAGGACTGGTTAACACAAAGGACATAGGGGCATTGTGGCCACTAAAAGGCCTTTACGTAACATGTCTGGTTCCCCTCCCTTGATTTGATGGTCAAAGCCAGGCTAAAAGACTGTCCTCAATGTCAACTTATCAGTTGAGAAGACACACCCTCGCCTCTGAAAATGTCTGAATTAATGGAAGGTGTCTGGCAACAAGTGGAGGTCCACTTCTTTGGCCCTTTTCAGTCAAGCAAATATATCCTGATTATAATGGATAAGTATTCCTGATTCCCTATGGCACAGTATCATCCACCAAAGCAACCATCATCATAACCATAATGGGTGTAGTCTTTGAAACAGTGGTCCTCCATTTAATAGACACAAGATTGCGGACTTTGCTGGTCACCTCATTTTTCGACATCGAAAGTTCACTCCCATGTGGCCTCAGACCAATGGCCTGGTTCAGAGGTTTATGGCCACAATAAGGAAAACCACAAGCAGAGTTGTCCAGATTGCTCTGAATGAGGAAATACCAGCTTACAGAACCGTGCCTCACAGCACCATGGACAAGTGTGAAGCCACCCTGATGTTGGGCTGCACCATGCAAATGAGAATATCCATCCAGGAAAATTCAGACAGCTGTGTCCTTCAAGGTCCAGATCATGCATAGCTGGCAGAGTTAGACAGAACTAAGAAGGCCAAAATGAAGGAGTATGTGGACATTCATTGGAGGTACAAGCCATCAAATGTCCACCAAGGAGTCTTGATGCTCATCAAGCAAGAACAAAAGAGAAAGTCTGACAGTCGATACCATGAACATCCACTGCAAATAACAAATCTATAAGGTACAATGGTTGCAGCTGTCTCTGATGACAAGAGGATAACCCAGAACATCGCTCACTTCAGAAAGTGCAAACCAATGACTGCAACAGCGTGCCCCTCGAAGACCTGCACGTCTTATTGAAGAAGTCTAACTACTCTTCTCCAGATTGAGACTCATTTGTGCAAGTGGGGGGCGAGATGTAATGTTGTAGTAGCATGATTACAGGAGGGCATTAGGACTTCATTGGTAGGGAGAAGCCAGGGCCATTGAAGGAGGGAAGACACTGGAAATGGAGGAGTCAGGTAGATAGGAGTAGAAATACAATCAGGGAAGGAAGGAGCAGCTTAAGCTCCAAAGTAGAAAGAATTAATAAAGCATTTCCTACTTTAATTGACCGTGGCTCTTCATTGTGTCGTACCAACATTACAACTGGGAGCCACTGAAGATGCCATAGGTGTCCTGACACTGCTGCCCCGGGGGGAAATCCTGAGAATTGGATGGGCAGCATAATTCTAAATGATTTGAAGATGCTGGATCAGGAGAGCAGGCAGCCCCAGGTACAGACTGCTGGCATAGTCCAACCTGGATAGGAACAAGGCATGGACTAACATTTTATGAAAATTCATGGGGTTGAGCTATGGCACCCTTCTTAAGGACCTATGGGTGGAGAAACAGGTGGAAGATAATGCCTTGATTTGTGGCTCAAAAGTCAGGTAGTATTAAAATGTTATGTCCAAGTTTCTTACCACTGATGCCAGATTGGTGGGGCAACCATTTTTCAGCCAGCCACCAGATACTGGGTTCAGGGATGATTTGATGACAAAGAAAAGAGCCTCAGTCTCATCTGAGTTAAGCTGGAAACAGCTTGCATTCATCCAGTATACAACTAGGAAGAGGAGTTGGCCTAATGGCTAGGGCGGTCAACCTTGAATCTAGGGAACCAGGTTTGAGTCTCGGCAATGACGTTGAACAGCCTGGGATTCTGGGCAAATCACTTTATCTCCCTGTGCCTAACGAAAATGAATCTGTGCCCTCATGTAACGTAACTTGTGCTATGTAAAGCTCTCTGATACCCGATACTGGGTCAAGTACGCGCTATATAAAACTCTGTAAAAAAATAAATAAACTGCTTTGAGACAAAGAGACACAGTGTTGAAGGCACATTTTCCTGAAAAGCTAGGCGAAGTTGTGTGTCATCCGCGTATGACACAGCCCTAACTCAGAATTCCACTAGTTTGGCTAGTGACTCCAGGTTTATATATATGAGGGTGGGACTCAGGGCAGAGCCCTGATGCACGCCATATTCTAACCGTTTTGATGAAGGTGAGAGAAAAACAGCCTGGGAGCGATCAATGTTAGAGGATTTCAGCCACAACAAGACTTGGGGCCAGATGTAGGTAGGCGAATACCGGTCGATAACGGCCCAAAATCGGTAAAATCGGCCGTTACGGACCGGTATTTAGAAAATGAGATGTAGGTGTCAAAAATGTACCGAATCGGAAAATATGAATCGGTAAAATACCGAATCTGTATTTACCGAATACATATTTTCCGAATCGGTATTTACCGATACCTTATTTACCGAGTCCTTATTCACTGAATCGGTAAATAAGAAATCGGAAAAAATGCCCATCGAGATGTAGGAAAGGATAAAAATACCGAATTCAATGAAATTCGGTATTTAAGAGTCGGTATTTACCATGGACTGAAAGCAGGTGGTAACCAGGTGCAGGCTATAAAAAAGGGCCCAAAATGCAACAGTGTTGCAAGAATGGCGACACTCTATATGATTGTGAGGAGGCAAAGGCTACAGGCTGCAGGTCAGAGAGTATGGAGAAGGGAGGAGCAGGTGTACAGGCAGAGGATCACCCTGTTCCAATTGACTGAGCCTGAGATACTTCAGAGCTACAGGCTGCACCCCAGAACCATCATGGACTTAATAAGGGACCTCCACCCATACCTGGATCACCCAACACCCAGGGCCCACGCCATCCCACCCCATGTGCAGGTGCTATGTAGCTTACACCTGCTTGCCTCTGGGAGCTACCAGAGTGTTATAGCTGCAGTAGGTGGTGTATCCCAGAGCTGTCTGTCCTCTTTTTTCAGGAAGTTTCTGGATGCCATGACGCAGAGAATGGAACATTACATCCAGTTCCCTGACACACCTGCGGAACTTGCCAAAACAAAAACTGACTTCTATGGACTGGCACACTTCCCCCATGTGATAGGCTGCATAGAAGGCACCCACATTCCCCTATGCCCACCTGCAGCCACTGAACACATCTACAGAAACCGTAAGTCAACTCACTCCATCAATGAGCAGGTGATATGCAATGCAGGCAACATCATCACCGACATAGTGGCCAAATTTTCTGGGAGCACGCACGACTCCTACATCTTCCAGAACAGCGGAATATACACAAGGCTTTACGTCCACGCACCACATTGCGCGATTGATGTGGCTGGCTATCAATATCTCGGCTGGAGCCTGACTCAGCATGGCTATGCCTGCCGCACCTGCGCACCTCTGGTACAGGTGTGCTGGAGCCACTCCTGCTGGTTGACCCCTCTGTCTCCTCCATACCCGTCTCACCAGCATTGCCTGTGTTAGTGGTTAGCATTTGCTCCATCGCAGAGGTCACCCTTCCCATGACCCGTGTCAAGTCTGTGCAGCAGTGCACAATTGCATCCTGCATGGATATAGAGCGTCGGCACAGTAGTGATGTAGCTGTAGCAAATCTGTTCATTGCCTTTGTCTGCTGCCGCATGTACTGCCGCTCCCTGCCACGCTGTAGTTGATCCCTGTCCAACTTATCCGACAGTACACCCATGTAGGTGGAGATGTCTGTTATCCCCTTTGATATTGCCTCCAAACTACATGCTATGTGGCCTATTCCTTTGTCCATGTTGGTCATTTTATTGTTCATGTAGCGAACCTGCCTATGCACGGCTAACAGTGCTTTGGCCTGCACGTGCTGCACTTTGACCATTGTGGCCTCCAGGCTACAGAAGACGCTCTCACCTTCCCGCCCTCGCCACCCTCACGTGCCCTCCTGCCAAGGACACTGGTGCGCACAGCGCCTGCTGTAATCTGTGGTCTAGCCTTGTCGGCCACAGGTGCAATTGTCTGAGGTACAACATCCTCATCCTCCGAATCAGAGGTTTGCAGGATCCTCTGAGGGGGCACATCAGGCCTACTTGCCCTTCCATGCATGGCCAACCTGGACGTTGCTATGGTTGTAGGCGGTGTGCTTAACAATTCAGGAGATCCAAACAACAACAGTGATTGTGGGACAGGTGTTGTGGCTCGCACTGGTGATGAGGCTTCCTGGGTGGTGGTGTTGGAGTGCGTGAGGACTCTCCTGAGGAATCAAATTGACATAGGGTCAATGTTTTTGTTCACCTGTGTGTATTTCTTGATTAAATCATTTACACACCTTTGCACAGTGTACATTGTGTGTTTGGTGATGTGTGTGGCATGCCTTGCAGAGTCTTGTAGTGTATGCATTGCATCTATGTACTCATGACTACGTGTACCATGATGCATTGCTGGCACCAAGTATGAGCTGTGCAGCTGTGGAATGTTTCTACACAGTGGTGTACGGGTTCAGGTTAATGGTTGTGGATTAGGGTACATGCCTCTTAACTTGTTTCTTTGTTGCTTTTGCTGTACTGTCCAGGTCTCCAATCCCATGGATGCATTCTGGCTCCATGGTGGTTTCAACAAGCTCCTCCATCTCAGTCAGCTTTGGTGCTTTGCCTCTGCCACCTCCTGTCAATCCAGCATCCTTTTTTAGTGCAGCAATCTTCCTCTTGGGTATGATGCGCAGGTCATACCATCGCTTTTTGATGTCCTGGATGTCCCGGTGGGTCACACCAATGGCATTCACTTTGCCCTGTATGCCAAGCCATATGTTCCTCTTCACAATCTCTGCAACATGCAGAGACTGTCTCCCGAACATTTGGTTGTAGTAACTTACGATTTCCTCTACTACCACCTGAAGTTCTTCTTGGCTGAACTTAATCTTTCTTTTGCGCTCCCCACCATCCTTTGGGCCTTCAAGTGACTCCATTCTGTAGCACTGCTTGCCTGTGGATGCTCTGCTCCTCTCACCTCAGCTCAATTGTTTGTTCAGTTGGTGTGCACCTGCATGGGTGTGGCCACTCCCAGGTATTGGGGAGGGGTGCTTCATTCTGATTGGTTGGATTCTCTGGGCCTTGGTTGTGGGGTGTGTAGGGTGTCCCTGATTGGTTGGCAGGCTCACATGTCGTTTTTTGAAGTTTCCGAATCGGTATATACCGATTCGGTAAATTCTGATTCGGAAAAACCCATTCATTCCTATGGGCCATGAGGCCCATAGGAATGCATGGGTTTCACCGATTCGGAATTTACCGATTCGGCATTTACCGATTCGGTATATACCAAAATGAAATACCGAGTCATTCCGAATCAGTAAGTTTTACCGAATTTTTACCTACATACCATTTACCGATTCCGCAATACCGATTCGGTATGAGTCGGTATTTAAGAATCGGTAAATGGAAATTACCTACATGTGGCCCTTGGTCTCTAATGTCAATATTTTTTTGTCTCTCAAGCAAAATGGCATGCAAGACCATATCGAACACCAGGGATAGGTCCAGTAGCAATACCATAAGAGGTGTGTTTGAATCTAAATTTTTTTGATGTTTTCTGAGACTTCAAGCTGGGCAGACTCAGTGCTGTAGCCTGCACGAAAACCTGATTGGGAGTCATGCAACAGATGATTTGACTCCAAGAACCCGTGATATCTGCTTGCTTTTCTTTTTCTCCAGCAGTTTAGCTACAAAGAAAGTGAGATGGGTCCAAAATTACCAAGGGTCCACTGGTGGTTTATTAAGTATCGGGAGCAGCTGGGCTTGTTTCCAGCTGGAAGGTACCAGCACCTTGTCTATAGAAGCATTTAGCAACTTGTTTAAGATTGAATTTGTCACAAGGGTAGTAGGTTTAAGGATGGCAGGGGGCAAGGATCAAGGTGGGAGCCAGACTTACAGCATGCAGGTTCAGCTGCAGATTCCTCTAGGGTTATAGGAGTGAAATTGGATAGTACTGTACCAGGATATGAATTGGTCATCTTTCCTTGATTAGGGGCCAATTCACAGAACTAATCTGAGACAAAATCCTAAACGTACTACTTTTGGTATTCACAGAAGGCACTTACGATTTTTTGTTTTCACAGAATGCACTTACGACTAGTAACTTTATGTCCACACTCGGGCCAGAATTTCTGCACTCGGGCGGAATTTCTGCACCCGGAGCTGGAATCCCGCATTTGTGCTGGGATTTCTGCTTCTGGGCTGCAATTTCCGCTCCCGGGCCGGAATTTCCGAATTCAGGCCGGAATACCCGCACTCTGGCTATTGATCATTTTCCTCAAGGGTAAACACCTGTCCAAGTGCCTACCATCTCCCACCATGCACCAGCTGACACACTGCAGCCAATCCCAGCCCTGCAGCATGTATGAATGCAGAGTAGACACACACAAACCCTTTCAACATGTCGCTGAATGTCTTTGTTGCTCTGCCCCTTGCCATGCTGCAAGAAGACTTGAGGAGGAGGAGAGTGGAGAGGATCTATAGACAAAGGATCAACCTATTTGGGATGCCCAGCCAAGATGTCAGGGCCAGATAACGTTTCCCTCCAGAAGTCATCATGGAGATGGTATGAAAGTGGGAGCAGGAACTTAACTCTGTGACCTGCAGTTCCCATGCCATTCCAGCCTATCTCAAGATTCTTTATGCTCTCCATTTCTTTGCCACAGAGTGATTCCAAAGAGTCTCCAGTGACCATGTGGGCATTTCTCAGGCAAGCCAGTTGCGTTGCTTGCATCAGGTACTGAGATGCATCACTGCAAGAGTCCACTACCACATTCGAATGCCCCATACACTGGCCATGAGCCACAAAGGGCAGCTCGAGATTTCTATCTCATTGCTCGCTTTCCACGTGTGCAGTGTGCTATTGATTGTACCCATGAGGCCCTTCAGCCCCCCGCGGCGTTGCACACATCTTCTGCAACAGACACCAATAGCATTCCATCAATGTGCAAGTTGTCTGTGATGCCAGTGGGAGATTCATTGATGTGCATGCAGTGTTCCCAGGAAGTACCCATGACAGCTTCGTATTCTGCATGTCACCTCTTGCGCGGCGGATGGCTGCAGGAGAATTTGGCAACATTTGGCTACTGGGTAAGTACCAAGCACTAAAAATGAGGGATTTGTGTAATTGAAATGTCTGAATGCCATCTTACATTAACAACTATTTCACAGTAAGAATCATAAAGCAACATATATGGTCTCAACAGACACTGCATGTACCAAAGTATAGATCATGTCCTGTGTAAATAAAAAAGAAAAATGTAACCAATTGCCCTTTCTTCCCTCCTCAGGCGAGGCTAGGTATGCACTCCCCACACAACTCCTCACCCCCTACAGACGTGCAAACACTGTACCTCAGCGTAGGTACAATAGGGCACACATACGGACTCGAGCCATCACAGAGCACACGTTTGGACTGTTGAAGTTGCCATTCAAATGTCTTTACTGTACAGGAGGTGTGCTGCTGTACTCCTCTGCAGTCGTGTGCAAGATCAAATTAGCCTGTTGTGTTTTGCACAACATAGCTTTAATGCATGGCTTACACATACCTCTTGTACCTCGGCTAGCTCTGAATCTGGGAAATCGGGCCATTGCACATAACAGAGGTCAGGGTATGCAAGTCCGTGATCAGCAGGTTGCCACGTTCTTCACATGAGCAACCAGTTGTGTCATGGACAAAATGTGGTTAGCAGTCTGTTGTTAATGATGAAAAGTGGATAAATATGACTTTGTCCTGAGACTACTTTGCTAGCCACACTATCTGCATGTAAACCACAACTGTTGACAGTTGTCAAAAGATTGACTGTGCTTTAGGTCATGTGCCCATGTCAGTGATCAGTGTAGTGGATGTCCCTAAGGAATCTAATGACGCAGAGGAAAAACTGTACATGTACTGAGATCTTCCTGGACCTTATGAGGATGGGTTTCTTAATCACAAAAGGGAATAACTATGCGTTCTCAGAGCCTTTGCTCTCAACAGATTTGACTCCCCCACAAATGATGGGCCCACATAGTGAGTGACGATGTTATGGGTGAATCTGGCACATTGTGTCTGCTTCCCCCCAATTTTCCGTAATACAACCCACAACTCTTGTGTTGACCACTAAATATGGACTACATGTACCATAATGCAAAGTAGGAGGAACTAAACTGGGGTTTGATGTTGTGTCAGCCCTCCTCGCTTGTCTGAGCCAAAATGTAATTAAATGGTCTGTTCCACCTTTTGTTCCATGTCTATGAGTCTCTCTTGCACTGCCATTTCAGGTTTTGCCACTACAGAACAGCAGGATGGCAGTGGATTTGTGTTGTGATTGTGGATAGATCATAATGAATACAAAATGGCTGTCAACTACTTCCTGCGGTGCTTTTCCTGTCTCCCACTTCCTGTATATCATTTCCTGTCTGAAATAATGAATTCTGGTTCAATTTCAGGGGTTACGACCCGAAAACATAATTTTCGGTTCCAGGTCATGCGGCACGCTTGTGGACCCAACGCTCCGGAACGGGAAATTACTTTTTCGGGCCATAATCTCCGAAAATTAACCGGAACACATCCATACTAATATTATAAAGAGAGAGCCCAAACCTTTGAGGCGGGTAATCTCAGTAACAACAGCACCAATCACAACACCCAATACAGCGTTGGAAAGGGCAGTTGCAGCAGAAGGACATAGGCTATGCAGACAGCCACTGTATTTATTTATTTTTATTTTTGCAGAGTTTTATATAGCGCGAACTTGACCCGAACTGAATCAGGTATCAGAGCGCTTTACATAGCACCAGTTACGTTACATGAGGACACACATTCATTTTTGTTAGGCACGGGGAGATTAAGTGATTTGCCCAGAATCACAGGATGTTTGGCATCGTTACCAAGACTCGGACCCAGATCCCCAGGTCCGAGGTCGAGTGCCTTAGCCGTTAGGCCAACTCCTCTATACATTTAAAAGGTAAAAGAACTGTGCCAGCAAAGTAGTCCCTTGTGGGCATGTCTGCGTTGTGCTGTGGGCGTGGGCTGGGGGCGTGACTAACGCTGGGGCGTGTGGTACGGCCATCACATCAGAGGTTGTGGGCGTGTGCTGGGGCGTGACAAACGCTGGGGGTTTGACAAACGCTGGGGGCGTGTGGCCACCCTTCCTGCCATGTTAGTCGTACATACAAGTGCCAATTACATTGCTGCGCAGCATCAAGGGGCACGCTGGGGGCGTGACACGCTGGTGGCGTGAGAAACGCTGGGGGCGTGTGTCCGGCCTTCATGCCATGTGAACTCAATTGCGCCGCATCAAGGTGCACGATGGGGGCGTGAGAAACACTGGGATGTGTGCTATGTTCCGCCCTTCATGCCATGTGGGTCGTACATTAATCAGAAGATCGTCTGCTGTGGCCATGTGCTGGGGGCGTGACAAATGCGTTCACCTGAAGGCCTGGTAACGTTACTGCAGCCTCTCCTGCGCGCTGTTTCTGAACTCTCTCATTCAACGAAATTACACGCGCCTGCTACCATCAACCATGGCTCTAGCCGGGCTCAGGCGGCCGATCAGTACACTAATTACACGCGCCTGATAACATCAACCAGGGCTGCAGCTGGGCCTCAAGCGGGGGAACACGCGCCTGCTAACATCAAACAGGCCTGCATCTGGGGCTCAAGCGGGGGAACACGCAAATGAGCGTGTCTGCGGGGACAATTACTGCAGCCTCTCCTACTCGCTGTCACTCAACTCTCTCATTAAACGGATTTACCCGCGGCTGATAACTCTCTCATTCAACGACATTACACGCGACTGCTAACATCAACCAGGGCTGTAGCCGGGATCAGGCGGCGGATCACTACACCAATTACACACGCCTGCTAACATCAACCAGGGCTGCAGCTGGGCCTTCTCCGTCCCTATTCTAATGAAACAAAAAATGTTGTCTACCGCGAGATTTTAAAATAAATTGCCCTTGCCAAATACACACATTACACACATTCTGTTTCATACACGGACAACGTCGGGACGGGCTGCTAGTTATCATATACAGGAAATGATATACAGTCAGTGGGAAACAGGAAATACTACACAGGAAGTTGTAGAAAGCCATTTTGTGTTCATTCTTAGTCATCCTCTCTCACAGATCAGATCCTCTGCCATCCTGCTGCTCTTTTTAAACCTATTTCCCCCAAAATGGCTGAGGGCTATGAGGAGTCCAAGCCTTACCTAGGGGGGTGCGCTGCCTCACTCTCTCTCTACTCGTAGGATGTTCTGCTGGGTGGTCCCGATGACGTTGCAACTCCGTGCTTGCGACGCTGTAGTCAAACGGGTTACGGCACTGCCTTCTGCTTCGTTGACTATCTTGGGCAGATTTCTCTTGGCGAACAACGATCACGATCCCTTTCACCTTGCAGCTTCCTTAGCTTCCAGAAATCCATTAGCATGTTGCGGTTTGGGCCGGTCCTTACACACAGCATCAGTTACGATGACGGTTCAGGTCACAAACAGCAATGCAGCAGCGTGGATGATGTTTCACGCTGCGGGGGCAATGCGGTCACAGGGCACCTCGTAAGCAGCACCACAGACCACACGGCAGTCTCAGGCATGCAAAAGCACCACGCACCAAGCGCCGTTGAGACACGGTTGGAAACTTTGATGTTCCTGAGTTTCCACAACAGGGGACTAGCTCTCCTCTGGCCCTTGGAGACAAGTTACTTCAGGACACAGCACACAGCAAAGTCCTTTCAAGCAGGGGGATACAGTACACATCAAAGTCCCTTGTCCTCTCCTTAGTCAAATCAGCAAACTGCAGGCCAGCCCCAGAACACACAGCAAGGGCAGTCCTTCTCTTCAGTCTCTTCAGCTGTTCTTCTTTGGCAGAGGTTCCTCTTGATCATGAAGTTGTTTCAATCCTTTTTCAGGCTAAAGTTCAGTCTTGAGTTCAGGGGTTTCAGCTGTCAAATGTATACCCCTAAATACCTTTGAAGTCTTTGTGTTCTGGGAGATCTGAGCCCAGACCAACACCAGACCTGGGTGTCTTCCTGCCAGTGTACACCCTCTTCCTTTGATAGTGAGGGTCTTATCCCCAGACGCTCTGCAGGAGATGGAGCCATCCTTTTGTGGCAGCAACATAGCCCTCTTCACATCCAAGGGGCTACTCCTCCCCCCACATCAAATGCAGGCCAGCCTGTTGCTGTCTCACCCACTCCTCCCTGGGTTCAGGACACTTCCCAGACGCTGTCACATCCAAACCCAGACAGTCAATACACAACTAGGCAGAGGCACCCAGGATGGTTAGGACAAGAAACCTGCCACTTCTAAAAGCGCGGTTTCTAAACACACAATTCAAAAACCATCTTCACAAAAAGATGTGTTATTAAATTGTGAGTTCAGGCACGCTAAGCTCCATCTCTCCATTTTATGGATATGGGAAGATATGCTGGAAACATGTAACACAGCATTCCCCATTCTGCCCTATGAGCAAGATGGCCTTGCAACAGTGAAAAACAAATTTGGCATTATATCACTGTCAGGACATGGTACACATCGCAGTACATGTCCTACCTTTCACATACACTGCACCCTGCCCAGGGGGTACCTTGGGTATTCTATAGGGGTTTCTGCTGTGCATAAGAAGGGAAGGGAACGCCTGGCAAGTGGGTGCACTTGTCAGGACAAAAAGGTAGTTAACAAACTGCACGCAGGCACTGCAGTGGCAGGCCTGAGATCACTTTTTAGGGCTACTTGTGTGGGTGACACAACTAGTGCTAAAGGCCCACTACTAGCATTTGCATTACCAGCCCTGACACACTTAGTGTACTTTACTAGGGACTTCACTCGTAAGGCAAACATACCAATTATGGACAACCAATTACCATAACACTTTATACAAGGCGCTCTTGCACTTTGACAGTATTAAAGGGGTGGTGGTGGTGGTTGTGGACATTTTGGGAGTGCCTGCTCAGGGGTGGTGGTGGTTGTGCACATTGTGGGAGTACCTGTTCAGGGGGTGGTGGTGGTTGTGCTTGCTGTGGAAGTACCTGTTCAGGGGGTGCTGGTGGTTGTGCACGTTGTGGGGGTGCCTATTCAGTGTGCGGTTGTGGGTGAGTACCCCTGCTTTGGTCTGTGCAGTTGGTGGTAGAGGTGTGTGGGTGTGATGTGCTGCAGGCAGATATGATGACTCCGCTCCCTGCGTTGACCGTGAAGGAAGACTTTGAACTTCGGATCACTTTCATCATGCCCTCCATCATCTTCATGGCCAAGGCACGGTGTCTTGCACTCTCTTCCCTTTGGATGGATATCATGTCTCTGATATTCTTGGACAAGGCTTGCCAAGTTCAATCCATCCTATCCAAAGTTGGGTCGGTCGGTCCACCACCTGAGGGATTTGGAGCATGTCCTGCAGGGACTCAGACATGTCTGACAGGGTAGCCCCTATGGCACAAATATCCTGCCTCACATCTTAATGCTGCTGGTAGAAGTCCTGCTGCCACTGGCCACCATAGCCAGGTGCAGACCCTCTCTGCATGGATGAGACCAGCAGGTCCAACAGCAGGGGGGTGGCAGGTGTAAGTCTGTGGACAGGAGAATGGTGCCCAGGGGATACCTGCACCACAAGATGGTACTTACCCCAGATGGTGGAGAGGATGTCTGGGATACACTGTATAGGGAGGAGCATGTAGGGGAACCACCATTTCTGTCCTGATGTGACGACTGTGAGGGAGTGATGTCTGTGTTGGGATATGTGTGAGCTGTGGCTGGTTAGCTCTATGCTGGGGACAGGAAATCTTTCGTTTTGGAGGAGGCTAAGGCACTTTGCTTGGCAGAGGGTGTGATGCCTTGTAAGATTTGGGCAATGTGGTAAGATTTCTGTCCATGGCATCAGAATCGTCATCTCCGGAGAGGATGGACATAGTCACCATCATCTTCCAATCCTTCATCCTCAGGTACTTCCTCCTTCTCCTCCTCTTGCGCAGTACTTGTAGCGAACATAACTGCCTCCAGAAGCAGTGGATTTTCTCCTCTGATTACCCGTCACCCAACACTTGTGGAAGGTCCGTCCTCCTCATCGTCATCATCCCCTGGAACACAGAGGTGGCAACCGTATTAGTAATTGACCTAGCATAAGATGTGGTGCAACACAAGGGTTGGATTAACTGTACTTTGCATCAACAGATGACGTACATGTGACCTGGTTTGGGTACCCCTACGATTGACGGCTCACGCCATAGCACTGAGGTGTTAAATGGAGATGTACATCGAACAAGCAAAATCACCAGCTCTAGCCACAGCTTTCTGTCCCTTTGCGATCCCCCCTGATGTCAACTGCTGAACCATGCTCCTCATAGGTTTCGTTGACAAAGCCGACCCGATCCAGCAGCTGAAGAGGGGAGTGACACCATTCTCAATGATCTGCATTACTAATTTACAAACAGGCAAATGTGACACTTATAATATATATGTAACTTTGTAAACAACGACTGTAGATTCTATGCAGAAGGGGTTTTTGATCTTTGTCATTGTTTAGTAATCTATGATAGAGAAACACTTGATGCCACATTTATCTGATGGACAGGTGTGAGAGGGTTTCACTGCTGCTGCCAGGATGTCTTGCATTCCCTGGGATGGTGATGTACACCGCACTGGTGTCATCCTGTCAATTGCTGTGATGAGACATTCATGTCCATATTTCAGTACACCAGATGGTAGCTACGAGCTAACATGTATATGCCATTCTCCATGACCATTGATAGGATTTTCGTGGACAAGGTGCAGCATGTTTACCTTATAGGCATTACATGTTGGCCCCTGCTCACATGCATCAATTGCCAGCTGTTAACTCCACAGAGCACTGACATCAATGAGATGACACACCAACAGACAACATTATATAAGAAAGTCACTGATATTTCAAGGAAGGGGAGAATTGATAAGGACTCCTCCGCATTACATTTATTACACCTTCACCATTAACACTAACATGTTGACAAGTTGAAAAGAGTGTACCTCAACCGGGTTCCCAGTATCACATTTCCTCATCAGTTCAAACATTGCATTGCAGTGTTCATGTGTGAGATCTGCAATAGTCAGTTACATAATGTGGCTCATTTTTGCTTCCCTACCCATGAAGTCACAAAGCTCATTTTGGAATGAGAGATCACACATGTGTGATGTCCATCCTTTGAGTGTCCTAAGTTCGCATACTCCATTTCCAATATCGTGGCAGTACTTAGCTGACAACAAATGGTGCCTTGTACAGCAGACATCCTAACCTCATATGTCAAACACTCACTTATATTTGTGAATACAATAGAAGAGGAGGGAAGCATAATGCAACATTTGACTAGGATCCCACAATGTGGGTAAGTTGAGAAGCTTTGATGGTTGCCACCTGCACTGGATTTGCATTGTGCTTTTCAGCCAAGTGATTTGAAAATTTCACTTCCTGAAGATTCACCTTAGCAGCCCATTCACCTATCTCAAAAGAACCCAACTGGCATCAGTGCGAGCCTCATCCAAACCAATTTCAATATGATTTTACCATTGATATTTTGCAAGAGAGTTTTCATATAATTGAATTGCAAACCAGTTGTGTGTAGGACACTTCATATGAAAAAATATACTTTTTTATGTCCATTCTGCACTCACTTGGCATACATTTTGTGTCATCCTTTTAGTAGCCACCATGGTCTGATCTGGTTTGTGGTTAAATGCCATATGTGAGCATAATGTGATGCAGGACAACAGTGTTGTAAAACACATAAACATACAGTGGAGATTAACATCACATTTAATGAGCATTCAGGTACATTTTTCTTGGGTTTAGTTACCATGGCCCAGCACCTGCCCGGTGTATGGTCCCTAACCAGATGTCACAGCCAACCTTGTAGCAGAAGTCAATGTGGGTGCTGGAATCTGGGAGGACATTATTGGACCTACAATGATAAGTGTGTTTGCAACTTTCCATTTCTGTTCCCACATGTGATGCACTCAATTTCAGGCACAAAGGATAAGCACAAGCAGTTGTGGGCTCTACCTTTGCAGAAGTGTCTAGCACTAAATATCATGAGTGATCCCACATTTAACTTATAATGGCTCCACTGCCTAGAAGCAACCCCTATCAAAATGACATGACTACAAATCCTGAGGTAAGGTCCACTATCGTGATTTGTTAAAGGCCAAAAACAAGCCATCCAATGAAAACATATATAACCAGCTGGGTGGGCCGGGCAATTTCATGTACAGTAAAAACATTCTAAGGTGGACAGTGGATGCATTCTCAATACTCCTGACAATAATATCTTACTTCTTGTTCATGATTGTCATATTTGTTAACATTGGCTTTCTTGATTTGGTCTACAAAAACAATAACAATATAGTGGGGACTCTTTTTTGACTTGTTGTGGCACTCGATTCCAGGATTGAGTTCTCAGTTCTGGAAGTGTTGGTGGAATACATGTAATATTCCCAAATTGCAAAGGTATGATGAGGCAAGATATATTATATTTTGTCTTTTCACATTTGCTAAAGGTAAATGTCCATTAAGAATTCCAATAGTTGTAAAGCTAGTTTTTCCTCTATGGTTACCTTTGATATTCGGGCCCTATGTGTCCCTATGTTGTCTGCTGGCAATGTATGCATTTTGACCATCTCCTGACCAGTTTGACTAGTTGGTGAAGGTGGTAGTATGCGTTGCTCTGGATGATGTTGTTTCCTCCTATAAGATGCAGGGACCTCTGCTAATGTGGTTGTCTGTGCTCTGACTGAATGTGTCAATTGGTGAGAAGAGAGAAAAGTCACCAAATGGAAAATATACATGTGGAACTTGTCAGACATTTCCTCATATCTTCTGCATGCTAACCGTATTGTGAAGTCTTGCATGGCCGGTGCAGGTAGGAGCAGTGGGGCATTGGGTATGTAATGGCGTGGCAGGGTAGGATATTGAAAACAGAATATGTGAATGAAATGTTTTGATATAAGGATTCTCTCACCTTCTGCTTTGTGATTTTGGCCGGCACAGTGTGGGTTGCTTTTCAGATAATTTATATTTATTTTCCCTATTCTGTTGTCAGTTGACTTTCCTCTGCACCGCAACCCCAACCCCATTACATTCTTGACTGACCCACCCGCATCTGGATAAGTGGAAGGGGTACTTTCTCGATTGCTATTTGACAGTGTTTTTTATTTTATTATTATTTTTTTTTAACTTATATGGCGCAAACAGCTACCCAAAAAGGGTTTCCCGGCACCTAAGAGCACAACAGCATGGATGGAATAATATAACAGAGGTCGTTCAAGGTTACTGATCGAACAACCAGGTCTTTATCTCTTTGCGAAACCTGGAGAGGCTTCCCTCCTTTCGTATGTGAAGTGGTAGTGAGTTCCAGATAGTAGGACCCTGATGGGCAAAGGATCTTCCTCCCATCCTGGAGAGCTTGAATCTAGGTACACAAAACTTTTCTGCTGATTGGGACCGTAAGTTTCTTGTAGGGATATAGGGATGAGCTAGTGTCTGAAGGTATTTAGGAGCAGTACCTGATTTGATTTTAAACATGTAGTTTAATGCCTTAAATCTGATACGGTTTTCCACCCTCAACCAGTGCAGTTCACGCAAGTAGGGGGACACGCTGGTGTTTCTAGGTATATGGCAAAGAAGTCGGGCAGCCGTATTTTGTACCAGCTGCAATCTTTTTAAGACTGCCTTGTTTGCCCCCAAATACAAGATGTTCCCGTAGTCAAGCCGGGATGTAATTAAGGCATTGACTACTGTTTTTTGCATAGGGATAGGTAACATCCACAGGATCTTTTTTAACCATTTTATGATAGTAAAGCAAAGACCCACTACTTTGCTTGCCTGTTGGTTCATGGACAAAGTATTGTCCAAAATTACTCCCAAATTCCTTGCATGAGGCACTGGTGTTGGAAGATCTCCCATCTGGGCAGGCCAGTGTGATGTACTCCAGAGCTCTGGATGTTTGCCCAGAAGGAGGATCTCCGTCTTGTCTCCATTTAATTTCAACTGGTTAGTTGTCATCCAGTTGAAGATGTTTAGGAGACCATCTTTAAGAGAGGACGAAGATGACGATTGGGGTTCAAACAATGAGAAGACTCAGGTATATATGGTACCAGGGACTGGCTGGTACTAATAGTACAGACTGCAAGTGGAAAATCCCAGGAGTTAAAAACTGAGATACAAAGATTAGAAGTCCAATTGAAAGCATTCATTTCACCAGCTGATCTTAAGAAAGGGCTGGAGGAACTTAATAAACAAATGTCGGACTTTGAGGCCACATTAAAACAGAGCAAATTTAACAAATTGAAGAAAGACAAGGACCGGTTTACAGCAGAATGGGCTTACCCGTATACAAAAGCAGACTATGTGACCAATGGTAACTTGAGTGATGCTGACAGCGTCAATTCAGATGGAAGCACCACTAGTACCAACTCAGGGGGTTTCAGGAATAAAAGACAAAAGAGGGGTGGTTACCGCCAACAGAGAACCCAGTTCCCACGCCAAAGAGGGTGGAGAGGTTACCAAGGACCACCTCCTTTTAACCCCTTCCAGGGCCAGTATCAGTTCCCTCAGTACCAATATGGCCCCCCACCAATGGGACCAATGTATCCACATTGGGGAGAAGACCCAACCACTGCACCACAGGAAAATCAACAGCCTTTTTTATCATGGGGCCCAGGATCCAACAGGGGCAGGAACAGGAGAGGGAACAATGTCACCTGCCAGCCGGTGGCCGAGACAGACCCCAGGGTACACACCAGGAGTATGACAGCGAGTCGAGCGTCAACAAGCAAGAGAGGGACCTAGTCATAAATATATCCCCCTGGCCATTAACTCACATGCAAATACAAGTACTCAATAAAGGCTTAGGATATGTCCCTACGAATAAACCAGATATATTCCGCCTACACAAAGAGGTTCAGGACTTTGTCAGAACTATCAAGCTGAAGGCTTTCTTTTACAATCAGGAACCCACAGTTGAAACATCCGATACAGGCTTAAAACCTAAGTCGTCCTTTACACCACAGGATAATCAACTTCCTGTTGAAGTCCTCGCCTTCGAAAAAGCTGTCATGTTGGAATTAGGCAAAATGGATGTCGACCATAAAGTATTCCAGAATATGAGCAGACAAGAAAGTGAAGCAATAAGGGAACTTTCTCAAAACAAACTGATCGTTATAAAACCTGCGGATAAGGGCGGGGCAGTGGTTATTCAGACAGCCACTGCATACGACCAGGAATGCAGAAGACTCCTTTCAGATAGGAGAAACTATCAGATTCTGGATGAGGACCCCACAGAGTCCATACGCATCCAAATAGGGGCAATGACTGAAGAAGCCCTTGCCCATGATTGGCTTTCGAAAAAGGAGGCCCAGTTTCTGACACAAAAAAACCCTCGAAAACCTTACTTCTACACAATACCCAAGGTTCACAAGAACCTACAAAACCCACCGGGCCGCCCCATCGTGTCCGGCATTTCGTCCGTACTCGAACCACTGTCCAAGTTCGCGGATGCCTTCTTGAGACCTCTTGTTCAAGCTACAGACACATATCTTAAGGACACAAAAGCTGTGCTCCAAATGTTACAAAACCACCCGTTCAACCCTGACTCCCAAATACTACTGAGCCTCGATGTGGAGAGCCTTTACACCAGTCTCCCACACGACGAAACTCTCCTAATCATTGAGGAAGTATTACACAGCAAACAATGGAACTATCATACCCCACGTGGAGTGGTGATGGAATGCATTTCGATGGCACTTACCAAGAACTTTTTTGAATATGAAGGAACCCTTTATTTACAACGTCATGGGACCAGTATGGGAAGCACATTCACGCCGAGCCTGGCGGGTCTCTATGTACACCATTTGGAGACCACCAAAATCCTGCACCCCAGCAATCCATTCAGGGGAAGGATTCTCTCCTGGAGGCGCTATATCGATGACGTCTTGGTCATTTGGGCAGGGAATGATCAATCTGTCATGGACTTCATGCAGTGGATTAATAATCAAAATAACTTCTTGAAGTTTACTCACCAAATGTCCAATGAATCAATGGTTTTCCTAGACTTGAACATTTACCATGAGGCAGGTCACTTAAAAACCGAGACACATTTTAAACCCATGGCTAGGAACTGCCTCCTTAGGTACGACAGCTTCCACCCACGTCACCTAAGAGACTACTTACCATATGGCCAGTTCCTACGCCTACGCCGCAACTGCAGCGATGTGGGAAAATACAAATCCCAAGCCCTAGACCTAAGCAAAAAACTGCAACAAAGAAGATATCCCGACAGAATCATAAAACAGGATATGAAAAGGGCCCGCAATAATAATCAGGAAGCCCTCCTGGAAGACAGCACTCAAAAAGAAGAAACAGAAAACAGAACAGTCTGTGTGACGACGTACAGTTCCGTCTCAAACCAGATCTCTAAACTGGTGAATAAACATTGGCGGATTCTGACAAGCGGGAGTCTAAATTTAGAAAAACCCCTATTCGCTCACAGGAGAGGAAGAAACTTGAAAGATATCTTGGTGCACACAAGACCTCGTGCCAATGTGATCCAGCAAACTAGATTGCAAGGTCTTCATGGGCACTATCCGTGTGGAAATTGTAATAGCTGCCACCTCACTGAAAAAAGTCTTACTCTCACCTTCAGAAATGGCACCAGATGGGAACAACGTGCTTTCACAAACTGTAATAGCAGGAACGTTGTGTACCTAATTACATGCCCATGTGGAAAAGAATACGTGGGGATGACCACGCGTGCTGTCAAAACCAGAATAAATGAACACAAAAGCAATGTACGGTGTAAGAAATAGACCACAAAAATGGCATCTCATTTTTTAGAGGCACAGCACTGTGTGAATGAGATACATTGGACAGTAATTGAGCAACTGCCTTCAGAAAGGGGCTTATTTGAAAAAGAACAGAGATGGGTTTTTCGCTTGGGCTCGGATATAACTGGGCTAAATGACTCCATTCCATGGAGCCAACTACGTTGATAACAGGCCAATGACTACCAACCCTGAACAGCATCAATTAAGAGTTAAAATGTCTTTTTCTCTCACTGTCACCACAAGACCTTATGCTCCCCCTAATTGATAGAACGTTTGTATTTGTACATTCCTCTCTATCGAGTATGATAGCCTCATTAACGCTGACTAGTTTAAACTAACCCTTTCCCACTATGACGAGCACATATTTGCTGCGCTCACAACGCTCCCAAAAAGACCCAAATTGAGATAAGCAATAAATGGGACGCCTCACTCGCGCATGCGCGAGTAGCTGCTAACTCCCTCCTGCAGCCTGAGCGTCTTCGCAGACACTACCGCCTTGCGCATGCGCTTGCGGTTAGTGTCTCCCTTTCGCGCACACTCTGGTTACTTTGGACACACCCAGCAAGCCCGCGCAGAACCGGGTCGGAACTTAAGGGTTATGTCCATGTTTGGGCCGTTTCCTTTTCCAATTAAGGGACAATCAGTAACTTTTGAGGCACTACATAAGGTGTTTGTCTCACTGGACCGGCACTTCGTCGGAGCCGCGTTGAGGGGATGAGAGCCAACCAGGCCACGCTGTAACCGTGAGTGTGTGTGTGTTTGAAATGTATATCTGCCTAAACCTGTAGCAGGATCGACTGCTTTAGATCCTAAAACTCGGTTCCTTTAATACCTCATAGGTTGCCACATTGGGCAGGACAGAAGACCCCCAATACCACGCTTTTGGCTCATGAGGCTACTTAGCCCAGTTCTATAAGTAAGCAATATACATCTGTTGATAACTGTGTGATATTAATTCCGTTTTTTCATCTTATGGAACCAGATGCAGATCTTCAAAGACTATTAATGTGTGTCCTAGTCTATGTGTTTGTTCGTATTTTTCCATTTTATTTCCCAGGGTTCCTGGACCTTATTTTTGGTTCCTTGTTACCCTTCTGTGTATTTACACAGTTTTTCATGAACATGTATTTTACACTATGGTTTATTTAACCTTTTGTTCATTCACAGGTTCAGTATATCGCCAACTGGGCGCAACGGACTTTGACCTTTAATAAAACAGATAGGTACATTTCACCATAAATTATTTTTGTAGAGCACACTTTGACATCTACATACATGTGAGTAAGGTGAGGATAACTAGTGCACATCCTTGTCCTGAAGAAGGAGTCTTTTACTCCGAAACATGTTGACGCACTTTTGAGGTTGCCTTACCCTAATCAGTAGAAAACAACCTCGCTTGCACTTTTTAATGATACCAGCCGAGGACTGAGGTTCCGTAAAAATCGTTACGACGTTTTGGGCACCGCCGAATATGGACGAATGTGGTATCAATGAACCGTAAATGACGAGTTGTGTAAGTGTACGCGTTTTCGCCATACTACTCAGAAGAGCTCCTCACAATTACAGGTTTCTTTAAATGGACGCTCGGGTTCCATTTTAGATACGGCATCCATTTTGTTGCTTGCCCTCACGTAGTCAGCGAACAGGCAACTGTCCGCATCGTGACCCTTTTGTTCCCAAGCTTCACGGAAGAAGCATATGCCTTTTCATGCGTCTTTTATGGGTAGGGGGAGGACACTGCTAAAGCAGTTGTCTCCGCTCGGAGGTGATCCTGCCGTGCCGGTCTATTGTTTCAGCCTCGCACGTGCTGGGATCAAGTCCTTTTAGGCTACGATTACGCATCCAATATTATCCTCACACTCCCTCTTCCCTGTTGTCTGACTTCCTTGCAGCTGTTCTTGTGTCTTTCTCTTGTTTATTTACAACTCAAGTGGAATGTACCTAATGGTGGGAAGATGTGCTTTTACAGTTGGAACTGGTGATGTTAATGTAATTATGTTCCGGTGCTCTGAATACATGAAAGCGATCCTTTGAATTTTACTGTGGGAAATGAGTTGTAACCTTTTGCTTACATATCGTGCAATGACAAAATCCTGTATAAAAGAGAGCGACTCACATATGCAAAGGGAGCAGACTCTCAGAACCTACACTCTGTTGTACTTCTTGTGACTTTTGCCTCCCTGCAGTAATAAACCCTGATCTTTGACGCACAAGGAAGTGTCCCGTGTCTCTGTCTTTAGTGCGCCAGAACAGGTATCTCACGAAGGTTCTAGGTGTTGTCCCCTGGCACCGCTGGGCCTTAAATAGCCCAGTCCTTCAGTTGGCGCCCAACGCGGGGCGACATCGGCGGTACCGGTCCAAAGCCTGACGATTGTGAGGAACTTCGTGTGAAATCTCCGAGGAAAAGGTGCACCCCGCTTCATCGATCCTGTTGTCAAAATAAGTGGTCCGAAGATTTTTCCCGCGAAGATTCCCGCCTCCTGATGGCTGCGACGGACCGATGCCCCGACTGTCGACCTGTTTTCGACGCCTGGCGTAGACCTTTCGTACAGCGAGACGATAGACGGGCCTTCCTGGTGACGCCATTGAAGCCCTCAGTTAAGTATTTGTGGGTCGCTCCCAGTCCTTAGTTGTTGTTACAGCTTGTTGAAGCTTTGTTGTCTGCATAATTCCACTGCATTTGTGGTTCTTAGTTGTTGGTTCTTAGTTGTTATTTGACAATTGCAATTGCCAAAAACCGAGGGTTTTGTTTTTCACGAAGAATTAGTGCTTCGGTAACCCTTGAAGTTTGATACTAGGTTAGTGTACATGATGCCTAGCCATAGTGGTTTTCTCGGTTTCTTTAAATGTTGCAACAAGGATTCCCGGTTGGAGGACTCGTGTCCGATACCTCCAGTTGGAACTCCGATATATGAGCTCTATAGTCGACATGGTGTGGGCCCTATTATATATAATAAATATTGGGTCCGTTACACGAAAAAAGATGGTGTCCTTAGTTGGCCACCGCACGGAAGTTTTGAACTTGCGATTTTAGATAATCTTGAAGCTAAATTGTTTAAAAAGAAAGCCAGGCCAGCTATGTTTGATTCCTTTCGGTTGTGGCGTAAAGAGGCCAAGCAGAAAGAAATCAAACAGTCTAAAAAGAATCGAAGAGACGGTATGGTCCCGATAATGCAAGTTGTACAACAATGTCAGCGAGATAAAGAAGAAAAAGAAATTGAAGTTTCTACTAGATTACATCATATGAGGATAGACAAATGTTATCCGGTTTTACCAACTAGTCAGGATAAGAAAGAAGAGGATTCAAAGGAGGATCCCTTGTTAGCATATTTGATGAAATCGCCGCCCCCTTATGCACAGGGTGCTACGGCCCCTGTAGTTCCTCCTGTAGTTCCGCCTGTTGTTCCTCCTGTTGTCCCTCCCGTTGTTCCGGCGGCTGCGGGTCAGCCCGTTGTTGGTCCTACGTTTGTCCCACCACCTGTCTCTATTCCTACTGCTCCTTTGCCTGTACCTTCTCAGCCTCTTGTCCCTGCCACCCCGACTATCTTGCCTGCTTCTGCTGTGTCTGCCTTCACTTCAAACGTTGTGGCTCCTGTTCTTCTTTCTCCTTCTGTTCGTAATCGTATCCCTAACACTGTTGCTACCCTTTATTCACCGCTTTCTGGTCAGTTATTTCCATCCGATACTTCTGAAACTCCCCAAAGACGGAGTCAGATCCCTAGTGGAAGGGAGAAAGAGACGTTAGTGACAATGGCACATAGGTGGATAAGACATCCTGCCAACTACCCTCCACGCATTGTTTTCGAGACGTTTTCTCAGTTTAATGAGCCTACACAGAGATTCGTGTTCGAAGAAATGTGTAACTTTTTGAGGGAACAATGGTATAATGACAATTTAGATAACGTACCGCCCGATATGATTGAACTTCAGAGTCAGTTTTCGAACGGTATGATTGTAGGTGGCGATGTACGACGTGCCTTAAAGCGATTATTATCCTTTAGATCCACAGTGCCTTCTCGTGTGTCATTTAATGATGACGACTTAGAAACTTGGAAAGCGGCTCCTGGTCAGTATCCTATGAGAGAAGTTCCGCCAGTATACATGCCAGGTGATCCTAATGCTAATCCTGTGGTTCCTCCATATTTCCAGAGAGTTTGGATACACCTCCCATGGAAGCGATCAGAAGTATTGCAGGTCAAACAGTCCTTGCCTGATCCACGCAAGAATCCGGCGGGTTACTATAAGGAGTTGTCTCAATTGGTAGATGCTACTATTATGAACCTTGCCGACATCGACATGCTGTTTGGTAATGTTGTACCACAGCCGGTTTGGGCGAAAATTCGTCAGGAAAATCATGCGAATGAGTTAGGCGGTGATTGGGCTGCAATAATAGCGGCTGATGGCCGACAAGTTGGTGGGCTAAGCCTGAGCAGGTAATTTCGGATCTGCCCCAGAGAATAATTACGTTCATGAAAACGCTTATGCCGGCGATGAGGGTAAACTGGGATTAATTAGCAGCTTGTAAGCAGAAGAAGGACGAGAGTGTCTCTAATTTCTTTACTAGATTCGAAGAGGCATTTGTCGATCATAGTGGTCAAGATATGGGCACTGAGGGAGGCCAACGGTTGTTTGTTGACAAATTCGTGTTGAATTTGTTGCCTGAACTATGCAACAAATTGAAAAATTCAGAAAGTGCATGGGCTGTTTCAACCACTGCACAGATATTAGCAACGGCTCAATATTATGAGAATAGGGAAAAAGAAGAAAGTGATCGTGTAGATAAGAAAACGAAGGAGCTCAAAACGAAGGTTTTGTTGCAGCAAGCGTATCCTCCGCGTTCAAATCACACTGATTTGCAACAGCAATATAGACCACAATCGCAATCCTCCAGAATACAGTCACGTCCTGACTCCTCTGACTTCAGATCTATGCTTGGGTATAACCAGTGTGCATATTGTAGAAGAGAGGGACATATAAAATATGATTGTCCCGCTTTGCGTGACCGCCTTAATGGTGTGTCGACACGAGGGGGTCGTGGTGGTCCTCAACAAGCATCTCGAGGTAGAGGTCGCGGTGCCTTTCAAAATCAGACTGAGCGCCCTAATACGTCCTCGGACACGAATAATTGTTTTGACCGGCGAAATGTAAGGTCCGATAAATCAGCGCAGTATTACGCGGACGACTATTACGTTGAACATGAGACTGTTGTAAACGATCGTTACTAGGACAGCCACCGACAGAGAGAGGGAGTAGTATCAGTTCCGGTTGATCAGAGTGGTCCTTATGTCGCAGTTGCTACATATGGCGTAGTTGAGCCTTTTCTGCTAGACACTGGTGCGACGAAAAGTTCCATCATGCATTCGAAACTCCCTGGCGCACCTTTGTCCGGCTTAACAAATGTTTCCGTTGGATTCTCTGGCGCCCCTGTTAGCAATCCTGTTTCTAGCCCTTTGCCCCTTGCAATTGGCCCTCGTGAGCTAGAGGCTCCATTGATTCTATCTACTGGTTGTGGTGAGAATCTTTTGGGTCTGGATTTGCTGAAACGGTTATACGCGACTTTGTATTGCTCTCCTGAAGGAGTGGAGCTTACATTAGGTCGGAGAGTAATCTCTCCTATGTACTTGTCGATCGATAAACTCCCACCGGAATTGAGATCCCTTCCTGCATCTCTATGGGCCACAGGTCCCAATGACGTGGGTCTCTTGGACATCCCACCTTATATGATCAAGCTGAAACCAAATGTGCGATTGCCACGTATACCACAGTATCGTATCTCCATTGAGGGAGAACGGGCGCTATTAACGATTGTACACGATCTGATCGAAAAGGGTGTCGTTGAAGAAACTCGGGGAAATGTGTGTAATAGTCCTGTGTTACCCATTTTAAAACGAACTGATCCATCTAAACCTCCTGTGTACCGTTTCAAAATCGATTTGAGAGAAGTAAATAAAATCGTGATTCCACAATACCCCGTGGTCCCTGATATCACGACTTTGTTAACCCTGATTCCAGTGTCTGCCTCCTGGTTCACGGTGATTGACCTAAAGAATGCTTTCTTTAGTATCCCGATTGCTGAGGAAAGCAGAGATCTATTCGGATTCTCATTAGGTGGTCGCAGTTTTAGACTGAAACGCGCACCACAGGGCTATTGTGAGAGTCCGTCGATCTACAGTCAAGCCCTTAAAAGTCAACTTGAATCATTTATATTACCGGCAGGCGCAGCCTTGATTCAGTACGTTGACGACCTGTTGGTCGCCGCTGATACCGAAGATATTTGTAGAACTGCTACAGTATCATTGTTGCGGCATTTATGTGACTTACATCACAAAGTGTCACCTTCCAAGCTGCAATATTGTTGCCAAGAAGTAACCTACTTAGGTCACTTATTGTCAAAAGAAGGGAGAAGGTTGACCCCAGAGAGAATTGCAGCGATTACCCGAATGACTGTGCCAAAAACCCAGAGAGATGTACGTGCCTTTCTAGGTATCACGTCATACTGCAGACAATGGATCCCAAATTTTTCACTATTGGCGAAACCATTGTTAGCTCTCACGTGCAAGGATGTTCCGACTCCTTTGCCATGGACTGGAGAGTGTCAAAAAGGTTTTTCTGAATTACGTGATGCGTTGTGTTCGGCTCCTGTGTTAGGTACTCCTGATTACAGTAAGCCGTTTACACTGTACGTTCACGAGAGGGATGGTTGTGCGTTGAGTGTTCTGGCGCAACAATTTGGTGACAAACAGCGCCCATGCGCATATTTTTCTTCGACCTTAGACCCAGTAGCTAGAGCTTTGCCGAGTTGTTTAAGAGCAACAGCGGCAGCTGCGGCGTCCATTCGACAGTCCGCAGGTCTGGTCATGGATAATATGCTTACGGTGATGGTTCCGCATGCACACATCGTTTGCTGTTAAGCGCACTCGTGGACCAGCGCTCACTTTTCTGTTTGTTTCCTGCCGTTTCCTGCTGTGCTGCTCACCGCACCCGCTCCGCGGGGGCCGCTTCGCAGAGGGATCTCTTGCTGGTGCTGACTCTGCCCGCCCTCGGTGGGGGTGACTTTGGTGAACTTTGGAACCCCAGGGCTGCGAGTGTGCAGGGACTACCTTACCCAGGTGTCCCTGCTAGACCGTGGTCAGCTTCCGGTCCGCTCTCCCTGGAGCTCCGCCCCCCACCCATCAGAAGGCAGTTAAAACCACCTGGGCTTGCTCCTGACCTTTGGGACACATCGTTTGCTGTTAAGCGCACTCGTGGACCAGCGCTCACTTTTCTGTTTGTTTCCTGCCGTTTCCTGCTGTGCTGCTCGCCGCACCCGCTCCGCGGGTGCCGCTTCGCAGAGGGATCTCTTGCTGGTGCTGACTCTGCCCGCCCTCGGTGGGGGTGACTTTGGTGAACTTTGGAACCCCAGGGCTGCGAGCGTGCAGGGACTACCTTACCCAGGTGTCCCTGCTAGACCGTGGTCAGCTTCCGGTCCGCTCTCCCTGGAGCTCCGCCCCCCGCCCATCAGAAGGCAGTTAAAACCACCTGGGCTTGCTCCTGACCTTTGGGACACATCGTTTGCTGTTAAGCGCACTCGTGGACCAGCGCTCACTTTTCTGTTTGTTTCCTGCCGTTTCCTGCTGTGCTGCTCGCCGCACCCGCTCCGCGGGTGCCGCTTCGCAGAGGGATCTCTTGCTGGTGCTGACTCTGCCCGCCCTCGGTGGGGGTGACTTTGGTGAACTTTGGAACCCCAGGGCTGCGAGCGTGCAGGGACTACCTTACCCAGGTGTCCCTGCTAGACCGTGGTCAGCTTCCGGTCCGCTCTCCCTGGAGCTCCGCCCCCACGCCCTTTCTTAAACACTATAAACACTGCTTGCTCTCCCGCAGCGCGGGACGCAGCCCGGGCGAAGACAGGGCAAAGACTGGGCCGTTTGAGGCCGTTCGAGGACTACGAGGACTGGGCTGGGCCACGCCCCTTGGTTGGTGCATTATACAGTTCTTATTGGTGTCTACTTCTTAAATATTTAATTATTTATTGGGTTTTTATTAATCTGTATAATCTGCTCACGGGGCAGTCGGAGTAAAACCCTTATGGCCGCCAGTAACTCCAATCGGACATTGGACGATTTCCTTGTCAAAACTAATTTAGCCATAGATGAGGAAATTAACAAAATGCAGCATAGGGTCTCATTAGATCTCGAGGCCGCACAAAGGCTATCTGAGCACCTAGCTAGTACCAGAAAATCCTCCATGGGGAATATTGCCTCTGCACGTACCCCTGAGCATATAGCAGGTCCTCAGCCTTTGCTGATCACGGCTGCCATCCACCCAGCCCCTTCTACTCCTTCTCTAACTTCCCCTTCGATCCCTTTACCCACCCTATCGGAACCATTTAAGGATTTCGTCACATCAACTTGCATGTCTGGCACTTTGTATCCCCCTAAAACTAAAATTGACCAAACAACGAATTTAGGTAGGGCTAGGAAAGCAGCAATTTATAAAAAGAAATGTATTGCTAGGGCCATACATGCGAAGAAAAAGGCGAAAATTGCTAGATCTCAATTTTTCAATAGTAGAAGGGCTCTAGGTTCTTTGGGGTCAAAAGATGTTAACACGAAAACCGACCCATGTATTCTGGGTGGGACTGCCGCTCCAGATCTAAATATCTCAGCGGATGTTAGTATCATGGTTGCCTCCCCAGAGACAAATAGAACTAATGATCAAGTTGGGCAGGTGTGTGGATCTTTAAGTGATAGAGGGGGAGATGAAGAATTCCTAAAAACGGTCTGGGCAACGTTAAAACAACTATTAACCCCTTTGGAATTGAGGCTTTCTCGCATAGAGAACAATCTGTTAGAAATGGACAGGACGATAGTTACCCTGGCTACCTTGAGCTTGAAAGATATGGAAGCTAAAAATCCCAGCGAAATTAAATTAGCCCCTCAGGTAAAAGAACCAGTATCCTTACCATTACCTCCACAATTACCTCAAAATATTTCTATGCCATCTCCAATAGTAAAACCCACACCGAAGCCCCGCACGACTACCATTGTAAATCAGACTGACTCTATTCCTAGTTCTGCTGCACCAAAATGATGTCCTTTGCCTAACCCGGCCCATAGGCAGAACTCAAACGCACGAGTTGCGGCACAAAATCCCCCAAGGCAAAATTATAATTCTCAACGGCCATCTAATCGTCCCAACTTTCGTGGAGGTTTTATTGACCTTCCACCAGAAGCGGGGCCTTATGTCATTATATTAGCCGGAGTTCCCGAGCTGGACCAGCACTCCCAGGAGAACCAGCATTCATTGAGAAACAAAGTCATTTATTGGCTTAATTCTAATACTCAGCTTCCGGTTCAACATAGAAGCAGTGTATTAATGGTTAGAAGAGTGCCCTGGATAGGTCCTACACCCAAGTCCCTGGTAGGTGACTGTATAGTTGTTACTTTTGCTGATCCTCACACAGCACAGCACCTATGTGCACGGTCTTTGTATGAAGCTAATCACACAATAGTCCTGAGACCCCTTACCTTTTTTTACCCCCCAAGAGATCACTATGTTAAGGAAAATCCATGGACTATTGTCCATAATATTAGACGGACAACAAATAGGCCTGATGGCTATAGCCAGCCTAACTGGTGGCAAGGTGCACCTAACACTAACATGCTTAGTTACCCACAGGAGGTGGCTGGGTGGTTTCCAAATAATATTCCTTTGAGAAACCGCTTTGATCCACTTGTGGGCATGGATGAGCAAGACTGACCATCACAAAATTCCCCTGGTAATGCCCTGATAGTAGGAGAGCCCAGCCAAAGGGAGGAGGGGGAAAGTTGTAACGATAACTTATGGGAGAACGCTCCCATGGGTGACGATCGCGCTTCTAACCCCCATGCTCCGGAGGCTGGTATTAATATAGAAAGTGCATCAAGCACAACTACTTTAGTGCAAATCCCGGAAATATCACCTGAGTCAGTCAGAAAGAACCAAAGCGAATCAAGGATGTGCCTAATTTCATGGAATATTGCTGGGCTTGCCTCAAGATTGGAGGATGAGGCATGGTTAGATTTTGTGGGTGTCTGTGACATTTTGTGCCTCCAGGAAACATGGAGCCGTTCTGCGCAGAATATTGAGGGCTTTTGTGCCCTTAACACACTAGCGGTACCTTCACAGGCGGGTAGGGCCAAGGGTGGTTTAATGACAGCAATTTCGTTGAAACTGTGTAAACCTGTAATCACTAAGATAGTTGACACCCCATGGTTTCAGATGTTGATGGTGGTGAATTTGTTCCCTGAACCATTGTTACTAATTAATTGGTATTATAATATCTTTGCTAACAATGAGATAACTGTTATGTTGAAGTTGGAGGAAGCCATAGCCAGGGCACGTCACGAGCAACCACTACTCTTTGTCATCTGGGTGGGTGATTTTAACTGCTCGTTATGCACCCATGGGGACACGAAGGTGTGTTGTTTAAGAGACTCTTATGACTTTCCCTTGACTCACTTTAAACACACACCCCAGGGAGATGGCTTAAATAATATCATTATTTTAAATGATTTATTCATAGTAGAACCCTGGGTCGGTCCAGATTTGGCTCCAATACCAACCTTCCAGGGAAGTAGAGGTATAACAAGTTTCATTGATTTTGCAATTATCTCCAGTGGGTACTCTCACTATGTGGACAAACTGGAGGTAGTTGTTAACGCTGCCAGTGACCATAACCCTTTGATCTTATCCCTCCTGTGTCCTGTTAAACCCAAACACTCTGTCTGGGAACAACCAATAAAGTATAACAGAAACCAAGGTATCACTCTTAAATGGGGCAAAATAGACGCAGCAGGTCTTGAGGATGAAATAATACATGGACACAGCCAAGAATATGACGCATGTTTATCATCGACAGCTAACCCCGAAAAGGTTATAGGGAATTTTGAGTCACTATGTGGGCATGTAGCCGAACGGCTTACAAAACCAATTGGGAGAAATAAAAGGTTAGGGCCCAGGTGGTTTGATGCTGCATGCTCGGCAGCACATAAATCCCTGAAAGTGGCATTAAAACAAAAACCTAGGAATATAGAATTGGTTAGGGTGTCTAGATTGGCCTATAAAGAAGCCATTAGAACAAGGAAGCTGGATCTTAAAAATAGAGCTTGGGAAGATCTAGAAAAGGCCTCAGAATTGAAAGACAATAGGCTTTTCTGGGAAGTGATTAATCGTCCCCTTTTTATAAGCAATGGCAAGGACAACATGGTGATGCAGATCGCATGTGAAACATGGGAATCACACTTCGGGGATATTTTTAATCCACTTGGAATTTGACTCAACGAACCCCCAATAGGAGACTCTAGGGATTTGGTGGTTTCTGAATCCTCTTTGTCCCTAAGTTTATCACTTTCCTTGCAAGAAGTGGAAGATGCTTTATTGAAAGGCATATCACTAAAAGCTCCTGGTCCTGACCTAGTCCCATTGGACTTTTTTAAGCATAACATTAAGATTTGGGCTCCTCTTTTGCTAAACGTATTTAGAGCAGTTGTCATTTGCCGTATTCCAACTTCATGGAAGGAGGCAGTAGTGGTGCCGATTTTTAAGAAGGGCAACAGATCTGATCCTCGGTGCTATCGCCCAATCTCACTTATCGATGCATCATGTAAAATATTGGGCAGGGTCATATTAGCCAGATTAGAAACCTGGGCAGACTCGGTGGGCCTTATTGTGGATTCTCAATACGGGTTCAGAAAAGGCAAAGGCACTGTTGAACAGTGCCTGAACCTGTCTCTGATTATAGGGAAATACGTGAAGGCAATGAATTCTTCCATCCATCTTGCCTTCATGGATCTCTCTAGTGCATTTGACACTGTCTGTCGAAGCAAGTTGTGGAAAATGATGGAGGCCATGGGTTTCGAGGAACCCTTGGTTCACTTGCTTCGTAGACTTCATGCAGCAACCACTGTAGCCATAAGGTTCGGGCCAGGGGGAGAGAAAACTAAATCCATTCCCTCGACTGAGGGCGTCCGTCAGGGATGTATTTTAGCCCCCTTTTTGTTCCTAGTTTATACTAATGGGCTGGAAAAATATCTGTTGGACCACTGCCATGATTTTCCAAAGGTTAATGGGAGGAGCATACCAATGCTCTCCTATGCCGATGATACGGTATTAATGACACTTACAGGAAACAGTATGCAGCGCTGTCTTGATGCTTTCCATAATTTTATGTTGGATCTAGACCTGAAGGTAAATTTTACCAAATCTTTTGCCATGGTCTGTGGCCCAAAGAGCACAAAAACCAGAAAGTTTGCAGTAAATAATGACATCATTGAAAAGGTGGAAAATTTTAACTATCTGGGAAACCTTTTCAACAACAAACTAAGTTGGGCCCCTTTAATGAAAACTCGAGTCCAGAGTGCTAGTCGTTCAATTGAAGGTTTGTTCCGCTTCTGTGGGAAGTTGGGTCAAAAACCTGTCAAGCATCTAAAAACTTTGTATATAGCAAAATGTTTGTCGGTAGCTACCTATGGGGCAGGGGTTTGGGGAATTGAAAGCCCTGACACAATACAAACCATGGAGAACAAATTTCTAAAGCGGGTACTGGCTATCCCAAGAAGTTCTTCAAATAAATTTGCCCACGAGGAGATAGGTCTGAGTCATGTGAGTGATACCATTCATCTTTCCCCCCTATTATTATGGGGTAAAATATGGCTATCAGAGGATTTACAGCTGTCTAGAGACATCCTCCGGGATTGTTTACAATTGATGAACATGAATAAGATCCCGTGGTTATGCTATGTTAATGTAACACTCCATAAAATAGGCTTGGGTGACATTTTTGATAACCCCGAAAATATTCGGGGAGATATTAAATCTGTTATCAAAACAAGTTATTGGAAATCCTCGCTTGTGCATTCCTTGGTTAGTACTCACGCTTTTAAGGTTACTTTACAGCATCAGTTTTATTTAACCTTTACAAATCATGTACAATGGCGATTCTATTTGACGAGGTTTAGGTTACACATTTTGCACTTTCTTTTTGCGTTTCCTAAACAGGGGAGTTGGTGTGAGAGACTGCCCCCCTGTCCCTGTAACAACAGAATAAGCCAAAGTACTATGCATCTTGTTCTCTTCTGCCCCCTATACAAGGATCCGAGAATTAGGTTTATTAAGCCGATCCTTAAGGAAAAGCAACCATGCCACTATAAAGAGGGTTATGACCATTTGCTATCTCTGTCCACATCTGATGTTTGCTGTGCAATGCTAAATTTTATACGTGTGTCATTTTCGATTAGGAAACGGTATGGTTAAATTTGTTCCCATGAACTTGTCTGTAGCCCATGTATATTGTTGTTTTTGACTTTGTTGTCTTAGATCTCAATGTAATATGGGTATTTGGAAATCATGATTATTTTAACCGAATATGATTGAAAAGTTATGGGCCAAAACTGTGATTATATTAACCAAATGTTTTCTATCACTAAAATAATGGTATACCTTTTTAATTGTTTTTAAATGAAATTTAATTCATGTATTTAAAATGTACATTTTGACTTTTATGGTTCTTGTTTGAATCGAATAAAGTTTTTTTGATGATGATGATGGTTCCGCATGCAGTTGACACTCTCTTGAACCGAACGAAAACTCAACATTTGACGAGCGCAATGTTGTCTGGGTATGAGCTGACGTTACTGGCTAGTCACATACGGATAAAACGGTGTAATGTGTTGAACCCAGCAACATTATTGCCGATCCATACAGAGTTGAGTGAGGTAGCACCACATGACTGTTATCTGAGAACCGAAGAGGAAACGAAAGGTCGTATTGACCTAAAAGATACTCCATTGGTAGATCCCGATGGTACTATGTATGTTGATGGTTCCTGTTTTAAGTTACCGAATGGTGATGCGACGACTGCGTATGCTGTAGTGACGTTGAGAACGGTGGTGGAATCTACGAGATTAAATCAGAACTCGGCTCAGGCAGCTGAGTTGGTCGCCTTGACGAGAGCGTGTGTGTTGTCCAGAGGAAAGCGGGTGAATGTGTTCACAGACAGCCAGTATGCTTTTGGTGTGGCACATAGTTTTGGGCGATTGTGGAAAGAAAGAGGATTCTTAACGTCGCATGGCACAAAGATTCAGCATGGACAGCTTGTGAATGACCTTTTAGATGCACTCACATTGCCTAAACAGGTGGCCATAATTAAATGCAGTGCGCATCGAAAAGTGACAGATGATGTTGGTCGTGGTAATGCGTTTGCAGATGAGACTGCTAAGGAGACAGCGAAAGATCTGACAAATCGAATGTATGTTACAAGTTCAGTGAGATGGCCTGCGGAAACTAGTATGTGTGAGGACACAGTGGAGAGTGTGAAGGAAATACAGAATGAGGCCACTGAAATGGAAAAGACTAAGTGGAAAGAAAGCACGGGAAAATTAGATGAGGATGGATGTTGGGTTGATTTGTCAGAGAAACAGAGATGGATGTTACCGGATGCATATGTGCTTGCTGTTGTTACAATGGCCCATGGCACAGCACATATTAACTCGAAGGGCATATGCAAGTTGTTGTCTCCTGTATGGAAGAATGATGGGATTACTAAATGTGCAGAGAGAGTGGTTAAGAATTGCATGGTATGTTTGATGCATAATCCCAGTAAGGGCACCCACACTCCACCTGGTCATTTTGCCCCTCCTACATGTCCTTTCGAAGTTATCCAATTAGACTTCATCCACATGGAGAGATGCAATAATTTAAAGTATGTGCTGGTTGTGGTTTGTGCGTTCTCCAGATGGATTGAGGCTTACCCTCTTAAGGATAATACTGCCCTATCCACAGCTAAAATTCTGCTCAAAGAGTATTTCCCCAGGTACGGCATGCCTCGGATTGTATGGTCGGACAACGGAAGTGAGTTTGTGGGAAGCGTGATGAAGAGTGTGTGTCGTGGTTTAGGAATATCCCAGAAATTTCATAGTGCTAATCATCCTCAGTCAGCGGGTTTGGTGGAAGGATACAATGGCACCCTGAAACTAAAACTTGCTAAAATTCAGGCAACAACTGGTTTATCATGGCCTGACGCTTTGCCTCTAGCTCTCTTATCGACCAGGGCTACTGTACACACACGAGTAGGGCTTAGCCCATATGAGATTGTGTTCGGCCGTCCTGCGAACATTTGGGGGGTTCCGAGGCCTAAAGAATTGAACAGACTTGAATATCCAATGTTAATTGATTATCTATATGATCTGACTGCTAAATTGAGTTTGATTCATCAACAGGTCTTTGAGGCTCTGCCGTCACAAACAGAGGGTCCTGGTCATCGGCTCCAACCAGGGGACTGGGTCCTCACTAGAAATTTCGGACGAAAACGCCATCTTGAGCCGAGATTTGTGGGACCCTTCCAGGTGCTACTAGCAATGAGGACGGCGGTTCGACTGGAGGGACGGAAACACTGGGTGCATGCCACCCACACCAAGAAGGTTCCGCTTCCTCTGCCGGCAGACACATGGATACGTAAAGGTTTTTCCTCGTCTGAAACTGACATTCCCCAGCGCTTTGTCCCATTTAGCGAAGCTCAGACCATAGGGAACACTTCAGTTTTATCTGACACCCCTGTTGATTCCTCTCAAACAATTTCCTTTCCTTCAACATTGGGGAATACAAGTACTGAACAATTGCCTGGACAATCGAACACTCTTTCGCCATCCAATCCACTGTTTGAAGATCAGACTCGACCCGGAAGAAACCGATACTTTCTTCGTACACGCAATAAGAATGAATAAATTGTTATCATTTTGATTTCAAAATACCCCCTCACATTCTGCCTTGACCATTGTGGACATTTTATTATGTATGTGTTTCTTTTCCAGAACAGCTAGGAGACATATATGAAATTGATTATTTAACTGATTAAAACCTGCCATCTGGGTTGGCCGTAGGGCCGCACGGGCACTTCCTTCTGTTTAGCAGTTATTGACATTAGGTCAATTTCTTTTGTCGATTTCCGGGAACCCCTGGGAATTGATAATCGCTACCCAGAACGAAGTGCGTCAAGAACGTTGCGGACGGTTGTTAGAGGATGGAGTTCTCCAAGCTGACGAAGATAAAGGAAAAGACGGTGCAAAGATCTAAATTGTACAGCACATTTCGAGCAAAGTGTTTTTTATTACAGGTTTTCATGTTGTTCCTAACTGTTTCTATGCTGCTGGTGGGTGGAGTATATTTTGGTTTTCTATCATTGCTGCCTTCTGCCTTACCCACCTCTCCTTCTCATGATCTAAATGTCGTCTCTACTGTTTCTCCACATTCTTTTCACCTACTGCCTCAACATGAACAAGTCAGACGTGCGGAATTTAGAAACAATTCCTTTGTGCAACTTTTGCATCAGCATCAGTTGGTGGTAAATACTACAAACTGTTGGGTGTGTGGGCTAATGCCACATACCATGGACAGGGGTATCCCATACTTGGTCCTTCCGTACAGCCCCCAAGGGTCAGTTCGGGCATTCCAAACCATATTCCGTAGTGCACTAGATTCCTACCCCCATCGAGAGCCACGCTCAGCAAACTTTGGTCCTGGCCCGTATCACAAGTCTCTAATGATAGCTATTGCCGATCTAAATAGAGATATCTTCGATACGTCACTTATCCCAGAAGAGGAGGTGCAAACCTATAAGTACCTTAGTGAGGCTGAGTATAGTATATCAGTGGGTGATAGGCAGCTTAAAAGCTCATCTCCAATCTGGATTGTACCTCACCTAGGCCACTTTTGTCTGCAAGGTCGTGGCCGAAATCCAAGAGCCCAGCTTGGGAAGAGTGCTTGTGTGGATACTTACGTTCTACCGATGCTCTCTTCCCCTGTCTTTCTGACTGCCAAGGGTACCTATTTTGTATGTTATGACCGAGCATATACGTGGTTACCACATGACTTCTCAGGTACCTGCTATATTGCAAATCTCTTGCCCCCGACTTTCACTGTTGCTGCCGACTATCACAAAACCAGAGTTGTGAGAGGTGTCATTAGTAAAGAGGATACTTCCGGTCAAGAAGCAGGAGACTTCTTCAAGGGTTTCTACCGTTTTGGGGCCCCATGGTCAATAGCAGAAATCTGAGACTGTTAACTCGTGTAGTAGAGTCAACTGCTAACATAACTGCAAGTGCCCTTGGTAACCTGACAGCAGAGCTTCAAGCGGATAGGCTTATGACGTTACAGAACCGTATGGTTCTAGACGTTGTACTAGCAGATAGAGGTGGTGTGTGTAAGGTCATCCATTCGAGCTGCTGCATTTTTATACCTGATAACGCTCCAACTGTCTATCAAGCCATCTCAAAGTTGCATAAAATCTCGGAGTCCATACACGAGGACGAGGGAGATTGGACGCTTCTAGGATGGTTTTGGGGTCTAATGTCGACTTGGGGTTGGAAGATTCTGATGATTATAGGGGTTGTAGTGACATTTCTGTTCATGTGTTGTCTTTGTGTACAGTGTGGTCCTGCCTTATGTGGCCTTTGTGCCACAACGTGTATAAGAAGGCCACCTGTTTCCAAGGAGGCATTGATGGATAGAGTTATGTTCCAACAACATCTGAATGATCTGATGAATATCGAGATCGACTCCGACTTCGACTAGTTCTTGCCTACATGAGGGCAAAAGGAGCGTCTGAGGTTCCGTAAAAATCGTTACGACGTTTTGGGCACCGCCGAATATGGACGAATGTGGTATCAATGAACCGTAAATGACGAGTTGTGTAAGTGTACGCGTTTTCGCCATACTACTCAGAAGAGCTCCTCACAATTACAGGTTTCTTTAAATGGACGCTCGGGTTCCATTTTAGATACGGCATCCATTTTGTTGCTTGCCCTCACGTAGTCAGCGAACAGGCAACTGTCCGCATCGTGACCCTTTTGTTCCCAAGCTTCACGGAAGAAGCATATGCCTTTTCATGCGTCTTTTATGGGTAGGGGGAGGACACTGCTAAAGCAGTTGTCTCCGCTCGGAGGTGATCCTGCCGTGCCGGTCTATTGTTTCAGCCTCGCACGTGCTGGGATCAAGTCCTTTTAGGCTACGATTACGCATCCAATATTATCCTCACACTCCCTCTTCCCTGTTGTCTGACTTCCTTGCAGCTGTTCTTGTGTCTTTCTCTTGTTTATTTACAACTCAAGTGGAATGTACCTAATGGTGGGAAGATGTGCTTTTACAGTTGGAACTGGTGATGTTAATGTAATTATGTTCCGGTGCTCTGAATACATGAAAGCGATCCTTTGAATTTTACTGTGGGAAATGAGTTGTAACCTTTTGCTTACATATCGTGCAATGAAAAAATCCTGTATAAAAGAGAGCGACTCACATATGCAAAGGGAGCAGACTCTCAGAACCTACACTCTGTTGTACTTCTTGTGACTTTTGCCTCCCTGCAGTAATAAACCCTGATCTTTGATGCACAAGGAAGTGTCCTGTGTCTCTGTCTTTAGTGCGCCAGAACAGGTATCTCACTAAGGTTCTAGGTGTTGTCCCCTGGCACCGCTGGGCCTTAAATAGCCCAGTCCTTCAGGACTCAATAAAAGTTTTTGTTTACCTACGAGCCAGGTATTTTTTAGATTTCACTTTCACCTCACCACTCACATTTTACCACCCCACACACACCAACACATAGTTCACTTTCAGTGCTCCTGCGTAGTCGTGAGTCGTAGCACGCCGCATTCCGTAGAGGTTTGCGAAGACCCCGATGATGAAGCATGACACCAAGGGGCCTTTCGGTGTGTGAGGGGTATTTAAACAACACTGGTTGCTCCCCACCACTGTAGGGATCACCGAACCCAATTTAGTGGATTCCTTTTGTTTATGCATATTTTTTTATATAGACTTTAGGCAACTTCCTTACTCACAATGGCAGAGCAACACATACAGTCTTTTCATATACTTATTCTTGTCATCCCATTTACCTGGTACCACATCCCTCACAGTCAGTCCATGGTGAATGTGGGGGGGGGGATTGTAGTGAGGATATCCTCATCTAGTGGTGTGAGATGGAGGCGGGGTTCAGAGTGTGGTTCAGGGAGAATCCTATTCAACTCGATCCTGGAGTATTTCTCCTTCACCCTCTTCTTTTCATCCTGCCACTTCTTCTTGATGTCTTGGACTGTGCACCTCTCCTCCTCCAATGCTGTGACAGCAGTGGCTAATTGCTGCCTTAGAGCTGCCTTCTATGTGCCACTGGTGCAGTAAGGTGGGAGACCATATAGGTGTCTGTGGTGCCTCACAATGAACTCCACAATTATAGTGGTCTCCTCAGAAGTGAAGTTCTTCTTCCTCCTCATTTAGTACATTTTCCTCTAGCGATAAACAGCGAATGAAAACAGGAACTCTCTGTGGCCAAACCTGTTCCTTGATTGTGTGCTGCTTTTATATGGTTTGTGGTACTGGTCTTGCAGTGAGTGTTAATTGACTTCAGCTGGAGCATGGTGGGGGATGGTAGGCACTTAAAATGATCATCAGGCCGAAATGGGGTATTCTGGCCCGAATTCGAAAATTCCGGCCCTGGAGCGGAAATCCTGGCACAAGTGCAGGGTTCTCGCTCCGGGTGTGGAAATTCCGGCCCGAGTGCGGAAATTCCAGCCCAATTGTGGACGTAAAGTTAGTAGTCGTAAGTTCATTCTGTAAATACCAAAAATCATAAGTGCCTTCTGTGAATACCAAAAGTAGTACGTTTAGGATTTTCTCTCAGATTAGTTCTGTGAATCAGCCCCTTAGAGAAGTTCTGTGCAGGGAAAAGTTCATAAATGGATTTAATTATTTCGAAATAGAATTCAGAAGAGTCTTCGCATATCACCAAGAAAGGATAGAGAATGTTTCTGTTGAGATTGAAGAGTTGACAATTTTGAACAATTCTCTGGGTTTATTTGTTGTCTTGGAGATGGACACGGCAAAAAGTTTTTGGGGGGACCAACCGTATCGCGGCATGATATTTTTTCAGATGGGCCTGGTATGTGACTTCAGCGCCTAGATCGGTCTTTGATCTACATTGCCTTTGTCATTTTTTCCACAATGATCTCTCTGCTTTGGGGGCGTCAAAGAACGAAGGCACAGAAGATTTTAACCTCTTGGAAGTGTGAAGTTTCAGAGAGGCAATGAAGTCAATGGCCTCAGTCAGCCAACTAATAACACAATTAACAGTTGCACTCCATAAATAGATATAACAGAACTAATGTCGTTCTCCTTTGCAATCACAACTCAGGGCAGAATATGGTAATGAGGCCTCATGTGAGCACTTCAAGGCCACTGGATTCTAATAATGCTGGGTAATTCTACAACATTTGATAATATGGAACACTGGATTCTGTTGGAATGGGTGTCTTTGGCAGCAAATCGCCTTCCTGCAGCTATATTCAAGGTACATTGTATTACAGGCCTCAAAGAATTACAGTAGGGTATTATTCTGAAAAACTGACCTTAGTTTACTGTGTACAGTAGGGTTTACTATTCTCTCAGCTCTATACAATTCAACTAAAACCATTATTTTCGCTGCAGGCAAAAGTTCGGGTCTGCATTCTCTGACACGCTGACAGCAATAGATTCCAAGTGCACAACGTTTGTAACAAGCTAAAGCAGTTGTTACCTGCCAGATGAATTTACTCTGACATCAGATCAATGGAAATAAACAGTACATATATTTTCAGCTTTAGGGGACGTGAAACAGCAGCTCCCCCCTTTTCTTTGACCAGTCACTGCCTCTAAATGCCAAAAGCAAGTCAAGCTTCATTTTGCAAACAAATATTGCTCTGGCTACAGACTACAGAAACTGTTTCTATCTGTTATTCACCTTAAGGTACATTACGCTTTCTAAACAAGCATGAAGCAGCAAGTACTCACTTCAGTGCTGTTACAATACATTCTGTGCACATCTGCCAATCGACCACATTCATTATTCGAATTGACAGCATACCGCTGATTGACAGGCATTTATTCTTCAAAATATATGGTTCAGTATAACTACCAATACAACAGGGTGACTTAATACCAGAACAAGTAAATACCACTATTGTAGGGTGCAATATGTTCTCGGCTCAGTATTACCATATCATTTCAATTGCTACAGCTCATACTAGGACTCCTGATGCGGAAGCCGGGAGTTTAGGGCCAAAAGTGAATTTGTTTTAGTATTTCATTACTTTGCCAGCACGATTTTTTTTACTTTTTATCATTCTTCACATGTAAAATATCGCTGTATTTTGCACTTTCCAACTGCTCCCCCCCTTGCTGTATTTCCCTACCTGCGGGGCCTCTCTCTGGGGATCACCGGCGCATCAGGAAGCCGATTTGGGGCTTCTCTGGCCCATCGCCCTTGACCCCTCGCAGCACAAACTACGGGCGCCATCTTTGGTGAGGACGAGGACAGCGCTCTAGTGTTGGGTCGATTGGGGGCTCATTCACGATAAAAGAGCAGCTGTCTCCTCGTTCCCCATTCATATTAGGAATCCTGAGGCGGAAGCCGGGAGTTTAGGGCCAAAAGTGAATTTGTTTTAATATTTCATTACTTTGCCAGCACGATTTTAACTGCTTCGCATTTTATCATTCTTCACATGTAAAATATCGCTGTATTTTGCACTTTCCAATTTTAAACTGTTCCCCCCCTTGCTGTATTTCCCTACCTGCGGGGCCTCTCTCTGGGGATCACCGGCGCATCAGGAAGCCGATTTGGGGCTTCTCTGCTCCATCGCCCTCGACCCCTCGCAGCACAAACTACAGGCGCCATCTTTGATGAGGACGAGGACAGCGCTCTAGTGTTGGGCCGATTGGGGGCTCATTCACGATAAAATGTACTCACTTTCCCGTCCGCGCAGCGGGCAGGCGCAGCGGGCGCAATGGCGCGCCGGAGGCGCGCCAGAGGCAAGCCCGTCTGCGCCCGTCCGCTCCCAAGTCGCCCGTAGTGCCTGTCATGCTGCTCAAAGTATCTCTCTCACGGCTGCAGCCCCCCCACTATACTCCAGAGAGATCTTATTTAATCTGGGTGAGTACGCGCATAAGGGTCACCTCTCGTTCGCAGATACTGCCCTTCCTTTGAAAGACTTTGTGATCAGGTGGTTCGTGTCCTGTGGGCTTCTTAATGTCAGATCTCTGCCCAAACATGCAGAGGAAATCCAATTATTGGTGGAATCACATCAGTTAGATGCTCTGTTTCTCACTGAGACTTGGACCCACCTTGATTGTGAAATCTAGCTGGGTTGGGCCTGCCCGCAGGAAAATAAAATCCTGCACCTCCCCAGTCCTAAAGGACGGGGCGATGGGGTGGGGGTGATTTACAGAGCGTTTTGGCATATTAAGAATATTGATATGGACCCGGTTATTGGGGCTGAGCTGCTTGGCCTTTCTATTAACAGTCACATGGGGGATATTTTCACGGTGATCATCTGTTACAGACCACCTGGGACCTTTAGTATCCAGCAACAACAATCGCTACTTAATATCTTTACCAATATGGCTATCTCCCACAGTAAACTGATTATTTTAGGTGATTTTAACCTGTGGTCGAATGGCTCCCTAGATACAGGGCTGCATAACCTTCTTCATTCCTGTGAAAATGTGGGTCTCCACCAATACGTTATGGAATCCACTCATAGGGCAGGGCACCGGCTTGACCTGATCTTTTCGGTCCCTCAGCTTGTACATCTGGGTGAAATTTTGCCCATGGACTGGACTGATCATCTCCTTCTTAAATTCTATGTCAATAGCAAGGGGGTAAAAATGCAGGCACAAGACACTACCTCTGAATTTATGTACAGGGACTGGAGAGCCCTTGAGAGGCTGAGAACCACGGATGCTGTGTTCATGGTGGAAGACTGTTTCTCCTCAGATTGTCAAGTCGATGAGAACTATGATGCCTTATGTTCTAGGATTACCACGAGGGTTGACTCTCTTGCTCCGCTAAAAATGCGCAAGTATAAGGGGAGAGCTTCGGCTCCGTGGTTTAATGAGTCTTTAAAGGCTTTAAAACTTGCCTGTAGACAGGCTGAAAGGAAATGGAGGCAGGGATATACTGATGCTAGTAGACTGCTTTGGAAAGCTAAACTTTCCGAATATAAAGCCCTGATTCACAAGTCCAAATCTGACTATTTTTGCTCCACGATATGTACCGCTGCAAATAGCTCTAAAAGCATTTTTCAGATTTTGAACAGTCTAACTCACCCTGACTGCTCAAATAAATCGACCCCTCCCACGCAGGTTCTTTGTGATAACTTGGCTCTGTTTTTCAATGATAAAATAGAGGCCATCATTCACAACTTGAGTACCACCCCCACTTTGATCTGTCCCCCCTGTCCGGAGAGCGGAGGTACAGATATTGGAATTGGGCGCCCAGGATGGCAGCCTGCGGACTGTCTATTGGAGTTTCCCCCTATTATGGAGGAGGACCTTGGCAGATTTGCGCAAGGTATTTCATCGGGATCACCTTTGGACCCTATCCCTCATAAAATTTGGAAAGCCTATGGAGATGATCTTTTTCCTACTCTTTGCAGGATTTGTAATCAGTCACTGGTTAGTGGCACGGTTCCTGCATCTTGGAAACAGGCTCTGGTATCTCCACTGCTAAAGAAACCCTCCCTAAATCCAGAGTGTCTACAGAATTATAGACCCATCTCCCTGTTACAGTTTCCAACAAAAATTGCTGAACGCTGGGTGAGCTCTTGTCTCTCCAAACATCTGGAGCATTATCAATTTCTGGACGAAATACAATTCGCCTTTCGCCCAGCCCATGGGACCAAAACAGCTCTACTCACTGCTATGGAGGACCTTCGAATGCGTGCAGACAGGGGTCAGGCAGTGGCTCTGATTCTGCTTGACCTGTCTGCCGCATTCGATACGGTTAATCATGCGATCCTCCTGGACAGACTGAGTGAGGCCGGGGTGGGTGGTGGTGCCCTGCTGTGGTTCCGCTCCTTCGTGCTTGATAGGATGCAGGCGGTGTCCCTCCCCCGTTTCGATCTGCTTTTTCCTTGGTGTCCCATGGGGTGCCTGTCATGCCTCGAGCCCCCTCCCAGTGCGCTAGCCCTTTAATTGTGCGCTATAAAGGTATCCTTGACCCAGGGAGCGACGCTTCACGTTCTAGCGTCTAGCTCCGTTGGGTTCGTTTCTGTGCCTGACTTCCTGTGCCTGACTTCCGGTTTTTCTCCGTCCTGGCGTTCTCCCGCAGTGAGATTGACTTTGGCTCTGTTGGTTTGGTTAAGAACCTTTGCGGGCCGTCTCTCTCTTTACTAAGCGCCTCTCCACCGCGCTTGTGCTATTTGACACGTTCCGTGTCATTTCCCTATTTTAGCTGCTGTGCAGTGTACTGGCGTCCCGCCCGGCGGCCGGGTTTGACTCCGCCATCCGGCGGGATTTCCTCTCCCTACCTTTGCCTCCTTGCGGCTCCGCTTGTCAGCTGGGCTTTGCTCCGCTGACGAGCCGGGCATCCTCCCTCTGTTGTTGGCCTCGTTTACCGCTCCGCTTGTCAGCCGGGTTTTGCTCTGCTGACGGGCCGGGCACACCTTCACCCTTCCTTCTTCCTACCACACCGGATTGCTCCGCTGCCAGCCGGGTTCTGCTCCGTTGGCGGCCGGGTTGTACAGGTGTGCTGCCCTTAGTTAGTTAGGGCTTTTCTTTATCCCTTCACACACCAATTTACTTTTGGGGGTTATTCAGCTCTGGTGAATTCTTCACCTCATTGGACTTGATATCTTGCGTGGACCTGAGAGGAATGGGCTACAGCTACATGTTCCAGAAACACGGTAACAGCGCATTCTTGCGCTGCATATTGTAATTGGTATCAGTCCTACTGTATTGCAGTGTATGATTCCCTGTTTTGTTTGTTGTAGATGTTGTTTCCGCTATCCAGGATATGACAACCGAATTCTTATGTTCCAATAATCCTTTGGGGTGTGCTTCGTGGCAGTTAAGACAGAAGATCAGAGTGAGCAGTATATCTTGTTAGTCACGTCTTATACAAGTATACGTTAGGTCATTCAACTTAGGAAGGTATTGTCTTCTTCACTGCAGCTCCAGTTATATCCCTGTCCAGAGGTCCTCTCATATCCATTCAGGAACATTCATATACAAGTAGCTAGGTATGAAAGGTTATGTTGTATAATTGGGAATGTGATTGTCTTCTTCAGATGTAAGAATATGACCCTTTGCATTACAGTCTCTCTTGATTGCCAAGCCCACAAGAAGGTTGAGACGACCAGTCTGAAGACCCTCAACACCCACTTGTTACCCCCAACCTTTCCTTGTTTTTTCCCCCTGTTTTCCCCTGTTTTGCCTCCTGTGCTCTAGTGCTTGATAGAGTCGGAAGGCTACAGGGGAAGGCTGTGGATTATACTTCGGATTCCTGACGCTCCTGCAGAACCATCGTGTATCCTTTACAGAACGTGAAGCCCAAGAGGTTTGTTCTGCCCGAGCGTCATGGATCTCGAAGCGGTCACATTGGCGGATGTGGCAGGTATGTTAGGTAACCTGCAGGTTGAGACTCAGACATTGATGGCCAGAATGGACACCCTGCAGAGACAGCAGGCTTCTGGTGCTACAGGAGGAGGGACATCGGTTGTGCAGGTGACCACTCCACATTCAATACCTCTGGCACCCCCTGAGCGTTTTGCAGGAGAAACAGCGCGATGCGCGGCTTTCCTTAGTCAATGCCAACTACACTTCTCTTGCAAGGCTCAATGTTTTCCCTCTGATCAGGCTAAGGTTGCTTTTGTAATATCTTACCTCAGTGGTTCTGCAGCTGATTGGGCTATTCCCTTAGTAGACAGAGATGACCCCCTGCTACATAACTATGCAGCATTTCGACGAGAATTCCGTAAACTCTTCGATCGACACATGTATACACATTCTGCCGATACCGAATTGTTAGAATTGAGACAGGGTACTCAGGATCTGGTGGCCTATATTACCAAATTCCGCCGGTTGGGGATTGAGTCTGACTGGCCGGAAGAAAAACGAAGTACCATGTTCTACAGGGGGTTGCGGGAAGAACTGAAAGACGCCTTGTCCCAGATAGTCGATCTTCCTACCTCCTGTAATGCTCTCATAGATTTGGTAGTGAAGATAGACCATCGTTTGCATGAACGAAAGAAAGAGAAAGGGAAGCATGAGTATCGGTATGTTGCTCTGAAGGAGAAAAAGAGTGCCCCAGAAAAAGCCACGGAAGACAGCGAACCCATGCAGATAGGCATAGTCCGAGGCCCTCTGACTTCTGAGGAAAGACAGAGAAGAAGAACTCTTCGGTTATGTTTGTATTGTGGGAAAGCGGGTCATTTCCTACGAGAATGCCCAGTTAAACCCGCTCAGTCCAAGGTGTCCGGAAACTAGTCAGCCTGAGTTCTTGTGAGACGAGGAACTCAGGTAGGTCTGGACTAACAGTCTCTTCTTCCGATTATACATACGCTCCTACTAACCATTTGTACATATCAGCATATCTCACACAAGGCACTCTTGGTTTACACGTTTTGATAATGGTGGACTCTGGGGCTTCTGGGAACTACATGGACAGAGAATGGGCTAGGGAGAATATGATAACCGACACTAAAAAGGTGATTGCCAGTAATGTCACTACCATCGATGGCAGTCCCCTTCTTTCTGGTCCAGTTACTCATCACACCAACCCGATGCACATGGTTATAGCACCTGATCATCATGAGGATTTAATGTTTGATTTAATTAGTTCCCCACAGTTCCCGGTGCTTCTGGGTATCCCATGGTTAAGAACGCACAATCCTGTCATCAATTGGGAAACATCCACTATATCCTTTCCTCCGGTGGCTCTGGGGCCTGTTGTAGGGGTTTCTAATAGAGAGGCACACACAGCCGCGGAATGTAAGGAGGTCTGTCCTGTTCTACCATCCTGTTACCGTGAATTGCAAGCAGTCTTTGATGTACAGGAAGCGGAGGTTCTTCCGCTACACCGCGTCTACGACTGCCGTATTGATCTCGAGGCAGGAGCCAGAATACCCTGTAGCAGAGTGTATGCACTCACTGAGAAGGAGAACGTATATTTACGAGAATATCTTGACTCTATGCTTGAGAAGGGATTCATCAGACCATCGCGATCCCCAGCCTCTTCGTCCTTGTTTTTTATACCTAAACGGGAAGGGGGCCTGCGATGTTGTATCGATTACAGGAAGCTCAATGAAGTGACTATAAAAAACCGTTATCCTCTTCCTCTCATAGCCTCCCTCCTTGACAGAATTCGCAATGCCCAATATTTCACCAAATTGGACTTGCGGGGCGCTTATCATCTGGTACGAGTCAAGGAGGGAGACGAGTGGAAGACGGCGTTCTGCACTAAGTATGGTCTCTTCGAGTACCTTGTAATGCCCTTTGGGCTCTGTAATGCCCCAGCGGCGTTTCAATTCTTCATAAATGAAGTTTTGAAAGACATTCTTGATGATTACGTAATCGCCTACATTGATGACCTGCTGATCTTTTCCTCTACTTTGGAGATACACCAACAGCATGTCCGTAACGTGTTAGAACGATTACTTAACAATCAATTGTATTGCAAGTTGGAAAAATGTACGTTTCACACGCAGGAGGTTCCTTTTCTGGGATACATCGTTTCCCCTAGTGGCCTGCGCATGGATCCCTCCAAGGTGGAGGCTGTTTTGGCATGGCCGGCTCTGCGGACAATCAAAGAGGTCCAGAGTTTTATAGGGCTGGCCAATTTCTATAGGAGATTCATTCGCAATTTCTCGGACTTGGTATCGCCCATTACTTCTTTGTTGAAAAAGGGGGTTCCTTTCGTCTGGTCCGGTGAGGCAGAGCGTTCCTTCCAGATGCTAAAGAATGCTTTCACCAGTGCCCCGGTGCTACATCATCCCGACCCTGCTCTGCCCTTTGTGGTGGAGGTAGACGCCTCGCAAGTGGCAGTGGGAGGTGTTCTATCTCAGGCGGATGCAGTGTCCGGTGAGTGTCACCCAGTGGCCTATTACTCTCATAAACTCTCCCCTGCGGAATACAATTATGCGGTAGGGGATAAGGAACTCCTAGCTATCAAGAAGGCATTCGAAGAGTGGCGGCAGTATCTCCTAGGTGCTAGACATCCCGCGGTAGTATACACCGATCATCGCAACCTCCAATATCTTAAGTCAGCAAAGGCACTTTCCATGAGGCAACTGCGTTGGGCTCAGTTCTTTAGTGAGTTCGACTTCACTGTCCAGTACAGACCAGGCAGACGTAATGGAAAGGCAGATGCCCTTTCGCGGTTGGGTTTTGATACGCCTATAGATCCCATTGAGCCTACACCGATTATCCCTAGAATTAATATTGTAGGAGGAACTAGGTCAGAGGATGAATTCCTGACACAGGTCAAGTGTAGTCAAGCGTCAGCAGACATGCAGGCTATAGTGGGTTCACAAGACACGTCCAAGAAGGGAGACCTTGTGTGTGTACAAGGGGGAGTGGTTATACCGACAAAGAACCTCCAAGAACAGGTCATGCAGTGGTATCATACACATCCCATAGCGGGTCATCCAGGGATTAAGAAAACCATTAGCACTGTGCGTGACCGTTATTGGTGGCCTACTATGTTGGCAGACATAGAACACTTTGTTAAGACCTGCTATGTGTGTGCACAAACTAAGGTTTCTCGCCTCAACCCTGTAGGCCTTCTCATGCCATTACCTTCTCCTCCTGGTCCCTGGCATACGGTGTCCCTTGATTTTATAGTAGAACTACCGCTCACCAAGGCAAAGAACAATACGTTGCTGGTGGTGGTGGATATGTTCACCAAAATGGCTCATTTTGTACCGTTACAACGTCTACCCACAGCAGTTGAATTAGCCTCCATATATATGCAACACATAGTGAGACTTCATGGTTTCCCTTCTGCTTTGGTCTCCGACAGAGGAGCCCAATTTGTGTCACGGTTCTGGAAGAGTTTGTGTTCTTTGCTCCAGATAGACGTCCGTCTGTCCTCAAGTCACCATCCACAGTCAGATGGACAGACGGAAAGAGTCAATCAGTGTTTTGAGCAATACATAAGGAATCAGGTGTTGCAGTCTCCGGTGGACTGGGATGAATTGGTTTGGGTAGCAGAAATCTCATATAACAACAGCACACACTCCTCTATCAAGGTCTCTCCATTCTTTTGCTTGTATGGATATCACCCTAAGTTGCTGCCCTCTGGTTGTTGTTTGGACTGTCCAACCCCTGCTGCTGCAGATAGAGTAGAGATGTTGCTTGAAATACAGAGGAAGGCATTGGAGAGTCTAGAGATGGCCAAGGTGAGGTACACAGAGGGGGCGAATCTACACAGAAGATTAGAACCCATATACACACCAGGAGATGAGGTTTGGCTTTCCACCAAATACATTACTCTTGGAGGTCCACGCAAGTTCAATCCCAAATACATAGGTCCCTATAAGGTGGACAAAATAATCAATCCCGTTGCCATAAGATTGCAACTTCCGCCTTCATTCAGGATTCATCCGGTATTTCATGTTTCCCTAATAAAGCCGGTTGAGCCAGGGACTACACTGCCAGCAAGACCTGCTCCGTTCACTCTGCAGGACTCGGAGGAATACGAGGTCGAAACTATCCTAGATTCCCGTAGAGTGAGGGGTACGGTCCAGTATTTGGTTCATTGGAAGGGATACGGTGTGGAAGAGCGTACATGGGAACCCTTTTCCAATGTCCATGCTCCCAGGCTGTTAAGGGCGTTCCATAAAAGATATCCTGACAAGCCAAAACCAGGTGGGGGTGTTGTGGGGGGAGTGTACTGTCATGCCTCGAGCCCCCTCCCAGTGCGCTAGCCCTTTAATTGTGCGCTATAAAGGTATCCTTGACCCAGGGAGCGACGCTTCACGTTCTAGCGTCTAGCTCCGTTGGGTTCGTTTCTGTGCCTGACTTCCTGTGCCTGACTTCCGGTTTTTCTCCGTCCTGGCGTTCTCCCGCAGTGAGATTGACTTTGGCTCTGTTGGTTTGGTTAAGAACCTTTGCGGGCCGTCTCTCTCTTTACTAAGCGCCTCTCCACCGCGCTTGTGCTATTTGACACGTTCCGTGTCATTTCCCTATTTTAGCTGCTGTGCAGTGTACTGGCGTCCCGCCCGGCGGCCGGGTTTGACTCCGCCATCCGGCGGGATTTCCTCTCCCTACCTTTGCCTCCTTGCGGCTCCGCTTGTCAGCTGGGCTTTGCTCCGCTGACGAGCCGGGCATCTTCCCTCTGTTGTTGGCCTCGTTTACCGCTCCGCTTGTCAGCCGGGTTTTGCTCCGCTGACGGGCCGGGCACACCTTCACCCTTCCTTCTTCCTACCACACCGGATTGCTCCGCTGCCAGCCGGGTTCTGCTCCGTTGGCGGCCGGGTTGTACAGGTGTGCTGCCCTTAGTTAGTTAGGGCTTTTCTTTATCCCTTCACACACCAATTTACTTTTGGGGGTTATTCAGCTCTGGTGAATTCTTCACCTCATTGGACTTGATATCTTGCGTGGACCTGAGAGGAATGGGCTACAGCTACATGTTCCAGAAACACGGTAACAGCGCATTCTTGCGCTGCATATTGTAATTGGTATCAGTCCTACTGTATTGCAGTGTATGATTCCCTGTTTTGTTTGTTGTAGATGTTGTTTCCGCTATCCAGGATATGACAACCGAATTCTTATGTTCCAATAATCCTTTGGGGTGTGCTTCGTGGCAGTTAAGACAGAAGATCAGAGTGAGCAGTATATCTTGTTAGTCACGTCTTATACAAGTATACGTTAGGTCATTCAACTTAGGAAGGTATTGTCTTCTTCACTGCAGCTCCAGTTATATCCCTGTCCAGAGGTCCTCTCATATCCATTCAGGAACATTCATATACAAGTAGCTAGGTATGAAAGGTTATGTTGTATAATTGGGAATGTGATTGTCTTCTTCAGATGTAAGAATATGACCCTTTGCATTACAGTCTCTCTTGATTGCCAAGCCCACAAGAAGGTTGAGACGACCAGTCTGAAGACCCTCAACACCCACTTGTTACCCCCAACCTTTCCTTGTTTTTTCCCCCTGTTTTCCCCTGTTTTGCCTCCTGTGCTCTAGTGCTTGATAGAGTCGGAAGGCTACAGGGGAAGGCTGTGGATTATACTTCGGATTCCTGACGCTCCTGCAGAACCATCGTGTATCCTTTACAGTGCCCCAAGGTTCGGCTCTCAGCCCGATTTTATTTAACGTTTATCTAAAACCCCTGATTACGCTGATAAAATCGCATCGGCTTAAAGCCATTAATTACGCAGATGACACTCAACTCCTCTTCTCCTGGGAGGGTGAGGAATCGATTTCTCTGGAGTCTTTCCATGATTGTCTGCGAGATACGGCTGGCTGGCTACATAACAACTCATTACAGTTTAATGTCACCAAAACTGAGGTACTGTTCTGTGCTGGAAGTCGGATTCCTCGCCCCTTCCTGGTTGATTTCTGGCCTCCAGAATCAGTTACAAAAACCCAGCCGGTTACCACTGTTCGCAACTTAGGTGTTATGATGGATAACAAACTGAGTTTGGAAGCCCAGGTTGCGAAAACGGTGTCCACCTGTTCTGCCCTTATCCGGTCCCTATGTAAGATTTTACCACTACTTCCCTTACATGCCCGGGCTTTAATAGTCAGGTGCACTATCTTAAGTCGCCTTGACTATTGTAACGCGCTGTTACTTGAGTCTCCAGGCTTTTTGTTAGACAGACTTCAAAGAATTCAGTCCGTTGCCGCCAAATTGGCCCTTGGTTGGCCCAGAAGGTCTTCGGCCACAGCGGAGATGGCTGAACTCCACTGGCTCCCGTTAAGGCAGCGAGTGTCCTTTAAATTACTCTGCCTAGTTTTCAAAGCCCTGCATGGATTTGGGCCCAGCTCTTTGCAAGCCAAGTTTGCCTGGTACATTCCGCCAGAGCCCTTCGTTCAGCCACGGCTTGTCTTGTGAGAGTGCCTAGATTTAAGAAGGCTAGGGCCGGGGGCAGATCCTTTGGAGTTGCTGCCGCTAAACTCTGGAATAGTCTGCCCCTGGACATTCGCCAAACGGAAGAACTTCTCCTTTTCAGGAAACGTGTCAAAACCTGTCTGTTTCCGAAGGCTTAACTTGCTGTTCACTTTTTGCTCTGCTTCTCTCTTGTGCTGCCGCCCCGCGAAGTTCTCAGCGCCAGGATGCCTGTAAGGTGATAGCTGCGCTGTGGAGTAGTGTGGCTCACTGGTTAGAGGTGGCCGACCCGAGAGCAGAAGTCGGCCCGGGACCAGGGTTCAATTCCCGACGCGGCAGGGTCGTGGACCTGGGTCAGCGGACTCGATAATTCTCGCTTCGGTGCTTACTTTAATCAGGGGTTCCACTCGGCAACTCTAGGCATTAGCTTGCCTAATCTCCACAACGGCCCCATCAATTCCGGGGATGCCTGGCTCCACCTTGGGGACTCCCAGCAGGGACCATCCCACAGGGAAAGCAAGGACGGGTTCCCCAGAGTTATACAGCGCCAGGAGACCTATGGACGGGTAGCAGTGCGCTTTACAAGCTCAAATACATTTACATTTACATTTGCGCTATACAAATACTGTAAATAATATTAATGGGGAATAACGCCGTAACATTGTATGATTTCCGCATTCTAAGGGGTGTGCAAACTTGAAATGTTTTGTTTTTTTTAAACATATTTTATTGATTTTGATCAGCAGACAAACCACAACAGCATCTACGACCCTCATCATCATCAATATATCTTCAATTTTCCTCCCAACTGAACCCCCAGATCCCTCCCCCCCACGTGGCAGTTGGTGTGGGCAAATTCCAGAGACATATATCATAACACAATAGCGTCTACAGGGACAGTTAGATGGAGCACAATGCACTGTTCCTACATACCACATGGATGGTCTTCTCTTTTCAATCCTCCTCTCCCACTTGGCGGTCTTGCAAAGCCTGCACCAGCGCATCCCAAGCCTTGGCCTGCTCTAGAGCCTTTTCGCTGGTCGTGCGCTTGGCCTGTTGTAGCCTAATGGAGCTCTCACTACCCGCCCATTTACAGAACTCTGTTCTCCATCTTCTATACGATGGCCCCTCTCTTGATTCCAGTGCCAGGTAATTTCCCTTTTTGCTAGGAGTAAGCCTAAGTCGATGAATTGACTAGTACTTTTGTGTTTGGCCGCGTGTGGGAACCAATGCAGCAGGCACACTGCTATGTCAAAAGTCAATTGCCGGTCCGTAACCTCTGTGAGGAGTTCCCCTCTGTCCCCCCAATATCTACCTAAGGCCGGACAGTTCCAGAGCATATGTTCCAACTCAACGCCCTGCACGAGGCACCTAGGGCATGCCGCATCATGGACCCGGAAATATTTCGTAATCTTCCCAGGGGTCAGATATGCACGGTGCAAAATAAAAAATTGCACCTGCTGAAAGCGCGCATTCCTACTTCCCTTCCACGTCCTTCGCATAATGTGGCCCCATGCTGTATCAGGTATTGGCCTCTCCATGCCCACCTCCCATTTCTGTTTTAGACCAACTAGTGGGCTGAGTCCCTCATGTAACATCCTAGACTGAAAACAAGTCACCGCCTTAAAGGTGCCTGCCGCCATCACAACATATTGGCAAGCCTTGGTGGTCACCGGTTCCGTCTGTCCCCCCTTCTAGTGTTTTCGAAGTGCTGCATTACTGCCGCATACAGCAGAAAACTGCCATCCGGTAGACCATACTTGTCTTGCAGGGCCTGGAATGGGAGCAGTTCCCCGTCTTCATATAAGTCTCCCACCACTTGGAGCCCTAGTTGTTCCCACTCCATGAGGGGGGCCAGTCCCCACCGTGTGGCAGAGCCGTCAGCATCCCAACGGGATTTCCGGAGCGTATGGGTGTGCCAACCCCGGCCCTACGCTGGCTCCTGTCCCAACAGAGCCTCAGGGTTCTTTCTTCCAACGTCAAGTCTCGTAAATTAAGCTTTTATTGTAGGACTATGTACGAAAGGATATGCCGCTGTATCCCTGAACCTCGCATTTGTTCCGGGCCCGTGAACTCCAGTGCAACATTTTGTGTAAGTACCTGCAGTTGGGCCACCAAGTAGTAAAGCTCCAGCTCAGGGACCGCCATCCCGCCCTCAGCTTTAGGGCGCATCAGCGCTGTCAGTGCTACTCTCCTTCGTCCATTGCCCCACAAAAAGCCTATTATCAGTGAACGTAATTCCTTAAACATGCGCTGGGGGACCCATAATGGCAGAGTCCAGAAATATTAAAGCAATCTAGGTAAGGCCACCATTTTAAGGAGGGGGACCCTCCCCACAACTGATAGGGGAAGTGTTGACCAAAATGCCATGCTTCCTTTCAGGGCACTAATACAGCGCCCCACATTACCATCCAGCATGTCTATTGCGATATGATATATTCGGACTCCCAGATATGTGAGACATGTCGACTCCCACTTCATTGCACCGAGCAGCAGTGGAGGTTGTACATATGGTCTCAACAGGAAGAGGCACGTCTTTCGCCAGTTCACCCTCGGGCACGACAGTGCACCAAACTGCGACAGCAGGGACACCGCGCCCTGCAGCGCATCTTCCACATTGTCCAAGAACAAGAGCAGGTCATCCGCATATAAGGATATAAAGTGGGGCGTGTTCTGTAACCATAGCCCCCTATAGGGCAGCCCCGACCTAGCCTGTACCGCGAGGGGTTCTATCGCTAAAGCGAACAATAAAGGGGACAGCGAACATCCCTGTCTCGTCCCCCTCAGGACGGGATACTGGGCGGATATCACTGCCCCCAGCCGTACTCTAGCCTTCGCCAAAGCATACAACACCTTCGTCCAGGCCCCAAAGTGTTCCCCCATGCCAAACCACTCCAACACTCTATAGAGGAAGGCCCACTCCAAACTATCAAAAGCCTTCTCTATGTCTACCAACAGAGCAGCTGGCAACCGCTCCTCAAGATGGTCCCCTCCCATAATCCGGATCAACCTCCGAATATTCGAAGATGTTTTACGGGTCGGAATAAATCCCGCCTGGTCAGTGTGCACCAATGTTGTCATATAAGGCAGCAGTCGGGTCGCCAGGATCTGACTCAGGATCTTGTAGTCCACTGTCAGCATAGACAACGGCCTATAGGAGGTCACATCCACATCATCCCTGCCAGGCTTCAATAGGGGAATAATCAATTCTTCGCGCATTGACGTGGGCAATTGACCCAGAGTCTTTGCCTCCGTATAGACCTCCAGCAGACGGGGAGCCAGGACGTGCGCATATTATGCATAGAATTCTATGGGGAGCCCGTCAGCGCCAGGCGTCTTATGCCGGGCCATGCCTTTGATCGCACAACGAATCTCCGACAGTGTCACATCCCTCCCCAGCAACTCCGCCTGTTCCTCATCCAATCTCGGAAGGGGGATCCCAGCTAAGTATTCGTCTATCTCCGTTTCCTCCCCTCCAGCCGGCACTGATACAGTGTCTCGTAATACGTTAGGATCGGCGACAACACCTCCCCTTGGGAATAAACCATGTCCCCCGTCTTGGTCATTATTCTCAAAATCGGTGTGCCCTTCTGCACAGGATTAGCCAATCGGGCTAGCAGCATGCCCACTTTATCTCGCTCTGCATGTGTTTTTATCATGTAATTTTTGTAGTCAAAACAGCGTAAGAGCTCTACTTCAGCCGCTGCTGCTTCCTTCACCTCTACGAGCCACTCCTGTAGGGTCGGCTGCTCCAGTCTCTGCCTTTCCACCTCCCTTAAGCGTTCTTCCGCTTTGGTTACATCATTCATAATCACTTTCCGTACCCCTGAGTACTTGCTGATACAGAGCCCCCGCATCACCACCTTGAAGGCGTCCCACTCCCCAGCACGCGTGGTGGCCGTTCCTTGATTGTCCTCAAAGTAATGTGCAATGCCCACCTTAATTTCTGTCTGAAAGACCGGGTCTTCCAGGGTGTCCGGTCGGAGCCACCAAACAGGTAGGGCTGATCGCTCCTGCTGCCAATTGAAAGACGATTCAGAAAAGGGGGTGGTGATGAACAGAGTGTCTGAATTAAGCAGACCACTCTTACCCAGTCCAAAGATCAGGGCTTGATCCATCACCATTATTTAGCTCACTGCCCCATCCCAGCTCAGAACCTGGCTATATGCAAATTAGTCTGTCCCTGGCCCAGTGCATCATGGGAACAGGGCAGACCAAACTACCAAGCCAATTCTTCACCAGAAAGGAGACAAGCTTCCGGGGACCGGTTTCTGGCATTTCAGCCATCGTCGGCCCGGCTTGCTTGAATCCTGATGGAGCAGTGAGCAAGGGACTCATGTCTGAGTATACCCTGCCACACCGATAGTGGCCAAAAACGATTCAGAAAAGGGGGTGGTGATGAACAGAGTGTCTGAATTAAGCAGACCACTCTTACCCAGTCCAAAGATCAGGGCTTGATCCATCACCGTTATTTAGCTCACTGACCCATCCCAGCTCAGAACCTGGCTATATGCAAATTAGTCTGTCCCTGGCCCAGTGCATCATGGGAACAGGGCAGACCAAACTACCAAGCCAATTCTTCACCAGAAAGGAGACAAGCTTCCGGGGACCGGTTTCTGGAATTTCAGCCGTCGTCGGCCTGGCTTGCTTGAATCCTGATGGAGCAGTGAGCAAGGGACTCATGACTGAGTATACCCTGCCACACCTATAGTGGCCAAAAACGATTCAGAAAAGGGGGTGGTGATGAACAGAGTGTCTGAATTAAGCAGACCACTCTTACCCAGTCCAAAGATCAGGGCTTGATCCATCACCGTTATTTAGCTCACTGCCCCACCCCAGCTCAGAACCTGGCTATATGCAAATTAGTCTGTCCCTGGCCCAGTGCATCATGGGAACAGGGCAGACCAAACTACCAAGCCAATTCTTCAACAGAAAGGAGACAAGCTTCCGGGGACCGGTTTCTGGCATTTCAGCCGTCGTCGGCCCGGCTTGCTTGAATCCTGATGGAGCAGTGAGCAAGGGACTCATGTTTGAGTATACCCTGCCACACCTACAGTGGCCAAAAACGATTCAGAAAAGGGGGTGGTGATGAACAGAGTGTCTGAATTAAGCAGACCACTCTTACCCAGTCCAAAGATCAGGGCTTGATCCATCACCGTTATTTAGCTCACTGCCCCATCCCAGCTCAGAACCTGGCTATATGCAAATTAGTCTGTCCCTGGCCCAGTGCATCATGGGAACAGGGCAGACCAAACTACCAAGCCAATTCTTCACCAGAAAGGAGACAAGCTTCCGGGGACCGGTTTCTGGCATTTCAGCCGTCGTCGGCCCGGCTTGCTTGAATCCTGATGGAGCAGTGAGCAAGGGACTCATGTCTGAGTATACCCGGCCACACCTATAGTGGCCAAAAACGATTCAGAAAAGGGGGTGGTGATGAACAGAGTGTCTGAATTAAGCAGACCACTCTTACCCAGTCCAAAGATCAGGGCTTGATCCATCACCGTTATTTAGCTCACTGCCCCATCCCAGCTCAGAACCTGGCTATATGCAAATTAGTCTGTCCCTGGCCCAGTGCATCATCGGAACAGGGCAGACCAAACTACCAAGCCAATTCTTCACCAGAAAGGAGACAAGCTTCCGGGGACCGGTTTCTGGCATTTCAGCCGTCGTCGGCCCGGCTTGCTTGAATCCTGATGGAGCAGTGAGCAAGGGACTCATGTCTGAGTATACCCTGCCACACCTATAGTGGCCAAAAACGTTAGCTAAAAAACGGTGTTGGATCTAGCCCATATCTCTTGACTGGGTGAGAGTATTCTGCTTAATTCAGAAACTCTGTCCATCACCACCCCTTGTTGGTAAATATTTTGTCCACCCTAAGCGTGGAAGGGTATACTCAGATGTGAGTCCCTTGCTCATTGCACCATCAGGATTCAAGCAAGCCGGGCCGACGACGGCTGAAATGCCAGAAACCGGTCCCCGGAAGCTTGTTTCCTTCCCAGTGTAAGAATTGGCTTGGTAGTTTGGTTTGCCCTGTTCCCATCATGCACTGGGACAGGAACAGACTAATTTGCATATAGCCAGGTTCTGAACTGGGATGGTGTAGTGAGCTAAAAAACGGTGTTGGATCTAGCCCTAATCTCTTGACTGGGTGAGAGTATTCTGCTTAATTCAGAAACTCTGTCCATCACCACCCCTTGTTGGTAAATATTTTGTCCACCCTAAGCGTGGAAGGGTATACTCAGATGTGAGTCCCTTGCTCATTGCACCATCAGTATTCAAGCAAGCCGGGCCGACGACGGCTGAAATGCCAGAAACCGGTCCCCGGAAGCTTGTTTCCTTCCCAGTGTAAGAATTGGCTTGGTAGTTTGGTTTGCCCTGTTCCCATCATGCACTGGGACAGGAACAGACTAATTTGCATATAGCCAGGTTCTGAACTGGGATGGTGCAGTGAGCTAAAAAACGGTGTTGGATCTAGCCCTGATCTCTTGACTGGGTGAGAGTATTCTGCTTAATTCAGAAACTCTGTCCATCACCACCCCTTGTTGGTAAATATTTTGTCCACCCTAAGCTTGGAAGGGTATACTCAGATGTGAGTCCCTTGCTCATTGCACCATCAGGATTCAAGCAAGCCGGGCCGACGACGGCTGAAATGCCAGAAACCGGTCCCCGGAAGCTTGTTTCCTTCCCAGTGTAAGAATTGGCTTGGTAGTTTGGTTTGCCCTGTTCCCATCATGCACTGGGACAGGAACAGACTAATTTGCATATAGCCAGGTTCTGAACTGGGATGGTGCAGTGAGCTAAAAAACGGTGTTGGATCTAGCCCTGATCTCTTGACTGGGTGAGAGTATTCTGCTTAATTCAGAAACTCTGTCCATCACCACCCCTTGTTGGTAAATATTTTGTCCACCCTAAGCGTGGAAGGGTATACTCAGATGTGAGTCCCTTGCTCATTGCACCATCAGGATTCAAGCAAGCCGGGCCGACGACGGCTGAAATGCCAGAAACCGGTCCCCGGAAGCTTGTTTCCTTCCCAGTGTAAGAATTGGCTTGGTAGTTTGGTTTGCCCTGTTCCCATCATGCACTGGGACAGGAACAGACTAATTTGCATATAGCCAGGTTCTGAACTGGGATGGTGCAGTGAGCTAAAAAACGGTGTTGGATCTAGCCCTGATCTCTTGACTGGGTGAGAGTATTCTGCTTAATTCAGAAACTCTGTCCATCACCACCCCTTGTTGGTAAATATTTTGTCCACCCTAAGCGTGGAAGGGTATACTCAGATGTGAGTCCCTTGCTCATTGCACCATCAGGATTCAAGCAAGCCGGGCCGACGACGGCTGAAATGCCAGAAACCGGTCCCCGGAAGCTTGTTTCCTTCCCAGTGTAAGAATTGGCTTGGTAGTTTGGTTTGCCCTGTTCCCATCATGCACTGGGACAGGAACAGACTAATTTGCATATAGCCAGGTTCTGAACTGGGATGGTGCAGTGAGCTAAAAAACGGTGTTGGATCTAGCCCTGATCTCTTGACTGGGTGAGAGTATTCTGCTTAATTCAGAAACTCTGTCCATCACCACCCCTTGTTGGTAAATATTTTGTCCACCCTAAGCGTGGAAGGGTATACTCAGATGTGAGTCCCTTGCTCATTGCAACATCAGGATTCAAGCAAGCCGGGCCGACGACGGTTGAAATGCCAGAAACCGGTCCCCGGAAGCTTGTTTCCTTCCCAGTGTAAGAATTGGCTTGGTAGTTTGGTTTGCCCTGTTCCCATCATGCACTGGGACAGGAACAGACTAATTTGCATATAGCCAGGTTCTGAACTGGGATGGTGCAGTGAGCTAAAACACGGTGTTGGATCTAGCCCTGATCTCTTGACTGGGTGAGAGTATTCTGCTTAATTCAGAAACTCTGTCCATCACCACCCCTTGTTGGCCAATTGAAAGACAGCAGCAGCGGGTTGTGATCGGAAACCGTCCTAGCTAGATACTCAGAATGTACCGCCATATGGGCAATGGAGCATAGTATAGCATCTAACCTAACGTGTAACTCATGCAAAGCCGAAAAAAAGGAGTAATCCCTGTCGTGAGGGTGGTGTGTACGCCATGTATCCACTAGGCCCCATCTATCCTGCCATTCCGAGCGTCTTCCAGCTACTCTACGAACTGGCGAATCAACCAATGGTGGATGTGACCTATCCAGATCTATGTCCGCTATTGAATTAAAATCCCCCCCACAATCGCCGGTCCAGCTAAGTAATGTGCTAGTGTCCCCAATAGGCCGTCCAGTAATCGCGCCTGATCTACATTGGGTGCATAGATACTACTAAGTACAACATCTCTGCCATATAACCTCCCCTCCACCGCTACGTATCTACCTTCCGGGTCTAGGACATGGTTCGTCGCCTGAAACGGAACACCTGCCCGCACCCAAATCAGCGCCCCTCTGGCAAATGCCGAGTACGACGTGCTGAAGACCTGGCCTCTCCATCTGCGCTGCAGCGCCTGAGCCTCCGCTTTGGTGAGATGGGTCTCCTGAAGCAGAGCTATCTGGACTCCCCTCCGCACCAAATAGGCATGGACCTTATGCCTCTTTGTCATCGAGTTCAGGCCACGAACATTCCAAGTGATACAGTGCAGCTCAGGTAAATCTCCCATCCCGCCTGTCACACCACCTCCTAATCCTCTGCAGTTGTCCACCCACACCAAGATTGTCACCCAAACAACAACTATTCCGTCAACAACCCTCCCCTCCCCCCCAGAACAGGACCTAACATGAAAATATCAGCCCCCATCCAAAACATACCACTACACACACACCTATACCCTGTAGGAGCCACTAAAGGTTGCCTTAAGGGCCTGGCCCCGACAGGCAGCAGCGCCAGCCACACGCCCCGCCATCCGAAGATCCCATATGTTGTTCTCAAGATCTATAGCCCCCTTCCCCCTCATCAGTCATAAGTGAACGGTCCGTTGATCCAGGTCCGTACAGCCGCCACCAGCAGCCCCTCCGTGCAGCTATTCGTCCAGCATGCCCTCTGCCGTCCTGGGTGTGACGTCCGGGCCTCTCTGGGAGCCAGTGATGACTGCCGTTGCTTCTAGAGCCCCCTGTCGTTCTGCCACTGTCTGCGACATCAGCTGCGCTCGCAAGGTCCTGTTTCGCTTCCTCAACCTCTGGGATTGTCGAACTTGTGGCACTTTAGACAATTCCGAGCGCCGGTGTTCCCTTGGATCTGTTCCCACTCTGTACATTTCGAGCCATGTCTCATCCGGTGTTTGAAAGAACTGCATTAGGCCCTCCACAATAATTCTCAGCTTCGCTGGGAAGATCAACGAATACTGAATCCCTTCCTCCCTGAGCTCTTTCTTGACTGCCAGGAACGACGCACGGCGCCTTTGGATGTCTTGTGTGTAATCTGGAAATATCGTTACTTTACTGTTCGCCACCGCAAATGGACCGGTTGTGCGAGCTCTTTGGATCAGCAGATCCTGTCCTTGTATTGAGGCAACCTCACCACCACCGGCCTAGGAGGACGGCCCGGCAATGGAGATCGTGCTGGTACCCTATGCGCCCTTTCAAGTGTAAAGAACGTGGATAATCCCTCCGGCGCCACCGTCGTCCTGAGCCAGTTCTCAAGATAGGCAACCATATCCGTCCCTTCTGTTTGTTTGGGAAGGCCAACTACGCGTATGTTATTGCGCCTGTTGCGGCTCTCGGCATCCTCCGCCTTCTTCTCCAAGGCCCTTATACGGTCAGAGCATCCTCCAATTTTGTTGCCTTGGCAGATTGCGCCGGTACCAAGTCCCAGAGGGCGTCTTCGTTAGTTTTAACTTTATCCACTAGTTTCGCGTGGTCCGCCCGCAAAAGTCCCAGGCCAGTTGCCACTTGCGCGATATTGTGTTGTAGGGTTTCCTTAGTTGCTGTTATGGCTTCTAGGATCCTGTCGAGCTGTTGTTGGAGCCCTAGATCGGGCACCGCCTCTCCCGCCCTACACTCTGCAGTGGCAGCGCCACCCGAGTCCGCAGTCTCATCCTTCTTGTTTTTAGGCTTCATCGTGTCTGCTGAACACCCCTTCGAGCCTCGTAAGGTATGTGTCACCACCAGAGTCTCACGGCAGCTCCCTCCTCCACCACCACACTTCCAGTGTTGTTAGTGTCGCGTAATGTGCGGTTGATAGCCCTCCCAGATCCAATCCAACTCGTGGCACGGTGCTGGTCGGCCACAAAGTCACCCCCAGCAGTTCCGTTGCACCGATATCTCAATTGTGCTGCTAGTTACTGCAGTGGGTACTTTCACTAGCCCTGTCAAATGCAGATCAGCCGGTCTGTTAAGCCCCGACACCACGGAGGCCCCATATAAGTGGCAGTTCTCGCTGGGCTCCAGTTGCTACCCTCGTGCCGGTCCTACATGTACTCCGGGCAGTGTCAAGGGCAACAGCCATCCAGGCTCCGCAGTACAGCCGCTCCAAGTTCACGTTGTGGGCTCCAGGACACCCATGCGCCACCAGTGGAGTCACGGGAGGCTGCTTCTCCCACCTGATCGGGGCGCAGGGAGTCCACTGAGCCCCTCACTCCCTCCGCTGCATCAGCTGATCGGGGGGCACCCCATGTGTGTCCAGCAGGGCCCCCTTCCCTACTCAGGCTGACCACCGCTCTGCGCCCAGGACCTGCACCCCGCCACCAGCCACCTCCACCTCCACCTCGGCAAGCGCAGCGCCACACGCCTGATGCCCGCCCCACCTCCGCAGCGCGGAGCACAGGCCCACAGCCCCACCCTCACCTCGGGTCCGTCGTCGGGGCCACTCCATGGCTGCTCTTCCCGTCTGTCGTGGTCCGTTGGGTACCGTGCAGCTCCGTGGCTCCTCCGGCGCCACCACCTCCGTTCTTAGGGCCCCCGCTACACAGCGCCGTAAATCTCCACGGGTGCAGGCCAGCCCACGTTATTGTCCTTGCACCGCCGGCACATGCCGGGACCGACTCTGAACGCTCTACCCACCGCGCTCATCAGCGCTGTCTCCAGGTACAGCTTTCGGGCAGCCACATCGCCATCTTTGCGGGGGCCCAACTGCTATGATCCAAAACACGGGCACCTATATCTGCCACTTTGCCAGGCCGCCATATCAAGGAGCTAAGGCAGGCTCCCGACGGCACTCGCTCATGCTCCGGTGCTCCGCTGCAGGCCTCCTTCACAGCCCGGCGTGGGGAGCGATCTCAGTTCTAGCCTCCCGCCGCCACTTTGCCATTGTCCGACCGTCCAGGGCCGCCCAGTGCACCGTACCGCAGGTCTCGCAGAGGAACCGCACTGCACCGGTGTTTGCTGCCTGTGTCTTCCGGGGCCTCCCGGGACCCAGCCCTCTATGATTTATCGCTGGAGGAAGCGGATTACAGGATATCTGCCGAGATCAGGCGTGGAGCTCCGAGCTCACGCCGCCATTCCCGTCGGCGTCCAAGCCACGCCCCCCAAACTTGAAATGTTGTTGTTCATCCCCGTACAAATTGCTGTCGATTTTGCAGATGGGAAGTTTGCAAGGGAAAAAGTGCAGCATTACAGCATCAATTGGAATTACTTTTTCAATAAAAACTCCTATTTGCATCCTGGCATGGATAACTCCGGGGTGATAACGAAGTTCACAAGACCCCTTTAGACTTGTTGCCACCAAATGGCAGAATTTCATTAAAGTACAACTGCAGCCTTTCGAATATCTAAATAATGTGGCTTCACAGCAGGCGTTTGTATTGTTGTTCCTACTCAAGGTAATAGATGTTTCTAGGTCCAAGATGTAGAATTTGAGAATTTATTTCTACTGACATTATGTTTGAATTTAAAGTCATCTGGGAAATCTGCTGTGGCCCGCACCTAGGCAACGCTCACGACTTGATTAGAAGTGTCCGGGGCATTCCGATAGGCGAAATACCTCCTGTTACATGCATACTGAAGTTAAGAGTTGTGCGGATTTTATAGTATCCGAAAACTATGGGGGTGAGATAAACCTGCATCCTGATTAAATGATGGTAGTGTGAACCTGCAGAAATGTACTGTAAGGAAAAATGCCTGTTAAATACCGGGATATGGGAGCCTCGGTGTGGCACGGGCGTCCTCATGTTATGCCCCACTTTTTATTTAAGATTATTATTGCACCCCGTAAATTCTGAAGACAGTGGTGTTGGACGTTTTTAGGTGTCATAATTATAACATCTGACACCAGGGCTCGCCTAACTAAGCACTAATGATACCAGTGGATGCATGCCACGCAGATTTGTAAAATTTGTAAAAGTAATCGTAGTAGTAGAGGCTGCGGTAGTAGTAAGCAATCAAGGGAATGCACAGTGGTTAAAGTAGGGAAATAAATGATAACATTAGACTGCACAGATCAGGCACGTACAGGCCTCGTCCCTGTCTTGTCTCATAACACGGGAGTTATAGACGGAGAAAAGGTATAATTTATTTAATAGAGACACTCTCAAATTAATGCACACAAAGCAGAAAGTAAAACAAGTGGAAAATGTTACATTTTACACAGGATGGCCACAAGAAATGTGATTGCGCCACATGCACATCACCATTCAGGAAAAGAAAACAGATCAATGAAATTGATGAAGTCCATTCTGATGAATTAACAGAGATCGCAGTGCATGCTGGGAAGAATTCTATGCTCCAGATCCAGACTATGGAAAGGCCATGAACTCAAAGCGTCCGAGCCTCCTTCAAGGAGCTATACCATCAATCTCACCAAACTTAGAGAAGGTATTACATCCATTCATATACACTTGATAGACTCCACTCTCATCTAATTCAAATGACATTCACCTATTACAACCCGGACTGTCCTGTGTGTCCCTCACTGTTTTACTCTTTATATATCAATGTTGCTGTGTAATGAAATCTCATAGTTCTGGTGTAAAGAGCAGTACTACTGCAAGTTGAAGGAGCGCTCTATAAAACTAATAAAACACGGTCAGTAGATAAAGCACAGCAATTGAGGATGCAAGGGCGCATATTGAAAGGGGTGTCCAATGACCACAAACATAACACCACAGCCACTGCAAACCACAACTAGCAACATTAGGTACTGAACTTACACATACCAATCACGGAGCTTACACATACCAATCTTCCCAATCACCACGGAATTTACACATACCTACCTTCCCAGTTTTCACTTCGAAACAAACTGCGGGAAGGTTGGCCATCTGACATCACCATTTTCTAATCACTAGTGGCAGGAAAGCAAATGTTGCATGAATAAACCAAGGAAGTAACATCACGCACTCATGGTCGATTTTTGGGGTGTGATATTTGTGAAGGGCGACATTATTGACCTTGATATTATGACATAGAATTATAATGAGATAACATTTTTGAAATAGGATATTTTGATTGAACGATGAAGTGTTGCTTGTAAGAGACAAACACTGGCAATGCAAATAACTCGCCTTTGCAGAGTAAGTGGCTTTGTCAGTGCTTTTTTGGTGATGCCGTTCAGCACCACTAAAAAATTAAGGGGCTCATTTACAAGCAATTTGCGCCACTGATACGTCACTTTTTCCCATGTGAAAAGGGACGCACCAGTGGCACAAGCGGCTTGTACATAAGCCCCTAAGCTGTTGCTGATTAGTAAATGCATCAGCAAAAAAAGTGAAAAAAGGAAGATGATGCTATGTGGCTGCACTGTCAGTATCATGAGTGCACGCATGTGTCATGACAGTAGAAATTTAGTTTTTGTTTTTTTCACCACTCCAAGGGGCACATTAGTATGTCTGCCCGCCATACCAGTGGGAAATGGGACCGCCCGCAATGCTAGCGGTGGACCCGCACTTCCGATTCTGCCACACTGGCGGGTGCATCCCGCATTTTTAACATTGCAGCAAAGGAATCTCACAGATTACTGTACTAGCAAAGGGTTTAGTGTTGGTTAACCCCTCTTAAACACCATGGCGGTAGAAGATTTACACTCTGAGAATTCCTTTTAACCCCAACCCTAATTTTAGGTCAAAGTTGACGGTGAAGTTAATATGAGTGCCTGGAGAGATAGCTGGTTTGTGAACTGTTGATGCATTCTGATGAGGTGCTCTTTAAAGAGGTGCAACGTCAATTCTTTCCTAAATTGGAGCAGCATTGGGTCAGTCCTGATGGATACTGGCATGTTGTTCCAGATCCTGTGTCAATAGATGGAAAAGGCATACTGACTTGTTTTTTCTTTTTTACACGTCTGCAGCCTGATTGAGTCCTGGATGTGACTAGAGAGAACCAATGGAGATGGTGACTTTGTCTGCAAAATTAGCTGGGGTACTGACGTTGAAAATGGTGCAGCTGATTTTGAAGATGGTAGGTACAGGCAATGGGAGCCAACTGAGTTTCATCAGGTTGGGGATGATGTGATTGTATTTCTTCAGGCCCATGGATGAGATGTGCTGCGAGGTGCAGGATGCCCTTAAGAGGCACCAGAGTGGATTCTGAGAGGGCATGGATGAAGGCATTGCCACCATCCAGAGTACAAGGGTTTAAACAGCAACTCTGAAGTCACTTTCAGGAAGAAAGTTTCACTCTCTTTAGAAAATGAGGCTAGTAACAGGCCGTCTTTGATTTTTGGCAGTGTGTCGCTTGAGAATAAGTTTGGTGTCCAGCATCAATCCAAATAATTTGGCATTAAGTAAAAGTTGGCGTGCAAAGTCATCAATATTCATGTCATTGAGCCAAGTTTGTACTGTTTCTTGTTTGTTATTCTTGGCAAATAATAGGAATTCTGTCTTGATTGGGATGAGTTTCATATAGGTGCTGGACATCCAGGTCTGGATGATGTGCAGGCACAGTTTGAGGCATTGGATTTCTGAAGCACAGGAGTGTTTCAAGCACAGTTGTGTATTATCAGCATATTGGTGAATGTAAGTAGAGTACCAAGCAGTTCCATAAAAGAGGATGAAGATGACAGGGAATAGTGAGGAACTCTGGGTGTTCTCTATAGGTGATATTGATATTTTGGACCTGGAGGTGTCCATGTGAACAAACTAGTGTTGGTCGGAAAGGGAGGAGGAGAACCATTGAAGGACATTGCTTGTGAATCCAATGTGAGCTCCAGTGTGCGTTTGAGGGTGGGAAGCATGACTTTGTCGAAGACAGCAGAAAGGTTCAGCAATATCAGGAGGCAAGGGTCATATTCATCTGTAGTTTTGTAGTCAGGAGGGCATCTTCTACAATGTGTATAGTAACAAATTTAGTGCTCCAGCATAATCATAAACCAGACTGGTAATCTCTCTTATGAGAGAAATATCCACTCCTTCTCCTTGTTTTTATGCTGTGCAATCTAATTCAATCAGTGCCATGCAGGATAGGGTGGCTCGTGGTCCAGTGCTTCAGCTTTGTTCATTGGTTAGGTTTGGTTTGAAAGCACAGCTGTTGCCAGACCTCATGTGATCAGGAGAAAAATACCATTAAGAAGCACCACTGACAGACAGGTTTTGGCTCTGACCAAATGTTGATTCCCTTGAACATAGCATTTCATTGGGCTGACATAGTGTTTCTCTGCTGACAAATAGTGCATGTGTTGCACATTTTGGCTTGTGGGGAAGCGTATAATCAATACAGCAGGACTGAGTTGGGTGTAGTGACATGTCAATGATCAAGGCTATTGGCCTGATCTATTTATTATGAAAAGTATGACAAAGGCTGTAGGCCTGACACATTTACTGTGAAAACCATATCTGAAATCCAAAAGGCAATTAAAAGTGGATTCTGGTACACTGCATTCAAGTCTGTGGGTGGGTAGCTTGTTAAATGGGATCTCACAGATTACTGTACTAGCCGACGGTTAATATGTTGGTTACCCACTCTCAAAACCCATGGGAGCAGAGGATATACACTGTGAGAATCATTGTTAACCCTAACTGTAATTTTGCACATATTTGTAACATTATGACTATGTGCTTAATGCCTTGAGTGAAATCTTATGTGCAGCTCATTAGTGCTTTATTGATTATGGCAGAATGATAGTAACAAATGGAATAGGCCGACTGGTTCATTGGGAAAAGTTATGTTTGATGCCATAGCTCAGACCCATTTACTATGAAAATGTATGACAAAGTCTGAAGGCCTGACGTTTTCAAAAAACATATGCTATAGACAACACATATGCTATGGGTGGATTGCGATGATACCGTGCTAAAGGCAAATGTTAGGTACTTTGTTGCATAGAATCTTGCGCATTACTGGAGCAGGCACAGGTTTTGGTGTTGGTTACTCCCATTGGCAAACATGGGGGATTGAATATTCCACTGTGATAATCATTGCTGGACCAGTTTAGGAGGGTCTGACAGATTTAGGTGTCTGCCAGAATCTTCTGATTAAAAAACACAAAAAGTCTTGCATATACATTCTTAGATTGTTTTTGGGACAGGCCAATTTTTACTTTGGTCTGTTCAAGTGCCACTCACATTCTACTTCTTCCAGTAACAGCTTGAAGCACTGGGAAATGGGTCAGTCCAATAAAGCTATTGCCCTGTCGGTAACAACAGTTTGCCTGGTCATATGTGCATATTTGCCATAAAATGAGTTCATTTCTGTTCCAGGGCTGGGCGGCGAGTTTTGAAGTTTTCATGTTCCTTTTTCATAGGCCCCCATTTAATTTCTTTCCTTCTTTTTAATGTGTTTCCTTTATAATGGCCTACAGCTCACCAGACTTTGCTACAAGACCTCACCCCTGCCACTAATGCCATCTGACTAGCACTGCATCCTGTGTGGCTACTACTTCTAAATAGAGTGGCTATCCTAGAATGCCATTGTCCATAGTGTATCATTGCGTTACCACTCCAAAATGGCCATCATATTTAAAAGCATTTTGTTAGCCAAATTAGATAAGTACAACAATTATTCACTATGCACATACACTGTGTACATTAACATTGAACGATGGCCACCAAGTGCAGTGTTTACCCAGAGGCCACCTTGAAACTATATTGTGAATAGAGTGACATTGCTGTATTGTGCAAGATGGCTAGCACATTGCTTCTAAATAGGGCAGTCGTATTGGAAATTCAACTCAACAATACACTATGTACAAAACAATTACAAGAGCGCTGCTTACTGAAATGTTTAAATTAATTTGTATTGGTAGCATATGCCACTAGTCAGTCAAAATACTTTATTTCGATAATTCAATATCATAAAAAGACGATGATGCAAACTATACAATCAAATACACTTTAAAAACAATTTCAATTCACATTTTTTAAAATATCCCACAAAGTTCATAAAAGTTTAAAAAGGAAAAACCAATTTACCGTAAAATTTAGCTGCCATGTTACATTGCACAATTAAAAGGCAATATATACAATACAAAAAATTCATCTATAAAGAATACAATCAGTTACAGTTTATCGTTCTCTGGTTCCTGACCCTAACAGCACCCACCAGGTAGCTGGCAACATGAAAAATAACCCTAGGGCTGTTTAATAGTTGTAAATATAGGAGAGCGGGTTTAACTTGGAAAAACCCTAACTCCTTAAGGATAGGAACAAGGAACTTCGTCCTTACAGCCGTGTAGTGATCGCAAAACATCAAAAAATGCATTGTGCCCTGCGTTGAAAAATTATCAAAGGAACACGGTGGGGCCTGTTCAGGACTGCTCCATTCAGAAAAGTAACCTAAGGTCAAATGAATCATGTTTAAACGAAAACGTGTTAAAAGAAACCTGTGGTACGAGCGATTAACTAACACAAGATAAAGTTCAGGTCCTGGAGGATTGGCAACAATGAGGTTAGCCCTTACAGTGGGTTTTCTGAGTTCAATTTCCTCTCTGTTTAAGGACAGGGTTTGTAACATCGCCCCCTTTATTAATGCTATGTCCTTACGAGTTATTTTATCTGGAGAGAGAAAGAGCTCCGGTCTCCCTAGTTTGTAAAACCACTGTTTGACATAAGATAACCACTTGATTTTATTTACATTGTCCAGTAAGAGGCAGTCTTTAAGGATAACATGATTCAGGGAGAGTTCATCATTCAACCATGTCTTCAGCCAGAATATTAAGGGGGCCACTCTTATCATATCTGTGATAAAACCGGCCCCTAGCTCAGAGTGAATCGTGTAGGATGGGGTAGACTGTGGCACTGATAAAATCGATCTCATAAGTTTATTTTCAGTAACTTGTAGACAATCTATAGTGCTGTAACCCCATAATGAGCTACCATACGTGGCAACTGTCAAGCATTTAGCTTTATGAATGTTCAACAGCGCCACGATGGGCCTAGCCCCCAGTTTTTTACTAAAGCCCATGATTGCTGAGAAGGTTCTAGCAAAAGCAGTATTTATGTTTTTGATCTGTGGTCCCCAGTTTCCCTTCTCCTCGAAGGTAATCCCCAAATACGGGAATGTAGGGACTCTGCTAAGTTCCTCCTCACAACAGAAAAACGTTTTCAAGTTATTCTTTCTGGGACCTCTTCCCATAATCATGGTTTGAGATTTATTTACATTTATTTTGAGGTCCAGGGAAGTCATAAAAAGGCCAAAAGCGTCCAGCAAACGTTGGAGCCCAACCCCGGTCCGTGCCAGGAGGACCGCATCGTCCGCATACAGGAGAAGCGGTATGCCAAGTTCCCCTATATGCGGAATGTCAAGCGTGGCCTCCCTAAGCACGGGTTCAAGGGCATTTATGTAGACCGTAAAAAGAAGGGGGGCCATGATACACCCCTGCCTGACCCCCCTTTCTGATTTGAAGTGGCTAGAACAACGCCCCTCTGTGTTCACCATAACAGAAGCCAAGAGGCCTTAATGTAGGTCCCCTAAAAAGTTTACCAGGGCATGGTCAAGACCTAGATCAATTAAAATCCGCCAAAGTTTTGTACGATTTACAAGGTCGAAGGCCGAGGACAGGTCCATAAACCCCAGGTATAGTGACCCATCCTTGGCCTTGGTATATTTATCGACCAGCAATTGGAGATTAAGGCACTGATCCATAGTACCTCTTCTGGATATAAATCCATATTGCACATTTGACAATATCCCTTTATCGTCAAGCCACTCCTGTAATTTGTACAAAATGACCCGTCCCAAGATTTTAACGGATGAGTCTATTAAGGAGATCGGTCGGTAGCAGGCTGGGTCTACTCTGCTGCCCTTCTTAAAGACTGGGCCGATAATGGATTCTTTCCACGATGCTGGGATATTATTTTGATTTAGTGCATTAAAAACCTTACATAGGATGTTCGACCACAATTTTGGGGCATATTTAAAAATATCGGCAGGGACCCCATCGGGGCCAGGTGCCTTATTTATCAAGGTCTGGTCTATCGCCCTTTCCACTTCTAAAACCTCAAAGGTAACACGGGAACCCTCCTTGCTATAGGTGGTATCATTTAAAGGGTCTTGCTGGGCAGAGTTAGAGAATATATTCCCAAAATGTTTAATCCATGCATCATCAGGAATATTGGATTCAAGGGCATGATTCTCCTCGTTTGAGAAAAGTGGCTGGCTTACTACTTCCAGAATTTACTACTATTTTTTAATGTCTCTGGTTCAAGTAGCTTTAACCAGGCCTTTTCCTTTAACTCGTTCTTCCTATTTTGCATAGCATTTTTATAACGTACTCTTAACATAGCTATTTGTGCACGGTCTTTTGGGCTAGTTTTCAGGGCCTTAAGTAAATCAGCATGTGCCCTTGAGCATGAGTGATCAAACCATCTCTTTACGTGATGTTTGAGGAGCCCCTTTACCCCAGTTAATCTTTGGTTGATCTGTTTGGAGATATTATCAAATGCCATAACTACTTGGGTACCTAATGCCTCTGTGTCTAAGCATATAGCTACATCGTCCTCCGCCCTAGCCAAGACATCCTGTACAACAGTTTCAGGATTAATATTCGACCATTTTAACCTACGACCTTGGTCTGTAGAGATCACATTTTGGCCTCCCGTATGTAAAACTGATTTCATGGTTAAAAATTCCCTGGACAATACCTCTACTAGGACCGGAATGTGGTCACTAAAAACTGATACCACTGTTTTATATCTAACAACTTTACCTAATACATAACAGGACAAAAAAATAAAATCAATAATTGTACCATCACCATGTCGGGACCTTGTTTTCACCCTCCCCGCATCCAGATTCATACAGATTCCACTCCGCCAAGAAATCCTCAAGTGCCGCCCCTCTTTTTGTATGTTCAAAATGCGTAACTGTAGAACAGGGAGGTCCCTCTTCTACTGAGTTGGCACAAGACTGAGTACAGGGATGAATATTAAAATCACCTAAGAGAATTATCTCAAAGCAATTTACTTTGGTTCTGTAGACTGACAAGAAATTATCAAGGTAGTCCAGATTATATCTGGTACTTTCGTTAGCGTTTGCATTATAAAAATTGATGAACAAAATATTGGATGAATCGGGGAATTCAATTCAACAATTAGACAATTTTGGCAACCTGACTCAAGCTGGGTTAACACTCCTTTTAAATCGTGTTTGAACAAACTTAATAGTCCACCTTTGGATCTACCTGCCACACTGCTTGTGACGGGAATAAAAAAATGTCTGTAACCATCCAAAGAAAAGCTGTTCAGTGTATCGCAGGTCTCCTGAAATGCCAAAATGTCAAAAGATTTCAAAAAATCAATCCATATTTCATTTTCACTTTTACCCCTGATCCCGGCGATGTTCCTGGTCATGATTCTGCAAGATTGTGAGTTAAGCCTTGAATTATTTACCAGTCAATCATTTTCCTCCAGAGATGCCAAAGGCGCGAACCGATTACACAATGGAAGAATTTGTTCTGATTGAAGATTTGGCCTACACAAACTGTAACAGTAAGAATCTAATGATGGGGAATTTTGATAGCCAGGATGGGCGCATTACGCAGTACTCTGCATGGAAGAAGATGTAAATGGTTTTTGTTGTGCTGCGTGGGGTTTAGAGATGTTACTAAGGTGATTGTAGAAAAACCCAAGGGGGCGCGCACATATAAAATCATCTGTAATTGGTAAAGAAGCAGCCCTCAGCAGAACAGTAGCTACATGCTGTGGGTGCTTAAAGTTTACAATGATGCAATCCCCCTTCATCGTTTTTCTTGAAGTACCTATCCAGCTCACTCTGCGTGTTGATAAAATATCATTACAAAATGTGACAGGGAAGCCACAATATTTACTCAGCCATGCTACCACTTTATAATTCAAGGAATCAATCGTTTCACCCCTTGCATCATTTGCCCACGAATCTACCCCGGTTGGTTAGCACTAATATATACGGGGCGCAGTCCGGTGGAAGATTGACTAGAGGTCTTTGCTTTCCTACCCTCAGACCCGAATTGTTCCCTGCAGCAATGGGTTGCGAGTTAGCCCTCAAGATGGGTGGGGGAACAGTTTGATTGCTAGGGGGCTGAGCAGATGTTACAGGTGTTACAGCTGGCGTGCTGTGTGTTGCCTTGTGTCCCCCACTGCAGGAACTTGTAGCCCCCTCATTTACTGCTGTGTCCGTATTAATGTTCCTAGGTATTTTAGATGAAGACAAATGTGCAGATAAGAGAACTCCCAACCTAGAAACCTCCTTTGAGACCTGGTCCATTTTGTCCACAACCCCTTTACTGGGAGCAACAGGACCCTTAGGGTCTTTAGTGTTAACATTTGGTTTTTGTGAATTTTGTGAGGAAGCCAAGTGGGAGGCTAGGAGAGTACCCAATCTGGATACTTCTTTTGTGACCTGTTCGACTCTGTCTGCCAATGGTTTAAACATAGTCTCCATTTTCAGAACAAACATGTCAATCAGGGAGTCGGTTTGATCACTGTCCAGTTTGATCATAACACCCTCGTTTGATTTGTCATGGAGGGCTCCTACTTCGTCATCCAGCATGACGGCTGCCTTCTTAACTCTCGTGTGCCCTCCCCGATTATTTTGTGACCCTCTACAGGCTCTCGCTCGCAATTTTCTTCGTGCCTGCGGGTGTACTGGAGAGGGTTCCGGAGACGATGTTGGTAAAGGTTGGATTGTGGAAATCAATGAATTATCTAATATCTCCACGGTAGGTACTGAGATGGCTAATGTGTCTATGTCTTCTTCTATTTGAGTACATTGTGTACCCCCTGAAACCAGATCGCAAAACTCTGGTAGTAATGATCCATTTATTGGTGAGGCAGGCGGGCTGATTCGGCTTAGAGACATACGGCGTGCTGTGTTGATTTTGCTCACCACTTTTACCATGTAGTTATCTATCAGCCCAGGTAATGATGGCGTTTTGGAAGAACGTAATTTAGCCATTTCGGACCGGCTCATTTAGCAGACTGTTGAAAACACCCAACAAAAACAAACTCACGGTTCTCAGGAGTCCCGAAGAAAAGACCCAAGGTCCGTGGCCCAGCCAGGCCTCCTCCGGCCCTCTGACGGCCACAGACGGCCCGCCCTTTGCCCGGGCTTAGCCCCGGCGCGGTCCCGCGCGGGTCCCGCGACGCGGATGGAGCCTCCTCTGTTTTCAGCGCCTCCGGGCGCGCAGAAACCGGAAGGTTGCCGCTCGGCCTGCTGGGAGCTGTAGTTCGCCGGCGGCCGTGCAGGTGGATGGCAGCGGCGGCGGGCGGAACAATCAGCGTGTGGACCCCAGCTGCGGCGGAGTATGCCCGGTGAGTATGTCACTATATTTAGGCGCTAGCAGGGCCGGACTGGTCATTCCGGGCACCGGGCAATCCCCCGGTTGGCTGGATGGGGTGGGGGCCGGTTTTGTGTCAGGGGGGCCAGTTCTGTTGTTGGGGCCGATTTGGACCGAGCGTGAGTCTCGGTCAGTCCAAATCGGACCCAACAACAGAACACAGTGCTTACATTAAGCACAATCAGGCCTCCTGTCTGACTGAGGCCTGTGAGCACGATTCATCATTCTCACGCGTGCTCCGACGCACCGATTTCAAATTAATGATTTCATTATTTAAGACAGGCTAGGCTGCTACTATGCTCAGGCCGCAGCCGCGGCTCCGCCCTACTCATTATAGTTCATGACACTCACACCCCTACACCACCTGACCTGTCTGTCACCGGACCATGATGATGATGATGATGTCGTTGTAGACGTGCGGCGCGCAGCGTGCAGATGTCACCGCCTCCGCGTCTGCGCGCCCCTCTCTTTTTTTTAAGGTGGGGTGGTCTGCCGGCTGCCTGGTAGTGTTCAGGGCTCCTGCGCATGATTGGGAAAAAGTGCGCGTGACTCTGAGGGGAGGTCGAGGCAGGCATTCAGAGGCCAGGCCACAGAGGGAGACCGGGACTGCCAGGAAAGAGAGCGTCACCCCGCAATCTAATTCCCCCCAGTCCGCCGCCCGTAGGTGAGTACACCAAATGCGAAGGAATGTGGGCCAGATAATCGCTGCAGTATTGCGTCAGATATCGGGGTGCGAGGATTGTTGTGCTGCCACTCACTCACCCCTGAGCTTGTGGCGTAGGGCCCATGTTACCGTGGACTATCTGCGCCTGCCAGGACTCTCCTTGCTCGTGAATACAGGTTGTTTGTTCAGTGTCACTGTTTGTTTACTTCCGCTAGTGACTGTCGTGTGCACAAACCGGAAGAGCAGCATGAACTTTGTCCGGCACTTCTCGGGTGAGGTTTGTAATTCGCGGCCGATTCTAGCAGAGTAAATGGAGACTCATGTGGCAACACAGATTGTCAGCAGAGGAGCCGGGAATTGGGTTACGGAGTACTTTAATCTTGAGACCCTTTCAGCACGCAATTACGCATCTCTCATCATTATATTTACCACAGGGGGCAATTTAAGTAACAGCACGACTCCTGTCTCAGGCTTTCCCTATCAGGTGCATTAGTTCACATGAAGCAAAGACTACATCACCCAGAGGCCCTTTGGTGTGTTACGTGTGATCTGTCAGCTCTGCAGAGGTCAAGCTGATATCAAGGTTTACATTTTAAAATGGAATAGTTTGTGGTCAGGTGTGAGACAAGGAACTGGTACGTTAGCAGCATGGTGGTCTAATGCACCCACTGCGTAAGTCTCTTTTCTCCCGAATGTCGAGACTGGAATCTACTGCGGGGCTCAGTCTCAGTCTCAGTCTGCACTACACATCTATGTTGCAAAATAAAAACCTTAACATATGCGGCTTCTGAAGTACATGCACAAAATCAACTAGATGTGTCCTTAGAGTGCAGATGGTGACAGGCACTGTTACAATACCGAACACGTATTAATCAGCAGAGAGGCCAATGATGGAATGGGCATAGATTGTGCAGTGGCAGTTCTGCCACAACATGGTTAAGGGGATATTGTAGGCAGTGTGAGGGAGCTGACATGTGCACACCATGGCGAGAAATGGGGGGTTCAACCTTGGCTTGCTCAACTGTACTTGCGGCCTCGGGTGTCATGAAAGTAGTGACAAGAACAGGCAGTAGTTTCCATTTCTTGTCATCTACTTGACCTCACAGCAGGGGGCAACGGGTAGCACAAGGGGACAATCCTGTGTAGACACTAGGGGTCAAAGGGCGAGTGTTGCCACTTCAGCACCCCCTGGCATTTTGGCGGGGTGGAGGGGCTTGCTTTTCCAGATTCTCTCTCACAGTTTCCCTAGAGCAGTGAGTCCCAAATAACATAACAATAAAGCTTACGCCCTAGACCCAGCAGGTTCTGTCGCAGCAGGGAGCACACTGGAACGCACTTCCACACCCAACTGAGATGTAGGCTCATAAAGAGTCACCGTTCTTCCAAGTCTGAAATGAGATAAACAGATTTAACGCCTATCATGATTACAGAAGATTGGAGCTGAAATAACAAGACTAGTAGACCATGTTGTTAAATCGCCGATCCGGCCTCGTCTGCCCGCCCACCGCCTTTCTGGCTGACTGCAGAAAAGGGGCGCGCGGCACGTAATACAGGAGGCGCGTGGCTGATTTTAGACATAGCGCTATTCTGATTGCATTTACACAGCGCTTACTGCTCTCAACAACACAAGGCGTTAAAGCGCTTTATGGCGAGTACCATTTTAGCTGAGAACCAGGGCCGACTTTTGGCACATGTGAGCGGTGCCCAGGCCGCCAATTTTCAGATGGGTATAGGGAGCTGCCTGTATTAAGGTCCTGAAGACAGTAGAGTCCCTGTCTCCTGGCTCCAGTACTGCTGCAGGTGCAGTTTTTAACTCCCCTCAGCCTGCTTTCTTGCACTGCCTTCTCCTCTCACCCCCTCCTGACACACGCTACTAACCCCACCCTCTCCAATAAATAACCTGGCCCCAACGAAAAATGCTAATCTGTGCATAATTCAGTAGAGTGGGAGGAGTTCAGAGGCCTCTCACTACTCTTTATGCAATCAGCAGCGGGCTGCCCTGTGTGCACAAAAGGGGCTCCCCAATAACCTTATTTATTCACCAGCAGCGAAGGTTCCAACTTTCTACTTTTTTACTACCCTGGCAAAGGCCGACTCTGCTCAGAACTCAAGGTTAAGGATTATTCCAGTGTTTATTGGTTACTGGATTAATCATGTGCTGTTAAGGAAACCATTCCATGTATTTACTCCTGTGATTTGTGGTATATTACATTAAGGTTTTGTTGGGTGTATCTCTCAGACACCGCTTGCGAAAAAAGGCACTATTACTTCAAAAAACATTCATAAAAGGCACATCTGATGACTTTTTGGTTCAGTTTGCTAAAATTACGTTAATATTGCCTGGGTTAATGCTTCACCCACTGGTAACAGACCTGAATACAGCAACCAGCAACTGAAAAGTGACCAGTTCATCTTTGCAAATGGTCTGTCATTTCACAACTATCTTGTCGTTGTTTAATCTTTGATGTTGTTGAGCTAAATATGTTTTTCTGTAGAAATCTGCAAATTGTGCAGTAAACGCTGGCTTATGTGGCAAGTGCAGTGAATCCAAAAATCTCCCTAGTAGTGGTTGGGTTCTCTCCTTCGTTCGCTGCACACGGGACGGGGGCTGGTCTGACAAAATTTGCCAGGGCTGCTTTCAGTTCCCAGTCCGGCCCTGGGCGCTAGGATGCTTTTTCCTTTTTTCTGCTTTTAATTTTTCTTCCATAAAGTTTTTAGGTTTGTGCTTGTATTTTATTTTGGTTCGATAATTGAGTAAGTGCATGAATGACTCAGTGCTTGAATGAATTAATTAATGCATCGGTGCCAGTAGTGACAGTTCACTTATGACTTATTGAGTGTCTAAACTTACCAGTGATTGAAACGCCTCTTTCATTTATTGTAGCCAGGGCTATTTGCAATGCTTGTATTTCCCCAGTTAGTTCCTCTGCGATCCTGCTGAAACAAATTGCTGTCCTCCGTTTCCAATTATCCAGCTGCTTTGGCTCTAAATGCCATTTGTTTTTCCACTTTTCCTCTTTAGGTCTCTCAAATTTCATGCAGGCAGAATTAAATCTACCCTTAGCTTCTATCGCTATTGCAATATATATGAGTCTGTTTTCTATCACTATCAATGTTTTCATTTGCTGCTGTCATCAACCCCATCACTTCATATGACTTGTTCATTGAGACAATTGAAAGATGTCTCTCGCTTGTTGTTTGCAGATCTACTGCAAGTCTTTCATAACTTCGTGTAGTTTTGGCATTTTTTTGTTTTTAGGCCTAAATGACATTTATTGTTGTTACTTCCTTTTCAATGCAAACACAAGGAGATGATGGACGGAGCCCTGAAACATTTCAGACACTCACCCCCAGGCACAGATCTGGGTTGAATCCATCATTGTTCTTTAGCTCACTGTGCCACCTCAGTTCAGACCCAGCTAAATGAAAATTAGTCTTGACTCTGTGCCTCATGGGTGAACATTGCACAGTTCTGGTTTTACAGCTGAAAGTACAATTAATTCAAGAATCTGTAGCCACCTATGGAACAGCCCAAATGCATGGGTCAAACACTTGGCATTTGAGGTTGTGCAAGCTTTATAAGTCACCACAGTTGGCGAACACAAGTGATAACGTGAGTTCATTGGCTAGGCTTTCCCAACCTGCGCACACTCACAGGCCAACAGGGTACACAAAGCGACCTGTACATTCTTATACCAGCCAAGCATGCAGGGCACAGGAAGAGGCATGCAACATTCACCTTGGTCATCTGTGGCAAACAAGGTCACCAAGTGATATCCAGCCTTCTGAACCTCCATTCATGTTAACAGATGACAGACATCAACATATGGTCCTCCGACTTGACCATGCCCATAATTAGCAGCAAAGCGCCACAAGTGATGCACAATCCTTACTCTGGCCACCGCTGGCAGCAGGGCACTGCCCCTAATGTAAAACCCTCACTTTTCCTGCTAGGAGGGCACTGTGAGTGACAAAACAACAATCACCCTGACCACCTCCTGTGAAGAGAGCGCAAGTGAAATGTACCCCTCTCCCAGGCACTTCCCAGAGCGCAAAACACAGAGAAATAGTTTTAAATCACCTACCATGCCTGCAGAGGAGCTTCCTCTAAGTAGGCCTGTTACAGGGGAGCTGGGAGTGCATGGAGCCCACCCCCTCTTTGATCACTGCTCTCTTGGGAAACCTGTCTGTGCGAGGAGGGGCAGCGGGGGTATTGCAGGCCGACCGACACGTCCCCGCAGGATGGCACACGGGGCAGCCCAGCTCTTTGTGACCCTGGTGGGTCCCGCGCATCACTTCCTTCCTGGGGTGGGCGGGGGAGAGTATATATTCCTCCCCCGCCCACCGAGCGGCCTCTTGTCCGCTGTCCCCTCACCCTGACGCCGTTTGCTGCTGCTTCTGCAACGAGGTCGTTTGACCACGAGGTCAGTCAGTGCGGGCCTTTATTTAATTCTCCTTCCCGACCTAGTAGGGGTCTCCTCACTGGCCCGTGGGGGTCACCGTCCCAGCTCCTGCCCCGGCCTCGCGCAATTGCAGGTAGTGAAGGCCGTGGGGGTTCGGAGGTTAGGGAGCAGGACGGGGGCCGGGGATTGAAGGATGAGGTCCCGCGGGCAGCAGCTGCCTCTTGTTAGTGGCAAGGTCGCAAGCTCACTTGCAGGGTAGGTCCCCTATCACCCAGGCGACCTTGCCGAGGCTGTTTCTGTGGGGTGGGCCCCCACCCACTCTCTGCATCTTCAGGCTTTTGGAACCTATAGGGGGTCCATTCGGCAATGAGGGGGCATTTATTATATACGCCCCACCCCCTCCTTTGCGGAGGGTGAGCCTAGTTCGGGCCTACGTGGGCATCGGCGCCCTACAGGATGCTTTCAGCATCGGCGAGTAGCAGGCATCGGGACCAGCTCCCAAGCGGAGGGGTGGTTGTGCCCCCTCGGCTTAGACTACCTGGGAGCATCCGTCACGCAGCGTCCCACTCAAGGGAGACGGATCCAGTTGCACACCCCTAGTTGGTGAGCCCCCTCCTCAGCATTGGCACGATGGGGACGGCTTTGGCGTGGGCGATGGTGCGCGATGTTGCGACCCCCGTTCAGTGTGCCAGTAGCTGCGAAATGGGGCACTCCTCCTGTGCCTGCCGGTGGCACCAGGCACTATAGCGTGGGGCTGTGCGGGTCTCCCCCCTCCCCCATAGACGAAGCGGCAATGGCGGGCAGAGGCCGCCATGGGAGGGGGGACTGCCCGAAGGGGGCAATGGCCAGCAACGCCTCTCCTCCAGCCGGCGTTAGCCCTGAAACGGGGAGAGGCCCTGTAGGGCAATTTGTGGTGAGCCCACCGGGTCCCCGCCCGCCTTTCAACACAACAGTGTTGGCCCCGGCTTGCCTACGGCGATGCTTCTCTGCGTGGGCACGGGTGCAAGGAAGCCAGCGGGGTCACCCTATTCGGTGCTCTGGCGGTGTTGGTCCAGGTTGGTGCGGGGAAGATAGAGTGGGGGGGGGGCTCATAGGTGGCGAGGCGCCCCGATCCCCTCTGAGCGCCACTTTGAGTTGACACGTCTTTTGACCCGAGCTGACTGTGCTCTTGTTTACTTGTCAGCCAGGCGAATAGCCAAGGGGGCCTTGAAGGACACAGATAGCCCACGAAAGCGCTTTCCCATCTGTGCACTTTCAGCACGGTGTCTCGTTGCAGAGGCCCGACCCTCGGCATTGCGCGGAGGGTCGGGGATGTTAGAGCAGAGCCAGGCACCCCTGGCGCGTTGGGGAGGGGGGTGATGAGTCGTTAGCCCCCCCACCGCCCAACCCCCACCCGTTTTGTGTCGACGAGCCCGCGGCAACTGCACAGGGGGCGGGGAGATCTAGGCAGAGCTAGACCCGGGGATGCCCGATGCGTGGGGGGGAGCAGTGTTTCCCGTTGTCTCCCACGCTGTATCTGGGCGGCAATGCGCAGCTCTCCACCATTTGCCCCTCATTAGCACGCTGCGTTTTCGTCGGCTTTTCTGGTAACAGTATAGTGGGGCCTCTCTCTGGTGTGAAGGGTTATCGCACCTTTGGAAGGGGGCGGGGCAGGGCAGAATTCGTGTTCAGAGCCAGTCTCGTAGTACCCTGTAGTCACCGCAGAGAGGTTTATATGGTCAGGTGAAGAGCTTAAGACCTGGGAGGCAGCATGCCTATAAGCACACGCTGTATGATTACACCGAACATGGGGGAGAGGTAAGACTTTATCTTGTGCTGCTCACATGAAGCTGGGTGGTATTAGGCGGGCAATTGGGAGGACGATGCCCTCTCTCAGATTGAGAACCACAGCTGTTGCATGCTTTTTAGACCCGCTGTTTTAAGTGTGTATTTTCATCCGTAGACCGGCTGTGCCTCAATAGTCGGTCTCCAGGGCGCATTGGCCCTGGAGAAAGGGAAGAGCATTTCGCACGGAGGTCTCTCTAGATACGTCATCACACACCTGCGGTGGTGGTGGTGATAATTGGAAAGATGAAGGCATTATAACGCCAGGTACGTGCTGAAACAGGATTTCTATCCCCCTTTGATGAAGTGTCGGTAGCAGCAGGCGACCAGAGTTGGTTTGCAGGTCTCGGGCCGTAACTTTTGCTGTGCACAACATGTTGTCGTGTCCAGCCCCAATAACTCAGGCGGACACAGTGGGGTAGGGTCATGGAACTTCTTTATTAGTCATCCTCCTTCTTCAAGTCCCAACAGCATACTGCCCTTTCCTGCCCACTTAGTCCCCAGCTCCTCCCTTTCCGCCTGCCCTCGTCCCTCACTCGGGCCGGTCCTAGTGCCTGACCAGTTGGGTCACTGGGCACTTTGCATCAACATCATTACATCTCCCCCCTCTGTGAATAAAGAAAACAAAATAATATACACCACGGCAAACAGGAAATTGTCTTTCTTTTGAATTCTTCGATGAAGTGATACGGTATGGCCTGTCGGGCTCATTCTCAGCGGCAGTCTCCATCAGTGCCTGACTGTCAGTTGGCAGTGTCTCAGGATCTCTCTGTTCCAGTTTCGTTACGGTTTCACGATGCGGGTGAGTCGTCTTCCGTCAGCCTTTGTAGTTCTTATAGTTCCGTTTTGTTGAAACGCTGGACTGCATCACACGATTGCATCTCCCCCTTGTTGACAAAATAAGTTTAGCGTCTAACATGTTTAATGGTTCCTCAGTCAGCCACACGGGTCTGCAGGCCGCCTATTTGGGCTACGAAGATGCATCTCCATTTCTTTTGTATGGCTTTCTGTTGCTTTGACGAGAACATCTTTTGTTACAGTAGTGTATCTTTGTAATTGCGAGACGTCTCGCGTGGTCTTCTTGTGCTCAGGTTCGTGGTGGTTTCCAATCAGCTTCTCTCGCGTGGTCTTCTTGTGCTCAGGTTCGTGGTGGTTTCCAATCAGCTTCTGGGTGATCCACTCATTTTCAGTTTCTGAGGTGACTGTGAAAAGCTCAACTTGATGGCGGCAGTCAGTCTTCATATGGGGCTCTTGTTTGATTGACGCTTGATTTTCTTCATGAGGGGGTGTTCAGGTTCTTTTCCGAGCACCCCCGTATGACTGTACTTCCTTTTGTCTTGTCTGGTCCTGGACAACACTGCCTTCCTGTTCAGAGTCATGTATACCAGACGGTGAGGCGCTATCTGAAAAGACCATCTTGCTTTGGTTCGGGGACTCATTCGCTGCCTCTGTTTGCCTCAACCACTCCCACTCATGTTTATGACTGGTGAGCTCTTTGACCGTCTGGGCCTGTGCATGTTTCTCTCTCATCGGATGATGGTCTGTCTCTGTTAACACGTCTTGTCTTCCTTGCGGGGTGACTGGATATTCCTTTCTTATCCGGTTGGTAGTATCCACTATCTTTATTTTCTTTCCGTAGGCCCTGTGGGTCAGCCTCGCTGACCCTATCCGTGGTGAAGGTATATGGTTTGTATCTTGATGTATCTGCGGTTGACATGACAGGTTGTCTTGTGAAGTGACTGAGTACTCAGGGACATTGATGTGAGATACTTTACTCTTGACGTGACTGATGTCCTTTGGTTCTGAGGTGTGTTCAGGTGGTTGACGCCATGGCCGTCGTTGGGACCATGACTCGGTCGACTCGAGGGATCGAACAGACGTGCTTTCTGAATCAGAGGAGTCTTCTGACGATGTCCTTTGATACCGTTCTCTTGAGTGTGTCTTGAATAGATGATTTTTTAAATAGGTAGGCCGTGACGAGCTGCTCCTAGAGTCGGAGTTCTCTTTGGCATATTTCTCCGGGTACCTTTCTCGAAATGACTTCGATGTCGTCTTACTGGATGGGTTGTTTGATGACCACATATCTATCTCTTGTGGTTGATCTCTTGGTATATCTATCTCTTGTGGTTGATCTCTTGGCATTTCATTTCTACCTCTCTCGTGTGATGATGATGGCCTCCTCTCGGTTTCTTCATTGTCTCGGATGTCGTGGATGTGTTTGTCTTCCTCTTCCCGGTGTCCGAGTGAGTCAGTCTGTCTTATCCGGTTTTCTTCTCCTTCCCGCTTGTTTTGTGCACTGACATCTGTGTTACGGGTGTGATCATGTACCGAATTCCAGTGCTGGCGTAACTGGTCCAGACTTCTATAATTTGCCTTTCTTGCACATTTGTTGGGCAGGCTGTCATCTGGTCCATTGGTGCGATCTGTCTCACTTGAAGCTTCATCTGCTTCATAATCACTTGCACTACATGTTGAGTTTGAGGTTGAATAAGTGACGCTGTCGTACTCCTGGATCATCTCGGTCTTTTGTGTTGTTGACTCAGAGTACTTCATGTTACTTTGTTTCTCTCATTGTCTTGTCTCTGATTCGTCTTCATCCTCCCCGTTTCTGGTTTTGTTTATTTCTTGTGCTTTATTCACCGACCTTAGAGATGTCTCTTTTCTGGTATCTTGGTGTCTTGCACATAGGTGCGGTTCTTTTGATAGTTCTCTTGCTTTGACCCGCTCTCCAGCTTCGGCCTTCTTGATTATTTCCTTTAGCGATAAATGCCCTCGAAGAATCTTGTGCTTTGTACTAGACCTTGAACAGCCTTCGATTACCCGAAGTCGAACTGCGTCCTCATTTGTAAATGTGTTGAAGTGGCAGCGTTGTACCAGACTCTGCAAACGGGTGATGAAGTTTGGCAATGATTCTCCTGGTTCCTGCCGTGCTGTGTTGAAAACGATGCGTTCATGATCCACGTCATCCTTTGCGTTGAAATGGGCACGTAATGTCTCTTGTAGTCTTTCATAAGTCTCTGTGTCCTTTTCAGAAAATGTTCTACTTAAACGTTGGCACTCATGGCCCACCAACTGGAGCAGTAACGTCAGACATTTTCCATCTCTTCGCTCACCGGTGGCGTCAAGAAAGTCGTCCAGTGATTCCAGCCACCGGTTCCATTTGGGACCCAAACTCTGAATGTCAGTCTGTGTCACTGGGGGTGGCACTTCAATGTAGGGATTGGATCGTTGGGTTGCTTTCCCCACCGCCATGATGGAGGAAGATCTTGATCTGCTACGGTCACAGGACTGTTTCCTTTTAGGTTGGTAAGATCCGCAGCTATCTCGGTATGATTCTGGACCATTTAGTTTCTCACCTCCTTTATTTTAATTCTTCTCTTTGCGTAACGTTACATTTGCTTGTGTTTGTCGCATTCGAGATTTGCACTATCTGGTGCTTGTTATGTTTGTTTACACCATTTGTTTTGCACTTGCCAGTGCTTGTTTGTTGCCTCTGTTGCATTTGCCAATGTGTGTTTGTTATTTCTGGTGCATTTGCCAACGCTTGTTTGTTTCTTCTGTTGCATTTGCCAGTGCTTGTTTGTTACTCCTGTTGCATTTACCAATGCTTGTTTGTTACAGCTGTTGTATTTGCCAATGCTTGTTTGTTACTTGCCAATGCTTGTTTGTTGCTTGTCAGTGCTTATTTGTTACTTATGTTGCATTTGCCAAGGTTTGTTTGGTATTTCTGTTGCATTTGCCAATGCTTGTTTGTTTCTTCTGTTGCATTTACCACTGCTTGTTTGTTACAGTTGTTGTATTTGCCAATGCTTGTTTGCTACTTGCAATGCTTGTTTGTTGCTTGTCAGTGCTTATTTGCTGTTTCAGGCACTTTGCCTGACTTCAAAATGGCCGCCGATGATCCCTCGCAGGGGATTGGTCAATATTGCCTGACTTCAAGATGGCCGCCGGAAATCTCGTTTTCAGCGAGATTTCGGTCGTTTCTGCTCGTTTCTTTGGCGGGGGGGGGCCAGTCAGGCGGCGATTTCACTCACCGGAGCCGTGGTCCACCGCTTGAGTCACCAATCAAGGTAGGGCAATTTCCTTCACTTCTGCCGCCGAGGTGGGCACTCGGTAGGCGTTTTCTTTGGCCACACGCTTCTATTTCCTTCACTTCTGCCGCCGAGGTGGGCACTCGGTAGGCGTTTTCTTTGGCCACACGCGTCCGCCGCCGAGGTGGGCACTCGGTGGGTGTTTTTCGCAGCGTGCTCGAGCCTCCAGACATGGGGCGAGCTCCGGGCCAGTCGGTCGCCGGTTGCTGCTGTGGCTGTCCACACGCTTGGGGTTTCATCCCACCCTCGTCGCCAGTTGTCGTGTCCAGCCACAATAACTCAGGCGGACACAGTGGGGTAGGGTCATGGACCTTCTTTATTAGTCATCCTCCTTCTTCAAGTCCCAACAGCATACTGCCCTTTCCTGCCCACTTAGTCCCCAGCTCCTCCCTTTCCGCCTGCCCTCGTCCCTCACTCGGGCCGGTCCTAGTGCCTGACCAGTTGGGTCACTGGGCACTTTGCATCAACATCATTACACATGTGTGTGCTTGGAATTCAGCGGATCCTGTGTGGTAGAAATTAACTTAAAAGATAAATATTTTGTGCTCGCCGTTCAGCACTCCTTTTGTTGGGGCCTTTTTTTGTTTTCATGTACGCATTAGGCCCACCCCGATCAGCAGAACATTACTACTTTCCGGCACCAGTGCAAAGGCAGGGGACCCCTTCATTGAAATGTGCCTGTGCCACATGTAATGGGGACGGCGCCAGCATGCGCTTAGATCCGGTGTTATCTGTTTTGAGAAGCGGTGACACAACCTTCTGCCCCAAACATGACCCCAGCCTGCCCTTTAGCATTCAGAAAAGACTGTCCTGTGTAGATACAGAGCCAGCCTGCCCGGTAAATACTGACCCCAGCCTGTCCTTTTGACATCCTGCAGCACAGGCCGATTGTAAGGGATTTTCTTACCCTTTTACTAGCAGCCACAGCCTGTCCTGTAATACCAAACTCGGTCCTACCTCCAAATCATGCCTGATGAGTTCCAATTGTGCCGGGAAGCGGAAATTCTTTCACATTGTGTTAGCATCACACTCTTTTGTGTCTTCATATAGCGCGGACTGTACCCGATGGTGTCAGAGCGCTTCACAATAGGAACAGAACTGAGACTTGAGAGCACTAGAAGTGAACACTTTACAAAGCAAACATAAAGACAGTGGCAATAATGAGCTAACAGTACTAGAGGTAGCAATCAAGGCATTACAGCAGGAATAATGACACGTGTGCAAGTTACATAAGCTTACAAAGCACTAGGAGAGGTATATTATTACAAGGAATGGATGACCTCAAAAACTAGAACAAACGTTACGAAGGCAATGGTGGCACTTTTGCAAGTTCCGGAACCATTCACGATGCAAGAGGTAGCAAGCAGCATGTCACAAGAGATAAGTGTAGGGTGCATGTATGTATGTATGTATAGGCATTTATATAGCGCACTACTTACCCGTAGGGTCCCAAGGCGCTTCGACCGCTGCGAAACCCTTCCTGGCTTCCCTGAGAGATGGTCCCTTAATGGGTATCTCCAGGGTGAGACCAGGCATCCCCGGCGGTCTGGTGGGGCCGTTAGTGAAGATGAGGCAAGCTAATGCCCAGAGTTGCCGAGTGTGATCGCTGATCAGAGTGGGCACCGAGGCGAGAGAATTATCGAGTCCGCTGACCCTGGTCCAGAAACCTGCCGCGCCGGGAATCGAACCCTGGTCCCGGGCCGTCCTCTGCTCTCGGGTCTGCCGCCTCTAACCAGTGAGCCACACTACTTCACTATGTTACTATGAGTACCAAACACAGGTAGAAGGATAATTCTTTGTAAATAGCAGACTCTCAAACCACGAGATCACTCGGGGAGGACACTTCCATAGTCAAGGTCAATAGAATTTTCTACATAAAGGTCTCCTTTTAGTTAATAGAGAAGGCATGACATTTTGGAAGGGTCTGTAAAGGAGTGACGTTCAAGTCAGTTTTGTAGGCCTGGGAGGCGGAAGTGGTTATGGGATGTAAAGTAAACAACGTGCATCTTTCATCCGACTTAGCATTGGAGCAATTACTTAGTATCTGCCTCACCCAACTACTTTCGAGAATGGAGGTGGTCGTACTAGTTCTCGTAACTGGCAACAAGTTTGGCCTTGGTTGCGTAGTGCATTATTGGCCCCAGTCCCAGTGCAGTGAATTCATTTGTTTTGAGGGGGGGTCAGGGCTTTTATGGATGTTTTGTTTCAAATGCACGACCCACAATGGAGATCCACCCTCCACACATTGGGGGCCACCTGTAGAATTAACAGGTAGCCACACTTGGGTGTGTGGGGCTGTGGGCACAGTGGGGGCAGTGCGTAGGTCACCATAGGGGGTGTTGCATGTCCTCAAGTCTCAAAACAAGGGGCCGTTCTGGGGCATGCTCTTGCTGTTTCAGCGTGCATATCCCTTGCATGTGTTTGTACGGGCATGGTATTTCACAAGAACTGTATATCACATACATCCAACAGTACCTCCAGGAACAGGCATGCCCATTTCGCACATTTCGGTGGAGGGCTAGCAGTCCCGGGGGCTACTAACGAACCAGGGCATGGGTGGTTCTACACCAAGGGTCCCGTTCGGGCAGCAGGTAGGGTTACCTGGGATAGGACCAATAGAATTTAGCTTGAGGGGATGGTAGGGGTCTCCCCACTTGGGATGCAGTGACTGCCTTTGACTTTTTCGACATTGGTACATAGGGACTACAGGATGACTATTTCGGCTTATACGTTCCTATAAATGCACTTTACACGAAAGTGATCACAGAGGAAGTGCTCTGAAGTGTAGGTTTAGTCCAGAAAGCAGGGGGCCACCGTTGCGGGAGAGTTTGTTATCTTCGTTAAGCGGATTGGTTGGAATACCAGCGTGTCCAGACCGTGATTGGCCGATCTGGGAAGCTGCGTTTGCTTTACGCGTTCGCTATAAGTCATGCAACATCCCATTTATTATTCTAAACATTGGGTGACTCTTCCTCGTGCATATGGATGTACATTTTGAGCTAATCAACGCCCTTTTAGTATTGTTAGTAGTAGTAGAACCCTTTCCCTGGCGGCTGGTGGTACTAGAAGTAGTACACTTTGCCCTGGCGGCGCGGCTGGCTGCCTTGCAGGGAAAGCATACTAGGCTCTGTTAGCCTTACGCTGTGGGATGGTAGGGCGACTTTGCGTTTGGTTCCGCTCTCACAGGTTGAGAAGTAGATTTAAGACTTGGAGGTGGTCGGCGTCATCCTGATTTAGACTGAGTTGGCGTGCCCAGGATGAGGCGAAGCCGGCGGACGCCGTTTGTTCCCCTTTCAGGGCAATGTCTGTCTTCACGCTAGGCATAGTTGCACTTGCCCTTCTCCTGTCTTACGGTGCAAGGCAGTCCAGTCTGATGTGTAAGTTTGTGTTCCCCTGCTCCCTCTGGGCCTCGCAATCTCTTTCCACACATGGCACTTTTACTCCCATTAGTAGCGGATATAGCTTTGTTTCACACTGGCACGCTTCTAGCTCGGGTTCATCTGGCAAAGGCTGCCTCTCTCGTTGGACTCTGTGAGTCGCTTGTTGGTCAATTGGGCGTCGCCACTGATTTGGTCTTCACTCTGCTTCTTCGTTTGATTGCTAGCAATAAGTGTTATTCAGGTCTTTCATGTCGCCCTGGGTACAATGATATGGTTGACATGTCACACTTAGCAGTGACACCTTGGTGGCTTTGGTTTGGGGCGGCTAATTATCTGGTTGGCCTGCACGAAAGCTATCATTTGGGGCTTGTTCTCATGCACTATGTAGCATTGACTATACCGTAAGATGGGCTTGTTGTATGGGAGCGTTCATTTAGTATATGAACTTAGGGAGGCATTGGCATGGCGTCCACCTCCTAGCTTTTCTCAGCACTTTCGCCTGACCAAGCTGTGTAGCCCTGCTATTAGTCGTGCCTGCATTACAATTATATTACTCTTGCTTTCTGGCCCACGCTGAGAAACCCGCATAATTGTACCCAGATTCGCCAGTTGTCCATACCCCGGCATTGTGGCAATAGGGGAATACTTCACCAATTCGCTCAGAGTTTTGGGCCTGCTTTAGCACTCTTTCCCTCCTGGCCGATCCCACCGTTACCTCTCTGTTCTGGTTCCTTTGGTTTCAGGCTGATACTGTCTAGCCTCTACTTCTTTTTAACATGGGTCCCAGGTTGGCACTTCGTGGCCATGTAGACGCTTGCTTTAGCTGTTTATGTGAAGGGACGCTGGGAGGGCCCGTGGCGATGTCCACGGGTAGGCGGTGCCATGACAGTATTTCATTTAGTTGTTGTTAGGTACCGAAGTGGGGGCCTTTTCTTTTGTAGTTTAGCAGGCCAGGAAGTAATAGTGAGCGAGTAGTGGTGTCTCTAGATGCACAGCATGTTGACACAGTTGGTTAGGCTGCTTGTTTTATGCTTAGGGCCCAATGTAAGACAGGCAAAGGGGGTTGCTTTGGTACTATTTACAAGTATTAGGAGTACCTTGCACAGTGTTGAAGGGATGTGAACTAGGCAAACTCTTTAAGGCCTGTGAACGGCAGTGAAATTTCCTTGCCACCCTTTTTGCACTGTACTAATGAATTCCTCACACATAGCAATTTTACCGTGTCACCCGGTTTAGGGTGGCCAGTTCATGGGCGGGTATGCATGATATCTCCATGTGTGGCTTCGTTAGCTTGCACAACTAAAGAGCTTTGTCTACGTCAACAGATGGGAGGATAGATGGGCAGGCATGCACCACGAGATGGTCCTGCTAGTTTGCCCAGACAGTATCAAGTCTTTCCTTGTAGACAGGTTTCGACTCCCGCGGACAACGGCCTTGTTCAGTTGGGGTGCTTTTCACCCAGACAGTATCAATTTAGTTGTTTTCAGGTAAAGTAGTCTGGATTCCTTTGGCATGTTCACTTACCAGGTAGTGAGATGAGGAAGTTTTAGTTCCCATAGTGCCACAGGATGCACATACAGTTGTATAGGCTGCTTGTTTAAGCTTCCTAGGGTACAATGCAGTCCAGGCACAGGGGGACGACTTGCACAAGTGTCTAACACACGGAGATCCCTACACAGTGTCATAAGGGATATTGCCTGTGCGAATCTCTCACTGGCCCCATACGCTTGATGGAGAAGCTTGCGACCAGCAGTGGGCTGCTCATCCAATGTATTATGTGATGGGGGCAGGCATGGACAAGGAGTTGATCCTCGAGATCTGTCAAGTCACTCACATTTTCTGGTCACTTTCAATTAATGCAGGTCACACACTCTGACTGGGGGTGCGGGGCCCTATGCCATTAACCTAAAGCTGCGATGGGGCATCGGGCTCTCAGATGTCCTCTTGGGACGGAGATGGGCATTAGGGGCCTAGTGCATGACGCAGTATTTGCAGGGACGCATATGGGTCCCAGCGGATCCCCCTATGGGATCTCAGCTAAGCAGTTGACACTAAACCTGATAGCCCGACCCCGGCCTGGTGGAAGTATCTAGGCTCACTCGGGTGGTTAGCAGGGACCGGGTTTTCTGTGTCCGGTCACTGGGTCAGCAAGCAGGGTGACTGCACTAGTTGGCCCTTCATGGAGGTTTTCAATACTCTTTCCCTCCACCTTGTTGTGACACCAGGCTGTGTCGCCGGGGAGCTTTGGAGAAGTATTGTTAATTTGTCAGGGCTCTGGGGCTAGCATGCACTTTAGAGGAAGAACACTAGGGGAATTGGCCACACGTTGGGGACAGATGAGCTCTGTGGTCTGATTTCTTATCCCGAGCTCCAGTGGCATGATGCCCTGTCTGGGACAGTGAGGCAGCTGGCTCGCACAAGGTTTGCTGCGCCATGCGTAAATATTTTGGGCAGAGATTTGGCCTTTTACATGTGGGCTACAAGCCAAACTCCCTTGGTTTGCTGGACTTTTGGGTCAGCGGTCCACATTGGCATGGACCTGTTTTTTCTGAATAGGGAAGAGACCCTAGTAATAGCAAGTAAGGAACAGCTAGGAGGAATGCCGACCTTGGTGGGGGGCCCTGGCTCCGACGGTCGCCACACCCAGGGCTGTGGAGGAGTTACAGGGCGATCCAGAGGCGGAAAGGTACCCGGGAGTACCCTCTTCAGGAGCACAAAGGATCCTGAGGCCTAATATCCCCAGGAAGTCTGTGCGGTGGACCCTGGGGGTACGACGGCGCCCCGCTATCCTACGGGCGGTTGGAAACCTGTTCAACCGGGGGTCGCTTGAACTCTCCGCCCCTCGTAGGGGGGGGCGTGAGCAAGAGGGTGGACCAATGGTTCACCGGAATTGGGAGGGGCTATCTCCTCCCATAACCGCTAAGCAACGATTGGCTAAGGCCACGTTGTAAATTGGCCCATCAGGTGGTAGGTCGCGAGGGGCGGCTTGCCTTTTGGATCGCCTGTAAGATAACCCACCTTGTTGGCATTTGTGTATATGCTAATAAACCTGCAGCTACTTTTCTCCAACAAAAAAGTTGTCTTGTCTGCTTATTTCTGCGAAATGCATGTTACTGCGAACGGGCTGGTGAGTGGGCCGATATTGGCACTATGCAGGCGGACCGACACGTCCCCGCAGGGGACACAAATAAGAGGGCGGCCACCGTAGTGCCACAAGATGGCACACGGGGCAGCCCAGCTCTTTGTGACCCTGGTGGGTCCCGCGCGTCACTTCCTTCCTGGGGTGGGCGGGGGAGAGTATATATTCCGCCCCCACCCACCGAGCGGCCTCTTGTCCGCTGTCCCCTCACCTTGACGCCGTTTCCCTCCCTTCCGCATACCCGGCGTTCTCAGGGTGGGGGGGTAATGTTTCTAATCTTTTCTCATTTGTGTTGCAGGAGGAGTTACAGGGCGATCCAGAGGCGGAAAGGTACCCGGGAGTACCCTCTTCAGGAGCACACAGGATGCTGAGGCCTAATATCCCCAGGAAGTCTGTGCGGTGGACCCTGGCGGTACGACGGCGCCCTGCTATCCTATGGGCGGTTGGAAACCTGTACAACTAGGGGTCGCTTGAACGCTCCGCCCCTCGTAGGGCGTGAGCAAGAGGGTGGACCAATGGTCCACCGGAATTGGGAGGGGCTATCTCCTCCCATAACCGCTAAGCAACGATTGGCTAAGGCCACGTTGCAAATTGGCCCATCAGGTGGTAGGTCGCGAGGGGCGGCTTGCCTTTTGGATCGCCTGTAAGATAACCCACCTTGTTGGCATTTGTGTACATGCTAATAAACCTGCAGCTACTTTTCTCCAACAAAAAAGTTGTCTTGTCTGCTTATTTCTGCGAAATGCATGTTACTGCGAACGTGCTGGTGAGTGGGCCGATATTGGCACTATGCTGTACACCAAACACAATTTTGGAGAAGGTGGTGCATTTGCTTCCGAACACCAGAAATGAACGGAAGTCTTGCTGGGTGGAAGAGGGGGAGGGGTTGCATTTGTTGTGGGAACGGGTTAGGGAACTGAAATGCTGTCAGCTGAGCTGAGTGCATTTAGATGGAAATGCCTAACACCCAGAGCGGCTAACTCTGCCGAGCCGAGATTTAAAAAAATAAAGTGCTGACTCTGGAAAAACAGAGTCAATTTGAGTCTAACTGAAAGAACCTACCATGCCTGTAGCGGAGACTCCTCCAAATAAGTCTGTGATACGGGGCGCTTAGAGTGCACAGAGCCTGCCCCCTCAATGATGGCTGCTCCCCGGAGACATCCTGCCTGTGCAAGGAGGGGCGGCAGTACAAAAGTATTTTGAAAAGGGTGAGGCATTTGCTTACAATCAATGGACGCCATGCACTAACAAAGACGTGTTGTGGTGAATAAATAAAAAATAAAAATATGTGACATGGGGAAGCCTTGTTGGATGGATGAGGGAACAGGGTAGCACCCATTGTGTTGAGCTGCTGGGGAATTGAAATGTCGTCAGCAGAGTGTGTTTGAACTAGAAGCAGCGCTGTGTGCAAGTGTGCGCGCGAGTATGGGGGAAGGGAAAGTAGTGCACTAAAACAAAACATATGGCCCATAATGTAAAGACCCATGTATCAAGGGCAGTCACCAGGGGCGGGAACAAAGATGCCGCAAGGTGGGACAAATGTACACTAATTACCAATGAAAGCAATTGTTGGACTAGCCCCTTTTTGCAGGGTCATCCCTGAACATTTTGCCTTCCTCCTGGTATTTTTTTCTCTACTGGTGTTGTTGGTTTTAGGACTCTGGGCACTTTATCACTGCTCTTTAGTGTAAAGTGTGTGTGGTCTCTATGCTAAACATGGTAAGATTGGTCTACACCTGTTTGGATCATTTATTTTTCCTTTCAGTCCCCAGTAATGTGGTATCTCATATACCCGGGGCCGGTAAATTAAATGCTACTGGTGGGCTTGCAGCGCTGATTGTGCTACCCACCAAAGTAGACTTTCAAACCTGACTCAGGCATCTGCCATTGCAGGGTCCATGCGTGCAGTTTACTGCCGCTGTGACATGGCACATAAAGTGTTTGCCACATCTGTGATTCCATATTTACTACATATCAGTTACACCTAAAGAAGGCCCTGGCTAGCCCTAAGGGCAGGGTGTGCTATAGGTGAAAGGTAGGACATGTGCCTTAACTGTGTGGCATGTCCTGGTAGTGACGAACAGCCATTTTGGTTTCTCACTCCTATGAGGCTGCCCTCTGATAGGAATGCATTGGGGATTCCCTGATAAGTGTTTCAGTGGTAATTCCTGATCTAAGAGGAGTAGCGTGATCAAGGTTGGTATGTTTGGAATAGTGTTAATAAATGCTGCATAATGGTGTGCAGAGATATATTGTCACTATTTTAGAAATGCCACTTTTAGAAGTGGGCATTTCTGTGTGCTAAGTGTCTTTGTGCCTGCCTGATGTGTATTGCCTGTCTGGCTCTTGAGTGACAGGGGCTGGGTGAGTCAGCGCAAGGCTGAATGGGCCTGCTCTGCATTTGGAGTAGTGGGAGTAGTAGTCCCTGACCCTGAATAGGTCTGTGCCTGCAATGTACAATGATGGCTCCGCCCCCCTGTGGTGTTTCTGGGGCTAAAGCCTACACTACCAATGAGGGTGTTTTGTGCACTGAAAGCATGTTCCTAATTGCCTCCAAGAACTGGTTTGGACCGGCCACAGAGCCCTGTGCCAGGGGGAGAACAAAGACTGACATGGGTATAAGTATTGGGGCTGTGACCCCATGAATGGGTGTGGTAGCGGGGAGATCTGCCCCGCGGATCGAGGGAGAACATTAGAGCTGTAAGCAGGAGCCTGGGCTTGCTGCAACTCAGCAGGAAGCCCCCACCGCAAATGGAAGCCAGGCAGCTGTTGCCCAGTTGTGGGCGGGCCCCCTGCAGCTGAGGAAACCAAGCCTTGTGGCCTCCTCTCAGCTGGGGGCCACTAAAGGCTCACTTCAGAAGTGGGTTGGACACTCCCCCCATAGTGGGACTAAAGGTGGTGACAGTGCAGAGCCGATATCAACGGAGATTTCGCTCCGTGATCACCGGGGGTCAGGCAAAGCCAGCCTGACTGTGCGCAAGGCCACCGCCTTCTTGAGGAATGGAGCCAATCCAAAGGAGACTTCGCTCCATGTGAGGACGGCCCTCCAGAGGCCCTAACACCGCAGATGTTGCCTGGTTGTGTGCGGGGCCTCCTGATGGGAAACCGAGAGCCTCGCTTGGTGACTGAGGCTGCTGGAGGCGATAAGAGAGCCTCAAGGCCCAAAGTAAACTGTGTTCTAGATTCCCCCGCAGCAGGCATTTCATCAATCTGAGGAGGAGTGGCCAGGTATTTCTTTAGACCTGGGCCGCAGTGGTGAGACGCAACAGACTTGGTTTGTATACATGTTGGTTCTAGGCGAATTGAATTATTACTGGTGTTATGTTCTTGTTATATTTAGGTGCACCGAAGACACCAACGTTACCAGGAGACTGTCCCTATCTGTAGAAGTGATATGATGCTCATATGATGCTCATTCTGTGACTGAAGACTGCGCGGCTATTATGTTTTCATTTCTTTCCCTCACTCCATGCCCCCTATCCCCATGCAGAGATCTCTCTTAGAGCTGTATGCAATCACTTAACTCTGAGGACATACATTTAGCAAGAGTGTGGGATTATCCATGAAATCCATCGAAGTAATGAAGGTCTGCCTGACTAAGTGAGGCGTGTGGACCTTCAGTTTGGTTGAGAGAGTACTCTATCACCATAGCAACAGAGTACCCTTTCTGCCAAACTATAAATCAGGCCCTTAGCCACGTTTTTTGGAGCTAAGATTTTTCTAGTAGACCAAAGCTGCAGGCTGTAGCCAAAGCGGGCTCCACAAGGCTGGACACCTTCTCTGCGAGGTCCAACTGAATCTGATTTGTGGAAGAATGTACAAGGAGCTCCCTGGTCCTTAACGCCTTCGCTGCTAGGCCTTTTCCCTCCCAGTGCTAAGCCTTTTTTTGGCATTTGGGGTAGTGCGCGCTTAGGTCCCTGTAACTCTTTGACCACATAAGGTATCCACACCAAATTTGCGTCCTTTTCTACCAACATCATGGGGATTCTAAAGGTATCCACTCCAAATTTACGTCCTTTACTTCCAACATCATGGGAATTTTAAAGGTTTGTGGATTCCCCTGGAGGGGTCTCAGAAATTAGCCAAAATACAGCAAAAAAATTTTTTTTGGGGGGGGGGGAATACAGACTTTTGTCAGAAAACCGATATGTTTTACGCAGTTTGGGCATTTTTCTGGGACATAGCCTATTTTTGCTATTTTTTTGTGCTTTAAACCTCCTTCCAGTTAATGGTAGAAATGGGTGTGAAAGCAATAATGGATCCTGGAAAGCTATACATTTTAGAAAAGTAGACAAAGTTCTGAATTCAGCAAGGGGGCATTTGTGTAGATCCATCAAGGTTTCTTTATAGAAACTAACAGTTAAATATAGGAAACATTGAAAATTTGTTGAAAAAAACAGCCTTTTGTGTCAACGTTTTCACCTGTAACTTCTTGTAATTATGACAGCTCTTTGAAAGTAATATACTGTTACGTCATCTGGACCTTCCTGGTTGTGGTGATATATAGGGCTTGTAGGTTCACCAAGAACCAGACGAACCCAGAGTCAAAAACTGAGCAGCAATTTGCAATGGCTTTTTATCATGTATCGGGTATATAGCAATTATTGTGGGAAAATGTATGCATGGAAAAATTGGTATGAAAGACACCTATGTATTTCTGAAATGGGAACAAGTTGTAGAGTTTAGAAACAGTACATATTTGCACTCTTTAGAAATTGGGAATACTCATATTAGCATGAGAATTATCGGTCAGTTTTCAAAATGACTTCTTTTTTACAAAATGTCTTTAATTTGGAAGGCAGAAATGCATCAAAAATCAATAGGTAATAACAGTTGCTTTACAAATCTGAATTACCCTACGTCTCCCAATAGAAATGGTACCCCACTTGTGTGGGTAGGCATAGTGCCCACGACAGGAAACGGCGCAAAACGCAACATGGTCACACCTCAATTTCGCAGTGAAAAATGACCCTGTGTTGGCAAAGTGCCTAGCTGTAGTTTTTGAACTCTAGCTCTGCCGGCACTTGGGGAAACCTAGCAAACCTATACATTTTCAAAAACTAGACACCCAGGGGAATCCAGGATGGGGTGACTTAACTGCCTCCCAACAGGTTCTGTTACCCAGAATCCCTTGCAAACCTAAAGAATTGTCAAAAAAACTGATTTTCCCCACATTTCTGTGGTGGAAAGTTCAGGAATCTGCGTGGATCCACAAATTTCCACCCACCCCGCTTTTCCCAAAGTCTTACGAGAAAAATGGTACCTCACTTGTGTGGGTCAGCCTAGGGCCCTCGACAGGAAACGGCGCAAAAGGCAACTTGGTCACACCTAAATTTTGCAGTGAAAAATGACCCTTTTTTTGCAAAGTGCCTAGCTGTAGTTTTTTAACCCTAGCTCTGCCGGCACCTAGGGTCCCCTAGAAAACCTATACATTTTTGAAAACTAGACACCCAGGGTAATTCAGATTGGGGTGACTTGACTGCCTCCCACCAGGTTATGTTAGCCAGAATCCCTTGCAAACCTAAAAAATTGTTTAAAAAAACAGATTTTCCCCAGATTTCTGTGGTGGAAAGTTCTGGAATCTGCAAGGATCCACAAATGTCCACACACTTCGCGTTCCCCAAAGTCTTCACAGAAAAATGGTACCTCACTTGTGGTTTTGAGAAAGGCAATTTTGATGTCGCCTCACTGCATTTTGGGCCCTTGCCTGTTGCGGGTACTTAGGCCTCTCACACAAGTGAGGCCCCATTTTTATCGGAGACTTGGCGAAACGCTGGGTGGTAGGAAATTTGTGTGAGTCCGGTGATGCCACACTTTCCCACACAAAAATGAATGAAAAAACTGATTTTTCAGCTACAATTGAGGTTTGCAAGGGATTCTGGGTAAGGAAATGTTGGGGGATCCATGCAAGCCATACCTCCTTGGAATCCCCCGGGTGTCTAGTTTTTAGAAATGTGTGGGTTCTGTAGGTTTCCCTAGATGGCCGCCGAGCACGGGGCCAAAAACACAGGCGACCCCTTGCAAAACCAGGTGGTTGTGAGATAGGCAATTTTGATGTTGCCACACTGCATTTTGGGCCTTTGCCAGTCGCGGGTAGCTAGGCCTCCCACACAAGTGAGGCACCATTTTAATAGGGAGACCTGAGGGAATGCTGGGTGGTAGGAAATTTGAGTGAGCCCGGTGATGCCACACTTTCCCACACACAAATGCGTGAAAAAACTGATTTTTTTCAGCTAAAATTGAGGTTTGCAAGGGATTCTGGGTAAGGAAACATTGGGGGATCAACGTGTCTAGTTTTCAGAAGTGTGTGAGTTTGGTAGGTTTCCCTAGATGGCCACCGAGCACGGGACCAAAAACCCAGGTGACCTCCCTTACAAAATCAACTCGTATTGACATAATTATGTGTTTATTTCTGCAGCGTGAGATTTTTAGCACAATATTGCAAGGAAAATGTGACAAAATGTTTAGGTTTGCAGGACATTGTGGATAAAATAACTTCTTGGAATTCACAAGAGAGACATCACCATGTACTCCCATGGGTTAACATTAATATCTACATTTGGTAGGTTACTCCTAGATGGATTGTACACCTTGACAGAGAGACACAAAAGACAAAGATTCCAGCACAGCCATCTATTCCTCAAACACACACACATACTGGTTGGATTTGGCACGAGGACGAGTGATGGTTCAGTACATAACATTTTATTAAGAGATTTCACAAAAATGAAATTCACTGTCAATATTTAATGCACAAAAAACCTAACCAGTGACTCGCAGCTCGTGAGCTGTAAAGCCACAACAAGGCACCAACCATTTTACCGGCCATTCACACACCTTTCATACGTGATACACACAAGACCATTCACACCAACAGGCACAAAACCAACACATTACAACATTCACAAAAAGTGACAAGGTACACCCTACTTCAGAAAGTCAAAAGAGACAAACATTACTGCACAGCCATCTAATCCTCAAACACACACACATGCTGGTTGGATTTGGCACAAGGGTGAGTGATGGTTCAGTATACACAATTGTATTAGCAAGTGATTTCACAAAAATGAAATGCACTGTTAATAATTGAAAGGACGAGAAACTGAACCATTGACTCACAACTCGTGAGCTGTAAAGCCACGACAAGGCACCAACCTCTTTACGGGCCATTCATACACCTTTTATACATGTGACACATACAAAACATTCACACCACCAGCCACGGGCCCATCACATTACAACACTCACACCAGCAAACAGAGCCATTCAAGGGTCCATCGCTTTCACACACCCACATTCCTGACACAGCAACTACACAAAATAATGGAATGCGTGGAGTGGAGGTCAGCTAGCAGTGTGTGTAGTGACCAACTGAGAGATTAGCGGAATATGTTGACCTGTTTCTGGGCCCACTTGTCAGAAATCTCCCCTCATATATTCAGGACTCCAAACATATTCTCAGCCTTTTAGGAGATTTGGAATGGCAACCAGGTACCACACTAGTCACTATGGATGTGGTTGCTCTCTATACCAGTATTAACCCTAAACTGGGCATTGAAGCAATCACCAAAGTTTTGTCTAAACGGCCCGCATCTCTCTGGTCGCACACTCAAATGCTTATCTCTATGATGAGTTTGATCTTGGATAACAACTTTTTCATGTTTAAAAAGCAATGGTACCAGCAGAAACGCGGAGTAGCCATGGGATCCAAATTCTCACCCTCTTTTGCTAATCTCTTCATGGGAGCATTTGAAGCAGACCATCTCTGGGGTACTTCCAGTAGTCTATACACAGATTCCATTTTGTTCTGGGGTCGCTACATAGACGACTGCATCTTACTATGGACCGGAACTGATGCTCTACTACAAAGTTTTTTTAACTTTCTGAACAATAATCTTTGGGAAATCAGTTTCACTATGAAACAAAGTAGATCGCACATTGAATTTCTAGACTTAGAATTCTATATAAGCAACAACACCCTACAGAGTAAATTGTATAGGAAACCTACATCTTGTAATTCAATTCTAAGAGCAGACAGTTTTCATCCCGTCCATCAGATCAATTCTATACCCTTTGGCGAGTTTCTTCGTGCAAGACGCAACTGTAGTGATGACGAGCTACTGGATAAGACAATCGATGACATGAATCAGAGATTTACCAAACGAGGCTATCCGAAAGCAATTTTGTCTAAAGCAAAATCAAAACTAAATAAAATAAAGAGAGAGGAAACGCTTAAAACCAAAGATCCCCAACTCAAGAAAGAGAGTACAGTAAGAATGATAACAGAGTATAATGCTCTACACAACTCGATCAGAACCAGCTTGACGAAACACTGGAAGCTGTTAAAAGAGGATTCGACATTAAAAGAAATAATCCCAGCCACCCCTCAAATTACATTTCGTAAAGGGAGGACGTTGAGAAACAGGCTCAGTCCCACAGTGCCACGGGTAGATAGAAATCCCACATGGCTAACCCAACGGGGCAATGGTTTTTTTCAAATGTGGGTTTTGCCCGATGTGCAAATGGGCCAAGCACAAGACTAAACACTTCACAGGCCCCTCAGAAGACTCATACGAGATCAGAACCAACATAAACTGTACCACCAAATATGTAATATACATTATCGAATGTCATTGTGGGAAAAAATACGTGGGCAGTACAATACGAGCGTTGAAAGAAAGAATCTCCGAGCATATAGGAGCAATCTTGAAGCAGGATCCAAAATACCCCGTGGCACTTCATATAGCCAAGTGTCAACCTAATACAGACGACTTTCAGGTTTCTTTCTATGGAATAGAAACCGTACCCATTCACGTGAGAGGTGGTAATCGGGAACTACTTCTTAGACGTAAGGAAGCGACTTGGATTATGCGTCTTCGTAGCATTGAATGCGGTTTAAATTATGACCCTGAACTGCAATTTTTCCTGGGCAACTAAAATATTTACCTGTGTACAATTATATTTATGTTGCTGTATCTCTCTTTTCCCCCATACAGTACTCTGAATTGAATATGTATTGTATATAACCTACTGTTTTTCATTTATACCATGTTATTGTTCGCATTCTGCGTTCTGAACCGGCATATATAGTAATGAGGTTCAGGAGGAACTTTTAAAAAAAGTTGTGTTGCTCCATCCGACCATAATCACGTAGTCATGATCAACTCCTGATCCTCTAGGCAATGGAATAATTCGTAATTCGCGATCTTTTCAATGACTTCACCCCTACCCGGAGAGTCCAATGCATTGCATTTCGCATACGTCTCCACACTGAGACTTTCGATATTTACAACATGAATATTATCTTATCTTGACTTGTAAACACATTTACATGGTTAAGCTCCTATTCGCATGGCTGGGTGTTCAGTTACATATTTTTATTCATCCCATCGTGTACTTGATGGTGTAGGAATTAGGTTGCAGGTGGGCCTCACAATACAGTTGTACATATCACCTCCCTAAGGTTACTTATATTTTGCAATATATTTGGTTAAAAACGCGGTGTATTCCAAGGTTGGCAACACTTTACTAGCAACGAAAATTATAAATTATATTTTTTTCGCGCACGAGTAATAGCGGGGTTTGACACCACAATTCCGTGCTAGACTTTTGCGCGTCGGCCGGTAATTAACATCTTACTCTTCATATGGAAATTTCAATTTTTAATTTTACCCTCCAACTCGGGGTAGTAACTCTTCTTTTTTGGGCCACTCGTAGTTATTTGAGCTCTAGGACTACTGTTCTAGTCTCTGAACTCACCAACACGGAAACAGTATTTAAACGACCCCCGCTTCCGGTCACGTGTCCGTTTACGAAACACGGCGCCGGGAAACTTCAAGAGGGGGAATTCTGTCCGACAGGTAAGCGCATTCATACCCGTAATCACTGCGACCCCTTGTCAATCAGTATCGGAACAGGAAAACGATATGTTTTCTTCAGAGTACTCGGAGTCTAACACTCGCCCGTTTTTACTCTCGCCATTAGGACCAGGCTCTTTGTGGGTCAAGAGCGCACCCGCCCTGTAACCACAAAGACCTCTCTCCTCCCGGTTTCCATTGAACCCACCTAATACCAAGGTAGGATTTCAATCACTACTATGCGCCCTTGAAAACAGTTTGTCTTCTTGACGTAGTTATTCAATTCTAGTAAATGCGCTGTATTTCTTATTTTTATTTCAGTTGTGTTTATCCACACAGCAGGTATCTTTGTTAATAACGTGATACTGCCGCCACCGGGGTAGACACCCCCAGTGCGGCGAAGCCAGATAGACATCAATATTTGGTTAGCTTGGTGAGTTTTTGTACGTACAATAATATAAATTGTTTAATTTTTACTTTTTTAATCTTCCACTTTTGCGATTGTTGAACGTTTTTTCATAAAATACCCCTCCGCATGACTATTGGCTCGCAATCGCATATAGCTCTGGGTAGTGGACCTTACTGATATTCTGGTTCTGTAGTTCTGTTTAAGTCTTAGAGTTGGTCACAGCAGACCACTGCATCAATCCTTATCCCTCGCATAGAATATGCATGATTAGACTCAATCCGCCTGCCCCTAATGGTAAAATAATTAGTAACGCCCAGCGTGTCTCTCACTGTGCTGTAATTCATACAGCTTTCCACAATCTAGTGTTTATAATTTTTCCTCCGTTTCTCTTTCATCTGTCGCTTTGAAACCTTCTCACTAACGATGAACACAGTCCACGACCTGACCGGTCCTTTCGCGCCCTTTGTATGTCCACTAACAACCAGCACATCCTGGCCTGAAAGTCATTCTCCAGGTATGTCTGGGATGTTTAAACTGCAGTCCAGCAGCACAAAACCAATTTAATAAAGTGCGCACTTTAGAATAAAAACAATTATGGATACTATACTCTATACGCACTATACAATGGACAACCACAATTATTTTGTATTTTCTAATATTGTCAATCCTAATGTGATTCAATTACGTTCACATGTGTCACGCACGAGTAATTTGGGAAACCGTCCTTTGTATACCACATACCACCTATCTCATCACTTCACTCTCACAACCGGCCAGGTGTTGATTAAGTATTGATCAACAAGTCACACCAGTCACCTTGTTTTTTTAGTAAATATCGTTTGGCACCACACAAACCACCAAGTCACTTATGTCATGTGCGCCTAGACTGTTCCTCACATGGACACTAAGTCACAGTACCACCCTCTGCGCATGCCGTGTCCACCAGGGTGGCACCATGAGTCACCCATTGTCTGCATAGATAATATAAACCAAACATGTGTAGTAAAAACAGACCCTGTATTTTTTGTTTAGCCCTGAAGATTCGCATTTGTTCCTTGCGATGAAACACGTGTTGGCTTTTTGGAAATGGAACAATAAACAGAAAATGGACACTCCAAATACAGACTGTTGATTGACTTACCCGTCTCAACAGATGAAATTGTCACTGAATTACAGTTCTCTACCAATTGTTTAGATTGATGTGCTATATGTCACTATTGCATGCATACAATCATATACGAATTTTGAAATTGTACACATTTGTGTAAGTGCAGGGGCACAGTTGTTCATATTCATTGTAGACCAGTTTTCTGGTCTTCCAGAGTGGTTGTGAGGTATTACCACTCGCCCCATTGCCTACACCATTTTTACTTTTGCTTGTCACCATTTGCGGTTACCAAGGTGTGCGCCCAGTGTATCTGGAATTCCCGAAAAGACCTCAACAGGTGCTATTTGTGTAGTGACCAGCAGCAAGTTACTACTCACACACCGCCAGCCGAGCGCCAGTCCACGCACACCGCCAGCCAAGTGCCTGTTCACCCACCCATACCGCCAGCCAAGCGTCAGCCCAAGCACACCGCCAGCTAAGCGCCAGTCCACACACACCGCCAGCAAATCGCCAGTCCACGCACACCGCCAGCCAAGCACCAGTCCACGCACACCCCCAGCCAAGTGCCAGTCCACACACACCGCCAGCCAAGCGCCAGTCCACACACACCCCCAGCCAAGTGCCAGTCCACACACACCGCCAGCCAAGGACCAGTCCATGCACACCGCCATCCAAGTGCCAGCCTACACACACCGCTATCACATTTAGAATTAAAAAAAAAACACAAACAAATTGCAAATAGATACAAATCTGCTAACACAAAATCTGAAACTAAATACAATGCACTAATGCCAACCTTGAAACAGAATAAAAAATATTAAACAATACAGGTCAGACAGTTCACTTTACCACTCATGGATACTCCCAAAAATTCTTATGCGTCTAGTACGATTTGAAACAAGCTGACACACACAATCCAGGTTTAGAAGGACAGTCGGGGCAGTAAATACGAGTCTCTTTCCGCACACCTCTTCGCCAACAGACGCTACATCTCCTAGTGGGAAAGTCTTTTGAGGTTGTGGGAGGAATGTATTCAGGAAAGTGGTGATCTTTCAGTCTAGCCACATCTTCCACCACTCCAACTCTAGGAACACGTGCCTGTTCCACTAGAACAAGGCTGCCTATTACAGACTCCTGAAACTGAACAAAAGTCATCTTTGACTCAGGACAAGAATTCTGGAGCACAACAAAAGCATTAAAGGGTGCCAAGTGGAAAAGATGAATAGCCAACTTCTTATACCAAATGTAAGTCTTACGAAGAGCAGCGTAAGGTTCCAACCTCTGATCTACTCTGTCAACAACACCTATGTGCCTATTATAGTCTAAAATGCACACAGGTTTGCGGACTACAGCAGCCTGACCCCCAAACAGGCACAGATGCAGTGCTTTCATCGTGGATGGTAGTCAGCATGTACACATCTCTACTGTCTGAAAACAGCACAGCTAGAAGCTCCTCACATCGCAACGCACTGCACTGTCCCCGCACAAGCTTTTGGCAAAGAAGTTCTTTTGGGAAACCTTTACGGTTACAGCGCATTGTGCCACAAGCAACAGTGCCCACTTTGGCCAATTCCTTGAACAACCGCACACCAGTGTAGAAGTTATCTACATATAAATGGTGGCCTTTGTTAAATAATCCTCCACCTAGTTCCCACACAATTTTCTCAGTCACTCCAAAAGTCGACGGACAACTGGGGGGTTAATGCTGGACTCCTTACCAGTGTATACCCTGAAATTAGAGACATATCCAGTCCCACTGTCACACACCATATACAACTTAATTCCATAGCGTGCCCTCGTACTAGGAATGTATTGCCTTAAAACCAAGCGGCCCTTGAACAACACCAAAGACTCATCCACTGCTATTTCATTTCCTGGAGCATAGATCACAGAAAAACGATCAACAAAGTGAGCAAGGACTAGCCGAATCTTAAAAAGACGGTCACAATCAGGGTGATCTTGTGGCAACGCTAAACCATTATCGACAAAATGCATCATCCAAAGCAGAAGCAAATACCTATCATGACTCATGACTACCGGAAATATAGCCGTTGCCATTGAGGGACTAGTAGACCAATATGAAGACATTGATGGCTTCCTTAGCAAGCCCATCAAAAAAGGTAATTCCAAGAACTTCTTCATCGCTTCAAGATTAATGGGAGTCCACCGGGTAGCTCTAGAATGGGGCTTAAGGCTGGCACTGTTCTCCCTCAAAAACTGTTCGGCATACAAATTAGTCTGCTCAACAATCTCTGCCAAAAACACATCGTCCATAAAAAACTGAAAAAAACGTATCTGCAAAAAGTTCTCAGTATTCACTCTACACCCTGGAACACCAGTAAAGTCTGGCATTACCGGCTGCACCATGCCAGGGGAAACACAGAGGCCAACACTATCAACGGGAAGTGCTGCAGCCCCAGCCTGCAGCCCAGATGCATCTTGCCGCACTACACCAACGGGAAGCCTAACAGCCCCAGATGCTTCTTGCCACACAATACCAACGGGAAACCTAGCAGCCCCAGATGCCTCTTACCGCACTACACCAGCGGGTAGCCTAGCAGCCCCAGATGCATCTTGCCGCACTACACCAACGGGAAGCCTAACAGCCCCAGATGCTTCTTGCCACACCACAGCAACATGAAGCTTTATAGCTGCAGCCTGCAGCCCAGATGCCTCTTGACGACCTATACCAATGGGAAACCTTGCAGCCCTAGGCTACAGCCCAGATGCCTCTTGGCGCACTACCAGCACATCAATGTCCTCCTCTAACACAGGCACTTCATCAGCACTGGAAGAAGTTTCATCATCCAATGATTCCATGTGAAGAGAAAACTCACTGCCTGAATCTTCCCCTCCTACCTCAGCCTCAGAATCAGAGTCAGTCTCTGAACCAAGGTCAGAAGAAGACTCAATAAGCATACCAACAACCTGCTGAGCAGTAATCCTGTGGCTAGCCATTATCCTTACTAAGAAAGGAGACTGCACAAACAACACTGTGCAAAGTAAGTAGTAAACAAAGTAAGGCTTTAGCACAAAGATCTATACACTCCAAAACAATATAACTCTTACCAAAGATAGCTACACTCACCAGCACCTACTCCGCCGAGACACAGCGAAAAGCAACGATATCCCACTAGAAAGAAAATAAAACAATTACACAGTAGACAACAAAGTACACATCAAGCACTAATGCAAAAAAGATTTTGACAATCAAAACACAGAAGCCAACCAAACTGCTATTACTACAGCATTTACAAAAACACATTCATGTAGGGAAATAAAACTAATGTAGAGTAAATAGTAAAAAAAATCACTTACCAAGCACATGCAACTACACAAGCTGCAAAACCAGCAGTAACAAAACCGCAACCTACAACAATCCAAACAGCAAAAGCCTTGAACTAGAATAAAAATTAGAAAAAAAAATTACTATCACATTTCACAAACATTATGACAATAAAAATTATAACACACAATATCGCTACCCAAATGGACATTCGGCCAGAAGGGCCTTCAAATAGGGCTGAGACCAATGGGGATTAGGTGAGGTTTTCCACCAAGCCACTGGTTATATTTTTGGATGTTTTTTCCTGCCCGCCCCCTTGGGTGGCAGTTTGTCTTTTTATGTCCTTACTGTACCCCCTCCCCCCGGGGGGCAGTAAGGACAAATAAAAGACCAATTGCCACCAAGGGGGGGGGGTGGGGCGGGCAGAAAAAAACATCCAAAAGTATAACCACCTTTGGAAGCGAACCTTGCCCAAGGGCTCGCTTCCACACACTACAAAACACAGGGCCTAGTGGGCCAGAGAGGCCAAAAAAACAGGCAGATCTGGGGCACACAAACATCAACAAGAAATGCTCCCCATTGGAAGCTTCCATTCAAATTTAAATGCCCCCAAATAACTCCCTGGTGCCTAGTGGTGTTTTCTTTCCCCCCCCCCCCCGGGGCAAACGACCAAAAAAACAGGCCGATTTTCCCCCGGGGAGGGCAGAAAAACATTCCTCAAAATTAGCCCCCTCTAGGAAGTGACCCTTGCCCAAGGGATCGCTTACATCCAAATGAAATTAACCCCAAATAAGTTCTTGGTGCCTAGTGGTGTTTTGCTGCCCCCTGGGGGGCAAAGCGGCCGAAAAGACGGGATGATATGCCTAAGGGGGAGCAGAAAAACATTCCTAAAAAATTGCCCCCTCTAGGAAGCGAACCTTGCCCAAGGGGTCGCTTCCATTACAATGTATATCCGCCTAAAAACATTCCCTGGTGCCTAGTGGCATTTTCTGCCCCCCCCCCGGGGGCAAAACAGGCAAAAACAATGGGGCCCATTTGCCCCCAGGGGGGCAGAAAATCAAAACAAATATTATCCCACACCTGGAAGCGACCCTCGCCCAAGGGGTCGCTTCCATTCCAATGTATATATCCATAAACACATTCCCTGGTGCCTACTGCCCTTTTCTGCCCCGATGGGGGCAAAACAGCCGAAAAAACAGGCCGATTTTCCCCCAGGCGGGCAGAAAATCAAAACAAATATTAGCCCCCACCTGGAAGCGACCCTTGCCCAAGGGGTCGCTTCCAATGCTCAAAATTTAAATCCCTGGTGCTAGTGGGGGCATTTCTGTCGCATGATCGCCTCGCTGTGTGCGATCGTGAGGCAGAAATGCCCTGCAAAGAGACATCAGGGGAGAGAAAAATCTCTTTCCTCTCCCCTGATGCCTCCAGGCAGACCCTAAACTCCCCCAGGAATAAGGAAACCTACCTAACTCATCGACTCTCAGGAAGCAAATGGCTTCCCGAGCATCGGGGACTTCCTGATGACGGGATGGGATTCTCTTGGGGGGGGTCGGGGTGGCAATGGAAGCTCTTCTGACGCCATCCCCCTTTGTTGAAGCCGAAACCGGACACCTGTGGGGGGGAGACAGTGCTTCCCCCGTAGGTGGGACCCATGACGAGCTGGACTCGTCATCAGCACACGGCCACTGTGTGCCATGACGAGTACGGCTCATCATCAGCAGGGAAGGGGTTAATTCCCAGTCTAGTGGCAATGCAGCGTCATCAGATTGACTTGATAGATTGGTCTTGGTCTCCTGTCACTTCTATGAGCAAAAAGTTGGCAAAAGTTTCTAACTTCCTAGTTTCAGGAAAGTTCAGAAGGAGTACACTTTGACACCTGTAAGGACCCACGGCCTTGGGGACAGCACTTGGGGGGGGGGGGAGGAGGGGGGTCAATACTCACTCCATCAAAGGCCAGGAAAAAGGCCTCTTAGAGCGTGTTGTGTCCCTATTTTGCACACAGGAGTCAGCCTTATAACACTTGAAGTCCACTTCTTTGTCCTTTTAGAAGAGAGAGATACAAATCTACTCCTTAAGCCCCCACACCCATACTTCACTAAAGAGCAGACAAGAAGATCTCCGGCAAAGAGCGCTCATTGAGGTATGCCCGTCGGGCTTTACAGCTCTGGCCCAACAAGGAGCAAACACCCTATGATGAAGCTTGACATCTATCCAGGTGTGTGAGGGCATTTGATTCCTGCACGGTCACACCCACTGCATACTCTACAGAATAGTCGCTGGCCCACATAGACACTCATTCTTCTTTAGGAACTGCATACCCCACATTCATTTATATGATAATGGACACTCCAAACTTGTTCTGGGGCAACACCCCTCTCACTGGGATTGGTGCCTGACTGGCTTGCAGGACAATAGAGGGTGCAGGCCCAGGTGTGTGCTACACCTGCCTTTGACAGGGTAGGCATCCTTTGAAATTAATTAAGCTCCTGGGCACAGCCCTGAAGGCAATCCTGCCAGTTAAAGGTCAACCCCTCTCCCTTTGTCTCAGCTCTGGGAGCCACTTCACATCTAATGAACTAGTCAATCAGTTCCTGGGTAACAGGGAACACTGGCAGAAAGGCACATTTGTATCAGGCAGGAAAACAACAACTTTCTGAAAGTATAATTAAAAAAATTAGTAACATAAAATTCACACTGGCCATTAGGTTGGATTTTAAATTACTATTGAAACGAGTCCTTGACCCACATTTCTACCTGCTTACAAACAGACATTAAGCACAATAAGTGGTTATGGTGTAATCTAATGTTTTACTATGGAAGGATCAGGCGTGCCACAGTAAAAAATGACTTTTGAGGGGTTTTGCTGCCAGGGCATGTACAACATTAAATATACATGTCTATACTGTTTAAAAGTCAAGCACCCTGCCCCATGGGCATTTAGGGCTTATGCTAGGGGTGGCTTATAAGTAAAAAAAAGGAACCTTTAGGCCGGGCAAAAGCTTTATTTTGCCTGGTGAAATCTGCAGTTTAATACTGCATGCCCAGGCTGCAGGGGCAGGCCTTGAGACATGTTTTAAATAGAGCCATTAGTAGGTGACACAATGAGTGCTGCAGCCCAGGTGTACCATGTTATTACAGACCATAGGAATGAAGCACCATGGTCCATGCTTGCCCATTCGTTTTTGCTGGTCGGTGGATTGCTGACACTATCACGTGATAAGGCGTTGGCAGTCGACAGTCTGCAGAGTGAAAGCAGTGGAAGTAGCATAGGCATGGATGCCCGAACATGGAAGTGGTAAACCCCCAAAAACTTCTGACTCCTACCCGTCCTTCACACTTCATCTTCTGTCACGTTCTCGACCCAATCCCCGTCCAGGGACTCGGGAGTCCTGCCTGCTCTTTGAGTACCCTACCCCTCACCCCAATTTCAACCCACACTCTCCTGCCTCACATGCTCCCGCCTGTGCCAGCTCATTGCAGGAGGTCAGAGTTTTCTACTCTGCAGCTTTTTACCGCTGTTTTGACCACAGTGTAGAAGCCCCCAGTTGGGGTATTGCAGGGACAGCGGATATAAGGGACATGTGGTAAGGCAAGGTAAGGCGCGCAAAAGAGCAAAGGAAAAAGAGTGAAAAAGAGCAAGTGAAGAGAGAGGGGGCAGTGGAGAGTCAGAGGTGGAAGGGGAGGAGAGGCGGATAGTCCTACTTCACTAGGTCGAGCCCCCTGACTGTGGTAGCGGTTCAGCAAGGCCTGAGTGCAGTTTGCGGCCAGGGATGTGCTCTCGTCCTCTGCATTTGGTACCCCACCCCCCTTAAGCGGCAGCCGGGGACATATTTTGACAAAATCCGGAAACACCAGCACTGGCCTTCGGGTTAGCTCGGGAGAGTCTGCAGGTCTTGAGTATCACAACAATCATGAAGCTACAGTTAGTCGTTTTCTACATGCCGCCACACATTGCCTCGCACCATTAAAATAGCCCTCCCAGTGCGCACCACACTCAGCAACAGCCTGACAGTCTAACAACTCCTGGGCACAGGACAGAAGGGGGACCCCCGGTTGATGGAAGGTAGGTAAGCGGGGAAAATGAAAAATACAAAAAGGAAAGGGTATACCTGCCGGTCAAATTCAAACAAAGGCCTAACAATGAGGTCCTTTAATAAATGTATAACCAACCCTGAGCCTTAATAAATCATATCACAGTATGATAGCAGATATATAGAAATTTTATTTCATAGAAGAATCTATTTTTCAATATATAATCATTAAGATATATGAAAAAAATGTATATATAAAAACCAAGTAGATCAATAATACAGTCCCACATACATACAACTCTCATACCTTCATACATACCAAGATACCAAACAATTCACACCACACACAAGCAACAATTCCGTAAGTACATAACATCCATGGGCTAATCTGGTTGTAATAGGTGGAAAAAAGTCATCAGAGAGATGGAAAGATGATCAGTAAGATTGTCCCCAGATTAGACAGACGCCGACGCGCGTTTCGGTGTAGAGCCCCCAATGGGGCTACACCTTCATCAGGGCAGAGATGTACAGTTTCACAGTGGGACAAAATTTCGATCTAAAAATGGAGACATACCACGTTTCACAAAAAATACGCTGGCCATCAAGGGGCCACGCAAGTGTTAAATCCAAGATAAGGAAGATTCAATCAGGGCTCAATTGAACTCAGGGTACGGGCAAGCATGAGGTGTTGGAGAAGAAAATGCCAATAGGTCTCGGTGCGCCTTTCTAATGTGATTGGCGTTCACGGAAATAATTCAATTTTCGGGCGTAAACGGAGGATATCCGCAATATGGTAGCATCAATGAAGAGATAGCTCCACTGGAGGGTTCCCACAACACCAGTTGTTCAATTTCATTTATTTGCTGCAAAGAAATTGGTGAAGAGGACACACAATGGTAAATCTGTTCAAGATTACTTAATAGCGAATTGTTGGAGTACCATCTACTACTCTCTTACCTGCGATCTGCAGTCTCTGTGGCATTGGCTCCATTAGATCGCTGGCAAATAATGTGTTTTTGTGCGCCCCCGTCCCAGGCCAAGAGCATCAGCATGCAATGCAAACAACAAGTCAAAAGGAATAATTTATGGCCTCCTTCTGGTAGGTTTTCATTTAAGTGCGTGTGAGTTGTTAACAGAAAGCTGCTACGCACTTTTTAATTACTTCGACGATGTCGCATTAAGTTTATTGCAGAGACTGGAACTTTTCAGGACCCAGCCTGCATTGCCCGCAGCTCACCCATCAGCCCAACTTCAACTGTAATAATTAACCAATGCAAAAGAAAATGCTCCTTGAAAGGCAAGCGTGAATAACTGACATCACTAACGTGGTGCAGTCATCATGCCTGGTTCTGGGTGGGCCATTCTTTGAAGATATACCAAACACGACATGAATGCGAACGGAAGGTGGAGGACACAGGACAGATAGGTACATTTCTTTTTAATAATTATTGAGCTCATCTCACTGGGGAGAAAAGTTCAATAGCCCCAGCCCTGTTAAAAAAGTGCCGGTGCTAAGCACCTGAAAGCTCCTGCACAAATTACTCACTGAGAGTACCTCGTCTGTACAGTCAATCAGGCCCAGCAGGCATTGCGGTGCTTCTCAGTCTGTATTTACCTTTCCCGCACACTTCCACCTGAGAGCAGACAAGACTGACAGTCTACCAAGCCTGTCAGGAAGCAGGGACAAAGAATACTATGTCTTTCTAATAGATGCTACTGGAGCCCAGGCATGGCATCCGCTTTTGCACTCACCAGTTTCAACCACTTCATCTCAATTGTTGCCACAGGGGCTCATTCCTTGCTCTATAAATGGGGCCCAACTCCACCTTAAAAGTGTCAATCCTAAATGTGGCCTCCCCGGTTCAGATGAAAACACATCTCAGCCATGCTCCAGGAGCATACATCCTGGCATTCTCATCAATCAGGACCCCCCTGAGATCAGGCCCTTGCATAACCCCTCCCCGCTCACCTTTACAGAGTGGGAAGCTATGATAGGAATGTATGTAGAGGAGCAACTGGACAACACAAGCACAACTCCACGATCTCAAGACATGACCCACACGGGCACAGCTGAGGGGCACAACAAATCTGTAAATGATAATTCAGGGAACCATTGTGAGAAGTTGGCCTGGTATATGCTGCTCACTAGTTCTAGTGATCACCTTGTACCATGCCAAGCAACCCTTATGGTGCAGGTTGTAAAGTCAACCTTATAGACAAGCTATCCTAGGGGTAGCATGGACTAAGCAGTCTTAGGCTAAACTCTGTAAAGGCATGTGAAGCAAGCTGTTTTACCATACACAATCCCCTTGAATACCAAATGAAAGGACACCACACAGCTATATATTGAAAATATATATAGATTTATTTCTCAAAAGATACCCTATACTCTTTATGAGCACAGAAGCACAAGCGTTAAAACAAAACACAGTTTAAATACACAAAAGTTGCACGAATATGGATGAGCCCTAGGTGCCACCTAAACCATATACTAAAATAGTGGTATAAGAACCACTATGGGGAAAGTGAAGAGGCCTAGGGCCTGGGGAATCGCTGGAGCTGATCGGGACTAGCAGTGAAGAAGTCGGGAAAGGCCCGCGGGACTCGGTGCAGTGCGGAAAGCGCACGCAATACCAATGCAATGTCAATGGTGCGTAAAAGTTACAAAGTTAGTTTTTAAGAAACCTTCCGAGTGACCTAGAAAGATGAAACTTTAGACACAGACACTAGAGGTGTGTACCAGTGTGGGAACACCGGCGGAGCTGAGTTACCTCACCCACAGGAAGCGGGTGCACAGGGTCGAAGTAGTGTCGGGTTTCGTCACGCAGGTCGATGGTGCTTGGAGCTGAAGATGCTGCAGGCGGCTCGATGTGAAGAGTTCCGGTGGATCCAAGGGTGGATCTGAAGAGGTGAAGACCTGAAAGCAGAGGGGACAATGTTCAAAGTCACTAGCCAGTGACTACCGTGGAACCAGAGTGGAACCAGGCGATGTCGGGTGCAAACAGGCGTCGAGGTGTAGCTTCTCTCTGTAGCCACGTGGACACGAGGGGTCGAAGACGTCCAGGAGTCGGTCACGAGCTGTCGCACGCAGGCTTCTCGCTGTTGGCGGTGTCGGCAACCGGATGGAAGCAAACAGGCCTTGACTAAGGCAATCCACGCAGGAATCGAAAAAGGCTTGTCACTCGGACCAGCAAGGTCAGAGCGGGTGCTCCCTTTTACAGGAGCAAGGGCAAGTCTGGACCAACCAGACCTGCGGTGAAAGTTGTAGGTTTCGTTGCCAAGATGGCCGCTAGCCATGTGGCAAGTGGCCGGGATGGCGCATCGAGTGGCACGGTGCAGAAGGGCCCCACGCAGATCGTGGAGAAGCTGGGGGGCTGATCTTTGGTGCAAGGGCTGCTCGAGGTTAGGGCTTCTCAAACCCCAAAGCATAGCGTCGAGGGTGCCTCTGATGCTGCGCAGTCAGCGTTTCGGGGGTCTTCCAAGAGGTCCGGTCCTACGTCTCTCGATGCCTCCACGGGTCCCTTCTTCGCAGGGACTGTGGATCGGGCGGTGAGAAGTCTGGGAGTCTGGGTCTTGTCAGGCTTTGGGCTCGGGCTCCGGCGGGAGGCGGCGGCAAAGCAGACGTCGAGTTGCTGGTTGGTGCCTGTGTTCACAGGGTGGTCACTCCTTGGCCACAAGGGAGATTCTCTTCCGTCTTCTGAGCAGCAGAATGTCGAAGTCCAGTCTTCTTCTGTATTTCAAGTTGATTCAGGATGATCTGAAGTCTCAGGACACAGCTCCCACTCTTATTCGAATATGGGGGGCCGGATCACCTACTAGGTCCCTCCTCTGGGTGGAACCAGGAAGGGGAGTGGTTACACCCCCTTTCCTTTGTCCAGTTTCGCGCCAGGACTGGGGCTGGAAGGCCCCAGCACCGGTTTGAACTGGCCTATGCACAGGGACACCTTGTGGGCCCCAGGCATGTCTGATTCTATTCAGCCCTGTCCTACCCAATACACAAAATCCTGTCTGGGGTGGTGCTAGCACCTCCCAAGGCAGGAAACCCTTTGTCCAAGCTGCCCTCGCTGGAAGGATTCCCAGCAGCAGGAGGTCAGACTTGTGTCTGCGGTGGCAGCATCCATCTTGTGATGCTGAGGCTCTGTTTAACTTTAACCGGGGTTCAGGCTAGGTACATGTCGTGTCCCTCTAGAAGGGTGGAATGCTACCCCCGTCGCCAGAACTGGCGAGGGGGTAGTATTCCAATTCGTATGACACCTTACTCGACATGTTTTGATAAAGCCAAACCTAAGATAGCATTTAACCGCGAGGATTATAATACACTTAAGAGTATATGGTATGGCAGTATCATGAAACAGCTAAAGGACATGGTTCCGAAAGCTGCAGACAGGCTCAGGTCATGCCAGAGCACCATCTCACATATTTCCAAGCACTCTGCCTCCAGGATTGATGAGGCCTTCCATAGGAGTGTCTGATAGGAACATATGTGTCCATTTTAGGTTAGGTATAGGCATACTACACCTAAGTAAGGGGTGGTTACACCGACTTACCCCAGCTGAGTGATCAGCCAGTTGTGTCAAATATGGAGGCCAGGCCAGGGGTGGCAAAATACATGCTGCAGCCCCTGGTAGGCCTTGGAAACACCTATGCCCTGGGTACCAGGGGCCAATAAGGTGAACCAGTTCCAATTGTGTATGTACCTAAGGTACATGGAGTCCATTTTAAGGAGAGAACAATCAGCCTGGGGCCCTGAATAGCAGGATCCCAGGCCAACTATGTCAAAAACCAGCTAAACACCTGGCAAAAATTTTGGGGGTAACCATAGTCAGATATCCACCTTCCTACAACCATTCGACAGGTGTATGGGCTATCCTGCTAAGTACCTTGCAACTAACAGTCGAAGACCTTAACTACCAGTTTATGAAAATGGGCACTCAGATCAAATTGTTAAACACACTGGCAGCATTCATGTTAGGTATGGATGCAAAAATTGCAAACCTCAATGGCCTAATAGATAGAGCTCAAAAAGCATCAGAAGTCTTCATGCCTGCTGGCCCTTGTACCTGCACCCCGATTTTGGACAAACGAATAACTCTCCCAGTTATGCTTAGCGAAATTCTCAAGTACCTCAAAGTCGCTATGAAACCTCCAACTTTGATAAACAGTCACTTACTGAATGCGGCAACCAGCCTCTCTTAGTCTACATTACACTCAGAGCCTATTAACAAAATAACTTTTTCCAGAGCCACCAAGGAGCCACCTACACAGGCTTAATCACAGTGACAGTCCCGTTGGCAGAAACCATTAAGGAAGCATCACAGTGACACCACTCCCAGGCTGATCTCGCTCCTGCCCTCGGTACAGGCCCCAGCAGCAGCCCTCCAGGTATAAATCAGGTCTCTATAACAATTCAAGATCAACAGTCGGAAGGGCAACTGAAGAAGAATCTGCACAAAGCGTGAAAACACAGGGAAGAAATTAACACAAAGTTGACCGTTTACTCTTACTTCAGCAACTGGAATAATAATTCCAAGCCACTCAACAGGTTCAATAGCTGTACAGGAAATTTAATCTAATAGTGCCAACAACATAGAGCCATGTGTCGCTGTGAGAAAGTGCCTCTTTTTACATGGTTAGCCCCCCCACTTTTTCCCGGTTTTTATGTGGTTTCAAATGTAGTGCACAGGTTCCCTGTCAACCAGGCACAGTGTGCCAATGCTCCTTCCCTAAAAACAAATCTCAAATAGTCACTTATGCTCCCTCTAAGTCCCTAGTAAATGGTACTCTGAGTACATAGGGCCTGGGAGCTGGAGAGTGTGCCCTGGGTGTTACCATCTCCAGCGATCTCTCGATGCGGCCGCACATCAACACCGTTACCTCGGCCTGCTTTTATCATCTTCGCAGAATCGGGAAGATCCGCAGGTTTCTATCTCAAGAGGCCCTCACCCTTGTTATTCTGGCCTTAATTACCTCACGTCTAGACTATGCCAACTGTCTATACGTGGGGGTCCCTGCTTGTCATCTCTCCCGACTTCAACTGGTACAAAACCAGGCAGCCAGATTAATTTTCCAGCAGCCCAAACACCAGCATGTCACTCCGCTGCTGAAGACTTTACACTGGCTTCCAGTTGCGCAACGGTGCATTTTTAAAATGGGTTGCACCATATTTAAATCTCTGTTCGTCTGCGCTCCTGTCTTCATTTCCTTGTGTTTGCACTCCTATGTTCCCTCCCGACACCTCAGATCTTCTGCCCACAATCTCTTGATTACCCCTAGGTTTAACCGTAAGAAACATGGGGGTGCTTGTTTCACATTTCTTGCACCATCGACTTGGAATTCCCTTCCTCTTCGTCTTTCTGCTGATTATCTTACTTTTCGCAACCTTCTGAAAACTCATCTGTTCCGTCTTGCTCACGGCTAGCTGCTCTCACCTCTTTTGTCTCCCAATCCACTGGTCTTGAGCGCCAAGTAACCAATTGGTGTATGTGCGCGGTACCAAATTGCTTTTAACATAACATAACATAACATAACATCCCCCTCACTGGGACCATACCACTGCTCTGGCAGCCTGTATGCCCTTGTGAAGAGAAATCAACACAGTCAACATGTCACACTGCCTGGGTTCCAAACCAGCTATCACTGCCTAGAGGCATAGGTAAGTCACCCCTCTAGCACAGTGCACTATACCACCGGTGAGGGCATATCTGCATGAGCAGAAATGCCCATAAAATATTAGGCACCATTTCCTTATATTGTAAGTGTCAGTGAAGCCATAGAGAGTACATGGCTGGAAGCTCGACAAATAGAGTTCCACAGCACTATGATGGCTTCGTTGAACACAGGAGTGTTTGGTACCAAACTACTCCTTCCAATAAATCAACACTGAAGTCAATGTGGGATTTATTGTACCATGTATCTAGAAGGCACCTTAGAGGTGCCCCTGAAAACCTGCCAACTATGGTGTGGTCTCTGACCGGCTGTAGGTTGCGAGGCACCACCAGCCATGTTTATGGACCCCTGGTTAGAGAGCACCTGCTTTCTGTGACCAGAAACAATGCATATCCTGGGCATAGGTGTCATACCTCCTCCCCAGGATGGACCAGTGCTCAAAGAGGGGAGCTTCAAAGGCCTTCCACCTTTATAATACGACCTCCAGCCTCTGCTGCTCGCAGCAGATGGCAGCACCCAGTTTACACCCCTCAATTTGGGCGAGAAAACCAGCGAGAAAACTTAAGAAGAATAGGAGGTGTGCCCACCTCTGCCAACTCCACCCCTAAGGTGGGGCACGCGAGGTGAAGCACATCTTTCAGTCCCCGCCATCTTGAAGATGGGGAGACCCCTCTAATCGGAGCTAGGTATATGCCCCTCTCCCACAGGAGAGTAGCATAATAGAGGGTGTTGTCACCCAAGTAAAGTGCCCATTGGACCTATCTGCTACTCCCCTAAAATGCCCCAGAATCTAGTATGTAGGTGGCTCTCCCAGACCTGGAAACTAGATCTGTGATGCCCTATGAAGAAAGAATACGACCCTGCAAAAAAGACTGAAGGTGACGACTTCCTTTGCCCCAGCCCTACCGGCCTGCCTCCAGCTTTGACGAACCTGCGAACTGTCTTGCAGCCAGCGACCTCTGAAACCCCTGGGAGGACTGCTGCCTTCAACAAATACTTCAATCTCTTGTGGACAGCAGACCTGTCCAGAAGAAAACAACAACAAAGACTCTGGAACCAGGCGGAACTGCGACTCTTGCCCACCCTGCACCGACACCCACGGCCCTAGTCTGAGTGGTCCAACTGCCCAGCGAAATCTCCCCAGGCCTAAGACTCTGAATCCAGCATTGGCTGACCTCTCCTGACCTCCACAACGGCACCTGCAGAGGAAATCTGCACCCCCCCACCGTGCCCAGCCAGGTATTATTACTGACTTCTAAAAGCACCCCTGCACCCGCAGCCCCTGAGATTTGGTGAGCTCAACCAGGATTGCCCCTGTGACCCCAAAACCTCAACTTACCTGTGCTGTCACTGGTGTTCAGCCTGGACCCTCCGGTTCGATGTCTGCAGCCTGTTTCCAAAAAGAAGAAACTCCATAGGATTGCACTGGGCACCCAACACTGTCTTTGCACCCTGCACCCGGCTACCCCTGTGCCGCTCATAGTGCATGTTTGGTGCTGCTTTGTTTCCCTCCTGTGCTGGTCCTAACATCCAAAGCTTGGCCCCTGCAACCGTTCCACTTACCTGCAAGCAGCATGGCTCCAAGGACCCCCAGTCTTCTTTGAAATGCATTGGGCTGAACTCTGTCGTTTGACCTTTGCACCCAGCTGCCCCTGTGGCGCTGGTGGTGCAGTGTTGGTACTTACATACTCTTTACCCACTACTGATCTTTGGTCCAGAAGACTGGAACTGTAAGTTGCGTACTACCTGGTTAACCGCAAAACTGTTTTCCCCATAGGATAACATTGAACTATTCCGAAAATATTCTAAGTGTCGATTCTTTAAAGTACAAAGGGCCTCATTTATGAAAAGTGATGCATCGCTGCGTGAAAACAGCAATGCGTCACTTTTCACTGCGCCCTCCTTGCGAGACCAATGATGCGTCATATTTACAGTATGACGCATCATGGCGCAAGGAGTTACAGATACGTCAGTATTTCTGACGTATCTGTATGGCGCAAAAGTGACGCATTGCTGGAGTGTGTCACAAAAGTTACGCAACTCCAGCAATGTGTCCTTTCACATGGGGCAAGCCCCATGTGAAAGGGCCTGAGTCATCCTAATGCCTGCTGTGAGGCAGGCGTAAGAAATTGACGCATTTGTGTCCTAGAAGTGGCGCAGTGAAATCTTATAGATTTCACTGCGTCACTTCTATGACCCTGTCTTGCGTCAGAACGCCCCCCCTGCATACATTATACCTGGCATAGGTATAATGTGGCGCAGGGGCTTACAAAGTGACGCATCTACCTAGATACGTCACTTTGTAAATATGGTGCAACAAGGCACATTTTTTACGCTGCTGGTGCGTCACAAAAAGTGACTCACCGGCGGTGTAAAAGTGACGCACGCCCTCATAAATGAGGCCCAAAGTATTTTTCATTAAAAACTCACTTACTTTATCACAAAGATCCTGGCCTTAAAATGAAGTGCAAACAAAGTATAATTTTCTAAAATTGTACTGGATCTCCTTCTTGAGTAGTGTGCCCATTACTGATCACTGTTGTGCAATAAATGTCTTACACTCCTCTTCGTTAGGCCTAAGGCTGTTCGCCCACACTAACACTAATAGAGCACTTTGGGTTTTACATTGAGCCCTGTACACTTTTGGGGACCCCCAGGACTCTGTACACGGCATAACCACCTAGTGGCAATATCATATACAGAGCCAGTCTCCTACAGTCGCCCATCCTCAGGGAGTCTCTCAGAATGACCTGGGTAAGTTTCATGTTTGTTCCTGGAATAACAGCCTCCTGCTTATCAAACTAACTGACAGTGAGACATTGGACTACTTACTTTCATTCCAGATAACTATGCAACAGAAAACATGGGCAGAAAAAGACCAGACGACCTCAGGATACATCAACTACATAGTCCGGGCCACAGAAAAGCCCTCTATTGTCTATTCTCTGGCAGACTGGCAAACTATATCCAGGCTGCCATTCAAGGGAGACATTTTATGAAACTAACAGTCTGGAACAGCCTGCAAACAGTCCTAATGCCTCTGAATGAGGGACCTCTGTGGCGTACGCTAGCCCTCGGGAATATATACATACCACCAGAAAAGAGACACAAAATGGCAGCAAGAAGACACCTGGCCAATAACATCCTAGAGCTGAAGGAAGGTCCCTCACCCTTTGAAATAATATTCTCTGGGGAATTCAACATGAATTTGAATGGGTCATGTCAGGAGAAAGATGCACAGGCGGTTCAGAATGCCTTTTGGTAGATCCCGGACCAAGCTCCAAACCTACTATTCAAACACGATAAACAGGCAGAGCTCTGATCAGCGAGATAAGTCTATGAGCCTGTGAACTGTTAATGGTTGCTGTCGCACAGACTGCCCACCATCAGTTTCTTTTCCCAACCACATGGCACACACACTAATAGACTTTACAGTGCATAAAGCTCCCTTTTTCACTTGGTTTCCCATTTTCAAATAACCCCGCAGAAAGAAATCGACTACCTACTACAAGAGCTAGTCCTTACCATGGTCTATCACAAATCAACAGACACATTTCAAAGAAGTGTCTATACAGTTAATGGAAAAAAGCTTAAATGGTCATCATGCACAATCACTGACTAGTCTTAGGAAGCTAAAGGCATGTGGATCTCCAAACAGGATGGAATGAGCACAGTTTTTAAAGCTTGGGAGCAATTCACAAAATAACTCATACCTGGATGACAATTCCAGACTTGAAGGCAACATCTGCCAACCATTAACAAATAAGAAAACTAAAGCACTGAAATGGAGCCTGAATCAAGCTCTATTACTATATGACTAGAGCAAAGCTGACCAAGTACATGTCAGCATGCAGGCAGCACCTGTAGGCTTTTGGGAGCAAGACATCAACCAATCTATATGCCAAGCTCCTGTGTGACCTCAAGGCAACTAGGCACGCCAGGTTCTGGAAGCTGGTGAATAATTTAAAATAGATGTCGCAAATAAGAGCTATATTTAACTTCGCAGAAGAGACATGGTGTCAATGCCTTGGAGATATTTTTGGTAACTCAAGTTCTAAATTAAGCCAGATGACGAGCTTCACTAGAGTAATGGTTCTCCTTGGCCACACAGCTGCTCAACCGAACCAACGATATTACATCTGTTGCCCTCTCAAGCTGCTAAATTCAAGCAGGGGAAAGGTAAAAGTCCCACCTGGCCCAACTGGAGTCCCAGCAGCCCTGTTTATGGAAGACAAATCGTTCTGGGCAGAGTACTTGGAATCAGTGTTTGAAAGCATAATCACATCTAACACCATTTCTCACTCATGGAAAGGCTAAAAAATCATGCCGATTTACAAAGGAGGCACAAATAAGGATCCACAAGTTACTGGCTTGTAGCCCTTCTGGACATGGAATCCAAGTACTTTTCTGGCTGTCTCCTGGAGAAACTAGAAGCTTGGGCATCAGGCAATAACTTAATCCTGTATAACCAAATAGGGTTCTCCAAAGGTGCAGGAACAACCTCAAACCTCCTGATCATATCTCTTTCACTTGACCACATCAGGGTCATCAAACAATCTCTTCACCTTTCATTTATAGACTACAAGGCCATCTTTGACCGCGTAGACAGAGGCAAACTGTAGAAAAAATGAGCCTGTTGGAGCATACATAACCACGTGTTGAGGGCAACAATTCTTCTCCACACAGACACCTGGGTGAAGATCAAGCTTGGGGATGGTGCTCATCTTTCAAGGGAGATTCCTACCTACCAGAGGATACAACAAGGGTGCGTGTTAGCTTCAAACTCTTCAAACTTTTTCTAGCAGATCTATCAACCAGCTTAGCACAAGAGAATTCTCACTTCCAGAAACTGGGGAATACACCACCACAATCCGTGATGCGGACAGATGATCTGATTCTTAGCCAAACAAAGATCGGTTTCTAAAGGCTTTTGAAGACTACAGCTCAATATTCTGCTGCCAACGCTATGACCGTCAACCCAAAAAGTAAAACATAATGTCTTTCAGGAAACCATTGTGACACCTAAATCAGTAATACTTGGGCAGCAATAAAATTGAAGTTTTGCATGAATAAAACTACCTGGGTGTGCTCATGGACAGCAAAGGCTCCTTCAAACTGCAAAGAGCTAATGTGCAGTAAATGCATCGCTCTTACAGCTGTGTTCAAGTGTATTAAAGCAGATACAGGATCATCCACTTATCTACCTTTGCTCAAAATAATCCAGGCAAAACTAATTCCCACCATTGTTTATGAAAGTGAAATTCTCCGGGGAAGGGATGGTGCTTATCTGAACAAAGTCATCATCAGGCTATTTAGATTGGTGTTTTCCCTGCCAGCATACATGTCTCCAGCCCAGCTACACCTTGAATTTGGACTAGTCAAACAATCAATTGCAAGGGAGGGTGCCTTCATTAAATTTGTTGGAAGCTAAAGAATGCTAGGACAGCGACACTATGATCCCAACTTTGGAACATACTTGATGGAAGAGTTCACTCTCTAGCCAGAACCTACCTCGAAAGCTCCCTAGTATCACTAGGCCTAACAGATCAATGGAAGTCCTTTGTCAGCTACCATCAAATTAAGTCAATTACCAACAAAGTGTGTCAATGCTCGCTAGCTGCTTTTAGAAAAGGAGTTATTTGTTAAGAGACAGCATGCTTGTCCTACTTTGGCGTCTTACACTAAATTATCACTGCAGCCATACTTGGACATAGCCATCAAAGCTCAGCTTCAAGCAGCTTTCATGAACTATCGAATGAACTGCCTGCCATCACATTCACACCTACCCCCATGGAAATGATGAAAAATGACACAGCTGTGTCAGCTATGTGGAAATGCTCCCAAGACTTTGGTCATTCAGATCTTCATCTGCAAGGCCACCATGAAGGACCGAAATAGCATTCTATGAACAGTTTGGAACCAGAGAGGCCTTTGCCACTGCAGGCCAGCAATCTTAGCCTGTTTCAATGTGATGGACATGCAGCTTAGCTGCAGGCCTATGAAATACCTGGTTAGTCTCGGTCAGACAACTTCAAGCACACTTGATGCCCTGACTAGCGCTGGAGCAGAATCTCCCCACCAGGGCAGAGGTGAACGGGAGACAGACATGACAACGCTGGATTTACACCGCGCTGCCATTACGATGCTGCCATTACGATGCTGCCATCACAACGCAAGTCGTTACAACGACTTGCGCCGGATGGCGCTAGAGACTAAGGAATAGTAGATTTACTATTCCAACACCTTCCCTACTGTTGCGTAGGCTGGAGTTGGAATAGTAAATCATACTATTCCAAAATCCAGAGCCTACAGCGCAAGTCGTTGTAACGACTTGCGTTGTAATGGATGCGTCGTAATGGCAGCGCGCTGTAAAAGCCCGCGTTGTCATGATGTACATCCAGGTGAACAGTATGGGACTGAAGCTGAGATAGTCATACAAGCATTAAAAGGCTCTTAGCTCTTTTTTTTTTTTTCCAAATATTTTTTATTGAAAATACATTTTTACATATACAAAGCATACAGTTGTCTTTTATTGAAAATACATTTTTACATATACAAAGCATACAGTTGTCTTGCTTGGGCTGCTCTTACAATGTGTACTTTTGGCCTAGTGGTGCCAGAGAGAGAGAAAAGAGAGAGAAGAGAGAGAGGGGGGGGGGTGGTATTTCTCGGGTCACTGCTTCAGATAGGCATCGAGGGCTTCCCACATGTCCTCTTTGGCTGTGTGGTTTGCCGCCTTGTGTTTGGCGGTAATGTTGTCTGCCCCTCGAAGGAATGTTACCCAGTTGAACCAGCGTTTGAAGGTGGCTTTGCTGGTGTTCTTCCAGTTTCCCAGGATTGTTTTCACTGCAGCCGTCAACAGCACGTCGACTAGATCGCGTATTTCTTTGGATTGAAGCTGTGTCTCAACGAAGCTGGTGGCAATCCCTGCTAGACCTCGTTGTATCTGGCATCCCGTGATTGTGTCTATGAGGTTGTATACTTTGTTCCAGAATGCTTTAACTTTGGGACAATCGTATATCATGTGGGCTAGATCCCCCCTTGCTTTGTGGCAGTTCCAGCAGGTGCTACTACCGCTTGCCCCCACTGTTTCTAGTTTTGCAGGTGTCCAGTGTAGTCTGTGTAGTATCCAGCATTTTGTTTGTGCCAACTGTGGTGTGATCTTGTTTTTGGACGCCGATGTCCATAATCTGGCCCTCTCATCTTCATTTAGCGGTCTCTGTATGGTCTCTTCCCAGAAGGCTATTGCTTTATGATTAAGAGTTGTGGTGCGTGGTGTGATTAATTTGTAGATCTGCGCTGTTTGGTGGCCTATCTTGTTTAGATTCTGTGCATGCTGTATGATGGTGGGTTTGAGTTTGGAGAGGTTTGCTTTGGTGATGGCTGCTTTGATTCTTAGGAATTCGTAGAATTCCTTGTCTGGTAGACTGGTTATCTGTTGCAGTGCCTTGTAGGTGAGTGGGTTGTTTCCTACTTCTAGTTGTGCCGGCGTTGTGATTCCTCTGCTGAGCCATTCCCTGCTGTCTAGCGCCTTGCCTTTGTATGTGATTTTGGTGTTGTACCATATTGACTCCCATTTGGTGCCTCTGATGCTTACTTCTAGTTCCCTGTCTCCTCTCAGTAGCGCTGTTTTTGTATTGCGTAGTATTGCGTTTTTGGCTTCTGGGTGTCTGTTTGCCCTGAGCGCCATGATTGGGTCTGCACCTCCTAGAATGCTCCTTTCCAGGTCCAGCCATACTGGCATGTAGTCTGGTATGGGGGCTATCCAGTGTAGTCCCTGCTTGGCAAGGCATGCTGTTTGGAAGGCCTTGTAGTTTGTGAGGTTCAGTCTGCCCTGCTCTCTTTTAAGCCTTAGTTTCGCTAGGCTTATTCTTGGCTTTTTCCCTCCCCATAGGAACGTGTTAATGGCTTTGTCCATGTGTTTATGGAAGTCCGTGGTTAGAGTAAGTGGTAGCATGGACAGTAAGTAGTTTAGCATAGGGGTGATCATCATCTTGATTGTCTCAATCCTGCCCCACCAGCTAACGAATTTGGGGCCCCATGTGTCTAGCTTCATCTTGATTTTTTTCAGCATCGCCTCCTCGTTATGGTCTAAGGTTGATCTGAGGTCCCTCCCGAAAAGAAGGCCCAGATATTTTGGCCCAGGGGTTTTGTTTGCCACGCCAAGCCTGATGTGCCTAGGACTGTTTTGGTGGTGTGGCAGTTCATCGGGTTGCATTCAGATTTCTCCCTGTTAAGTTTATACCCTGAGACTTGTGTGTATTCCTCTATTGTTTGTAGGAGTGCCTCTATTGATTCTTGTGGGTTGCTTGTGGTGATCAGGATGTCGTCCGCGTATGCCGCAAGTTTGAAGGCTTGACCCTCTACTTGCACCCCTGTGATCCGCGGGTTTGTCCTGATCATGTGGAGGAGAGGCTCTAGTGCCAGCAGGAATAGCCCCGGTGAAAGAGGGCATCCTTGTCTTGTCCCTCTGCTTAGGGTGAGTGTTTCTGATGTGGCTGCGTTGACCACCACTCGAGCCCGGGGGTTTTTGTACAGGGACATAATCATGCCTCTGTATCTTTCTCCTAGTCCGAATTTGCGCATACATTGGTTTAGGAATGGCCACGAGACTCTATCGAAGGCTTTTTCCGCGTCTAGTGCGATCATAACGGCCTTCTCCGTGCTGTTTGCCGTGCGGTTTATGAGGTGGCAGAGCAGTCTGGTGTTATCTTGTGAGAGTCTATTTTTCAGGTACCCCACTTGTGTTTTGTGTATGAGAAGGGGAAGGTATGCATTTATTCTTGTTGCCATTACTTTTGCGTAGATTTTGCAATCAACGTTTATTAAGGAGATTGGCCTGTAGTTTTGTGGGAACTGTGGGTCCTTCCCTTCTTTGGGGATGACAATAATGTTTGCCTCCGCCATTGAGGCTGTCATGCTCCCCTTCTCTGCACATGTATGGAAGACTCTGACTAGTATGTCTTTGAGCAGCGGTTGGAATTCTTTGTAGAAAGTCGCTGTGAAGCCGTCTGGCCCCGGGGCTTTGTTGGGTTTTAGCGAGTCTATGGCCATCCCTACTTCTGCTCTGGTTATGTTTTGGTCTAATGCCTCACTTTGCTTGCTGCTTAGTCTGGGTAGATCTAGTTTCTCTAGAAGGCTAGCCCCCCGTCTGCCTCCAGTGCTGTGTCTGCGGTGTATAGGTCCTTGTAGAACCTCCTGAAAGTTTCAAGGATATGTTTGTTTGCCGTGTGCTTTATGTTGTCTGTATCGGTGATTGCCGCAACTGAGTGTTGCCTCTGCTTGGCTTTTAGGTATCCTGCTAGGGCCCTTCCTGCTTTGTTTGCTGAGCATAAGTTTATGGATTTGTATTTGTTGATCCATGTGGAGGCCCTTTCGCTTAGTATACTGTTGAGTTCGTACTTCTTCTTTGTGAGTGCTGTAAGTGTGTTTCTGTCCTGTATGTTTGCAGTATGGTTGCTTTCTAGCTCCTTTATCTGTTCCTCCAGCTCTCTAATTTTTTTGTTCCTCCCTTTGTTCATTCGTGCTTTAATGCTTATGAGTTTCTTTGGGTTTTACATTGAGCCCTGTACACTTTTGGGGACCCCCAGGACTCTGTACACGGCATAACCACCTAGTGGCAATATCATATACAGAGCCAGTCTCCTACAGTCGCCCATCCTCGGGGAGTCTCTCAGAATGACCTGGGTAATAGCACCGAACAGAGGAGACAACACGGATAGGAGCTCAAAATTATGACTCAATAACACTGCCAACAGAAGCCTCAGGTAAAATTAAAGGAATCGTAATGCCTAGCAAAACCTATCCAGAAAGCAGGTTCCCTTCGCCCAGTAGCAATCTCTCTGACAGGCCTCGCTTCATAAAAAGAAGTGCCATATCAGCTCTGGTCGCTTCTCAGACAAAAATAACTCATGCAATTAGACCAGCACAAGACTAAAATCATCTTGGCCTAGGAATCTCTGCGCTGGACCAGAACATGTACAAGAAAGATGGAACAACAACTACAAAGAAAACCAGAACAGGACGAGCAACAAGGGTCTTAACCCCTGCCGCAGAAGCAAATCACTCCCAGGTCATTAGCCATTGCCCAATTGATCAAACAAGCACCCATTGTGGCTTGAATATTAGTCAGGCTGCCCTAATGTATCCAGAATTCAAATCAAGATGCCCCTTCGATCATCTCAACCGAGGTAACATCTTTAGTCTAAGGCGTCAAATGCCAGAAAACCTTTAACTTGTCCACAGCCAACATTGTTGTAGTTGAGTTCCTGCCAGCTTGTCCAGGTTACTCAAATGAATCCTCCAAGGTGACTTGGGCCTCTAGCACAACATTAAATCAGGTCCTGGGGTCGCTGCTTCCTTCAAAAACTGGTGCATTAGGGTATCACCAAATGTAAATGAGGCGTACCTTCACATTATTCTTACACAAGCAACCAACTAGGTGCTTACTTCCCCTAAGAAAGTACCCTTCTCAATCCTAAGAAGTGAATGGAGAATATCGCCCCTGGTTCTGGACCCGCAAGGCCTCCCACAACTGGCACATGGAGCCAGAGTACTATCCCACACTCACGACTGGAGCTGTTTCTCAGGTGTCTTGAGCCAACCGATAAACCAATTATGAATGAGCCCCTCAGAATTGACCTTTCCTATGCAAGCCAGGAAGTTTCATGTTTGTTCCTGGAATAACAGCCTCCTGCTTATCAAACTAACTGACAGTGAGACATTGGACTACTTACTTTCATTCCAGATAACTATGCTACAGAAAACATGGGCAGAAAAAGACCAGACGACCTCAGGATACATCAACTACATAGTCCGGGCCACAGAAAAGCCCTCTATTGTCTATTCTCTGGCGGACTGGCAAACTATATCCAGGCTGCCATTCAAGGGAGACATTTTATGAAACTAACAGTCTGGAACAGCCTGCAAACAGTCCTAATGCCTCTGAATGAGGGACCTCTGTGGCGTACGCTAGCCCTCGGGAATATATACATACCACCAGAAAAGAGACACAAAATGGCAGCAAGAAGACACCTGGCCAATAACATCCTAGAGCTGCAGGAAGGTCCCTCACCCTTTGAAATAATATTCTCTGGGGAATTCAACATGAATTTGAATGGGTCATGTCAGGAGAAAGATGCACAGGCGGCTCAGAATGCCTTTTGGTAGATCCTGGACCAAGCTCCAAACCTAATATTCAAACACGATAAACAGGCAGAGCTCTGATCAGCGAGATAAGTCTATGAGCCTGTGAACTGTTAATGGTTGCTGTCGCACAGACTGCCCACCATCAGTTTCTTTTCCCAACCACATGGCACACACACTAATAGACTTTACAGTGCATAAAGCTCCCTTTTTCACTTGGTTTCCCATTTTCAAATAACCCCGCAGAAAGAAATCGACTACCTACTACAAGAGCTAGTCCTTACCATGGTCTATCACAAATCAACAGACACATTTCAAAGAAGTGTCTATACAGTTAATGGAAAAAAGCTTAAATGGTCATCATGCACAATCACTGACTAGTCTTAGGAAGCTAAAGGCATGTGGATCTCCAAACAGGATGGAATGAGCACAGTCTTTAAAGCTTGGGAGCAATTCACAAAAGAACTCATACCTGGATGACAATTCCAGACTTGAAGGCAACATCTGCCAACCATTAACAAATAAGAAAACTAAAGCCCTGAAATGGAGCCTGAATCAAGCTCTATTACTATATGACTAGAGCAAAGCTGACCAAGTACATGTCAGCATGCAGGCAGCACCTGTAGGCTTTTGGGAGCAAGACATCAACCAATCTATATGCCAAGCTCCTGTGGGACCTCAAGGCAACTAGGCACGCCAGGTTCTGGAAGCTGGTGAATAATTTAAAATAGATGTCGCAAATAAGAGCTATATTTAACTTTGCAGAAGAGACATGGTGTCAATGCCTTGGAGATATTTTTGGTAACTCAAGTTCTAAATTAAGCCAGATGACGAGCTTCACTAGAGTAATGGTTCTCCTTGGCCACACAGCTGCTCAACCGAACCAACGATATTACATCTGTTGCCCTCTCAAGCTGCTAAATTCAAGCAGGGGAAAGGTAAAAGTCCCACCTGGCCCAACTGGAGTCCCAGCAGCCCTGTTTATGGAAGACAAATCGTTCTGGGCAGAGTACTTGGAATCAGTGTTTGAAAGCATAATCACATCTAACACCATTTCTCACTCATGGAAAGGCTAAAAAATCATGCCGATTTACAAAGGAGGCACAAATAAGGATCCACAAGTTACTGGCTTGTAGCCCTTCTGGACATGGAATCCAAGTACTTTTCTGGCTGTCTCCTGGAGAAACTAGAAGCTTGGGCATCAGGCAATAACTTAATCCTGTATAACCAAATAGGGTTCTCCAAAGATGCAGGAACAACCTCAAACCTCCTGATCATATCTCTTTCACTTGACCACATCAGGGTCATCAAACAATCTCTTCACCTTTCATTTATAGACTACAAGGCCATCTTTGACCGCGTAGACAGAGGCAAACTGTAGAAAAAATGAGCCTGTTGGAGCATACATAACCACGTGTTGAGGGCGACAATTCTTCTCCACACAGACACCTGGGTGAAGATCAAGCTTGGGGATGGTGCTCATCTTTCAAGGGAGATTCCTACCTACCAGAGGATACAACAAGGGTGCGTGTTAGCTTCAAACTCTTCAAACTTTTTCTAGCAGATCTATCAACCAGCTTAGCACAAGAGAATTCTCACATCCAGAAACTGGGGAATACCCCACCACAATCGTGATGCGGACAGATGATCTGATTCTTAGCCAAACAAAGATCGGTTTCTAAAGGCTTTTGAAGACTACAGCTCAATATTCTGCTGCCAACGCTATGACCGTCAACCCCAAAAGTAAAACATAATGTCTTTCAGGAAACCATTGTGACACCTAAATCAGTAATACTTGGGCAGCAATAAAATTGAAGTTTTGCATGAATAAAACTACCTGGGTGTGCTCATGGACAGCAAAGGCTCCTTCAAACTGCAAAGAGCTAATGTGCAGTAAATGCATCGCTCTTACAGCTGTGTTCAAGTGTATTAAAGCAGATACAGGATCATCCACTTATCTACCTTTGCTCAAAATAATCCAGGCAAAACTAATTCCCACCATTGTTTATGAAAGTGAAATTCTCTGGGGAAGGGATGGTGCTTATCTGAACAAAGTCATCATCAGGCTCTTTAGATTGGTGTTTTCCCTGCCAGCATACATGTCTCCAGTCCAGCTACACCTTGAATTTGGACTAGTCAAACAATCAATTGCAAGGGATGGTGCCTTCATTAAATTTGATGGAAGCTAAAGAATGCTAGGACAACGACACTATGATCCCAACTTTGGAACATACTTGATGGAAGAGTTCACTCTCTAGCCAGAACCTACCTCGAATGCTCCCTGGTATCACTAGGCCTAACAGATCAATGAAAGTCCTTTGTCAGCTACCATCAAATTAAGTCAATTACCAACAAAGTGTGTCAATGCTCGCTAGCTGCTTTCAGAAAAGGAGTTATTTGTTAAGAGACAGCATGCTTGTCCTACTTTGGCGTCTTACACTAAATTATCACTGCAGCCATACTTGGACATAGCCATCAAAGCTCAGCTTCAAGCAGCTTTCATGAACTATCGAATGAACTGCCTGCCATCACATTCACACCTACCCCCATGGAAATGATGAAAAATGACACAGCTGTGTCAGCTATGTGGAAATGCTCCCAAGACTTTGGTCATTCAGATCTTCATCTGCAAGGCCACCATGAAGGACCGAAATAGCATTCTATGAACAGTTTGGAACCAGAGAGGCCTTTGCCACTGCAGGCCAGCAATCTTAGCCTGTTTCAATGTGATGGACATGCAGCTTAGCTGCAGGCCTATGAAATACCTGGTTAGTCTCGGTCAGACAACTTCAAGCACACTTGATGCCCTGACTAGGGCTGGAGCAGAATCTCCCACCAGGGCAGAGGTGAACGGGAGACAGACATGACAACGCTGGATTTACACCGCGCTGCCATTACGATGCTGCCATTACGATGCTGCCATCACAACGCAAGTCGTTACAACGACTTGCGCCGGATGGCGCTAGAGACTAAGGAATAGTAGATTTACTATTCCAACACCTTCCCTACTGTTGCGTAGGCTGGAGTTAGAATAGTAAATCATACTATTCCAAAATCCAGAGCCTACAGCGCAAGTCGTTGTAACGACTTGCGTTGTAATGGATGCGTCGTAATGGCAGCGCGCTGTAAAAGCCCGCGTTGTCATGATGTACATCCAGGTGAACAGTATGGGACTGAAGCTGAGATAGTCATGCAAGCATTAAATGGCTCTTAGCTCTTTTTTTTTAATTTCAAATATTTTTATTGAAAATACATTTTTACATATACAAAGCATACAGTTGTCTTTTATTGAAAATAAATTTTTACATATACAAAGCATACAGTTGTCTTGCTTGGGCTGCTCTTACAATGTGTACTTTTGGCCTAGTGGTGCCAGAGAGAGAGAAAAGAGAGACAAGAGAGAGGGGGGGGGGATGGTATTTCTCGGGTCACTGCTTCAGATAGGCATCGAGGGCTTCCCACATGTCCTCTTTGGCTGTGTGGTTTGCCGCCTTGTGTTTGGCGGTAATGTTGTCTGCCCCTCGAAGGAATGTTACCCAGCTGAACCAGCGTTTGAAGGTGGCTTTGCTGGTGTTCTTCCAGTTTCCCAGGATTGTTTTCACTGCAGCCGTCAACAGCACGTCGACTAGATCGCGTACTTCTTTGGATTGAAGCTGTGTCTCAACGAAGCTGGTGGCAATCCCTGCTAGACCTCGTTGTATCTGGCATCCCGTGATTGTGTCTATGAGGTTGTATACTTTGTTCCAGAATGCTTTAACTTTGGGACAATCGTATATCATGTGGGCTAGATCCCCCCTTGCTTTGTGGCAGTTCCAGCAGGTGCTACCACCGCTTGCCCCCACTGTTTCTAGTTTCGCAGGTGTCCAGTGTAGTCTGTGTAGTATCCAGTATTTTGTTTGTGCCAACTGTGGTGTGATCTTGTTTTTGGACGCCGATGTCCATAATCTGGCCCTCTCATCTTCATTTAGCGGTCTCTGTATGGTCTCTTCCCAGAAGGCTATTGTTTTGTGATTAAGAGTTGTGGTGCGTGGTGCGTGGTGTGATTAATTTGTAGATCTGCGCTGTTTGGTGGCCTATCTTGTTTAGATTCTGTGCATGCTGTATGATGGTGGGTTTGAGTTTGGAGAGGTTTGCTTTGGTGATGGCTGCTTTGATTCTTAGGAATTCATAGAATTCCTTGTCTGGTAGACTGGTTATCTGTTGCAGTGCCTTGTAGGTGAGTGGGTTGTTTCCTACTTCTAGTTGTGCCGGCGTTGTGATTCCTCTGCTGAGCCATTCCCTGCTGTCTAGCGCCTTGCCTTTGTATGTGATTTTGGTGTTGTACCATATTGACTCCCATTTGGTGCCTCTGATGCTTACTTCTAGTTCCCTGTCTACTCTCAGTAGCGCTGTTTTTGTATTGCGTAGTATTGCGTTTTTGGCTTCTGGGTGTCTGTTTGCCGTGAGCGCCATGATTGGGTCTGCACCTCCTAGAATGCTCCTTTCCAGGTCCAGCCATACTGGCATGTAGTCTGGTATGGGGGCTATCCAGTGTAGTCCCTGCTTGGCAAGGCATGCCGTTTGGAAGGCCTTGTAGTTTGTGAGGTTCAGTCCGCCCTGCTCTCTTTTAAGCCTTAGTTTCGCTAGGCTTATTCTTGGCTTTTTCCCTCCCCATAGGAACGTGTTAATGGCTTTGTCCATGTGTTTATGGAAGTCCGTGGTTAGAGTAAGTGGCAGTATGGACAGTAAGTAGTTTAGCATAGGGGTGATCATCATCTTGATTGTCTCAATCCTGCCCCACCAGCTAACGAATTTGGGGCCCCATGTGTCTAGCTTCATCTTGATTTTTTTCAGCATCGCCTCCTCGTTATGGTCTAAGGTTGATCTGAGGTCCCTCCCGAAAAGAAGGCCCAGATATTTTAGGGGTTTTGTTTGCCACGCCAAGCCTGATGTGCCTAGAACTGTTCTGGTGGTGTGGCAGTTCATCGGTTTGCATTCAGATTTCTCCCTGTTAAGTTTATACCCTGAGACTTGTGCGTATTCCTCTATTGTTTGTACGAGTGCCTCTATTGATTCTTCTGGGTTGCTTGTGGTGATCAGGATGTCGTCCGCGTATGCCGCAAGTTTGAAGGCTTGACCCTCTACTTGCACCCCTGTGATCCGCGGGTTTGTCCTGATCATGTGGAGGAGAGGCTCTAGTGCCAGCAGGAATAGCCCCGGTGAAAGAGGGTATCCTTGTCTTGTCCCTCTGCTTAGGGTGAGTGTTTCTGATGTGGCTGCGTTGACCACCATTCGAGCCCGGGGGGTTTTGTACAGGGACATAATCATGCCTCTGTATCTTTCTCCTAGTCCGAATTTGCGCATACATTGGTTTAGGAATGGCCACGAGACTCTATCGAAGGCTTTTTCCGCGTCTAGTGCGATCATAACGGCCTTCTCCGTGCTGTTTGCCATGCGGTTTATGAGGTGGCAGAGCAGTCTGGTGTTATCTTGTGAGAGTCTATTTTTCAGGTACCCCACTTGTGTTTTGTGTATGAGAAGGGGAAGGTATGCATTTATTCTTGTTGCCATTACTTTTGCGTAGATTTTGCAATCAACGTTTATTAAGGAGATTGGCCTGTAGTTTTGTGGGAACTGGGGGTCCTTCCCTTCTTTGGGGATGACAATAATGTTTGCTTCCGCCATTGAGTCTGTCATGCTCCCCTTCTCTGCACATGTATGGAAGACTCTGACTAGTATGTCTTTGAGCAGCGGTTGGAATTCTTTGTAGAAAGTCGCTGTGAAGCCGTCTGGCCCCGGGGCTTTGTTGGGTTTTAGCGAGTCTATGGCCATCCCTACTTCTGCTCTGGTTATGTTTTGGTCTAGTGCCTCACTTTGCTCGCTGCTTAGTCTGGGTAGATCTAGTTTCTCTAGAAGGCTAGCCCCCCCGTCTGCCTCCAGTGCTATGTCTGCGGTGTATAGGTCCTTGTAGAACCTCCTGAAAGTTTCAAGGATATGTTTGTTTGCCGTGTGCTTTATGTTGTCTGTATCGGTGATTGCCGCAACTGAGTGTTGCCTCTGCTTGGCTTTTAGGTATCCTGCTAGGGCCCTTCCTGCTTTGTTTGCTGAGCATAAGTTTATGGATTTGTATTTGTTGATCCATGTGGAGGCCCTTTCGCTTAGTATACTGTTGAGTTCGTACTTCTTCTTTGTGAGTGCTGTAAGTGTGTTTCTGTCCTGTATGTTTGCAGTATGGTTGCTTTCTAGCTCCTTTATCTGTTCCTCCAGCTCTCTAATTTTTTTGTTTCTCCCTTTGTTCATTCGTGCTTTAATGCTTATGAGTTTCCCTCTTATTGTGGCATTAAGTGCATCCCATAGTGTCATTACCTCTGTCTTCTGTGTCATTGTATTGGAGATATTCTTTGATTGCTTCTTCTATTTCGGTGATGTTAGCGGGGTGTTCTAGTATGTCACCATTGAGACGCCATCTCCTGCTTGGTGATTCATTGTGTTTCCCGCTTATGGAGAGGGAGATGTGGGCGTGGTCTGAGATTGTTATGGGTCTTATCTCTGTTTTGTCAGTCATATGTGTGTGTGTATTTGACATGAGAATATAGTCTATTCTACTGTACGAGTTATGAGGGTTTGAGTAGAACGTGTATTCTCTGGCGCTGGGGTGTTGTAGTCTCCATGGGTCTGAGAGTGCAAGTTTGGTGCATAGGTTTTTGAGTGTGTTTTGTTCTTGTGTGGCGTGGCTAGGCCTGTGCGGGTGCCTGTCTATGGCGTTGTCCATCGCCTGGTTCATGTCTCCTGCCGTTATTAGTAGTTCTCCCAGTGGGATCTTGCTGAGTTCGCTTTCTACCTCCTCCCAGAACTTTTTGTCTGTTGCGTTCGGCCCGTAGATGTTTGCTATGTGCATGGTTTTGATGCATGTGACCAACCTTCTGCCTTCCGTGTCTGCTACGCTGTCTTGAATCCTGAATTTCCCTTTCTTGCTGATGATGGTGATCACCCCTCCCTTTTTGTTGACTGCTGGTGAGCATGCAACCTCACTTATCCAGTTTGCTTTAAGCTTGTTTGCGTCCTCTATGGACACTCTGGTTTCTTGGAGGACGTATACATCTGCTTTGAGTCTGTTTAAGTAGTCTAATGTCTTCCGTTGCTTGACGGGGTGGTTGAGGCCTTTGACGTTAAGTGATACGATCTTAATGTCTACGGCTATCTGCGCTAGGCCCTGAGTGTCGTGTGTGGTCATGGTGTCTTTGTTAGATTGCTGCTAACTGGGGCGGGTCCTGTGTTTAGCCTCTGTAGTCGGTGTATGCCTGCCGTTCGCCACCAGTCTTTGGGCCCCCCCCCGGGGTGTGGATAGGGATGGGAATGTGTGTGTGAGTAGAAGAAAGAAAGAAAGAAAGAGTAGATTGCCCCACCAAGCTTTGATTGTCCGTGCTGCATGGCCTCCCCCCAGCCCTATCCTCCCCCTCCCTCCCCCCCTCCCCTCAGCCCCCCTCCCCCCTGTCAACGTACTGTAAACGTGCGACAACAACGGTTCTCCGCCCTCCGCCCCCCCGGGTACATTAAATCTTCCCCTGCTCCCTTCTGTGCTGTGCGTTGGTAAAAGGATATTTTGCCGATCATTGGGCCAGCCCATCAGTGATCATGTTCTGAGAGTTCTGTAATATTTGTCTGGTAGTCTTTTAGTCCTTCATACCGTTTTCCATGAGGTAGGTGTCGTTTTAGTAGTCTCTCTTGGTTCTTCTTTCCATTTGTCGTGAGGTAGGTGTCGTTTTCCAATTGAGGTAGATGTTGTTCGTTTGAGGTAGATGCCCATCCTTTCCTCTGTGGACACATGACATGACAGAGTCTTTTATCGACGAATTGCTGTTCCCTTTTCTCCTGTCTCCGAACCATCTGATGAGGCTCTTCTCTTTGCCGTTCCTGGGCTTTTTTGCTCCATCTCCTCCTGATCTGGCTCCTGAAGGTATTTACGGAACTCTGCCGGGTCTTCGAACAAGCGTGTGCCTTTCCTGTCCGATATCTTCATTTTTGCCGGTCCTACAAAGCTGCACGTTATCTTGGCCCTCTTCATGGTGTCTCTTAGCGCCAGGAATCCCTTCCTTGTTTCTACCGTGCTCTTTGAGAAGTCCTGGGTGATGATTATCTTTTTGCCCTTCCAGTTGAGGGTTTGGCCTTTACGTGCGAAGGCGAAGATGGCGTCAGTGTGGTTTGTTCTCAGTGGTTTGCAAATGATCGTTCTCGGGCCTTTCATGTGCTGTTATCTTGTGGCTGGGACCCTGTATGCTTTGTCGATCTCGAAGGTTCTTTCAAAGTTTAGGCCAGTCAGCTTTGGTATCAGTGTTTCAAGTAGCGCTGCGCATGAGCCCGCTTCTGCTTCCTCGTCTTCTGGTACTCCTAGGATCCTGATGTTCCATTTCCTGTTTTTGTCTTCTTGTTCTGCGAGCGTTCTCTGCATGTCGCTAGAGATCTTGGAAATGTAGCGTACATCTCTTTCCATGATGTCTGATTTGTCTTCTATTTCACTGATTCTTCTTTCCGTTTCCCATACTCTGCTCGCTATTTTGTTCTGGTCTGCACGTATGGCTGTAAGCTCTAGCTGGACATTGTCCATGGAGATCTTTGTGGCTTTGGCCAGGTCATTGGCTTCAGTTATTTTTTTGACGAGCAGGTCCATCGCTGTCTCCGTGTTTTGCATGTTTTTCAGTTTGATTGGTGATTCCAGGTCTTTCCTAATTTTTTTGTTGTCACTGGTCGTCATCCTACCTAAACCTCTTCTCTCTTGGTATATGGACAGCCTTTCCTTCTTCTGCTGGTCCGCCTGTTGTGCTCCTTGTGGTGGGCTGTTGTTTATGTTGTCGGTGTCCTTGTTAGTCTTTGTGGTGCCCCCGAAAGTGAACCTGCTAGGCCACCTTATCGTCCTTGTTTTTCCGGACGCCAGGGCTTCTGTCCCTGAGCGTGAGTGTTCTTTCTAGGTGTGCTCGGTGCCCCCTTTTTGCTCCCTGTATCGCTTCGTTTTGACAGGCTCTTTGGGCTTCTGTGCTGCTGTCCCTTTCCTTCTGCTGTCCCTCCTTATGTGCTGCTGGCTACTTCCTTTGCCGCCACACGCGCCGCCACACTTTCTGCTTCAGTGCTGGTAATTCCCGCCCTCGGTCAGCCCCTTTTAGTGTGTGTGCGACCTTCTGTTTCTGTGGGGCCGTCTCCAGTCTCTTTGGTAGTCTGGTGGGGCTGTTGGGGGGGTTCGCTCTTTTCCAGGACCTTCCTGATGTTCGTTTGTTTTGTTTCGCACCCTCCGCCGTTTCTCCGTGAGACTGGTGGCGCTCGGTCGGTTTCTGCTGCCACAGGGTGCTTCTATGACCGTTCCAAGATTGCTGCCACGCTATTTTTCCAGGAGGCTCCTGTTCGCTTGAGCGCTTGATCGCGCTGTGCTTGGCACTTGCAAGAACCAGTTTTGCCTCTTGCTCCTTGCCCCCTTACTTAGGATGTCTCCCTTCGTCGTCTTGACCCGCTATTGGGCGGCCGCCACCTGAGTCCGGTAGGGATCTGGTAGGGGAGATTGCTCGTTTCACTTTCTCTACTGCTGGTAGGGCTGCCTCCACTTAGCTCTTTAACACACCACTTTTCTCTTAGCTATTTTTAGATTTCTTTTGTAAAGTCTTTTTAATATGGGCACTTTGTGCAAAGTTTTTAATAAACTGTGGAAATGATAAAAAATAAATGAAACTGAAATAAACATAAGTATAATATACTAGGGAATTATAAGTAAACTGAATGTGCCAATTAGGTGTAAGCCAATTTTACCATGTTTAAAAAAGGGGAAGCAAAAGCACTTCATCACTGGTTAGCCAGATTGAAGTGTGCAGAGTCCTAGGGCAAAAATGGTTTCAACATAAGAACATAAACAACTTGGGGAATACCACTCTAAAGATGGTTCTCTCCAACAGTCTTTACCAATTCGAAAGATTCTGAGATAAGGTTTTTTAGCACTGCAGATATGAGAATGATGAACTGTAGCTCTGGCTGTCGAATGAGTAGCTGGTTATAACCTTTAAGGGATGCTTATAAGTGACTTTAGCATCAGGGCAGAATTATTTTGTCATGAACTTTCTATGTAACGGATTTCTCTAATTACTGCGCCATGACGACAGTAATTATTCGGTCCGCACAAATTTAAATCAGCCTCTGAGTCCCAATGTAAATATCGTTACCTGATGATGGCTTGAAAACTATCTGGCTAACAAGAGGTCTTCAGCAGGGTGAGAAATTTGAATTTTCCTGCTTGAAACTTTTCTCAAAACCAATGGCTTCTGCAGAGCCTCGTCTAATGCACATCCAACTTCATAAAGGCTTCATCGGAAACAGCCTTCCAGCTTTCAAACACGCCCAGCTGGAGAATTTCTACTTCCTGAAAAAAGACTATGTATTAAGGTAAAACATTTGACCAGGCCAACTCTTTAGGTTTAGCTGGCCTTTGGTGCATTTGGGTCGTCCTCAACCTGTGCCTAAGCCCTAGATGACCACACCCATACATGCTAAGCTGTTTCTTTGTGCTTTGTAACTCACAATCTTCAAAAATTCATGTTGCCGGATTTTAGTCATTTTTGTGTAATTTTTCTTAAGTTTACCTTGATTTTCAGAAATTGTTGGATTTGTATTGTGTTGTGTTTAATGTTTTAACTGATTTGTTGCAATTAAATTATATAAACATTTCCTCTTAAGTTGAGTCGGTCTGCTGTTTGCCGTGGCTACCAAGGGATTGATCCCAGATTTACACATTGAATGTTATGTTTGTTCTGACAAGTTTGTGGACTCATTACTTGTGAGGGACTCACATCTTCCACAGCTAATAATCCACTTTATTACACAAGCACTCCCATGAAAAGTTAAGTGGTAACTATAAATAAAGAGTCCCCTAAAGTTAGCATTGACAGGACAAAACTCATTAAATCAGAACATTATGACCAAAATGCTCTGAGGTGCAACAAACAAGAACATGGACGAAAGCCACTGTAACGAGAGCAGACAACTGAGATAGAAAACAAAGTCATTCAATCATGAATAAAAAGCTGACCCAAAGCCGACTCTAAGTTTATGTTAGGTATTGGAATCAACAGGACTACTTATAGATATGTCTAGCAGAGACCTTAATAGCACTCATAAGAGAAGCAATAATTTGTAAAATAAGGGAGTAAATTGTCCGTGTGATAGGTTTGAATGGCAGGCGGATGCAAACTAACATTAATCAAAGCTTTCAATTGCTTCACCAGAAATGTTACTGCATTTTGCAAAGCCCTTTTCCATTCCCTCTTTCCCAAGTGTATCTAAATCAGGGCTCTTCTTTGGTGGAGAGCCTGATGAAGCTGCACAGGGAATTAGCCATTTGTAAGGCAATTCAAAGCAGGACAAATCATTGATGCTACTGTCTTCTACCACCTTACCTGGTTTACTCAAGCAGTGTAACACTCCTTTGGTGTTCAACATTATGCATGCTCTCACGATAAGGGTATGCTCGCCTTGTGATGCAATATTCAATCAGGTCGTATTTACAGAGCATTGCTTGTCACCCAATGGGTCTCCAGGCACCCATATTTAGTTTGTTGTTTGAGATGGATCTCTTACCTTGCTTCTTTGTACATTTTACATTGCCTTAGAATTATTGCACAATTTGATACTGTTCCTGTATCCAAATGCAGTTTTTTTTCCATTTCAAAGAGATGTTCCTCTCAGATCTATAAAAAATACCAACAGACATTGAGCTGCTGAAGGATCTCAAGTTTAAGGATTTTATTTTGCATCCTGACTTCCCTAGCGTGAGGTTTATTTTGTTTCCTTTGGCTGCTTCTGCAGTCCACTCTTTTTGCCCATGGAAGGAAGAGATATTTAGAAATTCTTCAAAAGATCTGTGCACCACGGGAACATTAAACAAGCATCGGCATAGCCAATAGGTCTCGCCTTTGGGACCTTATAAGTGTTTAGCAATGCAGTACATTATCCCCCACTGGCATGCCCACACACTGAGGGGCATATTACCAACAACTAGCGATAATTATCGCTATGTTGGCTTAGCTGCAATATTTTTATCGCCGAGCTGCGGCGATTTTTATCACTTAGGAACCTTGCTATTATCAAGGTTTTTCTCCTAAGCGATAAAAATCGGCCGAAATGCATGAATATCACTGAAAAGTCAGCGATATTCATGCATTACCGAGCTAATGCTCTTAGCCATGTTATCCACCTACCATTGGATAACATGGCTAAGAACTGCTCAGGGACAGGTGTTAGCTTTTGGAGATATTCGCGCTTAGCTTTCTAATATGGGGTGCGCCCTGACACAGGGTGTAAAGGAGACCCTACAATACAATTTGCAAGCCCAACCTCATTTGCTGTCATTTCCTTATTTATTTTTCGTTATTGATGTAACACGTGCAGGAGCGTAGCACAGAGAGGCAGGGTGCTATATAACAGGATAGCAATATTAGCACAGCGCAGGGGAATACCCAATGTCCATTCTAATACAGAGTTATGAATGCATTTACAGGGGGTGAAAAAACAGCATTGACAAATATATAATTTCACGTTGTGCTGAAGTAGAATACGTGAGGAGTTTTTGAGTGGGATTGCTTTAGATGTGATGCATAGGCATATCAGTTTCTATGAAAAGTGAAGTCCTGTCAGAACAGAAGCCAACCTATGAATGTACAATTTATAGCTAATCTCAGCTGGTTTCGACTCGCCCACTACCCCTAAACATAATCCCAACAGTTCATTCAAAGAGGCAGACGGCCCTGCTGGCATTTTTTTAAACTCACCTCGAATGTCTAATGTATATGCTGTCCCTGTTCCTGGCCTCCCAATAAAACTCCTCATGCATCGTGTGTAATAAAGAATTCTTCTTTTTGGCAGCGTCCCAAGTCAATTATTTTTAAAGGAAGGAATCGTGATATTTGTCCATGTCATGTATGTCTCACTGACCTTGCTCCCCCACTGGCACTGTCGCTACCTTAGCTGGCCAGGCAGTAAATAATTCAAGTGTCTGAACAGACACACGCACACCGGTGCAACCATGGAGTCAAGGATTATTCCAGGCGGGAAGTAGTCACAGACACCTCAATTTGAGTCTGTGCAATGTGTCTTACCCCACCCTTTCCCACCTTGTCACAGGATGAGTCCCACCCCACCCTGTGAAGAGTTGGGAAAGGTTTGGGGTGACAATGCTTTCCACTCCCTGATTGACGTGGAGGCGCAAAGCTACAGGGTTTGCATTTGAAACGACCGGGGCTCACTTCACCTCCACGTCATTAGGGGGTGGAGCCTGTGCCTTGATGAAAGGTGTTTGCGGAGCTGAGGACCTCCCAGACCTCAGGGCTGAGAGGTTGTCTGGCCGGCAAATACTTTCTAAACTCTGAAGCCCCCCACCAGGGGAGCAAATTGCAAGTTTAAGAAAAGTGGTGCAGCGTGCCGAGACCCATCAGGGTCACAGTATTACAGTGATTGGCAAGTTTCTGTTTAAATGTGCAAATACAAAGTTTAAAAAAAATGCAGATTTAGCATGCACATTTCTTTCTTTTTCTTCCTGAAAGTAAAGGGGTTGCTGCCCCTACGCCCTGGTACAGAAACTGCTGCTGGTGGGATACGAGGAATGCAGCTGCAGCGTCCCGCGATTGGTGCGCGTGAGCTTTTGTGAAATCTGACACATAACAGATGGCACACTGCGTGCTGCTGCTCGGAGCCGTAGGCCGTGGGCGGATACATTTCCTGGGAAAGGTGGGACATGCACCCGCCTTTGCCGAATTGAGTGCTGTCTTTTTACAAAGACACACGCAAAGCCCAATAGAAAAAGTGCTCCAAAAAAACCACACGCACAAGCGTGTGAAAAGTCCTGAGTGATTCCAATAAGTCGTTTTCCTAGAGCAGCGCATGTGCTCTGCGCTAGGCTCGACCTAAAAACTGACTTCTGCAACGGTTTTTGAGAATCCAGAGCAGTTTGGTATCACCAAAGGGGCCCCAGCTGCTTACGCTTGAGAAGTGGGTGTCTTCTCAATTGCAGGGGTGCAGGCCCATGCAAGAAAGGAATATCTCAGCCTGTGCAACTACTATAAATTACCATAGCAGGTATAGGGGTGCAGATGACATACAACCTCTGAGAGCCCCTTGGACATACCACCAAAGTGCCCAGGGGCCCTTGATGAACCACATATTGGGGGTTTTACCTTAGACCTTTTCCAAAGGGAGACCAACTGTGGCTCTTTACAGACAATGGCAGAGCAGCAGCAGGGCTCCAACAATCGAGTTGCATTATAGATTTTTTTACCTTCATTTCCTGCTCGTGCATGGTAGATTCTTTAATTTTACAATGCCTTTACTGTCTCATTATATTTTATTTTACATTTTAATCGTTCAATCTCACTCAGGGAATCTTTGTTTTTGACATTTTTCCATGCTGGCCATTTGCTTTGCCAGCTTTCTCCACTCCATTGTGATTGATGCGCCTGCTTGGTTGTGTTCTGGCTGAACCCTGCACATCGTTATCACTGTTCTTTCCTTCCAAAAATACATGAATCTCCTCCGCAGTTGCCTTTCTTCCAGCCTCTGAGACTTTCATCTGTCTCCTAACCGTGTTCTAGTTTTCTCGTCCGCGAACTCCTGGACACGTTTTCTAGAACCCAAGCCTGTTATACGTTCTCGTCCGTAGCTGTGATCCGGTATTTATTAAATAACATGTTTATCAGTTGTGGACGCGGCTCTTTTCCGCAGCTGACAGCAATCATTAGCCTACTCTTTCTATAACAAGGTTTGATAAAATTATCAGAACATCTTCCACCAACGTTTAACTCGTTCAGCCGTTTAGCAGCGATGCAATCACCAATGAAAGTCGCTTTTAGTCCAAGGTGTAGCAATTTCCAGTTATCTAAATGAAGAAAGGAAGGTCGTGTGAATGTTGCATCGTTTTTCCTTTGGTGGAAATTGTACAGATCCATCGGCGCAGGTGTATGTGCACAGGAAAATAATGCTGAGCCGAAAGCCCTGCCATCCGGTGAGGCCTGTTGTGTTGCGCCAGGGGGTGCAGGCGCAACCGGGATCATGCTGTGGTGATAGAAGGTGAGGGGCGCTGTAATAACGACACGGGCCGCAGGAGTTACTGCTGAGAGCTACCGCGAACAAGCGTCTCCTCACGTCATGTGCGCGGTGGCCGTATTTATTAATTACACATCACGTGGCTGGGACCATACCATATGTCGTGACCCGACAGTGTGGGCAATGGACAGTGGGGCATTAGGACCCTGTGGGGCCTCAGGCAGAGTGACCAAGTCACCGGACACCAGATCCGGTGACGGGGACAGGAAGGGGACACACAATGGCTAAGGGGCAGATGGAGACGGACGTGCTGACCAGCAGCTGACCAGATGCTAACCCGCTGTAATGCGCGATGCAAATAAAGGTGTATGAGATGAAACTGTGTCCCGTGTATGATGTACTTCCCGGCGCACGACCAGAACACGACAACTGGCGACGAGGGTAAAGAAACGGATGGACGCGTGGATGAAAGTGTGTCCAGCAAGTACATCATCGTGAAGAAAAAAAAAGAATAAAGGTGCTCACCCTGGATGCGCCGCAAGACAAATGGAAGATGGGAAGAGCGACGCGGGAGCCCACCAAACAGCGACAGGGGAAAGATGTAGCAGATCGCGGTAAGAGCTAAGACCAAGCGCGGGCCTTTGAAAACAAGGCGCGAGGTCCCGCGAGAGCTCAGGAGTCTCGGAGGCCATCACGAAGTCAGGCGGCTGAGCCAATCAAAAAGGGAAAAGGAATGAGGAGGCCATCATGAGGTCAGGAAAAGCGAGATTTCGATCGCGAAATCTCGCGAGATAACGGCGACATTTTAAATGGGACATTGGAGAAAGAGGCCATAAGGAAAAGCGGGGCGGCCATTTCAAGGCCAGGCGAAGTGAGACAACATTGGAAAAGAGACAATTAAAGAACACGAAGAGAAAGAAAGGCAAAGAGAGGCAGAAAGGGACTAAAGACTCCCACAACAAAAAGAACATAGAAGAAAAACAAGGAGCAAAAGAAGACAAAAGAGAAGAAAAGAAGCACACCCAAAAGTCAGAAACAGAGAAATAAAAGGAAAAAGTAAGGAGAATAAAGAGGCATAAAAGAAAAGGAAGGACAAAGACGACCAAAGTATTGTGAGAATGACGGCGGACATTTGAAGGGGACATTCAAGGAAAGGTCATAGGAAAAAGGAGAGCAGCCATTTCAAAACCAGGCAAAGGGCAAAGAAGAAGAAGAACACAAGACAAGGGGAATTAAGGAGAACGCGAGCAAGAAGAAAAGACAGGAAGAAAAAGAAGACAAAGAAGAAAAGGAAGATAAAAGGCAAAAGAGCGATAAGGCAAAGGACGATGATGGTGCAATAAGAAAAGAGATTACCAGAGAATAACAAAAAGACAAATAGAGAAAGAGAAAGAAGGAAAGAATATATACACATATAAGAAAGAGAAACAAGAGAGTGGAAGAAGCCAGAGAAGGCTACATAAAAGACAGGAAAGAGACCCAACAAAGAAAAGAAAGAAAACAAAAAGGAAAGAAAGCAGAACAACAAAGAGAAACGAAAGGACAAAGAAAGAGCAAAGGAGAAGTTACAAGGAAATAAAGAAAAGAAGAAAGAAGAAAGAGGAGTAAAATAACGAGGAAAGAAGGGACCAAAGAAATAGGAAAAGAAAAGGAGAGCCTAGGGAAGGCTACAAGAAAAGGAGAATAAAAGAAGAAGAAGAAAAAAAAAGGACACAAAAGGAACACAAGAGAAAAGGACAAGGAGAGCCGAGAAAAGGCTAAAAGGACAAGGAGAGCCCAGAGAAGGCTACATAAAAGGAGAATAAAAGAAGAAGAAGAAGAAAAAAAGGACACAAAAAGGACACAAGAGAAAAGGACAAGGAGAGCCTAGAAAAGGCTAAAAGGACAAGGAGAGCCTAGAAAAGGCTAAAAGGACAAGGAGAGCCCAGAAAAGGCTAAAAGGAAAGGGGAATAACAGAAGAAGAAGAAGGAAAAAGACACAAAAAGGACACAAGAGAAAAGGACAAGGAGAGCCGAGAAAAGGCCAAAAGGACAAGGAGAGCCTAGAAAAAAGGGATAAAAAGGAGCAACACGGAAAGACATACTGCAGGAGAAAGAGCAGCAAAAAAAAAAAAAAGAAGAAGAAGAAAGGACAAAGACGTGCAATGAGCAGAGCGGACAAGCGCCACCAAGGAAACAAAGGCAAGAGGCACCTCAGGGCCAGGACCAAAGGTGTTGAGACAGAAATAACATAGAGACAAGACAACAAGTTCTCCAAAGAGTCACTGGCGGTGACAAAAGTGAAAGGATAGATGATAACGACTGCCGACGAACAACAACGAATAACAAGAAACAGATAGCATTTCAAGGACAAAGAAGGCAGAGGAAGAAGAAATGGCAGCGACAACGGCAGCCACATGGACGGTGGAAGATAGAGGACAAGGAAGCGATGGAGACACTAGATTCATAAAGAAATGTAGAATGACAGGCAGAGTGACCAAGTCACCGGACACCAGATCCGGTGACTGGGACAGGAAGGGGACACACAATGGCTAAGGGGCAGATGGAGACAGACGTGCTGACCAGCAGCTGACCAGATGCTAACCCGCTGTAATGCGCGATGCAAATAAAGGTGTATGAGATGAAACTGTGTCCCGTGTATGATGTACTTCCCGGCGCACGACCAGAACACGACACCATACAGCCCGGTCACGACAGGGGGAGCACCAACAATATCCCACTAGGGATCTTCACTTCGGGGCGCCCACACAGTCGCATCTGTTGCAACACAACCGTGACATAACAAGGCCTGGGGACCATCTCTAGGGTGAGAGCTGACCAGTCTCTGTATCACACTCCCACCCAATGCCCAAGGTCTTTGATTATACCTATTCTGAAAATAAGAGAGCTATGGACTCATGTGCTGCCACCCCACCCTTTTCACCATGTGCATTACCGACTGGGCCAGTTTGTGAAGAGGGGAGAGCCAAGTGGATGCAAGCAGGTGCACATCATATTTTGTGTGGGCTCTCTCTGCATGACAGCAATATTGTCTGAGTCTATGGAACTCTCACTATATACAAAAAATCTGAATTTTGTTTTTTATTTGACCTCCAGGAGCAACACATATCAGCTGCACACGTGGGTGTCGAAAGTAATATACAAGGGAAAGATCTTCGGGCAATAGAAGGCTCCCTTCTGCAGACATCATGGCTGAAGCAAGTCGCCATTAGGCAACATATAGCTGTCCTTCAGCATATTCTCACCCTGAATTGACTCAGACAAATGCTTCTGGCTGGGAAGCCTGAGGAGGAGGCTTTGTTTCTCAGTGGATAGAAGACGTTCTTGGGTAAGAAGGCACCTCGGGGGTGGTTGCACCAGCCCACCTCATCTCTCTCCCATATAGTCCAGGAGAAAGCAAGACCTGCTGGGAGATGAACGCAGCGAGAGTAGTGGACACTTTCCAAGGTTCTGGAAGTTGCCAATGATGTGCAAACTGGCTGCAGTGGCATGCTGTGATTTTCCCAAGATCAGCTAACTCCATACTGAAAATTGAATTTGATGTGCTGACTACGTATGACAGACATTGACCATGACCTGCTTATTAGGCATACTGGAAAGTGAGAAAAATTTATAATGTGCAAAATAGGCATAATGGAAATTCCGTGATCTTCTCAGAGGGAATAAATGGAGCTGCCATTTATGGATTAGCTGGATAATGGAAACTGGCAATGATCATGTTATGATTCCATCTGCCCTTCATGAGAAAACCCAAACATTTTAGTTTTGCAGCATTCTTTTTTTACCTACACCAAGGACTAATGGCAGGAAACCTGCCTCACCCCATATGCACACTCATATATTGATTGATTGATTGATTGCTTTATTTCGATATGCATATATCATAAAAGCATTACACAAAGATATTTAAAACAGCACATCGTAAAACATAGACTGTACATTAAAAACAGCAAGTAAAAATAGCAATTAGACATAATAAATAAATTTAAAAAGGCATTAAATCGATATAGACAGTCTTTTTAAGCGGATCAACCAGGCCCATTTAAAAAATTTAGAATCAGCGCAAACAATGGGAGGAGCTGTATCAGTTAATAGAATACGTAAAGCCACCGAATACTGACGAGTACCCATCTCTCTACAAAGTGGTTTGAGCCAGTGAAATCTGGGTCGCACATAATCCGGGCATTCAAAGAGAAAGTGTGCCACAGTTTCGGGTCTGTCAGTGCATAGGGCACAGTTGCGTGATACCTGCTTATTCGAGTTCCATCTGGAGAGGAGATCGGCTAGGGGTAAAGTCCCTAGTCTAAATTTAATATAAAGGGCCCGATCCATTGGGATGGTAATAATGTCCAGAAAGGGTTCAAAGGCAACAACATCTTTTATTCTCAGGTAAGCTGCGGTGGAATTGCAGTGATGCTGATTGCTGATGAGCTTTGAGGAAACCCATTCCCAGTATATTTTTTTCAGAGTCTCCTTTGGGGGAGCTGAGTGTGTGGACCAGCAAGAACCCAATCCCAGGTCCCCAAGCAGGTGCTTAATGTCCCTAAGCCATTTAATCTTCAGCCAGCCATCCGAGTGCATTACCTCTGCCAGCCCGTCTGCATAGGATTTTAATTCCGGGACCCTCCACAGGCGAGCCCACAGTAAAAGAGGCCGGAGGCGGGCCAGGTCCTTAATTGATTTACAGCCCGCGTCCATGAGCACCGGAACTGTCGGGGTGCTCATCGGGATTGCCATGAGGTCCTTAATAAATTTATTCTCTGCTTTAGACAGAGACTCCATGTTACCCAGACCCCATAACTCTGCTCCGTAAAGTGATGCGGATACTGCTCTAGCCTTGTATATATCAATTATCGGAGCTACACAGTGTTTGGATGAATTGTTGTACTCCTTTAACAAGGCTCCCCCCACCCTTTTGTGGCCCACAGTCATTTTATTGATGTGGGGAGACCAGTTCATAACATCACTCAAACGGATTCCCAAATAATCAAATTCTGATACTCTTTCAAGAGGGATAGAATTCATAATGGGGGGGGGCGGCCAAGTTTGCTGGGGGGGTGCATGATTAAGTACTTCGTTTTGTCCACATTTATGACAAGTCCTCTGTTTACACAAAAATCCTGAAACCGGTTCAGGAGCTTCTGGAGGCCTTGGGGGGTTTTCGAAATAAGAAGGGTGTCGTCGGCAAACAACAGGGTTGGAATCTTGATGCCACCCAGTGTGGGGGCGTCTGCTGGTTCTTCAAGCAGATGCTCTACCACCCCATTCACATAGAGAGAGAATAGGGTGGGGGCTAAAACGCAGCCCTGCCGGACACCCCTCTCAACCCGGATCTTATCAGTCTTTTCCCCGTTCAAACCCCATCGAACCTGGGCATAGTTGGCATTATGCAATTTCATGAGGAGGTTTAAGATGTAAGGGGGCATCCCAAGACCGTACAACACCCTCCAGAGTTCCTCCCTAGGAACCAGGTCAAAGGCAGTCTTCAGGTCTATAAAGGCCAGATAAAGACTGCCTTTGCCCAGCTCCACCACCTTCCAGTAGAGTAACAGGAGTCTAAAGACTTGTTCAATTGTTCCTGTGCCTGAGCGAAACCCAGCTTGCATCTCGGACAGTATGTGGTTATCATCCACCCATGAAAGAATCCTCCCCAGAATTGCTTTTCCCGCCACCTTCTGGGTCGAGTCTATAAGGCTTATTGGCTTATAATTTCCTTGTAAATCCCGACTACCCTTTTTAAAAATTGGGACTACCTCTGCCCCTTTCCAGGACTCTGGCACAGATCCTCCCTCAATAATAGCATTTAAAAGTGCAGAGATCAACACCCCCCATTCACATGGATATGCTCGAAGAAGGTCCCCTGGTAACCCATCCGGGCCAGCTGCTTTTAGTGGAATGAGAGTTTTAATCAGGTTCGTGACCTCACGTGCAGAGAAAAGATCCATATCTCTGTCCAAAGTATAGGGGGGAAGGATAAAATGATCATTAAGTGTGCCTTCAATAGCACAATAGAGAGCCAAAAAGTGGTCAAACCACGCCTTGGCAGTGATGGTACAGGTCCTCAAGGTGTCGTCAGGACGATTCCTACTGCCCACCAAGTCCCAAAACCCTTTGGCATCTCTCCCTCGACTGGCAGTCAAAAGATCCTGCCAAAAGTTATCCTCCCATTCTTTCTTAGCGGTTTTTTGGCAGTGTGAGTATAACCTTCTGGCCTCCCTAATCCTGATTTGTGATTTAGATTTAACTGCGTCAACAAGCAGAATCTTTGCCTCTCTACACTTACGGTTAAACCAGCCTTGTCTAACCCGGGGACCTGGTTTCTTCCCATTGACGCTACCTGGAACAATAAAAAGATCACTAAGAGCCTGAGTTAAGTTACAAAACCTGGCAGGCACATCCACCAGCCCGCCCCCCAGAGAGTCAAGGTTTTCTAGGGCTGCAGCTAAAAGCTGCGTTATAGAAGATATTTTCTCCACTGAGAGCGACAGCTTAGCCCACTTTAGCCGTCGACCGCAATTAGATACTAATGACATATCCGGGACAGGAGAACAAAAAGTTCTGCTCCCTATACCGTCTAGCCACCTATGGGTCAGGGTAAGCGAGAGAAGGTTATGGTCACTCTCTACAGAGGGTATGATAACCATATCCTTTACCATGCTCCATAAGTGGATGTCAAGGAGAAAATAATCAATTCTAGACGTATGCGCGGGCCTATTGTATGTATGGGCTCCCATTTTATAAGAACTAGTCCTGCCATTAAGGGCCCTCAGGTCAAACTCCATTGTTAGGGAATTAACCTGGAGCACCACTTCCGTCCATTTTTTAATTGGGCTAAGCTCTAGGGCGGGTATACCCCACCTATTATCGTCGACCTCTTGATCCTGTGAAACTTCAGAGCCAAGAGGCTCGAAGGTGCAGTTGAAGTAGCCCGCAACCAGAGTGCGGTGCTTATATGGAGAGGATCGAAGCAGGGCCTCCAGGCGGGCTATAGTAGGTGATTCTCTACCCCCCTTCATACCTCGGGCGTAAATATTAAAAATATTTACAATAACCTGGCCCTTGGGATTTTTCAAGGTGATATTAAGGAGGTCCGGACACTGGGTATCATGCTCCTCCATCCTACAATTAAGTGCAGAAGCTACCCAAACAAGGAGGCCTCCCGAGGGACGACCCCTACCAGTCTCTAGTTGTACAGCCGGTATATGGTGGGATGAACATCCCACCTTGTGAGAGGGCTCCCTGCACCAGGTTTCCTGGAACAGGCATATGGAGTATTCCTCCACAAGAGCGTTCCAGTCGGGCAGGGCCAATTTCCTGTCGAGACCGGCCACATTCCAACTGAGAACCCTAACAAGTGGGTCCGTCACAGCCGAAATGCTACCGGGCTCAACAGGACCCACCATGTCTGTGTCTCCCGTGGGAGGACAGGCAATGGTAGGCTCAATTTGGACCATCGCCACCCCTGCTTCCCATATGTCACCAGGGGCGACCTGCTCCCCTGGAGTAGGCAGTAGGTCGTTTCATAATACAGAACTGGAATTTCTAGAATTAGATGTTTTATCCACTCTATTATTAGTTGTACCCCTACTATTTTTCTGGTGATCAAGGGTTTGTCACCATCCCCTCCCTAGATCTTGCCAACCACCCGAAGTATTAGTTAACAGGCCAGAAGTATGGTTGTAGTACTGTGGCGGTGGAGCTGATGTAACAATCCCTGGCCACAGACAACTTGGGGGGCAATTTTGCTCGTTAAACAGACAAGTTGAAACACTGGTGGGACGTGGGTAAAAAAAAGTGAGGTCCACAATACCAATTTCTCCTTTACTTGTACACCAACCCTGTCTTGTTAGCCATCCTACCACCCTTGGGTCTTGAAAATTGACCACAATACAGTCCCCCCCCAGGCTTTTGGTGGTGGAGCCTATCCAATCTATTCGCCTCACCCCCAATATGAGACCATCAACTTCCCCTGGTAGAGGCCGATTCACCCTTAGCCAGTGCATAGCCTTGTTTTTAAGCATCTGGAAGGTTTCTCTCTGTCCCGGTGGAAGTGGTGGGACATTTATTAGGACTGCTACAAAGGGGAAGGAGTCTGGGGTGAGGTTCATGGGGGGTTTCTTGTGGGGTGGCTTTGTCGGGGGTGGTACGGACGGTCTGGAGACAATAGAAGCAGGGCGGGATATAGGTTTATTTGCTAAAGGTTGATTGCCAGTAGGTAGGGCAGGTGATAAGACAGTACCCTTTCTAATGCCCACAACACCCCCTGCTACTACAGTGGCCAAAGTATTTGGGCTGGACGGCAGTTGTTGCGCCGCAGTCTGAGCAGGTGCTACAATAATGGGAGGATTTGAGACAAGTCCCAGTGGTGCTAAGTTAGGGGGCTTCAGAGGTCTCTTCGCTGCCGCACTATCAATCTTTGCAGGTAATGGAGAGTTGGATTGTTGCCTTTGTCCCTTAGCTTGTGGTGGAGCTTGAATAGTGTTCTGGCACTTGCTGCTTTCATCCAACCTAGCCTGAGCTTTTATCAATGCCTTGGTAGAAAAGAAATTGTCTAATGTTACCTGCTCAAAATGTTCTAAGCGGTCAGAGAGCTTACTAATACGTTCCTCTAATGGGAGCAATATTGACCGTAACAACCTTTCTAAGTCAGGGAGCAGGTTGCTCAGGGATGGCTGTTTATCAGCTGTTACCAACCCTGTGTCTGTAGGAATGGTAGAGCTAAGATCTGAACTATCCAGTGTCACAACAACCCCCTCTTGCATACTTTCCCTACCGCGGCGTACTTTGGAAACAGCCTTACTAGAGTACATACTTTTATTAACTTTTCTAAGTTTGTGTGGTGGCTTAGCTGGAAGGCATTTTCTGGATACAGTATTACTTTTTCTTTTAGAACCTGATTTAGCGTGGATCACTGGGACCTGAGCACATAATTCAGCTGTACAAGTTATAGGCTCCTTATGACTCACACAAGAAGGAATCAAATCGCCCACACTACCCTGGTTCTCCTTATTAGTAATTACATCATGAACCAAATAGGATACGGCAGGTAAATTTAGTGATGACAGAGGTGTAACTAATGCAGGATAGATTTGTGCAGAGCGCTTATCCACATGATTTTTTAGTAGTTCGATAGATAATCTCCGCTCTGCACGCCTCTCAGCAAGCGATATTTCTTTGTCAATCAACAGAGGTGGGCGATTGAAAAATTTATCCAAGGGACCAATAACTGGTTGCCCGGCATCGCCCGGTGGTGTCATCAAGGCGGTGCTACTCGGGAGTTCCGGCATTCCTTAAGGTTATCAACCCTTTTCCAACAGTTACTAATAAGCACTTATGTGGCACAGCAATGCACTAAGGGATATAATAATCGTTTGGAATCAATGTCAGAGGGCTGGCCCAGCCCGGCCTCCCTCGGCCCCGGACGGCCACAGACGGTCCCGCCCTTCTCCCGGGCTTCTCCCGGCGCCCTCCCGCGCGCTCCCGCGCAGCGGTAGGGTGGTCCACTTAAGAGGTAATTTGGACAAATTGGATTAGTTCTTTTAATCACCCGGTGCTCATGGGGGCGGGGCTAGCAGGGAGAGCGGCCAGGTGTGCTCAATCGGCCGGCAGGGACTCCTGGAACATTGAGTCCCTGCACTTCCTCGCAGCCCTGCTTTACCCTTTCTGCACCCCGAGTGGTCCTTAGCGCTTCCTTGGTCCTGACAGCGAAGCGGGTACCGCGAAGCGGGAACCGCGAGGTGTTGAGGCAAAAATCCGGGGTTTGGTGAGCTGGACACAGAGAGCAGACCAGTAGCAGCAAACAACACGAAAGGCAGAGGGTCCCTCATATATAAGCACTTCATTTCACCTATGTACAGGCCACTTCAATAAAGTGCTTATGATCTAATACAAGCACGGTCTAATAACCTGCTTATGGGCATTTCATCTTACGAAAAGTACACCCTTTGAAAATGTTACCAGCAAGTGATCTCAGTTCTGGCAGCCTGGAGCTATTTTTTTCAGTTCATGGAGGGCTAATATGATGTCTTCTTTTTTGTCTATTTATCTTCATGTGGACAGAGGTCCTATGCTAATATCACTCAACATGAGTATATTAAGATGCTCCCTTGTGGGCATGCTTTAAAGGTCTGTGTCTCTCTACAATGGTTCGAACTACAGACCTCGTTTCACACGATGTGACTTAAAAATTATGTTTTTGAACAAAAGAGTCAAAATAACTTTAAGCAGTCTCATCTTTTTTCTAATTTCTGTAATTTGTTATTGTATATGTAAAAAAAAAAATATATATATATTTACATGGAGCACGGAGTATACATGAGTGGAGGAAAAAGGAGAAGAGAAAAGGCATAAGGAAGAGAAAGAGAAGGGCGCCCAGGGCGGGGGGGGGGGTGGGAAGGGGGGGGGTGTTAGCCACCATCGTTCCATGGCTTTGTTCGAGTGTCAGTTTCTGAGATCGTTTTCCATGTCCAACATGTCGTCATATCCTGATATCCCTTCCGCGATGTATCTTTGGCGTTCTTGGCTCACGCCCCGGACGAAGGGGGGGATAGTGGATAGAAGTCGAGAGAGAAAGAGTGGAGGAGCGGAGGAGCCTAGCGTATTGGTTTCTTTTTGTTGGCGCGTGGATCTGCGGGGTGCCGCCTTCTGCGGGCATTGATGATCTGTCCTATGCGGGTTTCTGCGAGGATAGGTAGAGGTCATGAGGTTCCGTGACGATTTTATTCGTGTTTGTAACATTGTCGTAAATACATAATTTTGGTATCAGTGAACCGCAAATGATCCATTTAGTATATCCTGGTGTTTTCGCTATGCTACGAGCAAGAGCACTCCAGTTACAAACACATTTCTGTTCTACCCATGGCATCCATCTTAGAACACGGAAGCCATTTTGTATTCCTTGCCCTCACATAGTCAATGGACACGCAATGACCTCTTTTTCATCTAAGGACACGTAGGCTTTAACCGGCGATTCACCTTGCGAGGGACACGTGCACCTTAGGCCAGCAACGCTGTGGCAGCATGACTCGGCAAGAACTGCCTCCCCAGCCTGAGGCCAGTCCTGCTATACTGGTTCTTGTGTTCGTTGGCCTGATCATGATTAGGTGGCCGAAACTGGTAACCGTGCCCATTTACGACCCACAAACATCTCTTATCCTGTCTTTCTATCTTCTACACCTGGCTCTGCTCCTTTCCTTCTGGGCCTTTATTAGGGGGAGGTAACGAAATTTACGATGAGGCGGTCCGGGTCTTGAATGAGAAATTGACATGGGATTATGATGGAATAGTGGGAACCCCTCATTCGTAATGTTTTGACATCAGATACTGTTGACGATTCCTGTGCAACGCCAAATATTTATTGTTTAAGACACGAATGTTTAGAACTGTGGTAACATGTAAAGAATTTGCCCCGAGCAGAATATTTAGTATATAAGGAACGTCGCCCTGTCTTGTACAAATGGAACAGGCTCCTAGACACTGCCCGTGTGCAGTTTCTGTGACTTCTGTGTCCCTGCAGTAATAAACCTTTGGTCTTTGACGCCACCATCGAGAAGCCCGTGTTTCTGTTTGTTTGTGCACCGAGACAGGTTGAACTCCGGGGTCTTCGGGTGTTTTCCCTGACACCTCTGGACGGAACCAAAAAGTCCAGAACTCCAGTCAAGGTGTTCCCACATGTTTGCCTGCCTGTGAGTTTTCGGCGTGTGTTTCGCTGCGATGTTGTCTGCCCCCCTTAGGAACGTGACCCAGTTTAGCCATGCCTTGGATGCAGCCTTTGAGGTGTCCTTCCAGTTACTTAGGACTATTTTGACTGCAGCCGTCAGCAGTAGGTCAACGAGGTCGCGTTCCTCTTTTGTTGTGATGGACGGGGATGTGAAACCTAGGGCTAGACTCGGGAAATCTATGTGTATGGCTACTCCAAAGATCTCTTTGAGTTTCCCAATTCTGTCCCAGTATCCCCTGATTTTAGGGCAGCTGATAAGCAGGTGTTCTAGGTCCCCCCTCTCATTGTCACAGTTCCAGCATGTATCGCTGTCTCGGATCCCCAGGGCGGACAGGCGGGCCGGTGTCCAGTATGCCTTGTGTACTAGCCAGTATTTGGTCTGGTTTAGCGTTGCAGTTATTTTTTTCCTAGAAGTTGATCTCCATAGTTCTGCTTTCTCGTTCTCGCTGAGTTCCCTTCCTACTGCACCCCCCCAGAAGTCTGTAAGCTTATCATTGAGTTTAGTCTTTTGGGGGCGGAGTGTTTTGTAGAGGTGTGCTACTTGGTGTCCTAGTGTGTTGAGACTGATTGCCAGCTGTGTGAGTGATGACGTTCGGTGGTGGAGGTTCGCCTTCCTGATTGCTACTTTGATTTTCAGGAAGTTGTAGAGCTCTATGGATTGTAGGTTGTGAGTTTCCTTGAGGGTGTCGAATGTTGTATACTCGCCTTGTTTTTGTATTCCTTGGGCGGTGGATATGCCGTGTTTGTACCATTCGTGCATGTCTAGGACCCTATCCTTATATCTTAACTTAGGGTTGTACCAGATGGATACTGATTGACCTCCCTTAATGCTTGTCGTCAGGACTTTGTCAACACTTAGGAGTGCTAACGTCGTGTTCTTTAGGACTGGGTTGTCCTTGGCTGCTGGGTGTCGAGTGGCGGTGAGTAGGGCGATGGGGTTCATGCCCTTTAGTAGTCCTCGCTCGAGTGTGAGCCATGCTGGGATGTATTCCTGTCTTGGGTCTAACCAGTGTAGCCCCTGTCTGGCTGTGCAGGCTACCTGGAATCGCTTGAAGTTAGTTATGTTTAACCCACCCTGGTCTTTTGAGAGTCTAAGCTTGTGCAGGCTTATTCTGGGTTTTTTCCCCCTCCACAAGAAGTTGTTTAGTATTTTGTCTAGTCTCTTGTGGAAGTCTTCTGTATTGGTGAGTGGGAGCATGGTTAGCATGTAGTTGACCATAGGGGTGAGCATCATTTTTATCGCTTCTACTCTCCCCCACCATGTTGTAAATCTTGGGGACCACCCCTCTACTTTATCTTTAATTTTCCGGATTGTTGCTTGTTCATTCTGGTCTAGTGTCGTTCTTAGGTCTCTCTCGAAGAGGATGCCTAGGTATTTTATGGGCTTCTGTTGCCAGGTTAAACCAGACGTTCCTAGTACCGTTCTTGTGGTGTGGATGTTTAGAGGTTTGCACTCAGATTTGTCTGTGTTGAGTTTGTACCCTGACACCTGCGCGTATTTTTCGATAGTGTCAGTCAGTGCCTTGATTGATCTTTCTGGGTCTTCCGTGACTATTAGTACATCGTCGGCGTATGCTGCTAATTTGAATGTTTCTCCTCCTATAGGTATACCCGCTATGTCCTTGTTTGTTCTTATCATCGTGAGGAGCGGTTCTATAGCTAATAGGAACAGTGCTGGTGAGAGTGGGCAGCCTTGTCTTGTTCCCCTGCCTAGGTGTAGTGTGTCTGATATGCCTCCGTTGCCCACCATCCGCGCTTTGGGGTTGTTGTATAGAACCATCACCATCCCTCTGTATTTTGGCCCTAACCAAATTTCTCCATGCAGTGGTCTAAAAAGGGCCATGAGACTCTGTCGAAAGCCTTCTCGGCGTCTAGGGCAATCATGACAGCTGCGTTGTTGCTTCGGGATGAGTGGTTTATTATGTGGCGTAGTAGTCTGGTGTTGCCATGAGACATACGGTTTTTGATGTATCCCACCTGAGAGTTGTGTATCAGTTTTGGTAGCCACATAGACCCAGCCAATCAGCAACGAATACCAACATCCTAAAGAACCTATGCTCCAAATTAAAACTGAAAGATCCATGGCGCCTAAGCAACCCGGATGCCAGAGAATACACATTCTACTCCAACCCACACAACTCTTACAGCCGAATAGATCATATCCTAATGTCAGAAACACACACCAACCTCATAGACCACACGGAGATAGGCCCCAGATCAGTATCAGACCACTCACACATAAGCCTAACGCTATTGGGCAAGCACAACGAAAAGCCATCCCGCAGATGGAGATTCGATGATAGCCTACTCCAGCACCCCCCAGCGAAGGCTGAGATAGAAGAGGCAATAAAGTAATACCTTCTAATAAATGACATACCAGAGATAAGCAGGGAAGTACTATGGGACGCCCTAAAAGCCACCATCAGGGGCACTGTAATGACCATCAAGGGCAGGATGAACAGAGGAAGGAACAAGAGAATTGAAGATCTAGAGAAAGAGATTAAGGAGCTGGAGAACAGCCACATAGCCAAAATAGAAGATAGCAACACACTCACGAACCTCACCAGACGGAAGTACGAGCTTAATAGAATACTGAGTGAGAGGGCAGGGACCTGGATTAACAAATACAAGTCTATCAACCTCTGTACCGCAAACAAGGCAGGCAAAAACCTAGCGTCATACCTAAAGGCTAAACAGAAACAGCACACAATAGACGCAATCAAAGATAGACATAGCAAGTCCCACACTGCAAACAGGGACATCCTAGAGGTCTTCAGAGCCTTCTACGAGGAATTGTACACCAGGCACGACACACTCAAGGAGGATGGGGGAAAGGAGCTGCTAGGAAGCATAGCCACACCTACACTATCCGACAGAGAACGCGACATCCTAGAGCAGCCCATAACGGAGGATGAGATAGAGAAAGCCTCAGCAAACCTCAAAGACAATAAGGCACCGGGGCCAGATGGTTTCACAGCGGCCTTTTACAAGCAATATCTGCTCACCCTAAAACACACACTGAAACAAGTATTCACGGAATGTGTCCAGACTGGACGCATGACACCATCAATGGCTGAAGCAAACATAATCGTAATACCCAAGGAAGGGAAGGACACGAATGAGGCGAAGAATTTCAGACCGATCTCCCTCATAAACATAGACGGCAAGATATACGCAAAGATACTAGCCAACAGACTCAATGCGTACCTACCAAAACTCATCTTTTTTCTGCATTTTGCATTGGGCTGGCTAAAGCTTAGCTCGGAGATCCTTCCTCAGCTCTCCCTTAGTACAATGTTCTCAGTTGAAGTCAAGGAGAAAGAACACAGAGCATCAGGGGTCTTTGTCCAAAATAAATACTCTGCCGTCTTTATCAGACTTGTGGTGCAGCGCAGCTCCAAAAATTCTTCATAAACCGTCACCTTAACCTATGGAGCTCTTCACTAATTTCTCACAAATTGGCCCATAACTTTTACCATTCATTCATTCACATATTTATTTTGCTCTGAGGATTCAGTGAAGACAAAAAGGAGAGCAGCGGGACTATAGCGGATTGCCTAAACTTAAGATGTATACATTATTTACACCTGCAGATTTAATTTTAATACCATGGTTTTCCCTAAAGGAAAGATTTAAAACACCCCACTATTTATTTTCGATGGATCAGCTAGTAAAAGTTAACAAAAGGACAACAAGACCTGCTTGATTCTCCATTTATTTAATTTTTATTTAGAGATGACACCTCCTAGCATGGTCTCTACGTTCTATTTCAAAGAATAATTCAGTTATACATTAATAATCCTGAAAGAAAAGTTAAATTCAAGAACATTCATTTATTAGCATGACAGTATAGGAAAATAACTTGAAGAGCAACCTGTGTGTTGGAACTGCTTTCTGTGTTCACTCTTCAAAGAAGAAAAATACCCTTTAATGCTACGGAATAAATCTATGAATTTCTGTTCTAAATATTTGGCTGGTGCACATTATTTGAAATGTCTTTTTCTTTTGGTTTGATTTCCAGCAGTTTGAAATTAATTAGCTCTAAATTGTAAATAACATTATTGAGTACTATTATTTGTAAGTATTGGTAAGGACCATTGTCTCTCATGTCGAATTGCACCCAGGTCCTAAAACCATTGGGTTACCCCATTGCTTGTAATGGCAACGTCACTTTTCAGCATCTAGTGGCAAAAAGAGATTACAAATATACCTCTGAGAAAAAAAAACCACTGAAATTGAGAATGGAGCAGCCAGGGCCAGGTTCAGCACAGGTGAACAACCCCCCTCGACCCCCCCAACAGCCAGGATGACCAGCCAGAGTCTGAGGGGAAGAGGAAATGCAGATTCAGGGCCTTATTTATAAAAAGTGGTGCAGCATCACTTTAAATTGCACCATTCTTGCAACACCACGGATGTGCCGTATTTACAACAATATGCTGCAGCCCTGCCTTTCCCCGTGCACTGGCACTAATTTCAACTCCTAGCACCAATCCAGGCACTCTAGCACCATAGTGCACAGGTGCCTGCTTAGTGAGAAATTATTGTTACGGTGCAGAAAGGTGTCCCTTCCTTGTCTACAGGCCCCCACACCCCACCATTCAACAATGACATCATAGACCTCATCGCACCCCAGTCTCTTACATCCAACAATTACATTCTACTCTGTGACCTCAATTTCAATCTGGGCAACCCCAGTGACAAGAACACCGCATCCCTACTGGAGAACCTCGACAACATCGGTCTCAAGCAGCTAGTCACCTCAACAACCCACACAGCCGGACACATGCTAAACCCCATTTTCTCTGCTAGCGGGAGCTTCACCTAAAGCCATACCACCAAACTCTTCTGGACCAGCCACCATTGGGTACATCTTGCTTTCGACACGCCCACCGCACACCATCGCCCTCATCGCCCCCCCCCATCGGTGCTGGAACAAGGCCACCGAGGAACATCCCGTCGGCTTCCTCATCGGCAATACTCAGCCAACACCAATAGAGGCCAACAGCGCAGCATGCAACCCCCACTGATGGATCTCCAACTGCGCCGACACTCTGGCACCCTTTATGAAGACACCAGGCAAGCAACACTCCAAGAAAGCCAACTGGGTCACTTTCACCCTCCACAAGTCGAGACGCACCTGCAGATGCCTGAAGAAGAGATGGAGAAACAACATAACTCCTGAAACCACACGCAACCTTCAAATACGCTGCCAATGCACACCACCTTCTCCTCAAAACCACAAAGGAAAACGGCCTTCCAAGACAGAATCTACATCAATGCACAAAACAGCATAGAACTCTTCAGCATCATCAAGGAGTTTTCCGGCCCAACAGCGAGAACACAGACTTCCCATCCTCCCAAGATCTCAGCAACAAACTCGGCACCTTATTCCACCATATGAACAGGCAGATCTACAACAGCTTTGACACTCAAGATCCTGCCACTATGCCCACCACCACCACACCCTACCACACCGCACCCCAACAGAGTGTGCTCAACTGGACTCCGCTCACCACTGATGACACACTCAAGACTATGAAGAGCATCCACTCAGGAACCCCATTGGATACGTGCCTGTACCACATCTTCCATGAAGCAGCTGCCTCCATCACTCCCCAGCATCGCTACACCATCAACTGCTTGATTGAAACCGCCACCTTCCCCGATGACTGGAAACACGCCAAAATCAAACCCCTGTTGAAGAAACAGTCCGCTGACCAAACAGACCTCAAGCCCTTCAGACCCATCTCCCTCCGTACTTTCCCAGCCAAGGTCATTGAGAAGGCCATCAGCGTCCAACTCTCTGAGTTCATCAAAGGGAACCACATCCTGGACACTTTCTAATCTGGCATCTAAAGCACCCACAGCACTCCTCGCCTGCCACCGACGATATCTGCTGCATCCTTGACTGGGGCAAAACCACAGCCCTCATCCTACTTAACTTCTCGGCTGCCTTCAACACCGTCTCCCACTGCACCCTAATCACGAGACTCGATGACACCAGCATCTGCGACAAGGCACTGGACAGGATTCACTTCTTCCTGAATGGCGGACCACAGCGGGTCAGACTCCCCCTGTTCCTCTCAGAACCTATAGAGATCTGCTGCGGAGTGCTCGCGGGCTCCATCTTAAGCCCAACCCTCTTCAACGTCTACATGGTCCCCTCACAGCAATTGTCAGAATCCATGGACACAACATCATCTAGACAGGATTCACTTCTTCCTGAACGGCCGAACACAGTGGGTCAGACTACCCCTGTTCCTCTCAGAACCTATAGAGATCTGGTGCGGAGTGCTCGCGAGCTCCATGTTAAGCCCAACCCTCTTCAACGTCTACATGGCCCCCTCACAGCAATTGTCAGAATCCACGGACACATCATCATCTCCTATGCGTTGACACCCAGCTGCATTGTGTACCAGCGATGGGAAAAAGGCAGGAAAGCACCATATCTCCTAGATACGGTGCATTTGTGCCCTTTTTTGATGCAGGGCAGAGCAGCAAAGTTCCTTTCGGTGCTGCCCCGCGCCAAAACTTCATAAATGCGGCCCCTAATATACAAGTGTGTTAGCTTCAAATTTAAGACCAGGTAATTCCTAGCGGTAAGAAACTGCCACTAATGTGACTTAGCAGTAGTTTTTCTTTTTTTGCAAAATCGTGTTGTGTGTTTTGTGGGAGATTTTTTATGAGAACGCCTACCGTGCATCTCATTTCGGTAAGTCACACTAAATGAAGTGGCGTTGTGAAAAATTGTTGTTAACGCTTATAAAATGCCACTAACTAAGCTGTGCGGCAACTTGTATGGCTGTGTTCAAAAGATAAAACATTGTCTCCTGAAGAATTATACATATTTTACAGGAGTCAAAGACTCCAAAATGCAAAATACTTAGAAAAAGGCTCAATGCAATTGGCGGACCACGGAAAGAGTCATCATTAATTAAGCAACCCATGGCCTACATCCCGCAATAGAGTTTACATATTTCGCAAAACTCACCACCATATTCTCATAGTCTCATCTCATGACATGGAACTCAATTCAGGCATATGTGCCTGCTGAAGAGGGAAATGTCTAAAAATGTTTCAAAGGGAAACCAGGTTCAGAAAATGAATCCAGTCCATCAAATGAAATACCATTAGGCATTGTTTGGCAAAGTACACTCTTTACCACCATAAACCATTTAAATAGCAGACCCGACAAACTTCATGATGTGCAGTCATCATTGTATGAGTTCCCTGTGACTATAGTGTGTGAATATGCAAAGATTTATTCTTGTGAATATTTAGTTTTTTATTGGTAAGTATGAAAAATATAAGAATGTCAGAAAGTTGGACTCGAGTGAAAATCTGTACTTTCATAACTCTGCCAAATCCACCTTTTTTGCATGGCCTCCCAGCTTTTTTGCCTTCTTCTTTACCCTCTTTTTTCTGGTTTTAGATAACTATGCACTTTACCACTACTAACCAGTAACAAGGCCCCATGCTTCCCTGCTAAAACATGTGCTATACATTGAACTCCTTGTTTGACTTATTTAAATTCCCTATATATCCATTGTAAATGGTGCCCTCTATGCACCTTTTCATGGAAATGTAAATATTGAATGTGGGCTGCATTGTGTATTTACACCAACCACCAATATTGCAAAAATATATGTCTGACAGAAGCACCACTTTTAGCTGGCTGAGCTGCAGTTTGAATTAGAAAGGAACCTTGTCTTTTTAACCTTACTGAAGGGGCTCACGAATAAAGATAGTTCCTTTGGGTTTACTTTAAGTTATTTTTCTAATTATCTCATTCTTGCCATTTATCTACTACACCTTATATTGAGAACTCCATCAAACTCAGATTGAGTCGTATCATATTGTCAGGGTGGGATGAGATTGCTGATGATGAACCATGCCACTATTTCTGGGTAAAGCTCCCTGATACAAAATATTGTGCATACTTGCCCTACCTAGGCTTGTAGGTTGTACCCTTGTACAGCCGGTAAACAGCGTTTACAACGCAACTTTTACAACGCAGTACCTTTACCACGCAACTTTTACAACGAATGTCGTTACAACGACTTGCGCTGGGGGCGCTCTAGGATAGGGAATAGTTAATTTACTATCCAAAACCTTCCCTACTATCCACGGAGACTGGAGTTGGAATAGTAAATTAAAATATTCACTATCCAGCACCCCCCCACGCAAGTCGTTGTAACGACTTGCGTTGTAAAAGTTGCGTGGTAAAGGCATGCGTTATAAAAGCATGCGTGTAATGTAAATGTAAATTGATACTTGTATAGCGCACTACTCACCCGCAAGGGTCTCAAGGCGCTTGTACGAATACCGCTGTGGAACCCATCCTGGCTTTCCCTGTGAGGTGTCCACTCCTGGGCACCCCCAGGGTGGAGGCCAGGCATCCTTAGCGTTGTGGGGGCCGTTGTGGAGATTAAGCAAGCTATTGCCCAGAGTTGCAGAGTGGGACTCCATGATTGGAATAGGCACCGAGGCGAGAATTATCAGGTCCGTGGAATTTTTGAGCCCAAGACCCACCGAGGCGGGGAATTGAACCCTGGTCCCGGGCTAGACCTCTGCATCAGGGTCTGCCACTCTAACCATTGAGCCACACTTCGTGGTAATGACATACATCCTGTACAGCCTAATTCCCTAAACCATTGCATCATTTTGTGACTTCCTATCTGTTTTATGGAGGATATGCAATGGTTGTGCCTCCATTTCTCACCCAATGTTTGATTAGCTCTGTAGTTTACATACCCTGCAATGACACATGGTAGGAAAAGGTTCCTTTACCAAAGGGGATGATGGCCGAGCGCTTGAGCAAATCAAACACTCACCCCCAGTCAACCGATCTGGTTTTAATCCATCATCATTCTTTAGCTCACTCCACCACCCCAGTTCAGACATGGCCATATGCAAATCAGTCTGACCCTGTGCCTCATGGGAACAGTCCAGCCCGAATTGCCAAGCCATGTCTTCCCTGGACTGGAAACAAGCATCCTGGGACCGGTTTCTGGCTAATCAGCCATCATCAGCCAGGCTAGCTTGAATCCTGTGGCAAAGTGAGCAAGGGACCACCGTCTAGGCATACGCTGCCAACTTAGGGCAAACAAAGCGATACCAAAGAGGATGATGGACGAGCACTTGAGCAAATCGGACACTCACCCCCAGTCAACCGATCTGGGTTTAATCCATCATCATTCTTTAGCTCACTCCACCAACCCAGTTCAGCCATGGCCATATGCAAATCAGTCTGACCCTGTGCCTCATGGGAACAGTCCAGCTCGAACTGCCAAGCCTTGTCTTCCCTGGACCGGAACCAAGCATCCTGGGAACGGTTTCTGGCTAATCAGCCATCATCAGCCAGGCTAGCTTGAATCTAGTGGCAAAGTGATCAAGGGACCCACGTCTGGGCATGCCCTGCCAACTTAGGGTAAACAAACAAATACCAAAGGGGATGATGGACGAGCGCTTGAGCAAATCAAACACTCAACCCCAGTCAACCGATCTGGGTTTAATCCATCATCATTCTTTAGCTGACTCCACCACCCCAGTTCAGACAAGGCCATATGCAAATTAGTCTGACCCTGTGCCTCATGGGAACAGTCCAGCCCGAACTGCCAAGCCATGTCTTCCCTGGGCCGGAAACAAGCATCCTGGGACCGGGTTCTGGCTAATCAGCTGTCATCAGCCAGGCTAGCTTGAGTCCAGTGGCAAAGTGAGCAAGGGAACCACGCCTGGACATACCCTGCCAACTTAGGGCAAATAAAGCGATACCAAAGGGGATGATGGACGAGCGCTTGTGCAAATCAAACACTCACCCTTAGTCAACCGATCTGGGTTTAATCCATCATCATTCTTTAGCTCCCTCCACCACCCCAGTTCAGACGCCGACGACACTCAACTGCTGTTTAGGGTTAGCCCTAATCGGGAGGCAGATAGACTCCGCTTCCTAACAGGGATCCTGGAAATCTCCAACTGGATGACCAACAACTTCCTCCAGTTGAACCCAGGAAAGACGGAAGTCATGCTGCTGAGTAAGGCAGAAACCGCCTGGTCCAAGGACTGGTGGCCCACACAGTTGGGGGCCCCTCCCATACCTAAAAAGAGTGTCAATAACTTAGGAATTAAAATCGATTGCGCTCTCTCAATGCAGGACCATGTCACGGCCGTTGCTGGCTCCTGCTATTTTAGGTTAAGATTGCTGAGGAAGATTCTTCCTTTTATTCCATCAGAACATAGCAGAACCCTGACACAGGCCATGGTTATTAGCCGTTTGGATTACGGCAATGCCCTTTTAGCAGAAGTTGGGAGAACCTCTCTTAAAAAACTACAGGTGATCCGAAACACTGCAGCCAGGCTGGTTCTGAACATGCCCGCTAGATCTCCTTCGTTACCACTACTGAGAGAACTCCACTGGCTTCCGGTAAAGCAAAGATCTTTTTTTAAAATCTGTTGCTTGACATTTACTGCCCTTCAGGGTCAGGGCCCTAAATACCTGCAACATAAATTGTTAAAACACACCCCTAGCCGAACTCTTAGATCTAGTTCACAATTATTACTACATGTTCCCCGAATCAGACAGCACAGGTCAGGAGGACTGGCTTTTTCTTACTTAGCACCCACTTATTGGAACAGTCTTCCCATCTCTCTGCGAGAAATTTCATCCTATCAAATCTTTAGAAAACACTTAAAAGCTTTCCTTTATTGAGGCCTTCCTCCATTAGTTTCTGCCTAGGGTTGTGTTCTTAGTAAGCGCCGAGATGCCTCACGGTGATTCGTTGCGCTATAGTAAGAAAGCATAACATAACATAACATAACAGACATGGCCATATGCAAATGCAAAGTCTGACCCTGTACCTCATGGAAACAGTCCAGCCCGAACTGCCAAGCCATGTCTTCCCTGGGCCAGAAACAAACATCCTGGGACCGGTTTCTGGCTAATCAACCATCATCAGCCAGGCTAGCTTGAATCCAGTGGCAAAGTGAGCAAGGGACCCACGTCTGGGCATACCATATCAACTTAGGGAAAACAAAGCGATACCAAAGGGGATGATGGAAGAGGTTCCTTTGCCATTTGGGTAAAGCCAATTCTTGTTTATTCCTGAGTCATCCCTAAAGCATGCCTTGTACTCCCCCAAAGAGAAGGCACACTAGTTATATGGAGTTTAGTGTGCTATCACATCGACATCATACCTAAAAGCTATCTCATTTTTTTTCAGGGAAGAATTCTCCTATTCATTCCCAGTGCCCTCTTAGACAGTCAAGCTCTAGACACAGTTGGAGAGTAGGAGAAAACCAGTTTTGTCTGTATCAGGTCTGCGATTGGCAAAAAACTATAGTTAGACATGCCTGGCCCTCCTTCAATGTAAAAACAGGAAATGCTCTGAGTAATTCAGAGTATTTCTATGCTCTGAGTAATTTTACAGTAAGGCAAAGAGAAAGTACTGCAAAAGGAGGGAGCATACTGTCAGTAAAGAGTTCGTTTTGTGTGATAGTTTTCTCCAATCACTGGTTAGGGTAAGGATAAATCTGCTACCTCACCTATCACCTCCTCTTAACATTCCTAGACCAAAGAAGACTTCAATTGAAAAAGAAGGACCTGATGGAAGAAGAATCCTGACTCCATACCCCTGACTCCTGCTGGAAGAAGAGATCTCATGTATGGGTTCTCTAGGGGAAGGTGGTATCACTAACATGATTTCTACATAAAAACCTTTCCCAATGTGTTTTCAGGAGGTGCCAGACCTGTGAATGCTACCCGCCCTAGAGAGGGGTGTCCACTAGGGTCACTAATATCTGTGCACGCCCAGAACACAATGCATTTCATGCATCCAGTGCTTGGTCCAACACTATTGGTTGGACATAGTGAATATGAAGGGGACGTTTTGCAGCACCTTAGCGTGTAGTTAAATGTAATTGCTGGTAAGGCGCTTTCAATATTAATTGATTTAATATAGTTAAAATTAATGTAATTATTTAGCTCGTTTTGTGAGACCTGCCAATGTTTATCCACAACACACCTCTACCTTTTCGGAAGTATGTGGATTTGCAACAAATCTTACTTCAAGACATAACTCATATTTGTCAATATTTTTTCGTATTTGCACAGTTACACCACTAGCTGAGTTAAAAAAAAAATGAAAACAGCCGCCAAATTATATCTGGGCTACCCTGGAACGAGTTGCCCATGATAAGTGTATGTTATATGTTTATATGTGTATGCAAAATCAATAAAAGTTCATTGAAATTAATACCTGCGTGACTGTAAGAATTCTTGCTGCTAACTGTGAACTACGAACACGTTGTTCTGCAGCTGCAGTTAGCCGTCATGTGAGGGCTAACTGTAAGTCCTGTACACCCAGCGCACTTGTTGTTTGTGGAATACTGACAAAAGTCCTTGTACTGGTGCCAAGTACGCTGCTCGTTGCACTCACGCGGTGGAGTTAAATGTGTGTTTCTGAAAGACATTGAGGGAGCAGAGGCACTGCTCGGTCACAGTGGGGAAAACATTCCCTCTAGCCCAATCTTCCTGGGTGAACTTCAGGCTGCAGGGCTATGGGCCAGAGTGTACTACAAAATATTGCCTCATTGTAGGTAGAAACTTTTACCCATATTTGTGAAGGGACAAGTTTAATACAGTTGGGGACATCCCAGGTGTGAACATGCATATGTGCCAGGGGGAATCATCTGCCTGACACAAAACTATTGATAGGAAAACATAAATATGCCTGTTCTCTCATCATAGGACAGGTCCAGTAACTGAAGACAGCGTATCTGTCATTTTACATGTGCTTATTACAGAAGATAATACTGTTTGGTTTAAAGTTCCCCCTAGGAGAAGAACCATTACTGTCTGCTGCCTGTGGCAAGCAGGTTGATGCTATAATGGTGTTAAATCAAGTGTATTCTTTCTAAAGTGTATAATTATTAATAAATGCCAATTAGTACAGGCATCAAAACGGTTCCTCCAGTACTATGCCATTGTTCTCGTTGCTGCTCACGGTGATAACAACAATGTCTAGAAACTGCAGCTCACTAACCCCCTGTGTATGGCCAACCTGATGAGTCTTGTACTTACTGCTGCCAGATGAGTGTCTGCAGCAGAAGGCTGGAGAATGAGAGTCTTGTAATGCACTTGCGGTGGCATTAAAAGGTTTCCTCCACTGCCACTCAGGGAACTGATGGCATCCCTGAGTGGTAGTGGGGAAATCAGTTTCCAGAGGCCCAATCCCTCTCCATTGGACTTCAGGTTGCAAGGGATATGTATATGTTTATAGTCATTTTCTTAGGACAGAGTTTTCTGCATAGCAATGCTTTTTCCGCTGATAGGGAAAGAGAACTATAAGTCTGCATTTATATACCAATTCTTACCTCCCCCCCCCCCGAAGAAGACCTGAAGTGCCTTAGCAGACAAATAGCAATCAATATCAAGGAGCACTTGGTCGGATTAGTGTAGATTTTCCGTGTGGCATATGCGGGAATTGTCTTGGTGTGATCTATTCATGAACAGAATGGTGTTCTTAACCGGACTAGGTTGCTGTGCCTTAAGCATGCAATGGAGGAAAGAAAACATATGCATTGACTGTTTTCGCTTTGCATTTTATGGAAGTATCTTTTGAAAAAACGTCTGTAAATAAGAGTGTAGCTTATGTGGGAAGTGTTTTGGTGTATTCCATGATGGGTAGAATGTTCATTATTCATTTTACTGCTATTATGTAGTTGTGCTTATACTTGGAAGAGAGAGGAGCCACAACAACAACTGCTCCTGACTCTTCACAAAGACTGGAAGGCTTCAACGCATAGCCACCATAAGTCAATGCCAGGTCTGTAGATCAAATCACAAGTATACCAACACGTCTAGGTCAATCAAGCATTTCTTTTGTATAACTACCTATTTTTGCGGATTGGTATGGCCAGTGGGTGCTTTTGCTGTGGTGGGGGGGATTGTTGAGTTTGCAGCGGATTGGGCTTGATTAACATCAAAGCACTTTCTAAAGAATGAGCAAGTAGAGTAGTTTGAGAAGCATGGTTTGTTTTGTGTGTTGTTTTTCAGCATTATCTTTGTCCTGTGTTTAGTATTGTGTGAAGTTCAGAAGTATGCTTCAGTCATGTTGCTCACAATAAACTCGTGGTTGCATTTAAGCATGGGGTAGAGCAGAGAGATGATGGAGACATAGAGTCACATTTGATTATACTTACAATATTTACCATATGTGCCATGTTCGGAAGACTGGACAATAAAGAAGCGTTCCCTGTAAGAAAGTAAGGCGTGGTTTAAATAGTAGCCCATTACGGAGGTCATTGTTCCGTGGTTATTCTGAAGGTTAAATTAGTTCAAGTCAGTCAAGTCAAAATATATGTTTATTATGACCTTGGTCTTTAAACAATACAGTGAGTAAAACGCCGATTTGAGTATGTAACATAAAATTGTACACCTATTATTTTTAAAAACGTTTCCATTAAAATATCATACATCATTTTAAAACTACATAATTTATATACAAATATTAAAACCTGTACACATTTTTATCCCTCCGAGGGTCTCTTCTGCTAAACTAAGAAAATACAGTAATGCAGGTTATTCTTTGGCCCTTAGCGCCCCAAGGGCCTCCTTTAGGAACTTCCCAAGGGCTATTACAATATCCAAGTATGGGATTTCAGAAAGGAGTTTCGCCGCCTGAAACCTTGTTTTTACCTCATATTTTAGAAATACTGGGCGCAGCCACCTTTTCCTATATTCTAGGAGTACCACACAGTCTAACAGGAAATGCATCAAGTCCCCCTTAGTTCTCAAGTTGCACCTACAGTGACCTTCCTCATCTAACATTCTTATATTGAGGTCTCTGTTTGTTACCCATGGATTGATACCAATTCGAAGCCTCAGTATCTCTTGCCTGAGGCCACGGTTGGGTAATCTATCGAGATATGGGAACCAATTATCCTGGGGCCACGCATTTAGCATGTGTGCCACAGATTTTTTCTTAGTTAGGTAGCCCATATCAGTTGATTTCGAGACCTCTTTCCCCCTTTGCTTCAGATCGCCTTTGGAGATAAGTATTTGGAATGAACTCACATCCAGTTCGATCTCCAGTGCATTGCAAATCCCCTTCAATTTTTCCCTACTGGACTTTGCCCATTTTAACTCGCTTTTCTGTATTTCTTTACGACACCAATATGCTACTTTTTTACTTTCGGGGTCGTCTAGTCTCTTCCAAAATCTGATCACAGCCATCTGGGTTAAAGTCACCCAAGACTTTGTACCTAATTCAGTTCTGATGGCTTGTATCATTGCCGATTGAGGAAGAGATAGGAGCCTTTTTATGCAGTTGCCCTCTATTGTGTCCCAAGATCCCTTACCGCTCAAGTAAAGGATCTCTGCGCCATATAAAACTTGCGGGGGGATCATTGCATCAAAGGCTCTGAGTAATGGACGGTGTGATTTCTCGCCATAGTCCCCATTAAACCTTTTTAGGCCACATATGGAGGAGAGGGCCTTTACTTTTTGCGATTCCATGTGGGTAGACCAATTTAAGGCCCTGTCGAACCAGATACCCAGATAACGGTACTCATCTACGGTCTCAAGTTTAATGTTCCCTATGAACCATCTGAATCTGCATGGCTTTTTCCCAAAGCATAGGGTTTTAGTTTTGTCCAGATTGATGGTTAAGAATTTATTAGCACAGTAGATATTGAAAGCGTTTTGCTTCCTTTGGAGGCCTCTCTCGGTCTGGTCTACTATCACCAGGTCATCCGCATACAATAGGCAGGGTATCTTGTTTCCATCCATTTTAGGACTGGCACTACCTTCCACCTCAAGGTGTGCCGGGAGGTCTGACAGAAAAATCGAAAATAACTGAGGGGCCAGCACACAACCCTGTCTTAGCCCGTTGACAATAGGTATTTTGGGAGTTAGGGAGCCCCCAATGTCTTTAATTACTTGCCCCCAATTTTCCCTATGGAGTTCTATTATTATAGTGAGAAGGTCATTTGGGATATTTAGTCTCTTTAATGTATCCCAAAGGCTAACTCGATCCACAGAGTCGAAGGCTGCTTTGAAGTCGACGAAACAACAGCATAATTTGCCATTTTGTTCCGTCGACTTCCTCGCCATCGCCCATAGGGCAAACCCGTGGTCTATTGTCGAGTGGCCCGGTCTAAAACCGCCCTGTTCTATGGGGATTATTTGGTGCGCCTCAACCCACATATTCAATTGTTTTAGGACAATCTTAGCGAATACTTTTTCTCCAATATCTAGGAGATTAATCAGCCGATAGTTTCCTGGAGCGTCTTTGCTCCCCTTTTTATGGATCGGCCTGATTATGGCCCCTTTCCAGGTTGGGGGAATTCCTCCTTCTTTTAGTACTACCTGGAACATCTTTGCAAGGAATTTTGCCCACCATTTAACCTCAGTCTTCAGGATTATTGCAGGTAAATTGTCTGGGCCTGCTGCCCGGGTTAACTTAAGATCTTTTATTATGTTCTCGACTTGTTCTTCATTAAAGTTAACTAAAAATTCATCTGAGATTCCTTGCCAGGATTTGGCCTTCATCTCCTCTCTTGGACCCCTCACCCCGTATAGTTCTCTTATATAGGAATCCCATGCTGCCTCACTCACCACACAGCTTAATTCGCCCTCTGATGATCCAGCTGCTGCCTTTACTAGCTGCCAGAATTGCCTTAGATTTTTATTCTCTATGGCGCTTAAGAGTTCTTGCCAGCATTTTTCTTTATATGACCTTTTTGCTTCAAGGGCCATTAGCTTGAATTCTTTTTTCAGCTTAGTTAAGTACTCATATCTCTCTAGTGTAAACTTCTTTTTTTGTTTCCTTTGTTCAGCTCTTATCTCCCTTTTTTTATTTTGGCACTCCACAGAGAACCTTTTGCTACGATTTGAATGTTTTGCCCTTATCGGCTTATCCCTTTTTAATTTTATCTCCAGGCATTGAACTAGTTCTTCTAGTTTTTTCATAAACCATTCTAGTTTTTTATTCTCATAGCTTTCGGGGGCTGTTTTTATTTGCATGGCCTTCAATTTATCTACGAATTCCTCTGTTAAACGTGTTGTCACTCGTTTAGGATACTCAACCTCCTGGGTAGACACTGTTTCACGCTGTAATTTCTTGCCCCCCGCTATTACTATGTGTAGGGTTTTGTGGTCGCTCACCTCTTTCTGTTCTAGCTTGAAATGTCTAATCTGGTGGAAGTTCCTAGCCTGTAAAAAGATATAATCAATTGGGCACTTCTGTTGCCCTGGAATAAATGTTTTTCCCGCTGGTGTATCAGACTCAGTTCTTCCGTTTACACAATGGAAGCCCCTGCCTCCTAGGATATTTGTTAAGTCACGGTCTTGTCTCGCTATTTCCCCAGGTGGGAACCTTGCTGGGTTTATACCGTATACCTCTAACTGTTCCCTATTCCAAATATCAACCTTTTTTGGGTTCAGTTTATGATTGAAGTCTCCCAGAATCATTACTGTATCTGCAGGATAATTTTCTAAAATACTGTCTATATCATTTTTAAAAAATCTCATTTCCCTTACATACTCTTCCCCATTATCCCACTGCATGTATACGTTTAATAAAATCAACATTTTGTAACTTTGATCCACCGTCATGAGTTCGATCCTACTTGCTAGAACCCATTTGCAATTTGTTTTCAACAGTTTTATTTCCCTCAATACTTTTGTTGAGACCAGTGTCAATTGGCCCCCAGACGGCCTCCCGCGGTTTTTCTTTATAGCGGGATGATTAATCTGGGCATAGCCAACCAGAGTTGGGGTGTCGTCGCATAACCAGGTCTCTTGTAGGCAGGCAATGTCTACCTTGATTATCGTTTCCTTTATATATTCCCATTTTTGATCATTGCCTAGCCCATTTACATTCCAAGATAAGAGACCTAGTTCTTGCGAACCCCCTCCGTCCTATTCGACGTCGCTCATACCGCCTTCATCCTCTGTATCCATGGTATTTCTTACAATACTTTCCCCCTCGGGGGTATTATATAACGACCAGTTACCCCATGAAGAGTCTTTGCCTGAGTTATTGATTATAATATTCAGCGCACTTCGGTCGCCTTTTGATTCTTTATAAACAGTAACTTGTCTCTTCTGGAGCCCCGCATGATGTTTTAAAAAGTTGTATTCTTTCGCAGATTTTGTCTCACACTCGGGGATAATCCTTAATCCCTGTTGCATTATTTCACTTGAGGCATTCAGGATTGCCCTTTTTACCAGGTCGGAATATAGGGTAATTTTTGTTATTTCCTTTCCCTGCTTATTTTCTTCAAAGCCAACCTGCTGAAGGTCTTTAGTTCCAATTCCTCTCAGACTGCCGCAATTTGCGAATGCGGCTAGAATCTGTGCTCTATTTGGGGGGTTTATGGCTCTTAACGACTTCCTTTTCCTCCCTGCGCTTATCAGATCCAGGAATAACCATTTGTTCTCTTCACTCACACATAGATTCTTGTTCATTTCGTACCCTTGGTTGATACTTGTTCTTCCTCCTCTCCGCCCTTTGTTTCTCCTATTGGGTTCGCCATATTTCTGTGCTCTTATCCTCCTTTGATTAATAGACCGCTCCTCCCTTGGCCTTGCTCTTTGGCTTATCATGCAAGTGGGGGGAGGGATCTCTGTTGCCTCCCGAAGCGTCTTCTTGTTCCTTGGCACTCTCGGGGTTTTAGGTGGCGTAGGAGATTTTGCCTTTGTCTGGGCAGGTCTGTGTGTTTTCACTGTTGGGGCTGTTGCTTTAAGTACTGGCTTCTTCCTCCCCTTCCTTGATTCTTTCACATTCCTTAATCCTGCTATTTTCTTTTGCCTGGTTCTTCCTGCCCTGTACCTGGGCCCGATTGTGGTATACCCTCTACAACTTTTTACCAGCATTGGTCTTCTTGAAATATATACGTTGTCCATAGTGATTGCTGAGTCCTTTGCAGTATGTACTACGAAGTTCATTTTGGATTCCAGAGATATCACACTTTCTTCTTCCAGTACTATCCTGTTGTTTTCCACCGTTGGTTGGGCTGCATCTGTTGCCATCACCCTACTTGGTAAATGGCTTTTTATTTCTCCTAGTTCATCCTCAATTTTCTTTAAGTGATGTTTCTGAGCTTTTAACACTCCGTTATTTGCGAGGGATACTTCCAGGATTCCCTGAAGTGCTTTCTGCATTAACAAAATTAGCTCCATCAGTGAGGATGTGGGGGTTTCGGAGATCTCCGAATCCTGTGTCATATTTCTTACTGGGATTGCTGGATAGCTTGCCTTTAGGCTATCTCGCTGAGTTGGGGATTTTTGCAGTGGAGGATGTTGATGGAATTGATCTGGTGCACCCCCCCAAATTGCGCTATGATTTTGATCTACATTGCCCCTAAGCTCCTCGATCCCTTGTGACAGTAGTGAGAACATTTTAGGTGAAGATGATAGACGAGGCGCCCTGATTTGGTGGTTTTGGCTCTGCAATGTCAGATTCAATGAATTGCAGTATGTCCCTATCTCCTCGTTATCAGGGATGGCGTCTTCCTGGCCTTCACCCTTGTTTGCCCGACTCTTCTTTTCGTTGGATAGCCTTATAATTTCGTCACTATCTGCGCCACTATCTGCGCCAATTTCCACTATGTCTTCTTCTAGTGCCGATGATATTGCTGGGTTTGATGATTTGTAGTGTTTACCTACAAATTCTTTTACAGACTTTGATGCTGCCGTATTCTCTTTCGATTTACTGGGAGTTTGAATACATCCTCTTTTTGCCTTCACATGGTTCTTCGTTACTCTCTTGGCTTTTCCTTTCTTCCGTCTCCCTTTACTATTTTCTACGGATGTCGTCTGGCTTTCCTGGCTTTCGACCAGGGATTTTGAGCCCTCCCGTGAATTACTCTTTTCTATCTCGTCTGGTAATTTTTGGCCTCTTTTAGGTGCCATTTCTTGGCGCCAAACTGTTGCTATACTGACAGTGTTAGCTTAATTTTTTACTTATATTAAAAAGGGTATTAAAAAGGATCACACTTACCTCTGTTCTACCTTTGGTGCCTTCTGCCTGCTGCCTGCTGCCTTGCCCCACTTGTAACTCTATCTGTTTTATTTTCACCCACTTCCCTGTGGGGGTTGGACTTTATTCTCCTTGTGCTGCTTGTGGTTTTGCCTTAAGCACTCATCTCGGCTCTGCTTATCCTGCTTGCCTTCGCCTCTTAATCTGGAGGCAGGGTAGGCTTTAGGGCAAATGCGCTCTCAAACGCGGCTGTCTTTTTGCCACTGCAGCATTTCGTGAGGCCCACAGCGTTCCACGCACGCTGCACCCACGTTCACACCCGCACCCCGGCTCACGCTGCTCTGTGTACTCCGCAGCTATACGAGGCGGGGGGGTGGGGGGGGGGGGGGGAAGGGTCGTCGTATGCCTCTGCTTGCTCCTGCCTCTACCGCGAGGCGAGGGCTTTCTTCACCAAGGGCGCCGCTGATGTCCGCGGCTGGTGCGGCGGCTGGAGGGAAGGTCCTAGCGGTTTCCTCGTTTAACGTTTAACGTTTAACGGCCTGTGGTAATCAAAACCTTCGTAGGTTCCAGCTTCGGGACGCCGCTCTGCTTCTCGCTTCCTGCGTCTCCACGCAATTTCTCGACCTCTCGACGATCACTGTGCTTAGTCTGCGGGGGCGTGGTTAGGCACGGCACGGCTAGGCTCAGCTAGGAGAACAGAGGGCTAGTTCTTTCTCAGTTTGTTGGTCGGTATGCCAATATGGTGGGGCCCTTATTCATATGCATGCCCTGCACACTCAGCACACTAGTTAATTTTAACAAATTTGAAGGCAGATATATTACACATTCTACAAGAGTTTAGTTGAAGTAGTAATTTATTTTTACATTTCTATTTACAGTAGTCAGTTGGGTTAATAAAAGGGAATCCTTTTTGTATATTTCACCTTCAGAAAATAAACCTAAAGGATTATTAATGATGTTATCTGGAGAACCCCTCTTCACTTCTTCATAGTTAGTCACTTTCAATTCTGATTAGACCAACTGTTCCTTTTGATATTGACAATTCAACTGCAGCACGCTATAGCTATAGATCAGTCTGCTGAGCTCCAACCACTGCTTTATTTTCCTATGAAAATAAATAAATGGCTCAAAATCTACTGTAACTTCTGTTTGTTTGTCCAAATACCCTTAACTGTGTACTCAGTTGTCCTATGTGACCACTTATCCTCTTGTGTTTCCTGCAACATAACCTTGTCAAAAGTCCTGGAAATTCAATAAATAAACCAACAACTGCGGTCATAGCTGTTGATGATGATAGGATTGGATATTAACCGGGGAATAGAATTGTGTAAAGTAATTTGATGCTAGCTGAATGCATTTGTAGGGTTTACTGCTGTGTCTTCAGTGCTGTGCTGCTGCATTGCCCAATGACGTCTGCAGTAGTCAATAGAGAGAGAATGTTAGTTCTGCTTTCCCCTACATGTTGCATTATTTCATTTTCATGTTCATACATACTTATCATGGTTCAAGTTATATACTGACTATGAAATAAAAGAAGGCAGGCAGTTATTGTACTGGGGCAGCAGAACACCAATACAAACACACTCTTTTAAGTCTTCTGTATATTTGCCTACAGACGATATACAAAGTTCCTTTATCATCCTTCTTATTAGTGTTTGTTCTACCAGACATTTTGGTCTGAAATTCTTCTACAATGGGGATAGCATAGGTTGTACTTACATTGTCTGCTTTAAGTGTTACTGACATTAGCTTTGCGAAAATCTCAAAAGATGAAGCTTGTAGATGCTGCACTTTATTGACTCCCCCCCCCCCCCCCCCCCCCCCCCCCCCCCCCACCATTGCTCTGGAGTAAAATACACAGCTTGGCAAATGGGCCCTCTTTCTTTATAACACATAGATATTGAGAGGTGTATACTGGTCAAACAGGTATTGCAGCAAGTAGAAAGTGGATTTAGCAAAATCTTAAGCAAAGAAAAGGTTAGTTCCAGAGCATGAAATACAGCCTTTTGCCTTGGCTGTTGTAATAACTTTTAGAAGCTTAATGTAATCTGGGACGAAAATGATGACTCCTCTAGTTTTCTGAGGAGAAGATGGATGGTGAGTTGAATGAGTTGAATGACAACGTCTATGTGCTGGTTGGATATTCAATAAAGGGGTGCTAGGAATGTCTAAAACCTTTGGAATAAAAGTTTGAAAGAATGAAATGGGGTCTGGACCTTCCATCCCGTCTGCTAGACCCTGAATGCGGAGGTTGTTTCCTCTATTTCTAATTGCCAAATCCTCAGCATGTTTTTTAAAGTGTGTTACCTCACCTTGGAGATGCTTAAGAGTTTTCACTGTATCTTGGAGTTCACTGACTTTTTCTTCCACTTGTGATAACATGTTCTACATAGGTGATCACTTATCATCTAAAAGCTGGAGTTTTCTATTGGTTTCATCCATAAATGGGTTGAGGGCTCCAATTTCCTAAAGCATAAGTGCCATCAAAATAGAAGTAAGGGATGTAATACGTGATGGAGGATCCTTTTTCGCTCGTTTATTAGTAGATATATTGGTGCAGGCATATGCAATTTCAGATTTCTAGTTTCTATAAGGCGAACATGTACATGAAAGATAAATAGAGAGTCCAGTAATGAATAGACAAAACAGCCTGAGTGAAGAAAATATATTTTTTTATAAATGCCAGTAATATGTTTAAATAATCAAAGTCTACGATTAAGTGTCAAGGACCCCCTGAAGGAATTAATGGACCAAACCTAAGTCTCCTGCTCTGTGTGTTTAAATATAGGAAGACATAAGTCATTGCGAGGCAGAATATGGAGAGTACACACTGCTGTTTATGAAATAAAAATGGCGGGTGCAACACATTCTGTTAGCACGCCCGCTGTCAGCTAGAAGTAATTAGCAGAAGGAGAAGGAGAGAAGCAGGAACGTTAATGATGAACCAGTGGAAGGGTCGAAGGTTCCCCTTGCATTTCCTTCTGTCGTGGTGTTTGCTATGGTCTTGTAAGTGGGAAGGGCACGAATCTCCTCTGTGGCTGCACCGAAGCTCTCCTAAATGGCGCCATCTCCATCTGGTGCAAACCACGCCCCTAAGCAGCCCACACTTTAAAATGTTGCATAGTTTAAAAATGTAACTGTATATGCTCATAGGCATACTAAATACTGGCCTTTCCTTTCTAGTCCATGGCTTGTTTCAATACATATAAATTGAAAAATATATATATATACACGTTTATGCTTGTATATCTGAGAGCTCCACAGTAACGTTTTAGATAGAACCAAAGGATGAGACAAAATAGCAACTGGAGGTCAATATACATTGTTGCTCTCAACAAAGACAAGTGCTCACTTATACGGGCAGAGTAAGACAAATATTGCAACAGCTACTTCATTCATGCAAATAGTAATGAGATAACCAATAGCTAAGCTATACTCACCAGCTTGTTGATTTGGGGAGGCCAATCCGTTCTATTCTTTTTGACTCAAAATAGTTATTCATGTCAATTACTTCTTGGCCAACTACTGCATTTCCCAAAAATATAAATATGCTCCTAACACACTGAAATTGAAATTGCCATTTTCATTTTAAACCAAATTATACCATAGTGCCAGAGATTCTGATGATTCCAAGATAGCCTATGGGGCAGGGACACGAAAAGAGCCCCTCCACTTAGTTGACGCCAGCCTCATACATGTTGTGAAAGATATTGTGCAGCCTGGTGTTTCCCCCTGCAATGCAAGTTAAGTACACTGCTTAGGGCCAGCACTGGCTCACTTGCAACATAGTGCAAGGGTGTCTGTGGGTAGGGATGTTTGTTCATGTGTATGAAGTAGTTGCTTTATGCACATGGACAAAGCTAGGCGGGCGTTTTTTAGCTTTCATGTGTGCTGCTTTGGTGCAGCACACCTGAAAGTTACGAAATTACATTTAGTAGTACAGTTTGCTCATGTACAGGAAGGGACACCTTCCTGTACATGAACATACCATGGAATTTGTATTTCACATGTGGGATGCACAAGGCAGCACACATGTTACAAGCAATAACAAGGGGATTGATGCATTTCTCCTAGTTTTGCAACCTTAGGCACATGATTTATCTGGTGTTCAGATCAGCACTGCCATCTCTTCTCACCTAACTTGATCATGTATGGCAGCAGAGTCTTCTATGGATGTTGTTGTGGGACAACCACCACGACACTCAGACAAGGCATGCAGTTCATATTGTTGTGGTACAGCCCTGTAATGCATTGTACATGTACAGTGGGGTTGTTGGCACATCACCCTGCTCATTGTATTCCATTGCCCTTTGAGTGACGTGTGCTGTTTGTGTGCCTTGTTTTGAGGTGCAACCTTTATCGAGCAGCCCACATGGTCAACTCGCTGTGACAGTGCATGTGTGTGTGGTATGCAGACTCACTAGATGTTTCCCCACCTGGTGTACAGCAGACTGCACCTCATGAACAGGCAGGGGGGCACATTGCATGGCGATGCAGGTGATGTCAGATTTTACACCTTGCCACATCACCACGCACATACAAATTTCCTGCACATGGACACGTCTCACTGTGAGGCAAAAACCGCAGATGCACTGTGCATGTGACTGGTCATGTGCACAATGAGGCATGCCACCACCAATGTCAGCACACCTGCAGCATTATGCAAAGGTGTCTGTGTTGTGTACAAGGTTGTGTATGCACAGCAAAGTCCATCTATTTGCACATGCACAGTCCTGCACACCACTCATACACTTGTGCAGAGTGCTGAGGTGTGCTGACATTGTGGGTGGCATGCCTTATCGTGCACATGATCAGTCACTCTCACAGTACACATGCATTTTGGGTTTAGAGTGTGATGTGTCCTTGTGCAAGCTATTTGTATGTGTGGGGTGATGTGGCAGGGGGACATTTTGCCACACTACCGCATGTCAGGTTGTTGTTCCACTTTGTCATTTGAGGGTGCACTTATGGAGTGGTCTGACGTTGAACTAGAACAATTTTGAGCTTTCTTTTCTGTGCTCATTTGGAAGTCTGTTTGCCAGCCAATGTGTGTCGTGCAATGTGTTGTTTTGGAAGGGTGATATGTCCCTATGCCAGCATGGAAAGGGGTATTAGGGACATGAACCACAGTACATGTGTGTATGCACTTGAATTAATGTAATTGTACATGAGTGCCACTGTGCCCATCAACCCCCTTCCTCCCGTCCCTGGTTGATGCTCACCCTGGTGTTGTGTCTATTCACATTCGGCACTATCCTGGCCCGAAACTCCAACCACCGTCTCCTCACTGATGATGCGGGACACCTGCTCCCCCAACTCATCCGGCTCCTCCTGTGGCACTGGACTCCCACCCCCAGTCTGCCTCGCTGATCTCACATTGACTGCTAGTTTCTCCTTTATTTTATGCTTGGTATCATGCCCGTGCTACTTGGAGTCGTCCACTGTCCTCCTCCTCTCTCCAACAGCATTCACCTTGGACACAATCTCCTCCCATATTACTTCTTTTCTTGCCAATGTCACTATGGAGGTGACAAACAGTTCTTGTTGGTGTTAAGTCATCTCTGCTATCAGGACTTGGTTTTCCTGCATGCTGAATTTAGGATTCCTCTTCCTCTTGGCTTTCACATGGGTCTCTGGCTGGTCCTCCTGGATATCTGTAGTCATGTTGATGGCCTCTGCACTTGTCCCTGCTTCTTCCATTGCTCCCCTACTTTTCTCCTTTTTTTTCTGTTTTGGAGGGCCTTTTATAGTGCATTTTCCCGCTACACGCCTCAAATGCAGGGCTGGTGCTACTTAGCGATGGGGTTTTATCGCTGATTGGCCTTCAAAACATTTTTCACGTTAGCGTGTGTTTTTTTCTTCCCAGGACGCAAAATCTATTGACGTGCTTTTCCGCCGGACAATGTAGCTATCGCCTGTTAGCGGCATGTTGCTGATAGGCCACTAAAGCGGCGATAGATTCTGGTGAACTGCGGTGATAAGGTAAATGTCGCTAAGGGGAGATAGCGATAAATATCGCCATTTGTTGGTAATATGCCCCCAAATATTACTGTGGCGTACTCTGTCTGGCTGCTATATTCTTTCTAAGGATCCTGCCAAAGATGCTTCATACGTCATTAAATATGTTTAGTTCAGTTAAAACTTGCACTAGGTTTTTTTCTACTTCCCTCTTTTAATGTGTTTTAACTCCTTTCATTATTACCAATCACAAGGCTGCTCTTTGTGCACTAACATTCTAAATGACTCACCTACAAAGTATTCCGAGTCTTAGATCAAGTCTGTAACCCTGTTTAATCTGGCCTCCTCCGCCAGACAAGTTTCTATGGTGCCTTCGGTCTGCCCTGAACTTGGACACATTGTTGTGGATGCTAAAAAGCAGTAATGTAGTCTGAGAACACATGAAGCCATCATTTCATTTGAAATTCATGCTGAAAATCTCACTTCAAATGAAACCTTGTTACATTTTCCACAAGAAAAATAGTATGTTTTGCCCAGATTCTTAACATTTTTTTATTGGGAATAAAGCAGAAACCTGGGGGCACGCTGGAAAATTAAAGTAGTAATGTTTGCATATGTCTGTAGTCAAAACTAAAATATTAATTTTGCCAGGGAAAAACTGTTATTACTTAGCAAACATCATAAAAAGTGAGCTTCACTCCTGTTTACAGCAGAAGTAACAGTATTTGTACTTGGAAGGACATCAATGGCAAAACAAATATTTTAGTATAAGCTTATACTCATTCAAGAATGAGGGACTTACCTCGGTTGTACGTAATGCTAATCAGGAGACATTGGGAAGGTGTTTGGCCCGTCAAAATTATCCTTTTGATAACTTTGCAGTTCTGCCTTCAATGTAAAAGTAACGCGCCTAATGTTGAGAGTGTGTCCTGGGCTCACTGTAAAATACCACAAATTGAGAAACCTTGAAGCAGGAACCGAAGAAACACATAAATCAACCTAAGGGGAATAACATTGTGGTGAGATTTAAATGACAAACAAAGCCAACAGTGCTTGAAATAATACACTAATAATGCAAATCCGGGAAACAAATGCAAACCCAAGCACGCACAAATGTTACATGCACGAAAAGGCAGATCCATTGATATTGCTGATACTTGTTAAATCATTTTGGAAACACATCTGATGCTGGAGTAGGAATGTGATGTTTAAGAGGCATATGAGGAATAGGAATGTTTTAATCTTTATCCGTAATTGCATAACTCCCAAATGCTTGTTTTGCCCAGATTATTTACTTATGGGCATATGCATCAAAAATCGGTAAAACAAGTCCTTATTAGCGAAAAATAAGGAATCGCAAATAAGGACTCGCATACCGCAATGCATCAACAGATTGGATATTAAATACCGAATCGTAAAAAAACGCTAAATTTATCGGAAACCACGATTGCGAGACTCCAAATTAAAGAATAGCAAATACCGAATTAGCAAATACCGAATCGGTATTTGCGATTTCGGAATTAGCGAATTCGCAAAAAAGAAAAGTCACATCGGAAGCAGGTTGATGATATCACAAGCAGGAAGTAACACAGCCCATGCTTCATTCAGTGCCCTGATGAGCTCAGAGGAGGAGGCAGAGCAAAGGAGCCGAGGAGTGATACAGTGACAGCACAAACCAGCTTTTGCACAGCCATCCAGGATGGAGAAGGATGCACCCCAGGACAAGGACATACCCAGGAAGAGGAAGCAAAAGTTTTCTGATAAAGAACTTGAACTACTCATCGAGGGGGTGAGCAGCAAACATGACAGGCTGTTTGACAAGCTGTCCCTAAAGGTGTCTGAGGCAGAGAAGCGCAAGATCTGGCTGCGCATCAAGGAGAGGGTAAATGCTGTAGGAGTCACCCACCGCAGCATAGACGATCTGAAGAAGAGGTGGTATGACCTCAGGAAAAGGACGAAGGAAAGAATTGGAGAAAGGGTGAAGTATGCAGCTGGCATAGGAGAGGGAACATCAAACGTCACACCAAACACAGCCCTCGAGGACCTCGTTAAGCCTACCATTGAGCCTGAAGCTGTTGAGGGGGTCAACCAATTGGACACTTCCGGCGCTGCGGCAGGAGGACAAGGTAAGATGCATGCCAGTGCAGATACGCAGCATGTTGTCTACCCCTGCCCATTGCCCCAGGCCAAACACAGTGCACATGTAGCCGTGCCTAACGCATATACCCTCACCAGAGTGTTGCATCATGGGAATTGTAGTCATATCATGAAAGTGTGCATGTCTGATCCCTGATGTTAATGAAATGAGACCAGCAGCACAGTGCCAATTGTCAGTCCAAATATGTCCTTTATGTAGATGAAAGTATGCAACACAGATACATCCTGACAAAATAATAACAATCCACTGTTTCTCACACAGATGCATCACCGCTGGATTCAGATGACAGCTGACGCCTCATCATCTCTGAAACCCCAGTAGTGACCGATGCTGAGACTCCACAGGGATGTCAACCCACGACACCACCAACACCATCACCATCACCACCATCACCACCACCGTGGACAACCCCACCACCATCACCACCACCGCGGACAACCCCACCAACACCATCACCGCGGACAACAACACCAAGCCGCAGGGCAAATGTCCCCTCCCTGCAGGTGATGGAGACAGAGCAGAGGCCAGCAGCCACAAATGTTCCACGCCAGTCAGTCGTCACTCCGCCAGCTCAAACACCAGCACGTGTCTGAGTCTGACAGCAGAGCAGGCTCCTGGGTAGAGCTGCAGAGAGATCTGAGGATCCAACACACGGCTACGGTGTGGTTGAGACACGGATGCTGCGAGTCCAGCACCTGCAGGGGAGACACATGGGTGCTATAAACATGAATATATCAAAATTGGCAAACAAAATTGGCATCATGACTGACGCTGAGCGTGAGATGACCACTGCCGTTGCTGAGGGTAACAGAGACATGAAACTGTGCCTGCAGGATCTCACACGAGCTGTCATAGCAGGGCAACAGAGCGAGCGCAGGAGGCATCGGCAGAACATGCTCCATTCCAATGCCTCTATTAGGGCCATCACTAAGCTGTGCAACAGCACAGCTGTACTATCACCCAGATCTGTGTTGCTGCAGGTCGACTTGGGCCATTACTGTGGAGATGTGGCAAAGTCCTTAGAAAAACTGACCACTGCAGTGGAGCATCTGCAGTCTGGGACTTTTAGTGCCAGCAGTTTGGGAGTGGAGGAGGGGAGTGAGGTTGCTTTAAGCGTCTGCAGCATCTCTGTGCCGGAGGCCAGCGAGAGGAGGCGCAGTGCGCGCAGCTCCACAGCCACTGACGCACATCGCGGTGATGTGGAGGAGTCATGCGACAGGAGGCTGGGGGTATGTGGGAAGCGCAAATAGCCATGTTCCATTGGCTCCCTGGCAATGGAGACGTAACCATGGGCCACCTATACTACCACAAGATATTCCCGTGATGACAACGGACATGTATCCCAATTTATTTTTTGTATCTTCGTCATGTTGGCGTCTCATTTATATGCACCTGACAAGTGCTCATGGGCATTAAACATTTGCAAACAAGATCATGTTGTGATGGCTCATACATGCCTGTCTCAGAAGTGATGTTGTGTGATGTATGTCCGCCTCTTTGGCCTTCAGCTGTTTTAGGCATGTGTGCCTGTTGGTGTTGTGGGGGGGGTTGCTGTGCACGTAAGTCGTCATCTCCATCCACCTCTATTGGTATCCCCCTTCTTGTGGCAATGTTGTGCAGCATGGCACAAACCGCTTTTATCCGGCAGCAGGTCACTGGGTCATACTGCAAGGCACCTCCTGTCTTGTGTAGTATCCGGAAGCGACTCTTGAGGATGCCAAAGGTTCGCTCTACCACATTCCTGGTGCTGATGTGTGCTGTGTTGTAGTACTGCTCCTGAGGTGTTGCTGGGTTGAGGTAGGGAGTGAGGAGATATTCCTGCAAGGTGTAGGCGCTGTCACCTGCAGGGTGGGGAGCAAAGGGTTAGCAGCATGAATACAATTACATATGTGAGGATGGAGTTAATGATGAGGCATTAGTATGTACCTAGTAAGTGTCCCTCTCCAAATTCACAGTTGATCAGACGCCTGTGGATGCCACTGTGTCGGAATATGTATGCGTCGTGTGTGCTTTCAGGAAATTGGGTTACAATGTCCGTTATGATGTGCTTGGCATTGCACACGACCTGCACGTTGATGGAATGATATGACTTCCGGTTGCGGAAGATGTATTCGTTGGCTGAGGGGGGACAGATGGGGACATGCGTGCAGTCAACGCTTCCTATCACATGGGGAAATTGTGCCACCTGGCAGAACTCCTGTTTGGTGCGGTTCAACTTCTGTGGGGTTGTGGGGAAGGTGATGTGGTGATGTATCAATGTCAGCATGGCATCTAGGAATTTGTGGAAGAAGCGTGAAAGTGCACTTTGCGACATGCCTCCGTCTTCTGCTATGACCCTCTGGAAGCTTCCAGACGCCAGCAGGTGCAGGTGGCATAGAACCTGGACATGGGCTGGGGTGGCCTTGGTCCTACGGGTCTGGTGCTGCAGTAGTGGGTCCAGGTCAGCAATGAGGCGCATGATCATAGCCCGGTTCAGTCTGTACTTGTCGTAGATCAATTCCTCTGTCTGGCCCAGTAATGTGATGCACACCCTGCAAACCCTGTCCTGGATCATCCTCCTGCGCTGTGCAAGTACGTTGATTCTCCTCCTCCTAGCAAGCATGTAGGGGGCAACCATTTTGGTAAACATACAGGGTCTCCAGAGGCATATTTGAAGGGTTTCTGATTGTCTGCACCTGTATACTTTTTTTTTCTTCCTTCCAACAACTTTACCTCCAGTTTGAGATTCCCCTTATTTTGCTCATGCAAAATAGTGATTTAGGGCATTTTCGGTATTTGCGAATTTTGATGCATTTCGTTGCAATTTTTTAATAGCGAGGTATTTCCGAGGGCTGATTACTTTCTGGGTATTACCGATTGGCTAATTGGCGATTCGGTAATTTACCGCTGGGTTATTTTGCGATTCTTTATTTTTTTAGGAATTGGGGTTGATGCATTGGGTTTTCAGGTTTTGCGTTCTGTAACGGCCTGTTTTACCGATTCGCTACTTTACAGGGAGCTATTTTGTTTGATGCATCTGCCAGATAGTTACCAAACCTCTTATAAACACCTTCAAAACCAATGTAGTATTTAAGGCCCTCCCACCCTCCTACAACAGGGACGTAACAGAAGGCCCTGCAGGGTGGGGGAGCCCACCTGATGCCTCTACACTTGCGGTGGCCTTCATCCACTTCTGAAGCTCATGTGCAAAGACGCAGACCAAATCAGAACAGCTACGCCATGGCTACATCCTGCTGCACAGTGCATCCTTTCACTGTCTTCCTTGTGCAGGACGAGAAACAAAGTTGTAAAATATTGAATTGTTTATCGCATCTATGGGCCCCCAAGTGAAAGGGTACACGCAGTTCATGAATTTAAGTGACTGCTAAGCGGAAAGAAAAGATACAACCGCAGTCGAAAGGTGAAGGGCAGAGAAGAGGAAGCTGGAATACCAGAAGTACAGGTGAAGGCAGAGAGAGAGGGAAGGGGTGGTGAGAGAATGAGATTGAGGTGATAAAGGGACAGTTTGCACAGAGTGAAAGAGGTGGAAACAAGTGTACAAAAGTTCAGTAAAAGGGAATTGTGTGTGAGAGAGGCAGAAGGGTAAATTAGTGAAGAAAAGAGAGGTGCGCAACAGGCAACTTAAAGATAACAGATGTGTGTGTGTGTGCACGCGCAAGTGAAAGACAACTGAAAGTCCGTTGAGAGAAGTAGAAGGGAAGACGGGTGAAAGACAGCTAACACACAAAAGCAAAAGAGACAGCTGCGAGTAATAGGTGACGTCACGTGAGACAGCGACAGGTGAGTGAGATAGAGAGGTTAGTAAAAATACAGACACGTTAGAAAGGATCAGCCAGGAGTGATAGGAAGACCAGGTGGGGTACAAATAGAGAAAGACAGTTGACAAACACCTGAGAGGGAGAGAATGGGAAAGAAGTCATTTATACAGGGAGAAACAGGTGTGTGATAGGGAGACAGTTAAAGACAGTTCAATGATAAAGATGGGGAGGCCTGTGAGAGAAAGGTGAGAAAGAGACAGAGAATGGTGAATAACAGCTTAGAGAGATGAAAAGAGAAGTGGGGCAAGGGAGAGAGGAAGACAGATGGACGAGATACATGGGTTGATGGAATGGAAAGAAAGAGAGAAGGGGAGGAAATAGATGATTTAGTGAGATAAAGATGTATCTGGTTGTTGCTTTGATGTTTTTGGCACTGGATTTTACGTTAAACTTTAAAAAGTAATAACTCTAGTTCTACTGATTGAATGTTTGTCGTTTTGGTGTCAAATAATTCATTAACATTGAAACTATTTGCCTTAATTGATATAGGGTTTTTGATGTGTTGTGTTTTCAGCTTATCACTGTTTGTGTGCTGCATGAATACTTTACTCATTGCTTCTAAGTTAAGACTGACTGCTTGGTGCAAGCTACCAGAGTGTTAAGCACAGGTTAATTTAGTGACTTTTGTGGTTCACTCTGACAGGGATTGCGCTTGTTGCCTGAACAGGGTTATCACCCTTCTCAGCCAACAACCTAATTTCTCACACTTCCTCATGGCTCTTTATCCCTGATTGATTACATTAGTGAGAACTTACAAGCAATGAACAGACCTGGATAACAGAACATGCTGAACAAAAATAATTCCTATTCTTTATTTAATATACACTCATTGACAATTAATTAATAGCTACAAAATCTTCCGAACCAAAAGTATTCTGAATCTCGTTTTCTGAAGAACAAGAACACAATACTGTTGTTTAAACAGAGACCCCTATGTTGCGGCTCTGCAGGTCTCTGCTAATTATCGAGCCTGGGTTTCTATTAATGATGCTGCCATGCCTCTTGTCGACCTGCCTTCAATCCCTGAAGGTAAATGAATGGTTAAACTTATGACAGACCCATCCTACCTACTAAGTGTCTGAGCAGAATGTTTGACACCTCTCATAACAGAACCAAAATTCAAATACAAATTGTTAGTGTCAGCAGCTCTGATTTCTGAAATTCTCTCCTGATAAATTAAAACTCGTCATCTTATCTAAACAGTTCAATTGTTCTTCTGGAAACTGAAGATCTGGATGAAAAACCGGAAGGACAATCTCTTGCTCTAATTGGAAAGAAGATTGAATCTTGTTAAGAAATGAGTAGGCCTGGGGAAAACTCGTGAATTTCAGTCTGCGGAATCATGGGAGAATACATAAAAACTCAGTGACCTTCTGCAGAGTCCATCAATGGGCAGAAACTGCACATCGTGTTGCTCGTGCTCTCATTTTAACACCAGTAATGTGTTCCATGCTGAAACATCAGTGCTAATGACGCCATGCTATTTTTGAGTTGATTTTTCTGCTGCTCAAGCAGATCTACTCGGGGAGCAGCCCTCTGACTATGACTGCTCGCAACCTTCCGCATTTGTAAAATCTAACCAGAAGTCCTCCTAGCAATCAGAAATTGAGATGGGGGATCCCAAATCTTGCTAACAAGCTTGCATTCCAAAGCTTCATGTTGTTCCTAGCCCTAGCCCGCTGCCGAAGAGCCAGATTAAGAGTCTGGGCATGCTAGGCGCACGTTGGTGCAAGCCCTCATTCTATCACGACTCGACTATTCCAACGCGATCTATTTGGGCGCTCCGCAGGGGACCAGTAAGACCCTTCAGCTGGTTCAGAATTGCGCAGCACGCCTACTGCTAGAGGTGGCGAGACGTGACTCTGCTAAGCCAGCACTTCGTCAGCTTCACTGGCTTCCTGTACAACAGAGAATTGTGTTAAAATCTTTGTGTACTGTACACAAATCCCTCACTGGTAATGGGCCATCGCTCCTTCTACCGATGTTTCAACGCCTGCCGGTACTGCGAACCCTCAGATCCAACCATAAAATGTTGCTGACAGTCCCAAGGATTCGCCGGGCTCGCTCTTGCGGGCGCAGATTTGCGCTACACGCGTCAAAACTATGGAATCAACTCCCTGAATCGATCCGTTTTGAACCTAACCTCCTACAATTCAGGAAACAACTGAAAACCTTCCTTTTCCCTTGAATGGCTATGACATTTCTGGTTATCCTAATGCGCTGGAATGCCTACGGGTAACCATGCGCAATATAAGTGCATATTCCATTCCATTACAATATAAGTGCATATTCCATATTGTCATTGCATTGCTCAAACTGAAAACAAATTCCACCAGGTGGCAATTGACCAAATTTGGAGGGAACTCTGCACTACAAGAGTAACGCGAAGTCACCAAAATTCTCCAAGTCTGCATACCTGTAAAAAATTAAATCAAAGGTTAAAAAACGTAATTCTCAAAATCTTCTTGCTGACATTATGGCTCCTAAAAAAAGTTTTGAGTTACCAATCTCAAATCAATTTTTTCTATGGACTCAAAGGTAGAGGATGTAAGTCTTGGAGAAATAATAACAAATCTTAGGCCGGGAACTTTGGCTGCGGTAAAGGATGGATGTAACCAAACCTTTAAACGACCTCTTCACTACATCGATTTCGTCATCCAATCCCCCTCTCAAAGCACTTCTCAAGGCTTTTATTGCAATATACTGTATTTTGAGTGAGATAAATGTTAATACCAGAGAGAAATTGTCATCTTGTTCATTAAGGCCAAAGTTCCTAAAAATAAGTATGGCCTTTTAATGGATTCCTCTGAAATTGATGTTTGAACCACCTCAGATGCTGATACAAGAGCTACGAACTCTGTGAGATAACCGTTTTTTAAGAATGCTCAACACCCAATTATCTTGATTGTTTTGTGTCCAAATCATGTAGAATTTTGATAATCAGCCCACTATAATCTCCACTGAACAACAATCGTCCGAACATCTTTTTAATGCTTCTGACTGAGAAGATATTTTCTGGCTTTTATATAACTTTTTAGATTGAACTCTTCTCAGATACTGATAGGATTTTGAGTCACTACTAGACAATTCTTTCGAATCCTTGTTCCAAACTTTGGAAACTCTGGATAAAGAGCTCTCAGAAGGAAGAGTATGGTTCCAATCCTTATGAAATTTGGTAATCGTCTCTTCAAACTTTTTACCTTCTAATGAAAGTGTGAGGAATTATGATTTTTCAGAAAAGTCACCTTTCCAATCCATCCATTAGTTGTGGTGGACAATCACAGAAGTCAGAGATGTTGCCCTAATAATATCAAAATACACTTCCACTGGGATCTTCATCTGTCAACAAAATATCAGAACAGACATCTTCCTCATATACGGCCTCTGACAAGTGCATACCCATCAGCGCCTCTACATACTCTGTAGTGATTACTACAGACTATGTAGGGTACAGAAGGCTATGCAGTGATGAGTGATATGGAGTGATTTCCAAAGTGTAGAAACCACTTCTTAGCACTCAGTGGCAGTGCCCTTACATACTCTGCAGTTATCAGTCACTGCAGAGTATATAAGGCTGCTGAGGGGTACATGACTGCACTATTTCCTTCGTGCAAAATTCCTCCTCGCATCCATTTTTGGATGAAAGGGTGCATTTGGTGGTAAGAAAATAGCGCCAAATTCACACTCTGCCCAGTTATGGGATTCAGTGGGATCTCACAAACTTTTTATGTATGTCTGTGGAATTCCATAGAATCAAATTCTGCCCACCCCTACTAAAAATGGCCTTAACACCCAATACCCTTACCCACCCCTAAACCCTACACACTTACCACCCTGTGGTATATAAATAAATAATACCGGATCTAGGTTTGACTAGGCATAGCAATAACAGATAGCTCAATAAATAAGAGTCAAGATTCGAGGTAGTAGGAGTTTGTAGGTTTATTACAGCATAAAGGACAGGAACAGGACAACCTGCATAGGAATAGGATGGCAGGGCCCGGCAGCTGCCGGGGCTGGATCTGGGATGAGCGCGCTAGCATTTAATAACAATACACAAGTATATATAGTAAAACAGTTGCATTACAGTACATATGATAGGCGGAGCAGTGGGTGGAGCAAAGGGTGTGACGCGTAGCAGTCGCGAAAGATAAGGGTGAAAGTAGGTGTAACAGGGCGTATACATAGACATGTGATGCAAACGTAACAGAATATGTCATGAATAGGGCGGAAACATGGAGGGGGCTACCTAAGGAGCCGGGACATCTAACCTAATGGTGCGCGCAAACTGGCAATGACGTATTACTAGAAGAAGCTGGGGGCTATGAACTCTGTGCTAGGAGCAGAGACTGAAGTCTGGAGAGTCGGGGCGACATGTACCTAAACAGTATCTAGTATCTGATGTTTAGAGAACATGTTGATATAAACTGAGAATCAGGAGGGGAAAGGCTAACAGACTCCAAGACTGGAGCATGCATTATTCTACATGTAGTGCGTGATGAAGAATATTAAATGATCATTAATACAGTATTTCTCTAACATGGAGACGTAAAGGCTAGACTATGACGGTAACTATTGATGCGATTCAGTAGCTTTAGGAATGCAGAGAAGGAGGGCTGGACTGATAACTAGTATCATAACATACTCTTGGCAGACTCAGAGGCAGAGCCAGGCTGAACCGGGCACTGTGAGGCAGGAAGTAAGTGAAGGGTCAGGAACACAGGTGGGGGCTGTCTCGCTCCTCAGCGAGGGCTCAGGAGACAGGAGCTGAATCTGGTGTCCGGGCCCTTTTGAGGCCTAGAAACGGGGACTTTGCAATGAAATAACGTGCACACTGGGAAACGTGGCAACGTAGCTTTACATAGGCCTGATATTCGTAGTATTCACGAAAACTGGAAATAGGCATACTAGAGAGAGACACAACTGTAATTGCGTCATTAATCGAACATGGGGAATACAAATGCATATTAATCATGCACACATAACATATGATGGAGGACGCGTAGGGACACAGAACATGGCAAAATTTACTTTTCCACATTCCCTCCTTGTCACTACGTTTCCATCAGGAAACATCAATATTCATGATACCATCTATCATTTCATACAGTATCATTTGCTCGTCTCGAATTTTCTTGGAGCGGGATTTAGAACGAGGCTTGGGACTAGGAATACAAGAGGTAGCACAAATGCCGCAAATCGCAGGGCCACATTGTATACAGAGGCAGCAGCTGAATATGATCGCTACTGCAATACCTAGAAAGGACAAGACCTTCCATCCCCAGGCGGAAATTATATTCCAGAACCAACCGGACCATGTCCAGGTGCCTGGATCTTGGTGTAACAGATGGGCAATTTTATGGAGTCTGGTTATAGCTGAATAAACAGACGGCGCGTTATTTGGAATGAAAATGCAGCAACTAGATCCGATGACTCTACATGCCCCGCCCCTATCGGCCAGTATGACGTCAAGGACGAGACGATTCTGCAAAACGACAAATCTCATAGCAGATTGCTCTTCAGTTAAGTTACCTAGAGCAGAGGCAGTCTCATTTACTACAGCTTCAAGGGTTCTGGTTAACCTACGGATTAGCTTACTATTCTGAATAGGTCCTATAAAGAAGAAGAAACCTTTATTAAAATCTGTATACTGTTCTAGAGCAGTTTCAGTATAATCGACAATTGGGGACTCGATCTCCCTTCTATGTCTAATGTGTACTAGATGTGTGTTTCTGTGATAATCCGATGGGGCTAGGAAAACAGGTGGCAGTAGGAAGGCAATATAACAGGTTCCCTCCCAATCGAGGGGCAGACGAACATATGCGGTCTGACCACAAACAAAATAAGAATGACGTGAAGCTTTAAAAATGGATTTCCCACTGTCACTATACTTGACAATAGTAGTACAATCGCTGTGTCCTACATGTACGGAACCATTATTTCGGACACATAATTCGCCTTTGACTGGTAGTACTGAAATAGCAGGTAAGTCTGGAGTAGTATCAGACTGAACATTCAGGACCATAAAATTCGAAGAATAATTACCTAAATTGTAAACTTCGTTTTCAAGATCTAACCCGGTTCTGTGGGGGAGACCTTGCTTGTCTGGGAAACATGTACTGTTAAGAAAAGACATATCTGTTGAGGATGACGTTAACGTGGACCATGCTCCACACGAACCATTATGTGAAAATGGATAAGGAAAGAGTGGCAGAACTCCCTTCGGTGTCTGGAAAGGGGGGAGTCGACCACACACCCAACAATTAGTGGCATTGCTGGTCTGGTGTGAATAATGTAACATGCGGATAAAAGAATTGTTACGCATAGCGAGGCGGTAAGAGAGTTCATGAGGAGGCAGATCACTAAACGTGTGCTCTACTGTAACATTAGAAGACTTATTTACATGAGAAACTGGAAAATACAGGTAAAATGCATAACTGGTGCAGGAAATCATAATGCTGAGAAATAAAACGAAACTTAGAAAAATGATACATCGGATTGAGTTTTGACTAACTTTCTCACTATGGGGGTCTATTTTATACATGTCAGAAACCGGTCTAACCGTTTCACCTAGGGGAGGACTTAGACAATCAAACTGGCTGACTTATTTTACTAGACCTTAACTTTTTCTTATACTCCTGTTGCGGAGTTGTCTCTAACAGGGAGGGTGCAATATCATTGTCTTTTGCGGGACAGTCCTTAAGAATAGTACTTTGGCAGTCCTTTAAATCCTCGGAAATGTTCTTTGAAACTGGTTTCAATCCATAAAACTTTTTGATATGCGAAAGATGCACCCAGCCTTTGCGTCCCTCCAACTTCACGGCTGTACGGGTGGCCAGGAGGACCTGTCGGGGCTCCTTCCAGCGAGGCTCCAGCGGACTTGAGCGATCGAAATTTCGCACTAGGACCATGGATCCGGGAACGATTTCATGCGGTGCCACCTCGGTATTGTCTGGAAATGCGGCGGCAACCTGTGAACGACAAGAGTTGAGGGCAGACATCAAGGAAGCTAGGTAATCTGTCAGCATATTACTTGAAACATCGGTAATACTTCGAGGTCTAGGAGTACCCCACATGTTAGGGGGGCGGCCGAAAACGACCTCATACGGGGACAGACCTGATCTGGAATGTGCGACCATGCGCATATAGAACAGGGCGACCGGCAGAGCTACTAGCCAGTCCACACCTTTCTCTTGACAAACTTTTGCAATTCGAATTTTCAGGGTCTGATTATGTCTCTCTACGAGACCGGCTGCTTCAGGATGGCGTACACAATGGAACTTCCACTGGTACCCTAACAACAGGGAAACATGTTTCATCAACTCAGATGAGAATGGCTGGCCGTTATCAGAATATACGACTCTAGGGAGTCCATAACGGGGGAAGAACTCACGAACCAACTGCTTGGCAGTAGTCGCGGCTGTGTAATCTGGGACTGGATATGCTTCTGTCCACCTGGACAAAGCGCATACAACTACAAGGACATACTTGAAACCTCGACATCGCTCCATCTGAATGTAATCCATCTGGAGGACTTCAAAAGGGTGGTCAGGGGGCTGGAATCCACCTTGTTCCACCGGGACACTTTTACCTGGATTAAACTGGCAACATATCATACAGGTACGGACTTTCTGCTTGGCTGCAGCTCGTAAATGCTTGTTGAACCAAATGTTCTGGATACTGTCTAACATAGCTTTTTCCCCTAAATGTGCTGGACTATGTGCGGTATTGATAATGACTTGAACCATAGAGTCGGGGAGAAACCATGTGGCTTTTCCCTTCGTCAACCATCCCTGATCTGTCTGGACCCCTCCTTGTTCGGACCATTTCTTGATTTCTTCAGGAGTAGCATGTAACTGTATGTCTATGACATCTTGTGTAGGGTCTTTAACTGTCATACATTTAGTCGGATCTGGAGTGTGTGTCGGTGTCTTATTAACTGGAATGTCTGGTGTCTGAGCTGTAAGCTTGGCTGTGCGATCTGCTAGATCATTACCTTGAGAAATAGTGTCAGTAACTTTCGTATGTGCTTTGCACTTCATGATAGCAATAGATGTCGGTAAATGTATGGCATCTAACAGAGCTTGAATAAGGAGACCATGCTGAATCTTGGTTCCATGAGAAGTCATGAAACCTCTCTCCTGCCAGAGCACTCCGAAGTCGTGTACAACTCCAAATGCGTAACGTGAATCTGTGTAAACATTAACTTTCAGGTTCTTAGCGTGTATGCAGGCTTGAGTCAGAGCAACTAGCTCTGCTGCTTGAGCAGACAGGGTGTCAATACGGTGTGTTTCAATAACTTCAGTGTCAGTAGTCACTGCATACGCGGCTACTAGTTCTCCTGTACTGGTTCTCATGCATGAACCATCCACATAAAGCGTCAGGTCGGGATCTGGTAATGGAATATCTGTCAGATCTTGTCTTGGCTTTGTCGTAATGTTAACTACTTCCACACAGTCGTGTGTGTCAGAATTTGGATTAACTGATGGTAACAGTGTAGCAGGATTTAGGACGTTGCAGCGTCTGATGTCTATATGTGGCTGAAACAGTGTCAATTCATAACCTGTTAAACGTGCAATTGTCAAGTGCTGAGTTTGTGTCCGGTTCAAAAGAACTTCCACAGAGTGTGGAACTTGTACTGTCAGGGAGTGTCCTAACACTATGGAATCACTTTGTCTGATAGCTAGTGCTGTGGCTGCAACTGACTTGAGGCACGCAGGCAGAGCCTGGGCTACAGGATCTAATGTGCTCGAAAAATAAGCACAAGGCTTGTATTGTCCTGCTTGATCTTGTGTGAGGACAGATAATGCTGTACCTTCACGTTCAGTGACGAAAAGTGTAAAAGGCTTACTGTAGTTTGGTGTAGCTAGAACTGGAGCTTGGCATAGGGCTTTCTTTAATTCATTAAAACTAAGTGTATGTTCAGATGTCCAAGGGAGGACAGTCGATACGGCTGCCTCCTGTGTCGTTAACTGTATCAGTGGTTTAGCTAGAAATGCATACCGAGGAATCCATTGTCTGCAATAAGAAGTAAGGCCGATAAAAGCACGTACCTCCTTCTGGGTCTTGGGCTGAGGAAGACTCGCTATTAACTGGATACGATCTGGTGTCAACTGCCTACCCCTCTTGGACAGTAAGTGGCCTAAATAGATCACTTGCTGGACACAGAATTGAAGCTTCGAAGGGGACACCTTGTGCCCCATCTCGGCTAGGAAATACAAGACTGTAAGTGATGCTCGCTCGCAATCACGTTCAGAGCGGGCTGTGATCAGTAGATCATCGACATACTGGAGCAGGGCAGTGTCAGTTGGCATGTGAATGTTGTCTAGTTGTCTCTTGAGTGCTTGACTGTAAATACTAGGACTTTCTGTGAAACCTTGAGGAGCGCGTGTGAACATATAGCTCCTTCCATTTAAACAAAATCCGAAAAGAAACTGGCTGTCTGGATGAATGGGGACACTGAAAAACGCGTTCTTGAGGTCTATGACAGTAAAAAATGTGGCTTCGGAATCAATGGCTGTCAATAGGGAAGAGATATCTGGGACAACTGGGTACTGGGGAATAATACATTTATTAAGTTCTCGAAGGTCAATCACTAATCGATATACTGGAGGTGCATTTGGATCAGTACGTTTCATGACAGGAATGATCGGAGAATTACATACATTGGAGTCAGTTTCTACCACTACTCCTTGAGCCATAAGCTCGTCAACAATTTTGGATAAGGCTGCTACAGCCTCAGGTGGCAATCTGTACTGTCTGATTCGAGGTAACACTACACCAGGCTTTAGAGTCACACGATGGGGTGTGATTTGCATATAGCCAACATCAGTTGGACCTTGCGCCCATAGATGCTGCGGAACATTAAACAATCTCGGATCAAAATCTCGTAATACATAGTGACCCTTGAAGTCACGTAGGAACAATCGTATTCCCTCTGGGGAACAGCATATAACTGCACCTAACTCTTTCAATGTTTTAATGCCTAATAGATTCTCTGGACATGACTTCGTAAGTAACAGATCAGTAGTGCGGGACAATGGACCTACTTCTAGAGTAACTGGCTTTGATATTTCATTTACAATAGGCTTTCCTGAAAATCCAAGGGAAACATTTCTAGAGCCTGAGAGCGGAGCCCCTGGAACTTCGGCGTGACTTATAGTGGTCCTACTTGCCCCTGTATCAATCAGAAACTTTCTGTCTTTCCCTAGTACTTGACTGTGAACATAGGGACCCTCTTGATCTACAGGTATCTCGATGAGAGGCAAGCCTACCTCCCTCTCTAGGCTGTTTCATGAATACGGTTGATACTCTGGATACTCTGACTGAGCATACTGATACATCTGCTGTGTAACATGCTGTGTTGCAGCGATGGGCTGCGGTACAGTAACTGTCTGTGGTGCGTTCTGTGGCTGAGTAGTCTGTGTAACTTGTTCTTGTCTCGGCGGACGTGGTCTTTCTTTAGTCTTACCGGTAGCTATGTTGTGTTTCAGAACTGCACACTCGTTTATAAAATTACCTGGCTGTTTACAATAATTGCAGTTCCCTTTAACGGGAGCTGCAGGATGACTGGCTTGATTCGGACCCCTCTTCTGACTGTCTTGAGGAACAGATTGTGCAACTAGTACTTTCATTTTCGTGTCTTTCATACGTTTTCTCTCGTGTTCTTGCTCTTCTCTGATTCTATTCTGGTGATATTGAAGCATCTGTAACATCTGGGACGGGGTATTAGCTTGCCAGGTACTTTCGACTTTCAAAACTCGGTTTTTAATTGGTGGACTTGAATTCTCGACTAATTTAGTAACAAAAAGGTGAGGGTATGACTCGCTACTTGTCTTGAGGCCACTGTTTATGGTAAAACATTTCTCAAATCTAGAATAATAATCACTAGTATCTTCGTCTTGTTTCTGTTTACAGGCTGAGATTGCATCCCAGTCTTCCTTTTTAGTGGTTAATAATCTGGGTAACACTTGTATTAATAATTCTGGTAATTCTTTACATTTATCTCCAAGACCGGTACCTGGTACTCGTGCCTTATCTTCAGCTTCTAGAACTGCCCAATCGATCTTTTTCTCTCCCACCTCCCAATCTTTTTCTTTGAGTTTCTCATATACCCCTGCGGGCAATAGGACTTTTAGCATTTTAATAATGTCTGGATACGTGTATTCTCCCATACGGAGCATGTCTTTTAATTCTCGGTGGAACCCTGCTGGATCTTTATCATGACAGGGAATTAACTTTTTCATCTCTAAGAGTTCCATCTTTGTGATCGGGGTGTAAACAAACACTCGTTGCATTTCACCACCCTCTGTCTTAACTGGATGCACTTCTCGTAACGGATTCTGTCTGTCTATGTAAAAGGGTTTACTTTCTGGGGGTGAGACATGAACAAAATGCGGGTTCAGAAACATACTATATTTGTGGCGCTGTTCTAGAATGACACTAATCAAATCGGTACCTAAACCTTTCCATCTATACTGGAGTAACTCGTTCAGGATATCGTGTAACGGACCTGGATCAGAATGTTGACCCTCATACAAAGTAATGAGGTGCTGAATCATATACATACCCGCCAGTCGCTGCTCGGCTGGGGGCAATTTCAGAAACATTTGTGCCACTATTTCGTCTGGAAAAGTGGTAGAATCAGTAATCCATCGGACTGCTGATCGGACTAGTTCTTGTTCGTGCATAGTACTTAACTCGCTATAACCGATTCGTGATTTCAGAATGTGATCGGTAGCTTGAAATACTTGTTCTAGAGAACCTTGTTCTGGTGCCGGATGATGGAAAGTTGACTTGTGTTCTAGGCGTAAATGGCGATCTGGAAATCTAGATTTTCCTACATACGCTATCCTGGCGGGATTCTCGTCCTCTACCTCTTCCGCAGAGTCCTTTTCTTTCTCGCTTACTTGTGCTGCTTTACGTTGATCATGTAACCTTATTATTTCCTTACGAATTTTCTTGTACATACTCTCTATACTACCTATAGTTCTGTGCTTACCGTCGGCTATATTATCACTCCACCTTGTCAGGATTTTCATTTCGGCTTGATCTTTGGTCGGATAATCTTGTTCTCTTATTAGACAATTAATCAGAAACTTTAATAGCATAAGCTGGACTTCAACTTTTCTTTGGCACATGACGTCACTAATACTTTCTGGATCATTCCCTGTACGGATGAAACGATATATTCTGTCTAGATCTTCTTTCATATCTGGTAGGGTGTCCAAATACCCGATCACCCGTCTTACACGTATAGAATATAGAATCATACTATCATCACCTGTGACTGGGTCATAGCGACATTCTGTAAGGACTCGTCGGATATCTGCAGCGGACTGATATTTGGGCGTACGCTGTGACGCACATTCATGTAACTCGGCCAACGTTTTACGTTGGTGCGGTGGCGGGGTACCAGGAGGACCTCCTCCTGCGGCCCCTAAACTGGAATCATCGACTGATGCTCTTCGTACTAGCGCGGCGGTAAATTGAAATGCGGGCTGAACTTGTATGGCGGGCTGAACCTGGGGGACCGTAGCAGGTACTGCAAGGGGTGCCCCGGTGTCTGGAGGAGCAGGAAGTGCCTGATTTACAGGGACTGGCGGAGCGGGATTTGCATATTCCGGGACTGTGTCGTCCAAATAGGACGAAATGAATATATCAGCTGCGGTCGGTTTGTGACGTAGCTTGGTCGGAACTAATGGTGGCGGAAAATTACTGGATGCCTCCGGGGTCGCTTTTGGCAAGCCCTCGGCAAGAAGAGGGTACATACCCTTAATGAGGGCGTTCCTCTGTCTGTCTGACTGTTCAGTTTTAACTCGTTCACCTATCTCGATTAATTCTTTTTCTTGAGCTCGCTCTAAGGATTCTCTACTTAATTCAGACCTTCTGATTTCTTTTTCGGTTCTTTTATGAGATTCTTTGCGCCATAACTCGATGGCATCTTTCTGTGACTGTCTGGCTTTCTTTTTCCATAATGCCTCTTCTACTCTCATGATGCACTCGGCATCCCACGTACCTGATACGGGCCATCTATACTTTTCTTCCAAACCTTTGGTATACTCTACCCATAGATCTAGATACAATATGGCGCTTATGCCATGCTTCTGATACATGAAATGACCTGGACTGTCCCTAGGCGGGACAGGAACTGCTGCTTCTAGCAGACCTTTTCTGGTTTTTAACTGACGAAGTTTAGAAAACAACGGCATAACTGGACTGTAATCTAGACACAATACAATACACAATAAACACGATAATTACTTTACACTCATACCACGACATTAAAGTACATGAAGAACATTTAAAATAACAGTTCGAACAGAATACTACCTGGAATACGGAAAACAGAATACATGAATTTTCTCGAGAACAGAACTGACTAGAACAGAAACTAGATGCACTGCTGAAACAGTACGAAACTCACCGGTCTCATAAAGAGACACGTCGGGACCCGCATCCACCGAAGTGGACACTTCGTTTTGTGGGTCTGTGTACCACCAACCCACGGACCAGAGTCAATTAGATTGACCCTGTCTAGATACTACCCCAGCAACGGTACTCACCGGGCAGCAAGAACGGAAGGCCTCGAACTGGACTGGACTGCTTCGACGCCGGACGACGAACTTCGGACTTCTGTTACGGGTGGGCCTCCGGATACCTCGGACCTTGGACTCTCGGCTTGGGCTCTGGTCGGGACTCGCCGCGTTCCTCCACCGCCTCGTCTGGATGCTGGACCGCCTCCTCCGTCTCCTCCGTGGGCCTGAGGGATACTTGAAGCAGAAATATCTGCACGTGCACGGTATGGTTCCGTCACGGCTGCAGAGGGTCAGGGGGCCGGCGTGGCTTCACCGGCGCGTGGGGAAAGGGCAATTCCCTATTCGGGCGCCATTATGTGGTATATAAATAAATAATACCGGATCTAGGTTTGACTAGGCATAGCAATAACAGATAGCTCAATAAATAAGAGTCAAGATTCGAGGTAGTAGGAGTTTGCAGGTTTATTACAGCATAAAGGACAGGAACAGGACAACCTGCATAGGAATAGGATGGCAGGGCCCGGCAGCTGCCGGGGCTGGATCTGGGATGAGCGCGCTAGCATTTAATAACAATACACAAGTATATATAGTAAAACAGTTGCATTACAGTACATATGATAGGCGGAGCAGTGGGTGGAGCAAAGGGTGTGACGCGTAGCAGTCGCGAAAGATAAGGGTGAAAGTAGGTGTAACAGGGCGTATACATAGACATGTGATGCAAACGTAACAGAATATGTCATGAATAGGACGGAAACATGGAGGGGGCTACCTAAGGAGCCGGGACCTCTAACCTAATGGTGCGCGCAAACTGGCAATGACGTATTACTAGAAGAAGCTGGGGGCTATGAACTCTGTGCTAGGAGCAGAGACTGAAGTCTGGAGAGTCGGGGCGACATGTACCTAAACAGTATCTAGTATCTGATGTTTAGAGAACATGTTGATATAAACTGAGAATCAGGAGGGGAAAGGCTAACAGACTCCAAGACTGGAGCATGCATTATTCTACATGTAGTGCGTGATGAAGAATATTAAATGATCATTAATACAGTATTTCTCTAACATGGAGACGTAAAGGCTAGACTATGACGGTAACTATTGATGCGATTCAGTAGCTTTAGGAATGCAGAGAAGGAGGGCTGGACTGATAACTAGTATCATAACATACTCTTGGCAGACTCAGAGGCAGAGCCAGGCTGAACCGGGCACTGTGAGGCAGGAAGTAAGTGAAGGGTCAGGAACACAGGTGGGGGCTGTCTCGCTCCTCAGCGAGGGCTCAGGAGACAGGAGCTGAATCTGGTGTCCGGGCCCTTTTGAGGCCTAGAAACGGGGACTTTGCAATGAAATAACGTGCACACTGGGAAACGTGGCAACGTAGCTTTACATAGGCCTGATATTCGTAGTATTCACGAAAACTGGAAATAGGCATACTAGAGAGAGACACAACTGTAATTGCGTCATTAATCGAACATGGGGAATACAAATGCATATTAATCATGCACACATAACATATGATGGAGGACGCGTAGGGACACAGAACATGGCAAAATTTACTTTTCCACAACCCAATACCCTTACCACCCCTAAACTCTAAAAACAACATTACCACCCAATACCGCTGCCCAACCCTGAACCCTAAATATTCCCTTTCCACCCTATACCATTACCCATCCCTCAATCCTAAAATCCCCCTTACCACCCAATACCCTTAAACACCTATTAACCCTAAAATACTCTTACTACTCTATACACTTACCCAACCTTAAAACCTAAAAACACCTTACCTTACCCATCACCTAACCCTTAAAACACCCTTACCATCCAAATACCTTAGCCACCCCTAAACCCTAAAAACATCCTTACCACCCAGTACCCTTACTCACACATATAGATAGATATTAGTTATAGTTAGGACCTATTTTCCATAGGAAATTCGAAACATTCCATTTGGAATAACTTTGGCGCCGGTAGACAAATCTTCACAACATTTTCAAAATTGGTGGGGCGCTCCGGTACGCTCCTATCCTGAAAGTCTTGGGGTGATTAGTGAAGCAGGGGAAAAAAGGGGAGTCCCAAAACGTGTTTTCCTCATGCAATTTTCCATAGGAAAATTGCGGCTACAGCCGGAACTGCTGAACGGACTTACACCAAAGGTAGTCCTTAGTTCAGACTTGTGCATTTTGCTTAAATGGAGTAAATTTGTTCAGTAGTTCCGGAGAAATTGACATTTAAATGTACATATATATCTACGGCCGCACCCTGCTGTGCACGAGCTGCATGCTAATTGGCTATCAACACTCCAAATCAGTGTTGGCAGCCATCTTGTGCCTCGATATAACGGAGGCACAAGAAACCTAAATAAAAAAGGGGGCAGGGGAGAAACACCCTAACCCCCTAGGCCTGTTCAGGGGGTCCCATAAGGACCCCCAAGGCCCAAAGAAATCGGCAAAATCCACGCAGGATGCGCGGATCTTGCCGATAAAAAATAAAATCTGAAGCGCTGGCTCATGCGCTTCTATGGTAATTGGCCCCCGGGGGGCAAATCCTGGGGGCAATAGTTATGTAAAGGTGGGCCCAGAGGGGCTTTTTTTTACTTATGTGGGGGGGCTAATTGAAATTAGGTGGGGGGTCTCAGTCCCCCCCCAGCCCTGGGGCCCGCCACCCCCCGGGGCTAATTGAAATTAGGTGGCGGGCTCTCAGGCCACCACAGCCCCGGGGACCTCCACTCCCGGGGCTTCTTTAGATGTGTTGGTGGACTCTCAGGCCCCCCTCAGCCCTGGCGACCACCAACCTGCGGCTTTTATAAAAGAATGGCGGGTTCTCGTGGCCCCCCTCAGATCCCGGTGACCGCCACCACCCAGGGATTTAAAAAAAAAAAAAATACCCTGTGTGGGGGGCTCAAGCCCCACCCCCAGCCCCGGGGACCACCATCCCCAGGGCTTTGAAAAAGGTGGGAGGGGGGCCACGCGGCCCCACCTCCTGGAGCCCTCAAGGGCCTTGGGGACCGCCACACCACAGGGCAGACTCCTGCAGTGTCCCGGGTAGCCGACTTAATTTCCCAACTTAAAACACGCCACGGGGAGCGTTTGCACAGTGGTGAAGATAGGTGGCAGGCCTCAGGTGATATGAGTGAAAACACACCCTGTGGAGCGTTTTAAGTTGGGGAAATCATTCCTCTTCAATCCTGAGGTCCCCTGGGGGGCAACTAGCCTCCAGTAAGCACCACGGTGCTGCGTTGCAGAGTGTTGTAGAAAGAGGCGTGGCCTCTGAACAACTCTCTGCAACGCAGCTCCCTGGCGCATACTGGAGGTACCTGCTGGGCTAGATGTCCCCCAGGGGACCTCAGGATTGAAGAGGAATTAATTCTTCAACTTAAAACGCTCCACAGGGCGTGTTTGCAGACATGTCACCTCAGGCCCCGCCCCCTTCCTTAACCATTGTGCATACGCGCCCTGTGGTGCGTTTTAAGTTGAAAAATTAATTCCTCTTCAATCTTGAGGGTTCCTAAGGGCCAAATAGCCCACCAGGTATCTCCAGTATGCGCCAGGGAGCGCGTACTGGCTTTTGGCTTTTGGCTTGGCAGTTCGGGCTGGACTGTTCCCATAAGGCACAGGGTCAGACTGATTTGCATATAGCCATGTCTGAACTGGGGTGGCTGAGTGAACTAAAGAATGGTGATGGATTAAACCCAGATCAGTTGACTGGGGGTGAGTGTTTGATTTGTTCAAACGCTCCATCCATCATCCCCTTTTGTATCGCTTTGTTCGCCCTAAATGTGGCAGGGTATGCTCAGACGTGAGTCCCTTGTTCACTTGGCCACTGGATTCAAGATAGCCTGGCTGATGAGGATTATGAATCCGAAACCGCTCCCAGGATGCTTGTTTCCGGTCCAGGGAAGACATGGCTTGGCAGTTCGGGCTGGACTGTTCCCATAAGGCACAGGGTCAGACTGATTTGCATATAGCCATGTCTGAACTGGGGTGGCTGAGTGAACTAAAGAATGGTGATGGATGAAACCCAGATCAGTTGACTGGGGGTGAGTGTTTGATTTGTTCAAACGCTCCGTCCATCATCCCCTTTTGTATCGCTTTGTTCGCCCTAAGTGTGGCAGGGTATGCTCAGACGTGAGTCCCTTGTTCACTTGGCCACTGGATTCAAGATAGCCTGGCTGATGAGGATTATGAATCCGAAACCGCTCCCAGGATGCTTGTTTCCGGTCCAGGGAAGACATGGCTTGGCAGTTCGGGCTGGACTGTTCCCATAAGGCACAGGGTCAGACTGATTTGCATATAGCCATGTCTGAACTGGGGTGGCTGAGTGAACTAAAGAATGGTGATGGATTAAACCCAGATCAGTTGACTGGGGGTGAGTGTTTGATTTGTTCAAACGCTCCGTCCATCATCCCCTTTTGTATCGCTTTGTTCGCCCTAAGACTGGCAGGGTGTGCTCAGGCGTGAGTCCCTTGTTCACTTGGCCACTGGATTCAAGACAGCCTGGCTGATGAGGATTATGAATCCGAAACCGGTCCCAGGATGCTTGTTTCCGGTCCAGGGAAGACATGGCTTGGCAGTTCGGGCTGGACTGTTCCCATAAGGCACAGGGTCAGACTGATTTGCATATAGCCATGTCTGAACTGGGGTGGCTGAATGAACTAAAGAATGGTGATGGATTAAACCCAGATAAGTTGACTGGGGGTGAGTTTTTGATTTGTTCAAACGCTCCGTCCATCATCCCCTTTTGTATCGCTTTGTTCGCCCTAAGTGTGGCAGGGTATGCTCAGACGTGAGTCATTTGTTCACTTGGTCACTGGATTCAAGATAGCCTGGCTGATGAGGATTATGAATCTGAAACCGGTCCCAGGATGCTTGTTTCCGGTCCAGGGAAGACATGGCTTGGCAGTTCGGGCTGGACTGTTCCCATAAGGCACAGGGTCACACTGATTTGCATATAGCCATATCTGAACTGGGGTGGCTGAGTGAACTAAATAATGGTGATGGATTAAACCCAGATCAGTTGACTGGGGGTGAGTGTTTGATTTGTTCAAACGCTCCGTCCATCATCCCCTTTTGTATCGCCATGACCCTTTTTTCACCTCTCTGCTATGCAGCTCTGTGGCGCTTACTGGAGGAACCTAGTGGGCTAGTTGGACCGTAGGGACCCTCAGGATTTAAGAGTACTTAATCTCCCAACTTAGAACGGCCACAGGGCGCGTTTACACAGTGGTGAAGGGAGGGGACGGGGCCTGAGGTGACGTGTGCAAACACGCCCTGTGGCACGTTTTAAGTTGGGGAAAAAATTAGCCTTCAATCCTGAGGGACCCTGAGGGCCAAGTAGCTGACAAGGTGCTTCCACTAAGCGCCACTGCGCTGCGTTGCAGAGAGGTGGTCTAGGCCGTGCCCCTTTTACATCTCTCTGCTACATAGCTCTGTGGCGCTTACTGGATGTACCTAGTGGGCTAGTTGGACCCTAGAGACCCTCAGGATTGAAGGGGAATTATTTCCCCAACTTACAACGCGCCACAGGGCGTGTTTGCACAGTGGTGAAGGGAGGGGATAGTATAGGAAATTGGCTCTGTATCCACTGGACTGAAGTAAAATCAGCCGAACAGAGAATTCCGATTTACTCACCTGCTATCAGGAGAGACTTCAGTGATGCATATTTGAGCCCAGTCCTGATCCTGAAAAGTTATTCTAGCCGCACTTACCAGTAACTTGAATTTCCTTCCATAGGATATCATTGCCTGCTTTTTGCTGAAAAGTGTCAATTTCTGAAACTTACAAATATTCCTCTAAAATCAGTCGAACTACGAATTCCGATTCACTCACCTGTTATCACGGAGAGACCTCAGTGCTGCATCTTTGAGCCCAGGACTGATCCTGAAAAGTAATTCTAACCATACTTACCAGTAACTTGAATGTCCTTCCATAGGCTAACATTGACTGGTTTCACTTGGAAATTCTTCTAAGTGTGGAGTTTTGGAACTTTAAAATATTCACCTGAAATCCTCCGAACAGCGAATTCGCCTGTATAACTTAAACACATTCTTCCAACTGTTTACAGGAGATGCACCAGTGCTGGTTCTAGGATCCACCACCGAGTAAGAAAAAGTAACAATAACACTACTTACCTGCTAAGTGAATTTCCTCCCATAGGATAACATTGGTGATTCTATGTGAAAAAGTTTCAAAGTTTCAACTTTTAAAATAAAATAATATTCCTTAAAAATCACTAGTGTAACCAAAACGGTTTTACTCAACTGTTTACAGGAGGTGTCCCAAGACTGAATCTAGGATCCAATCCTGTGGTTAGAAAAGTAATCCATAAAGTAACTAATTACATTTAACTAGAAATTCACATTGAGCTCAATGTTGCATTGTATTTGAAATTGTGTTGCAGATTCCAACAACTGTAACTACTGTACTTAAAAGTCTATTGCCTATTTGCAAAGTATTTAAACTAAAGTAATTCATTCAGAGAAAGTATATTTTGTAATGTAATATATAATATATTTATAATGTAATTTTAAAAATAAAATATTAAAAAATAAATAGCTTAACATTTTTTACTAAATCAGTATAAAAAATGATAACAATTAATATATTTAAGAATTGTCATTTACAAAACCTTTGAAATTCACTGAAAAAACCATAGGTTTCAGACATGTTATAGTTAGTAATTAGCATTTAAAAAACCTTTGAAATTCACTGAAAAAAACATAGGTTTCAGACATGTTATAGCTAGGAATTAGCATTTAAAAAACCTTAGAAATTCACTGAAAAAACCATAGGTCTTAGGGGTGTTGCACTAACTATTACTTGCGTGCCCGCAATCCACTGCTGATGATGTCACATATTAAATCATTCATGGTCAGTGACATCAGTTATATCTTTTACTATTTTGGTACTCTTGCCTTTAGTGCAATGAACAAAGCCTTTCTGTTTCTGAATTAACAATGTTGTTTTTTTTTTTAAATTGAGAAATGGCTTCTCACAAGTTTATCCATTAGGGATGGCACTTTTCGGTATGTCACCATTGGTCTTGTTCCAATTTTCTTCCCAATATCAGGGTATTTTGCCAGAAAATTCGAATATTTTCTAAGAATGTTTATAATTTTGTACCTTTCTTTGCTGTATGTTTGAACCAGTCTTGTTACATCTTCTGATTCGTTTGTTGCCATTGCTCTGTCCCTGTTCACAAGTGTCTTAGCTCTTGGGGTTTTCTTTGCCCTTTCCAAGCCTTCTTTTACATCCCTATATTTGTAACCTCTTGTTATGAATCTCTGCTCTGTTTCTTTGAAATTCTTCTCCACTATTTCTTTGTCCGAGCAGTTTCTTTTCACCCTGATAAATTCCCCGTATGGCATACTTTTCTTCAGTTGTGCCTTGTGAAAGCTTGCACTGTTTGTGGCTATCGGCTTTCGATGTACCTTCATATGGATTTGATCTTTCTCTATGTATATTGTTACATCTAGAAATTGGACTTGTTTATCCCTCATGCTGTTCGTACATTATTATATGTTTAGGATTTCAAACTATCTTTTGAATTCCTCCTTACTGCCATTCCAAGAAAGTGATTGTCTACGTATCTCAACCATAACTCGATCTTAGATGTGTATCTTTCATTTTCATCACTCCATGCTACCAGCTTCTCTCACCAACCCATAGTAAGGTTAGCGTAGCTGGGTGAAAATGAAACACACATGGCGGTTCCGCACTTCTGGGTATATACTTGGTTGTTGAAGAGGAAGATGTTATTCCTCAAGCATAGCTAGATCACATCCAGTAGTATTTCAGTATGTTTTAGTTCCTGAATGTTCCTTTGGCGTACAAAATATCCAACAGCATTCCGCCTCACTTCATGAGCAATAGACGTGTATAATGACACTACGTCGATTGTGATTAACAGAGAGCCTCTTTGCCATCCCATGTTGGTTAATGTTCTCAAAAAGTCCCCAGTGTCCTTGATATAGGAACTAAGGTTCATTACCAGGGGTGCAAGAACATTATCTATATATATTGAAATGTTCTCATAGAAAGAATTGCAGCTCGATACGATGGGCCTTCCTGGTGGATTAATTAGGGTCTCATGAACTTTCGGCAGGAAGTATATAGTAGGCATCACCCGGCTGTCATTGAATAGAAACGGGCTTCTTCTTCATTGATGAGTCCTTCATTTTTCAATTCTCTGATTTTACTTTCCATCTTCAAAGTTAATGAGTTGATTGGATTTGATACCAATTTCATCTAGTTCTTTTTGTCGCTAAGTTGTTTCATAGCTTCTGTTATGTTATGTTATCATTTTTCATGAGTCTTTCCAGTGCAGTTTGCTAATTTTTGCTGAAAATTTTCTTTTTTCCCAGTTGTTTATCCATGCATTCGAGGTCTGTATTCACTAGATCATGGAATAAATCGATTTTGTTGCCAGGACACAATAAGGGGCAGAATTTGGATTTAGGTTTAAACCCACAGGGTGGGGGGGAGCACACTGCCTCTCATCCCAGCACCGTTCACCCCATTGCATCCTGGTAAATGCAGTACGCTTACTTTCAAAGTTGCTGTAGTCTTTCACCAAAGTTTGTGCAGGTAATGCTGTTATCTCTAGACACATGTTTTGGGGTTTAGCCTGTCATCAGTAGAGTGCAAAAAGTATTAAGGATCAGAATAAAGTCATCAGGGGTTGCTGATATGGTGCCCAAGTCCTCACAGGTCACAGTACCTCTCCACAGGCACACAGGCGCATCCCAGGAGAGCTCGTCAGCTCGTTGGCTCAAGGGAGACTTTGAACACGGGGGGGGGGAGCACACTGCCTCTCATCCCTGCATAGTTCACCCCATTGCCTCCTGGTAAATGCAGTACGCTTACTTTCAAAGTTGCTGTAGTCTTTCACCAAAGTTGATGCAGGTAGTGGTGTTATCTCTAGACATATGTTTCTGGGTTTAGTCTGTCATCAGTAAAGAGCAAAAAGTATTAAGGAACAGAAAATTTCATCAGGGGTTGATGAAAGTGCATAAACAAGCAAAAGAGATGCTGAAAGACGCAGAGGGGTGCAGAAAGAGGCAGGCGAGGTGCAGAAAGAGTCATGAGAGGTACACAAAGAGGGAAGAAGGATGCAGAAAGAGGCAAGTGGGGTACAGAGTAAAGCAAGAGAGGTATAGAATGGTACAAGATAAGTACAGAAAGAAGCAACAGACATGCAGAAAGGGGAAGAGGGGTGGAGAAAGAGGCGAGTGGGATGCAGAAAGGAGCAGGGGAGGTGCAGAAAGAAACAAAAGAAGTACAGAACGACGGGAACAGAGGTGCATATAGAGGCAAAAGGGGTGCAGAAAGAGGCAAGGGATGTGCAAAAAGAGGGAAGAAGTGTGTAGAAAGAGGCAAGAAGTGTACAGAAAGAAGCAAGTGAGGTGCAGAAAGAGGCAACAGATGTGCAGAAAAAGGCAAGAGAGGTGCAAAAAGAGGCACAAAGGGTGCAGAAAGAGGAACAAAGGGTGCATAAAGAAGCAACAGAGATAAAGAAAGATGCAAGAGTGGGTCAGAAAGAGAACAAGCATGTGCAATGCAATAGGTCTCGCATTAGGAAAGTTTGAGCTATTGGCATTGTAAATGACACATTTTTTATTTATGTGTTGGTTTTGAAAAGCACAAAATTAATAGCTTTGTCATTTACAATGCCAATACTTTTAACTTTCGCAAATGTGACACCTATAGCATTTGAAATGCAATATATGTTGCATTTACGTGACTTAGAGGTATTGATATTACAAATAACAATTGCTTTTAATTTTTTTAAATAATTAATACTCAGATAAAAGTTATTATAATTTATAATGGCAAAGCTTAAACGTTTGTAAAGAACTTTTGTGAAGATTATGTTCAGTGTATTTTATTATGATGAAAATCCAAGAACAGAAGTGAAATATTAACATCTTTTTGTGACATTTGTAATAAAGCTTGAAACATTGAGCGAACATATTTGAACCAGTTGTTGAATGGTTGCACAGATTGATTCTGTGGTGGTTCTGAGTGATGTGGTTGCGACAAGTGATGCTGTGGCATTTAGTGATGCTGTGGTAGCGCATAGTGATGTTGTGGTGCCCCTGAGTGATGCTGTGGTGTTGCTGAGTGATGCTGTGGTGAAGCGATAGATAGAGTGTAATTATGTGACATGTAACTATGTGGCACTGAGTGGTATTTGGAGTGTATGTTGCATTGAGTGCAGTGTAATTATGTAGCATATAATTATGTGGCACTGAGTGGTATTTGGAGTGTATGTTGCATTGAGTGTAGTGTAATTATGTGGCATGTAATTATGTGGCACTGAGTGGTATTTGGAGTGAATGTTGCGTTGAGCGCAGTGTAATTTTGTAGCATATAAGTATGTGGTAGTGAGTGGTATTGTGAGGAGTGTATGTTGTATTCAGTAGAGTGTAATTGTGTCGTGTGTAATCATGTAATTTCAAAAAGGGGGTGGTGTGTAATCATGTGGCACTGAGTGGTATTTGGAGTGTATGTTGCATTGAGTGCAGTGTAATTATGTAGCATATAACTATGTGGCACTGAATGGTATTTGGAGTGTATGTTGCATTGATTGAGTGCAGTGTAATTATGTAGCATATAATTATGTGGCACTGAGTGGTATGTGGAGTGTATGTTGCATTGAGTGCAGTGCAATTATGTGTCATGTTTCTATGTGGCACTGAGTGGTATTTGGAGTGTATGTTGCATTGAGTGCAGTGTAATTATGTAGCATATAACTATGTGGCACTGAGTGGTATTTGGAGTGTATGTTGCATTGAGTGCAGTGTAATTATGTGGCATGTAATTATGTGGCACTGAGTGGTATTTGGAGTGTATGTTGTGTTGAGCGCAGTGTAATTTTGTAGCATATAATTATGTGGTACTGAGTGGTATTAGGAGTGTATGTTGTATTCAGTAGAGTGTAATTGTGTTGCATGTAATTATGTGGCACTGAGTGGTATTTGAAGTGTATGTTGCATTGAGTGCAGTGTAATTATGTGGCCTGTAATTATGTGGCACTGAGTGGTATTTGGAGTGTATGTCGCATTGAGTGCAGTGTAATTATGTGGCGTGTAATTATGTGGCACTGAGTGGTATTTGGAGTTTATGTTGCGTTGAGCGCAGTGTAATTTTGTAGCATATAATTATGTGGTACTGAGTGGTATTATGAGGAGTGTATGTTGTATTCAGTAGAGTGTAATTGTGTTGCGTGTAAATATGTGGCACTGAGTGGTATTTGGAGTGTATGTTGCATTGAGTGCAGTGTAATTATGTGGCGTGTAATTATGTGGCACTGAGTGGTATTTGGAGTGTATGTCGCATTGAGTGCAGTGTAATTATGTGGCGTGTAATTATGTGGCACTGAGTGGTATTTGAAGTGTATGTTGCATTGAGTGCAGTGTAATTATGTGGCGTGTAATTATGTGGCACTGAGTGGTATTTGGAGTGTATGTCGCATTGAGTGCAGTGTAATTATGTGGTATGTAATTATGTGGCACTGAGTGGTATTTGGAGTGTATGTTGCATTGAGTGCAGTGTAATTATGTGGCATGTAATTATGTGGCACTTAATGGTATTTGGAGTGTACCTTGCGTTGGGCGCAGTGTAAATATATAGCATATAATTATGTGTCACTGAGTTGTATTTGGAGCGTATGTTGCATTCAGTTGTGTCGTTGACGGACTTTTATCGCTAAAAAATGCTACTGTTCTTGAGTTACAGCGACAAGACAGTTTCAACCAAAAACGGCGGCCATCTCAAAGCATAAATATATATGGCAGAAGCAGGCAGTCTAGTGATCAAGTTGGAAGGAAGTTAATTTGATGCTGAATGGATTGTCCGCATTACTTAGTTTTATGATAAACAATAGAGATGCATTTATCTCGTGAAATACAGTAACATGACTGTTCACATCACAGCTACTTGGGCGTCAAAGAGAAGTCTTCAATTCGACCATAGTTTACCCGAGAGTTTTTCTAGTCCCCACTTACAAGAACAGAGTCGCACCTGTTACTAGACCCCGCCCTTCCGTCTGATTATTGGTTGGAGCCCACGCGTCGCTGGCCTCCTTGGAAACACGAACCGGGGCTTCCCTGATTCTGGCTGATGGATAGCAGAAAGCAGAGCAGATAGCGACCCGGAGCTGGGACAGCAACTCCTTGCCATTCGAGTGTGGCGGTGTAAGAACTCTCCAGCCAATAACCAACATGGAATGCGTCGCGAGGACTTCTGACAATAAAGACAAGTGCTGCTTACATACTGGCATTTACCAGCATTCAAGAGGATCTTGTAGGAGGGCAGCCGGTAGTAGTCCCGGGCTGCCACGTACTGCCGCACGCAGCTCTCCATGTCGTGCCCGCCCAGGTCCCCGGTCTTGAGCGCCGCTGTCATTTCGCCCTCAAATCCGAGGACGTTTGCCATGTCGGTGCGGGCAGCGTGTCTGGCAGAACCACGAGCAGCAACTCCGAGTCGCTGAAGTCGGAGAAGCCTCCTTCGCTCTACTCAGTGTCGGCCAGCTCCTTCGTGTCTGCCATTGCACGAGAGGACATCAGCTGCCCTCACATTAAGGTGAGGGCAGTCGTGTCGGCTGAAGACAAAAACTAAGAATACCATTTATGACCATCATTTTAGATAGTCATGGCAAACCTGCTTGTAATTCTGTTTCTAGATAGTACCTATACATACAGAACCTGGTTTCTCTGGAAGTCACATTCATTTGCTTGCCGCAGGGTGATTGAGGGGTGGGCACCCGGCAAAAGCACCCGGCCGGTTCCCGCGGGGTGTCACCCCAATCGTTTTTGCTGCAATTGCTATGATCCTCGTCTCCTGCTTGGGGGAACCGGGTGGGAATCCGGTTGCTCTCTCTCCCTCACTGCATTCACCTATGTTGCTTGCAGCGTTCACCTCAAATTTACTGTGTCTTGTGGGAAGAGGGCTGCCTCAGTCTCTATTTGTTACCTCTTGCCGGAAGCAATGCTCAGGATTTGCTCAATACAACAGCCTCTGGGCAGTATTCCCTGCAAAGGAGGGGCTTTTTGCCAGCCGCATGCTCGGACCTTCTTGCTTTTGGCTGGTGCACTAAGCAGTTGTTACGCCTGTCTATTTAAGGCTTGCTCCCTGCCCCAGGGCTCGTTCTTGGTGGCGCATGCCTCCTGCACCGGATCCGCGCATTGCACCGCACGATTAAGCTATGAGGGACCTTCCCTCGTGGCCGCCAAGAGTGCGGGTGTCGCCTGGGCTCAGCTCAGTTGCTGGCTGGGACCAGGGTCCCAGTCTCACTCAGCGGGCTGGAGCTGGACAGGAATGGGGCTGCCTGAAATGAAAGATGTTCCGCGACGCGCCGAACGACAGGGAGGCCTACGATGGAGCGGTAAGGAGAAAGGTTGTTATTTGTCTGCGATCGGCCTCCGTTTGCTTGGCGCTGGGTGATTGAGGGGTGGGCACCCGGCAAAAGCACCCGTCCGGTTCCCACAGGGTGTCACCTTAATCGTTTTTGTTGCAATTGCTGTGATCCTCCTCTCCTGCTCGGGGGAACAGGGGTGGGCATCCGGTTGCTCTCTCTCCCTCACTGCAGCAACAGCGCAGGGGAAACCGGGGTAAGCAACCGGTCGCTCTCATTCCTCACGTCGTCCTTTGCGAGTGAAAGCGGGTTGATCCCTTGGAGCCCATTGGACAGGGCTTCGCCACACGCTTGAACATGGCTTCGCCTCCACAGGTGAACAACCAAAACAAAAAATCTGCCTCATGCTCCACGAAGAGGCGCGCGTGTGCCGGCGTGTGCATGCATGCATGTGTGTGTGTTCCTGCATGTGTGTGCCTGCGTGTGTGTGCATGCGTGTGTGTGTGTGCCTGCGTGTGTGTGCCTGCATGTGTGTGCATGCGTGTGTGTGCGTGTGTGTGTCTGTGTGTATGTGTGTATGTGTTATCCACTTCCTGGCAATGTAGGACAGGAGATGTGCACGGCGTGTGGGTGAAAGTGCGCGCTCACATGGGGGATTCTCCTGCGTGTGCCCATCCCCTGTCTCACATTCCCAGGAAGTGAGTAACAAAAGATGCTTCGCACCAGCTCGACCTAAAAAAGAGAGGTATAGAAAGAGGCAAAAGGGGTGCAGAAGGAAGCAAGAGTGGCGTGCACACCATTAGTACCACTTTAACACCCACATTTAGCAATAAGTAACATGTGACCATTCTAGGTTTGCAAAGGGCCTTCCACCACGCTGTCACACGTATCACTGCATTTTTGGTAACGTTTCAGCCATTTGAGCTAGAAACAAGGCTTTTTTGTTCAAATCTGCAGATAAAGGAGCAGATGATGAATTATGTGGCTAATGCAGAAAATGTATAATTGTGCAAAAGTCGGTGCAGCAAAACAGTAAGGGTGGGCGAAGTTGGCGGAGTACTACTACATGGAATTCTACGGAGTTTAACAAAAAGTCTGTGAACTCCGCTCCGTAACTCTGTTCCGTCTCATCCCAATTAATGAAACAGAAACCTCACATACCTTTGGGAAAACAACAATTATCTCTATCTTTACATGCTAAAATGCATATAGTCATTACACAAAATTGAAATGAAATAAATAGCAAGCAGTGAGTCAGGTGATGATTTTAGGGTTCTCCCTAACCTAGGGAGAGAACCAAGCAGATGCCTTGAACACAAAGAGGCACTTCTGGCCCAAGGGAACCCATTCCCCAGGGCTTGGCCTCATGTTTGGGACTGTGGGGGAGCCCCAATGTCGCCATGGTTCTGACCTCTTGCAGGAGCCGGCATTGCTTTTGGGCAAGGGGAACTGCTAACAAAAATTGCTGCCCTAAAGCAATTCTGCTTTGCTTATTGGAAGCAAGAGCAGGTTTCCTGCTCTCGCTTCCAAAAAGCAAAGCAGAGTTTGCAATGACAGGGCGGGAGCCGCACGGCTCATGCCCTGTGATTGCAAATGCAAATGTTCTGGGGTGGGCATCCCAGGACATTGCAGGAGCTGGACATGGGGGGTAGCGGTCCCCAGGTCCATCGAAGGCTCCAAGAGAGTGGCTTTATGGCCCCCCTCCCAACATTTAACATGGCCGTGGGGAGGTGGTGGATCCCGGGACTTGGGGGGCCCATGAGGCCCCCTCAATAATGAAGGAAGCCCCAGGGAGAATGTGGTCACTGGGGCTTGGGGGGGCATGCGAGGCCCCCTCAATAATAACAGAAGCCCCAGTGAGGTAGTGGTCCCCTAGGTGGCGCGCGAGGCCCCCCTCATTAATGAAAGCAGCCCCAGGGAGGTGGTGGTCCTGGGGACTTGGGGGGTCTTGCTAGGCCCCCCTTATTAATCAAGTAAGCCCCGGGGAGGTGGTGGTCCCCGGGGTTTGGGGGGGCCCGTGTGGCCCCGCCTCTATTACAATAGAAGAGATGAAACTGATCTACAGAGATGAAAGATTACGGAGGGAGAGAGGAAGAGGGAGAAAACAAATGACCAGCACAAGCAAACAAGAAAAACACGAAGGGGAACCAGAAAGAACAAAGGGCTACCCTCTCCGTAGCAGAATAAAGAAATAAAGAAAAGTGGAACAACTACACAACCAAATAATCTGATTATCAATCTATCAGATTATACGTTATATATAGATGAAAAGAACATTTTAAGCAAGGGCCTCATATCCTGCCCCGAACAACATTATGATGATGTGGAGACCGGAATCAATCTCTACAGATACATCAGAAAACTAAAACTAGCAAAATTCTTCACTAAAACTGTAATTGCAGGAAGATTGAGTGCAACTAATCAACAAGAAAGCATCAATTTAAACATCAATGATGTACCCACTTTAAGGACAGCATACGTTTTAAAGCTGAATCAAACTGACAGTGAAATGAAACTCAAATACTGGAAGATCTAAACATCATCGCAGACAAACATATCAAGTCTGGAATGAGAGGCAGTGTGCTCCCCCTCCCCCACTATGTTCAAAAGACTCCCTTGAGCCAACAAGCTGATGAGCTCTCCTGGGATGCACCTGCGTGCCTGTGGATAGGTACTGTGACCTGTGAAGACTTGGACATCATTTCAGCAACCCCTGATGACTTTTTTCTGCTTCTTAATACTTTTTGCTCTCTACTGATGACGGGCTAAACCCAGAAATACGTGTCCTGCGATAACAGCATGACCTGCACCAACTTCAGTGAAAGACTACAGCAACTTTGAAAGTAAGCATACTGCATTCACTAGGATGCAATGGGGTGAACTGTGCTGGGATGAGAGGCAGTATGCTCCCACCTCCCCCCCGGTGTTCAAAAGGCTCCCATCCGCCAACGAGATGACAAGCTCTCCTGGAATGCACCTGTGTGCCTGTAGAGAACTACTGTGACCTGTGAAGACTTGGGCACCATTTCAGCAACCCCTGATAACTTTTGTCTGCTCATGAATACGTTTTGCTCTCTACTGATGACGGGCTAATCCCAGAAACACGTGTCTAGAGATACCTGCACTACCTGCATTAACTTTGGTGAAAGGGTACAGCAACTTTGAAAGTAAGCGTACTGCATTCACCAGGATGCAATGGGGTGAATGGTGCTGGGATGAGAGGCAGTATGCTCCCACCTCCCCCCAGTGTTCAAAAGTCTCCCATGAGCCAACGAGATGACAAGCTCTCCTGGAATGCACCTGTGTGCCTGTAGAGAACTACTGTGACCTGTGAAGACTTGGGCACCATTTCAGCAACCCCTGATGACTTTTTTCTGCTCCTTAATACTTTTTGCTCTCTACTGATGACGGGCTAAACCAAGAAACACGTGTCTAGAGATAACAGCACTACCTGCACCAACTTCGGTGTAAGACTAGAGCAACTTTGAAAGTAAGCACACTGCATATACTAGAAAGGGGATAAACTGCTGGGATGAGAGGCAGTGTGCTCCCTACCCCCGTGTTCAAAAGGTTCCCTCAAGACAACAAGCTGACAAGCTCTCCTTGGTTGCACCTGTGTGCCTGTGGAGAAGTACTGTGACCTGTGAAGACTTGGGCACCATTTCAGCAACCCATGATGACTTTTTTTCTGCTCTTCAATACTATTTGCTCTCTACTGATAACGTACTAAACCCAGAAAAATGTGTCTAGAGATACCAGCACTGTCTGCACCAACTTCAGTGAAAGACTACAGCAACTTTGATAGTAAGAGTACTGCATTTACCAGGATGCAATGGGGTGAACTGTGCTGGGATGAGAGGCAGTGTGCTCCCTTCCCCCCTGTGTTCAAAAGGCTCACTTGAGCCAACGAGCTGACTAGCTCTCCTGGGATGCAACTGTGTGCCTGTGGAGAGGTACTGTGACCTGTGCAGACTTGGGTACCATTTCAGCAACCCCTGATGACTTTTGTCTTCTCCTTAATACTTTTTGCTTTCTACTGATGACGGGCTAAACCCAGAAACATGTGTCTAGAGATAACAGCACTACCTGCAGCAACTTTGGAGAAAGACTACAGCAGCTTTGAAAGTAAGCGTACTGCATTTACCAGGATGCAATGGGGTGAACTCATCTGGGATGAGAGGCAGTGTGCTCCCTCCCCCTCTGTGTTCAAGAGGCTCACTTGAGCCAACAAGCTGAAAAGCTCTCCTGGGATGCTTCTGTGTGCCTGTGGTGAGGTACTGTGACCTGTGAAGATGTAGGCACCATTTCTGCAACCCCTGATGACTTTTTTCAGCTCCTTAATAGTTTTTGCTCTCTATTGATGATGGGCTAAACCCAGAAACATGTGTCTAGAGATAACAGCACTACCTGCACCAACTTTGGTGAAAGACTACAGCAACTTTGAAAGTAAGAGTACTGCATTTACCAGGATGCAATGGGGTGAACTGTGCTCGGATGAGAGGCAGTGTACTCCCTCCCCCCTGTGTTCAAAAGGCTCCCTTGAGCCAACGAGCTGGTGAGATCTCCTGGGATGCACCTATGTGCCTGTGGAGAGGTACTGTAGCCTGTGAAGACTTGGGCACCATTTCAGCAACCCCTGATGACTTTTTTCTGCTCCTTAATACTTTTTGCGCTCTACTGATGACGGGCTAAACCCAGAAACACGTGTCTAGAGATAACAGCACTACGTGCACCAACTTGATGAAAGACTACAGCCATGTTGAAAGTAAATGTACTGCATTTATCAGGATGCAATGGGGTGAACTGTGCTGGGATGAAAGGCAGTGTGCTCCCCCCCCCTCCTGTGTTCAAAAGGTTCCTTAAAGACAACAAGCTGACAAGCTCTCCTGGGATGCACCTGTGTGCCTGTGGAGAGGTACTGTGACCTGTGTAGACTTGGGCACCATTTCAGCAACCCTTGATGACTTTTTTCTGCTCTTTATTACTTTTTGCTCTCTACTGATGACAGGCTAAACCCAGAAACACGTGTCTAGAGATAACAGCACTACGTGCACCAACTTGATGAAAGACTACAGCCATGTTGAAAGTAAGCGTACTGCATTTATCAGGATGCAATGGGGTGAACTGTGCTGGGATGAGAGGCCGTGTGCTCCCTCACCCCGTGTTCAAAAGGCTCCATTGAGCTGACGAGCTCTCCTGGGATGCACCTGTGTGCCTGTGGAGAGTAACTGTGACCTTTGAAGACTTGAGGAAGCCGCGGGAAGACCTCCCAGTAACAACGAAACACGTGTTGGCTGTAGAGAATAATTTGGGAAGATTTTCACACCTTAAAGAGAACGACAACACAGAAAGAAGAACATTTCCTGCTGATTATTTTGTTTGCATTTACTGTAAAAAGTTACATACCTGTGTCACTCTGAAAATGTATATACGTTTGCTAAGGAGTGTTATATGTAACAGACTGATACAGACATTCACACAGTTTAGTCACTAACCCATGCATTCACTAAGACACGTTTAATCACTAACTTATACAGTCAGACACGCACCTACTAAATCATCTATTCAGACACTCATACACCCACGCATTCTTCAATACACCATGGCATTTATTTATATAAATCATATTTAAACTTTACAGAAACACACAGTCACTGGATGATGTCATCAGTGATGTCATCAGTGATATCATTGACCCTACCAGGTAGGTCGCTCCCCCTCCGCAAAGCACCGCCTGTGTGTCCCTGACCCAGCTACCGCTGCTGGGGAAGTTCGAGGCCCTCCACCACCCGCAGGCTACCACCTTCTGCCTTCTGTTCTTAGCTGCCCCTGTATTTCTATATTCTGTATTTTGCCCTTTTTGCCTACTGTGCCACTCTTTTTTCCCTCGTTTTTGTGCCTCTTTGCCTTCTGTTCCACTCGTTTTTTTGTGCCCTTCTGCTCTCTGTGCCACTAGTTTTTCCCTCGTTTGTGCCCCTTTTGCCTTTTGTTCCACTTGTTTTTGGTGCCCTTCCGCCCTCTGTGCCACTCGTTTTTTTTGTGCCCTTCTGCCCTCTGTGCCACTCATTTTTGTGCCCTTCTGCCCTCTGTGCCACTCGTTTTCCCTCCTTTTTGTGCCCTTCTGCCTTCTGTTCCACTCATTTCTTGTGCCCTTCTGCCCTCTGTTCCACTCCTTTTTCTCTATGCCCGTCTGCCCTCTGTGCCACTTGTTTTTTCCCTTGATTTTGTGCCTCTTTTGTCTTCTGTTCCATTCATTTTTTTGTGCCCTTCCGCCCTCTGTTCCACTAATTTCTTGTGCCCTTCTGCCCTCTGTGCCACTCATTTTTCCCTCGTTTTTGTGCCCTTCTGCCCTCTGTTCCACTCATTTTTTGTGCCCTTCTGCCCTCTGTGCCACTTGTTTTTCCCTTGCTTTTGTGCCTCTTTTGCCTTCTGTTCCACTCGTTTTATGTGCTCTTCTGCACTCTGTTCCACTCGTTTTTTTTTGTGCCCTTCTGCCCTCTGTGCCACTTGTTTTTCCCCCTTTTTTTGTGCCCTTCTGCCTTCTGTTCCACTCGTTTTTTGTGCCCTTCTGCCCTCTGCTCCACTCGTTTTTTGTGCTCTTCTGCTCTCTGTGCCACTCGTATTTCCCTTGTTTCTGTGCCCCTTTTGCCTTCCTTTACATTCGTTGTCTCTCACCGCCCTTGCCACTGCGTCCCCTGCGGCCCCGCCCCCCCTGACTGCCCACTGCCCATTCTCTGCCCTCGTCTCCCGCCTCCCAGCTGCTCCTCCCTCACACCTCCCAATATAGGCCGCCACTGAACGGTGAGGAGAGCGACCCTTGACCCTACCAGGTAAGTCGCTTTGCCACTGCACAGCAGCGCCTGTGTGTCCCTGCCCAAGCAGCCGCTGCTGAGGAAGTTTGAGGCCCTACACCACCCGCATGCTACTACCTGCGCCTCATCCCTGGTGGCAAGTGGTAGGCCGTAGGTAGGTTTGTTCAACCTCCGCTTTATTGCTTTCATTGTATTGCCTGTATTTTCATTGTTGTGCCTGTGACTGCTGTTGTCTATCTTCCCCCGCTGCCTGTACGTGGTCTGTGCCCCTTTTTCTTCCCTCTGTTCCCCTCGCTGTCCCCGTGCTCTCTCTGCCCGGTTTTTCCTTCTGTACCCCTTGCTGCCCCGTGTCCCTGCCCGGTTTTCCGTTCTGTTCCCCTCGCTGCCTCTGTGCCTCTCTCTGCCCATTCTGCCTTCTGTTCTTAGCTGCCCCTGTATTTCTGTATTCTGTATTTTGCCCTTTTTGCCTTCTGTGCCACTCGTTTTTCCTTCGTTTTTGTGCCTCGTTTGCCTTCTGTTCCCCTCTTTTTTTGTGCCCTTCTGCCCTCTGTGCCACTCATTTTTCTCTCGTTTTTTGTGCCCTCATGCCTTCTGTTCCACTTGTTTCTTGTGCCCTTCTGCTCTCTGTTCCACTAATTTTTTTTGCCCTTCTGCCCTCTGTGCCACTCCTTCTCTTACCTCATTGTCCCACACCGCCCTCACCGCTGCATCCCTTGCGGTCCCGCCCCCTGACTGCCCACTGCCCATTCCCTCCCCCTGCCGCCCAGCTGCTCCTCCCTCCCTCCTCCCCATATATGCTAGTCGCTGCATGGCCGAGCAGCCCGTCTGCGCCCGTCCGCGCCTGGACCTGGCCCAGCGCCAGAATCCCTGGCCCCCCACCCACCACAACGACCGCCGCCACTATGACGCCTGCACTCTGCACGCTCTCAATTCTGGACAGAGCCACACTTGCCTCAAGGCGGCTCCGAAACGCACACACGGCCCCTTCACCTGCTGGAACTGCAGCTACAAGAGCCTCAGAGCCGATGAACCACCCGCCAAGAGAGACCCCAACCACCTCCGATGCATACTACTGAACACCCGCCCTGCACGCAAGCATGCCAAAAAGCTCTGGGACCTGCTCGACACAACATTCCCGGACGTCGCCTTCCTGACAGAGACTTGGTTTAACGACTCCACGGCACCCGACATCGCCATAGCCCTCCCAGACGGCTACAAGACCACCAGCAAAGACCGCACCAATGGAGTCGGAGGAGGAATTGCCATTGTCCACAAGAACAGCATCAGGGTCTCGACTAGCACCAGCGAAGTATTCAGCACCGCTGAACACATGCATTTCCAGATCCACACAGACCCGAACTCCACCCTCAGAAGCACCCTCATCTACCGACCCTCCGGACTCTGTCCCCAGTTCAGTGACTCCATCGCCGACCTAATCAGCACGCACGCCCTGACCTCCAGCGACTACATCCTCCTCGGAGACCTGAGCTTTCACCTTGAGAACAACAACAACAACAACTCCACAACCCTGATCGATAACCTCGCCAACCTCGGACTGAAGCAACTCGTCACAACGCCCACCCATTCCGCCGGCCACACGCTCGACCCAGTCTTCTCCTCAAGCCTGCATGTCTCCTTCAGCCACACCACAAACTCCTCTGAACCGACCACCGATGCATACAACTCGCCTTCCAGAAACCCACCACACACCACTGCACCCACAAGATCCACTACCGCTGCTGGAGCAAAATAACAGAAGACCAACTATACGCAAACCTCGCTCTCAGCCCACCCACGAACCCTCCAACACCGACGACGCTGCCCACAGCCTCAGACGCTGGATCGAGGACTGCGCCAACACCCTCGCCCCGCTGAAGAAACCCCCACACAGACACACCAGCAAGAGGGCCAGCTGGTTCACCCCAGGACTCCTAGCCTCCAACCTAGCCTGCTGGAAACTAGAGAAGAAATGGCACAGTGAACAAACTCCGGACAGCCACGCAGCACACAGGGACGCCATCCGCAACCACCACCACCTCATCAGGGCGGCCAAGAGGACCTCCTTCAAAGACCACCTCAACAACAATGCACACAATAGCAAGGAGCTCTTCAACACCGCAAAGGAACTCTCCAACCTCAGCTCCAACACCAATGACATCCCGCCGTCGCAAGCCCTGTGCGACTCCCTCGCTACCTTCTTCCACCGCAAAATAGCAGACATCCACAACAGCTTCAACTCCCAGACAGCCCCAACAGACAGCAACACCACAGACCCTCTGCACACCATCGACCACGACCCCCTGCTAGCCTGGGCCAGCGTGAGCATCGATGACACCATCAAGACCATGCGCACAATCCACTCCGGCTCTCCGTCAGACCCATTCCCATTCTTCAACAGAGCAAGCAGCTCCATCACACCCCACCTGCGCAACATCATCAATCTCTCCCTAGAGAGGTCCCTAGAGACCGCGACCTTCACAGAGATCTGGAAACAGGCCGAGATCAACGCCCTACTCAAAAAACCTAAGGCAGACCCAAGAGACCTCAAGAACTTCAGGCCCATCTCTCTGCTCCCCTTCCCGGCCAAGGTCATCGAGAAAACCGTCAATAGACAGCTAACCCGATACCTCGAAGAAAACAGATTCCTGGACCCTTCCCAGTCAGGGTTCCGCAGCAACCACAGCACCGAGACTGCCCTCATCGCCGCCACCGACGACATCAGGACCCTGCTGGACAACGGCGAGACTACAGCACTCATCCTCCTAGACCTCTCGGTCACCTTCGACACCATCTGCCACTGCAAACTACGCGCACGCCTCCATGCCACAGGGATCCGAGACAAGGCTCTGGATTGGACCACCTCCTTCCTTCCTCTCCGGCAAAACCCAGAGCGATCGCCTCCCCCATTCCGTTCCAAAGCCTCCGAGATCATCTGCAGCGTACGCCAGGGATCCTCCCTCAGCCCGACGCTGTTCAACATTAACATGGCTTCACTCGCACATGTAGCCCAACAGCACGACCTCAACATAATCTCCTACGCCGACGACACTCAGCTGATCCTCTCCCTCACTAAGGACCCCATCACCGCCAAAGCCAACCTCCACAAAGTAATGAATGCCGTCGCCAACTGGATGAAGACCAGCTGTCTGAAGCTGAACTCGGACAAGACGGAGGTCCTCATCCTTGGCTCCAACCCTTCAGCCTGGGATGAGTCCTGGTGGCCGACGGCACTGGGGGCAGCCCTGACATCCACCGACCACACACGCAACCTGGGAATCATCCTCGACTCAACGCTCTCAATGACCAAGCAAGTCAGAGCCGTCTCCTCCTCCTGCTTCAACACCCCCTGCATGCTATGCAATATCTACAAATGGATCCCGACAGATACAAGAATGTCACCCAGGCCCTCGTCAGCAGCAGATTCGACTACGGAAACGCCCTCTATGCGGGAGCCCCAACCAAGCTCATCAAACGACTACAACGCATCCAAAACGCCTCGGCATGACTGATCCTAGATGTACCACGCCACGGCCACATCACCCCCACCTGAGAAACCTGCACTGGCTCCCCATAAACAAGAGGATATCCTTCAAGCTCCTCACCCACGCACACAAGGCACTCCACATGACCGGCCCAGCCTACCTCAACAGACGGCTCTCCTTCTACATCCCCAACCACCAGCTACGCTCCACCGACCTCTCACTCGCCACTGTCCCGAGCATCCGAAGAACAACCACCGGTGGGAGATCGTTCTCCCACCTCGCTGCCAAGACATGGAACACCCTCCCACTGAGCCTACGACAGACCCAAGACCTGCTGACCTTCAGGAGGATACTCAAGACCTGGCTGTTCGATCAGTAGCGCCCCCCAGCACCTTGAGACCCTCGCGTGTATGTAGTGCGCTTTACAAATGATTGATTGATTAATTGATCATTTGAGATGTCATCAGGGATGTCATCAGTGATGTCACTGACCATGCATGAATGATGTAATATGTGACATCATCAGCAGTGCATTGTGCAGCATGAGTTATAGTTAGCTCAACTAACATTAACAGACATATTTCTCTGGTTTTGTATGAGTGAAATGTCCAACTAACTATAACGTCCCGGAAACCTGTGTTTTTTTTCAGTGAATTTCCAAGGTTGTTTAAATGCTAATTTCTAACTAAAACATCCCTGAAACCTATGTTTTTTTCAATGAATACATATATAATTAAATTTATTCTGCTTTTCCATAGATGGAGAGTTTTTTTGCTTGCTAATAACTTTGGCCCTGTTTGATGAATCTCCACAAAACTTTCCCCCAAAAAATTTCATCCACCCCTGCACCTTCCTAGAAAGTTTCGGGGGGGAAACCAGATCGTGGTCAGCAGATCGTGCTTTTTTCGATTTGGTTTAAAAATGTCCGGTCATTTTAGAGATATTATCGGTATAAAATAATTGCGAATTTTGGCAGTTGGGCTCCAAAGAGTCTTGCAAGCCTCCCTCAGGAGCGCGAAATCAAAAATGGAGGCCTGCGATCGGTTGAGATGCCCAATTTTCCCATGAGCCTACATGCTCTCAAGGGAGCTTTCTGGTTGTCTGGCTGTTGGAATGTTAGAAAGAAAATGGCCCCCATTACTGTTTGCTGTTAAAAATTGGAGGTGTTGTGGACATGAAGTAAAAAAGCTATATACGGGAGGGAGCAGTAAGGCATGCTGTCCCCCTAGATTTAGAGTGGCAGTATCTAAGAGATACCTACAGTTGAGCTAATAAATGGATATTTATTATAATCTTCACAATCTGGCAGGATTCTTGCAGGATAATGAATAGTTAATAGGGATAGATAAGTTCCTAATGCACTCTTTTAATTGGAATGCATATTGCGGCGCTTGTCTTTGAATGGAAGTATATAAGAAATAAGTACTGTGATGATTAGAAGGTTAAAACATGTATTTAAGGTATTAGAAGCTCATAAAACTATTGAGGGATCATTAAAATTAGAAACAAATAGGTGATGTTTGAATACACTCTGCTATGCACACTTGTTACCGTATGAAGGAGTCTTACTAGAGATGGTTTTTCTCAGACTCTACAATTTAAGCTCATTGGTTTGAGATAGAGGTCTGAAAGGAGAGCTCAGTCCCTCCCAACACCCTAATGCACACACCTATCAGTCAGAGAGAGGTTTCAACAGAAAGGCCAGCCCCTTCACACACCCTATTATGCACACTCATCATCTGAGAGGTAGGTCAGAAAAGAGAGGGCAGTACCTCCCCACACCCTACCATACACCCCCATCATTTGGGAGAGAGGTCTAAAAGGAGAGAGCAGTCCCCCGTACACTACTACGCACATTTATCATCCAAGAGAGAGGTCTGAAAGGAGAGGCGAGTCCCTCTACATACCCCACTATGCACACCCATCATTACAGAGAGATGTCTCAGCAGAAAGGCTAGTCCCTACCCAAACCCTCGTATACAAGCCATCATCCAGGAGAGTGATCTCAGCAGACAGGCCACTCCTTTTACACACCCTGCAATGGTCACGCAACATCTGAGAGAGAAGTGTTGGGGAGCAGGCCCCTCCTTCCTACACACTACAATGTATACTAGTCACCGTGAGAAGAGGTGTCAGCAGAGAGGCCAGTCTCTCATCACACCCTACTTTACACTCCTGTTATAGTCTGGAAAGCTCTGAGTGGAGAGGCCACTTTCTCCCCAAACGTAGTGGGACTATTGTATTAGGACTGTAATGAATGAAAGTAGGAAACCCATTTACCCCCCCCCCCGCAAATGTGCGCTCTTCTAAGAGTCTTGCATGATTGTAAAAAAGTGGGGGGTAGAGAAAATCAGTCTGAAGAGAGAGATCTCAGCAGAGAGGTTTATGTGTTTGCACACTCTACTACCCACATGCAAGAATACGTGGCTGTTATCCATGAGACAAATGCTAAATGTTTGAGCTTTGATACTCCAGCAAGACTCAGGGAAATATACAGGTGGTGGCAGGTGTTTTAACTGCTTCTGCAGGTGAAGCTTGCTGTACGGGTCTCGTACGATCCATAGAACCTCTCACAAGATTAATGACACCTCCAAAAAAGATTGCTAGTGACATGTCTTGATATCAGAGTTACAATAACTTGGCAAATAAACAATTTCTATTGAATATTTATCTGTTTACTATTCACACACATTTTACAAAGATTTTGTAAACTGTAAACCATATCCTGTTTTGTTACAATAAAAAACAGAAACATTGTTCTTCTAAAATAAAGTCTGAATATGACATATATTATAAAGTCATTCTACCATGCGTACACAAAATAAATAATTAGTTCACTTAAAGTTAAAGGCTAATGTAATGTTATGGTTAGGTGTAATGAAATGTGAGTTTTTGTTTAAAAAAACTTTGAAATTCACTGAAAAAAAACAAAAGGTTAAAGTAATGTTATAGTCAGATGAATTTCTAAGTAACAACGTTAACTGGTTTTAAACAGAAAAAAGCTCATAAATTCAGCAGTTATAGTTAGCAACACTATCTATAACTTGTGCCACATCATGTACTCCTTGGTGACCACACAAATTACCACTCATGAGATGTTCTATGACAACATTTATGACATTGCAAATGACATCATTAATGACATCACTGATGATATCAATGACAACATCATCCAAGCTTCTAGATGTAAGTACAAAACACCTCTGAAGAATATGGGCCATAATAAATGCCATCTCAGAAACAACTCCCTTAGCTGTAGAAGGAATGGTTTGTGTATCACGTTGACCCTTTACCTTACACTGCAGAGGTAGTGCAGTTCACATTCACAATCAACCACTGATATATGAGAAACCCTCATTAGATGGGGTGGTCGATCTGAGCTGTTCCAAGCAAGCTAAGTTCCTTAAAATACTGAATGTCTCTACCACAAACAGTGACTAGTACTACTAGCTTGTATCTGTATCAAACCCCTAACAGTCACCAAACCTACATTGAGAAATGAAGTTGATATAAGTAGAGAAGTAAAAATTGTAAACAGTATTCACTCGTTGGACCTAGTTTGCTAGAAGATCCTTTGGCTTCCAGATCTCCGGCTAGTAAAAGGAGGGTTAGTGGTGCACCATCTTGTTCTTCAAGATCCTTTGCTGATGATCTAGACGCCACTTGGATTCTACATCAGTCTGAGAGTGAGACATGCCAAGAAACAACTCAGAAGAGGCTAGGGAAAATTAAGGTTCCAGAAAGCCTTAGATTTAGGGAGGCAGATTTAGAAGAGGATGATGACAGAAAGCCAGTCATCATGGATGTTAGTTTGGCCCCAGTGGAAACTGATGTTGCCCCTTCCCAACATCCCGGGAGGGGGTATGGCAGTAGCACCACAGATCCAACCACCGCCAGTGGTCATATTTGCAAAGTCCCGGCAGCAACCTACATCCACAACCACCTCAGTAGAGGTAGGTACTGCAGAGCCAGAGAGTCAAACATCAAAATGCCCACCTACCACCAGTTCATCAGACATTGGCAGTGGCACCAGCAGCATCAGAAAGTTGAGCTCCCCAGTTTGTGATTTATTTTGAGTTAGCCAGAAGGAAGCGAACATTGCCATATGCTCCATTTGCAGAGCAAGTGTTAGTCGGGTAAGCTTGGTACAGACTATGGTACCAGGGGCTAAAGGACCTATTTGATCGCAATGGCACAAGACTCAGGTTGAGACATGAAGGCAACAGAGGACAGTGACTGCCCTGCCAAAAAGCACATAAGCCTGCCACCGCCTGGTCTCAGGAAGTCACCTGCATCAGTGGCATCAGGAAAAAAAAATTCAGGCTACTATTCCTGACATGTTTAGGCTAGGGAGCAGTATGAATGCAACTACGCAATGGCATGTTTGTACAACGCAAAGTTGGCTAAAATGTTAGCGCTGGACTTCCTTCCTTTTTCTTTTTTTGAAGGGGTGGGTTTTCTTGAATTTGTGGCAGCCATCTAACCCAAAATGGAAGGTTCCCTCCTGGTCCTTTTTTGCCAGAGTTGCTGTTCCATCGCTACATCATGATGTGCTTGAATTGCTTGGACAAGCTTTGCAGCAGATTGCTGTCCACATTATCCACCTGACAGCAAACATGTGGACCAGCTGCCAAGCAACTGTTTGCATGTGCATCACTGCACACTGGATCTTTTTTGTGGGGGCTAGAGAAAAAATATCTGCAGGTGTTAACACTGCTTGAGATTTTTAATGCTGCTCAGAAGCATGCAAGAGTACAATGTTCGCAATGGAGACATCACATACAGCTGCAAATATTTTGGAAGACTTTAACGACAAGGTATTTGAATGACTGTGAGCATGAAGGCTTAAGATTGGATGTTTTGCCACGGACAATGGCAATAATATAGTTAAGGCTATGGCCAATGATGGTTATTTGAGGGTCTTGTGTTTGGCACACTGCATCAACATCCTTATACAGGATCTTTCTAAAAAAGAAGCCCAATTAAGCAACTTACTGTCCACCTGCAGAAGAATCTGCACTCATTTCAACCATTCATTTAAAGCCCGGAATTCCCTGAGGGTCATTCAGCGTGATAATTGAATGCCTATTAAAGCACTCATACAAGAGGTGCCAACACTCTGGAACTCCACTTATTACATGCTTGAATGCCTGTTTGAGCAGTACAGACCTATCAATGAATATGTCATGCAAAGAGGAGATACAACTGTAAAAGGCGTGATCACTGAGATGGACCAATGGGGCCTAGTCAAATGCCTGACAGAGATCCTGCTACCTTTTGAGGTGTTCACACAGGAAGTCTGCAAAGAAGACAGTACCACGGGCCAAGCTATTCCATTGTTGCACATGCTACAGGAACTGCTAAAGGAGGTGTATGCAATGTATGGAGGTGTGGAGAAAAAAAATAAGATAGGTATGACTTGGTAGAGACATTAATCCTTCCATGTCTGCTAATACAAGGGTGCAAAGAGTCATTGTGTCCTCCAAACATTGTCACAAATCTTGATCCACGGTACAAACCATTTCTGTCCACTATCATTCCTTTTTCAGACGTGGATGTTAGAAAATACAAAACATGGATAGCTGACCAAGGCAGTGAGCTGGAAAAAGAACGGCAGGGAATTAGAGGCCCACTGGTCCAGGGCACAAGTCCTGTGGTGCAGCCTTCAAGTTCAGAGCCGAGGAGCCGTGCTGTTGGCACACAGCAGCCAAAACCAATGACAAGAACACCATCAACAACACCAAGACCAGGAGCATCAACCCCCAAATCTGTAACTGAGTGGTTTCTACTGAAGGGGCTTAAGTCTAGCACAGAGGTCGAGCAAAGTGAAGCACCAGCAATGAACATTGAGTGAATGGTCCAGGCCTATCTGGATGACGGAACAGAGGTCTACCTCGATCAAAATCCATTGGTGTATTGGTAGAGGCGCCAATGGCCAGTGCTCACCAGTCTGGCAATAAACTATCTGACTTGCCCTGTAGCCAGTGTTTCTCCGCTGAGTGTGTTTTCAGTGCTGCAGGTGCCGTTGTCACAGTGAGAAGGACCAGTCTCTTGGCCCAAAATGTGGCAAGATTAACAATGATCAAAATTAATCAGTACTTTATAACACCGGATTACAACATACGTGAAGTACCACAGGGGGAAGTTGACAGAGACTCAGGTCATGGAAGTAGTGTGTTAGACAACCTGCTTGTGGGCGAACCACCAGAGTTTGAGTATGAGCTCTACTTTCCTGACGACTAGGATTTCTTTCTTTAATGTGCAAAAGCAAACAAATATAGTTGGGAACATTATTTACTTCATTGTTTGGGTGTGTGTGTGTCTGACTGTCTGGATGACCAATTCATCCCCACCAACTTACCTAGACACATTTTTATTACCTGACTCCTGACTAGCCTTCCAAAGCCATTTCCCTCAAGCCAGAGATTGAATGGAGAATACAAACAAATGTGTGCCTGCCTCCAACCCTGGGCCGTGACTATCTATGGTTTCCTACCTTAGAGAGACTGCCCCCACCTACATGGGATATTTATAATTCAATTTACATTGGCAATTCTTTGCTTCATTAAGAAACGGAGGATCAGCATTCTGCAATGTACCACCAATCGATCACAGTGAGTACACTGGAAGAACAGGTAAATGTTGGAATGTATTTCACCCTGAGTGATCGTTGTTTGTTGTTGTGATGTGTGAGCTTGTTGTGATATGTCATCATCAATGTGTTGAGAATAGATTGAGAAAAGATTATATGATTTATGTGCTGGCAAGCAGTGTGACACTGGATGTTTATTTGTTAGGCTAATGTGTAAGTGATGAATTTGAGATTCCCCAAATGTGGGTGGCCTAGCCTACCGGCAACTGATCAATAATTTAAAATTTTCCCCTGAAGGTTATTGTTTTTCCTTTTCCTTTGAAAGATCAGATAGCGATATTGCTTCTACGGGTTCAACTCCATTCCACACAGTTCATACACCATGCTGCTTTGTTTTTTCATTGTGTTATGCTTTATAATATTACTCCTCAAAAACTCAGACCGACTGGTCCCTTAGATAATGCAAAGTTTGCAAACACAAAACTAGTCAACACTAAAAAGTGACTCAATCTTTCAGGTCTTCTTGTTCAATAACAAAATTGCACTACTACAGGCCGATCTATTGTATTTTGGGTCGGGACACTATTAGAGTAGAGTTGGACACGATACTCGTGGTCAGACTCAGGAGGATGAGAGATGATGGAATGGCTCAGGGTATGGGTGTGAGTGTGACTACTATGAGAACTGCTACCAGAAGAAGATGGAAGTTTTCAAAATCATGGAAACCAACAGATTTGAAAGATTATGACTTTGAAGAGGCTTAAAGGTAAACAACAGCACCAGACCTACACAAGTCTGTGTAGTGATGGCAGTGAATGGTGTGACTGACAGCCTTGCTTTGGATTTCTAATTGATTGGGGACATGCTATGTTGATCTATTTGTGTGTGCTCACTGCTCAGGGCTATCTTTCTCCAATTCATGTTTAATCAGAACCTAAGCCGTGGTTTGGGTAGGGGGCCTGTTGTTGAGGTAATTGCAGGAAAAAGACATTTAGCCATGCTGTCTCTGAGTATTCTCTTCTTGTTGTGCACTCCTCCTTATGCAGTTTAACTTTTTCATTGACTTTTCAATATAATTTTTGCTTTTCAATCTACAGGTCCTGAGTCTGACCCTGGCCTTTACCCTGCTCCATACTGGAAAAGAATGTGACATGCTCACACTTACCTTACCAAACTGCATCTGCCAGGCACCCAAGAATGACGGACAGTTCAAAAGGAATGCAGATGCAACACCCAATTTGGCAAATATAGTATCTTTTTTCTCTTTAATCATCATTACAATTTGTGTGTTGTTTATGTTTGTTACTGACCCATACAGGTATTTAAATGTTATTAGATATCTTTTCAAAGTTCTGTACAACAGTTACAAAACATAATGTAACTTGGGTCTCTGTGGGGGCAGACGGACAATTTGATTTGGTTTACCTGTACTAGTACTCATCATCATGCATGCATTTCCTTTTCCTCCCATAACAGATTTCTGATGGTTGGCTGCCAAGATGAATGTGTTGTCCTTGTATAGAGTTTGTCTTTGTCAAACATTTACCTCAAATCCCCCTTCCCATCCATTCATCAAACCCCTAACCCTCTTTACCCGGGCTGTGTGATATAGTCAAGTGTGACTAAATTAAATTTACACCCTCAATTGATCACACACTCCGTGGGGCAGATGTGGCAAAAGCAACAACTCAAGGTAGTGTGAGGATCTTATTCTGCTGTAAGTATAGCTTACACTGGCAATATTATTAGATTGCCCACCCATGCACAGTATTCAATATATAATTTTCAGAGGAAGATAATTCATAATTGCCAGCATCCTCATCCCTCCCATACTAGAGGTTACGCTTGTCCACTTCATAGCTCGAGTCGACTTCAGTTTATAACTTGTACTAGCTCACCATTCTTATTATTTATTTTACTTTACAATTGCTTATTATCTTTTCTTGTTTGACAGTCTTCTTCTTGTGTACTACTACTCGTATTCTAGTCTCCCTCTGGTGACTGTCTCAATATGTTGTGCAAAGCTTGCATATAAAACATCATTAACTCCGTTTTTTATTTAAATGTAATTAGTTCCCTCCGAAGATTATTCGTCATCCTACAGTTTGAGTTTGGCTAGTAGTGTGTGATTTCTCACTTCTGGATCCGGTGCTTTCACTAGTATTCGACAACTAGTCCACAAGCATGCTGTTACTGTCTACTACCACCACCATGACACATTGGGAAACCATGCAGTTATTGCTTCGCCTAATCACAGGTAAGAGAAGAACTGTGGGGGATTGCTGAGCTACAATAATCTATAAACTAGGAAAAATTCACATCTCTACACCCCATCCAGGTCCTTAGGGGTTAATACAGTTGCAGACTGCAGGGACTAGAAGCAGAGAGTAGTAGGACAAGTGAGGGTACCGCATAACTGTTGGTGTGTTACACTATTGGCAGATTTTGAAAACTGGCTGCTGGCCTGCGCGGCAAAGGAAACAGTGTGAAGTAAAAGAGTAGCCTGCAAAAAATAATTCAATCAAATGTACAGCCATAAAAATGTATTTTCCTAACAAATAAACTAAAGCCCGCAACACCTGGCCCACCCTTCTCCCTAATCCCAACCAATATCCAAAGAAAGTCTGAATTGTCCAAACAAATGTCAGTTAAAAAAATGTCAAATAATGCCCCTGGCTGCAGCCCAGGGCATTGGGTGCTGCAGCTGCTGCAGGCTCCTCCTCCTCCCGGCAAAGGAAGCTGGATGCCATCACAGCTGAATATCAGTTGTGACTGATATTCAGCTGTGGTTGGCCTCCAGCTTCCTTTGCCGGGTCCTAACTGCAATCTCGTAGCTGTTGGATTGTGATGAGGATGATGGTGGATTGGCAGGAGTAGCTTGTGAAGAAAAAAAAAAGAAGACACTTTGGGGTCTCCAACGTGACCATGGCCACTGTCTCGTTTTACTGATTGAGCATGAAAAGTAAAATAAAGCTTTCTCATCTCAACAAACATGCATAGAATACATTACTTGGGGATGCATTCTGCACAGCAGGATATTAGCATTAGTAGTAGTACTAGTGGAGTAGTAAGGACCAATGGGTTCTCTGAGTCTTACAGTACTACCACTAGGCAGTCCAGAAAATATATATGGAGAGAGGGAAAGCTGACTGAAAAACCAGAAGAAAGAAAGCTACAGACAGAGAAAGTTTGAGATGAAATACAGACACTAGAAATATAAAATAACTTAGTAAACAATAGGATAATGCAGGGATAACACGATTTTTTAAATGAATAGATCAAAGAGGATTTGAGAAAGAAAAAGAACTAGGAAACAGGTAGAAAATAGTTCAGATTAAGGAACAGTAAAAAATAGGGGAATATATATATATATATTAATATTAAAACCAGGAGGACTTACTGGGGCCAGCAGAGCCATCGACAGAGGAGCATTGTTCCTGCTGGGCGGAACCTCCAACTCCCTCACCTGCCGCCAATGACCTCTTTCCCCAGAACGCTGATGCATGTAAGACATTAGAGACAAAAAATTTGTGGTAAATAAATGATCACTCCAAAACAATTTTTGGACAGGAAATGGCAATTGCAATAACATTGAACTTTCCTAAATCATATTGACTAGTAGTAGATCATTATCACGGACCTTCCTATCGATTCCACATTTCCTAAACCTACCTAGCCTGCTGATTCCAAAGACTTTGGAATAAATTACAATGAATGATATTTGCTTCTAAGTTCCGATCTCATTCACAATCATTCTCAACCCCCTTTGAAGGGTCAATTCACTAAGTCAGCATTTTGTCTTTAAATGTATAGATGAGTGCATGCATAAACCAAATTGGTTGTTTACTTGTCACTGTACAATCTGCAAAAAGGTTCTAAGAACTGTAGTGAGAAGGCGTGTGCCGCTAAATTACTACTACTTACTATCTTAGTAGTGACAGGACAAAAGAAAGGAGTCTCTCTCTAGTCGGCATTACTTAACTTAAGTTGTTACATAATCACCTGAAACGAGCACAAAGTAGCAAACAAGTACAATTAGGTAGCACCGAGACTCTGCCTACAACAACAATCACATAATATAAGATTTGTAAACATTACGTAACTTACCTCCATGTGAGCATGCAGCTTGCTATTTGGGAACATTTTTTAGCAGTAATATAGAACACACAATAATAATATAATCAGCTACCCACCAAGTCCCGCGACCTCAAACCCTAGCAGGTCCAGCAGGTCATGCTTTTCTGTCCACCGGTGCCGGGCCACTGGTGCATCAGCTGATTGTGGGTGCACCGGACCCCAGAGGAGCGATACACTGCTCAGCGCACCCTCGCCCACTGCTGCTGCTGCTTCCGGAGCCTGTACCTGGACCCAAGCCTGCCGCCGGCTGCCAGGGTGGAGGGGAGGTAGTGCTGCCTAAAAAACAACAGTGCTGTCACCTCCATCTTGGAATCAAGACCCAGGGCTGCACCCCTTCAGGGCACCACCTTCCACAAGGAAGGCAGCCCTTCATTGCCACCTTTTTTTAATGGGTCTCTGCCGTGATGCTGGGGGTGTAGGGGGGCGGAAAAGAAAATGTAGAAAGTATAAAAAAATGAAGGGAGAAGAAGGGAGGGAGTAAAAAAAATTAGAAAGCAAGTAATAGAGAAAAACAGTACAAAACTCACTGAAAGACACACAAAAAGTAGAAAAAAAGGCAAAATATACACTTAAGAAGACCGAGGGAAACATAATAGATAAAAAAGATCTCAAAAAAAGTTTTGGGAAAGAAGGATTGAAAACATTTAGGCAGGATTGAAAAGTAGGGCCCAGCACCATAACAGAGAAGAAAACAAGATGGCCGCACCCATGAGTGACCTAGTGGTGCAGTTCGTGCTATATTTCCCCCAGAACAAGTAATCTGCATTGTCGTACAGTGGAAACATTACATGAATGGGCGGGGCAAGCAACTCCGCCCACTCGTGGAACTCTGTGTAGCGCAGCAGAGATGTTTACTGCTTCACGGAGGTCCGCGTAACGTGCCTATGCAAACTCCCCCCCAGGGTGAATTTTAGTCACACTTTCTCACATTCATTCTTATTACATATTTTAAGCCTAAAAATTAAAAATTAACTAAAAATAAAAATATATATATAAGTTAACTTTCTATAATGGAATGCACCAATACTTTCTTTTTTTAAAATTCATTTTATGGACCTGCGGATCCTTTCCCAACCAAAAAGACCACATATTGCATTTTGAAACCACTGCACATTTGATACATACATATGCTTTTTCAATTTCTATGTGTCTGTGTTTGGGTGTATGAGTGGCTGTGTGAGTAACTGTGTGGGTGTGTGAGTGGAAATATGTGTTTGTGAGTGGCTGTGTGGTTACATGAGTGTGGGAGTGGCTGTGTGGGTTTGTGAGTAGGTGTGTCAGTGACTGTGTGAGTGGCTGTGTGGGTACGTGGGTGTGGGAGTGGCTGTGTGGATTTATGAGTAGGTATGTGAGTGGTTTGTGGGTCTGTCAGGGGGTAGGAGTGACTGGTTATGTAAATGGGTGTGTGAGTTGTGTGGGTGTGTGAGTGAGTGTCGGGGTGGCTGTGTGGGTCTGTGAGTATCTGCATGGGAGTGTGAGTGGCTCTGTGATTCTATGAGTTTTTTTATTACTGTTGCAGGTCTGTGAGTAAGTGGGTAAGTGGATGTGTGGGTATTTGAGTGGTTTTGTGGGTCCATCAGTGAGTGTGTGAATGGCTTTATGGGTATGGGTGTGTGAGTGTGCGGGTTGGTGTGTATATATTTATTTATTTATTTTCAAAGTTTTATATAGCGCGAACAACATCTTCAAAGATATCAGAGCGCTTTACATAGAGGGGTACATTAGGGAACATAGTCAAACAATAAATCAATAGATCACATAGTACAAGTAGGTGGCTGCAAGCCATCACGTGAGTAATAAAACAACTCATACAAATAAGTAAATGAGTCAAGCATGCGAAACAGATCGGGCAAGGTGTTGACAGAGTTCGAGATGATAGATCAAGTGTATTTAGCCATGAGGATAGCTTTTACTTCTTTTTTGAAGAGTGTAGTGGAAGAGATAAGCCTTGTTTCGGGAGGGAGTGAGTTCCAAATCCTAGGCGCCAATCCTGAGAAGGAGCGCTTGTAAGTTTTTTCCTTCCGGAATCTTCGAGGTTTCAGCAGAAGATTGTTTGTGCCTCTCGTGTTTCTAGTTCCCCCAGAGATTGTCAGTTTCTGAGCGAGGTAGCCGGGTGAGTTTAGGTGTACCGCCTTGTGTGTCATGCAGGCGATTTTCAGCTGTATTCTGGCTTCAAAAGGCAGCCAGTTCAGGGATTTCAAGTCAGGGGTGATGTGGGAGTGCTTTTTTGACCCAGTGATGAGTCTCGCTGCAGCATTCAGCGAAGCTCTTAGTGGTGCGGTAGTAGTTAGGGGGAGTCCGCAGAGGGCGGTGCTGCCGTATTCAATACGTGGGATGACTAGCGATTGTACTGCTGTTTGGAAGTCTTTGGCTGGGAGGTAGGGTTTAAGTTTCCTCAGAGTATTGATCTGGAAGTTCGCTCCCTTTGTTGCCTTGCTGATATGTTGCTGCATGTTGAGGTTGGTGTCAAGTGTTATGCCTAAAGATTTTGCTGAATCCACTATGGTCGGTTGGATATTGAGTGCTGTTAGGTGCTTAAGCCATGTTTGTGTGGTAGATATTTTCGTGGGAGGTGAGATCAGAAGGAACTCAGTCTTCATAGCGTTTAGTTTGAGGTGGTTATCAGCCAGCCAAGATTGGGTGCTCCTGATCGTTGAGTTCAGACGTAAGATGTCTTTGGGGGATTGTAACTTGAGATATAGCTGAGTGTCATCGGCGTACATGTGAAAGTTTACGTTGGATACTTGTAGCAAGGAGGTGAGAGGTTCCATGACTAGGTTGAACAAAGTTGGGGATAGGGAGGATCCTTGGGGGACGCCTAGCGTTACAGGTATTGGCGAGGACATCAGGTTGTTGCTCTTGAATTTCTGCGACCTGTTGTGAAGAAAGGAAGTGAACCACTTGAGAACAGTTCCAGATAAACCCATTCTTGTATTTAGTAGTTCTAGTAGATTCTCATGTTTAACGGTGTCGAATGCTGAAGAGAGATCTAGAAGGGTGAGGAGGCAGGTGTCGTTTTGGTCTAGCATTTGAAGTGCGTCGTCGATTATGTGAGTCATAGCAGTCTCTGTGCTGTGTCCTGCTCGGAAGCCTGACTGGTGGGCGTTGAGGAGATGGAATTGCTCAATGTGTTTAGTCAATTGTAGTTGTGCGCATTTTTCCAATAGTTTGGCGAGAGTAGGAATATTGGTGATGGGACGATAATTGTTAAGATCAGAGGGGTCGGCTGTAGGTTTCTTTAGTAGAGGTGTGACCTGTCCAATTTTGAGAGAGTCAGGTATGCTTCCTTGTTGGAGTGAGCTTTTGATAATTTTAGTCCAGAGAGGGAGAAGCAAAGGGGTAAAGTCTTTTACTGCGGAGGCAGGGAGGGGGTCCGTGAGGTGATTGGATGGTTTCAGGGTGCTGAGCAGTTTGCCAATTTCTTCTTCCGAGTATGTGCCGAAGGTTGACCATGTAGCATTGTTTTTTGGTTCAGTGGGTGCTAGGCGTTGGGGTTTGGAGTAGAGGCTTGCGTCAATGAGGAGATCGCTTTTTATTTTGTCAGTTTTTTGGATGAAGAAAGCAGCGAAGTCTTCACAGGAGGGTGCCTCACACCTAGTGTTGAGCGGTTGGGGTTGTTCCTTGGATTGTGTTTTGATTAGCTCAAACAGTTTTCTCGGGCGGTTTTTTGCTTGGTCGAGTTGGAGGCTGAAGAAGTCTGATTTTGAGCGTTTTATTTTCCTGAAGTAGGTGTTTCTCTTTTTCTTCAGCTCTTTTAGGTGCATTGCAGAGGGGGCTGATCTCCAGGTACGCTCTGCCATTCGCATGTCTCGTCTATCCTCATTGAGACTCCCGTCATACCATGGTTTGGAGATTTTAGTAGAGACTCTTTTCAGCTCCATAGGTGCAGCCTCATTAATTATAGATGTCATAGCGTTGAGATAGTGGTCAGTCAGAGTTTGGACGTCTGTAGCGCTTGTCGGTGGCAGTAGGAGGTTGCAACTGTTAGGGGGCAAAGAGCCTGGGTTGAGCTTTTTCGAGTCTCTTTTCCAGACTTTGGGCTTGGAGAGTTGAGCCGGGTTAACTTTGACTTTTTCATTGATAAAAAATGTGACAATATGATGATCTGACCAGTCACAGGGTTGGATGGACTCGAGTTGGATAGAGTCCTCTTTGGAGATGATCAGGTCGAGGGTAGAACCTTTCTCGTGGGTTGGGCCGTTGCATATTTGGGTGAGGTTAAGGGCATCAAGGAAATTTTTAAGACTATTTACCACTGCGTCGTTGCGATCGTTCCAGTGGAGGTTGAAGTCACCAAGGTATATTTGGGTGAGTTGCCGTCCGGAATTGGTTGAGATCAACTCCATTATTTCTTGGGAAAAACTGAAGTTGTCCCTGGGTGGGTGGTAAATGCTATTTTGCCTGTTCTGTCGAGCCTGATAATGTGGTAGTCGGGAGGAACCCATATGTCCATTATAGGTGTCGAAGATTCAGTTAGCCAGGTTTCTGTCAAGATGATTAGGTCAAGGTCCCGCGATAAGAGGAGGTCAGCAATGGCGGCGGAATGTTTCTTGGCTGATCTGCAGTTTAGAAGAGTGCATTTGAGACGGGGTGTGTTGAGGGCGGTAGATGGTTCTAGAGAGAGAGGGACTTTTCTCAGGTTATTGGGGATGGAGAATCTGCTGTTTAGTGTGGGCGGCCTAAGGGGATTTGAGTGTATCGTGGGAATGTTGAGGTGTGGGGTGGTTGTGTTATTTTGGGGGGCTGGGTCATAGGAGCGGAGAAGGGTGAGTGTGTCGAGGTCAGAAGAAGAGTTGTGCGTGCGACGAGGGCGGTTGTAGCGATTACGACCTGGGATTGAGGTCAGATTGGGGGATAGCTGAGTGAGAGAGTTAGTCGGAAGGGTGGGGGACAAGTTGGGTGGGGCGGTGTAGTTGCGTGGGGCGTTGCAAGGGTGATGCGGGGGCCGAGGGCAGTTGCTGTGCCTATGAGCAGGGATTGACGCCCGGTGTGGGGCGTGTTGAGTGAGGGAGTCAGCCGGTGGAGTAGGGGACAAGTTGGGAGGGAATGTTGGGGTGGGTGAGGGGTGTATAGGGTGTGTAGAGAGTAGTTCTTTGATGGTGTGTATGTCTTCTTTTATCTGTGTGAGGGTGGCCATGATGTAGTCTATCGTGGGGGGGTGGTGGTGGCAGTCAGCGGTGATTGGCTGACAAGGGAATTCGTGTGCAGCTGGGGGGGAGGGCTGGTGTTCGAGCAGGTCTGCGTTGTGTTGGTGTGCGGGATGGAGTTAGGGAGGGGAAATCTTTTGGGTGGGAGGGGTGTGGATGAGGTAGGGAGGACGTTGGTGGTGAGAGTGAGGGCGTTGGTGGTAGGCGGGGGGGTCAAGGTGTAGTCTGGGAGACTGATAGCCGTGGTGGGGGTGCAGGGAGGATAGTGGGGGCTGAGAGTGGGAGGGGAAGCGTCATTGGAGATGATCCTGTTGAGGGGGGTGGGGGTTAAATTCAGAGAGGAGGTATGTTCTGCGTAGTTGGTTAGAGGGTAATGGGGACTGAGAATGGGGGGGATAAAGGGGGGGATTTGTCGGAGTGCGTGTTCTGGTACTGGACTAAGTTAGGTGTGTTAAGGGTGGGAGCTGTGCTGTTAGCCGTGAGCGGGGTGTTAATGCTCGCTGTAGGTGTGATAGGAGTGTTGAGGGTATGTGTGGAGGTCCGCGAGTTGTGTATGAGTGGCTGTGTGTGTCTGTGAGTGGGTATATGAGGGGTTTTGTAGATCTGTGAGTGGCTATATGGGTGTGTAAGTGGGGATTTGGGGGTATAAGTGGGTGTGTGAGTGAGTGTGTGAATATATGTGAGTGGCTGTGCGGGTGTGTGTGTGGTATTGTAAGTCTGTGAGGGGGTGTAGGGGTGTGTGAGTGAGTGTATGAGTGATTCTGTAGGTATATAAGTGAGTGTGTGACTGGTTGTGTGGGTCTGTAAGAGGGTGTGTAAGTAGATGTATGGATATGTGAGTGGTTGAGTGAGTGGTTATGTGGGTATATAAGAAGCAGGGGTGGGCGGGATTTGCGTAGTCATGGTACGCAAAGCTCCATGAAACGGTAAAAAATCTCTGCAAGCACGCAAAAGTTTTGCGAACCCGCGGAATTGCTTGTTCCACCCATTCGTGATGCTTTTTTCCTGCTTGTGAATGCAGTTTGCGTGCTCGGGGAGAAATATCTCGTGAACACGCATTTTGAAAGCGCAAACAAGCAAAAAAATTTGCGAACCCGCTGAATTTTTTGCATTTCTGCATTCTCCGCGGGATGCGAAATTACCTAAATTCCGCAAATTCCGCGAGCGGAACAGAATTTGCCTCCTAGACCTAATAAGTAGTTGTGTGAGTGTGTGAATGGATGTGTGAGTGTCTTTGTGGTCTGCAAGTGGGTTTGTGAGTAGTTTTGTGGGTCTGTGAGTGGGTGTGTGAGTGGCTGTATGGGTGTGTGAATGGGTGCATGAGTGGTTATGGAATTGGGTATCTGAGTAAGTGGGTAGATCTGTGAGTGAGTGTGTGTGTGTTTGTTTATTTAGGATCTGGATCCACAGATCACATGGAGCACTGTGGTAGATCTGTGAATCCTCACGCGAAAAAAAGTTTAGACAATTTCTTGCCAGTTAGGCGTCCCTCACAGACCACTGCATTACCCCTATTATCACTTTTAACCCGTGGGAGCAGAGTCTCGATGCACAAAATGGCAGCCGCAACTTTCTTCTCAGGTTGCGGCTAGCAAATCACAGCATTGCTGTTGACGCATGTAGATCCATGGTGGATTTACGTCTTCAGAGATACATATATCTTTTTAATTTCTTTAGAGTCTACTCTTTCTTTCTGCACCGTATACACCAACATACCACATGAGGATGGTATAATGGCATTATCTGAAGCTTTTAATAAAAGATCCGTGAAAAAGCCACCAACCAGATAGATAGAGAGATAGACAGACAGACAGACAGACACACAGACAGACACACAGATAGATAGACTTGCCATATGCGTGGTAAAGGCCTACGTAGTAAAGGCAATGCATGGTAAAGGCATTGCGTGGCAATAGAAGCGCAGTAAATGCCACGTTGTAAAGGCTGTTTCCACAGCTACATACTGCACCTTTCCCACTCTCTTGCTGAAGGTGTGTGTCTCATTTATGTGATGCTTGGAATTTTCAATATACCTATGAGTTCAGTGATGTAACATTGATGCCTGCACCGCCAGTCTGAAAAGTGTTCCAGTACGTCTGCCTACTAGGGCCACAGGCGCTATTACAACACTGGAAGCTTGCAGTGTGCTTCATCCAATTCCTTCAGCTGAATGAGTCAGACTTTGAGTAGCAGAATCTACTGAATTACCCGTGGGGACACTGCAAAGTCCTTATTGTTTGCACACTGAATGGCCAAGCACTGCACATGCTTACTTTTGTAAATAAAAAGTTTGACCCTGGCTGCCTAACATCAGCAGAGATCAAATAGGTCATGCTGCTGGGTGACTTCTGAAGACAAACTAGCCATACTATTGAGTGTGTTCAGCCTGACGAGTGGAGGAAAGACTTAGGCCCTCATTATGATGTCAGACAAACCACCATAGACAGGCAGTCAGTAGAGGTCCGCCCGACATACAGGGCATCAGTCCGATCGCTGCTTTACAATGCAGACGGACAGACCATTGATGAATGGGGGACAGACCGCCGCCTCTGACAGTATCTACTGATCCTGACGGGACGTCGGTTGGAATTGTGACCCTGAATGGAGGCGGTGCCTGCTCAGTCACCGCCGTCAGGATTACGATGTCCTTTCCGACTGCCTGCTCATGGCAGTCCCACCACCATTAAAAGGCAGTCAGAAAGGAATTTTGGGGCCCCAAGAAGGCCCCCCGCCCACCGTGTGCCACTGTAATGTGGGCACGCACATTCAGGCACCGTGTGCCAGGCACCACTTGGTGTCTGGCACACAGTGCATCAATGTACAAAAAGGGCTCAATAAAACTGCAGCTTGCGCTGCAGCCCTTTTCCAGAGCTGCAGAACAAGCAACTTTGTTATGAAGCACTTTTCAGTCCATCAGCCTGGTAGGTGCCTTGTAAATGGGCAGTGGAACCGCCAACGTCTAGTCTGGCGGGCCAAATAGCCGCCGCAATCGTGGTTGGATGCTTGCTCAACATCCATTGTAATGAGCCCCTTACTTAGGACAGAGTGTTGGAATTGGGAAAATAAATTACTTGAATTGCTACAAAGAATTCACAGGTAAATTTAAACACCTTGGCTAATGCACAATTTTTCCTTTTTAAAAACCAGAAGTCAGGATAGGTATTCATCTGAGACCTATCGAAACTGGACAAAATCTTGGAAAACAAGGTATTGTTCCACAGAGATGGAAACTGACTAAGTGGGAATTCAAGTAACTGTTATGGTGGAGAAGCAAACAAATAACAGAGAGCTGAGTAATGGGTCTGTTGTGGCCCTAAGAGCTCATCTTGGCTCTAAGAGCCCAGGCATGAGCTGAACCATGGAAACATTTGGCATTTAAATTGTGCAACAAATATTTTGTCAACGTATGATAAAGTGTCTTCAAAATAAATAAAAATGACTTTTCTTTGACAGACGTTTCATCTTAGTACCATATATTATATCAATACTTGAGAAGCATTTATTAAAAGTGATAGTTTTTAAACATGATTAAGAAATGTTTATCTGCCACCCCAACTCTGATGACAATACCATCAGTGAACTAAGAGATAAGTTTGTTGTCACATGCAACCTAAATATGTCTGCTATAGTATTATTTTACACCGAGCAACATTATAGTCCATTAAGTCAAATACAAACAAAGAGGAAATACTCATGTATTTCAAGGTTTGCTCCTATGCAATAATGGAAAAAATAGGGAAGCACGATAACATACAAATATTGCCAAGAATCACACAATTTGATCAAATGGCTAAACTGGGGTTGATCCCATGCTTTCTGGCATTCAGCCACCAGATTGGTATCGCTTTATAGCTCCTGTTTGACATCAAAGGCAAAGGTTAATGCGTTGTCTTTTATAGTTGTTGCAGAAGGTTAAAGAGTGAGTAACAGGCAGAAGCCACAAGAAAATTCAGCTCATTTTGGGATGGAGGGCTCAAGAAGACCTTGAGCTGAACCTCAGTCTACATCTGGCTCACACCTTCATTGGCTCACACAACTCAGTACTTTACTCGGGATATTCTGTGCATGAAATAAGTTTCAAAGCTGCTGCCTATGTGATACTTGTTTAATGTGTGAAATTATCTTAGTTTGCACTGTGGTAACGATCTTGTACCTGAGCTGCTTGAGAGGGGAACTTACACTGCTGCCAAATGCTCCACATTGTAAGTTTAAATATAGGCATGGACTGCTGCTGCAGTTGCTGCCCATGTTCTGTGAATGCAAGGGAAGCTTGCATTGATCGGTATATGTTCTGATGCTGTACCAGTTTTGTATGTGGAAATCTTGCTTTGCCTATGAGTCACACTTGCACTCATAAACCCCAGTGCTGTTCCTTACACTTTTGCCAAATCTGAAATTCTGCCTGTTTGTGGTAACAAAGGGAGGCATTCAAAGGCGCTGCCCAGTGTTGAAGAAACTTTCAGTGTCCCAGCTATACTGCACTTGTTCCAAGTCTTTGAATGAAACTTGCACTGACTGACCCTGCAGTAGCATACTTGTTGAATGCATTTGAAAGAAGTTTCCAATGCAGTATTTCACTTGTTACAATACTGTAAAGGAAACCTCTATTGTTCCTTGCAGTAGCACACTTGACTTGTATGACTTATATGTGTGGGCTAAAGGTGCTCTGGGGTGTGGCTCACTGTGCTCTATTTCTGTCTGTTTTTGCTCTGACCAAAAGATTATTTTCGATGTCTCACCAACCTCATGTTTTCTCAAAAAATGACACATATTCTTGCGTATATAAGTGTGCTGTACGAAATAAAATTTGTTTTACCAAAATCTTGCTTTCAAGAAAAACGGTCTTTAGTTAAGCCCATCTCACTTAATCATCAGACAGAGAGCCTGATTTAGATCTCCGCAGATGGGTGACAACAGTGAAGGATATTCGGTACGCCGAAATATAAATTGCATTATATCCTACAGGATGTATACTTGCTGGACGGGATATCCACCACCATTGTGATGGAGTAACTCATCCGGCAAGATCTAAATCAGGTCCAGAGTGTCATTCACATATTTGTTCTGTCCTTCGGAACAGTATACATACAATTGGGCAGTGGATCAGCCCTCCTCAGCCATTGCCTTAGTTGCCACTGTTTGGCTCTGCCTGGTAGACAAGCGCTAGTCTTTAAGATGTCAGGTAGTCTGAGTAATGGTATTTTGCCTGCTACCTCTGTGTTACTCCGCATCCAGATAAGTCCGACCTCAGGATATATTTCCTTTAGTTCAGTCCACCGGCAGCTAAATTGCAAATGCAGACTAGTGCAAATTGAGTAATGAGAGTTCCAGCTGCTCCACTTCCAATGCTGCTAGATTACACCTTTCTTATGCAAAGCACCAGGCATCACTGTTGCAAGCTTCAAATCCAAGCTAACATCTCAAAACAGTATTCAGCATACTCTATCATTTTTACTGTACCAAGATGTCAGATCAGTGCGAAGCTTTACTTTTTATTTTCCTTATTGAAACAGGTTCCCTTCACAGTAGTTGACATTTGATTTAATTTTCTTTCTTTCTTTCCTTCTTTCTTTCCTTCTTTCTTTCCTTCTTTCTTTCTTTCTTTCTTTCTTTCTTTCTTTCTTTCTTTCTTTCTTTCTTTCTTTCTTTCTTTCTTTCTTTCTTTCTTTCTTTCTTTCCTTCTATTCATATTCTTGTACCACCAAGAAAACCACCACCTTGTTTTTTCAGAAGTCAAGTGGGAGTTTTCTTTTATGCCAAAATTCACATAGCCGGCAGTGCTGGTCCATGTGTGCCATATGGGAGATTAAATAACGTCAGTGGACATTCAGGCATCAGTGTAGCTTACTATACTTAAAAAGCTTTTAATTACACTCGGGGGCACCAGATACTCATCCTGTGTTTCCTATGTCACCATCTGTCCAAACTCTATTCCTCCCTAGCGAGCGGTATACTTATGTGTGAGTAGTGGACTTGTGTGAGTGCAGAATAGCCACCATGTTTTATGAGTGCATTACAAGGACTGTATTAGTGTGAATAGACAATTAACTTTGTCTTTTGTTAGTACAGCTAAAGATGTCTAACACAATATTATGTATAGTAGAATAATAGTGATATTTGATATTGCAAGTGCAGACTTGTCAAAGAAAGGTGAGGAGTATCAGGGGCAGCTGACAGACTGCAATGTGACCCTAGTGAGGGGCCCAGTTACTTTGCTTACACTAGGGCCTAGAACAACTAGCTATGCCACGATGAGAGGTAGGGGGATAAAGAGAACTATAAGGTAAGCTGGCATCCCTTGTGCCTAATGTTCACTAATAACACATACTGAAACAATACATTTGTATGGTTTAGTGTCCATCACTCTCCCTGAATTTAATGGTATTGGAGAAGGAATAGTAATTTTGAAGGTTTAGGGCCTCATTACGATGTTGGGCAGACACTTTTTGCCTGACCGATTACGATGCGACTGAACACTGTTCAGTCCGATTCCCATTTACTTCTATTGGAGCGCATCTTCTACCCAACAACACAGGCTCCTATGGGGAAATGGTGCTGCGCGGAAATCCCTGCATCCTGTTGCAGGCACCCCATTTTGCCTGGCACACAGTGCATGGTTTTACAGGGGGGTCCATTAGGGGGTCCATTAGGTACCGCCTCGCCCCAAACCGGAGGTCGCAGGATGAAGGAGGGCCTGCCAGGGGCAACCCATTTTGCCTGGAACACAGTGCATAGTTTTACAGGGGGGTCCATTAGGTACCGCCTCGCCCCAAACCGGAGGTCGCAGGATGAAGGAGGGTCTGCCAGGGGCACCCCATTTTGCCTGGCACACAGTGCATGGTTTTACAGGGGGGTCCATTAGGTACCGCCTCGCCCCAAACCGGAGGTCGCAGGATGAAGGAGGGCCTGCCAGGGGCCCTCAAAGTCACTTTCTGACAGCCATGTTAGACAGGCTCAGAAAGGCTGTTGGAAACTAGCATCATAATTGCTCGGTTGGAAACGCTGTCCATAGAGCTGTACGATGCAGTACCAACCAACATGAATTATCTGGGAATCCGGTAGGAACCGGTTCGGAAGGATCGTGTGGTTTACAATCTGACCACAAACCCTCAAATCAGTCCGGTAGATTGTAACTCGACCGAGTTGGTCGGAAGGGTTCCGGCACGGTCTAGGGAAATCCGACTGTCGGGAGGAGGATTTCCTCCTGAAATCTTAATGAGGCCCTTAGGGCCCGATTCTGATGCGGTTTTAAAAGCTTCCTGACCGAATCACTTTGGAAATGGTTTCTGACCCACTTGGATCGCTAGAGTTTGAACGACCAAGTACGATGCAACCGGAGGCTTCCAGATACGATTTGATTGGACTTCCATTGACTTCAATGGGAGCCTATGTTCCTAAACGCATCGTAATCGGGCCATTGGTTGGGAAGACACGTTCCCAATTAGATTTGGCAGTAGTAAATGCCGTTAGGAGGCCTTCCTAACCGCATCGGTATCAGGCTCTTAGTGTCAAGCACTTTCCCAGAATTTAGTGATATTGGATTAGGAATATTAATTTTGTATGGTTTAGTGTCCAGCACTTTCCCTGAATTTAGTTAGATTGGAGTAGGAATATTTAATGTGTATGGTTTAGTGTATGGTAATTTTTGTGACTGTAGTTTTAATTTGGTTGGAGTAGTTAATTTCTACAGTGTAGTGTGTAGAACTTTTTGTTATTTATGCTTTATTACAGTATATTACGAATAAGTCTCCCGGTTTTCCGTTTATACGGATTTATACATATAAATACAGACGGAAAAATATTTTTTTGCCATCTGTATTTATAAATAGAAGCAGAAAAATACAACCAAATTAGACTCTCTGAGCCCGAGAATTGTTTGGCAATCCCTGCTCCAGCCAGGGTTGCCTGCCACAACCCTCTTCCTGATTGCCGTATGGCTGCCCTCATTAGCACCTGCTGGGCCATTAATCGCTCTCTGCTAGGCGCGGGGAAATTCCTTCTGCTGTCCCTTTGACATCTCCAGCGCTGAGCCTGCACCCCAGTGAGTTTTAGGTCACAGGTTAATCAAAGGGTGGGGGGTGGACCTGTATTTCACTGTTTGCACTACTACAGGTGTTAACATTTGAGGAGGAGGGGGCGTTGCTAGCAGCACGAATACTTGGAGCTAAGACTGGCAGAAATGTGTGACCCAAAGAGGTCAGATATACCGGCAGTTTCCTCCGTGACTTGGTGCAGCATGAAGAAACATTCCTGAGAGACGGAGACAGTCGGAGCATATCTGTAAGCCCCTTTTCAAGTTAAATTGTTTTTTTCTCTCCACTGTGTAGAAAGAACTGTGGCTGCAGCTACACTGTGTGGGATTACAGCATTACATTAAATTATTCAAATGCTATGGGGCAGTATAAAGTAAAATAAGGGAAGTGATACACGCCCAATGTCTTCAAAGCAGAGACTAGTTAACTTATGGAAAAAGGGTTTTGCATTAGCGAAGAACTTAGTTTAAAAAAAATGTGAATCAAAAGCTGCCAGCTCACATGGCTGTTGTTGGATATTTTAGGCTTCATGCTTCAGGATTGTGAGGGAAATAGAGCCTGGCAGGACTAATGCAAGGGCCTTTATTTTTTTCTGAATTGAGAGCTTGCTGCTGTCTTTGGCCAGGTCACTGAAAGTACCTAGGTGCACTTGTCTAAATTCTAAATGTGTTTACATTTAATAAAAATAGCTAGTGACAGTGTTTTCAATATTGTAACACAGCATCAGATCACTAATATTATCGCAAGTAATCTCTGTGACACCACTCTTATTTCTCATATGTGAGTTCCTGTTTTGATCTAACAGAAAGGTTTTTGGGTGGATGTTGCATGAAACAAATTTGGCGCATATATACATATAGCTAAACCTATAACAACCATTTGCACTGTCTATTTAAATAAATGTGGAAAAATACTAGCTGCAACGTCTTTTTTTGCTTGCGACAAAAATAAATACAGATATATACAGATAAAATGACATAAAAATAAATATGGATAAATACAGACGGAAATGTTAAAAAAATAAATACCATAAAACCGGGAGCCCTAATTACGAAGGAGAAGTAAATATACTACTTAATTATTGGTATATATTTTTATTTACCACATGATATTTTTTAATTGAAAAGAACATATTCTATACAATTTTAAATATTAGAAATTTGTTTTCAACATCTTGGGCCATATGTATGAAAGTACCGATTTGCGATTCTTTATTTGCGATTTTTACCGAATCGCACATTCAGAATCGCAAATCGGTATGTATGAAATAAATCGCAAATAAATAGCGATTCCTTATAAATCGCTATTTATTTGCGAATTACCCTAGTGCGATTCCTTAACATTAAGGAATCGCAAAATGTGCGAAATCGCACCGGAAAATCGCAATTTTTGCGATTCCGTCACGGAAAAAAATCGCAATTTTGCGAATTTCGCAAATAAGCCAATCAGGGACTCCGGTGCAGCATGATGACATCACAACCAGGAAGTGATTGACTACCCATGCTGCACCTGAGTTCCTGAGTCAGAGGCAGAGTGAAGGTGTGTTTGGGAGAGTGAACTGTGCTCCTGGAGCAACATGGCAGAAAGTGGAGACACGCCCAGGCAGGAATCCCAGCAGCAGGAGAGTGAAAGCTCCAGGAAAAGAAAGCAAACATTTTCTGAGGCAGAACTGGAGGCTTTGATTCAAGAAATGGTGTCAAACCATGAATTATTATTTAGTAAAAAATCCCTGAAGGTGCCAGAGAGCCGTAAAAGGCGAATTTGGGAGGACATCCAGCATAAGGTGAATGCTGTGGGGGTGACACCCCGGAGTGTGGAGGACCACAGAAAGCGCTGGTATGACCTGCGGCTGCGCTCAAAAGAGAAGCTAGCTGCCAGGCTGGAGCAGTCCAGGCTAACCGGTGGTGGGACCTCATCTGTTTCGGACTTCACACCCCTTGAGGAACTTGTGGAGGGGACCCTGCAACCAGAGAGTGTGGGAGGAGTGGCTGATCTTGACATCTCTGACCAACCAGCATCTGGAAAAGGTAAGAAGCATGCCCTCACACCTCTTACACCCCCCAACACCCCCCAGCAGTGACCAAGGGTCAGGAAAAAAGATAGGTAGTCCAGAGCAGGCATACAGGCAGACATAGCAATGCATTATGGGAGATGTAGTCACATGAAAATCAAAGTTCTAAATTTGCTGCTAAAACAGTCAAACATAGAATCTGCAGATCATGACAGAGAAACAATACATCATTGTAAACCGAATAGGTGAGAACAATTTATTTATACAGTGCAAGTTAGTACAGTCAATTAATGTGTGCTGTTCTGTCCACAGCACCATCTTCAACACAGCCCACAGGCAGTGGGACAGTCGGTGAAGGTTTGGACTCAGGAGATGCCTGCCATGATGAGAACACTGATGGGGAGGACAGCCCCGTGACCACTCACAGGCAAAAAAGGAGACACATTTTGAGACCTCCTGCGCCAATACAGGAAGATGCAGATGCTAGTGGTGAAAATTTGAGAAATGATGACACACAGCCACAGCAAGAGGGCCCTGCACCAGACCATCATGTCCCACAAAGTGCAGCCAGGCGCAGACGGCGCACGACCAACAATGTTGAAGGCCGAGGCGAGGATTTTGTGTTTGCCGGCCTGAAACTCAATATGTTGCAGGTGCAGCACCTGCAAGCCAAAAACATTAAACTTTTACAAAGAGGGGTGAGGGCAGGCTTCAGGGATTGAGGAATGAACTGAAGGATGGCTTACAGGCAGTATGTGAGGAATTGCACACAGAGGGTGCTGCTGGGCGCAGAGCTTTGCAGCGCCAAGATCGTTATACCCGGGCCATCAACCACTTGGCGGCTACAACAAGCATCCAGGCCAGGCGCAGCATTGAGATGCAGCGTCAGTTCACACGTGCTGCACAGGATATTGCAAATGCACTTTTGCAAGTAACAACTGCTGTGGACGAGCTGTGGCACGTACGCACAACAGGGCCTTGAGTTCTAACTCCAAGTGAAGAGGACGTGCAGTCAGGTCGGAGCAGCACCACCCCACCACCCACCTTGGAGAGGCGCCGTAGTGGCAGGACCAATAGCCCTACACCTTCCAATTAGCATCACGCTGTGCAACATCTCACTTTAAAGTCACTCCTTTTTTCTTTTTATCACTGTGACTGAAACATGTGCCAAACATATGTGGTATGACTACTGAGCCTGAACGTTTTGTGTTATTATTTTTCCTGCAAGTAAGGATTAAAATACCACATTCACACTTACAAGATTTGGCATTGTGTCATTTTTCCTTACCTAAAAATAGTTGCGCGCAATCTCATCACGCCTCTGGTGCCCAGCTGCTGCACCAGCTCTGCCAGCTACCATACGTCCTGGTCCAGGCCCCTCCACGTCAGAGGATCCTGATTCACTCAGCTTCACTGGTGTGCCTTTTCTTGTGGCAATATTATGCAGCATGGCACATGCTACCACTATTTTGCAACACGTATTGGGGCTGTATTGGAGTGCACCTCCACTTTTCTGGAGGCACCGAAATCTGCTTTTCAGGATCCCAAAGGTCCGTTCGATGGTGCCTCTGGTTGCGATGTGTGCCCTGTTGTATCTGCGTTCACTAGCATTGGTGGGATTGACGTAGGGAGTCAAGATGAAATCCCGTACTGCATATGCACTGTCACCTGTGGGTTTTAAATTAAATGGTTAGTCTGTGAAATGCACATGGTAGTTAGTACAAATGAGCCCTATGTCTGAAGGTATTTATCGAGTAGGTATCCCTATCCAAACTCCCCTCTTGAGAGTCTACGGTATATCCCACTGTGACGGAAGATGAATGCGTCATGCGTGCTGCCAGGATACTTTGCTACAATGTCAGTTATGATGTGTTTGGCATCACACACCACCGGAATGGTCAGTGAGTGGTAGCATTTCCGGTTACTGAAGATGTATTCATTGCTTGAGGGGGAGGATATAGCAACATGTGTGCCATCTATGCATCCTATCACGTGTGGGAATTGCGAGATTTGATAAAAGTCCTGCTTTGTCTGGGCTAGTGCCTGTGGGGTGCTGGGGAAGTAAATGTGATGTTGCATCCTCTGAACCATGGCAGCTAGAAAGGCATGGAAGAATCGCGAAAAGGCACTTTGTGACACCCTTCCTGCTGTGGCAATCACACCCTGAAACCTTCCTGAGGCCAACAGGTGTAATGAACACATGACCTGTATTTCAGTGCAGATGGCATTTGTCCTGCGTGTGGGGTGTTCAAGGTAGGGTCTGAGTTCTGCAATTAAATTATTAATGCTGTCTTCATCCAGCCTGTAATGGGTATAGAGCTCCTCCTCAAGGCGCTGGGAGATGCTGGCGCGCAAACGGAATATCCTCTCCTGGCGTATCCTCCTCTGTCCAGCAGCTCTCAGACGCATCCTCCTAGCTATCAGGTAAAGCCCCGCCATTGTGGTAAACAGTTTGTGGAATTCTGTTGATGCTTAAATAGTTTGCACCTGGTTACCACCTGCTCCTACTTGGTGGTAATTGCGAATCTGTAATTTGCGAATTTCCGAAAATCGCTAAGTGCGATTTTTTCATACATACCATTGCGATTCCTTATTTTGCCATTATGGCCAATCTGCGATTACCTACATTTGCTATTTTCCGTTTGCGATTTTCGCAAACCGTGAACTCGCAAATGTAGGGAATCGCATAATAATCCTAGATTGGCCAATTTCGCAAAATAGGGATATGCATTTTTACCGATTCCTTGAATCCCAATCATTTTGCAATCATACATTCCAATTAGCGAATTCGCATTTGCAAAGGCGAATTTCAGCCTTTGCGAATGCGAATTTCAGTGATACATATGGCCCCTTATGTTGGAATAATTGCAAAAATAAAATTTAGCAATTTTACATTTTATTAGAAATAGAATATATAAATAATATGACATATATTTGGATTTGGTTGTATTTGCGCAAAATGGTACATATTGTTTAACTTTGTTGTTAAATATTATATTTGAAAACCTATTTTTACATTTTTTGTAAAGTATTTATTTTTGTAGTAAGAAAATAGTATTTATTTTAAAGAATAATTTATAAGCATATTTTTATAAGTTTAAGCCAACATATATTTTTAAACAGTATATAACCATTTTTATTAGTAATTTTGAATATTCAGTTATATAGTTTAAATCTATATCAAATAATTTTATAGAGCGAATAATATTATTTAATAAGTATTTTACAATATGAAATAATATTATACAATAACATCTCAAAAGGAAAAACGCATGATACAGGTTATCAGGGACATGTAGATACCTCCCTTTAATAATTGTGCATCAGGTTAATGATCAAAAAGTGGAAACAAGAGACAAGGACTAGAGAGTCCTGGTATTTCCATGATTAGAACACATCTGATCCCACTGAAACTCGAAACAGCACGGACAGAAGGGTAAAACAAACTAAAATATGCATTAAAATAGGTCATGTTCAAAATAATAAACGTAAGGTATCCCCTATTGAGGTGGAAAACGTGTCTACTATAGTAAAAGATCTTATTAAGTCAGTCAGTCCATCACTACCCTGATAGTCAGACTGGAAAACAACAAAGTGGGCATGGAAAAAATTCTCGAAAACCAACCTGGTCATACAAAAAGGGAATTATACATAAAATGGGGGTCCCTAGTACATCACTGCAGTCTGGGAGTGTGAACTTGAACAATACACCAACAATAATAAAAGGGCTGACAGGTGAAAGGAATACGGGAAAAGGAAATGGGATAGGACACAGCTAAAATTCTCAATAACTAGGCAAAATGCGACATCGATCGGGGGCGGCAAAAGAAAAATCTATAGGAAGAACAAGAATTTACTTGGGTGATAGTCAGGCATGGGACACAACACCAGGAGTACGAGCAATACACAAAAGCAAAAGTAGTACACAGATTTTAACTCTACCACCGGCTGCTACACCATATACTGTAATCTCAGCTAATGTTCCAGTTCCTTCCCCTGGGAAAATGAAACTTAGTTCCCTTTAAGGAACAAAGCCATACACTGCTCAGGAAGCAGAACAGGATTAACTAGTGTAATATCATGAGAAAAATTAGGTCACCTTTAGCAAGAGCCACAGATTTATAGTTCATCCTTAGGGTCCAATCAAGGAAAATCAATCTAGGCTGCTTATTCCTTAAAGGAAGGGGCAGTAATGTGACTAACTGCAGGTGACATGCATTTAATCCTGTATAACTCTTTTATTTTTCTTCAATACCATTATAGCCAAATAGACATGCACTGGTGAAGTGTTGTCTCTCATGTTCACAGCATGAAATATCATATCTGTGGAATTTAGTAACCAGAACAAGTCCAACCAACTGTTGCGTAGCAATGGGCATCGTCATGACCATCCCCTCACAACACAGGGGAGCTTGTAATAGTATCAAAAGTAAAATTGTCAAAACAATGCAAAAACAAAAACACACATAAGATAAAAACACACATGCCAAGCCATCAGGTATACTTGCTGTATACCAAGCACAGAAAGCATAAACAAATTACAGTAGCACATGCAAATGAGCGGTGACACACAATACTATGTCATGCACTTTATGCACAGTGAACCTGCAGCCCAAAACCCAATATTCTGGCCTGCTTAATTTGTCAGGTTTAAAATCAATATTCAATTTCCTTACCTTCCTCACCCCCCTTTTTGACAGCAGGTCACCTTAGTGGTGATCGGCTGTCAATACAACTTACTGTGTCAATGCTGACACGCAAAAATCCGTGAATGATCTGTGGGCTGAAGCAAAAATACACAACACACAAAAGAGAGACACTTCACATAACACATAAAAATATCAACTGTAATCAGGAGACAAAACATAATACACAATAACAAAACACAAAATAGTAAATATATATACTTAACTGTAACCATCTTGTCGACTTTGCAATGACTAAAACATTTAAGCATGTTAAGTCACTTTAATTTTGACTGTCTAAAATTAAAATTCAATTGTGCGGGATCAAGGGCCGGATAAATGGCGGGGGTATAGGGTGGAGGGGTGTTCAACATGGAGGACATGAGAGGGTCAACCTCCTTGTCCCGGGCCTTTTCGGGAACCTTCTTTGTAATGTAACATCCATCTACCTGCATTCGATCAAATCTATCATGTGTTATTATACCTTCTTCTATTCTCTGATTATCATGATTCTGGGCCTTCTGAATCACACTCATGCGCATTACTTTAGCTTCACTCTTTTTGAGTTTGATTTCTTTCTGTTTAGACTCCTTGTGCCAAACCCGGAAGGAATCAAACATTGCAGGTCTAGCTTTTCTTTGAAACAACTTCTCCTCTAAATTATCTAATAGAGGAGGTTCAAAACAACCATATATTGGCCATTGTAACTCAGCATTACCCTTTGTTTACTTATGCCAAAGTGAGCAAAACATAATCGGGCCAACACCATGTTTAGCATAAACTTCATGATTAGGGGTCCCCATAGGAGGAATCGGACAAGATTCCTCCAATGCGGAGTCCTGCAATAACAACAACACCATTTCCGGAACTTACTAAATCCTGGCATCTCTAGACATGTATCCTGGAATCTAATGTTTACAGCATATAACTGTACTTACCCTTTGGTATTCAGCTTTTGCAAAAGTCGAAGAATACCCAAAACAAAAATACAATTTACCAAAGAAGTGGGCCACTCCCCTTCTTACCTGACCATTAATCTTCCATCACACGGCAAGTGTCACAAAGGTCCCGATCTTCCAAAACTGGGAACCAGAACTGGGGCGTCAGTCGGGGGCCGCAGTCGGGTAGCCCACTGGAGGGAGGAATCACGCAATCGGAGTCCTTGGGCCCACAAAGACAATTTTCTGCCAATGTAGTGGCGCGCCTCCCTTAGAGTTCGATCACGGACTCCTGGACTCCTCCGACCACCAGGCTCGATGACGACCACCGAAGACGTCCAACGTTGGGTGCCAAATTGTAGAACTGGCTTTTGGAAGACCCCCTCCCCCATTAGGAGAGTCAAAGCCAGTGTTGCAGGGGACACCTAGAATCTACAGGTTCTTCTTGCTTAAATCATACATTACCAAAGAGACCAGGACAACCAGCCGTGGAGGGAAGTAAGTTATTTATTAGCTCGAGCTAAGGACAGGGTCCCAGAATGGTACAAAGACAATTCTACGGAGACTGCTGCTTTACTCCGCAGCCTATACATATTTATAGCGCTAGCCACGCCCATTTGCACAGTACAAGTTCCTTATTCAGATAAGTTCCTCATCTGACAAGTTCTTCGTCAGTCTTGTGTGGTGCAATCGTGGCCCGGAGACATCTGTTTCTGATTGCACAATGTACGTAGCCCCGTGCTTCCTTGCCCAACTGGTGTGGTCACGGGGCACAGCCTTGCGCTTCCTCTATCAGTTAGTGTGGTCACAGTGCACAGCCCCATGCTTCCTCTATCAGGTGTGGTCACAGGGCACAGCCTCGCGCTTCCTCTATCAGTTGGTGTGGTCACAGTGCACATGGTCGTGACAGGCTGCGTTGCCAACAATGGACTGGATGTGGCTGAATCTCTGGCACAACTGGGGGGGTGAGGCACACAGGCAGCTTCTTGGAATCGGCTCGACCACAAGGAGCGGGAAAGGTTGTGCAAGTTTCAACAGGGACGTGGAAAGCAATTCTTCACCAGGTTGCAAGAGCATGGCAACACAAAATGGAGTCACGTGGGTCATTATAAAATACAGTTCAACAGGAGGTCCCTGGTTGTTGTGGTGTAAGCACATTCATTTGAGTCCAAGCAGTGCTGTGAGGTGGCAGCACCATGGCCCTTGATAGGTGTGAGGCCCCCTCATGTCCAGCTGTAGTTGTTGTGGGATGTAAATAGGTCATGAGTTCAAGGAGGATGGGGGGTGTGATTTCTGTTTATTGGCCCTTTTCACAGACCGATTCATATGTGTGGTCTGTTGTGATGACAGGAGATAGGTTGGGTGTGCAAGAAGTGTGTTCTTGAGTGCACTGAGATGAGTCTTCATATGTAAGTTGAGTTTCTTTTGTGCAGGGCAAATTCGGCATTGGTGAGGCTTATGCATTAGCATGTAAGTGTGTCCACTTGTGTTCAGATTCCCTGTGATCAGTCTGCTGTCAGGATCATGGCTGCTAATGCGTGGGAGGGGGAATGACACCTTGACCCCTTTGTGACCAGTAAAGTGTTAGAGGTCCATCTGCCTCTGATTAGCCATCTCTGACCACCGCTAAGCCGCTGATATAATGTGACTGCCACAGCCAGCCCACATGCCAGCCGTCTTGATGGAAAATGGACCTCCGCTGCAGAGGTGACAACAGCTCTTCGGGCCCGGCTGGAGTGCCAATGGATTCCTGCGTCCAGCAAGATGGCTGAGGAAAACAGGTAAGTTGTTCCAAAGCAGTGACTAGGTCATGTTTTGGTCAGGCATGCATAGTGTGGTATGTGCCAGCTTTGGGATGGGGGATCTAGGCTTGACCGTGGGATATACATGCAGTTATAGGTGTTTAACTTACTTTGGGTGGGGTCTGCGATGGTGTCGGATTATTTAGGAATGTTGCAAGTAGAGCAATGGCAGGACTTGTAAGGCAGGATCTGTGGCATTCCAGGACGTGTAGAGGTGCGTGGAGTTGAGTTTGATCCACCTGTCCCTCTTTTTCCGCCAACTCTGATGAGTTCATTTAACCACCTCGGTTGGATGGCCTGATAGGTGACTCGTAATAGGGTGGGCGGTCGGATAAGCTTCCCGCCTGTCTGTCTTCATTGGCCCTTCCCGACACCGGCATGGTCATAATTTCCTGTCAGAGAGCCCAATTACGATGTGGGATGGACTGGAGTCCGTCCAACAATGTTTGGGAACTGGAACCGAACGACCTCCTGTCATCAGTTCCAGCCCTGCAAGTAGAGAGACTGAACCCTGTTCGGTCGGAATCCTATACTTTACAATAAGAGCATGCATTCTGCATGGAATGCATACTCTCATTGTAAAGAGTAGAGGTGCAGTTCATCCCTGCACCCCGATGTTGTGAAGTTAGCAGACTAGTGGTTGTGGGTGGAGCTTAGGGGGTGGACAGGAAGAGGAGGGGACGGACAAGGGAAGAGGCAGTTAGAGTAGGGACAGGGTAAAGACAAGTAGCAGAGAATAAAGCTCCTTAAAAGTAGAACCTGTGTCTGTGGTTCTTTGTAGCACGATGCTACAACTGGCGACAAGGATGGGATAAGCAGGACTGCAGCCCACAGAATCGAATGGAAGCACCCTGTCCCCTGCAGCGTTGAAGAGAAAGGTCCGCTGCTGTGTGAGGCTGCCAGCCGAAGAAGAGAGCAATAGTAGGTGACCCTGCCCCTCCTGTGAGCGTGGGAGCCCGAGGGAGCCACTACCACGAGCGCTGGAACGCTCGAGCAAAGAAGAAGTTTTCGCGCCGAAAGCGCGAGCTCCGCCTGATGCGTGAGCTTTGGCACGCTATCGGCACCGAAGAAGCGGGAACTCCGAAAGTGAGCTGGGAGCCTACCCCAACCCAACTTGATGTCCGCTGTGGTCGGGGGAGAGTGAATCTTGGGGTAGATCGCCCCACAAAGGCCTGCTGCTGAGCGCTGCTGAGCGCGAAATAATCGGAGCTTGAGTGGCTCCGACGTCGGAGAATCTCACGCCCGATGCGTGAGACTTGGCAAGCCACCGCCGAGGACCCTGCAAAGTAAGGGGGGAGCCCACCCCAACCTCACCTGACGGTAGCGGTGACCTGAGGGAGCTGAATCCGGAGGGTACTGCTCCTGAAAACGACTGCCGGTGAGTCCTGGGTGAAAAAAAAAAGAGTCGAATGAAGAGGGAGAAAGAAGTGCCTGTGGATGATCACGGCGGCCATCTTTGAGTCAGGCAACTTTCTGGACACCTTCCCTGTGCAAACTGTAGGCGGCCATTTTGAAGTCAGGCATTGAGCAAAATAAACAAGCATTGGCACCTAACGTTAAACAAGCATTGGCAAACAAACAAGCATTGGCACCTAAAGTTAAACAAGCATTGATACCTGAAACTGAAAACAAGCAGTGACAAGACAAGCGTCGACGACTAAGTAAATAGCAGGAAACAAACACATCAGTGAGGCAAGCGGGACGCCCCTCGGACAACATGGTGTCTGACGATGAAGCCAATCCACCGCAACAAGATGACGTCAAGTCCAAGGTTGCAGGTGGATCGCACCTACGAGCGCCCGAGCCTCTCAAAGTGACCACTGGGGGAAGCATGGGTCCCAGTTGGCAAGAATGGCTGGAAGAATTTGAAGACTACATCGAAGGGTCGGAGGTGACTGCGGACAAGAAGAAGTTGATTGCCCTGCGCAACCTGGCGGGGCGGGAAATAGTCAAAATAATCAAAGACCTTCCTGCTGCTGAGGCGGACACCTATGACAAAGTGCGTGACGCACTCAACAAAAGATTTCTTCACAAGAAAAATGTGGACTACGAACGCCATACGTTCCACTCGGCTCGTCAAGGGAAGGAAGAACCCATGAGTACTTTCATGATGCGCCTGCGAAGACTAGCCAAGCATTGTGAATTTGATAATTTCTCAACAGATGCTGCAATTAAGTCACAAATAATAGATGGATGCCACTCCGATCAACTGAGGAGGCGACTATTGCGGAAAGAACATAGCCTAGACGACATAGAGGAGATGACACGAGTCTATGACCAGGCGGAGGAGTATGCCGCTGATATTGAAACGGGACACAAAGGGAGTCACAAACAAGTGCGACGAGTCCACGCCAAAAGCGACAATCGAAGGAGTTCGAGGGACAGACAATGGAGGTCACGCCCGCCCTCCCGTCAAGATCAGTCAAGATACCAGCGGCGAGAGCCATGGAAGAAAGAGAGAAAACCAGAGAGAGTGAGGAAATGTTACAGATGTGGGTATGATTACCCTCATGTGGATAGCTGCCCTGCCATGGGCCAGAGGTGTCGGAAGTGCGGTCGAACTAATCATTTTGAAGCGATGTGTGGGGAATACAACAAGGAGAGACAAAATAGTGCAACCAGGACATCTCAGTCTGACACACGAAACAGCACTTCGAGGACATCCCGGTCCGACACTCGAAGACATCATGCGCGAGCTGTCCAAGAAATGACTGAGCAGTCCTCTCGGTCGTCACACTCCAGCAGAGAGTCACGGCGGTCCAGGTGGGAACGGAGGTCACCGTCCAAGGACTCGAGACCTTCATCCCGAGACTCAGCATACACCATCGAATACCTGAACCTAGCTGCAGATCCGGACCAACTGAAAACGTATCCTCGTTTGGACATCACAGTTGGCAATCATGACACAAAGTTCGTACTAGACTCCGGTGCATCCTTGAACTATATTCCGGTCACCGAATATGAAAGAATGAGTCCACGCCCTCCTCTGACATTTGCACCAGTGAGGGTTTTCACGTGGATGGCAAAGAAGCCACTTCCCTGCCTTGGGAAGTTCTCGACGACCCTCAAGCACGAGGACACAACCATTTCAGCGGTCATCCATGTCATCAAGGGCCCAGAAGCAGACTGTCTGCTGAGCCTTCCGACAGCTGAACGTCTTCACCTAGTGGAAATCCTCTTCAAGGTTAGCGGTAACCAAGATGTGACCCGCCAATTTCCCAGACTATTTCAAGGACTAGGCAAATTGAAAGACTGCCAAGTGCGATTACACATCAATGAACAAGTCAGGCCCATCGCTCAACATCCACGAAGGGTACCGTTCCATCTTCAGGCTGCTGTTGAGGAAGAACTCCAGGATCTGTTAGCTGCTGACATCATTGAGCGCACGGATGGTCCCACACCGTGGGTGTCCCCAGTAGTTATAGTACCCAAGAAGGGCACGGCCAACAAAGTCAGACTCTGTGTGGACATGCGCCTGCCCAATACTGCAATCGAAAAAGAACGACATCCGGGACCCCATCTGAGCGATATGATCTCCGCCCTCAATGGTGCAACAGTGTTTTCCAAGTTGGATTTAAATAAAGGTTACCACCAGCTAGAACTAGATGTAAAGTCAAGATACATCACCACTTTAGCAACCCATCTGGGGTTGTTCAGATATAAGAGACTGAGTTTTGGAGTTTCCTCCGCAGCCGAAATATTTCAGGAAGCCATTCGGCAAGTTATCCAAAACATTCCCAACACGCTTAATTATAGCGATGACATACTTGTATATGGTTCTGATCTACAAGAACACGATATTGCACTCAATCGTGTCTGTCATGCGTTATTGGAGGCCAACCTGACTCTAAACAAAGAGAAATGTGAATTTCATCAGAACACACTAAAATTCTTTGGCCACATTTTCTCAAGCGCTGGCGTGAAACCTGATCCTGACAAGATCATGACCCTGAACAACACCAAGAGTCCCCAGGTCGTCAGTGAACTCAGGTCGTTCTTAGGCATGGCTAGTTACTGTGCTCGCTACATCAGGGACTATACGACGATCAGTCATCCTCTCCGCATCTTGACCAAACAAGGTCAACCGTTTGAGTGGACTCCTCAATGTGAGCAATCCTTCAAGGAAATCAAGAAGGCGGTGGAGTCTGCGGATCACTTGTCTTACTTCAACCCACAAAGAAAGACTGAGATAACTGTGGATGCCAGTCCCGTCGGACTCGGTGCCATCCTGGCCCAGTATAATAAAGACTCAGATCAACGTCGTATCATTGCTTATGCGAGCCGCAGCCTGACAGACCCGGAGAGGGCTTACTCGCAGCCTGAGAAGGAAAGCCATGCCGTTGTGTGGGCATGTGAACATTTTCATGTTTTCATATACGGCAAACATTTCACTTTAATCACAGACCATCAAGCCCTTGTCACCATTTACGGAAACCCACGATCGAAGATGCCCCCAAGGATTGAAAGATGGGGCTTAAGGCTACAGGACTACACATTCACCATTATCCACAAGCCTGGCAAATCGGAAAACCCGGCTGATTATATGTCCCGGCACCAAGTCTCCAAGTCATCCATCGCGGAAGAATACATACATTTTGTGACTGGCCAAGCCCTACTCCCAGCTATCCCCATGGATACCATCCGGGAAAGTACGGCTCAAGACATCGTCCTGCAGAAAGTCCTTCGCAGGGTTCGAAACAACAGGTGGAGACATGACCCTCAGGATGAAGAGACTGATCCCATTATCAAACGAGAAATGCAAGCCTTCCGGCATGTCTGTGGTGAACTATCAGCCACCACTGATGGCATACTACTGCAAGACCAGCGTATCGTGATCCCTGTAGGAAGGTAGATCCCTGACTATGGTTGCCCCCAACTTTTTGCCTGGACCAACGTATCGTGATCCCCACTCAACTAAGGCAAGGAGTGGTTGCTCTTGCACATGAAGGGCATCGGGGGATCGTGTCGACTAAACGTGCGCTACGGGAGCGAGTATGGTTTCCCTATCTGGATCAACTGGTAGAAGAGACCCTGAAAGACTGTCACCTCTGTCAGCTCACCAGCAAGAGTGATCCTCCAGCACCACTGCATATGACCACGTTGCCCCCGGGAGTATGGCAGGAGATCGCCATTGACTTCTATGGACCCCTGGCATCTGGCAAATATGTGTTGGCCATCATTGATGAGCATTCTCGCTATCCCATGGCATACTTTGTACCATCCACAAATGCCTCTAGTACCATGAAGTCTTTGCCACATGGGGTGTTCCCACGAAGGTGAAAACGGACAATGGACCCCCCTTTAACGGGCAAGACTTTGCAGCTTTTGCGAGACACCTGGATTTTCATCATCGCAGGATAACACCTCTCTGGCCTCAAGCTAATGGAACAATTGAGAGATTCATGGCCACACTCAAGAAGACCTTTCAACATGCTACTACGGAGGGCAAAGATCTGCAAGTGGCTCTCAACGAGGTTCTCCGAGCCTACAGAACAACCCCTCACGCAACGACTGGGCAGTCCCCTGCGACACTCATGCTAGGACGCCCCATGAGGAATCGCATTCCAACGTGGGAAGGGGCCTTGCATACGTCATCGCCCGCACGAGACCATCAAGAGATGGTGATAACGGACAGACGCAACAAAGACAGAATGAAGTCATATGCCGACCGCCGGAGAAGAGCGAGGTCACTGTCCTTCCATGAAGGGGACCGTGTTCTCGTCAAGCAAGAACAGCAAAGGAAGACCGACTGCCTATTCAAGGATGAACCGTTGCTAATCACGAAAAAGAAAGGAACAATGCTGACTGCGGAATCAGAGCATCGGCGAGTCACGAGAAACATTTCGCATTTCAAGAAGTTATCACGAGACACCACCGGAACCGTGGTGAGTGAAATGGACACTCCCAGTTCAGAAGAACCACGTTCAGATGATCGTGATACCACGGGTCCTGTCCATGAGATAATGAACAAGGCTGGTCCGAGAGCTAGGTCACCACGACCTCATCGCGACACACGTCCACCCAAAAGACTCATTGAAGAAATGGACTGAGAAGCCAGTATGTTTGTTTTGTTTGTTACAAAGGGGGGGGATGTTGTGAAGTTAGCAGACTAGTGGTTGTGGGTGGAGCTTAGGGGGTGGACAGGAAGAGGAGGGGACGGACAAGGGAAGAGGCAGTTAGAGTAGGGACAGGGTAAAGACAAGTATCAGAGAATAAAGCTCCTTAAAAGTAGAACCTGTGTCTGTGGTTCTTTGTAGCACGATGCTACACCCGTGGCAGACACCTCAAGCGACCTCGCACAGATGGGGGCCATGCAGGGGGCCCCCAAAGACAGATTCCCAAAGCCTTTCTGTGTTGGAAAGGTTGTGGGAATCTGCCATCATAATAGACTGGCCGTAAAGAGCCAGCCAAGGGATTACTGAAAGCTTTCCGAATGGCGGACGGGCTCTCTGAGCCCATCGGAGACCATTCGGGAGTACAATTCTGATTCTCTTCTGACCGACCCCATCAAAATGTGTTGGTCGGAAAGGAATTTGACCAGCCGATTACGATGCAGTCCAAAGGGCTCCAACCAAAGGTTAGAGCCGTTTCAGACCGCATCGTAATCGGTCCCAAAGTCAGAAGGACCTCGTCAGTCAGAAAACTGCCTATCTGTGCCCATTGTACTTTGGTGGTTGGGAGTGCTGCTTCCGATGCGACCGCATCAGTATTTTCCGACTCCGACTGGACCATGGAGGCCCTTGCGACCGCCATTGTAATCAGGCCCCATGTCTTAACCTCAGGAAAAACACACTCAATCATGGCATGATGTGGCCCATTAGATACTGGCAGCCACTTAATCTCTCTCAGACATAAATGGCCTTTATAGTGACGTATTATCTATTATCTAGTACATGCTGTACAACTAAGTCGTGGGGCATTTACTTGTATCTCCAGCTAGTGTTCCTTAATGTCTACAATAGAACCACGAAACCCTGCAGCAAATATACAGTGTTTGTGGAGAGAATAGAGGAGTAGGTCAGAGGGTGTGATGATGAGATGTCCAGGAATTAGGCTGAAGTAAAGGGGCATCAGGAAGAAGGTGAATAAGAAGTGTGATCCACCCAGACATGAGTTGCAAAGTCATTTGAAAATTACTCAGTTCTCCATGACTATGTTATGCTTTCCATGAAGTCAGATACATATGCCAGGTCTACATGGCTTCAAGATGCTGAGGTGGCTCAGAGCTCAATTGTTCTGCTCATTCCACCCAAAGAGAAGAGACAGAGGCAGCTCAAAATTCCTCAGGCCTGTGGTTTTAGGAGAGTGAGATCACCTCTAGGATGTGCATTGCAGTGCAGTGGTAGCGAGACTTCTTGTGGCATGACATTCCTCTTCTGGGTTCTCAAGGAGTGAGAAACACCTATCATGTCCACCTGGATGTCTCATACAGAAGAGACTGAAAAATAGCGAGGCCATAAATAGCACTGTTGGATTGACCTGTTGAGAATTACAGAGGCTGATGAGAATTATCAAGGTATTAAAAAAACAGTCATCGTCCCTGATCAGCTAATACTGCTACACGCATATGTATGATGCAGAGGTGGCCGAGAATTGCTCATCAGTAATTCTCACTATGTTATGTTATGTTATGTTGTTATGTTAAATGAGTTTTGTAGAGCGCTCAGCTACTCAAATAAGTGTCCCGGCGCTATAGACCCAAAGGAGGCACAGTGCAGAAGAAAATGGCAAATTTACTGAACAAAAAGCCATGTCTTGAGGTCTTTCCTGAAGGCTAAAAGATTATCATTCTTCCGCAAAGACAAAGGCAGGGAATTCAACAGTTGAGGTGCCAAACGTTTGAAGGAGCGACCTCCAATACGGGCTCGTCTAATTGCCGGGACAGCGGCCAAGGATAGAGAAGAGGACCTTAGTGAACGAGAAGGTAGATAGAAGTTCAATCTTTTCCTGATATATTTGGCACCGATGCCATGAAGGGCCTTAAAAGCCAGAGTAAGCGCTTTAAAAGTGATGCATTTCCGAACTGGAAGCCAGTGGAGGGCTTTTAGAATGTCTCTCGCGCTTGATCTCTGGTAAAGACCAAAAATTGCTCGCGCAGCAGAATTTTGCACAGTTTGCAAACGCGACAAAAGAGTTTCAGGAAGGCCTAGGTATAACACATTAGCATAGTCCAAGCGCGAACCTATCAATGCTTGGACGATAGTTCTTCTGTGGGCTAGAGATAGTAGTGGCAAGAACTTCCTGAGCATTTTTAGGAGACTAAAACACTGTCCCACTAAGCCAAGGATCTGTGGCTTTAAAGTAAGACCGTTGTCTACCTTCACTCCCAGATTCTTGGCCATAGAGGTGGCGGCAGAAGGAGGAAACATAGCCGCCGGCCACCAGGACTTCCAGCCCGGATCGGGGGGGCAGCCGAAAAAAAGCACCTCTGATATATCTGAGTTGCACTTGAGGTTATTTAGTTGAAACCAGTCGAAAACCGCTTCCAGGCATCTCCTAATACTCTCTCCGTCAAAAACTGTGTTCTTATCATAGGAGAAGAGAAACTGAGTGTCGTCCGCTAACGAAACGATCCGGGCACCATAAGACTCAGCCAACACCACCAGAGGGGCCATATAGATATTAAAGAGAGTAGGGCTCAGGATCGAGCCCTGAGGAACTCCTGGCTCCAAAGGCGGCACTAAGGCTGAGTATGGGGGGGCCCAGATTGTTTGTTGGTGATCAGCTCAAACCAGCTAAAAGCCGTCCCCCTCAGACCAATCTCAAAGAGTCTTAAAAGAAGACGGCTGTGGGGGACGGTAACAAAAGCCGCCGAGATATCTAACATCATCAGGGCAAGAAGGCGGTCCTGATCCTGTTAGATCTTTCTGCAGCATTCGATACGGTGTCCCATGCTATCCTTTTACACCACCTAGCTAATGCGGGCATAGCGGGAACCATTCTCAAATGGTTCAGAAGTTTCCTGGCACACAGGCGTCAGGTCACTATGTTGGGCCGATTCTGCTCCGAGAAGAAAGTGTTGAAAACAGGGGTCCCGCAGGGCTCAAGTTTGAGCCCCATACTGTTCAACCTTTATTTGGTTCCCCTGATCAAACTGATCTCTTCCTTCGGTATCAGTACGATCGCATATGCCGATGATACCCAGCTGGTACTAATACTTGACAAAAATCTAACCAATGCTGAATTGACCCTGAAAGAATGCCTCTCGGTAACATTTTCGTGGATGACTAACAACCACCTAAAATGTAATTCCGCAAAAACAGAAATTGTGCCGTTCTGACCCAATAACTGCTACTCACCTCAGTCTTGGTGGCCACAGGAGGCAGAGGCCCCACCGAATACCATCAATGCAGTAAGGAATTTGGGGATTAAATTTGATAACACACTGTCCTTTAAACAGCAAGCAAGGGAAGTGGCCGGAAATTGCTTTAACATCATAGAGGTCTCAGAAAATTCTTTGACCTGCTTCCCCTGAGCGCCAGACGGACGGTTGCAGTAGCACTGATACCATCGAGATTAGACTACTGCAATAGCCTGTATGCAGGGCTTAATCAATCTGCCCTGCATAGACTCCAGATGGACCAGCACGCAGCGGCCAGACTAGTTCTTAGATGGCCAAGAACATCCTTGGCCTCTGCTGCTTTGGACGCCCTGCATTGGCTTCCGGTAAGAAAGCGCATTCTGTTTAAGTTTTTGACAATCTCCTACAGGGCTTTTCATCACCAAGGCCCAGTGTATTTACAGAGATATTTCACGCAATACCATCCGACACCTGAACTCAGATCATCCACAGCAAATCTGCTTATCGTCCCCAAATTTAGGCTGGCGACTAAGGGAGGTAAATCCCAAGCTGCAATCGGCGCAAAAGCATGGAATAAATTACCTCAACACCTTCGTGAAGCCACTACGGAGCAAAGTTTCAGACAAATTTTGAAAACATGGATCTACTCACTTTCAGACACAGGATGCAAAACTTTAATTTGATCCTTTTCCACATCCAGGACAGTCTAACTATGGACATCTGCTTGACATAGGGAGTCACAGTGCCAAGATGCAACTTGGAGTAGTAGTGCGCTATAAAAGTATCCAATCACATCACATCACATCACATCACATCACATCACAGCATCGTCTTTCTGCCGGAATCCAAAACCTCCTTGATTGCTTCCGTCACTTCCAACAGTGCAGTTTCCGTGCTCATGTTTGCACGGAACCCAGACTGAATCTGATGCAGGATGTCATTAGTCTCCAAAAAATTGGAGAGAGAAGAATGGACATGCTTCTCTATGACATTTGCAAAAGCAGGAAGGAGAGAGATAGGTCTATAGTTGGCATGGAACATAGGATCAAGGTTGGGTTTTTTCAAAAGAGGGAGGATGAGGGCCTGCTTCCAAACCTGAGGGACTACTCCCATGCTAAGAGATAGATTTAGCACTGGGTTGATTAAGGGATTAATCACTTGCGCTGTTTTGGCGAGAAGTTTGGCCGGGCAAGGATCCAGAGGGGAGCCTGATTTCAATTTGAAAAGAAGGTCCGAGAGGCCGTGAGGGAAAGGACAGGGAAGTTCAAAAGAGTAGGCCCTTCAGTGGCGGTGGATGGTGGGGAGAAAGTAGCAGTGAAAGCTGCAACAGCATCGGACAGCAAAAAAGATGCCTGGATATTTTTGATTTTGCTAGCAAAGAAATCTGCTAATGGAGCAACCCACAATTCAGTGTGGGAGCATTTAGATGTAATCGATAGGGGTGAAGTAAATTCCTTTACTATTGCAAAGATTTCTTTGCTGGTGTTAGTGGCTGCCTCGATTCTCCTAGCAAAATAGGACTTTTTTCCAGAGTGATGTCTCTGTGATAGATCTTAATGCACTCCCTGTAAGTCTCTTTAGATAGTAGATCGTAATGACGACGCCACACTCTCTCGGCTTTTTTACATTGCCTTCGACTCTCAGTCAAAGCTGGTGTAAACCAAGGAGCCGATGCCCAAAAGGAGTTTTTGCGGGCAGCCAGAGGGGGAGCTAGTTCGTCCAGGCGCTGTACAAGCCACGTCTGCAGGAGGGTTAGATCGACCTCAAGATCGCCAGAAAGCTGGCAGGGGTAAGATATCAGGGCCTGAGCCAGCATATCAGAGGATACACGGTGAAAGGCTCGTGAGTTCAAGGATTGACGGCCATGAGCACTCATGGTTAATCTGTCCAGACAAGTAATCTCGAAGTTTACCAAGTAATGGTCTGACCACAAGACTGGTGCAGGAGCGGTTACACCTATGGGGATGGTGGAAAAGATTTGATCCAGTGTGTGGCCTTTATAGTGAGTGGGGGTGGAGAGATAGGGGATGAGTCCCAATGGAGTGGTTGTGTCCATAATTTTAATAGTATCAGCTGCATCGACCACATCCATATGGATATTAAAATCGCCCCAAAGCAGGCAGTGCTTAGATTTCAGGCACAATGATGAAATAGCAGAGTGGAGCTCCTCGTGGAATGAGCCAGTAGGACCGGGGGCCTATAAATCAGCAACCCAGTGCAGGATTGATAGGGTGATAATGACAGGCAGAATCCCAAAGCCTCGACCCCCTGAATATCTTCCGTAGAGAGGATCGAACAGGCACATCGCTTGTCCACCACCATCGCGACTCCTCCGCCCCTGCCCCTGCCACTGGCCCAATCCTTCCTGAATATGACGTAATTGGAGGGAAGCGCGGTGGCAATGTCAGGGCCCGAGCAGTCACCTAACCACGTCTCAGTTAGAAAAAGACAGGTGGGTTTAACCTCAGACAGAAGATTAAAAAGATCTAATGCATGTTTACTGAGGCACCTAGTGTTGAGAAGTAAGCAGGTAATCTTGTTTGACACATTCTCGGAGCCTGTTCCTAAGATGTTATGGCTTCCCGGCTTTAGAGGAATTGAAATACAACCGTTGCCCGGTAGCCAAACAACCAGTTATCAGCATTTCTTCTTAGTGTTATAAGCTCAGCCGAAGTGTATTTAAACATCTTACCCACTAAATCGTTAACTAGGTCTCCCGCCGGATCGCCCCCTGCCGCCTCCGGGACGCTAACGGGCGCAGACGGGCTTTCCTTAGGCGCTCCTTCGGCGCTTGGTAGGCGCATCCGCTGCTCGCGTCCGCTGCGCGGAGCTGAGAGCATCTAGATTTATAGCGTCCCAGGCGAGAGGCCGCAAGACTAGTCCACCGACTAGCGAGCCTGCCTCCCCCCAAGATGGCCGCTGAGGTAGTAAACAGCCTACTGGTCCCAGAATACCCCTCTGCTCCTGATCGGCTGAGTGGTAGGAGCTGCGCGAAATAGGAAGGTAGAGAGGTAAGTTTGGAAATTGCAGAAGTGGTAGCCAGAGAAAAAGAAGCCTAAGCGTAACCCGGCATTCCGCCTCAGGCAACAGAAAGAAAACGAGGAGTACGGCGCAAATTTAAAACAGCTAAACAAAATGCTGTACAAAACGACAAAGGTTAAAAGCACATAGCATAACACATAGCCGATCAGCAAGTATTGCACAAACTCTCCCGCTCCCGGCTTTCCGCCTCAGGAGTAGTAGGAGGGAGTGAAGCAGATCTAAGCAAAATTCATACGCCTCCAGAGCCCTGTTGGATGTCCATGAAAATTAAACAACTGCAGGGCCCATCCAGATGTCATAGGCAGGGGAAGCAGAGAATTATTCAAACCACAGATACTCCTGCTGAGTCAACCCAAATGTATAATACTTGGTACCCGGTAGGTAGTAACCAGGCTCAATTCCTGCTCGTGTTTGGATGAGTTGTAATTTACCGTCCTTGCATTATATGTACAGCAAGTGGTAGCTGGCGTGTTACTCGGGAACTGTCATTTCATCTTTCTCTGTGAATTATGAGCTTCCTTGCTTAATCTTAAGAATCCTGAAAATAAGAGTTTGCACGTAAAGGCAGATCAACGAGTTTCTCAGAAATGTTAAATTGTTTCCTAATGTGTAAACACTTGTCCTGGTTCTAAAACTGTACTCAGCTCTTCCCTGCCAGGCCACCCATCTATTCATCAATGTTTACTGTTAAAGTGTTAGCAACACACAATCGAACCGATCCCACACTGCGCATTGACATAAAACGCATGAGCTCCGTCCCTTGATCGTTAAAGTTATTTGCTTCTTGGTTTCTCTCCTTGCCCTGCGGTCCAAGCGGACCATAAAACAGCGGTCAGGCTCTCGATTGGCTTGTTAAACGCTTAAACATTTAATCGGAAGCACAATGACTTGATTACCATGACCAAGAACAGACATCGCACCCTGTGACTCGGCCATTGTCTCGAGCAACAGAAGTGCTTCATTGCCTCTGCCTGTGCTGAGTGGAAGCCTGTTTGCCTGTCGCTGCAGCAAGCACAGGCTGACAAAGCTTCGGAATGCCTTTACATGGAAGGGAAGACACGTTGCTGAGGGACTGGGGTCCTTCCGAGGTCAGCCCTGCACAGTCATCCACTGGCTCCGTGTAAAGAAGCGGCGCAGCTGTGCTGGACACAGCTTGCTGTTCCAAACATGCCCAAACTGAAAAATTGCATTTCATGCTATCCTTCTTGAGGGCCCGTGCGACACGTGGACCTTCGTTTCCATTTCTAGTCAGGGAAGTCTTCGGCACCAGATGTTTTACATCAGCATATTGTGTTTTTAATAAACAAATGTCAACTGAGAAATTCTTATCGTTAATGGACTCAGTGCAGCTTAAGGAATATGTTGAACGAGGTGGAACTGGTTTTAAATACGCATTTGCAAAATATCTTTTTTTGATGTTTACCTTATTTACCCCATAAACCTTTTCATTTTACTAAGATCATTAGGCTACTGATGTATTTTGCTGCAGCATGACCCTCTCAATATTTCCCCGTGTGTGCATCCAACCACTTCTTTACACCTCCAGACATTAAGTTGATCAGTTGTTCTTACTAAAGCAGTGGTCAAGCAGTAGAATTTCAGGGGGAAGACTATTCACCTGATTCCATGCTCACCATAAGTACATAAAATAGCAGTATCTCTTGTATAAATAATGTTGGCTCTTTCTAGAGTATTGTATCCTCAGATTGTATGCATTCTCAAAAAAGTATTCTCTGTATTCCCATACAAACTGACCATGACACACACCTCTCAATTGTTGCATCACCTATTCTTTCATTTGAACTTCTCCTTATTTCAATCCCTTGCATGCATCCTCTATCTAAGCACAGCTACCTCTGACTCATATTTGTGTTAATCACTATTATTGTATTTCTGCAGATTGCTCCCATCTCATTTCACAAATCAAAAACACTCCTATAAAAAGTCTTGCCACTGCAACCTAATAATACTTAATCTCCTGTAGCACATCTATTAATATCGCCAACCATTTGCATGAATTCACAACCCCCACAAACAGGGCCTTCTCCTAAATTGCTCCTATAGCGTGGAATGAGTTCTCATAAAAGCCTCCCCCTAAATTATTGAAATTGAAAAAGAAGCTACAGACCTGGCTTTTCCATTAGTCCCACTGGGCCCTATAGGTTAAAATCTTAGTTGGTGCAAATATGTAAAATGTTATTAAAAATGCAGCAATATGTGTTGCCGCACAGTGGAAGCCCCTTTGCAAAGCTGGACTGGTCACAATTTCTTTTGGTTATTTCTATGTGCGGATGTTAAACTGGTATTAATGAGGTACATCCAATGCCCATACAGTGTTACCAAGTTTAACGAGACCTATTGCATTGCAAATGCTTGGTTATTTTTTTGGTGTGCACAGGGATATTAAGTGATTTTCCCATAATCACAGGATGTTGAGCTGACCCAGAGACTTGAACCTGAAGGATTTTTGCCACAAAACCCTAATGATCCGCTAGAGTTTCACCTTAGGGAGCTGACACGGCTTCTCGGGGTCTCACCAGGGGCGTTGCTATTACTAGTGTGTGAAACGGCAGGGCCGATGTCGACCAAGAACTTTCTGTGTTTGCCCGGCGATAGTCGCCTCTCATACCATTCAATATTACCAAACAAAGAGGCAGGCGCTGGAGACAGGAAGGCAGGAAACAGGAGTTTATTCCGACGGAGCAGAACACGTCAAATCAGACAACAGGGTATCTTCTCGAGGTGCTCTAACCGCATCTCTGAGGCCTGGCCTCTTATACACAGGTTTATGGCTTTATTACATACATTGCATCCGTAATGTTTCTTTGAAGGCCAGAAAAGACAACCTCGGAATCCCCGGTCCAGGCCCGTTCCCACACACATCTACAGTAGAGTTCCCACCCCGAACTCAGCATGTGATGGTTATCGCGCAGCTGGACATTCCGCTGGGAACGGGAAAGTGGGCGATCGGTCGGATCTGGAGGTGTGAGGGTATTGATTAACCCCCGTTCCTTTGATATGGGGTGAGTTCCTACTGTAGGGGCAATAAACTGCAGCTGCAAGGCTAGGTGGTGGCCTGGGAACGGTTCAGATAATGGACGAGGAGGGAGAGTTTATCAAAAGGCCCGCCCGCGTGAGAGAGATGAAAGGAGTGTGAGGGTTCCGCGCGGGATGTGGCCCTGAGGCAGGGTCGCGCTGGAGATGCGTTTATGGCCCACGCAGGAGAGATCGGGGGCTATCAGAGCGCTGGGGATGCTTGCGAGGCCGGAGAGGGAGGGGGAGAGACGCGCTGGCTGTCAGCAGTGGGCAGAGAGGCCATGGTAATCAAAATGGCTGCTGCTTACGCGCACATATAGATCTGAAAAGGACAAGATGGCGCCGATAATGTTTACGCCACAATCTAGATTTTAACAGTCCTCCCTTTTCAACATATCTAGCCAGCTTGTCAATTTATGTCTATCCCCATTATATTACGTATTTCGATATCATACAAAGCTTTCATGCGTTCAGCTTCGAAGTTCGGAGTCTTAGGGCAAATACAGTTAGCAAATAGTGAACACAGAGGTGGCAAGCATTGAATACCCAGGCAGAGTCCACATATTACGACGATTGGTATCAGTACGATCATGAACAACCTCCATCCCCAGTCCTTTACAGCACTCCAGAACCAACTCCCAAGCGACCATCCTTCTTGTTCCTGATGAACTTCTGAGGAGAGTCTGTGGAGGTGGTCAATGGCCTTGTAGACTGAGGGCGAATTGTCTGGTATGTAGGTACAACAGCTGGACCCGATAACACGACATGCTCCTCCACGGTCCGCCAGAACCACATCTAGAACAAGGCGGTTTTGAAGAGCCACCAGACGGACCGCCTGAAGCTCGGCTGTATTGTTTGTAAGGATACCAGCTGTAATGTTCATCGTTGTCTCGACTGCCTGGGATAAATGTCGAATGGCACGACTGTTCGCCATCGGACCCCAAAGTGGAACAAGTCCTTTCATTGCATCCAAGAATTGTGCTCCAGTGGAGTCGGCCTGCTCAATGTCCTTTGCTCGTCTCTGTCGGTGATGGTTTGCCGGAGCCACATAGGTTGGAGGAAGGATAAAGGCAATGTAGCAGGTACCTCCCCAGCCCTTTGGGAGCCAGGTGTAGGCTTTTGTACCACAGACGAAGTACATGTTTGGAGAGGTGACAAAAGAGGGTGGGTCGGTTGAGTCCAAAGTTCTGGTGATGCGGCAAGTGCTGTGGCCCACCATTTGTGTCCCATGGCCTGTGATGCATACAAGGCCCGAGACATTGATGACAGATAGGGCCACGGTCAGGGTGGCAGCTGTTCGTTTCCGGAGGTAGGAGAAGGTGGGTCTGGCTGGATTGTTGAATATTTGCATCTCCACCATTTCTTTGGCGGGGATGTCCATATGAACAGAGGCATTGGAGGATAGAGGGCAAAAGGGAGCAGCAGTTCTTCCGGTTTTGTTCAGCCAGACTCCATGATAAAAGTGTGACATAGTTTCGCTGGAAGTGGCATTGTCTCTGTAGCTCTCTTGCTAGAGGATCAGCCAAGCAAGGCAGGAGCCATGAACAGAGAAAGGCGAGGGGATGAAGGGGATGGAATGTCCGGTGGCATGTGGTATCAACCCACAGATCCAGCAATTCGTGGCATTGGCAGCAAGGTTGTGTTGGTGCAGCAACTGTACGAAGGAGTTGTTCCAGAACTCCTTATGCCTTTCTTGGATTTGAGGTGAAAGAGAGACCAGGTAATGTTCTTTCATGGTGGTAGGCCGTGCAGTCGTTAGAAGTGTCTTATGAGCCGGTGCGTTCTCTTCCACGATCCAGAAGGTAGTCATGAGGAGGAGGCAAAAGAGAAGAGCGATGAGAAGAGCAATAGTCTTTGAGCTGTGCAACCTGTCAGTTTTCGGGTTTCTGTAGTGGGTCTTCGGATGTCCGGTTGCTTCCATCATCTTCGTATCGGGCGCTTCCATCATCTTCAAGGTGCTCGGTAGTGGGCAGAACCACAGACTTCGTTTGGTTTCTCTCCTGGCAGCCTTTGTAGTGTTAGGCTGCCGCTCTGAGAATGGTAACTTAGTCAGTGGTCTACTTAGCCGAAGCTCCCTCCTTTCGTCGCAGGTTATACCCTTCTCTGGATGGCACAGTGGGATCAGGGAATTTCGCCAATTCGAGTGTCTCTGTTTCAGGGTAGCAGCTCAGGGATGGTCGGTCTTTGTTCAGGAGCTCTTCTTGGGTGGTCACGTCTTCGGTCGATGTCAGGGTCGGAGAGATTTTCTTGCAGTGATGTGCATGCAGCCAATTTCGCTTCCCCTCCACTCGAAGAGCTGTTCGGGTGGTGATCAAGACTTGCCAGGGGCCCGTCCAGCGGGGTTCCAGACCCTTCTCCCGCTGGAAGTTCCGAATTAGGACGAAATCTCCAGGCTGGATGGTATGTCCGGGGCCCCTGGAAGCATCGGGGATGGCCTGCAGCACCTGATGATGAATAACAGACAGTGTTTTAGTTAGGTTATACAGATAGTCAGACATTAGGACGTCCGGGACGTCGTGAATAGATGTCGGTTTGGGTGCAGACCAGATACTCATGGGCCGGCCGAAAACGACCTCGTAAGGAGTCAAGTGATGTTTGGTGGGGGTGGAACGCATTGACAGCAATGCCAGTGGAAGAGCGTCTGGCCATTTTAGTCCTGTGGTAGCCACTATATTCGCCAGTTTTAGTTTCAATGTGGCGTTGTGCCGCTCGACCAGACCAGCAGATTGGGGGTGAAAAACTGCGTGGAATTTCTGTCGTACCCCCAGTCCTTTCAGGATAAGCTGGATAACCTCGGCTACGAAATGGGGGCCATTGTCACTCCATAAAATACGGCAAAGGCCGTAGCGAGGGAAGAACTCTTTCAGTAGTATTTTTGCAGTGGCAATGGCAGTGTTGTCACGCGTCGGGTAGGCTTCCACCCATTTGCTAAAAGCGCATACAACAACAAGTACATACTTCAGTCCCTGACATCTCTCTAACTGAATATAGTCCATCTGTAGGACTTCAAATGGATGGTTGGGGACCCCAAACCCTCCCCGGGGTATGACAGTTCCTTTCCCAGGGTTGTGTTGCAGGCAGACTAGACATTGCTGGACTAATCGTTTGGCTGAATCTGCAATTCTATCGTTATGCCAAACTCGGGAGACAAGTTCGGTCATAGGGGCGGATCCTATGTGTGCAGGGGAATGAGCCATCGTCAGTATGGGGATCAGATACGAGTTGGGTAGCAACCATTTCTTCGTGTCTTTTGTCCGCCAGCAGCCTTCATCGTCTTTTAATCCCACCGTGCCCATTCAGTCAATTAGTGTGGTGAGCTGGCCATTTGGATGTCCCTAATAGTTTCCCTAGCGTCCGTCCATTTTTCTGCTTGTGACCTAGTCACGTACATGTGAGTCGTCGTCCTATTCTCAGCTGTGGTTCGGGCAGTGATGTCGGCCAGGTCATTTCTCTGTCCAATGATGTCTGTCACCTTTTTGTGTGCTTGGCATTTGATTACGGCAAGTCGTTAGGGGAGGAGAACCGCTTCAGTCAGAGCGGAGACTAGATCTCTGTGCAGGATGGGTGTGCCATGAGATGTCAGAAATCCCCTCTCCTTCCATAAGGCCCAAAATGATGAACCACCCCGAAGGCATACTGGCTGTCCGTGTAAATGTTTGCTGTCGTCCCCTTTGCTAGGATACATGCTCGTATGAGGGCAATCAGTTCTGCCACCTGTGCGGATCGTTGCGTGATGCGGGCGGTTTCAACTACAGTTCGGGCTGTGGTAACTGCATAGGCAGCTGAGGTGGTGCCGTCGGGGAGTTTAATGCAAGAGCCGTCTACCCATAGCTCTCCGTCAGGGTTTGGGAAGGCAGTGTCTCGGAGATCAACTCTACTCCTAGTCTGTTCGTCCGTGAGGGTCACACAGTCATGTATAGGGGGCACATCGGGATCATTCTCAGGCAGAGGCAGCAAGGTGGCTGGGTTCAGTGTGGTGCGTCGTTTCAACGTGATGTGAGGTGCGAGCAGTGTCAGTTCGTACCCAGTCAGTCGTGCGCTGGTCAGGTGTTGTGTCTTGGTCTGGTTTAGGAGGGTGTCAACAGCATGAGGCACTAGTACCGTGAGGGAATTCGAGAGTACGATCCCCTCACTTTGTCGGATAGAGACAGCAGCAGCAGCTACTGCTCGAAGGCAGGCAGGCAAAGCTCTTGCTACAGAGTCAAGAGTGGCAGAGAAATAGGCACATGGTCGTTGTTTGGGGCCAATGGTTTGAGTCAGGACAGACAAAGCACATCCCTCCCTTTCGTGAGTGTAGAGAGAGAAGGGTTTTGTATAATCAGGGGTTCCTAGGACTGGTGCTGAACAAAGGGCGTCTCGTAGTTCCTTGAAGGAGGATTGACATTCAGGGGTCCAAGGGAGCGGGAAGGGGACATCCTTAGCCAGTAGGGAAAGTAGTGGTTTCACAATGAGGCTGAAATTTGGCAACCATTGTCGACAGAAGGAGGTGAGGCCTATCAAAGAGCGGACTTGCTTCGGGGTTTTAGGGATAGGGGTCTCTAGAATAGCCTGAATTCGATCGGGTGTGAGTTTTCTCCCATCTTTGGACAAGAGGTGGCCTAGGTAAGTGACTTGAGGTTGACAGAATTGCAACTTCTTCTTGGAGACCTTGTGGCCATTTTCCGCGAGGAAGTGCAGGAGTTGGATGGTGGCTGTGACTGCAAGTGGAGTGGTGTCGGCCGCCAAAAGGATATCATCGGCGTACTGTATCAACACCACTCCATCCGGTAACTGGACTGCATCCAGCTGTCTCTTGAGGGCCTGGCTGTAGATGCTTGGACTTTCAGTGTAGCCCTGGGGTGCTCTGCAAAATCTATATGAGCGGGATTTTAAAGTGAAGCCGAAAAGGTAGCGACTTTCTGAGTGGATGGGGATGGAGAAGAATGCGTTCTTGAGATCGATTACCGTGAAGGTGGTGGCAGTGGAAGGAATCAGGGTCAGAATGGTGGTGATGTCTGAGACTACAGCGTACTGAGGTACAACTACTTTGTTGACTTCTCGTAGGTCGATGATGAAGCGGTACGCTTTTTCATCTCCCTCATCCTGCTTCTTTACAATCGGTAGGATAGGGCTGTTGCACACATTGCTAACTACTTCTTCTACCACTCCTGCATCTACCAGGGACTGGATGATTTCTACCAATGCCTTCTCGCCTTCGGGTGATATCCGATACTGTGGGAGTTTTGGGAGCACTGCGTCCTGTCGAACAGTTATGTGTACAGGGTCTATCATCATGCGTCCTACGTCCGAGTCAGTCTTTGCCCATAGGTACAGAGGTAGGGTGTCGAGTAAGGACAAGTCAGCGTCAGTGATGGAAAACATGCGTTGTGTGCGACAAGATCTGAGCAGTGTTGGGTTGTCGTACAGAATGACTCGAACTCCGTCTTGTGAACACCTAATAGTGGCTTGAAAATGTTTCAACAAGTCAAGTCCCATAATGGCGTCAGGGGTGTTGGAGGAGAGCAAAAACGTCGTGTCAGTGGTGTTATTGTCCAAGTTAAAAGAGATCGGTGTGGACAAGGGATTAGTGGAGGGCGTTCCATCAAAACCTATTGATTTCACATGTGAGCCAGACAAGGGTGCCCTGGGAATCAATCGTTTAGACAACGCACTACGTGTTGCACCAGTATCTACCAGAAATGGAGACTTCGTACCTAGGACCTTAGCGGTGACATAAGGACCTTGCTGGTCAACATAGAGCTCGACTGGATCCCTTCCTTGCCCTTGGCAGTCCTATGCAAAGTCGTGGGCATTGTCGCAGTCAGACTGTTGGCACTGATTCTGTCGGGGACGGTCAAACGTGTTCGGTCTGCCAGGTCTGTCATTGTTGGCGTCGTTTGTGTGCCCTCGTCCCTGTCCTCTATTTTTCGGCCCGCCCGCTACGTCTCTCGTGTCTTTATTTCTGAGTGCTTCTTGCAGAACTGGACATTGAGACTTCCAGTGGCAAAATCCTTTGCAAAACGCACACTGGTCCTCATCGAGGTCTGTTCGTGGAATGCCGGGTGCGGGTGTGCGGTCTCTAGGGGGTGGATTTCTAGGAGCATTCGACTGGTAGTTTCCTCTATACTGTTCCCTCCCTATAGTCACCCCTTGCAACTGAGCAATCATCACCCTCTCTTTCAAGTCCTTTTTCTTTTTCTCAGTCGCTTGATCGTTCTCGTTCTTTTGTCGCTCATAGTATTGAGCCATCTGAAGGATGGCTGCGGGCTTGGAGGCCGCCCAACTACTCTTGCTAGTCTGTAGTTTCTGCGAGACTTCTGGTGTCAGGCCTTTCACATAGTTCTGGACAAACAAGTGATGTCCGGTTGCAGTGGTCATGTCCTGGCCGCTGTAATCGGAGAACACCGTTTCAAACCGGGAGAAGTATTCTGATACGTCCTCCTGGGGTTTCTCACGACAGGCCGTTACTATCGACCAGTCCACCTTCCTTTCTGGGACTAGGGTTTTTAATTTCTGCACGATCTTATCTGGTAGGTCTAGAATGGCTTTCAAAGGTTTCTGTCCCGGCTCTCGCTGTTTGTCTACATCACCGAGTTGTATCCAGGTATGTCCGAACAGCTCAAGGTGGTCGACTTTCCGGATTTGCTTCCACACATCAGCTGGCAGACATAGCCCGAAAAACAAATCGATATCCGCTAGGGTCATAATCGTTGAACCCAATGCGATGGCTAATTCTGTATAGAAGGCTGTGGGGTTCTTTCGCAGATCAGGCAAGGACTTTCGGAAAGTCAGGATGTCTTGCCGATCCCATGGTTGGTAAACCCAGTTGTAAACTACCCTCCCTCTCACATCTTGGTGGTTAATATCGTCGTGTGTTCCCTGTCCTCGTGGGGGAACCCAATAGGGAGCGGCCTCCTTTATGGGCATCATCGTGTCAATTTTTTCTACCCTGGCTTCAGTTGCTGCAGGAGTCGTGGTGTTAGTCTCTGGTTTCTGTTCCGTGAGGTGGCGGAAAACTTCAAGCGTACGCGTGAAGAGGTTCGTCACATCACACTCGCCTCCATCTCCGACATCAACTTACCTATACAGAGTCGTTAGGGTTTCAGGGCCTTTTCCTTGGTATCGGTCTTCATAGGCATTAAGGGTATGGTAACAAAGGCGTACGACAAAGTGTCGTCTGTGGCTATTGGCATATGTATTGTACATATCCGTTACATAATCCTCACTTTCCTTTCGCACCACCAGTGTCTTTACAATCTTATCGATCCCAGCTCGTTCATCCTTACTTAATCTATTCGATCTAGCAGGGTCTTTCCTCCCAGCTTCGGGATCATCTGAAGTAGCTGCTCGTGCTGCGCTGGGTACGAGGGGTTCGGTCGGCGCAGAGGCCATGAGGACCGAGGCTCCGGCACTACTCTCGCCTGTCGTTGGGGGTTGCGGGTGCTGCGCTAAGGGTTGGGAAGGGGCGTATGGAGGGGGCATGTAGATGATCGGGGGACCTAATAGTAAATCATCGTTCGTTCGCTGTTTCGAAGGTAGCTCGGGGTAAAATGTAGAGGGTGTCCTGACGGGACACTGGCCTGATGATTCGGAATCTTGTTTTAGCTTGGTTTCCTCTCTTTATTTTATTTCTTCCTTCAATTTGTTAGCGGCCAGGTGAGTTGCTTTGCGTAATTCCTTTTCTAACCTGACCTCATTTTATTTTATCGTTATCAAAGGATCCTATCAGTGGCCACTGACTTTCCCGATCCTTTCTCGTGTATTTATGCCACAGCTTACTATAAGCCACGGTGACTAGTCCATATTTAGTAAACATGTCCTTATTAGGGGTGCCCTTCAGTGGTTCACCTCTAATAAGCGGTCCGGGCTGAACCAACTACCAACAAACGGGGCAAAGATAGGCATGATGGGTTACAAAGGGGACAAAAGTCTGCACTACCTATCCTTCACTATTCACAAGGACTAAACAGAGTATTGCGACTCTGTGCTTATTTGTAAATAGAGAACAACCCAAAGAGAACCAATTCCGAACGATCAATGTTCGGACAAACAATCAATCAAATGAGGGATAAAAATAGGCACGACGGATTACAACGGGGGCAAAAGCCTGCGTTACCTATCCTTAACTATCTGCAAAGACTAAACAGAGTATTGCGACTCTGTGCTTGTTTGCAAATAGAGAATGATCCAAAGAGAGCCAATTCCAAAACAGTAAATGCTTGGATAACAATCAATCAAATGGAGAGGGAAGCAGGCACGACGGATTACAACGGGGGCAAAAGCCTGGGTTACCTACCCTTCACTATCTGCAAAGACTAAACAGAGTATTGCGACTCTGTGCTTGTTTGCAAATAGAGAATCTCTCAGAAACAATCAAATGAGTAATACTAGTATTTTCAAACAATCAAACAATCAATTTCGCAATTCGTCGTGTTACACGACCTTACCCGGACCGCATGGACGGTTTCTCGTCTTCCGCTTCCAGCGCCCGATCGTCCTCTATTCTCCGTAATTGCTGTGGCACTCCTGATGGTTCCCAGTCAGGACAGTAGATCACTCGAGAGAGGTCTGCTCGGAACCGGTGAAGTTCGGATGATCGGCTGCCAGACGAGGGTCTATCGGGCAGGAGCTCTTCCCGATCGTTGCAGTCGTTCACTCTGTCGTTGGGTCCTCTCCCACTGGATCCACGTGTCACTGATGGGCCCCACGTTTGGGACGCCAATTGTGAAACGGCAGGGCCGATGTCGACCAAGAACGTTCTGTGTTTGCCCGGCGATAGTCGCCTCTCATACCATTCAATATTACCAAACAAAGAGGCAGGCGCTGGAGACAGGAAGGCAGGAAACAGGAGTTTATTCCGACGGAGCAGAACACGTCAAATCAGACAACAGGGTATCTTCTCGAGGTGTTAAGGTTGGGTTGGTGGTATTGTACTAGGATACGGCGCCTCAGGGGACTGTACACCTTTAAGTATTTGTTTCTATTATCTTGGGAACGGTGCTATAAGGAGAAGAGAACCACACTTCCTCTTCTAACATAGGCTAAGCCTCAAAACATTTGAACACTCCTTAGCACTCGTTTACAGTATTCCGCACAGATTTGCACATGTGTATTTCATTCATACATAAATTCTGTAAGATTAAAAAATTTGAGGTCCTCGTCATGTAGGTTGTTCCGCAGGTGTTGTTTTTTAATTTCGATAGATGTTACAGCCAACACGTGTTTCGTCAGTAGGGAATGTAACCCTTGACTTTTTCAAGGCTGTTAAGTGAGAAAATAACATTTGTAACCATCATAGTTTTGGTCTTAAAATTGTAAATTGTTATACATCATTGTATGTTACATCGGTAAGAAGTGGTGGGTTTTATTTACAGTGCTCATATACATTTGTGGATGTTAAACTAATGGAAGTTGTGTTCAGAGACCAACTTCAGTTGTACATAATTTACCCTCTGGATATTTAGGGTTTTCTCAGGTGCACCCATTGAGATATGGAGAAACCAGTGATTGGTCGAGTCATGCTTTTCAGATGTGATTGTGTATTGTGAGACTATTTTTTGGGGGGGTGAGGGCTTGAATTGTGAGGTTGAGAATAGAACATACAATGATGTATAACAATTTACAATTTTAAGACCAAAACTATGATGGTTACAAATGTTATTTTCTCACTTAACAGCCTTGAAAAAGTCAAGGGTTACATTCCCTACTGACGAAACACGTGTTGGCTGTAAGATCTATCGAAATTAAAAAACAACACCTGCGGAACAACCTACATGACGAGGACCTCAAATTTTTTAATCTTACAGAATTTATGTATGAATGAAATACACATGTGCAAATCTGTGCGGAATACTGTAAACGAGTGCTAAGGAGTGTTCAAATATCTTCTCGAGGTGCTCTAAACGTATCTCTGAGGCCTGGCCTCTTATACACAGGTTTATGGCTTTATTACATACATTGCATCCGTAATGTTTCTTTGAAGGCCAGAAAAGACATCCTCGGAATCCCCGGTCCAGGCCCGTTCCCACACACATCTACAGTAGAGTTCCCACCCCGACCTCAGCATGTGGTGGTTATCGTGCAGCTGGACATTCCGCTGGGAACGGGAAAGTGGGCGATCGGTCGGATCTGGAGGTGTGAGGGTATTGATTAACCCCCGTTCCTTTGATATGGGGTGAGTTCCTACTGTAGGGGCAATAAACTGCAGGTGCAAGGCTAGGTGGTGGCCTGGGAACGGTTCAGATAATGGACGAGGAGGGAGAGTTTATCAAAAGGCCCGCCCGCGTGAGAGAGATGAAAGGAGTGTGAGGGTTCCGCACGGGATGTGGCCCTGAGGCAGGGTCGCGCTGGAGGTGCGTTTATGGCCCAGGCAGGAGAGATCGGGGGCTATCAGAGCGCGGGGGATGCTTGCGAGGCCGGAGAGGGAGGGGGAGAGACGTGCTGGCTATCAGCAGTGGGCAGAGAGGCCATGGTAATCAAAATGGCTGCTGCTTACGCGCACATATAGATCTGAAAAGGACAAGATGGCGCCGATAATGTTTACGCCACAATCTAGATTTTAACAAGTGCAGCAGGTAAAGAGACAGGCGTGGGCCACTCACAAGACAAATTAGGGCTGTTTTACACTACTGAGCTATGGGATGGGTGTGGGGTTACAATTCCTTGCATTAGGATCCAGGGTTCAAAACCAGCATGACTGGGCCTTTTTGTTTCTGACTCTGACCCAGACCTTTCCAGGTGCCATATGGAAGAGGAGAAGGTGATGAAAAAAGAGAAAGGCAGAGGGAGAGATGAAGGCACAGATTAAGGTGAGATGCAGATGGACAACATAGAGAAAGGAGAGAGTTGGGGAAAGACAAAGAAAAGGAGAGACAGAGAAAGAGAAATAAGCCAATTGCAGTTCATGTCAAGCTCAAGAGTTGAGTACCTGTCCCTTTAAGATACGGGCACTCCTGCACGGCGGTCACATGGTCGCGAGTAACGTAGTGAACGTTGCTTACGCGTTTACTTAAACAAGACGCTTCCATAGGTCCAGTGATTACAGGCCGTGGAAGTGCGCAGAATAGGTGCTCCTGTGGGGAGTCGTTTAGAAGAAAGTAAGTGACTCTGGGAACACGAGTGCTCAGTGCGGGTGTAATTGTCATCGTGGCATTAATTGTAAACCTTGATTCTGAGTTAACACGGCCGTAAACAGGAAGGTTGACATACTTCTCTTTCCTAGTTGTTTTTTTGCAGTGTTCTGAACGCGAAGGTTTCCCCTGCCACGTGCCTAAGGGGCATTTCTCCGGCTATCGTGAAGTGAGTGATGTTCCCCCCTTTTATGGCGTTCGTAATCTTTCCAGATTGAAGGTGTATTTAACCATTTGGTACTTTTAACGGGCATTCTCATAGTAAAGAAGCACTTCAGGGCCTTGATACAGTGTAACTAATGTTAGGCTCATGAAAGTGAATCGCAATATGGCCAATGTATACCTAGCGGAGCTCTACAAATATCGATTAGGTGCTCTTGCTGTTATTGCCACAAATGGTGCAGCAGTTCCTAAAAATTTGATTGGGACTGATTTTACTTCAATGTTTTTTGTATATACACGTATTGAAACTATAGATGCTGCACTAAAAGAGTGTTTGGAAGAACTTACACACTGGGTTGGTGGGTCTTGCTATGTGCATGTAGCTTCGGTCACCTTTTTGAAGCTATCCCATTAGCAGTTACAGAAGGTTCTGTTGGTTGATTTATATGTAAAGAAATAATTAAAAAAATTCAGATTGATCATCCCTCAACTGTGAAGGGGGTTTTGCGCAGAAGTTTGCGTGCATGATATTACAGATAAGTTTGTAATTTTAATTCTTCTCTTTTTTCTACACCCCGCCTCTTATGGATTTGGCTCCTTAGCAAGGGCTCTTCATGAGGCCAGGGTCTATGTGGTCCTGAGGAATGCTGAGCTGATGTTAGGCTCTTGCAAGAAACATGTCGACCGTTTAGGACATTTGCTTCGAATTAACTCAACCTCCTATATGTCCGATTTTGCACTATTGTTTTAAAAAGAGTTAGAGCTACCCCTACATTAAAAGAATTTTCTAGTTTGGAGAGTAGTCCATATTCTTTTTAACTGTGCACTTCTTCTTCTTTTTGTTTCTACGTAGTGTTCACGTACTTACAATAAGGACCCAATGAAGACAACAGGCAACCAACTATCCAGTTGGTGCCTGAGGGTTCTTTTTCCTCACTGAGGTTTCTTCATCCCACTTTATTTACATCCCTTGGTACATCTCTTCTATTTAATGGTGGTGGTAATTAGTTTTCTATCCCTCCAATGTTCATTTTTAGTCTGAGCTAGTCTCGTATTATTGGGTACTCTTATGTTGTTTTGATATACACCAAGGTACCAACAAAGGTACGGGTTTGGATTGGTTTACAGACCAAAGCGAATGCAGTGGCCGTGGGGTGCACAAATCAGAATGGTGGCTTTACAAAGTATTGCAGACACTTTTTGTTGATATGAGGAATAAAAAAAATAAAAAAATAAATAAAAATAAAAAGCACTGCAGCAGGAGGATTGCTGTGCTGCCACACATCAAAATATAGTACATGAGGTCCTCAATGTGAGCCATACAGGTGTGTTTCTTTCAATTTGTCAAACGTCAACATTACAGAAATAGGGATTGCACCTTTGTGTACTACAGATTGTAAGCAACCTTTGAAAATACATGAGTACGGTGCAAATTTTAACAGACAAGTTAAAAAGGTAACAGGTAAAAGCTTACCATCAATTCCATCCATGAAGGTGTTGACTTTGTTCAACATAGAGGAGTAGCAGCAGAGGCAGGACTTGGAAGATCAGGTCCATGGCAGAAAAGGAAGTGTGAAAGTGAAAAAAGTTCAAATTCTGACCTTACATCCTTTCCAAACCACCAACTTAGGTGTGGAGCTTTTACCGCCGCAGTCATGTTGGTGGGAAAGCTTATCGTGATTGGCCTGGCAGCCGCTTTTGCATTTGGCATCATCGAAGTTGGTGAGAAATTATGAGGGAGGCGACGGCAGTCTAAATGTCTTAGTCCTTGCACCTGCCAGCATCTAAATAAAGTGGGCGGACCGCCTACTAGGTAGAAGGTGATTCTGATGGAAAAACAATGTTGAGCCATTACTGCCAAGATCTAAATCGGGCCCTAAGAGTTCTTAGTTGCTGCAATCATGGTGATGCAAGACGTTTTGTGAAATGTTGTGTGCCAGTTGCACACTTCTGAAGGTGACAGCATGGAAGGCGATGTACTCTTAAAGAAAGGCAAACATTTCACTAAGGAAGTAATGAGATCTTTACAAACACTTATGGAGGAAGCCTGTGAAGTAACTAACTAAACCACTGGTTTTAAGTTAAACTGTTTACAGCTTGTGCTTAGCCACATTTGATTACAAAGCAGATATCATAGCCCAATTTAACTTAACCCTCATTTTAATTGGCTTTACAGGCCTAAAACCTTCCTTTTTAATACATATGTGACCCTCAGGACAGCCCGTAAATAACCCTTAGAGCAGGGTGCAGTATATCGAAAAAGTTGGACATGCACTGTTAAGTTTTACATGCTTTGGTAGTAGGAAACTCTTCCATTTGTTTTTCACTACTGCAAGGCCTACCCCTCCGTTAGGTTAACATTGGGTTCCCTTATTATGTTTAATAAGTGGTAAGCTTCATATAGGAGTAGGTAGACAGGTCGAGTTTGGTGCCTAAAGAATTGTAATTAAAATCCCTCCTTAATGGTAAAGTCCAACTTTAAGTCATAATTCTGAAAATGCCACTTTTAGAAAGTTAAAGACACACAATTGATGGACGGAATGCAGAACAAATCAAAACATTCACCCCCAGTCAAGAGATCTGGGTCAAATCCATCATTATTTTGCTCACCATGTCACCCCAGTTTAGACCTGGCCCTATGAAAATCCTTTGCCTCATGGGAACAGGCCAGCCTGAACTGCTAAGCCAGGTTCTCCCTGTACAGGAAACAGGCATCCAGGGATGCATATGGTCAGGTCTAAACTGCTTACACCCATATTCATACCTAGGCACACAGTATGTGTCATACTAGTCCAACTGGTGCTTATTTACAAATGTTAACAAAACAAGCTTTTTATGCATAGTCGGTATTGAGCTGGGTGAATACAAAACTTGGGATGTATTGTGCAATGATGGGCCAGTGACTTATGTGTGAATTATTCAAGGGTGTGTATGAAATTGGATTACTGGTTGAGAGGGGCAAAACACTACTCAAGCAGAAACCAAAATCCATAAACAGAAGCCACAAGCAAACCCTAAATTAGACTGTACTCAATACTTCAATCAGTATCATTTAAAAAATAAAACATGACCAAAAAGACAAAAAGCCAATCAGTAGAGCTGAAGACATGCAGGTTTAATTATTTCAGTAGATATAGCACCAACAAGTACAAAGCGGCAACTGTGGTTATCTGGTCACACTGGACTCAGACAAAGTCATAGTTTCAGGGCGGCCGCAATGGAGCATGGGCTGGCTACAGGGACCCAGATGGGCTTACTGAATAAAGATACCTTAAATATTGGTTGCGGAGCATTGCAAGGTCCCACGTCCAGGTTGCCTCGTGTAGCCAAGGGGATCCATTGCAGCTGTGAGGCTGCAATGCGAGGTCAATGTCATCATAAAGGATCCCATTGACTAGGGCTTTCGATGCAAAGTCAGTGGTTGAGGATGGGTTGCTCAGTGGAGGTGCTGCAACCATTCCAAAGAGATGTGAGGCTGCAATTCAAGAACGTGTGTTGTTGTTGAGGCTGCCATTGGCAAAAGATTTGCTATGCGAGGGCCATCATCAGTGAAACATTGCACAGCTGTGGTTCTGATGTGAGCTGCAAGGTTTTTGAGGAGTCCTTGCACTGAGAGAAACCTTGCACCAGAGGTGATGCATCATTAATGCCCCTGGTTGCGCCTCTTGGCAGAGGAGTTGCACTGGTTCTGCTGGATCCTCATGTGTTGGTAGAGCACACATTCGGAACAACTTCCACTGGTCCAGGACGGGTGGCACCACTTGACAAGTTAGGGCTCACAGATGGCTAGGTACAAGGTTGTTGGAGTCTTCGGTCAGTCAACTAGCTTTTTAAATCACTTTGGAGTTCTAGGTTCAACAGATGCAGATCCAGTCCTTCTAACCCAGACAAGAGGACAGCAGGTCATAACAGCAAGGCAGCAGTCCAGCCAGGCAGTATTTTGCCAGGACAGTAGTCCAGCGGAGTGGCAGTCCTCTCAGCAGCAAAGCAGTCCTTCATCCTGGCAAAGTATCCACTGGTCCTGAAGTGTCCTGAAACATTGGTGTCTGAGATACAATACATATGCAAAGGTTCCACCTTTGAAATGGGGGAAGCTTCTAGATGTTTCCACGTCGAAGTCCGTAGTATCCTGTGTACCCTGCCCTGGCTCCAGGCCAACTCCAGAGAGTTTGCAGCCCTTTGTGTGGAGGCAGGGGAGAGCCTATTCAATTGTAAGTAGGGCTGTGCCCAGCCCACCTTCCCATCCTGCCAGTGATGGCCCATCCAGGCACACCTAGGCTCTCTATTGTGTGTGGCTACCTAGTAGATATAAACACAGCCCAACTGCCAACTACACCCAGTCATGTGACCCAGAGACAAGCTGCAGGCACTAAGGCCCAGATGCATCAAGCAAAAAAAACGGTCTCAAATTGGCAGATTCTCAGAATCTGTCCGTTTGCGACTGGTATTTTTGCATTTGGGATGCATCATCCCAAATGCAAAAATCGAAATTAAGGAATCTCTAAATTGAGATTCCTTAAATTGCGATTGCATTTAAGGAACCCCAAATTGAGATTCCTTAAATGCAATGCATCAAACTAAAAAAAATAGCGATTTCGCTAATAGGAGTAGCAAAGTACCATGAAGTTGAACTTCATGGTAATTTGCAAAACTTTGAAAAATGCACTTTTGTGCATTTTTCAAAGTTTCAAATTGCGCGCACACATGCTCTAAGGGCATATGTGTGCGCAACATATGTGCACAGATCAATTTCAGGGGTGCAACAGGGTGTCCTTTGGACACCCCTGCACCCTTGAAATTGCATTCTCGATTTGCAATTCTCTAATTGAGAATCGCAAATTGAGAATGTCTTCTAGGCCTCTAGGCGCTTAGGAATAAATGGGGAGGTATTCCTTAATTGCGACTCGCAATTTGCAAGTCGCAATTAAGGAATATTAAGAAATCGCAATTTTTTTGCGATTTCTTGGTGCATTGCATTTTGCGATTCCTTATTTGCGATTCCTTATTTTTCGCAATTAAGAAATCGCAAAAAGCAATGTTGATGCATCCCAAATGCAAAAATACCGGTCGCAAAGGGGCAGATTCTGAGAATCTGCCCATTTGTAACCGTTTTTTTGCTTGATGCATCTGGGCCTAAGGCAGGAAAATGCAATTTTTCTAAATGTGACAAATTCAAAATTACAAATTAAAATCTGACTGCAATATAAGAGATGATTTTTCATTATAATTCCAAAGACACCAAACAGGAACTGGTTACCTGCTCCGATTTGAAAATGATCATGTATTAGATATAATAAGGTAACACCAATGTTAGCCTATGGCAGAGGTAGGCTTTGCAGTAGCAAAAGTGAATTTAAGTGCTTTTACTACCAGGACATGTAAAACTAAAAAGTACATTTCCCACTTTTTAAATGCACTGCACCCTGCCCTCTGGATTACCCAGGGCCTACCAAGGGGTGGCCTACACCTATTAAAAAGGAAGGTTTGGGCCTGGCAAAATGATCATTTTGACTGGCCAATCTGGCAGTTTAACCCCTTCCACACTCATGACGAGCTGGGCTCGTCATGAGGTAGCCTCCTGCTACGCTGATGACGAGCCCAGCTCGTCATGTAACATGTGTTTTTGTTGCTTCCAGCACACAGCGGGAAAATGCATAGCATCGATGTGGTTAAAACTGCACACACAGGCTGCAGTGGCAGACCTGAGATATGGTTGAACGGGCAACTTAAGTGGGTGGCACAAGAAGTGCTGCAGGCCCACCAGTAGCATGTAATTTACAGTCCCTGGGTACATGTACTGCCACTTTACTAGGGACAGAGAAGTAAAATAAATATGCTAATTGGGTATAAGGCAAGCCTACCATGTTTAGAGGACAGAGCACAATCACTTTAGCACTGGTTAGCCGTAGTAAAGTGTGACAGAGGGTCAGAAAAAACAAACTGAGCTAAAAGTTGAGAATAAAGGCAAAATGTTTGGATGTGACCCTGCAGAGAGGGGCATGTCCAACAGGGTGGTTGCTCTCCATCTCCATGAGGAATTACTGCAACCCAGCTACGCAATAACAGGCCCATATTGGGTTGAGGACCTTGTTGTAGACCGGGTTGAGAATCAGATTGCTTATATAGGTAATGGTCAGGCTGGGCCTTCAAATATGGTATTCACCTCCATTTGCCTGATATGCCTGATTTTGTCCTGAAGCTTGAGATTGGCTTTTAAAAGTGCATGTATTAGCTTAATGACCATGGCATAGTGCCTTGCATCTATCTCGTTCGATGTCAGAAGATGTTCCCAGTGCAAACTTTGAATGTCCCAAAGACTTTTTTTAGGTTCTCCTGGCCTGGGTCTGTCTATAAACCTTTGGAGGTTTTCCGAATGGATGGAGATGTTGTACATGGTTTTCCCAGTTAAATACATTTCAGCCACAGAGCAGACTTCTGTTCACTGTGTTGATCTACCGAAAAGACAACATTATCCCATCCCACTTATGCTTGTGTTGCCTTCTGATATAGCCATTGGGTTGTCCTCCATGAGGGGGGTTGTGGATGGAAAATGGGGATAATGCTAGATGAGAGAGAGAAGTCAACATTATCCATGGTTTCCTCTGCATGGAAAGAAGAGAAGCTGGCCTGAGTTGCACCTGTGTGTAAGGATGGATGAGGAAAAGTAACTTGCTCTCAGGCTCCAAAGTGGGTGAATGTTCTGACTAGCTAGATTAGCATTTTAGGTGCACATGTATGCGGAAATGTTGGAGCGGGGATCTGCGCCAAATTTTTGCAAAATGCAGGGATGCGCTGTATTTACAATACGGCACACTCCTGTGTTTTCCCTAGTGCTGGTGCTAAAATTAGCTGCCTAGCCCCAACGCAGGCACCCTTGCACCATAGTGCAAGTGTGCCTGTGTTGCAAGGAATGATTGTTTATGTGCAGGAAGGTGTCCGTAATGCAGCACACATAGAAGTAGCAAATTGTCATTATTAAATCAATGTTTATGTTAGACACCTTCCTGCACATAAATAATCATTCATAGTGTTTTGCTCTTTCTATGAGAGCTGCAAAATGCAGGATATAAAGTCCTGCCTTAGGGGTGACTTATACAATTTAAGTGCTGGGACCTCAGATGTAAAGAACATTTATATCTGGCATAAGTGGTGCCAGCACCAGCTTACACAGGCTGCAATGGCAGGCCTGTAGTCACAGTTTGAGTGGTTTCTCATGGGTTGGATAATATATGCTGCAGCTCATAGGAGCATCCCCCGGGCGTACCCATGCCCTGGGTACCTCAATACCATATACTAAGGACTTACAGAGGTACACCAGTAGCCAATTGTGGAGGTACAGAAGTACTTACCATGTCAAATTTAGGGAGGAAGAACAGTGACTGGGGCCCTGATTAGCTTTGAGTTGTAGAGACAATCACATGGTGCTGGGGAAAGGAAAGGGAACCGTTAAGTGGCAATTGGGAGAGGTCAAAGTTGAGGTGGTGGACAAATATAAATATTTGGTATGTGGTTTGATACCAAATTAAGTTGGAGGGACCATATAGAATCACTAAAAGCAAAGGATCTTTCTTCCGTATGTGGCCTAAAGAATTCAAGCGGAAATATGGAGGCCAACCTTTGTGGCCAATTATATCAGCTTTTAATCCAATGATCTGCCCACAATTCCAATACGGAGTGAAGGTTCTATCTTTCGGCAGTAAATTAGATTGGAAACTTGAGGAGGGTAAATGTGTGAAGCAGTTTCTATGATCCAGGCTGTGAGAGCAGAATGCCAACTTACAGCCTGGAACTATCAGGGATTGCAAGCTACATTCAATTTTTGGCACCCACTAAGCAGAGAAGGGACACCCAAAATAGCACACCTTTGTAAAAGAGAAATAGAGGAAAGTGAATTGAATTGGGCATCCCAAGTTAGACATACGCTAGGTAAGATTTGCGTTAAACTATCACGAGAACCAGAACAATGGAAGTTAGGGCAACTGATCCAAAAACAGGAGCTACATGCTATTAGAGCCAAAAAGGCTCAAGAAGAAGATTTATTTTTTCTGGGGGGCAAATCATCTACCCAATTCCTGGTAAAAGGGTGAAGCAATGATCATATGTTCCTTACATTGAGAACATGCCAAGTCCTACGCTTAGAAATGTGGTATTGAAATTTAGAGTTGGCCTGAACCCATTTAATACAGACAGGAAGATAAAAACTGCAACAAGAAGTGAACTGGGCTTGTGTACATGTGGGCTAAAGGTAAAATGCAGTGGCCCACATATCATGATGAACTGTTTGTGGTTCCTAGAAGAATGGAAAGAGGTTTTTTTAAAAACCTATTTTTATAACTTATACAATTATTAATAGGGATCAAGCTCTGTCTGTTGATAAATATGAGATTTTTAAAAGTTGTATGTGCAATAGGAAGATTTGTAACAGCAATACAGGAGTTACAGGAGTCTCTAAAAGAATTGTTAATGTAATTTAAAATGGGCTAGGGGGTTGAAATAAGATTCTCCCCACTCTTTGATGATGTTTTAGAGTCCCCATATGTATACAGAAATGTACACTTCACTTCTATGTAATCCTGCCCATAACTAGTCATGAACTGAGACCCATTTGTTATAGCGTGGCACTGCTCCCACTGTGAGTTTATCAAGTTTTTATTGTGCTTTGTATTGTTCTTATGGTTGCTCTATTTGCATTTTTAGCTGTATGTTTTTACTGTGGGAACTTTTATGGCTTTATTAGCTGAATAAAGCATATTGATGATGATGACATGTTTTGCTGAATTTACAATTGACTCAGAAAGTTGAAGGATTGCTTTCTGGTCTAGAAAACACTGTTTTGTAGCTTTGGAGTATTTTCTACTTGTTTTATGGATAAGCAAGCATTCTGTTAATAATTTATGTGATTGGAGAATTCTTTCAAAAGCAAATGGAAACCATTTTATCAGGAGTCACAACTCAGTATGCTTTAATTATGATCATAGAAGGAGCAGATTTGCCAATTCCGGTGGATGGACATAGGCATTAGGTACATTTAGGGTTTGAGTTTGAGTTTGAGTTGAAAAATATTTCTAGAGCGCGCGTACACCAGGCGGTTTCTTGGCGCTATGTGATACTACTACTCGAGGGGCAGAGAAACTGAGGGACAAAGGGAAGTTAAGAAGGGTAGGCTAGGGAAAAGAGAAAGGTTTTGAGATTTTTGCGAAACAGAGGGTACTGAGAACAGGATCTTAAATGAAAAGGGAGAGAGTTCCAAAAGGCCGGGCCGTGGTAGAAAATTTGGAGCCTCCCCATTTTTTCCGTTTGAAGCGGGGAACAGTAAGAAGTAGATGAGTAGCAGAGCGCAATTCTCTAGACGGGGTATAGTCGTGGATAGCCGTGCTGATGAAAGATGGAGCAAGGCCGGACCGGGCTTTGAAAATGATGCAGCCAAGCTTGAATAGGGCACGTTGCTGGACAGGGAGCCAGTGTAAAGATTTGAGGAGGGGGGTGACATGTTGTGATTTGGGAAGATTGAATACCAGACGGGCCGCCTGGTTTTGGACCAATTGGAGGCGCCTCACGAGGTACGCTGGCATGCCATGATAGAGGGCATTACCATAGTCCAGGCGGGACGTCACCATGGCCAGAAGTATTAATTTGAGAGCGGATGGAGAGAAAAACCGGGAGACTTTGCGGATTGTCCGGAGGGAGAGAAAGGCAGAGGAGACGACAGCGCTAACTTGAGAATGGAGGGAGAGTTGATTATTGAGTTTGAACCCAAGGGTCTTAACAGAGGGAACGGGAGTAGGTGGGGAACCTAAAGAAGGGGGCCAGAAAGAGGAAGACCAGGGACTGGAACAACCACCCATCAACACCAATTCCGTTTTATCGGTATTGAGTTTCAGGTGGTTGAAGTTCATCCAGTCCTGGATAAAAGTCATGACAGACTGAACATTAGAAATTGAGCCGGGGGAAGAAGAGAGAGAAAAGATGAGCTGGAGATCATCTGCGTAATTGTAGACAGAGACCTCCAGCTGCTGTAAAGCAAAAATGAGGGGGGCAATGTAGAGGTTGAATAGCAGGGGGGACAAAGATGAACCTTGGGGGACCCCACACTGGACTGGGCGGAAGTCAGCTGAAAACTCACCCAGGCGAACTGCTTGAGTGCGGCCACTCAAAAAGGAGGACAGCCACAGCAGGGCCGTCCCTCCGATTCCCGCCGCCTCGACACGTGAAAGTAAGATGGCATGGTCAACCGTGTCGAACGCGGCGGAGAGATCGAGAAGGACCAGGGCCTGGGGCTGACTGGTATCCATGCCCTCCCGGAGGTTGTCCAAGACAGATATTATCACTGACTCAGTGGAGTGTGCCGGGCGGAATCCAGCCTGCCTAGGAGCCAAGACGCTATTCCTTTCCACAAATGAACTCAGAGTACTAACAACATGGCGTTCTAGTACCTTTGCCAAGAAAGGCAGGAGGGAGATCGGACGGTAGTTGGCTGGGTCAGAAGAGTCTGCACCAGGTTTTTTTAAAATAGGAACAACCACCGCCGATTTGAGTGATGGAGTGACAATGCCCTGGGATAACGAACTGTTGAGAAATGTAAGGGGCGGTGAAGGGCAGGAGGAATAGATCTGTTTCAGGATATGAGTGGGGCAGGGGTCCAGAGGGGAGCCCGACTTGACCAGCGGTAGAATGGAGAGAAGAGACTCAGTCGTAAGGAGGGGAATCGAGTCGAGACGTGCAGCGACTGGAGGACAGGAAGGGTTAGTAAAGGAGGGGGATGGAGGGGGGATCTTAGCTTTGATCGTGCTGATTTTGTCGAGGAAGAAGGAGTTAAGAGAATCGCAGAGTAATTGCGAAGGGGACGGTTTAAGTGAAGCTCTATCAGAATAGGCAAGATCCTGAACGATGGAAAATATTTCTCTGGACCGATTCTCTGCAAGCTGAATTTTAGATGAAAAATAAGCCTTCTTAGTTTCCAAAATAGATTTCTTGTATTGGGCTAAGGAAGTGACATATCGGTTTTTTAAGGTAGGACAATAGTCCCGCCGCCAGAGACGTTCCGCTTGGCGGAGATTGAGTTTTTGAGTCTTCAAATCCTCGGAAAACCAGCGGTTAGCGTCTTTGGGGCGCTTAGATGAAATGCGCTTAAGAGGGGCGACTGAGTCACAGCCCGCCCGCAGCCAACCATTGATAGATTCCGCTTGTTCAAAGGATGGCAGCCCTGAGAGATCGGGGCTGGACAAGGATAATGTGGCGGACAGGGCCGCTGCGTCTACGCGATTTAGTCATTTAGAACCTTTATATCTTGAATATTCATTTCACATGTTTAATATTGAATGCAGAACTAAGTACTGATCTATTCTTCTGAGATAGAAGCTGAAATGGTGAGAGTCAAGTGCATCCTTCTCAAACCAAGATGGCATCCACAAAGGTAGAGTCATATTCCTCATGAAAACAAAATGTGAACTATAATGTGGCGGCCATCTATAAACTCTAGTATGGCAAGGTGCTTAGCCTGGGGAATCTTGCTTCCCATTCCTTTTTTTTGTCTGCTCGAGTCTTGCTCAGTTTGAAGATTGAATTTTGCTACGATCATCTCTGGAAAATCCTCTTTGTGGTATCAGATGAATTTCTTCAGTGGAACTGATTATTTATGGACTGCTATTGTCTGAGTTTGAATGGAATTTCATCAAAGGTAATATTTTTCCTAAGTCATTTTATTGAACTAAAGTTACGTTTTTGTCTGCAGAGTGGCAATTTCCTATTCTTTCTTAAGATTGTGAACAACTTACTTGATTTGTTTTTTTGAACATATTATGAGCTGCATTAAACAATATTTAACCCCTCCCCTGCTGGTGACGGAACCACTCCGTCATCAGCTGCGGTCGCGCTGTGCTGATGACGGAGCGGTTCCGTCACGGCCCACTCGGCACGCCTGCGCGGCGCGGATTCCGCGTCTGCGCTGAGCATTCCATGGAGCGGGCGGGGCCGTGACGGAACCGCTCCGTCATGAGCACAGTGCAACCGCGGCTGGTGAGGAGGGGTTCCGTCACCAGCATGCGCCCGCTGCGCGCCCGCCCCGCCCCTTTAGCACTGCGGCAGAATAGCCGCCGCAGTGAAGGGGTTAAAGTAGTTGAGGGATTAGGTTCTGCGCACATATATCATTACACCGCAGAAGAGTTAGACTAACATTTCATATTATATGTTGTGGGGGGCCCACTTAAATTCACAAGCACATGTAGCTGCTTAGTGCTACCCAACTGTAAAATGTATATCATGCGACTATATTTTAGATAGTGTGAGATACTACAGCTCAGATGCTACCAACTAAATATTGTTTTTTTATTCTCTTCAGGACTTGAATACATGAGACAACAGTGAGTCTGACACGTTTGCTCTAAAGTGATCAGGCAAACACCAGATCATATTACAAATGTTCCTCAATGTAACCCTTATGTTAATCTGTTCAAGTTTCTTTAGTGCTTTTGCTGATCCCCAAACCAAGCGTAGTTTGGAGGCTTATTTAGGGTTGGGTGGAGAAGGAGGAATTTCGTAATGTGGAATTCATCCTGCCCCTATCATTCTGGGGTTTCCCCACTCTATTTAGAGAAAAGGAAACTGCTGGTGAACTGTCATCAGACCTTCACTGGCTTCATCGGTGGTAACTCTTGACCCAGCAGTTTGTCTGACACAGGACCGCTGGGTCACAGTGATGGTCATCCTGCCCAGGTTAGATCGAGGGGTTTAAAAGCACCCTCTGAAGAGTTTGTCAGCCCAGGAATTTTCAGGCAACAATAAAATGTCAAGCTAAGGCTGGTGATTAAAGTTCAGTGGCAGTTTTGACTCATCATAAAGTAGTGCAGAGAGTTGATATGCCTTCTGCAAAATATGCGTATCAAACATCTCACAGAATTACATCTTAAGTCGATAGCTTAGTGAGTTACTGCTTTTGTTAGAGAAATCCTTTTCTTATTTACAGTTTATATCCTGATATAGCACACTGAGCTATGAACTATCATCAAAAAGCTGTAAACGGCAAGGTATAATTTAGAACTTTATGTTTGTTTCCTCAGTCTTTCATTACCCTGATATTACTAAAAACAGGTTAATTTGGGCAGAAAAATTATTTTTAGTAAAACCAACCCCAACCACTGTGTTAAGTTTAAATTCTAAGTGTGTGCTCCTCCAGACCAAGCACTGTTAAAATATACCGCATATCAGTCTGGATGACGTGACTCCTACACACTGTAGAGCTCTGTTTTTGTATGTAACATTTCCTATACACTGATTTGCAAACGTGTGGTGAATTCTCTCTGTTTAATGGGTCTGTGAGATATGGGTTCTCTGACAACCTACACTGGTATGACTAGCCCTACATTACTAATTGAATACCTGTAAGAGATAAGCTACAGAGGAGCGAGGAGCACTGCTGGAGGTTGGTAATAAGGGAATCCATGGAGAAGGAGGTCTTTTTGGGGTGATGTGCTCTACTGACGATTTTGCAGTTTACCATTTACTATTGTCAAAACGGCTCAGGGAGCCTTTCATCCTTCCTATGTTGACAAAAGTGACACTTGTTGCCTGCAGAACCTAGAAATGCAGAAATGTACGGAAGCGCTAAATTAATTAAAAAACACCTTTTGGCTCTTATTTACAAACCCCTTTGCGCCGCCAGTGTGTCACTTTTTCCCATATAAAATGTGACGCACAGGTGGCGCAAGATGTTTGTAAATAAGCCGCCTTATTCTTCCTCAGCTTTCTATGGACCTCTGATCTCACTTTGCACGATACAAGATTTTGCTTTGATTTTGTACAACATAGAGCCAGTCCTGAACTAGGTTTTATGATGTGTGACAGGAAACTCTGTTCTGGGCTTCATTTATTGTGATAATCAAATCCACAAGCGTAATGTGCTTTGACATGACAATGAAGCTGCTTTTCTTGCAAGAAACCAGAAAGCAGCTATTTGCTTTCTTCTATAATGCCTTGCAGCGGCTTTCCACAACACTAGATTTCTTTATCCTGAGGACCTTTTACAGGCTACAGCTGGTTTTGCCGTATGCATGTTGTTAAAGCACAATTGCAAACACAGTCCGGTGGTAAGGCGCTGCAACTACCATTTTTAGGAGGGGTCCCTGTAGGGGCTGTTAGGAGAAAGCCGCAGGGACAGCACACCATCTGTACAAATGTTTGACACACCTAACCGCTATGTGTTTCTATCTAAAAGTGGTCGCTTTAGCAGGTCTTTCATGTCTGATCAATGATTATGAAGATGTGTACGGCATAATTTCTTCATCACTACATCACAATGAGGTTCCCCTAAACAAACTACAAATGAATTTTTTACTTGTACCATTATGTGGTCAGGGCAGGTCTAATCGACTATGAAGGAGGTCCACGATGTACTTAGCATGATTATTATAAAGACAGATGACTAGATGCACCTCTGTGGCCGGCGTGTAGTGCAGGATCTGGCAGTACAGGAACTGGACCCCTCTGTAGTTCAAAGGGGACTTTATCAATATTTATGTAGTGGGTTAGTGCTTATATGAAAAGGCTGTATGGTGATTTAAGAATGCTTATTCTGATTTGTTGAAAATTTATTTCTTTGCTCACATCATGATGATTTTGTACTTTCCATGATGTTCTATTGGGAGATTTCCTACATAAAACTTCGAACTTGGAGGTGAACCGGAGACCTTTCCTATGTAACTAGGGATGTTGTTCGATTTCTTACTGATTTTGCTGTACATTTGAGACAGTTTATTTTTTATTTGCCTATTATTCTGTATTGTCCTATTACTAAGACTTTTTATGACAATGGATTAATGACATTTAAATGTGTGCATCAGGACTTGATTACTTCTGTATTGTACCCTTTTGAAGTTACGAAAGATACTGAATACGCATGAGGAGACTCCCCCCCCCCTCCAAAGTAGCTGTATTACTGCCCTCGAGAGTGATAATAATGATGCTACCCAAGTAACACTCTCAAATAGGTTCCGGGATTTACCCGATCTAGACACACTAGATTGACAACAAAAGATACCACATCTGGTAAATACTATACCTGGGATTATCTAGCAAAATTGCAAAATGGCCCACATTTTCTTAACAAATGTCCTTAGTCCAGAAGTGTTGCAGCATGTCCTAGATTTTGGTAGGACACAGGAACTACGAAAATCCCGATTGGAGGAGGATATAAGCATTTCTCATGGTAATTTCCTAGAGACCCCACCCGACCATAAGATTAATAGCATAATAGTTAATAAACCTAACCACAGCACGAGAAACAACTTACATCTAGATGCTGGACCAGATCTACGGCTGGAAGTACGATTTATTTCATGGAACATAGCAGGTCTTAATAGGAATCTCAGAGATATCTAATGGCATGAGTATATAGAGCAGAGGGACATTTCTCTTCTCCAAGAGACCTGGGCACTAGAAACTCAACATAGAATAGGATACAAGACATTCAATGTGGATGCCATCCCATCGGCTAGAGGCAGGCCATCTGGTGGCCTAGTCATTTGAGTAAGGAGTAGCCTTGAAGTCGACTTAACCCAAATATGCTTAGCATCGTATGACATAAATGAGATTAAAATAACTGCTAGGGATGGAAAAAAATATACTTAAGCAACATTTATAATAGACCAAGCCTAGCAGCAAAGGAATCACTAGTGATAGAACAACTTGATTCCTTTCTAAATACACTAGAGCCGAAGGAACAGGTAATTGTCGGGGGAACTCGAACTGTTGCTTTGAAACAGTGGTGGATTTTGAAAACATCTTTGAGGACGAAGATGCAGCAAATAACATCCCTAGTATAGAAAGTGATAAGTTAGTGCTGTGCACTGTGGCAGTGGCACAAATGATGAAATTAATTACAGGGTATGGACTAAGGGCTTGTAATGGCCGCCTATCCTTGGATAGACCGAGTGCATATACATTTTGTAGAGGCAACTCTAGGAGTAACATAGATAATATAATTAGTAGCGATGGAGTTCTGGCCAATTGCCTGTGAACTAAAAAATAGAGCCTAGAACTGAGAGTGGCCTTAGACCCTTGCAACTGACATAATCACCGCAGCTATTTCTCCCCTTGATTTTATGTAGCAAGGAAAATAATACCCTCATGGACGAAACCCTAGTAAGCAATAACCGTCGAGCCCTTAAATGGCCATATATTCAAGGGAATAGCCACTCTTTGTAATGTATTTATAAAACCTTTGCAGAGACCATCTCATCCTACATTGATAAATTACCTGACTTAATTCCAATGTTAGACTTACATAATGCTCTTGTAGATGTACTAACTCCATTTGTGCATAATATCCCGAAGGAAGGCAATGGAGGAAAGCAAAATGTGAAAATAGGAATTAATCCTTGGTATAACAAGGAGTGCCATGAAGCAAAGGCTGAACCAATAAAGGCAATACAAAATAACAATGTAACTTCCGTATGGGAGAATAGGACCAGATATAAAACAAAACAAAATTGGGTTGATGATATCTGGTTAGAACTAATAAGGGCTGCAAAAACAAAAGACCAGTTAGGCTTATGGAGATTAATAGCAAAAGGGAATAAATCAGGTAGGGACACCAAGGATCTTTTCCTCGGTGTTAATACCTGGGTTGAGCATTTTACAAATCTTTATGCAGCGGCTGAAAGTAACCAGTTCAATATTGCTGTTGAGTTAGCATTAAACCCAAAATTTGCCAACCTACATTTTAGTTTGGAGGAAACTATTATGGCAATTGATGCAGTAAAATCAGGGAAGGCTCTCGGTCCTGATAAAATACCTGGAGACCTGTTGAAGCATGATATTAGTGCCTGGGGACCATATATTAATTGTCTATGCAACGCAATAGCCTCGGGAACCCCAATACCTGAGTCATGGTAAGGGGCAGAAATTGTGACGATTTTTAAAGAGAGCAACCGCTATGACCCCGTAAACTATCGCCCAATCGGTTTAATAGATATTTTTCAAAAGATTTATTCCAGGCATATTTTAAATAGATTACATGACTGGATAGAAGAAGAAAATGTGCTTTCAAAATTCCAGGCAGGATTCAGAATCAGTGGGAATAGTAATTTTTACCCTCTAACTATCCAACAAAATCTCTACTTTTTTTTACATTACATTTATTATTTTTACATTTTATGCTTTTTTACATTATTTTAAGTATGTTTTATTTAATTGTTTTTAATATTTATTAATTTTATATTATTTTTAATACATTTAAAACATTCGATATTTTAGTTAACTATATTTTAACAATCTATATTTTGGATTCAATATTTTAGTACTTACCTGTTTGTAGATAGGGATTCTATATTCTGTACTTCGATATTTTGGAGTCCATATTTTGGGCATTCTATATTATGTCCCTCAATATTTAGTCACTGAACCGGGGTCCCTATATATATAGGAAGCACAATTAACAGACACATGTAATTGGATTAGAAACAAATGATTTTATGATCACTAATGCCTGTATTTTAGATATTTATTGTATATCATATGGTTTTCACAGCTAAAGTGGAGGAAGGTTGCACTTTATATATTCATTCTAAAGGCCCTTATTGCGATGTATAGTATTTATATTTTTATAAAATCTATGTGAAATATTGGAACGTGATATTACATGTATCTTTTATGGTTCTAAATGAATTGAAATAAAGAATTTTGAAATTTGAAGTTTTGTAATAAACCTCGTAAATGTTCTAATTCTGCCCTAGAACTCACTGATTGAGTCAGTCCTTTCTTATTTGACTGTATTTTTTGATATACTGTTTTTGTACTTTTTCTTCTGACACATTGCCTCATGAAATTGAGGTCAACAACATGACCGATCAATCCAACCCCTATGCATACTTTTGAATTGTAATGTTTTAGGGGCAAAGTATGCCCACAATGTGACAAATGTGTGTCAGTTCATAGTTTTTCAATAGTTCTCATGTGTAGTGTAAGTGAGGTACCCTAGGTTGGTGAAATGTGCTCAGTGCGCTCTATGTGAGTCCTTTGTCCTGCATGGGTATTCTATTTCATGTGAATTAACGATTCTACATCTTTGTGTGAGTCACAGTTCAAAGAGTTTAGCATTTATCATGTAAGCGTGTTGCTGTTTTGGGTTCAGGAATGACCTTGTAGTGTAGTTCCTATATTCCCAATAGGCTCTGCGCATTGGAATAATACATCCTGTAGTTTAGACATAGGACTGAGGTCGACTAGGTCTCTACCGAATCTATTAGACTTAATTGTGAGTGCCAGCTAGCTCAGAGGTCACTAGAAACTTTCTCGAATTCACAAGAAGGGATTCGTTTCTGACAACCGCATAAAAATGACCACTTTGTTTCCCAGGAAAAAGAAAAAAATCTCTAGAGTTGCGGAAACAATACATAACTATTTTACTCAGTCAATTTGTTTCACCAGAGGTGCTGAGAAAATAGAGAGACGGGCGTTTTCAATAAAAAGTATTTATTGAACAGTCTTCTTTCTCGAGCATAAGAAATGTACTGCAACAATAGTAATACTGGTTATAAAGTACAAGGCATATAATATGAAAAGTATTATAAAGTAGTACTGTAAAAGCATGATGTGGTTTCTAAGCCATAAATTGCCTAAAACATATAAAATACATACAGTAATAAAATAATGACTAAAAGTACTCAACTGGTGCTTCTAAAATACACCTACCCCGGTGTACCTAACCTAAGTCTAGAACAAGGGAAGAAGTAAGCAAGGATTAGTTTAAGTTTAGTATTTCTCTGCCAAGAATCTATCCAAGAATTCTTTAAGGGTCTAATCTGCTCAGTACCTTGATTTAGAATGAAGGAGGTCTTGTATCTCAATCTCAGGACTCGATTTCCCAGCAACCCCCAAGGGTAGCCTGGAAACACTGGAGCTGGATTTCTCGGCAGGAGAAAAGACAGCGTCTCTCAGTGCGTCAGCTGGAGGGTCGGCTTCCGTCGGCACTTGCTGCAGCAGGGCATCGGGCAAGTAGTAAGTCGATATGCTCCAAACCACCGTGTGTTTGGTCAAATCTAGGCATATTTATACTTTGAAGGTGCCGAATTTGACATGTGATTGGACTTAATAACGTCATAAAAGACTCAGTTCTTCGAAAAGTCCATGATTTCCTAGATAAATTAGTATTCAGGCAAGGGGAAGTCCCTAGCTGCTGAAGGCGGGTTTCTCTAAGAAATCGTTGTTGATTATTGGAATTTAGTGGAAGTAGCCATGCCGTATTTGGGCTGCATAGGCTCAGTCTAAATATGGTAATGATTTCTATGCCTATATAAGGATAAGATAATCTATACCTATATAAGGGCATAAATCGGGAAAAATTACACAAGAGTCCTAGATTCATTTACAACACACACTCCACGATTGTAAGTTCAAAATAACTAAGCGTAGAAGCACTGACATATCTAAAGCTAGTGTTTACAATCCCACCCAAAATACAAAATACAATTTGCATTTGAAAAAGGCTTGTTTACATGAAACCGGTATAATTTGTATGAAAAACAGTTCTCAACAGATATGAAGCATGGTATGAGAGCATACATTCTAGCATGAAACATTAATTTACATTTATGAAATGTCTCTTAGGTTTCACAGAAAAGAAATCAAGACAATCCCATAGTTTTATTTTTAAACCGTTTTGTTATGATGATTTAGGCCAAATATTGTCATTGGGAAGTTTTTGTTTGTTTTTTCCCCAAAAGAAATCTTGTTCTCCAAGAATAGTTCTACTTTAAGCAGATTACAAAAAGTTCTATTCTTGAAAAAGCTCAAATTGTTAGATGGTTTGTTTTGAAAAAATGAAGGTCGAATTTCAGAGTTCGGGGAACGCTGTGTGAATTAGTCAAAAGTTATTCTCTGTGTCAGGAGAAAATATCAGATTGTCTAGGCTGGCAAAGAAACCCTCTACCATAGTAGGTGAAAGTGGAACCACTTCAGTTAGCAGATCAAAAGTGCAGAAGTGTGGATCATCGCCGTCAGCGTTTGATGCATTAGCAATGTCCGCAGTAGATGGTACCTCTGTGCCTGTAGTGTCCCGTATCTCACCCTCAGTTAGACTTGCCGGTGAGACCTCAATGAATGCCGTCATCAGAATGGGCAGCCGATGGGGGCAATGCGATGCATGAGTCGTTACGGGACTGAGCAAAGCGTCAACATCCGATGGCAGTACTGATGGAACTGTAAGACAAATGTCCACCACGCATTCCTGTCCGCAAAGCAGGCATCGTAGAACAGGTAAGATGCAATCTTGCCAGATTGGTCTGAACGAAAGAAACCAGGTTGTGTTCAGATCTCTTAAACGAGCCAAGCCAAGAATCTGTGAAATTCTCTCACGATACCTCATGGCAAGGAGGCATTGTTCCATGGTAGTCTGGGTGTTGCTGGTGAGCGTACTTGCCATATCGGAGCAGAAGGAATAAAAATAGAATTCCTGCTATGAGTCCCAAAATGAGAGGCAGGCCGCTGAACACAGAGTACACGAAATTTGGAAAAATGCCAAGGACTGCTTCAAATGGTGTTAACAGTCCCGAAAAAATCATCTTAAATACATGTGCGATGTCACTGGTATCAGACATATTTAAGATTTGACTTAACATTTCTGCGAAATGTACTGGGCAGTTTGTTGATAATAATGCATGTATCTCTGCAGAAGACCTTGCCACTTGCAGATCATACATTTCTTTAGACGATGTCAGTGGCACAGTTTTTTGTAAAAGAATGACTTTCATTCTGCTTAAAGTATCAATTTGTATAGAAGAGATATTTAGTGAAGGCCAAATTGCCGTCCCCCTGTCTGTTTTTTGCGTTGGATACAATACTTGCAGATACAATACTTGCATACAGCAAGTGACCATGGACGAGACACTGACTAGATACGCTTTTCCTGGCAACATGCCACAACAGCTGTGGTCGTTGAGCATCACGTAACTGCCATTGGATAGCTGCCTGAAAATTGGTTCTATCACTGTGGAGGGTGTACCGTGCAGATGGCATGAAAGGTTATTTGCAGAACCTTCTCAGGCTCCATCTAAATTAATACCTTTGCACAAAAGTGTACTACTTAGTGAGTTCTTACAATTATTACCACTAAGGAATACCTAATTTCCCTTATACCAACATTTGTGTGTGTAGGGTAAAGTCCAGGTCGACTTAATGTATTCTTTACCCAACCTTTCATACAGGCCCGCTGGTATATGCTGTAGACAATACTGAAATTGGAAAATCGTCACTGGTATCATGATGGTGCCATGGCTTCTCAGAAACTGTCAATGGTAATCTTTCCAGTTTTTTAATGCTCAGCACCATATAGTCTGCTCTTTTTGTGACAAAGATATTTGTTTATCTGTAAGGTTAAATACAGAAAACAATGATGTGGTGTTGATTAGACGCCAGGGCACGTAGCCTGAACGGAGATTTTGCAACGTCCAGCCTAGCAGCATTATAGAACGTAATTGAGACTGGCCATGTTGTAACATTAGCAAGTCCTGCTCTATAATGTCAATTGCAGATGATACACTGCTGTCCAAAGAATACATTCTGGAGGACAGAGTCGTTAACCCATTGTCCACTACAGAGAGAGCTTTCTCCAAAATAACACAATCAATTTCTCGTATTCTTTCTGCAGTTTCCATTTGCGTTATTTTCCAGGCTTCGTTGTACGAAGCGTATATACCGGCTTACATGAAACGTTTTTAACGTGGCTTGCGAGGCCCCATTAAGAAATCTCACAAATCATTGCCTTCTTTAAGTAAAGACAAGTATTGCTTGATTTCTGGAAGTGTAGATTTCTGTAGCCACTCAAGGCATAGCTTTCCTACACTATAAGTAGTAACTATCCCTGGATGTTTTCTCTGGGAGTATCTTGGATCTGGCCTATTCACTGTGAACCCTTGTGTTTTGTTCAGGAATCTATCTTGACAGTTAATCGTGTCTATGGGCCAGATTAACATTTTTTTCCAATCATGATTAGTTCTGTTTTGTTTTAAAATATAGGGTACGTCTACCTCCTCTTCTGTAGTATCATCACTGTCAGATGTGGGCTTAGGCATAGATGGTTTGTTTAAATCGTTTATCTTAGCCAGGCCAAGACATGTAGTTTGTTGAATAGTGTCATTTAAAAACATTATTTGTTCTGGTATAATGCAGGCTCTGAACAGGGCTTCTAAACCTTGCACCTGCCAATCTTTTGTGCCCCAGACAGTTTTTGTCTCAATGTTGTTTTTCCAAAAGTCAAAACCTAATGTAGACAGTTGTGCATAAAACTTTGCAGAATAAATTTGTTTAGTATTGGTCAACATTGTTTTCATTCCTGTCTTATTTTCATTTTTAAAATAAAATGTTTCTGGATGTGTAACATTAAACCCTGAGAAGTACGAAAACTTTTCATAGAATGTTTTTGAACTGTCCTTTTGTTGCGTTGGACAATGTTCCCATTGATTGTAAGTAAAAACATTTCTTGGGTTTGCAGATTTATGCAAATAATGGTGACCATAATGATTAAAACAATACATTTGTTCATAATCTGATGAACCGTCTGTGTATTCATGTTCTGTAAATTTAGCTGACATTTCTAAATCTGTCATCATGTTATTAACAGTTTCAAAGTCCCAATCATCAGAAAATGTGCTTGGTGAGACAAAGTCCCTTAACGAAACATTGAACTGGTGTGGAATCTTTAGCAGCTCCACCGGGCCATAGATGTCATAATCAGTTCTGTCCCATGCTATACCTCCAGGTATAGGAACGGCTGTGATGTTCACTGATGACAGGTCTCTTTTTTCAAGATGAGATTATTTGTGAGGTTTCAGGACCAAGTTGATTTTCTTACTTGCTGTGTCCATTGTACTGTATTTTCCATCTATCATTTTTCCCAAGCTTAAAACTAGTATGAGCCAGAGCAGTAGGAACAGTACACCTAGCACAATGCAAAATTCAATCCATGGTGAAACCAGATATGTTTTTTCAAGTTGATGAAAGAGTTCCGTTATTTTTTCTTTGAAAGTTTTATTTGCAGGCTTGTCTTCAGGTTCACTGGGATCCTCAGAAAATGTATCAAAGTTGATGAAATAGCCAGAGGCAGTTCTGTGAATTGTTGGAATTGCATCAGGATTGTTATTAATCTTTGGACTTCATACGGAGTACTTCCACCCAGAGAATTTCTTGGCAGATTGTTAAGACTACGTTTGACACTTATTAGATGTTTGACCCACCCATCACCCGAACGTACTACCTTAGCTGTTATGAATTGCTTTATGTCACGTTTTTTTCTTTCCACTACCGCATTACCCTCAGGATGGAAGGGACTAGAATACTGCAATGCAACGCCCAAGCTAGCCATGGCCTCCTTGTAAGCTAGAGAGCTAAACGCAGTACCCTGGTCAGAATGTAGCGTGCCGATTGCGTATGTGCCGATAAAGACTCGCAAATACTTTATAACAGTTCTGGCATCAGCCGAGCGCTGGGGCCACATCCAAATAAATCTTGTCCTAGTAGTTGTGGGACCGCATCCGTTCATTATGATGTTTGCGTGTAGATAGTCTAATGCTGTCTAGCAATGGTATCTGAACTGGGCTGGCTACACTGTAGTCAGGTATCTGGTGGCTTTCGCTGTTGCGATCTCTGTTGCAGTTATGGCAATACATTTCAAAATTGCACACATCAACACTCATTCCTGGCCACCAGTACTTCTTTTCTAATTCTATTAGAGATTTTAAGATCCCTTGATGTGTCAGACCCTCTCCCATATGTGCTTCGTGAACCAAAGCAGCTCTCCGTTTCCTGTTTGGGATTACTCTGTCCCCCACTCCAGGGATTCGAGCAAAAGGAACGGAGTTTGCATCAATTATGTATGTCTTACCAAGTGGATAGTTTAGAGGTAACTCTGCATAGCTGCCTTCCATTGAGGCTTTTACTGCTAGTAACGTTTCACCGTCTATTACTCTTTTCGAGCGATTGATTGTAGCTACAGAAGCCGTTTGCACAGCTGCCTTCGCGGCTTCATCAGCCAATGAATTCCCTGCAATGTGAACGCCATCACGCTGATGACTCAGTGTATGAAATACGTGAGTCTTTTGTAGTTCTTTTTGCAAAAGAACTACTTGTTCCCAAAGTGTTTTATGCTTAATTGTGCCACCTTTTGTATTTCTGAAACCGTTTTGAACCCAGTTCTGCAAAATCTTGTTATACGGTTCGACGCAGAAATACGAATCGCACACTATTAGTGTGGGGAATTCGTGATCGGTATTTTCAAGCGCCATCTTGAAAGCCTGTAGTTCAGCTCGCTGAGCTGTACAGTCTCCAAGTGATTGAGTTTTAGTGACCATAGGTCTAAATTTACCTTCGCGCCAGCGACCTTTAACAATCGCTTGTTTACCCCCAATTGCGGGCTGTGCTGATCCGTCTGTATAGATTATACATCCGTGATGCTCTAGAGGCAGAATCTCGGTCGGCAGAGGACATTCGTATTCGTATTGTAGGAATTCTTGTGTCTTTAAGCAGGGGTCAAAAACATATTCACCATCTAGTGCAGAAAGAGAATGAACCCATTGTATCCATCTCGGATGTAAAGCATTAGCATTGGGAATGCTTGCTTTTGTCACAGCCTCTAAGGCAGGTACAGGTGTAACGATCATTATGTGTTTATCCTGTGCGAGGGCTCTCTCTTTTGCTACTGCAGTTTGAGCCGCTGTCAGAATTTTTTCTGTAGAAGTGAATATTATTTCAGCTTGTGTGTACAAGTGTGATTTGTATGCTATTGGTACCTTTTCACCTTCATTAAAGGTCAGGTATGTGAATCCGCATCTCCATGGGATGATTCGGATCACAAGATTGCGCGTATTATCGCGTGTTTCTAATTGTGTTTTTCACTAACATGTCTGTTTGCACTGAACCCAAAATGTCTGTGTGTGTTGTAGTCCAATTTGTTGGTTTGAAATCAGGTTTGATTAGTTCGTAGAGAGCTTTAACCATTTCTGTGTAATTTAGAACATAAGTTCTTCCAAAATTCAGGAAACCTAGAATTGAGTCCTTCAGCGTCTTTGGAGGTTGGAGCAGCGCACATTTCTCAAGGCAGTTGGCTGCCTGGCTTTTGCCTTCACTTGATAACTCGTATCCTAAGAATAGGACGTGAGGTGGGCAATTCGTGATTTCTTAAAATTGAATTTCTACCCTTCAGATGCGAACCCTAGTATTATGGTGTTCACTCTTTTCAAGTGCACGTCCAAATCATCATCTGTACTATAGATGTCATCGACATAAGATAATGCCTCATCATCGTACATTTGTAGTAACTCTGTTACTCTGACTGAAAATAACCCTGGACTATTCTTGAATCCTTGGGGGAGACGGCAAAATTGTCGCTGTATCCCAATTATTGAGAAAGCGGTCAAATGCCTGCTTTCAGGTGCAATATTTTGACAGAAAAACCCATTTGAAATATCTAATTTGGTTTTATATTTTATGCGCACGATGTTATTCATTAGTGATGCACTGTGTGCATTTTGTACTGCAAATGTTTTGCAACAGGAGTTTAGGTGTCTGTAGTCCAAAACTAGACGATATAAATTATCTGGCTTGGAGACAGGAAACAAAGGGTTGTTCATTGACGAGGTGCATGTTTCAATCACCCCATGGTATTCAAGTTGATTTAAAATCTCCCTGACCTGTTTCTTAGCTTCTTGCTTAACTGTGCAGTAGGTTGATTTTTTAACTGGATTTTATGGTGAGGAGAATCCTCATCCCATCCCACATGATTTTTAGGTTTCGCCCTGGGCGTTGGTACGCAGTTGCCCCGCCCACGGCGAAACCTAATGATTCTACATATGTACTTTGGTTCAGCCTCTGTCTACCATTGGCTAGCTCCATAAATGGAGGCTAGCCATTGGGAGACAGAGGCTGCCAATCACGATTTCGCGTGAAAACGCGATTCGGGGGCGTTTCTGGGACTTTTTTTAAGTCCCGCCCCTTTGTCCCGGGCCGCGCTGTCATTGGCTGCCGGCCCGGGACACCCCCGTGATGTCATTCCCCGGGCCGCGCTGTGAATGGCTGGCCGGCCCGGGACCTGACTTGTTTCTATAGCCGTCTAGGGACAGTCTGGCTTTCGATGTCGTCTTGTGCGCAGAGCCTCTCATGAATAATTGCACCGGGCAGGTCAGACTTCTGCAGCCGCATGCCTCCGTCAATTTATATCCATTGCTGCTCTTTACTCGGTTTACACAATGTCCTGACAAACCGGGTGCTGCGCAGCTCTCGCCTGCTTTATGCAATATATATGTCCTGCGTGGCGTGTCATCCGTTATCGAAGGGCCCGTGCATTTTGCAGCAATTACAGTAATTGCCCACTGTCGCCCCTCTTAGTGCCCGCCGGTTAGACTGCATTTGCATCTAACTATCCTGTGTCCCGGGCCGACTGTCACCGCCTGCGAAATGTCCGCCTCCCGGGGATTGCACTCAGACAATGGCCCGTGCAATTTCCTGCACAGACAGAGCCGGGAATGGTTGCAGTCTTCACAGAAGGGGGAACACACAGAGGGCGACTCACCGCTGCCGTTTCCCTACCGCCACAGTCTCTGTTGCGCGGGCCGCTTCTTCCGTCTCCGTGCGGCTTGTTCTAATATTCCCCTGAAAGCAGTAATACAACTCTTACTTAGAGCAGACAGCAAGCAGATTAATGAACGCCTCAGAGTTTTGCGATAAAGGATGGATTTCACGTAGTCCGATTATGCAGTTTGAAAATTCCGCAGGACCCGCCATGCTTCTCTGGCAGGCTGACTGTTCAGATTAAGGGCGCATGCTGGGGATTGCAGTTAATGACAGGTTGTGAGCTATCGGTTTGTCTCGCTAAATATATTACGTACTTCTGAGTTTCAATAAATAAGGCTACAAACCCCTGGGAGGTCAAGGTTTTGCCTTTTTGAAGAATTTTTACACTGCAGCTCCATTTTTCCTGCTGGGTGGTAAATTAAATCAACCGCCTGCTTTTCTTGGCGCAGTGCGCGGCATTTAACACCACCGCAGCTGTAGGGGCATAGTTCCGATTTTCGTTAATAATTAAATCTTTGGCATTCATCTGACACCTACACCCTCCTAGAAAAAAGAAGTATTGGTCTGTAAACGTCACAAATCCCAGATAAACTCGCAAATGTAAAATAAATTCTACTGCTGCAGTTTTTTCATCTCACTTAAAGCCCTGCCAACATCCTACTTGCCACACATCAATCACTTATCCAAATTAAGTTGACAGACTTAACTTCCTTTGTTGTGGTGAGGAAAATACCCTGTCTTGGTTCATTTAGGTGAGCATTATCGTGCCTCTCAACATGGTGACGCCGTTAGTGCATAATTATGCAATATGAGATCATTGCTCAATATCCTGAATCTTGTTAATAAGAGGGCGCTCACCTTCTACCCTCCCTCGCACCTCTTACATTTCAGTGTATGTGACACGATTGAGAGCGCTAACTGAAACAACTGGACTGAAAGTGTGACCTTATCCCCTGTGGTTGGAGAGTGGTTGTTTGCAAAGCCTATATTGTGAGAAATAATTGTTTTGTATAGCACCGCGTGATGCAAAAGCAACTTAGGAGTGCTTGCAAAAAAGACAAAGCTCTCACCGAAAGGAAAGGTGTTGTATGGAGCAGAGTGGAGATGTCTGAATGGGCTACCAGGTAGGACTCTAGTAACTGATATTTAACCAGATATCTATAATAGGTTCCAACTAAAAGGTGCAGGACTTGCACAGCGGTAATTCAGTGATTGTAGTCAATAGTGTACTTTATAGCGTGCGAGCAGGGTTAAGCGCTGTCTGTGCCATCCAGCGAAACTGAAGACTAATACAAAGCTCCTCCCAATGGAAGGAGACACCCCGTTGCACCGCTCTATGGTTCAGACTGAAAAGTCTATCTGTTTAATCATCAACATTGCTTCTCATCTTGGGGTTCCAAAAAATATTTAATTGTTCATCAAAGTTTCCATAACATATAGGTTACTGCTTGTACATCCAGCATTAGCATCATCAGATATAATTCCTTCCCCAATGCATTTCGGGCTAATGTATAAGCCCTTCCTCAGGGGACAACTCTACAAAAAAGGAACAAATCAACATGTCACTGTGTGTGCTCAAACCATTCAGGTGCACACATTATCGCGTATCACTGTGTTTGTGACCGATGTTTAAAAAATCTAAAGAGGTGCCCGAATGTTCAGGTGAAATGCAACACTCATGCGTGTGTCGTTTATTAAAAAGTGTGATCTATAGTCGGAAAAAAGGATAGCGTTTAGATAAAGATACATCCAGCCCCTAAACCTAAAAAAGTCAGAGTGAAAGCCACCTTATACCCCGGTCACCGGACCGTGAACTTAACAGAAATCTAAACCGTTAAACATGCATTGACGTGAGCCGTGTACTCACGAACTGTTTCAACCAGCTTTGACGCCGTCTCTGAAACAGAACAGCGCGGGTTAACCCGAGGACGTTAACTTCATTACTACATCTACTAACGCGGTCTCATGCAGGAGTACTTACTCGGTGATGTGTTCTACAGCGCGCATATCCGTCAATGTGTCAGGAACCCCGGCGGTGTGCTCACTAGGTGCAGTTTTTACCGGCTCATGCATTGGAGTAGAAAGTAAAAACGGACTAATGAAAACCAGTGTAAACGAAAAAACGCGGCGGCCATATTGGGTGAGTCCTTCCCCAAGTGTGCACGGAAAATAAATCAAAGTGAACAAAAACATGGTCACATAAGATGAACTTCAGAAACACAATGTATAAGCATCAATATAACTAGTTACAGATAACATAAAAACTCAATTCGATCATTCAGACCGTGTGGCTGCATCGATGCCATGTAGCGAATCCAGAAATTTTCTCTTTTTAGCAATGTCTCTTTGTTGTTGTAAGTGGGGGTGATTTGTTCAAGTATGACAAATTTCAGTTGAGCTACAGAATGTTTTTGTTCTGCGAAATGTGCTGCAACAGTAGATTTCAAGTTTCCTGTTCTTATATTGCTCTTATGCTCAAGTAAACGGGTCCTGATTTTCCTCTCCGTGTGTCCAATGTAACACTTGCCACATGGGCACTTAAGCATGTAAATTAGATTGGCTGAGTTGCAAGTGGCATTCACTTTTAATTTCACAGGATGACCCTTCATGGGGTGACTGATGGTGTTCCCAAGAATACAGTTGTTGCAATTGCTGCAATTGTAACAAGGACGTAACCCTTTGAATGTGGTGGATTCTCCTTCTGTGGTAGATTTCTTCAGAATTTCCTTCAGATTACGACCCCTGGTGTATGCAAACATGGGTGGTTGATCAAAGATGCCTCTGAAATCTGGTTCAAATTTTAACAGTGCCCAATGTTTACGAATAATGTTCTTGTAACGGTTACTCAAAATGCTATATTTGGAGACCACCACCATCCTGGTGTTAGCTGGTTTCACGGTTGGTTGTAACAAATCTTCTCTTTTCATGTCTCCAACTTTGCTGACTGCCGTCTCTAAGATTTGTTGTGGGTAACCACGACTTTTGAATCTTTCCACCATGGATAGAACGTGTATACATTTCTTGGATGTGGAGATACAATGTAACAATAGAAATTGGAACACCACGATATTCCGGAAGCCTACAGATAGGAACTCACTTTTACATCACCAGAGTTTTCACAGACCCGGGCTTAAGCAGAATTTACCCTTATCGCAACTGATGCGAGTGAAAAGAATAGTATCTTCGGAAGATACTTGCAAACAGGAAGTAACCACCATGGTGGAAAGATTCAAAAGTCGTGGTTACCCACAACAAATCTTAGAGACGGCAGTCAGCAAAGTTGGAGACATGAAAAGAGAAGATTTGTTACAACCAACCGTGAAACCAGCTAACACCAGGATGGTGGTGGTCTCCAAATATAGCATTTTGAGTAACCGTTACAAGAACATTATTCGTAAACATTGGGCACTGTTAAAATTTGAACCAGATTTCAGAGGCATCTTTGATCAACCACCCATGTTTGCATACACCAGGGGTCGTAATCTGAAGGAAATTCTGAAGAAATCTACCACAGAAGGAGAATCCACCACATTCAAAGGGTTACGTCCTTGTTACAATTGCAGCAATTGCAACAACTGTATTCTTGGGAACACCATCAGTCACCCCATGAAGGGTCATCCTGTGAAATTAAAAGTGAATGCCACTTGCAACTCAGCCAATCTAATTTACATGCTTAAGTGCCCATGTGGCAAGTGTTACATTGGACACACGGAGAGGAAAATCAGGACCCGTTTACTTGAGCATAAGAGCAATATAAGAACAGGAAACTTGAAATCTACTGTTGCAGCACATTTCGCAGAACAAAAACATTCTGTAGCTCAACTGAAATTTGTCATACTTGAACAAATCACCCCCACTTACAACAACAAAGAGACATTGCTAAAAAGAGAAAATTTCTGGATTCGCTACATGGCATCGATGCAGCCACACGGTCTGAATGATCGAATTGAGTTTTTATGTTATCTGTAACTAGTTATATTGATGCTTATACATTGTGTTTCTGAAGTTCATCTTATGTGACCATGTTTTTGTTCACTTTGATTTATTTTCCGTGCACACTTGGGGAAGGACTCACCCAATATGGCCGCCGCGTTTTTTCGTTTACACTGGTTTTCATTAGTCCGTTTTTACTTTCTACTCCAATGCATGAGCCGGTAAAAACTGCACCTAGTGAGCACACCGCCGGGGTTCCTGACACATTGACGGATATGCGCGCTGTAGAACACATCACCGAGTAAGTACTCCTGCCTGAGACCGCGTTAGTAGATGTAGTAATGAAGTTAACGTCCTCGGGTTAACCCGCGCTGTTCTGTTTCAGAGACGGCGTCAAAGCTGGTTGAAACAGTTCGTGAGTACACGGCTCACGTCAATGCATGTTTAACGGTTTAGATTTCTGTTAAGTTCACGGTCCGGTGACCGGGGTATAAGGTGGCTTTCACTCTGACTTTTTTAGGTTTAGGGGCTGGATGTATCTTTATCTAAACGCTATCCTTTTTTCCGACTATAGAGCACACTTTTTAATAAACGACACACGCATGAGTGTTGCATTTCACCTGAACATTCGGGCACCTCTTTAGATTTTTTAAACATCGGTCACAAACACAGTGATACGCGATAATGTGTGCACCTGAATGGTTTGAGCACACACAGTGACATGTTGATTTGTTCCTTTTTTGTAGAGTTGTCCCCTGAGGAAGGGCTTATACATTAGCCCGAAATGCATTGGGGAAGGAATTATATCTGATGATGCTAATGCTGGATGTACAAGCAGTAACCTATATGTTATGGAAACTTTGATGAACAATTAAATATTTTTTGGAACCCCAAGATGAGAAGCAATGTTGATGATTAAACAGATAGACTTTTCAGTCTGAACCATAGAGCGGTGCAACGGGGTGTCTCCTTCCATTGGGAGGAGCTTTGTATTAATCTATAATAGGTTCCCAGAATTGAGGACGAATAAAAAGGAAAGCTGCTTTATGTTAATTTCAGTCATTTGCATTCCAATTTTGTGTAGAGTGTCGGGTAGCTGAGAGACACCATTATCATCTAAAGATTCCTGTTTGAATATATCTCAGTGTATTCGTTAAAGCCCGGGTAGTTTGCATTGTTAAGTGTAACCGTGAATACTTTTATTCAGTCTTATCAGTTCATTCTAGAAATACAACACTACCTGCGAGAGGTCAGGTGGCAGAACATAAGTCGTTTTCTGCTTCTTTATTTTTCTTTTAAACTACCTCTCCTATTTAAAGATTAGGGGGTATATTATCAAGGGGTTTTATCTCCGCTTTTTGGCTTTAAAAGCCAAGAAAGCGGAGATAAAATTATCTCCCTATTACCAAGCTGTCGCTAACACCAGTTAGCGACAGCTAATAGGAGATAGCGACCATCATGGGCCCCACTTTGCATGTCAGTGATATTTATCACTAATGATATGCAAAGTGGGCGTGCCAAGATGTTAGCGACTGGAAACAGTCGCTAACATCGCTATCTCCTATTACCAACTTTTGGAGATATTTGCGCTAAGCGCGAATATCTCCAAAAGCTAACACCTGCCCTGAGCAGTTCTTAGCCATGTTATCCAATGGGAGGTGGATAACATGGCTAAGAGCATTTGCTCGATAATGCATGAATATCGCTGACTTTTCAGCGATATTCATGCATTGCGGGCGTTTTTTATCGCATTTGCGATAAACCTTGCTAATAGCAAGGTTTATCTGCGATAAAAATCGCCGATGTGCGGCGATAATGTTTGTCTCTAAACAAGTTAGAGACAAAAATGATCGCTAGTTGTTGGTAATATGCCCCTAGATTCCCACGTGAATTGCCTTTGTAACTTTGCCCGTGTTTCATTTTTTAACAGTGGCCATTAACGAATTTATTTGTGTTGCACACCCAACTCTTTGTGACTTACAATGTCATCATTGTTTTCTTATTTGAAATTACAGTATTGTATATGTCCTTTAAACTCTTTTGCCGTTACTGTACTATTTATGAAAGAACCCCACCCTTATACAAGAATAATATCTTGGAGTTGACAGCCAGTTATAAACTCTGCATGGTTGAATGGTGTTCTTTGCACAAGATTGCTTAAACTTTCATTAAGGTTGCAATTTTCTAAGCATGATTGTAAAGCAGCAGCTCGAAGAATCTAGATGGTTGCAGCAAAGGGAGCCATTAGAATTCCTACAATTCAACTGATTTGCCATTCTTCTCCTAGTTTATTATTATTTTCTTTAAGCAGAAAACTGTAGCATCTGTTTTTCTCTACGGTGTTCTGTTTAATTAGTTGGGAATTTGTACAGTGAGTTACAAGCCAGACCCATTGCCGTTGCTAGTGATTTCACCTGTGAGTCACAGCAGCAGGGGTAGGAAGAGCTGTTGGGCACACTGAAAAGTAGCCGTGGGCTGACAGTAGGATGAAAAGGAGCTACCGGGCATGCTAAGAAGTACTGGTGGCTTGGTAGCAGGATGAGAGGGAAATGGCAGGCAAGTATATAGTCACACCGATCTAAACTTTGTGCGTCCATCTTCAGGTCAGTCTGTCGTCATGGAAAAAACAGTAGGTGGCACACTAGATTTGCCAGGAAGCAGAAGCTGGTTATAGCCTATTGAGGAGTGTATGCTATGGCGTAAATAATAAATAAAACTCTAGTAGGGTTTCAGTGTTAATTTGTTTCTTGCACACCAGTGTGGTGTTTGATTACATAATTATTTTTTGTTTATGCACATTGGTGTCTTTAGTGAGATACATACTATTTCCGTTTGAACAATGAACTATTTAGCAGGGACACACTGTTAATCAGAATTCATATATATATTATTGCCAAAGCGCTTGTCCATTTCCACATATTCATGAGATTAAAATTCTACAGAAGCATCGCAATCAGGTATTCATGACTGCATGTAGGCTAGTTGATTTGACTACACTGGCCCTAAAAAGAGGTACTGGTTGTTTCATAAACTCTCCTTAGACATTCATCTGGCAAGGCACTTTTAACATGCCCCGTTTGAGTACAGAATTGTGGTCATTATAGACTGTGGGGTATATTATCAAGGGGTTTTATCTCCGCTTTTTGGCTTTAAAAGCCAAGAAAGCGGAGATAAAATTATCTCCCTATTACCAAGCTGTCGCTAACACCAGTTAGCGACAGCTAATAGGAGATAGCGACCATCATGGGCCCCACTTTGCATGTCAGTGATATTTATCACTAATGATATGCAAAGTGGGCGTGCCAAGATGTTAGCGACTGGAAACAGTCGCTAACATCGCTATCTCCTATTACCAACTTTTGGAGATATTTGCGCTAAGCGCGAATATCTCCAAAAGCTAACACCTGCCCTGAGCAGTTCTTAGCCATGTTATCCAATGGGAGGTGGATAACATGGCTAAGAGCATTTGCTCGATAATGCATTAATATCGCGGACTTTTCAGCGATATTCATGCGTTGCGGGCGTTTTTTATCGCATTTGCGATAAACCTTGCTAATAGCAAGGTTTATCTGCGATAAAAATCGCCGATGTGCGGCGATAATTTTTGTCTCTAAACAAGTTAGAGACAAAAATTATCGCTAGTTGTTGGTAATATGCCCCTGTATGCTTAACAAAGCTTTTTCGGCTTTTCCCAGACTAACTTCGGCATAGAAATGTTTGTCTTGACTGGATTATGCTACCTCCTTTAACATAGCCATATTTATTTAATAAACGAATCGGCAGGCTTCAAATGATTTGAAAACAGTCCACTAGATATAGATTGTGATAGTCAGCTGCATGATTTTATTAAGTCTCCTGAATGTGGCTTACACCAGCACAAGTCAAAAGTCATTTGTAGAATTCTAATCTTCATGTAACAAAGCCATCAGGATTGAAGACAATGCTGCCCTTGTGGGTGGGTTCTAAAGTGTGTCATCAACATTTTAAATCACAACATGATTAGTTGCGGTTTAATCCCTTCTTTTTTTAAAATGTTGGCTGTTCAGACATGACTTCAAGAACCTACACCTTCTTTCAAATACGGAAAATTTTAAATTACTGGCAGTTTATGAAGATTCTAAAAACTTGGCCCTTTCCACAAGCCTTATAAATGAGTATCCAGTCTTGGTCCCGGGCCTGTTCCACCTGGAAATTCCCATTGCATTTTAGCTCTGGTGATCAAAATTATTTGGCCCTGTGTTCTGAAACGACTCATGAGTGCATGATCCACGTTAAAAAATACATATAATAGATCTCTTTTGTGGATTTGACCCTATGTTTCTACAGCAAAATAAACGGCGGTCAGTTTGTAGATAAGCATAGCTCTGCAAACGGATTGTTCAAAGGCACTAAATCTGTTTCTTAACTGTTACCTCGTACAATAGGCCTCTAAAGCGACCATTCGTTTTTTAGGTCTCGCCTTGTCGAAAGCTGCCGCGCAGCTTTTCGGCGCAGGCGAAATCTTATGTTTACAGTATGTGTGGCTTGGTCACCGCCCCTCTGTTCCATTGGCTAGCTCCATAAATGGAGGCTAGCCATTGGAAGAGAGATCTGCTCGTCATTCTGCGAGCAGATTCGTGGGCGTTCCTGCAATTTTTAGGCTTTTCGCCACGTCATGCGGCATCCTTCGTCACACCAGCCTGCTCGCTCTCCATGTGAGGACGCAGACTCGACCCGCTCCCTACTCCAAGCAGGGGTGGGCTGTGCCATTTCATTTTTCTTGGAGGTAAGCGGCATTTTTTTGTTTTTTTCTTATCCCGTTCCCGCCCCCCCTCCCGCTGTCCGTGTGCCCGTTAACCGGGCTGCATTAGAGGGCTCCGGAGAGGCCTTAGAGCACCGGCAGCGGCATTAGACGCCCTTGTAGCCCTCTTCAATATTTAATGCAATATTACTTTGGAAAGGGGGGCTGTTATTAAGTCGTGTCATCAAATGAGCAGAAGAGGCCGTACATCGGAGACGCCACGGCCCGCTGGGACGAGCAAGTAGCCAGTCGGCCTCCTGTCAGGGGACCCCTCATCTCAGAGCAAACCTTCCCGGCAAGGCCACAACCCCCAAGCACCCCAATTCTCTACTTATATTCAGCATCCTGGATTAGGGGAGAGACACAGAAACTGGCGCGCAATGTAATGAGGCTTGCGCTGTGCACAGGAGGCGCGACCGTGCTTTTATTGCTGCTATTAATATTTGTTAGCAGACTTTGCCCGGGGTTATTGATAAAAGAGTCTTCCCTTTCTCGCCCTCTCTCCTCCGATTGATTTCACTTGCCTCTTTGGAGGGCTCCGGAGCGCTGCGGTTAGCCGCGATTAGGGTCCTGCTGGGGCCACCTTGCCTGGCGTTCGTGTGTAAAGATGACGGGAGGGAGGCCCGGCTCCGGTGGAGGCCTGGCGGACGGCGGGCGGAATGAGGCTCGGGCACGAGCAGGAGCCGAAGATCCCGAGCGAACCCTGCATTGGAGACTGCAGTGCTCGGAGATAACTAACCTCGATGCTCACTTTCCATGGTCAATGAATTCAGTCTGTGGTTCCATTCCATACAAGTCTTGTTAACCAAGCCGCTCATGAATGCATTGATCCAATTATATCTTTCCTGATAAGTTCTGTGGGACAAGATCCTCATCCAAACGATGCTTAATGTGGACAGAGGGGAAGTGAATTCGGGCAAATTGTATTCCAACTCACTAGTCACTACTGCCTCCTATGCAGGGAAACTGCCAGGCACTTCTTACTGATTTTGACTTTATTTAGTACCCACTTTTACTGTTTTACATGACTTTTTTTCTTGTTGACCTCAAGCTCGGTGATTTTTAAGCCATCCCACTCGCACATTGTCCACTGACATCAAAAGGAATGGCCTGGGAATGCTGTAACTAAAATATAACTCTTAACCTGCCGATCAGGTATGGAACCCTGCAATGACTGTGGTCACGTTGTAGCTCAACACCTTGAGCTAAAATATTTTTTAGTGAGGCAGAAATGTCCTTCGTCAGATGCCCCACCCTTGCCATTTGGAAGTGCTAATAGTCACAGGATCTGTCCATTTCCCTGCAATCCACCACGAACAGCTTCTCATGTGTCATACTCAGCGCCACGAGTTCTTAAATTGTTTTTACAAAAAAGTGCAGGGACCTACATTTTTAGGTTTCGCCTGGCGAAAGCTGCGCACCGTGGCTGGTTCTGGGTGTGTGTGTGTGGCTCTGGGGGTGTGTGTGTGTGGTAGTAATTGCTGTCTGCTGAGCTCGTCCGTAGGATACAATAGGTCTCACATTTGCGAGAGATTAAGCTAATGGCAATGTAAATGACAATGCCATTTATTTATCTGTTTTCAAAACCAACACATAAATACAAATTTTGTCATTAACAAAGCCAATAGCTCTAACTTTTCCAAAGGCGAAACCATTGCATTGTAAACGTCTTGTTATATAATGCTGGAGCCTGAGCTACTGCCCATTTTCTGGCATATGTATTTTTTTTATGAATAGGAATATGATTTGAGAAGGCATGCATAATTATCTCTTCGCCATGTGGGCACTCCCTGACAAATTCAGGTGGCCAGTCTCGTTCAGCTAGAAGAATGTCATAACCTTTGCAAAGCTTATCCCAAAAGAGAGCTTTATTTTTCTAGGTATGTCCCCCTCCATCCGGAGTGTTATTTCATATAACTTGTGGGGTACCCTAACCCTGGTGTCGGCAGTTTCAACTTGAAAGCATTCATTCAAGTCCACTGTCTCCAGATGATCCATCAGGAGATTAATTTTAATAAAAGCTTTTTCAGGATTTTCAGTTAGCTGGGGTTTTAATGGTTTCCCAACCAAACTATCTCTACCTAGTTCTTCATATGATTTTTCAATAATTCTTGCAAGCTCATATGGTTGGTCTGTTACATCTGTTTCTTTTAACTTCTGGCAGATAGCCACGGATGCTACTTCACCTTTGATATTGGCTAATAGTGTAGCCGAGACCTGTTAGAAATCTTTCAGTAATTTCAAGGCCGGCTCTGGACCGTATTCATTTTGAATCTGTCTCAGAACGTCTGGAATTACCACCATACACGGAACACCATGTGTTTTTGTGTAGATTGAAGCAAAGACTGTACCCCAAGTGTCACAGTCCTCCACATGTGGTGCTATCCCCATTGGTAAACAGATTGTCAGAATTCTTTGTTTCTCATGAGGTGTACTATCAGGGAATACTGCCTCAATTTGAGTAATTTTTTGTGCTAACCAAAACAGAATTTGTTCCCTTTTAGCAGGCAGTTTACCAATGACTGATTGTATAGTATGTGGTGTGATTTTGTTTGTGTTCCCCTGGTGAGGGGTGTGCTGTGGAATCCTTACAGTAGGTTGGACTTTTAAGGTCCGCATGACATATTGTACCAATTGTCATTTGTATTAACTGTTTTAGCTGTACTAACAGTTCTGGACCTGTCATTCTTTCAATGTCAAGATGTGGTGTATAGCTGGCTAATACCGGCCATGTCGCTCCTGGTCTACCTAGTGGACCGAGCCTGGTAATGTGATTTTGATGTTGTAGGGCGCCTTTAAACCAGAGCTGATGCTCTTGGTAGGTTAAAGGAATTTCAACGTCCTCGTAAGGAACGTATTCCGTTGGAGGTTCCTCTACTTTGTAGTAGTGAAACTCGTGTGTGTTTCCATCTGCTGGAGGAAAGTGAATCCATGAATAGAATACCTCTGTCTGTCGATACTCATGTGCCTCTATAACAAAGATTTCTTTACCACCTCTCGATGATTATTTATCAGTTTGTAAGTTATAGTATTCCTTACATTTACCGGGATGATTAAAGCATCCGGGTCATTCTCTAGGAGATTTCTGACATCTAAGGCTGCTTGAGCTGCTGCTGCAGCTCTTTCTAATTCTTCGCCAGTCTCCGACATTTTGTTGAGTCAGAATTTGCAGAGCAAGTTTCAAGGAAACAAAGATTAGGTGTACAATATTTTGGAACACTGTATCCTTCAATGTTGAAAAAACCAAAAACTAATACATAGGATTTTTCGTCCAACTCAGTTTTGGCGGATATTATCTTTTCACCCACTCCAGACGTCTATTGGAGTATTTTACGGGAGAAAAGGGGTCTGTGTGAAAAGCACGACTGAGTTACTCTAGCATCTAGCGTTAAATTATCGCCTTACCAAACGTTGTGCGCCATGTAGTGTAGTTCCTATATTCCCAATAGGCTCTGTTCATTGGAATAATAAATCCTGTAGTTTCGACTAGGCTAGGTCTCTCTCCGAATCTATTAGACTTAATTGTGAGTGCCAGCTAGCTCAGAGGTCACTAGAAACGTTCTCGAATTCACAAGAAGGGATTAGTTTCTGACAACCGCATAAACATGACAACTTTGTTTCCCAAGAATAAGAAATCAATCTCTAGAGTCACGGAAACAATAGATAACTATTTTACTCAGTCAATCGTGCATGCTTAGTTTCACCAGAGGTGCTGAGAAAATAGAGAGATGGGCGTTTTCAATAAAAAGTATTTATTGAACAGTCTTCTTTCTCGAGCATAGGAAATGTACTGCTACAATCGTAATACTGGCTATAAAGTACAAGGCATATAATACGAAAAGTATTATAAAGTAGTACTGTAAAAGCATGATATGGTTTCTAAGCCATAAATTGCCTAAAACATATAAAATACATACAGTGAGAAAATAATGACTAAAAGTACTCAACTGGTGCTTCTAAATACGCCTACCCCGGTGTACCTAACCTAAGTCTAGTACAAGGGAAGAAGTAAGTAAGGAGTAGTTTAAGTTTAGTATTTCTGTGCCAAGAATCTATCCAAGAATTCTCTAAGGGTCTAATCAGCTCCGTACCTTGGTTTAGAATGAAGGGGGTCTTGTATCTCAATCTCAGGACTCGATTTCCCAGCAACCCGCAAGGGTAGTCTGGAAACACTGGAGCTGGATTTCTCGGCAGGAGAAAAGACAGCATCTCTCTCTCATTGCGTCAGCTGGAGGGTCGGCTTCCGTCGGCACTTGCTGCTGCAGGGCGTCGGGCAAGTAGTAAGTCGATCTGCTCCAAACCACCGTGTGTTTGTCTGGGCAAATCTAGGCATATTTACACTTTGAAGGTGCCGAGTTTGACGTGTGATTGGACCTAATAACGTCATAAAAGACTCAGTTCTTCGAAAAGTCCATGATTTCCTAGATAAATTAGTATTCAGGCAAGGGGAAGTCCCTAGCTGCTGAAGGCGGGTTTCTTTAAGAAATCGTTGTTGATTCTTGGAATTTAGTGGAAGTAGCCATGCCGTATTTTGGCTGCATAGGCTCAGTCTAAATATGGTAATGATTTCTATACCTATATAAGGATAGGATAATCTACACCTATATAAGGGCATGAATCTGGAAAAATTACACTAGAGTCCTAGATTCATTTACAACAACCTATCATTACCAGTTTAAGGACAATTTCATCAGGGTTCTGCCAATACATTGATTGGATTTTAGTAAAACAAAGCACCAGGCAGTAACAGGCAGTAACAGAATTGCAGCTCCAGAATCCGTGAGATCTGTCACCTACATGCACTTGTAGCTTGTCCACTATGGTGTGCCAAACCCACTGCCCGTGGATACGGAAATAGAGGGAGAACTTGGGCACACACCATCCATGGAAAAGGAAAAGGGACTAGAGTTAGGAAGCATTAGGTGCACAATTGGTCTGGCTTATAATTCATTACAATATAGGCACACAATAGCTCATAATACATGCAATCTGTTATACATCCATGCACTCCATACATCCATGCACTCATTGAGCTTGTCATCCACCAACTCAATCCTGCATTCATGTACTCACCCATTCTGAAGAAAGCACTCAAACAAAAAATCGATAAGCATATGCAAGATAAAGTAAAAGACTACAAGTAGAAAAACTGAAAAATATTACGCTCTAAATGTGACAGTCATAAGCATGCAGTAAATAATAAATAAAAAACAAATAATCATAATAGCTGACATACAGTATGGAAAGGTATTGTGCACGGTGAATCGTTGTATAATGCACAGCAATTTTTTTTTAAACTTCCAGAAAGAACGCTATGCTTAGATGTATCACTCTTTGCCATCTTGGAATGGTAAAACAATGATAGGCTAGGTACGGCACTCAGTAAACATCATACCTGGCAGCCCTGTTGGAATGGTATTTTTCCTAGTGTATTATTGTTTTACTAATCCAAATTGACCAACATGTTGCTTCTAAATGTAACAGTCGTCTTAGAAAGGCAAAATCAATTATACAGTATTGACAATACAATTTCAACATGGTCACCCAGTTTAAAAGCAGTGGCCGTGCAACACTGCAGAGGACCTAAAAAAGGTGAAATAGGAAAGCTAAAGCACTGGCTTAACAGCTGTAGTACTGCAACACACACATTTTCTAAAGGATGTGCACATTTGCTGTGATAAAGTGCAGTTAATTGCCTGGCAATAGAGCCTGTGGCTGAAGTGGGTTACCTGTGCAAAGTCTTCTTCCTTCAGGGTTTGTCACAGGGGAATATTCAACACCACCACCCTTGTTGACTAACGAAATCTCTGAGGCACTGTGAGCATTCATCTAAGAAAATACTTTACATGGACTTTAACTTTTGTAATATAAACCTTTAAAAGCATATTGAATTTAACACATTCTTTTCACAATACATTAGTACAGGTTTTTGCCTGATCATAATAAGCAGATTCGACCTCTGGCATAGCTTTTTCCAACGAATTTCTTACATTTAAGAAGTTTTATATAGCGCTAGCCTGACCGGAGGGTATCGGAGCGCTTCACAACAATTACAGAGCAGTGCAAAAGAAAGCAAAACATAATATAATAAAGCAAGAAATTCAGGATACGAATAATAGTAAAGAGAATGAAGATGAGTTCCATTACAGGTCTTGACAATCCACATCCGAGAGAGGAGCAATGCCACTTTAAACACTCCCAACTGCTCCCATTTCATTGAGCACAACGTTTGTACCACAGCAGTTATTTGGCATTAAGTCATATATTTCAAATATGTGCAAACTTACATTTTGCAAACCAATATATAGCCTCTCTTAATAGGGCATAACAAGGATTATCACAGTCCAAATCTGTTACCCCCAATGTGTGTTAGTGTTTAACCAAGATGTAAATTCTTGTCTACAATTGCAATCGGTGAGCCTCCAGGTAACAAAACAGCTGTCTACAGACTTTAACACAGTATAAAATGCATCCCCCTTAATAATCTATTGGCTGTAACAGATGCTTTCCACAGTAAATAAGTCAGTCCTACTGTTTTTATTGTAATTTTGTATAATAAACAGAACATACCTATGGCATCTGACATAATGTTTCCCTGTGAATCAAATAGGCCTATTGTTTTGACCATTGGCTTGACACTATAACCAAAGCAGGCCATCTGTCTTGAGTGCAATACAAGCACTCTGTTTCAGTGGAAGAAGTGGAAGAGGAAGTTCAACATTTGAGTGGATCCTAAACCCCTGCCTCGGGACAGCTTGTAAATGCTCTTTTTGCAGGTGATCACATAAAGTCTGGTGACAGCTAACGTGTCAAGCAAGACTTTAAAACAAAGGAATCAGCATTCAGTGTCTTGGTTTCTATGGTGTGCCCATTCAAAGGACCACAGATATGAAAACAAAAAGGGGCTAATCTTACCAAGTATTAGAAAACTAAGATGAACCTTTTGATTTACTGCACTGTGCAAACAGGAAGTCATCATTGTTTGACTGCTCTCATTATTTAGGAATCAGCGCGTTCTCATTTCTGAGAGGTAATTTTAAAACTATACATATTTTGATAAATATCACTCATATCAAAGCAGATGAGAATGAAAATAAAGTTTGTGTTTACTGCTGTATTAGCCATGTGCTAGTAACTGATTGTACTGTCCATATACCTCTCTAACAGAGTTGGGGTTGATCCTTTGTGACAACCATATTATGGTCAGTCAACTCGAAGGGTGTTTATTGATGTTGTGCTGCAAGTGCTAGGCTGACAGAAATGTGGCACTTCATGAAGTAATTGACAGAAAAGAACCCGCATCTGCTGAGGCATGAGCCAATAGCAATGCAGATGAGGCTGATAATGCTGACAAAGCCAGCCTGCCTGAAAGTGGGAAAGGAAGTTGGGGACTACTAAGTGAAATGCTGAGTGAACAAGCAAAACCATTTGGGAGATGCTACTACAACTGAATAGAAGAATCAAACAATGCAACGAAGTGCAAACTCAGGAATATGAGTATACAAATGGGAGAACAATAGAGGTATGTAAATGTACTTGGGGGAAGCATCTTTTCCAAGATGGCTTCTGCTTTGATCAATTGTCCAATCCCATTCTGAAAAACATGCATTTTTGCTTTACCATGGAAGCTGTCCTTTCGAAGTTGAAGTATACACCCAAACATCCAATGGCATTTGGTTAGACCAAGACACTTCTCTGGACTGAACCAAAATGTGATTGTCAACGTCTCAAGCCAATGGCTGAAAGATGACAGAGCACATTTCACTTTAGGTGTATCAGAAACAAGAAACCTCTTTAACAAACACGCTGGCAAAACCCAGGCTTAAATGCATCTTACTTACTACAGTTCTGCACTATTAGTGAGCTCAAACTCTTATATAGAGAAATCTTCCATTAAATGCATTCCAATGGTCTGCTTTTATTAAAATGGAAAACCCATTCTGCAGCTAGACTTGTATACCATGTAAATACAGGCAGTGTACATTATTGAATGCCTGGCCTTTGAAAAGAGGTTTTCACAACAGTTGTCGGTTGGGTGACACAGGCCAACTGTATACAACATGCACAACTGCGTCTTCCTTGTAACTACCTTGCAAAACGCCACTGCAAGAACCTTGATAGGTCTTCCCCGCTTCCATCTGGTAGCGGATACCTTGAAGAGGCTCCATCGGATTCCGGTGGCCAATCGGATCCAATTCAAGGTCCTATGTCAAGCCTTTAAGATCTTGAAGCTCGCAACCCCGCCCATGCTCTGTTCTTTGTTGACTCCATACGTTTCTCGTCGATCCTTGCGGTCTGAGGGCAAAGATCTGGCAGTGGTCCCCAGAGTGAAGCGTTCGCGCATGGGAGGCCGCTCTTTTTGTTATTTGGCGGCCAAACTGTGGAACGCCTTACCGGCTCAACTGCGTGGTTAAAAGATCTTTTGCCTTTCAGGAAAGCCATTAAGACTCATCTCTTTCCCTTGGATTAGAATCATAGCTAATGTTGTGGTAGGGCCTACTAAATTACGCTGGCGGTAGCCCCTTCTTACTGTTTAAAAGCGCCGGGACGCCCCTTAGCTGGGGCAGCCGAGCGCTATACAAAAATTTGTAACATAACATAACTACTGAATCTGCAGCATGCAGCCTAATTTTAATTTTTAAGACATGCTAGAATTCATCCAGTAAACCATAAGCCAACTCTGGTGCTCAAATCTGATTTTACGTACAATAGAAAGGAGTACAGTAAATGCTTCTACCATTTGGTCTGAGTTTAAGAATCAGTTGTTTGGCTTGAATGCCTCTTGACAGAAAATACCTTTAAATGTGTTTGATCTGAATAGACTTTAGTTGTTTTGCTAGGCTATCTTTGAACTGAGCATGAATCAGTCCGGAGAACTACATCTTTCGCATGACTGATGTTTTAAGGCTGAGTTAAAAATGTGTATCAAAGCAATTTGGATGATATAGTCGGGGTTGGCAACTCTAGCGAAGTAATGCTGTTCCCACACTTCTGAAAAAGTGCCAGGTGTGGAGGAAAGTATCCTCCATTACATTGACTTCTTTGCTAATAAAATAATTGCTCCTGCAGTGTTGAGTTGGGGAGCCGAAATAGAATTCTAAACAGACCACTCTGTACAAACTCGAGCCACTTTGCAACTTCCCTGTGTAAACCCTGGATCATTAACTTAAGTTAGACCCTGCCCACGAGCAAATGAGAGGGCTCACCAGTGCTACATGTGCGCAGTGCAATGTGTACTACAGAAAGCACTGTACAAGGCCCCTCTGATAGCAAAGTTCTGCAAGGCTGCAAAAAACGTCCGCATATGCCCATTGCACCCTAGGCACTTTGATAATATTGTTCCAGGGATGCAATTGAACACACTTCTTTCAAACTTTCACTGGTCATTATCCCGGTCTGAAATATCATAATGGGAATTCCTAAGAAATTTCACTGATGCCAAAGTATCCATCACCTCATCCTCTGTGTCACTGATCCCACAACTCTTTCTCTCTGGTTCCACATTATTATTCTTCTCCGTTCATTTCTGTCCCACAATCTCATCAACTGTTTTCACCGGATACATTCCATGCCATTCCATTGATAGTCCTTTTCAGCAGTTCCTTGATTATATAGAATAGACCCCTTGTCTGTTTATCCATTTTTGGCTGTATGTAACCTCATCTTTAAACCTTTCATTCGGCCCTTCTATACACATTTAAAAGTAACTCTAGGGACTTTCCTTATGTTTAAACCTACCATGAAGATGTATATGTTCATACTTCTTCCCTTAAACTGTATAGTCCACTGTGAAGACGTGTGTGCTTATTCTTCCTTCATTAAATTGTATAGCCCGGTCATGAATGTCTCAGGGTAGTTGTTGACCTCTAGGCATCTTGTCCTTTAGACTATCTACTATTTTATCTTGTTAAGAACTATGGTCCAAAATTAAGCGATATATGTGACCATCGCTTTTTATTTTGTCGCGATATCCATAGTTAGCGGTATTTATTTGACGACTGTTTGTTCTTCCTTAGTTATTCTTCATGCGGCACCCTTTGAGACATACAGGATATGATTAATCTTTTAATATAAATACGGTTCATATCGGTAATCGTATTCTCCTTTTAGGTATTCACATACCCTTTAGTTTATATGTAATTGGGAATTCCTTAAATTTTTCCTTATATTAGTTTACATAGGTGTCTTCCATATTATTATTGATAGACTCCTTAGTTTATCCCGGTCCTTAGTCCATCTTTCTTTTCAGTTATACCTTGAATGAGTCCGCTTTCTATATCCATGAAAACTTGCATTTAGGGCGGATAAAGTAGTTCTGGCAGGCTATTTAAGTTGCACCGCTTGTTTAGTGACTCGTTTCATTCGTTGGTGTATCCAGGCCGAAGACAACGCCGGTGGCCTCTAGGATGTAGTGATTTATTACGCCTTCACTATATACGGTAAGCGCCCCTCGCATTGAGATCGTCACTCCGGTGATAACGTGTTTTAGTCTTAACCATGCATTTAAATATATCGAGCCTCCTGGTGGAAGAGCTCTAAACCTTGAAAGCAGTTAGCGTTAGTTAGTGGGAGAGGTGTGGCGCCGCGGCCAGGGCGACTGACGCTGGAATCTGGGGATCAGGGTTCGATCCCCGGCTCCGGCGGCAGGTTAGCCCAGCACCATGTGACTCTGGGCAATAGCTCGCTTAATCTTCCCGACGGCCCCCAGCGCCTAGAGACCCTTACGGGTGATTGTGCGCTTTACAAATGTGGATTATTATTATTATTATTATTATTATTAGCTTTTCATTTGGTGTGCTAACAAACAGGGTCTGTGTTTATTTATTTTTCAACAGACTCCTGAATATCAACAGGAATTTCTACCATCGTAGTTTCACAAATTTATCAGCACTGGTTGGATCGTGTTTTATCTGAAGCAAGACAGCTCAACCGCTCTAAGATATTAACCCTCTCTGAACTAATCTTGTTATCGTTCTTTGAATTGCCCAGGGACATTATGGGTTTGCCTTTAACCAATATATAATCTCCCACAGTGCTTTTTATCCGAAATCGACCGTTAAAAGATTTTATTATCTTGACACACCAAGCACCAAACACCTTTACGAAGAACTTTTCAAGGTGGGTTGAACTTGAATATTGGTCCCCCCGGCTCCCTCCCCTTCCGTTCCTTATCACGCTAAAGGATGATAGTAAGGGATACGTTTATCATACATCTGTATTAGTACTGGCAATTACTATTGCTACAGCCTTGTTTTTCCTTTACTATGACTCGGCATTCATTGAATGTGGTAACATTCTGTCCTCTGTTCTGCATTTTCCTGGGCGCTAGTTAAAGTGAACCACACGATGGATGTTTCTAATGGGTTTATTGTTCCTGAGTACTAGATACCCTTAGCTCCATCGTCGCGGTTAAATTGTATTCTTAGACAGATACTTAGTCTGTGTATATTAGGAAGTAACACCGGAGATGTTGCCATAAATGTTTATTTTTGGCTTTATTAGCTACAATGAAGATCCTTTATCTAGTGAAGTGGCAACACTTTCTGTCTGTCTTCATGGAATACAGCATCCACGAGGCATCTGATGTTCAAGTTGTTTATTGACTGACTCATCATGAATAGTTGTGCGGATAAGGAATAATCTATTGAAACATTACATCTGTTCTAGAATTAGGAGATTATTTCCTGTTCCCACCCAATCAACGGAATCATATTGAGGTTACCGTTATATGCAGTGAGTTTGTAACTAAAAGTAAGTCTCCCACTTCTCTCATTCTCATATGAAGTTGTTATTAACAGTTATTAGAGATTAGTTGGGCCATTACAATACAAACATTAAACTGTTGAGAGATTATTTTTGATTGAGACTCATTATATCTGTCAATACTATGTTGCAACAATTAGTTGTTTTGGTTTGGTGAATCATCCATGTTTTTTATTCATTATGTTACCCTCCCCTTGTTCATTTACCCTTTTCACCCTGTCTCTTTTTTTTTCTTTTTCCTTTTCCCCTCCCTCCCCCTTTTTTACATAAGTTTGAATCATGTCTAATTCAGTGGGAACTCATCGTTCGAATATTATGATGTTATATTCAAATAGGCCTTGGAAAACATTATGAAATATTTAGGAAATGAAATGACAGTTGTAAGCTTTGTAAGCTTTTATAATTATATGAAATGTATTATGTGACTCTAGAAGGTATTTAGTGCACTCCTACATGTTTTTCTTTTTATACATGTTTCAGATTACTATTTTACAAATTTTGTGTCTCCTGAAGAAGGCGTAGCCCATGCCGAAACGCGCGTCGACCCTATTCGCCACTTTCTGTCTGGTTTCTACGGATAGAAACTGTTAAAATGTGTACATGTTGATGATATTGTTTTTATTAAAATTGTATGAATTCAGATTTTAATTTTCCCTAATCAGAGCTTATATTGTATTATAATCTGTTTGATTTTTAAATGTGTTTATTAAATTTACATTTTATTTTAGTCTGCTTTTGCTGTCATTTCATGCCTCATGTTTTCCAGTGTGTTACTGCCTAGGAATCTTCTCAAACACATGTCGGCATTTCTCCATCTTCTCATTCTACTCTCATGAGTCATTCCCCATAAACCTTTCAGATGACACCGTGGTTCCCTGAACCCTTCAAATCTTTCTCCCTCCAACTCATGCATTTCATCTTCCCATTCGGTCAATGCCTCAAATTGAATCGGTCTAGGTCTTGGTTCAAGCTTTGACATTTTCTCTCGCAAATTCCGCAACACCGCAGTACTAAATTAACCTACTTCTGGAAATACCAATACTCCATCGTTTTTAGTATATTTCGCCCAATTTTCTAACCAAATACAGGTATGACAGCCATATTTTGTCATCATGTATGATGTAGGCGTTTTAGGTGGAGGAAGCAATTTTCCCTCTCTCGTAACTATTTCCTTGTCTTTCTTGAACATGTTCTTAATCTTTTGAAACCATGTAGGTTTCTCTCTTTCTTCTCCGTAATAAAACTCCATTCTTCTGCAGATTTTTCTTCAAAACTATCGTACACTCTTCCTCAAACTCCTCCGCTACACCAACCTATCACAGCGCGATTCACGCTAACGCACTAATCAAAATAGAATACGTCACAATCACTTCGACCTATGCTTGCACAGTTCTCACTAACGCACCAATCAGCGCTTCGAACGTTTCGATTACGCGGACCTATCCTAGCGCGACACTCCTGACATCAGCCCTGCTCCGGCTTCTGCTGTCTCGCCTGAACCCTTCTTTACACAATTTATTGGTACACTGTAATGTACTATATACAACTAAGATCGATTAGTAACCACATAAAACATTTCCATTCGTCTGTTTCGCTAAAAGCAAAGAGATAGTTTGCTCAAACTCACAAGAACTCTGTATTTTCAGTAGACAGTGCTTACTTCTTCTCTACCACAGAATTTTAGTTTCGCTGATAGTAGCACTTACCTCTACCTTACCCTTCAGGCTTAGGTAACAACTCTGCTACTCTCTTAGGGCTACATTTTAGTCAGAGTACATTTAACTCCTGTGCTTAGAGCCACGATTTTAAAGGTGTCCTTCGCTATGTATTCACCACATTCAACACACGTAAAATGTCCCTAACTTTGTAACACATGACGATGTTACCACTTTGAAACAGAATAATGTGCGACTTCACATGCCACACGTTCCCCTCTACCTGCAGATAGAGTAACCAGCTTCCTACTTCCCAGAAGCCTCAAAATTCCGACTACACACAACGTGATACAGACTCAACATTTAGGGGCCGATTCGATTCGGGAAAAACCACACCGAATAGCCATACGGAGCGTTTTTCCCATACAAACCATACCCTGCAGCCTCCCCCGTACGTACGACGAAGTACGATTCATACCAGGAGCAGGACTCCGTACGAATCGTACAAAGACCGTACGACTCTAATCTCCGTACAATTCTCCCTCGGAACCCGCTGTACGAGACATCTGTACGGTTCGAAGCAGGTTTTCCCGACCCAGCAAGTATGATTCGTGTCGGGTACGCACCGTACTATGCTTTTTTTACGGGAGACCAAAACGTCCGGAGAAGCAGAGTACGCTTCGAAACAGGTACGGAACACCCCCCCCGGTACGGTGGGTACACCAATGATCGCAGGGGTACGGTGCATACCCCTGCGATCATTGGGTATACGCACTATACCCCACGATCATGGGGTGTACGCACTGTACCCCATGATCGCAGGGTGTAGGGTGCGAACACCCTGCGATCATGGGGTATAGTGTGTACATTCCATGATCGCAGGGGTATGCACCGTACCCCTGCGATCATGGGATGTCAGTAATGTACGGTGTGTATGTGATGTGTGGTTGTCCGTACGAATCGCCCTTACCTGACGTGGACCGTACGAATTGCGTCCTCATACACCGGTCCGGATCGTACTCATCAGGTCGTACGGCATGTTTACGAATCGTGCGGTTCACTGTGAGGGTCCGTGTCGTACAGTTTCAGCCTTGCAATTCGTACGGTTTGCGACGATTCGGACGGATTGACGAGATACGGATCGTACTATGTGATTCGGACGGACGTGTATGATTCGTAAGAAGAGGGCTCCAGATACGATTCGGACGGACGCTTTTTTTCCCGAATCAGAATCGGCCCCATAATGTTAGTCATAATTTCTGTACATCAGAACTCTATATACATTAACCTTATCAAATCTATACATTGCTTATCCAAACTAACCTATAGCAACCATCCTCTGCTACCAAAGAAACTGATCCAGCGCTGCTCTCAAACAACCCTCCAAACCATCACAGAATACCCAGGAGCTAACACACATCACTCGTCGGTGGGGCCCACAGCACCGCGAGTCACTCATTCACACATTTCACACTGCTCCCAAGATCAGTGAAACCTAGAGGACGAGCTGCTGGACAGCGGAGTACCCTAATTCATCTAAAAGTTAAATTCTATACATTATATACATTTTATTGATATCACCATGGTATTTAATTTTCATAAAACAGCATTTAAGGCACCCCACTAGTTTGGTCGATGGACCAGCTGGTAAAACCTAGTTGGTGGAAATCAAGACCCGCTAATTCACCATTTTATTTAACTTTATTTATTCTTTGATTATTCTGTCATAACCTTATAATGAAATTTTACACTTTATTCGGGAAATCGGTTATAATATTTCTTTAATCACTCAATTAAAGGGAAAGAATACATTTGATTAATTTACATTAATTAGCAAAATAGTTCAGAAATTAGACAATTCAAAGACATATTACCTGTCTTCTTATCGAGAAGGAAAAACAGGATTAAATGATACAAGTTCCCAAAACCATCCTCTCTATCTTCCTTGATGTCTACCTCCCATCAGGACTACGACCTCATCAAAAGTTAAAGTCAAGAAAATTTCAAAGTCTTTGCACCCAAAAATCGATCAGTCCGACAGCATGTTGTATCGTATTGTACACTTATATAGTGCACACTGACACCCAACGGGTATCCTGGCGCTTGGAAAACCTAATCAGATGAAATCAGCAGAAAACGTAACTGAGTGTGGGGGTGCAGTAATCTCAGATTTGAGGAAATAGCCAGGTCTTCAGACTCTTTCTGAAACACATCAGAGAATTGGCTTGCCTGATGTTCTGGGGTAGCTCATTCCACAGGCGGGATGCTACTGTACCGAAAGCCCTGCCTCCTATCCTGGATTTCTTAAATCTGGTAGTTGTTGCCAGATTTACACTGGACAAGCGAAGGAGCATGGTGGGCTTGTACCAGGTAAATCTTTCTTGCATTGATAGAGGGCCCGTACTATGCAGAGCTCTGTATACAATGCACACTGATTTAAAGGTAACTCTGTCCCTTATCGGCAGCCAGTGAAGATCTCTCAAAGCCATTGTGGTGGAGGAGCTGCGCTGTCTGTTAAGTGCCAGCTTTGCCGCTAAAGACTGGACTCTTTGCAGCCTCTGCAAGATGTATAATGGGCACCTAAATACAGGGAGTTGCAATAGTCCAGTCTACACAGGATTATGCTCCTCACCACCAAGGGTCTAGCCTCATTGGGTAGGAGAAGAAGAATATGTCCAAGTGCTTTTAGCAGAGCAAAGCATACTCTAATTGTTTTATTAGTTTGAGATACCATTTGAAGATTTTCATCAAGCAGTACCCCCAAGTTGCGTACTGTTTTAACTGGGACCAGAGGATCAGCCCCCGGGGAAAACCTGAGCCTGCACGGTAGTAGCTGAGTCATTTTGGCTGCCGAACAGTATCACATCTCCGTTTTCCCCTCATTAAATTGCAGAGAGTTTACTTTAAGCCAACCAGACACCCGACGCATGCATTCCTGAAAGGTGTCCATAGACACCGCATGCCTCCCTTCCAGGAAAAATTCCAATTGAGTGTCGTTGGCATAGTTGATCAAATCAATCCCATATGATTTTATGATGGGAATCAAGGGCCGCAAATATATATTAAAAAGGATAGTCCTTATTGCCGACCCTTGTGGCACTCCGTGACGAACCAAGGACTTGGGTGAGGCATACGGTGTCATGGTTACTACCTGTTGTCTTTCTGACAAATATGATTGTAACCATTTCAGGGCTTTGCCTTTCACACCAAGTCTCTCCATTCTGCCTAACAATACTGCGCGGCTTACCATGTCGAATGCGGCCGACATGTCCAATAACACTAACACTGAGTTACCATTGTTGGCTCGCATTCGCAGAGTATCCAACACGGTTGCCAGCGCAGTTTCCGTCCCATGGCCTGGGCAGAAACCAAACTGATCCCTGTCAAGTAAATGGTTATCTTCAAGATAACTCGACAGAGACTTGCTAACAGCCTTTTCCAAAATGTTGATAGGGAAGGGCAGGAGAGATATAGGCCTGAAATTGGCTGGGTTTGTTGGGTCCAGCGAGGGTTTCTTGAGCAGGGGAGTTATCACTGCCTGCTTCCATACCTCCGGAACCACTCCTTCCTCCAAGGATTGGCAGCAGATCAATCACATCCACGGAAATATTTCCGGTCCATACTCCTTCCAAATCCTGTGAGGAAGTGGGTCTATGGGGGATCTGTAGGATACACTAAGAGCGAGGCTGTTAAAAAGTTCTACAGTGAGAGGTTGGAAACATTCAATAGATGTTTCTGCCCGTGGTTCCTCCTTGACTCTCTGAGATAATGCATCCTGACTGCTGGCCTTACCCTCGTCAAGCCCCCCAAAAATTTTAGCAATCGTTTCATCAAAAAAGATGGCAATTTCAGTGCAAAGTTTTTGTGTCGCAACCACCCTATTGCCCGTACACGCCGGCTAGAGAGGTCTCTTATGATATTAAAGACAGATTTTGTGCTGTTAGGTGCTTGTAGTATAGAGCTGGCATAGAAGAGAGCTTTCGACTTGGCAATGGTCCCTTTATATTGAGCCTGCACAAGCTTCAGCAATTTCTTATCAGATTCTAAATAGAATTTTCGCCACCTCCTCTCTGCCTGTCAGCACTCATTACGTAATAGTTTCAGCTCCTGACTGAACCAGGGAGCTGAAGGTTTCCTTCTGTTCTTTATCCTTTTCATGGGGACAAGCCTGTCTAGGGTATCAGTAATATGGTTAAAATAAGTTTGATAATTCTTGTCCACCGAGTCACCTGGGGCGAAAAGTATCTGGTTGGGGAAAATTGGGTCTGTTTTATCTTTTAGTAGTTTAACCCAATCTCTTCCCCTTCGGTAGGTCACTGGGCAGTTGTTAGTATTCACGTGGGTAGATATAGTAATCTTAAAATGGATCAGGCAATGGTCAGTCCAGCTTTGGGGCAGTATACCAATCACCTCCGTCTCAGTCTGGTTTGCGAACACAAGGTCCAGCACATGTCCTCCTGAATGGATTGGTTCCAGTATCAGCTGATCTAGGCCACAATTCTCACATATATGTTGCAGGTCCTTCAGGTGACTCCCTAAAGTCCCATTATCCCATAGATTAAAATCTCCTAGAAGCAACATTATGGAGTGAGTCAAGGCCAGGGCAGAGATGGTGTCGAACAATACCTGGTACTGGGTATCTAGGCCCGGAGGTCTATAACAGATCATACCTGTTAATAGCCTTCCTTTTGTTTCTTGCAGGGTAAACCCCAACAGTTCTATCCCTGCGACCTCATCAATCTGTAGGAGGGCAAACTTCCATCTCTCCTTGAATATAACCCCAACCCCCGCCTCTTCCCGAGGCCCTGGGTTTATGAAACATCTTGTAGCCTCCTGGGCAGGCAAAACCCAGCTCAACAGAGGAATCAGGACAAGTCCAGTTCTCTGTAATGAAAAGGACATCCAGGTCCAGATCTTCTAACAGGCCCGACACTTCTTGATGGTGTTTAGCCATGGATCTGCTATTAATCAAACCGGACATTAAGGTAGCAATAGCCCGTGGCGGATCTTTTTGATACCCCCCCACTTCCTGCTTACCTATGCAATGTAGAAATTCCTTAGTATAGTTTATCCTGGTGTTTTTCAGACCCGCCGCATTCTTGGCGCTAGGCGCGGACGGGCGCAGTCAGGCTTGTCTTTGGCGTAACTCCAGGCGCGCCGCTGCGTGCGCTCGCTGCATGCGCTCGCTGCATGCGCTCGCTGCATGCGCTCGCTGCATGCTTGCATTGCCCCTCCTAAATAGGAAGGCAGCTGCAAGCGAGCCAACCACTAGAGCGCTGACCAAGATGGCGCTGGGGTGATGTATTTTCCCCTGATTCACGCTAAGACAGCCAAGTGAAGTGAGGAGTAATTTTTTATCATGCGGGTAAGTGGTCAATGCCTTGCATTCCCCAGCAATTTAAAACAATTTAAAACAATTTTGATGTCGGTTTCAAAGTTCCGATAAGTCCCCCGTTTTATTTAATTTCTTTTACCTTATAGCAACAGAATTAATTTTAAAAACAAAAAGCCAGTGTGCAGGTAGTTTTAGGAGAGCCTCTTGCACACACAACCAACATGCAGCGCTTCTGAGCCAGAAACTACGTTTTACAAGGTGGTGCGAAAAATAATGTTGTGGTGCAAAAAATAATTCAAAGCAAGAAGTTTTTTCTCCCTTCCAAAAAGCCTCTTTTATACCCTTTTAAAGTAAATATCTATCTAAAATTTGAAACTTTAGGCTGCATACTCATTTCTCATTGGTCCATTCAAGGGGTGGTGAAGATCACCTCATCTCTTCATTGTCCAAATTTTGCAAAGTCACTTCCATAATTCTCATGTGGTCATAATTGTTCATGTTTGTAACACATTCATCCTGTCCTTGATGTCGATACTTCGCTAAATTTTCTCAGGATCTCAACCCAAGCATCTCATTTGGCACCATTCCGCTTTTCCGGGCCACGCTGACCTTGACATCAGTAGCCCAGGCACAGGCTGCTCGAACATCTCTCGAGCAAAGTTGCACATGCGTAGAGTTACACTCTCTCGGAGTCTCACAAAACCTCAATTTCTGACTAGGCCGCATGGGCCATAACGGGAACTATTATAGAAACAAACACAATTAAACGTTAGATTTCGAAATAAAGCCCTTCTGTTTACCTCACACCATTCTACGTTTACCCTGTTAGGAGTTACCTGGCATTATGTAATGAAAATGCATTGTTTTCTTACCAAACTCCTTCGTTTTGCCACAATGAATGCCTATAATAAGCATACATGCATAGCTTTGTTTACTTGAAAACATTATTGCACCATATTAGTATGACAAATTCACATGAGTAATGTATTACGGTTTGCAACACAAGCAAATTAGTATCCCACTTGTACTTTTCTGTGTGTGTTTTTCTTTTCGTTGGTTAGTACTGCACTCCACTCAATTAATACATGTTATAGTTATGAGAAACCAGACTTCACGAGGGGTACACAACATTTTTTGTCACTTCCTCGCTCCATCAATTTATACAAAACAAGCATAAAGTAGGTAACCAGATCACACATACTATGGATGAGCAGGGTTATTTTTGTGAAGTGAAAGGTGGTTTTACAGCCTGCATTTGATGACATTGACCATGCAATACAAATTAAATAACTTCAGAATATATGCATTTTTGGTTCAGTATTAACCCCTTCGATGCTGATGACGGCCCCCAGCCGTCATGCATCATGGTGCTCGTGTGCTGATGACGGCTGGGGGCCGTCATGAACCCGCCCACTTCGAAAAACGCCGCACAGGCGCAGAATCGCGGCCGTGCCCAAGGGGTTAAACTGGATAATGTTGTTTCTTGAAGAGAGCATGCAGACTCATCAAGGGATTCCTGTTCAATTCACATATCGTGTCCGCAGGGTTCATGCCATTCACCCTACCTGGTCAAAGTATATTTGGAACTGCTAGCATATATCTGTTCTTTTGGACTAAATTTGGATACCTACATGGACCACACTCTGTTTTTGAGGAAACTGAACCACATGATTCCGAGAAAGCTCCTATTGGGGTCCTTCTTTTTCTATTGGAATAAGTTCCGTTTTCTTACAGCCATCTTAACTTCTGGGGGGAAAACTTTGCTGAATAGGTATTGCATATTTTCAATATAGATGATGTCTAATGTTTTCTAATTGGAGCCAGTAGACCCATGTGTGACAGTGGACTTAATAAGTTGATTTATCTTAACATTTAATATAAATGTTTAGTCAATTTTAATGAGAAGGTAAGGGAATTATGGTCTCTTACTGTTAAGTGTGAAGATGACTCATCATGCTGACTACAGCAGAAGCACTAAAAGATAGCCTTTATGATTAGAGAGTGCCAAATAGGGTGTTTACTAGGATGCAGAATGTGCCTTTCAGTCTCATTTTTCTCCACCTGGAGTTTATCAAGAAAAAATGTAAGTAGTCCTTGCCAAAGTGAATTATAACATGCTAAGCATGGCAGAGTGGAGACCTAGTCTGTAATTCCCTGAATGCAGAGTGCGGGAGGGGAGATTGCCTTCTGAAACTTTGATTTGAAAAAACAACTGCAAGCTACTTTTTATGTCGAACTGAAAGGAATGATTGTTGTCAAAACTGTCTTACAGATTGCGCATAAGATTCAACTTAAACATGATGGTGCTGTTTTGGGAAAGGGCCCCACCTCAGCAAGCCACGAATATTGTGACCATGTAGATGTATGGCTAAAGAATATCACCAAGTTGAGTTGAAAGAGCTTTCTTCACCTCAAAATGGCAATGTGTGACAGACAGTTGTAAACATTGGTAAAGCTGCAAATCACCTCTCTTCATTGGCATGATCAATTGAGAATAATCAATGCAGTAATAAAAAGTCATCCCAAACAATTAACAGACGATGAAAGCAGCGAGAATAGCAACATAAATATTAAACTGAGACAAGCATAATTTGGATCATTGTAGCATCCCACCTCTTAAGGGCTTAAAGAAAGATAGTTCAATCCAAATGAGAATAACACGCCTTCATAGCCTTTAAAACGCCTTCAAAGACAAGTTAAAGTTTGAACTCATTTCTCACCCTGACACTTCCACGGCGGATGCCAAAATCCTTCTAAACAAATTCAACACACACCTGTGCTCCAACTCAAACGTATATGTGGAAGACAAAACCTTCAGCACTATGCTACTTAAATGTCCTTACCAACAACAAACACTTAATCTGCAGACTGAAAGAAAGTTGGAGAAAAACTGAACCCTCAATGACATCACACTTTCAAAGTCTCTCCTCACACCACTCCGACAACTCATCACATCAACAAATATCAAGCACTATACGAGCACCATCAATAGATTTGCCAAGGAAATCAGAACCCCATTTAAAACAATCAAGCAGTGCACCACCCCCTTGCTTGAACTTTCTCTCTCGCATTCCACAGACAAATGCAATGCCATCAAATACTTTATCATTGAAAAAGTATAGAATATCTGAGAGTAAACCAACAACACCAAACCTGCTTCTCTCCTGACACACATGCCTTCCCACTGCAACCTGAAATGCTCATCCTTGAAACCTCTGTCTCTAAAAGATCTTGATGGCATCCTCAACTTCCTAAATGCCACCACATATGAGGATGGTATTTTGCCCATATCCTTCTCCATAACCCCCTACGGAGAATCTCTTACACCCGTACTTACCATTATCAATGGTTCACTCACTCAAGGCCTCTTCCCTGAAGCTCTCAAGAAAGGCCTGATCCTATTACTCATCCCCTATGCTAGACCCTGACAACCTTGTCAATTACTGTCCCATCACTCCTCTACTGTTCATTAAGAAGATCATCAACAAAGCAGTCTATCTACAACTTCAGATTCATATAAATACTAATCATCTCCTTATATTAGTGGGCCCGTCTCCTGATATTCCTAGGCCTCTCAGATGCTTTCAAAACTGTTGCCTTCCCCACCCTCATCCACATCCAGAAGTTTCAAATGTGATTTATGGCAAATGTACTTCACTGTTTCTCTTCCTAGCTATCCAACCAATACCATTTTATTCACAAGGGCACCTCCAGATCCCAGAGATCCCGTTTGCCTGTTGTGCTCTGCAGGGTTATATCTTATTCTCTGTCATCTTCAACCTTTACATGGAGTCCCTTCCATCTCTGTTTGCAGATAACAACATCAAATACCAATACTTTAGTAAAACAAAACTGTATTTGAAGGTTCTTCTCTGTTGCAGACACCCACACCGCAAATTCTGCTTGCACCACATCTAGACCTGGATGTGTTGTACCTACTTGAAATTTAATCCCACCAAAAGGGAATTCCTGCTGGTCACCAAGCAATAACAATTCAAAATCTGACTCAATCACATGAACAAGGAAGGTTTCTAACCCTTACTTTCACCCAATGTCAAGTGTCTCTAAATCACTATGGCCACTAATCTCATACACTTGAGGAACACATTGCCAAGAAAAATAAGGTGGCATGTTACTAACTCTCTGTACTAACAAAATCAAACCTTTTATGCAGAAAAAAGCGTCACTACTGTAGTTCAAGCCCTCATGCTGTTGCACCTGGAGGTTGACAATGCCTTTCTCTATGGCCTTCCTACTCCAGACTAACCCCCCTCAACAGCATCCTTCATGCAACAGAATCACTCATGAAGAAATTTGACCACACTTCCTCCCTCAATGAAGTCCACAGGCTGCCTTTGCAAGCCCATACCATCTTCAAAGCCATCTGTATCATCTACCGAGCAAGACGCCTGGCACCTCTGCCTATCACGCTAACAAGTTCTTAGCACACCCACAGCCAGGACGCCATGGCTATGGAGACACATAACTGTTGAAATAAAACAAAAATGTAGTCGTTGTGAAAATAAACTAGAAAGATTTGAGACGTGAGTGTTAGTAAATGCATGCTAGAGGTGTGCCAACTGTTAGGCTAGAAATCCACCTGACTATTAGCAAAAACTCTTTCACAGCAATGGCTGTGCTAATAATCTGATTCTGAAAATATTTAGGGATTGATTTAGAGTATGGAAGGTAGCCTTCAGGACTTCTGGGTCCATTGAAGTTATGGTCTGTTCCCCTGCCAAATGATTGTCATGTTTAGTGTGCCTGCTTGGCTTTTTCAATGACCACAGAATGCAGGCAGATTTTACCCCATGACTGGATGCCATGCAGTTCATGATTTCCCTGCCTGGGTCAGCCTTCCCTGAATTGTATTTCCAGACAAGGAACTCTAGAGAAAGTGACCTTCTTTGTACAAAAGAGGACAGCCATCACTAATGTCTGATAGTACTGAGGTGTCTGACAGCTGATTTTGGCCTTTGGGAACCCATCACATCTCCGGATTCTAAAAAGAGCAGGGGACATGCGTTTGTTAGAATTGCCAATCTACCGCAATGCTCTTGTTGGGCTGAATTCTAAGTGACCCCGTGAGTTTTAACATTATGTATTACTCATAGTTAGTTATAACAACTTAATGGACTTAAACGGCCGGGTACGATCATTTGGCCATTGGATTGTGTAACTTGTGCAAAAGCTCTCAGCTTATTTTGCAGACTCTCTTGGCTGTGGCCAATTTAAGCTTTAGCCATGTATGCAAGAAGAGATTCATCATTCAGTCAGGCTAGTTATGCTAGGAATGTCATTGTCTTAGGTGGTGATGAGCCAGAAGATAAGTACAGATACATTAGATGCCAAAATATAACGCTGTAGATTTACACAAGACACTACAGGGAAAAGGTTGGGTCGTAATCTAATAATTGTGCCAAGGTAAAGAGATTTGACAAGTTATTGCATAATGATCAATGTGCATTTCGTTGCATGATTGAGTTGGAACTTTTGGGGTGAGCTCTATAGAGGCACTTGTTAAAATAATGTTTCTCGCCTCAAAGACATTGAGCACATTAATGTTTTCTAGAAATTGAATGTGATCTGATTACAGCATCAATACAGCAATAAGCACTGAAAAGCATTTAGCAAAATCTAAACATTGGTGAAGGAGCTGGTATACCCACAAGTCTGGAGGATAAACAGATGCTAAGTAAAGTGTGTTTCAGCCTCAGGGAAAGGTTGAGAGGGGCAAGTGCAAGCCATGCAAGAGTCCTTATTAATAACTGTGACTCCCACTCCAGCACCATATAGTATATCCATAGTGGTGATTTTATAATGTAGAGAAACTGCTAGAGCAATGTCCTGATCAGAAGCACCTTATGATCAGGGGTCAAGTCGAGGTTAGGCATGGGTAGATGCAGTCTACCCACTATTTTCAGAGGGTAGACGCCGTCAACCCTGCTGCAAAGCTGGGCACTTTCAGCTGAGTGCCACGTTTCTTTACTACTGCTCCCAGAATTCACAGAAATATGCTGAACTCATCCCAGTATAATTTTATGACACAGGACACTTTCAGCAGTTTCCGCTTGTTGTCTGCTTTTGTTCCGAGCAGCAACATGCAGGCGGGGAAGGGTCTTATGAGATTCCAGCATTGCCCATTGCCCTTCGACGCTCATGACGAGCTCAGCTCGTCATGACGTACACCTCCCGTACGCTCATGATGAGCTGAGCTCGTCATGAACGCATAGGTTTCCGTTTGCGGTCAGCGCACTGCAGAAATCTGCACCGCATTGATGCGGTTAGACAAGAAAGAGTTAAGGGCCATTAGACCTCTTTTTATTGGAGTAGCTAGGATGGCAACTATTGGGAGCCTCACACATAGTTGCAATGGAGGGGAAACAAAGGCTCACATCTTATCACTTTACACGTCCTTAAGGAACAAATGCTTTTGACTTTGCTTAATCCCTGTATATAAGAGATTTGCATACAATGTAAGACTGTCAGATGTGTTGGTCACCCCAGGAGTTGCACAAATGACAATTTAAATGCCACTATGTTTTATTTCTCTTACAGTGCTTTAGCACTACTCATCCCAATGCAGGGTGCCAGAGCGCTTCACATCACATGTGTAGATTACACATGTACAATAATCATATGTGTGCACATCAAGATAAAGTATGTGTTACATAAGACAGTAAGGGTTACAAGATGAAGGAGCCACATGTCCTTCATAACTCACATTGCTATATTAGAAGGATTACAATTTATGAATTGCAAGTAACAAAAGGATCTCTATTTTAAAAGCAGTAACCCACTTACCCGCTTACTTAAAATAAAATCTGTCATCTGTGTGTTACTTAATGTGCTTTGCATGAGACATATTAACCCTCCATGCTACTTTGATTCAAAACGAGGACTAGGCAAAACACAGCTCTCTCCAACAAATATGTTATCCTCAAGAGTTATCTTACCCTCATTATTATTTCCTTAGATTTAGCTGGCACACAAAGATCTATGCAGCAGGTGCCTTTACTCCATAAGGTACTTTAAAATACAAACTTTGGAAATCAATCAAGTAGAACAGATTTAATGTCACACGTTTCCTTGTTGCCAGTTAGTTCGTGGTAAGCTTTAAAAAAAAAAAGTATCAGTTAGGGCCCAGATTTTGTGTTGGGGTTGCGTCAATATTTCAGCATAGCCCCAATGCAAAATTAAATTTGTTAAATATTGTAATGCATTTAATTGTACTCATGATAGACCTGATAAACATATGGGACACCTTCCTTCACAAGAACAATCCCAAGAGGCATATTCCTCTTTCTATGTGTGCTGCAGAATGTAACAATGAGAAATAAAGATAATTCTCTTTGTCAGGCCTCTCCTGGGAAGGAGCATCTTTTTGATACATTCCCAAGTTTAGCAGTTCTGGTAAATCTGGTAATATGTCAAAAACCATGGGAGCTGCGTGGGAACACCCACGCAAAGCCCATGTAACGCCTCCCTTGGGCAGAGTAAGGCAACACATCGATTTCCTCTGCGTTGCTTTACTTCGGATTATTTATTGAGCCACTCAGGCCATGCAAAGTGGCCTTGCGTAGCTTCATAAATCTCACTCAAGGTTTGCGTCATGCATGTACCAGGTTATGTGCTTCAAACGTGACACAAAATGGCCCGTAAATAGGTCCCTGAGTGTGACTAAACATAAAGTGAAAGGCAAATTAGGCGGATGCTGGGGAGGTGAAAAGGAGTTTCAATAAAAAAGTTCATGGCTGTGGTTTTAGTGCAAAATTGAAAAGAATGTTTCCTACTGTTACCCATCAAGCAAGTGAGTATGGAAGATTGAGCAGCTGAATGAGGACATGTATGATGAAATAAGAAGCAGGAAAGGGTTAAGCGTCGATGGCCCCTGGCTATGCAGATGTGCAGAGGGGTGCATATTAGTATTCTTGGTAAATATATAATGAACTTCATGGCTTGCAAAAAATGTATATCAACGCTAAATAGCGAAAAGGCATTTGGCCACTAATTAAATAAATGATTTGTTATTCATCTCTATTTTTACAGTAAATGTTAGAGGACTCTGATTCTGACACACTCCCTTATTAAAATGTACACTGTGTACTTGCCAGGTTAAAGCTATTAAGTGCCAGTCTATTTCTAAACTACATGACCAAGCTGATGTTTTATGTATCCTTGAAAATGATTACAATCTTGTACCTGTCCTCGGAGACTTCAATCCGCAGCTAGAAACTGCGACGGGGCCGCATGAAATCGCTTGTGCCACTTTCAACGCATCAGATCTGGAATTCTTCTTACAATGCCTAAAGCACCAGCAGTCAATCTTCTGGACCTCATATGTGGCACTGGGAATTTTGTGCATATATCTAACACTTTACCATTTGTTTGTAAACTTCTTAAGCACTTTTGAAAATTACTTTCTGCAACCATAAATACATCTAATTATGTTTCTCCTAAATCTATCAGGGCTTGAAAAGAACTAGGCATTCCTCTTTTTCGTCGGAATCTGTCAGTAAAAGCTGCCAAATATTCCTGGCCGCTGTCTGACCCTGATAAGAAAGTTAATAAATTCAATGCAGTAACATCTAAGTTTTTGTATTTATTTATTTATTTATTTATTTATGCGATTTTATATAGCGCGAACTTTACCCGAAGGCGTCAGAGCGCTTTACATAGGGCCCAGTTTCAAACATAAGGACTGACGGTACAAAAAGAATTTGCAAATTTTTGACTTACATAAGAACCAGTTGAAAACGTACGGACTTGGGTTTACATGCGTTACAAAAAGGTACAAACAGAAAAAATTTCAAATGTACAAGAGATAAAGTCACACAAGGAGGAGATACAAATCGATAAACTCTAGGCATATACTAGTGAAAACTCTATCTACTTAGGGAGGGGATACACATGGATATACTCTAAGAGTCACATAGGCATGGTAGAGAGCAGAGCGGACTCCTGCATAAACTAGTGATTAGAGTTATCTCTATATACACAGGGAAGGGGTAAGACTGGATATACTCTAAAAGTCACATAGGAATGGTAGAGAGCAAAGCGGACTACTGCATGTTCTAGTGATTAGAGTTATCTCTATATACATAGGGAAGGGATACACATGGCTATACTCTAACAATCACATAGGAGACTAGTCATTAGAGTTATCTCTATATACATGGGAAGGGATATGACTGGATATACTCTAAGGGTCACATAGGAATGGTAGAGAGTACAAAGGTCTACTGCATACACTAGTGAATAGAGTTATCTCTATATACATAGGGAAGGGATACACATGGATATACTCTAAAAATCACATAGGAGACTAGTCATTAGAGTTATCTCTATATACATGGGAAGGGATATGACTGGATATACTCTGAGGGTCGCATAGGAATGGTATATGGTGCAAGGTCTGAAGCAAATACCATTGATTAGAGTTATTACAATAAGTCCAAGAGCAGAGTGCCATAAGCGTGGATGCAGTCACAGCACAAAGGGAGGGTGGGAGGGATGCAAGGGTATGGAGAGCAGGGGAAGCCGAGAAGGAAGGAGACATTTGAGGATCATCCACGGGGAGAAGGGTTAAAGGACGGGGGAATGGGAGGAGGGCTAGAGTCCAGAGAAAACTGTCCGAAAATAGCAGCAAAGTGTCGGTCAGGCAGAACAAAAGTCAAAAAGTCCAGGAGAGAAGGTGGGAGCCCAGGTGGGAGATGAAGCTGGAGGTCATCCGCAGGCGCGTCGCCATCTTGGAGAGCTTGCGGTCATCCGGCTCGGTGGGCGTGAGAGTGCGCAAGGTGATGAAGGTGTTGGTGCGGTCACGCGTTGGCCGTGAGGCGCTGCCACAGCAGCCGGTAAGTTGTGTTTGTATTCAACCGCAATGGAAGATGTGTGGGAATCGGCGGCGGACCGGCAGGGGGGCAAGCAGTGTGGCCTCCGGGAGCCATGAACCATGCCATAGGGGGGGGAGGGGTGAGTGATCCGGCCCGTGTCGCAGGACCATAGGGCATACCGGAAGTGGCAGAGGCCCCCAGAAAGGTAGCAGGGCGAGTGGCAGGCCAGACAATCTGAGAGAGGGCCACAGGATAGGCAAGAGGCCGGGGAGAAGTTGGGGCGAGCCAGAGGAAGTGGCGATCGCCATCCGAAAGTCGCCGCCGGCCGCCATCTTGGGGTCAGGCAGGCGCCGGGAGGATTCCCTCAGTGGTGGCCGCCGTTAGAGTAGGGCTAGATGGTGCTATGTCCCGGTAGCTGCTGCGACAATCATCGAGAGTCTGGACAAGCTGGGGGAGCGGAGGTCGTAATCCTACCTCCCAGCGGCGGCCAGTCGGCGGAGTCCATGGTGAGGTGCCGCCCGCCATTTTGAGCGCCACCGCCCTCACCGCCTTCTCCTCGGGAGACGGGACCCGTCCGCCAAGCTAGGAGCGATCGCCACTGCTCCGCAGATGCCCCACTCGCTCCTCTCCATGGGGGGAAAAAGGGCGAATCAGGAGAAGGGCTGTAGCAGCCCACAGCCAGGCTCGAGCAGCTCGTGAACCGGGAGCCGAGACGATCCACGTCCGCTCGGCTCCCGGCTCCTCCTTGTATGGCAATCTTTGCCTCCAGCCTCACTCAACAAGCAGAGGCATCTCTCAGCAACCCAATCCGTGGTTCTATCTCATCCATAAACCTCTGAAATTATGAGCCAGGAAGGCAGAAATACTATGTACTCGGTTGAACTCTGTGTTAGGCACCAGGTTCCTTTATCAAAATACACTGCAAAGATAAAAGAGGTTGTTGGAAATGGCCCTTTCTGCAGGATCACCTCCCCGTTTTGCTGATTTCATTCGTTCTATCTTTAGGATTCTGGGTCCTTTACCACTGCTAACAAGTGCATATGCTCTGTGCTCTAAACTAGGTAACATTGGCTTATTCACAATTGTCATATTTAAGTCCCTAATAAAGTGCACTTTATGTGACCAGGACCTATAATTTAGAAGATACTAGTGGGCCTACAGCACTGATTGTGGCACCCACTTAGTAACCCTTTAAACATGGCTCAGGACTGCCATTGCAGAGCCAGTGTGCCACCTTAAACTGGCATTTTCATCTGGAAAGTTAACATACTTGCCAAGCCCAAACCTAAGCTAGGCCCTTGGAATCTCTGTGGGCAGGGTTCATTGTATTTAAAAAGTAGGACATGTACTTTTAAGGTTTACATGCCCTGGTAGTGAAATACTCTTAAATTTATTTTTCACTACTTGAAGGCCTATCAATCCCATAGGTTAACATTGGGATTGCCCTAAACATCCTTTTATTGTAATCTCCAATTGGGAGCAGATAGAAATTTGGAGTTTGGTGTCACGGAACTCTCATTTTAAATCACAACTTATGGTGAAGTTGGATTTTAAAGTGTAATTCTAAAAATGCCACTTTTAGAAAGTGGCATTTTCTCTTTAACCATCCGGTGGCTCTGCCTTTCTCTGCATACACATCTGGGTTGGATGACAACTGGGCCTTGTGCATACCCTGTAGACGATGGATTTAGACCCAGATCTCTGTACTGGGGTGAATGTATGACATTGTTCTGCATTCTGTCCATCACCTGTTGTTTTTGCATTTGTCACCCCGAGTGGGATGGCTATGCTCAGACGTGAGTCCCGTGCTTTCCATGCCACTGGAATCAAGCTATCCAGGCTGATGAGGGCTGAAAGCCCGAAACCGGTCCTTGGATGCTTGTTTCCAGTCCAGGGAGGACCTGGCTTGGCAGTTCGGGCTGGACTGTTCCCATGGGGCACAGGGTCAAGACTGATTTGCATATGGCTGGGTTCAAACTGGAAAGGCATGGTGAGCAAAAAAACGATGGATTTAGGCCCAGATCTCTGTACTGGGGTGAATGTATGACATTGTTCTGCATTCTGTCCATCACCTGTTGTTTTTGCATTTGTCACCCCGAGTGGGACGGGTATGCTCAGACGTGAGTCCCGTGCTTTCCATGCCACTGGAATCAAGCTATCCAGGCTGATGAGGGCTGAAAGCCCGCAACCGGTCCTTGGATGCTTGTTTCCAGTCCAGGGAGGACCTGGCTTGGCAGTTCGGGCTGGACTGTTCCCATGGGGCACAGGGTCAAGACTGATTTGCATATGGCTGGGTTCAAACTGGAAAGGCATGGTGAGCAAAAAAACGATGGATTTAGGCCCAGATCTCTGTACTGGGGTGAATGTATGACATTGTTCTGCATTCTGTCCATCACCTGTTGTTCTTGCATTTGTCACCCCGAGTGGGACGGGTATGCTCAGAAGTGAGTCCCGTGCTTTCCATGCCACTGGAATCAAGCTATCCAGGCTGATGAGGGCTGAAAGCCGAAACCGGTCCTTGGATGCTTGTTTCCAGTCCAGGGAGGACCTGGCTTGGCAGTTCGGGCTTGACTGTTCCCATGGGGCACAGGGTCAAGACTGGTTTGCATATGGCTGGGTTCAAACTGGAAAGGCATAGTGAGCAAAAAAACGATTGATGTAGGCCCAGATCTCTGTACTGGGGTGAATGTATGACATTGTTCTGCATTCTGTCCATCACCTGTTATTTTTGCATTTGTCACCCCGAGTGGGACGGGTATGCTCAGACGTGAGTGCCGTGCTTTCCATGCCACTGGAATCACGCTATCCAGGCTGATGAGGGCTGAAAGCCTGAAACCGGTCCTTGGGTGCTTGTTTCCAGTCCAGGGAGGACCTGGCATGGCAGTTCGGGCTGGACTGTTCCCATGGGGCACAGGGTCAAGACTGATTTGCATATGGCTGGGTTCAAACTGGAAAACATGGTGAGCAAAAAAACGATGGGTTTGGGCCCAGATCTCTGTACTGGAGTGAATGTATGACATTGTTCTGCATTCTGTCCATCACCTGTTGTTTTTGCATTTGTCACCCCGAGTGGGACGGGTATGCTCAGACATGAGTCCCGTGCTTTCCATGCCACTGGAATCACGCTATCCAGGCTGATGAGGGATGAAAGCCCGAAACCGGTCCTTGGATGCTTGTTTCCAGTCCAGGGAGGACCTGGCTTGGCAGTTCGGGCTTGACTGCTCCCATGGGGCACAGGGTCAAGACTGATTTGCATATGGCTGGGTTCAAACTGGAAAGGCATGGTGAGCAAAAAAAGTATGGATTTAGGCCCAGATCTCTGTACTGGGGTGAATGTATGACATTGTTCTGCATTCTGTCCATCACCTGTTGTTTTTGCATACCCTGTAGACAGTCACACACAAGGAGAAGAGGTGTGACATTTGCATCCTGATAGCCCATCACCAGACAGATGGGCCTCTCTGAGGTGGATCGGGAGAGAGGAACTGATACTTGCACTTGAATTGGGCTGTGCCTGTCTCCACAAAAAGCGCTGCATACACCTCATTAGTGAGTCTGGAGCCAGTGGTATGTTTCCTCACCTAGGCATAAGTAGCAAAGTGACCCTTTACCTACACTTGTCCTTCCTTGCTCTGCACAATGCTCTGCAAGGACCTTTTACCCAGTCATGTGATGAATAAATAGATTATTTGCATCATATCTTAAATCCCCTGCACATGATGTACATAACAGGATTAACATACCCTGTACAAAAGTCATTGCTATCTTCAATCTTGGGTGACAGGGCTACTTTTCATAGTTACAATTATTGATTTAGGCTCATTTACATAATTGTTCTAACAACATATCGATTGTGGTAGAACCCAGAGGCTACTTTTTTGGTATAAAAGCACTGCACCTTCACTAGGTAACTAGAAGAGAAGCTTCTGTGCTGACACTGACACGGAGGACCCTGCATGCTGAAGCTTTAACTAGCAGCCGTCTGACATCCCTTACGGGGTGCCCAACTTGTGACCATTACGGGGTTCTTCATTCTCTACCATCAGGTAATGGGGTTGGCTCTTTCCTAGGGGATTCTTGGCTTCACACCCACATACATGCTAGGTACACTTAGGTAAACTTAGGTAGGATCTGCATTGTAGGAGTATGTAAAGATTACTGTTTTTATATATGCCCACATATATTCATTGCTTTAGCACCATGGTGTAAATGTACCTACTGTTCACTCTTTTGATGCTTGTAATCTCTTCGGCTGGTTTCTGTCCACTAATTGTTGCAGCACATATGTTGTATACTAGAATGGCGCTGGTTCAATAAATGCTCATTGAAAAACGTCCCAAACATTTAGTCTGTGTATCTCTCTGAGACATAGGCCTAGATGTAGGTAATTTTATTTTACCACTTCTTAAATACCGAAATTTACCGTTTCGGTATTTAAGAAGTGGTAAAATAGGGGGGGGGTGTAGGTATTACAGATTCAGTAATTCGGTTTTTACCGATTCTGTAAATACCGATTCGGTAATGCCCATTGAGTCCTATGGGCATTGAAGCCCATAGGAATCAATGGGCATTACCGAATTGGTATTTACAGAATCAGTAAATACCGATTCCAGCAAGGGTGCAGGGGGTGTCACTTTGACACCCTCTAGCACCCCAAATACAGGCATGTGTGCAATGTGGCACACATACATGCCCTAAGGGCATGTCTGTCTGTCACATGGCATAGGTGTGCATGCACACATGTGCAAGCACACCTGTATTCGGTATTTTACCACCCAATTGGATTGGGTGGTAAAATACCGAATCTGAATGGCCTTTGGGACTCAGAAGAGTCCCACCTACATCTAGAAGTTACAGAATCGGTAAAAATACCGAATCGGTATTTACCGATTCAGTAAATTTACCGATTCGGTAAATTTACAGAATCGGTAAAATTGGCCCCCTACATCCCAAAAACCCATTTACCGGTTGGTAATGGCCGAAATCGGCCGTTACCGGCCGGTAAATGGCCACCTACATCTGGCCCTTAGTGAACACGATTGACTAAGTGAAAATACTGTACAGTTTCCTGGTTCCCTGAAGGGTCAAGGGTATTCATGTTCAATGGTTGCCAGAAACTGTTGGCTCCTTGGCAGAGGCGGCTCCTCCACTAGGGTGGAGGAGTGTTGCCCCACTGCTTTCTCGCAGTCAAAACATAAAATGGTAAGTACTTTTAGTTATTACCATTTTATGTATGTTTTGCGCTTTGCTGGGGGCAGGTGGTCTGGGCTGCTATGCTCTTTTAGCGGGGTAGGGGAGTAGTGGTTTGTCCACTCCTGATTGCGCAAAGACTGTTGGGGCGGCCCTCTCGGGCAAACCAGTCATGAACACTCAGCTCTTCTCCATTCAGGCTGTATTGCAGCCTGCATGGGAAACATGCCCAACCACTAAGCCCGTGGTTGGGGGCCATCTCGACCAATCACAATGCTGCTTGCAGCGGTGTTATTGGCTGAGGAGAGGGAGCATGACTGCCTGCTTCCTGTTCTTATCAGAGGCAGGAGAGCAGGAGAGCAAGAGAGCAGGAGGCGGGAAGTCACAAGACCCAGCAGAAAGGTAAGTTTACTTAATGTTTTTATTTCTATATTTCCCTGCAATCCCCCACCCCCACAAATCTCTCCCCTGCGAGCCCTTGAGCCCACCCCAAAATGCGAGCTATGCCGCCCGCTACAGCTCCTTGATAGGGTTCAGGTTTACTGTGCACTAGCTGGTGTATAGGCTGACATATCCTGTGGGGGTTGTCCCAAATCAGTCTAGACACCAAACCCTTAATTTATGTTGTCCAAAAACTTGCAGATCCTATGTATTTTTAGGAACTACACGACAAGTCGCCCAATGTTGGTTTGGTTCCTATTTATCGATCAAATCTGAGTAGTGCTTTTTTAGAGACCCCCTACTCACATTAAACCAGAAACGTCTGTAGTGAAAACCTTTGTATTGGCTGCAGGTTATACAAGCTTGAAGAATTAAAATGTCCCACACTGTGCAAAACCTTATCTCTTTTCATCACTACTTCCTCCCACAACATCTGTCACTGGATACTGTGGTGTGGGTACAGGAGAAGATGATCAGGAAGTTGCTCTTAACGTTACAGAAAATTGCAGACATGCAGGTATTATGAAATCATTGCAATAGGGCCTCTTGGCAACAGGTGGTGTTGTTACCTTCAGTATTGAGGCACACAGGGTATTCAGAACAGAGGTTTTCTATTCTTGGGTCAGATTCCTGCTTGCAGATGCATGCACATACTTACTTTGAAGATTCCACACTTGAAGAATATTTTCCATACATGAATGTGGAAGCGCTGTAAACTTACTGTTAGACCTGGCATCATTGGCGTGAGTCTCCCTTCCATTTTGATGGATTGCCTCCTCTGTTTTGATATGTTTTGCTGGTTATATGCTTTGGGCACTGTGCCACTGCTATTCAGTGCCACAGGGCAAGTACAAGTGCTCCCTATGTTAAATTGATGAACTAATTGGTTATTCCATGATTGGGTTATTTGATTTACCTGTCAGCCCCTAGTACAGTGCACCATGTGTGCCCAGGGCTTGTAAAACAAATGCTGCTGGTGGGCTTGCAGCACTGGTTGTGTCACCCACAGAAGCAGCTTGTAAAGGGTGTCTCAGGTCTGCCATTGCAAGGCCTGTGTGCAGTCTAGTACTGCCATGTCAACTATGCAAGTGCACCAACTTGCCAGTCCCTAAACCTTCCCTTTGCTTCATGTTAGACACCCCTATAGTAGGTCCAAGGACAGGGTGCATTGTAAGTATAAGGTAGAACATGCTCTGGTGTGTGTAGCTTGTCCTAATAGTGAATTACATCCATTTTTGTTTTTCACTATTGAAGGCTACCTGTTCTCCATAGGCTAGAACGGATAGATTATTGCATTCTTATCATCCTAACTGACTCAGGGAACATGGTAGAAATTCGAATTTAGTATGCCTGAACTCAGAATGATAAAATACATCTTTTAGTAAAGTGGGTTTTAATATTCTCTGTTTGAAAATACCACTTTAAGGTTGTGTATTCCTTGTCTGGGTTTGTGAGTGACATGGCTTCGGGGATTCCAGGACACAAGCTGTGCAGCCCAGAGGTGAATAGAGAGATCTGCATCTAGATGGGAGGGAGGAGTTGCACCTGGTACCTGAATAGGGCTGGGCCTTCCCTCTACAATGCTGGCTCCACCTCCTGTGGCTTGTCTGATGTCTCTGCCCTGCACTGTGAAAGGAGAGAAGGAATCTTGTCAACAAAGTGCTCCAGAGCTGTGCCTTCCCTCCCCTGTGCTGGCCCCACCTCCTGTGGGGCGGCTGATGTCTCTGCCATGCACAGTGAAAGGAAGGAGAGAGTCATGTAAACAAAGTGCTCAGGAAATGGTTTGGACTAGGCAGAGGCCTCTCTGCCTTCAGAGAACAAACAATTTTGGGGTATAAATATTGGGACCCTGATCCCAAGAAATTAGATCACTTCTGGAACAAGAAACCTTTTGCCAAGGAGAAGAACCTAGAAAGCTGCAGGAGTTTGACTGCCCCTCTGCCAGTGTGCTGTTTGCTGGATTGGCCTGCAGTGGTTGCTTCATTGCCAAGGAAAGGAGAAGGAACTTTTTAAGGACTGTCATCATTTACAGAATATTCTCCAAGGGCTTGAACTGTGCTTGCCTCTTGCTGAAGTCTCAGGGACAAAAGACTTCATCTTCAGCTCCCCTCTGAATTTCCTTGCTGTGAATTTTCAACGCTATACATTTGTGTGTCGCTGGGAGCTGGAAGCGCGGCGCATCGAGAGAAAGAGTGTCATCGTCGCAGCTGAAATCATCACATCGCCACAGAACCGAGCCTTCGCTGCATCTTCCTGGAAGCGTGTGTTCATCGAAGCTGCCTGCTGTCGTATCACCGGAGAAGCATGACGCCATCGAGAGAGTAGCCATCGCCTCACCGGAGAAGCGTGTAGCAGGGCATGTCGCGGCTCCAAAGTACAGAGTCGTCGCAAGGCTGCCAGGGCGTCTACACATCGCCATCGCATCGCAACTGGATGATCGCTTCTCATCAAGCCACCATTTTGCGCACCGCAACGGGCCCGTAGGCGGAGAATCTACGCATCACCTCCGCACCGGTAAGGATTACGACGCATCCCCTACTCTGCGCAAGCATTGAGGCACAACGCATCATCTCCCCTAGAGCACGGACCCAGCGCATCTCCCCTTTTGCGAGCCTTTTGTTTACTTTGCGTTACGCATCCAGGTACTTAGTTGAGAACTTTGTCGCATTTATCATCAACTTGAACTAAGTAACACTTATCATCTTTTAAGCAATCTTATGTGTAGTCTTGTGGATTTTTGTAGTTTGTGATCTTGTGTTAAGCCTATATAAAGAATACTTATTTTTATAAAACCTGTGTTGTGTCAATCTGTAATGTTTCCACTGTATTACTGTGTATATTCACAAATGCTTAACACACTGCCTCTGAGATAAGTCTGTCTGCTCATGCCAAGCTACCAAGGGGGTGAGCATGGGTTATTAAGGAGTGTAATCCCCTTATCCTGACTTAGAAGTAAGGGTCCCTATTTGGACAAAGGTGAATACCCTTGCCACCTAGAGACCCCCAGATCTAAAACTTACCAAGAGCATACTAATGGGTTTAGAGGAGCCCTCCCCATACCACAACACATGTGAGACTCGGTCCGCTCAGCAGAGAAGGACTGATCTGGCCGGTCCTAGCTGCTCACATGCTACATCCCAAACTTGATACATTTCCAGCAGCAGAAAGAATCACTTACACTCTACAGAGACATAGTAAATCTATACAGAAACCTTACACAGTTCGTAATGCGAACACTGACAATTCAATCTCCGCGGTTTTGCTCAAGGTGGTCAACCTCACTTGACTACACCAACTATCAGTCCTCAAATGCTGAATGCGGTTATTGGAAGAATGCCCACCAAGTGGGAGCAAATTCAGTTCTGGGTAGCACGGAAAATAGCACAGCTTGAAGCTGTATTTCCTCATACGACCGGGCCCACAGTAAAAACACATAATGCTTACAATATGCTTGCCAATGGCGATGGCTCCCCCGATAGAGGATTGTACCATTTGGGTTACAGTTTTTGCTGCTGTTTATACCAGAACTCATGGTGCTCCTCAATAGCAGTTTTACCAGATGTATTGAAACAAATACAAAATGCCATGAAACTGATGGGCAACTTTGACCAGGTATCAACAATAATTTTAAGTGAAATAAAAGGGAAGGCAGTAACGGTGGCTATACGCCAATGCCTGAGGGAATTCCCTCCTGTGCAACAAGAGTGAGAATTACCGGGGGCGTGGCTACGAGCCGACCGCGATGGCTGTGTAGCGAGAGAGCTCTCGCACCGAGGCAGCTCCTGTGCCACTGATCCGATACAGAATCCGCCTCCAGCATACCACTGTCGACGGATTCGAAGTGAGGCAATCCTGCGACGCCGGCTGGCGTTTCCCCGGCTGAAATTGGACTCGGTTTGCCGGTGGGGCGTGTGTGGCTTGGTGGCGGCCCTGCCGGGAGAGAAAGCACCGGCCTGCCGTAACACTGCACCCCGCCCGGAAGTGGCCGCGAGACGGGCAGCCACACCGGAAAGAGGTCTTCAAGACGCCGACCCTCCCCAGAAGTGACTGCTGCTCCCCCACCGGTGCTGGGCCATAGTGAACGGGGATCCCCAACGGAGTGACCCCCCCTCGCAGTCCGGATTGCCCAGGGGCGTGGAGGCTCCGTGAGTACACTGAAACCAGCCCGGCGGAGGGTAGGGGGCCGGGAGAACGAGAGCGCGGAGTTGTGGGGCTGAGTACTCGGCGGACATTGGTGGCAGTACAGCGCCTACATACCGGATGGCAGCGCAGCAGGTAGAGCGTCCATAGACGGAGGGCGCAATAGATTGGTAGTGCGGGGGAGCGTGTGGTGCCCCTGACCCACAGGGCTGTGAGTGACGACGATTCCTGGCACTGCGCCAGAGTCCCGGACTTTTGGGCGCGAGGACAGCACCCCCCCTGGCCTGAGCCACAGGACTTGGTCCCTTTTTGGCGCCTCCGCGCCTGCAGCTGCCCGGCTCTGTTTCTGGCCGTGGGAGGGAGGAGGCGGTGTCGACGGCAGTCGACTGGAGAGACATAGGACCCTGGGTTTCGAGATCCAACGGAGGCCATCGCGCGCCAGAAAGGTTCACTCTGACCGCTGCCCCCTGCCCAACGCCGCTCTTGAGCAACACACCCGGAGGAGTGGGGGAGCTTCCGCGTTTGGCGCCCTTTTTCAGTCACGAGAGTCCTTTGAAGCGGCCCCTCACGTGCTGACGGCCTGCAGTCATGGCGAACAGAGGCCACAGAAGTGCAGCTGCACAGGCGAAGCTAGAAAAATATGCCTTTGAAAAAAGCGTCACAAATATCTCAGAGAGTCGTCCCCCGGGGGGCAAGAGTCCGGAAGGTGAGGGCACTAAGAAAGTGACCTTGGAGGACTTGATGAAGATGCTCACGAGCGTGCAGGCGACAGTGGGAGCAATCTCTACTGACGTTGGGCTGCTGAGGGCGGACTTCCACAAAATGACGGAGCGGGTGGCCCAGGTGGAAGTGGTCACTAAATCGCTGGTGGAGGACACCTCTGAACTGCAGCTGGCCACTGAGCGCTTAGAAGCGATTGCCAAGAAACTACAAGACCGCCTGGACGATCAGGAGGGGAGGTCGCGAAGGAACAACGTTCGCATCCTGGGCATTCCGGAATCTGAAGGCAAACGCTCGATGGATTTGTATGTGGAGGAGCTCATCACGAAAAAACTACAGCCGAAGGGCCTCTCCCGGTTCTTCTCTGTCGAGAGGGCGCATCGAGTCCCGGGGGGGACGCCGAAACCTGGGGCGGCTCCGCGGCCGGTGCTGGCCAGACTCTTCAATTTCAGGGATAGGGATGCCATACTCCAATCCGCCAGGAATTCCGCCCCAATCAAGGTGCTGAACTCCACTGTAGCGTTCTTCCCTGACTATACAGCTGAGGTGGCCCGACGACGTAAGACTTTTATGGACGTCAAGAAGAGCCTGCGGGACAAGGACATACCATACTCTATGTTATTTCCGGCACGGTTGAGGGTCGTGGACAATCACAGGGCATGGTTCTTCGACACACCGGATGCGGCGAGGGAGTGGCTGGACGGATGGAGGCGAGTAGAGGCGCCGAGGCGAGATAGACGAACTCAACGCGACAGAGGCTCCCAGCAACAGTCGGACCAGGAGCCTTCCCAAGGCCATAGTCAAGACCTGTTTGCGGAGCCGGGTCTGGAGGAGAGAGAAAGTTCCGAGGAGTGAGGACTGACGATCGTGTGTCATGTATTGCTTGTGGTCACTTGGGCCCAGTACAGGGCCGAGCAGCTGAGATCGTATGGAGCTGCCGTAGGGTTGAGGAGCTTCACACCCCCGACAAGCAAGTACAATGGGTTGGGATGGGGCAAAGCGCTCTGCTAAGTTGGGGGAGGCGGGTGGTTTCAGACCCGTACAGCAGGGAGGCAGGGAGGGGGGTGGGGGGGAATGGTTGATTCTTTTGGCGCTAGATTTTTTGTTTACCTGTTGTATTGTTTGGTTTCTTCGTTGTTATGTTGGGCACAGCACAAACTTCTCTGCACTGAATGAGGGTGACCTGGTCATAGGTGACGTTGCTCCACTACGTTCATTCCTCCTGGACTCATACCGCACCCTGACAGATGGCGACACACTCACAGGATACACCTGAGTTCCACATGACAAGCCCCTCCCGCTCTATGACACTGACGGCACTCACATGGAATGTTCGGGGATTGGGTGATAAGGTGAAGCGAGGCCTGGTGTTACAATATTTGAAACGCTGTAAGCCGGCGATAGTTATGCTGCAGGAGACCCATTTAGTGGGCACGGCCTCTAGAGCGATGGACAGGTGGGGATACAAATTCGTCACCCATGCGGACTTCTCGTCCGGTTCTAGAGGGACTGGAATCCTTATACGGAAAAATTTTCCAATGGTGTGCACACACACGAGGGTGGACACTCAGGGCCGCATCGCAGCGGTAACAGTACAGTGGGAAGGCCAGCTCTTTAATTTCGTGTCAGTATACATCCCGCCTAATTTACACACCGAAGCTCATACTGCTCTAGCCTCCTTCCTCCTCGCATTACCGACAGCGACACTGGTTGTAGGGGGAGATTTCAATGACGTGGTGGACCATACCCTTGACAGACACCCACAGGCTGCGACGGTGCGGGGAGGCGGGCGACTCTCCGGCCTGTTGGACGCCTTGGGCCTGACGGACTGCTGGCGCTACAAACACCCCCTTGACAGAAATTACACATACTATTCAGCAACACATAATTGCCTATCACAGATTGACCATGTGCTCGTGTCCGGTGAAGGGCTTGGCGGGGTCGAAGAGGTGGCCATCTGCCCCAGAGGTATCTCCGACCACTCCCCTCTCCTGCTCACGTACACGAGTCGCCGCGCGCACAGGTGCCGTACGTTCCCGATCCATGCGAGTTATTTACAACATGCCCCTTTGAAAAAATCACTCACCACCACTGCCGAGCACTATTTTCGGGAGAATGTGGGCTCAGTGGCCTCCCAGAGTACTCTGTGGGAGGCGTTTAAAACAGTGCTGCGGGGGCAAGCGATTGCGTCGGTGACGGCACACAGGAGGACACAACAGCAGGAACTCTGCGCCCTGGAGGAGGCCCTCACAGTGGCCATCTCTAGACAGGAATCTAATCCATCTCTGGGAGCTGCCCAAGCGGTCCGGCTGTGCCGAGTAGAATGGATGGCGTACCAGCGAGAATCGGTTAGGGCGTCACTCCAGGCCACCCGCCATAGAGTGTACGAACTGGGCGATAAAGCGGGAAAGATGTTGGCCTGGCTCGATAAAAAGGAGCGGGCTGGCAGGGTTATTGCTCAACTGACACTGCCTGACGGACGGGCGACCTCTGACCCCGGGGTTATTGTCGACCTGCTGGCGGATCATTATGAAGCTATCTACGCTCCTCAGGCGGGGTTCACGACGGAGGAGGCCTTCGACTAAATCAAGGATCTGACGATCCCCTGTCTCTCGCCGGAAGAGGCACTCTTGTTAGAGGCCGATGTTACCGTGCAGGAAGTGAGGGACGCGACTGAGGCGTTGGCGTCTGGGAAAGCCCGGGGACCCAACGGCATCCCGGTGGAATTGTACAAACAGACGTCCCAGACGACTGCCCCCCATCTTCTCACCATGCTCGAGGACAGCCTAGACTTGGGAATGCTGCCGAGTGAACAGCGCCTGGCCGCTATCATCCCGATCCATAAACCCGGTAAGGCGGCGGAGGAATGTACTTCCTACCGCCCCATTTCCCTGCTCAACGCGGAGCCAAAGATACTCGCCAAGTTATTGGCGTTGCGATTGACCCCCCACCTTGCCACTCTAATTCACCCGGACCAGTCCGGCTTCATGTAGAATCGCAATACCTCGCATAATTTGCGGCGTTTACAGGCGGTCCTGGCTCGCAAGGAGAGTATACGAGAACCAGCGGTACTGCTCTCCCTGGACGCCACTATGGCGTTCGATACGGTGGAGTGGCCTTATCTCTTCGCGGTGCTCCGACGCATGGGCTTTGGGCCTCGCTTTTGTGCGTGGGTCCGCCTTCTATATACTAGCCCCCTCGCGCAGGTTGTGGCAAATGGCCACATCTCTAGGACCTTCCCGCTTGGGCGTGGGACGAGACAAGGTTGTCCGTTGTCTCCTCTGTTGTTTACGTTAGTCCTCGAGCCATTGGCGATTTGGGTGAGATGGGAGCCCTCAATTAAGGGTAACCAGTGGTCACCAACGTGGGAAGATCGGATATCGCTCTACGCCGACGATGTCCTGCTCTACCTCACCGCCCCGCGAAAATCTGTCCCGGAACTGCTCAATGTCTGCGAGAAGTTCGGGAGGGTATCCGGCTATAGGATTAACTGGGCGAAGTCGGTGCTATTCGTTCTTGCTGGCCACCCCCCCCCACTTCCGAGGGGCTGTCCGTTAGCGTACACTACTGCCCCCTTTAAATATCTGGGGGTTTACATTACTCCTAGTCCAGACGTCTTCCATACTTTGAACCTGAGACCCCCCCTGGAGCGGTTTGTTCGGGATGTCAGGGTGTGGCGCTCCCTTCCGCTTACTCTTTTGGGCAAAGCTGCCCTGTTCAAAATGATGGCTCTGCCTCGTTTTTTATACCTCCTGGAGAATACGCCGTTTCCGGTGCCCCCCGCCTACTTTAAGGCCATCTCGGCGGCAATCTCTAATCTGCTCTGGGATGGAAAGCCGGCCCGCATTGCGCAGAGCAAGCTGGTGCGGGACTGGTACGATGGGGGGATAGCGCTCCCTAGTATTGAACTGTATTACTGGGCTGCCCACCTTAAACAGATCAACTACTGGCTACATGTCCCACACACAGACCCAGCCTACATGGCGGACAGGCAGAATATCGAACCCAGGGGTCTGCTGAGGAACCTCTATAGCCGCACCGTCCCGTCAGGGCTACAGGGCCCGACACGTCACACGATCCAACTCTGGTATAAAGCACACAGGCCCTTGCACTGCGCACACACTGTTACACAGATGACGCCCCTATGGGACTCACACAGGTTGGGTTACATGGGCAATACCAAAGGGTTTAAGGCATGGGACGACATTGGAATTTCAGTGGTGGGGGACCTCTGGAAAAATCACAGAATCGTAGATTTTGGGTTCTTACAGGCCAAATATGGTATGGGAGAGTCCGAATGATACAGATTCATGCAGATACGGCACGCACTGAGGGCGGCCATTCCGGCAGATGCGTCTCTGCAGGAATCTACCCCTCTTGAGGACCGCTTGCTGACCGAGCACATGCCCCAAAAAGCCACTTCATACACGTACAGGAAACTGGTTAACAATCTCCCTGACTTGTTGACCAAATTGCGCTCCAGTTGGGTAGCGGACATAGGGGACCTTGATGACTCGGAGTGGCAGGAGGCTCTCTCATCACCTTGCGAATCGGCGATTCCGTCCAGGCTTAAGCTGGTACAGTTAAAAGTCCTGCACCGTACGTACTATACCCGGACGGTTCTATACAAAATAGGAAGGGCTGATCAGGAGTACTGCCTCCGCGGATGCGGAGAGCGGGGGACATTCTTCCACACCATTTGGGATTGCGGGAGGCTGGCAGGGTATTGGACAGCAGTGTTCCGCACTATTTCCCAGACTGTGAATGTTTCCCTGCAGTTAGACCCGCGCTGCTGCTTGCTGAACATTTGGGAGGCCACGGACTTGACCCATCGGCAGCGGGACTGGGTGGTGTTGGGCCTGATGGTTGCGAAGCGTAATGTGGCTAAATTGTGGGGTTCACCTGTGGTGCCCAGGCTGAGGGATTGGTGCAGCGATATGGATGACGCAATGGTGGCGGAGAGGGCGGTGTTTGTCCGGAGAGGCTGCCCCAGGAAATGGGGTCTGATCTGGGGGGCGTGGAACAAGTACAGGGGAGACATCTGCGAACCTCCGGGAGATGATTTGGATGAGGGTTTGTCGGATTGAGTTTTAGAATTTTAACGAGGGAGTGTGTGCTGTGGAATTCGCTGGCCTTGGTGGACGCTTGCTGTTGCTTGAAAGGGGGGAGCCGGGAGGGGTCATGGACTACGTCACTAATGTTCAGATGGTTTGATGACACCTATGGATCTGTCTACCCTTTGGGTACACTTTGTGGTTGTATTTGATAGCTGTGCTCTTCTTGTTTGGTGATGTTTGGTTCTACGGTTAAAATGCAGACCTTTGTGACTTCCGACAAAATTGCCAATGTAAAGATGCACGCATGGAATAGTTGCCGCCGGGCCTCAGGGATGCCGGCTAAACGGCTGTGTAAATTTCCAATTTCCATCATTCTCGCTGAAATGTTTGAGGCCGGCCCCAGAGGTTGTAGGCATTCAACTGTGTCTTGATTTAAATGTGCAATAAAGGTCTTTTAAAAAAAAAAAAAAAAAAAGAGTGAGAATTACCTAAGATTATCGAAGAAACATATGGTTCGCTGGTTAGAGATAACTTGGGAGTCAGACTTGGGAAACCACAAGTGGCAGGTAATTCTGTAAAGGATAACTCGAAGCAAGCACCCGATTCTTCTAAAAAAGAAATGGGATAACAAATAACCAAAAATCATAAGCGGAATGCATCACGATCATGGGGTGGGTCTCCTCATCAGGAGCACTTTGAAAAAAGATATATTCTTAGAAACCGTGATAATATAAAAATCCTGACAGATATCAGGATAGTAATACACGTTCCTCTCTATCTTTTCAGAATTCATCTAAACATTCCCAGAGGGAAGGACAGTCAGAACACAGATCAGAAGAGCAAGTCAAACCAAAAAGGGAGACACTCCACACCCTCAGACAACATTATCAAACAAGGAGATAAACTGAAAACTAAACCTCAATTTAAAAAGAAGGAAGCTTGCCTTAAAAAAAGGAAATGCCCAGGCTACTGATGCCTCTGCTTCTGGACAGGGAATGGGCTCTGACGATGCTAGACAGTGCAGCAGAAGTAACAATAGCTCACCAGAACCTGATGAAATTTCTGGTGACAGCAGCGTTGAATGGACACCAGAAACAATGGTAAGTGTCCCACATAATTTATACAAAATTGCACTCCACATGGAGGGCTACATACCCTGAAAATTGAAAGGTCTCTTTTGAGAGAACCTGACATATGGATATGATATCCTTTTGGCTGAAAAAGTTTGGCCGCCTGAGTTTGTTAAGGTGTGTCCTAAGGGGAAAGATGTAATTTAATTTTACCAGCTTACTCCGACCTCATACCAAATCACTTAAAAATTCATATGTGCAGGAGTGAGTTCCCGCACTTTAGTGCAATCATGCAATCATGAACTCCCAGCTGGGTGTGCCGGATCCTCCCCCCCCTGTGATATGGGGCCTGAGGCGCATGGGCCGACTGTGTGTAAACTCTCAGGGCGGGCTGTGGTGTTGAGGTTTTGGGCCCTGGAGACCTGCGGAATTATAGTGGACCACCGCCCCAATTCTTAGCGGAGTGGGTCTATACTGATAAGATACTCCAGCCGTTGGCATCCTGGGTGGGTCGTGGGCTGCTGCTAGTGGCGAATGACAGGGACACAGGGTCGGAGTGGGGTATCAAATACGACTCCACCTTAAGATTGGGGGCTAACTCGGAGTAACACTATCTTGGAGCCCTGACCCTGCGCTCTTAGACCGAGACGGCTGGTGGTTCCAGCGGACTTTGTGAGAGAGAGTATTACAGGCCCCTCAAAAATAGGCTACATCGGACGACATGGGGCGCAGTAGAGCGAAGCAGCAGGATGTGAATGCGTTGGAGGTGACGGGTACAGTAATGATGAGTGGCCGGACAAAAGACTCGGATGTGGACGTGGTCCCCCCCACAGATGCGGCGCAATCTATAGGAAAACTGGATCTCATATTGAAGGAAATACGGGACTCGCGCTTAGCAATGGAAATGCAGCTGGGCTCGCTCTCCAGTAGCTTCAATCTGTTAAAGGTGGACCACAAAAAACTGGCAGAGAAGGTGCAATGCAATAAAATTGCCATTGATGACTTGATACCTCGACAAACGGAGCAAACTACTCAAATGGAACAAGTGAGGCGACAACTGAGGGGGCTCCAGGATAGAGTGGATGATGCCGAAGGGAGGTCCCGTAGGAACAATGTACAAATCCTGGGGATTCCGGAGAAAAGTGAAGGACACAACCCTACGCAGTTTGTGGAGACCTGGCTGAAGGAGTATGTAGCGAAGGAGGGACTATCAGCACTGTATAGCTTGGAGACAGCTCACAGAGTGCCACTTAGGCTTCCTCCCCCTGGAGCGTCCCCGAGACGCCGTATTTTGAACTACAAAGATCGCGAATACGATTCTAAGAGCGGCGCGAGAAAATCCTCCTATCCGATTGGTAACAAAACAATTTCCTTATATCCGGACTTTACGCTGGCAGTCCAGAAGTATGCCTTTCTCTTCCCAGCCAGACTGAAGGTGATTTATGGGCAAAAGTCAATCTTTTTTGAGAATCCGGAGGAGGTAGCAGACTGGCTTGAGATCACTTTCTCCCCCCCTGCCACGCAGATCTCTGCCCCACGGGATGGCTCTGTGCGCTCCCGCAGCGGTGGAATGCAACATCGGCCCCAGTGGCTACTGAGCACAGAGGAACAGACAATGGGGGGGACTCTGTCGGCGGAACAGATCACAAAGTCAGAGGGACGCATTACTGATGGCGGCAGCACTGGCGGAACATGATGCCAGGACCCGAGATGTCTCTATTCACTTGTCGGGAGGGGCAACGGCCCGGTCGAAGTCCGAGGCCAGTTTAACACTGTTCCCTTCCATAACTGCACAAACGGCGGACGATTACTGAACTGAGGGAGTGGGCCAGACAAGAATGGTATTGTATGATGTAATGCCTGGTGACTTGCTCTGCTGTTGATACATTGTGTTGCCCTGTTCTATACATTAATGCATTGACATCTAAATGGGTTTGTTTTGGAGCGTTATGAACATGTTATGTGACCAGAGTGAATGGCGAATAATACTATGGTGGTTGCCTCCCCCCCCCCATGGCGACTGCCCTGTGTTATGTTTCCGGTTGGGCACTGGTTACGTTGTTAATTGTGGGTTGGTCCTCCGCTGTTAATAGGGGGAACCGAGTATTGGGGTGTTTTATTGTTTTTCAGGGCTCATCGTTAGTTAATATGATACTGTCCTGACTAAGTAGATCCTGTGGCGCTGGAAGGCCACCTTATATAAGGATTGATGGCGCAACCCGATACCTATAAATGTCCCTTCTGGAATGTTTGGGGGCTTGGCTCAATTCAGAAGCGACATAGACTGCTAGCCCAACTGAATAGGCAGAGGGTCAGTGTGGCGTTTCTGCAGGAGACTCTTTTAAATAAGGACGAGGCAGCGAAGTTAATCAAGAAGTGGAGGGGACAATTATTCTGTACATCTTATTCAGCATTTGCTGGGGGGGGCAGCGATTTGGCTTAGGAATGGCACGCCCTTTAAGCCCATAGAGCAAAAGATTGACAAACAGGGCAGATATGTACTAATACATGGATTACTAGATGGGGAACACATTGTATTGGGGAGTATTTACACTCTAAACACAGAACAGGACAAGTTCTGGGAGGTTTTGACAACACTGTTGGTAGGCTGGGAGGGATATCCTTGGGTAATAGGGGTGATTTTTAATGCGGTACTAGATATTGAAATGGACAGGTCGCACCCACCGCTGCATAATGCACCCAGTAGAAAACTTGCGGGGGTGTTGCGAAATTGGGCACACGGTTGGGGATTAATGGATGCGTGGAGGACAAAACACCCGAGAGACACAGGAATATTCATTCTACTCCCCAATGCACAAACTACATACCCGCATTGACAGGATATTCTGCTCGGCCACGTTAATAGATGCAATTAGTGACTCCACTCACATGGGAAAAACATTATCAGATCATAGCCCGGTAGAGATAATACTGCAATGGGGCAAAATTCCAACCCGAGTACCGACATGGCGGCTACAACCGCAACTGCTATAAAGACTCAGTTTTCCGAACAATACTAGCTACTGCTATCGATACTTACTTCTCGGAAAACGACATACAGCTTCCTCCAGGCAGATAGAGTGGGATGCATTTAAGACAGTATTACGGAGAGTGGCAATCAGCAAAAGGGTAGGACTGAGACACACCCTAGTCACACAGTTTACTGACATAGAAAATACGCTGGGGAGGCTGAAGCAGATGACCGCATTAGATGAGACACATAGGGCATAGCTGCAGGAAGCTTACATACGTTACGCTGAACTGCTGGAAGATCTGAGGTTGCTAGACCTTATGCTTTACAGCAGAAGCAGCATGCGGTAGCGGACAGAGCGGGAACATTGCTGGCCAGGATTATTAAAGATGCCCCACCGGTTGTCCCCATACTAGAGGTTAAGAACATAGAGGGTGATATGGTGAGCACGCAAATAGACATAAATGAGGCCTTTAGGGAACACTATGAGATCTTATATACCAGGCCTGATGCCATTAGGGGTGAGGACTTGGATGCTTTTTTTGATGATCTGCGTCTCCCTCAATTACTGCAGGCACACAAGGAGGAGCTGGGGCTCCCAGTGACTGCGCTGGAAATCAAGAGAGCCATACATAGTCTGCCTCGTAATAAATCGCCTGGTGGAGATGGACTCGTGGAATTTTATGCAATGTTTGCTGATCTACTGGTACTCCACTTACAGAGCCTCTATTACTCGTTCCTCGAGATAGGCACTCTTCCACTTACCACGCTGCAGGCCACAGTGGTTTCACTGTTAAAACCAGGACAGGACAGCACGGACATGGCAGGGTATAGGCCTCTCTCATTGCTGAACGTAGATTACAAGATTTTGAGCAAGATACTGGCGGTTAGGATTAGTCAATATATACCGCAGTTGATACACAACGACCAATGTGGGTTTGTCCCAGGCAGGAACACGGCTCTCAATATTAGGAGGCTGCATCAGATAATGACCCACACCCTTCGATGGGATGGTGCAGTCGGGTGTATCTCCTTAGACCTACGCCAGGCGTTTGATTCCCTGCAATGGGAATACATGTTCTATGCTCTGTCTAAATATGGCATACCGGAAGGCTACATAAAATGGGTTATGTTGCTGTATAAAGAACCTACGGCCCGGGTGAGAACGGGAAGGCACATCTCGAGACAATATGTGGTCGCAAGGGGTACCAGGCAGGGAGGCCCACTCTTGCCTCTGCTGTTTATTCTGGCTTTGGAACCCCTACTACTGAAACTGTGCTCTACTGAGGGTCATAAGGGTATAGTGGTGGGTCCCACTATGCACATTGTGTCCGCATACGCGGATGATTTAAAACTATATCTGAGGGATAATGATTGTGAGCCTGTGCCTTTGGTCTTTGCCACTTTTAAAACATTGTCTGAGCTGTCTATTAATGAAAACAAATCCTATGTCTAATACTTTACGGACGCAACACGTACTGGTGTGCTCGGTTTTGGGAACTGGTCATTTCAGATCGCACCTAGCACCTTTAAATACGTGGGAATCAATATATATAGGGACACAACGGATCTCTTAGAGGGCAACCTGAACCGTGCTATCACCTCAATCCGATCCAAAGTAAAATTCTGGGTCACCTTGCCCACATCTGTGGCAGGCAAAGTGGCAATCACTAAAATGGTGGTGCTCCCTAGATTGTTTTATTTTTTCACCAATTTACCCATAATGGTGCCATCTAAGACGTTTAAATTGCTTTTCTCTATTCTGATCGAACTGATTTGGGGTAAGGGGAGCCGGTGCATAGGTCTTACCAAACTGTACTTGGACACCAAACAAGGTGGCATGGGGGTCCCTGACCTGAAAGCCTACTGTTATGCGAGCCAATTGCAATGGCTAGCATATTGGTTGGCGGGGCGAAACTTGCAAGAAATAGACATAACACACCTAAATGGCAATGGGGCGAAGTACACACACTTATGTTGCCTAATAGCAAAATCCCACCGACAGCACCACACCTTTTAAAAATTGCATTACCCCATGCGCAACTACGATACCGCTGCTGGGGATCCCCACTCAGATGGGCAGGATTACCAAGAGGAGAATGAGAGCATGGGAGGAAGTGGGTATAACAACGGTGGTGATTTCTTTCGGGAGAGTGTCCTAATGCCGCATGATGCGTTTGCGAGGAAGCACGGAGCACCAGACACACTGTTCCTTTTACACACCAGTGTATCTTACTACATCCGCAGTAAATGAGCACCCGGGGGAGTAGAACCAGCCATGCACACACTGATCATGATGCAACATCTGATGGGTGATGATCGACACCTCACAAGGTGGCTATACAGGGGCATTCGCGCAGTGGCAGCGGTGTCTCTCCAGACCCTCAGAGAAAAATGGGATGAGGATGTGTGCCGGGCACCCAGGGACAAGGAGTGGAGTATGTTGTTGGAATACCCTGGGAAGGTATCGAGGAATCCGAAATTCAAATTCATTCAACTCATGCTCTTACATAGGGCCTATTTGACACCGAGCAAGTTGAAGAACATGTTCCCAGATGTCTCGGATGTGTGCCCGCGTTGTCAAATGCAGGCAGCGGATCTGCTACACATGCTGTGGAACTGTCCACGACTACGACAATACTTGGGGGCAATCTGCGGGATCCTAACAAATATAGCTCCAGTGAGGGGTAATGACAGGCTGGAATATTGTTTGCTGGGAATGGGACCCAAGGGGAAGAAAGGTAGCCCGGTCACTAAATTTAACAACTTGGCGCTTATTTTAGCTAAACGTAATATTACAATGCAATGGAAGGCTGCTAGACCACCGGCGTTGAAAGATTGGTATGACGAGCTGATGAGGTGGGGAAGGGCAGAAGGTGCGGAATTGAAAAGAGTAAGAGCAACGGGGACTGCATAAGACGCCTATATCGATGGAATGGAATCTGTCGGTGCAGGAGCTTGGCGCAATAGACATATTAGAGCATGGGTACTCACAAACTTTCTCTCGGGGGCCAAATTTACAGTGTGGTTTGTGTCCGAGGCCCGCACTGGTGGGGGCGGGGTCAGGGGTCAGTAGGGGAGGGGGCGGGGCTAGAAGAAAAAAAAACTGACCATGAGGTTGATCACAGGTCCCTGCAGCGGACGCCTTCGGCCACTGAGCCACCAGACCCGGCATACACACATTTCTCTCACTCTCTCTCTCTCTCGTTCTTTCTCTGTCGCTCTCTCTCTCTCTCTCTCTCTCTGTCTCCCTCCCTCCCTCTCTTTCTCCCTCCCTCTCTCTACCTCTCTGTCCCTATGTCTCTCTGTCTCCCTCTGTCTCACTCACTCTGACTGTCTCACTCCCTCTCACTCCCTCTCTCCCTCAGTCTCTCTCTCTGTTTCCCTCTCCCTCTCTCTGTTTCCCTCTACCCTCCTCTATTTCTCTCTCCCTCTCTCCTTCCTTCTCTCTCCTTCCCTCTCCCTCCTTCCCTCTCCCTCCTTCCCTCTCCTTCCCTCGCCCTCCTTCCCTCTCCCTCCTTCCCTCTTTCCCTATGTCTCCCTCTCTCTCCTTCCCCCTCCCTCACTCCTTCCCCCTCCCTCACTCTGAGGTCTCCCTCACTCTGAGGTCTCCCTCACTCACTCTGAGGTCTCCCTCACTCACTCTAAGGTCTCCCTCACTCACTCTGAGGTCTCCCTCCCTCTGTCTCTTTCCCTCGCTCTCCCTCTGTCTGCCTGTCTCCCTCCCTCACTCTCCCTCTGTCTGCCTGTCTCCCTCCCTCACTCTCCCTCTGTCTGCTGTCTCCCTCCCTCTTCCTTGCTCTCCCTCTGTCTCCCTGTCTCCCTCGCTCTGTCTCCCTCACTCTCCCTCCGTCTGCCTCTGTTTCCCTCCCTCGCTCTCCCTCTGTCTGCCTGTCTCCCTCCCTCGCTCTCCCTCTGTCTGCCTGTCTCCCTCCCTCACTCTCCCTCGCTCTCCCTGTCTGCCTCAGTCTCCCTCGCTCTCCCTCGCTCTCCCTCTATCTCCCTCGCTCTCCCTCACGCTGCCTCCCTCGCTCTCCCTCTGTCTGCCTCTGTCTCCCTCCCTTGCTCTCCCTCTGTCTGCCTGTCTCCCTCCCCCACTCTCCCTCTGTCTGCCTGTCTCCCTCCCTCACTCTCCCTCGCTCTCCCTGTCTGCCTTAGTCTCCCTCGCTCTCCCTCGCGCTGCCTCCCTCGCTCTCCCTCTGTCTGTCTGTCTCACTCGCTCACTCTTCCTCTGTCTGCCTGTCTCCCTCCCTCGTTCTCCCTCTGTCTGCCTGTCTCCCTCCCTCGCTCTCCCTCTGTCTGCCTGTCTCCCTCCCTCGCTCTCCCTCTGTCTGCCTCTGTCTCCCTCGCTCTCTCTCTCCCTCTGTCTGCCTGTCTCCCTCCCTCGCTCTCCCTCTGTCTGCCTCTGTCTCCCTCTCTCGCTCTCCCTCTGTCTCCCTCGCTCTCCCTCTGTCTGTCTATCTCTGTCTCCTTCCCTTTCCCTCCCTCTCCCTCTTCATCTCACCCTGCCTGTGTGTGCCCGGGCTGAGACAGCTTCTGTGCACACACACACTCAGCAAGCCAGCCAGCCGCACCCGAGCACTTAACAGGTCTTTAAAAGACCATTTGCATGCTAATGAGGCTTTGTTCACCTCTTAGGCCCCCGCAGCCCCACTCTGACGGAAATCGCTCGGCCCTCACAGAGAGTCAATGCATCGCGCTGCAGCAGGGGTGTTTGCTGAGATTCTTTAAAAAACAAACAAACACGGGTACGATGTCTGCACGGTCCGCGGGCCACCAGGGAAGGCTTGCTGGGCCGCCCCCGTCCCGCGGGCCATACTATGAGTACCCGTGTATTAGAGTATCGTCCCTAGAGTGTGATCTGCTGGAGCTTGGGGCGAGCAGGATCGATGGGGAGCTGAGGCTCACTGGAAGCATATTAATATTTGTATACAGCAAAGAGACAATAAGCTGATCTGGACTATGGGAGGAGAGAGCGGGAGGGAAGTTTTTTCTAACAATCTAATGCAAGGTGGAATGTTGTTGCAGTACTATTAGAACGAATGTAAGATACACAAATGCCACATTGTGATAAATGCTGTAAACAGTGGATTAACATATGGTCTGTATTGTTCCGAGGGATATTACTCATGCCGATAGGACAAGACTGTATGAAGTGTTACACCCAGTGTCGTACAGTAATGCAACCTTCTAATAAAATTATGTTTTTAAAAAAAATGCAATCATGAACTCCCATTAAAATCTACTCCTACTGCTTAATTATACTGTTTAGCGCCGATTCTTCAGTCATCATAGCGCTATACTGCTCGACCGTTCTTTAATATCTATTGCTCCACTGTGTATTGCTCATCTTGCCTGCTCTGATTATTGTTGCCTGATTGTGGTGCCCAGTTCATAGCGTTTTACAAGGTTGTGCCCCAAACTCGTCCTGGTTCGCTTTTGGCTTGCTGCCATTTTGTTAATTGTTGTTGTGCCTCCCAGCCCGGCTCTCCTCCCCGCTCCCGCCTCCCAGCTGACCCTCCCTCGCTCCGCCCCCCTCCACTCTCCACTTAGGACAGATGCATTTGCGCGCAGCGTCCACGCGCAGCGGACGTGCCCTACGTGCGCTGAAGGCGCGCCAAATGTAATCCCGTCTACGCCCGTCCGCGCCTGGACCGCGCCCAGCGCCAGACCCCCTGGTCCCCACAAAATCCACCCCACCCGCATAACGTATGACGCCGCAAGCCTCTCAGCACTTAACCCCGGCCGACCACCAAACTGCTACCAAGCCGCCCCAGGACACACCCATGGTCCCTTCACCTGCCACTCCTGCAAGTTCGACTGCATCAGGACCCACATCAAATCCTCAAACTCCAAACAGAGCTCCGACACTAACCACCTGAAGTGCATCCTGCTCAACACCCGCTCAGTCCACAGACACGCCATTGAACTTTGGAACCTACTCGACACCACATCGCCGGACGTCGCCTTTCTTACAGAAACCTGGATGAACGCCTCATCAACTCCCGACATCGCCATAGCCATCCCTGACGGCTACAAAATCATCCGAAAGGATCGCATCAACCAAACAGCAGGAGGCATCGCCATTGTTCATAAAAACACCATCCGCATCACGACCAGTTCCGACGACAACCTCGCAGCCGCCGAACACCTTCACTTCCAGATCCACACCGACCCCAAGACCACACTCAGAGGCACCCTCATCTACAGGCCACCAGGATCCCGCACACAATTCAGCGAAGACATCTCTGACTTCACCAGCCCACACGCCCTCCCCTCCGAGGACTACATTCTACTGGGAGACCTCAACTTCCACCTGGAAAAGAACAACGACAACAACACCACCACCCTTCTGGACAACCTCGCCAATCTTCACCTCCAGCAAGCACATCTCCTTCATTCACACTACAGCTCTCCATTGGACGGACCACAGCTGCGTTCGCTTCAACTACAAAAAGACTACGACCCTCAACCACCCACAACCAATTCCCCGCAGAAACTGGAACAAAACTACCACCGACCAGCTCTTCACATCGCTCCACCAAAACCCTCCTGCCAAATCATCGGACCCAAACCAAGCAGCCACCAACCTCACACAATGGATCACCCACAGCGCCAACGTATTAGCACCCCTGAAAAACCATCAAATCAAGCAAAGTAGCAAAAAAGCCCCCTGGTTCAACGATGACCTTAAGAAATCCAAGAAGATCTGTCGCACCCTCGAGAAAGCCTGGCGAAAAAACCCAACCACTGACAACCTGGCCACCTTCAAGAACGCCACCCGCAAACACCACCAGCTGATCCGATCCACCAAGAAATCAGCATTCAAGGATCGACTCGACAACAACGCCCACAACAGCAAGGAACTATTCAACATCGTCAAAGAATTTACCAACCCCACCGCCGGTACCAACGATATCACTCCCTCCCAAGACCTCTGCGACTCCCTAGCCTCATTCTTCCACAACAAAATCGCTGACATACATAACAGCTTTGGAAACCAATCCGGAGACCAGTCCACCCAACCCACCTCCGAACTAAAACCCCCCTCCAACTACCTTTGCGCCTGGAACGCAATCACCACTGAAGACACCATCCGCCTGATGAACTCCATCCACTCAGGATCGCCAACTGACCCACGTCCCCACCACATTTTCAACAAAGCTGACTCCATTATCGCACCCCATCTCCGAGACGTCATCAACTGCTCCCTCAACTCCGCTACCTTCCCGGAAAGCTGGAAACATGCCGAACTCAGCGCCCTCTTGAAGAAACCCACAGCAGACCCCACTGAACTGAAGAACTACCGCCCCATTTCGCTCCTCCCATTCCCTGCCAAAGTCATTGAGAAAGCTGTCAACAGTCAGCTCGCCGCCTTCCTCGAATCCAACAAATCCCTCGACCCTTCACAGTCCGGCTTCCGAGCCAAACACAGCACTGAGACCGCCCTCATCGCAGCAACAGACGACATCCGAACTCTACTGGACAACGGAGAAACAGCTGCCCTCATCCTACTTGACCTCTCCGCAGCCTTCCACACAGTCTGTCACAGCACCCTTATACAACGCCTCAGCAACGTCGGAATACAAGGAAAAGCATTGGACTGGATCATCTCATTCCTCGCCGGAAGAACCCAGAGAGTCCGCCTCCCCCCGTTTAGATCAGAGACCACCGAATTAATCCACAAGGATCCTCACTCAGTCCCACCCTCTTCAACGTATACATGAGTCCCCTCGCATCCATCGCGCGCCAACACACCCTCAACATCATCTCCTACGCAGACGACACCCAGCTGATCCTCTCCCTCACCAAAGACCCAAACACCGCCAAAACCAACCTACACGAAGGGATGAAAGATGTAGCCGAATGGATGAAGAACAGCCGTTTAAAACTGAACTCGGACAAAACGGAAGTCCTCATCTTAGGATCATCCCCCTCCGCCTGGGACGACTCATGGTGGCCACCGGCCCTGGGAAACGCACCCATACCAACGGACCACGCACGTAACCTGGGATTCATCCTGGACTCCTCCCTCTCAATGACCAAACAAGTCAACGCAGTCTCATCATCATGCTTCAACATCCTACGCATGCTCAAAAAAATCTTCCGTTGGATCTCCACCAAAACAAGAAAAACGGTCACCCACGCACTGGTCACAAGCCGACTAAACTACGGAAACACCCTTTACGCCGGAACCACAGCCAAACTACAGAAAAAACTCCAACGCATCCAAAACGCCTCAGCAAGACTCATACTCGAGATCCCCGCCAAGCTCACATTTCCGGTCACCTGAAAGACCTCCACTGGCTCCCCGTCAACAAGAGAATAACGTTCCGTCTCCTCACCCACGCACACAAAGCCCTCTACGACTTAGGACCCGAATACCTCAACACGCGCCTGTCCTTTTACACCCCCACCCGCCAACTACGATCATCCAATAAAGCCCTCGCCGCAATTCCACGCATCCAAAGATCCACCATGGGGGGAAGATCCTTCTCCTACTTAGCGGCCAAGACCTGGAATTCTCTCCCCACCCACCTCCGCCTTACACAGAACCACCTCTCCTTCAGAAAACAACTAAAAACTTGGATATTCGATAAGTAAAGTACCCCCCTCTCTCAAGCGCCTTGAGACCCTCTGGGTGAGTAGTGCGCTATACAAATGTTAAACTTGAACTTGAACTCCACGTAGGCAGTACCCAATAAAACATGACACAAAAACAAGTCAGGGAGATTCCTAGATCAACTTGAGTACAAAGGTGTGATTGAAAGCTGCATTTCTTCCATGAATAAACCTTTGTTTCCCGTAATGAAACCTAACAATTCATACCGCTAAGTTGAAGACTACAGGCATTTGAGTACATGCATATGAACATTTGCAGTACAAAATGCACACAGTGCTACAATAATGAATATTATTGTGCAGAAAAAAACACAAAACAACGCTAGGTATCTCGAATGGTTTTTTCTGCCAAAATATAGTACCTGGAAGCAGATAATTGACAGCATTTTCGGCCCTAGACACTTAACGCCAATTTTGTAGACTTTCCCGAGGGCATAACAATAGCCCCAGGTTGTTCTCAGCAAGAGTAACAGAGTTACCTCAAAATTGTGATGAGGAGGCGTTGTCCTACGTAGGTGATATTTATCTGATGGACAATGAGTTATTGGATAATTTTAACAGGGTGAACAACATAATTCTGACAGTAGCCAATGTGGACTACAAATTTATCTTTAAAAAATCAAGAATTGCCTACCCCAATGCCTATTTTTGAGATGTGAGCTGTCAAGTGTAGGGAAAAGTCTGGCAGCACATTTTATGAAAAATGTGCACTGCTCTAAACTCCAAACACTGAAAGGTTTACAATCCATTTCATTATTCCATAATTTTTTCAGAACATACATTTTGGATTACGCTGAAAGGGTTAAAGCACCTAATCAGACCAGATTTTTCAGTCCAACATTGGGCACAGTAACAAGCTGTCAAGATAGCTTCCAAACACTTACACACACGTGTAACACCACTAATTTGGTGATCTGTGCAGGCGCGGCTCCATCAGGGTACACTTACATCCCCTTCAATGAAGGTGAAATGGTACCCATAGTGTACAAATCACATTTGTACACAAACGCTGACATGTGTTTTGCTTCCACTGAAAAGATACTGACAGCAGTACGAACTGCTCTAGTGAGAGAAAGAGCACTGGCACAGGGGAAACGCATAAATGTTGTTACTCCAGTACCAAATTTAGAAGCTTTTACCAAAGCAAGTATTCCAAACACAAAAGCACTGCATCCATGATGGATACAATCGGCTAATTCTCTCCCTGCAACAGTTGTAGACTACATATTTGATTCTACATTAAAAACACAAGTCTTCCTGCAGTACGAACAAGAATATCCTCTCCCAAATTAAATAATGCCTCTAGACCAATATGAATACATAATTTATACTCACGGATCTGCTCATCCTGCCATAGAAAATAAACAGCAACACAGCGCAGCATGTGTGATTGTGAAGGGACGCATGCAGTGTCTTGGAGATTGCACTGCACAGCTGGCAGAACTTAAAGCGTGATACTGGCTCAACAGAATATGGATCGGGAATTCCCCACACTCATTGTGTGCAATTTGTTTATTTGTGTCCAGTCATACAATGGATATCTTAACGAATGGTTCCAGAATGGGTTTAGAGACTCCAAAGGTTGCACAATGAAGCACAAGCTGCTTTGGGAGCAAGTGGCAAAGCTGAAAAAACATCTTGCGACGGGCTCAAATAATTCACACATTCAGTCATCAGTGTGTTGGCATGCAAGTTGAATGGAATTCTTTGGCTGATGAAGCTGCCAAGGCGACAGTGCAGACTGCTGACATTGCTGCAATCACTCATTCCAGCATAAGGATAGACGGAAAAATAATGATAGCTATACATGCTAGGCGCAACAGCTCAGATTTGCCAAAAGTTGTTCCACTCAAGTACTCCTACAAGTTAGAGGAGCAAAACATTCTGTTTGCTCAAATTCTAGGAGTGGGGGACAGAGTAATATCACACATGGATCGCAGATGAGGATTAACTGTGGCTGCACACGAGGGTCTTGCTGCACCTTTTTCACAACTGTAGTAGCATGATTGGTGGCCAGGTCTTGCTAAACAGACCAAGGGCTTTGTCCTTCAGGGAAACATCTGTCAGCAGATGAAGGGTTCCACCGTAGCACATGTACCACAAACACCACTACTGATTTCAGATTTCACATGTGTCTATTTGAACCACTAAGGCCCCTTACAATCTGACAGGACTTACAAGTACATCTCGATGGTGGTGGATTCATGCTGATGCCTGAACTTTTCTAAAGGATTTGCGAATCTTGAAAGGGACATAAGCAATTGGCACATTACATTCCAACTGTGGCCCTGCGTTTAGCTCACAAGCTTGCGAAGCAGCCATGTCAAGTGTGGTTGTCGCATTGAGGTACTCCGCCCTGTATCATCTAGAGGAAAAACTGGGATTTAAATCAATCCTTAACATGTAGAGTATTAGGCTCGGGTGAAAGCTGGGTCAATCACCTATGTGATCCAGAGGGCATTTAACAACATGCCAAGAAAATCCCTGGGGGGATTGTACCCTATATGAAGTCCTGTTCAGGATAAGAATGTGGGTATCCAACCTCAATTGTGGCTGCACAGTGGTGGATGAAAAAGCATTTGACAGCATTGATCGTTTGGCTGTTTTACATGAACTCAATGAATTCCATGCCTTACAAAGCAACGTCCAAGTAAAACCTGCCACCACTGAAGAACTGAAAGCTGTACCAGTAAAGACCTGCTGGGGTCCTGAAGATGGGGGACCTGGTTAAATAAAGATAGTGGACAAAAAATAATTTGGGCTATTGTACAGAGTGCCTGAACCTGTCCTGGCTGTCGAAGGAACAAGAACAGTACTTATTCCACCCCTTGCCAGCTTCAAAAACAAGAGACTTGTATTAATTGATTTGACCAAACCACACTATGTAGCCAAAACTCAACAGTAGGCCGTGTGGGCTCCTGGGAAGCTGCCAATCTCCTCTTGCCACCATGCAGGAAGTTCAGATGAAAAGATTATTAACTTTTGAAGACTCCATGATGCAAAGTGAAGGAGTTACCAACAATAGAATGCAACTTGTACCTGTTGAAATTAAACAACATCAAACTACAAATCGCACACAGATCTCAATTCGGCTGAATACCGACATCCATGTGAATATGTCTCAAAAGTACGCATCTGCCAGTTTCACAAAACCTGCTTAGTTACCAAAGATAGATTGGACTGCGTCTGTCTACTTCATTGATTTCAATGATTTCTCATTGGATACAGATGAATCCGAGTTACCGCCAGCACCTTTTCCCAACAAACAATGAATTTGTGATTTCTACCTTTGGCTAAAAGAGGCTTATTTAGTTTTACCCTGGCTACAGCTCTAGATTGCAAAGTTTCTACTGTTCCTACTTCTTTGGATTGGTATAGTGGCTGCCTTTTTTTCTCCTGAATGGACACTACCTCCCAGAATGGACACTACTTCCCAGAATGCTCTGCAGTACAACATGTGACCTTGGTCCTAAAACCACATGCAACATCACACCATGAACTGAGTAGTGAAAATTTCAGCAATTCCAGTTCCCTAAGAAATAGATTAGGACAGAGTTTCGTATGATCTGTATGGTCCTACTGCACAAAGCAAGTATCCCACGTAATGTTTTTACTTACCATCAATGGGAACATTGCCTAAACCCGCCGAAAAGTAGTTCAACAACATTTATTTATTGTGTGTTTAATTGTGATTTTACTTTTACTGAAACTAAACTTCACTGCCTTCTGGAGTGTGTTATACTCCTTTTACCTAATTTCTGCTCATTTGAAGCTGCTCGATTATGGGCGGCCATCTTGTGATGCCACACGTTTTTCGTCCGGTTAGCGTGCCAGTTTATGCACGCTGTCCTGCCATTATTCAATATAATGGACACAGATTGGACGCGCAGTGTTTGTTAGATTTGCTTTCAATTACATTTTAATTGTGTGTTTAATAGTGATTTTACTTGTACACAAACTAAACTCTGCACTATTGGGGGCTCTGATTTTACTGCCTTCTGGAGTGTGTTATACTCCTTTTAGCTGATTTCTGCTAATTTTAAGCTGCTCGATCTCGGGCCGCCATTTTGTGTTGCGACGCGTCTTTCGGCCGGTTAGCGCACCAGTTTATGCACGTCATCCTACCATTATTCTATATAATGGATGCGCAGCGGGCATGCTGACGTGCCTAAGGCAAGCCTGTCTGCACTCGTCTGCGCCCGTCCACGTCTGATCTGGGCCCAGAGGCCACAACCCCATGTCCGATTAAGAAGATTGCCATAAGGTACTTCCACAAACAGCTGGTGCACCTTAATAGTGTGTTGTTTTCTGACTGCGGGCTATTCAATCCGGAGACTATGGTTTTTAGCTGCCCTTGTTGTAGCTTTGCATTTGACACAAACTCATACAAAGGATGCGGTTCCTTAACTACTCCCCCAAGGATTGAGAAGGTCCAGGGTAATGTTTCTAGAATACATTTGATAAAGGTTTTACATTTTTTTATATAAATTGTCATTCACGCCCTAAGCACAAGTCAGATATTTTTGACCTTTTGATCAATGAGCAGCCTGATGCTATTTTTCTCACAGAAACATGGTTGCATGAGTGTTCTGGGCCTGTTATCACGTTCGCTTTACCATCTAATTACACGATAGTTAGGAGAGACAGGGGAATCAGACTGGGAGGAGGTATTGCAATATCTATAACAACTCCTACACATGCAAATTTGAAGATCTATCCTTTTTGGGCTGTGAGGCTGCATTATTCAAACTTGCCATAACCCACAGGTCACTTTTTCAGGCATTTTGCTGTATCACCCCCCCCTGGGCCTGCTATTGCGTGGGCTGACTCATTTCCTGACCTAATTACTCCCTACCTCTTGGACGCTGCTAATTTCACTATCTTGGGTGATCTGACCCTGCATTTTGATGACCCGACATGTGTTATTAGTGTTGCACTTATTCTAGATCTAGCAGCTATAAACATTCTGCTCTGTAATTCAGGTTCCACCCACTTTGTTGGCCACTTATTGGACCCCATTTTCTCCAATCTGCCTAACATCAGTTGCCTCCCAGCTCTTCTAGTACTATAGTCCAATCATTTCCTGGTGGGCTTTCAGGTCAAAAAAGATCTATCTAGCCTTGTCTCGATTGCCCTCGGTCCTAAGTCCAACTCAATAAATAGGGGTAACCTTAATATTGAAGCTTTTAATAAGCTCCTATCTAAGAGTGCCCCCATCTCTAGCCCAATTTCTATAGCAGATGCAAATGCTATACATAACTGGATCCTTTATTCCATTGATACTTGTCTTCCGTCGTCTGTCAAGAAGGTGAACAATCACCGGCACATGCCCCATGCTTTTCCGAGAGTCTAAAAGTGAAGAAAAGTAAATGTAAAGCGTCAGGGAGACGCTGGAGAAAGAACTACACTCCAGACACCAAACTAGCCTATAAAAAGGCAAAAAGAGACTACCATTCACTCTGTAAGGCTGCACGTGTGGAGCATGTGACCTCTACCATTTCTAATGCACAGAATAACACCAGGACGTTTTTCAAGCTTGTCAAAGAACTGTCTGGCGCGACATGCCAACCCAAATCACCGGATCTCACTCAATCACCATGTTAGGATCTTGCTATGTTATTTCTCAATAAAGTTGAAAGTATATGTTCCACACTTAATGAGTCTCAACAGATCAATGACACACAGCATATTAAGAATCTTCCTCAGTCAATTAGGAGTATGAAAACGCAGGTCTGTGCATCCTCAGCACCTATTAGCAATTTAGAAACTTGGGTGCACCTAGATAAAAACTCTTTTAGGCGGATTTTGGACAGCCTTAGATCCGGTTCTCCCAGGGACCCCATCCCCATCACTGTGCTCCAGAAACCCAAACAGTCCTCTCTGTTGTTATTTATGGAGTTGCTCAATGCTTCCTTAAAGGAAGCAAAGCTTCCACCTGCATGGCAGCACACAATGGTTCTCCCACTTTTAAAAAAAGCTAATGCTGATTCTGCGCAATTGTCTAATTTCCGGTCCATTTCTTTGCCTCCGGCCATCTCCAAATTTTGGAAAAACATATTAATATCCAACTGATGTCATTTGTTGTATCCCATTTTTTTTGCATGGTCACAGTTTGGTTTTAGACCAGGCTTTTCAATGGAGACCACTCTGCTCTCATAAATGATACATAACTGTGTTGATACCGGGGACACTGTGGCTCTTGTACTCCTGGATTTAAGTGCTGCGTTTGACATGGTTTCTCATACCATATTATTGCAAGCTCTGCAATCATTGGGAGTGACTGGCTTAGCACTCAACTGGCTCGATGATTTTCCGACTGATCGCACGTTTCAAGTCTTTTCTCCCTCGTCCAGTTTCAATACTCATTTTTCACCTTATGGGGTTCCTCAAGGTACGATCCTTAGCCCTCTTTTATTCAACATCTATGTCAGGCCTCTGGCAACAATTGCTAAAGATGCTGGGTTGTCTCTCTTTTCTTATGCGGATGACACCCAGATTAGTTTCTCCCTATCTGCTGAAAGGGCGCCTAAATCATCATCTCTAAAGTCTGGGCTGAGGAATATAGCAGGCTGGATGCAAGCCAACCTGCTTAAACTCAATGGTGAAAAGACGGAGGTGATGATACTGGGTAAGAATAGAGACCTGTGGGGACCTCAACACTAGCCACCTGAAATGGGCACTTTGCCCCAGCCTAATTATCAGGTTCGGAACCTAGGCATTATAATCGATGACCATACATTGACAAAGAAAAATATGCTTACTAAAACTAAGCTGATATACTGTGCTTCCTTTATTTCCCAACTGCCTTTAAAGGCTTTTGACTTTTGGAGGGACGCTATGGACACAACATCTCTCTTGGGAACTAAAGATTGGCAGGCTTAGCGAATTGAGGCCCTATTTAGAGCATGTGTCATACCACATCAAATGATTTTCCTAAACAGGACTGTGCCACATACTTCCTGTCTTGGGCTGGCCAAGATCAAGGATTTCAACATACCTTGGATTCCCTTACTTATAAACTTTGAGGGATGGCAAAACTATACACTACACAGTGCAGATATATTAGATACCATGCTACACAATAGCTCTTACAATTCATCAGACCCAATTGGAAGGGATGGTTGGTTTGGCCTATTGACACAGAGTCAAGATTCAGTAGTACCACCGAAGGTTTAGTATCCATAGGCCTGATCCGTGCTATGTACAGTCACAACACTTAGGGGCCTATTATGATTGCGGAATTTCCGCATCCTCCGGGCCGGCGGAAGCCACCGCCGGCCCGGAGGATGCGGAAAAACCGCAGCGGACCCACCAAAGACCCACCGCCACATCAGGATGGCTGGTGGGTCCTGGTTTCCGTCCGCCGCTTTTCCGCCGCGGTTGGCTTACAACCGTGGCGGAAAAGCTCTAATATAGTGGCGGTGTCTCTCAGACACCGTCCGCCATATTAGGATTGCTGCCAAGATATGCTTTTCCGCGGCGGGTTTACCGCCGTTGAAAAGCATACGGATCTTCACTGCAGGGGCCCGTTGCGGGCCCCCTAGGTGAAGGGGGTGTGGGGGGTGCACATGGGGGGTACCTATGGTACCCCCCTGCATTTATATGCAGAAAGCGGCAGGCACCGCGCGGTGCCTGCCACTTTCTACATACAAATGCAATACGTGCATTTTTAACATTGCTGCGGGTGCAGCTTGAAGCTGCACCCGCCGCAATGTTAAAAATAGAGTATGTGACCGCCAGGGTGGCGGTCACATCCTAATAGCACAGGAGGGAACGCCGCAGCCCATGCGGACGTTCCCTCATCCTCGGTGATCATAATCGGCCCCTTGGTGTGGTGACATCTTACAGTGTTGGGAAGTTATGCCTAGATTGGCTAAAAACCTCAACACTTTCCCAAGTGAAACAACTCTTATCCCTTCTCTCAGATGAAATGGACCTTAGGGATTTTTTATTAGGTCCCCAGAAGCCAGGTCAAATGCACTTCTTGTATACTATTCACAACGAGCTAAGGAAAATGTCCCAACAAGAGGCTGCTGAGAGACTACATGAAATAGATGGGGGTAACCTTGAAAAGGCCTTGGATGTGGACAACAATGGTATGCCCACACTATCATCCAAAATGTATTCACTGGGCAACATTGTGTTTTCTGCAATAGATATAATGGAACAGGATTTGTCTATTCTACAACCTGGACAATCGCAATTGCAGTCCTTTATGCTATTAAGCTGGACGCTACAATCATTGCATCTGGCCATGTGCCCTGGTGTTACATCAACAGCATAGCTATGTTCTCTGTATACCCTAACGGAAAGACAGATGGTTATGGCATGCCAAGATGCAACATATACCATGTTGCACATTGAAAAATTGGACCAATTACCTTTTACCCTGGCAGAGTCACCTTCTACAGAATGGTTAATCCATGGCTATATTACATGCCGATCACGACATTCCAATTTTAAAACTGTCTCAAATATCATCAGGTAGGCAGATATGAAGCGCTAGGTGAAGGTTAGATACATGAGTACAGGCAATTACCGTACAGATTTAGACATAGTAATGGGACACTGAAGTTTTTCTCAGCGATTCAAACGGTGAAAGTGCTTAAAGTGGGTCCTCAGTTTTCAAGGATATTTTGCTTTATGGGGCATGTAATGCTTCAGAAGCAAACTTGTCCTGTTAGTTGATGGGTTTCTCAACTGCTGTGATTCATCCGATGTTCAAGATGCACTGGAATGGGAGCTATTTGATGCTGAATGATCAAGGTTGTTGTGGGATGTTACCGGGCATAACATATCTGGTCACAGTAAGTTCCAGGGATACTTGTTCTATGCAAGTATTGTTTCTACCGGCCCACACAGTTAGGAAGGCAATGCTATGGCCTTCATTGAATGTTTCCTTTATACGGTTTGATTCTCTGAGCAGGCTGAAAGCCATGCTGTTGCTGAAAGTCATGGCCTTAACTTCAGTTCAAGAGATGTTTGATCTTCAGTTTGCAAGGTCTTCATCTGACATACAGGCAATAGTCCATAAAAAATTCACACTCCATTTCGGGGACATGGTTCATCGTATCTTTAACATGTCTGAGGGAAATCATGCACCTATTTGAAAGTATAGGTTCTGGACTAGTGAGCAACTTTCAGACAATCTTCAGACCTATTCCGGCGTTCATATACTCCGTATTGGAAAGTGTATTTGCAGGTCCTACTACTAGTAGTGGCCATCCTGGTTTGAATTTTCCTGCTTCTCAATGGATGTCCAAGTTCATTGAGAGATGGAAAAAGCACTGCTGGTGCGACGTTGTCTTGAATGCATACTGCCTATTCTGAGGATACAAATGCATGTTGGACCTGTGTCTGACCCTTCCATTGGTCGCGCCACTAGACATAGACGTACTACTGGAATCCCTAAAGGCCCACATGTATCGGTGTCCTCAGCATATTTCTATGATGATGACGGCATTCTTAGAGCCTCCATGGAATTCTTCAGCTCCTGGTGGAACGGACAACAGCTCTACAACTGGCTCACATGTGGCAAGTGCTTCCTCAGCGGCTGCTGTGGGAACTGGAGAAGATCACCTTTGCTCCATTGACCGATACAAGATATGTTACAGGGACCATGATATGTGAATGCGAGCGAAAGTGATGTTGGGATTCCCACAAAGGACACATAAAGAGTTGGCTCCCCATGTGATGGGAACAATTCAGACTTTTTTATAAAACAAACCAAATTGGTATGAGAAGCATCATCTTGTTTTTTTCTCCCGCTCTCACTGGAACACCATGGCTTTCTATGTGCTTGGTCAGTCAAACCATATATTGATTCTTTATTGGACTTGTGGAGCTTTTGAAATTTAAGAGCATTCATTTCCATTTTTCCATTTCATATGTTTTAGATGTTTTAGACACTGGTTTTATGACAATGTTTTTAATGCTTTTTAGCAGACTTATTTTAGGATTAATAATCTTGTTGACCTTCAGATGAGGAGTGGGTGTTATGTTTCCTAACCTAGGCCTAAGTAGCAAAGCGACATTTAACCTACATTTGTATTACCGTGCTTTGCATACCGGTTCTAGCAATTACCTTTTACCCAGTTATGTGCTGAATAAATATCTATTGATTTCCTTGAAACCAGCCTCACTTATTATGAATGAGTAATCTTTGCGTCATATCCTTAAATCCCGTGCACATGACGTACATAACAGGATTAACATACCCTTGTGGGGTGTCCAGCTCGTGACCAAAGTAGGGTCCTTCATTCTATTCCATCAGGTAATAGGGTTGGCTTTTTCCTAGGTATTTCTTAGATTTACACCCACATACATGCCAGGTAAACTTAGGTAGGGTCTGTATCGTAGGAGTATGTAAGGATTACTGTTTTTATATATTTCTGCATATATTCATTGCTTTACCACCATAGTGGGAATGTATCTATTGTTCACTCTTTTGGTGCAAGTAATCCCTTATGTTTGCTTCTGTGTACTGATTGTTGCAGAACATATGTTTTATACTAGAATGGCGCTGGTTCAATAAATGCTTATCGAAAAACGTCCTCAACGTTTATTCTGTGTATCCCTCAGAGGCTAAGGGAACACGATTGACTAAGCGAAAAGTACTGTACTGTTTCCACTATCCCTGAAGGGTCATGTGTCGTCATGTTCAATAGTTGGCAGAAACTTTCGGCTCTTCTGTAGGGTCTGGGGGTTTATAGTGGCATTGTGAGCTAGCTGGTCTAAAGGCTGACATATCTTATGGGGGTGTCCGGAATCAGTCTAGACACCAATCCCTTAGATTATGTTGTTAACAAATGCACAGATGCTCTGTATTTTTAGGAACTACATGACACCAGAGCAGGACAAGGCCTCTTCGATATCTCTCCGTCTTCTTAGGCACATTTGGGTACTGGACGCCTGACACCACCAAATCAGAGCTCCACTGGAACCAAGCACATTCTACCCTGAAGAACAGTTGTTGTACTGTAGGAGGGACTGCCACTTTGTTACCTTGACGTTAGTTCTCTTCGGGGCTGTGATGATTGTCGTATAACCCCCCCCACACAACTCTCCTAGAGTCTGAGACAAACAAGACAGACTACCAAGATCGTCCCGTGAGGGCGGGAAAGGAAAGGGACAGCTGGGAGGGAGATCTGAAATGACAAGAACAACAGATTTAGCAAACCCCTCCCTAAAACTCCACAAAGGAATAACCTACACTCCTTGCTCTTGTCAACACCCTTTATTCTATTTCCCCTACCTGTGCAGGAAAATATAGATCTTTGTATTTGGGGAGAAATGATGAGGGCCTTGACTGGGAAAGGCAGCCAACTGAAACAATAAACATATAGGAACACAAAGAACACTTGTATGCACAAGAAACAATATTACACTCTCGTGTCGCTCCACCTACCACTTATTTACCTTGTTCTTCTTTAGGCTAGCACTATTCCCATGCTGAAGAACTTGATAACATCTCCCCTGTATAGTTAAAATACAAAGTGCAGAATCGTGAAGAAATTATATGACAAATCATAAACTGGACAAACGAAGAAATAGGTTAAAGTCACCCTTGTCACCTTTCCCTGTTTGTACAGGGTGTTTCCTCCATGTAATGACGGTGACCACGTCTTGTCACACTAGTAAGTATGCAAAAGGACTCTTTCCACACTCATAGGCCAAATAGTCAGTATTGTTCACAGTTTCTCTGACCTTAGCGTGTATTGAGATAAGCGTTCATACAACAATGCACTATATTAAATTGCTCTACTCCAAAACCTATCCCCGCATTGAGAACGCGGAAAAGTGTCTCGTCCAACGGGAATAGGAACAATAACTTTGTTTCTTCACAAAGCTTGACCCACAATAGTTCGGTAGTGCATACCTCCGTAATGCACTTCAGTTCCGCTGATACAGTTTCTTCACCCGACCCAACGCGGGGTGAAAACAGACAGAAAAACAAATGACCAAAGTTTTCTCCTTTACAGAGCTTACCGCTTCCTCCACCCGTTGTTTGGACAAGGCAAAAATTATCGGCACCGAGAGTGAGTACCGGCTGTGTTTATTTCCGGGCAGAAACGTAACCAACGTCTTGACGCATGACGTCTTTGCCCGGCTTTCTGGGAAACATAGTTTGTTACCTGCGGTTGCCATATCTCACGCATTAGGCGGACGGCGTCCATACTCGGCAGAGTTCTGACAATTGACATGTTGCCTGCTGCTTCTTACCTGGACATGCTCTCTACATCATTGAACTTGAACCTAAGTCTCAAAGGCTTTCTGGCTTGTATCAGTTTTCTGAAGTCTCAGGGACTCAAAATACTTCTTGCAACTCTGCTGGTGTTGCTGGGCTCTGCCAACTGTGATCACTATGCTTGCCTGAGGTGCCCCCCGCAGTGCGGGGCTTGAGAAGTGGGTTCAGCAGCTGTTTTTCTGAAAAAAACAAGGTATCACTCGACTGCATGGGAAAAACCCACTCCGGGCTGAATTGACTACAACACCGGTCCCGGTGTGCAAGGTTCGTTGCAGTGCAGATCCGAGGATATCCCTGGGTGGCTCGACAATGATGTAGCACCAATCCTTTGACATCCTCTGTGAGGCTCAGCAATGCTGCTTCGACTAAACTGTGTGAATCGGAACGGACACATCAAGACCTCAACAACGACACTTTGCTCCATATAAGGAACTTTTTCCGCGGACACTGCTTGGGTTCTGGTGCTGGCCTGCCATTGCAGTCAGCCTGAACTTTGGATTTGCATTAGTCCCTCGCGACCTGAGTAACTTTTTGACCACTAGTGATTTCTAAGCACGGTTTTTACATGTAATATTCAAAAAAGAATATCTCGACTTCTACTTAAAGTTTGGTCCTGTTTTAATCAGATAAATATTCTCTATTTTCCTAAACTTTCTCTATTTTCCTAAACTGATGTGGAGTCTTTCTGTGGTGTTTAACCTGTGTTACTGTAATTTAAGTGTTACACAAATACTTTACACATTGCCTCTTAAGTTAAGCCTGACTGCATTGGGCCAAGCTACCAGAGGGTTAGCACATGTTAATTTAGGTTGTGTATCTGACTTAACCTGACTAGGATTCGGACTCCTGTTTGGTCAGGGTGTATATTTTGTCAACCAGAAACCTCAATTTCTAACAGAGGCTAAGAGAACTTTTTTTCATTAACAGCATTTGCCAAGTTTTAAGTTCTTCCAAAGCAGTGTTCCGTGTTATTTTTCAACCCATGACTAGTTTTTGCCTCCTTTCATCTCTAAACACACTACAAAAACTTTGTGAACAATTGTGGGATAAGGTGGAACCATCCCGCTAAACATTACAAACGTAACCCCAACCAGTATTTCAGACACTTTTTCAAGCAGTATTTGAGCCGGGCGGGATCTAAGCGGTAGGACATGCCCATGTTTCTAGTTCTTTTTGTTAAAGGTAACCATCAGTGGATGGTTATTTCTGATAGTTGAAATGCTTCAACTAAAATATAAGCAGCAAGTCTTCTGTGCTGTGAAACTGAGGAAGCGATACAAAAGGGGATGATGGACGGAGCGTTTGAACAAATCAAACACTCACCCCCAGTCAAATGATCTGGGTTTAATCCATCACCATACTGAGGAAGGGCAGACAAATAAACAAGAAACAACCCTCCTAGCCAGGGTGCCTGCTTGCCTGAAAGAAATGTAAATGTGCCTAACTGGTTAATCTGCAAATATAAAGGGTGCTTGATAGCCGGTATTGACATTAATTGCTGAAATCCTTTGAACCTTCCCGATAACACAGATGTATTCTTTTTTAGTGGCATTCCGATGGTGTTACCATCTGTGCCATGAAGTGTGTGTTTTTTAAAGGACAATTATAAGAAAAATGCACTACATTCTGGGGATTACTAAAATCTATATTTTGGAAGCCCTGAAGCTCTTCTGTATCTTAAACCTTTTTGCATATTTTGTAGAAGCCTATATTCTACTGTGTGCAATGCTAGCTTTAAATAATGATTTGCTTATTCGCAGTGCTATTCTCCACGGCACCAAACAGGTTTCAGTTATTTGGCTTTCTGGTTACAGTCACAGAACTCTGTAGTGCATTAACTACTAGAGTTTTCATAATGTACAATAGTGCATTTCCCACTGATTACCATAACTTGCCCGTTTTTTTTATTTAAGCTGTGCATTATTTATATATAGCTATATGAAAGTGAAAGACTGATGAAAGTTACAGAATTTTCAGTTTTTTTACTCATGCCTTTAACCCCACCTACACACTACTCACCGTTTGAGTGCACTATAACAGTTCTCATACTGTTTGTAATCCACTTCAACCGCTGTTTTCAAATATGAACCATTCTCCATCTAGCAAGAAAACATTAACCATAGTCATACTCTCTGAAGGTATTGAATTTTTTTTTGTTTCATAATTTTTTATTGAGAAAGAATTTAAGAAAAACATGAGAAAATATAGAATATCATAGAATAACATGAATTCATATAAAGTAACAATAAATGGGGAATTCTTCAATATTGAAGGTAAAGAACATAAGGTATAAGTTTAGTCCTAAGAATAGAAAATGAATGACATGAATTGAAGATGAAAAGAGAGGGGAATGTGATAGAGGATTACTAAATGGCTAAACAGAAATTGAAGGAATATATATATACATATAAATATATATAGATAAAAGGGAAAGAACATGAAGAGGGTAGAAAAGAGTAGACTCCTTACCCAGATAACGTAAGAATATAGGAAAAAGAGAAAAGAGGAAAGCAAAGATATAAGGTTATAGGGGGTATGAGAAGAGTGGGATGAATTCGGGGATCATGGAGCTCACATTTGCTGGAAAATGTCCTCTTGATCCTTAAATCTGTGTATAATACGTTCATGGGAGGCCGTTTTAATCATTGCTACCATCCATTCTTCCTGCGAAGGAGGACTAAACGATTTCCAATTCCTTAGAATGCAGATCTAAGCTGTGGAAACTGCGGTGTGCAAAAGACGATGTTGCGGACGTGTATTGGTAGGATGCCTTTGAGAATCATGTAATATGTAATCATGCTATAAAATGATGGAAGGAGTCAGAGGAGTACTAAGGGAAGAGATTAAACCCTGCAGGGTATTCCCTACATATGATTCTCAGGCATCCCCAACATTTAGAGTGTGGTAGTAGTCCTGCTCTTTGCAATTTTAGAGGTGTCCAGTGCAAAGTTTTGAAAAGGCAGAACTTCAAACAAGCCTCTCAGGTACCTTTGTCAAGGGCTTCTAACATATCCGACCAGTCGTCTTCTACAACAGGTATGTGTAGACACTCTTGCCATTTCTCTTGGAGAGCTTTAAGAAGTGGTTGTGAATATTGCCGATGAATCAGAACCTATAGACCTGACAGTGCCCCTTTATGTCCACCCCAAGTAAGATAATCTAGAATTGGTGAAGAATTCAAAGTCCAGGGAGGGAAACTGAGACACCTTTTGAGAGAGTGTTGCAACTGCGAGAGGTGCATGGTCAGGTGTGGTGGGAGACAAATTCTTCACTAAGTGAATCAAAGGATTTCAGCTCTCCATTTAGGATAACTTGATCAAGTGTTTGGATGCCTCTTGATTTTCAACTAGACCATTGGAGTGATTGGCCATTTATTCGGATACTCTCATTGCCCCAATGTGGTGCTTTATAGTGTAAGTGGTGGGTGACTCAGAAAAGACGACGTGCTACCTGCCAAGTTTGATAAGTAGCTTGCATCACTGGATGCGGGGGAGAGGAACGTGGAATTCGTGATCCATAAAGGAAATCAAGGCCATCGCTTTGGTTAAGTAAGGAGTGTTCTGTTGTGACACACTGTGGAGGATCAGTCATACCCGGGATAAATAAACTAATTGTGAGAGGTGTAAAGCTAAAGAATAATGTTCTAGGCATGGTATTCACAGACCACCACAAGAGCGGCGAGCCGATAATTTAGAAGCAGCTAGACGAGGGCGTGTCGATCCACAGACGAGAGATCAAATTCGGGCCTCTACGAAGTGTAGATAAGGGAACAAAAATTGGGAGCATACCAAGTGTATAGCTACAGTGGGGTAAGGTGACCATCCTAACAGCTTGTACCCTACCCCACATGGAAAACCCAAGAGAGACCATTATGCAAAATCAGTTTCCATTTCTGTTATAAGGGGTGACATATTAGCTGAGATCATACTTGACAAACCTCTAGACTTGACTAGAACTCAGAAATATTTTAATTGGGATGATTTCCAACAAAAGGGATACCCATCAATTCACGCTTAGGTGGTACTTGAAGAAATCGGAAGAGCCTCACTTTTATCCCAGTACACATTGTAACCAGAGTGGGTCGCAAAACCATCAATGATCGTAAGTAAAGCTGGTAAAGAATGAGGGAGATCTTTTAATGTGAGGAGCATATCAGTGGAATACAAGTATAGCTTAGAAGTACCACCTGCTATAGGTATGTCGTGAACGTGTGGTGAATGCCGAATGAGTGAGGAAAGAGGCTCTATCACGCGCAAGAATAAAAGAGGGGACAGAGAGCAACCTTGTTGGGGCCCCCGTTGGATTAAAAAAAGATCGGAAAGAAACCCGCCATAATTGACTTGGGCTGTCAGAGTGTCGTATAAGAGAAGAACTTTAGAGAAAAATTGATCACCCAGGCCAAAACGGTTCATAGCTGAAAAAGGTATTTCCAGTCAATATGGTCAAATGCTTTTTCTGCATCCAGTGAAAGGGCCACAGAAACTTTCGTCATCTTATTTGCAGACCATAACTTGTGATCTAGAGTTCGGAGGTAATTCCTGGAGAAGCGACCTGGGACAAAACCAACCTGTTAGTGATGTATGAGAGAGTGGATAACTTTACATAGACGTGCCGCTAAGATACTTTCAAAAATGTTGATGTCACTATTTATGAGTGAGCTGGGCCAATGACTTCTACAAGCAAGTGAATCTTTACGGGGTTTGAGAATAACTGCTATCAATGCTTTGTTAGAAATAGAAATAGGGTCAAGTGAATTCATTTGAACTGCCTCTTGAAAGGCAAAAAATTAACCTTTTTTGTCCCGGTCCATTTGTAAAATTCCGCAGGGAAGCCATTTTCACATGGAGATTTGTAATAAGGCAGTTTGGTGATGGCTGCAGCAATTTCATCTTTGCTAATATCACCACCAAATTGGGCTCTACCTTCATCCGTGAGGCGAGGGAGGTTGATATTAGCCGAATATGAAACTATTTCATCGTCAGTTTAAGGGTTATAAAGTTTTTTATAAAACAATACAAAAGGGTCTACAATATCCTGTGGTCTTGTAAGAATCTCAACTCTTTCTGAATGTAATACCGGAATGGCCATAGCTGCCTCACGTTGTTTCAATTGTGCTGCCAGCAAAAGACCTGCTTTTTCTCCTCATTCATAATATCTGCCCTTTAGGCATTGAAGAGCATACTCAGCTTTGGAGGTGTATAAGTTATTAAATATGTATAAATGTGTGGGGGAAGTATTTTGAGTCTGCAGTTCTGTACGACGTAGGAACGCAGTCTTCTTGGCCTCAGCAGCAACTCTCATGAATTAGCCATGAATAGTTGCTCTGGCAGCTGCCCAAATAATTCTGCAGGAAGTAAAAGATGACTTATTGACAGCAAAATAATCAGAAATATGTGAACGGAGTAGAGTTTTACCTTTGGGAGGGTGTTACCTTTGGATATTCATACATTATGGCTTACCACCTGGGGAAGTTTAACCTATTTCTAGAGTAATAAGAATAGGGGCATGGTCTGATATTGCAGCTTCTAGAATACGGGATTCAGCAGTGATTGCAACCAATGAATGCAAAATAAGAAAATAGTCTATCCTAGATTTTGTACCGTGGGTAGAGCAGAGAGAGGTGTACTCCTGGTCAGAAGGATGTCTTTGAGCAAGGCTCTATCTCCCTCATTACAGCTATGCAGGGGACCCATTCTGTCAGTTTCAGCATCCCGAGCAAGGTTCCAATAGCCGGCAATCATATAAATGGATGCAACAATGTCTACCACTAAACGACTCAGACTGAGAAAGAAAGTGCGTTTGGCTCCTGTTGGAGTAAAAACTGTGCCCACACAGAGGATCTTATCTCCTATTTTCAGGTTTGTTAAAATATATCTACGATCTGGATCAGTCCAGTTCTTGATTATGGTAACAGGCAAAGATTTGTGGATTAGATCAGCTACACCACACTTCCGTGGATGATTCTCGTTAGGAGGAAGGTGTGTCGTCAGTACTAGTGAAGGACTTTTCCCACCCAAACTCGTCATAGCATAGAGGTTTCTAGGCATCCAAATAAGTTTCTTGCAAAAGAGCAATGTCCATTTTTTTGCTTGTAGATAGGAAAGTACTCTCTTGCGCTTAATAAAGTACATAAGCCCATGAACATTCCACGAAATAATGCGTAGTGGATAAGAAGAAGAGGAAATATGTACATCCATGTGTATGTTGGTAGATCGGATACAAGTTAGGTGTATAGGAGCGAAGAATAGGAAAAGAATCAGAATAGGGGAAAAAAAGGAAAAAGTAGTAAGGAAAAAAGTGTTCTGGGCAAGAGAAGTAAATGAGTGTAAGTTACTTATGAATATGTAGAAGAATAAATATAGAAACAAAAATAAATGTTATAAAACAATAGAAGGACTGGGAAAAAAAGAAAAGAAAGAAAAAGAGAAATAAGAGTAGATATACTGCATAGGGAATGCTTGTAGTATAAGGGGAATAGAACTGTTCTCTGCGGGTCCTAGCTTTCAGGCTATGTGCGCCAAGGGAGCCCCCCACAGGGAGAAGCGTGGATAGAGTTCATAGGTACAACAAATAATAAACAGTATTAGATGAACTTGAGAATTATGGACATGAGTAAATAATCAGATAGTATAGTATGAGATATAGTAGAAGAAGAGAAAGGCGGGTAATTGAGGAAGGTAGCATTAAATACAACTGTTATGAGACCTAATGACAATTAAATAGTATAGTAATTAAATATTTAAATATTCAAACAAAAAACACCACAGAGAAGGAAGGGTCTAAGGGATATTTAGAGACCTGCCCAGGTTTTCATCCCCTAGAGATCAATACTAATAACGCCAAGAAACCGGGGGTTTAGAGAAAAGCCAAATTAATAGGCTCAAAAAAGGCTAAGGCTCCTTGCTAAGTAATCCAGAACAAAAGTTTCTATATGGCCTAAATATAGAAGGAATGACAGTACACAAAAATCAAAGACACTAGTGATTGTTGGTGAGACTCATAAACAAACAATGGATTCCCATCAAAAGGTAATAAGGATACATTTATCTCATTTGCTAATCAAAGTAATGGGATGGTATGTCTCTTGATCATTGAGACTCATCTCAATATCCACTATATGGATGTCAAATGGGTCAAGCTCACAATCACTTTACCAACCATGAGAACTGAAATAGTATGGGAATACGTGCAGTGCAAAATAAAAAAAAGTGGTGAATAAAATAGAGTGAATAGGCAGAAAAAGAGACTTGTTATTAGATATTGTCTCTTCCTCTAATGAAAACCAAGAACAGTGCAAACAAGCAGTTTCAAAAAATAACTGCGAATGGGCCGACATGTTTCAGCCGACAGGGAAGAGATCCCACGGCTTTCTTCAGGGCCTCTGTTCTAAAACTTATTTGCTACTGCATAAAGTGATAACAGATAATTATAACAAAGGATATAAATGAACAATTTATAATAAAGGATATAAGTGAACAAATCAATCCATGTTCCTATTCCTCCATGTCAAATGGTGTGTCTCACATCTATAAAACAAACATAATGAATATCAAGTTAATGTGTAACTGTGTTTCGCAATCCTTCGTATGTTTGTACAAATTTATAAATTACATTTAACTCACCCAGTATGACGGGGGACCAGACCTCACCTCACCTGGACCAAGCTCAGGAAAAAGGAGGCCCGCTCTGTGAAAGCAAGGAGTGGGATACGCAGAATGAAGAGCGAGACATCAAAGCAACTCCTTTACTTTCAAACTTATGTAAACCCATCTAATTTTCCTCTCTCACAGGTAAACACTGATCCTATATACAAACAGTTATGGATCCCATAAGGACTGATCAAACGCATTCTTAAGTGCCCTTCAAGAAGTAGCATAGGGCATCGTTTGTACATCTGGGCGGAACACCCTTGTATCGATGTGCCGACTGACTCACAAATACTGGTAGCCATGACTGTTGTTAAAATGAATGGCCAATATTTCTTAGCAAGGAGCCTTAGCCTTTTTTGAGCCTATTAATTTGGCTTTTCTATAGACTCCTGGTTTCTTGGCGTTATTAATAATTAAATATTGACAGAGATAAATCTTATCGGGATTAATTAATCTAAATGCAGTGTACCAAAGTAATCTATTAGACAAACAATTTTGAGTAATTGTACTTAAATTGAAGTAGAAAAAAGAGAAAGGACAGATGGAAAGGATAAAAGGAATAGTGAAACAAAAGAAGAACAATGCAAGTCAGCTTCCAAGTATTGTGCTTCAGAGGAATCTGAAGAAGTAAAGAAGAAAATCTGCAGTGTGTGAAATTTGAAATAAATCCTATATAAAGGTTAGTAAAACAGTCCCTAAATAACAATAGCAATAACTTAAACATTGATCTGGTTGAATAGCATAATATCTAAATAATAAAAAAGTAAACATTAGAATAAGTAAATAATATCAGAAATACTCATTATAAAGAGGGAGAAGAGAGACAATATCAGAGGAAAGTACAAGGAAATAGTATAAAGAATACAATGCATAACCTTAAGACAGTAATTCATATGTATAGTCCAATTCTTAATTTATAGTATTTCTAAGGATTGTAGCAATATTAACAGTGCAATCAGATAAAAGGTTGCATAACACTATAAGAATTAACACAAGTAAACTGTGATATGTGTAAATACTAAAAGAAAGAAGGTAAATAAAAAAAATAAAGAGTATAGTAAGGAAATTATACTGCTAATACTGTACAATTGAGTAAATAAATATGTAGATACTCATCAGGTCGTGACTTCAAAAGGCAGTAGGACATAACTCTCCTATCTGTTCTACAAGAGTTCAACAGTAAAGCAGTAAATCAAGTTCAAGGAACATCGTCGTAAAGCGATGGTGGAGGCTTAAGTGGAGAGCGGGATTTGTCTCTGTCTCTTTCCTGTGTAAGAGCAGCGACTGCTTGAAGAACTTGAGCTTGATCACCAAGCGAGCATATATGTCTCCCTGGATCTCTTCCCCTCCTTTGGGAATGACATGGGTTATGCTGGATGTCGGGGATCTTTTTGGAGGTTGGTGAAGAAAATGAAGACTGGGCCTCCGGTAGGGATTCAGTATATTCCATTTGTTGAGTAGAGATGCTGTCCAGGAAGCGTCGAAGGTCATCTGGATTGAAGAAGTGTTTGGATATGCCATCCTTAGTACTTTGCAGCTGTGCTGAATCAAAAAGACCATATTTGATGTCTAACTGACGTAAACGAAGTTGAAAAGAGAGAAAAGCTTTACGACGGTCATTTGTTTCTTTTGAAAATTCTGCAGCTACTTCAATACCATGGCTCTCAAATATGGATGGACCATGTGCACGTGCTGCTATGATTAGCTGTCAAGCTTGTTCATGCCGCAGAAAACAAACAATAAGTGTATGTGGTTGTATATTCCTACCTTCTTAAGGAGGACCGATACAGTGTGCTCTCTGCATTTCTAGTTGCGGGTCAAAAGTGAGACCTATGATCTTCTGGAAAGCTACTTTAAGAAAGGATTCAGCTTCTGATCCTTCTATTCCTTCTGGGCATCCAAAGAAGCGCACATTCTCCCGGTGATTTCTATCTTCCAAATCTATCACTTTGCTTCTTAAGAAGAGAAGTTCTTGGTCTCGGTCTGGTATATTATGAAACAAATTTTCAACTGTAGCTGCACGTTCAGTGAGACCATCAATCCAATTCTGGAACCCCGCAATATCAGCACGTATGGATTTAGTCTCCATCACAAGAGCAGAGATAGACTTCTCCATTCCCTCCAACAGCAGTAATCTCTTGGAGTATTCATTCCATAGTAGAGTCTGGTGCAGATGCCATCATAGGATAAGGTGACTTTTGAGCTGTGGCGGTAGTGTTACAGGTTCCTGAGTCGGAGCGATTCGGGCTTAGTATTTCAGAATAAGAAGGCTGTGTTGAAGATTTAATAGCTGCTTTTCCAGAAGGCATACTAGGTTGTCATTGTGGAAAAGCCTTTGACAGGTATCCAGATTCTTTACATCTGGATGGACCTCTTAAGTAAGGCTTTTCACGCTAGAATAGAGGCACCACAACTGTATCAGTTGTTGTATACTGGTGCACATAAATCAACTCAGCGCAGCATCAGGAGTAAACACTGGTACATGTAACTCTGTTCTAGAAGGACTGTCCAGTTTGGTATAAGGAAAATCAGGCCTGCAATCTGACAGAAGAGTGGTGAAAGCCTAGAATTCACCTCAATAGTATGTATATTGGTTTAATACCTCCTGACAAAAAATTAGGTCGCCTCAATTGTTTCAGTCACCTGATGACAGAATATATCACTAACCTTAAACTGATATCAGGCAGTGATAATGAATTCAGGCTCATAAAGTTCCACGTGGTATGCTTCAAATTAGTAAATCAACACACTCCTGTTACTTAATACAAAAGAAGAAAGTACTGAAAAAGGAGCTTTTATAAAGTAATAATGCTGCTGTAAGTTGTCCATCATCACTTTATCAAATATGCAGGGTAAGAACTTATAATTGTGGACATTTATCAGGTGCTTTTCTAAATGGCCAACAGCAGTGCACCCAATTCAAAGGCAGTTTGGTTCCAGTCAGCTCTGTCTCAACATTGTAGCAGATGTTCAGGAGAAATTGCCAATAAAGGAAGTTACTTCAGAAAAGAAGCTTCATAAAGTAATAATGTTACCACAAACTCTCCACTGTGTTAAGTGGCAACAGTCAACTGCGGTTCAAATGCGTCACAGTTCCAGGCAGCTTCACTTCAGCAGCACAGCAGACATTCAGGGAGGCTTTAACCCCTTTAAAAAAAAGTACAGGACAGCTGGGAGCTGTCCTGCGCCAGGTTGCTCGTATGCGCAGGATGGCTCCCAGCCGTCCTCGCACATGGCAGAGGAAATCCCTCTGGTGCGGGCACCAGAGGCATTTCTTTTTCCCCCTACAGCCTCGGGAGCTGGGGAAGGGCTTCCCCAGCCTTCTAGGTTGTCTGTGTTGTTTATCTATACTACTATAATAAAGGAGAAACTTTCAGGCTTTGAGGCGGGTAAACTCCGGAACCACTGCGCCAATCTACACACCCGATACACCGTAGAAATCGTCAGGGTGTGTAGATGGTAATAGGCTATATAAAGTTTAAAAATAAACCTTATTTAAAAAATGTATTTTAAAAAAAAGTAGTCCCCCCAAAGTAGCGCCGGCCGCCAAGTGCGTGCTCACGTCGAGGAGCGGCGTCAGAGCGGCATCAGAGGAGCGGCAGACATGGCGCGGGGGAGGTGCGGTCACGTGAGGAGCAGCGGACAGGCCAGCGGCGGTGCGACCAGCGGAGAGGCGGACATGGCGCGGGGGAGGATCGGCGGCGGACAGGCGGTGAGGAGCAGAGCAGCGAGGAGCTGTCAACTCAGGAGCGGCGGCTGAGGTAAGCAGGCGGGTGTCGGGCCAGGCGGGGGACGGGGAGTTACAAAAGGCAATGTCGGGGCAGGCGGGGGTCGGGGAAGGCGGGGGACGGGGACTAACACCTCCATTGACTCAGGCCAGACGAGGGTCGGGCCAGGCGGCAGGCGGGGGACGAGGCGGGCGGGGGCACGGGCTGCTGGGCAATGTAGGGGGAAGCCTGAAAGCTCCCGGACAAGGTCGGGACAGGCTGCTAGTGTGCAATAAAGATCAGCACGCATGTCGCGCTGACTTCATTGCACAGAAACCAAAACTAAAATGAGCCTTGAAACTTATTTCACTTTCACTTTCTACGTGCTCAGGGGGATATCTCAGCACCCCAAGTATGTAGAAAGATGGGAGAGGTATCCAAGCAGGCATCCACCCACTGGTATTTAAAAATGTATACGTTTGCTAGGTTTCCCTAGGTGCTGGCAGAGTTAGGGTTCAAAATCCACAGCTAGGTACTTTGCAAAAAAATGGTCAGTTTTCACTGTGGTGTGTCCATGTTGCATTTTGAGCCATTTCCTGTCACGGAAATAAGGCCTACCCACACATGTGAGGTACCATTTTTCTCGGAAGGCTTTGGGAAATGCAGGGCGGGTGGAATTTTGTGGATCCATGCATATTCCAAAACTTTCCACCACAGAAATGTCAGGAAAATATGTTTTTTGGGACACATTGTTAGGTTTGCAAGGGATTCTGGGTAACAGAACCTGGTGAGAACCAGTCAAGTAACCCCATCGTGGATTCCCCTGGGTGTCTAGTTTTCAAACATGTATAGGTTTGCTAGGTTTCCCTTGGTGCTGGCAGAGTTAGGGTTCAAAATCTGCAGCTAGCCACTTTGCAAAAAATGGGTTTGTTTCACTGGGAAAATGTGGTGTGTTCATGTTGCATTTTGGGCCTTTTCCTGTCACGGGCACTATGCCTAACCACACAAGTGAGGAACCATTTTTCTCAGAAGACTTTGGGGAACGTGGGGTGGGTGGAATTCTGTAGATCCGCGCAGATTTCAGACCTTTCCACCACAAAAATGTGAGGAAAATGTGTTTTTTTTTTACAAATGTTTAGCTTTGCAAGGGATTTTGGGTAATAGAACCCGGTGACAGCCAGTCAGGTCATCCAATCCTGGATTTCCCTGGGTGGCTAGTTTTAAAAAATGTATAGGTTTGCTAGGTTTCCCTAGGTGCCCACAGAGCTAGGGTTCAACATCTACAGCTAGGCACTTTGCAAAAAAAGGGTCAGTTTTCACTGTAAATATAAAGTGTGTCCATATTGGTGTTTTGAGCTGTTTCCTGTCACTGGCAATAGGCCTACCCACACAAGTGAGGTACCATTTTTATCGAAAGACTTTGCGTAACACAGAATTGGAGAGCAACTGTTATTACCTATTGACGTTTGATGCATTTCTGCCTTCCAAATGAAAGACAATGTGCAAAAAAGAAGTCATTTTCAAAAATGACCTATAATTCTCATACTCACAATATTGGAAATGTGCAAATATCTACTGTTTATAAACTCTATCTTTTGTACCAAATTCAGATATACATACGTGTCTCTCATACCAATTTTTCCATGTATATATTTTCTCTAATAATTGCTATATACCCTGTACATAATAAAAAACCATTGCAAGACGCTGCTCAGTTATTGGCTCTGGGATTTTTGGTGAACCTACAAGTCCTATATATATCCACAACCAGAAAAGGTCCAGCGGATGTAACAGTATGTTGCTTTCAAACAGCTGTCATAATTAGAGTAAGTTACAGGTGAAAACGTTGATACAAACAGCTGTTTTTTCAACAAATTTTCAATTTTTCCTATATTCAATGGTTAGTTTCTATAAAGAAACCTTGAAAGATCTACACAACTGACCCCTTGCTGAATTCGGATTTTATTTACATTTCTAAAATGTATATCTTTCCAGGATCCGTTATTGCTTTTATACCCATTTCTACCATTAACTAGAAAGAGGTTGAAAGCACAAAAAATAGCAAAGATAGGCTATGTCCCAGACAAAATGCCAGAAACGTGTAAAAACTTTTCTTCTGACTAAATTTGCTTGTCCCTGAAAGCTGGGAAGATGGTGATTTCAGCACCACAACCCCTTTTTTGATACCATTTGCAGGGGAAAAACCAGACGCTTTCATCTGTAGTCCTTTTTTCCACAAACATTTTATTTTGTATTTTGGCTAATTGATGGGTCCCCTCCAGGGGATTCCACAAACCCTGTGTACCTTTAGAATCCCCATGATGTTGGAAGAAAAGAACACAAATTTGGTGTGGATACCTTATGAGGTCAAAAAGTTACAGGGACCTAAGCGCGAACAACCCCAAATAGCCAAAAAAAGGCTTAGCACCGGGACTAGCAGCGAAGTGGTTACGAGCAGCGAAGGGGTTAAGAGCAGAGAAAGTTGCCCATAGGAGATGTGTTATAGGGCAACAATGTTGCAACAAGTTGTCTGCTCACTCTCACTGAAGACCAACGAGCCAGCAGATACTTACCTCAGGTGCTTGGCATAAGCGTGAAATAAACGCAGTAGAAATATCCAGGCAACCCTTGTTTTACAATACGCCACTGCAGCACACATATGTCTTCACCTATTCCTGGTGCTTTCTTTCATAAGAGAGCCGTTTACCACCCTTAGGGAAGCACAAGCCTAGACCGCTATGTCTACTCAGCGTCGGAGTGCAGCGGCCGGTGTAAGACATATCTCCGTTTCTAAGTAGAGAAGCATTCTTCAGCTTTGACAAACTTTGCGTTGTGGAGCTCTGCTAGTCATACAATGTCTTTTTAAATAAGGATGTCATCCAGGAATTGAAGGCTCTTTGCCGCCGTCCGGGGCTCCCTACAGCATGGAGCTCCATGATCAGGCGGCCATCTTGCATCATGGCCAGCAAGCTATTGAATATTAATGTACTGACTAAAGCTACATTTTCTGTGTCTATGATTGACTACTGTCACTCTCAAGTGCTACAAGCAGTTCCAGCTCTAGAGTAATGCAACCAGGCAGCCACGCCTGGCACTGACCTTGGGGGTGGTGAGCGCCATGTTTAGAACTAACTAATGGCTTTAAAAAGCACCTGTTGCAGAGTTCCTTTTCTGTTCAGCAGTTTTGAGGTCACTTTGAAAATGTCAAGATAACTCTGGTGATTAATGTTCCAAATGGAGAGAAAATGGAGTAAAGTCTAGTGGCAGTTTCAATTTATTATGAAGTAGTGCAGGGTTGCCTGCTACAAAGAACGTGTGTCATGCAAATCACAGAACTGTATTTTATGTGGATCACTCAGTGGGTTACTGCTTTTGTCATAGAGATCTTTTTCTCACTTGCAGTTGATAAGTTAAAACCCTAGTATAGTACAGTGAGCTATGAACTATCATCGAAGAGCTGAATGCAAACTGCATGTTATCGGTTAGTGCATTATGCTTTTTTACCCAGTCTTTCATTATACTCATGTTGCCAAATAGGCTTACATTCGGTACATTCGACTGCAGTTTCATTAGAAAAGCCAATCCCAACCACTCGAGTGCATATTAAATCCTGAATTTGTGGTTCTTCAGATCAAACACTCTAAAAATATACTGTCTCTTAGTATGGACGATATGGTATTCCTATACTTTGCAATCCTCATTCTCTTATGAAACATTTAGACTGATTTAAAGAAGAAATGGCCACTACAACGGGCCATTTCCACGCACACCATAACTACGCATGCATTACAACGCATGCGTGGTTACAACGAGAAGTCTTTACCACGCATACCTTTACTACAAAATACGTAGTAAAGGCATGTGTGCTCGAGTAAAAAAAAAAAGGGGGGGGCTTGGGGGCATCTCCTCCCCCCCAAAAAAAACATGGGTTAAAGAAGAAATAAACGCACCTGTTTCAGAAAGAAAAAAGGCGGACGGCGTCATAAGAGGAAACGGAAAAAAACTTCCGCTTCCTCTTAATGACGTTCAACGCCATCACGGAAAAACAAGGAGAGGAGAGGTAAGGAGGAATGAGCGGGTGGTGTAGAGGAGAGTTAAATTAATAAAGTACTTTTTTAGGGTGAAAATCCTTTAACAAGAAAACACGATTGACAAGCATACTTTTACAACAAAAATCGTTGTAAAAGTATGCGTGTAAAAGGTATTTTCGTAGTAAAGGATATGGTTGTGGTGATTGCATTCGCGTTGTACCGCATGCGTGGTAAAGGCATGCGTTACAACGGAATGCGTTGTAAAATCATACAACCGATTTAAACATGTATGAGTTATTGTCTCTGTATAATATTCGAGAGCAATAGATTAGCCTGGAAATGAAAATACCCCACACTTTCAACCAAAGTTCTGATGGCGCCAAGCAGGTGAAGCAAGAATGCCTCTTACGAGACCTAGAAGAGCTCCCTTGTCTCTTACACCCAAGCGTATATCCATTCATCCTTTCACCCTTCCATCCACCACTCATCCACCATCTTATCTTTACATTCTGTCATCCATTCATTCTTTCTCCCCAGTCAATTTTTCACCATTTCATCCATCCACTGGATAGGCATTGGATCCTACTGGGAATGTCACATGACATTTTCAGGAGTATCCCAACTTAGCGATTTATTTTTCAAACACCTAGTACAAATGTTACGGGCCTACCTACAAAATACACTAGACAGTCTGAACCTCATCCAAGATGTGGATTTTGACCCTAACCAAGATGTATGCTGGGACTGGACATCGAGGCCCTTTACACAAATATTCCTCAATGAGAGACCCTGTGGGTTGTGGAAGACATCTTGGTGAAAAAATGGCCATATGGAAGTCCAAGAGCCTTCATACTCAGTTTGGCAGAGGTCACCCTCACTAGAAACGTCTTTGAATTTAAGGCCACCTTGTACCGACAGACCAATGGTACTTCGTTGGGCAGTAGTTTCGCCCTCAGCCTGACAGACTTGTATGTAGGAGCATTTGAGAATACCAACATCTACAATGAGGATAACCCATGGTCTAGCAACATCAAACTGTGGCGAAGATTTATAGATGTCCTGGTGATTTGGAGAGGCGACGAGGATTCTGTCTAGGTTTCTTGGAGTGGTTAAACAGCAGGAACCCTCTACTACAATTTACATCTACAGCAACTAAAACTGAAATGCCATTTCTGGACCTGCCTATAGAACCCAAAGATGGGGAACTCTATACATGGTGGAGAAGTGTGGCTCACTGGTTAGAGGAGGCAGACCTGGAAGCAGAGGTCAGCCCGGGACCAGGGTTCAATTCCCGGCTCAGCGGGGTCTTGAGTCCTAAAATGTCCATGGACTCGACAATTCTCGCTCCGGTGCCTACTCGATTCACGGGTTCACACTCTGCGACTCTGGGCAATAGCTTGCTTAATCTCCACAACGGCCCCTCGTGGCGGGATGCCTGGCTTTCACCTTGCGGATACCCTGCCGGGGTTATCTCACAGGGGAATACCAGGACGGGTTCCCTAAGCAAGCGCTTAGAAACCGCTCGGTGATTTGCGCTATATAAATTCCTGTACATTTACATTTACATGGGTCTACCACAAACCAACAGACAAACATTCCCTCCTCTCCTTTTAGAGCTTCCATCCTAAAGCAATCAGGGAAAGTCTACCAGTGGGCCAATTCTTATGCCTTCTGAGAAATTTCACAGACATTACCACCTTCCAACATGAAGCCCACCTTCTGACAGAAAAACTACAAAATAGTGGATAACCCAGAAGTGTAGTAAAGAAAGCTACAAAAAGAGCCGTCAACACCACAAGACAACCTATTGGAGAAAGTGGAGAGACAGACCATGAACAAACTGGTTTGTGGAACCTCCTTCAACACAGCCTCACATCATATCAAATGGCTCATCCTGAAAAACTGGTGCATATTGAACTCGAACAGACTAAGGGGTCTATTAGGATGTAGGGTGGATCGCCACTGCTTGCATGGCGGTGGCGATCTGCCTTACATCCTACCCCGCCCTCCACCCATTTCCCCCCGCCATATTAGTATGGCGGGTGGGGGGGACCCCGGCAGACAGAAAGACGGTCCGTCAGTTTCCTGCCGGTCGACCAGTCGACCGGGCGGAAAAGAGGCTATAAATGGTGGCAGTGTCTGCTAGACACAGCCATCCATATTAGCATGGGAGCGAGAAGCAGCCTTCCCGTGGTGGTGTTGCCGCCACGGAAAGGCATTCAGATTTTGCTTTCGGGCCCGGTGTGGGCCTCCAGGGTACTGGGGTGTGGGGGTGCACATGGGGGGTACCTATGGTACCCCCCTGCATTGTCATGGACATGGTGGCAGGCACCTCGCGGTGCCTGTCAACTTGTGCATGACAATGCACATAGTGCATTCCCAGCATTGTGGCACATGCAGGGAATGGAGGAACCGCCACAGTGACATTTTAATCGCTGTTGCGGGACCGCCGCACCTCTGGGGGCCGGTCCCAGCACCGCTAGGGTGACGTGCGGACCAAAGTCCGCCCGCCATCCTAATAGGCCCCTAAATGGGGAAAAACCTCAATTTTCGTTCAAAGGAAGCCCAAATCTATGAGATATCTTAGTCCACACTAGACCCATTGTAAAAAAAATGACAAATACGCAACATCCAGGTGTACTATCCCCTGGCACAGGACATACAAGATATGGTTCATGCGAATTATGTCAGCTAACCAAGAACACAAAAACTGTAGATGTGGGCCCACAATCTCCTTTGGAACAAAGGACACATACAAACTGTAACTATGTAATCTACCTAATCACATACCCTACTAAATAGCAATATGTAGGTATGACGACGTGGAAGGTGAAAACATGCATTATGGAGCATAGAAATCTTACACTTAGCTTACAAAGCATTATTTGGAAAACCACCATAGGGAGAATGACTTAGCATGGACTGTATTGGACAGATCGGGATTCTACTCGATTTCTGGTGACAAAACAAGATCACTCCTACTTGGGGAATAGAAGTGGGTATGTAGAATCAAGAGCACCATTAATGGGTTGAGTGATGATATTCCATTAATAGTTATGAGGGTATAAGAGAATTCTCTTTTTATTTGAACTCACATGGACTGCAAACAAGATTAGATCGTAATACAACCTGTTTTGTTGGAAAACAGAGTCTTACACAACACCCTGACGCCCGCAACAGATACATATTTTGCAACAAACAGTGGCACTGCTTCTTCACCCATTATAGAATGGGAAGCATTTAATGTAGAAATTCGATGCATGTGTCTGGTCCATACGTAGAATCCATAGCAAATATTGGACTTAGCAGTTGTAATGACTTTGAGAGGAAAAGGCGTTTTACATCAAGGGAATGCTTCAGGATATGGCCTTCAGATATTTCAAGACATTATGCTTCATTTTGAGCCCAAATAGCTACATATTAAATCAAATAAGGCCCTGACTTTGGTGGTAGATGCCATAATCACTGATTTCAAAGAAAAATGTCCCATGATGCTAATGAATTTTATCAAGGCCACTCATGATTGATTTTCCCAGAGACTTTCTAGTACTTTGCGTGATGATCAATGTTGTCTAGCCAGGTGCATCTTTAAAACCGAGAACAACTGTGTATGCTAGTACCAAATGACATTTTCTTATTTTTTTGTGTAATTTACACTAAATGAGTTTGATTCACACTATTCATTTAAATGCATATTCTAATGCTGTTGTGCTGCCAATGTGGGGTTCCATTCACTTTATAATGTTTAAAATGCAGATCAGAAATACATTATTTAAATAGGAGTTTGCGAGATGGGATCCCTGTTTTACTCTCCTTACATGAGGAGTTTTATCAGTAAGGTTGTCTCTTTTACCAACGTGCAATGATGCCAATTTGTTAAACCTGTCATCCTTAGGGTGTCTTCCCCCCAAAAATGTCCCTGCTTGCCTCCTCTCTTTGCTGTATCTTTTGGTTGGCCTTAGGACTCAGAGAACTTTACTACTACTAACCAGTGCTAAAGTGCATGTGCTTCTCCCCTAAACATGGTGGCATGGATGCATACCTGATTGGCATATTCAGTTTACTTATAAGTCCCTTGAAAAGTGGTTTACCATATACCCAGGGCTTGTGATCTAAAGGCAACTGGTCAATCAATCAGTGTCCTGTATTGCGTGACTACACACCCAAGAGGGTCTTAAGGCACAAGGGGGCATATTACCAAGCAATAGCGATAATTATCCCTATTGCTTGGTTAGAGACAAAAATTTACCGCTGAGCTGCGGCGATTTTTATCGCAGATAAACCTTGGTATTACCAAGGTTTATCGCAAATGCGATAAAAACCGTCCGCAATGCATGAATATCGCTGAAAAGTCAGCGATATTCATGCATTACCGAGCTAATACTCTTAGCCATGTTATCCACCTCCCATTGGATAACATGGCTAAGAACTGCTCAGGGCAGGTGTTAGATTTTGGAGATATTCGCGCTTAGCGCGAATATCTCCAAAAGTTGGTAATTGGAGATAGCGATGTTAGCGACTGTTTCCAGTCTCTAACATCTTGGCACGCCCACAATGCATGTCATTAGTGATAAATATCACTGACATGCAAAGTGGAGCCCAAGATGGTCGCTATCTCCTACTAGCTGTCGCTAACTGGTGTTAGCGACAGCTAGGTAATAGGGAGATCATTTTATCTCCGCTTTCTTGGCTTTTAAAGCCAAAAAAGCGGAGATAAACCCCCTTGATAATATGCCCCAAGGTGTCTGCCGCACTGGTTGTGCTACTCACACAAACAGCCTTTCAAATCTGTCTCAACCCTTCCATTGAAAGGTCTATGTGTGCACTTTACTGCCACTTCGACTTGGTATTTAAAACCACTTACCAACCCTGAAACATCCCTTTTATTACACATGTCACCCCGAAGTTAGGCCCAGGGTAGCCCTAAGGGCCTAACTTGTAAGTAAAAGGTAGGACATGTATTTTAAGTTTTACATGTCCTGGTAGTAACAAACAGCCAAATTCGTTTCACTCGGGGAGGTAAGCAACCTCCCCGAGTGTTAGACCTAACAGGTCTAACACGTGGGCATCATTGCACATTGGTAGAAGAGACGGCCTTACTGATAAAAACTCCTCATGTAAGGAGAGTAAAATAGGGATGCCATCTGTCAAACTCCTATTTAAATAATTTATTTCTGATCTGCATTTCAAACATTATAAAATGAATGGCACCCTAAATTGGCAGCACACCAGCATTAGTATATGCGTTGTTCAGCCCACACACTACTTAATGTGCACGCTGACAAGACTACAGAGCAGACGCCCGCAGACACGCGCAGTGGGCACGCTGCTGGTGCACCGAAGGTTCCTAAGTGGCAAGCCCGCCTGTGCCCGTTTGTGCTCGGATCATGCTAAGGGTGAGCCCCTCTGGTTCTCAGAAGCCAGGAATACTGGCATACTCAAGCGTCGACCTTCTTGCTAGGAATACCAAAGGTACGGACGCTGCCTGACTGTGTCTAACACTTTTCACAACTTCCAGTGATTTGCTATTAACATGTCCTAACTGTAACCTAACTCTCCTCCAAATTCTATTTCACTCTGTTGAACCTCCTATATTCAGTGAAGGGGCAATTAATAAGAGAGCTGAAGTTAACCCACGGTGTTGTCTCCTGCTAAATGCCAGATCATTGATCAAACACAGTAAGGAGTGTGCACTACTATGAGGGAATCACAGCATAAAACTTGCATTGGCCAGATCTGGCTAAAGCTACACTGTTTTTTTTGTCCCACACAAAACAGACCTTTTAGGAGAGGGGGGGATTAACAGTCATATATCCCAATTCTTTACATGCTACCTCCTTTACAGCATCTAACTCGGCTTGTGAGGCACTCTCCTTTCGTTTCTACACCCCTCATCACAACTCTTTTAAGGGCATCCTTTTGTACAGATCTCTAGGTCCAAGAAGTGCATTCCTAACTTCGGTCTGAACTTTGTTGGAGGATGGGCTCTGCTCCGACTCAATCATGATCCTTGGGGATTTTAACATTCATTTTGAAGCACTTTCTGACCCGGAAACAATAAGTCTGGTTGAGGTGAGCGGAAAATTAAGGCAAGAAGTAGAGGGTTCTACTGATGTCGCAGGGTATACTTTGGATGAGATTTTTTCTGACAGCCCACAACTGACATGCATGGGGGTGGTCACCAGTTGCTTGGACAGATCATGTTGCTATTCAATGTGAGTTAGCACCTCCCAACCCTCATCATAACAAGGTAGTATCCAAGAGGGAGATAGAAACAAGAGCCTGGAAGAAAATTAGGAGCACAGAGCTAGAAGATCTTCTTAGGGCAACAGCTTGCTCTCTTCCTGGTAAAGTAGGAGAAGCCACGACCTGCTACACAAAGTAGATAGATAGAGCATGTAACAAACTAGCCAGGGTAAAAACATGGGTTCCCAAGCCGTCCCAACCTTCAGCCCATTGATATTCCAAAGATCTGAGAAAGCCAAAACTTGGCTGCAGGTGCTTAGAACGTAACTGGAGAAAAGGCTATAATGAGGCTGAAAAAGAATCTTACAAACAGAGTCTCAATCTGTAAAAAAAGCTACTGTTTAATACTGAAAGGGTTTGTTTGACAGATCAAATCATATAGGCTAAATCCTCAACCCCAGAACTCTTCAGGACAGTAACCAAACTGGCTGCCCCTAGCCATCCTAAAATGCGGAGTAGTCCAGAATTATGTGAGGAAATCACCGTTTTCTTTCTACAGAAGGTGGTGGAAACAATTATTTACTCTTTCACACTCTCCCCGATAGAAGGAGTTGATGAGTCATCTGTGATGGCCAGTATTACAAGTGATCCAGCCCACTCTGGACAAATTCTCTCTACTGGAGAAGCAAGTTACTATAAATCTCCTGGCCTCTATTAGAGTGGTTTTCCCCTAAGATCCCTGCCTATTTTCCGTGATTAAAAACGTTCCAGAGCTCATTCGTATGGCACTCACCCCCTAATTTAATGCCATGTTTGAGTCTGGGCAGTTTCCCAAGAGATGGAAGACTGTGTCCATTCTTCCTCCGCTTAAAAAAACCAAAACCTCAACACCAAGGATCCTAATAATTAGCGGCCAATCTTTTGTCTCTCCTTGCCGGCAAAACTGATTGAAAAAACCATGATACTCAACTCAGTATGTTCCTCCAAGCAAATAACATACCGGACCCCACTCAATACAGATTAAGGGCAGGACACAGTACAGAGTCAGCCCTTATAAAATCCATTGAAGAATTAAGAGAAGCCCCGGACGAAGGAGGTAATGCAGCACTAATCATGCTGGACCTCTCCGCTGCCTTCGACACAGTCCAACATGATGTTCTGATGGACCGTTTGTCAGCCTGCGGGGTGCAAGGCAATGCCTGGAACCTTCAGAAAGAATTCAACTGTGGACTTAGACAAATAGCGCACAAAACCTTTTTCCTGCAGTATGGAGTGCCATCGGGCTCCTCCATTTGTCCCACACTTTTAAATGTTTACGTGGTGCCCTTGGGAGGTTTTCTTACATCCTTCGGGTATCAGCTGACATCTTACGTGGATAACACGCAAATTGTTGTGTTCTTGCGGCCAGGACAGGAGGCTGAGAAAGGGAAAAAGTTCCACAATTGCATGAAAACAGCCAGGATGTGGATGACCATAAACTGCTTGAACTTAAATTCCAGCAAAACGGAGGTCCTCATTTTTGGTAATAATGCCAACTTTTGGATCCCAGTCTGGTGGCCGGAAGAACTGGGGACTCTCCCTGAATCAACCAAGAAAGCAAAAAACCTGAAGGATTATAGTCGACAATAAAATTACCTTTGAGGAACAGTTAAATGCGGCTGCCTCTGCTAGCTTCCATCTCCTCAGAATGATTAAGAAAATAATGTCATTATTACCAGTAAACAGTCAACAGATTGTGATAACATCTCTAATCCTGTCGCGTGTGGACTACTGTAACAGCCTTTATTTAAATATCCAAAAGAAACACTTAAACAAAGTCCAACCCATGCAAAATGTGGCAACTAGACTGCTTACTGGGATACCAAAGTCTGTTTATGTCACAAAAGAAATGAAAAGGCTACAGTGGCTCCCAGTCAAACAACGGATTCAATTCAAATACCTCTGCATGGTTTTCAAAGCCCTTAAAGGAATTGTCCAGGACTACCTGAAACGGCGTTTTCAATGGTACACCCCCAGAAGAGCTCTTCACTCCTATGGAGCCAAAGGGATGGGTATACCCCCCATTAAAAAAGTCAACTGAGGTGTAAGAATCTTTATCACATGTGCCGCAAGGCCTTGGAATGAGCTTCCTTTCCATATTAGGAATGGCACTGAGCTGATGATATTTAGGAAAGGACTGCAAACCTGGCTTATCACTGCACCTATGCAGTGATAAGCCAGGTTTGCAGTCCTTTCCTAAATGTCATCAGACACCTCTCTGATCGAAAGGCAGTAGCTAGTGCCAGGATACCCTTCGGTAACCGTTGCGCTTAAGAAATAACATTAACATAACATACCATAACATAACTAGAGTGAGGCCTACTCCTCTCCTAAGCTAGCATTGGGATTTGTTTGTAATACTTTTAAGCTGTAATTCCTGATTAGAAAATAGTAGGTGCATCATGTTCCATATCTTTGTAATAGTAAGGACAAATCCACTTTAGTGGTAAAGATGGATTTAACATTACTATTTTAGAAGTGCTAATTTCAGAAAGTGAAAGGAAGAAATGATGGATGGAATACTGAATAATGCAAACATTCACCGCCAGTCATAAAGATCTGGCTTTAATCCATCTATCTTTTGCTCACTACACCACCCTAGTTTGGACACAGCCAAATGCAAATCAGTCTTCACCCTGTGCCATCGTGGGAATGGTCCAGCCCAACTGCTAAGCCAAGTCCTCCCGGGACCGGAAACAAACAATCTTGGACCAGTTTCAGGGCATCACCCCTCATAAGCCAGGCTAGCTTGAATCCAGGGGTGCAGTGCGCATGAGACCCACGTCAGGGCATACCCAGTGCGCTTCCGTTTACTTTTTTTGCCCTAAGTAGGAAGAGTATGCCCATGTTGTTCATTGCATTGGTAACTAAGGTTTAACTTGGGTTCAGACAATACATCTCCATTTAAGTGGGGTATGTGCTTGCCTTTTGCTTGATTACTCATCATGTAAAGAAAGAGTAGTTTCTTCAGGTTGGTTGTAGCGCAGGACAGTTTTCAGCTGTTTTTCATAAACGTGTTGTAGATGAATAGCAAGAATAAATGCAGATCTCTTTTGCAATTTGTAGACTTCAATTGGATATTAATATGCATTTTTTCAGAGCCCATTTGGGTTATTACCTCTTAGAAATATTTATTACATAGTGGCACCCACCCACACGTAGAGCACGGAAGGGCGGATGTGAGTCCTTTGCTGAAAGGCATTTTTGGGACGCTTTTCTTCTGTTTCTGCGTCTTTGTGCGGAAGGTCTCAAGGCGCATCTCATTTGTTTATAAGCCTCGTCGCTCCTGCATCCTTCACAAGCTTGAAATGGATGTCCTCACTTGTCCTAGAAGTCTAGAGGTTATGCGGATTACAGTGCACATTACAGTAGCACGATGTATCAAACACTGCAGTGAGGTTAAAGGAAACTCATTTAAATTGCAGTTCCTTAGATGTATGTTTCTCACGAGATCTCTAATAAGAATATATTGCAACTTTACAGCTTAAGAATTTTTCTTTATGTTTATTTTAGCTTGTGTCCTTGTCTCCGGCATACAGCCCATGCATTAGGAAGTAGTACTGTTAATCATTTTCATTCCATTCCGTTTCACTTGTTTTGTCTTGAGGTGATACTACCCTGTAAAACCTTTGCAACTGTCCGGTTCTGGAGAAATCAGTGAGACATTATCTTATTCTTAAATGTTTTTTGTCACTGATAAAGTGGATTCGACTTTCCAAATTGATTTCCATGAACTCCTGTGACAACAGAAGAGTCCCAGACTGATTATAGGGAAGGTACTAGGAAGTATCTGTGTTTAACTTCAGGAAGGACACTGTCAAGGTAAAAAAAATATTACGTTCTTAAACAAAACAAAGACAACGTTTTACATCAAGCATAATATGTTTGGCTTCGATTTCTAGGATGCATGGCTACACTCTACATCACTGCATTCTACTATTTAACACTCTAATCTAAGCAATTCTAAGACACTGCATTGTACGCCACTGCCCTCTACACCACTGCACTAAGTTTTCAACACTACTTTACTCTGCAACACTCTACGCCAATGTTCTCTACACCAGTCCACTCTGATCTATGCCACTCCATTGTAAGCCACCCTACATGACTCTAATCCATGCCACTCCACTACACAACACTTCCTGCCAATCCACTCTAGGACACTCTACTCCACCAGCGAGCAGTGGGGCAGTGGGGCTAGCTGGGGGTATGTTGAGAGACTACCACGAGAGAAAATTAATTATTTATTTTATTTTACCTTGTGGTCGTCTCTCAAAATCCCCCTGCCGTCGCCACCATTCTACCATTCTTACCTGCAGCGACCGCAGCTGTGCTCCACTCTTTGCAATTCCAGACCAACACTCCACATCACTCTCCTCCGTGCCACTAACTTTTAGCCATGCTGTTGAACAAAACAGATTAAAAAAAAGCAAAACAATAAGCATCACATAAGCAAGAAGCATTTCCTTTGCCAATGCATGTTTAATATTTAATGCTAGGTGTATGCAATGCTGAGGGTAAGTCGCCAGGTCTTGATTGTGAATTTTTTAGCATATAAAATCAGTGCTAAGCGATGAGAAAACCAAAAGGCAGTAAACAGAAACCACCAGAACACTCTGTCGGAGTTAAAATCAACATGGGGGAAATAAATATGAACAACAAGCAATTTGAGGACTAATCAAAATTACCATAGAAATGAAAATTAAAGAGGAATGCCCGAATTCTAGGTATTAATTCTGAGATTTAGAGTGAACTCAGCTCTGCCAAGGAAAGGCTCCTAAGCTGAAAAATTGGAGAAACAAAGAGTGAACCCTGAAAGAGAAAAGATTCAGAGGTAAAAGGAAAAGAGAAAAAATTATAAGTATGTGTCAGCATCATTAGGAAACAAGACCCTATCATGCCCTACAAATAATCAGATAAGAAGTCTTATGTAAAAGAGAGAAGTAGATGGGCAATCAATGATTCAAAGGTGTTCAGGAACCCTCGTTACCAGGATCACCATAGCTGGTGTGTGAGGTCACAGGAGAGGACATGCACTCTTCCCTCTCCATGAACCGCCAGGTCAACGCTGTCGCTTCCACTAGCTGCAAATGCCTGCGCATCCCCCACCAGATCTTCAAATGGATCCCCTTGACTGCAGAAAGACCGTCACATACATGCTCATGAGCAGCAGACTGGACTACGGCAACGCCCCATACGCTGAAATCACCAGATATCTTCTTCACAGACTCCAGACCATCCAAAATGCCTCTGCCAGAGTCTTCCTCAGGACTCCATGCCACAAACACATGACTCAACACCTACAAGACCTTCACTGGCTCCCTGTCAAGAAGAGGGTCACGTTCAGGCTCCCAACACACACCTACAAATCCCTCAACAAAATCGGACCCAAATACCTCAACAAGAGACTATCCGTCCACATATCCAAGAGAAACCTACGCTCCGCCGACCTCGCCCTGTCCGAGATCACCCGAATCTGCAAGAACAGAACAGGTGGGAGAGGTTTCTCCCACATGGCAGCCAAGACCTAGAATGAGCTCCCCAGGAACATCAGATGCTCCCCTACTCTGCACAATTTCAGGAAGGACCTTAAGACCTGGCTCTTCGACTGATCCGGAGCTTTCCCCCTTCCCCCCAGAGCCTTGAGACCCTCGCGGGTGAATAGTGCGCTTTATAAACTCCTGATTGATTGATTGATTGATTATTAAAATCATCATCCTCCATGATATGGGCCTCAGAACGAGCCTGTAGCATCTGCAAGGATGCTTCATCTAGTTTTTTTCTAAGATCTTCACCGGAGGCCAGTGACCATTTTACCAGTGGGAAAGGCTCTTGCACGCACTTTCTTTTGCAACTAACTTTTCCAGACTTGCTAGTAATGAGGAAGTTGGCCAGGACCTCCTGGTAGACAAAGCACCTAATATGACCTGCAAGTTTTACGAACAGCAGGTGGGGTTAACCTTCCAATTTGACAATCCAAGGAGGACTGGAAGATGGCATTAGTGTTGTTAATGGTATTAATTGTCTTGCACTATTGTGCATTGGAAGGGAGAGACAATAGTGCTCTCTTAAGTGCTATATGAATTGAAAAAAAATAAGAAATGAAGAAGGAGAGCAACTTAACCCAATAGGAAAGCTCATTTTAGGCACTTGCATTTGCCTTGCAAGAGCCTTGTCATTAGATCTTTAGAATCCTAGGACCTCATTTACAAACAAATGACACAGCGCTGGCCCCCATCCATTTTGCTATGCCGTGCTGCACCATTTAAGAGCACCGGGATGCATTGTATTGACAACAATTCGACACATCTGTGTGCTTTCCCCTGCACTGTTGCACAATTGGCTGCCAAGCACCAGCATAGTAACCCTTCCAACATGTGGCAAGGGTGCCTGCGCGGCAGTGATGATTGCTTTTGTGCAGGAAGGTATGCCTTCCTGCACAAAAGCAATCAGTCCTGTTGATGCCATTTTCCTCTTTCTATGAATGCTACAGAATGCAGCTTGCGTAGAAAGAGCAAAAATGAGAAGAAATAAAAGTATTTCTCCTTGTGGCGGCACTCCTACACCTCCTGTGGGAGGCGTAGGATTCTGACGCATTCCCATCTTCACAAAACTGCATAAATCTGGGAATGGGTCAGGTTCCATGGATGATGCATGGTGCACCCAAAGTAAAACCCATGAAATGCCCCTTTCATGCAGCGTGACTTTACTCGGCCTTAGGAATATGGGCAGGCACACTACGCCGCTAGAGCGTCAAAACAAGTGACACACCAGTGACACAATGGCCTTGTAAATGAGCAACCTAATGTATAGTCCAGGTTGAGGCCAACACTGTTTGCTTTCTCTCTTCTGTCGAATATTGTTGGAGCCTAACACTGATCCATGAGACTGAAGTGGAGGAAGCAAAACCAGTGACCGCTGGCTCAGGTAAGCGTGGTGAGCGGGGAGGTAGGGCAGCGTGAGCGTTTTTTAAAAGCAGGCAGTGGGGACCACTGCCTACTCTTAAAAAAATGAAAAGAAAACTGATCATTTTTGTTTTGGAAATGCAGCCTGTTTTCCTTTCAGGAAAATGGGCTTCATTAAAAAAATTGCTTTATTTAAAAGTAATCACAGACATGGTGGTCCGCTGATTCCAGCAGGCCCCTATCAATGTGATTTTTGCTATTCTTGGGGGTTTGCAAATTGAGGACGACCTCACTAATATTAATGAGGTAGGTCATTTGTGATCCTGTAGGAATCATAAAAAGTGTTCAACACACTTTCATGCATGCTGTTTTGCGATTACCTAATTGTGAACTGCACGGATTCGCAATTAGGAAATCACAAAACGGTTTCTTCATGCATCTGGACCTTAATATTTTAAGACAAAAAGTGCCAAGAAAAAGTAAATAACGTCAATCATACATCACTGTTCATGGTTGACCTGAACTTCATGGCCGCCCAGACCTAGGGTCTTTTTCAGGCTGATTGCAATGGAGGGGAAGTCAGATACACCATGAAGTTCTTCCAGGTCAATTATTTTACTTTCAGACTTTGGGCCTGATTTAGAGTTTGGCAGACGCAGTCTGGCTGTCAAAATTGGTTGTTTAAGCAGCGTCTGGCATGGAGGTCTTTCCATCATATTTAGTGTATGGTGGTTTGACAAACAAAAATATCCTCTCCATCTGCCTTCTCCGCCTAATTTTCCTTACTCCGTTACTGGCAAAAGTTGTTAAACACGATGGCGGGAGTGATGGAACGTTACCATTCCATATGCTGTACTTAAAGTATAATTTATGTCAACACAAATATGGTGTTCATCCTCTAAAATTGCATTGGGGAAAAAATAGCATAAACAGCTACATTTTGGCAACAACAACGACAAAGTCTACTCTATCAACAGGCCCCTGTTACTCTCAGTATTGGGATTCGATCTGGCTATGGTGGATGATGAACAATACAGTGCACAACAAAATAAAAGGAAAGTACATTTTACGCGATTTTATATGCAATATAAATGGCACTAAAATAAAATGTATGTGCACCAAACCATATTTAACAACACTGTCTGCCTGTCGGGCCACATGACTCACACTGGTATATCATCTTTACAGAGCGTCCTTTACGACAAAGTCAAAATGTTTACTATACAGGCGAGTACCATACTGGCTATTTTCAAGGTACCTTTATAACATCATTTTTTAATGACACAGCTCTTATACATTATATGCAAATACGTGTAGAAATCACTTATGTCATTTGAAAAAGAGGGTATATAGGTCTCAAAGGTGAATAGAGGTAATGGGTAGTAAAGGGTTTTTAGGGTTAAGGAATGGTTAAGAGTAAAGTATAGGAAGGAATGTTTGGATTCACAGATGGGTATGGGCAAGGGGTAGTCAGGGGTTTTAGGATTCAGGGATGGGTAGGAGGAAAATTTGGTAATCGGTTTTTCTGTTTAGGGATGGGTAGTTGTAAGGACCGGGACCTAGACCCCCTGATGCAGCACCCTACAAGGAGGACCAATGCCGTGCCCACACATGTGCAGGTATTGTGCTGCCTGCACCTCCTGGCCTCTGGAAGCTTCCAGGGGATGGTCGCAGTTGCAGGGGGGATATCCCAGCCCACCATGTCCCGCTGCCTAAGGAGTTTCCTGGAGGCAATGCTGACCCGGCTACACCACTATATATCATTCCCCACCAGCCAACAGGACCTCAATGATACAAAGCTGCAGTTTTACAATGTAGCTCAATTCCCACACGTCATTGGATGTATTGACTGTACGCACGTCCATATTTGCCCACCTGCTGAGACGGAGTACATGTACCGCAACCGGAAGAGCTACCACTCCCTCAACATCCAGATGGTGTGCAATGCCAAAACAATAATCACGGACATTGTGGCACAGTACCCGGGGAGCACACATGACTTCTTCATCTTCAGGCACAGCGGCATCCACACACGACTGGCCAGGGGAGAATTTGGGGAAGGACACCTACTAGGTAAGTACACATGCCCCAAATGTGTACATTGTGATCATGTAGCTGCGCAGAACAGGCACTCACTCTCTGCTCCTTACATACAGGTGACAGCGGCTATGCTCTCCGTGAGTACCTCCTCACCCCATACCTCAACCCTGCAACTCCACAACAACGGCGATTTAATGCAACACACATTCGCACAAGGAACTGTATTGAGAGGACATTTGGCCTGTTGAAAAGCAGGTTCCGCATACTGTACAAGACAGGTGGGGCCATGAAATATGATCCTGTGGTCTGCTGCCGCATCGTGGCCGTGTGTGCGATCCTTCACAACATTGCTACCAAGCGCAGGATCCCTGTTGACGTCTCTGGCAGTGAGTCGGAAGGGGACAACCACCCACCTGCACATGTGCACCACGCATGCGGAGAGAATCCTGCTGCAGGACAGAGGCGCCGCAACCAAATCACCATGAACTATTTCTAGTGCACCCACTCCCCACACCCATTACTCAACTCATGCATGACAACATTAATAATGACATGAGTCAGATTAAGTTACTCAGATTTTTTTATATGTTACTGCACAATAAAATGGTCATTCTGTTAACTCCAACAAGACTGACATATTGCGTCATATGTCTGTATGTCTGTAGGGCATGCTTGTGGCGTCAGCATGTACCCTCATGTGAATGTTCAACAGTTCAGTGGCGTCTCCGGGTAGTTGCCCCTGACCTCCTCTCAACGTCCTCCTCCTGAGTCTGCCGTGAGGCAGCAGAGGGCCTGCTGCTGCGGCGGGGTGCTACAACCGGTGGTAGGGACTGGCTGCTGTGGCTTGATGTAGCCTCGCTGGTGTCATCTGCCCCCCCCCCCCCCTGCCTGGCCATGGCCGGTAGCCTGCATGCCCTGCATGGCTGTTGAAATATGCTCCAGGGCTGTCGCAACATCCTGGCAGCACTGGGCCATTTGGACCTGCATGGCCAGGGAACGTCGCGAGAGCTGGGAGGTGGCGTTGCCCATAACATAGTTTGAGCGCGTGTACGCCGCCAGGCGGGTCATCAGTTGTCGGTGCCTGCGGCGATTGAGATCGCGCTGTCTGGACATGGCCTGTGTGTTGGCCTCAAGAGCTGCACTCATCCTATCCACATTACGTGCGGTCTTGTCAAGTTGTAGATGGATGGCGGCTAGGTGACGGGCCTGAGTTTGGTGCACATGTAACATCCTGCGCTCGATGGAGAGCCCACCTGCACGCACGTTTCTGACCCTGCTAGCGCTGGGGGTGTTGGTGCGCTGCTCTCTAGCCAGTCCACTAGTCTGGCTCATCACAGCCGCAGGGCGGCGGGTTGGTTGGCGACCTGCTGCTGGTGTTGCAGGCCCCACTGATGGTTTATTTATTTATTTATTTATTTTGGCAGTTTTGTATAGCGCGAACAAGACCCTTGCGGGTATCAGAGCGCTTTACAGATCAAGTATAGGTAAGGCATATAACACATATAAATATAGATACAGTGATACATATAGATACATATATGAATACAGTAAGACCTGGGAACAATTAAAGATTAGTACATAGCTGTGGTAATGTCTAGGACAAGTTCAAGTGAATTTGGCAATGAGAATTGATTTCACTTCTTTTTTTAAATAGGTCGTAGATGAGTTAAGTCTCGTTTCTAGGGGTAGAGCGTTCCAAATCCTGGGTGCCATTCCTGAGAAGGTACGATTGTATGTTTTTTTCTTGGAGAAGCGTTGAGGTTTCAGAAGAAGATTGTTAGAGCTCCTGGTAGACCTGTTGCCGCCTGAGAGAACTAGTTTCTCCGCTAGGTATCCCGGGGTTTTGTGATGAAGTGCCTTATGTGTCATACAGGCGATTTTTAACTGGATTCTGGCCTCAAAAGGTAGCCAGTTGAGGGCCTGAAGGTCAGGGGAGATATGGCAGTTGCGTTTGGTGCCTGTGATGAGCCTAGCGGCTGTATTGATAGAGGCTCTGAGAGGAGCGGTTGTTGATTTAGGTAGACCAAAGAGTGCGACACTCCCATAGTCAATTCTGGGAATTACTAGAGATTGAACTGCCTGTTTGAAGTGCGGCGCGGTGGTACAGCAGCGCCTGTTGACAGAGGGGTTGTAGCGGCCACAGGGGCAGGTGGTGGGATGACCGCTGGCGCAGCAGCTTGCCCTGATGGTCCGGGCTGTGGGGTATGCTGTGTGTCTCCCTCCGTGTCCTCCAAGTTGTCATCAATCACCAGGGCCTCGCTGTCCGTGCTGGGGACATCAGCGCCACCTGTGATTTAAGGTGGACGTTGATTAGTGAGATGTTCCGTACACGGTTAGGCTTGCTACATGCATGCAGACTACCATTCCCTGACTCGCTGCAGGACTGACTCACACTGGGCATGTCAGGCTTAATGGTACAGGATGGTAATTGTGGTCAGACTACATGTCCCACAATGCAATAGCGCTATAGTGGTGTGCTTTGGCAGCATGATTGGGGTTTGCTATGGGATGCACTGGAGTCATGGACATTGTTAGGGGACAGGGGGTCGCTGTCGCATGGCACTTACCTGTTGTGTCTTTGATGGGTCGGGAGGAGTCCAGATGGGTCACACCCACGCAGGCCTGTGGATTGATGGTCTCCTCCACGCGGTCCTCCAGTGGTGTGTTCTGTGGGACAGTGGGCTCCCCTCCACCTGTCGCCACATGCTCCCCCAGCCTCTCCGCAATCTTTTCCTTTGCCCGCCCTCTTTGGTCGTACCAGCGCTTCTTCAGCTCGTCCACCGAGCGCTGGGTCACACCTACTACGTTCACTTTGGCGCGGATGCGCTGCCATATGCGCCTTTTGTCGGCCTCAGGCACCCTTCGGGAGTCACTGCCAAATAGCCTGTTGTGGTCCTTTGCTACTCCTTCTATGAGGTATTCGAGCTCCTGCTCAGAAAACTTCATTTTCCGCTTTCTCCCACTGGTGGAAGCTCCTGCTGCATCCTGTGACATGCTTGCCACTGTGGTGTCTCCTGCTGTACTCATGTGGAAAACACTGGAGGGGAGCTCTGACACTGCTGCCTGTACTTCAGCCTCTCACTGCAGAATGAGGGTGTAACCTGCCTACTTCCTGGTTGTGATGTCATCAGTGTGCTCAGGATGCGACTTCCCGTCTTTGCGATCTCGCAGTTAGCGAGATCGCAATTAGCTATTTCGGTAATTGCGAGATCCCAATTTCAACACGGGAATCGGCAGATTCTGTGATTATTTACCGATTTTTTGGGACTCACAATCGCCGATTGCGGCCGCTTGCGAATCGCATTTTTTTCTCGCTAAAATTCATGAATGCCGTTCTGCGATTTCTAAATTTCGATTCGCTTTTAATCGCAATTTAGAAATCGCAGATTGAGGCATTGATGAATCTGTGCCAATGAGTTTTTGGGGTTACAAGTAAGTAGGATAAGTATTTTTAACGTTATAAGGGTGTAAAACTTAGTGATATCTGTTGTTGCAGTAATATCCTGGTGATTTCAATAAAGTACCACATTACATTACATGACGATGACAAGGCATTATATTATTGGCTAATGACTGCTTTTACAAAGTTCAAGGCAGCCATGTTGTTTTTGAGTGCAATGTGGCTGTATTCTGGGTTCAGCGTAAAATACAGACAAGTAGTAGGTTTTATTAAGATTTCACTACCTATAATCACTTAATTAAAGTGATAAGAGGCAGGGAAAAATAATGATGATGTTTATTTAGTTTCATATACTAATGAGTACTGTGGAATTGCCTTGGAAGTACCATGGTACAAATAAATAAATAAATACATTAAAAACACTGTAAGCACTATATTATACCAATATGGTGTACTGCAGTGTATTTTCAAATGTTCTAATTTAAGGTGCAGCACACAAAATGCACTAATATACCAAGTAAGTTAAAAAAGTAGGGAAAAAAGGCAAATTGCCTAAAAAATAAATTGGTACTTGCCAACTATTAGCACGCTACACCATTAACTTTCTAAAACTATATTGAAAAACAGAAATTCTTTGCTATACCTATTAACATAAGTGGTAATAGGTAGGGAAGAAGAATAAAACCTACTAGTCACCAATATATGAGGCCCTAACCTAAAATACAGGCAAAGTATCTGAAGAATGTGTAAATGCTGTCCCATTGTCATATTTTATGGTATACCGCAAAAGGACTGCGGTATATCATGGCACAATGTATCACTAACACTCAGATTTTTTTATTGTATTCCGATACCATTGTGCGCCGCATAGTGGTACATGGCCAATGCAATACTTAAGAGAAATCTGCAAAGGTACGCAAGCCTACCATGCATGGCCATATGTTGGTTAGTAATCTGTATAAGTGCAAGGTAGCACACATTGCTTTCTTGAGTTACTTCACACCATATTCTACATTCCTACCTAATTTCATATATACCTATATGCCATTTCATTCCACATCAGTCCACTCTACACAACACTAATTCACTGTGTGCCACTCCATTGCACATCACAGCACTCTACACCACTCAGCTCCACACCAATCCACTCCACTCTATGCTATTACACTGAATGAAACTTCCCTCAATGCTACTCCTCTGTATGGTATTCTACTCTACCCCCATTCACTGTACACCGCTTTGCCATACTGTATGCCAGTACACTGTATGGTATTCCACTATACGCTATTGCACTGTATGCCACTCCACTGAATGGCCAATCCAATCCAATCCATACTGTATGGCACTCCACAGTAGCACAGTCCACTCTAAGCTATTCCACTGTACACCAATCCACTGGACTACACTGTACTGTTTTCCATTGGACCGCACTGCACTCTACCTCACTCAACTCTACATTATTAGACTGTACGCCACTTCAATAAATGTTATTGCACTCTACCCTACACTCCACTCCACTGTACACATGCAGTTTACACCACTTCATTCTATGTATTACAATGTACGCAACTCTAATCTTTGCCACTCCACTGTGTTATTCCAATTTACTCCACTTCACTGTATGTCACTGCAGTTTATGTCACTCCACTGTATGCCACTCGACTCTACTCTAGTATATGGTATTTCATTCTACGCCACTGCACTGAACGTCACTCCACTTTACATTATTCACTGTATGCCACTCCACTTCACAACACTCCACTGTTTGCTATTCCCCTGTCTGTATCTTCACTAAACGGTACTTCACTTTACCCCACTCCTATATATGGCACTCCACTGACACCACTCCATTCTACGCAATCCTATAGAACAGCACTCCACTCTACGGCACTTAACTTTATTATATTCCACTATACTCCACTCCAGTGTATACCTCTCCAGTATAAGCCACTCCTCTCAATGACACTCCGCGGAATGACAGTCTTGTGCACCCTAGTTCAGTCTATGCCACCCTTCTCTACAACACTCTCCTCTAGTCTATGACACCCTGCTCTATGGTACGACATGCCACTCCACTGTATAACAATCAGCTCTACTCTATAATACTCCACTCCACTATGTAACACACCATGTCAAGCCATTGTATAAGATCTTGCTCCAGTGTACGCTGCCCCTCTCCACTCTACTCCACTGCACTGTATTCCACTTTACAGTACATCACTCTATGACACTACACTGCACAACATTCACCTCAGTTGTACTATACAACACTCCAATTAATGACACACTATCAAATGACACTCAGCACTATGATTTGAAGCACATTTTTATTTAATAAAAAACATTGAAATTCTAAGAAAAAAAACAAAGGTTAGAGATAAGTTATTCTTTCTATACTAACACAAATTAAACTAGACAAACATTTGAAATTCTAAAGTTACAGTTATAATTTAAATTTAAAATGTATGCACCACCTGAAATTACTATAAGTCATGCACCTCCAGTGTTGTCACCTCACGCGCCACAACCATTTACTATAACTTGCATATTCTCCTTGCACTGGTTAGACTCTTCCATATTTTTTGTATATGACTGGTTGTCACGCATTGTTTATTGCATTTTCTCTGTTTTTAACACATAATTTTGATTTATCCAGGCAGGGATACATTCCTTTATGTTGCTTTGTTGGTATTATCATTGAAAATAAATTGAAATTGTGTAGCTATTGAAAAATGTCATGGGAATTATTATTTTTTCCATACTGTTTTCAAATTGACTGCTTAGGGACCACTGTTCTCTTAATCACATGGATGCCGTTAAGCAAAGCACCACAAACAACAGCCACATGCATTCTGTTGTGTGGGTGCACATTCACTGTAAAAAATGTTATGGCATGATACATAATGTCAGGAATTTCTGCTAACAAGTGTAACGTGAAATTCCATAAATTCCACGAATTACAGTGGCATGATTAAAATTTTGTCCAAATTTTACCCACCTCAAAACTCCTAGTTTATATCCACTATTCAACATTTGTAAGTACTGTATTAACCTCTTCAGGAGTATATAGACCTAACCTCAAACGAGTTTGTGTGTTTCTGTGCCTGTCTGTCTGTGTACTGCAACAGACATCCCATCTCCAATGTTCCAAAGACATTATTGACAACGGGATATATGAAATTACCTTAAAGAATTGAAAATACATGGTACATTTGGTAAAACAGGAACAAGTTGCTTTAATTAATAGAGTCTCAACAGAATGCGTCTGTGGAAAGTCTCATGATGTACAACATTTTGGCTGGATTCATACACTTTTTGTGAGGTACAATAAAATAATTTCTGAATTCTTGAAAAACATCTCATTCATAAATGAACAAGGTTGGGTATCTGATAAGGACACAGATGGCACTTGACCTAGGCCCAGCATAAGGAACGTCTGATCACTATGTGTGCTGTGTATGTTGCGTCCTTATTGGCTGAGTGTTTCTATCTACATGTGCTATCTAGCTTTGTGGTATTTTTGGGGAAGATGAGACTCTGGCCAAAATGTGCTTTATTGTGGCCAATTGCCAGAAATCTATTTGGGCCACAACTATCTATCTGTGGGATCGATCAAGGTTTTCCCTGGGTGTGCATTTGTCTTTGGGTCAAGGGAGACCCCACCTGTGACCTGTTATTCGACAGCCATGGGTGTGGGTCACAGGGATTGTCTGACCACGTACTTCTGACTCAGGGTTGATGGGGAGGTCGCCTTGGGTGAATCTGACAGCAATGATGCAAGTGCACTTGAATTCCTGAAAATATTATGGCAGTCACTGGTGCCATTTGTACCAACATTCTCAATAGTTTGTATACAGATGTCATAGCATACATTGGTATTGTTTTGACAGACATTGATATAGTGATGCATTCCTATTTCATGGTAAATATTGACATTGCGTTTACTGGTAGTAATCTCATCATTTGTACATGGATTATGGCATACATTGATATCATTACTGTCGGTATCAGCACGCTTGTGGGGGCTAAGGTTATAGCACACATTGACATTGCATTTATTGGTTTTGCCATTATCGGAGCTGCACATATCACAGTATTCATTGACAACATATTCATCAGTTCCAACAATACTATGGTGATTGTGTTATTGCATCACAAACATTACCGATATCTTGTCCACCTTATATCAAGTGCATTATATCCTATTGCATTTGCCAAAAGGCGGACCCGATATGGCGGTCACATTTGTAATGCAGTAACACAACTACCAAACCATAAATCAGACTATTTATTATTAAAAACATGCTTGTTATATAGGCTACTCATACATATATTACTGCTCATATGATGCCTTATTAAATCATTAAGCTGAATCACAGAGAGATCTAGGGCTTGTGGTGCACACTTCTTTTTGCTTACCCAGTAACTAATATTATGGCTATTTTATCCCTAGAATTAAAAACCTAATACATCCAGTGGCACTTGCAATAGGACTTCAGCATATCATTGAAGTTTGTGACATAATATTGCAAACTGAAAACTTTAAAAAAGGGATAGGAACAACATTTTTGCTTATGAAAAGTTGTACTCCCTTCTCCACAGATGAAGATCCTCCAAATGTTTCAGGCTGTGGATGCTGTGGTGCCTAAAAAACCCTGTTGTTGCACTTATCTACCAATGAGCCAACAGATCTTTTTCTTTTGGTAGGAGTTAAACTACAAAGACAGAGATAAGAAAACAAAAACAAATGCTATCAAAAATAATTTTATGGTAAACATCACAATCTGTATAACTTGATTATCTATACATAACCAGAATTCTATATAACATACATTTGATCTGATTTTGAGTTTCCTAGTTGTGTTAATCCATCACAAATGTGATGGATATATTGTTGGCCTTATTATTAGTGCATGATTTACTATGCAGCAAGTTGGATAGGATATTTGTTATGTTCTAAAGGAGTAATACGCCTCTAAACCTCAAAATCAGGACCATTATTGTGTTTCAAGATTGATGTTAAATATATATATTTGGCCATCATTCAGTGTTGTAGATGGAACCCACTTTACATTACCAAGAGCAAGTCTACCACAATAGAAAGCAATGTCACTCAATTAATCTGCAAACTGAAAACTGGAAGAAAGGGTTAAGAGCAACATACATCATTTTTCAAATAAAAAAATAACCCCTTGTTGTTACTTCAAAGCCTTTAGCTCCACATCGAACCTAGTGTAGGTCACTACCTAAATGTGGAACATCAAGAGGATCAGCAATTACTGCACCTTCTTTTTTTTTTGCTGGGAAGGACCTTCCAAGTTTGGATAGAGAAATGAGGCAGAGCCACCACCAATGGTCAGCCACACATTTCTGGCAGTGGATGCTGTGGTGACTGAAGACCCCCTGTTGGCGCACTTGTCTAAAAATGGTCCACCACGTCTTTTTCATTTGGTGGGGGTTGACCTACACACAGGGATAAGAAAACCAACACGAAAGCTATGGATAATCATTGTATAGTAAACATAATTTGTATAACTTGATTATGTACATGTGAACTGAATTTTATTTAACATAGTTTTGTACTAATTTTCAGTTCGTTGGAAGAGTAAACCTAACACAAATGTGACAGATATAATTTTCACCTTAAAACCAGTGCATGACATACTATGTAGCAAGAACACAGCATATCTATTATGTTGTAAAGGAGTAACACGTCAAAAACCTTAAAATAAGTACCAGTCTTGTATTTTGAGATTTATGTTAAATATATCTATTTGTTAATATTTGGCCATCATTATGTGTTGTAGATGGAGCCCAAATTTCATAACCCGGAACAGGTCTACCAGAATAGGATGCATTTTCACTCATTTAGTTTGCTAAAAATATCTCCACAACAACAGTCTGTGTGCAAGATATGCAGCTTCCATGCATGAAAACAGCTCTATACCACAGGAAATCGCAGACCTTGCTGTGAGGATGTCCTGGCTTGTTGGCAAGTTTCAAACATTACGTTGATGTAATATTTTTGCATAAAAGTTGTGTCCAGCCAAACAAAATTTCAATTATATGTACTTTTGTGATTATAGTGTTTAGACTTGTCAACCTTAGTGTGGTATCCCCCAAAGCCGTTTGCCTGTTTGCCTCCAATTTTGCTGATCTGTTTTTGTTGGATTTAGGACTCTGGGCACTTTACCACTGCTAAAGTTCATGTTTTCCCCCTAAATATGGTTTGATTGACTTATCCATAATTGGCATATTTAATTTACTGATAAGACCCTAATGAAGTGTACCACATGTGCCCAGGGCCTGTAAATAAATTGTACTGGTGGACATGCATCACTGACTGAGCCACCCACTTAAGTAGCCCTTTTACAATATGTCTCAGACCTGCCATTAGAGAACATGTGTGTGCACTTTATACAAGTTGGCTTGTCATTTAAAACCCCTTGCCAAGCCTTAAACTCCCCTTTCATTACAAATATGTCACCCCTAAGGTAGGCCCTGGGTATTTCATAGGGCAGGGTGCTATGTAATTTAAATGTAGGACAGTTTTAGATGTCCTGGTGGTGAGAAATTCCCAAATTCATTTTTCACTACTGTGAGGCCTATTGAAAGTTAGAGATGACATGTTTATTACCTTAGGAATTGTAATGATAAATCCTCTTTAATGGTAACGTCAGATTTATCACTACAATTTTAAAACTGCCACTTTTAGAAAGATGAAACAGGAGGGTCAGGTTTAGCACAATCCTAACATGTAAATATATAGAGGCAGATTAATGAATCTTCTGGTTGTTTCTCAATAAACAAAGAGTTTTCCAATGACATTGATGGTTGGACATCACAAATGAACAACGAACTTCAGTTTCTCATATTCTTTATTCAAAATTCCATAGGAGTAAGCTTGACAAAAAGACAGCCGACACGTGTTTCGTCAGTACTAGGGGTAAGTACTAAAGACTTTTTCAAGGCTGTGAATTAAGACAAAAAATATCATATAATACAGATTTAACAAATAAATAACAAAGTAGTGACAAAGAAAACGAAAAAAGCAGAAGGGCCTAAAACACAACATATGCTGTACATTAATAATTCTAACAATGGAGAAAAAAAGAAAGAGAAGAAAAAATAGAATAAAAGATAACCCAAGTAATGGTGATGTTGAAAAAGAAGAAGAAAAAAGGAAGAAGAAAAGGAGGGCAAGAAGTGATTGGAACAAGTGTGAAAAATTAACAAGTAAAGAAATATACCAATAGCCCCGAGACCACTAGTAAACACCAATGTTTGTTACATTTCCAGCACTCAGCATATATCTAATTGTTAATAGTGAATGTGCGGTCCTTTCCTTTAGGATACACCACTACCGTCTCTCCCTCTCTAACTTTTAGAAAGATGGCTGTTTTATATTCTTTACCCTGTGTGCCTGAATCCAATACATGTATGGGGTGTGTGACAGCTGGGCCTTGTACATTCCCTCTAGACTGTCACATACAAAGGAAGATTAGGTGTGACCGATGGGCCATCCACATCCTGATAGGACATCCACATCCTGATGGGCCATCCACATCCTGATGGGCCATCCGCATCCTGATGGGACATTCACATCTGATGGGACATCCACATCCTAATGGGCCATCCTGGGCACAATGGGAGAACAGAGATGGGCACAGCCTTACACTTATACCTGAATAGGCTGTGTCCTGTCCACACAAAGGACTGCTTAACCCGTTCCCTCACTTCAAAGGCATCATTGGGCATAAGAACTGACCTAACCAACTCACTACACTTCTGGACCTGCCAGGAAGAAGGACTGCTGTGTTGCTGAAGGACAACCACTTTGGTGGACTGCTGCTCTGGAAGAACTGCTTTTCTGCTGCCCTACCTACCTGCTGCCTGCTGTCCTCATTGCCTGGGTGAGAAGGGCTGGACCTGCACCACTTGAACCCCGAGTGACTCCAAGGGCTTCTCTGCTTGCTTTCTGTTTGAAATCTCAGGGACACAAAAGACTACCAACTACTCCAAAACCAGCGCCTGGACTCTGCTATCTAAGAGTCTTTCCTTGCCAAGTGGTGCCAACCCAGTCCTGGGCCCATGGAAGTGAGTAAAATAGTGCGGCATCAGACAAACTCCACGCATCAATGAAGCTGTGCCACTCAGAACCTATGACTGCGACAAATCAAAAGGGTCCAGTTCATGTGCCGTGCATTGACTCCATTCCCAATGCAATCTCATCCAGTGCGGCTCAACAATGATGCTTCACTTACATTCTGCGGTTCAACAATGAGGCATTGCCGCTTATATTTTTCTAAACAGGTATTATATCTTCTTGTGTAGTATTTTCCCTGTTTTACTGTTTGAAGTGCTACACAAATAATGTACACATTGCCTTTTAAGTTAAGCCAGAATGCTCTGTGCCAAGGTACCAGGGTCTAAATACAGGTGAATTTAGGGTCTGTTTGTGACTTACCCTGACTAGGATTGTGGGTCCAACTTGGACAGGATGCATACCTCTGCCAACCGGAAACCCAATTTCTAACAATATATTTTCACAAGACTCTGCTTTTCCAAGTAGTACCTGGCTTTTAATACCTCTGGGAAACTCTACAATGTCAGCTGATGGCCGTTTCAGTGAGATCCGTATACTAACAAGGGGTCCAAAGAAGTGGGCTTTTTAGCTCCTGAAGGCCTGGGTCAGGTGCCTGGACAAGACTGAACGGCCTTTCCTCTATTCTCCTGGCATGGTCTGAAAGATTGTTGTCATTTAGTATGCATCACAAAGTTGACCTTCAGAGTAACATTCCTTTTGTTCCTGATGATGATTACAAGGATGATGTCGGGGACTTAAATCAGCAAGTTGACAGTGATGAGAATGAAGGTACTGAACTCAAGTGTGAACTCATTAAAAATATGTTTGCCTGATGATAAGTGACTTTAAAAAAAATAATATATATTTGTTTGTAATCCCTATGGAAATATCCTCTTTTACAATTTTTGCTGCTAATCATCCAATTTTTTTTCAGAATATGATTTGAAATTTGTAAAGGCCAGCAATCACCCTAAGGCATCAAGGCGCTGAAGACAGCCACCAGAAGAGACTCACCAATGCACCCGCCCCAGATAGAAAGCTAAAGAAGGGGGATGGCCCTTAAGGTAAGGGAAAGGGAATTTCAGAGTTTGCTTGCGGCCACAGAGAATGCTCTATCGGCCCATTTCAGTTTTTTGGGTTCTCAGTACCGCCAGCCGCTGTGGGAAAGAAGATCAGAGGGGTCTGCTGGGGGAGTGCCAACTTAACATGGTTTTTAATCTCGAAGGGTAAGGGAGATAAAGTGCCTTATGTAGCACGCAGAGTGAGTTAAAGCTAATGGTTTATTGATAGGGAGCCAGTGTAGGGTTTCTAATCCTTCCCAGCAGACTGTCTTTTGGGAATGTCCAGAACAAGTCTCTCTAATGCATTCAGCAACACCTGGAGTTTAGGCTGCATGTTCTTATTAGCGGGCAGGTACAGCGAGTTGCAGTTGTTGAGTCTGGACATTTCCAAGGCCAGAGCTACCTGTTTATTTGCCGGCCGTCGGATGAAGGGGAAGATTTTATTAAGCATCCTTATGATCCAGGTACCAGAGTGGAGACGGTGCGATTCATTTGGACATTAAAGTTAAGTACACTGTCAATCAGAATTCCAAGATTATTAGCCTTCTTGCTCGGGACAGGACAGCATCCTAAGGACTGGGGCCAGCACTTGCTGTTCCATTTTGATGGGCCTGATCCAAATATCATAACTTCTGTCTTATCCCCATTAAGCTTCAATAAGTCATATGACTCCCGCTCTGCCACTTTGGTCACTCAACAAGATTTTTTTCTGATGTTGAACATGAGCCCTTGGGGAGTGACACCATGATCTGCGTGTCATCTGCATACAACACTACCTCCAGTACAAAGGAATGAATCACAGCCACTGAAGGTGCCACATAAAGATTGAAAAGTGTGGTGCAAATCGATGAGCCCTGTGGTACTCCACAGGGTAGAACAAAGGGTTCAGAGTAAATGTGCTGTAATTTCACCCTTTAACATCTTCCTGTCAAAAATGAGGACAGGAGGACTAATGCTTGATGACAGATTGCAAGACTCTGGAGTTTGTCCAGCAGCAGTATAGGTGAGATGGAATCAAATGCTGCTGACAGATCCAGGAGAATCAGCACCACCCCCTGTCCTTCATCCACAGTACGCCTGATGTAGTTGGTGGCTGATATTAGGGCAGTTTCAGTTCCATGGTGTTTCCTGAAGCCAAACTGGGAGTCATTAAGCCAAAGTTGCTGTTCAGCAGTTTCCATCAGCTGGCTGTTTAGAAGCAACTCCAAAAACATTGCAGGGACTGTAAGCAGGGATATGGGATAATAGTTATTACAGTCGGCAGGGTCTAAATTTGTTTTTTGTTTTTAAGAGAGGCCTAAAAATGGCTTGCTTCCAGCTACGGGGATAGATCCAGATAGGATCACATTATTCTTAAGTTTACAGAGCGACTCTGCTATAATGTTAGCTGCCATATGGAGAACTGCTGGTGGGCAGGCATCCAAGGGTGATCATGCATGAGTTCTCAAGAGATATTGTGTAACCAGTGGGGGCGAGAGATTAGAACATTTTGAGAGACCTATGGTCTCGATGCTAGGACCACATGGCACCCCGTGGCTATGCCCGCCGAATACCGATGAGTGACTGGACAGCCTGGAATTAGGAACAAAACCTGTGTAGATATCTATTATTTTAGAATGAAAAAAGTTGCTAACTGGTCACAGAAAGCTTGTGAGGTCTCTGGTTCTGCTCTGGGTAGAGAAGCCGAGAGCTGTTGTACTAACCTAAATAGATCTTTTGGGGAAGGTGAATTTTCAATTTTATGCATACAGTATTTGTGTTTTTCTTCCATCAATGCAAGCTTGTATTTCTTGATACTTATTTTATATAGCATTCTTTCTTGCTCATCTAAGGTTTCTCTAAGAACGCTCAGAACAACGGCAGGCTTGTTTAAGCAACCTGAGTCTATCATTGAACCAGGGAGCCGAAGGGAGATGCTTTTTATGGGTTTGTGTCTTCAGAGGGGCCAGTATATTAGCGGCAGATTCCAGCCATGTCGCAAAGGCCTCTGCCCCATAGTTAGAATCCTCTTGAATTATGCGGGGTATACTATTTGGAATATCGGCTAGGGTCTCGGCCGAGACCCTTTTTCAATTTCTAGATTTGTCCAGATGGTGAGGAATTCTAAAATTACCAGCTATAGATGGAATGGTGAGATTAAAAGAAACTGCGCTATGGTCGGTTCAACAGATAGGAATAGTAATTATATCATTGGTAAAATTTCCATCCAGCGTCTGTCCCGTCTTGTGAGTTGGAGCAGTTTCTAGTTGTCACAGACCAAGACTAGAGAACATCTCTAATAGTGCACTAGAATCTTAATTATCCATCTCTTCTAGGTGAAAATTTCAACATTCGGGTCAAGGTGTATCGCGCTAGATGGACGGCGGGACCCTGCTGAGTAGGAAAAATTCCGAGCAGCTCCCCCGCCTTGAACCCATGATGCAAGATGCATCAATTTTAAAAACTATCACGATCTGAGAAAGTCTTGATGATCACAGTGGTAAACTGTGAGTTTTGCCATCACTGAGTGACCAGAGGTTAGGATACGGCTTAGCGTGCGTATACCGCCGTGGTCTTCTTTTTATTGGTCCTGATGAAAGCTTTGCAGACAATGCACCTATAAGCAGAAACCTGTTGACCGTCTTTTCACGTTCTTATTGATTAGGATCCTCCTGGCTACATTTACTAGCGAGTAAAGATCCGCCACCAGTTTTTAGTAGTAACCAAATCGCCTGGAATAAATTATTTTATAGGTAGTATTTGGTCACTTTTTAAATTCACACACCTTCACCTCCACACAAATTAACCAGCTCCGCTTCAGTCTCAGGTGTCGTAGCACACCAGGGAAGCATTCGGCTTCCGTGGTAGGGACCCCGTGATGAAGCATGTCACCACCAGGTTGGTGAGTGAGGGTCCTTAAAACAACATTTGTGTGTGTCCCTTGTACCCTAGCTGCTACATGTAGCCACTCTTTTGTTGTTTGGCGTAGATATACCTTGGGGGGTTAAGAGTGCTACTTTTCCCTCGTTCTCTTGTTGTTTTGAATAAGAAAATTTAAATCACCCAGAGTGGTTAGCAAGTTCTCCACTAGAAAAGGTTCTAGAAGCCATTTAAGTTCATAAAGGAACAGCAGTCTTGGACCTGAGGGTCTGTAGATCAGCAATCCCCCGAATGAGCAGGTGGCTGAAAGAATAAGTTGCTTCACAGGTTTGAGGTTTGAATACTGAATCTATCAGGCATTTAAACAGTGATTTGAAGAACATCGCCAGCCCTCCATGCGTTCCACCCTGCCAACCCTCTGCATAGAGTATTTAGCTCACAATAGCATCGATTCGATCTGGTCTGAAGAATGTATAGCCCACGTTTCAGTAATAAAGACCCAATCAGGTTCAACTTCAGCTAGAAAGATAGCAAACTCTACTTTATATTTAATGTGGGAGCGAGCATTTAGAAGTAGACCCTTATATCTCTCTATTTTTCCGGTGCTAGCATTGGAAGGGTGGTTATTAAATTTGCCAGCTCTGTATTTCTGAAAGCAAAGGGGCATAGAAATAGCCACAGGAAGTGCAAGAAAATTGTGAATAGACCTGGCGTTTTAGTCACTAATATCATCTGGACTACCTCCATCGCAGAAATTAGTTGTTGAATATAGTATGTTTTGTGGGATGTATGTATAAAGAGTGATTGTTGGTATATGTGTGGTTATCAGGGTCCACTTAATTGATTTATTTATTCTTAATCATTTGTAAAATGTATTGTATTTTTTAATGTTTACATAAATTGTGAAATGAATTTTTGATACAGTGAAAGTACTTAATTCAAAATATATGAAAAAAAGAAAATGTTCACATATATAAAAAAATAATAAAGAAAATAATGAAAATGACATAAAATTACGGTATCTGTGTTGTTTAATTAGGTTACTTAGAAATGTTTTTTGAACCATGTCGAATGTAAAATCATAAAGCCACAGGGGAATTTCTCGTGTTTTAGAAAATTGTGAATATTCATGCCCACTTTCAGAGGGGAAGATAGCAATAACTCTCACCGTTTCTCATCTTTAATAAGGCTTCCGAAGAGTAGGAGAGAATTTTGGCGCATTCTGGACGCGGACTGGCACAGACCTGCTTGCCTTTGGCGTGCCAACGACACCCCACTACACGCGTCCGCTGCGCATCTACTTACACATGTTAGTTAAATACTGGTGCTAGTGAAAAAACTAGACAGTTGCCTACCCACTAGTCCCTCCTTCCGTTGAAACTGGGAGTGTGTAGTATAATGTAGTCTGCCTTCCTCCGCATCAGTCGAGCAGGAAATGCTCGCAGTGGAACAGGGAGGCATCACTGGTCAAGGCAGAAGCACCAATAGCCGCAGAGTGAGAAAACACATAAGTTTAAAGTTTAAAAAACGTAATTAAAAAGCAGACCTAAAAGTATCTTTTTCTGTGAATTAATATGCGTATGCCATAGTAGTCTGCGTAGAAATGACCTTGAGCTTTATATTTTTTTCTATTGTAGACATGTGCATTTTCAAAATCTTATACAGAAGATGCAAAAGCCATGAGACATTATATTTTACAAGTAAAATCACAAATGTTTAAAAATTCCAATTGGCAATAGAATGTTAGTTATTTAAATTTCTGTTTAATTCTTCCTAGGTCATGTCATTCAGTCATCTGCAGGGACAATAGCAAGTCATAGGTGGACATTGTAGAGTGTTTTGCCAAGCTACCAAGTATGGCGTGATCTGCAGTGCCAATTGTCTTACCATTGATGGAATGGCTATCAAAAATAGTGGTATACCTCATACAACTTTTTATATTTCGGTCTGCATTTCTGAAATGTCTCTTCTCTGCACGGTTTGTGTGTAGACAAGTAAATGTACACATGGTTGACATATACTTCTCACTTCCTGGGCTTTTGGATATCCTACACTTTTATATTAAAATGAGAATTTGTTAAATCACAATAGACAATGTAGGTATACTAAATGAGTAGCAAAAGTAAAAAATTGAAAATGAAAAATGTATGATTTAATGACAAAACGAAATGAATGTTTTATAATTATATGAGAGAAGGCCTAATTACAGCCATTTTTTTTATTGGTTATTGTATATGGGTATAATGGGAAAATATAAACATCAATTGACGCCCTTAAAGATTCTCAGAAAATAAGATGATTTATATGTTGGAAAATAAATAAATGATGACCTAACAGTTGCTTCAAGTCCTTTTCTAGGCTGCAGTCCATGAGCAGATGTGTGTGGACATCAGGTGGAAATGGAGAATAGTCGAAACGCTCACATTAGGCCATCAATTTTTGTGCCTCTTGACTCTTGTTGGTAGGTTCTTTGGCGTTGTTCTATGGCTACATAAATGGCCCCCGCCTAATGACTACTGTAAAGGCCCAAGTGTCATCTGGGATGTTGACAGGTGGCTCCATGTGCGGCTGTGCCCCGCTTACTGTGCAGCTGCCAGCTGTATATGGTGCTTAATCACGGAAAGCTGCAATTAAATCAGACACTACTGCCGACACTGTCCTGAAGCAATCCTGCTCCACCTCAGAATGTATCATTTGGGCACTCAGATGTTCCTCTGGGTATCGTTTTGGGCCCTTGGGAGATCGTTGTAAGCCTTTAGGAGGTCAACAATTATGGCCATCTAAGTCTTCTGCTGTGTAGCTCCACCCAGACAGTCTCTACTCAATATGTTGACATTTATGACTGGATTCTGAGACTCCCTTCCAGCAGAAGATTGAGTCCCAGTCCTTTTCAAATTGTCCTGTGACCTTGACTGGGTAGCCATAGGTGTAGTGTGTCCTGGCTACATAGCAGATGTAGTAGCTGTGGTGGACACAAGACCCAAGACAGGAGTGGTCACAGTTATTTGGCATGTGAAGTGACAGAAGGCTTGTATGGACACTGATTTAGGAAATAGGGACAGGATTCTTATGATGTAGTTAATCTTGTGTCCCTCAGGGGAGGGAGTGGCAAGGACAATCGTTTTTTCCACATATTGATGAAATCAAGGGTCCAGAATAACATTTTTAGTCATAAAACAAATAAGATTTGCGCGAAATATTGATACAGAGTGAAATGAAGTTATTTTGGGGGCTACAGGGCAGGTCTTGTACGTGTGAGCCATAAAACCTCGAGTTGTTTGGCTCTCCTGTCCCAAGGCCCGGTGTACTATGCCTCAAATACTCTGTTTTGCAGTCAGTTTTAGTAGTAAGTTAACACTCCTTATGGAAGTTAGTGTTAAATATACAGCACACTGATTGCAACATACGAGTCAAAGTCTATTTAAAAAATGTAGATTCACACTGATTCCCTTAGATTTTGACAAAAAAACAGTGCCATTTTGTAATATTTTTAAATCAATAAAACTTGTATAGATTTCAGATAAGCAATATGCAGATGTGATCAGAGATCATGTTTTCTCATTTCTACCAACTCAACCAACTCCCTTTTGTTAAATTGAATCTATCAGCTAGATATAGAGTGTGGCTGCAGAACTACACCTTTGTACTTAAATACTATCTAATACAGTATGTTTCATTAAACCAGGGAAACAATATCTGGGTGTCAGCTGGCAATGGTGGACTATCAACCGACAATCTGTTATTAGCAGTGGTTTGTTGTGCCACAGTTAAGTGAGACAGCTGAACCACTCTGATCAGCATACACAGGTCACTTTGCAGTATTTCTGAGTGGCTTAGATACACAACACTCTATTTCCACTTCTATATAGATGAGCAGATAAATGTCAGTTTGTTTTTAAAATCAAAATAGCTAGTCCTTGCACTTTTCAAGGCCCAACATGATCAATGTTGTGATTAATATGATGTGTGAAGTTAATATGTGTCAAATAGGTGTGTTAGTTGCCAAAATTGGTGAACATCACTATGCTCCATTACTTCTCTTTTACGGAATATTTGACTTCTGTCCTTGTTCAAAAGTCGAAATACGCTCATGAAAATAAACTCCTGTATGCAGTGATATGTTAAAAACAGCATTGGAACCTTTTTATCCTGGCAACATGGATTCATCTGTTCTGTGGTATATTATTTTAATATGATAAAATTTGATGCAGCTTACATTATTATGAGTAACTTGATAGATGAGATACCTACACAATTTAGCTTAAAAAAATGTTGTTCCAGAGTGAGTAAATGGAGCATTTTGAATAAAAAGAGAATCTAATAAGTTGTGAGAGGCGTCAGGTAGCACACCTGTATGAACAGGTTGTCCTAGAGATTAGCCTTAGGGATTATGGGTGTGAAAGTATAGAGAGGGAGAATTAGCTATTGTGCTAGAGCTATTGTATGTATTACCAGTCTACACTCCACCAGCAACTCCCACAATACCTCTATTATGGAGTATGTGCAACACTTTTTCCTACCACTGCATGAGCTTGAGAGCCTGGAATGAACCACCTCCACGTGTCAGCGCATTTTCTTTGCCCTGAAAGTAAGGGAAATGGCCTCTCCTCTGCAAGTCTTTCTACTTCCAGATGTCTTCTTGTGAGTGTTTGGTGTTTGAGACAGCATTCACCTTATCCACAATTTTGATGCACATTTTTATTTTTCCACGCATAGGTGGTGTCTGGCTAGTGCTCCAAACAACTCATATGTTGTTTGGAGAGGATATGAGAGGATGTGATCCGTCAGCTAGACTGCCAACTTTGGTGCTGGAAACCAGGATTCAAGCCTCGGGGTCGCGTCCACATCCTGTGATTCTGGGCAAATCACTTAATCTCCCCTTGCCTGAATTTGTAACGTAACCGGTGCTCATGTAAAGCGATCCAATACCTTTGGGTCGAGTTCACGCTATATAAAATCTGCTAAGAAACAAAAAAAAAACTGAGGCTCAGCCCCCATTAGCTTATCCACCATCACAGTTACTTCATCATTAGAAAAGCTGGGTTGTCTTTTTGATGGCATTTTACCCCACAATGAAGAAGTAGCTTACTGCTGCAGGTTCTTGTTGTGAGTGGTAAACAGTTTGTATGGTTAGATGAGTGTCTTTTATGCAAGTGTTATTGGTGAGTAGACTTTGATCAGGTATGTGTTGACAGATGCGTCCATCAACCTTGATGGATGGGTCCTCCATTGAAACACTGTCAGCCATTAGTAGGAAGAAGGGATACCATTACTCGTCATGCGTGTCTCCAAATGTGACAGGTCTGTGTGTGTCCTTAACAGGGACAGGGCTGTGTCCCCCAAAGTGACAGGTGCCACGCCCCCTGCAGTGTCCTTAAAAGTGACATGTGCCACGCCCCATAGCTGTGTCCTTAAAAGTGACAGGTCTCAAACCTCTATGATGGCTGTAGGTATCCATTTGTCCCAAGGGGAGGTCTTCCAAAGGGCAGGGCTTGTTTTGGGGCCATCAGCGAACCAGAGTCCTAGGACGTTTGTATGCCATTGTTAAGGTGTAGAGATGTACCCCCCTTTTAGAGGCTGCTTAGGATACATATAAGGTGTCCTTAAGAACCTCGTACAGCAAGCAGAAGCCTGAATACGAAAAGGAGCCCCCCCACATCAGAATGAAGAGATACAACCCATTTGTGAAAAGGCCAGTGTTGGGTGGCTCCCAGCCCAATATCAATAGATATTACCGCAGTTTAACACCCCTGGTAATGGACAAGGATGCTCAACAAGAAACCCCTAGGGATATGGGCTGCAACGTTACTGGTTTTGGCAATGGCATATATAGGCCTATGGAAGCACTCCGTCTCAAGGATTGCGTATGTCGGATGTCCCCGATTAAGGGCGACAGCAGCGAAAGTGAGGGCTCATGTAGTGGCAGCATGCTTGCTGGCCTCAGTTCAATGGACCTGGAGGAACCTGAAGAAGCTGTAGCACCTCCTAATACACCCATCTATGAAGTTCCTGCAGGATGAAGGAAGGCAAGCTGTCCTCATCCTGCTTGACTTAACAGCAGCGTTCGATACTATCTCGCATGCCATCCTGCTTGATAGAATGCGAGAGATCGGCGTGACAGACACAGTCTTGGCTTGGATCACATCTTTCCTATCTAATAGGTCCCAGACTGTGTCCTTGGGTCCCTATCTATCCAGCGAAAAACCCATCACATCAGGAGTGCCCATGGGTCCATATTAAGTCCTCTCTTTTTTAACATCTAAATGGCACCCCTGCTCGCTGTGATAGAATCTCATGGGATCCTCGTCACGTCATACGCTGACGACACACAACTTGTCGTCACTATCGACAAAAAGTGTACGGATGTAGACTCACGATTTCAAAATTGCCTCTCTGATGTATTTCAGTGGTTGAATAGAAACCATTTAAGATGCAATAGTGCCAAGACCGAAATTATACCGCTAGGCAAAGATCTATCTTTCTGTCCGAAAGATTGGTGGCCCATAGGATCTGAAGCCCCACCCAGTGCAGTATCATCAGCACGTAACCTAGGCGTACAATTCGATTCATCCCTCTCCTTCGATGACCACGTCAGGATCACGGCTGGACGCTGTTTTGGAATGATCAAATCCTTAAAAAAATTCTTTGATTTCCTCCCCGTTGCAGCTAGAAAATCAGTCGCGGTAGCATTAATACTCTCCCGACTTGATTACTGCAATGGATTAATGGCTGGAGTGAAAAAGTCCACCCTGAGAAAACTGCAGAGCATACAACATGCAGCTGCTAGATTGGTCCTTAAACTCCCTAAAAGGTCATCAGCTTCAGCAGCACTAAAATCTCTGCACTGGTTACCACTACATAAAATAATTCTTTTTAAACTTCTTCTCACTGTTTTCAAATCCCTGAGAAACACTGGTCCCCTCTACCTCACTAATCGCCTCATGCGCTACAATCCCTCGCGATGTTTGAGATCCTCTGGGACTAATCTCATCACGATTCCTAGATTTAAGTACAAAACCAAGGGTGGGAAAACCTTTACTGTTCTGGCAGCTAGGGCATGGAACAACTTACCAGTCAACCTTAGACTAATTGAAAAGGAGAGCCTTTTTAGAAAACTTCTCAAGACATGGGTGTACCAACAACCTGACACCTCTGTATTGGCAGCCATCTAGTTCCCAGTTTTTTTTTCACCGCGTATCATCTTCCATTCATTTACTGCATGCAAGCTTAGCGCCAAGATGCTCCCTCCGGAGCGAATGTCCGCGCTTTATAAATACCCACAAATATCAAATATCAAATATCAAAGACATGGACCTTCAGGAGGATAAGGCTGCTGCGAAGGTCGTTCTGCACCAGCCTGCTACAAGCGCCGAAGATGATGGTGCATCGCAGGACATTAGCGACTCTCAAGATTTCAGAGCCGCCGCAGAAGGCGATGAAAATGTGAAGGTTAGTAACATTTTTAAAAAAGAGAATGTTATGAGCAGGCAGTTACATAATGGTTTATTTTATTTCCTCAACTAACGAACTGTCAATATTTTCTTTGCCATATGGTAATATACCTATGGTATAACTATGTTACATGCTGGCTGAGGTATCATTGCTTTTTCCAATTGTTTCTTATTTAACATTGGTATATTTGGATTTATTCCGCCCAGAAAATTCATAATTTTCATTTGAATCAGTGCCATGTGAATGCATGTTTCAAGGATCACTTGATACGCTGTTTGAATGGACATAAGGGTTGCTCTTGTTGTTTTGTTTCATTTTAATGGCCATGAGGCAGATTAATTTTTAATGCAGCTAAGGCATCATACAGTAGTGCACTGTCATTTACAGACAGCACATTTCTACTGAAGTGGCCATTACATTTTCACTGACATACAGTCTTACTGATAGAACTATACTGAACACACATGAAAATGTCTGAAAATTGGGTTTCAGTGAAGATATATTATTTGTGCATCATCAAGGAAAGTGTCTTGATTTGTTTTGATTGTATTAAAATCGCTGATTCCATCATGCTTCAGAATTGCAAAACATGTGATTCATTTTGGCTTTTCATAACTGCTGAAAGTGTAGATTTGATTTACAGGGAATTACATTTTGTTTTGTGTTACAAAACATGACATCCTACTGCCTTCCCATTCGCGCTTTGTGTACCCCAGCAAGATTGTGACATCATTCACTTTATTTTTATTTCTATACTGCAAGGTATAAGGAGTTTGTAAACAACAATCCACATGTTAAAAAAGTAAGTAGTAATTTGTCAGAAGACATAGCCTGACATTTAACCTCTTACTTTGAAGCGAAGTAAATGTGACAAGTTAAATACAGAGTTAAAGGGCATCTTTATTTATTTCTTGGACTTTCACAACCCACAAATAATTGGCTCGTAACCCACTAGTGGGTTGTAACACTCATTTCGGAAAATAAGGCACTAGAAGAAACGTTTCAGTGGGGAAAGGTTTGAGGTTTTGGCTCGCCATTGACCCTTGGAGTTGGATATGTTGTCTAGCTCTCTCTGAAGCTGTCAATTTTGACCCCAGATGCTGCAAGCATGACATGAATTTTATAGCTACTGATGATGCTTTGCAGCTTGGATAGGTTTGCTGCCTCAACTCTGTCAAAGTTTGTACCTTTGGACATAGGGCCTAATTATGACCCTGAGGGTCCTGGAACCTCCGTCGCTTTTTAGCAGACCAACCGTGTGCATACCTGGCAGTCCGACTGTCATATTACAAAGTGGTTGGAGACACCATGTCCAGACCACCGCCATGATCCATCTACTGTGACTGCGGCGATGGGGACAGCAGCGGTCAATTGTGGGAGTGCCAGCATGGGCACTGCCTTGTGAATTATGGCCTGCCTTTCTACCTACCTTTTAATGGCAGGGATACCACCATGAAAAGTTCAGCAGAAAGGCAGGTAAAGAGCCACAAAAGGGCCCCAGGTTGAAAGCTCATGTGGAATGTGGCCGGGGTCCACGTTGTGCCCTCCCATACCTGCACTGTCGTGTGCGTCATGGCGCATGGAAACTGTGTGACCAACTTGCTTGAGGTGCAGGAGTATGCCTGGTATTGGCTTAAGGCTCTCTCATAGGGACAAAGCATGCAGCCACCATGGCTGTGCTGTGCTGTTGTAATGCGACAGTTGGGATGCCGCCAACTTGGTGGTATGTTCCCGGCCGCGGCCACCAAACTCATAATTGCCCCTTTAGTTACTTTTTTCTAAATCCTAACCCTCTAGTAGAGCAAGGATGGTAGCTGTAGTCAGGCAGTGCTCCACTAAGCTGTACACCATCACCACAAGATCAACCTGAACCAGTGTTCAACACAGGAAAAAGCTCTAAGCATAAGAAACATAATTTTGTTGTCCATCTTGGGTGCAATGTTGATAGGCAAGCCTTATCTCTTTGCTCTCTGAAGGTGGAATTGACTGAGTCATACTTTTTTCCAATTAATGGAAAAGTTCCATCTGCAGCTCCTAGCTCCTCAGGGCAGAATCCTATGCACAGGACCTCTTTTTGTAGGGTCTAGTACCCTGTACCTAATGGGACCTCTTCAGATCAGGAGCCCTTTTGCTTTTTGTGTTTCCTGAAGTAGGAGAAAAGAAGGCCCACCACTTGACTCTTGGAAAGCAGTTTCAGTCACAGTATGAGTAAAGAGCCATTAAGTCATTGACATAGTCCTCTTCTTCCAAAAGGAGTTAAGAGTCTTTTTTTTCCAACAGCCTGCTTCTTCAGGCAGAATCTTTCCAGGAATGTTCTGAGATGGTGTTAATTGAGGTCCCATACTTGCTCTGTGCACTATTCAGTAATGAAGAAAATTCTGCCACCAAATTTGACTATTTTCTTGCCGTTCCTCCATTTGCAGCATCACCTCTTTGCCTTACTATAATCCTACCCAAGAGGCCATGTTTCAAAATGGCAGAACCTAGTTGTATCAGGACAGGCCCACCTTCAACTCCTCAGCCACACAAAATTCAGATTAGCTCTCTTCCCACCTGACAGTGCCAAAACTGGTTTAGTCCCCTACAGTGACTGGAGTCTGGATGTCTTGTAGGGTACATGGACTGAATAGGAGAAGCTTTCTCCTAATCAAAATAGGAAGAGCTAAAGCTGCTTTTGTTCTGACAACATTCCCAATATCTGCTAAATGGTTTGCCTTGTCTCGGGTCAGAGGCAGCCTAGTGTCCTCTGTGCTCTCATAGCTAAGGATGTGTATTCCAGTTCTGGTGGTGCTAAGTGGGTTTTGACTAGTTTTGGCTCCAACAGCAAAAAGTATATGTTTACAAAGTTACATTTCCATTTATGTTATCAGAAATCTAATTTCATGATTAAATCAGATTTGGGAAATTAAGTAACTAATAGATTTTATGCAGTGTTCTAGCATTTTCCCAGGTTGAAGTAGAAAATAAATTATTGTAATCCCTTTTAGGCCTAGTAAGGAAAAAGATTAACAAACCCTACACAGTGAAATCATAATAATAATAATAAAACCATTTATAAAGCGCCTGGTTACCCAAAAATAGTGTCCCCCCGCGCTGAATACTACAGAATAACTTAGAGGAAGGAACAGGGGTGTATCAAAAGGGAACAGAAACGGAAAAAAGGTTATGCCGGGGGAAAGAGAACATATTCTCAGAGGCCTCCATCCGGAGACCGAGCGGAAGTTCGTTCCAGCATTTGGCAGCTAGAAATCTGAACGAGCGTCCGCCCATCCTAGCTCTGGTGATTTTGGGAAGTTTAACCATCATCGTACCGGCTGATCTCAGGTCTCTAATGGGGCGATGTATCGTGAGGAGATTTTGGAGATAGTCCGGACCTATGCCCTGAGCGATACGATGGGCGAAGCAGAGGGATTTAAATTTAATACGCTCTTTTATAGGTAGCCAGTGGAGTTTGGACAGAGCGGATTTCCCTGATGCTCTGCGGGAAAGTTTGAGTACAAGGCGAGCTGCGGCATTCTGAGCACACTGGAGTTGGTGTAGTCCTTTTTGGCCCAAACCTAAAAGCAGGGTGTTACCGTAATCAAGGTGGGGGGTTACCAGGGCATGGACTATGGTCTTTCTAGAGTCGATGGGTAGGAGGTCTAGAACCTTACGGAGAGCTTTCAGTATACTGAAGCACCTGGCTGTTACTTTGTTGACATGGGATTTATATGAGAGATCAGAGTCAAGGGTTATGCCCAAATTACGCACCGACTCCACAGGACAAGGTGGACTGCCCAGTTCCGTAGGCCACCACATATCCAACCATACTGAAGCTGATTTCCCTACTACCAGCAACTCGGTTTTATCGCCATTAAGGCGTAGACAATTGCGGTTCATCCAGGCTGCTACCGATGAGAGACAGATCGAGAAGTTGGTGGCGTGTTCTCTGTGGTCGGGCGTGAGCTTAAGCATCAGTTGTGTGTCATCGGCGTAACTGACAATGCCCACCCCAAATGTCTCAACCATACGGGCCAGGGGTGCCATATAGATATTAAACAAAGTAGGGCTCAGACTCGAGCCCTGTGGAACCCCATGGCTTACGTTTCTGCACGAAGATTTAAAGGGGGGGCAGTGCATCTGGAAGCTCCTGTTGGTTATGAAGGCCTCTATCCAGGCTAGGGCCCGTCCCTTCACTCCCATGTCAGACAGCCGGGACAGCAGTGTTGAGTGCAGCACGGTGTCAAAAGCTGCACTGAGATCTAATAAAACCAACGCTGCTGTCTCTCCATCATCCACTATGCTCCTTAGGCCCTCGGTGGAAAAAAGTAGGGCTGATTCTGTGGAGTGCCCTGCTCTGAAGCCCGATTGAGTGGGATGCAAGAGAGAGTGTTCCTCCAAGTAACTCATGAGCTGCTTATTCACCACCTTTTCCAAGATTTTAGCGCAGAAAGGGAGGAGGGAGATAGGGCGAAGGTTCTGGAACTGAGAGATGTTGATGTTGGGTTTCTTTTTAAGGGGGATAACCTGAGGAGTTTTCCACGCATCCAATACCTGACATTCTTGGAAGGAGAGCGACACAATAAGACTGATCTGATCTATTATTGTGGTCTCCAAAACTCCTTTATAGCGAGCCGGAGGGCAGACATCGCTGAGTGAGCCAGATTGAATGCTATTGGCAATGCTTACTAAATCTTGCCTCTCAGGTGTAACAAAACAGGAGAGACGATAATTCCCCGTGTGGATGTTATTGACTTCTGCATGTTTAAACGGGTGGATCTCATCCATCGTAAAGGTGGCATGGATCTTATCGATCTTGCCTATAAAAAAGTCTGCAATAGAGTCGCACAGTTCTTTCGAGTAGCTATCTTGGGCGTCCAGTCTGGTAGGGACCGTGAGCTCTCTATAGATAGTAAAAAGTTCTCTGGTGGGGTTGTTAGCTGAGTCAATTCTGTTTTTGAGGTGACAGCTTATTTCTACTCTCAACAATTTCTTATATTTGTTAAGTTCCCTTTTGTAGTGCAGTTTATCCTCAGGATTGTACTGTATTCTCCACCTCCGCTCTAAGTTTTTACATCTGGTTCTGGCGTGTTTGAGTTTTTCCGAGAACCAGGGGGCGGTTTTGGATTGCCTAGCAGGGGGCTTGGATGTCCACTGAGCTATCTCATCGAGTGCAGTGGTCACCCATTTTTCATACCTATTCCAAGCCTCCTCCAAAGTGTTGCTTTGGGGGGGGGGGGATTTTTTTGAAGTGCACATCTAAAAACTTCTTGGTTAAAATTCTTCCATTTTCTCCGTTTCAAGGGAGGGGGTTTAGAAAAAAAAAATTCTAGAAAGTTTTTTTCTACTGTGAACGGGATGATAAAATGATCTGACCAAATTATTCTAACAGGAGTGGAGACTTTAATGCCCTCCCAGTTAGCAAAGATGGGGTCCAGGAGATGGCCAAGATGATGAGATGGGGCATTGGATTTAAGGTTGAGGCCCAGAGATGTCAATGCAGCAGCCACATCCTGTGCCTCCCTGCACTCCGTGTCATCAAAATGGAGATTTAGATCGCCTAAAGTAATGAATTGTTTGTATCGGAGAGCCGGGTGGGTAATGTACTCTAGAAGCTGATTGCCAAACTGTCCTGCCGCCCCAGGCGGCCGGTACACCAACAGCCCATGAATGACATTTCTCGGCCCTATTTTAATAGTGAATAAGCCACTTTCGCTATTAGGTAATGTGGCCTTCACTAAGGTGCACTGTAGCTCAGATTTATAAATGAGGGCTAAGCCCCCCCTCTTTGTTTATGTCTGTCTAGGTGAAGTAGACAGTACCCGGGAGGAGTTGCCTCAAGCGCTTCGGGAGACGAGTCTTCGTCCATCCACGTCTCAGTGAGAAAAAGCACATCAGGGCTCTTAGTAACTAATAGATCGTGTATTTCAAGTTTATGTTTTTTCATCGACCTACAATTTAATAATATCATATTGGCTTTAGGTATATCATGTATAATCTTCTTAGGGGGTGGGAAGGTCTGATTACATGTGCCGCATACCGGGGGTAGTAAGTCAGCTTGAAAAGAGTGGGCACAGCTAGTTGTCGCACTTGGGCACAGTCGCAATAGCTCCTGTTGAGTATAGGGTAGATTGAGCCTAGATGGAACCAACCTGTCAGATGGACTCGCCCCGCGCCCCGGTCTGCCGCGGACGGGCGCAGACGGGCTGGACTCTGGCTTGACTCCGGCGCGCCCACTGAACGCGTCCGCTGCGCGGAGCCATAGCCAATTGTTATTATACTGGTGACTCTGACCCCAAGGGAGGAAAGCCTACCCAAGATGGCCGCCGCAGTCACTCCGCCCGAGTCCCAGGTAGACCAGCCCTAATATCGTCCGAACACTCTGGGGGGAGGCAGCGCTGAATTTAGTAAGTGCAAATTGTATTTTTAAACAACAAAATTAAAATGATGCCTTCACCCTAAAATCGGTGAGACAACAAGCGCCGCGCTAAATCGGCGCTCTGGTGCTGGGGGGGAGAGGACACACAGGATAAGTGCTCGCAAATAATAAAAATTCGGTAACAGGATAAAAGAGTAACCGCCCGGCTCAAGCCTCAGGCGTTAAGTGCAGTATTCTCGCGAATAGGGCGATCTCCTTGTTTTTATACTGGTGACTCTGGCCCCAAGGGAGGAAAGCCCTACCCAAGATGGCCACCGCTGTCACTCCGCCCGAGTCCCAGGTAGACCAGCCCTAATATCGGCTGGAGACTCTGGGGGGAGGCAGCGCTGAATTTAGTAAGTGCAAATTGTATTTTTAAACGACAAAATTAAAATGATGCCTTCACCCTAAAATCAGTGAGACAACAAGCGTCGTGCTAAATCGGCACGCTGGTGATGGGGGGGAGAGGACACACAGGACAAGTGCTCGCAAATAATAAAAATTCGGTAACAGGATAAAAGAGTAACCGCCCGGCTCAAGCCTCAGGCGTTAAGTGCATAAGTTCAAGTGCAAATCATGGCTCTGGAACTTATGTGCTACTTTTTAAGGGCTGTATTTTCAAAATATAAAAATAAGCTTTTCGTCCATGCAACAGCACCTTCCTCTGCCATGTATCACATCAGTGCATTTAAACTGTTGCCAAGCCAGAGTGTAGTGGTGTTCCTGGCAGACAAATATGGTTTTCCAACAAAATATCAGGTACAAAAAAATTGAGAGACATAAATGTTATTTTAAAAATACTGTTTACCATAAAGTTGTGTTCCTATGCTTATAATGAAAATGTGTAAAACATATTGCGAAAGGGAATACCACCCAAATCAAGGTAAGAATATATTTCTAATAAATATAGACTGTAAAGTAAGATAATACATTTTTTCACTACATATGAAAATGTTCACTGAAAAAACGAAAGGTTATTCGCTACGAGTCCACTATTCTCCACACATGCACCGCCACGGCCTACTGTCTGTTATACAGGTGGACTCGCTCCCCCATGGCTAGTGTGCCCAACAGAGGACAGGTAACCCCGGGTACCCTGCGCATTCTTAGCTGGAATGTGCGCGGGCCCTAGACAAAATCAAACGTGGGGCTATACTTCACCAAGCAAAAGCAAAGAGGGCAGGGGCTGATATCCTTAAGTTGCAGAAAACACACCTTATGGGTACAAAGGCTCTTTGCTTGCAGTGCTCTGGGTTTCAACAGGTTTTCCACGCTGGGTTTACGAGGGTTTCAAGGAGAGTAGCGATCTTTGTGCATCGCAGGGTCCCTTACACACATGCACAACAGTGGACTGACACACAGGGGCGCCATTTGTTTATCCTGGGCAAGATTGGGGGGACCCCCTGGTGCCGGGCAGTGTATACGCTCCCCCTCCCTTACAATGGACGCTCCTGGAGAGGTTACTCACCCTATAGGCCTGATGTACCAGATTTGTTGTCTGTGGTGGTTGGAGACTGGAATGATGTTATGGATTTAGTTGGGGATAGGAGTAGAGTTGGGGGTGGCCCGGGGAGTGGCCATCACACGAAATTACATTCGTTGGTGATGGGCCTTGACTGGGTTGATGTATGGAGGCACTTTCACGGTGATAGCCGGGAGTTCACATACCTCTCGGTGGTCCATAATTCCTTTTCCAGGATCGATTACCTCTTTGTTCCCCTCGCGGTGGTTGGTAGGATGGCGTCGGCTGAGATATTGCCACGCTGCCTTTTGGATCATTCCCCGGTGTCCCTTGAGCTCCATATAGGCAGGGGGAAACGACCATTTCAGTGGCGCCCCTCGGTGTGGCACCTACAGAATTACTAGTACGGGAGACATATGAGCGAAGCCATTGCTCAATACCTAACCTCTAATGAGGGGGTTGTCTCTAGAGCTGAGACTCTATGGGAGGCACTGAAGCCTACTCTGCCTGGGGTGGAAATATCCTGGTGCGTGGCGGCCCGCAGGAAGCGCAGGGAAGAATTGACTCAGGCAGAGGTGGACATAGAGGCACTTGAGCACCGGAGTTGGGAGGCAGGGGGGGTCAGTTTGTAAGACAACTGCTCCTTGCATAGCAGTCTTGCACTGCTCTTCAGATGGACGAGGTCCACCAAGGAATTCTGGACCAGGCAGGAACACCGATTACAGACCCTCCTGCCATAGTGGAGAGTTTTGTTACGTATTACGCGGCTCTTTATGCCCCCAAGAATGCTTGTCGGCATCCACCATATATAAATTCATAGCCGACCTGCCATCCAAAATAGTGTCGGATGAGGTGTGGGATCAGTTGGAGTTACCTTTGACGGACGAGGAGCTGGGCGAATGTTTTCGACGCTATAATGTACAGCTGGCCCGTTATTATCGGGTGGTAGTAAAGGAGGCCCGGGAAAAGGGCCTACTCCCCCGGATTGGAGACATGCAGAGGTGGGGGTGTTCCATAAGCCCGGCCGGCCCCCGGAGCAACATGCCTCATATCGCCCCATCTCTCTCTTAAACATGGAGGCAAAAATTCTGGCCAAAGCTTTGTTCAACCGCCTCCTGCCCCACATTTCAGCTCTTATACACCCCGACCAGGCTGGGTTCATGCCCAGAGGGCGACCAGATATAACATTAGGCGGGCGCATGTGGCAGCTACTCGGCAGACGGGGGAACCAGCGGCACTCCTCTTGGCTGATATGGACAGGGCGTTCGATTCCACAGACCTGTGCATCAATGCGCACCCGTGCCACCAGCGGCTCCATGGACAGGGCGGGTAAGTATGGAGACAGGGGGCATCCCTGCCGTGTGCCCAGTCTAATAGAAAAGGTGGATGAGGTCGCACCCACCGCCTGTACCGATGCCGTCAGATCCGTGTACAGGAGCATTAAATAAGAAAGGAAACGTGGGCCAAGATTGAGTCTGCGCAACAATGCGAATAAATATTCTGTGAATGTTATGCCTGCCGGCTGCATTAAATCTGAAAAGAAGGACTATGCCAAGATGGTGCTACTTTAAAACAGAGGAGGGTCTGCCACTGATTTTGTAGGTGGCCTGAAGGCTGAAGATTTGTCAACATTTAAGAAGCAGCTAGGGTTTGCGGGAGTTGTTAAACTCTTGCACTGTCACACAAAGATCATCAATTTGCAGGCAGCCACATGGAGAATTATAACAACAAGCACACCATGTGCAGTGCCTTAGAGGCAAATGAAGATTTATTGCCACTTAGCACATCATGGAAATCTTCCTATTGAGGCAAGAATGTGGCATCTTTTATTTCATTTAGACTTATCAAGGCATGAAGTTCAAGGTGTAAAAGAGAAGGACATTACGATGCTTTTGAAGTCAGTTGCAAAGTATTATGGACATTGTAGTCTGATGAATGATAGGAATTTAGGCCAGGATTTAAAAAACGTAAACATTATTTAATAGGGGCATGAGCTATGTATTTTTAGGAGTACTCAGTATGAAAAATGTCACCTGGTCCAGAATGGTGAAAAGAAAATTTGTATTGTAAACGTTGTGCTTGGCACTCGTAGTCCATCAGTGGTGAAGATCAAATCACATTTAAATCCAGGTGCAACTGACCCTCACATCAGCATATGACTTAGACCCACTTGGGGTTGAAACGCATTATGCTTTGTCTGCCTAAGGAATACATTTACCTACCTGACGTTGGACTGGAGGGCTTGTTTTCACGCAGGGGATATTGCGTGAATGTTTTGGTGCTGTTTTTTTGCAGTGACATCACCCACAAGCTGCGACCCGTCAGGCTGGGCTCCCTCTCATCAAAACTATATTTGTATATATATATATATGGCATGGGATGCCCGCTGGCTGCATTGAGATGGTGCCACCTCATTTCACAGGAGGCTCTGCCACACATTTTCTTGGAGGCCTCCAGGCTGAAGATTTCTCAACATTTAAGAAGCAGTCAGGGTTTATGGGCGTCGTTGAACTCTTGCACTGTCACATGAAGGTAATCAATTTACAGCCAGCATCATGGAGAATTATACCAACGAACATACGAGGAGCAGTGCCTTGGAGGCAAATGAAGATTTATTGCCACTTAGCACAACATAGAATTATTCCTTTTGAGGCAAGAATGTGGCATCTTTTATTTCATTTAGACTTATCAAGGAATGAAGTTTGAGGTTAAAAGTGAAGGACATTACGATGCATTTAAAGTCAGTTGCAAAGTATTATGGCCATTGTAGTCTGATGAATGACAGGAATTTGGGCCAGGACTTAAAAAAGTTGAACATAATTTAATAGGGAGAATGAGCCATGTATTTTTAGGAGTACTAAGGATGAAAAATGTCACCTGGTGCCTGATGGTGAAAAGAACATTCTTTAATAGTGTTGTAAACAATGTGTTTTGCGCTTATAGTCCTTCTTCAGTGGGGAAGACCAAACCACATTTAAATCCAGGTGCAACTGACCCTCATATGAGCATGTGACTAAGGCCCACATGGGGTCAAAATGTGTTATGCTTTGTCTGCCTAATGAATAAATTTACTTACCTGACATTTGACTGGAGAGCTAGTTTTCACGCCATGATTATTGCGTGAATGTTCTGGGGCTATTTTTGGGTGAAACCGGTCCTTGGATGCTTGATTCCGGTCCAGGAAAGACATGGCTTGGCAGTTCGGGATGGACTGTTCCCATGAGGCACAGGGTCAAGGCTGATTTGCATATGGCCATGTCTGACCTGGGGTGGTGTGAAGTGCAAAAAAACGATGGATTTAGGCCCAGATCTCTGTACTGGGGTGAATGTATGACAATGTTCTGCATTCTGTCCATCACCTGTTGTTTTTGCCTTTGTCGCCCCGAGTGGGATGGGTATGCTCAGACGTGAGTCCCATGCTCTCCACACCACTGGAGTCAAGCTATCCAGGCTGATTACGGCTGATAGCCAGAAACCGGTCCTTGGATGCTTGATTCCGGTCCAGGAAAGACATGGCTTGGCAGTTCGGGCTGGACTGTTCCCATGAGGCACAGGTCAAGGCTGATTTGCATATGGCCATGTCTGACCTGGGGTGGTGTGAAGTGCAAAAAAACGATGGATTTAGGCCCAGATCTCTGTACTGGGGTGAATGTATGACAATGTTTTGCATTCTGTCCATCACCTGTTGTTTTTGCCTTTGTCGCCCCGAGTGGGATGGGTATGCTCAGACGTGAGTCCCATGCTCTCCACACCACTGGAGTCAAGCTATCCAGGCTGATGACGGCTGATAGCCAGAAACCGGTCCTTGGATGCTTGATTCCAGTCCATGAAAGACATGGCTTGGCAGTTCGGACTGGACTGTTCCTATGAGGCAGAGGGTCAAGGCAGATTTGCATATGGCCATGTCTGACCTGGGGTGGTGTGAAGTGCAAAAAAACGATGGATTTAGGCCCAGATCTCTGTACTGGGGTGAATGTATGACAATGTTCTGCATTCTGTCCATCACCTGTTGTTTTTGAGCTAGTTTTCACGCCATGATTATTGCGTAAATGTTCTGGTGCTATTTTTGGGTGGTGATGTCACCCACAATCCCTGACCATCAGGCTGGGCTTCCTCTTGCCACACATACATTTGGATATAAATATATATTCTCCAACAACAAGGTAATAACTCTGCACTCACCAGGAACTTTCCTATTATTTATTGTAAGCCAACTAACTCCACCTACGTGTTTCAACCACACCGGACTTGATCACGGTATATGCGCCAGTGTGGTTGAAACGCATCGGTGAAGTGAGTTGGCTTACAATAAGTAATTGGAAATTCCCTGGCGAGTGCAACGTTTCTACCTTGTTGTTGGAAAATGTGGAATCAGGGTTAGACCACCCCTGACGTGTGCACCACCTGTGCAAAGTGCACCCTTCGTTCTGGACTGTTATGGTGGATCATATATATATATATATATATATATATATATATATATATTCACTGAAAAAACCATAGGTTATAGACCATATATAGTTAGGAATTAGCATTTACAAAACCTTGAAAATTCACTGCAAAAACCATAGGTTAGAGACCATATATAGTTAGCTGGACATTTTATTGACATAAAACCAATGAAATTCCATATATAGTTAGTTGCACTAACTATATATCGCGCACCCGCAATCCACTGCTGATGATGTCACATATTACATCATTCATGACATGGTCAGTGACATCACTGATGACATCACTGATAACAACATCCAGTGATTTTTTGTTTCTATAAAGTTTAAATATGTCTTACATATTGAAGAATGAGTGGATGTGTAAATGTCTGGACGAAGGATTTAGTAGGTGCATGACTGACTGTATGAGTAAGTGATTAAATGTGTCTCACTGAGTGCATGGGTTAGTGACTAAACTGTCTTAATTTGTGCATCATTATGTCTGTTGTTCTGTAAACTGCTGCATGTGTTGATCAGTAGCTATATGAGTAACTATATGGGTTATTGATTGATTGCCCAAGTATTTGTATGGGAGACTGAGTGTGTGTGTGGCTAGCTGGGAGGTGTGTGACTCTGTGCAGATCAATCTGTACTTGTATCAATGATTGTATAAGAAGGTAAGTATGTGTTAGTATATGTTTGAAAATGTAAGGTGCTCTATGTTTAACTGTATAGACAAGAAAATGGAAGTCTCATTGATTCTTTACAGGACTGACTAGGTGTGTGAGTAACTCCATGGATGAGTGGCAGACTGTGAGTGTCTGTATAGGTGTATGAGTGCATATGATAGTGTTGTAAAGATGAGTGATTGTATGTATGAATGATTGTATGGGTGAATGAGTGAAGGTGTGTGTAGACGTAGCAATCAGTGAGTGCGTATGTAGTAACTAGTATTGGTGTGTCAATGATTTCAAAAATTATACTCTTTTTAACACTGGGTGAAACAGAGGTTATATTAAAATGTGAGGAGATGCATCGTATTGTCACATGAATGATATCATCAGTGATGTGGTCATTGATGTCAAATGAGATGTCATCAGTGATGTCATCAGTGATGTCATTTGAGATGTCATCAGTGATGTCATCAGTGATGTCACTGACCATGTCATGAATGATGTAATATGTGACATCATCAGCAGTGGATTGCGGGTGCGCGATATATAGTTAGTGCAACTAACTATATATGGAATTTCATTGGTTTTATGTCAATAAAATGTCCAGCTAACTATATATGGTCTCTAACCTATGGTTTTTGCAGTGAATTTTCAAGGTTTTGTAAATGCTAATTCCTAACTATATATGGTCTATAACCTATGGTTTTTTCAGTGAATTTTCAAGGTTTTGTAAATGCTAATTCCTAACTATATATGGTCTATAACCTATGGTTTTTTCAGTGAATTTCAATGGTTTTTTAATAGCAAATATCATAAGCTGTCGAATGTCAAGTACGTGGTAAGTAAAAACATTTTCGTGTTTATGCACACTGATCTGCTTTGAATGCTGCCCCCCACCCCTCATTTCTATTAGGAGTACTCTCTCTTTGCAGATAGTGAAGGGTAGTTAACGCAGCCCTTTGCCCCCTTTGTAATCCGTCGTGCCTGCTTCTCTCTCCATTTGATTGATTGTTCTCTTTGGTTCATTCTCTATTTACAAACAAGCACAGAGTCGCAATACTCTGTTTAGTCTTTGCAGATAGCGAAAAATCGTGTAAAAAAACAAAAGGAATCAAACAAAATCAGTAGGCCACTAATGGGATCTCTTTTTGACCTCGCTAAAATAGAAACATTAGGAACAACCTGTTGAAAATAGCAATGCGTATGTACATAAGCGGCGTTCATTTGTGTTCACAGTACCCCTTGTTGATTGTTTCAATCGAGCATTGAATTGTTCGAAGTTGGTTCTCTTAAGGATCTTCTCTGCCTGCAAACGAGGAAGAATAGGAATATTCTCTCTCCCTTTGCAGATAGTGAAGGGTAGGTAACGCAAGCCTTTAACACGTCGTACCTATTTCATTCCTCATTGATTGATTGATTGTCCGAACATTGACTGTTTGGGAATTAGTTCTTTTTGGAGGTATTCCCTGTTTGCAAATAAACGTAGGAAAATCTTTGCAAGTAGTGAAAGGGTACGTAATGCGGACCTTTCTCCCCCGTTGTAATCTGTCATGCCTATCTACTCCCCACTGATTGATGCACCTGTTTCACCCGGACCATTTACTAGAGATACGTTATCTGGCCCGACCAGAGAGCACCCCTAGTGAAAAGGACATATGCAATAATAACGAAGTGATCACTGTATCCTGTTAACAGAAACTTTAGCATGAAACAACCTGGAAAGAAAAGAATAGGAAAACGAAAATCAGTAGGCCACTGATGAACATGAACTTTTATTAAACAACGAACAAAGAAACGATAACATAACGTAATGATAAAACCTATTAATGTCCTAGAAACAAGAAAACGTTAAAATATGCCAGTAGTGAGAGACCAGAAAAACAGTAAGAGAAACCAAATCACCCCTCGCTGTCCCACCGCCTGCCACGCCAAAAAAATCGATAGACTAGGGAAAATGCAAGTCAGTAGAACATCCGCCCCCACTCTGGAAACTTCCAAGGTGGGGCAGGGTTGCGGCTACGCCCAGCCGGGAGCAGCCCATATAAGGCAGGTCCTGCTGCCACGCCTCGGCCAGGAGATCCTAACGTAGGGTGTAGCCGGAGGAGAGGCCGAGGCCAGCGGGACCCGGCCAGGGGATTGCCTTTACAACGCTGAACAGTTGCAGGGGGGGGGAATGTCTCCTCGACCCTCCCGTCTCTCTCCCAGTCCGGCCGCGGTGGCCCTTGAGAGTTGCAGGTACTCCCGCCACATGCTCTTCCGGTCCGGCCACCAACGGTCGGGGGGCCGAGGACGACGGGATCCGGCTGCAGCCGATAAACCAAGAAACCCGTTCATGGGGCCAGAGCCAGGGGCGTCCGGCCGACATCTACCGGAAGCCCGGCCCGAAGACGGACGGCACACTTCTTCTTTCTTGAATAATGGCTGCGACAACACTGGGGGGGGATTTCTTCCACATGCCTCCGACCCCCCCCCCCCCTCGTCCTCATCGCCTGGTCCGGCCATAACAAATCTCAAGCGAGACGCCGTGGGGTGCACTGGGAGGGAGAGACGGTGCGAACAGGCCTCTCCCGCCTCCCCAGGTGGAGGCTTCCCAGCTGCACCCTCAGCGCTCCAGGCGCCCGGAAAAGGGTTCTTCCACTGTGGCCATGCTGCAACGTCTCGCCCGGCAGGGTGGAGCCCGTCCGCTCATTTGACCCCGCGATCGCCAGTAGCTACCGAACTCTCAAAATGGCGGTCGACCTGGCAAGAGCGGGCCCAGCATAAAGAAATGGCCCGGTCACTGCTTGACTCCACCACCGTAGTCCTCCACGACCTTGAAGATTCTAGAGGAGCCGCGGGAGTCTCCGACCCCCGATGGGGAATGACTGCCATGATCGCCCGTGGAGTGACGAAACTGTATCCGCGGGACGTCGGCGCTCCCATGCTGGCGCCAGCCTCACTTTGAATTACTAGAATCCTGCAGACCTCAGTTCCGGTGAAAGCACAGTGTGACCCGGTAGGAAAAATTGTTGCACCCCCTCCCCTTTTTCACTGATAGTTCAAACCACCGATCCTTTCCTTTGCCCTTTTAACGGAACTTTGGACTGCCTCCCCCTCTTTTACATTTTCTAGAGAAAACAAAACATTAACCACTACATTAGCATAGCAGTTGACACCAGAACTGTTTTCAAATTTAAAACCAACAACATCTTCAACAAAATCCTTTTTGTTTCTGCTGTGACCCTGCTACAGCACAGGCATTGTCCCCAGCAGTAATTCAGCGATGCCGGTAAGAATAGCTGTGGTGCCTACTGGACTCACTCACCCCCGCGGCGCCCCACGCCGTTATTTGCTGGGCGGCAACTTACTAGACATCACTTTCGTGCCATCTAGATTTCAGCGCGTTCTGCTGCCTTGTAACTATTCGCACAACAGACCGCTACTGACAAGAATATTTCATTATTGGTGCTGTCAATTTCAATAAATCTATTGGATAATTCAAAAGAAATTGCCACGGTCTCTTCGTTGTTTAAATGTTTTTACTGTTTTTGTTTTGTTGTATATATTTATATGTTATTAAAGTTTTATATTCCTACTACTTTGTTGGAGTGCTACATATTTTTAATGTGACACATAATTGTAAAAACTTTGATGTACCAAGAGTCATTCCTGGAATCTTCCGCTTCAGGCTCGGTCCCCTCCCCAATCACAATACAGGATGGTTTTCAGATAGTAGGAACGCGTGTGGTGTGACGGATCTCATCGGGTGTGGGCCTTGATCTACTATAACTCTTTTGAAGAGGGTGATTCTTTACAGCTGGGGCCATAAACTACATCTGCAGGGCTAGCTGATAGCCTGGACAATCGGACACAGAGGAAGAGGAGTGTCAGAGGGTGCGGTAGTGAATAGGGCGAAAGGGAGGTGTCGGCCGGGCACAGAGTGTGATTTTCAGGGAAGAGCAGCGCAGATGGGGGGAGGTTTATTGCCCATGCATAAGACAGAGAGCGGGGGTGACCAGTGCCTGGGGAAGATGCTTGCGAGGGTGAGGAGCCATGCTACGAATCGACAGCGTGCAGAGAGTGGGTCTGGTCAAGACATCTAAAATGGCTGCCGTGCACCACAAAAGTGTGGCATTTCAAAAAAGGCAAGATGGCGCAAACAATGTTTTTCAACACTTCCTCATTTCCTTCGAATCGAACGTTAACAGACGTTGGGGCATATTACCAAAGTTAAGCGATATTTATCGCTAACGATGCTTACCAACGAATTTTTTACCGCTAAGCATCGTCAGAAATTATCGAAGATAAACCTTGCTATTATCAAGGTTTATCGCAAATGCGATAATAAACGGCCGCAATGCATCAATATCGCTAAAAACTCAGCGATATTCATGCATTACCGAGCTAATGCTCTTAGCCATGTTATCCACCTCCCATTGGATAACATGGCTAAGAACTGCTCAGGGCAGGTGTTACTTTTTGGAGATATTCGCGCTTAGCGCGAATATCTCCAAAAGGAGATAGATATCTTGCATGTTGTAATGCAAGTTATTGTGGTATATGGAACTCATACCATAATCTCTCAGGAAAGCAGAAACTGATCCTTTTGGGACCGCCTAAAAAGGCCTAGGGGGTGAGGAGTACTCTACTTTGCCCCCTTTTCACGTTCCGAACTATTTTATTTTACTCTCTTCTGTAATTACACAAAATAGCAGCGATAAGATGCATCGGAGACACAGTGAGAGAAAGGAGGCCGGAGATCAAGAAGAGATGTCAAATACACATTGGAGATAATATAGTGGCAGAAGGGAAGTAAATATGAGTAAACTTACCATGTAACATAAAAATGTTGCACTCTATACTATAAGTCTCATTTTATACTACAATCACTTCGCTACAACCTCATAAATTAAAAATAAAAATGAATAATGTCTCAAACAATTTTTGATTTCTAAATATAAATGTATTCTTCAGAATTTTCTAAATTTGAAAGAACTAGTAACATGTCCTCATCAGCAATGTCCTCATGAAAAGTCTGCAATGATGATTCTTGTAACTCTATGGTCTCCAAACATTCGATAAATTCGCCATCAAGAGATTGATCAAAAAAATCATTCAAGTCATCTCCTCCTTGTGACAATATTTCATTATTGGTGCTGTCAATTTCAATCAATGTAGTGGAATCATTCAAGTCATCTACTCGTGACAATATTTCATTATTGGTGCTCTCAATTTCAATCAATGTAGTGGAATCATTCAAGTCATCTCCTCCTTGTGACAATATTTCATTATTGGTGCTGTCCATTTCAATCAATCTAATGGAATCATACAAGTCATCTCCTCCTTGTGACAATATTTCATTATTGGTGCTCTCAATTTCAATCAATGTAGTGGAATCATTCAAGTCATCTCCTTGTGCCAATATTTCATTATTGGTGCTGTCCATTTCAATCAATCTAATGGAATCATACAAGTCATCTCCTCCTTGTGACAATATTTCATTATTGGTGCTCTCCATTTCAATCAATGTAGTGGACAATTCAAAAGAAATTGCCACGGTCTCTTCATTGTGAGCCATTTTATTTTGAAATTGCTTGCTGTAAATTGCAGAAAAAAATAATCACTTTCATTTATCGTTTTTAGTAATACATAATATAAAACTAACTTTATCAAGTATTTAGTATAACAGAAGGACTGCAAATAAATAACAGAAAACATTTTTCAAATTATCTTCAAGTGTACAACATAGTTCCACTTACAAATTAACAACTCACCTTTTTAAAAGTAGGAGAAGTGTTAGTACTGTGTAAATCAAACACCAGAAATTCACCACCAAAAATTCCTCACAAATGTACCTCAGACAGTAGTATCACAAAATGGCTGTGGTTTCCTCTCATTTGAAATATATACATAACCAATTAACTTTCATCACACACAAATACAAAACCAAACTAACATTTTAATTGGTTCTAAATTTCAACACTTTCAAATGTGTTTTCCCCATGCAATTTTCCATAGGACATTTACATACGTCTACAGCCTGAATGGCTGAACGGAATTACACCAAACTTGGCAAAATGGTACATCAAACCTAAGAGGTCAGGAAGGATCTACTATGCCCCCTTATGGTCATTTCCCCCTTCGCTTTGGCCTCCTCTTGTCTCTCAATCCTACCGAGAGACAAGATGGCGGCCGCTACGGACTGTTTGGAATGTTGACAGACGCCGGAGAACCAATCAGCTTCGCAAAGCTCCGTAACGCGAAAAGTACGCGAAGCGGAGCGCTGTTACAGATATATATCTTTTTTTGAACGTTAATTTCTCAAAATCCACTGGAGCACATATATTGAGACCTAGCAAAGGCACATCGGGCTACCAGTCCCTAATATTTTGCCACGTTTCGTGCAAATCCATTCAGCCGTTCGATTATTATTATTATTTTTTTTTTTGCCCCGCGGGGCCCTTTTAAAACCTCCACATCAAACGTAGGGGGTCAGCGAGGATCTACTATTCCCCCTTATGGTCATTTGCCCCTTCGCTTTGGCCTCCTCTTGTCTCTCGATCCTACCGAGAGACAAGATGGCAGCCGCTACGGACTGTTTGGAATGTTGACAGACGCCGGAGAACCAATCAGCTTCGCTTCACAAAGCTCCGTTGCGCGAAAAGTACGCGTCCTGGAGCGCTGCCCGGTCCGCTGTTACAGATATATATCTTTTTTTAAACGTTAATTTCTCAAAATCCACTGTAGCACATATATTGAGACCTACAAAAGGCACATCGGGCTACCAGTCCCTACAATTTTGCCAAGTTTCGTGCAAATCCATTCAGCCGTTCGGGCTAAAAGTGAGGCCAACCGCCCTATGGAAAACTCAATGTTAAAAACACGTTTTGGGACCCCCCTTTTTTCTCAGCCCCCCCTTGACGAACCCCCCCCAAATTTTCAAGGGCTGCTCAGAAACAAAATGTGCCATTTTCCTAAAAATTTCAGCCAATTCCGTCCACAAACGCCAAAGTTATTAGACATAGAATTTTCAAAAAACCCATAGAGAAAAAATCCTAACTATATATACCTACTGGCGACCGCCAGTAGGCAATATATATATATATATATATATATATATATATATATATATATATATATATATACATATTACCTACTGGCGATAGCCAGTAGGTATATATAGTTAGGATTTTTTTCCTATGGGATTTTTGAAAATTCTATGTCGAATAACTTTGGCGTTTGAGGACAGAATTGGCTGAAATTGTCAGGAAAATGGAACATTTTGTTTCTGAGCAGCCCCTGAAAATTTGGGGGGGTTTCGTCAAGGGGGGGCCGAGATAAAAGGGGGGTCCCAAAACATGTTTTTCCCATGCAATTTTCCATAGGGCGGTTGGCCTCACTTTTAGCCTGAACGGCTGAATTGATTTACACCAAACTTGGCAAAATTGTAGGGACTGGTAGCCCGATGTGCCTTTGCTATGTCTCAAGATATAGGCTCCAGTGGTTTTTACGAAAATTTACTTTGAAAAATATATATTGGGCTACATTCGGCTATATATATGTTGGAGCCCAAATGTAGCCCAATGTAGACCAATGTAGCCCAGTGTAGCCCAAAGATGGCCACCAGAGACAAAAAAAACAAATGTAGCCCAAATATCAGCCAGATGTAGCCCAACTATAGCCCAATGACAGAATGTCCCAGAGTGTTCTAAAGAACAACTAGAGTGCTAACAGTCCTACTTATTACAAAGGTATGGCACACCTGAAGCCATCTTGATTGGAATAAAGTGGTAACTCTTAAAACATTTAATTTAAAAATGAACAAAATGAGGGGGTTCATTTTGCCATAGAAAGTATGATTAGCGAATATATGACGAAATTCCGCATACCATCAGTCCGCAAAAAAAATCCCGCATGTACTATTAGGCCGCAAATTAAAATAATGAAACTTTTAGAACGAATATGCCTTTAGCATACACTAAACAACTAAACTACCCTAAACCCTAAAACACTACCCCCAGCATGACCCTACACTACACAAACAGTACAACACTACCCTAAACCCTAAAACACTACCCCCAGCATGACCCTACACTACACAAACACTACAACACTACCCTAAACCCTAAAACACTACCCCCAGCATGACCCTACACTACGCAAACACTACAACACTACCCAAAACCCTAAAACACTACACCCCAGCATGACCCTACACTAGGCAAACACTACAACACTACCCTAAACCCTAAAACACTAGCCCCAGCATGACCCTACACTACGCAAACACTACAACACAACCCTAAACCCTAAAACACTACCCCCAGCATGACCCTACACTACGCAAACACTACAACACAACCCTAAACCCTAAAACACTACCCCCAGCATGACCCTACACTACGCAAACACTACAACACTACCCTAAACCCTAAAACACTACCCCCAGCATGACCCTACACTACGCAAACACTACAACACTACCCAAAACCCTAAAACACTACACCCCAGCATGACCCTATACTACGCAAACACTACAACACTACCCTAAACCCTAAAACACTACCCCCAGCATGACCCTACACTACGCAAACACTACAACACTACCCAAAACCCTAAAACACTACACCCCAGCATGACCCTACACTACGCAAACACTACAACACTACCCTAAACCTTAAAACACTACCCCCAGCATGACCCTACACTACGCAAACACTACAACACTACCCTAAACCCTAAAACACTACCCCCAGCATGATCCTACACTACGCAAACACTACAACACTACCCTAAACCCTAAAACACTAGCCCCAGCATGACCCTACACTACGCAAACACTACAACACTACCCTAAACCCTAAAACACTACCCCCAGCATGACCCTACACTACGCAAACACTACAACACTACCCTAAACCCTAAAACACTACCCCCAGCATGACCCTACACTACGCAAACACTACAACACTACCCAAAACCCTAAAACACTACCCCCAGCATGACCCTACACTACGCAAACACTACAACACTACCCAAAACCCTAAAACACTACCCCACAGCATGACCCTACACTACGCAAACACTACAACACTACCCAAAACCCTAAAACACTACCCCCAGCATGACCCTACACTACGCAAACACTACATTACTACCCAAAACCCTAAAACACTACACCCAGCATGACCCTACACTACGCAAACACTACAACACTACCCAAAACCCTAAAACACTACACCCCAGCATGACCCTACACTACGCAAACACTACAACACTACCCAAAACCCTAAAACACTACACCCCAGCATGACCCTACACTACGCAAACACTACAACACTACCCTAAAACACTACCCCCAGCATGACCCTACACTACGCAAACACTACAACACTACCCTAAACCCTAAAATACTACACCCCAGCATGACCCTACACTACGCAAACACTACAACACTACCTAAAACCCTAAAACACTACCCCAGCATGACCCTACACTACGCAAACACTACAACACTATCCTAAACCCTAAAACACTACGCCCAGCATGACCCTACACTACGCAAACACTACAACACTACCCTAAACCCTAAAACACTAGCCCCAGCATAACCCTACACTACGCAAACACTACAACAATACCCTAAACCCTAAAACACTACCCCCAGCATGACCCTACACTACGCAAACACTACAACAATACCCTAAACCCTAAAACACTACCCCCAGCATGACCCTACACTACGCAAACACTACAACACTACCCTAAACCCTAAAACACTACCCCCAGCATGACCCTACACTACGCAAACACTACAACACTACCCTAAACCCTAAAACACTACCCCCAGCATGACCCTACACTACGCAAACACTACAACACTACCCAAAACCCTAAAACACTACCCCCAGCATGACCCTACACTACGCAAACACTACAACACTACTCAAAACCCTAAAACACTACACCCAGCATGACCCTACACTACGCAAACACTACAACACTACCCAAAACCCTAAAACACTAGCCCCAGCATAACCCTACACTACGCAAACACTACAACAATACCCTAAACCCTAAAACACTACCCCCAGCATGACCCTACACTACGCAAACACTACAACAATACCCTAAACCCTAAAACACTACCCCCAGCATGACCCTACACTACGCAAACACTACAACACTACCCTAAACCCTAAAACACTACCCCCAGCATGACCCTACACTACGCAAACACTACAACACTACCCTAAACCCTAAAACACTACCCCCAGCATGACCCTACACTACGCAAACACTACAACACTACCCTAAACCCTAAAACACTACCCCCAGCATGACCCTACACTACGCAAACACTACAACACTACCCAAAACCCTAAAACACTACCCCCAGCATGACCCTACACTACGCAAACACTACAACACTACTCAAAACCCTAAAACACTACACCCAGCATGACCCTACACTACGCAAACACTACAACACTACCCAAAACCCTAAAACACTACCCCCAGCATGACCCTACACTACGCAAACACTACAACACAACCCTAAACCCTAAAACACTACCCCAGCATGACCCTACACTACGCAAACACTACAACACTACCCTAAACCCTAAAACACTACCCCCAGCATGACCCTACACTACGCAAACACTACAACACACCCTAAACCCTAAAACACTACCCCCAGCATGACCCTACACTAAACAACCACCACAACTCTACACTACACTAACACAACACTACACTACACAACACTACACTACACTACACAATCACTAACCCACGAAAAAATTAACACAAACCCACTTATCTCTCTCGTCATCGTGGTTTTCACAACGCAAATGCATTTACCATACATGCCTTTAAAACGTAATTCTTTGTAAAGGCATGCGCGATAAATGCACATGCGTTTTGAAAAAATGCGGGATAATGGTATGCGAGGTCAATGACCTTGCGGGATAATGGTATGCGGACTGAAAGTCTGCGGGATAAAAAATGCGGGAAAATGGCTGCAAACCATGATTAGCAGCAGACTTCCCTGGTGAGCACTAGCTTTACTACAGTGATCTAATGAGCAACTAGAGTGCTAACATTCAGAATTTATGGCAAATGTGTGACACATCTGAATGCCTTCTTGATAGAACCAAAGTAAACAAGCATTGAAAATGCAATAGATCTCGCCCTTGTTTAAGTTAAAGCCATTCTGTTTGTAATGAGGTGGCTTTTTAGCTTTGCTTTTATTAGTGTTTTTAAAACTTTCATGTAAATAACATGCATATGTATGCATATATGTATATGTATGCATGCATTTATATTTATATAGATATGCAGATTATATATGTTTATATATGTATATTACCTACTGGCGATAGCCAGTGGGTATATATAGTTAGGATTTTTTCTCTATGGGATTTCTGAAAATTCTATGTCTAATAACTTTGGCGTTTGTGGACGGAATTGGCTGAAATTTTCAGGAAAATGGCACATTTTGTTTCTGAGCAGCCCCTGAAAATTTGGGGAGGGTTTCGTCAAGGGGGGGCCGAGAAAAAAGGGGGGTCCCAAAACGCCTTTTTCCCATTCATTTTTCCATAGGGCGGTTGGACTCACTTTTAGCTCGAACAGCTGAATAGATTTACATGAAACTTGGCAAAATTGTAGATATGGTTTGCCCGACGTGCCTTTGCTATGTCTCAATATATGTGCTCCAGTGGATTTTGAGAAATTAACGTTTAAAAAAATATATATATCTGTGACAGCGCTCCGGTTAGCGCCCTGGTTCGCTTACCTGACGCGTAACGGAACTTCGCGAAGCGAAGCTGATTGGCTCTCCGGTGTCTGTCAACATTCTAAACAGTCCGGAGCGGCCGCCATCTTGTCTCTCGGTACGATCGAGAGACAAGATGTGGTGAAAAACGAAGGGGGAAATGAAGGAAAGGGGGCAAGGTAGACCACTCCTGACCCCCTAGGATTGATGAGGGGGATATTAAAGTGCCCCGCGGGGCAAAAAAAAAAGAAACGGGCAGCTCACCGGGCAGCTCACCGGGCAGCTAACCGGGCAGCTAACCGGCAGCGTAGCTGTCAACATTGTAAACAGTCCGGAGCGGCCGCCATCTTGTCTCTCGGTAGGTTCGAGAGACAAGATGTGGTGAAAAAAGAAGGGGGAAATGAAGGAAAGGGGGCAAGGTAAACCCCTCCTGACCCCCTAGGATTGATGAGGGGGATATTAAAGTCCCCCGCGATTTTTCGCGGTAGAGGCGCTTCCCGGTACGCGAACCGGGCAGCTAACCGGCAGCGTAGCGGGAGTCCGCCATCTTGTGTTTTTGGAGCGTCCGGTTCGCGTACCGGGTAGCGTCCCGGTAAGCGTAACAAGGGGAAAACCAAGAGAAACAGTAAAAAAAAAATTAAGGGAATAGATTTCCAGCAAACTTGGCAAAATTGTAGGGACTGTTTGTTTGATGTGCCTTTGCAAGGCCTCAAGATATGTGCACGTGTGGATTTTGTCTAATTAAGGTTAAAAAAAATATATATATCTGTAAGCGTGCTCCGGCACGCTTACGTTACGGGTTTTGTTTGCGCTGCAGAGCCGATACGTCACGGTTATGTGACGCGTCATGAGGCGTCTCACGTGGCTACGTGATACGTCATGTAATAAAGAATATATTTTACAGCTATAGATATTAGCTTTTAAAAAACCAATGAAATTCACTGAAAAAACCATAGGTTATAGACCATATATAGTTAGGAATTTGCATTTACAAAACCTTGAAAATTCACTGAAAAAACCATAGGTTAGAGACCATATATAGTTAGCTGGACATTTTATTGACATAAAACCAATGAAATTCCATATATAGTTAGTTGCACTAACTATATATCGTGCACCCGCAATCCACTGCTGATGATGTCACATATTACATCATTCATGACATGGTCAGTGACATCACTGATGACATCACTGATGACATCTCAAATGACATCTCAAATGACATCACTGATGACATCATGACACACCAATACCAGTTACTACATACGCACTCACTGATTCCTACGTCTACACACACATTCACTCATTCACCCATACAATCACTCATACATACAGTCACTCATTATTACAACACTATCATATGCACTCATACACCTAGTCAGTCCTGTGAAGAATCAATCACACTTCGATTTCCTCATCTATACAGTTAAACACAGAACACCATACTTTTCACACATATACTAACACATACTTACTCTCTTATACAATCACTGATACAAGTACACATTGATATGCACAGAGTCACACACCTCCCAGCCAGCCACACACACACTCAGTCTTCCATACATCCACTCATTCCTCAATATGTAAAACATATTTAAACTTTACAAAAACACACAGACACTAGATGATGTCATCAGTGATGTCATTTGAGATGTCATCAGTGATGTCATCAGTGATGTCATTTGAGATGTCATCAGTGTTGTCATCAGTGATGTCACTGACCATGTCATGAATGATGTAATATGTGACATCATCAGCAGTGGATTGCGGGTGCGCGATATATAGTTAGTGCAACTAACTATATATGGAATTTCATTGGTTTTATGTCAATAAAATGTCCAGCTAACTATATATGGTCTCTAACCTATGGTTTTTTCAGGGAATTTTCAAGGTTTTGTAAATGCAAATTCCTAACTATATATGGTCTATAACCTATGGTTTTTTCAGTGAATATATATATATATACATACATATATATATATACACATATATATATATATATATATATATATATATATATATATATATATATATATTTTCACTGAAAAAAACATAGGTTTTACAGACGTTATAGTTAGGAATTAGCATTTAAAAAACCTTAGAAATTCACTTAAAAAATCATAGGTTTCAGGCATGTTATAGTTAGTTGGACATTTGACTCATATAAAACCAGAGAAATTTGCCAGTTATAGTTAGTTGAGAAAACTATAACTCGTGCACCCGCAATGGACTGCTGATGACGTCACATATTACATCACTCATGACATGGTCAGTGACATCACTGATGACATCACTGATGACATCTCAAATTTCTGAGGTTTTTTAAATGCTAATTCCTAACTATAACATCTGTAAAACCTATGGGGGCATATTAGCAACAAATAGCGATATTTATCGCTAAATGCGCTTAGCGCAGTTTTATATCGCTGTCTATCGCCGGATATTATCGCAGATATAACATGCTATTAGCAACGTTTATCTCTAATGTAATAAAATATCCAGCGATAGCGGTTTAATGCATGAATATTGCTGGAAATCCAGTGCTATTCAGGCATTAACGCTAATAGGGACTTAACCTGAATATCCACCTTTCATTGGATATGCAGGTTAACCCCTTCACTGCGGCGGCTATTCCGCTGCAGTGCTAAGGGGGCGGGGCGGCCGCGCGGCGGCCGCATGCTGGTGACAGAACCGCTCCGTCACCAGCGTCGATTGAGCTGTGCTCATGACGGAGCGGTTCCGTCATGGCCTGCCCCACTCAATAGAACCCTCAGCGCAGGCGCGGAATTCGTGCCGCGCATGAGCGTTCTATCGAGCGGGGCGGGCCATGACGGAACCGCTCCGTCATCAGCACAGCGCACCCCCAGCTGATGACGGAGCGGTTCCGTCATCAGCATGCAAGGGGTTAAGTCATGGTCTGAGCAGGTGTTTGGTTCTGGCGATAATCGCACGTAGCGTGACTTTTGTAATCGCACAGCCTGCCTTGCTAATAGGCGATAGCTGTATTAGCGACTGCTTTCAGTCGCTAACAGGTTGGGTATGCCCACTTTGCATGTCATTAGCGATAAATATCGCTGACATGCAAAGTGGGCCCCAAACCGGTCACTATCGCCTAAAAGCTGTCGCTAACTGCTGTTAGGGACAGCTTACTAATAGGGCGATAACATTAGTCCCCGCTTTAGCGGGAAAAAGTCCCACTAAAGCGGCGATAGTGCCCTTGCTAATATGCCCCATGGTTTTTTTCAGTGAATTTCAAAGGTTTTTTAAATGTTAATTTCATATTTACTATTTATAAAACCTATATTTTTTCTAATTGTTTTTTAATATTTTACAACTCTATTATTCTGTTTTTTAACTTTACAAATTATGCAATGTTTCATATCTTCCCCTACAAATATGCAAATCAAACTTTTTTGGGGGGTGAAAATTACAGTCCTGTACCGGTAGTCTACCATACACGAATCCTATCCACCACATTTAAATGATGTGCATTTCATATCTGACAGGTTTATGACACAGCGTCCCGCGTAACAACATGCACGTATGAGGTCCACCAGTTGCTACTGTGGTATGCTACCGGTACGCACTACCAAGCAGTGCATTACGTCATGTACGTATGGGGTGGCACCCGCTGCCCATTCCAAATCCAAAAAATGCACGCTGCCACGCCCTGTGTTACATCATAGATGTACGATATCGCGCCGCATACGCCATTCCCTCATTTGTTTTTGTCTCAAAACTATATCTAAATAACTTTAAAGTGTATACGAAAGCAAGCGATAATTAAAAATATTGTTACAGTTACATATTTCTAACTGCAATAAACTTATATTGTAGTAAATATATTTTCTCAAAATCACATCGGGTGCGATCTCATTGCGCACTGGCTGCGCGATTGCCATGTGACCATAAAAAAAATCATTCATTAGTTTATAACATTTCCCATGGTAACATTTCGAAAACGCCACCCATTGTAGTCAATATCTGTACTGGATTTCATGAGACACACCTCTTCTGCTTAGAGAGCTTTGTTCTAAACTTTTTGCAATATACACATATCTTACACTACTCACAACATGCAACCATCATTTTCATCAATATTCATGCTCTGTAATGTAGCCTTCTACCTGTGATAGCCATACACCTAAAAGTTACATTACCAAAATGTTCTCCAGTACCAGAGGTAACATGGTTGCACACGCTGTCCACAGCACAACGTAATGTAGTACGGCCCATAGACAGTATTATGCATTGATAATGACACACGGACACAGATAGATAGTGGAAGTGGGTACGGGCACGTGGGGTCAACTCCTTTTTATTACCAGGGTGACATATCCAGTGAAGTCTGTGCTGGATGCGTGTAGGCTGAGCCTAAACCTGCCTTCAGGGAATGGTTGCTGCTAGCATCAAATACAACAGTAATCATTGGATCACACACAGAGATTCAATATTAAAAGAACCGATAATTTGTGCTGCAGTAAGGTAGAGACAGTAGATGTGAAATAATACCGAAATAATTCTATCGTAAAAGAACCACAACTTGTGGTATACTGACACACAATCAATAGATCTGAAATAATACACAAAAAGCTTATATCATAAACTCTCCATCAGTTCCAGTGCACTCACATAGCCACATCAAAAGCATTCTCCATGTGCACAGCCAGCGATAATGCGTGCTGTAGACAGGCTGTACTAGGAGCACTATCTGTTGCAACCAGCACTACATCACCTGCAATAGTGACTCAATCTGAATTGTGAACACCGCTGTCTGCAGTGTTGGCCACAGAGAACGGTCAGCAACGACCTACAGCTACATAAGGTGACTTGAGTTGCCCAGTGAGTCGTAAGCGATTCAACAAAAAAGCGTGGGCGAAGCCTGCAATGACACGTATGCATGGTGCAGACAGTACGCACTAGAGCAATGTCTTTTCCTACAGGACTACCTCATGTACAATAGCGACTCAGTGTCAATTGTGAACACTGCTGTCTGCAGTCTAGGCCAGAGTGAGCGGTCAGAAAGGGCCCACATCCACGTGGCATTGACTTGAGCTCTAAAGTTTCCAATACACGAAGCAAAAAAACGTGTGCAGAGCCTGCAATGATGCTTATGAGTGGTGCAGATACAACGCACTGCAGCAATGTCTATTCCTACAGGACTGCATCATCTACAATACTGACTCAATGTCAAATGTGAACACTGAAGTCTGCAGTATAGGCCAGAGATAGCGTTCAGCAAGGGCCCACAGCCACGTGGCATTGTCTTGAGCTCTACAGTTTGCACTATCCGAAGCAAGAAAAAACATGTGCAGAGCCTGCAATTATGCATATGAGTGGTGCAGACAGTACGCACTGGAGCAATGTCTTTTTCTACAAGACTACCTCATCTACAATATCAACTCGGTCTCAATTTCAACACTGCTATCTGCAGTGTAGGCCAGAGAGAGGAGTCAGCAAGGGCCCAAAACCACATGGCATTGACTTGAGCTCTACAGTTTGCAATACGCAAAGCAAAAAAAATGTGTGCAAAGCCTCCAATGATGTGTATGAGTGGTGCAGACAGAGCGCATTGGAGCAATGTTTTTTCCTACAGGACTGCATCATCTACAATACCGACTCAATGTCAAATGTGAACACTAAAGTCTGCAGCATAGGCCAGAGAGAGCATTCAGCAAGGGCCCACAGCCATGTGGCAGTGACCTGAACTCTACAGTTTGCAATACGCGATGCGAAAAAACGTGTGCAGAGCCTGCAATGATGCATATGAATGGTGCAGGCAGTACACACTGGAGCAATGTCTTTTCCTACAGGACTACCTCATCTCCAATAACGACTCAATCTCAATTGTGGACACTGCTGTCTGCAGTGTAGGCCAGAGAGAGCAGTCAGTAAGGGCCCACAGCCACATAACTTTGACTTAAACTCCACAGTTTGCAATACGTGAAGCAAAAGAAATGTGTGCAAAGCCTGCAATGATACGTATGAGTGGGGCAGACAGAGCACATTGGAGCAATGTTTTTTCCTACAGGACTGCATCATCTACAATACCGACTCAATGTCAAATGTGAACACTACAGAAGTCTGCAGTATAGGCCAGAGAGAGCATTCAGCAAGGGCCCACAGCCACGTGGCATTGACCTGAGCTCTACAGTTTGCAATATGCGTAGCAAAAAAAAAACGTGTGCAGAGCCTGCAATGATGCTAATGAGTGGTGCAGACAGAGCACACTACAGAAATCTCTTCTAATGCAGGACTGCATCATCTACAATAGCGACTCAATCTGAATTGTGAACACTACTGTCTGCCTTGTTAATTGAAGGTAGTACTCACACACACAACCATCAATACTTTTTCTCACTCCCTCTTTACAAAATACAACAACATAAATTACATAAAACTCTACAATAAATAAATCAAAACAATTCGAATTGGGATTTCATCTGTCCACAGTCTACATTATTCACTGTTCCTTTCAACTTGCAAGATGAATTTGGTAATTTTACTAAACCTATAACTCATCTAAAAAACTTATTCAAGCAAGTATACTATAGCCTTAAAGCCTGCGGTAGCAGGCTATACTAGCTATTAAAAGCCCTCTCCAGCATTAAAGTCCCAAGCCGAAGGCGAGGGCCTTTACCAAGGGAGAGGGACTTTAATAGCCACTATAGTCCAGCTACAAAGGGCTATAAGGCTATTTGAACATTCTGCCACTGTAGGGTAGAATTTTCTAACAAATAAAGCAAAGCCTTAAGAGAGCGCAAGGGGATTGGAATCCATTCAGAATCCCTGAAGCATTTCTTCACATTCAGAGCAGTGAACAAAAAAACTTTGCAATGTTGGAGCTCCAGGCTTATACAAGCCACTATAAGAATGGAACTACTCCATTGTTTTCAATGGAGCTCCCAACATTCCAATGTTCTAATAAAACAATATTGTGTATGTTTCAATATACGTTCTAATTAAAACGACTGGATTCTGCAATTAAACAATCAACACTCAATCTAAACTGTGAACCCTGCGAACAGCAGTCTAGACCAGATGCAGTGGTCATTAACAGTTCACAGCCAAATACCGTTCGATTTGAAAGCACAGAGTTGGTTGCACCTGATCAGAGAGGGTACACAGAAATCATCACAGACTTTAACTTATGACATCCTCAATCATACAATCAAGACCCCATTTCACTGTTCACACCTGATGTACCACAGTATGCCCCACTGACTACTGTCAACCAAGCCCAATAATCATGTGCAGTAGTAAGCTATGGAAGCACAGAGTGTGATGTGCCTAAACACACGAACTTCTGAGAAAAGCAGGAGCAGGTAATATTGGACATCATCCATTGTGGGATCAAGACACCGTTCCACTGATGGGACCTAGAGTTGGTTGCAGCTGGTCGAAGGGTGAACCTCCATCTCCACTCCCAGATACAGTTTTAACATCGTCCACTGTGGGATCAAAACACCATTCCACTGTTGGGAGCTAGAGTTGGTTGCAGCTGGTCGAAGGGAGTACCTCCAACTCCACTCTCAGATACAGTTCTAACATCATACATTGTGGGATCAAGACACCGTTCCACTGTTGGGACCTAGAGTTGCTTGCACCTCATCGAAGAGGATACACAGAAATCATCACAAACTTTAACTTCTGACATCCTCAATCATAGAATTAAGACCCTGTTTCACTGTTTGGACTTGCTGTACCGTGGTGTATTCCAGCAATAGCAGTCAACTAAGCCCAATAACCATGTGCAGCAGTTAACTACAGAAGCACAGAGTCTGATGCACCTCAACAGAGGGAGTTCTGTGAAAAACCAGCAACAGGTAATATCAGGCATCGTCCATTGTGTGATCTACACAAGTTCCACTGTTGGGACCTAGACATTCTTACACCTAGTCGAAGGGAGTACCTTCATCTCCACTCTCAGATACAGGTCTATCATCGCCCCCTATGGTATCCAAAACGCCCTTCCACTGTTGGTACCTGGCAGACTACTGTGTTAGTAGTATACAAAGCACTACAAGGTGCTGGGCCTGAGGCTGGGCGCTGTGTGCCTGTGTCACAGTACCCAGCTTTAATCTCAGGAGCCTTCCGAGCTCGGAGACCTCGGCCCAGGAGCTTCCGCCAGCACGTGGTGGGCCCTCTTTCACATACGGCGGTGTCGAAAGGTAAACTGTGGAGCATATATATGTCGCAGCGGCCATTATGCTTTCTAGATACCAGCACGCTGAAAGCATCATTCACGTAGCCACCTTCGCTCACGGTGTCAGCCTCATGGCGGTGTAAGCTGCGCAGAACTGGCAGACACCTTCGCCAATCCGGAAGAGAACCACACCCAGAGAAACATGCCTCTTCTTCAAACCCCTATGCTAGCCTTGCGTACACCAAGCCAGCCCACTACCCTAAACATCTTGGGGGGGAGGAGGCACGCTACCATTCCATAATCTTCCCTACTGACTGTACTATCATTGTTCCGTCCACTGTCCACTTCCCTCAATAGAACATCATTGTATGTTGACATGTAAATGTCTGTGCTCTGCATACTCAACTCTGTCCAGCACATACCCTCAGGACTTTGCATTATATACTTTTATAATCGATAATTACTTACCACCTTCGCACATGCTCCCATATCCCTCCGCATTCTGCATTGTGAGGCAGAGGTGCCATGCCATGTTTAGTTTGTGTACATGGCTTGCCAGGTTTCCCACAGTAAGTAGTGTTGTTGTGTCTGCTAGGTGCACATGTTGTTTGTCATGTTATATGTGATTATGTAAGGTAGCACGTTTATTCACGAGCAGTGGTTTCTCCCATTTACATATCACTGTCTTAAAGAGCATACAGAAGTTTTTCTCACAGGTGAAAAGTGCGACCACAATGACAGTCATTCATTACTATCAAAGAATGTCCAACTACAAGCCACTTCTAAGCTTACAGCCCCCAACCTTGCATCCTTTCTTAAAAGAACGCCAACTCCCACAATCAGACTAACATTCACACAGCTTTCTAATGGCAGTTATCTGCTTCTCAATAACATGCACTCCTACGAAATGTGAGCTGGCACATCGCATGTCCTTACTGTTTCAAACACAGTAAATTCCTGTGGCAATGTCTATTCCCACCCACACAAACTAACTCCCAAACTTCAAGTTGGCCTTCAATTCTTCGTTTCAAAACAGATTTCAAGAAACAAAACCAAACTAAAGTGCTTTTGTTCAGAACAGAACTCTCCCTCACTTCTGCAAAAGAAATTTATCGACTGCAGGTACCATGAACTTCAAGGAGTGACCTCTGACCTGCCTTTGGTCAGGAGCTCGCTCCCCCACGACCGCAGCACCACCTAGCTGCACCCGTGTCCCTGACCCCACCCACGCTGCTGTTTGCGTGTTCGAGGCCCTCCTGCCTGCACCTCATCCCTGGTGTCTAGTGGGCTTCTGGTAAGCGTCGCTAGACTTGTGCATTGTGCCTTATTGTAACTGTTTTACTGTGCCCTGTTTTATTGTGCCTTGATTTATTGTGCCGTTCTTCATTCGTTTCCTTTGTGCCTTTTCTGGTTTTCTGACTGTTCTTCCCCTTGTGTGCTTCCCTCTCTCTGAGCCGCTTCCCCGCCGCTGCCTCCCTGCGGCCCCGCCCCCCTCATGCCCCCATTTGCCGCTCCCTCCCGCTCCCAGCTGCTCCTCCCTTCTCCCTTCTTAATGGCGGTCGCAGCGAGACCGCACGCTGTGGGCGCGCCAGAGGCAAGCCCGTCTGCGCCCGTCCGTGCCTGGACCGCGCCCAGCGCCAGAACCCCTGGACCCTGCGCCCGCGGCAACAACAGACTGCAGAACGACTCAAGCGCCCTCCAGACACTCAACACCGGACGAGACCACCCCTGCTACCAGGCCATCCCGCAGCACACCCAAGGGCCCTTCACCTGCCGGAACTGCAGGTTCACCAGCATCCAGCCCGCCAAACCACCATCCAGAGAACCCAACCACCTCAGATGCATCCTCCTCAACACCGCTCCGCTCACAAGCACGCCATCGAACTTTGGGACCACATAGATTCTACCGCCCCCGACGTCGCCTTCCTGACGGAGACCTGGCTGAATGCCACCTCAGCGCCAGATATCGCCATGGCCATCCCACAAGGCTACAAGATCTCCAGCAGAGACCGCGTCAACGGAGTTGGAGGGGGAATCGCCATCGTCCACAAAGACACCCTCAGAGTCTCGACCAACACCGATGACACCCGCACCACTGCCGAACACATGCACTTCCAGATCCATACCGACCCCAACACGAACACTCGTCTACAGACCACCCAGACCACGACCACAGTTCAACAAGACCATCGCCGACCTCATTAGCACACACGCCCTTGCCTCCACGGACTACATCCTCCTCGGGGACCTTAACTTCCACCTCGAGAACAACAACGACGCCAACTCGACCGCCCTGATCGACAATCTCGCCAACCTCGGACTTTGTGACAACCCAGCACCCACGCTGCCGCGCACACGCTGGACCCCATCTTCTCCGCAAACCCCCACGTCTCCTTTAACCACACCACTGAACCCCACTGGACCGACCACAGATGCGTCCACTTCACCTTCAAGAAACCCACCACACACCGCCGTGCCCAACAGTTGCCATGCCACTGCTGGGGCAAGGTCACCGAGGACCAACTGACAACCACCCTCATCCAGAGACCACCCGCCAACCCCATCGTACCCGACACCGCCACAACCAACCTCAAACAGTGGATCAACGACTACGCCAACGCCCTCGCCCCTCTCAAAATCTCCACAACTAACCACACCAACAAGAAAGCCGTCTGGTTCACCGAAGACCTCCGGACATCCAAGCCGCACCTGCCGGAAGCTGGAGAAGGAATGGCTCAAAGATTGAACACCAGACAGCCACACAGCCCACAAGAACGCCACCCGCAGACACCACCAACTCATCAGGACCACCAAGAGGATCGCCTTCAAGGACCGCCTAGACAACAACGCACACAACACCAAAGAGCTATTCAGCATCGTGAAAGAACTCTCCAACCCCAGCTCCAACACCAACAACATTCCACCATCACAGGACCTGTGCGACTCCCTGCAAGTTTCACCGCAAGTTTACCGACATCCACGACAGCTTCAACTCCGACACCCCCGCACCTACCACCGAAACCACCACCCCCGCGACCTCCACCCGCACCAGCCGCCTGACCGCCTGGCTCACCGTCAGCGACGAAGACACCATCAAAACCATGAACTCCATCCACTCCGGATCCCCCGAACCCTGCCCTCACCACGTTTTCAACAAAGCCAGCACAACCATCGCACCCCACCTCCGGAAAGCAATCAACATCTCCTTCGAGACAGCAACCTTCCCGGAAAGCTGGAAGCACGCCAACATCAACGCCCTACTTGAGAAACCCAAGGCGGATCCCAAGGACCTCAAGAACTTCCGGCTCATCTCCCTGCTCCCATTCCCAGCAAAAGTGACAGAGAAGATTCTCAACAAACAGCTAACCCGCTACCTCGAAGACAACAACATCCTGGACCCTTCTCAATCCAGTTTTCGCAGCAACCATAGCACCGAGACCGCCCTCATCGCCGCCACCGACAACATCAGGATCCTGATGGACAAGGGATAAACAGCCGCCCTCATCCTCCTGGACCTATCAGCAGCCTTCGACACGGTCTGCCACCGCACCTTAGCATCACGCCTCCATGACGCCGGAATCCAAGAGAAGGCATGGCCTGGACCACATCCTTCCTCTCCGGCAGAACCCAGAGCATCTGCCTCCCACCCTTCCACTCAAAAACCACCGAGATCATCTGCGGCGTCCCTCAGGGATACTCCCTCAGCCCGACGCTGTTCAATATCTACATGGCACCGCTCGCCCACGTCACACGACAACATAACCTCAACATCATCTCCTACGCCGATGACACCCAGCTGATCATCTCCCTCACCGAAGACCCCCACACACCGCCAAAGCCAATCTCCACAAAGGAATGAAGGCCGTCGCCGACTGGATGAAGGACAGCAGACTGAAGCTGAACTCAGGCAAGACGGAGGTCTTTGCCATAGGTCTTTACCATAGGTTTCACACATGTTATAGTAAGCTGAACATTTCTCTCATACAAAACCTTTGAAATTCCTCTGTTATAGTTAGCTCAGCTAACTATTACTTGCGCGCCCGTAATGCACTGCTGATGATGTCACATATTACATCACTCATGACATGGTCAGTGACATCACCCATGACATCACTGATGACATCTCAATTGACATCACTGATGACATCACTGATGACATCATCCAGTGAATGTGTGTCTTTCTGAAAATAAATATTTTTTATATATGTAGATCTAAAGTTCGACAGAAGAATAAAGGGGCAAATAAGTGTCTAAATGGACGGATTTAAAAAAAAAATGTTTGCGTAACTCACTTATTAAGTGTATCTTAGTGAATACATGTTTTAGCGAGTTATATTTAAATATGTAAATATCTGTATCAGCGTCTCACTTTGCCTATAAGTGGCTGCATGGGTTGGTGAGTGTCTATATGGGTTATTAGTTGGTTTTAGTGAGTATCAGTATGAGTGTCTGTATGGTTTGGTGGGGAGTATTACATAGCGCATAGATGCACGAATAAATGACTCACTGTTTGTATGTGTTTTTAAGACAACATGTGTGCAGGACTGTATGGGTGGATGAGTGTGTGTATGGGTGTGTTAGTGAGTGATTGACTGTCTCAATAGTATCTTTATGAGTAACTACATATGTTTTAATCTAGTATATGTGAGTATTTGTCCGACTTTGCTCCACGGAATCTGAATGATGCTTATAATGGTCCACCTCCAAACGTCACAAAGCCTCTAGTTTCAAACACACAGAGGCCTTGAGCCATTAGGCGAGGGATAAAGAGAACAGGGAAGGGAAAGGGAAGGGTCAGCTGGGAAGGGATATACCTGTAACGACAAAAACAAATACTTAGACACGTACTTGTGATAACTGGCTACTCTCATATGATCTCGCTAAGAACTGTTGTATACCTTGTGATATGAGAGAAACAGGGATTCAGACAACACGACTCCTCTATCGCCTCCTTGTCACCGAAAACAGCCTATCAGGATACAAACATAGATCAGAAACAAACATACTTCCCAGAACACAAGACACCAATCTGCTAGACCCTGTAGCCGAACATACCATGACAAAAGGCGAGAGACACTCTAACTGGATTCTGGGAATGCACAGTACAGGACTGTACTATGAAAAAGACCAATGGTATCCACAAGGAAGTAGGAAAAGTAAAGTATCCTTATTTACAGACAACGGCAGTGTGTGGGAAGCAAGAACCACTACACTCCGCTCTGTGCAGCATAAGGTAAAGACCTAGTCAGTAACCCTTCCCCACAGGGTGAAATATGTAGGTATTGCTGTTCATATCCAAGTAAACGATTAACCATACAACAAATGGAGATGTCATTGAAGGAGAAATGGTAGGGCACGGTGACGCGTAGTTTCGGCCACCACAGCGCCCCGCGGCTATAACCACCGAAATGCTTTCCCCTCCATACGCAAAAGAAACAAGGCTTAAATATCCAGTCCCAACCGAAATTGAATTTCATTCCGGGGCTGAGAAACGGGAACGCGTGGCAGACTACCACCGCGCTCCCCTCTGAATGTCTTTAACAACCGAGTGACGCTGAGCAGACAGCCGTCCACAATGGCATCACACAGAATCTGATTCTACCTGGAACAGCAGCCGCTGAGGAACTCCAGATACTCTCCGTCAGACTCGCCGAACCAACGCGGCGTGCAGCGTCTCCCGACCTCCTCCTACACGAACTCCGGATATCCTGAATTACACGCAACAGGCTGCGTGCGGGTGATGCTCTTCTACTTCCTCCTTACCGGGGGTTCTGGGGAATGTAGTCTTTCTAGCCCCGCTCCGCTCCAAAACGTCCTTTACTTCCACACCTGCGCTGCTCATGCTCGTACAATGCAGGCGCCAGTAACGTAAAACCTGACAGTATTGATGTATACAAGTGATTATATATGAGAGTGAGAGATTCTATAAGTGATTATTTAAGAGAGTCACTATGTGTACGTTTCTGTAAAAGTAATTGTAGTGGTGTGTGTATAGCTGTATATGCAAATAAATGGATGTTTGATAGTTTATTTGCATGTGTGAGTAACTCTATGGATGAGTGTCAGTGTGTAACAGGATGTATAGGTGTATGAGTACATATGATGAGTTAGTACATGTATGAGTGACTATATAGAACTGTTGATGAATGAGCGGATGTGTATGTAGATGGTGGAATTACTGAATAGGTTATTGTAACTGGTACTGGTATCTCCATTTTTTTGAAAATGTTAGTTTCCATTTTTGAATGTGTGTATCAAGGGTTATATTACGCTATTACGCTGAGAGGAGGTCTGTCACTCTTTCACAAGGATGTCATGAGTGATGTCATGAGTGATGTCATGAGTGATGTCACTGACCATGTCATGAGTGATGTAATATGTGACATCATCAGCAGTGCATTACGGGCGCGCAAGTAATAGCTGAGCTAACTATAACAGAGGAATTTCAAAGGTTTTGTATGAGAGAAATGTTCAGCTAACTATAACATGTGTGAAACCTATGGTTTTTTTCAATGAATTTGCATGGTTTTTTAAATGCTAATTCCTAACTATAACGTGTGTGAAACCTATGTTTTTTTCAATGAATTTGCATATTTTTTTAAATGTTAATTCCTAACTGTAACCTGTGTGAAACCTATGGTTTTTCCAGTGAATTTCAAAGGTTTTGTAAATGATAATTTATAAATGTATTAATTATTATGTGTTTCTTTTTATACTAATTTCTTAAATTTTTATTATAAATATGTATATTTATTTATTTTTTAGATTATATTTCATATTCTTCTTATAAAATATTAACAAAACTAAATTGCAAAGTAATTTTTGGATTAATTATTGCTTGACTTCGGTTGCAAGTATAACACAGCACCAGTAATGCTCTTGGGGCCCTATGCTCACAATGATGTATCAATCCTTACACCTGCTTCAAGCAAGTGCAAGGTTTTGATGCAGCATAAGCTCAAAAGTGACTGAATGAAATGTTGTACATTTCACTCAGTCACTTTTAGGAGACGTTGCTGCACCCCCTTCTGCACAAGAAAGCCTCTTCTGGCGCAGGGCTTTATAATGTAATACACCCTCCAGATGCATCACATTGTTAGTAGCTCACACCATGGCACATCTTTTGCACCACCGCTCTGACACAAAAGTGACGCAACGGCTGTGTAAAACAGGCACAAGGGGATTGTAAATCCGCCCCTAACACATACAAATTCACCCAGGCAGTTTCACCAGCACCGCAAATTGAAGCATAGACTTGTAACATATTTATGTACATATGTTACATTCAAGTGCTTCAAACATACTACTGTATACTATAGGTAAACACCTTATAGAATTATGCTGTAGCACTTCCTTATACTTCTGCACTTTCATATTCTCCATAAACTAGTAATATAATTATTCATTCATTTATCAACTACACATTCATTCTGACAAACTTTTACACACTAACATAGAAATATAGTTCTTTCTTTGACCATTGAAGGTAGCTCTAAAAAGAACTGTTTTTTATTGTTTTTTTTAGTTTTGTATTTTTTTGTGTTTTCTCAACAAATTCCAAGCGGAACAAAAGAATAAAAAAAAAAAACTAATGTCGAGACAGCGATGCTCCTGCATCCTGCATTTCATCAGGTCCATAGACTGTTTCCTATAACACAAAAGTTTATCGCAATAAATGCATAGAATTTTAACTTTAGCAAAGTCAGAATCAATTTGTGGGTGTGGACTGCTTGCTGGAAATGCTCCTGCAGCAGTTGATGTGCTTGGTGAAGCAGCAGGTGGGTTCTTGTGCAACGTGCGCCTTGCAGCTGGAGCAAAGTTATTGGGGTGCAAGTTCTTCACGTGTGGCACCATATTTGCTGTGCCAAAGGAGTATTTTTAACATGGATCACCCCTTGAAAGAGTTGTTTCGCAAATTTTACAGGTTACTTTTCGAGCATTAACCTTTTTTTGTCCTTCTGGAAAAGTAAAAAACTTCCAAATTAGAGCTTCTTTCCTCTTCTTTGGAGGTTCTTCAGGAATGAAATCTCCCTCTGAAGAACTGCTGGAAGATGACTACATTGCTCTTATTAGGGTGATCGTCCTTCGATTTGAGAAGATTCTCAGAAGAAATGCTTCTTCTTAGAAACTCAAAGTCGAATAATTATAATGGGACAGAACTTTCAACAGTCGCAATAGGAAAAGTTAGGAACCAATCAAATCTCTACTTTTAAAGTCACATGGCTTTGCGTACGCTTATGATGCGCTTGCGCAGCTCTTTTAATATGAGTACGCATAATGTTCTACCGCAATTTATGTAATTGTTTTTAAAAGTAATATATGATTGTTACAAGTATTAAAAAAAATCATAGTTATCCCAAATGTCTTCTCTTAGTATGTACATTAAATACATAAATAAATGTTTTAAACCAAGAAGAAACATTGCCGCTTTTCGCGTACATAACGCCAAACATGATGTCACACGGAACATTTAATGCGACGCGTAACGTCAAAGCATATTCTTACCGTATGCGCGGGTATGCGTTGAGTATGATACGCAGTACAAACTATGGTGCGATCACCTTCTCAGTGATAAATCAGAGCTCAGGGCGCACTAAGGAGAATGATTAGAAGTGTTCACTCATTGCAGATCCGATTCGGGGCCTGCCTCTGCGTACATGATTACCCCGCCCCCATTTCTCTGTGTTGTTAATTGTTAGTGCACACACTCATACTTGCACATGCACGGTGCACGCCCGCCCACACTCCCCACATGCCACCACCTAGCATGCTCGCTATCACTAAACCTGGAAACCAATACATTAGCCAATGGTATGTCCCCCAGGGCCGTCATTCTTGCAGACCGCAAAAACGCTACCAATGACAGCCCTCGGCTTGGTTTGGTCAACCCCCGCGGTTCCCATATAATGCGGGCACTGACGTGAGCACGCTCTCTTTTGCCTGCCTGTGCTGCGGTGACAAACAGAGTGTCGTCATCGATTTTACTACGAACTGATTGCTTGAGCGGAGGAGGACTCCTGACACTCGACGGGGTGTCACTGCTGCTGCCGCCCAGACACAATACCATAGGCGCGGAGGCGGCGGCGCCCGCATGCAAAACACCCCAGACTCAGCGAAACCGCAGCCTCTGAAGACACGACAAAAGACGACAGAAGCAAAGGTAAGAGAAGACATCACAACATCAGCCTCCACTGTAAATTGTATATGCATAATGCTATTTCTTTCTCCTTCATATGGCTTTCCTACCCCTCAATGGTTTTAAATTGTATGCACATAGTTTAAAAGTTTCTTTCTGCGTCACGACTTGCTCAACACCTCTATTTTTTTTATAAATTGTTCGTCCATGAATTTCAGTGTAGTATTTCTGTAGTACGCCACGTGCTAAGGCCTCTATTATTAATTGTGCGTGTAAGATGGTATATTTTTTCTGCGTTACGAGGTCCTCCCTGGCCTGTATTCTCATTGATCTTCCTTTGTTGATCTTAATATTTCCTTCTGTGTCACGGAACACTCCCAGGCCTCTTTTTTTATAAATTGAGCGTGCATGAATTTCTGTGTCGTATTTTTGAAGAGTGTCACGTGCTTTGGAATCTGTTCTTTTTATTGTACATTCATGATGGTATTCTTTTCTCCATCACGTGGCCCTCCTACCCCTCAAATTGTATATACATAGTATAAATGTTTCTTTCTGCGTCACGAAGTCCTCCAGACCTCTAATTTTAAAAATTCTCCGTACATAAATTTCAGTTTCGTATTTTTAAACTGTCACGTGCTTTAGCCTGCATTGATATAAATTGTGCGTTCATAATAGTATTATTTTTTTTATTCCGTCACGTGGCCCTTCCAGCTCTGTTTTGCTTTATTTTTGTGGAATATATACTTTCTGGTTCGTCGTATTTGCCCCCTCCTAATTCTCCCATTAGTTTTAATATTTATTACTGCGTCACTGGACACTCCCAAACCTGTATTCTTTAAAATGGTGCGTACATTGTTGTAATAGTTACTGCTACCTCATATGGCCCTCTCAGACCTCTATTTGAATTAATGTTTAAGAGTAGAAATGAGTAACGTTTAAAAGAATATGACAAATGTAAGATATTTTTTTAATTTTTCAATACAGCATTGTTTCTTTTGAAAATATATTCATTAATATTCACTTTTTCGAATACTTATAAGTCTAAACGAATGTAATTGGGTTGTAATGTAAAGCTATTAATGATTGCATTTTACCTCTCCAGGTACCTTTTGAGAAAATGTACATTCTTTTTAGTCCGACAAATGCTGCCTCTCATTGGAGGTACTCAGACAAAATATCGAAAATAAAATATCGTAAAGACAAAATATCGAAGTTAAAATATCGAAGGTAAAAAATATTGGGAAGCAAAAATATCGGATACAAAAATATCGTAATAGGTAAGTAAGTATAAATATCGATAATAATAATATCGTATGACAAAATATCGACAATACAAAATATCGTGTAGTAATGGAAAAAATAAATAGTATAGGAAAAAATATAATAATTGTACATAAAAAATTGATAAAAAGGTCTATATTAAAAAATTAAAATATATTTAATAAAAAAAAATTGTAAAAAACATATCTAGTTTTAGGAGCGGGTAATTGGGTTTATAGGGGATAAGGGTGGGGAGTGTATTAAAATGTATGTAAAAATACATAAAATAATAAAAAATATGAAAAAAAGATAACATTTAAAATATTATTTAAATTATTAATATTAATAAATAATAATAGATATCAAGTTTTAGGAGCGGGTTATTGGGTTTATAGGGGATAAGGGTGGGAAGTAATTTAAAAATAATTAATAAATTAATATATGTTTGTAATTTTTTTTTATTAATAATTAATTGGTAAATAATTAATATTAATTAGTTAATTAATTAATATACTTTTGTACATTATTTTATATAATAATTAATTGGTAATTAATGAATATTAATTATTTAATTACTAATTATAATTTTGGACATAATTTTAAATAATAAATAATTGGTAATTAAATAATAATAATTAATTGGTAATTAATTAATATTAATTAGTTAATTAATTAATATAATTTTGTACATAATTTTAAATAATAATTAATTGGTAATTAATTATTAATAATTAGTTAATTAATTAATATAAATGTTACATCATTTTAAATAATAATTAATTGGTAATTAATTATTATTAATTAGTTAATTATATTAATTAGCTTCATTTAGTTAAATATATATTTTTTACTTATTGTAAATTAATTTGGAAAAAATAATATTAATAATTAAATGTATTTATTTACAGCTAATGTGGTAATATATTTACTTTATTGTTATTGTTAATTAATAATTAATTTGTAATTACATAATAATAATTATTTTTGGGTAAAGGAGTATTGTTAGAGTTCAGGGTCAGTTTTCAGTTTTTGGGTAAAGGGGTATTTTTTGGGTTCAGGGTCAGTTTTCAGTTTTTGGGTAAAGGGGTATTTTTAGGGTTCAGGGTCAGTTTTGGGTTTTTGGGTAAAGGGGTATTTTTAGGGTTCAGGGTCAGTTTTCAGTTTTTGGGTAAAGGGGTATATATAGGGTTCAGGGTCAGTTTTGGGTTTTTGGGTAAAGGGGTATTTTTTGGGTTCAGGGTCAGTTTTCAGTTTTTGGTTAAAGGGGTATTTTTAGGGTTCAGGGTCAGTTTTGGGTTTTTGGGTAAAGGGGTATTTTTAGGGTTCAGGGTCAGTTTTCAGTTTTTGGGTAAAGGGGTATTTTTTGGGTTCCGGGTCAGTTTTGGGTTTTTGGGTAAAGGGGTATTTTTAGGGTTCAGGGTCAGTTTTCAGTTTTTGCGTAAAGGGATATTTTTTGGGTTCAGGGTCAGTTTTCAGTTTTTGGGTAAAGGGGTATTTTTAGGGTTCAGGGTCAGTTTTGGGTTTTTGGGTAAAGGGGTATTTTTAGGGTTCAGGGTCAGTTTTCAGTTTTTGGGTAAAGGGGTATTTTTTGGGTTCAGGGTCAGTTTTCAGTTTTTAGGTAAAGGGGTATTTTTAGGGTTCAGGGTCAGTTTTGGGTTTTTGGGTAAAGGGGTATTTTTTGGGTTCAGGGTCAGTTTTCTGTTTTTGGGTAAAGGGGTATTTTTAGGGTTCAGGGTCAGTTTTGGGTTTTTGGGTAAAGGGTTATTTTTAGGGTTCAGGGTCAGTTTTCAGTTTTTGGGTAAAGGGGTATTGTTTGGGTTCAGAGTCAGTTTTAATTTAATGTACGTTGGATTTGGTATAGTAATAATTAAATTATTAGAGTCCAACATATACTCACATTTAATATAGAGTGCAAAATTTCTAATAAGATTGTTACATTATAGTAAGATAATGATACAAATTGTTCAACATGATTGTAGAAACATTATTTTTATTTATGTTTCACAAATAAAATGTTATTTCATAACAAATATCTTTTTATTACATTTGGTTTTATAAACATATTTTATAAACACAATGATAAGCAACTATACAGAAGCATTATTATTTTCATCCTTTTTGTACAAAAAAGAAAATTATTTATCATCTCTTTTACATATTGTAATTTCAGAAAGAAATGTAGAAATAACAAAAGTATTTTTTCCACTTCATTTCAATACATCAAATATTTATTATATAATTCACCCATTTTTTACACATTTTTCAATTATTATAATTTGTGACAATGTACTTATATTTCTAGACATTGTTAACATAAATATTATTCTTTTTTTAATATGTATTTATTACATTCATTTATATATTTGTTAATCAAATCATTGTAGGATTAAAGTAAATATTTCTTTACAATAATAGAAACTTAATGTTTATTTTTGCCTATTTAGTTAAGTATAGATATTATATTTTATACTTGGGACTATTTTATTGCATTTGGGTGCTTTATTTTGTAACCAGGTTAGGTCGTTTTGGGTTATTTGGAAGAAGGGCTGATCGCGGTTGGGAGACACTTCACGTCGCTTCAGGTAAGGTTTATTTTATATGTTTTATGTGTATTTTAATGATGTTTTGAGATTAGTGACCTTATATTTTGTGTTGTTGAATGTGAGGGAGTTATGTTTTAGATTTTGAAAACAGATAATTACTTATGGTATATACACGTAGTGTTAGTTAGTTAAATCATTATATATAGAGTGAATTTTAGTCTTTTACGGTATATCTACAAGTGAAATCATCAATTTTAATATGTTTGTACCTAATTACTAGCTAATTAATGTGGGTGGGAATGTCTGTTTTCTATGTTTTTGTCATAGGTGTACGCTACATCAGAAGTTCCGTTTTTTTTTAAAGGAAGTGTTTGTTTGTTTAATTCAACACTGCTTTACAAACACTTCTTTAAATTTTTCGGTTTTGCTGGAGCGATTCTTTCTATTTTTCAAATTTTTCGGGTTTTTTATGGTTATTCGATGGCTCTGGACAATGTGGATGTCTTAATTTTGGAACAGTTGTATTTTTACATTTTTTTTGGGGTTAATTTTGCACTACCTGGATTACTTTGGTGGAGAAGGACGTTATTGGATTGACAACATGATTGGTAAGTCCTTGCTTTCTTTTTTTGTGTGGGTGGGTAATGTTATTTTTATTATGGAATTGTTTTTTACTTGTTATTTAGTTTTAATGTGTGCATATATTATAATAATATCTCTATATATTGCATACATTAAATACTTTAGAAGCTCACGTTACATATTTTTGCATACTTAGGTGATACTTTTAGTGTTTTATAACATTTTGGGAATTAATTAGAGTAGTGTTTTGGCAATGATGTTTAGGTATTCTATGCCTTTTGTACTAGGGTAAAGTTTAACTTGTTCTTCCAGGTACTTGTGCATTTGTTTATTTTGCTTTGATGTTTTAGGGACAAGTTCAGTTACAGATTGGTCCATTCTAAATTCCTGGTAGCTCTGTTCTTTCTGTAGGCATTTAATGAAATGTTCTAGAGTTTGTTTGGTTCTGCCAGTTGATTGTACAAATGCATTGTGCCAACCTTCCACTGCATTGTTAGTTTTTGATTCTCCGTTAAGGGTACTTCTGTAAACGTTCCACCAGGGTATGAGGAATTTGGGATTTCGTCTGTGGCCAGATCTGTGGAGTCTGCCTACCCAGGTGTCTTCAAAGTAGTCGAGAAATGGACTTAATTTAGCTTCATTTTGTTTGTAGAAGGGGCTGTCTATAAGAATGTTGTAGTGTTCAGCTACGTCTGTTTCAGGGACATAAGCAAGTGCAATGAGTTTTTTAATTTGGAAAGCAAAAGATGAGTTTGTAGCATATTCGACACTTAGGGTAGTTTTTTGAAGGTGTCTCCATAAACACTGGTTTAAATGATAATAGCAGCCTTGAATGCAGGTATGGGGGTGGATTTTTAGGATAGTTGAGAGCATTGCTTGCTCAAAATCAAGAATGATTTTTTCAGGAGAAAAATCATTAGTTTTTTGTTTAATTATATTTATTAATTCCATATATGTGGAATTATTTTTGTTTGGTAATAGTGCATATAGCAAAGGTATGTTGCAGTTGTGGTAGAGGCCATGTATTGTGTATAATTGGAAAAATGGTTTGGGACAGATGTTAAATGTTCCATCCATCATCCAATGTTGGCTTTGCTGCAGTTTAACTAAATTCATATTGGTACCAAAAATTATAAGCCTTTTGTCATTGTTTTCGTTGTCGTAAACTATAAATGGTTGTTTATTTAAAGTTATTATTTGGTTAGCAGTTAAATTTATATCCTGATATGTTCTGGGAGATGGTGTTGTAGCAGTAGTAGCTTTTTTAGTTCGTGCTATAGTTCTTTTTAAGGAGAGGATATTTGGCATTTGAGTTGTGGCAGTTTTTGGGATTTTAGGAATGGCTTCTTTTAAAATGAAATTTGTTTGCTTTTGGGAACCTGTACTAGCTTCTTTTATATTTTCCAAAGCTGTTCTAACTTCTATTTCAGTAACATTAGGTGGATGATTGTGTTCCCTAGTATACAGTACTGTAGCTTCTCTAGTTGTTGCTCTGCCATAGCACTTGTTAGAATAATATTTACAACATTTCCAATTAACTTTCATGCCATATTGCTTTTCTTGTGTATAAGTGTAACCCATGTAGCATAGTAATAGTTTTCCTTTCTGGCTGGTCACAAATTCGGCTCCTTCGGTCATTTTGTACTTTGTATAGCTATAAAATATATATATAATAGTTAATGTCAAATTAAATGTGATAAATAATCTATGTTAGTGATAAGTAGGAATGTTTATACTTACGTGTTTTAGAATTTACAGCAACATTAGGAGTTGCTTGCTTCTTTTGTTGGGGATAATTGTTTGTGATGTTGTTGTAGCTGTTATGAAAAACATGAAAGTAGTATATTATTAATTAATGTTTCGGTACATTTGCAATGTTAGAGCTCATTTCTACTACAAAAGTGTATCTTCATGATTCACCTTGTGAAGATACTTACATATTTTTTTAGGTTGGTCTTTGCCAGTATAGTTGTTTCTTCAGCTTCTGGAGAGTAGTTTGTAGTGTTATCTTAAATAAAAAAGGAACATATGTGTTAGAATAATCACCATGTTGGTATGTTTTTTAATAGATTATCTGGTAATTATGTTCTTTAATATACTTACTTTGTGATTAGTATCTTTATTATTCAGAATGTGGAGTTCTGTATTATGTCTGTATATCTATTCGTTGTGTTTGCTCTGTAAATAAACAATATATAATAGAAAATAATTAGAACAGTTCTAAATGTTTGTATTGTTTTTCCACATTTATTTCAGTTGCATAATACTTACTTAGTAAAATGTATTGGAGAAATAGTACTGATGTCCTTAGTTCATTAGTAGTGCAGTTTTCAGTAGTAGAATCTACAGAAAAAAAGAAATATGTGGGGCAAAAGTCATTATTTCTGTGTGTTTAGATTTATGTGCACATAATGAAACAATGTGAAATTACTTACATAGTTATTAGAATCTGTATTCCTATGCTTTGTTCACAGTTATTTTGAGTAGAATATTCAGTAGTCGTTGTATCTAAAAAAAATAGTTTCATATAATTATTTAGCATGTTAAGTAGTATGAATAGCAAAGGGGCACTGGGTATTTAGCAGGTAAGTAAGTAGTAGTAGCAAATAATGCAGTTTCTATTTTATTTACTTACTTAGAAGATGTGATAGTAGGTTGATAGTCTGGTTCTTCTAGTTGTTGTGCAGCAGTTCGGATATAGATAAATCTCCTTCAGTGACTTTTGGCAAGTAGTTTGTGCTTAGATTTTAATTGTTTATATAGGGGAGTGTCAGTAGTAATTACTTTGCTATTGGTTCATTAAAAAAATTAGGTTTGTGATTGGTTAGTTAGTATATTTGAATTTCAGTTGTGATTACTTTGTAATAGAAGTGAAAAACCAAAAAAAATAATAAAATTATACAAAGTAGTATAGAATATTTTTATATGTGTAGGTGATATAATTATACCAATAGGATATTTTTGACAAATTAATAGTGTGTCTATAGTATTAATTTAAGTATTGTGTGTTTATTTAGATGTGAAAACATATAAAACGTTAATTAATTATGCAAACAGATGCATATAAAAAGTCGATATAGCTGATAATCCGATATTTAAGTGCACAATATTTTTGATGTCGATATTATAGTTAATGTCATTATTTTTTGTAGATAGCGATATTTTTGTTTTTCGATGTTAATGTAGTCGATATAAAAGTAAACGATGTTTTTGTATATCGATATTAAAAAATCGATATTTGTGTATATATCTAGTTAAGTATAGGAAGCCGATATATTTGATTTCGATATTTTTGCTCCGATATTTTTGTACGTCGATATTGTGAATGTCGATATTTTGTCAGACATTCCTCATTGGATACTTCTGGTAAGTGCAAGTTTTTCAACATTTATTAGTCCGTTTTCAAAGTTATTCTTGGAAAATATAACTGGTTGTAATAGTTTAAACTATCTAAAAAAATTGTATCAAATAATTTAAAGGGTAATCTTTTTAAATAATTTTGTAATGTATCTAATATAGACATCTGTACCGTAAAATGTAAACTCTCCATACTAAAAATCATATTTCTATAAACTTTTCTATACACTTCCAAACCTTTACCAAAGACAATCGGTCATGATTCACGGAGTAACAAAATTCAGACTAATCAAGTGTTTTCATTAAATTGAAGGTAACTTTTCCCTACAAAAAATGTTCCTTATCTCTTTATTATTTATTATATTGCCCAAATATAAAATTGCCAATATAATTTCTCTTTATGAAATTAAAAAAAGCAAACTATTAAACATAACCATTCGTATCTCTCTAAAGGGTTTCCCTACAACAATTTACGCGTCACGACTATGACCAATGGCAGTTACTCATCTTAATAGTTTACTTCTTTAAAATACTCGTAAATAGCAAAGAGGTTTTTCAAAGATAACATATATGAACGTCTACCAAACGAATCTATAGTGCCCGTCGGAAGCATATTGCTATTTGCATATCATTTTTGTCTCACCACTACTATGGTCCTAACACAGTTGCTATCAAACCTATGATTGGTTTTCAACCCCAATACGAATAATTATTGTTGTTTTAAATAGTTGCCACAGTCCCATTCCTTTGATTTCAAAACACTTGCAACATCTACAATAATTTGCAAATTAACTTTCCAATGGTTAGCATTGCTATTATGATGCACTTATATACATCTTTTTTACATTTACAGTCTGTTGAAAAGTCTTGGGCTGTCTACAACCAAAAAAGTTTCAGCATTTACTCCAGAAAACTTTATGGTAATTATCTTTTCTGAGTTGCCTCCACTATGTTCGAAAGCTGGCTATGCACCGTCAGGGATGTGTAATTCCTATAGCCCGACGCACAGGACATATTGTTTGCGATCAAGGACAACAAGTTTTCATGTGTATTACATCCTTGGAACAAGTAGGCCCAACTCGCAGCAGCACAAACCCTTTGCCTACCAGTTAGCAGTACCACACAATGTCTGCAGTTAAGGTAATATGTTTGCCCATATGTTAATGCTTTTCAAACCTGTATTTATGCTTCATTAATTGAATGCCTTTATTAGTCAGCTGCACACTCTAAGTAAATGTTGTAAGCTCTCACTGCACTACTGTCAATGGCTTCAGTATACAAAAGCATACACCTCTGAAACACATCTGACCCACGTACATTATCAGGAACTCTTGCACCTCTCAATGATCACCATAATATATTTATTGGGCCAGGGCTATCCAAAATTCACAATTACTTTGTCCTTGGAACAAGTAGTCCCATCCACTGCAGCACAAATCCTTCAGCTGCCAATTTTCAATAAAACGTTCTGGAGCAGGAATGGGAACTGTCTGCTGCCGAGGTAATATGTGTGTCCATATGTTAATGGCCTTCCACCTTCCACAACATTGATCCAAAGTCATTAATATTAGAGTGAGTGTTCAAAATAAATGTTGTAAGCTGAAACTACACTACTGGCAGCTTTTCTAGTTAAAAAAGTGTACACACATTTGCATAGTTTACTACTATGAGGCTATGTTTCCTGCTCCCAGAATGCTCTGCAATTTGATGCAAATAATTGCAGAAGCTTAAAAGCAAGATTGATGATTCTTTGCTTTCAAACTAAAATGTTCATAAAAAGAGAAAGCAGGAAAAAAAACATTTTGCTAAACTACTATAAAATTTCACTTACCATTTTTTTGCAGAGTCATTTAGTAACGTGTTGACCCATACTATTTCTCAAAAATGTCATTTAGGAAAATCTCTGTAACTAGTTTCAATAGAGTATGAAAAACAAAATTAAACAACCATTGGCAAAGGCAGTAAGTCTGAAATTGATGGTCAGCTTTTTAGTTTTGTCATTGCGTGACTTCTTTTGGCATCGTGTTTCTAAAACGTTATTGCAGTGCAAGCTGCTGGGCCCTCACCATTATAACAAACTTTGGCAAAACCCAAAAATATTTTTGGTTTTAAAAAGCACAAACTCCCACAGTAGTTACTGGCACTGAACAAAACTACTTTGTGTGCCGACATCCAGGTTATGAAACCGCATATTCTGACCCTGGAACTATGTTTACCATGTAAATACTAATAAAGTTTTTATTTCAACAACCTATTCACCTTTAAACCATGCAATATTAATTACAACTTACTTTTCACTTTCTTTTCAACAGACCCAATGTTTCGAATGCAGCAGATGACCACCTTCAATCCCTAAAAGGAAATGTAAATCATACTTACCTGTTACTGCCTATATATGTAAAAGAAAAAAACATTTTGTTGAGTCTAAACACCGTTTCCATTGGGACTATGAAATAGTGGTGTAAAAAATAATTAATTCATTCAATTGTCAGATATCTGCCTTGGTGACAGTGGAATTACCACTACTTTTTAGACTACCATTGAACAATATTGTGTAGAGGAGCGGTGTTGCTTCTTGACCTTCAAAGATTTAAATGTATATTTCAACAGGTAAACAAAATAATTGCTGAATTTCAAAAAGAAAATTAAGTACGATTGTTAGAGGAACTCTGGTCCAACTCTAAAAAGATTACTATGTCAAGCTTTTACAATCCTGAATGCTACATTTTCTGTGAGACGATGCCCATGCATAACCATGCTAAGTTTTCTTTAGATCCATGCACACATGTAGTGTAACCTATCAAACACTTTAACATGCTACCCTCCCACTAGTTCTAAAGGCAGATGTAGAATTCAACAGTTCTTCACAAAATAGAATTGGACGTCACTAAGTACAAAGTGTTTCTGTATTATGAAGGCTCTAATGTGTCCCTTAAACATTTCAGCCTAGTCCAGACACATACTAACTTAAACACACCAACCATTAGTAACCTGTTAAATTTACCAAACAACTCTTTCAAGGTGTGATCAATCCAAAAAATCCTCCTTTTGCACTGCAAATATAGTGCAACACTTAAACAACTTGCACCCCAACAACTTTGCTTCACTGCAACACCGAGATTGCTGAACAACCCACTTCCTGCTGCATCAAGCACATCAACTACTGCAACAGCATCTTCAGCAAATAGTCCATACTCACATATTGATCTTCAATTTGGTAAACAATTTCTATGCATTTATTGCGAATAACTTTTGTGTTACGCAAAACAGTCTATCAACCTCATCAAAAACAACAAACAGAAGCGTCACTGTCCTTAACATTAGTTATTATACATTTATCAAACTTTTTAGTTGTAAAAACTACCCCGTCCAAAGGCAGTGGAAAATGTGCACACTTGCTGCCTTTCTTGGCTGGAGTTATGAATTATTCTAAAATTAATTAAAATTCAAATTGCAGACCCTTTATTCAGCCTTCATGCTAACTACAAACTGTGAATGCCAGTGAGTAATTTGCACACTTGTGTCCTTTCTTCCGTCCTTTCTACCGCACAGTGACTGTACATTCTGCACTTGCACTGTTTGCTTAGATGTGATACCCATTTCTCAGGCCCCAACAACACAATCTGACGCACAGTCTGTGTAATGGACTAGAAAACCAAACACCCACTTCCATTCCAAAGCCATCGGTAGTTTCCACGTCTGCTGTCTTTCCTAATTTTCACCTTATTCTGCATCCACTAGCACAAACACACCTACCTCCTGCCTTTCTTGACTGTCTTTGCCAACTATTATTTTAATTCAAAGTAGAGACCTAAAAAACCCTAAAAAGGGCCGAGTGTTGTTATTCTTAAACACTACGGCCCACAGTGGGAACTTAGTACACTTCCTTTGCTTCCTTAGATGTGGTAGTCATTTCTCAGCCTCCCAATGCGGAATCCAACACCCTCTCTGTATAATAAAAAGGATATCCAAACATCCACTTCCCTGACAAGGCAGAGAGTAGTTTGCGTATCTGCAGCCTTTCTTATTTTTCACCTAATTCATCTTCTACTCGATCTAGACACCATCCACACGTACACACACTTACTTGCTGCCTTTTTTGGCTGGGGTTATCAATTATTCTTCAATTTCATATTCCAATTCAAAGACAAGGACCTATATCAAGCCTTTTTGTTGTAACTACTTCCCCAACTAAACATACTAGGTGATTTGCACACTTTTGCAGCCAATAAAAATATTGGAAATGTTAATTAAAAATGTTGTAGCTGGTCAACTTTCAATATCAGGAAGTACTTTTGTAGCTGTTGCAATTATTTTTCATAATGGACCTTCTACAACATCTGGACATTAAACTGTCTATTTAAAATCACTGAAAGCTTGGCTACATTGTAATGATAGTCAATTAGTTTATAAGCAACGTTTGCCTAAAGAGTTATCAAAATTTTAAGATCAAAATTTGGCCTTTCAGGATTACTACTGTTAAGGTAGATTACTCTGGTGTTGAAGAGTATTTTATAAGTGAGGGTGAGCAGCTTGAAGGTGATCCTATTCTTGGTATTAAGGCAGTGTAGGCGTATCAGGTGGTGAATGATGTGGCTGCAGCAGAGGACATTGATAATCACTCAGGTGGAGGTCTTTTGGACTTGTTGTACGTGTTTGACTGGAATTCCTGTATACAGTGTTTAACCACTATGTAGTCTGCTGCTCATGAAGGACTGTGTCACTGTTTTTCTTTTGTTTAGGATCCAATTGTAAATGTTGCAGAGCATGTGGAGGGTGTTATAGCAGTACGAGGAGACGGTGTAGACTTGCTTACACATAAAAAAGGAGGAGTTGAGGATGAATCCTAGGTTCTGCACATGGTTGATAGGTGTTGGTACTCTCCACAGTGTACTCAGCTAGCATAAGTCGTCCGAAGCTGAGGGGGTGGGTCTGAGGATGAGTACCTTCATTTTGTGCGAGTTCATGTTTAGAGAGCTGCTCTTTATGTACTTGGTGACGTTGCAGCTTTTCTTATTTTTTACATTATTCAACTTCCACTCAATCAACACAATATCTACACATACACACACACACACACCTACTTTCTACCTTACTTGCCTATGGTTAAAAACTATTCTTCCATTTCATATCCATATTCAAAATGCAGGCCCTTTATCAAGCCTTTTTGTTTTAGCTACTACCCTGTCCGAAGGCAGTGTGAAATTTCCACACTTACTGCCTTTCTTGGCTGGGGTTATCAATTAATCTTGAATTTCATATTGTGATTCCAAATCAAGTCCCTTTATGGAGCCTTTTTCTTCTAGCTACTACCTCGACCGAAGTCAGTTGGAAATGTGCACACTTGCAGCCTTCTTTAGCTGGGGTTATCCATTATTCTTCAAGTAATTCAAAGTTCAGGCCCTTTATTGAACATTCTTGGTAATTACTACCCATGAATGGCACTGGGTAATTTGCACACTACCGCACCTTCTTGCGTCCTTTCTACCACACAGTGTGTGGACTTTCTGCACTTCCTAAACTCCTTAGATGAGATACCCGTTTCTTAGGCTCCCACTGCAGAATCCGACTAACACTCTGTAATGGACTCGAAAACAAAACACCCATTTCCTTTACAAGACAGTGGGTTCTTTTCGCTTCTGCTTCCTTTTCACCTTATTCTACATCCACTACCTCAAATACACCTACCTACTACATTTCTTGCTGCCTTTGCCAAGTATTATTCTAATTCAAAATGGAGTCCCTGAAAAGGGCCCGGTGTTGTAATTTGTCAGCCCTACCACCACAATGGTAACAGTACACTTACATTCCTACATTTCATGTGGTAGTCATTTCTCAGACTCTCACTACGAAATTCAACAATCTATCTGTATAATGAGATGGGAAACCAAACATCCACTTCCCTGACAAGGCAGTGGGTACTTTGCACCTCTGCAGCCTTTCTAATTTTTCACCTTTTTTATCTTCTCAATCAACACATCATCTACACGTAACACATACCAACTTGCTGCCTTTTTTTGGCTAGCGTTATCCATTATCCTTGAATTTTATATTCTGATTCAAACTCATGCTTTTTATCGAGCCTTTTTGTTCTAACCAAAGGGGAAACAATACTAATTTGGAATGGGTAAGGTGAATAGACATATTCTACATTTTTTAGTACTGTATTTTACTATAACAGCCCGAGCCTTTTCCTAAAGTCATAAGGAATGACTGGTTTCAAAATTTAAGAAAACATAAGAACAGAATATCCTTGTAAGTAATTATATTTATATAACTTTGTAAAGGAGTAAAACTCTACTAATGAAATGTTCTTAGATAATGGTCTTTATATAATATTTTTTGTAAGCCAAAATAGGTGAAAACGCTAGTTTTGTATTTATGTATTACGAAAACTGATAAAATTAACTGTTTATATTTTTCTACAAGGAGCAACAACATAAAGAAAAAATTATGGAAAGAGAACAGCCTCATACTGAGGAGATTTTGGATATTACCTTGAGTGTAATTCAAGAACTAATCGTATCTATCACAGGCAATGAGAGTGAAGAAGGAAAATTAGTGCTCCAGACATAATCTATGATTTCAAAGACAAAAGCTTTGATGCACACTTTCTAGAAGCATTAAATGATGTTGAAACTTTAGAACAAATGAATTCCGATACTGCTAACGAGGAAATTAATGTGTATGAAATACCTGATGAACTGATTCAAAGTCAAGGCCCTTTATTGAGCCTTTCTGTTCTAGCTACTACCGAGGCCAAGAGCAGTGGGAAATTTGCACACCTGCAGACTTTTTTGGCCGGGGTTATCAATTATTCTTGAAGTAATTCAAAGTTCAGTCCCTTTATTGAACCTTCTTCGTAACTACTACCCATTGAAGGCACTGGGTAATTTGTACACTTGTATCCTTTCTTGCATCCTTTCTACCGCACAGTGTGTGTACTTTGTGCACTTGCTAAACTCCTTAGATGAGATACCCATTTCTCAGGCTCCCAGCGCAGAAGCCGACGCACAGTCTGTGTAATGGACTGGAAAACCAAACACCCACTTTCTTTACAAAGCAGTGGGTAGTTTGTGCATCTGCTGTCTTTCTTATTTTTCACCTTTTTTATCTTCCACTCAATCAACACATCATGTACACGCACACACACACCTACTTTCTACCTTTCTTTGCTATTGTTAACAACTATTCTTCTATTTCATATCCATATTCAAAATGCAGGCCCTTTATCGAACCTTTTTATTGTAGCTACTACCCTGGCCAAAGACACTGGGAAGTTTGCACACTTACTGCCTTTCTTGGCTGGGATTATCAATTGTTCTTCAATTTCATATTCTGATTCAAGTCCTTTTTCGATTCTTTTTGTTGTAACTACTACCCCAGCCGAAAGCAGTGGGAAATTTGCACACTTGCTGCCTCTCTTTCCTGGGGTTATCAAATACTCTTGAATTTCATATTCTACTTCAAAGTCATATCCCTTTATCAAGCCTTTTTCATGTAGATATTGCACGGCCAGATGGCAGTGGGAAATTTGTGCACTTTGCTACATTTCTTAGCTGGGCTTATCAATTATTCCTCTTAAAATTCAAATTCAAAGTACAGGCCCTTTATTGAGCCTTTTTGGTAACTGTTACTCGTCAATGAGTAAGTAATTTGCGCACTTCCTACCGTTCATGTATAATAAAAAGTCTACCAATATTAAAAAAGAGCCACTATGGTCTATGTTTATCAAATCTTCTGTTTCTTAACCCAATTCAAAGTACAGACCTTTTATTGAGCCTTCTTGGTAACTACTACTCGTGAATGGCAGTGGATAATTTCCACACTTGCATCCTTTCTTATTTTTTCACATTATTCATCTTCCACTCAATCAACACATCATCTACACATACACACACCTACTTGCAGCCTCTCTTGGCTATGGTTATCAACTATTCTTCTATTTCATATCCGTATTCAAAGTGCAGGCCCTTTATCGAACCTTATTGTTGTAGCTACTAACCCAGACGATGGCAGTGCGAAATTTGCACACTTCCTCCCTTTCTTGGCTGAGATTATCAAATACTCTTCAATTTCATATTCTGATTCAAACTCATGTCCCTTTATCAAACCTTTTTCATGTAGATATTGCCCCACCAGAAGGCAGTGGGAAATGTGCGCAGTTGCTGCCTTTCTTAGCTGGGCGTATCTATTATTTTTCTTGAAATTCAAAGTGCAGGCCCTTTATTAAGCCTTATTTGGAACTATTACTCAGCAATGGCAGTGTATAATTTGCGCACTTCCTGACGTTCATGTATAATAAAAACCTTAATGAAAGTCTACCAATATTAAAAAAGAGCCAGTATGGTCTATGGTTATCAACCCTTCTATTGTTTATCCTAATTCAAAGTACAGACCCTTTATTGAGCCTTCTTGGTAACTACTACTCGTGAATGGCAGTGGATAACTTCCACACTTGCAGCCTTCCTTATTTTTTCACATTATTCATTTTCCACTCAATCAACACATCATGTACACATACACACACCTACTTGCTGCCTTTCTTGCCTATGGTTATCAACTGTTCTTCTATTTCATATTCCTATACAAAATGCAAGCCCTTTATCAAGCCTTTTTATAGTAACAACTACCCCAGCCGAAAGCAGTAAGAAATGTGTACACTTGCTGACTTTCTTCGCTGGGGTTATCAATCATTCTTCAATTTCATATTCTGATTCAAAGTCAACGTCCTTTTTCAAGCCTTTTTGTTGTAGCTACTACCCCAGCCGAAGGCAGTGGTAAATTTGCACACTTGCTGCCTTTCTTGACTGCGGTTATCAATTATCCTTCTTGCAATACAAATTCAAAGTGCAGGCACTTTATTGAGCCTTCTTGGTTACTACTACCCATGAATGGCAGTAAGTAATTTGCACACTTTCAACCTTTCTTATTTTTTTACATTATTCATCTACCACTCAATCAACACAACATCTACACATACACACATATACCTACTTTCTACCTTTCTTGGCTGTGGTTAACAACTATTCTTCTATTGCATATCCATATTCAAAATGCAGGCCCTTTATCGAACCTTTTTGTTGTAGCTACTAACCCAGCCGATGGCAATGCGAAATTTGCACACTTCCTGCCTTTCTTGGCTGGGATTATCAAATACTCTTGAATTTCATATTCTGATTCAAACTCAAGTCCCTTTATCAAACCTTTTTCATGTAGATATTGCCCCGCCAGAAGGCAGTGGGAAATGTGCGCAGTTGCTGCCTTTCTTAGCTGGGCTTATCTATTATTTTTCTTGAAATTCAAAGTGCAGGCCCTTTATTAAGCCTTATTTGGAACTATTACTCATCAATGGCAGTGTATAATTTGCGCACTTCCTGACGTTCATGTATAATAAAAACCTTAATGAAAGTCTACCAATATTAAAAAAAGAGCCAGTATGGTCTATGGTTATCAACCCTTCTATTGTTTATCCTAATTCAAAGTACAGACCCTTTATTGAGCCTTCTTGGTAACTACTACTTGTGAATGGCAGTGGATAACTTCCACACTTGCAGCCTTCCTTATTTTTTCACATTATTCATTTTCCACTCAATCAACACATCATGTACACATACACACACCTACTTGCTGCCTTTCTTGCCTATGGTTATCAACTGTTCTTCTATTTCATATTCCTATACAAAATGCAAGCCCTTTATCAAGCCTTTTTATAGTAACAACTACCCCAGCCGAAAGCAGTAAGAAATGTGTACACTTGCTGCCTTTCTTCGCTGGGGTTATCAATCATTCTTCAATTTCATATTCTGATTCAAAGTCAACGTCCTTTTTCAAGCCTTTTTGTTGTAGCTACTACCCCAGCCGAAGGCAGTGGTAAATTTGCACACTTGCTGCCTTTCTTGACTGCGGTTATCAATTATCCTTCTTGCAATACAAATTCAAAGTGCAGGCACTTTATTGAGCCTTCTTGGTTACTATTACCCATGAATGGCAGTAGGTAATTTGCACACTTTCTTATTTTTTTACATTATTCATCTACCACTCAATCAACACAACATCTACACATACACACATATACCTACTTTCTACCTTTCTTGGCTGTGGTTAACAACTATTCTTCTATTGCATATCCATATTCAAAATGCAGGCCCTTTATCGAACCTTTTTGTTGTAGCTACTAACCCAGCCGATGGCAATGCGAAATTTGCACACTTCCTGCCTTTCTTGGCTGGGATTATCAAATACTCTTGAATTTCATATTCTGATTCAAACTCAAGTCCCTTTATCAAGCCTTTTTCATGTAGATACTGCACTGCCAGAAGGCAGTAGGAAATTTGCGCACTTGCTGCCTTTCTTAGCTGGCCTTATCAATTATTTTTCTTGAAATTCAAAATGCAGGCCTTTTATTGAGCCTTCTTCGTAACTATTACTCATCAATGGCAGTGGGTAATTTGCGCACTTCCTGCCCTTCATGTATAATAAAAACCTTAATGAAAGTCTACCAATATTAAAAAAGAGCCAGTATGGTCTATGGTTATCAACCCTTCTATTGTTTATCCTAATTCAAAGTACAGACCCTTTATTGAGCCTTCTTGGTAACTACTACTCGTGAATGGCAGTGGATAACTTCCACACTTGCAGCCTTCCTTATTTTTTCACATTATTCATTTTCCACTCAATCAACACATCATGTACACATACACACACCTACTTGCTGCCTTTCTTGCCTATGGTTATCAACTGTTCTTCTATTTCATATTCCTATACAAAATGCAAGCCCTTTATCAAGCCTTTTTATAGTAACAACTACCCCAGCCGAAAGCAGTAAGAAATGTGTACACTTGCTGACTTTCTTCGCTGGGGTTATCAATCATTCTTCAATTTCATATTCTGATTCAAAGTCAACGTCCTTTTTCAAGCCTTTTTGTTGTAGCTACTACCCCAGCCGAAGGCAGTGGTAAATTTGCACACTTGCTGCCTTTCTTGACTGCGGTTATCAATTATCCTTCTTGCAATACAAATTCAAAGTGCAGGCACTTTATTGAGCCTTCTTGGTTACTACTACCCATGAATGGCAGTAAGTAATTTGCACACTTTCAACCTTTCTTATTTTTTTACATTATTCATCTACCACTCAATCAACACAACATCTACACATACACACATATACCTACTTTCTACCTTTCTTGGCTGTGGTTAACAACTATTCTTCTATTGCATATCCATATTCAAAATGCAGGCCCTTTATCGAACCTTTTTGTTGTAGCTACTAACCCAGCCGATGGCAATGCGAAATTTGCACACTTCCTGCCTTTCTTGGCTGGGATTATCAAATACTCTTGAATTTCATATTCTGATTCAAACTCAAGTCCCTTTATCAAACCTTTTTCATGTAGATATTGCCCCGCCAGAAGGCAGTGGGAAATGTGCGCAGTTGCTGCCTTTCTTAGCTGGGCTTATCTATTATTTTTCTTGAAATTCAAAGTGCAGGCCCTTTATTAAGCCTTATTTGGAACTATTACTCATCAATGGCAGTGTATAATTTGCGCACTTCCTGACGTTCATGTATAATAAAAACCTTAATGAAAGTCTACCAATATTAAAAAAAGAGCCAGTATGGTCTATGGTTATCAACCCTTCTATTGTTTATCCTAATTCAAAGTACAGACCCTTTATTGAGCCTTCTTGGTAACTACTACTTGTGAATGGCAGTGGATAACTTCCACACTTGCAGCCTTCCTTATTTTTTCACATTATTCATTTTCCACTCAATCAACACATCATGTACACATACACACACCTACTTGCTGCCTTTCTTGCCTATAGTTATCAACTGTTCTTCTATTTCATATTCCTATACAAAATGCAAGCCCTTTATCAAGCCTTTTTATAGTAACAACTACCCCAGCCGAAAGCAGTAAGAAATGTGTACACTTGCTGCCTTTCTTCGCTGGGGTTATCAATCATTCTTCAATTTCATATTCTGATTCAAAGTCAACGTCCTTTTTCAAGCCTTTTTGTTGTAGCTACTACCCCAGCCGAAGGCAGTGGTAAATTTGCACACTTGCTGCCTTTCTTGACTGCGGTTATCAATTATCCTTCTTGCAATACAAATTCAAAGTGCAGGCACTTTATTGAGCCTTCTTGGTTACTATTACCCATGAATGGCAGTAGGTAATTTGCACACTTTCAACCTTTCTTATTTTTTTACATTATTCATCTACCACTCAATCAACACAACATCTACACATACACACATATACCTACTTTCTACCTTTCTTGGCTGTGGTTAACAACTATTCTTCTATTGCATATCCATATTCAAAATGCAGGCCCTCTATCGAACCTTTTTGTTGTAGCTACTAACCCAGCCGATGGCAATGCGAAATTTGCACACTTCCTGCCTTTCTTGGCTGGGATTATCAAATACTCTTGAATTTCATATTCTGATTCAAACTCAAGTCCCTTTATCAAGCCTTTTTCATGTAGATACTGCACTGCCAGAAGGCAGTAGGAAATTTGCGCACTTGCTGCCTTTCTTAGCTGGCCTTATCAATTATTTTTCTTGAAATTCAAAATGCAGGCCCTTTATTGAGCCTTCTTCGTAACTATTACTCATCAATGGCAGTGGGTAATTTGCGCACTTCCTGCCCTTCATGTATAATAAAAAACTTAATAAAAGTCTACCAATATTAAAAAAGAGCCAGTATGGTTATCAAATGATACTGTGTCTTTAGGGTCTGTTATCTGTGACTAAATAGCATTCTTCAATCTTTGTGTGAACAACTGCCTTAAATCTACATTACGGACAGCTGGTTTCAAAACTTGAATTCAACTTTCCTTCTACATTAAGGACAGCATTGAATCCATCCTTGCTTTCCTTAAGGCAGAGACAATTATACCATGACTTATTTAGGAAAAAAAATATCCTACTTTTTGGAGATATTCTCAACTTAACTTCTATGAATGGACAACCAATATTTATGAGAAAACTTAATTTTAAAGACTTTGCTACCAATACTTCCTGCTTCGATCATGGATAATTGCAGACTCCACAAAATGTACTTGCTTCAGGTGCCACTAACTCATTCCACCACTTATCAGCGCTGCATTCACACACACTAAATTAACAGTATTGTGCATCTGTCACACGGACATGAAGTCTTGGTAACCGCTACCTCCTACCATCACCACATATCCATATTCATCCAGAATTTAACTGATTCTTCGTTCAATCTACACCATGGACAGCAGGGTTCACAACTTCAATTCAGCTTTGAATCTAAATTTGTCTTTACTATCTGTGCCAAGAGCTGCCTCCAATGCATACTGCGGTCACTAGAGTTCAAAACTTCATACCAGGACCACCACTACTACACAAAAAATGGAATCCAACCTTGTTTATTGAAAGTACAGACTAGTGGATTCTATGTCTTCGATTTTGTAAAAGAATGTGACAAATAGCATTCATCTATAACTGTGCTCACTAGAGCCTTCAATCTACACTACGGACAGCAGGGTTCACAACTCAATTCAGCTTTCTATCTACACTAAGAACACCCTTAAATCCAACCTTGTTTTTTTTTATAACCAAACACAGTATGACATATTACTCTCAGTTTATTTAAGACATAGACAATTATGCTGTATCCTCCGATTCTCTTATCTGTGACTAAATAGCATTCTTCTATCTTAGTGTCAACAACTGCCTTCAATCTACACTACGAACAGCTGGGTTCACAACTTGAATTCACCTTCCTTCTACATTAAGGACAGCATTGTATTCAGCCTTGCTTTCCTTAAGCCAGAGACAAATCTACTGTGACCTCAAATTCTGTTATCTGCAACTAAATAGCATTCTTCAATCTTTGTGTCAACAACTGCCTTCAATCTACATTGCAGACAACTCAGTTCACAACTTGAATTCGGCGTTCCTTCTACATTAAGGACAGCACTGTATTCAGCCTTGCTTTCCTTAAGGCAGAGACAATTCTACTATGACCTCAAATTCTGTTATCTGTAACTAAATAGCATTCTTAAATCTTTGTGTCAACAACTGCCTTCAATCTACACTGCAGACAGCAGGGATCACAACTTCAATTCAGCTTTCCTTCTACATTAAGGACCACATGACATTTAACATTCTTTTCCATATCACACATACCATTCTACTCAGTCCTCAGATTCTGTTATCTGTAACTAAATAGCATTCTTCAATCTTTCTGTCAACAACTACCTTCGATCTACACTGCAGACAGCAGGGTTCACAACTTCAATTCAGCTTTCCTTCTACATTAAGAACCGCATTGCATTCAACACTGTTTTCCTTATCACAGATATAATTCTACTCTGTCCTCAGATTCTGTTATCTGTAACTAAATAGCACTCTTCAATCTTTATCTCAACAACTACCTTCAATCTACACTGCAGACAGCAGGGTTCACAACTTCAATTCAGCTTTCCTTCTACATTAAGGACAGCATTACATTCAACACTGTTTTCCTTATCACAAATACAATTCTACTCAGTCCTCAGATTCTGTTATCTGCAACTAAATAGCATTCTTCAATCTTTCTGTCAACAACTGCCTTCAATCTACATTGCAGACAGCTCAGTTCACAACTTGAATTCAGCGTTCCTTCTACATTAAGGACAGCATTGTATTCAGCCTTGCTTTCCTTAAGGCACAGACAATTATGCTATGTCCTCACATTCTGTTAACTGTATAAAATAGCATTCATCAATATTTGTATCGATTAGTATCTTCGATGTACATTACGGACAGCAGGGTACACAACTTCAATTCACTTTTGCATGTAAATTTCTCTTATGTCTACAAAGAAGAGCCTTCAATAAATTCTGCGCTCACTAGAGTTCACAACTAGATACCAATACCGCCAGTAGTACAGAAAACATTCAATACAATCTTGATTTATTTAAAACAGACAATTTCACAATGTCATCACATTTTCGTACTGTTTGTACATTAGGAAATACAGCCTTCATTTCTTAAAATTATAGATGTTTCTACTGTATGTCTTCAGATTTTGTATTAAAAAAGAGACAAAAAGCATTGCTCCATTTCTGTGTCAACTACTGCCTTCGACCTACACTACGTACAAGAGGATTAACAACTTCAATTCACCTTTCCATCTACACTAAGGACAACATTGAATGTAGCTTTGCTTTATTTAAGACAGACAATTGTACTGTGTCCACACATTCTCTTAACTGTGACAAAATTGCATTCATCGATCCCTTTCTTGAAGGCCAAAAGTAAATTGAAAAGAGAAACTAACAAATAATTTGTCAGAGATTTTTCTTGTGAGAATGGAACGATAGATCAAGTTCTAACCCTTTTTTTAATGACAAGTTATCTTCAGAGTAATGATTTGCATGCAGATGACACTAGTATTCGTACCTATTAGCTTAGAAAATGTTGTGCTATTGTGAAAGACAAAATTGTTCCTAGAAATGCTAAACAAGTGTTACCTGAGGAACTTTTAGGCACACGTCCTAAAACTCCAGTGAACACTTCCAATTGTAGGAGCATTTATACTGTAAGTTAAGAATCTATTAATTTTTTATGCAACTTCTTACCTTACTATAATAATAAAAGTGTTAAACAAAAGATTAAGATGTGGCAAGCACTAGACTCTTGCAGAGTGAGAGAAAATACTGGTTTGCAAAGTCATTCTCTGGCTTGTCTTTCTAAAAAATTAGCCAAAGTGTTTTTCACCAATTCAGAATGTTACCAGTTCATTTTACTCAAATCAGAAAATTAACCAGAACATTGTATTACGCAAAAATTCTAGCACTAATGTTAAAATAAATTGAACAGTACTCTTTTCCGTGCATCTGTATCAGATCTAACAAATATCTCTGAAGAAATTCAGCTTAGTTACTTTGGTCCTCAGGAAAACCGTGCAGAAACTGAGATATTAATAGAAGAAAATGTGGAACAGAATGTACAATGTTGTACTGTAGATAATTGTGAGAAACATATTACAAAGTTTTAGGTGATTTCACTAACACCAAAACACAAAACACCAAATTATTCTTCCATTTGTTTTCAACGAACTCGTTATAAAAATCAAATCAAGACTGTTCATCTGTATTTAAAAAGGAAAATAATAATGACGAACCATTTCGCAACTTATTTGTCAGAGAATTGTTTTGAATTGGATTCTAATCACCATATTTCTAAATATTTTTATAACAAATTAGATAAGAACAAAATGCCTGCTAGTGCTGTGCATAATAATGTTGACGTTGTAATAATTCCTTCTGAACTGATGGATTTAAATACCTATGAGTCTATTCTAATCAAATGTGTGCATCCATTTCAGGCTATTATTTGTATAGAGCCTAAGACAGAAAAATGACCTCTTTTTGATTTACAGAGAGAATCCACCTACTGCTCCACCAAGCACATCGACTGCTGCACCAGCATATTCAGCACGCAATCCACACCGACAAATTAATCCTCATTTTGGTAAAATTAAGATTCTATGCATTTATTGTGATGAAGTTTTGTCTTACGAGGAACAGTCTATCGACCTATTAAAATGCATGGATCAGGAGCATCTCTATGCTCAACATTATTTTTTTGTCATTATCTTCTAATTAGTATCAACTACCTCAGCCAAAAGCAGTGCTTAAATTGCACACTTTCTACCTTTCTTGACTGGTATTATCAATTGTTCTTCAATTTCACATTCTGATTGAATGTCAAGGCCCTTCATCGAGACTTTTTGTTGTAACTACTTCACCGGCTAAAGGCACTGGGTAATTTGCACACTTACAGCCTTTCTTATTTTTTACATTATTCATCTTCCACTCAATCAACACACCATCTACACGTACACATACCTACTTGCTACCTTTCGTAGCTATGGTTATCAACTATTCTATATCATAATCATATTCAAAGTGCAGACCCTTTATCAAGCCTTTTTGTTGTAACAACTACCCCAGTCGAAGGCAATAAGAAATTTGCACAATTGCTGCCTTTCTAAAGGTGTTTTAGTGTTTCCTGGAACTTTAAGGATACAGACCGGGCAATTAAAGGTATAAAAGACAAATTTGCCAGTGCATGGAAGAGTGCATACGTATTCTATAGGGGTTTGTAGCATTCCATGCCCTAAGTCTCACTTTGCAACATGACTACTTCTGTACTACCTGAATGATTACAATTCTGAAACAAGAATGTCTCAAACCATTTTAATAAATGTATTCTTATAACATATTATAACTTAATAGACCTTCTAAAATAATTTCATCATGTATTTCATATACCTCATTATCAATTTCAAAACTCATATGATCATACTCGATGTCATCTAATGCTTCCAGAAAATCAACATTCAACCTTTAATCTAAGAAATCACAGCTAATATCTGCAGCATTTATATCTTCCTCTTCATTCTCCCTACTTGTAAAAAGTATGTTCAGCTCTTCCCGGACACTGTGACTAGTTTAGAAAATGTCTTCAAATTCTGTTGTTGATTTTCCATACTCAATTTCTTCTGTTGTAGTTCATTGTACATAAACACTTCTTTTTATCTTTACTATAATATCAGCTCATCTGGTGATTAAAAAAAATTATATTAAATATTTATTTTTCTAAATAAAACAATATTTTGTACATGAGTGTATTCTATTTTAAAAACATTACAAAATTAAATACAATAAATAGTGTCACTCTACATTGTGTCAAGTGCTTTATTTATCCAACCTACTGTGTTGCATACTTAAAACAGAGACGACAGCAGTGCCCCCATTACAACCGTGTGGGGAACACCAATACCCCCACAGTCCCAGCCGGCTCCCTTCGAGAGCCGGCATTGCTTTGTCAGAGAGAGCAGTTTATATGCTGCTCTCTGACGAAAAGCAATATAATTCCTACTTGAAAGACACAGCAGCTTAACTTGCTCTCTCTTTCAAATAAGAAACCGGTTTGCTGTGCTAAAGTGGGAGCAGCGACGCCCCCGCCCTACCATACCAAACAGCAGTGTCCCGGGGGTAGACACCCCGGGACACTGCAGGAGTCGGCCCTGAGACATGGTGATCCCCAGTGGTCCCGAGAACAATCAAGAGCTCCAGCATGGAGGCAGCGCAACCCTCACAACATTAAAAAGCCCTCAAAAGTGGTAACACCCGGAGCTAGGAGGTCCGTGCCCTCACGGCCACCCTATTTTAAATATTACTGCCCCAGGAAGGTGGCGGACCCCGGGGCATGTACGAGGGCCATGAGGCCCCCCCTCGGCCACACTTCAAATTAAATATTCCTACTTTGAAGCGTTGACAGCCAATCAACATGCAACTCATGATTGTACGGATTTCTGTCCGCGTACGCCGCAATTTTTCCATTCTAAATAAGAAAAATATATAGAGCTTAAAACTCCATGAACGACCCCCTGAGCAAGCCTACAGATTCAGGATGTTTCTACCATGCCCCATTTCCTTATTTCTCTTCTTTTTTTTTTAACTGTTTTCTTGTGACTCCGTTCTAGCGACCAACAACACGGCTGCCAACACTTCCTGGTTTGGAGTGTCGACAGACAGTTGACAACCTATCGGCATGCAGCTCGTGCACATAAATTCGCGTCCTCCACGATTTTTCTATTCAAAATAAAAAAAAAATAGAGCTTAAAAATCCATGAACGACCCCCTGAGCAAGCCTATAGTATCAGGATGTTTCTACCATGCCCCCTTTCCTTATTTCTCACCTTTTTTTTAAACTCTTTTCTTGTGACTTGGTTCTAGCGACCAACAACACGGCTGCCAACACTTCCTGCTTTGGAGTGTCGACAGACAGTTGACAACCAATCAGCATGTGTAAATACGCGTACTCTGCGATTTTTCTATTCAAAAGAAAAAAATATATAGAGCTTAAAAATCCATGAACGACCCCCTGAGCAAGCCTACAGGATTAGGATGTTTCTACCATGCCCCCTTTCCTTATTTCTCACCTTTTTTTTTTAACTGTTTTCTTGTGACTCGGTTCTAGTGACCAACACGGCTGCCAACACTTCCTGGTTTGGAGTGTCGACAACCAATCAGCATGCTGCTCATGCACGTTAATACGTGTACTCCACGATTTTTCTATTCAAAATACAATTAAAAAAATAGCCTAGAAATTCTAAACCTAACCCCTGACGAAGCCTACAGGGTCAGGATGGTTCTACCCTGCCCCCTTTCCTTCTTTCTCAACTTTGTTTACTGTTTTCTTGTGACTCGGTTCTAGCGACAAACAAGATGGTTGCCAACACTTTCTGGTATCGAGTGTTCACAGACAGTTCACAGCCAATCAGCATGCAGCTCCTGCACGTAATTCTACGTATTTCCGTATGCGTACGCCGAAAAATAGAGCCTAAACATCCATGTACAACATCCATGTACAACCCCCTGAACAAGCGTAAAGGGTCAAAATGTTTCTAGCCTACCCCTTCCCTTATTTCTCAACTTTCCTTACTGTTTTCTTGTGACTCGGTTCTAGCGAGGCACAAGATGGCCCCCAACACTTCCTGGTTTCGAGTGTTGACAGACAGTTCACAGCCAATCAGCATGCAGCTCGCGCTCGTAATTGAACTGATTTCCGTACGCGTGCTGCACCCCGTCTCTAGCTATCGCTATGATTTTACTTGCAATTTTCAAAGAAACTACTGTACAGATTTAAACCATTTAATAAAAAGCACAATCTGCGAGCCGAACTCTACCTCTCTGCCAAATTTCGTGTAATTCCGTTCAGCCGTTCGGGCTGTAGCCCTGGCTAAAGGTCCCTATGGAAAATTGCATGGGGAAAACAGTTTTGGGACCCCATTTTTAGTCTGGATTTAAAGCCACATGGATCAATTAAACGCAACTATTGCGCAAGGGTGAATCATCTTATTGGTCACCCGAGATCATGTGCTTACACCACACTTATTAATTCAAAAAGCGTCAGATACATCGCCCGTGAGTTTGTAGACTGCCGGACACCAGTAATCCATAACACAAAGGTAAGCTCAGAATTAAGATAAGACCTTTTTCACTACAAAGCCCATAATGCATCCTAATTAGCTACATGGAGACTTCTGTATAAATAATGAAAACTGATAATGGACAAATGTTTGTTAACCGTGACCAGGGACCGTGCAGGTCCGAAACGCGTAGGTGGGAAACCTACAGGAAAATAAATAACTAAAGTAATCATCTTCAAGTGGTGTGCGGCGTCTTCTTTACTGAAGCCTTCTTGCGAAAACAGTAAACGTGAGGCTGTCCCAAACCTCGCCACCAGCTAACTAGCCGCTGCCCCCGCCTGGGACATTTGCTCATAAATATATATATATATATATATATCCTACTGGCAGTCGCCAGTAGGTAATTATAGTTAGGACCTTGTACTTTTTTTTGTTTTGCCAATATCTTTGATGTTGTTTGACGAATCTTTACAGAATTTTCAAAACTGATGTCCTGCTCAGGTTAATTTCTGTCTTGGTAGTTTCAGGGTGATTCATCAAGCAGGGGCCGAGAAAGATTGGTAGTTCTAAACCACGTTTTCTCCATGTTGGTTTCAATAGGAAACTTTTGTCGCAGCTACAGTCCAAACTGCTGAACAGAATTACACCACATTTGGCAGAGAGGTAGCTCTTGGTTCGGAGTGCACTCTTAGCTTTAAATGGTGTAAATCTGTTAAGTAGTTCCTGAGAAATTATTATTTAACAAAATAATAGATATCATGTGACCGTGGTGGATCCACGAACCCTCCTGAGCTTGACTCTCATGGGCTCCCAACACGTACAACCAGGAAGTGTTGTCAGCCATCTTGCGACTCGGTTGAACAGAGTCACAAGAAAAAAGGTAAAAAAAAGGTTAAAAACAAGAAAAGGGGGTAGGGTAGAAACACTCTGATCCCCTAAGCCTGCTCAGGGGGATCCCAGAGGGACCTCCAGAACCCAAAAAAGCATTTTTTAAAAATGTTTTCGTGGGATTCGCGTAGGGTGCGCATCCCGCTGAAAAAAAGTTAAAAAATGAAGTGAGGTCTCCCACATTTTGTTTAATTTAGCCCCTGAGTGGGCCAGGTCTCGGGGGCAATATTTAAAATACATGTGGGGGCCACGCGGGATCCAGCAGCCCGAGGACTGCCACCTCCCCTGGGCTTTTTTAATTAATAAAGTGTAGGGGTTCTCCTGCCCTCCCACACTGCCCTGGAGACCACCACCCCCGGGGCATTGAGTAATTAACATACAGAGGTCCGTAGCAGACCCCTGGCCCAGTGACAACCACCTACCCGGGGCTTTAAATTTGATGGAGGGGGGCACACATGCCACCTCGTGGAGTCTTCTATGGTCCTGGGGACCATTACCACCTAGGGCTGCCTCCAGCAATTTCCCGGGGTGCTCACCCCTGGGACATTGCAGTTTGCTATGTCAGAACGGGAGCACTGCTCCCGCTACCATAGCAAACAGCTGCCTCCCTTCATAGAAGCGAGAGCAATAAAACTGCTAAAATCCTTTTTGTAAAGCGCTCTGATAACCATTGAGATCTTGTTTGCGCTATATAAAACTTTATAAATAAATAGACAGAGAATACAATAAGTTTACTGTAGAGATTGAAAGATAAATGCGAGTGTAAAAGAGCATGTAAACCGCTGAAGAAATATATAAATGTATAATTTGAGAAAAGGGGTATCACTGTTATCTGTGTGCTTATTGCTGAACAGATGTACAAGTTACATTTTTTTTTTCCTTTGTGACAGATAGGCTTTTTGCATAAAAGGTGTGCATATCACTGTAAAAAGTCTGCTGTCAAAAGTGTCCCTATAGCAGATTAAATGCGCAATATTCATTTTGTCTGATAGGCTATTTGCATACAAGGTGTGCCTATTGCAGTAAATTGATTGCTGTCAAAAGTGTGCATATCGCTGAATAGAAGTGTGATGATGATTTCAGGAGATAGGCTATTTGCGTAACAGGCGTGCCTATTGCCCCAATGACAGATGTGTGAACAAAATGCCAAAGTCTGGAAGTTAAGTGAGAATGTCTTAAAATGGCGGTTGTGCGCAATAATGTGCATTCCAGAGCAAAGCAGTGAAAATGGTGGTTGCAAACTTGATAACGTGAAGGCAACATTGCATTCCAGTGACGCTGCAGATTGCGTTCCAGTGACACTGCTGATTGGAAAAATGTGTTTCCCTCAAACAGCATGACTCACCTCAATGTCGAGTGCGGAATGCACATCGAACAAGCAGAAACCATACCTCCAAAATCAGGAGTGAGTGGGGGTGTGTAGTCGTTGTAGAGCCGAAGCCGAAGATCCCACTTCAGACGGGACATCCTGCTGGCGGAGTGAGAAGCTCTTCTGGTCCGGTCCTCGATCGTCACCATTGAACGGTTGTAGGCAAAAGGGATGAAGACGCTCCAATTTGGTAGGAACATGAATTTCATTTCAAGAGCATAGATATACAGCCACCAGGGCAACAGGGAAATAAGCAACTGTCACTCCCTAAAACACAAAGCTAATCCCACATTCTAAATGACCATTCCAGTTCTCTCCCATCTAAAGACCCAACAAGCAGCCTTATATTGAGCTTTAAGGATGAGACTATAAGATTCCCTCCTTTGTCTTTCTAGAGCCTTACACTGTTTCCTACCTTCTTTAAGGATGTCAGTATACCAAGGACATGAAGGCTTGACTGTACAAGGGACTCACTTGATTTCTTGAGCTAGTTCCTTCATTCTCCTCCAATGTTCTAAGAAAGTCCTCTGACTGAATTTTTATAAAAGGTTCTTGAAGCACAGGGTGCTATCAATGACTTTTGGGGAGTTTCCCTGCCCTCGATCAATAAAATGTGGTCAAAAAGTAACCAGTCCAGATTTGTGGGCTGGTGACGTCCACTTCCAGAGACTTATTCGAAAATATCTGGTCTGACACATGTCCTGCCCGGAGCATAGGATTAGATATAAAGTGTGACAGTCCGAGGGATGATATAATGTCATATAAGGATGCCACCTCACTATCCTTTTTTCCATATGGAGGTTAAAGTCTCCTAATAGTATAAAGTGGGCATATCTCATGGTCAAAGTGGCTTAGACAGTAGACAGGAGTTGAGAAAACAGCCTGCATGATTCAGGGGCCGATAAATTAAAGCACCGGCCAGAGATTGATAAGCTGATCGAGAAAGACAAAAACCAAGAGCCTCTGCATCTTCTAGGCCCTCAATTGGAACTAATGTAGAGACCAAATGTTCCCAATAGATCAGGGCTCAGGGCACCCCCTCTTCTACTTAAGCAGTCTTTGTTGTAAATGTTATAACCTTTTGCAATGGCGGAGGTGATGGCAGGATTAGAGAATCCAGTTAGCCACATTTCAGTCAGAAACTACCAGGGTTGACAAAGGTCTGCTGGTGGTGGTTCATTAGTGCTAAATGGTTTGTGTGGTTAGAACAGTGTCTTTTGTACTTGGAGCTGCAGGTGTTGTTTCGCAGAAGATTGTGATCAGGTGTGTGTTGACGGACACATTGGTCAATGTTGATGGATGCATCTGTCATTGAATACCCTGTCCACCTTTGCTTCTCTCAGTCATAAGGGTCATTGCATACCACTCTTATCACAGACATATCTAAATATGGCAAACACATGTCTGCCATACCAACAATGACAAAGTTATTTCTACAAGGGGGAACCAATGAAAGAGGGGTGAAGTTCAGCCGATGGACTGTCTTCCTTTGCAACAAATGGCTGTTCAACCGGCCAAACACTAAAAAATGAAAAGGGATAGCCACTGGCCTAACAGTCAGATCAGTCCCTCCATGTTGGAGGAATGATGGCCCACAGCCAAAGTCTAGATCAGGCCCTTATTTCTTAAAGTGTCTATTATTGACCATATCTTTCAGATAGGAAGATACAATTGTAGCAGGTTTATATTTATTCTGTTTTTGTTAAGGATTATAGAATACATGTAGGGTCCTTAAAAAACATTTTAATCACCAACAAAAATAATCTTACAACAAAGAGATGAAAGTGATCGAAAGAGATCTATTGGAGGATTAATGTTGTCCTATGTAGTGGCATGCATATTCACTAAAACCCTTAATTCACAAAATACAAAATAATTCAACCAATGTCCCTCGCTGTCAGCTTGCCACTTATGTAGTACAACCTCCAGGCCCTTAAAGTATCCCTTAGCCTCGAGGAGCAGTAATAGTAGGGGAAAACTATTTAAATCTCCACCATGTTTTAGACATGGTAAAATTGAACAATCTCCTTTTGACCTGTAAAAATATAATAGCAGGATTATGTGTAAGAAACAAAACCCCAATAGCAAAATGTTTTCTTCTATTATTCAAACCATTAATATTAAAGAAAAATATTTTTAGATTACCTACTACCATAAAACAAAATACATATTTTCTTCTATATCCATCTAAATGTAGTTGCAACCTCTACCCTCTTGTGGAGACCATGTATAGCATCATATTATCATAATATACAAGCAAATGTAAACCAGATCTTTCTAATCAATCCCTTATAAAATGCAAAATGTCCTTACTAGCATCATCAAAAAAAAACATAGCTACCAAAGCATTTAGGGCGTTACAGATTATGCAATTTTAAAGTGCATAAAGTTGATATACAATTATTCAAGACCACTTATTTAATAGACACCTATTTTATTATGCTTAATCTCATTATCTTTCCCCTAGCCTGCTCTTACAAATCACTCCTTCTAACACTACAAAACATGATCTACTGATAATCCAATTGGGACCATGTCTTAATAAGATTACTTTCCATCAGCTCAGAATGATGTCACATCTCCCAACCACCTATGGTATTTTTAAATATCATAGTGTGCCAGAATTATGAAAATCATTAAAAAGAAACCTGAGGTTCTTTTTCACCAGGGAAGAAATTAAATGTCCACTTATAAACGGTCTTAAGTTTGCTTGCTTGCTCAAGTAAGGCTTGTGCTCCAACGCAATGACATTCAGATATCATATTTTTAAGCTGCCTCCACCTACGTGCAGTTTCTTACATTACGTCTGAAAAAATCCAGAATGTATATATTCCTTTTGTATTTCAAATGGCTTATTTCAAACAACTTTGATAAGAATTGATTCTTTTACCTTGAAGTCAGAGAAAAAACCAAAATAGTTCTTGGGTACTTGCAGTGAGGAGTAATTGTGAGGGAACTCTATGTGCTCTCATAATTGTAAGATCTTGACGATATCCTGGAAGAATATATGTTCTGATTAATGACTCAATCAAAGAAACAGTAGGGACACCTATAAATCTCATTAAATTTAGTGCCTAAATTGCTTTCAAAATGCAATTATTTACCTTGGCCTTGCAAGAAAGATGACTTTATCCAGCTGTTTCCTGTCTATCCTCAAATCACAACCAAATGTAAATCCTCCCTAAAAGAGTGTGGGCTGGGTACCAAGTGCAATTTCCTGCAGGACCTTAGATCATCAATTACTGCAGCACTGATTAAAGGTCTAAACTTTGCAAAACAAACCCTAAATGATCCTCTCAAGCACTCAACCCATGTTGTGCTGTCATACAGTATACCTGTTTGGTTATACCCTTCTACTGACCCACAATTTAAATATGTTTTACGCTGCCCAACATGTGCATTGCAAGTATTTTCTTAGCCTGTGTTGGTCCCTCAACCAACGTTTATTCTAAACTCAAATACCTATATATCACCACCCAAATTGTGAATGATCTATTGAACTGTGGCTAGGTTGTTATGTAAGAAATTTCTTGTTGAAAGGCTACCTTACACTGGTCTGATAAATAAATAATGAATGAATTAATGAATTAATAAATCTTTATTGTTTGATTATTTAAAATCTTACAATATTACACATGCGATACGAAAAAGAAACATGTAAATTGCTATAAAAATTTAAAAACAATTAAAATGCCAAAGCACCGTAAAATTCATTTGATTGCATAATAAATAACTTTTAAAAATTATTATTCTCCTAATTTCTTTTTCACTATCAATAGGAACCTTACGAAGGTAGCATTTAGACTTATATCGTTTGACTGTAGACACCGTATCAGGGTCTGCCTACATGTCCTTATTCCACGTACATTAAGCGGTAACTTGAGTAAAGTTCTTCTCTCGTTTAAGAGTTCTGGACAAATGCATAATAAGTGGAGAATATTCTCCTCGCCTTTGTTACAAATTTGTCTACAAATTGTTTGTTCTTCAGTATTTTTCCACAGGGGAAGATGGCAAAGTCCCGGCAGCGTTCCAAATCTCGCTTTAAGAAGCACCTGTTTATTTTTCTCAGTCCAGGGTATTTCCAAGTATTGTTGTATTCCCTTTTTTTTTTAACCATTTATTACTGACCATGCGTGTTTTCTCTTTATAAGGGTAGCTTTGTCACTTACAATGGATAATTGGTTTGCAGTTTTATTTATTATTTTTTTGAACGATGCATTGGTTATATTGTTTTCCCAGATATAAGTAACTGCAAAGACATCTATTGCTTCCTTGAGGTAGATCCATGCGGCTGAGTTTACGTTGTTATTTATTTCTTTCCATAGTAGCTGTGATATTTCATTTTCATGGTTGTTTTTTATACGCTTCCAGATTTTGATAAATTGCCCTTGCCTCGCATATTGTTGATTGGTTAATCCAAACTCCAACCTAATTTGTGCGGGTGACGCATTCGCAGGGAGTTGAAAAAGTACCCTATATGTTCTTGTTAGGGCCTTATTTATTATTTCCGTATCCTTTCCCATTAGTGCTTCACTACCATACGTGATAGTTGGGAGGAGTCTTGCCCCTCTAATGCTCAAGAGTGGGCCATATGTGAGGTTACTGAATAACTTCTGTACAATTCTAAATGCTGCAGTCAACGCATTAGCCTTTCGTTGTATATCCTTTTTATGAAACAGGTAATTACCCTTTTCATCAAATAACACCCCCAAATATTTATATGCATCTACTTGTTCTAATTGGGTCTTGTCCATGTACCATTTGGTTTTATATCTTATCCTGTTTTTCTTAGTGACTACCATAATCTTGGTTTTCGCTTCGTTTATCACCATCCCGTTTTCCTTTGCATACTTTTGCGTTCGACTGATTAGACATTGTAGTCCAACTCTAGTGTGGCGTAGAAGAATAACATCGTCTGCGTACAATAAATTAGTAATGGGCTTATCACCTATTTTCGGAGGATGGGCGTTTGTTTCATCAAGTATTCCAGTTAGGTCCGCCAAAAACAAATTAAAAAGGAGGGGAGCTAAAACACATCCTTGTTTTAGTCCTTCAGTTGCTGGGATCTCCTTTGATAACGTTTGTCCATCCCCCATCCTCACCCTTACCCATGTGTTACTGTATAGGAGACAAATCAATTTCAATAAAGCCACTGGTATATTCTTTTCCTGAAGTATTTTCCATAATAGGTTTCTTTGGACACAGTCAAATGCAGATTTAAAATCTACAAAACATAGGTAAAGCGGTTGTTTAGCTCTAATAGATTTGCTCATAAGCAAGGACAGAACCAATATGTTTGTCGTTGTCCCCAGTCCTTGTATGAAGCCCGTTTGGTTCATAGGCAATATCTTGTTTTCCCGAACCCATTCACTAAGATATGTAAGCAAGCTCCTGGCAAACAACTTGGCGTCTGTGTCTTGAAGTGTAATTAACCTGTAGTTTTCTGCGAGTGCCCAATTACCTTTTTTAAATATTGGCGTGATTAGAGGTCCTCTCCATGACTCAGGTATGACTCCTTTTTGAATGACTTCTCCATATAGTTTTTCTAGATACAGTGCCGATAGTTCTGGATTTCCTTTATAGAGTGCGAACGGTATACCATTTGGTCCCGGAGCTCCATCCTTCTGTTTTTTAATTAATTCTGTTATTAGCTCTTTTGTTATTTCAATAGGTATTTCTGTATCACTGCCATAGTTCTGTATTTCTGTTTCACAGCTGCCAATGAGATGCATTTCCGTTTCCCTTGTCCCTGTGTTATTCTGGTTTAGATGCTTTCTCAGAAATGTAACCCATTCTTGCTCCGTTAGTGGAGATGAGACCACCTGTTTGTTTGGTCTAACCAATTCATTAACAATTTTCCAGAATTCTATTTGTTTCTTTTGTTTGCTTGCATGAAATATTTTTGCCCACATTGTCTTTTGTGCTTGAGTTTTCTCGTTCCATATTAGTTTCTTCAGATTTTGGTTTAGTGATTTCAGTTTGCCCACAGCTTCTTCTTTGATTCCGGTTTGCTTTGTTTGCCTGATGATATTATTCCGGGCTCTTTTTAATTTAGTTATTGTATGTGAAAGGTTTATAAAATTTTCCTTTTCCTTGTTTTTCTTTTTATAGTGCGATGTGTCCGGATTTATGTTTGGTTGCGATAAGGCTTTGATCAACTTCTTATTAAAGTTTTCCCATTGTTGTATCACTGTTTCTGTTGTTGAGTCCTTACAACAAAACTCCAAAAGACTCTCCACTTGTTCATTCATTAGTTTTTTATTTTCAGCATTCCAAATGAGCTTTTTAAAGTTTATTGTTCCAATGCACCCCTGGACAGTTTGATATACTTGGTTTGTTTTACTTCCAAAATTTATTGTTATTATCTGCTGACAGTGATCACTCTCCGTTGTTTTCTGTAACTGAAACGAGGTAATGTTCTGGAACATATTTAACGAAGTCATGGTATAATCAATCCTGGACTTTGCGTTACACCCAAAATAACTATATGCTGGTGGGACATCTGTTTTAAATCGGCCATTAAGAATACGAAGACCCATCGCTTCCATATTTTTGATCAACTGTGTACCCAGTTTGTTTGTAGTGGGGTTCATCTCTTTTCCTAAGTCCTGATGGGGAATTGACCATTGATGGTCTTGTGATTGTGTTATATCATCCCTTATATAAGGGGACATTAGGTTTAGATTAAAATCCCCGGTAACCAGGTAATCTTATATCGGATCGTCCAATGTTTGTTTTATTAAGAAGTCATTCAGGTTTGCACAATTTGCTTCCCTACTGGTTTGTATTGGTTGGATATATATATTGATCAAATATATAGATTTGGATTTTTGGTTTGTTGTTTTATAATTCAGTTTAACTATTAGGATGTTCGTACAGCCTGAGTCCACTTGCTCATGCCGCGCTTGTATGGCATTTGAAATGAATATTGCCAGGCCCCCACTCGGGCGGCCAAATTTATGCATTTTTTTAGCATGTTCATAGTAACCTGCGTATCCGTGTAACATAAATGGGTTGGTTTCCCATGTTTCTTGTAACAGAATAATCTGACATGGGCACGATATTGAGTCTACTTGTGCATTATAGATCTTTCTTCCCACTCCATTAATGTTCCACGAACACATCCTTATTTGTCCCATCTCATTGGATTTAACAGGTGCTTGCTTAGGTTTGTAGACTCATTGTTTTCTGTTACTGTGTAATGCCATATTTATCCATATTTCGTTTATTTCTAAGTTCCTTTCTGTGTTTTTTTGCGAAGTTACCCCTTCTGTTTTCATAGGGGATCTACCACGGGCATTTTTTAATACTGGAATATCTGTATGTCAGTTTTTTCGGGCTGTGATTTTGTTGCTTCCCTAATAAACTGAGTTGGGTAGACCTCCTGGATTTGTTTAGTAATTGTTATGCCCCAAGATTTAAATGTCATCTGCTCACTCATAATCTGTTCGGCTATTGTTGAGGATATTAATGTTATTAGTATGGGAGCCTGGAGGCTTTGTTTTCCTGACATAAACTCAATAGATACAATATCCTCAGTTACAATGTTAGTTAATGATGCAATTGATTTAAATAATCTGAGTAAGTTCCCCCGGTTTAGTATATCGTGCCTACCTCTAGACTCAAATTCCGGGGTAAGTATAAGTTGATCCTTAGTATTAGGTACTTGGTGAATTAGAACCTCACTTTTCTGGATTTTTTGTGGTTTGTAGCTAATTCTTTTTACTCCATCTATGATTTCAATAAGCAGATGCTCCCATTCAGGCAATTTATTAGATCTTTTCAGTTCTTCAGTTACAGTTGTTTCAGCGTGTTTTACTATTGTTTCCTTGGCGCTTTGATTTTGAAGAGGAATGGGGATTAGGGTTGATTTAGATGGGCTCTTATTGATACTTTTTTTAGCCTATGATTGGATGATACTCATTCATCTTCTTCCTTTCTTTTTACTTGCTGAGGCACTACAAGGGGTGAAATATCTGGCGTCCTAATGGCCACAGACTGTTCTACTATTTTACCTTCCTCCATTAATGGATTTTCCATTTGCTTTAGTATGGGACCGTTTGTTGGAGTAGTTCCACTTGAGGGTTTTTGTCCAAATATGGGGAAGTATTTTTTTCTGTCATTCTGAGAAGTATCCTGTTATCTGATCATCATTGGGTTTACTTAGGTAAATATGTTTAGATTTTTCATTTTTTCGTGCTTTGCGTAATTTTTTTCTTTGACGTTTTGACAATGTGAAGCCCACTGTATCCTTATCCTCGTATCTCTGGTCTTCTTTTTTTTCTTCCGTAGTACTACATTCCTCTCCAATTTGCTCTAATTCCTGCTGGTCTGATAGTTTTAATGTTTCACCATTTATGTTTGCTTTAGTCAGATGTTTTGTTGAGGATATTTTTTCTGGGCCTTCTAGATTTTCAATCCCCTTCATATTTTCATTATTGTGCATGTCCATATTAGTAATATTTTCCATACTGACTTTCTCCTTGTTCTTTTGGGGTGGGCAGTCATAATATCGAGTTGTTTATTTCGACTGGACAGAATATTGAGTAAAAAATATAGAATGGACAAAATATCGACTAGACATAATATAGACAACAAAAATATTGACTAGAAAAAATGTATATCGAATAGAATGGACATAATATCGAATCAAAAATATAGAATGGACAAAATATCGACTAGACATAATATAGACAACAAAAATATCCAATTTAAGGTAAGTTAATATTATTTTTACTTTTTTGTGTAATATTATTCTGTAGCGGGTTGTGGGTTTATAGGGGAATAGGGTGGGAAGTAATTTAATTATAATTAATTAAATATGTTAATTTATGTATTGATATTTATTTAGAATTAATTGTTAAATAATTATTAATTGGTAATTAATTAAAATATAATTGGTAATTAATTATAATTTATTAATTGATAAATATTTTAATTTTGGTAATTTATTTTCTGAAGCGGGCTGTGGGTTTATAGGGGAATAGGGTGGGAAGTAATTTAATTATAATTAATTAAATATGTTAATTTATGTATTGATATTCATTTAGAATTAATTGTTAAATAATTATTAATTGGTAATTAATTAAAATATAATTGGTAATTAATTATAATTTATTAATTGATAAATATTTTAATTTTGGTAATTTATTTTCTGAAGCGGGCTGTGGGTTTATAGGGGAATAGGGTGGGAAGTAATTTAATTATAATTAATTAAATATGTTAATTTATGTATTGATATTTATTTAGAATTAATTGTTAAATAATTATTAATTGGTAATTAATTAAAATATAATTGGTAATTAATTATAATTTATTAATTGATAAATATTTTAATTTTGGTAATTTATTTTCTGAAGCGGGCTATGGGTTTATAGGGGAATAGGGTGGGAATTAAGTTTATTTATTTACTGATATTTATTTAGAAATAATTTGTAATTAATTAATAATTGGTTATTAATTAAAATATAATTGGTAAATAATTAAAATTGATTAATTTATAAATATGTTAATTTTATTAAATTATTTTCTGTAGCGGGTGGTGGGTTTATAGGGGAATAGAGTGGGAAGTAATTTAATTATAATTAATTAAATATGTTAATTAATTCATTGTTAATTATTTAGAAGTAATTGTTACTTAAATAATAATTGGTAATTAATTAAAATATAATTGGTAAATAATTTTAATTGATTACTTGATAAATATATTAATTTCATTAATTTATTTTCTGTAGTGGGTTGTTGGTTTATAGGGGAATAGGGTGGGAAGTAATTTAATTCTGATTAATTAAATATGTCATTTAATTTATTGGTATTTATTTTGAATTAATTGTTAATTAATTATTAATAGGAAATAAATTAAAGTATAATTTTTAATTAAAATTCATTGATTAATTTTTAAATTGTAAATTAATTTATTGTTAATAGGTAATTAATTAGTATGAGTAGGCAATTTTTATAATTAAATAATTTTATTTTGTATTTATAAATAATTATTTAATATATTTTATACACTTGTAAAATATTTTAATTATTTGTAATTGGTATTACTATTTATGTTATTTATATCTATTTGTGAAGTATTTACTTTCCTTACTATTGCACTGTCTGAAGTTGGAATAGTAATTTTAACCCCTATGCTATCCAACACTTTCCCTACTGTTGCACCCACTGGAGTGGGTATGCAACGTTTACAACGCAACTTTTACTATGCACTACCATTACAACGAAACTTTTACAACGCAAAAACTTTTACAACGCATACATTTACAAAGCATGTTTTTACAACGCAGATACCTTTACAACGCATACCATTACAACGTAAGTATTGGTAAGTATATAATTATTTTTAAAATGTTATATGTTTGGGTTTTTGGGTAAAGGGGTATTTTTAGGGTTCAGGGTCAGTTTTCAGTTTTTGGGTAAAGGGGTATTTTTAGGGTTCAGGGTCAGTTTTCAGTTTTTGTGGTAAAGGGGTATTTTTAGGGTTCAGGGTCAGTTTTCAGTTTTTGGGTAAAGGGGTATTTTTAAGGTTCAGGGTCAGTTTTGGGTTTTTGGGGTACAGGGGTACTTTGTAAAAATAAAGTAAAATTACATTTAAATTAAATTTATTAAATAAAATTAAATAAAATTAAATTATATTATAATATTTGTAATTAATTTATATTCAAAAAATTATTATATACTTACCAATACTTACGTTGTAATGGTATGCGTTGTAAAGGTATATGCGTTGTAAAATCTTGCGTTGTAAATGTATGCGTTGTAAAAGTTTTTGCGTTGTAAAAGTTTTGTTGTAATGGTAGGCGTTGTAAAAGTATGCTTTGTAACGTCATACATCCCTGGAGTGCGAATAGTAATTTTAACCCCTACGCTATCCAGCGCTTTCCCTACTGTTGCACCCACTGGAGTGGTAATAGTAAATTTTACCTCTACGCTATCCAACACTTTTGCTAATGTTGAACTCACTATAGTTGTAACAATAAATTGTAACCATTTTCTATGCTACGCTAAAAATGTTATATATGTTTATTTAATAATATGTTTTTATATATATATATATATATATATATATATATATATATATATATATATATATATATATATATATATATATATATATATGTATTATTTTTGGTGATATAATTTTTTTAGTTATATAAATTATTTATTAAAATTTTTTTTTTTTAATAATTATTTCTAAGTTTATATTAAATAGATTTATTACTATATTAGTTTTAACTTAATTTTAAGACATTTAAAAAAATAGATATTTTGACAGTCTATATTTTTGTAAGTCGATATTTTGGAGTCGATATTTTGGTACTTACCTGTTTGAAGATAGGGAGTCGATATTTTGTCAATCGATATTTTTGACTCGACATTTTTGTATCTCGATATTTGTGAGGTCGATATTATGTCAGTGATCCGTTCTTTTGGATATCCCTCTTGGTGTCTTCTATTATACTAGTCAGTACCTCTGGTAGTTCTGCTAGTTTGTCTATGATGGGTAAGTAGATACATTCCGTGGTCGTTTTTTCATTATCTCTCTGTGCTCTGAGTATCAAATCGTTGAGTTGAGCACGTTTTTTATCGATCCCCACAACGGTGTTGCCAAAATTTTTAACAGATCGGTTTGTATATCCATTTTAATGGATTGATATTGTAGTGCTTCAAGTGTAAGAGTCGAAGTTTGGTAGTAGATATCCCAGGTTGTCCCGGTTTGCTTTTGATTATTTCCCAGTGGGGCATTTTGAGGGGTCTCACCATTAGGATGTTTTTTTTCCAGGGTGATTAGGTGTTCCACCGTACTGTTATCCTTTATTTTTCCATCACGGTCATTAATTTCTTGATTTCCTACCTCTTCCTCCCCAAAACGCTTGACTGGTTTTATTCTTTCATTGTCAATACCTTTATTTGTAACACTCTCTTGTGCAACACTGCGGAGGCTCGATTGACTTACTATTTCCTCAGGAGCTACAAACAACGTTTTCTTGATCTCTACATTAACTTCGATTGGAATCCTTGTTTGCTTTTGCTCCATCCTGCCTCCCTTATGTGATTGATTGACATCAGGAGAGTTTGAGTCAAGTTTGTTTGTAGAACAGTTTGCATCCTTAACCTTTGCCTCTGTCTCAAATAGTAAAATTGAGTTATGCTTTTCATTTGAATTTTCTAGCTGTAATATCTCTTGCCGTTGAGTGCCATTCATTCTGTCTTGGTCTGTGATTTGGAATTTATCACTATTTTGTTCCAATTGTACAAGTTGTTTGTTGGTTGTTTCATTAATTATCTGTTTAATGGGGGTCTGTAACTTGCCCTTTTCCGCTTCCGATCGCGATAGCATCAAAACTCCAGTTGGGTCCTTCATAAACTGAAATTTGTCCGGTATTTTACCGGATTTCTTGAACATCCGCGCTATTGGAGAGATTAAAGACTGATTCCGACCAGGAGTGTTTGTTTTTACCTTCTTTGACACATTAGATTGTTCAATTCTCTTTGTGCGTTTTGTTGTTAAACCTGATGTCCTCTCCTTCCCAGAACGCATGGTTCTATGTTTATATTCGCCTTATGACTTTTGTGGTATAACACTCTGCCGCTGTTATCACTTGATCAGTAGTAGCCTTGCCCGGTTGCTCAAAAGACTATAAGTCTCAACCTCCCCAGCCTATGTGAACTTTTCCTGTGAGTTTTAAGTCTGATAAATAAAAACATTTAAAATGTTACAACTCATGACCTGTAAATTGCCACATATGAAGGTGATGACCGTCTCTTCACTGGGCTATAACATCAACTGTGAGATTTTTCAGGACTTTGGAGCATAGACCACACTGTTACTCTATTTACCTATCCTAAGAAGAATATGGATAGTGTGTCAAAATTACCTCTCATATTTCTCAATTTTATGAACGGCGTGAGGACGCTGACCAGTATTTTGGCCACTAGTAGGTGATTTGGGCTAAACATACCAATGAGCACAGTTGTTTTTATAATCTATTGAACCAAAGACTGCTCTTTCAGACATTCTGAAAATCCAGAGACTAGATAAAATATCTGATAGGGATTCCTGGCCCTCACCATTGAGTGTCAACAATATACATCTTGAAAACCATTGCTTTCTCCTAACCTCATCTTGATTTCCTATTTGGCTTGTCCATTGAGATCAGTCCCTTAATAACACCCACATTAGAATATGATTCTGTTAGCTCTTAAAATTCTTAATATACCCAACTGTGTTCCCATGTTTTCCCTGCTGCCACCTCATCACTTATTTTCCATGGCTACCTACGAAGTGCTTGATTTGAGCTGGTGGTTGCTTGCATGACCTACTGCACTAATTTTTGAGGACAGACTCTTATTTTTCATCATTAGACTTCGAGCCAAGGCAGGCGAGAGAAAACCTCAAAAGGAGGAAAGAAAGAGGGAGAGAATGTTAGAAAAATATTGCCTAAGAGAGAAAGCGGGGATGAAAATATTACCTGCAAGTGTGACATAAAACGGCAGTGAGTGTTTGGTGGTGGATGAAAGAAGCATGTGGTGAAATAAAGACTGTGCAGCCCTGGTATTAGCCACTCAAATATATTTGTTAGCATCGGCCGCGTCACAGGTGCAAAACTATGGGGCATAGCACTTCTTCTTTTACAAAGTAAGCACTGCGCCTATGTAAGACACACTAACATCTATATTAGGTAGAGAAATACACAATATAATAAATACATAAATGAAGAAACCAAGAAAAAGCCCAAAACATTAGGTAGGGCTTGTCAGTTATTTGTTGAAGAACTGAGGTAAAAGGAAAGTTCCTTGTTGGCCCACGGAGTAGGGGAAATGGGTCTTCAACATGAACAAGTACATTTTTCCTTCTAAGGACAATACCTTTTAAGCCCATGTAATCATGAAATTGTGAAAAAAGTTTGTATGGTCCACAGAGTTATATGGCACAAAAAAAGTTCATTAAGATTATTGCTGCTGGTTTTTCCTTACACAGAGTTTATATTAGCTATTCCTAAATATCCATCTGAGTAGTTTATATCACAGTAGTTTATGATCCAATTGGTGGTCTGAAACAAGATTGTTAGCCTTGTAAAATATCCCATCGCTTGCTGAGACATTAAATTTGGCTGGTGACACCAGTTTCAAACATGATAGCACAAATCAGGATAAACAGATGGTTCCAAACTTGATTGTGTCATTGAGGTCCACATATGTTTTCTTTAATAGTGAGGCGATTACCAATTTTTTAGTGATCTGTATGTTCCCTTCAGGTAATGAATACGATTCTTTCTGAAGCTGGCTGTGGAAGGGACTAATGATGCCCTGATGCTATACATTGTTTTAGTTCAATTGTCAACGGGGAGTGATAATAGCTTGGAATTAATTGGAGGTGTCTGGACAGTAATTGGAGGCTTAAGGTTTTCAATTTATAGGTAAAGCTTTGGCTGATCCTCAGACAGATTTTGGTAATGAGCTTGTTATTTTTCAGCTGGTATGGTGAAAGAATTTCTTTGAATGTTTTTAAGAGCTTGATAGTTTTGTAGTTGGTGTCAGCTAAATATTTAACAGTAATCTTTCTTTCGATTCTGCATTACATTTTGTTAACAGTTAGTATGGAGTTTGCAGAATGTTTTTACATTTTTATCTTAGATTGACACTATCTGTGTTTTATGTCTCTGCCTTGTATATTTTGAACTTTCAGTTGTTTAGTACACAATTTTTATACATTTTATTAGCTGTCTAATATTCTAGTTTAAATCTCCCTTTGTTTCATTTGGGCCACTGTTTCCAATGGTCTGATTACTTCCTCTAGATGCAGATGAACAGCTGAAGATACCAGGAAAACAAGGAACCTTTGGCATGGCAACATAAAAGGATAGTCAAATCTTTCTAAAGATGCTTTGGAATGGCCTGTTCATTTGTAACTCTTGCTGTTAGCAGATGTTAGGCTTCAGTTTACAGTCTATATTTGGTAGGTTATAGACTATGAAGCAATGTTCTAGCCTGCATTGTGTGATGATCAGGAATTCTTACACTTCAGTACTCAAATGGAACATCAGGTCGAGCATTTAGCCAATATTCTGAAGATGGCTTCCTGGTTGCATAAACCGCAAATTCAGACATGCTGGAGAATATTAATTTGGCCTCTTTAATTAAAGGGTTTCAAAGTTTCAGAGCCCCTATGAAGCGAATGGGCTGGATACTGAGAGAATGCTGATGTTCAGAGATTTTAGTTTGATATTGCTTCCTTAGCTTTGACATTTAGGAGCTAGCATGATAGAGCAGTTTGCATTTAGTGAATAGGTATTCCAAGGATGTGTTATTCAATGATTCCTTGAACTCCAGTTAACCTGTCCATGCTTGTGTCCCTATTCTCCTTGTTTTTATGTTGTCTATCAATGATATTGAAGGCCTCTATTAGCATGCTGTCCATTGTAGTGGCATTGGTGCTATAGAACCAAGATTGACACCCAGTGGGATTATGTGGTGATCCATGATGATGTCCTCAATGCTGGATGCTTTGTCCACTGACAAACAATTGCTTATCAGGCTATTTATAATTGGTAAGCGGACAGCTGATGCAGCAGCAGTCCGTGCAGGTAAGCGTGGTGGGGTGGGGCGGGAGTGGGGGGAAGTCGACAGACGACGGAATTGGGAAATTAAATAAATAAATCATTCCTATGTCTGTTTACATCCCTGCCCCGCTCCGCCCCACCACCCCACCAAGCTTAACTGCACTGACCACTGCTGAGCACATTTCTCCTAATTTCTCCATGTTATCCTTTGTTGGGCTTTTCATGTGATTCTAAACTGTTTGGTTGACATGTAAGTATTAGTGCCATGTCATACTAGCTTTTCATCTACATTGCATCTTTGGAAAGGTTCGTTTCTGCTCTAGTTAGCCAAAGTACTACTGTTAAGCCTATCATCTTTAGGGTGATCTTCCCCCAAATATCTGCCTGCTTACCTCTACTTTTTGCTGTTTCTTTTTGTTGGCCATAGGACTCTTCGCATTATACCACTGCTAACCAGTGCTAAAGAGCATGTGTTTCTCTTCTAAACATGGTGACATTGGTGTATACCTGATTGGCATATTTAATGTACCTGTAGGTCTCTTGTAAAGTGATATAACACATACCTAGGGCCTGTAATCTAAATGCTACTAGTGGGCCTGCATCCTGTTTATGCCACCCACACAAGTAGCCTTTTAATCCTGTCTCAAGCCTACATTTGCAGGGCCTTTTTGTTCAGTTGTGTTGTAAGAGTCACCATATTCCTGAAAACATGTATGCATGTGTCTATACCTTTTGCTAGTGGCATCATATATAAAAGAACCATACAAATAGACCTATACCTGTGTTTTAGATGTCTAGCATCTTCAGATGCATAACACGTATGAGAATATATTGCAAGTAGAGAAATACCTCAGTCACAAGACCATGCAGACCTTAAAACTTCACAGACCGCACTTCCCATTTCAAGCAGACATGTAAACTTATGCAGCATATTTCAAGTGTACTTTTCCACAGACTGTTACAAAATGGCCTAATCACTAATCTCTCTGGCAACATGTCTGAAAACTCACTTTTGAGCTGCAGCTTCACCATTCTATTACTACATGGGTGTTGGACTTACCCAAACATAAAGCAGCAATCCTGAACATGTCTCTGTTGTAAGTCTCACCATATTCCTGTAAGCATACATGCATGTGTCTTTTGCTAGTGGTATCATACATAAGAAATATACAAATAGACATATTCCTGTGTTTCATACATGTAGCATCTTCAGATAAAAACATATTAGAGAATAGATGTGCAAATAGAGAAATATCTCAGTCACAAGACCTTGCAGACCTCAAAACTTCACAGACTGCACTTCCCATTTCAAGCAGACACCTACAATTGTGCAGCGTATTTCAAGTGTACCTTTCCACAGACTCATACATATTAGTCTAATCACTAATCCCTCTACCAACATGTCTTAAACCTCACTTTTGTACTTTAGCTTCAGTATTCTGAAAGTACTCAAGGTGTTGGGCCTAGCCAAATATAAAGCTGTAACCTTTCACATATCTCTGTTGTAAGTCTCATCATATTCCTGAAAGCATGCATGTATGGGTCTGCACCTTTTCCAAGTGGCATCATATGTAAAAGAAACATACAAATAGAAGTATACCTGTGTTTTATACATCTAGCATCTTCAGGTGCATAACACATATGGGAATACATGTGCAAGCACACACATACCTCAGTCCCAAGTTCATGCAGACCTTAAAATTTGACAGAAAGCACTTACAATTTGAAAGAGGCTCCTAAGTTATGCTGCATACTTCAACTGTACCTTTCCACAGACTCTTACAAACTACCAAAATCACTAATCCATATGCTAATGTACACATATTACTATGCACAAACTATTTCAATCATCATTTCATTACAATGAAACAAAGTACAATACACATCTGTACATTTTATAACATATTTGAAACATCACACTTCTATAATAATTTAGAAATGTTGAAAATAATACTGTTCAAATCTAAAAATATCACCACAAAGAGTGAAGCACTACTACATAATATATAACACAGCTTACCAATTTGTAACTCACCTTTCAACTAGTATTGCAGAATATGAAACATCAGAAACTCATAAAAGATTTATTTTGCACACATTAAATGTAATGCACCACTCTTAACAAGGTAAAAACAATAATGGCAAAAGTTCCCTCTCTTTCTGCACACAAATAAATGTAAGAAAAATCAAATTGCTTTCTACATGCAAAACACATTTCTATTGGTTAGACATATTAACCCTTTCCAACCGTCCTCTAAAAGTGCCCAAACTGGTTCTGTAATTTTCTGGAGTCGCAACTCTAGTGCAGTACCACAGTGTAGCATTGCAATGGAGCCACACATCTATATGGGAGTTCAAAAACATATTTCTAATAATACTAGTTTTTTTTTAAACAACAGACCACTTCTACACACACTATTGACTTAGAAAAACGTAATTTAGCCATGTTTTCTGGTGCAAAAAGTATGCTGAACACATGGGTATTGACAAAGACCTAGGTTTGCAAAATGTGGATATTAAATGGATTGCAAAGAGAAGATTAAAATGGCTAATAATCCATGAACTGATTAGTCAATACTGCTCATATGGTTCCAGTATTAGTGCAAATCGCAAGGGCAATAGCGGACACCCATGCCGTGTGCCACGCTGTATTAGAAATTCCTCAGACAGCTGACAATTAACTCTTACACGCGCTATGGGGATTGTGTAAAGCAACTTAATCCACTTGGTAAAAATAAATGGGACACCCATACGGTGCAGAATTGCAAACACATAGGCCCAGGAGATAGAATCAAAGCCTTTGCAGCGCCGCGGAGCACTGCAACTGCCGGCAGAGTGGGCTCAAGTACATGCATTACGGCGAAGAGTGTTCGTAAATTGTGGGACTTAGAGCGAGTTGGGACAAACCCAGATTGATCGGGAAGCACAATAACTGGGAGGAGTAGTTTCAACCTATTCGCTAATACTTTTGCTAGGATTTTTACATCTGTATTTATTAACGACTGGGGTCAATAAGAATCACACCTGTCCGGAGTTTTCTCCGGTTTTAACAGTGTGACCTCAAGCGCCTCACGCAAGGTCGGCAGCAGAGTTTTGTATGCTTCTACATATAACTCGAGGAGACACAGGCCAGTATGTCTATATATTCTTTATAAAATTCTGCTGGTAGCCCATCGGTACCAGCTGATTTCCCATTAGGCAGCGCGTGATGGCCTACCGTATTTCCTCTAGAGTAATAGGGTGCATCAAGAACTCTTGTTGTCGACGCGAGAGCCATACCAGCGATATATCGTCAAGGTATTGTGCTAGTTCTACCTCGTCTGCCACTTGTCGATGAGCAAACATCGCAGCGTAATAATTCGCAAAGGTTTTGAGTATATTGGGTATGTCATAATGCGTGGTATCAATGATTGCTTTAACTAGACAGGCCTTGTCTAGGAATTCCATTATGCGGCTAGCCAGTGCTCTACCCAGACTACCACCTTCACCATACTACCGAGCTTTTCTCCGCCTTGACAAGTGTCGTATTTCCTGATTGGCCTCAACATTATATTCTGTGATTTTCGTTTTAATAAGTGCCGGTGTACCGGGATTTGCTGTATCAGTATACCTGCACTCAAGGTCACACAACTCCCGTTCTAGTGCAGCCATAGTATGGCGTAAATATTTCAGAACACCCACCTGAAGACCCATACATGCCCCCCGAATGGTTACTTTTAAAGTCTCCCAAAGCATCTCCTCAGTCTGTACAGACCCAGTGTTATGTAAAAAATAGTCAGAAATAGCTTCACGAATCCCTTCGCAAAAGACCTGGTCCAGGGGGAGGATGGCTTCAGTCGCCATTGAAATTGGGAGGCGATGTAAGATGGCAATGTCATGCTGAGAAATACCGGGGAGTGACCTGATTGTGTCTGAGGTAGATGCTTAATCTGTACTGTCCATGCATGGACGTCCTGCATGACTAACCAATAGTCAATGCGGGACCACGTTTGACGAGCGTACGAGTGACATATACGCTCTCGGGAGCTTGGGTGTCGCAGCCGCCAAATATCCATAAACCCCAGATTCAATAGGCTGTCATGTACGAATGCAACAGATTTCTTAGGAGAGGGGTCAGCTGTGGATAATCTATCCATTGCAGAGTCTAAAACAACATTAAAGTCACCCCCTCAGATAAGAGTTGAGGGAGGCAGTTTGTGGAGCTTTCCCCATAGTGTATCATAAAATGCAGGGTCATCAATGTTTGGCCCATATAAATTCACAATAACCATCCTCATACCATATAGCGTTCCCTGCACTATTATATATCTACCCCCTCATCTTCCTCTACTTGTATTGGTACAAAGGGACCCCTCTCTTAATGAGTATCATAACTCCCCGTGCATAGGAGGAATAAGATGCAGCCAACCGCACTCCCGCCCACCTGGTGGCTATGGTTGAAACCGCCCACTTAGTAAGGTAAGTCTCTTGCAAGAGAGCTATCTGGATATGGTGGTAATAGGTACGAGAGCACTTGCTGCACTTTTTTATGGTTGTTAAGCCTTTTAATGTTTCAAGTTACCCATGAAATCATCGAAACTTTAAGTTCCGTCATATCTAATAATGGTGATGAGCAAGATTGTGTTTGCTGCCTATTGATGAGTGTTGTGTAAGCCGAGATCTGCCAGTATGATGTGCCCATTGAAATTTCAATGAAACATAACCCCCCCAAATCCCCCCACCCCCTTCAGCAATGGAAACATGCTGTGAATTCCCACCCCCATATCAAGACAACAACTGAGCATTTGCATGCTTGAATCAGAAAATAAAAAAGAGGAAAAACAGAAACCAAAACAACGATGGCACCCAAAGATGCCATAATGTAGGGAGGAACTTTGTGGGGAATGCCCATACTGAGGGTCGCTGGTAGCCGTTAGCCCCCCGTTAGAACAGGGTAGGTCGAGACATAAATAATCAGGCTAACTAGCCATAGGCGCAACGACAGTTAACGAGCCCCAGTTCATGGCATCAAATGTACCCCAACATTACATAAGACGAGTCATAAAGTATCAGTAGCTTGAGCAACATGCAGCTTGCATAAAACAATTACAATATATTGGGAGGTGCAATTAGGACATGGTAGTGACCAGTAACTGCATAATGCACTGAAGATAGCAAGAAAAAATACAGGAGTTACAACTGTAATCTGTGAGCGACGCACTAACTTAGTTCAACAAACAGTGTGAGTCTCACGTGATCAGCCCTCAGTGTCGGAGCCCACACCCCTCTTTCGCATGGACTCCTGCCGCTCGATCCTTCGGATGTATTGCAGTGCATCTTTGGGCGTTAAGAAGATGCACGCTTTCCCAGCATGTTGAATTCTCAGGCAAGCTGGGTATAACATTGCATATTGGATTTGTAGGGATTATAACTTCTTTTTGACAGCTTGAAACTCACGGCGCTCAGATACAGTGAAATCGGGAAGAGGTTCCACTTTCATTCCTTGATAGTTCAGACTTTTTTTTTCTCTAGCCAGAGGTAGCGCCGTGTTCTGATCCTGATAATTCAAAATTCTGGCTATGATGGAACGAGGTGGTGCCCATGGTATAGGGCAAGCTTTCCACTATTAGCACTTTAGAGAAATGTTCCGCTGCCAGTAGGGTTGTGAGCAAAGTTTCAACGTAAGATTCCATTGGTAGACTCTGAAATTGCAATAATTCGTAGATTGTTCCTGTGGGAACAGGCTTCAATGTCCTTGTTCTTTGCCCGTATTACCTCCAAAAGCTTCTCCAGGCTGGCACAGGATGCACTGACAACCTCCATACGATCCTCCGTAGTTGAGATGCACTGCTCGGCTTCCACTATCTGTGTGCCATGCTTGCCTATCTTTGCCGCCATATTATCAATGCACAAGTTAAGGTGATCGATCTTCGCATCAATAGTTTGCAAACTCTGCTGCATGCTTAACATCAGACGTTCTAGATTAGTACTCGTTCCCACTTCAAGATCAGGTTCAATATCCAAAGCATTTTGGGGTTTGGGACTTCGTGTGCTTTTTGGCTTCAAAATGCAATTTGCTTTGCTGCTAATCCCTTCTACCCATGTTTGGCCATGTTCTTGAGCAGATGTACGCAGCAGAGTTAAGGATATATGCAGGAGCGAGGAGGTATCACACAAGGAACATGCAGAGGCAGCAGCGTCTGAATGTTTCCCGCCACTTGGAGTGCACCAAAGAGATCGAATATGATGACGTGTCCGTCACTTCTACAGCGCTATGTCCCACACCAGCGTGAACTGTGGTCCCAGCCACAAACAGCTAAGTATATTGGATCCCATGGAGGAGTATAATACACCACACAGTCAGGATTTTCCCAGTGAGAGATATGCAGCAATTACGCGTGGAAGTGCCCCACAGTTCCAGCCAGGCAGGTTGAAGACAGCAGTTTATCCAGCACAATCACAGGCCTTGCACTCAACGATTAGCTTTTCACTGGGGGGATATGTCACAGCGCAGCAACCACAGGGAGTTCACAAAAAGCTGTGCTATTCACAACACGTTAGCCGTGCACAGCGGCTTACCCGAGGACGTGATGGCGGGGTTCACAAGCAATGATGAACATTATTCAGAGCTGCGCCATGTTGTACAGAGTCATGATGTAGGCACAGCAGGTGGGGCAGACAATGAGATAATCACGGGTCACCAGATCAGAGGGCGTGATGTCAGAAGGGAGCAGTGCTGGTGATGAAGGCTTTCAATCCAGCCACGCATTCTACAACAGCAGCGCCAGGCCACAGAGGTGGTGATTACAAAGGCGGGAGGGCCGCAGTCCATGCAAGGGCACCAGGACGGCAGTAATATGTACAATACTTCTGCAAGATGCAGATGGGGCACAGGCAATTCCACTGCTTACAGAGCACTCCTTGTCCTTTCCAGCAGTGTGTCCACCCCGCACCACCACTCAACAGAGGAAGCGATGGCGCATTTTCTAGGCGGTGATGATGGGTATGCGGTGCCATGCAACATTATTCAGAGTCACAATTCAGGCACAGCGGGCGGCACAGGCAGAGAGCACAGGGCCGCCAGAGCAGAAGTCGCGATGTCAGAGCGGGACAATATTGGCAGTGGGAGGCCTCCAGGTAAGTTGCACATTCCACAGTAGCAGCACCGGACTACAGAGGCGGTGAGCGCGAAGGCGGGAGAGTCACAGGCCGCATAGGCTGCACCTGGATGGCAGCAGTAAGTGCAATAATGTGGCTAGATGCGGGTGCATTATAGGCAATTCCGTTGCTCACAAAGTGCTCCTTGTCCCCGCAGCAGCTGTAACGGGCAGGGGCCGCAGCGCAGTCGTCTAACCTCAGCACGTTAGTCCATATAATGGCGGCTGTCCTTCAGATGGAGGTTCGCGGTGATGAGCGAGCGTATAGCCCAGTCCCACTGCAGAGTACCGATGACAGATTGGTGGTCGGGGCAGGTCCACAACACCGGACAGCCGCTGTGAGTTCAGGTTGCAGCACCGGCGTAGAAGGATTCCCTGATGCAGAGTTTAATGGTGATTTCCCTCCGGGGTTGCCATCTTGTGCTGAGTGAGGTCCCACTGTGAAAGACGTTTATAGGCACTGAGAGGCAAAAACGACCCCAAAGTGTTCCTCTGCAGTTTAGGAGTCAGGACATGCTAGGTGCAGCCATGGATGGCACCAAGAAAGCAGGATAATTGCCGGATGGTGGACTCGACCAGCATAGCAGCACTAAAGAGCGGCCATCTTGCTCCAGGCTCTCTAGCGCCCCAGAAAGGAATGTTATTATGGAACGCCATACATTTTATAAAAGACACAAAATGCCTGGTGAAACGGTTGAGAGTTTTGCTCATGACTTAAGGGTGTGAGCTGCAACATGTGAGTTTAAAACATTTGAAGACAAAGTCATAATTGTGGAAAAGTCAAGCAGCAAAAATGTTCAAGTAAAACTTCTTACAGTTGATAATTTGACCTTGGATCAAGCTATTTAATTGGCTAGTGTTATTGAGTCTACTACAAAATGTATGGAGCAAATGAATATAAGTACTCAAGTTCAGTCTGTACAACCACAAGAGAAGACTAAGAAAAGCTGGACTACAACTGAAGAAAAGAAGAAAACATTTTAATGTTATCATTGTGACAGCAAATTTCATTTAGGGAATTCCCCCTTATGTCCTTCTCTGGATAAAAGGTGTGGTAAATGTAAGAAAAAAGGAGCTAAGTTCACTAAGGGAGCAAAAGTGCTTAAATCCGTGAATACTATTGATGAGAAGTTTGAGCCTCACCATTCTGATTCTGATGAGGGGAATGTTGTATGCATGGTGGGTGATGGTTAAAATTGTAATGATAGCATTTCAAAAGAGAATGTGGTTAACAAAATTGCCTCTGTGACGGAATCAGCTGTCAGGAAACCTCACTGTATCATTTTAGTTAATGGTACTCCAATCAACATGATGGCTGATTCAGGTTCTCTCTTTACCTTAAGAGGCGTGGCGGAATGGAAGAAATTGAATAGTCTACAGTTAAGGAAATCCAAGTCAAACCAGTAGCTTATGGAGGTAAACCCATTGACGTGTTAGGTGAATTTGATGCACACATTGAATTTAAAGGGAATGTGACTAATAGCACTCTGTATGTAGCGATGGACAGTTCAAACTTATTGGGGTGGCTGGATCACCGTAATTTGTCAATTGTGCTTGATCCCAATGGTCATGATGAACAAGTTCTCTTACGGAAAGACGTTGTACACGTTATGTCTATTAAAAGTTGTGTTTGGACACAGCGTTTCCTGAGGTGTTCAGAGACAGACTTGGTAAAATCAAAGGCTTTACCCACCAAATTCAATTGAAAACTAGGTTTACAACATCTGTGGTACACAAGGTGAGGCATATTCCTATAGCTATGATTGGTGAACTAAAAAAGGAATTAGAAAAACTGTGTTCAGAGAATATAATTGAGCCCATCAAAAGCTCAGAGTGGCTTTCATCAATAGTTTTAGCTAGGAAGCCCAATGGATCTTTAAGGATGTGTATTGACTTAAGAGATTTGAATGAGATAATTTGGGTTGGCAGGCATCCGTTGCCTAGTATTACTGAGATGCTTTCAATGGCCAAAGATGCTAAAGTATTTTCCACCCTTGATATGTCTTCTGCATATCACCAAATTTCTTTACATGAAGATTTGCGTCACTTGCCATCATTCGTTACACCTTGTTAGGCTTACAGATTTAAGCGCATGCCCTTCGGATTGTACTGATCCTCACCCGTGTTTCAACTAGGTATTGAAACTATACTCAAGGGTGTGGACAACGTTAGATGCTTCAAAGATGACATCTTAGTGTATGGTGCAAATGAAAGAGAGCATGATGAAACATTAGCAAAAGTGTTAACTATTCTCAAAGAGAAAGGAGCTACCCTCAAATCTTCTAAATGTACGTTTGGTGTGGCCAGTGTGGATTATTTAGGGCACAAATGTTCAGCTATGGGGGTTGAGCCTAAGGAGTCCCTGGTCAAAAACATTGAAATGTTTCCCGCTCCAAAACGTAATACGCAATTACGATCTTTTTTTGGCATGTTGCAGTTCTATACTCATTTTGTACCATTGTGTGCCGAAAGAACCAAGGGATTGAAGATGCTTCTCAAAAATAATGTCAGATTTGATTGGTCTATGAGATGAACAAAGATTTTGAGGAAATTAAGTGTGCAGTCGCAGGTGCTATTCCTCTCAAAGCATTTGACACTCATGATCCTTGTGTGGTTGTCACTGATGCTAGTCAACATGGATTGGGTGCCCTACTCATGCAAACTAGGAATGGAAAGGATGAAATTGTGGCTTTTGCATCACGTGCTTTGCTTGGGGGCTGAAAGCATGTACTCTGTGATTGAACAAGAAGTGTTGGTGTGTTGATGTGGTGTAGACCAATTTTGTTAGTACTGTGGGGTACGGAGTTTACCTTGCATATGGAACATAAACTGTTACTCAACTTGTTCACCACAAAAGGAGCTGATAAAGCCACACCAAGGATTGCTCGCTGATACTATCATATGCAAGATTTTCAATTCAATCTAGTATATGTCCCTGGGATGAAAAATATTTTTGCAGATTGTTTATCCCGCTTGCCCTTAATGATTGGAGAAGAGGTTAATCAAGAGGATGAATGGATAATTGTAGCTTGTACTACAGCTGATGATGAGAAGTCCTGCATTGAGAAAGAGGAATGGGAAGAAGCTGTTAGACAAGACGAGGTATTGCAGGAAATAGTCTTGTATTTGAATATAGGGTGGCCTAAAGGGAATGTGAAGGATGCATGAGAGGCATATAAATAAATTTCTGAAGAATTGAGCATGTCTGATGGCATAGTTAGGAGGGCAAATGTGTTACTGGTTCCTCAAGTCATTTGTGGGAATATTTTGGAATTAGCCCATGAAGGGCATGTGAAAATGAGGGCCGTGACAAGGAGGATCAGAGATACGTTTCGGCAGCCTGGCTTAGACAAGGATGTGGAGCATTGGGTGAGCGAGTGCATAGCGTGCGCTCTCAGTGACAAGTCTCAGGTTACTGTTCCTAGTTCCGTGGAAGCCATTTCTGTTCCAGAGAAACCTTGGGGCAAACTAGGAATGGACATTAATGGTCCCATGAATGTGCTAAGTGAAGGTCATAGGTATGGTATTGTCCTAGTGGATGGGGAACGAATTCCCTTGAATACTGGGGGTTCCTGGGGGCCAACTAGCCCACCTGGAACCTCCAGTATGCACCAGGTGGCTGCGTTGCAGAGACGTGTTCTGAGACCACGCCCCTTTTTACACCTCTCTTCAACCCAGCTCCCTGGCGCTTAATGGAGGTACCTGGTGGGCTAGTTGGCCTCCAGTGGACCTCAGGATTCAAGAGGACTTAATCCCCCAACTTAAAACACGTCACGGGCGCGTTTGCACAGTGGTGAAGGTAGGGGGGCAGGGCCTGAGGTGATATCTGTGCAAACATGCCCTCTTCAATCTTGAGGGTCCCTGGGGGCCAACTAGCCCACCAGGTACCTCCAGTATGCGCCAGGGAGCTGTGTTGCAGAGAGGTGTTCAGAGGCCATGCCCCTTTTTACACCTCTCTGCAATGTAGCTCCAGGAGGTACCTAGTGGGCTAGTTGGACCCTAGGGACCCTCAGGATTCAGGGGGACGTAATCTCCCACCTTAAAACGGACACAGGGCGCGTTTACACAGGGGCGAACGGAGGGAGATGGGGCCTGAGCTGACGTGTGCAAACACGCCCTGTGGCATGTTTTAAGTTAGGGAAATAATTCCTCTTCAATCCTGAGGGCCCCTGGGAGCTAACTAGCCCACCAGGTGCTTCCAGTAAGTGCAACTGCACTACGTTGCAGAGAGGTGGCCCAGGCCGTGCCCCTTTTTACATGTCTCTGCAACGCAGCTCTGGGGTGCTTACTGGAGGTACCTAGTGGGCTACTTGGACCCCAGGGACCCTCGGGATTCAAGGGGACTTAATATCCCAAATTAAAACGGACACAGGGCGCGTTTCCACAGTGGTGAAGGGAGGGGTTGGTGTAGGAAAGTGGCTCTATATATAGTGGACCAAAGTTGAACTATGAATTCCGATTTACTCACCTGTTATCAGGAGAGACCTCAGTGCTGCATCTTTGAGCCCAGTACTGATCCTGAAAAGTAATTCTAAACGTACCTACCAGTAAATTGAATGTCATCAGTGATGTCATCTGAGATGTTATCAGTGATGTCATCAGTGATGTCACTGACCGTGTCATCTATGATGTAACATGTGACATCATCAGCAGTGGATTGCGGGCACACGAGTTGTAGTTAGTACAACTAACTATAACGGAGGAATTTCAATGGTTTTGTACGAGTGAAATGTACAGCTAACTATAACATCCCTAAAACCTATGTTTTGTTTAGTGAATAGATAGATAGATAGATAGATAGATAGATAGATAGATAGATAGATAGATAGATAGATAGATAGATAGATAGATAGATAGATAGATAGATAGATAGATAGATAGATAGATAGATAGATAGATAGATAGATAGATAGATAGAACCATAATTACTCAGCTGTCTCTCTTAACAGAGGCACAACATACCTCTTCTAGCAACTGACTGTTTGATTATTAGACCCACTTTCCATGTTCAGAGATTGTTTTCCAGTTTGTAGGAAAGATACTCATATTAATAATATTAACTGTATTCTGCAACAGGGGCTTGATAGAGTGACAGGCAGCCCGTAGTGGGAATCGGTGTTTGCCTCGAAGGCTGGAAGGGTGAGGGCTAGGTGTGTTACTGGGAGGGCGATTTGGCAGCGATGCTGCATTATCAGCCCTCAGTAACAAAAGCAGCATGCTGGGGGCAGTTTTGTTGAGCCGCAGTGCTTCACACGTGCCCCCTTCCTCAGGGGGGGGGGGAGGCAGGTCTGAAACAAATTACCAGGGCTGCAACGGGTTCCCAGTGTGGATGAGGTTACAAGAAATAATTTAAGCTGGATGTATTTTAATCACACCTACATATAACCTAACAGAAACATTTTTGTTCGAAAAAGTTGAATATAAATAATATATCACTGTTTTTTGTCTACAAATCAAAAAGTACTAATGAATATCAATTTTTCTAAATGGCCGATAGCCCTTATGTTTAAACTATATATTGCTATTTGTCCTCACTAACCTCCTTAAGAACGCTAGGATTTTTCAAGAGTACAAATTTTGACACACAATGAGGCACTCTTGTTCACACAGCGTTGCTTAGGATTAGTATGATGGCCTCTGGACAAAATACAACCTACCCTCAGTTTCATAGCTTACACACACTAGCCCAGCCCTGAACTCTGAAACTACAAGTAATCTCACTTCACTCTGTTTCAATCTTTCTCAACATTTTAATATTTATTAATGATTGTAAAAAAATATGTTGGCCCTCAATTTGATGAGTGAAGTTACACACCGAGGATAAACATGAATTAAAGGGCAAATCTTTATAGTAAATATATTCATTAAAATAGTATAAAATAGTATTGTAAAAAAAAAGATTTTTTTTTAAGATGAAGCAGCGATCATCAGCCTCAGCTATGATGCCAAGCTGTGCAGATAACAAGAGTTCAGTGGGGGCAATACTCCTGTCTATGAGGGTGATCTTCAACTGGACCATTACGTTTGTTTGGCAAGCGTCCTACACCCCTCTCTCTTCCTGAGGACACAAGATTTAATACTTACAAGAGATTGCAATTCCCATTACACACATCATTGTCCTGCAAGACCCATGTGGCCCCAAACAAACAATTATTGTCATCCCTGACCTGTTGTCTCCATCAACCACAGCCATATCAACGGTTGTGAAGCCACTACACTACACCTGCTGCAGTAAGGAGGCTCCGTGTGTGGTCACCATTGTCAGCAACATGAGTGGAAACCTAATGGCTGCAGCTAAGTGGCAGGAGCACAAACTGGGTCAGATCATTGTACTTATAAGGGCCCAGAATGATATCACAAGGGCCTAGAATGAGATCTAGTGGGCCCAGAAAGATCTCACGTTGCATCACCTGAGTGTTCATTCTTTTTATTAAGGGGTGTTGCAAGATGGCTTAACTGGTGCTTTCCTTGATCACGCACCATCTTATGCCAACTCAGTCTCAGAAACATCTACAGCTCACAGCTCCATAGAAAATGGGACACTGCTGCACACACAGTGACCTGTCCCTCCACAGTACAAGTACCTAACCTATAATGGACTGGGGTCTCCTTTGCCCCGGGCACCGCTTCCCCTCCCCAACACTAGTGTTAGAGGAGGCCCTAAGAAAGTCTGATGAACCTATCTCTGGGGCTAATGGCATTGTTGCATCATTGTCAGTCAGCAAGTCATTTATCTCCTACGGGCCTAGATGACGTGTGGCCGGCTGTGTCTGTTTTAGAGGTTCTTTCTCTCCTACCGTCTCAGCTGATACAAGTGTTTTACCATATTCGCCTCCATTCCTCCTTGTGACCCAATTCCAACCCCTGACTCTAGTACACTACTGGCCCACATTCAAAGCTCTGTCCCCATTCCACAGTTCACCCCAATTTCTACTTCAAACCCAATCCATCTAGCTTCTTCCACTATTACACCGGTCAGTACCCCAACCCATACCCCAAACATTCCTATACCCCCACACACTGCTATCCCCCAAAAAATACAACTCCAAAGGCTATGCCTCCACAGAACAAACAGACCTCAACCGCCAAAGCAAATTCTAAAAACCGCACCATATCCCACAAAATAGTCTGTCAGACATCTATCGGGCCTGGAGGATGCAGAGCCTCATGAGGAGGAGGATTACAGTCATGTGAAGGAAAGATTACAACATTGAGCCACATATAGACTGAAATATTATTTTTTATTACCAAACCCCTGACTTTACTGTTATGTTTATTTTTACTTTAAAAATGTGTATACCCAGAGGATGATTATTTTTGTTGACCTTTATCAGTTATATATTATAATTCAGCCTTTTGCGTTTTTTATGTAGTTGGATATAAAATTAGTTTTGATAAATGTTCTTATGTTTGCCATATGCGATCACCTCTTACAATATGTTACATAGGTTACCAATTTATTACTGTTTCCAGGTCTTGTGATTTCCTATGTGTTACATTGCATTGTGTGATTAAATGTAACTTCATTATTTATATGATATATTATATATTAGAACACTTTCAGATTATGGGGGTTCATATAGTCCATCCCATAAATAATGCATGCCTACAGCTAAGTTATGAATATCAGTGAAAAGTCAGGCATGCAAGTGTGTGTTCAGCCTGAATAAAATGTGCCAGAATAAAGAAGTAATATATCAGGGAGTAGATGGTGGAAATATGTACTTGGGGTACATGGTTGAACACATGATTTGGTGTGTATTGCAAATTATTGAAGTGGGATGAAAGTTAAGCTCAGAATAATTGTGCAAATATTTTTTTAACCTATTTTTGGTAAACACTCCAATTTGAAGAGATTATCAGTATACATTTATTTTTTTAACATTTAAAATGTAGTTATAGTGTGTTAGCATTATGCTTATCTGACCATGTAGTTTTATTTTTAATAAATGTGCATTGGCTTTCTGACTTGAGGTGCCAGGGGTAGGAAAATTGTATTCAGTGACTATTTAATATGGTCATATAATATGATGCATATGGCCAGACATGGAGACAGGGTAAATCGATGTTAGATGTGGTACATAACATTAAGTTTAGTGCCATTGATAGTTAACATATTACACTTAAAAAGAGTTGTACTTACTTTTTCTTTTGTGCTGTTCCCCAATCACAGCCAGATAGAGTCCCATTCCTTAGGGTAACAGTTATAGAGAGGTTTGTGGTTCTAGTGGGCAGGGTTGGCTTTGTATTCTCTTTTTTTCTTCTTCATACGTGTGGAGGTCAAGCCGCCATGGTGTTATCAGTAAATAGTATACTTTACCTATGGAGGAGGGAGTAGTGGCTGTCCGCCTCTTTGTCCGTCACGTATCAGGTGTACTGCTGTCAATGGAGGAAGGAAAATGCACCAGAGGCAGCTGAAGGTTGACAGAATTCTGTCCATCAAACCGCCATACTCTACATCTGATGGACAGACAGCCATGCAGTGGACCGGAAAATAGATGGTTTTTGACAGCACATCTGCATCCACCAAAATCTAAATGAGGCCCTAAATGCTCAGCTAAAAATAAGACACCTGTTTCTGCTCTAGGCATAATTCTGCTGTCTGCATTGATTACTTAATAATTTCGGCAGTCATGGAATTTGAGCAATTACTGTTTTATTCAAATAGATTCTCTCATCATGTAGCTTTAGAATTATGTCTCTCAGGTATTGAGCAATCCAGCTCAGTTAGAGCGGAGGAGAGCGAAAGACACAGACAAGGATGCTGGCAACTGACACGGGGAACAGGGAGAGGGGAAATGCTGGATAACAGGGGAAAGTTCTGCAAGGAATCGGAGCTCCTCTTTAGGTAGGATTTTTGCCACAAAATCGAACATTTTAAACTAATAGCCATGTTTCTTCTTATTGTGCCTGCCCGGTCACCGCAGCTTTGGGACCATTTCCCAATGTTACCAGACGCGCAGCAGCTGGGTGCTGCGTGATTTTGGAAGAGTGGTGCGCTGCTAACTTGTGCCTTCTCTTACAGGGAACGCTGCTGCAATGAGGAAATGGCGCCTGAAGCCAGCGAACTACTCTGTCACCCTGGACAGCTAACAGATGCCACCGCTAGCCCTGCCACCGGGAGGCGCTGAGCGGTGACACCGAGCCAGGAGAGCCACTGAAGCCGGGGCTATCGCGGCAGTCTTGTGGTTCTGCCATTCCTCACAGCTTCTCGTGATTACGGAGCTGAGCAGGCGGGCTGCGTCCTCAGCACAGATTCCTGCAAGAACTTGTCTCCCCAGAGTTCCGGCGGGAGAGCGGGTGACATCAGCTGCTGAGCGGTAGTCCCTTCAGCCCCTGGCACATGGAGAAGAGGCCCACGCATAGTGCCTTATAGGCCAGTGCGAAGCAAGGCTAGGCGCTTGGTAAAAATTCCAGGCCGCTGGTCTGCTGCTGCTAGTGCTGGCCCCTAAAGAAAGGAGGTCCCAGCCTGTGCGTAAGTGTAAAATAAGCAAGTGGAAGAGGGGCTGTTCTTGGCTAGCTGCAGGAAGTTTGAAACGGAGGGCAGTTGTTGAAGGGAAGTGTGCAAATGTGCTTGAGGGTAGCCTGCTGCAGACACGAGGCCTGTGTCAGCACAGGAGGCCTGAAATAGCAGCCTCTTGTGCCACCCCGAATGCGCTCGATCTCCTCCGATCTCGGAGGCTAATCACGGTCGGGCCTGGTTAGTACTTAGAAGGGAGACCACCTGGGAATACCAGGTGCTGTGGGCATTTTGCCTCTCGCTGACACCAGGAGCTGCTCTTCCGTCTCACAATCACACAGAACCTTCCTTGCTAATGCAACACTTACCATCTGCAGGCCTCTGGGAGGTGCCATGAGGGTTGGGACTGCTACCTTGGTCAGCCAATGAGGGGAGGCAGCAGTCCCTCACTCGTCAAAACGGAGGATGGGGACAAAGTCCGTGACAGACACTCAGTCCTTGGCACTTCGGGGCTTGAAAACAAAGCGCCCAGCTACAAGGCTGTCACTGAAGCTCTCCCTCATCACAAGGGGAGGGTCTTGAGGACCTATGCTGAGCTAAGGAGGTCACGCCCACCGGAGCTGTGACATTCTCAGCCCAGCAAACTTCAACTTAGGCAGCCTGCACATTTAGCGCATGTCCAGCTCCTGTCCACCTGGCCTGAGCATAAAGAGTGTCTGTCAAGCTGCCCTTTGTTCAGTACGGGCTGCTGCTGTAGCCAGGCCCCTGGCAATGAGGACCCTGCACCCAGGCGGCACTCAGACCCTCATCTCAGTCTCTCTTCTCCAAACACACAGGGGCGGACCCTGGACATGGACATGATTTGCATATGAGGGCTCTGTCCCTGATAAGAAAAGGAAACTTGCAGCCAGAGCTCCCCGGAAACAAATTTGTCACCCGAATGTTTCTGCGGGTGAGCATCAGTTGAAGAGTGGTAGTCTGGCAGCCTCTGCCACATAGAGGAGTGGCCTGATAGAGTGCCTTATAGCCCAGTGCAAAGCAAGATTAGGCGCATGGTGAAAATCCCAAGCTGCTGGTTTGCTTGCTCTCGAGCTGGCACTGCACCCTAAGGGAGGTCCGAGCCTGAGTGTAAGTGTGTAATAAGAAAGTACAAGGCTGGTGGAAGACAGGGCTGTGCTTGTCTATCTGTAGCAAGCTTGCAAATGGAGGGCAGTTGTTAAAAGGAAGTGTGCAAGTGCAGTTCAGTATAGCACGTTCCAGACTGGAGGGCTGTGTCAGTTCAAGAGGCCTGAAATGGCAGCCGCCTGATGCCTACGGTCATACCACCCTGAATGTGCCTGATCTCGACCGATCTTGGATGCTAAGCAGGGTTGGGCCTGGTTAGTACTTGGATGTGAGAGCACCTGGGAATACCATGTGCTGTAGGAATTTTGCCTCTGTGTGACAACAGGTGGTGCTCACCTGTTGCACAATCACACAGAACCTTCCTCGCTAATGGCACATTTTGGAACAAAATTATTCTGCTCTATTCTTTTTTTTTTTTTTTTTAAGAAACCGGCATTAAGTTTACAATGTGCATGGCCCTTAACTATCTACTCGAAAACTGAAAGAAAATGACCAACTCTTTTACCCCAGCAAAGGCTTTTCTTCTGCTGGTCAAAGGGGTGCTACTGCAAGCTGCTGCCCGTCATTAATAGTCCTTATTAGCAGTTGGCAAGCATGAACAAAACCAGCCTTGTTGCAGTAATTTGCATTGCAAATGCTTGTTTATTAGAACCGTTGGATGGTTATATCTGTAAGTCAATCCAGGCTAAGTTGTTTTTATTAGGTACGGAAAAGGCGTTTGACCTTGTGTGCTGTAAAAGTCTTCTCAATATTTTAAAAGTATTTAAATTTCCTTCGCAACTTACAATGAGTCTTTCAATGTCAATGTCAAACAGGTGATCAATCGATCGACGGCAAGCAACCTGCCAGGCCGCAAAAGTAGTAGGCTGAAGGTCTGGGTTAAACTTTGGATTTCCTGAGATTGGTGTCAACTGCAAAGGGGATCAAGGCCATAACCCTCCGAATAGCAACCAGGTCCCACACCCTAAGGGTGGCACTCATTACAGGGGACAGGGGATTACAGGAGATGAAACATACCCCAAGCTGTCCAGTTCTTTCATAGCCAAAGGATTTTCCAGAGATGTTCTCCCGCTTTTGCCCTATCCATAAAGCACCAGAACTGAAGTTGTGAGGCTTAGTAGTAGTGAAAATGGCTAAGAACTCCAAACGCCAATTTCAGGCCGGGTGATGGCACCTGCTACGGCTCATTCATGGCCTAAGTCCCTCCCAGACAAAGCAGTGGATTTAAGGCTGTAGAGGCTGAAGTATGCCCACCAGGGGTGGCAGTAGTGGGGTCTGGAACAGGAATAAAGTCCTTGCTAGGAGAGTAATTTAGGAGCCTCCATCCTCTCAAGCCATGAGCAGCAGTAGTGTTTTCACTGAGGGAGGTCTGTGCAGACGTGCCAAAGAAAGGCTTGGTAATTGGTGGTCACTGTCTCATCTATGGTGAGGGCTATCTGTATTCCGAGATATGTCATGAGGAGTCTGCACACACGAGGGGATAGTGAGGAATCAGCTGGTCCTCTGGTCCTCTATAGGATGCGTGACCGAAGTTGATGGAGAAATCCAAGGTGCTTCCAAACTGACCCAGCTCATCCAGGAATGCCGACAGGGCTAGCAATGATTCCTCAAGCACCAGTTTAGCATTGTTGCCATAAAGGCTGAGGGTGTGCACCTCTCCCTAAACCACACCCCAGTAATACACGGGTCATTCCTAAACCTCTGTGTCATAACCTCCATGTAGAGAGCAAACATCAGAGGTGAGAGTGGACAGCCTTGTCCCTCCTGCCAGTGGGAAGAAGGGTGATAGTACCCAGTTCACCCACACCACTGCTCAAGGTGCCCCATAGCTGGTAAGGATCTAGGCAGTAAGTCTGTCAAACCACAAAATGGGTCAAACTTGCCTCTAAGTATGGCCAATGCACCCAATTGAGCCCTTTTCAGCTTCGATAGCTAAAAGCATTATTTCCTGCTGCTAGCATTTTGCTTTGTTTACTAGAGGGAGGGTTTGCTTAGTCTTGTAGACACATTGGCTGTGGGGGATACACCCTGAATGACCAGGATCTATCAGGCCCAGTATAAGGGGCCCTAGGCATGCCACCAAAACGCTGGTGAAAAGTTTGACATCCAAGTTTATAAGTCAAATGAAGGTATGAGCTACACTGCTGTTTGTCTTTACCCAGTTGAGGTATGACCGAGATGGATGCCTCTAGCATAGAGCGTGGGAGGGTACCAATATCTGCCAATGAGTTCAAGAGTCTGGTAAGGATATGGGCAAATGCCTGGCAAAATGTTTTATGGAAAAGGGAAGAGAAGCAATTTGGGCCTGGGGATTTAGGAATCATCTGCTGCGCAGCGACTTCCTCTATGCAAAAGGGCTGATCAAGGGAAGTGGACGGTGGGGGTGGTACCGGGGTATGTGCATGTCTCACAAACAGGCCTGCGTGTCTGCAGGCTACAGGTTCTGCATTTCAAAAAGAGCCTTTTAAAAGTCCCTAAAACTAAACACTATTGCAGTATCTTCAGAAACATTGCTACCATCCAGCTGAAGGAGGGCATCAACCCTCTCCGCCTGTTGCTTAGCTAATAATTTGTTTGCTAAGAATCTACCTCATTTGTACATCCCTACGTAGAAGGAGTGCTGCAAGCATAGCAACACATATTCTGCCCTATCTAGAGCCAGACTGCTGAGCTGCAATCTAGTGGCCTCTAACTCCCTCCATATTCTTGGGGCTCCTGTCCTTTTATTAAAGGCCTCCAATTCACTCCCCTTCCCCACTAGTTAACCCCTCTTGTCCCTATGCAACTTTTTATCATCTACGGAGATAGCAATGAGCTCTCCCTGGACAACTACCTTCAGCGTCTCCCATAGGGTAGCCATGGGAATGCTTTTGGTGTTGTTAATGGCTAAGAAGTGTGTAACTGTGTGCATGATATGGCTTACAGTGTCTAGTCCATGTAGCAAGGTTTCCCACAGCTTCCAAGGGTGGCCAGGCCAGTGTGGAAAGGTAAGGATCAATGATGCACTTCTTTTTTTTTTCATTTATTCTACTCTTTTATTTTTTGTTTCTTAAAAAAGAAAATGGCATCAAGTTCACAATACAAAGGACCCATAACTTTCAACTCGAACTATTGAGCTGCTGCTGCTACTGGGCTGCTTTGGAGGAAGCACCCGTTCCAGGTCCCCTCTTTTGGCTTTCTCCAGCAGCCTGGGAGCAGGGGGAGGGGCGAGGCAGAGAGCCAGGCAGTGAGTGCCGGTAAGTACAACTGAGAGGGGAGTGGGGCGCATACACAAGCACAAACATACACACTCACTTACACCCATGCATTCACATGCAGACACTCGCACACACCCTCATTCACAACACTCACTCACAAATACACATACATTCTAACATACAAGCACAGGGGCGTAACACAGGCCCCCGCAGCCCACGCGGTGCGGGGGGGGCCCTAGCTCCAAGGGGCCCCCTCGGCACTTCACTCTGTCCGGAGAGCTCCTGATTGAGCCCAAAGGGGGCCCCTCTAAGTACCGTGCAGGGAGGCCCCCTCACTTTTTGTGACGCCAGTGTACAAGCACGAACCAATCAGTCAATAAAAAAGCAACACTTACCTTCTGCAGGCCTCTGGGAGGTGCCATGAGGGTTGGGGCTGCTACCTTGGTCAGCCAATGAGGCGAGGCAGCAGTCTCTCACTCGTCACAGCGGAGGATGGGGACAAAGTCAGTGACAGACACTCAGTCCTTGGAACTTCGGGGCTTAAAAACAAAGTGCCCAGTTACAAGGCTATCACTGAAGCTCTCCCTCATCACAAGGGGAGGGTCTTGAGGACCTATGCTGAGCTGAGGGGGTCATGCCCACCGAAGCTGTGACATTCTCAGCCCAGCAAACTTCAGCTTAGGCAGCCTGCACATTTAGCGCATGTCCAGCTCATGTCCGCCTGGCCTGAGCATAAAGAGAGTCTGTCAAGCTGCCCTATGTTCAGGACGGGCCGCTGCTGTAGCCATGCCCCTGGAAATGACTGCTGAGCTGCAATCTAGTGGCCTCTAACTCCCTCCATATTCTTGGGGCTCCTGTCCTGTTATGAAAGGCCTCCAATTCTCTCACCTTACCCTCTAGTTAACCCCTCTTGACCCTATGCAACTTTTTTTATCAGCTACAGAGATAACAATGAGCGCTCCCTGGACAACTACCTTCAGTGTCTCCCATAGGGTAGCCATGGGAATGCTTTTGGTGTTGTTAATGGCTAAGAAGTGTGTAACTGTGTGCATGATATGGCTTACAGTGTCTAGTCCATGTAGCAAGGTTTCCCACAGCTTCCAAGGGTGGCCAGGCCAGTGTGGAAAGGTAAGGATCAATGATGCATGGTCACACAGTGCCCTGGGTTCAATCCGCACTGCCTTGTTCTGCATTTGCATGCTCTGAGTACCGAGCAAATAATCAAATGCAAGCACATGTCACATGTCTTATGGGCACGGGAGTAAAAGCTGCAGTTTCTTGTGTGGGGTGTGCCAGCTGTCACAGATCACACAAATGACCTCCAGCAGCCAGTCCTCTCCATCACATGAGAGTGATTCTGATTGAGCATAGCGATGTCCTGGCCGATCAAGGTCATTACATATTATGAGATTGAGGACTCCCCCATCAGAACTGTCCAATCTGGAGAGCCCATAAGGTCTATTATGGCCTGTGTTAGGAATTGCTCTTGGTTATCAATAGGAGCATATAAGAATCAAGGGTGAAGAACAGGTCTCCTATTTGTACTTGATACACTAACAGTTGCCCTCTCAGTGCGGCAACCTTGTCCCCTAGAAGGCGCGGGAGAAGAGTCTCCGCACCTTTTCTTTGTAGGGTTGGAGGAGAAATAGTGATATGGGAAGTGACACAACTTCCTTCTGTGGCAGTCGCCAGGAGTAGGTCCAAATCCTGCAACAGCCAAATATCCCCACTCACGTGCTCTAGATAAGACAAACTCACCTTGTATTCGATCGGGCTGCTCCGCCCCTTCATATTGAGTGTAATGACTTTCAGTTCATGGTGTATAGGAAAAGAACAAGGCTAAGGGTCTGGAACATATCCGAGTGTGGTGGCATAAAAGGAAACTGTTGTGTGCGATGGGCAATGCTAGCAGTCAGGCCGTGTGAGGGGGTGCTCTATGGTCATCACTGAGGCTACTGGCTGTCCTCAGACAGGGTCCCCACTAATAACTAATAAGACTGTCTTGGCCTTCAGACTTTATTAGACTCTTTCTTCTATTTTATGAATTTACGCGGCCTCTGTATCAACAATGCCAAGTCTTATGTTATGAAGGTAGGATCTGGATCCAAAACTCCTACCCATTTACTGTTAACGGGGAAAAAATACCTATTACAACAACCTTCTCATATCTTGGTGTATTGTTTGACCATAAACTCACATGGGGCCCTGCACTAAGGAAAAAGAGAGGAGATCTAATAAGGACCAATGCTGCAATAATTGACTTTGCTCGCAAAATGGGTAACACCCCAGTGGTTGCACTGATGAAACTATATCAAGCCAAAAGTCAAACAGTCGCCTGTTATGGGAGTGATCTTTGGGGCTTCTTACCAGCGACCGATCTTGCAACCACTGAAAACAACTTTTTAAAACAAGTTTTATGTCTACCGAAGAGCACGGCTAACTTCTCCACTCATGAGGAACTGGGCATGCCCCATTTAGAGGACAAAATTGCGGTAAACCCTCTGCTGTGCTGGCTAAATTGTTGGTTGAACAATGAAATACCTTTCCCCCAAAACATTTTACTTGAAGCACTCAACTGGGAAGGTAAATTCAAGATAACCTGGATAAAATATATCCGAAATTGTCTTCAAGAACTGGGCAGGTTGGACCTCTTCCTAACACCTCAGCAAGCATCTAAGCGCGATGTAATATCTGTTAAGGACGCTTTCTTGATGGCTCGGCAGCTGATCAGGGAAGGGTCCGAACTGAAGAAGGGTAGTGTGATGAATCATGTTTTGACAAAATCATGTATACAAATAGAACCATACAAACAACAAAGGTACCAGAAGGTCTCGAAAAATGTGCCCAGGAATAAAGAAGAACCAACCTAACCCTAACCTCTAAAGGGATGTGTCATAGAAAGCATTCACCAGGGTGAGGAAAAAACCCATCAGTCACCATACGGATCCGCCCTTCATCATTTGGGATTTTGTCCATACCACCCGTCTAGGAAGATCGATGCCACAATCAGAGGTCAACCCGGTGGTAAGGGGGTTCCTCGAAAGGTCTAGGTAATGACAGTGTGGTATGCCTCTCGATACTATGAGTGGCAAAAGACATGGGACTGGGGTGTGCAGTGCTAGAAGAAGTGAAGGAGTGAAAAAACCAAAAGAGGAGTGTGTCTAAAATTGGTTTAGAAAAAGCACTAAACAAAACTTTATTCAATGTGTGCTTCACATACCAATATTAAAAATTAGTTTAACCAAGGGCTGTCTGATTATGTAGACCGCCTAAGGTAAAAAGTGGTCGACTAGTTTCTGCAATCACAGGACTACTGCGTCCTTGCATTCATCAGGACCAAAATACAAAACAGGGCTACTGCACCAAGTGAACTAAGTGAAGTGAAGGGTAACACCAGGAAAACATAGACAAGTGCACACGGTCACCTGAATGCTCCGGGTGTCCTTACAGTCTGTGTTCATCACTATAGGAAGAGAAAAGGGTTAAGTGTAGCTATCAATATCCTAAGGGCTGTCAGAAGAGTCCATTTGATGTGGATCAAACATATCATCATAATCAGAGTATTGATGTACGGGCACTCTATATCAATATCGCCCTAAGTTAATTAATTTGGAAAGAAAATTCGTAAGCCAAATGTTTCTGAGTCCTTACCTTGATCTGTAAGGTAGACTGGCCTCACCCCACCTGGCAACGGCTCAGGGGAAAATGAAGCACCGCTCTAGAAAACATGTAAGTCACATGTCAGACACAGTATGCACATACAAGAACAATGCACTTCCTGTTACCAGTAGCCGATAGTGAACGGTATTAGTATCATGAGGTAAACGTGCCCAGCAGTAGCGGAGCCGCAACCCCATGTCACAGAAAAGACCCTTATGTATGAAAAAGCACAGTATTGCGAGGAGAGGACGCGCAAAATTACAAAGAGAAGAAAAAAGAGAAAAACGAGGCGACTCCTTCTTACCTCTCCATCGGTACTCCTGGGCCGGCGTCCTGGCCGATTGGGGAGGTACCGGACGGCTAGAAGGAGGCTGTTAATAAGCCGCGCTCTCGTTGGAGAAGCTGTCACGTGGGGCGCGTCGCCGCCTCACCTGATAGGTTAACAGTAAAACTCATCTGCGTCCTCATTGGCTGTCAGTTTTGAAGGCCGGGGGAGGTCATAGGTCGGTCATATAATCGGTCGTCTTAGAGGTCGTGGTCAAGGCAGAAGAAACTTTAAAAATAATTGGAGACGTAACCAGCAACAACAATGGTGGCCACCCAACCCGTGGCACTTTGGCGGCATGCAACCTTTTTTCCCCCCACAACAACCAGATCCTTTTCAACCACCTATGGGACCAAATATAACCAACTTCCCCGGGAACTTCCCAGCAAACGATTTCAGCGGGCAGCCTTTTTTAGGGTTTGGCCGGGGCAGACCTCGGGGCAGAAGGAGAGGGAACACACAGCCCCAAGTTCACTTCAGCCCCCCACCAACTCCATCGGAAGGGAGGACGCTGAGGAGCAACTCATCCAAAAACAAGGAGGCTGGACGAAGCAGTACAGCCTCAGTATAGTTATGAACCTCAGCAGACATACCCCTACTCTAATAGAAGAGGAAGCCTTGATCCAAGGACTGGCCTGTGTGTCCAATCATCACAATGATGAGTTCGAAACCCGCTCGGAATTGGCAAGATTGCTGAGGCGGTTTTTTGATCACACTCCTGCATTCTGGCCATCTATTAGCGCATTAGAATTGAAAGTGTTTTCATGTTTACTCTCCCCTAAACCTCTCTTGAGCTTTTTTACTCCCGCGGTACCTCGCTCACATTGAGTTCTTTGATTTAGAAACACCCATCTTCTTGGAGTGTTGTCTCTCTCGTCTCTAAGACGACCGATTATACGACCGACCTATGACGTCCCCCGGCCTTCAAAACTGACAGCCAATGAGGACGCAGATGAGTTTTACTGTTAACCTATCAGGTGAGGCGGCGACGCGCCCAACGTGACAGCTTCTCCAACGAGAGCGCGGCTTATTAACAGCCTCCTTCTAGCCGTCCGGTACCTCCCCAATCGGCCAGGACGCCGGCCCAGGAGTACCGACGGAGAGGTAAGAAGGAGTCGCCTCGTTTTTCTCTTTTTTCTTCTCTTTGTAATTTTGCGCGTCCTCTCCTCGCAAGACTGCGCTTTTTCATACATAAGGGTCTTTTCTGTGACATGGGGTTGCGGCTCCGCTACTGCTGGGCACGTTTACCTCATGATACTAATACCGTTCACTATCGGCTACTGGTAACAGGAAGTGCATTGTTCTTGTATGTGCATACTGTGTCTGACATGTGACTTACATGTTTTCTACAGCGGTGCTTCATTTTCCCCTGAGCCGTTGCCAGGTGGGGTGAGGCCAGTCTACCTTACAGATCAAGGTAAGGACTCAGAAACATTTGGCTTACGAATTTTCTTTCCAAATTAATTAACTTCGGGCGATATTGATATAGAGTGCCCGTACATCAATACTCTGATTATGATGATATGTTTGATCCACATCAAATGGACTCTTCTGACAGCCCTTAGGATATTGATAGCTACACTTAACCCTTTTCTCTTCCTATAGTGATGAACACAGACTGTAAGGACACCCGGAGCATTCAGGTGACCGTGTGCACTTGTCTATGTTTTCCTGGTGTTACCCTTCACTTCACTTAGTTCACTTGGTGCAGTAGCCCTGTTTTGTATTTTGGTCCTGATGAATGCAAGGACGCAGTAGTCCTGTGATTGCAGAAACTAGTCGACCACTTTTTACCTTAGGCGGTCTACATAATCAGACAGCCCTTGGTTAAACTAATTTTTAATATTGGTATGTGAAGCACACATTGAATAAAGTTTTGTTTAGTGCTTTTTCTAAACCAATTTTAGACACACTCCTCTTTTGGTTTTTTCACTCCTTCACTTCTTCTAGCACTGCACACCCCAGTCCCATGTCTTTTGCCACTCATAGTATCGAGAGGCATACCACACTGTCATTACCTAGACCTTTCGAGGAACCCCCTTACCACCGGGTTGACCTCTGATTGTGGCATCGATCTTCCTAGACGGGTGGTACGGACAAAATCCCAAATGATGAAGGGCGGATCCGTATGGTGACTGATGGGTTTTTTCCTCACCCTGGTGAATGCTTTCTGTGACACATCCCTTTAGAGGTTAGGGTTAGGTTGGTTCTTCTTTATTCCTGGGCACATTTTTCGAGACCTTCTGGTACCTTTGTTGTTTGTAGTCTTCTTTGGGGATCGTATCCAGAGTATGGTCTTTAAACTCCCCCTAGGTCCTCCCCCACCATAGTGTTTTTGTTACAAATAGAACCATACCTATCCTGGTCCATTTCCAGATATGAGCGCTTCTTATTGACTAGATATCGTTTTGATTTATTTCACCTGATGCTAGCTGTGCCCAGTGGAGCCCATAGGGGACAAGTGTTGCCAGCTTGCGGCTGCGACAACAAGTCTCCGCAAGACCTGGCACACTTTTTATTTATATGCTCCTACTACACGTTACCACGACAAATGTTTTTAAAACCTCTTTTTAAAAAATTGAATTTTGTGCAAATAAGGCCTGCACTAATTTATCTTAAAATGCTGCACTGTGAAAGCACTTTATTTACATGCAATTTTTTAAAAACAGCCCTTAAATTTAGAAAAAGTATGGAAGGCTAACCTCTACCTGACCCGTTTTACTTATGTATACAAACCTCTGATAAACTGTACTCTTATGCTTGCGTGAGCTATGATAGGCTATCCTGAGATCTACCGTTTTATACTGACATTTTTTTTTTTTTTTTAAATAATGAACTGTTTACATATGTATTTTTCTTCCCTTTGTACTTTTATGACTGAATTTACTTACAGTCGAATAAAGAAATTTTGAATTGAATTGAATTGACTGTTAGCATGTCTTTTAGTGATCATTCCTTCTTTCCGGTGCTTAATTTGAGCCGGTGCTTTCCGGTGATCAGCACCGCCACTTAATTGGTTTCCAGTGCTCGGCACATAATTGTCAACACCATGCTTAGAACAGTGGGCCACATGGTGGCACTGCTCATCTAATTTAGAGATAAGGAGAACAACGGTTGTTTAGGAATACAATATGCATAAAATTGCTCATACTTGCCTCTCCAGCCATTCCTTTAGCTTTGGATACCTGCAGTAATCTGAACTGTCACATTTACAGGCATGAGAGAGATGGTTACTAGTTGTTATGGCAGCAATGACAAGGGCGATGCGTGATGCAAGCCACACTGGCTTCCTGGTCAGAGCCCTGGCACTTAATATTTTACAAATTAAGTACTGCTTCTTTCCCTTTGCCGATGTAATGTTGTACTCCTGGTTAAAGTTCGATGGCTGGCTCTGTCCTTCACAGGCCGACACCTCCTACCTCTGCTGCAGACACCCCTCATGGAGGTCAGCAGCAGTCCTTGGCATCTCCTCTTTTCCTGTGCCACTGGGGTAGGCTTATTGGTTGCCACCAAACTTCGCCGAGCACTGACATCCAAACTCACTGTCTCAAGGTGGGAATCACCTTTGTGCTCCAGTAGGGCAAAGGGAAACTATGTCTTTCATCCCAGACCCCAGGCCACAGGAGAAGCCAATGGTACTGTACAATTTGCCAGTACGTGGTGAGGCAAGGGCGTTGTCTTTCCTGCATATGCACTTGTGGTGGGAGCTACTGGTACCCAAGCATGCCAGTCTCTTAGCTGTAGAGTCAGTGTATCATTTGCACTCACCCCTGGAAGCCACCACTGACCTCAGGTCTGGGGACGATGGTCTTTGATCTCTCCTCCTCCTTCCCTTCTCCCCATACAACCTCCAGTGGTACGCAGCAGGGTCTGGTCCTCCATCGTCACTTCTCTCCGCAGGGCTTTAATCTGTTGCTCAGTTGGCCTGCTCTAGAGCACCACTCAACTGTCCCAGTCCTTGCTCATGCTGCTCAAGGCCGTGCAACCCACCCGCACGTCCTTTCCGTGCTCCTTCCCAGGCACCAATACTATTGTGCACGGTCGCCCCATCCTTACCAGGTCGCTGGTGTGGCAGCTGCCTCTTGCTGGATCTTTAATCTGGGAAACCCGCTCTGTGTAGGCATGTGCTATAGAAGAACTGAAGTAAAATAATCCCTCCCCGCTGGGAACAATGTGACTTCGGGTGACGTGGTCTGCTCCTACAGTCGGTTACGGCTGCTTATTGCTCGTCCACTCCCATCTTAACCCAGCAATCGCTTCTTACGGCTGCTGAGAAGCTGCCGAGAAATGAACCAGGCATTGGACCTGCACCCCATGGTGTCAGCAGCCTCAACGTCCAGGATCCAGTCTCCTTTGCTATTTCTCTGGGTTCTGGGCTCCACTTTAGAAGCTTCCTGTTGCAACAGTTCGGCAAAGGAGTGGAGAAATGTATCCTACGCATCCACCATCGTGACCACGCTCACAGACCTTCATTTTTAAAGGTAAAACACTTATTATTTTATTGCAATTTCTTATTATTGATAATCTAGTTTTCACAGCTGTTCCATATATTCTATATGTTTTTTTAAAGAAATGTAGGGTATTTTTTCATCATTTATTTAAGGAGATAATGACCCAATAAGCACGTTCCACAGGTCTACTTCAGAAAGAGGTTTACCTCTTCTTAATATTAAAATGCGTTATTTGGTGACATTGCAAATACATGTTTTAAATAGAGAAATATACACTTTGCACATAAGCATTTTGATAATGATTATTATCCTTTTTTAAGACTTTATTTAACATTTCTTCAAAATCACACATACTACAATGGCAACCAAGCAGTGGATTGCAGCTTAAGCATAGCAAGAACCATATCACATCACATCTTTAAGTATGAGGGGGGAACAGCCTTTACGACGCGGCTGTTACACCGCCGTGCCGTTACAACGTGGTTTTCCCAACGCAAGTCGTTACCACGACTTGCGCTGGAGGGCGCTGCAGGACAAGGAATTTTTTAATTTACTATCCAACACCTTCCCTACTGTACGTAGGCTGGTGTTAGAATAGTAAATTAAAAAATTCCGAAGTCCGCACCCCTCCAACGCAAGTCATGGTAACGACTTGCATTGAAAAAACCGCGTTGTAATGGCACGAGGTGTAAAAGCACGAGTTGTAAAGCCGTACATCCGTATGAGGACCTTCAAAACGCAGAACATTGCATTCATTATCCTTCGTTCAGCCAAATGAAAGACAATTGAGCTTCAGGTGCTAACAAATTGGAACCTGGTATACCGCAGGTGATAGATAACAATGGTATATGAGCTCCTCACCGTATCCTCATGGACCTGTAGCTCCATAATATTATCCATGAACTGGATGCAGAGCACCTAGAACCCCAGCCATTCCTTCGCCCGCTGTCAAATCTTGGCTCAACAGATAACAGCAGATGGGGTCCCATATATACTTAGACCTACTCTGTATAGTTTCTAGCATAAGAGCTGATTCATTAAAGTACACAGCATCGTGTATCTAGGTCCTAGCTTTGGGTCGGTCTTCTTAACCAAGTCACAGGAACTCCTATCTTTGCCAACAGCAATAAAAGTGTTGCTAGCCTACTATAGTCCAACCGCCTCATTATAATGCAGTGTTCGGAGGCAGGGAGAAAAAGGACTGACCGCTGCCTATCCAACGGGTACATAGGGGCAGCAGGCGGCAAGTAATTCCCTACAATGGGGCGATGCCTGCTCAGGCACCGCCAGAGGGATAACGATGCTCTCTTCAAGCAGCCTTTCAATGGCAATTTGGCTGCCATGAACAGCTGTTGGAAACGGACTAGCAAGGCCCAGTCCCTTCACTGCCGCCCCTAATAGAAGCATCGATACTTCACATGCCAGGCACCACATGGTGCCTGGCTTACGGTGCATGGATGTTTGTAAACATCCATTATCCTAATGCGGGTTGTGCAGCGAACCTTTTCCACCCGCTGCACAAGCCGCATTAGGAAAATGGATTTTCTGACCGCTTCATGGTCGTATGGAACCTCCGACTACTAGTTGGTCTTTATCCATTGCGACATGATGATGATTGGACGCTTGTTGCATAAATCCGTCATTTCTTTAGCTCCCCATGCCATTCCAGTTGAACCCAGCCATATGCAAATCAGTCTTGAACCTGCAACTCTTTAGGGGAGCAGTGTGGTGCAGCAGCAGGGACGGCTGACTCCGAAGCACGAAGCTCACTATTCGATTCCCATCTGCAGCTCAGCCCAGCACCATTTGGCTCAATTTTCCCCGATGACCCCCAGCATCTTCAGACCCTTACAGGTGATGAATTTGCGCTTTACAAATACTGGGTTATTATTTATCCATCGTTTTTTTTTGCTCCCCATGCCATTCCAGTTTGAACCTAGCCATATGCAAATCAGTCTTGATCCTGCTCCCTATGGGAACAGTCCATCCCGAACTGCCAGGCCAGGTCCTCCCTGGACTGTACACAAGCATCCTGGGACCAGTTTCGGGGTTTCACTCCTAATAACCCAATGGGCCTACCTAATGTGGCTAGATTGTGTTTTTATGCTGACTGTGGGTATTATATCTTGCCTCCTCTATGCTTAACATGGAAAACACGATAACTGCAGTCGCAGAGTATGGATAATTGCAAGGCAGCATAATAAATCTGGCCAAAAGAAGAGTAATCCTAGTTTGAGTGACAGCAATATTATTCCTCTCACTCTATATGGGCAGGGGAGGGTGTCTCGAGCTCTGACAAATTCCAGGACATCATGGTTATTGCAGATCAGGTTGAACTATCGGATGTACGTAATAAACTTAGAGATGTCTAACAATAACAATAGTATGCATGATAAACGTGGGTAACCTGTTGGTAAACATTCATCTTTTTTTAAGCTATTCTGTGCAATCTGTCAAATAAAGTTTTGTACTCCTTAAAATTATGGTTGTAAAACTTTTTAGGGCCAGAATCAATACAGCAGAAAAACTGTCTTTTTGAAGAAGGGGCTGACCACATCCAGACTTTGACGATTTTTGTGCAGTAGCTGCCATGCATCTGAAGCAAATACTGGAGCGCTGTTTAGCAGTTGATTTTGCCAAATCTTCAAATCTTGAGTGACATTGATAGTAGGAGATCAAGATATGTGAGACATTCTTATTTAAGCCAAATATTAAAAAAAATAAATCAACATTATTGTCTCATGACATCAAATCTAGTGCACAGTCATGAACTTAGGATGTATTCCATTGTGGCATGCATGTACATCGTTATGGAACAACCTAAAATTTTCAAGCGTAATTTCCCCGAAGGTAGCCCGCTTTGGGTAGACAAAGTCATTGTATGCTGGGGAAACCAATGAGGGAAAACAAAATTAAACAAAAGGTTTGTCTTACTTACAATAAAAGTTCCATTTGCTCTAGAGAGGTGTCTAGTTTAAATATTTCGAATTCCAATGCTGAAAATTTGAGGAAACAATATAAAGTGAAAATGCATACAAAGGATTTTGTTTGAACAGAAACACAGAAATTCTGACCCAATAATTCCACAAATTCAATATAAGTGAATTCTGTGAACCTCTATGGGGCAGATTTACGAGCCCCTTGCGCCTCTTTACGCCGCAATTGCGTCACTTTTTTTGACGCAACGGCGGCGCAAACAATGCGCTCTATTTACAACGTGACGCATATAGGAGATGTGTCACGTTGGAAAGCCCTGCGCCATAAGGAGGCGTTCCGGCGCAGGGGGGGCGTTCCTGCGCAGGAACGCCTCCTAAAAGTGGCTGAGTGAAATCTACAAGATTTCACTCAGTCACTTTTAGGCCAATGCTGCGTCAAAACCCTGCGCCTGCTTGAAGCAGGCGTAAGGCTTGACGCAGCATTGGACAGATAGGGCACTCCCGAGCCTTGCTGGAGCTGCGTCGCGCTTGCTACGCAACTCCAGCGATGCGCCACCTTTAGGGCACAGATGCGTGACTCATCTGTGCCGTTTTTGCCCCATGGTGCGCAACATTGTAAATGCGGCGCACCATGGGTGGCGGAGCTGCGGCGCATAATAACTGGCGCATCCCTGGGGATGCCCCAGTTATTGTAAATCTGCCCCTTAGTGTTTATCATAGATTTAGGCACTAATGCACAAGAGATTAAATCAAGAAACAGCACAAATCAAAAAACAAACATGGAAATATCTTTAGAAAAATATATTATCTTTTGTAATTTTCAAAATTTTTAGGGTACATTCAACACTAAGTTTGATATCAAATACATATAAATGAAAAAGGGTACATCTTATTTTCACTTCAGTTTCATGAGTGAAAATCCTCTCCCAATAAAGTCAAAAAAGTAAACAGTCTTTTCACTAAATGATACAGTCACTGAATGTACAATGATACATAGGGAGTTGGATAATACAGTCGATGTTTCGGTCTTCTATCGTGCGAATCCTTTAGACCATCTTCAGGACAACACAATCTGCATTTTAATAATGACCCCCTAGTAGAACACAATATACATTATTACCTTTGTGTCATGCCATCAATGTATATATACAATAATCAAAGATACCCCGTGTAGGATATGATAACAAACTTTTTGGGGGGGATTGAGTACAATTCTAAAAATCCTTTATGTAATTCACATCTCAGGCCTCTTTGTCTACAGATTAGCGAGATACGCCATTAGTCTGGCTCTCTCTTTCTATTTCAAAAAACAATTTTACTCCAAAAATCAAAATACTTTTTAATTTGAACATATATAAACCTGTTTAAAGACACTTATTTGTAAACATTTTGTCAGCCATATTTATATTGTGATGTGCAGGGAGCAGTGTAACATGTTTTAACATATAAATGAATAAAAATACATTTCTGACTTCCAGAGACTTTTAAAGTTTAGACCTTGACAGTGTTGCAGCAACTTCAAAGAAGGAGAGGATTTTTCCTGATTGTGTTCTAAGGCCAAATAAATGTGTTAATCTATCATATTTGAATTTTGTAGTTATACAAAATATGTTATCTGTAGGTAGTGTATGATTTACCTGGTATCCTCAATTCTCAACACACTGATTTTAAAGTCTTCACGTGATCTCTTTTGGACCTGATGTCACTCTGATGTTAATAAAGTCTTGGTTTTGAGTCAATCTATAAAGATGATAACATAATGCTTATTGTAAGTGGAGCTTCTGCATCCCTTGCATACTTAGCAAGCTGTTTATATAGTATTCATGTCTAAGTATGCCTTATGGTTGATTAGATTACAGCAATAATCATGTTGGCATTTTTCGACATGATCTATTCTTATAGTCCATATACCTGTACTATTTGTGATTATTTACACTAATTCATCTGCATTCTATACTTTTGTTTAAAAATTGCAAAATTGCATTATGGTTTTTTGAGGTATACACCTTACTCATCTTGATACAACAGTTACTTCAAAAGTAAAGTTGTTATCCTGAACATTAAAGCTTTGTTTGAATTCCACACTATTGGCTTAGAGGCTAGTGATTGGTTACATAGTTTGAGATGAGTCAGTCGCACTTACTGTTCAAAAATTAATCTCGTTTTACAATACAAAGGGTCCCATATTTGAAGCAGCTGACTTGGACTAGTAGTCTGGTGCTATCGTAACATGGCCACCAATATTAATATATGTGGCAGACTTGCACCAATAACATAGTGCAGTTTTCGTTACTCTACATTTTCGATATGTCCCATTGGTTATTCGAACTTGTATTAAGATTATACAGTGGTGCAGTCTTATTGCCTTAAACATTAGTAATTGCTATCAGAGTGCAACTCAGCAATGGTGTATAAAAGTGCCCAATCTACTCTTTGATTTAAATTGACATAGCCGTACTGATCGGCCAAGCGGAACTTACCTCCGTGATGCAGTAGGCGCGTGACAAAACCATTGGGAATTACTATCAGAGCGCAACTCCGCGATGGAGTATAGACGCGCCTAATCTATGCTTCGATTTAAATTAACATAGGTATACCAATCGACCACGCAGAATTTACAAATTTATAGTCAACTGCATTCAAATCCCTCTCTGTGAAAACTTCTTCCTATGTGAAAAAACATTTTACCAGCAACTGAAAGGAGTGGCAATGGGGGCGGTTTAGTTTAGTTATTTTAATATGTTTATACCACCATACAAATGTATATTTGTAAGTGGGTGAATATGTTATGGTACGGATTGTCAAATTTGCTGAGAGACACAATCAGCAAGGACCAGTTGGGAGGGCCAATCGGTAGGCAGTTTCAGTATTCCAGATTGCTCAGGACAAGTTCACAGAGCAAAGGTAGGACGAATGAAAGGAGACATTTTGAGGATGTTGATTATCTGTTATCTATCAGCTGTGGCAGTGGCAATGATGACGGATTTTACACATTATAGTTTTTTTTTTAACAACACAACAACTTTATTGTATGATTAAACAAATCCTTTACAAAAGCGGAAGAAAATGCAAGTTAAACAAGGTTCAAATAAGATACATACAATCTAAATGAAACAAAAGAGGTTAGAATGCAAAGATAATATAAAGTAACTGTTCATAAGTAACTTTGCACTAAAAACGGTCCATATTAAAAGAACTCATGAAGAATTTGACGTGCTGGGGGTACGCAAGTTGCAGAGGGCATCCTGTTCCTAGTAAAAGTTAGCATAGACATAAATAGTATTAAAAATGCTATGCTAAGTAGTTGCAAGTGTCAGTAGGCCATTGAAGCATGATTTATTCAACTGGTACTTCTCTGCCCGACTGTAATAGCATTCCAGCAGTCGCATAAAACTTCCCAATTAGTGCCAGGTCCATCGGGACCATGGTGGGACTATGGTGGTGAACATGTGCCTTAAGGCCTCCTTGCATGTTCTTACGCCATGATGTATGAAGATGGTTCTTAAATACATGCTCCTTGGGACAGCAAAGCTGGGCAACAGCAAATGACATGTTCCGCAGATTCTGTGGGGTGTTGGCACAGACAACAACTGGACCCGCTTGACGGACAGTTTTTCCAACGGGCTCTATAGTCTTATATTGGCAAAGTTAAGAGCCTCACCCTCATGACATTTTGTAGGGCTTGCCTTGCAAGACCTGCTTTTACAGTTATAGTTGAAATGTACATCAAGGTTGCTAGATGGGAGTGCAGTTGTAGGAGAGTCACGAAGAATAGAAAAAGAATTGGAAGATTTGTGAGATCCTGCTATTGTATGGCAGAGGTGCCATGACGTGGATGGTTTATCTACATGGCTGGCCCCTGTTGCCACAGTTCCTTGTGTTGTCATATCTGGTAGGATGGGCATGTTATTTCGCATGTTGTATGTGATGTTGTAACGAGTGCATTCTGACAGTTGTGATTTTAATGATTGTGGAATTGAGGTGCGTTCATTTGGTACAGGCGCAGGCAACTCTGCCCAATTCACCACGCATATCAGTTATCCTTCCAGCGACCTCCACCGACTACGCGGTAAGAACAGCTGCTCCTGCCAACTAGATTTGGCGAACTTCATTGGCTCGTTCCACTGTAAAATCTGCCGATGGTCTCCCATCATAACCCCAGTCCATTCACCCCCCTCCACTCCCCTCCCTAGGGCTAGCCTACCACATTTTAAAGGAGGACTGATAAATGCACGCTCTATGTGTAAACATCCGGGTCGCCCTCCGACCCCTATCCCCCCCAAATTTTCCACCAACTCATTGATGTGGTAAATCCTATAATTAACAACATTGTTAATTCTTCTCTTTGCACGGGCTTCGTCCCTCGCCTGTGGAAACAGGGAATAGTTAAACCCCTGACGAACAAAGCCAACAAACCCCCGTCAGATCTTACCAATCTTCGGCCTATCTCGCTCCTCCCAGCTTTGGGAAAAATTACAGAACAAATGGTATACAAAGAACTCAAAAAATATCTTGAAGCTCATAATATACTCCATCCGCAACAATCTGGCTTTCGCCCCAATCACTCTACCGAAACGGCACTGATAGAACTCACGGACTCGATAAAAATGCTTCAAGACCAGAAAAGGAACGTCGTTCTCATCCTCCTAGACCTCACCGCGGCGTTCGACACCATCTCTCATGCCATCCTGATTAGCAGATTGGTAGACATAGGGATCTCCGACGTGGCCCTATCTTGGATAAAATCCTTTTTAACCGACAGATCCCAAACTATCGCTCTTGGTCCCTTCCACTCCAAAGAGAAGAGAGTTTCCTCAGGGGTCCCCCAGGGCTCTATCTTTTTAAAAAAGGTCATGTTCTTAGTGATTAGAACATGAGCAACTGCCACACAAAATAATGTATTATTATTTTATCATTATTTCAAAACAACTTCAGCTAATGCAAAATGAGAAGTAAAGCTGTATGTTATTAAGAAGATATGTGAACCTCTACCCTGAGAGCCCAACTGTATTGATGACTGGATTCCTAATGCTGATTTTGTTTGTCATATGCAGTCATATGCCATGGCACAGGCCTGACTCACGGACTGCGGTCTTATTGGACCGGAGAGGGCTCCAAAAGTGCTACCCTCATAGGGCATTGAGATAGAGCCATCTAGGGTCTCTGCCCATTCCAAAGGAATTTGGTGGTAAGACTGTCCAGTTCCTTGAACCAGATCAGAGGGAGGTGGAACGGGGTGTTCTGGATAATATATAGGAACCTAGGGAGAATCAACATTTTGAAGAGGGTGACTCTCCCCAAGGGATTGAGTGGCAGGGTTTAGGGTCAACCCAAAATATTGGATAAGCTGGCGTGAGAAAGTATATCAATAAAAACAATGGTTCACAAGGATATTAATCAATACAAATGAACAATAAGTCTATACTGGTTGTATGACATTACAACGCAGGCTTTTACCATGCGTGCCATTATAACGCTGTTTTTACCACGCAAGTGGTTACAACGACTTGCGCTGTAAGCGCTGGACAGTGGAATAGTTAAATTTTCTATTCCAACTCCAGCCCACGTTACAGATGGGAAGGTGTTGGAATAGAAAAGTAAACTATTCCCTATCCAACAGCGCCCTCAATAGCAGCGTTGTACTGGTAACGCGTGGTAATGTCCGCGTTGTAAAGGCTGTTCCCCTCTATATTTCATTCAGGAGACATTATGTTGTATCCGGAGCAAGACAAAAACATATTATAAAAAAGAAAAGACAAGCATTATGTACTGCATAACAATTAATTCAGTAAATTCGCTTCTCACATCATTATGTTTGTTTTGCTTGTCACGAGATCCAGTGCTCACACACAAGTGGAATAAGAGTGCAGTGTTAGGTGATATGAAAAAAAACAGTGCATCACAGATAAAAAAACATATGACTCCTTCTCTCTACTATTACAGTTCGAGTAGGGAAGTCTATAAACGACTATTGTTGATGACATTTTAACCTCTGGTAATAGGAGGTCATCATCAGAAAGCGGCACGAATCTCCACTATCGATAGACAAAATGGATAATTATGGTGCTAAATAGAGCTTAAATGGGCCTGTCTAAAAACAAAACATGTAAAAAAGGAAGGAACATTCCTGGGATGTGTTTAAAGCGGCAATCACTCCCAGGGTGAACTGCTAGTACAACAGAGGAATGCTGGAATAAATCCTTGGGTATGCTGGAGTGCCCTACACAGAAGATTGAAATAAATAATTCAGAAGGACGCAACCCAACAATGGAGAGGTACCTTCAAGAGAGGGTAAGTCAACTCACCCTGTAGTCCAAAAATGTATCCCAGGGGCAAATCAGCTTGATTTTCAACTTGAATGATGGTTTCCAAAGAATTCAAGGGTCGGAAGTGCCTGGGGAGGAACAGTCTTGTAGTTTATCATACAGCTAATTGAACTTGAGAAAAAGGAACAAAACAACAGGTTGGAATCTCTACAAATTACTAAAGATCTTCTTGTGCACAATGGCCAGCTCGCGCCCAACTTATTTAAGCAGACAAAAAGTCATCAGTGGAGAAGGACCACTTTTTGGGTACCGCTATATTCTAGGTACACATCAGAGTATGGATCACAATCTGGAAGGTGAGGGCGGGTTTATAGGAACAGTGTAGGGCATATGCGCACGCTCACTCGGATGTTAACAGGGATTGCGCATGCGTTGCATTAGAACAACTAAACAAGGGTCACTGAAAGCTGCACCACTAACCAACATTCAGCCAAGGGGGGCTGTAAGGAGGTCAAATACAATTGGAGAGAAGGTGCTAAACTAAATGAAATGCTATCAGCGTGGACACTGTAACAAACTAAGGACTGGATACACGGGGAGCTGCAACAGTCACCTGCACACTGACAAATAGTAAAGCATAGAACTATTGGCACAACTGTCCAATTGATACTGACAAAAACTAGGAAAAGTATGTAGCATGCAAAACAAATCTCTGCTGCAAGCAAATTTCCAAGCTAAATACAAATAGTAAGTGAATGCGAATAAAATGGTTCACTAATTATTTTAACGAGTCATGAAGTCAGGAGTTAAGTACCACAGTGCAGTCATGGCAGCATAACATTCAGTGATCAGTAGGCGTGAACAGGTCCTTTTTAGGGCTCGGCCTACGTCCCACGAAGTGGGCGTGGCTTCAAGAGTCCTTTTCTGAGGGCTTCGAAAATCGAACCTACGAATTCCAGAAAAGCTCGTGTATTTTGCTTGTTATTTATGGCAGCTGCATGGCAATTGGGCCTCGCATGCCTGTGTTTTTACAAACCAGCACGCAATAGGCCATAGGCGTTAGAGTTGCTCCACCTAGTGCACATTCCGTGCGGACACGCGCACGAGAAGGGCATATTTCTTCAATTATCGCGGCTGTCAGGGGCCGCGGTAATTGAAGACAGATGCTGTTTTTTTTTCTTCCTTGAGGCTATTGAAACACTTCGACTGCTATTACGCATGGAAACCACCAGATGGCATTCGTCCCGTATCATAGTCCACCGGCTGCTCACTGCAAATTGTCCACGGCTTTGAGCCAGAGTTACATCTGCCCGAGGGGCGCCTTAAAGCTGTCATTCATTACTGTAGCAGAAACTGGATGATATTTCCCATGACATTCCTAAATGTGGCGGGGCACGCACCGAGCAGAGAAATTCTGTGTCCTCGTTGTTTTTTTACATCGAGTTTGAAACATGTCATGTGTCAGCCTAAAAATCGTAAAGGCACAAATGCTCGCCCTCTCAGTCAGATTGTTTTCAAAGGTGTGAACCTATTTTGAACAATGACAATTTCAATGCATCTTACGGTACGAACCCAGTTAGTCGCCTCGATCCGTTCTGCTTTCATTTTACATTTCCTTAGGTCTTTTATGCATTGTGCTGTAATTAGGCATGGGGATATGTTTGTCCAAGCAGCAGATGCCTTATTAGTGATTTCTTTATTAAAAGCACAGCCCTTTTGTACGGTGTTGTCCAGCTTTAGTTCTGCGCCGCCTTTACATGCCGCCGTCTACATACATTAGAAGCTGTGATCCCACGCTTTGTGCCTAAGATGCCACCCTCACCTGTAAATAAGATCAATCTTTTTAAGGGCCTGTGCACAGACCCAGTACTTATCACAAGCCCATCCTTTGTGCTGCGCAGGCGCAGAAGGGGGTATGTGTGTGTTTCTTTTTCTCGTTTTTTTTGTCTGTATTCTGTTTGGGAAGGTAAGCAATGCGAGGCAACTGTAGGCAGCTTCCAGTGCACGGCTGCCATGTATTATTCTATCGTTAATGTGTCCGATTGACGCCCGCCCCGGTTCTCTTACACTATATATTATTCAGAGCCACTGAGACAGGACTAGAGTGTGATTAATGATTGTGATAAGTGAAAAGGTGTGGGGGATAACAGTTAATGTTTTTCTCTATTCTAGTGGCTTAATCACCTGTCATGGCCCCTTTTCCACAGTCCGCTATGGTGTTTACCCCACAGGCGTGTCTGTTCTGAGTTTTTTAGTTTACAGATTTGCCAAACTGGAAGTTGTGGGACAGTCCTTTACGTACTAATCCGAAATGGCTGGTCCCCCTTTAAAGGGTGAATGGAGAGTTCGTCGGATGATAATCTGGGTCCGATTTTGTTCCAATAATCCCTTATATGATTGTTATTGTGAAATATACGTCGAGAAGTAGCCATAACAGATGGTTAATCGAGTACTGCGGTGGTGAATTAAATTGTATTCCTCTGGTGGCCAGCGGCAGATGGCTTCGGTTTTTAGGGTTCGGGCCTACGTCAGACTGCATAGCAGTAGTGTAAGAGTCCTTGTGTGAGACTGAGAGTGCAGAGTGAGTGCCAGAGTGACTATGAGTGCAGAGTGAGTGCCAGTGTGACTGTGAGTGCAGAGTTAGTGCAGCGTGAGTGCAGAGTGAGTGCGAGAGTGACTGTGAGTGCAGAGTGAGTGCAGAGTGAGTGCGAGAGTGACTGTGAGTGTGACTGTGAGTGCAGAGTGAGTGTAGAATGAGTGCGAGAGTGACAGTGAGTGCAGAGTGAGTGCAAGAGTGACAGAGTGCAGAGTGAGTGCCAGAGTGACTGTGAGTGCAGAGTGAGTGGAGAGTGAGTGCAGAGTGACAGTGAGTGCAGAGTGAGTGCGAGAGTGACAGAGTGCAGAGTGAGTGCGAGAGTGACTGTTAGTGCAGAGTGAGTGCAGAGTGAGTGCAGAGTGAGTGCCAGAGTGACTGCGAGTGCAGAGTGAGTGCGAGAGTGACTGTGAGTGCAGAGTTAGTGCAGAGTGACTGTGAGTACAAAGTGAGGGCGAGAGTGACTGTGAGTGGAGAGTGACTGTGAGTGCAGAGTGAGTGCAGAGTGAGTGCGAGAGTGACAGTGAGTGCAGAGTGAGCACGAGAGTGACAGTGAGTGCAGAGTGAGTGCCAGAGTGACTGTGAGTGCAGAGTGAGTAGAGAGTGAGTAGAGAGTGAGTGCAGAGTGACAGTGAGTGCAGAGTGAGTGCGAGAGTGACTGTGAGTGCAGAGGGAGGGCAGAGTGACTGTGAGTACAGAGTGAGTGCGAGAGTGACTGTGAGTGCGAGAGTGACTGTGAGTGCAGAGTGCGAGAGTGACAGTGAGTGCAGAGTGAGTGCAGAGAGAGTGTGAGAGTGACTGTGAGTGCAGAGTGAGTGTGAGAGTGACTGAGTGCAGAGTGAGTGCCAGAGTGACTGAGTGCAGAGTGAGTGCCAGAGTGACAGTGAGTGCAGAGTAAGTGCCAGAGTGAGAGTGAGTGCAGAGTGACAGTGAGTGCAGAGTGACTGCAGGGTGACAGTGAGTGCAGAGTGACAGTGAGTGCAGAGTGAGTGTGAGAGTGACTGTGAGCGCAGAGTGAGTGTAGTGTGAGTGCCAGAGTGACTGAGTGCAGAGTGAGTGCAGAGTGACTGTGAGTGCAGAGTGAGTGCTAGAGTGACTGTGAGTGCAGAGTGAGTGCAGAGTGAGTGCAGAGTGAGTGCGAGAGTGACTGTGAGTGCAGAGTGACTGCAGAGTGAGTGCGAGAGTGACTGTGAGTGTGACTGTGAGTGCAGAGTGAGTGCAGCGTGAGTGCGAGAGTGACAGTGAGTGCAGAGTGAGTGCGAGAGTGACAGTGAGTGCGAGAGTGACTGTGAGTGCAGAGTGAGTGCAAAAGGAGTGGAGAGTGAGTGCAGAGTGACAGTGAGTGCATAGTGAGTGCGAGAGTGACTGTTAGTGCAGAGTGAGTGCAGAGTGAGTGGCAAAGTGACTGTGAGTGCAGAGTGAGTGCGAGAGTGACTGTGAGTGCAGAGTGAATGCAGAGAGACTGTGAGTACAGAGTGAGCGCGAGAGTCACTGTGAGTGTGAGAGTGACTGTTAGTGCGAGAGTGACTGAGTGCGAGAGTGACTGTGAGTGCAGAGTGAGTGCAGAGTGAGTGCGAGAGTGACAGTGAGTGCAGAGTGAGTGCGAGAGTGACAGTGAGTGCAGAGTGAGTGCCAGAGTGACTGTGAGCGCAGAGTGAGTGCAGAGTGAGTGGAGAGTGAGGGCAGAGTGACAGTGAGTGCGAGAGTGACTTTTAGTGCAGAGTGAGTGCGAGAGTGACTGAGAGTGCAGAGTGAGTGCGAGAGTGACTGTGAGTGGAGAGTGAATGCAGAGTGAGTGCGAGAGTAACTGTGAGAGTGACTGTGAGTGCAGAGTGAGTGCAGAGTGAGTGTGTGAGTGACAGTGAGCGCAGAGTGAGTGCGAGAGTGACAGTGAGTGTAGAGTGAGTGCCAGAGTGACTGTGAGTGCAGAGTGAGTGCAGAGTGAGTGGTGAGTGAGTGCAGAGTGACAGTGAGTGCGAGAGTGACTGTTAGTGCAGAGTGAGTGCAGAGTGAGTGCCAGAGTGACTGTGAGTGCAGAGTGAGTGCGAGAGTGACTGTGAGTGCAGAGTGAGTGCAAAGTGACTGTGAGTGCAGAGTGAGTGCGAGAGTGACTGTGAGTGCAGAGTGAGTGCGAGAGTGACTGTGAGTGCGAGAGTGACTGTGAGTGCAGAGTGAGTGCCAGAGTGACTGTGAGGGCAGAGTGACTGCTGAGTGAGTGCAGAGTGATAGTGACTGCGGAGTGACAGTGACTGCAGTGTATGAGTGTGCAGGGTGAACACATGGATAAAACACATTGCCATTTACAATGCCATTACCTCTAACTCAAAAAATTCTGAGACCTATTGCATTTCTAATGCTTGTTAACTTCTGTCACTGGAGTGAAGATTACTGGCGCACTCATTTTTAAAGTTCTGCTGCTGCGTGCTTAACTCACCATTGACCTACATCGGTTTGTTGTGAAGTGCTGCACAGGGCAGGAGTGGTGTATCTGCCATGGGATTATGTGTGCCTGAGCAGAGTCCAATACAGGGATAATGCAGTACTGAGCAGTGACTGGTGCATGGTGAATGCAGGGGCTAGGTGTATGTGTGCCTAGAAGTGGTACAATAAATGATGGATGTAGTTCTGTGCAGTACGTGTACAGTAAATGCATGTGCTGGATGTATGTGTGCCTAAGGGTGGTATGTCCATTAAGGATGCAGTGCTGCGCAGTGTGTGTAGGTTGTATACATGCACTGGGTGTATGCCAGCCTGACGGAGGGCCCTAGGTTCCAGTTTGGGAGACCTAGGCCTGCATGGTGAAACATGAACTGGAGGTTGAGAAATCCTCTCAGACAAATTTGCGTATTGCTGCATTTCTGTAAGCTCTTTGATTAAGTGAGAGGTAATAGGGAAGGGGCCTGGTCACATCTCAGGAAGGAGGTGGAGCTGCTAAGAGAATCATAAAGAGTAGGATGGTGCCCTGTGCTAACCGTTTGATACACATATCACTGTGGCTGACAACCAAATGCGAATTATGTGTTGTGGGGCTATCAGTTTTGCAGACACTACTGCTGTGACAGGCCGCTTTTCAGCAGAAGAGAGAGCAGAAGCGTCAGCACTTCAAAAGAAGAAGACCCCAAACATAAACCTTTAAAGGCTCACAAACTAAATCACATTTAGTGTCTGGAAATGGACTAGATTTGACCTGTCCTCTTTAGGGTGGTCTTCTCCCAACTTTTTGCCTGCTTACAGGCATTTGTTTTGCTGCATCTTTTTGTTGGCCATGGAGCTCTGAGCACTTCACCACTGCTAACCAGTGCTAAAGTGCATGTGCTTCTCCCCTAAACATGGTGACATTGATATATATCTGATTGGCCTATTTAGGTTACCTATAAGTCCCTTGGAGAAGTGTGGCTCAATAGCTAGAGCGGCAGACCCTGATGCAGAAGTCTGGCCCGGGACCAGGGTTCAATTCCCCGCCTCGGCGGGTCTTGGGCTCATAAATTCCACGGACCTGATAATTCTCGCCTTGGTGTCTATTCCAATCATGGAGTCCCACTCTGCAACTCTGGGCAATAGCTTGCTTAATCTCCACAACGGCCCCCACAACGATAAGGATGCCTGGCCTCCACCTTGGGGGTGCCCAGGAGTGGACACCTCACAGGGAAAGCCAGGATGGGTTCCACAGCGGTATTCGTACAAGCGCCTTGAGACCCTTGCGGGTGAGTAGTGCGCTATACAAGTATCAATTTACATTTACTTGTATGGTGGTGTACCATATGCCCGGGGCCTGTAATCTAAATGCTACTATTGGGCTTGCAGCACGGTTGCACCACCCACACAAGTAGCTTTTCAAGCCTGCCATTCCGGGCCTTATGTGTGCAGTCCACTGCTACTTCGACTTGGCATTTAAAACCACTTGCCAAGTCTATAACTCCCCTTTTATTACACATAATCCACCCCTAAGGTACTGGCTAGTTAGCCCTAAGGGCAGGGTGCTGTGTAACTAAAAAGAAGGACATGCACTTCTAAGTTTAATATGTCCTGGCAGTGACAAATAGCTAAATTAGATTTTGTCTACTGTGAGGCCTACTCCTCTCATAGGCTAGCATTGAGAATTAATTAAAACACTTTTAAGCTGCTTAGAAAGGAGTAGCTGCATCAAGTTGCATATCTTTGGAATTGTAATGCTATATCCTCCTTCAAGGTAACCTTTAGGAAGTGGACATTTCTCTGCTCTTACTGCTCTATTGTGCCCTGCATTTTGTCTCCTATACACATCTGGGCTGGGTGACAGCTAATGTTGTGCATTTCCTCTAGACACCCACAAACACAGGAAGAGCGGGTGTGACAGAGGACTCACCTGCATTCATCTGCATTCCTGGACAGGAGGGGGGAGTGGGAGCTGACACTTAAATCTGAATTGGCAGTGTCCTGTGTCCCACAAAAAAAGGCTGATTACCTCTCACAGATAGCCTGGCAGACAGGGCTGGGATGGAGAGGGATGGGTGCACTTCAAGGAGCTGCTTTGAAGTCACCCTCCACTTCAAAGGCACATTTGGATATAAGTACTGGGGCTTTTACCCTACCAAGGCAGTTCACTACTGGACCTGTGAAGAAATGTACTAGGAGTAAGGACTGCTATGCTAAAAGAATTTCCACTCTGCTTGACTGACTGTTCTAAGGAACTGCTTCCTTGCTGTGCTGAGCTGCCCTGCTCCTTGCTGATCTCTGCCCTGCTGAGGACAAGGACTGGACCAATCTCAACTCATCTCACTTGAACCCAGAGTGACTCCAAGGGTTTGCTGGCTTTCCTCCTATTTTCTGAAGGCCATCAAGACATCCTCCTGGTGCTGCTGGACTCTGCCATCTGGGAGTCCTACCAATGCCTGAGGTACCCCTCCAGTCCTGGGTCTCAGAAGGGGGTTCTTGTAGCTTTGTCTACATCAACGCAGGGGCCACTCAATGGCATTGATTCTACAGCTGGCATGGCTCAATGACGACGGACAGTGCAGCTCGACGACGATACAGAGCCTTCATTGCACCCGGGTTAATTGACGAAGCTTTCATCGATGATGCTGATCAGCACCGACACTCATCTCCATCCAGGGGCTTCACAACAACAGGGCACCTCCTTGACTACTCGCCTTGTGTGCTCAACATTGATGATTTAGCAGGACCTGTCTGAGTCATGTAGCCTGCTGTCCTCCATTGTGGTCGGCCTGAACTTTGGATTTACCCTGGATTAACCCCGGTCTCAAGTAACTTTGTAGTGCTATTGACTTCTAAATACTATTTTAGGATTATTCTTTTCAAATTCATAACTCCAGTTCTACTTATTGGATTTTTGTCACTGTGGTCTTGATTGTCTCATACAAATATTCTCAATTTTTCAAAACCTATGTGTAGTCTTTTTGTGGTGTTTTCATTGTGTTACTGTATGTGTGTAGTTGTGTGTGTGTGGTGCATAAATACATTTCCCAATTTTCCCTTTTAGATAGGCCTGACTCCTCTGTGTCAAGCTACAAGAGGATGAGCACAGGTTATCTTTTAGTGTGAATCTAACTTACCCTGACTAGGATTGTGGTCCCTGCTTGGACAGGGTGCGTACATCTTCTAGAGACCCAATTTCTAACAGACTATAAGAAGGGGAGCTTGAGACCCCCAAAATTGTCATCTGCCAAGCAGCCAGAGGAAGACATGGCTTGGCAGTTCGGGCTGGACTGTTCCCATGAGGCACAGGGTCAAGACTGATTTGCATATGTCCATGTCTGAACTGGGGTTGCTTGGTGAGCAAAATAACGATGGATTAAACCCAGATCTGTGACTGGGGGTGAATGTTTTGCCTTTGTGCAACATTCCGTCCATCATCTTGTGTGTTTTGCAGTTCACCCTATGTGGGAAGAGTATGCCCAGACGTGGGTCCGTGCTCACTAAGCCACTGGAGTCAAGCTATCCTGGCTGAAGACGGCTGATAGCCAGAAACCGGTCCTAGGATGCTTGATTCCGGTCCAGGGAAGGCATTGCTTGGCAGTTCGGGCTGGACTGTTCCCATGAGGCACAGGGTCAAGACTGATTTGCATATGGCCATGTCTGAACTGGGGTGGCTTGGTGAGCAAAATAACGATGGATTAAACCCAGATCTGTGACTGGGAGTGAATATTTTGCTATTGTGCAACATTCCGTCCATCATATGTGTGTTAAGCAGCCAGAGGAGCCGTGTGAGACGGGAAAAGCTTTTGCAAGACTTCTGCATGTGGCCAGGGCTGAGGGCCCAGGCCTGCTAGTCCCCTGCTGGGTGAGGGGAACTCACCTAGGTAATTCAAGACCACCTGCCCTGTGCCTGGCTGCTTGCCAAGATCACTGTGCCCTGTAAGAAAGAGGAGAGTGCTGGAGGGATCAAGGTCTCATGGCGATCTCTGTCGAGTGGACTCCCACTGGGAGGTTGTAAGAAAGTGACAGCTGACCCGGTCAGGTTGTTACCTGTTTGCAGAACGAAGTTGGTGACCCCCATAGGCCAGGGGAGGGCTGCCATGAATTGAGCCATCTTCATCACTGCATTATTTGGGTCGGAGCCCATGAATAGTGAAAAGTGGCAACCCCATGTGTCAGGAGGGACTGATGTAAGATGACTGTTGTGCTGTAAAGGCCATCACCCGTGTGCAGTAGTGGGACATGGCTCTATATGCCAGGAGAGACTGCCACCAAGAACTTTACTGAGCCTATTGTCAGTAGCCCTGTATTGTGAGGCTATGATGGCATTTGTTTTGCTGCATCTTTTTGTTGGCCATGGAGCTCTGAGCACTTTACCACTGCTAACCAGTGCTAAAGTGCATGTGCTTCCCCCCTAAACATGGTGACATTGATATATATCTGATTGGCCTATTTAGGTTACCTATAAGTCCCTTGGAGAAGTGTGGCTCAATAGCTAGAGCGGCAGACCCTGATGCAGAAGTCTGGCCCGGGACCAGGGTTCAATTCCCCGCCTCGGCGGGTCTTGGGCTCATAAATTCCACGGACCTGATAATTCTCGCCTTGGTGTCTATTCCAATCATGGAGTCCCACTCTGCAACTCTGGGCAATAGCTTGCTTAATCTCCACAACGGCCCCCACAACGCTAAGGATGCCTGGCCTCCACCTTGGGGGTGCCCAGGAGTGGACACCTCACAGGGAAAGCCAGGATGGGTTCCACAGCGGTATTCGTACAAGCGCCTTGAGACCCTTGCGGGTGAGTAGTGCGCTATACAAGTATCAATTTACATTTACTTGTATGGTGGTGTACCATATGCCCGGGGCCTGTAATCTAAATGCTACTATTGGGCTTGCAGCACGGTTGCACCACCCACACAAGTAGCTTTTCAAGCCTGCCATTCCGGGCCTTATGTGTGCAGTCCACTGCTACTTCGACTTGGCATTTAAAACCACTTGCCAAGTCTATAACTCCCCTTTTATTACACATAATCCACCCCTAAGGTACTGGCTAGTTAGCCCTAAGGGCAGGGTGCTGTGTAACTAAAAAGAAGGACATGCACTTCTAAGTTTAATATGTCCTGGCAGTGACAAATAGCTAAATTAGATTTTGTCTACTGTGAGGCCTACTCCTCTCATAGGCTAGCATTGAGAATTAATTAAAACACTTTTAAGCTGCTTAGAAAGGAGTAGCTGCATCAAGTTGCATATCTTTGGAATTGTAATGCTATATCCTCCTTCAAGGTAACCTTTAGGAAGTGGACATTTCTCTGCTCTTACTGCTCTATTGTGCCCTGCATTTTGTCTCCTATACACATCTGGGCTGGGTGACAGCTAATGTTGTGCATTTCCTCTAGACACCCACAAACACAGGAAGAGCGGGTGTGACAGAGGACTCACCTGCATTCACCTGCATTCCTGGACAGGAGGGGGGAGTGGGAGCTGACACTTAAATCTGAATTGGCAGTGTCCTGTGTCCCACAAAAAAAGGCTGATTACCTCTCACAGACAGCCTGGCAGACAGGGCTGGGATGGAGAGGGATGGGTGCACTTCAAGGAGCTGCTTTGAAGTCACCCTCCACTTCAAAGGCACATTTGGATATAAGTACTGGGGCTTTTACCCTACCAAGGCAGTTCACTACTGGACCTGTGAAGAAATGTACTAGGAGTAAGGACTGCTATGCTAAAAGAATTTCCACTCTGCTTGACTGACTGTTCTAAGGAACTGCTTCCTTGCTGTGCTGAGCTGCCCTGCTCCTTGCTGATCTCTGCCCTGCTGAGGACAAGGACTGGACCCATCTCAACTCATCTCACTTGAACCCAGAGTGACTCCAAGGGTTTGCTGGCTTTCCTCCTATTTTCTGAAGGCCATCAAGACATCCTCCTGGTGCTGCTGGACTCTGCCATCTGGGAGTCCTACCAATGCCTGAGGTACCCCTCCAGTCCTGGGTCTCAGAAGGGGGTTCTTGTAGCTTTGTCTACATCAACGCAGGGGCCACTCAATGGCATTGATTCTACAGCTGGCATGGCTCAATGACGACGGACAGTGCAGCTCGACGACGATACAGAGCCTCCATTGCACCCGGGTTAATTGACGAAGCTTTCATCGATGATGCTGATCAGCACCGACACTCATCTCCATCCAGGGGCTTCACAACAACAGGGCACCTCCTTGACTACTCGCCTTGTGTGCTCAACATTGATGATTTAGCAGGACCTGTCTGAGTCATGTAGCCTGCTCTCCTCCATTGTGGTCGGCCTGAACTTTGGATTTACCCTGGATTAACCCCGGTCTCAAGTAACTTTGTAGTGCTATTGACTTCTAAATACTATTTTAGGATTATTCTTTTCAAATTCATAACTCCAGTTCTACTTATTGGATTTTTGTCACTGTGGTCTTGATTGTCTCATACAAATATTCTCAATTTTTCAAAACCTATGTGTAGTCTTTTTGTGGTGTTTTCATTGTGTTACTGTATGTGTGTAGTTGTGTGTGTGTGGTGCATAAATACATTTCCCAATTTTCCCTTTTAGATAGGCCTGACTGCTCTGTGTCAAGCTACAAGAGGATGAGCACAGGTTATCTTTTAGTGTGAATCTAACTTACCCTGACTAGGATTGTGGTCCCTGCTTGGACAGGGTGCGTACATCTTCTAGAGACCCAATTTCTAACAGACTATAAGAAGGGGAGCTTGAGACCCCCAAAATTGTCATCTGCCAAGCAGCCAGAAGAAGACATGGCTTGGCAGTTCGGGCTGGACTGTTCCCATGAGGCACAGGGTCAAGACTGATTTGCATATGTCCATGTCTGAACTGGGGTGGCTTGGTGAGCAAAATAACGATGGATTAAACCCAGATCTGTGACTGGGGGTGAATGTTTTGCCTTTGTGCAACATTCCGTCCATCATCTTGTGTGTTTTGCAGTTCACCCTATGTGGGAAGAGTATGCCCAGACGTGGGTCCGTGCTCACTAAGCCACTGGAGTCAAGCTATCCTGGCTGAAGACGGCTGATAGCCAGAAACCGGTCCTAGGATGCTTGATTCCGGTCCAGGGAAGGCATTGCTTGGCAGTTCGGGCTGGACTGTTCCCATGAGGCACAGGGTCAAGACTGATTTGCATATGGCCATGTCTGAACTGGGGTGGCTTGGTGAGCAAAATAACGATGGATTAAACCCAGATCTGTGACTGGGAGTGAATATTTTGCTATTGTGCAACATTCCGTCCATCATATGTGTGTTAAGCAGCCAGAGGAGCCGTGTGAGAGGGGAAAGCTTTTGCAAGACTTCTGCATGTGGCCAGGGCTGAGGGCCCAGGCCTGCTAGTCCCCTGCTGGGTGAGGGGAACTCACCTAGGTAATTCAAGAACACCTGCCCTGTGCCTGGCTGCTTGCCAAGATCACTGTGCCCTGTAAGAAAGAGGAGAGTGCTGGAGGGATCAAGGTCTCATGGCGATCTCTGTCGAGTGGACTCCCACTGGGAGGTTGTAAGAAAGTGACAGCTGACCCGGTCAGGTTGTTACCTGTTTGCAGAACGAAGTTGGTGACCCCCATAGGCCAGGGGAGGGCTGCCATGAATTGAGCCATCTTCATCACTGCATTATTTGGGTCGGAGCCCATGAATAGTGAAAAGTGGCAACCCCATGTGTCAGGAGGGACTGATGTAAGATGACTGTTGTGCTGTAAAGGCCATCGCCCGTGTGCAGTAGTGGGACATGGCTCTATATGCCAGGAGAGACTGCCACCAAGAACTTTACTGAGCCTATTGTCAGTAGCCCTGTATTGTGAGGCTAAGATGACCCTGTATACCAGAGAGGTTTCCAGAGACCAGCATGTTGAGTGACCTGGTCGGATTTATCGCCAAGAAGAGTGAGACTGCTGTAGAACCTATGCACCTGCCAAGGACAAAGGATTTGCACCCACCAGGAGCTATGCATTCCCCCCTCCCCCCGCCCCCATCAGAGTCATAAAGAACCTCTCATCGTTGTGGAGACTCTTGGTCTGCTGAGTGCTGCACAATCGGGACTGCATGCAGATGATTCACCTAGATTGCTGCATAAAGTATACTTGGCATGGAACCACTAAACACTCAAATGGTGTGTACAATTACTCCAAAGCAACTCGTGGTCACCTGCTCAACAAGGACTGTAAAGTGATTAATCAAAGCTGTGGAAGTAACTTCTTCTTCAGAACTGGCTAGAGATTGCTGTAGCTATCTAACAGGGCACATGTCAGCACAGCACACAACACAAATACACAAACTATACTATGCAGAAAGAGGCTCCTGGAAGATCCCTCTTCAGTCATTGACTTGCTGAGTTGTCCTCGGATTTGACACCTGCACATGTCATTTCATAGATGTTGACAGTTCCACCTTGCATCAGTGACAATGCAAATTAGTCTTGCACAGTTAATGAGCTGCAGTCAATAACTTCTGCACAGACACTGTACTGCAGTCAAGTGTGGCATTGGAGCCTCACAAGCCAACTCCTTTTTTCATGTTATCATTCAGCATCAGCATGGCATATGGTTGAGAAGAACAGAGCTGCTGTGAAAAGATTATTATAAATCTGACTCTGCCAACAGGCTTGAGGTTGTGAGTTTGTGGTTGACAATATATATGTGCCACTCATCACAATTTGAAAATTTACAAACCAGAAATACACCGCTTGCCATCAGCGGCGGCTTCTCTGCTAAGGTGGAGGAGCACCGCCCCAATGCTCTTTGTGCATTGGAAAAAGGAACACTAAAATGATAATAATAATATGTTATTATCATTAAAATTTTCCATTGTCACACAGGTTTATGGGGCGGCCAGGGCTTGGCTGTCATCACATAAAACAGGGGGGGAGTGGTTGAGGCACCTAAGTGCGTATGACAGTTTGGCCAGCCATCTTGAGCCAGCCAAACCGTCATGCACACTTTGCATGTTCTCCACTGGCTGTATTGTACAGCCTGGGTGGAGAACATGCCTGAGCTCCCACCGCCTGTGTTAGTGCCGAACCACAGCGCTCAGACCAATCACTAAGCTGCTGTCATGGTGACAGCAGCATCGTGATTGGCTTAGGGAAGCCTGTGTGTGCTTCCTACTTCAAGCAAGAATAGAAGAGGATGGAGGCGAGTTGATGGTGGCAGAAAGGTAAGTAACTTTTTATTTTATTTTTCTATTCCCCTGCCTCACCAGTATTACTTGGTGGCAGCCGCACCCGCTTGCCATGTTCCTTAGAAGAGATAACTCCCCCATTCCAGAATTAACATTTTAGCAGCTGCCACTCCATGCTGATTCTATGCTTGCATTAACAACACTGGCACATATGCCAAGGCATGGATATAGCAACAAAGTCTCCCCATTTCACTACTAGAGGCCTGGCTGCCTCTCAAGCTACATTGAGCTGCTGCTGGCCAGCCATGGCGCACCTCCCGTTTAGCTTTACCATCTCCTGCAGCTTTCTCCCCCTTCCTCATACATCCTGTTGTACCCCAATTCCCCTTCTCACACCCTCATTCCCCACTGCTTGCTCCTTCCCGCCTCCTTATGCTCCCTCATTTGGCTTCACATTTCGCCTCACGCTGCTATGCCTTCTAGCACCTCTTATGTTCTCTTGTTCCTCTCACTCGTCCTTCAGACCCCTGCCACTCGACTTTCTGCCCTTCACAGTTCCTGTGGATCCACACTATTGATCACATCCTATCTCTGGCTTCTATCTCTGCTTTCTTCTTCTCACCTGCAGCTGCATTCCTCTCTTGATCCCCAAAACCCCTTGCCTCCCCTGCTTGGCTCCTCCACATATTTTGTCACCAGGTGGGAGGCATATTTCAGTTCCACATTTCATTTGCCAAGTCTTTGGATGTGAGTGAGTGCACGAACCACAAATGCTTCATGAGATAGTCTGTGAGTGCATGAATATTTTTCTATGAATGAGTGCGTGAGTAAAGGTGATACTTGAGTCAGTGCTGAGATAGTGAGTGAATACAATAGTGCATATGTGTCAGTCTGTGCATCAGTACGTGTCGAAGGTAAGTTAGAATGCGTGGGTGCTAGGTAATACAGCAAGTGAATGGATGAGTGTGCTGATGTGAGATGTGAGTGCATGAGTAAGGGTCATCATTTAGGAGATGGAGTGAGTGATTATGTAATGAGTGAATGCCTGAAAATGGCATGAGCGTATCAGGTACTAGGATATGCAACAATTCATTTGTCTGATTGCACTGACGTGACTGTATAAATATAGAACAGATGGGATAGTGTGAGTTGGTGCTTGAGAAGACAGTCTGTAAGTGCATGAGTACATTGGCTTAAGTGACTGCATGAGTGAGTGTCATGGATGAGTTGCTATGAGTGGATGCCTGGAGAGACAGTGTTTTTATATGTACGAGTCGGTTACTGTGAGCGAGTATCATGGGTTAGCTGTTGTGGTTGGGTACATGGTAAAATAGTGAGTGAATGCATGTCTGAGAATCCTGGGTTAGGGCATTGTGAGAGGTGATGTGAATGCCTACTTTGTGAGGCAGTGTTTGAGTGCAAGAGTTTTTTGTTTTGAATGAATAGATAGATACCTCTACTAGCACAAAGTATGAGAAAACACAATGGGCTTCATTCAGAGATTGGCAGAGTGGGAGCCTCACCATAAATTGGCAGGACTCATTTAGACGTGGGCAAAGTGCAGGGATTCTAACAGTGCAGCTTCACCTAACTCCGCTGTCAGAAACCTCAGTTCGAATGGTCGGTCTGCCACTTTATTGTTAGGTCGCACTGATGTTGTCCCTTATATTTAGGACGGTTTGACTATCAAATGATTTCTCTTGATGTGACTCCCATGCCAGGCATGGTGGTCCTAAGGAAGAAAATCCATCAATGTCTCCTAAGAGCAGAGAGAAAACCTCCTGCATGTTAAGGAAGTTGCTTGTTTGTTTTTCAAGAACAAACTCTGCTTTGGCTGTTTTTTGTTAAAAGACAAAAAAAGTTCGCTGAGTTGGTGCAAGAAACATGGCTTTCACTCAGCAAACTCCCTAGCCTTCATAGCAGCCACAGAAGCAGCGGTTGCTCTGAAGGTTTTGCAGGAGGTTATCTCTAAATAAGGTCGATGGGCCGCCCTTAGAGGTCAAAATGATGCCATATATTCTTACACATATTAGTGGTAACATAGTTATTTATTGTGCTAGTTATACGTTGGGATTTGAAATACATTGCCCTTGCTGCACATGCAATTTGTTGGATTTGCAATAGGCCTGCCTTAAAATCCAGGCTTTGAAAATGCTTGATTCATGTTTTGCTTCCCATACATTTTAATCTGTAGTGGGATCCATGGCAGCTTGTAAATGTCAAGATCAGTGAATGAATATAGAATTAAACAATAGGTCATATACGAAAATGTAACTTCACTTTAGATTGTTCAATGTGTAATTTGACACACCCCCTTTTAATTTCTTTAAATTGTGTTGCTGCTAATTTTGATCCTACGTGAGGCTTTGATTTTAGGTTGTTGTGCAACATGGACTTACAAAAACACCATTAACTACTTTAATTGTTGAAAATATCGAGCCAATGAGTGAATACTAAAATTGTTGAGTAGTTGCGAAAGTAGCCATCTCGTTATCAAGACATAATAATAAATGTTTACGGTAAAAAAAAAACAAATCGTATGTTTCAGAACAAATAGTCGGTCCATTAACATTTATGCCTGATTGGTGGCCTGTAGCACCGTATGAACATAGCCCAGAGATGAATAACGTGTTTTTGCAGAAATGTAAAGAAGAAGGTTGCCATCAGTGTGCACACATGTCCCAGTTTTCAGAACACATTGACCATAAGATTGAGACACTGTGACTTTCTGTGATGTTATGTGACTGAGGGGCATATTATCAAGAATGGCAACAAAATTATCGCTGCTTTAGTGGCAGTAAACTGCCGCTAAAGCGGCGATAATGGGCTTGATGATATGCCCTTGTGAATTCCCATAGAAGCCCAGGTTAACACCAGAACCTGGGCTGCTATGGGAATTCACAAGGACATATTATCAAACCCATTATCGCTGCTTTAGCAGCAATTTCCTGCAGCTAAAGCAGCGATAATTTTATCGCCGTTCTTGATAATATGCCCCTTTGTTCTTTCATTGTTTTTTTTACGGTTATTGGAAATAAAAATAAATATATTTAAAAAAAGGAAAAAGGCACTTCATAATACGCCATGCTGCTCGATTCCTAAAGAACCCGTTAAACTGCACAGGACCGGGACTCGTGGAACTCGGCCTTCGCAGCTGTGCTTCAGAGACCCACGTGTGCTCAACATTTCCCAAATTTGGCAAGACCACCTGGCCACCGGCCACCCAGAGATCCTGGTTCAGCTCAAGAGACATGATGCTCTGAGAGGTGGGCGGTGGTTTCTCAAGGGTGTTTGAGGATGTGGAAAAGCGCTGTGCTGGAAAAGAGAGGAGAGGCGGGGGCTGCAGACCTGCCAGCAGAGAGGGAACACACATCAGGGGGAGAGGATGGAATAGAGGGAGAGATGGCGACAGGCTGGGGATGAAATCTGAACTGGAAGCAGAAAACAGATTGTTGGATGCGGAGAGTTTAACGTGGCTAATGCACAAATGCCAGTATCTGAAACCTCTTGGCAATGCCCTCCTATTGCAGTGCCCAGGCCATGTTATGGCATTCATCCTACTTAAAATCATTTTGTTTTTCGCTTGTAAGAAAGCTAGTTTAGTTCATGTGCCAAGTCTACAATTTAGAGCGATTTTAAAATAACATATTCCATTCGTACCAAGGCTCAATCCAATATTTTGGTTTTTTAAGTTAGCATGATAAATGTATTACTTTCAGGGCCAAAATGCGCCTTATTAGGCTGTTGATATATGTGAAATTCAATATCAAGGAATCACAGTTTTCAAAAGTACCCCATATATGAATACTGACAACCTTTGTAACACCAATCTCTCACTTAGTTACAGCCCACTTTCCATAAATAAGCATCCATCTTGCTGTTGGTGTTCTGGGTTGTTGAATTGTTTCGCTATAGCATGTTGGTGTTATGCACTTAATGGCCCTTGTGGGTCTGGGCAGAGTCTGGAGAGGAAACATGTGAGATGCAGGGAGGTGTTAGGGTGTGGTTAACGTAGAGTATGAGGAAATGCGCAGTGTGTGAGTGTATATTTAAGAATATAGAAGTATGTGACTGCAGCTCTTGTGTGGCATAATTTATTTGCATGCTCTAGGGCCTGGGAAGATGCTACATCTGGTGACAAATAGTGGATATGTGCATGGGAGACAACAAAGCTGCTCATCCTGAGAGTTTGCAACAGTACGGCAAATTGCTTGTGCCTGCCACATGTGCCTCAAAGCGATCAAGGCAGTCTGAGACTGGTACATGCTGAGTTAAAGCCCTGCTCCAGCCCATACATGGCTGAAGATGAGAGTGAAGGCCTTGCAGATTCTTAATGCCCTCCCAAACCACCGGTGAAACGGTCAACAGAAATACTGCATTACACCCTGAATATGGAGCAATTACTCAAACAATACAGAAAGATAATGACAGTGACAACCATGTACGAGAAACAGAGAATCAGTGTCAAAGACAAGTGAAACATTCTATGACTTCAGATAGGACATGGTGACCCAAGCTCAAGAACAAGGGTTGTGGTTGCAAAAGTTGCCGTGGTTGCTGGGTACAGCGAAAGCTGTCTGAACAGCATGTGCTCTCAATAGCAGAAAAAGGGAGGGCGAAATACATTGCAGGCGTGTTCCTGAAGCATGAATATATGATCAACGCATTCCTATTTAGTCAATTGAACGAAACCGATTCTAAATTTCAAACAACAATGCGTGCAACCCAGTTAAAGGTATCATCCTAATGGAACAAAAAATTCTGCTGGTAAATGTCCATCAGTATACTGGATGCACAGCAAATACTAGAGAGTCAATACTTTACACTGTTCTAATATAAAACAAGAAAAACAGATAATACCAGATTGAAATTGTCGGTTTTACACACTTTGTCCCAAAACAATATTTTTCTTTTACAGTGGCCCCTGAAGAAGGGATTTTGTTCAATCCCGAAATGCATTGGGCTTGGCTAGGCAATTCAGTTGTAAAATATATTAGCTGAATCATTGATTATTATAACTTGATCCAGTTCATACTGTTATTCAACACTGCTTTCATTTTATATTTGTACATTCTCTAACCAGCAGAAGGCGGTAATCATTTGAGTGCATGACAATTATACATTTTCAGTATAAACTCATGGTATTATCTGTTTTTTCTCATTTTGTATTAGAACAGTGTAAATAATTGACTCTCTAGTATTTGATGTGCATCCAGTATACTGGTGGACATTCACCAGCAAAATTGTGTGTTCCTGAAGCAACCACCACACTTTGACACTTCTATGAAGCACAACATTGGTGCCAGGCGGACTGGGTGGATCGAAACATTCAATGACTTCATAGATGTACTAGAAGAAGATGAAAAGAAGATCATCAAATACTTGAATATCTTGCAGGTGATGGAGTGAAAGAAATGCTAAAGAAGGTTTTACAGACTGATGCAAAATCATACCAGAAGGTAAATAAAAAAATGTTGGAGGCCAAGTTCAATACAATGCTGAATGTCGATTATGAAAGGCATATCTTTAACCAAGCATGACAAAAGGTCGGTGAAACAATGGATGAATTAGTTGAAAGACTTAATACAATAATTAACCACTGTAAATTCTGTGATTTAACCAACAAAGAAGCTATGCACCTCAGAGTCATTGTTCACTGCCTTTCAGTTTAGTGTAGAAGGCGCTTGTTGAGAGAAACACACAGCGTGAAGTAAATGCTGATGGCTTCAAGAGCAGAAGAATAAGCAGACCAACAAGCTGCTGACATGGAAGCAAGAACAGCCCACAATGAATCGGCCTTGGCTGTGAAAAGCAAGCAAAAGCAAGATTCACGTAAGTCGACGGTTTGGAAGAAATCAAAGCTATGCTTCATATGTGGATTTTCGATTCCCCATAAAGATGAATGTTCAGCCATTGGGCAGATCCCAACAAGTTGTGGAAAAAAGAATCATTTCATAACTGTGAGCAAAGCAACAAAAAAATCAAGTTTGTCACGATGGAAAGAAAAAATTGCCACGAGAACATTCCAGAAGCTCTTTCACCACACCCACAAAACAAAAAAGCATTATCAGCTACAACAAATTGAAACCAGGCAACATCATTCTCATCAAGCTCATAGTAAAAAGGCTCTTCAATGTCACTATCCAGTACCAGCGAAGAAGATGAGTGTGCACTGATGATGTCTACCAAAGGACATGTGGGGTTGCCTGCAGGGCTGGACTGGCTACTGGGCAGTTGTGTGTGCTGCCGAGCAGGGGGATGCTTTCGTTGATAGGGACCTGTGTGTGCAAAACAAAATTTGTTTTGCTTTCTTTTTTTTCAAAGCGCACGCAGGTCCCCATCAACGAAATACGCCCATACCACGGAGAAATCATCCCCCTGCTCGGCAGCACACACAACTGCCCGGTAGCCAGTCCGGCCTTGGTTGCCTGTCTTTAAAGAAGTCCACAATTCAAAGAAAACTCAACAAACAAAGCAACAAACTTCAGTTGGACACTGTCTCAAAATCAAGTTGAAAGTGAACAATCACCCTATAACTTTTATCATAGACAGTAGTGCTTCAATGAATACCATGCCAGCAGAAAGGTTTAACAGCTTATCCCCTGTAGCATGTCTCACCCCACCAGGCAGTGAGGTATACACCTGGGCCGCTTATGAGCCACTGTAAAGCCAATGTTCATTCTCAGCGACAATAAAAGACACAAAGACATTGTTGCAAGCCACCATTCATGTTCGACAAGGGACTTTGCTGAGTGCATGTTTAGGAAAGTGCCCCTTTTTGACATGGTCACCCCACTTTTTGCTTCATGTCTGATGCAATTTTGACAGAAGTGCAATGAGTTCCTGCTTTCCAGGTCCCCAGTGCCAGATCTCTTTCCCTAAAACTGTACAATTGTTTCCCCAGTTGGCAGTACCTTTAGCACACCCTGTAAGTCCCTAGTAAATGGAACCTATTGTACCTAGGACAGAGAAGTTAAGGAGGGTCTCTAAGGCTGCAGCATGTATTGTGCAACCCAAGGTGACCCCTCAGCACAAAACATGCAAACTGCAATTGCAGGATGTTTGCCATGAATCAGAGAAATTGAAGACATGACATGGCACACCTCCTGTGTGCCATGCCTGAAGACACTGCAAGCATTATAAGTAGATCACCCCTATCGAAGGTCTCCCAGCCCTAAGGCAGGGTTGACCAAACTACACGTGTGGACATATCTTCAGAAGCAGATATGCCCCATGCAATGTCTAAGTTGATTTTTATTAGTTACAAGTAATAAGGGAAGCCATTTTGAGTACATGTGCTGGGCACTGGTGTTCACGAGTTACCCAGCTACATGATGGCTTCACTGAATCTATAGATTTTTGGTATCAAACATTTCATATTATTAAGCCCACACTGATTCCAGATGAACGTATTAATGCTTTCACCCAGAGGGCACCAGTGTGACTTTGAGCCTTTACTTTGACATCACTTCAGCTGTCTCCCGGAGGTCCTTCCTAGATCTCCTCGATTTACGAAACCATTATTGTCCTCATTGTCATTTTTTAACAGTTTAGCAGCTGTGCGCTGCCCTTTACTTATGTCCTTAAGGCTGCTACTGATTGATCCAAAGGGTAAGATCCTTGCAACTCACCACTCACGATGTGCTACATGTCTTAAAGCAAGCTTGTTTTTTCCATGTGTGTCCACTTGCCTGACCAGTTTTGTGTGTACACCTTTCACATTGCAGCAACTTGTTAGCGCCAATAATAGCATAAGCATGTCTACAATCAGGAGACACGATAAAGCATAGTGCAAAACTTGAGAAGCACCTTACCATGCATGATGACAACTGGTTTACCTAATGTCTTTCTGTAGTTCTTGTTTTATTTAGGTTGGACGATCATTTTATTAAGGTATTTCCCTAGAGGGGAATACCTAAAACTACAGACAACTTCATAGGTGTGGGGTAAGGATCCTTCCTAGGTCCAGAGGAAGTGCTGAGGATCCAAATGGACCATTGGGCGCGAAACATGTCAACCTGACCACACCCACTTATTCAGGCTTTTTGGGTTCACTGAGCCCTTATAATATCCTCTCTCCATTAATTGTAACTCTGCCAAGGTAACAACCACAATAAATCTTAATTTGGTATACCTTAGACAGCTTTAGATTCACTTCATCTCACTTCATTCACAAACACCACCCCACACGTTATATTACCTTATACACACATACTTCATTGCGGCTAAAAATAAAAAGATCTGCGACAAAGAGACCTTTTGCGGGCCCCGTAGGGAATTGCAGTGCCGGTCCTACGAGGAGCATGCCCATTGATGAAGTATGACATCCTTTTGGATATGTGAGGGCTACAAAAAATAATTTTAAGGATTTCCTTGGATATGACCACCATTTCTTTTTCTTCCTCTTCCTTTCTGCAAGAGAAAAATAAACTCCATACATTAGTGCCCCTGTAAGAGGTCCCTGTGCTCCTGAAGGTCAAGCCTGTCCTCCCACCAAGTGAGGGGGCACCAGGACCAACCAGAGCCGCACAGGACCAATACCCAGGGGACTGGAATCCTTGCAGCAAACAAAGACTGAGAGAGTCTAGTTTGAGCTCCAATGACACAGCGACAAAGCAGCCAAGGAAGGATATCAACATCCTGGAGACCCACTTCCAGAGTGGCCCAGCTGTCTTGACTTCTGCATCCTCTACCGGAAAGATCAACAACCATAAGGCCCTAGGACACACAGAGCCCAGCTAACATTTTCACTCTGCACCCGAGCACCCCAGTCCGGGTACTGAGGAACCAACTATGCTCCCTTAGTCCCAGGACCCTTGTGACCCAAGCCCCCCATTGGGAGTTCCTGGACTTGTTCACCTCTGCATCCTGTTTCTAGGTGCCCCCCATTTCCTTCTTCTGGTGTAGCATGGACAGCTACCAACTCGACCACCACCTCTGCACCCAGATGCCCCAGGGCAGGTAACGAATTACTGCTGGTGGTACTTTGGAACTTGGTCCCCTACAACCATATGTCCCGAACGAGACCCCCAGAAACTGTAAATAATTATATTATCTTTGCCTTTTTCCTCCATAAGAAAGCATTGTGCATAAAGGCTCATTTAACTGACTGGTTACTTTCCTGCAAAATTCAATATTTAAAAAAAATGCTTACTTCACAATGAAGTCTAGGCATCAAAATATATATAGAACTATGCCTTATTTTTCTAAATTGGTCTCAGATTTATTCTTGAGTGTGTGTCTCACTTATTGACTCTGTTATTACAGCAAATGTTTAGCACTACTCTCCAATATGACAAACTGCTCCCCCACAATACCACCAAAAGAGAGCATTTGGAATATCATTTGTATCTCTGTAAACCAATTGGGGTTTGCCTGGACTCTTTATGCAGTGTACCTCATTTTGCTCCACTGTATAAGGAGCCAGCTTCCTACACCTATTTGCTCAGTTTTGCCACTGCTGCTGACCTGGGGTTTTAATCCCTCAACTCAAATCTCTGTGCTCAGTCTTAGATCACAAGTCATTTATCATCATTGTTTCATGGCCTGGGAAACCTCAAGGTACAGCTTCACATCAATAAAGACATTTGCCGTGGCTCAGCGAAACCATAGAGTTGCATTCCATTTACAAGAAGCTGTTGAGAAAGATTTGAAAGTGCTTTTAAAGCATGATATAGTTTAAAGTTCCACAGGCCCCATGCCATGTGTTTCAGCAATAGTGGTAGTGCCAAAGAGGGACAGTAGTGGAGCAGTGCGCATCTGCATTGATATGCATCAGGCAAACAATGCCATTGATAGAAAGACACACCCTTCTCCACACATCGCGGAAGTGATCATGTAATTAAACTGAGCCACAGTGTTTTCCGGTCCTGACCTGAACAAAAAAAACATCAAATCAAGCTGGAGGAGATCTGCAAGTACATTACTACCTTTTTGATTCATGTTGGTTTGTTCGGATATAAAATAGTTCGTTTGGAGTATCTTCATCTGCAGCAATATTTTAGGACGCGATTTGCTGAGTAAACCAACATGTTACTCATACTTTCAATTAGTGATTGCATACTAGTTTTTGGGAGAACACAAGAAGAATACGTCAATGCTCTTAACCAAGTGAGCCAGTTAATTTCTGGAGGGGTCACTCTGAACACTGCAAAGTGTGATTCACAAAATCAAACTCAAGTTTTTTTGGGCACATATTCTCTGATAGGGGAATAACTCCCGACCCAGATAAGGTTGAGGAACTGCCCCACCCCCAGATGTTACAAGGCTGCAATCCTTTGTAGGCATGGCCAGTTATTGCTCAAGATACATTTACAGCTTTGCTACAGTGAGTGAGCCATTGACAGACTTGACAAAGTGAAATGTACCATTTTAGTGGTCTCTGTAATGTGACCAGAGTTTCAAAGACATTAAACATGTGATTGAGAATGCAACTGAAATGGCATACTTTAACCCCAAGTTACATACCAAAATAATGACTCATGCGAACCAGGTGGGGCTACAGGCAATTCTTGCTCAACACAATGGCCATCCGCAAGCTCAGAGTCACATTGTGGCCTATTCCAGGCAAAGCCTGTCTGAAACAGACGGTGCCTACTCTCAGCCGGAGAAGGAGAGTCTTGCTATTGTGTGGGCCAGTGTACATTTCCATGTATTCCTTTATGGAAAACAATTCACTGTCATCACAGATTTTGAAACATGAAGGCTAAGATGCCCCCACGCATCAATCGGTGGGGGTTGAGACTGCAAGAGTAAAACTATGACACTGTACACAAACCTGGAAAGGATCATAACCCAGCAAATAACTTTTCACATGTGCCACTACATTGTCACAGTTCAACATCCAAGACTGCTGAAGCTTATCTCAACCTTATTGATAGAACCATCACACCAACGGCTCTGTCTGTGGAACAAATCACTGCTGGCACCAATGCAGATAAAGACATGCCCATAGTCAAAAAACGTATTTGATGGAGGAGACGTACTCAGCCCCTTGCCTATGATGTTAAATTCCCAAAGTTCAAAAATGGACGGTATGAGTTAGCAATCACCCAAGAAGGTGTAATACTGCGATGCTCCAGAATTGTCATACCTGGAAGCCTGAGACAGCGAGTTATTGAGCTGGCCCATGAAGGATGATGTGGTATTGTGGCCATCAAAAGAACCTTAAGAGATCAAGGGGTATATTATCAAGGGGTTTTATCTCCGCTTTTTTGGCTTTAAAAGCCAAGAAAGCGGAGATAAAATTATCTCCCTATTACCAAGCTGTCGCTAACACCAGTTAGCGGCAGCTAATAGAGATAGCGACCATCATGGGCCCCACTTTGCATGTCAGTGATATCTATCACTTATGATATGCAAAGTGGGCGTGCCAAGATGTTAGCGACTGGAAACAGTCGCTAACATCGCTATCTCCTATTACCAAAAGCTAACACCTTCCCTGAGCAGTTCTTAGCCATGTTATCCAATGGGAGGTGGATAACATGGCTAAGAGCATTTGCTCGATAATGCATGAATATCGCTGACTTTTCAGCGATATTCATGCATTGCGGGCGTTTTTTAGCAAGGTTTATCTGCGATAAAAATCGCCGATGTGCGGCGATAATTTTTGTCTCTAAACAAGTTAGAGACAAAAATTATCGCTAGTTGTTGATAATATACCCCCAAGTGTGGCTCCCTCTGCTAGATGAGTGAGTTGAGAAGGAACTGAAGGCATGCCACATTTGCAATTTTTTGTCACCCAAGGTGACACAGCACCCAGTGACAATGTCTCTCCCAAACCAGCATGTTTGGGAGAGGGTTGCAGTTGACTTTTTTGGGCCTTTAGGAAATGGACTTCATCTCATGGTAGTCATAGTTGAGTATTCGCGTTTTTCTTTGGTGGAAGGCCTATCTTCTACAACCAATGAAAAAAGTCTTAGAATGGCTTGATAGCATGTGTGCAGCATAGGGCATCCAGGATCCTCAAATCTGATAATGGCCCTCCCTCTAACAACAAAGAGTTCAAAGAATTTCTTGTCCAACTCAATGTCAAACATCAAAAGAGTATATCCTTCTGGCCCCAGGAAAATGGTGTAGTTGAACGATGCATGGGCACCCACAAGAGGGTCATTCAATGAGTGACCATGAAGGGAATTGATCTAAACCAAGCCCTGTACTAGGCCCTCTGGGCATATCGATTCACCACACACTCCACAACTGGTGAGAGTCCAGCAACCTTGCTGTTTGGGAGAGCCTTCAGAACAAAACTACCCCTATCGACTCCAGATTCATCAGTGAGCAAGAACAAGGTTCGAGACACTGACACGACTTGGAAAAGAAAAATGAAAGCGTATGCAGATCAATGTCACCATGCACAGGAGGCAGTCTTAGACAAAGGAGACTGGGTACTGGTTAAGCAGAGATGAAGACAAAAAACCCCCACTAATTTTGCCTCTGATCCTCTACAGGTAGTGGTGTGCAAGGGACATATAATAACAGCACATCGTCCTGGACAATTTATCACTCAGGACACGTCACATTTCAGACACCTAACGCAATACTTGTGAAGTCCTGATAACCAGCGTGAATCAGCTCTGCCAGCAGGGCTGCACCTAAGTATATGTCACCATTGTCCGATCAGGGTGGACCTCGATCATCTCAGTTCACCCTGCCCGGACAACAAGTGCGAACACCTCACCAACTGATTGTAGAAAAGTAATTTTTGTGATGTTTACCACTTTTTATTTAACACAGGGGGAGATATAGCATATTGAAGTTGTGGGGTTTAGGACGCTTGTGGCTCTCGGTGGACTCAGGAGAGGAAACACTTGATATGTGGGGAGGTGTCAGGGTGTGGTTAACATGGAGTCTGAGGTAATGCACAGTGTGTGAGTGTATGTTGGGAAATAAAGAAGTATTTGACTGCAGTTCTAGTGTGGCATATTTCATTTGCATGCTCCAGGGCTGGTAAATACGCTACACTCTTTTGCAGTTTAGCCACCTCACAGACTGCTGTCTTTGGGTAGATGTACCCTAGGTTTCTGTTGGCCAAATGTATTTCCACACCTTAAAATATTTAGCAATCTCTGAATAAGTGGCACGTGTGACCAGCTGCCTCAGGCATGTATTTGATTAGATCTTTTCTGGTCTTTGCTAGGACTACCCGGATGCAATGTTTTGGTTTACTCTGAATAAATAGTTTACCCCCAAAGCTATTAGAGTCTACATCCTACCTAAAGAGAAACCAACTGTAAACATCTGATGCCCCCCACTGTTATTAAGTGTGCCCAAGATACTCTTAGAAAAATTCACCCTTAGCCGTTATGCTTTGTCAGGTAACATAATGAAGCATCTCTTAAATTGATGTGACCTTTATTGGCAGAAATCAAGCATACACAATACCTGCCATTAAGAAAAAAACCTATAAATGTAACCAAATAGATGACTCAAAGAACTGCACTAAGAAGGAATTCTGCATTTTGGGAAATGTCATGCACAAAATGACACAATACCAATCCAGCTTAGTCTTTGTTACGTTGGGAAGCTATTTCGAAGATGCTATAACAAAAATATGATAGTGGTTTTGGACAAGCTGCTGATGGTTTCCCCTGTCAATAGATTCAACTAACTCAAGTACCCTAAGTCTTACTCTGAAAAACTCACAGTACCTTTCTTTTATCAGTCAGTGGGGTAAGGGCATCATTTAACTTTTAACTAATTTAAAATATACAAGATCTGGGTCCAGTTTGAGGACGGATCCTGAAAGCTCAGCCTAACCACTTAAAACCATTTTGAGCATACCTAGTACCATTTTCCTTAATTTAGTTTTGGTTTGATTTAGCACATCACCTTGATTCTGACCAAATTATAGGATGAGTTGCATAGGGAATGCAGCAGTGAACTGGCTGCTGTCATGGTCCCATTAGACCTATTTGTGCCTTTTGATACTATGAATTAAACCATCTCTATTTCAAAAAAAGCTCGAAACGAAAAACACTCGCTGTAAGTTTCTATATATCCTCGGACTAAAATTTCCTTAACTTCTGGTACCAAATAGAGAAAGTTAAAGATGTGTTCTCAGTCTTGCAGAGGGATACGTACGCCACCCTGATAAAAAATGGCGACATAATGACTTTCTTCTGTCATCTTTAAAAGAGATTCCTCTTATAACTCAGTCTTATGTAAATAACATACCCTTACATTTAGGACCTGAAAGAATCCATCTCAGCAGACCATTTGCCTGAAAAGGCATGAGATAACTAGGCAACTGACAAGGATGGATAGATAATGTGATGAGTGCATCATACTGGAGAGAATGATGGCTGGTACTTAGGTATTGTGAGTTAACATAAACTGTAAGATGGGGGCTGTTATGTTCGCACAATTTCTAAGGTATTTTACATTGTCTCCCAGACTGCCTTTCACCCAGGGGAGTGAGTGGGTGGAGGGTCTTATCAGAGAGAGTCCGGCCATTAGTGAACTTTCCAATGCCTCAGTTTATAGCAGAATTACAGTCTTTCATAGAATGAGTGGCAACTGAATTGTTGAAAATGTGAGAAGAAATACTGTGGAGGAAGAAGTAGAACTTAAGGTGAAGAACAGGAATACGAAAAGGTGCCACTATGCCTGACTTTAATACTATTGGTAAGCAACAATGTTCGAAAAACTGTAGTAAAATTGCAATCATTATTGTTTTATACTCCAGAGTGTTCTCTGCTAGAGGGATTGCTATTGACATGCAACAGGACAGAATTTGTAATTTCTCTGGAAGGGAATTCTGTAGTCTAAAGTTACTTGGCCTCAATTGATCTTGAACAACTTGATGAAATGCATTGGCAAGCGAGCTTGTGCAATGTTATGCAGTTGAGTTTTCTGTTATGGCTCCAGAATAGTTTCTTGGCCCAAGAGGAGTATCTCAGACTAGGGTTCCACATCTAGTGGACTGCTACACATTTTCTCGAAAAGGCGATGTTGAAAAGTAACATTTCCTTGGTATGCCAAAGAGTGGCATACTTACAGGCCCCTATCGCCAAAGGAACGTCACTTTTTATGACATTCCTGTGGCGATAAACCCTTTGCCTTATATACAAGGCAGCGTCAAGCCACTTAACATGGCTTAATGCTGCCTTGTAAATAAGGCCTCCTTTCACGTTTCACTGTGCTTGAAAGGGGCGTGCAATGGGAGTTGCAGTGGGCATTCTGCCGCAGCACATATTGATTTTGATGCTGCCTCCTATGTACAAAAGTGGAGCAAATAAGAGGCAGTGCCAAAATTAAGACCATGGAAAACCTGGTTTTAACATGGCGAAAAGAGAGAATGCTTAGTTTTTCCTCGTTTTTGCTGTTTCTATGTCTGCTGCATTGTGCAGCAGACATATAAACAGCAAATCACCGTGAATGATTGTTTTTGTGCAGGAAGGTGTATCTTCCCTCAACCTAGGCACCCTTGCACTGGGCAAATGAAAGGAATCCTGTCATGGTTGGATTGAGCTTCAGGTAGGCATTGAACTTCTTCTCCTGCATGATGTGCAAGATGTGTTTCAAGCATTGAATGTCTAAAGTATAGAAGTCTTTCAAGAAGAGTTGTGAATCATCAGAATATTGGTGGATCTCGATGCTTTTATCTGTGAGTATCACCAAGTGGCTCCATGTTATGGTCAAAGATGACAGAAGACAGTACGGAGCATTGTCGGACTCCACCTATGATAGGATCTTTTGTTTACCTTTAGGTGCCCATGTGATCAAATTCTTGTTTATTGGAAAGGTAGAAATTGAACCAGTGAAGGAAATTGCAGGTGAATCCAATTTGAGACTCGTGGGTGCGTGTGAAGTTTAGGATGGTTGACTGTGTCGAAGGCAGCTAAAAGGTCCAGCAATATCATCTGTGGTTGTCAATTTGAATTTAGAATTAACAAATATTATGTATTTAATTAACATGAATAGGTCGTAAATAATACAATCGAATTGAATTTAATGTAACAAAGATTCCCAAGTTGACATGAGTAGGCTTCCACTTCACTTTCATATGTTGTACTTTAAGCATTTTAAAATTAACATGTTTCTTGCTTCTCAGTCTTGCAGCTCTAGTTTAAAAGGTGTGCCTTTCAGCTTTTTGTCTAATACTCTTAATTCAAGTAGTTTTATGGTCTTGATTTTGTTCTAGCTTTAAAATATATTCTCCTTCAAAGCGACCTCCTTTGTTTATCGTAAACTCGTCAATAACCTACCAGACCCAACTTTGAAATTAAGGGACAAATGGACTCAGGTGGTGGGGGAGTTTGATGAGTCCGATTGGCAGACTGCGCTTTCTTCCCCCCGAGAAGTTGCTATACCATCCAGACTTCGACTAGTCCAATTTAAAATATTACACTGGGTATATTACACTAGGGTCACCCTGCATGCGATTGGGAGATCCACACATAAATACTGTTTACGGGAGTGCGGGGAAGAGGGAACGTTCCTTCACACTATCTGGGAATGCCCTCTAATTGCTGACTATTGGACTAAGGTGATGAGGACTATGTCACAGGTTGTTAAAGACTCCATAGTTCCGGACCCACGGTGTTGCCTATTGAATATTTGGGAACCCAATGACCTTTCTCACTCTGCGCAGGACTGGATGACATTAGGTATAATGCATGCAAAAAGGAACATAGCTAGATTTTGGGGGTCTTCGGTGGCACCGGCAATCAAGGATTGGTGTTCTGATCTGGACTTTGCAATGCTGACTGAGCGAACAGTGTATTTGAATCGAAAATGTCCACGAAAATGGGTTACACTCTGGGGTGCATGGAATGAATACAGGGGGTATTTATGTGACCCTCCGACGCTAGACAGCGAAAGTGACTCTGAGTAGGGGGAGAGGAGGTGGCAGGGGGGCGAGGAAGGTATTCATAATTGACACAACTGTACTACTTCCTATCATATGTATGTATCTAGATCCTATATTCGCTGCTCTCTATGTATGCACAATGTGAATCTTTTTTTCTTTATGAGCCCCATGTTTGTTTTAAATAATAATAAAAATTGTTCCAAAAAAATATATATATTCTCCTTCAACTTCCTGATGTTACTGTAGGAAGGAGCAGAACGTAACTCTATGTTACTAGATCATTCCTTCTGGCTAGGGGAGGTTGTGTATGTAATTTTAAATGTGATTTTCTTTTCTCTTGTATGACACAATATGGGATTATTCAGTAGTCTTAGAGCAAAAGTAAGGTTCCATTCGATGTGTTTTCTGTGTTACCATTGGATATTGTGATGCATCATTTGTTTCGCAACGGTGCAATTTCTCTGTTTGAAAAACGAATTAATATGCTTTGAGGTGTTTTCCAGAAGCTTTCCAATGTTGATCTGCTTTTTGATGCAATATTTAGAGATTTTTATAGAGTTTTCTGAGACTTCAGTCAAGCACGTCTCAATGACTGTTTGATCTTTGACTTATACTTAGAATATGTTTGCATTATTTTGTCATGTGCTAGGCCATATCTGTCTCTGTCTACTAAGCTAGAATGGAGACTGAGCCCTACACTAATCATTGTTTTTGCATTTTGAGAATGTATTTACATTTTGATTTAAATTGACTAACCAATTACATTTTTGCTTTCTGTAATGATTCTAAATTTAAAATAAACCTTCATGGTGTCGCTTTGAACCTTGTCTGGTGTAAGTCTGATTTTTATTTGGTTTATGTCTATTCCAGTGTCATCATCCTTTAGGACTCACACAAGGCCCCAATGTTGAAAGTGAGCACTTAAGACTAGCAGTTAATCGTCAACAGTATTAGACCTGTACAGATTTGTATAAGCCTATTTCAACCTGGTCAAGGGCACCCGCTGGGATTTACTTCCGCGGACGCTCCTGCTGTGCTGGGGATTCAGGATACACAATCCCCTGCACCACCTCACCTGAGGTTCATTCCACCAGTGCGATATGAGGCGCGCTGCAGCCCCGCTCTCCAGGGACTGGGCTTTAATTTTGATTCTTGCTTTGGGGTGAGACCATTCTTGCTGCAAGAGGAGACCTGTACAGAGTTACATAGCCCTGTTTCAACCTGGTCAAGGGCACCCACTGTCATTGGCTGCTGCGGCTGCTCCTGCTGTCCATTAAAGTCCAGAGGAGGCTGGGCTGGGCCACCCATCTTGGTTGTCTCATTCGGGCTCAGAGTACCAAGGCTTTTTAAGGGACAGACCATTTGCGTTCTTTCTTCAGTAAGTTCCTTCATTAGAGGCTGCACCTTGTTGTCATGTGGACTTAAGATAGCTGGCTGTCTCTTTCAGGATGGTATATGACTTATTGTTTATTAGTTGATTGTTTGTTTTGTATCCAATTTTGTGCCATCGTCATTCCATTTATCAGCGAGACTCGTGTTTTGTACACTTATTTTCTGCAGAGAATTAGCCACACCTTACTCTAACTATGGGCTAACAGAAAGCATAAGATGTGGTACAGGGTACTCCTAAACACCCTAAAAAATGCAACTAATTCTGGTAATTGCACACTAAATATGATTGATCTCCTGATAGAAAAAATGGAGTCCCTTATTGGCCCAGAAACTTTTTCCTGAAGCACATTTAGGGTCTATTGAGAAAATATAAAGCTACTCTTTTCAATAACTCTGGTGAAATTATCAAGTCATCAGCTCCTCGAGCCAACAATGCAACTGCTGAGTGAGTTAGTAAGTACAATTTTCTCAGGCCTCGACCATACATAGATATTTTAAAGGCCAACCCTGCAAAGCTAAAACTAAAGGTAATGTTTCACCCTTAATTCAAACATCTCCTGTTTTAGATACAGCTAAAGCCAGAGCAGAATGTCTATTAATATTCATACTCATTATTGTGTAGTAATCATTTCTCCCTCTTGTTGCACTGCTACAGCCTTTACCCCTGAAGGACTCTAGTGTAGGTTTTCACTCAGACAAACTATGTTGTCCACAGCAGCGGATGAATTACCTCACTTAGCCCAACAGCGTGTTGTTTGCAGGGAGAAGGTGGTTGGACTTAAAACTTTGTTAGTGCAACTTTTTGACAAATTATTAAATGCAAGACAAAAGAACTGATAATGGTTGTGAAACATGTATTGCACATTGCATAGAGAAGTAGCTACTGAGTAAGGGCTGTAATCCTTTGGAGTCTGACAAACCTTTCCACTAAAATGACCGCAGACCAATATCCAAACACCTGGAGCTAGCATATAGGGTGGGGGAACAGGATCCACCATGGTGGCTCAACCAGTATGTGCTTCAAATTCTACACGCCCACGCTCTTCCCAATTGAAAATAAGGAAGGCTTTGGTCATATCAAGAGCACTCAAGTATCTCCAAAGCATGCTCCCCCCGAGCAGAACTATTTAATTTCACAAAGCAGATGTTACATTTTCATGGTTAATGTTCCCAAATGTAACCAAACCCAATATAAAGAAAGTGAAGATTCTTTAATAAACAAATCCTCCACTGAATTCATAAGGAGATTGGCTGTTGTTCCATTATTGGAGAGGAAATCCTCAGAGTAATAAAGCGGCCCCAAATGGACTGTAAATAGGACACTATCGAGTTGATCCTTCTTTCTAGGGACTTAGTGGAGAACCTAGTGGCATTCGATTAGCGGACGTCCACTCTGTTTAACACAAACATTTCGGTTTAAATACAAGGTCTATGAGCCTCATCAACCTAAGGGTGGGTGTACCCCCTCTCCTACTCTAGTGGAGGATTCGCCTATGAGGTTAATACATTGACAAATAGAGTGCACTAGAAAACCTTTTTTCGACATTCAAATGTTGCTGTGTACTTTTGATCAGTGTACAATCAACTGTTCTCCAACTTGACATACTGTATCTTTTGACAATCTTTTTCCAGCTGGACATAGTGGCCAATATGTTAGTCTCTCACATTTAGGAACTTCCATTTATTCTAGTGTTGTCTTGAATGATGACGCTGTGACATCACGGGGATCCTTCTCTTTACCCGCTCCAGCCCAGGGTGCTGATATAGTTTCATTTGTATCTTAGAATATATCCGTGTTAAAATGAAAACTGCTTTCCCAGAGTGGACCAACTATGTTGAGTTGAATTACATCTGTTTGTTCCAGCAAACCTGCTCCCTGGACCCAATTTTCAAGCCACTATATATAAGTTTTTTTATGCCTACTACATGCATTTCCATAGGTGGACTGACGGGTGATTTAACATTCTGGATCCAATTAAATCTGGACCTAAAAGTCCAACAGATTATGTCAATTCCCCTGACATTCTTGCTGTCCGAATTATGATAGACAACTTTAGTTCCATTGATTTTTACAATGTCTACACCAGACGGGTCAGGGGAGGGATTAGATTACCAACTGTGACAATCCTCAACGAGTCCCTGGGGAAACATCGAGGCAAATTCTTCATAATGCTTGCAGGTGATTTTAACACTGTCTTCGAGACATTAGAGGATAGCCTGAAGGCAGAAGAGGATGAGATCTGGGGTATTCCACATCTCGATCTACCCCCTATAACCAAGTTGACTGAGGCTGCTCTTCAGTTAAAACCCTTGTCCCTCAAATTTGGGGTTAGATTTGTGAATGGGAAATATAAATCTGATAGGAGTGGGACTTGTATTTTTGACAATTCATCTCATTCCAGTCGTATTGATTATATTTTAATTCATCTTCATCTACGTCTGAACTTCAAGAATATGTTTGTTGAGGCCAGGGTTGAAGGCGACCATTATCCGTCTTGCCTTACTATGAAAACAGTCAGCTGCAAGTTGGAACCCAATCATCAAATCCAAGCTAGCACCAGGGACACATACGCTATCAATGATACACGTTGTTTAAAGTGGCCTCGAGTTGTTGAGTTCGCTGATCTTTTAAGTGTAATAGTCATTGATCTCCAGCTCTGTTTAGCTGATATGACTGCAGAACCATTAACTGTAAAAGGTGATGTGGCTATCACTGACTTTCACAATTATCTTTTAAGAAAATTCTTCATCACATTACAGTTACTCTCACTAATCCTCGCAAGCATTCCAATAGAGCCAAGACTTGGTGTAATGGGGAGTGTAGGCACTTCTGTTAGCAGCTTGGAGCAGCACTAAGATCTAAAGAAATCCCAAATCCCATGGATTCACATAGCTAGGAAGCTGTATAAACAGACACAGATATGGGAAAAAAGAGACTGGGATCACTTATGGTGGCAGGGTTGGGATGCCATCACCGTTCCTATATATAAAAAACTATATTTCCAATATAGGGATGGCACCCTTCATCTGAAGATATTCAATACTAAATGGGCTCCAAATGGCGATCTTGTATGTCCAACTTATAATATTTCCACCAGATCAATTGGCCATGTCTTTTTTGGCTGATCAGGCTATATTTTTGCATGGTCAAAGTGGAATAAGCCAGTCTGTAGGTTAGTGGGTACTCGTAGTAATTGGTCAGCTTCTTAGGTTGGACCCCAAACTTACATATACTTGTGCCACTGTGAAAATTCTGGGGTGGATATGGGAATTCAGAGCCAAGGTTGTGTGCGCATCCAAATGTATTTGATTGTTAATTTATTCATATAAAGAATGGATACTCTTGAATTGTATCTTGATATTAGTTTATGTTGGTTATACTATTTCCCTTCCTCTCCCACATGCCTTTATGAATTGCAATCCTGTGCACACACAAAGATGTGGTTTTAATATCCCACTCTCAATCTCATTAGCTTGTTTCTGCATTTTTATTTATCAAAAAGGAAGTAGACAAGACTGGCACAATTGACATACTTTCCTGAATAGAATGTGCGGCCTGCTCCCACCTGCTCCACTCTCTGTCTCCAGACACCTGAGAGGTTTAATACTTTCATAAACTCCTCAAAGGGGGACTTAATTGTTCCCATTCTAGGATTAGACCAAAACTATCCACCAATAACCCATTCTGGCAAATTCCCCCTCAGGAACCCCCTTACTAATGGGGTACCTGTAGTATACCTTTTGAGGTAGCCCACAAACAAGAAAGTATCCCCTTCTAACCTACTGACCTCTTTTTCTTAACACTGTCAGAAAGTGGGTTAATAATTTGGGACGGGGCTTTACCAACTTGAAAAAAACATCCTGATTAGGTCTCAACACAAGTTTACACAAGTCCCAGAAAACCCTGCTCAGCCCCAAGCATATGGTAATTCCCCTCGGAAATGCATGTAAAGTTCAAATAGTGCCAACAATTTCAAAGTAAGTAGCACAACTCAATAATTTAGAAAAATAGAGAAACATTTCATGAGGAAAACAACGAAAACTTTAAAATCAGAAAAAGTGATCCAGATATGAATTATTAAAATTGTAACGCAAAATATGCACAGAAGGAGAAAAGTACCTTTGAAAAACAACAATTTGGGGTTGACATTTACCTAAATGAAACTTCAGGCTTTCTCCAATGAGCACAGGTTAGGTAAACCAAGCAGGTTGTCCGGGTCAAAGTTTTACTTTAGGACTCAGTCACTGGAATGGCAGTCATAATACTTCAGGAGACTAAATTCAAACGCTAAGCAGGTGAATGTGCCACAAAGTCAGATACCTCAATATCGACCTGTCTGCTGAAGCTGTTTATTTTGTTGGCAATGCCTCTAAGCAAGACAAGCTGGGTTTCACTCCTGGATGGATTTGCCACCTCATCCCAATACGAAGGGCCCGATTCACAGGACTAACTTAAGACAAAATCCTAAACTTACTACCATTTTGGTATTCACAGAAGGCACTTACTCATTTTGGTATTCACAGAAGGCACTTACTTATTTCGGTATCCACAGAAGTTAAGAGTCCTAACTTTAAGACTCCTAAATGCCTTCTGTGAATACGGAAAGTCTTAAAAATAGGATTTTTCCCAGTTTAGGAGTAGTAAAGTTAGGACTTTCGTGGGCGCCACCATTTTAACCTGAAAGTCCCTCAGGGGCCAGATAATTTGCTCCCCCTGTTTCAGTGGAGGAAGGCACACAGTTAGGAGGGTCAGTTGGTTTTAAAAAGTCCATGGGGTATATAGAGTAGGGAGGAGGAGGGGACTCTAGCTCGCAGAGCCGGCTGAGGTGGTGCGGGTTGCAGCACACCACCTCGGGCTCAGCCTTGCCGTGGCTCTCGCAGCCGCTGAGCCGCTTCAGCTCGCAGGAATGCCTGAGGTCGGGCCATCAGAAGAGGTGGCAGAGCAGGCGCGGCAGGGCCTGCGGCCGGGCCTCGGCGGACAGCAGGAGGCAGGCGGTCCGGCCGCCCACGTGGGACTCCACGATCTGCAGTAGCGCCTCCAGCTGTTGGTCCTACAGCCTTTTCAGTGCCGAGTGGCCCAGCGCCTTCAGTTCTGCCTCCGGGGGTCCCCGGCGCGGCCCGGGCGATCTTGGCCTGTCTTGCCCATTCAGCAGCCCCGGTGCTACTGCCACCGGGGTGAGTGTCCCGGGTCTCGGCCTCCGTGCCCTCCCCACAGCCGGGCACTCGGCTCTTCCAGAGCCGCCAGACCAGCACCGATCGCTTGTTCCTGAACATGCGGGACGGCAAGCTGAGGCTTCCCCGGCGGCTACCAGGCGAGAATGCCGTCTGCAAACCACCAAGTACTGCAAGCTGGCATGCTTCTAGACAGTGCTTCTTTCTCCAGCCACAGCTTCTGCAGGGTCGACCTCTTTGTGCTTTATTGGGCCATGTTGCAGTTAAGATTCATGTGTGTTGTGTCCCTAAAATTATCAAACAGGAGGCCAATCACTTGACCCTCGAACAGTAAATCTAACACCTATGTGCCTGGCAGACGCCAGGAATCTTCTTTCTTCTAGCAAAGCCTTCCTCTTTAAATGTAGTCTTTCAAGGTCCTGGAATGTTCTGTGGAAGTGATGATGAGGTGCCAGTCTAATCCTAACCATTAGCCTGTGTTTGGAGAATTTCTTCTAAGCAATTCTACCTATGCCCACTTCTTTTTGTAACTTTTTCTCTTGGCTTTGCCAATGCTTTTATTATTTGTAACCCATGGACCACTCATTTTATGGGACTTTCTATTTCACAGATGAATGAATTCCCATTACTATCTGGCAAAGGAATTTAATACTTGCACAATAAAAAAGCCCCTCTTCTTTATTAAGTCTAATCAGATTTTGTGTTTTTCTGTTTGCTAAATAATATGAGAAATAAAGCGCAAAATTTAGTATTTGTGGCCAGATGTATGAAGCTCAAATGGGTTCACAAACGCTGAAATTCGCGAACTCATTTGAGCAAAATGGTATGTATGTAGCAAATTTCAGTGCAAAATAAGGAATCGCAAATTTGTGATTCCTTATTTTGCGATTGCATTTAAGGAATCGCAAAATTTGCGATTCCTTAAATGCAATGTATGATGCAAAAAAAATTGCTAATTGTCCCTAAGGAATTGCAAATTACCACCAACTTCAAGTTAGTGGTAATTTGCGAATTTCTTCAAAAATGCCCATTTTTGCATTTTTCAAAGTGCCATGTGATGCACATACATGGGCATGTATGTGCACCACATGTGCACCCATGCTTATTTCAGGGGTGCAACAGGGTGTCTTTTGGACACCCCTGCACCCTTGAAATTATTCTCAATTTGCGATTAGCAAATTGCGAATCGCAAATTGAGAATAAATTCCCATTCCCTCCTATGGGCCTCCCGACCCATAGAAATGAATTTAATTTAATTTAATTTAAAGCCATTTGTAAAGCGCCTGGTTACTCAAGAACAGAGTGTCCCCGCGCTGAAAACTGCATAGACGCTAGAGAAGGGAGAACGGGGGAGCCAACTGATGGGAGGAAGGTTAAGTTCGTGGAAATAAGAGAGTTTTCAGTTTCCCCCGAAACCTTGTTTCTGAGGGCTCCATACGGATCTCAAGTGGGAGCTCGTTCCAGCACTTAGAAGCCAGATATCCAAACGAGCAACCACCCATCCTGGCTCTGGTGACTTTAGGGATTTTAAACAGCATAGCCCCAGAAGATCTGAGATTTCTGGAGGGGCGGTGTATTGTAAGGAGGCTTTTTAAATAATCTGGCCCTGTGCCATGAGCGATGCGATGGGCAAAGCATAATGCTTTAAATTTGATTCGCTCCTTGATGGGGAGCCAGTGAAGTTTGGCCAGGGCAGATTTCCCTGAAGCTCTGCGAGGAAGCTTTAGCACAAGACGTGCAGCGGCATTCTGGACACACTGGAGTTGGTGGAGTCCCTTTTTGCTCCAGCCCAGTAACAAGGCGTTCCCATAGTCCAGATGGGGGGTTACTAGGGCTTGAACAATGGTCTTCCTGGAGTCCATGGGGAGGAGGTCTAATACCTTTCGGAGAACCCTCAATACGCTAAAGCATCTGGCAGAGACTTTGCTGACCTGGGGTAAGTATGAGAGATTTGAGTCGAGTGTTATGCCCAAGTTGCGCACCGAGACCGCAGGACAGGGTAGGCTCCCTAATTCCGTAGGCCACCATGCATGGGACCATGCGGAGGAAGATTTTCCTACCACCAGAAGCTCGGTTTTATCGCCATTAAGGCGAAGGCAGTTCTTATTCATCCAGGCTGCCACAGAGGAGAGGCAGTTGGAGAAATTGGTGGCATCCTCTCTGTGGTCCGGTGTGAGCTTGAACATCAGCTGGGTGTCATCGGCGTAGCTGACAATGCCCACCCCGTAAGTCTCCACTATGCGAGCCAGGGGTTCCATGTATATATTAAATAGAGTAGGGCTCAAACTAGAGCCCTGAGGAACACCGTGGCACGCCTTCCTAAGAGAAGACTTAAAGGGGGGGCAGTGCATCTGAAAATGCCTGTCAGCCAGAAAGGACTCCATCCATGCTAGGGCATGCCCCTTTACTCCCATATCTGATAGCCGAGACAGCAACGTTGAGTGCAGCACGGTGTCGAAGGCTGCACTCAGATCTAAAAGTATCAACGCTGCTGTCTCTCCCTCATCCACTATCTGCCTCAGAGTTTCGGTGGAAAAAAGCAAGGCGGACTCCGTAGAGTGCTCTGCTCTGAACCCAGATTGAGTGGGGTGCAAGAGAGAGTTTTCTTTTAGGTAGCTCATAAGCTGCCTGTTAACTACTTTTTCCACAAGTTTAGCGCAGAAGGGGAGAAGAGAGATAGGGCGAAGATTTTGAAATTGGGCAATATGAATGTTAGCCTTTTTTTTAAGGGGGATTACTTGGGCAGTTTTCCAAGCATCTAAAACCAGGCATTCTTGAAAGGAGAGAGACACAATAAGGCTGATGTGGTCAATTAATGTGGTCTCCAAGACTCCTTTCCACCGAGTCGGCGGGCACACATCGCTCGGAGAGCCAGTTTGGATGCTATTTGCAATGCTCAATAACTCTTGTTTATCAGGAGTGATAAAGCCCGTGAGACCGGGAGTCCCCGTGTTGCTGGTCTTGGCAATTTCAAGTTTACTTGGGCTGGTCTCATCCTCCGTAAAGGTAGCATAGATTTTATCTATCTTATTGACGAAGAAGTCGGCCATGGAGTCACATAGTTGTTTCGAGTAAGTGTCTTTAGCTTCCAACCTCGTTGGGATCGTAAGTTCCTTGTAGATGGAAAAGAGCTCTTTTGTGGGATTGTCTGCTGCGTCAATCCTGCTTTTAAGATGACAGCTTTTTTCCGATCTCACTAGTTTATAATATTTATGTAACTCACACTTATATAGAAGTTTGTCCTCCGGTCTATAGAATTTCCTCCAGCTCCGTTCTAACGTTTTGCATCTTGCTCTAGCAAGTTTTAATTTTTCCGAGAACCAAGGAGCGGTTTTGGATTGCCTAGCAAGAGGCTTGGATGTCCAGGGGGCTATCTCATCCAGGGCAGAGGACAGCCATTTTTCGTAGTTATTCCAGGCCTCCCGGAGGGAGTTGCTATGCGGAGGAGGATGTTTGCAGAGAGCAAGTCTGAAAGCTTCTTGGTTAAACTTTTTCCAGTTTCTTCGTTTCAGGGAAGGGAGTTTAACTAATTTGTTTTCTATAAGTGTGTTGTCGACCAGGATCGGAACGACAAAGTGATCAGACCAGATTATGCCAACCGGAGGGAAGGCTATAATACCGTCCCAGTTGGCAAAAATGGGATCAAGAAGATGACCATGTAGGTGAGTAGGGGCGGTAGATAGTAGATTCAGCCCCAATGAAGCCAGAGCTGACGCTACATCCTGAGCCTCCTTACATTCCCTATTGTCAAAATGGAGATTTATATCGCCTAAAATGACAAACTTTTTATATCGGAGAGCTGGCTGAGTAATAAAGTCGATAAATTGACTAATGAAACGTCCAGCTGCTCCAGGCGGGCGATATATCAGTAGGCCATTGACCACGTTTTTAGGTCCTAGTTTGACGGAAAATAGACCGCATTCACTATGGGGTATATTGGCTTTCATTAAGGTACATTCTAGCTCTGATTTATGAATGAGGGCTATCCCTCCTCCTCTTTGTATGTGCCTATCTAACCGAAGGAGACTATAGCCCGGGGGAATGGCCTCAAGTATATCAGGGGATGATTCCTCATCCAACCATGTCTCAGTTAAGAAGGCCACATCAGGTTTATTGGTGGATAGCAGGTCGTATATTTCAAGCCTATGTTTTTTCAATGACCTGCAGTTTAGTAGTAGCATGTTGGGGTTTCAAGTAGCCTGAATGGTCTTATCGTGGGATTGGAGAGTATAGTCACAGAAATCACAAGCTTCCGGTAAGTGATCCACTTGGAGGTTGTGTGTGCAGCCAATAGGCAGCCTGGGACATAGAGACAGTAGTTCCTGCTTAGTGTATTGAATAAGGTACTTAGTAGGGTCAGAAATATCAGAGGATAACACGGGTTAAGAGAACTAGCCCCGCGTCCCGGTCTGTCGCGGACAGGCGCAGACGGGCTGGACTCTGGCTTGACTCCGGCGCGAATGCGGCGCGCCCGCTGAACGCGTCCGCTGCGCGGAGCCATGGTCACTGGGTTATATACAGCTGACTCACCCAAGATGGCCGCCGTAAATCACTCCACCCGAGTCCCAGGAAACCCAGCCCTAAAATCGGCCGGACCCTCTGGGGGGAGGCAGCGCTGGCAGAAGTAAGTCCACTAAAGTGCAAATACAGTATTTTAAAATTAAATCTACACCCTAAATCGGTGAGATTACAGCGACGCGATTAAAAACGGCGCGCTGGTGCAGGCGGGGAGCGGACACACAGGGTAGGTGCAGGCAATAAAAATATGCAGGAGATTTTAAGGTAGACTGCCCGGCTCAAGCCTCAGGCGAATTGTGCAGTGTTCTCGAGTTCTAAGCCCCTGCCTTGGTTATATACAGCTGACTCACCCAAGATGGCCGCCGTAAATCACTCCACCCGAGTCCCAGGAAACCCAGTCCTAAAATCGGCCGGACCCTCTGGGGGGAGGCAGCGCTGGCAGAAGTAAGTCCACTAAAGTGCAAATACAGTATTTTAAAATTAAATCTACACCCTAAATCGGTGAGATTACAGCGACGCGAAAGTATTCCTTAATTGTGAATTTGCAATTTGCGAATTCGCAATTAAGGAATATCAAGAAATCGCTAAAAAATTTCGATTTTCTTGATACATACCAATTAGCGATTCTGAAATAGCGATTTCGCTATTACAGAATCGCTAATTGGTACCTTGATACATATGGCCCTTGGTCATTTGCCACAGTATTTTGTCTGTCATGTCGCAATAGAAAAAGCAAAAACCACATAGCAATCTTAAACTAGCTTTTAATATCTAATAGCATTGGACTATTATTGAGTAGTTTGCTCACCAAAAGCAACAATGAGTTTGAGTTTGAGTTTTAAATTATTTATAAAGCGCGCGTACACCAGACGGTTCCATGGCGCTACAGTATGCTGAGTCCTTGAGAAGCGAGAATCACGGGGGGGGGAATTGGTGAGAAATTATAGGGGGAAGGCTTTTGAGAATAGAAAGGTTTTTAAAGCCTTTCTGAAAAGCAAGTATTGGGTAGAACATCTAAGTTGGATAGGAAGAGAGTTCCAAAAAATGGGGGCAAGAGTAGAGAATTTCGAGCCTCCCCCTTTTTTCCGGCGAAAACAGGGAACAGTCAATAGCTGTTGAGAAGAGGAGCGAAGTTCCCTGGAGGGGGCATAGGGTTTGATCTCCGAAGAGATAAAAGCGGGAGATGATCCTAGCTGGGCCTGGAAGGTGAGGCAGCCCACCTTGAATTGGGAGCGTTCACGAATGGGGAGCCAGTGCAAGGATTTTAAGAGGGGAGTGACGTGATGGAATTTTGTAAGGTTGTAAACCAAACGAGCCGCTTGGTTCTGGACCAGCTGAAGTCGTCGTACACTGTAAGCCGGCATGCCATGGTAAAGGGCATTGGCATAATCCAAGCGGGAAACGACCATGGCAAGTACGATAAGTTTCAGGGCCGTGAAGGAAAAGAAGCGGGAAACCTTGCGGATAGTGCGGAGGGATAGAAAAGAAGAGGAAACCACCGAACTCACCTGGGAGTGCAGGGTGAGTTGGTCATTAATTTTGATGCCGAGGGTTTTAACAGAAGAAGAGGGGAGTGGGGGAGGTCCAAGGGAGGAAGGCCAGAAAAGGGGGGACCAGGGACTTGAGCAACCACCTGTCAAAACCAGCTCTGTTTTATCTGGGTTTAGTTTCAGGTGGTTGTGATTCATCCAGTCCCGGATGAAGAGCATTGTAGATTGGAAATTAGATTTAGAGTCAGGGGAGTGAGAAAGAGAAAATATGAGCTGGAGGTCATCCGCATAGTTATATACGGAGACCTCCATTTGTTGAAGAGCAAAGATGAGGGGGGCTATGTACAAGTTGAAAAGTAGAGGGGAGAGAGAGGAGCCTTGGGGGACCCCACATACCACCTTCCAAGGTTCAGTCAATAAATCGCCCAGGCGGACTGCTTGGGTGCGATCGCTTAGAAAGGAGGACAGCCAGACCAAGGCAGTGCCACCGATCCCTGCCGCCCCGACACGGGAGAGTAAGATGGAATGGTCCACCGTGTCAAAGGCGGCGGAGAGATCGAGTAGTACCAAGGCCTGGGGGATGTTAGTGTCCATTCCCTCTCTAAGGTTGTCGAGTACTGAAAGCACAACCGACTCGGTGGAATGAGCCGGTCGAAAGCCGGCTTGGCGGGGATCCAGGACTCGGTTTGCTTCCACGTAGGTGGTGAGTACTTTGGTGACATGTCGCTCCAGGACTTTCCCTAGGAAAGGGAGCAAAGAGATGGGGCGGTAGTTGGCGGGGACAGAGAGGTCTGTACCAGGTTTTTTTAGAATGGGGAGGATTATAGCGGATTTGAGAGCAGGGGTAACCACACCCTGGGACAGGGAGCAGTTGAGAAAAGTGAGCGGGGGTAACGGACAGTTCGTGAAGATGTGACAGAGAATATGGGCAGGGCATGGGTCAAGTGGGGACCCAGATTTAACTAGAGGGAGAAGGGAAAGAAAGGATTCTTCTGTTAGCAGAGGGAATGAATCGAGACAAGCCTCTATAGGGGAACAGGGAGGGTTGAGGAAGGAGGAAGAGGGGGGAAGGATGTTAGCTCTGATTGTTGCAATTTTATCTAAAAAATAAGAGTTCAGGGAGTCGCAGAGAGGTTGAGAGGGGGAGGGTTTGAGAGTGGTTCTGTCGGAGTAAGCAAATTTATTTATAATAGAGAAAATTTCTCTAGATTTATTCTCCGCGACTAGAATTTTGGAGGAAAAGTAGTCCTTTTTGGTGGACAGAATGGATTTTTTATATTGCTGCAAGAGGGAGGTGTACTGCGTTTTGAGGATGGGGCAGTACTGACGTCTCCAAGCTCGTTCTGCGTGGCGGACTGAGAGTTTTAGTGCCTTCAGTTCGTCATTGAACCAGTGGTTGGAGTCGTTCGTCCATCTAGAAGAGACCCGCCTCAGTGGGGCGATGGAATCGCAGGCTGAAAGTAGCCAGGAGTTGATGGATTTGGCTTGTTCAGAAGAGGGCAGACCAGAAAGGTCAGGGCTGGAGGATAAGAGAGAGGAGGCTAGAGAGGCCACATCTACCCAACCCCAAGAGCGGACCCAGATGTTTTTGGGGTGCGAAGGCTTGGTGGGCGGTCCAAGTTGAGAGAAAAAGGAGATCAATGAATGATCAGACCAGGGGCAAGGGGAAATGGACAAGGACGCAATGGGGCAATTCAGAGACCAGATCTGGTCAAGGGTATGGCCTTGAGTGTGAGTAGAGGAGTGGACATGCGAGGTGAAGTTAAGGGAACGTAAGGTTTCGGAAAATTCTTTAGAAGTGGAGCATTCAGCTGGGTCGGAGGGCCAAAAGTTGAAGTCGCCTAGCACCAGGACGGATGAATTGTTGACAGCTAGGGTGTCCACAAGTTCTTGAAACCCGTCAAGAAAAGTTTGGGAGGGTTGGGGGGGACGGTACATAAGTAGGCAAGTGAGAGGTACATTGTAGAATAGTGAACGAATGACTAAGAAGTCGGATGTGCCAATAGGGGGAAAGCTGAGGGGTTGAAATGGAAGATCCTTTCGGGCAATCAGGGTGACACCCCCGCCGGGTTTACCGGTTGACCGGTCAGCTCGAAGAGCATAGTAGGTAGCAGGGAGAGAAGCTAAGAGAATGGGGAGGGAACTGTCACGGAACCAGGTCTCCGTAAGGAATAAGAGATCTGGTTTATGGAGATCGAGTAAAACAGAAAGTTCGTGGCAGTGTTTGACTGCGGAACGCGTATTAAGGTAATAGATGGAAAGAGGGGCCTGTCTAGGCCCGACAGGAGGGTCGGGACTGGGGAAGGGAGAAAGAGGAGGCGGCTGAATCGGGGCGTGAGGAACGGGAGGAGCGGCAGCGGCTGTAAGTCCCAAGGTGTTAATGTGGGTGGTTAGAGAGGCTTCGATGGGCCAAGGGCCATGAAAAGAGAGTAGTTGCGCCGATGAATATTGTAGTGATCCGGGGTAGTGGGGTGGCCTAGTCCCTAGGCGCGTTTGGTCGCGGACGGGCGCAGACGGGCTTGCCTTAGGCGCGCAATCGTCGCGCCCGCTGCGCTCGTCCGCTGCGCGTTCGGTGGTGGCACATGATATATAGGAGACGGGAGGGGGAAAGGGGGGGAAGGGGGCATGGCCTCAGTGAGGGGGCGTGGCCCCGGCGCTCGCCCAAGTGGCGTGAGGGGGTCCAGGTGGTCAGGTCACCTCCCGCTGCAGCGTTAAGTTGGCTGCGCGGAAGTTAGCTGGTAAGTCAGAGTAATTTTAAAAGCATAGAACACAATTTTAGCAAGCAGTTGCTGTAACAATTATTAAAATAACAAGAGGTCCGCTCCCGGCTTCCGCCTCAGGAGGACTCGCTGTAAGTGGGCAGACGCTCGTAGTCGACGTCTATAAATGCGCGCTGGAAGGGGGCGTGGCCTCGGTGAGGGGGCGTGGCCTCGGCGCTCGCCCAAGTGGCGTGAGGGGATCCAGGTGGTCAGGTCACCTCCCGCTGCAGCGTTAAGTCGGCTGCGCGGAAGTAAGCTGGTAAGTCAGAGTAATTTTAAAAGCATAGAACACAATTTTAGCAAGCAGTTGCTGTAACAATTATTAAAATAACAAGAGGTCCGCTCCCGGCTTCCGCCTCAGGAGGACTCGCTGTAAGTGGGCAGACGCTCGTAGTCGACGTCTATAAATGCGCGCTGGAAGGGGCGTGGCCTCGGTGAGGAGGTGTGGCCTCGGCGCTCGCCCAAGTGGCGTGAGGGGGTCCAGGTGGTCAGGTCACCTCCCCCTGCAGCGTTAAGTCGGCTACGAGGAAGTTAGCTGGTAAGTCAGAGTAATTTTAAAAGCATAGAACACAATTTTAGCAAGCAGTTGCTGTAACAATTATTAAAATAACAAGAGGTCCGCTCCCGGCTTCCGCCTCAGGAGGACTCGCTGTAAGTGGGCAGACGCTCGTAGTCGACGTCTATAAATGCGCGCTGGAAGGGGGCGTGGCCTCGGTGAGGGGGCGTGGCCTCGGCGCTCGCCCATGTGGCGTGAGGGGGTCCAGGTGGTCAGGTCACCTCCCGCTGCAGCGGTAAGTCGGCTGTGCGGAAGTTAGCTGGTAAGTCAGAGTAATTTTAAAAGCATAGAACACAATTTTAGCAAGCAGTTGCTGTAACAATTATTAAAATAACAAGAGGTCCGCTCCCGGCTTCCGCCTCAGGAGGACTCGCTGTAAGTGGGCAGACGCTCGTAGTCGACGTCTGTAAATGCGTGCTGGAAGGGGGCGTGGCCTCGGCGCTCGCCCAAGTGGCGTGAGGGGGTCCAGGTGGTCAGGTCACCTCCTGCTGCAGCGTTAAGTCGGCTGCGCGGAAGTTAGCTGGTAAGTCAGAGTAATTTTAAAAGCATAGAACACAATTTTAGCAAGCAGTTGCTGTAACAATTATTAAAATAACAAGAGGTCCGCTCCCGGCTTCCGCCTCAGGAGGACTCGCTGTAAGTGGGCAGACGCTCGTAGTCGATGTCTATAAATGCGCGCTGGAAGGGGGCGTGGCCTCGGTGAGGGAGCGTGGCCTCGGCGCTCGCCCAAGTGGCGTGAGGGGGTCCAGGTGGTCAGGTCACCTCCCGCTGCAGCGTTAAGTCGGCTGCGCGGAAGTTAGCTGGTAAGTCAGAGTAATTTTAAAAGCATAGAATACAATTTTAGCAAGCAGTTGCTGTAACAAATATTAAAATAACAAGAGGTCCGCTCCCGGCTTCCGCCTCAGGAGGACTCGCTGTAAGTGAGCATGGTGTATCCATTATATACAAATTAAAGCCAATTCTTCTCAGGGGTTATATGGGAAAGTGAGTTATGATATGTATTCCCCCACCTAGTTATTTTTTTATGGGTCTCCTGGTTTTTTAGCCTCTCTTGAGAGCGAGTCTCACTAGTGGAACCTCACTCACTGTAAGCTTCTGTGTTAAATGGTTTTGAGCTGTCTCTCCGAGTGCCCACCTTTTCAAATAAGGTCGCTGATGAGAAAATTATCTAAGAGGTTCTGTGCTGATTACACATAACACATATGTACACATGTGTGTGTGCACATACATGCTGTCTGCTGAAGACTGTTATATGACTTAACCTAATATCTTTGCACTGGTTGCACTGCTCTAATAGCTCCCAAAATAAAGTTGTTAAAAAGATGTGTAAATTTGTAAGTAATTAGGGAAAATATGCCTAAAAAATGCAAAATAGAGGAAGCCAGTGACTTGCTCTTTCCTCTGTTTACCTGAGTCCTGAATGCATGTTCAGTGCTAATCCTATATGGGTTCAAACATTATTAAGAAGCAAGTTTGTAACTACGCTATTGTATTAACTACTCTGCAGGCCGGCTGGCAGTTAAAACCTTCCAGTTGAATAATAGGCTTCTCCGGGGAGAGGGAGGGTTAAATTAGAAACCCCGCAAAGGTGATTAGCTGCCTTTGTCTGATAAGAATTGGCTGGCTGCTCTTGCCATTGCCAAAGAGAGGGTAGGCAGAACAGTTGACATCAGACTCCACAGGAATGTCCTTTGAAGTCTTGGAGGGAACAAATTAGTTAGGAGGGGGAGGAGTCAGGCTCAAACAAGTCTTTCCAACTCTTGTTTGAATCTGCCATTCTTAAAACTCCCAGATGCTGTGCAGGTGGGTAAGACAGCCCAGGGACTGCTTCCAGGAATTTTCCATTAGGGCATTGGACTAGGTGGGGACTCCTACATTCTAGAGCTCTCTACCTCCATTGTAATCCATGTTTGCATTGCTGAGCGAGGGATAATACTTTGAGAAAGTAGAACCATCTAAGTGGAAGGCAATAGATCCACTTTGGATGGACCCTTATCTAAAGTTGATGGTTCTTTTCCAGGCGTGTATCCTTAGACTCTCGTGGATACTCTCCCCAGAACCATTGACACTGGCTCCTCACCTCTTTCTTTGGAACAGTACAAGTTGGACTTCTTATGGACCCTGTCAGAAGCAGTCCCTCTTGGTCTTCTCTGGGATGGCCATGACCATGACCAGAGTATTTCAACAAGAGCAAGAAACCACAAACCACATCAAAAGTGGCCCATAAGTGTTAGATTGTGTGCCAATTGTTTGTGTTGTTCACTTTACCCAGCAACAATGGTGCCCTGGATCTTGGAGAACAGCTGCTGCTTGCCCCCGAGTGAGATCCAAAAGATTCCTTGGGGGAACTCATGAGCCACCTTGCTTATTTATAATTACTGACTTGGAGGTGAGGTTGCTGGTAATATACCATCCACCTGAGGAAGTCCCAGGCTGGCTTGGTGTGGTTCCTGCAAGGAGGGGCACTCAAGCACAAATATTGTACTGTACCCCACTCCACACAGTGGGCTTTGAGTGAAGGAGAAAGCTAGATTCCCTGCAGGTACCAAAAAGAAGAATGCAAGGCCAGTGAGGAGCCAACCTGGACTGTATAAACTATGGTGCACCTACGTGGTCCTCTGAAGTAGGCACATTACTGTGCCCCTAAGACAGGGGCAGCCATATTTGAGTTGTTAGTGGAAGTTGATGCATCAAAGAAGGAAAACAAAAAAGGAAAAAGAAAAAACATTTTGGCCAGGTGGCTATATCAAAGTAGATCCGGGAATCACCTCAAAAGCCCATGAAGCGGTTGTTGAAATCTGCATATTTTGTGTGTTGGTGCCCCAGAAGGGCAGGACACAACAAAAAAGACAGTTGTTTGTTCTGTAGACATGAGGTGGAATGTTGGGCCCCACAGGAACCCTTACTGCCATTGAAATTCAGCCACCCTAAGTCTCCTGGGACCTTTTATTAGTTTTCCCAGACAAACTTAACTTCAATATTCAGATGCTCTCAAGACTGAGATTTTGTGTGTTTTTCTGGATTTAGTGTTGGATCTATTGGATATGGTCTACTGTGGGTCTAACAATCTGGTTAACAGCCGAAATAAGATTTCCATATAACTGTCAGTCTACAGTTTACTTTTGCAGGTAGAATAGTGTCCATACTGACTGCAGGATAATTGTAAAACTGAAATAAGTGTGTATTCTTGATGCCATTCTAAACGGTTTCATAATTTAACATTTTTTTTTTATCAATGAAGGACTTATAGTTTGTTGATAATGCCAGTAACCCTGACATTTTAGAAATTCATATTGTACATTCATGTTTTATAGGGGTTGTGATCTGTTGGTGCACAAACTATTAGAGGTGCATAGGGAGTCTACTTCACATTTACAGTTATATTTTTTATGTTTGTGTATTTTCCTTGTTGAGCACCCTTGTAGTGTTCAAGGTGCTTAAGAGGATGCCTGCATTGATATTTCCACCTGCTATTGTGTACAAATGTGTACTTTTGTGTGTAGCATTTCAGTTGCATGTTATAAAGTAGATTTTTCCTTTCTAAAAGAATAAGCACTGATATTATACGTATTTACTAGGTGTTGATTAAGTACTAACAGCCAGATGCATCAACCAAAATAACGATCGCAATAGGTGCGAATTAGCTATTGCGATCGCTAATAAAAGAAAAGCTATTCATGATGCGAAAAAAAAATTGCAAATTCCCAAAATTGAATATGCAAATTCGCTAAATAAATCGCAGAATTCCGGTGGAACCCCCTTAGCGAATCGGAATTTACGAGAATCCAAGGATACTGCGAAATATTTTGCGATTTCGCAAAATCAATTTTGCGAAATCGCTCAATAATCGCAAACACAAATCATGAAAAATCGCAAATAGCGATTATATAAAAAATCGCTATTTTGCAATAGCAGTTAAGAGGGAATCACAATCAGGTGGTAAAAAAAAAATACTTTACTCACCTGCTATCCATCTGAAGCCAATTTAAACAGACCCATGAGGCCATAGTGGCCTTCCACAATGGCAGCACTCTTCATTTTTGCGAGGAGGAGGAGGATACTTGCAGCAGGCCAGCCCTGAAGGAGAATCCAGGAGAGAATCTTCCACCTGCGCATCACTTTGTTGGGACAGACTCGTGAGCAAATATATGACAAGTACAGGCTGAATGCTGCAATGATTCACTACTTAATAGATGAATTGGACCCACTATTGCAGTGCCGAACACTTAGGACCCACGCCATCCCAACTCATGTCCAGGTGCTATGTTGCCTGCACCTGCTTGCATCAGGTAGCTTCCAGGATGTAGTGGCAGAAGCTGGAGGGGTATCACAGAGCTCCCTTTCGCGGTTCTTTAAATCCTTCCTGGCCGCCATGATGTCTTTGATCAACAACCACATCACCTTATCACAACCCAACAGGAATTGACCCAAACAAAACAGGACTTCTACCAAGTTCCCCAGTTTCCACACGTAATCGGATGCATAGATTGCACCCACATAGCCATATGTCCCACTGCCGTAAATGAGTATATCTTCCGCAACCGGAAAGCATATCACTCAATAAATGTCCAAGCAGTGTGCAATGCAAAAAACATCATTACCGACCTCGTAGCACAATACCCTGGGAGCACCCACGATTCCTACATCTTCCGCCATAGTGGCATGCACACAGGTCTGCTCAGGGGTGATTTTGGTGACGGACACATGCTAGGTAAATTGAATACAATACTCATCACTGAAGTATGTAATGGCGATGTATACCTGACACTAACACACTGCTTATAACCCTGTAGGTTACAGTGTATACGCGGTGAGGCATTACATCATGACTCCATACTTGAACCCAGCCAGCCCACAACAACAGAGGTACAATGCAGCCCACATCAGGACACGTAATGTAATCGAACGGACATTTGGATTGCTCAAGAGTCGCTTCCGCATCCGGCATAAAACTGGAGGAACAATTCTGTACCAACCGGAAACATGCTGCAGGATAGTGGCGGCATGTGCTATGTTGCACAATATAGCAACAAGGAGAGGTATCCCCATTGAGGAATCCGATACTGAGGGCAACCAGCCCCCAGCACACCCACGCCGGGCACATCTTGCGAGTTCAGCGGAGGGGCAAAGAAAACGTACAGACATCACCCAGCATTATTTCTAAGGTATGTAATGATGACACACAACACTTATTTGCATTTGAAGAAAAATATTTATTACCACGTGAAGCGGTAGGGGTGTATAATTGAACATAGCTGGTGTCCATTAGCACATTAACTGCATGCACTGAAGGACATATGAGACACACAAAGGACTTGAAATGCAGTCACAAAGAATGTCTTGGACATGGTTACGTCACCATGATGAATTCCACCCTTCTGATTATGTTTAGCGTTTCCTCCCTCTCGCACCCAAACGTCTTTCACCTGCATCTGCATCTACATTCCCGGATGCAGCGTGAGGCGTTTGTCTACGGCTACTGCTCCTCCTGACAGTGGTGAGTGGCTCACTACCCTCTTCCCCTGTAACATTGCCGTGCTCACCAGTGCTAGACTGCATCAGTTCAACGGCAGTGGTAATTTGACCAAGTGCTTTAGACACATCCCAACAACAATGGCCCATATCAATCTGCATTTCCACCGACCGACGTGACAGCTGTGCTATGCTGTGGCAAATTTTGTTGTTGGACCTGGTATAGCCAGCCATGCAGGTCACAAACTGGTGATGCCTCCTCCTCTGTGTGGTGTGTCCCTCCTGCATCACACGCGCCACCTCCTGCAGTTTGTTGTTTGATTGTCTGTTTGCTTCCACAAGTGCAGTAGTTAGTTCCCTCACACTCTCGGCCATGACTGATATGTTTTTGTTCATTTTCGTCATCTGCAGGTTGATGGCTCCCATATGCCTCGCTTGCAGGCACTGCACCCGCAACATCTGTGACTCCACGCCACCCCACTCATTGGGAGTTCCTGCCTCCTGTGCCCAGATATGGGTCCTTGGCCTGCGTCTTGTTCCTGGAAGGACATGTGCCTGGGGTGTAGTTGTGTGGCTCGCACTTGGACGGCTTGTCCCAGGAGCAGTTTCTGGTTCCTGTTCTGTCTCCATTGACTGCAGTGGTGTAACTGTGGCCCTGTGTTTTGCTGGTGCCTTGGACTTGGGTGGTGGTGTCACAGGTTTTGACACGACAGCCTCTTCAATGACCTGTGTGCTGTCTCCACAATCACTGTCATCAGTGTGTACTTCTGCTGCATCTGTGATGTGAAACAGTGCAATGTTATTTTATGTTGTTGCATAAGTTGAGCAACGTTGAAATTCTTTACATTTATGCTTTCACTGTCTCTCATCAATGACTGTACTGCATTTTGGTAGCATTTGGGCTTACAATGTTGGATTGTGACAGGCAATTGGGTTCTACAGCCTACAGGTCCCATAATGCGTTAGTGTCCCTATGTAAAATGTGGACTGGACTATTTCTACTGTGATTTTGCTGGTTGATTAAAGTTTGGGCACAATCAGTATGTACATTGATATGTTGATTATCATGCATCTTACCTTGTGTGCTACTGGCCGCCCGAGATGTATCCAGCTGCGTTACTCCCACCACTGCTTCAGGCTGGATTGTGCCCTCAACCATGTCCTCCAGGGCTGTGTTGTCTGGGACTGTTGAGCTTCCTTTCCGCTATCCGTTCCTTGGCACGGCTACGCAGGTCGTACCATCGTTTCTTTAAGTCATCTATGCTGCGGTGGGTGAACCCCACAGCATTCACTTTGTTTTTAATCCGGTTCCAGATCCTTCGTTTTCAGCCTTTGGTACTTTAAGGGAGAGCTTCCTAAAAAGCTTCTCATGGTTGTTTGCCACCTCCTCAATGAGGTTCTCAAGTTCACTCTCACTGAACTTGATTTTTCTCTTCCTGGCCACTGCACCCTCCTCTGTAGCTGTTTGGGACATTTTGGCTGTCTCCACCTGTCAGAAAACAACAGTTTGTGTTTTCTGCTCTTTCCCCCAGCACTCTGCTTCTGCCTCTCTGTTCCTCTGTGCACAGGTGGCAGCATGGACTGATTGACTTCCTGAGTGTGATGTCATCAGCCTGCTCCCAATGCGACTCTGTAGTTTTCACGATATCGCTATTTGCGATATCGCAAAATAGCGGGATCGCAAAATGCGAGAATGGAGGTTTTTCACGATAGCGATTCCTTAACATGGAATCGCTATTGTATTTAGCGATTTTTAGCGAATCTTGATTTTTTCGCTATCCTCGTCATGCATAGCTAACAGCGAGTCCTTTTTTGCGATTCCTTAATATTCGCTAATAAGGAATCGCTATTTCTTTGCTTGATGCATCTTCTTTGCTTGATGCATCTGGCCCAAAGTGTTGATAGCTGTGTTGCTGAATTCTGAGTCTCGCTACCATAGCGCCTCCCACAATAAGCCATGAACTGCTCAGCTTCGGTACCCTGACAGTCAAATGTTAAAAGTTTAACTTGTTTCGCAGTTTGGGGAACCACCGTATGTGGGCCCAGGACACCACACACAAAAAAGGCATTGTAGATTAAATTGGAATTCAGTCTTTCACAGAAAGCTTTTGAACGAGTAGAACAAAACCGTATTGTAGCTTGAAGAGTGATTGTGAGAAATTGGGTTGTTGGTTGAGGGGAGTGTTAACCCTGCTCATGTATCAGCCACAATCAATGTCAGGGTGATTTACAAAAGTGACTGAATTAACCTGTTCTTAAACCTGCAGTAGCTTGGCACAAAAGCAGTCAGGCTTAACAGTGTAACAATTTGGAGAAATAGAGTACATTTTAATACATTATTTGACACCAAAATGGCAAACCTCTAATTAGTAGAACAGGAGTTATGATTTTTCTAAATTTTAAGGTACAAACTAGTGCCTAAAGTTCAAAGCACTGGACAGCTAGTCGTATAAGAAAGAGTTAAAGTAGAAAAATATGGCCGACCACGATGAAGAGCAGGTTGTATATAAGAAGTCGATTGGACCTGATTGGCATTTACCTTGGGAATTAAAATAACTTTGAAGAAATATGGTCTGAGAAGGTAAAGTTCAACAGGGCAAGGCTGCGGGCGGTGTCCGAGGCAGGAGCGTTGTCGCCAGGGAGCCTCTGTATGAAGTTGCAGTAAAGATTTCTAAGATCAGACTTAGTGACTTTTTGGAAGTCGAAAACCTCCAGTGGAATGAGGCTGGAGGATGTAGCCAATGAGAGTTCCAGGTGCCCATATACACCTTTGGCTCAGGACCGCTGAACAGGATTTGATGCTGCGGAGAAGAACGTAGCACTAGCCACCGCGAAGTCAGACCGATTGGCGGTGAACCTTGGGCAGATAGACGAACAGGTTGGCCTAAGTCTCCTCTCAGTTCTTAGAGTTGTTTTTATCCAAAACATTTATAAGTCCGAGGTTTTGGTTATCTGGGCACCTTTAGCACCACTATCAAGGGTCCAGGACTGAAAGAGCACCACTTGGGTGGTTCGGTCTCGCTCAGGCTAGGTCTAGGTATTGGCTCAAATTGGTTAGAGCCTTTTCTCTTCTGGAGGCACTGATCAGGAGGACAGCCAATGAGCTCCTTAAGTCACTCTGGTAATCCAAAGTTCAGCAGCTGAACAGGGCTCAAGCAGCAGGGCAGGTATTTGAGGGTAGAATGCAGGAGGCTTCAGGCAGCAAAGCAGCCCTCCCAGGTGTAGCAAAGCAGTTTTGCCTATAGTAGGTGGTAAATGTGTATGTTAAACCCCTCAAAAAGGGAATAACTTGTGGAATACTATGCAGTAATTCTATGACCACGCAGTTCTTCTGCATTATAATAGGTTAAGGTGTAATTGCACAGAATGGTGGTGTCTTACAACATGCTAATGGAATTGCAGGTGCAGAGTTAGCACCCTGGCAGTACTGCGCAACTCTTAATCAGGGCGTCAGAAGGTTATTCTTAGTACAGCAAAGAGACACATCAATTGTAACGACTTAGCTAAATAAGCCAATGAAACATATGCACTGTTTAGGGCAAAAATGGAAGACATCTTCAGAGTGTGATAATAGTGAAACTACATATAATTAGAATTGAAGGCAGGGCGTGTGACAACAGTAAATAAATCAAAAGAATTGTGCAAACAACCCAAAAAAATCAAATGGAAACTACATGCATTAAAATAATCAGGTTTTCTAGGCCTTACACAAATTATTATGATAAAATAATAGTTGGACAAGAATTCAGCAACTATAGTAGCTATTCCTGGTATAGGAGCTTCATGGAATAATTCACAACGGAGAAAACATTCAGATTAGATGTAATAAAGGAAGACATTAAACGTCTCGATAATTGCAAATCCGGGGGAAGATGCTATAAAAATAATTGATTCTGAACTGCATTATGTTTTCAGACACATGCAAGAGAAAAAGAATTGGCCTGTCTTCAAGGAACAAAGCAACTATGCATGGTCCTAAAGCCTAGCAGCAGGCGGGAAGCTTGCATTTTAGTTTCCAATCTCATTATTGCCAAGCAATACATGAAACAACATTAACTCAAATATTGTTATTTCACCCTAAATGTATGTCTTCCTTTTAAGCACCATTTAGTTTCCCCCAAGACTCTTCAGTAGTTAGCATTCGCTTTTCACAGCCCAACAAAAACTTTAACATGGTCGATTCCATCTGGTGGATAAAACAAATAATCAACTCCAAAAATAAACAATTGAAAAACGACTCTGCATCTTGATTTTATCTGAATATGTTGTTCCATTTCAAAGGAGTCATTGTAATCCCTGGAATAGGCCAGAAAGAACGAAATATCTAGATTTCAGCCTAATGTATTTCCTGCTTCCATCTCGAACGTACACAAGTGCGAAAATGCTTTTTTGCATGGTCACCTTAATTTTTTCCTGAATTTTATTGCTGCCTGTTTAGAGTCTGTGCAGTGGGAACTACTGTCTGTGCCAAGTGTATGTGCTCTGACTCCAAAAACATGAAAATGTTGACTAACTCCTAGCAGGCATATTTTGAATTCCTACTTTTAGACTGTTACCTTTGCCTTGCCTGGCTACTAGAGGATAATTGACATTAGATCTGCAACAACTTTCAGTAAAATGATTGACCAAAATGAGAAGTGAAAACTATGCCCAGAGCAGGCACAGTGGCTTGGGAGTGGGGAGAGGTTTTCTTCTCATGGCAGCTAGACCAGTTGAGGTGGGCACAGGAACTTAATTAACTTCCAAGGGCCTGCTCAGTCACAAATTCATTTCAGAATAAATTTAGAAAGGCCCAGACCTTGTCCCCATAGTCAGGCTCGAAACAAACCCAGTTGGAGAACCACTACCCCTAGAGCTGGTTTTGAGTGACCTCCGTTGAAGGGACTGCTTATTACCCCCGCCACACCCCTGGATGGGCACACAGGCTTTGCTTCAAAGGAAAAGTGTTTCCCCATCTTGGTTTATGGGAATAAGGTGCACTGTGGGAATGTTTGCACATCGGGCAAATAGGAACTGCTGTAAAGGTGGGTAGGGTTGCCCCTGAGTACTTTTACCCTATTGGCTCGGGACCACACCCTCAACCACAACCACCCGCTTGTGCCAGGTATAAAGTTTACACCCCAAGATCACTATGTGGGTGTGTGAAAACAGAAGAAGGACTGCAACTGCAGATTGAGAACTGTGAGGTGACTTTAGGAGCTGGACGTGCTCCCATTTGCAATCCTATTTTTGCATTAAGATGTTAATAAAAAGCCAGAATCAAAACTTTTAAGCCACTGAGGGCCAGAGGTATGATGCTTTTTTGAGGTCGCTAGTGGCCCGATTCACAGAATTTGGCAGTTTGCGACAGCAAAAAGCATTTTTGCTTGTACAAATATCCACCCAAATCTCAGTTGGCAGTAAAATGTGAATGTTTTGCAACTGCATTTTGGTCGCACTGCGAGTCAATATTAGGAAGGGATCCCCATAACATGCCCCTTCCTAATACTAAATCACAAACCCAATTTGCGGTTTCAGTAACCTATTACCGACTCGCAAATTGGGTTTGTGATTCAGCATCAGGAAGGGGCATGTTTAGGGCATCCCTTCCTAATAGCAATTCCCTGTGCGACCGAAATGCAGTTGCAAAATATTCACATTTTACAGCCAACTCAGAGTTGGTGGTAACTCATTCACAATTGGGAAGGGCCCCCAAACAAACTGCTTCATGAATGTTGGGGAGAACATTTTTTAAGAGCAGGCAGTTGTCCCCAAAACATAAAAAGAAAACTTTTCATTATACATCTTGAAATGTATCCCGCTTTCCTTTAAGAAAAACGGGCTGCATTTTGTTTTAAAAATGGCCTTATTTAAAAACAATCACAGAAATGGTGGTCTGCTGACCCAAGCAGGCCACTATCCTTGTGGTGATTTTACCGATCCCCAATGGGTCGCATACTGAGACCTACCTCATGAATATTAATGTGGTAGGTCTATTTGAGATCTACTGGCAATCACTAAATGTGCTGAACTCACATTTGTACATCACTGTTTGTAATTACCTAATAGCGAATCGCTAAAATTTGCTCATAGGTAATCGCAATCCCCTGGATATGTACATCTGGCCCTAAGGCCCTACCTAATGCAAAGCTTAGCTGGAAAGCCTCTAATCAGATGGGGTGGCATAGACACCTGTGATCAGTATATACTATTTAAACTTTCTCATCTGTTTGTCTGGGTTTTCTCCAAAAGGTCTTCTGCAAACATGATAAAAAAGTAGATTGATGGCCATTGCCACATGCCATAGGGACATGACAATTTATTCAAAATGTTTGTTTTGTTTAAAAAAATGAAAAAGGGTCTTATTTAGAGGGATACTTGTAGCGGTTTCCTGGCGCATTAGGAAACATCATCTCTGTCGTCCTGAGAAAAGCGCAATCTGTAGAAAAAAATGTACAAAACTACATGTCCCAGCATCCTTAGGGTTGACATTAGTGAAGGAAGAAGGCGGTGCATTCTTAAGGGCCGCCCAGAGAACAGGAAAGTGCTTGTCAATTTTCCCTCGAGGTGTTGGAATGGCGGATGGTGCTCCCCGCCGGAGTTCAGCTTGAAGAAAGAAGAAAAGCTGTATTTCACTGTATGAATTCATCGAACTTTGTTTCCTGAAGGACTGCGGAAAAGACTCTGTTTTTGGTCAGGTATTCGTGTCAGTGGAAGCCTCACGAGGATAATTATCTTGTGTGAATATTTATTCACTTTGAACAAGCCCCCGAGTAGCAGCTGTACTTTTAAAGCATAGGCGCGTTTAAAAGGACATGCAAGATATTTGTGAAAGTGTTTATTTTAGAGGCGCGCCTGAAGCAAAGACGCCTTCTGTTCTAAAGCTTTCCTAGTGACAAGTTCTGTGAAGAAAAAAGAAAGACTGTTTTTCCCCGTGGCTGTCCTTTTTTGTTTATCTTCATCAGACTGTACCTGATAAAGACAAAGTTAGTGTCAGAAAAAAGCTTCAGCAACGCCGAGATTTGCTTAGTGTGGTATGAAGAAATACCATTAAAGAAGAAAAAAGTGCTGTTAGCTTCATGCACAGATTAAGGACTGTTAATGGTTGGAAATCATTAGAAGGGTTATGTTTCTGAAGGGATTGGATTCCGTGGACTCATTCTGCTCCTGAATACTTATATAAAGCAGAGAGTGTTATTACAGAGACAGCCTGTGGGCTCAGGGTGAGTAGAGAGATGAGCATAGAAAATATGACAGTCTAGTTATTCTCTATGCATTATTGACACACATTCTTTGTCGTCCTCCTGTAGTGTGCACATCTTTTGGGGTCTGCGCTGACGGCTGGCCGGGACCACGAGTGATACACTGAAGCCACAGCTACTTTATTATTTTTTCCCTTTCCCTTTTTTTCTCGGGGGGCACGGATTCACGCAGAGGTATTTATCTAGCCTCTGTGGGGATTCGTGTTTCAGGGGACTAGGGGGGCTAACATCACACATCGTCTCCGTTTGGCGTCTGGAAGAGGTTAGTGGCTATTTTACTATTCTTGAGCTACAGCCTATCCTGATAGATTGACAAGCCCAAGTATATATAGCCAGCCTGGACGATGGAGGTCGAGACAGTGTTGACCTCTGTGGTGGAAAGCTTAGCGGCCTTACAGCTGGAGGTAAATGCTTTCAGATCAGAGAATCAGGCCTTGTATAAAGAAGTAGGCATTCTCCGTAGGGAGGTAGCAGGACTTTCTCGAGTAAGCACTGGGGGGGTACCCTATATAAAGCCTGCTAGGTTGCCTCCTCCAGTATCCGCGACGTACCCTGCTCCACAAGGTGCAGAAGGGGGTGGGTTTTTTGTAACACCGTCAGTAACATCTTCTCCCACTGACCCTGCTCAGACGGTACATGTAATTCAGAACATGGGAATACCATTGGCCCCTCCTGAACGGTTCTTTGGGGATGCACGTAAATTTGAAACTTTTCTGAATCAGTGCAGGTTACATTACTTATGCAAACCCGGGGTGTTCCAGGATGACTCTGCCAAGACTGCCTTTATGATGTCCTACATGGGAGGGAATGCAGCAAGTTGGACGATTCCCTTACTAGAAAGAAACGATCCAGTGCTGCATAGTTTTCCTAATTTTTGTTTGGAGCTTCGAAAGCTCTTCGATAGGAAATCCCATATGTTGACTTTAGATAGGGAATTGATTACCCTAAGGCAGGGAACACAAGACCTTCTAACATATATTACCACCTTTAATAGGTTAGTGGTTGAAACCGAATGGCCTCCTGCAAAAAGGATTTCCTTGTTCTATCAAGGGTTAAGGGGAGAATTGAAGGACGTCCTGTCTCAAGTAGTCCAACTTCCCAACACCTGCGAAGAGTTGATAGATCTAACTGTTCAGTTGGATCATCGTCTCTTAGAACGAAAAGGGGACAGAAATAGAGGGGATGGTCGATACTTTTTTCCCCGAGTTAAGAGCTCTGCTGAGGAACATCCTAAGGTAACTGAAGGTGTTGAACCTATGCAAATAGGAGGTATTCGTGGTCCCCTTTCATCGGAAGAAAGAGACAAAAGACGAAGACTGAAACAGTGCATGTATTGTGGAAAAGGGGGACACTTTATTAAGGATTGTAGAGCCCGTAATGCAGTACCTGGAAAATCCTTTGTTCCCCGTGTCCAAGCCAGTATCCAAGCACGTGAGCCGGCGGAAAACTGACGAACCCAAATCAGGAAGAGATCTCTGCCTTCGGTTCCCACTCTTCAACGATCTCACCAGTACTTGCTAATACATTGCATCCAGCTGTGGCCCATATGAACTTGAAGGTTAAGCTCTGGATTACTTCTCACGATTCCTTGAATATCGATGCCTTGTTGGATTCCGGGGCGACTGGTAATTATATCGACCAAGAATATGCTATGAAGATCGGGATCGTTTGCATAAAGAAGGAAAAGCCTGAGTTGGTCAAGGCGGTTGATGGAACTGTGTTGTCTTCCGGTCCTGTGTCATATCATACTCGTTATCTTTTGATGCAGACTAGTATAAACCACCAAGAATATATTCAGTTTGATGTTATTGATGCCCCTCAATTTCGACTCATCCTGGGCATGCCTTGGTTGACGCTTCATGATCCTCAGGTCAGCTGGGCAGCTCGTACCATTACATTGTCCTCGGAATATTGCAAAGAGCATTGTATTCAAGACTCGTTTAGTACCAGCTCCACTGGTGTAAATCCTTCTGTATGTCTGGCTTCATCCTGTTCTCTGGAGCAGTATTGTTGTGCTACCATCCTTCCTGAGGAGTACAGCGAATATGCTCCTGTGTTCGATAAACAAAAGGCTACTCATTTGCCTCCGCATCGGGTATATGACTGCCGGATAGAATTGGAGGCCGGGGCTGACATTCCGTGCAGCAGAGTTTATGCTCTGACAGAAAAGGAAACGGAGTATTTGAAGAACTATATTGAGGAAAACCTTTCTACAGGTTTTATTCGGCATTCAACATCACCAGCTTCCTCGCCCATTTTCTTCATTCCAAAGAAAGATTGTGCAGAATTGAGACCCTGCATCGATTATAGAGCCATCAATCGTGTAACCATAAAGAACCGTTATCCTCTCCCCTTAATCCCAGTGCTCATGGATCAACTGAAGGGAGCCCGATATTTTACCAAGCTTGACCTTCGCGGAGCCTACCATCTGGTACGGGTTAAAAGAGGCGATGAGTGGAAAACTGCGTTTCGTACCAAGTTTGGGCTGTTCGAATATAGGGTGATGCCCTTTGGGCTGTGCAACGCCCCCGCCGCTTTTCAGTATTTTATGGACGAGGTGCTACGGGGATGTCTGGAAACCTTCTGCGTCGTATATATCGATGACATTTTGGTTTATTCATCAACCCTGGCAGAACATGTAAAACATGTCAAAATCGTGCTTGGAAGATTGCAGCAATACACGCTATATGCTAAACTTGAGAAGTGCTTATTTCATGCGCAGGAGGTGTCATTCCTTGGCTATGTGATTAACGCCCAAGGCTTCCAGATGGATTGTAGTAAAGTCGAAGCCATAACAGAGTGGAGTACCCCCCAGAATGTCAAAGCGGTACAGAGCTTCCTCGGTTTTTCTAATTACTATTGAAGGTTCATCAAGGATTTTTCAAAAATCATTCATCCCATCTCTTGTCTTTTGCGAAAGAATGTTCCTTTTGTCTGGAGTGAGGAGGCAGACAAGTCGTTCAGGTATCTTAAAGAACGTTTCACACAGGCACCCATTCTCCGTCATCCTGATTCCCAACTCCCCTTTATACTGGAAACCGATGCATCCCAATATGCAGTTGGAGGGGTTCTGTCACAACGCCATCCTGTGTCAGGTCAATTACATCCGGTTGCTTTTTTCTCAAAGAAACTCACTCCTTGTGAGGTTAATTATTCTGTTTCCGACAAGGAACTCTTGGCCATAAAGAGGGCCTGTGAGGAATGGCGTCACTATCTCTTGGGTGCTGTACATACCGTTGAAATATATACTGACCACAGGAACCTGTTGTTTTTAAAAACCGCCAAGGCCCTGACTCCCCGGCAATTAAGGTGGACCTTGTTTTTTTCTGATTTTGACTTTGTTATTAAGTACAAACCAGGTCCACAAAATGGGAAGGCGGATGCTCTATCTCGTATTGGTGAAACAGGAGAACTAAGAGAGATCGAAGACTTGGAATCTCCGTTGATACTCACGGAGGTGGAAGAGCCTGCACGGTCAGTTGCCTTGTTATCTTCTCATGAATTCCTGGAAGACGTACGAGTTGCTGTAGCAGAGATGGATGTCCTTGAATGGATACAGAAGGATCCTGAACATCGTTCAGAAAAAGACAACCTCGCATATCATCACACTGCCATTTACGTGCCGACTGATCCTCTTCGGCAACAAGTATTGGCTTGGATCCACGATTCCCCCTTGGGTGGACATCTAGGAATCTATAAAACTATTGCCAGTTTGGAGCGTTCCTTTTGGTGGCCCCAACTCCGTGAAGATGTTCGGCTGTATATTAAGAACTGCGCTGTATGCGTGCAAGGAAAATCTCTCCACGTAAAACCTGTTGGACTCCTTCAACCTCTCTCTATCCCTCCTCAACCTTGGCACACAGTGTCCATGGACTTTATAGTTGAAATGCCACCCTGTGATGGAAAAACAGTGATCCTCGTTGTGGTTGACCATTTGACAAAAATGGGGCATTTCATACCCTTGGCTGGCTTACCGACTTCAGCAGAACTGGCGGCTGTATTCCTCCAACACATAGTGAGAGCTCATGGTATTCCTAGTGTACTGATTACGGATCGGGGATCGCAGTTCACGTCTCGGTTTTGGAGGGCTCTTTGCAAGATCTTGGACATTGATGCCCGTCTGTCCTCCAGCTACCACCCTCAGACAGATGGAAAGACGGAACGCCTGAACCAGACACTGGAACAGTACCTCAGGTGTTTTACTCAGCAGAACGGATTGGAGTGGACTACGTTGATATGGATGGCTGAATTTGCCTACAATAATGCCCAACATTCCACATTGGGTTGCTCCCCTTTTTTCTGTTTACACGGCTACCACCCCAATTCACTACCCTTTGATATGCCTGTTCGTTCCCCTGTGCCTAGCATACATGAACATCACGCACACCTAAGGGCAGTACTGATTGCAGCCAAGCGTAGTTTGGCTGCCGCACAGTTCTCTCAAAAACAATTTGCTGATAGACACAGAACAGAGGAACCTAACTACAGGGTGGGGGATAAGGTTTGGCTCTCTACAAAAAATCTCCATATCAAACCGGTTTCTAAACTAAAACCTAAATATGTGGGTCCCTATAGTATAGTGGAGGTCATTAACTCTGTGGCAATGAAGCTTTCCCTTCCGGCGTCTTGGCAAATTCATCCTGTGTTTCATGTTTCTCTTCTCCAACCTTGTCTTCATTGGTATGAGACTACAGGAGAAACCTCTTCCAATTGAAGTGGATGGTGAGGAGGAATATGAGGTTCAGTCCATCCTTGATTCCCGTATGTTGAGAGGTAGAGTCCAGTATCTGGTAGAATGGAAGGGATATGGGCCTGAGGAGAGGACGTGGGAACCTGTGAATAACCTGCATTGTCCTGATCTAGTGGACAACTTTCATGCTTTGCATCCAGGCAAACCAGGTCGACCACCGGGACTGCAGTCCTCGAGAGGGGGTTCTGTAGCGATTTCCTGGCGCATTAGGAAACATCATCTCTGTCGTCCTGAGAAAAGCGCAATCTGTAGAAAAAAATGTACAAAACTACATGTCCCAGCATCCTTAGGGTTGACATTAGTGAAGGAAGAAGGCGGTGCATTCTTAAGGGCCGCCCAGAGAACAGGAAAGTGCTTGTCAATTTTCCCTCGAGGTGTTGGAATGGCGGATGGTGCTCCCCGCCGGAGTTCAGCTTGAAGAAAGAAGAAAAGCTGTATTTCACTGTATGAATTCATCGAACTTTGTTTCCTGAAGGACTGTGGAAAAGACTCTGTTTTTGGTCAGGTATTCTTGTCAGTGGAAGCCTCACGAGGATAGTTATCTTGTGTGAATATTTATTCACTTTGAACAAGCCCCCGAGTACAGCTGTACTTTTAAAGCATAGGCGCGTTTAAAAGGACATGCAAGATATTTGTGAAAGTGTTTATTTTAGAGGCGCGCCTGAAGCAAAGACGCCTTCTGTTCTAAAGCTTTCCTAGTGACAAGTTCTGTGAAGAAAAAGAAAGACTGTTTTTCCCCGTGGCTGGCCTTTTTTGTTTATCTTCATCAGACTGTACCTGATAAAGACAAAGTTCGTGTCAGAAAAAAGCTTCAGCAACGCCGAGATTTGCTTAGTGTGGTATGAAGAAATACCATTAAAGAAGAAAAAAGTGCTGTTAGCTTCATGCACAGATTAAGGACTGTTAATGGTTGGAAATCATTAGAAGGGTTATGTTTCTGTAGGGATTGGATTCCGTGGACTCATTCTGCTCCTGAATACTTATATAAAGCAGAGAGTGTTATTACAGAGACAGCCTGTGGGCTCAGGGTGAGTAGGGAGATGAGCATAGAAAATATGTCAGTCTAGTTATTCTCTATGCATTATTGACACACATTCTTTGTCGTCCTCCTGTAGTGTGCACATCTTTTGGGGTCTGCGCTGACGGCTGGCCGGGACCACGAGTGATACACTGAAGCCACAGCTACTTTATTATTTTTTCCCTTTCCCTTTTTTTCCCTGGGGGCACGGATTCACGCAGAGGTATTTATCTAGCCTCTGTGGAGGTTCGTGTTTCAGGGGACTAGGGGGGCTAACATCACACATCGTCTCCGTTTGACGTCTGGAAGAGGTTAGTGGCTATTTTACTATTCTTGAGCTACAGCCAATCCTGATATACTTCACCCCAAATGTGGTGGAGTACCCTGTCCAACAAATTCTCAGTTCAACCATTCTATTTAGAGTTGGGCAAACAGTCAATTTTCTTCTTGCGACCTCCGCTGGCTCTACTAGTAGAAAACTTTGACTAACAGGCCACTTGGAGAAGTGTGGCTCACTGGTTAGAGGAGGCAGACCTGGAAGCAGAGGTCAGCCCGGGACCAGGGTTCAATTCCCGGCTCGGCGGCGTCTTGAGTCCTAAAATGTCCTTGGACTCGACAATTCTCGCTCCGGTGCCTACTCGATTCACGGGTTCACACTCTGCGACTCTGGGCAATAGCTTGCTTAATCTCCACAACGGCCCCTAGCGGCGGGATGCCTGGCTTTCACCTTGCGGATAGCCTGCCGGGGTTATCTCACAGGGGAATACCAGGACGGGTTCCCTAAGCAAGCGCTTAGAAACCGCTCGGTGATTTGCGCTATATAAATTCCTGTACATTTACATTTACATTTACTTGACTTTGGGCTGTTGGGCAAATCACCTCAGTCCATCTGTTTGGAGCAGCAAAAACATTCTTCCATACTTTTTTCGTTTTTGGTACTACCAGAGAGTACCTGATGACCCTGAACAGAAAAACCAACAAACGACTACTCTCCACTAGGGGAAAACTCCCTCTTTGTCAAGGATGGTTTTTTTTTCTTTGTTTTACTGTGGCTTCAAGGTGGTTTATTGTGGCTGTTTTAGTTAGGGGGAAGCACAGGAGTTAGTACAAGCTGGTCCCAAGCCGCATCCGCAGTCGCGGACCACCTCTGCAGCCGGCTTAACATCCTCCTCTCTGGAAGGGAGCCTAGCGCTCACCCTCTGAGCTGTTTAGCCCCACTACTGTCAGTTTATAATTCTCAGCCCTACACTCTATATCTTCTTTGTGTTAGGGCAGAGCCAATGTTGCTGATCTCTTATGGTGCTCTTTGACCTAAATCGTTTTTCCCTAAAGAGTCTATCTCTTTTTCTATGCTGTTGTGCTGGTGGATACTAATTATGTATGATTATGACAGGTGGGGAAGAGATTCCTGACACTGGGTATAATGTCTTAAGAAGGGGAGTGAAAATGGATTACTAGGTATATTAATGGGCTAATAAGTTAAGTCAGTCAATTGTGGCCCCTTTAATTCAGGACTCACAGGAGATGTTACGCCTTTGTTAAACGTTGATAAGCTTTGAGCCTTTTAAGACATTTCCCTGGGACTTTCCTGGATCATTAGGTGCAGATCGTTGAGTATGGTTACCCAGAGCACAGCTGGATTCTTTCCTCTCCTTTTCACTCTTTGACTGTGACTGAGTGCAAATCCCGGTGTCCTCTCCTCCACTCCACGCAAAAGATGAAACAAAATGGAGGAAGACAAATCCTCTCTTGTTTTTTTGTTTTGTGGTCTGTATTTGTCCTCCACCAGCGTGAGCACCGGTAATAGGGGTGTATCCTCCCCTTGGCAATGTAAAGCAAGATGTCCCCTTTAGCGCCCGCTACTCTTTTCAGATTATTTGTTGTTTCTGCACAGGTATCGTCTCCTGCCTGCTTTTTCAGCCCTCACAATAGTGACAAATGCTAATTTAACGCAGTACTCGCCGGCGGCCTGAATCGACGGCCACGTTACTGCCGGGTTCTGAGACAAAAGCCGAATGAAAATTCAGCTGCCAATCGAGAGTCAACTGCTGCCCCTCCTCCAGAAGTGGAAGCTCAGCCACGGTGCATGGCAGGAGCTCTAGGTTACTCTCTTCAGAAACACGCGCAACGTGCACTCAATGAAGCGTATATCGAGAGATCCCGTGGCTGCAAAAAAAAATGCACCACAAGGAGGAAGACATCTCAATATAAAGAAAATATCACTGGCACGAACCTCGTCCATCTAATCAAGCAACTCCTTCTCCAACGTCATCCCTATCTCCATCCCGTCTCTTGATGGAGCCAGATACAGAGCACTGCGGGTTAGGAAGATCAAAATGGATCTTGTTAAGAGTACTAATAAGGACAGTCTACCTCTAATGGATGCAACACCCATGGTAGAAGTTGATCCCAGTACAGTGCGCTCAGATCTGCTTTGGCGGAACTAGAGTCCTCACACACCCAGCAAGCTAGGTGTCATGCTTCATCATCTGGACCTGCTCCTCGTTGGGCCGGTGCTGCAATGCCCAACGGGCACCCGCGAAGGGTCTATTTGTCGGAGATCTTTTGTTCCTTAGCCGTTTGATGAAGTGGGGGTGTGTGGCCTGTGAACGTGTAGATATGGTAGAGTGCAGTGAGTGCGTTTTGTTTAAAAAGGTTGGATATTCCAAATAAAGTTTATTCTGGCTGGTAATCCACCTTATTAAAAGGGTTTTAGAGTGGCAGTTCCCCTATGAAGGGGTGGTCATTTGACATCATGTTCTGCTCTCTGGGCCGACATGTTTCTTGCCCTGTTGGTTGTAAAATACCGTGGCAATTCTTCAAGACCTATTGATGTGATAAAGTGTAAAAAAAAGGGTGGTGTATATATATATATATATACACTAAATCGTGCTGCTAATAGCTAACTGCCATCCAGGAGGCACTACCTGTGTATGCTATGGTAGTGTCTGTAAGAGGACCTAGGGAGACAAAAGTTTGGGGAGAGAAAGACAATTGGCATAAGCCTTCCACAGCGGTGCTTGAGTCTACCAATTCAGTCATCTATGACACCCGCACCCTCCTAGTGCGTGTAATACAATGAAGCGGCAAAAGTACATTAGTGCAATTTCAAACATTAAAATCAATAAAATTTCTATGATTCATGCTTTGTCCTAATGTAGGAACCAATACTGTATGTGGTCAATTTAGTGTTAAAAATAGTCAAACAATCGTGCACACATCATGCACACATCCACGTGAGTCTGATTATGCTGTTAAATAAGGAACAAGGATAGCGTGATGTCGCGCTGTAACTCACCTCCCTATATTCAGTGAGGTGCCTCAACTGGGGCGGAAAGGTTGCATGGGCACTTTCGAGTTAGGAGCCCTGTTGGGTGACAAGAAGATAGGGCAAGCATGGCTGAGTTAGTGGTTTTAAGCCATCAGGAGGGTGATTCTTCATGTCCGCTTGTGGGCAGGAGCCCGCTCTACCCAACCCGCAAGGGGGCTGCCTTCCCTCGGTGAGATCGGGTGGGGAGCCGGTCGCGCATAGAGATGCACAGCCCCTCCTGGTGGCTCCCAGGTTCCGGCAGTCCCCCGGCGGGCTGAGCGTGAGATTCATCCACGACCACGAGTGCAAGGTGCATATAAACAAGAGGCCGCCAAGTCCGCCCCTTTGCATCCACATTCTGTACTTACATGTCTGAGGAGGAACCACGCTGGATGACCTACCCTCACCGTCCATCCCAGGGAATATGGTGTCGCCTCCTGGTTGCAATACACTTTATGCTTCCTGGTAGCGTTGGCGTGGGGGGGCGTGTCATCTGTGTTGGTGCGTCCGGGGCTGTTGCCTAGTCTGGGCGTGTCGCACCTACAATGCCCACTCTGGTGGCCATCTTAAAGTGTGCAAAACGAGTAGAATGTTGCGGAAAAGGGGGGGAATATTGGTTCAAGATCCCGGAGAGTCGGCCACTCAAGTTTGTGTATGCAAGGAATTATTTAGAAAAACGTCGGGCGGGACTGCTGTCTACAACATGAAAAATTGTAGCCCGTGGTGGGGAGGAGAGTTGGCCGCTTGGAAATGGGTATGTATAAACTGAACATCATAGGGCATATCAGTTTGCTGCAATCATGAGGAGTAGTAGTGTGTAGCAGAATGGCGGAGTGTAAGCTCACCACTCTGTATAAAGGGGTGTTATCCACTTGGTAATATGTACATTATTAAAATACACCAGAGCAGTGAACGCCCTGCATTTGTGGGGCGTGTGCCTTTCTTAAGCAAGAGGGGTAGTATATCCCAATAGACCGTATAGAGAGTCTATGGTTCAGATGGCTCAGTAGGACTGGAGGTTCTAGTTAGGATATATATATTGGCAACAGGTAGGGCGTCGGTATTGGCAAAACATAGTTACCCACTATTCTATTAGCAATACTGGTAATCACAGTGCCCATAGGTGCAGCAAAATATGATATGAAAGGGAGCTGGCATATACATACGTTCAGACATGGCTCATCTGTTGTTAAGGGATGCCCACGGTATGTTGTCATTTAACCCATTAGTTGATGTTGCCAGACAATGTATCTAACGTTGTTCAGTTCGGAAGAGGGCCTGTTGTGTGCTTCAAGGGAGGCATTCTAATACCAACCATTGTACAGAGTCTGGGTTATGTCCTTTCTCATGGTAGTGTGTGTACATTTTGGTCGTCACCCTATGGCACCTGATATTACTTTGGTGCTCCGTGATGCAAGTCTTAACTGGTCTCATCGTCATCCCCACATACATTTTGCCACAAGGGCAGGTGATCAGATAAATGTATTTTGAGGTTTTGCAGTTTGTGTGTGCATTCAATGTCAATGTGAAGGAGTCAGACAGAGTGATGGTTTTCACCACTCTGGTCTGGTCACAGACAGCGCAGCCACCGCAGGGATAGTGTCCTTTAACAGCAGGGCGACCCCAGAGGGTTTTCTGTGTGTCATTCTGTTTGGGTTTTGGTCTGGTGTGTATAATCACATCTTTAAGATTCTGTGTTCTGTTGAAGGCGAATCTAGGCAAAGGGAACTCAATTCCCCAAGTATTGAGGATACCCAAATGTTTCCTAATAATTCCCTTAATGTGTGTGGAATTAGGGGTGTATGGGGTCACACATGTCAGTGATTCCGCGTTGTCTCTGTGTGTCTTCTGTAAGAAGGTTTCCCTGGGGTTATTAAGTGCCCTCTTAGATGAATCCTTGACAAGTTTGGTTGGGTAGCCTCTGGTCCTGAGGTTTTGTTCAAGGGCCTTGGCCTCTGTTCTAAACTCATTAGTGGAGCTACAATTGCGTCTTAGGCGCAAAAACTGCCCAAATGGCAGATTATCCCTGAGTGCTTAAGGGTGATGGCTCTGGTATAGCAGCAAACTATTCCTGTCAGTTGGCTTCCTATACAGGGTAGTACTCAGGCCTCTCTCTGTCAATTGTATATTGAGATCAAGAAAGGGTATGTTGGTTTCTGAGATTGTGTGTGTGAATCTGAGGTGCTGGTTCTGGGTGTTCACTCACTCATAGAATGCCTCACACGTTGTGCGGTCACCCCTCCAAAAGATCAAGATATCGTCAATAAATCTCCTCCATAAGGTGATGTTATTGATGTATGGATTGCTGTCGCCCCTGATTATGTGTTCCTTGAAGTGGGCCATATAGAGGCAGGCCACACTGGGGGCGAAAGTGCTCCCCATTGAAGTTCCCTGTGACTAATGGAACAACTGTTTTTGGTACTTGAAAAAGTTTTCTGTGAGGGAAAGTGTAACACACCCCATAATGAATGAAATGGGTGTGGGCGAGTTCCAATCCTCATTCCACAGCCAAGTTTCCACTGCGTTCAGTGTCTCTCTTTGGGGGATGATTGTATACAACGCTTCTACGTCTAATGTGACTAGAAGGTTGATGTCAGATGTGCCAGTCATTCCCTTGATGATACACAGTATGTCTGTGGTGTCTCATACATATGCTGGTGTTCCTGCAACTATCGGTTGTAAAAAATGGTTGCAGAACCGGGACAGAGCATAATGTCAAATGACAACCCCTTCATAGGGGAACTGCCACTGGGTGAGTCAGCACAGGGATAAATAGAGAGATTTGCATGTAGATGGGTGAGAGGAGTTGCACCTGGAACCAGAATAGGGCTCTGCCTTACCTTCACAATGCTGGCTCCACCTCCTGTGGTGTGTCTGATGTCCCTGCCCTGCACTGTGAAAGGAAAGAAGTAGTCATGTAAACAGAGTGCTCCAGGGCTGACCAGAACTGGTTTGGACTAGGCAAAGGCCTCTCTGCCTTCAGAGAACAAAGAGAAACTGTGCATAAAAAGGGGGACGCAGAACCCAGAACCAAAGATCACTTTTTTTGGGAAGCAAGAAGAAACCTTTGCTGAGGAGAGGAACCAGAGAGACTGAGGAGAGACCATCCCTAAGCTGAAGTGCTGCTTGGGAGATTGGCATGCAGTGGTTGCCTTACTGCCAAAGAGAAGAGAGATTGCCTCCTGCTGAATTCTCAGGGAAAACAGACTTCACTCACAAGCTCCCCAATAGTTGTTTGGAAGTGCCTGCAGTTGTGTTGGGCTTTCTGAGGAACTGCGTGTCGCAAGGAGCTGGAAGCGCGACTCACAAACATGAAACGTGTCGCCGCCGCAGCCGCTGTCGTTCCATCGCCGGAGAAGAGGATCGACGTCTCATCAGACAACACTGCATCAGCGGAAAAGCGTGTCGCCACCGCTGCAGCTTTCGCATCATCACCGAAACACCTCACATCACCGGAAAAGAGGACCGGTGTAGCACCAGACAACCCAGGGATCTAGGATACACAGACATTGAAAAGATGGGAAAGGTTGGGAATCCAGCAAATAAAATATCTAGTAGTACAAGGATAGATGTTAATGTTAATGTTAAAAATGATTTGTAAAGTGCACGTACACCGATTGGTTTCATGGCGCTATATATTAGGACTTGGCCGTTGCCTATGGAGAAGTTAGTTGTAGGCTTGTGCAAATATCCTGGTTTTAAGGTACTTCCTAAAATTCAGAAGGTCAGTGCATGACTGGATCTTCAATGGGAAAGAGTTCCGCAGTCTAAGGGCAAGAGCGGTGAATCTGCAGTCTCCCTGACGTTTCCGCTTGAACGTGGGGGTAGACAGGAACAAGAGGTGAGCAGATCGCAGGTTGCGAGAGGCGGTGTACCTTAGTATCAGGTTGTTTATGAATTTGGGGCTTTGACAGTGCAAGGATTTAAAAATCAAGCAATCAGTCTTAAGCATGCAATGTTGAGGGATGTGGAGCCAGTGCAATTTCCTCATTAGAGGTGACGCCGGTTGCCACCTAGGTTGCCGAAGAATCAGTCTGGCTGCCTGATTCTGGACTATCTGCAGCCGCTTGGTCAGGAAGAGTGGCATACCCAGCTAAACAAAGTTTGCATAGTTCAGGTGTGACCGAACAGTGGCTTTTACAACCTGTGTCAAGGCTTCCTGTGTGAGTAAACGGCAGATCTTCCTGATCTTTTCCAGTTGAAAGAAACATTTAGAGATTACCAATCCGACCTGCGTTTTTAGTGAAATATCACTGTTTAAGGTGACACCAAGTGTTTTAGCCGAACGGGAGGGAATGGGGGGGAATCCTAGCTCTGCCGGACAATAGTGTGGGCACCAGAACTTATGGCTGTCCCCTGTGTGGACTAGCACTGTCTTGCCAGGATTTAGCTTGAGGTGGTTGTGGTCCAATGTTGTATGTGCAGCATGGTGGCCTGGAATTTGGTGACTGAGCTATGTGAATTGTCAACCATGAATACCAATTGCAGGTTGTCAGCGTAATTGAAAACAGTCACCTTCCAATCTTTAAGGGATTGGATCAGGGGGAGGAGGTAGAGATTGAACAGGTGAGGGGAAAGTGAGGAGCCTTGCAGAACACCGCAAGTAGTTCTTCATTTAGGGCCCGGTCTTCCAGGAAGGAGCTAAGCCATCTAGCGGCTGTGCCCTGGATGCCGGCCTGCCTGACACGGTGTGCCAATATAATGTGGTCGACCATGTCAAAGGCGGCGGAGAGATCCAGTAGCATCAGGGCCTGGGGGGAGCCTCTGTCAGCTTTGTCACGGAGAGTGTCCAAAGACAGCTAATTTCACTGTTTCTGTGGAGTGCGCGGGGTGGAAGCCCGCTTGGTGAGAGTCAAGTTAGTTTGATTCTTCCAAGAAGCTGGACAGGCATCTTGCTACGTAAGCCTCTGTGCTTTTGCCAAATATGGGAGCAAGGAGATGGGACGGTAGTTGGACGGGCTCGTAGGGTCAGCTCCTGGTTTTTCAGGAGAGGGACCACAATGGCTTCTATAAATGCTGTTGGAACGCGACCCGAAGAGACGGACTCATTCAGGAGGGCAAGAGCTGGGCCCGGGAATGTTGAGAGAGAGTCTTTTAGTATGTGGGGTGGACAGCAGTCCTGGGAGCTCCTGATTTAACTTTAGCCAAGAGGTCCCGAAAAACCTTAGTACTAATGGTTGGGAAACAACTGAGCATGCAGTTGTTACTGTGCGTTGCGGAGGGGGTCATAGTGGGGGGTGTTTAGGGATGCTTGCTTTAATGGTATTGATCTTTTCGATGAAATAATTATGATGATGTCATGGAACAAGTCAGACAAGACAAAACAGAAGCAGTCTCAACCCTAGTATTTTCCTACCTCCTAGTTTAAAAGCTACGGCTCCCTGAAGGTTTACTTCCTGCAGCCATTACTTAGACACTATACATCAAACAAATGTTGGGAATTGGGAACTGGTATCATACTCTCCAGCAACAATGTCATGATCAATTGGTCCAGAGAGCCCAACTAAAAACCACAGGGTGTCGCATAGAGGCAGCCCAATGGAAGGACTACAATAAATGGTCCATCAAGGCCATTCACGGTGCAAATTGTAAACATATGGCACTCTTCTCCAAATGGCAATTATACTATAGCCCCAAGAAATAGCATAAAATGTTCCCAGAAATATCATCAGGCTGTCATAGATGTAATTATGTAGAAAGAGACTGGCTTTACATGTGCTTCTCTTGTCCTAAACTGACTAACTACTAGACTAGGGTCCTCCTGTCGGTCAGACGACAACTCAAAAGTAGCATAGACCCCAATCCTATGGTTATTTTATTCGGTATTCCTCATTCAACTTTGAAAGTGCGACAAAAACAATTTGTTTTTAATGCTTCTGTAATAGCTAGATCCTTGATTTTACAAAATTGGAAATCACCTGATCCACCTAACTTCACACAATGGGTAGTCAAAATGAGAAGCACAAAAGAGCGAAAAAAAATTATATTCTCTTAGGATACAGGCTATTCAGAAATTTGTAAAAAATATGGGGAGCAGAAGAGATTTAAACAATTGTAGACACTATAACAAAAACAAAAGCTGAAGAAATGGACACAAATAACCGTCAACAACCATAACTATTTATTATACATGTCACTATGGTCTATTCATTGCACTTTACATATAATTACTAGACATAGATAACTGACAGTAGCTACAAGCACTCAGAATATATTAGTATGCCTTTACAATATACTTGTTTATTACGTTCTAAATATTTGTACCCAGATATAGATATCCATCCCAAATCATTTATGAATTTATATTGTCTATTATTATTTACTGGGGAGAGGTGTGGTGCAGCAGCCAGGGCAGCTGACTTCAGAGCACAGGGGTCATGATTCATTTCTCGGCTCCAGTGGCAGATTAGCTCAGCGCCATGTGACTCAGGAAAATAGCTCATTTAATTTGCACGATGGCTCCCAGCGCCTTGAGATCCATAAGGGTGAGTAGTTTGCGCTTTACAAATACCAGATTTATGATTTACTGTATTCGGACCATCAGTTGTCGCTGAGTTTCTGCTTTATCCCTTTTTTACATTATCGGTCTGTGATTTATTGATTAAATAAAGCTTTTAAAAACAAATTGATGTTTGTTAGAAAATACATCCAAACAAATGTATGTGTATGCACTATAAAAGATAGCATGATTAGCATGAGGCCTGGAGCTCAAAAGGGCTTCCTATCTGACCTTGACTGGACAAGCTTCAACAAGCTATTCTATACCCCCTTACAGGTCACCTTGCTTGTCTTGACTACATGATATGCAAGTGTTACACAGTGCAGAGCCTGCCTTTCTGGTCTGCCCATATCTGGCTGTTTTGCATGGTGCAAACATTGCACATCCATGTCAGCCATATTTGGCTTGGTGCCTTATTCTAGTTCCGCTGACATGGCATTACTTTAGGTATATAACACCTAGAAATCTGTCACTCTGGGAAGAAGCGGTCTGAAAGCCCGTTAAGATGGCAGATCTGACTTCTTCCTTGCTAATTAGCAATAATGCATGCTTTTGGTACCAGTAAATACATTTCACTCTGTTTCTGAGCAAACCTGCTATGTCTGGTGAGTTTCATTCATATGCTTCTGGGAGGGTGCCAGTATTTCCCCATCAATGTTTATTTTTTGTTTTTCAAAAATCTCCCTTTCTGCAAAATTTCAGTGTTTTACAGTAGCAGCAGATACGTGAAGGCACTGAGATCTCCACTAGGCAGGCAGAAATCTTAATAGATGGCAGGCTGCATTACATCAGGGCTGAAGAGGGCATTTCTCTTTAGGGTGGGCAGAATGGAGTACAGCCTGTCAAGGGCTCTATAAGTTTCAAAGACCCATAACAAGAGTTTGTTTTTGAAAAATAAAAAATAAACGTCCCTAAACCCCTCAGAGTCCAGGGCATGAAAAATACTGAAGGATATAACATCGGAGAGGACATTGTTTAGATGGCAACTCAGTATGTTTTTTTCTGGCAGATGTGAATTAAGGAGGGACAGGGACATTTTAAGGCATTGACAAAGTGGGCAATTGCCCAGGGCCTCCACCAGACAAGGTTCCCCATCTCAACCTGTAGTATTCAATATTGTTTGGGATCATAGTCTTGAATTAGCAGAAAATGGGCAATAAAATAAAAATGTCACCCTAGACAGGGGCCCCGAAATATGGGAAAAATCAAAGGCTGTTGTCATTTCCTCTAATAATGGAGACCTACACAAACAGCAAATTCAATTTTAAAGACAGAAATCCCATAGCCAGCCATGCAAGTGTATTTTTATTTTAATAACATTGTCATAACTAGATTACAACACGAGAACTCTATACAAGAATGCCCTTGGTTCAAACAATCGCAATTTACAATATTACATTTAGGCATTTGTAAGTCTGCAGTAGTCAAATGAAAATGGTACATTTGCTCTTTAATGAGTAATTATTCCCATTGTGTATTTCCGTAACATCCTACTTTCATTCTGCTGTTTGCTTTAAGAAATGCTCTCTGTTTAAACAAAGAAACAGGCAGATTTCTTTCTGTAAACTAGAGCAAGTATTACAGTTGTATAGGTCTAAATGTTGACTGTCTAACTTCATCAGTGGCAACACGATCTTGTTTCATTGAATTGGATAAGATGTGGAATTAACCTTTTTTTGGGTTTCTGACAAATGCTATATTGAAAGCAATGAGTTGTCCTAAAAGAAATCATATTTAGTCTCTGTGCCAACCACTTAACCCTAACCAAGTTTTCCCACTAACCTAACGTCATTTACCTGGGCATCAACCTGTGCCTCCAGATAAAGGGAGGAGGCCACAAGGAGCAGGCAGAGAATTGCAGATGGTTGTTGCTGTAGCACAAAGAGCATGCTGGGGGTCATGGATAGTTGTCACCATAGGCTGAAGAACCTGTCAGGCTTCTCAGACAGTCATTGCTGGAACTTCGCGTTGGCGTTCACTGTGGGCTATCGATGCTGTAGCTTGAAGTGCAGACCTCACGTCCATGTTCACCATAGCTTCACGTTGGTGGCCACATGGGAGGCAAGATATTGGCACGCACACACCCGTTTGCGGTTGCAAAGAGCTCATCGCTCCAGGATTTCTCCTTTTCTTTTAGGAGTACCTCAACTGATGCCACACAAGGGTTCACAACCGGGGAGGCACCCTTTAGGGATCAGGAACTCATCCCAGTAGAGGTAAGTAGAACTCAAGCTGGCCAAGCTGTAGATTAAGGCAGGCCATGTGCAGCAGTTCAGCTGGGTGGTTGCAGATAGGCCTCTGGAGCTTGTTGTGTCCTTGTAACTCAGAACACAAGGTCAGTCAGATGACCCAAGGAGCCTGGAATGAAAAGTGCAGGATCAGTTTCCTTTTCAGACAGCAGGGCGGGCCTCAAGTTGCAGTGTAGTCCTCAGCAGAAGGACAATCCTGTTTCTGTACTATCCACAGGTCTAGGAGTGTACTGATTGATAGGTCTGAGGGTCCCAATGTTATACCCGATAACCCCCTTTAAAGGGAAAGAAACCTCCTGGGATTTCTCCTTACAGAAGTGTCTTGAATTTCCTGTCTCCCTGTCTTGGTCTGTCTGAAGGCACAATTTTCTAGTGTGAATTTCTTTGTGCATGAGATCCAGCAGCGTCTTTGAAATGCAAGTGTGACAGGTGACAACTCTGCCCCCTTCATCAAGTCAGAATGGCTCATCCTGCCCAAGGCTGTCCCAAGCACAGTCTATGGTGTGGTACTGTCAAGTGGTTACCCGTTTTTGTGACAGAAGATCTGGAAAGGACTCTCAATAGGTGAGACATGTGCACCGCTGACATTTTCCTGCTCAGCCTTTGCGCTAGACAGCCGAAGAAGAAGGCCTGCAACAGGTTTGTGGAACTTGCCCTAGGCATTGCCCGCAGAGATATAACAAAACCTGTAAGTCCCTGGAGGCCCACAGCACAATCGATGGAAGGAAGAGGTGGAGAGATGGGTGATGGTTGATGGTTGAGGAGGTAATACTTAAAATGAGACCCGGGGCCTCTGTAGAGTGCCCCTGGTGGACCAATGAATGGAGACACTTACAGCATTCCAAACACAGAGAGGACAAGATGCCTGCTAGAGCCTCCCTTCACACCAGAGGCATGATTTTCTGAAAGACTACTACAACACTGAACCCCACGCTCAGATTCTGAGTTGACATTTTAAGATACCCCCACTGCTCCCCCTACGCCATGACAGTATCACATGCAGACAGGGTACTGAGGCTATGACACATTAAAATCGCATGCTAATGGATTGGATCTGGTTAATGTTCAATATAAGAGTTTTTGTTGGTTATAAAGCTGCAATGAAACCTGATTGTCAGTATGCTGCTCTACAGCATGTGTTTTTGCTCTGCAAATCGCTAGATGCAGAGAAGTCCTATCACATCAGCAGCATGCATTGGTTGGCAATTGAGTACCAGTATTTTACTGTACACGCAGTGCTGTCCTTTTCATGGAAAATGTTATAAAATACTTTGAAAAAGAAACTCAGGATGTTCCATTCTGCCAAAAACCCAGACCTTGTATTGTGTGGTTGTCTGGGAGGAATACACAAAAATCAACTGCTAATTACACCTAGTCATGTGCAACAGGAACAGGCTGCAGGCTGAAAATGCCAACTTTCTATGAGTCCATTTTCAGAATTGTGACTTAAAATTCAGATTTACCATTAAAGAAGATTTTAAATTAGAATTACTCAGATACCAAACATGACATTTCCACCTGCTCTCAAACAAAGGTTATCACTTATTAAATGTAAAAAGGTAACAAAATGTTATACTATGGGAGATGTAGGCCTTGCAATAGGGAAAAACAGATTTGAGAGGTTGTCAGTACCAGGACATGTAAAACGTGCATTGTTCCCTGCACTATGAGCAGTTAAGGCCTACCCTAACTTATATGTATTAAATAGGAAGATTTAGGTCTAGCAAAAGGTTTATTTTTCCAGGTTTAAATAGCAGTTTAAAATTGCACACCTAAGCTGCAATGGCAGGCCTGCGACAGGTTATAAAGAGCTACTTAAGTGGGTGACATAATATGTGCTACAGGCCCACTAGTAGCATTTAATTTGCCAGCCCTGAGGATATATTATACCACTTTACTAGAGACCTACCAGAAAATTAAATATGCCAATTGGGTGTAAGCCAATTTTATCATGTTTGTAGGAGTGAGCACCGGCAATTCCGCATTTGTTACTAATGGTAAAGTATGCAGAGTCATAGAACCAACAAAAACAATTCAGCAAAACAGGATGAGTGAAGACAACAGATTTGAGGGAAAATCACACCAAGGAAAGTCAGGTCTCACATGTGTCCCCCCAGCTAAAAGTGGTGAGAGCTACCCGCTCTAATTGGATTTCTCATCACTAAAGTAGAAGGACCTGGAAAGACCATCAGCAATGCGTGGTCAATTCCAGGGTGCTATTTTCACGTAAAGTCCATTCCCTGGACTGCCTCCAAAATTTGGAATTTTGACCGATCAGCTTCATGAGCCATCTGAGGGGTCTGTCGTCTGTCTGAACTAGGAAGTGAATTTCAAAACAGGTTATTTCTCAGCTTCTTCAGAGCCCGGACCACAACAAATGCTTCTCATTTAATAGCATTCTTCCTCTCTTCCCTGGTGAGTAATCTACAACCCCATGCCATTGTCTGAAGCATCTGTCTGCACTACAAAATCCTGGAAGAAATCAGGGTCTTTAAGCATAAGTGCCCATGCACATTGACCCCTAGAGAGTGTCAATGACTTCTTTCTGGCAGGCCTCTGTCCAGGTAACCTTTGTGGGCTGCTTCTTGGATTCAGTTCAATTAAGGGAGCAACAATGGCTCCAAAGCCCTTACCAAACTTCCAATAATACCCAGTGAGTCCCAAGAAATCCTCATTTGGTCTGAGATATATGGGACATACCTCTTAACAAGCCTCCTATAATACCCAGTGAGGCCCAAGAAGGTCCTCATTTTGGTCAGAGCTTTAGGTGGCTTCCATGCCAGTCTCTATCTTGGCTAGGAGGAGCTGCACCTTGCCCCTGCCCACCGGGTGTCTCAGGTATACCACAGTATCCTTCACTATCTAGAACCTGCTGACATTGACCTTCTGGAGGTGTACTAGATGTTCCTACTAGAGCAGAAGACAGCTATTTCATCCACGTAGATGGCTCAGAATGCCACCATCCCGACCAGGACCCTGTTGACCAACCTATGGAAGGTGGGAATAGCAACATCCCAAAGAACATCACCTTGAATTGGAAGTGGCCCTTTAGGGTTGAGGATGCAGATCTCTCTTTTCTGATCTTTTCTGATTCGTGGAACAGATTCTACAAGTTAGAAAGCTTTTTCCAAACTCAGAAATGGATGTTCTACTTTTTCGAAGGGACTTTGCAAACCAAGTGAAATTGCAAATTTCAGTGTTTGCAACCACAAAATCCTTTTGCACTTCTGGCCCCATATTTTTTAAATTTAAAAACAACTTGGAAAGTGTATTCACAGGGTCAAACAGAATTCACATTATTACAATTTATTTCATTTTAAAGGTTTTATATAGCTCTGGCTAGACCTGGAGGTATCAGAGCGCTTTACATGAGCATCAGATCATAGTTACAGGCTACATGGTTACACAGTTATTAGAGCATGGCAACATAGTTACTTGTAAGGTTGAGATAAAACAATAAGCACAAATACGTAAGCGAAAAGCAGGCAAGGCAAGGGGAAAGATTCAGGGAGGGGTAATGAGGGGGGAAAGAGAAGAGGAGGGTGACGGACACAGCATGGAAAGAGGAGGGGAAGGGCGACGGGGACACAAACCGGTAGACGAGTCAAAGCAACGTCCAAAGTCCAGTAAGCTGTGATCCCAGGGGAAGTGGTATCACTTCTCTATCTCTGTTGTGGGAGGTTCCCTTTACGCAGTGGACAATCTCAGAGGGGTCTCTGAGACTCCACGGCCTACATACTGAATCCTTCCCCAAAAAGGGGAGAGGGAGTGCTTTGGCAAGGGGTGCCCTACCATACCTCTGATGTGAGTGGCGCCCTTGGCGCAGTGGACTCTCTCAGCGGGTTTGCTGAGACTCCAGAGTATAAATATTGGATCTTTCCCCAACAAGGGGAGAAGGAGTGCTTAGTCAAAGGGCACAAAGGACAGGGACTAGGCAGACTAGCAAGCAAGGTGAGAGATTCAGGTGAGAGGGTATAGAAGCTAGGGAAGTAGACAAAGAGAGAAAGAGTACTGAATGGGAACAAATTTAAATTAATGAGTGATTATATAGTGCTGGCTAGACCCGAAGGGAACGCTTTACACGACGACCAATAATGTTGCAATTTACATCAGTTAACAATAAAATAAGTATCAAGAAAAGCATTTAAAGAACATAGGGGACAAGGTGAATGGCGCAAGGAAGGGTAAGGGGATAGGGTAAAGGGGTGGGAGGAAGATAGGACGTAGAGACGAGGGGAAGATCTGCCCAAGCTCCGGCTGGGTAGGTGATGGCGGGGGGGGAGTCCACAACCCAGCTCCTCTTTAGCTATATGGTAGCTCCACCGGGAATCAGCCAAATCACTTGGTCTCTACAGTCTGGGGTAAGTTCCACCGCTTCCAAGTCCTGATGTGTAAGCAGGTTAGGGGATAGGTTCAAGGTCTGATCAATGTCCAATTGTTTTCCCAGGGAAGTACTATGGAAGCCATCTTGGGGTCAGGCAGGTGACTGTAATGTTCACTGGTGGCCATCTTAAGGTCAGGCATCTGGCAGTTAGTTTCAATTTTCAGGACAGTGGCTGCCAGAGAATAACAAATCCAGCGTGCACACACCATCACATGCACAGACATGCACAAGCACATACACATGTGGGCACACACTCTCATATGCGCACATACGCACACACACAAGCACATAGACAGAGACAACCAAAAACACAAGTGCACATAAAATCCCATGCTCTAGTACAAAAACATCCAAGTACATGCACACGCAAACACCATCACATGCACAGACATACACAGGCACACACAAATGCACTCACACTCTCATACACGCACAGACACACACACACACGCACACATACAGAAACTACTAAAAACACAAGCACACATACAATCACAAGCTCCAGAACAAAAATACCCAAGGACGTACACACAGGTACATGCCCACACACATCATCACACGCACAGACATGCACAAGTACACACAAATGTGCGCGCTCACTCATACGTGAACAGAGGGCGCAGATGGGTTCAGCAATCCATCCCAGTATGTAAAGTCTCACCGGGCCAAGTAACTATACTGTGAGTTCCCAGAGCGTGATGAAGCAACCTCCTGGCTTACGCCACTAGCCACTGCGCACTTCTCACTGGGCTGCGCGTCTCATGTCTAGTGATCCCAGCTGCTCATCCAATGGTAAAGACTCGATGGCCTCTGTTTGCACACAACTATTTACTCAGTTCCATATACTCTGGGCAATATCGCGGTCACCCCAAATCAGCCCAGGGCAGCCTGATATGTTAATTACCGCAAGTGCGCTTTTAAGATGAGCACTCACCACTGTAGGTCATAATGCTGTAACAGGGGCCAGCTAGTGAAAGAATTACAGCAGTCTCGCGCGCCTTCTTCCTGCCCAGCATGGCTTTGTGGCCTCCTGAGATCTCGTCTGCCCGGGTGCCGCCAATGTAACTCGGCAAGTGGCTAAGCGAAGGCAATCACGGTGTCTGCAAACACCGTGGTGCTGGGCTCTCCGCCGCAGTCCCCAATCAGTGGGCCTTGCCTGCTCTGACCCCTCTCTCTGTGCCTTGATGCAGATGGTGCTTGCAGCTCTGCGGTTTCTCGGGTTGTCTCCTCATCGGCCTTGCAAATCTCTGAGGGCTCCGGCGGCCGCAGCGGCTTGTCTCTCTGCTTGCACCCCTCACGTCCTCAGGAGTGTCAGCTGGTATTTTCACCCAAAAGCGCCATGTGGGGATTGCCTGCTCTGGACCACGATGGTCAGTGCAGGCAGCGCTGGTATGCCTTGTCGGAAGAGGTCCAGACACCACAGCCGTACTCCGGACCTCCGGTCTACCTTGATGCGATGTAGGAGGCCACCATCTTGCTTCGGGTGTCTCACAGAGGCGATCGTCCTGTTCTCGCCTCTTGGGTCAGTCATTCACCCGCGTGAACAGCTAGTGTGTATTGCTGTGCCTGTGCTTTAGATGCCCCGATTTGGAGACTGCGATGGTTGCCGCGTTCACATAGCACCCATTCCACTGACCCATTACAATATGCAGGGTAAGCCTAATCTATCAAGCAAAAGATGATGTGTTAACTTAAGGAAGAATGGTGAAATGCACAAACATCTCATGATGAAGGATTCTAAAAAAGCACCAGGCTTTATGGAGATAATTCCAATATTAAATCCAATCCCAAATAGTCTGTTTCACAGTATAGTGCACAATATGTAATGCTGTTGGGACCTTATGAAAATGTAGTCCTGCTTCATTCCAAAACATCTTGACCATTGGAAAAGTTTTTTTTAAAGCACTGACTTATGTTAATTTTACTTGGGGCTCAACAATCTGCCATCTTCGTGTGGCACATTCTTTCCCCCTTACTTTGACAAAATTATTCCAACCAAACAAAGATTTGAAAGGGAGATAACAGGTCTCCTTCTCGCTGTTTTAAATTTCTCTTTTATCAATGACAAGGTCTAAAATATTAGAAAGAAAAATCGAGCTCAATTGATACCAAATTGATAAAACCCATCGAAAAAAAACAATCACCTGTTGCACCATTAATCCTCCACAGTAACTAATGATAAAGGAACTAAATCCGAATAGCTACCATCTAGCCACCTGTGAATATCATCAAATAAAAGTTTCACCTCTTTGAAGCACATTGTGTAATGATGAACACATCAACGATACCACATCTCGGGCCACATCTCTGCAATATTGAAAATTACGATCTTATTCTTAGTCTGGTATCTAAATATAGATTGGTCTCAAACCTACTGTGGGTGGTCTCAAACCTACTGTGGGTGGGGAAAGCCATTAGATTTGGTGTTTTGCGAAAATAACAATATTGACTACAGCTCCTTATTCTCCATTTTCATTGACTATGAACCAGTACGGCGACAGTGATCATAAAAATCCTTGATGGCATACTGTGCATTCAGGATAAGGATGAACATTGTTCATTCTACTGAATCTATCAACAGCATTCAACACATGTCAGTGAAATCGACCCTGAACAAGACAACTGCGGACCAGGCGGAGAAGCATATACCAGCAAACTGCATGCCTTTACAATACGTGCACTTACGGAAAGTGCCCTGGAACTGAGTGACTAAAGGACACTGTAGTAATATATATTGATTAGTGCAAACAATATTTGTTGGACACTTAATTATGAGCATGCTTCCATTTTACCACCAGCGGCTAATATTATAATGCAACAGGAAGTAGTCTGTATGCATTGAATACTATTATATAACTATTTCTATGTAATGTGTAATGTTTCTTTCATATATATATTTTTGTTTTTACACTAATGTAGGCGACAGCTATCATAAAGAGAGGATTGTGGTGGAAAAATATACATATCAATATTTGTCCATATGTATGCATTAAATACACATCTGACCTTGCCTGGACAAGCTTCAACAGCAGTTCAGAACGTACATAGAGGCCACTTTACTTGGACAGCATGTATTCACCAATTCTCTCTTTTTTTACACATCACTTTATGAGTAGGTCATTTTTAGTTTTTGCCAAGCCTCTCATTTCACTGGTTCTAGAACCTTGTTTTTAGTCATCTTTAAATCCAAAATTCCCTTCAAGTATATCAAACTGCAGTCTAACACCATCATCCATCATCTCTCAGCACATACTCAATTGTAATGAAAATGTAATATCCTTAGTTTTTTATTAGTCCTGAAGGCATTTGACCATGAGGTCCAAACCTATTTCTTCAGCTATAGGCGTGTGTTGTTCTGGAGCTGGCACTAAAATAAACTCTCTGCCTGTGGGACTAGTTTAATGCTCATGGCACACCCTTGTTTTCCTGTAATGTGTCCTCGAGCAGCTCCATTGTCCGGTACAAATGTTTTTCAGCCATGTAGGCATACCATTCAGGCACTGGCCCTGTGAAAAATGCTGCAGTAAAGTATACGGGCTCAGGTACTCAACTACACTAAATGAGTGGCCATGTTACTGTCAATAATGTTAGGGCTGTATTTAAACAGTTCTTGAAACATGTCATCATAGAATTAACCCTGTAACTGTATCCATTGGTAATGTGCTGGAGAGAGAGATAAGACAGGAGATGCATATTTGCTAAATCTGCACTTAGGTTGCACAGAGTAAGTGCTCTATTCTAACTTGTTCTCAGGTATTTGTAAGTAAATCCCATTTATTGAAAAATGTGCTTGCAAAACTTTGGCAGAGGAGGTATATCCCCAGCAAATTGGTGGGGTGCATCCATATCAAAATGTAAGAAAATTATCACTTTATCTCCTATCTTAGGTGGAAACATGGCATTCTCATTGGGCATGTGCGATAGATTAATCTTGAAGCACTGGAATGGGTGTTCCACTATGCAGATCCTTTGTTGTCCCTGGAAAGCATTCCTCATGTAGCACTTGTTCTCCTGTAAGTCTTTAGACATTGGTAACAATAACACTGATCCCTACTCTTGTCTCCTCTCAGGTATCTACACTGTGCCCCTCAGTAATGTTATTCAGTATGATAAGCCCCACCTGGCATATCTTCCAAAAAAGTACTATTTATCAAGAAAACAGTGATGTCAGCTCTGTCTCTAACATATTTTGCAATGCTTCCTTTAACCAGTCTTGTTAGTGGCATTGTGATGGTCCTTGAAATAATTTACTAATCAGTGAGACACTGTCTCCTTCTTTTATTTATGTGCCTCTTGATACTGTAAGATGCACCATAAAACGTTCTTGTTCTTGGACCTAAAGAAGACCTCTGGTGTTCAATCTAGATCTAGGGGGGTTGACTCAAGGTCATATTTTCATTGCAACCTACCGTGTAAATTCTTCCTTTAAGTATATTTAAATTACTAATGATGATATCCTGAATATTTTTAACATGTATTTTAGCATTAATTTGACCCAATTTTTCCTAGGCACATAAAAAAACTGAGACATGCTCAAAGCCAAGTTCAATTTAACATTTCTATAAATCAGAACTTTTGACTGTTAGGCTCCTGCCGATACATTACCCAGAGTGTAATGTGTTATACCATTATGGAATATTTAGTAACTCTAATTCAAAGGAATTAAGTTATTGTTAAACTACTCTTCAAAATTACACGCATTTATTATATTACATTTTCGTCTGGTCCAGAGTGCCTATTTAGAACAAGTTGCACTCCAATGTGCATTTCCTTAATATTTAGGAAATTGTCCTACATTCAGTGCGGTGATAGCTAACATGACACAAGTCTGTTTGCAAGTATGTGGCTGCAAGTTTTTCTAAACAAAGCATTTGCTGCAGACCTAAATAGAAGCAAAACAGCTGAAAATAAATATCTTCCCCTCCAACCAGTTCACCCTGTTAAATTTCTTTCTTATTACTACAAGGGCTATAGACTAAATGTACAAATTGCATTTACACAATTAAAAATATACACCTATTCCTGAAGACCTGCTGTCATGCTTTCATATTCAAATGTAGGCCCTGAGTTACTAAGCCTGTGAAGCCATTCCAATAGCCACCACCGTAAATGGCCACCTTACAATAAAATTTGAAATCACACACATTTTTTAGAAGAGGCTCTGAAAAAATCTAACCTATAAATAAATATATAAATATATATATATATATATTTTTTTCCACTGTCACAGGGCTCCTCCAAGGAAATCTGCCTCTAGTCTGGTGACGCGTGAAGCGTCGGTAGAGCCCCTGCCAACAATCAATATTCCAAACACGATCCAAATAACAGCGCGCTCTCAGTGCGAGGAAACAAAATAAAATAACAAAAAAATCTTTGTTTCCTTGCACTGACAGCGCGCTGTTATTTGGATCGTGTTTGGAATATTGATTGTTGGCAGGGGCTCTACCGACGCTTCACGCGTCACCAGACTAGAGGCAGATGTTATTTGGATCGTGTTTGGAATATATATATATATATATATACACACATATATATATATATATATATATATATATATATATATATATATATATATATATTGGCGATAAGACGTACCCAGTGACACGTCATTTTGATCAGCACCACGGTAGAAATATATAAGGACTGACATACTTTGTAATTGCAGCTGTCCCACTGAATTCGAGAGGTGGTAATTGGGAAAGAAAATTGAGACAGCTTGTTTTATCATTCAACTTAATACAAAATTTCCAGATGGTCTCAACATGGAAGAAGATTTTCATACCCATTTGTAAAGTGTTGAATGCCATGAATTTGATATCCCGGTAATCTCTATGTTTTTAACTTTTCAGAGTAGTTTTGTATTTATAAGATTATTTTTTTCTTTTAGGTACGTGCACTTTTTCCAGATGGCAGGCAGTAAATGATAACTTTGGTTCTTCTTTGAAGGCCCAATGGGGCGGGATTGTTTCAATTACATCCATGAAATTCAGAAGTTGATTCTCCCTTTTCGAGCCTGTCTTCAGTATTATTTGTTTAGTAGTTCACATGTGACACGAGATAAAGGTGATTTAAACATTGTTGAAAACTTTATTCTCTAGTTGGTGAGCATAAAGTGATTTTTCCACAGAAGACACAGCGTTCCAGTAGGTAGTTATAGTTAGAATTGTTTTCCATAGGAAATCCGCAACATTCTATTGGGAATAACTTTGGCGCCGGTGGACGAATCTTCGCGAATTTCTCAAAGAAGATGGCCCGCTCCGCTCTGCTCCTTCCCTGAAAGTTTGGGGGGGATTCGTCAAGGGGGGGCCGAGATAAAAGGGGGGTCCCAAAACGTGTTTTCCCCATGTTAATTTCCTTAGGGCGGTTGGACTCACTTTTAGCCCGAACGGCTGAATGGATTTCCACCAAACTTGGCAAAATTGTAGGGACTTGTAGCCCGATGTGCCTTTGCTATGTCTCAAGATATGTGCTCCAGTGGATTTTGAGTAATTTAGATTCAAAGAAATATATATATCTATATGCGCGCCCCGGTACGCACACCGGGGCGCACTCCAGCGCGCTACACGAGTTCGCGAGCGGAAAGCTGATTGGCTCTCGGGTGTCTGTCAACATTCCAAACAGTCCGGAGCGGCCGCCATCTTGTGTCTCGGTAGGATCGAGACACAAGAGGTGGCAAAAACAAAGGGGAAAATGACCAAAAGGGGGCAGGGTAGACCCCCCTGACCCCATAGGTTTGATGTGGGGGCCATAAAAGGGCTCGGCGGGCCAAAAATAATTTTTGTTTTTTTTCGATTTTCACGGGGAGAGCGTACCGGGGAGCGTACCATGGGGAAAACCCAGTGAAACAGTAAAATAATAATTTAAGCCACTGCTCTTTTCTTACCCTTCCACACCCCCGTTCCTTTACTACATTTTCTTCGCATATCCACATTCCCCATGTTCACTCTCCTTCTCCTCACTCTCCTTCCCCACACTCACCTTCTTTCAGTCCCCCTAGTTCACTTCCCTTCTCCTCTCGTCCCTTTCTGTGCTTTCTCACTCATTTTCTTCTCGTTTATCAATGCACTCCACTTCACTTACTCTTTTTCATTTTTTTAAGAACACAGCTCTTTGATGAGAATTGGAGGTAGTTCTGAAAAGAACTTTTTTTTTCTTCTTTTTTTCATTTTTTAAAACAAAAACAAAAACAGTGAATGGGAAACTGCTCAACAGGAGCAAAAAAACAAAACAAAATTAGGGCTGGGAACGGCAGCGACGGTTATCCAATGCTCGAACCATGAGCAGAACACTTTGTTCCCCATAGCAAAGTAACTTATCGGAAGATCTGCATTTAATAACACCTTTATTAAAAGCAGGCTGGATGTTGGGAATCTGTTCTTGTGATTGCTCCCTCCCTGATGCAGTTTGTCCTCCGGTTGAAGTAGAGGCCCGATCACTGGGAGCCTCTCGTGCCAGAGCCCTGACACTCTCCCGGGCAAAGTTCTGGGGGTGCCTCCTCTCGACATGTCGAATCATCGTCGAGTTTCCAAATGAATATTTCCTTCTGGGGTAACCCTGTGACAGGACAGTTTTACAAATCCTGCACTCCACCTTTGGAGCATTTACTTTTTTCTGATCAGGTGGAATGGAAAAAAACTTCCATATGAACTGTTCTTTTATTTTCGGCTGAGGAACCTCTTCATCCAGAAATCCCTCTGACTCATCTTCACTGCTGGATGCTCTGGCAGCCATGCTAATGCAAGATATTAATTCAGCAAAGAGCCGACAGCAAAAAGAGAGGTCTTGCAGTCACAAAAGTGAAAGAAAAAGTGAAGGAGGTGGGTGGGGATTTTATTCTTTCTAAAAAAAACTGTTAGCAACCAATGAAAAGTGTTATTTTCAGGTCACATGACCCGGTCTTTCGTCATTTGGAAACCAAAAGTGTTCTGAACCAATGAAAAGTGTTATTTTCAGGTCACATGACCCGACGCACTTACGCTACGAGCCCCGGGGCGCGCCCGGCGGCGCTTATGTTGCGCGATCGTATGCGCTCGCTTCCGGGTGCGCTTACGCCGTACGTCATAAGACGCATCACGCGGCTATGCGATATGTCACGATGATGTTTTCGTTCACGGCAATAGCGCTAACGGGACGCTCACCGGTACGCGCACCGAGGCGCGCCGCGACATTGCGCTTACCGGTGCGCTCACTGGTACGCGCACCGGGAGCGCACCAAGGCAAAAAAATACAAATAAAAAAAGGGAAAAATATACATAAAAAAATAGTATTAAATAAATATACAATATAAAATTCATTATAAAAATATTACATTTCATACCTATAGAGATTTGCTATTAAAAAACCTTTGAAATTCACTGAAAAAAACATAGGTTTGAGGCCCTATATATAGTTAGGAATTAGCATTTACAAAACCTATGAAATTCACGGAAAAAAACCATAGGTTTCACACCAGTTATAGTTAGGAATTAGCATTTAAAAAACCTATGAAATTCAATGAAAAAACCATAGGTTTCACACCAGTTATAGTTAGGAATTAGCATTTAAAAAACCTATTAAATTCACTGAAAAAAACATAGGTTTGGCACCAGTTATAGTTAGCTGGAAATTTTACTCGCATAAAACCATTGAAATTCCCACGTTATAGTTAGTTGGACTCACTATAACTTGCGCGTGCAATGCACTGCTGATGACTTCACATATTACATCACTCATGACATGGTCAGTGACATCACTCATGACATCACTGATGACACCATCCTTGTGACAGAGTGACAGACCTCCTTTCACTGTAATGTAACCCTTGAAACACATATTCAAAAATAGAAACTAAATTTGTTTTAAAAATGGAGATACCCATACCAGTTACAACAACCAATTCAATAATTCCACCATCTATATACACATTCACTCATTCACTAACAGTTCTATATAGTCACTCATACATATACTCACTCATCATATGTAGTGATACACCTATACATCCTGTTACACACCGACAGTCATCCAAAAGTTACTCATACACATACTCACACATGCAAATAAACTATTGAACATCCATTTATTTGCATACACAGCTAGACACACACTACCACCTTACTTCTAAGGAAACTTACACATACTTACTCTCTTAAACAATCACTTATAGAAACACATACTTATTTAAACAGGAACTCTTACAATCTCTCACTCTCACATATACTCACTTATATACATCAATACTCACATATACTAGATTAAAACATATGTAGTTACTGATAAAGACACTAGTGAGACAGTCATTCACTCACTAACACATACATATACACACTCATCCACCCATACAGTCCTGCACATATGCTGTCTTCAAAACACATACAAGCAGTGAGTCAGTCATTGATGCATCTATGTGCTAAGTAATACCCCCACCAAACCATACAAACACTCATACTGATACTAAAAAAACATCTAATAACCCATATACACACACATGTAGCTACTCACCAACCCATGCAACCACTTATACACAAAGTGAAACACTGATATATATATTTAAATATTTAAACATTACTCGCTAATATATGTATTCACTAAGATACACTTAATAAGCCAGTTAACCAATCAATTTTTTAAAAAAACAAACATCCATTTAGACACTTATTAAAACATTTATTCTTCCATCGACCTTTACATATACATATATAAAACATATTTATTTTTCAGAAAGACACACATTCACTGGATGGTGTCATCAGTGATGTCAATTTGTGATGTCACTGACCATGTCATGAGTGATGTAATATGTGACGTCATCAGCAGTGCATTGCACGCGCAAGTTATAGTGAGTCCAACTAACTATAACGTGGGAATTTCAATGGTTTTATGCGAGTAAAATTTCCAGCTAACTATAACTGGTGTCAAACCTATGTTTTTTTCAGTGAATTTAATAGGTTTTTTAAATGCTAATTTCTAACTATAACTGGTGTGAAACCTATGGTTTTTTCAGTGAATATATATATATGTATATGTATATATATATGGCATGGAGGAGTATGGGTCTAATAACTATGGATGAGTTTAAAGTTTTGAAAAAAGAACACCCAGTTATGCCCGTAGTTTATTTTATTCCCAAAATACACAAGAACAGTACCAAGCCACCAGGTTGCCCTATCATTTCTGCCAGTAACAGTATCATGGAGAATGTAAGCAAGTATGTGGATTTTTTTCTCCAGGATCATGTTAGAAATCTCCCATCTTTTATTCTTGATACAGGCGACTTATTAAAGAAACTAGAAGGATTTACATGGCAACCTGGATACTTACTAATCTCCTTAGATGTATCCTCCCAGTACACCAATATTCACCACAGGGATGGACTGAAAGCGGTTCAACATTTTCTGAATAGGTGACCTACCTGTTTGTATGAACACAACAAAATGGTTCTGTCAATGATTAATCTTTGCCTGGAAAATAACTTCTTTCTATTCTCCGACCAGGCATTCCAACAGGTGAGGGGTGTGGCTATCGGGGCTTGTTTCTCCCCTAGTTAAGCCTGCCTCCATATGGGGTACTGGGAGGAACAGGTCCTTATACTTACCTACCCGGAAATCATGTCTGCCAAGGTTGTTAAATGATTTAGGTACATTGATGACCTTTTGATTATTTGGAACGGTTCTGAATGTGAAGCTATGCAATTCATAGGAGAGCTGAATAACAACAACTTGAATCTTGGTTTCACAGGTCAAATCAGTGACAGGTCAATATGTTTCCTTGATGTTGAAATTTTTATTCATCACAACAAGTTAGAAACTAGATTGTATAGGAAACCCACAGCCGACAATGCCGTGCTACATGCATCAAGTCACCACCCTGCACATTTAATAAGGAGCATCCCTTATGGAGAAATGCTCCGTATTAGAAGAATTTGCAGTACAGATCAACACTGAAGGGAGGCACAGAGAAAATGTAGGGCCAGATCTGTGAGGAGGGGTTATCAACCTGAACTTGTGGATAAGCCTATATGTAAAGCCAATGAACCAGGCATGCCACAGTTATTAGCAGGCAATACGAACTTGACCCATAAAAAAGAAACTGAGACTAGGTTGATTTTAACCTACAGTTGCCAACATCAAACCATTCGTAAAATTGTGAAAAGGAATTGGGTGCTCATTGCAAGTGATCCAGTCCTGGGTAGTCAACTAACACGCTCCCCTAGTCTCACTTATAAGAAGGCGAGATCGATGAGCAGTTGCTTGGTATCTAGCAGCCCAAAAGTCAGGACTAACAGCTCCTGGCTTAATAGCAGTGAGGGTTTTATCAAATGCTCAGTTTGTAAAGCCTACAGGAATAGGGGGATCAAAACAGAATATAAGACTCCCTTCAATGATAAACCTGTCCGTATTCAAAGCAAACTGACATGTAAGACGGAGTACATAGTGTATGTGCTGGAGTGTCCTTGTGGCCTGCGCTATGTGGGAAGCACTAAGCTGCAGGTGCACAAGAGGATACTCCAGCACATACGGGCCATTACCAATGGCGAAACCGCGTATCCAGTCGCCAGACATTTTGAGGAATTAAATGTCAAAAACCCTGCAGATTTCAGATACTTTGTGATTGATACAATCCCTCCTTTGAGGAGAGGTGGTGACCGTGAGGCGCTACTACGCAAGTTAGAGACTAGACACATCATACGCCTGGATTGTAAGGCACCAAACGGATTGAATGCCAGTGAGGATTGTTTTACTTATCTGTAATGAGTTTTTAAATGATGAAATTGTACACATTTGCTGCTGCCTCTTCTTTAGACCAACCTGGTCTTTTTTTTTATGAATTCTGATTATTTTTTATTCAATCACTTTTTAGCACATGGTTTGCACTTTTTCCTATGACTGTATTTATTTTGCGAAGTTTGCACTTTAGATCTGATGAGGATCGTTTTGGCATTCGCCCACTTGGGCTATATTCTTTCTGTTTTGTTTACTTAACAAAACAATACATGGTTGCATTCTGGGTGCCATCTCAGCAATTCATATGAATTTTAAATGATGTAGATAGCTTACGGGAAACAAAGTTTTACATTGTTTTAACTGTTTCTGAGCATCTCTATATTTATAAGTATGAGTATGGCACTATGGCCTAAATGATCAGATATTTTAGAGCTGAACAGCATATTATGGAGTATTTATTCTGATATTTTAACATATATTTATTTATTTATTTATATGTTTATATATATATATATATTTGTATTCAATGTGCTGCTATCTAGATGATACTTATCACTGTGCTCTATTCATAATGTATTACACATTTATTGTATTATCTTTTCTGATAAGCCACGTAACATTTTATGTGAAGAAATACTGTAGTATGCTTTCCATGTTTACTAGCCATAACACTGCAGCGGATGCATATGAAATACGTCATGTGTTTTTCACTTTAAATGAACACTCCGCCTTTTCAACTGTATCATGTGATCAAGGCCCCACGCGGGCTGAAACGCGTCATGGCGGTGGTGGTGTTAGGCAATAAATAAAGAAAATCGCACCATCAACTAGGTTCACTTCGCTTGTTGTTTACAGTACCTGAAGACGTCTCTTTGCCTCTTTATATATATATATATATATATATATATATATATATATATTCACTGAAAAAACCATAGGTTATAGACCATATATAGTTAGGAATTAGCATTTACAAAACCTTGAAAATTCACTGAAAAAACCATAGGTTATACACCATATATAGTTAGGAATTAGCATTTAAAAAACCTTATTTTACTCACACAAAACCATTGAAATTCCATATATAGTTAGTTGCACTAACTATATATCGCGCACCCGCAATCCACTGCTGATGATGTCACATAGTACATCATTCATGACATGGTCAGTGACATCACTGATGACATCACTGATGACATCTCAAATGACATCACTGATGAGATCACTGATGACATCATCCAGTGACTGTGTGTTTTTGTAAAGTTTAAATATGTTTTACATATTGAAGAATGAGTAGATGTATAAGTGTCTGGACGAAGGATTTAGTAGGTGCATGACTGAATGTATGAGTGAGTGATTAAATGTGTCTCACTGAGTGCATGGGTTAGTGACTAAACTGTCTTAATTTGTGCATCATTATGTCTGTTGTTCTGTAAACTGCTGCATGTGTTGATCAGTAGCTATATGATTAACTATATGGGTTATTGATTGATTGTCCAAGTATTTGTATGGGAGACTGAGTGTGTGTGTGGCTGGCTGGGAGGTGTGTGACTCTGTGCAGATCAATGTGTACTTGTATCAATGATTGTATAAGAAAGTAAGTATATGTTAGTATATGTTTGAAAATGTAAGGTGCTCTATGTTTAACTGTATAGACAAGAAAATGGAAGTGTGATTGATTCTTTACAGGACTGACTAGGTGTGTGAGTAACTCCATGGATGAGTGGCAGACTGTGAGTGTCTGTATAGGTGTATGAGTGCATATGATAGTGTTGTAAAGATGAGTGATTGTATGTATGAATGATTGTATGGGTGAATGAGTGAAGGTGTGTGTAGACGTAGCAATCAGTGAGTGCGTATGTAGTAACTAGTATTGGTGTGTCAATGGTTTCAAAAATTATACTCTTTTTAACACTGGGTGAAACAGAGGTTATATTAAAATGTGAGGAGATGCATTGCATTGTCACATGAATGATATCATCAGTGATGTGGTCATTGATGTCAAATGAGATGTCATCAGTGATGTCATCAGTGATGTCATTTGAGATGTCATCAGTGATGTCATCAGTGATGTCACTGACCATGTCATGAATGATGTAATATGTGACATCATCAGCAGTGGATTGCGGGTGCGCGATATATAGTTAGTGCAACTAACTATATATGGAATTTCAATGGTTTTGTGTGAGTAAAATAAGGTTTTTTAAATGCTAATTCCTAACTATATATGGTGTATAACCTATGGTTTTTTCAGTGAATTTTCAAGGTTTTGTAAATGCTAATTCCTAACTATATATGGTCTATAACCTATGGTTTTTTCAGTGAATTTCATTGGTTTTTTAAAAGCTAATATCTATACCTGTAAAATGTATTCTTCTTTAAATCCAAAAATATATTTTATATGTTTATTAATAACTTTTTTTTTTTATATTTTTTTTTCTTCGTTCCCGCTTCGCGAATCGGGAAGCTTCCCGTTAGCTGACCTTGATGCCGCGAAATAGACCGCGAGCATATAAACGTTTCTTTACCGCAACTGCCGCGTTAGAAAACAACATCATCACGCCTCCCGTCCGCATGACGTTTCGCGTTGTCGTGTGATACGTCATATGACGTGCTACGTTAGCGAACTGGTACGCTTACCGAGTCGCAAAGCACAGGTTTCTGGAAGCAAACCGGGAGGCCCTGCAAAGCGCGTAACGTAAACACAGCAGGTCATGTGACTTGGTAATAACACTTTTCATTGGTTCATTTCACTTTTGGTTTCCTAATGATGTAAGAAGCTTCCCGTTAGCTCAATTTGATGCCGCGACCCGGTCCGCGAACCGGTAAACGTTCCGTTAGCGCAACTGCCACGTTAGAAATCATTATCGTGACGCGTCGCGGAAGCGTGACGTATCACGTTGTCGTGTAATGCATCTTATGACGCGCCGCGTTAGCGCACCCGGAAGTGCTCCTGGGCGCGGACCGAGGCGCGAAACGCAGCTCCCCGGAAGCGATCCGCGGCGCGTCGCGTAAGCGCGACGTATCGCGTTACCGCGTAATGCGTCTTATGACGTACCGCGTTAGCGCACCCGGAAGTGCTCCGGGGCGCGGACCAAGGCGCGAAGCGCAGCGACCCGGAAGCTATCCGGGGCGCGTTCCGCAGCGCGTAACATAAGCGTGAGAGGTCATGTGACTTGTTAATAACACTTTTCATTGGTTCATTTCACTTTTGGTTTCATAATGTTGTTAGGCTTGGTCATGTGACCTAAAAATAACACTTTTCATTGGTTTAGAACTATTTTTTTTTCTCAAATGATGAAAACCCCTCCTTCTTTTTACCTCATTCTTACTTTCTATTTCCAGAGAGCAAGACCTATTTTTCACAATGGCTTCTGTAATAGCTGCAGCTGGTGCTTCTCAGCAACCACCACCACCACCACCACCAAAAGGACCACCACCAACACTGGACTTTGGTAGAGAGGAAGATAATGAGGACGAAGAGGAGGAGGAGGAGGAAGAGCAAGTAAGGCAGTTCCTGCCAGAAACACCAAGGCAGAGCCATATTAAAGACCACTACATATGGCAATTCTTTAAAATTCCACCTGGACAAAAGAAGGTCAATGCACCCCAGGTGTCTTGTTTGATTTGCAAAAATATACTTTCTCGTGGCAACCCCAACAAGAAATACAGCTTTGGCAATCATACAATGATTCGCCACATGGAGCGATGGCATCCTAATAATCTTTCCCAAGCACAAGTAAGGGATCTTGCTGCCAACCCCCCAGATGTCATCCCCAGCACCAACAGGGGTCAAAGCTCATTCGCCGGACCAGAAGGCCGAGAAATAATCCCCAATATTCAAGCTCCTTTTGCACACTACAAAATAGTTTGTATATATTGTGGAGGAACTATTGCTTATGGAGAGAAGAGTATTACTTTGATTAACCGAGCTGGAGAAAATCATAAATGCTACAAGATGAGAAAACAATGAATCCTTTTTATTTTTTTTTGCTCCTGTTGAGACATGTTCTAACCCTGCTTTTTTGTTATTTCCCCCTTACAAAACACAAAAAAAACACAAAATAGTTTTCAAAAATCCCAAAAAAATCAAAAAATTGTTCAGAAAATTCATTAAAAAAAAGAAAAAAACAGAAAAAGAATAAAAAAACAGTTCTTTTCAGAACTTACTTCCATTTATAACAAAATTGCCAAAATGTTTATACCCTGTCTTTCTTTTCTCCTCATAGTACGCTCCTCCGACCGCTTCCCGGTACGCGTACCGGGCGCTACCCACGCAAAAAAAACAAAAACATTTTTTTGTTTTTTTGCCCCGCGGGGCCCTTTTAAAGCCTCCACATTAAACCTAGGGGGTCAGGGAGGATCTAGTATGCCCCCTTATGGTTATTTCCCCCTTTGTTTTGGCCTCCTCTTGTCTCTCGATCCTACCGAGAGACAAGATGGCGGCCGCTCCGGACTGTTTAGAATGTTGACAGACACCGGAGAGCCAATCAGCTTCGCTACGCGAAGTTCTGTTACGCGTAAGGTCCGCGAACCGGAGCGCTGCCCGGTCCGCTGTTACAGATATATATCTTTTTTTAAACGTTAATTTCTCAAAATCCACTGGAGCACATATATTGAGACCTACAAAAGGCACATCGGGCTACCAGTCCCTACAATTTTGCCAAGTTTCGTGCAAATCCATTCAGCCGTTCGGGCTAAAAGTGAGGCCAACCGCCCTATGGAAAACTCAATGTTAAAAACACGTTTTGGGACCCCCCTTTTTTCTCGACCCCCCCTGGACAAACCCCCCCCAAATTTCCAGGGGCTGCTCAGAAACAAAATGTTCCATTTTCCAGAAAATTTCAGCCAATTCCGTCCACAAACGCCAAAGTTATTATACATAGAATTTTCAAAAATCCCATAGAGAAAAAATCCTAACTATATATACCTACTGGCGACCGCCAGTAGGTAATATATATATATACACATATATATATATATTTTTTTTTTTAAATACTGCTTTTATCTTGCACTAGTGAGCTTGTGCGTGTGACTCTCTCAAATCATTTACATAAAAACTATTTTATCATTGAACTGCTAACAAGGACTGTCACAGTGGCTCACTTCATATAAGAAAATGTTCAAAGCAACTTTTGAAGCCAATTTAATTCCAACAGTGATAGTGAGTGCTAAATACAGAATTCGGCATTTGACACTTAAACCTGTTGTCATAAATTCAGACCCCTGTCTCAGCTCAGTCGCCTTTCAGTGTGTGTCCTATTCCAAAGTCCTATTAGAGCGCTGCACAGCCAGACTAACTGAATATGCCTTTGCGCCGACATTTTGAGTTGTTGAAAGGTAGGTTTTTTGTATTTCTTGGCAGTGCAATTGGTTTATGTTAAAAAGGCAAGAAATGTAGTCCACATGTCTCCAGAACTACTCTCTTCTTTGAATAACTTTGAATAGCAGGTGTATTTGAGAAATACTGCAGCCAATAGGTCACACTAATTATCACATTTTAATTTGGTCACAAAGAATCAAGGATATTGGCATTCTTAGAGATCAAAATCATCTTATTTTGTACACTACATATTTGACCAGTTATACAATATACACTTTTCACAGGTTGAGAAAAATAACACAGAAAAAGTAAAAACACCATAAAAGGTACTGCCTTACATTGTAGTGAATCATGAAAAGAAAGTGGTGCAAACTTTTATGGGAATTAGTTACATTGCTGATATTTAAAGTAGTGATATTAGACATTATAATGATCATAAACGTGCAAAAACGATTTTTGTAAAATGAATCTTAATGATATTTCAGAAGTATGTATGTTGAGCAAAACTTGTGGTAGTCTGCCATACTTAGCCTTAGTCCCTAGTGAATAATAATAATTGACAATTTGTTGTTGTTTCTTTATATGAGATGTTAAATTTCTTTCATTTAGTGTAAATCTAATGAGGAATTTATTTCATGCAGAGCTTTCAATTGCCTTTAAATACATTATTCATAACACTTACAAAATGTATTTTGAAACTAAGCACAAAAAGTATTGACACCCCAAGGTAAGGAGTATTATTATTATTATTTTTATTATTTTCTAAGACAAATATGATGTCTAAGCAGGCTTTTCATTAGGGTCTTTAATCTGTAGCTTTACACTGTAATATATTTTATTTGGAATTTACATTTTATGTTGATATCTTTATTGCTGTGAACAATATCCTTTACTGAAACATAGAAATATATGTTTTACCCTTTAGAAACACAGAATTATTTACCATCAGAACCACAAAAGTGCTTCCAATAGGAAGAAATAGTAAAATGTATAAAAAGGAAAGAAAGTCCTGCCTTTCATCTTGTTTTTATCCAAAATAATAAAACAATATTTCTAAACGTTTAAGACTTGTGGCTTTTAATACAAGTGTGTAACTTTTGCTGGTCTGTGCCATTTTGCATTAACTGCCATAACTCTGTTCCTGCGCATTAGTCTATTTACAGCCCCCTTCTACATGGACTCGAAAATCTTACTGAAACACTAAGTTTGAACTGAAAACTGCCACTGTGTGTCCCAAATCAATGAGTATTTCTAAAGAAGAGGAAAGTGAACGAGATTACGGAAGCTTCCATGGCCTGGGTGGATTGCTTGTCATACTCTGTGTCAACTCTTGTTTCTAGCTTCACGCCACTTAATTATCACATCTTTTGCCAATCTTAGCTGGCCTTGTTTGCTGGATGGTGCACTGAAAAGGGCCACAAGGACAGACCTTGTTTATGGGGTGGCGCTCGGTAGCTGGTAAAGCTGTCTTGCTGGTGTATACCATGTGCCCAAGTTCTGCAAATTAATCGGTACCATTGAGCCTCATTTCTTACACCCACAGACGTAGCCTTTCAAAAGTGCTTTTGTTAAACAACTTTCTAGTTGCCTCACCATCATTTTCTTAAGAGATCCACTCTCGTGAAATGTGCTTTTTACATCCAATGTGCACTAACACTCAGAAGGATAAACAAAACAAAGCTTTCCTGCCAGGATAAAATGGTATGCAGTGGATACAGAGAGGGTGAAAGAGATCAACAACTGTTGACACTTTTATGTGTTACTCAAAGAAACATAGTCATTATGCAAATGTAAAAAAACATGTCTGAACATCACCATTAGTTCCAAATGAAATTCAAATACAGTCATTGTTCAATATTTCAAAATCATTTCCCTCTGTCCTGGTGCAACCTGCTGATGAGACGCTCCACTCAGTATACTCCGGGAGGGTTTTTCTCCTTGGGGCCAGTAAAAAATAATCCCCTTCTGGCACAGGCTCTTCTGCATGGATTACAATCCTCTGTAAGGGTATGCCACCATCATACAACTTAATGATACAGAGAACTTAGGGGCATATTAGCAAGAGCCTCATCAAAATTATCGCCGTTTTAGCGGCAAGAAACTGCAGCTAAAACGGCGATAATGGGCTTGCTAATATGCATTATCGAATTCCAGTAGAAGCCCGGGTTAGATGTGAAGGACATTTAACCCGGGTTTCTATTGGAATTCTATAATGCATATTAGCAAGCCCATTATCGCCGTTTTAGAGGCCGTTTCCTGCTGCTAAAACGGCGATGATTTTAACGAGGTTCTTGCTAATATGCCCCTTAGTTACTCCTCAGTACCCTGTTTAATTGCCAGCTAAATGTGGTACATCTCAATCCACTGTTTCACTATCAGCTATATTCTAAGCGCTGAAAGACCTCAGCAGCAAGATATGCACCTCACTTACTTTAAGCTGTGTGACATTTCATGCCATCCCACTTCTGACACTATTTTGTTATGAATATAAATACTTTTACACCCTCCCAGGAGCAATGGAAGTAACACACAATACATCAGTTTTCTCTGGAACAATTGAAATGCATTTGGCTCTATCCATGAATACTTTCTGGCCAGCAAAGAAGAAGTCAGTGCACAAACTGATGCTCTTAGCCTGCATCCTCCCTGCGTTGCTGGTTTCTGGGCCATAAATATTCTAGGTAATGCGACTTCTGCAGAACTAAAAGAAACATGTGCAAATATGTTCCACAAAGAGGTGAAAGAACGACATTGTGCCAATTATACACCATGCCAATTATAATACAAGAATACAGTGTAAGCAGAAGTGAAGAACCTGATGAGCAGGCTAACATGGTAGTCAGAAAAATAAAGTGACCTCTAAGTTGGTTCTGAACAGCTGTTAAAGTTTGTCCAGGCAAGGTCAGATGTGCATTTAGTGCATACATATTGACAAATATTGATATGTATTTTTCCCCCACACACAGGTCTGTTTAAGAATATTGTGCATCAGTGACATTTTGAATTTCTAATCATTTTTTATCAAAAATCAGCTTTCATGACAAATACTTTTCTTATATTCAACCAATATAAAATGGAGCACACCCTCATCACAGTAAACATAAAAACAAATTCCACTCCTCTTTTTCAGTGGACAAACATTAGACAGATTCTCTGGCACTTTCTCCAAAATATTACCAAGCATGGGCTTTACAATGTGTAAAGAATGCATTTAGAAGTCACAAAACCGTTTAAATGTCAAAAGCATAGCACAATAAAGCGCTCACATTAGTTTATAAAAATGGAGAATGTTCTAATAAACAAAATGGCAGCAACATGACAAAAATCCAATAAGAGGAGTATGAGATATAAATTGTTCAAGAAAACTAACAGTGTGTATCTGCCCATTCCACAATGGGTCAAAGTCAAAAGTTAAGGCTGTATTGACTGTGATAAATCTCGAGTCAGGCATAGTAACCAGGTTGATCATGGTAGAAAGTTTATCATCTGACTTGAAAAGCTTTATGGAGAAAAAGTTGATGTTGAAGAATCAATGATGCTGCAAGTTTCAAGATGGATGTAAAGTAGGGCTCAATGATGGATGGTTGCTGAAGCACAGGGTCAAGATGTAATCATCTACAAATAGCTCCAAGTCCCAAGTCTTTGCCTAGATCGGACTGGGATCTGGGTCGGTCCTGGTGAAGCCCTCTAGGTTCAGCCTTAGAAACTTTTCTGGAACTCGGATCTCCTTCAGCGGTAGAATCTGGCAAGTTGGGACATGACCAATGATTAAATGCCAATGACTGCAAGTCTGATGACGACCTCTGTCTCTGTTGGTTCTCCAGGAAGAAAGTTGACAAAACGTTTTTAACTCCTTAATATTGCAGTTTGGGGATGAGTGAAGTACATTCTAAAACCCGTCAAAGGTCCATGACCTGGGGACACCACTTGGGGGTTCAGAACCCACTCCAACAGAAGCCTCTAGCAGGGCCCAAAGCATGCCCAGTTGAAACTAGTGAGCTCTTTCAAGAAAGTTGGTTTCTTGCAGTTTTTGTTTGTCCCTGTAGCTTAACTGGAGGTCAGATAGCTGACCCTTGGAGTCCACTCCTTTGTCCTGGGTACAAGTGGGAACCTTAGGGTTCTGCTCACAGCTCTCAGCAGCAGGAGTAGCCTTTATTCTATATTCCATCGGCCCATGGGTATTTGAAATAAGGTACTCATGGGATCCTCATTTATGCCTACCACTAACCTGTAGTAGTGAGTGACTCTTGGACCCTTCCTAACCAATAGGGACAACGTTCCTGGGGTAACCATATACACATTTGCAATACTTCCTGTGTTCCCTACTGCAAACAATCCCAGAGTGCCCCTTGCTACCTAAATACATCACAGCAGAAGATTTCATGTCCTGCACCCACCCTAGAGGCATGGCCAGGGAAATGAACAATCCCTCCTCTGTGGTCAATCAAAAATAGTTTGGGGGACAGCTTCTCTGACTCTGGAATTGGAGGCTGGCTGGCTAGAAAGACAAAAGGGAGGCAGGTCCAGGTGTGAGCTGCATCTGCCAGTGACAGTATAGGCACCCTTTCAAGTTAATTAAGTTCATGGGCACAGCCCACACCCAATGCCTTTGCCTCAACCCTGGGAGCCAATTCACACCTCATCAAGGTGCTAATCAGCTTCTTGGTGACAATTGGGAGCTCAGGCAAATGGGCTTCTAGAGGTGTTAGGCAGGTTAAAGTTAACGTTTTAAAAGTACCTTTTGTCAAATTATTGTTACAAATCTGACTTTACCAATGAACTGGATTTGTAATAAAAAAACTTCTAAGTCTTAGAATGAACTTTTTTTAAACTTTATAAAATATAATAATGTGTTCTATTGCTTTCCTATGGAACAGTTAACCATGCTAAAGTGAATTTAGTTGTTGGGTCATTGTTACTGATAAGACCTTTACACGTGATATTATAAATATCATGCACCAAACCTTATGTGAATTTAAGGCTTACTTAGTGGTGACTTGCTTATATTTAGAAGGGTGGTTTAAGCCTGTCAAAAGGGGTTATTTTAACAGGTTGAAATTTAAGTTTAAACCTGCATAGTTAAGGTACAGGTGTCAGGTCTGCAGCTATGTTTTGCACTGCCACCTTAGTGGTGGCACAATATTTGCTACAGTCCAATATTGACATTTAACTTACAGTCCCTGGGTACACTTTGTATCATATACAATAAATGTATATTCAAGTTAAATATGTAAATTAGGAGTATAACCAATTTGGACCTGTTTTTGGGGTCAGTGCAGTGCAGAAGCCCCAGTGTGCAGAGTCCAAAAAACAACAACATTTTAGTAAAATTAATCTTAATGATATTTCAGAAGTATGTATGTTGAGCAAAACTTGTGGTAGTATGCCATATTTAGCCTTAGTCCCTAGTGAATAATAATAACTGACAAATTGTTTCTTCATATGAGATGTTACATTTCTTTCATTTAGTGTAAATCTAATGTGGTATTTATTTCATTCAGAGCTTTCAAATGCCTATAATTGCATTATTCATAACACTTACTAAACGTCTTTTGAAACTAAGCACAAAACTAATTGACACCCCAAGGTAAGGAGTATTATTATTATTATTATTTTCTAAGCCAAATATGATGTCTAGGCAGGCTTTTCATTTAGGGTCTTTAACCCCTTCAGCGCTAATGACAAGGGTAACTCGTCATGGACTTTCCATTGATTTCAATGGAAAGTCAATGGAGCTCATCGAACACCCTTAGCAGCCAAGTGGTTAAGATACGCAAGATTGGGCGGTCAGTCCATCTCTGTTCAAACAGCTCGGTCATGGAATTCCCTGCCGCTTTCTTTGAGAACAGCATCCACATTGGCGGGATTCAAAAAAGGGCTAAAAACCCATCTATTTAATCTCAGTACTTAACTTTTTCCCTTGGACTGGTTCTGGTTAATCTTACATATCGCGCCAGGATACTTTGCAGTAGCAGAGCGCATTACAAAATATTTTATAACATAACATAAGCTGTAAAGTGGATGATCATGCAAAAAGAGGCATTTCCTACAGTCATCAAATCTCTTGTGAATACTGCTCAAGCTAGCTTCTATGCCATAAATGCAACTATATTACAAAGCTGCTCAAGGCTGGTACCCATAACAAAGCTCTAGCCAGGTTATCTTCCATAATGAAAAAAAAGCATGCAGTTGTCCCTCCTAGTCAATCTTCCTTTAATCCTTAAAACTGTAGTGTCTCTTGGGGATTTTCTTTTAGTCCCTCACTGTTCAATCTCTCTGTGTTACCATTTACCAAACACATTAAATATTATGGTTTAGCGTTTATGGCATATGGTGTTGACACCCAAATGATGTAAGATTGGGTGACAACTTAAGGGTATATCAATCTAATTTTATGGGGTATCTGTTCATAACTGCCTGGAGATCAACAGAGACAAGCTAGAAGTTATGATCATCAGAGGCTCCTCTGAAATGTTGTCTACCGGTTGGTGACCTCCTAATCTCAGTTCTTCTCCTAAACCTCAGCTCTTCACAATTTACGATTCATTTTTAATTATAGCTTAACTTGTTCTTGTGAAATCTGAAAGGTCATATCTTCTTGTTTCTCCTATTTGGTGATTCTCAAGAAGATCCTGATTTAACTTCCTATGGAACATTGATTCACTGTGATTCAGGCTTATGTTGTTTTCCTATACAACAATGGCAATACTTTTTATCTCAGCACCTCTTCAGTATCAATTGCAGTGGCTTCAGCTCATTAATAATGGAGGTGCACGACTTCGATCGGGTTTCCCCCACCACTTTTCTATGTGTCTTCATATTAGAGAATTTCATTAACTATAGACAGCCAAAGATTAATCTTTCAAAACAGTGTTTCAGCAGAATCCTGCATTGATTAGGCCCAAGTTCTCTTTTTTCCAACCTGCATGCCATCTGAGGTCTCCACGGGCAATTATTCAACAAACTTCCAGTCCTAGGATTTACAAAGCCTGTTGCAGTCTTTCTTTTACCTAGTTGCTAAAACAGGCAACAGTTTACAATTCACCATTTGCTTTATGACTAATCATCTAAAATTCGGAAAAAGCTTAAAACTGAACTTGCTGTTTCTTCCAGTTTCCCTTCAGCAACAACGTGACTGTAGGATATTTGTGACTTTAACAAGTAAAATAACAAAGGGCCAGATGTAGGTAAATAGTATTTACCGATTCTAAAATACTGAGTTTTACCGATTCGGTATTTTAGAATCGGTAAATGCTATGGAGCAAACAATTCGGTAAAAATTACCGAATCGGTAAAATTCGGTATATAGGTAATTGCCATTCATTCCTAAGGGCCTGGAGGCCCAAAAGAATGAATGGGAATTACCGAATCGGTAAATAGCGATTCGGTAAAATGGGGGATACATTCAAGGGGGCCAGGGTGTCACTTTGACACCCTGTTGCACCCCTGAATCGTGCTTGTGTGCAGATGTGGCAGACATACATGCCCTAAGGGCATGTATGTCTGCCACATGGCACAGTTGAAAATGCACTGATTTGCATTTTCAAAGGTATTCCTTATTTGCCACCAACTTATAGTTGGTGGTAAATAACGAATCCTAAAATGGGAAAAGCACTCATTTGAGTGCTCCCTACATTGCAAATTCGGTAATTTACCGATTCGGTATTTTAAGGAATCGGTAATTTACTGATTCCTTAAAATACCGAATCGGTAAATTACAGAATTTACAATTTAGGCCACCTACATCCCAAATGTCCAATACCGGTCGGTAACGGCCGAAATTCGGTAATTTCGGTCATTACCGACCGGTATTGGGCCACCTACATCTGGCCAAAATTACATAAAGGTAAATAAATTAAAAATGTTCCCCTTAAATACAGAGTCAAAAAACTTTTCCATATCAGATTGAACTGTTATTTTCCCTACTTGTACATAATTTGCCAGGCATATAATGAATATGTCTTCTGTTTGCTTAGAAGACAACTTCCAGTGCTATAGAATGATATTTTGTCCACAAATATTTCTCAAGAACAGCAAGAGATTTTAACCTTTCACTAAGTATGTTCAGTTTTTCTATCACTAAAAATAAACTCCTTGTTCAAAAGCAGTGTATCAGATCTTAAAACCAAGATGATCTTGCACTGAATTCTCTTGCATCAAATTAAGATTGAGAAGATGCAACAATCCATGAAAATAAGTTGGTCTCAGGCTTATTGTGTATTACAGCTACAACATTTTACCCCCTGCATCACTCCAAGCTTCATAATTTACAGAGGAGTCCAATTAAAGTAGCAAAGGTTGTTTAAGTTATATAGTTCGGAAGCTAACACAAACTATTCTTTCAATAGACATGCAATTAATTATCTCATAGAGAACACTCAAATTCAAACTCACTGAATTTATTTAATAGATGTAGATTGTCATCAAACCAATGTTCAGATCTAAATTGCCAGCCAAAAAGTGTTTACACATACTAGAGAATGAATTCCTCATATTTGAAGCATCTAAATCTAGAACCAGTATTTTATAAATAATATTGCCCTTTGCACGTGTAGATGTACTGTCATCTTTCAGGTTCTATGACAATTAAAATTTGGAGTATTTCCTTTGATATGCTATATTTAGATCTCCTATATGAGAATCACACACATCCCGCTTTACAGATTATTATTTTAATATAGACTATATGTTTTATACACGTCACCTCGTACACTGGACTGTTCGGTGAAGTTATGTTGGGAATACCCCATATTGTAGCCCCAGCTTATTTTATAATTATTTCCCTTTTTCCACAATCCACATCAAGGAGAACTTAAAATGGAATGTAAACTATTCCCTGTCCTATTTCCTGATGACAAATAGAATATATGACTTTTTATCTTTACATATGTAGGCATTTCTGCATTGGTGTGTTGCTTTTGAAGGTATGCAAAGCCTTATGATGTTCACCCAGATCAGTTGACTGAGGTGAGTGTTTGATTTGCTCAAACGCTCCGTCCATCATCCCCTTTGGTATCGCTTTGTTTGCCCTAAGTTGGCAGGGTATGCCCAGACATGGGTCCCTTGCTCACTCTACCACTGGATTCAAGATATCCTGGCTGATGAGGATTATGAATCCAAAACCGGTCCCAAGATGCTTGTTTCCGGTCCAGGGAAGACATGGCTTGGCAGTTCGGGCTGGTCTGTTCCCATGAGGCACAGGGTCAGACTGATTTGCATATGGCCATGTCTGAACTGGGGTGGTGGAGTGAGCTAAAGAATGGTGATGGATTAAACCCAGATCAGTTGACTGGGGGTGAGTGTTTGATTTGCTCTAACGCTCCGTCCATCATCCCCTTTGGTATCGCTTTGTTCACCCAGGCCTTCGTCAGCAGCAGGCTGGACTACAGAAACGCTCTCTATGCAGGAACCTCAGCCAAACTCCAGAAATGACTACAACACATACAGAACGCCTCTGCAATACCTCTTCCTTGACATCCCCCGCCACAGCCACATTACAGCCCACCTGAAAGACCTGCACTGGCTACCCATCAACAAGAGGATCACCTTCAAGCTCCTCACCCACACTCACAAAGCACTCCCCAACACTGGACCAGCATACCTCAACGAACAACTCACCCTTCTACAACCCGAACCGCCAGCTTCGCTCCGCCGACCTCGCACTCTCCACCGTCCCTTGCATCCGACGAGCGACCGTCAGCAGCAGATCATTCTCCCATCTCGCCGCTAAGACCTGAAACACCCTCCCCATCCGCATGTGACAGAACCAGGACCTGTGACCTTCAGGAGACTTCTGAAGACCTGGCTGTTCGAGCAGGAGCAGCACACAGGTGAGTTGTGCGCTCTACAAATGTACTGATTGATTGACTGATTCCTTTCAGCTGGAAAAAAAAACAAGTCTGCTTGTTTGAAGACATGAGGTGACCAGTTAAATTGGGACATTAATTTTCCAAGCAGCATTAATTTTCCAGTCATCATAGACACAATATTATGACCTTTTATACAGACAGTCTGGAGGATACAAAGAACTATACGTATAATACTACTTTCTATGCTATTATTTTTGGCTGATTGTTTTATGCCATTTGTAGAAGACCGGCTTCATTTCCAGTTTCTATTCATTCCTTACAACTGAAAATTTCAATTGGATAGTTGGGCATATATCTGAGGGTATGTTTTGATATCAAAGTAAGTTGTTTGTGTATCTTCCTTTTGTAATAGGTAAAAAGTATAGGGCCATATGTATCAAGCAAATTAGCATTCTCAAAGGCCGAAATTCGCAGAATTTCGGCCTTTGCGAATGCTAATTTGCTAAATGGTACGTATGAAACATTTTGGCAGCAAAATAAGGAATCGCTAAATTTGCCATTCCTTATTTTGCGATTGCACTTAAGGAATCGCAAATTTTGCGATTCCTTAAATGCAATGTATCAAAGAAAGATTAATTTAAAAATGCCCATAAGGATTCGCAAATTACCACCAACTTCTAGTTGGTGGTAAGTTGTGAATTCTTTTAAAAAAGCAATTTATTTAAAAACCAAAGGTGCCATATGACACTCATACATGCCCTAAGGGCATGTATGTGCGCCATATGCCCACACATGTCATTTTCAGGGGTGCAGCAGGGTGTTCTTGTGACACCACTGCACCCTTGAAAATATTCCTAAATTGCGATTAGCAAATTGCTAATCGCAAATTTCCCCTTCATTCCTATGGGCCTCCTGGCCCATAGAAATGAATGGGAAATTTGCGATTAGCAATTTGCTAATCGCAATTTAGGAATGTTAAGGAATCGCTAAAAAGAAGCGATTTCCTAGTTACATACCATTTTGCGATTTCTAAATAGCGATTTCTTAAAAATCGCTATTTAGAAATCGCAAATGGTGATGATGATACATATGGCCCATAATCTATTTTATTAATTCAGATATATGCATTATGATGGACATAGATTACTTAATTCTTAACAATTGAAAATTGATTTTAAGTTGAAAGATAGAGAAAAATCTGTTATCTGCATATATTAATTATTCATATTTGACATTATAAATGTTGACAACCTTATAATAATCATCGGTGAGAGCTATGACTAGATACTACAATACTAAATCAAAACATCGGGACGGCAGTCTCTCTATTTAGTACCTTCAAAAAGCTTCTCATTGAGACAGATGAATATTTAAATTAACATGAGCTTGAAAACCTTTGTATAGGGCATTTAAGCTATCAATAAAAATACCTATAAAATTCATCCTTTTCTATGTTTCAAAGAGGTGTGGACTATTACTGCCACAGAATGATTTTTCAGAAGTATTTTGTATAACATATTTGGTTGCATTTTCCAGCTTACAACAGTGTTACATAGTCTAGTTCTTCCCATCTCACTTTCTCAACATCTTGATTCAAGTACACATGACCACTCCGTGTGGCACTTACTAAGAAAAAGAATGTTTGATAGTACTGATAATATTCTACCCATATTAAATATTGTTGGATCTGCATTAACTACTTTTTCAATTACTTTACTCATTCTATAGTCCAAATGTTATTAATAGTTTCCAATCTAGCTTAACCAATTAATTTGATTTAGGATAAACAATGACATGCTCTAGGATGTGGATATTCTCGGAGACTCGTGTATGGACCTATATAACCCAATCACCTGGAAATGTTGTTTTTGAAGGTGTGTCTTACCATGAGTTTTTGTTTTGTCACATCTAGGCACACCCCACAAAATATTAATTACATGGGTGTGGGGGGTGGGCATTGATCTAGGGTACATTGCGGTTTTTGGAAGCTATGTGGTATTTTACATTGTGTCTATGCCCACTCAATTTGAACCACATAAGATCTTAGTTGCTTTATTGATCCATAGTGCTAAATTAACCAATTTGTTTATTGAGACAGCCTTCCTCTGGTTGCTTTATTGTCATTTTTATGAAGCCAATATATTCTTAAGTATCTCAAGGTTTTTGAAGCTGAATTTTCCTGTTGGTTGTGGCTTTGCTGCTTCTGTGTAGACACCATAGACTCCTAATTACCTTGTGGGCCCAAATACTCTTAATCAATTTGTGGAACCATTATTTCCTTAATACCTGGCGGACCCATTCAATTTCTAAGCACTCATCCTACTCAGATGCTACATCTTCCACCTCAATTGAACATTGGGATCAAACCCCCCCCCCCAACACTATGCTGACAATGACAGGGAAAATCTATGCATCTAGGAATGAGGAAGTACCAGGCGATTCTGTAATTCCAGATCCATTTCTACTAGTAATTCTTCTTCCTTCCTTTAGGGGTTTGGCTATTTTCAGTAGCTAAAATATCTGTGTGAAAGCAAAAAAAGTCTTATTCTGATGGTGCAGGCATCTGGTGTTACAGGTCCAAGTAGAGTTAACAGGCAACTTGTAGTGAGGCCCTGATCTAGCTTTGTCCCATTCAGAGCTTTTGAAACGAACTTCATCAGGAGTTCCATGGTAACCTATGTGACTTTATTTGTTGCCACCAGCTTCAGCATTCTGCCTCACCCTGCTGAAGACATTTCAGAATCATCAAGGTAACAAAGTCATAAAATAAAAACTCTGACCACTGTGACCTGGAAGGCCTGCCTAACCTCTGCCCCATTGTGCTTAGCCTGAAACTGCATCTAGTTCACAGTATACTGCAAACAAACCATCATTGACACTTTGGTGCTGATTATGATGTTGGTCGGAGTTGCCTCTGACTGACATCATGGCAGAATTGGGACCGACCAAACCACAGATCTGCGGTCCCGACCTCCTAATTATGTTGCGACCGTACATGTTGTAGTAGCATACTCACATTTCCCTATGGGATCTTATGTTCATCCCTGCACCACGTGGCAGAAACCTCAAGGTGCCTGTCACAAATTGCAGGGATGAACAGGGGGGCACCATAGGTGTCCCCTTTGCTCCCAACCAGAGGCCGCAAGGAGAAGGGGGCACTGCTAGGGTAACCCAAGCTCGCTTTCCAACAGGCTTTCCATGGAAAGCCTGCCAGAAACCAATCATTGCAAACCCAACGGCGTTTCCACCGTCGATTACGAATACAGGCCAGTCTCTGACTGGACGACAGGCTCCTTGAGCCCATTGGATTCCAGCTGGAATGACTTGCCGGTTTCAATTCTGCCCGTCTACATTGCAAATAGGCAGTCAGAACTGTAACTGACAATCTCGGTCAGAAAGCCTCTGAAGTAAGGTCAGTGGCTTTCCGACCAAGATCGTAATAGGCTCCAATGCATCTACTTGGTGCTTTTTACTTTTTAACTTTAAACATCAATACCTTCAGTTCCCCAATCTGATTTTCAACATGTTTGAGGTTTTTTTCCCAATTATACTTTGGATTTTGTTTTTTAATTAGTTTATATATTTTGTGTTATTTTCTTAATTCCAAAGTTGTATGATACTGCTAGACGTTAGAACACACTTCTATTGAGAACTGCCTGCTGCTTTTGCCATAGCTGCCAGGGGTTAAGTAGAGATTCACATTGAACCGGGTTGAAGAATCCTTAGAGATTTAATAATTTGGTAAGTGTTTTCCCCCTCCCAAATTAATAACTTAATTCCTAACATTATATGTCTATCCAACCACTTGTATGACGTTTCAACGCATGCTTTTACCACGCATGCCTTTACAGCACAGGTGTTACAACGACTTGCGTTGGGGGGCGCTGGATAGTGGAATAGTTTAATTTATCTATTCCAACTCCAGTTCCCGTGGATAGTAGGGAAGGTGTTGGATAGAAAATTATTCCCTATCCAACTGCGCCATCCAGCGAAAGTCGTTGTAACGACTTTTGTTGTAATTCCTGCGTTGTAATGGCAGTGCGTGGTAAACGTTTAGTTGTAAACGATGTTCCCCATCCAACCTGATCCATTTTGCGGTAAATTGAAATTTTGGGAACAATGTTATAACACCTGTATATCCTTTAATCATATATAGTGTAGTAAATCAGAACTGCAGTGAATCTCAATGTCTTCAAAGAGAAGGGTCTCAAAATAGGTGCAATTGGGCCAGAATTATCATGTTAAATTTAAATTTAATAATTGGTGTATCACAAAAAGTAAAGCGGGACAAGGCAGAAGATAATCATAAACCTCATTGAAAAAATTAGAGAACCCCACAGCTCTCCCACTCCCACCCGACCCCCCAGGGCCTGTCCTGTCAGCAGAATCCCCAAGCCTCCCCAAGTCGTGGGTAAAGAAATCACAGGCGCCATCAGGCTGTGTTAGATGGGGACTCTGTGAGTCATAAGAGCTGCAAATATTTAGGGCATGAGAGTTGAAAATAAATAAATGTAAAGGCCAGCATTGTAAAGCACACAGCTACCTCCAGAGAGGTGTCCCAGCGCTGGGGGCAGTTGGGAAGATTAAGCAAGCTATTGCCCAGAGTCACATGGTGCTGGGCTAACCTGCCGCAGGAGCCTGGGTCGAACCATGATCCCTGTTGTCCGGAGTCAGGCACCCTGGCCGCTGTGCCACACCTCTTCATGGAATTACGTGGTAAGCAGTGGTAGGTATGGGCACCAGAGATCAGGGAACGATGCCTCCTGGTTTGATTAGGAGAAGGAGAGATGCTCCATGCCTAAGATGTTCCAATGGTGATGTAGCCAACCCAGAGGAGATGGGGTGTGTCCCGACCCACAATGAGATAGTATGTTTTGTAGGGTTTCTCCCAGTGCCAAGCCAATCTGTCTCCCTCTACAGGACCTGAGGGAAAATGTAAGCACATTAGGTAAACTTAAAATGGTGTTGGCTGGGAAGCTGGGTAGCTGTGTGTTTAGATGGCCATAAATTTCACCTAGCACTTGTGCCCAGTAGGCTGTGAGTTTGAGGCAGTCCCACAGTAGGTGTGTCAGGGTACTCAGGGAGCCACAGTTGATCCAGCACAAGGGGTTTCGAACTGGGTTCCCCTTATGCAGTCGTGGAGGAGTGAGGTACCAGTAGGTGGTGATTTTAGTTGCTGTTTGGATGCCAGCTACATTGCAAGCTGTGTAGTGAGTGACAGTAGATTTCCTCCCATTCCAGTGTTGGAAAGGTGCAACCCAATTCGGACTCCCACAGTTTCTGACAAGGTGATCTATAAGTGGGCAATGGGGGGCGAAGAAAGCCATATATTTTGGTTATTAGACGAGTGTCTGAGGATTTGGAAAGCAACCATTTATCAAAAGGGGTGAGTTGTTGTTGAGCATGAGGCCAGCTTGTGGGGTGCATCACACAGTCCCTAATCATGTGGTGCCGGTAAAGTTCGGATTCAAGTACATCCTGCTGCATGCGAAAGTCCTAGAACAACAAAAGTCCCTTCTCATGGAAGAAATATCCAATAGATCTGTGACCCTTTCATTTCCACTATTCGTAGGCCACAGAGTCAAGACCTGGAGTGAAATCAGTGTTGTCCGCTATAGGTTTCAGTCCGCTATAGGTGTCAGTCGTGATGGGAAGGATGTGAGTCACCTCCTTATTTCCACCTTGTCCCAGGCAACAAGAGGGGCTTGTTTGATGGGGGATCGATACAGGGTTTTTGGACTCTCTGATTTGGGGAGGAAGGGAATCCTCTACAGGGACTGCCCAGCCACAGCCATATCCATGAAGGCCAATGCTTTTTGGATTTAAGGCATGACTGCTCCAAAAATGTTTTAAGTTGTACAGCTTGTTAGTACCACTGCAAATTTGGTGCACCCAGGCCTCCCTCCCTCGGTGGTCTGTAACAGAGGTCTCTATGGAAACAAGGCTGCTTATCTGCCCATACAAAGCATTTGATCTCCTGCTGGAGAGTGTGGAGGGTCCCAGGAGGGGGCTCTACCTGAAGGATCTGAAATAGGAAGAGTATATTTGGCAGTATGGTCATCTTTACCCCCACCACAAGACTCTATGGGGTCTCCATCAGTGCAGATTCAATTATATTTGCCAAAGCAAGCAGGGTTTTATGATTAAGGGATACCGTGCTCTGGGTGTTTGCTGTGAACTGTATCTTAAGATAGGGGACCGAAACAGAAGCCCATTGGATAGGTTAAGAACGTTGTAACTCAGAAAGCGTGGGGGTCCGAAGCGAAGGTTTAAGAGCTTGGGACTTATGGACATTTACTTTAAATCCTGCCGCCTGAGCTCGAGTTCAGCCAAGAATATCGGGTGGGAGGCTCAGGGATTTTCTAAAATGGCTAGAGACTGTTCATATGTCTGCCCCTCCAAAAGCAAAGCCTAGATACGAGGGGGTTATCTCAGATTCTTTGGGCCATGGGATCCATATAAAGAGTGAAGCATAGAGGGGTAGCAAACAGCCCTGCCTTAGGCCCCTACAGATTGGGAAGGAGGCGAAGGAGTATCCATTCACACCACCACTATCGAGGGCTGTATATAACTGCTAAGGACTCATTGAAGGAATTGGTCCCAAAAGCCAACGTGCTGAATGGCCTCCCTCAGATATGGCCAAGGAACCCTATTGAACGTCTTGTCGGCGTCAATAGAAAGTAGCATGTGCTCGTATCAAAGTGCTGCACCTTATCGATAAGGTGCAGTATTGTCGCTACATTGGTGATTGGGGACAAACCACACCTGGTATGGGTCTATCAGACCTGGCAAGAGAGGGATCAATCTTGTAGCCAAGATCCCTGTAAGCAATTTAAGACCAACGTTTAATAAGGATATTGGCCTGTAGGAGGTGCAACAACACTTGTCCTTGCCCGATTTAGGGATGACCACTATGGAGGCCCTTAGGATGGTCGGTAGGAGTGTGGAAGAGTCCCCCATAGCATTGAAGACTCTAGTGAGTATGGGGGCTAAAAAGGGGCAAAGCATCTCATAGAAAACCGTGGAGAAGCTGTCTGGTTGAGGGATTTCAATCGTTTTTGTCTGGGGATAACGGACACCACTTCCTGAATCCGGATTGTGAAACTCAGACTCGCAGATCGATTCTGTGTTAGTTTGGGGGTCGTAGCGACTCAGAGATAGCGAGCTGGAGTATCCAAAGGAAGCACCTGCTGTGCGTAGACGTCTGCGTAGAATTGGCGGAATGTCTCCGCTATTTGTGAGCCCTGGCTCTGTTCTGACCCAACCGTGTCAATCACCAACGAGACTCTTGACAATTGCTGCTGGGATCACAATCTGTTAGCCAGCACCCGCCCACATCTATCCCTTACAGCATAGAAGGTGTGGCATAAATGGAGCGTGGTGTGCTCTGCTCTATCAAGGTCGATGCCTGCCAATTAGGTGCGCATTGCCTCAATATTTCACCAAATCCAGGGAACGCTAGTCGGATTGTGGATGTGCTCCAATACCTTAACATGTCTATAGAGCTGGTCATGTTTGTCATTATGGATCTTGTTATCCGCCGAGGAGATCACAATAAATTCCCCCTGATCACCGTGGTGACAGAGGTCTCAGGGTTATCACTCATGACAAGGAGGTCCTGCACAAGGAGGTCCTGCACTATTTTAGTAATCTGCTGTATTACTGCAGGGCAATGTAAAAGCATGTCCCAAAGACACCAGGTTCTGGAGGGCAGACAAATTAACAGGATGGATAACGTGAACGTTACTGCTGCGTGGTCAGACAGCGAGTGTGGTACTATTTCCACAGCTTGGGTTTGGGCTACAATGCTGAAGGTGCCCAGGAAATAATCAATCTTTGTATGCGTTTTTTGTGCGAATGGAAATAGAAGGTGTTATCTAGTGAATGGGGATGGAGTGTCCTCCAAACGTCCACCAGACCCATCTCACTCAGCCACTGCATCCCCTTTTGTGGGAGAGCTCCAGACTGCTCCTGTTAGTGGGCCAAACGGTCCATCGTATTATCAAAGTCTAAGTTAAGTTTGCCCCCATCAACAATAATCGGTCCGTCGGTTTTGTCATCGAAGGACCCGACGTAGGAAGGTCTCCTGACCATCATTTGGGGCATACATGGAACCCATGTAAAGGTGTGTAAGTCTATCAAGAGTGAGTAAGTAAACAACCTACCCCTAATCTCTGCCTGCTTAGGACCAATCTTCCCAATGAAGGTTGAAGAAACAAGGTTAGCCACCCCAGCAGATCTGGTAGGAAGGGAGGAGAAGAGCTAGTGAGGAGATGCCCTAGTTCTGAGCCTGTGGGTGTCACCCGCAAGGTGGTGGGTTTTCTGAAGAAGACATATGTGTGCCCCTGAGTGCTCCAGGTAAGAGAGAATAGCGCACCCCTTGACAGGGTTCTTGTGACCCTTCAAGTTAAGTGTAATAATTTTAAGGTCTGGGGTCATCGAGGAAACTGTGGAATGGGCCTTGCAATGCAGCTACTCGGGGGAAAGGTGCTCGGCCACTGGGGGCGGAGGCTACAACCCTGTGTAGATTACCCGCATTGCTATGTCTGCGAGGAGATGCACCCAGGAGCTGGAGGAATCTGAACACCCCAATGAAAAACTAACAAGTATACAACAAAACCTAGTAAGTATTGTCAATGTCCTGGGCTAGAAGCCACGTGGGAGAGAAGTGAAAGAGGCCAGTGGTACTCCCCCCCCACTCCCCATCCCGTCCAGTCCAACCACCAATCTAGGAAGATGGTGATAGAAAGTGGGAAGGGGGCCAAACATTTATCAAGGGCAATAACAGGGAAGAATGGTGAAGATCAGGTCTGCACCAGGTTGGGAGGGGGTCCTTGCTGAGAGATGCCAACACTGCTCAACACTCTTTGGCCATTGTCTCTGGGTGGGGTGGAGCCAAACGGTCTTCCATCTGTGAGCACTGTGGTCTGCGTTCACCCCTCCTGCCAGTGGCGACCGTTCTGGGGACTCCGCTGAAATGTCCAACAGCTGACATGCTGCTATGAAAGATCAAATTAGGTAAATTGTCCCATCCAGGCAGAACAATAAGTGGAAGGGGTGTCCCCAAGAGTAGGGAGCTCCAATGGAGTGAAGGTGGGAGGTGATCAGTAAGAATGCCCTTCATTTCTGAAGAGTGGACATGGCCAGGTCATGATACAAGGTTGGCTTGTGTCTCTGGTACTGTATCGGGCTACCCTCTCGTGCATGCTGGAGTATGCGCTCCTTCAGTGGAAAGTCATGGAAATATGTAAAGATGTCAGCAAGGGGTGCCGGGGCGGGACTCTTAGGACCTATGTGTTAGGTACGGTCCAGCTTGATCTTAAAGTCGGGGGGCACTTCCAGAAGCATGCAGAAGTGATCCCCCACAATGGAGGCGATGTCCAGGCCCTCTGCCCCTGCCAGGATCACCCTGATGTGGATGTTATTGTGGTGTGAGCGGGTCGCCAAGACCGCAGTATGAGCCTGGAGAATGAGAGGCATAGGATCTCCTGTTGGACCAGTTCAGTTTCTCTGTCCCAGCTCATGTCATGTGCCTCAAGCATGTCCACCCTGTCGCCCAGGGCATCCACATCCCTCTTCACAACTCTGAGATCCTGACAGAGCTCCTTCTTCATGGTTTGTAAGTCTTCTCGGAGAGAGGCAAGGAGTGTATGAAGGAGGTGGTGAGCGGGGCTTCAGCAGTGCCAGAATCTGAAGACACAGACGGGTCAGAGGCTGACGAAGAATCCTCGGCATTACAGCTAGTAGTCTGGATGAGCAGGTCCTTCACTGAGTGGTCCATCTTCCCTTTACTCGCCGTCATTGTGTCAGAAGTATAAGGATGCTGCAGCTATGAGGATGCACTACGACTTCGCCAAGTGGAGCGGTGCTCCTGTCAACGAGATGGATGAGCTCCTTAGTCCAGAGGCAGCCACGCAGGGAATGGGGAGGGCCGGCCGGGTGCAAGGCACTCACTCCTTTAAGCCAGGCTGCTGCCGGCATGCACTGTACATTCATCAACCGGCTCCCAGTTGTCCACTCAGGTAGGCGTCAGGACAGTCGGCCAAAGGGTCCCTGGGCACACTCTCCAGGTCAGTGTGGAGCAGTCAAGCAATGGTAGGGGGACCGCCCAGCACCCAAACAGCTCGAGACATTAGGCTCAAGCCTCTCAGGTAGGCCCATGGGGACCCTCGGACAATGGGGCACTCGATCCTAACAATGTCAAATCAAATCAGGGACATTTGTATGGCGCACATATCACTCGAAAGTCTCATGGCGCCTGCAGACGGCTCCAATAAAATACTTGCTTATTTATAAAATAGCCAAGATTTCAGTTTCTTTCGAAAACGGTAGTGATCTGAGAGGGTGCGTAGGTGGAAACAGAGTTTGTTCCAGAGTGCAGGGGCAAGATGGGAAAAAGACCTTTCTCCATATCTTGCCTTGTATATTCTAAGGGGCGTTAGAAGGGGCTCGTTACTTGATCTAAGCAATCTAACCGGCTGGTACCATTGTAGTTTTTTAGACAAATAACCGGGGCCTTTCCCGTACATGCTTTTATGCGTCAGGCAGAGGGTCTTAAATTGTACTCTCTGTCTGACAGAGAGCCAATGTAGAGATCTCAGGCAGGGTGTAGACGAGGATCTAGGCGGAAGGTCCTGAACCAATCTCGCCGCTATATTCTGCATGATTTGGAGTTTAATTAGATGGCTTTCATTTATCGATGCAAAGCATTTCCATAATCCAGGCGGTTTATTATCAGCCCCTGTACTAGTGGTTTCTTGCCTCCATAGGGAGCCATTTGAAGACCTTCTGAAGTTGGCGCATCACTCCGAAACATGAGCCAACTATATGGCTAATCTGATTTTTCATAGACAGCTGACTGTCCATGTAGAAGCCTAAGTTTCACACCGTTGATTTGGGTATGGGGCATGAGCCGAGGTTCAAGGGCCACCAGTCATGAGACCAATGCTCGGCAGCTTTGCCAAAGAGCATGATCTCAAACTTACCTCCATTAAGTTGGAGATGATTTGAACTCATCCATCTGTTGATGTGAAACATGCAGTTTTTAAAACGCTGTTTAGTATCTGATGGATCTGTGCCCAGGGTCACCAAGATCTGCGTGTCGTCAGCGTATGACACAACATCAAAGCCATATGATCTGATCACCCCGGCCAAAGGGGTCATATACACGTCAAAAAGAGTCGGACTCAAAATGGAGGCCTGTGGCACTCCCATCTTAACTGGCCTGCTGCTTGAGACAGAATTTCCAACCTGGACCGTTGTAACACAGTCGGTTAGATAACTCTGAAACCATTTTAAAGCGTGCCCCCTGACACCGATCTCCCAGAGCCGATGTAATAGATTACTGTGGGAGATGGTGTCAAAGGTTGCGGATAGGTCTAGCAGAACCAGAATTATTGACTTGCCCCTGTCCAGAGCCAATCTAATATTGTCAATTACTTCCACCAATGCTGTCTCAGTACTATGGGCCGCCCTGAAACCTGACTGTGAGGGATCCAGTAGCCCATGACTTTCTAAGTGGGGGACAAGTTGTTTGTTTACTAATGACTCCATGATCTTCCCAAAAAACAGAAGCAAAGAGATAGGCCTATAGTTCAAACAAAGTTTAGGATCGGCTGTGGATTTTTTCAAGATGGGCCTAACCCTTGCTGCTTTCCATAGAGTTGAAAATTCTGCTTCTGATTTAGTAAATAGATTAGTTAGAATTTCCATTACTGCCAGTGCAATCTTTGGAAAGAATTTAGGAGGCACAGAGGCGGTGGAAGAGCCAGATGTTATTGTCTGCATAGCTGCTTCAACTGACTCAATGCTACAGCTTGCAAATTCGTCCAGGATACACAGGAGGTCAAAAAGTGAGTTGTACGCATCTTCTAGTAGGTCATCATTTCCATTTTGAGGCGGAAAGGAACAGTGAATCGTAGAAATGTTATCTTCAAAGAACTTCGATAGGGAATCGGTCCAGTCTTGAGAGTTAGGACAGAGGGCCCTGGGCCCAGTACCGTCATCAGATGTGGGGGGGGAATCAGGCTGCGTGGAGCATGGCGATGTAGCCTTCTTCCTGTTGGTCAACCCCCACAGCCAAGGTAGTTTACAGGCCTCGATCGAAGAAGTCCCAGATAGGAGACCAGTCACAGTGGGAACCCAGGGGACAGTTGCTGGCCACACCAACTTCCTCAGCTGGGCATTCCTCCCTGGGCTTCAGCAGCAGAGAGAGAGAGTCAAGGAGTCCCAAAAACCCCTTCCAGGGTACACAGTCACCAGGGGCACCACACCACAGCTCTCCTGCTGGGAGACAAGCGAGAGGCAGAGGCAGACGTACCAGGAAGGTCCAGTCGATCCGATGGGCCCGGCACTGCCAGTCATCGAGGAACTCTCCGATCCACCTCGAGTGATTAGCCGTCTCCTCCCGGTATGTGTCACAGGGGTAAAGAGGGGAAAGAGTGCCCGGCAGTGCTCAGATCACCAGAGCTCCCCCATCCATCCACAGCTCAGCTCCAGAAGGACCAGGAGTAATGCAAGCCACTAGATTTAGCCCGATCTCCTCCTCACACCTCCAGCTGGCACCTGCAGCAAACACCTTGCACCAGGGACTATGGGAGCACTGCTGCTCCCCCCCTGAGCAGTTTCCCAGTCAGGCAGGGGAACTCCAAATGGGCTGGCATGGCCCAGACCGCTACAGAGGGGATCCATGCTGGGGATCCTAGGCCGCTGCATGCAGCATCCAGCCCAGGCCTGGCACCACTGTTTTCCTGGGGTAAGCACCTCCTAGGTCGACATCCGGTGGTGCCTGCTGACAGCCTGGGTCAGCCACAACGCTATACTGTTCTCCAATTCAGGCTTTGCAATGCATGTGCGTGTGAGCCCGGCCAGTGAGACGGAGAGATGGGAAGACAGTTCTCACCCGATCACCACCTTACCCACCCCCCATTCTAATCATTTCAAAATAAATGTACATATTGGAGTTTTAAATAAAATAATCTACATGTTTGTTTTAAAAAATGTTGGGATATACGGCCCTCCTGGACCGCCAATTACGGTGCTTGGCTTTTCTCAGAATTGTTTATATTAATGGGCTTACCACACCAATACAGTGCAAGGCAGCCTTCTCTTTTTTGAAACATAAGATGTGATTGAGGTCATATTACAAAAAGGTATTTTCTAGCTGACTTTGTTTTGATTGTGCTAGTTTGATAGTGAATATACTGACAGGTGAAATACAAAAAGGAGAGCATTTGCACTGCAAGGATTTTAGTTAAAACAAATATTTGAATTTCCTTAAAGATGATTAATGACATTTTGCAATTTTAAAAGTGCATATGGAAAAATACTCTTACCTGAACATGCAACTATTATGTGCAGAATGTTCTTGGAACATTAGAAAAAGTGCTCATTGGCCAGTAAATTCAGTAATATTGTTCTTAGCTAGGACATACATGTAACAAGTCAAGTCGTGACAACTCAACCTTTTGCCTAACATGAGATCATAACTATAGAACTAAGAAGCGTACTCAACTTTATCAGATGTGTGGCAACTGCTACACCTGGAAGATCACGACGTTTGTTAGTATTCTCTTGCTCAAAGAAGCTATTCACATAGGGCAAGATTCACAAAGGTAAACTGAGACGAAAGTCTAACTTTACGACTTTAGGTATTCACAAAGGGCTTTTACTATTCATAAATGCCCTTTGTGAACACCGAAAGTCGTAAAGTTCAACTTTTGATATTCACAAAGTGCATTTGTGAGTAGTAAATGCATTTTGTAAATACAAAAAGTCGTAAAGTTAGGCTTTTGTCTCAGTTTACCTTTGTGAATCTGGCCATTATTATTACTTTCCTAACTTCTCATCACCTTCTTACCAAAGTAAAACATTCAAATATAAGGAGATTTTCGTGTTTCTGATCATGCTGCAGTCAATATGTTTCTAAATCTGCTAGAAAACAGGAATTCATAAAAGAGCATTTCAAAGTTGACCAAGTCCCTTTTGTGTGATGTAAAGGCAGTAGAGATTATTAAAGAGGAGAGTCCGAACTTTATTGATTCTGGTATGGAGTCAGTCAGCTCACTATCAAAGTTATGTGATGCATTCATTCATAGGTCTGTGGTAAATTATTGATTGAACCTCAAATAGGATAACTCTGGTTCTAAAGGCATCTTTTTTTTGTTGTTAATGTTTAACTTGATAGAAAGTAGATATGCCTGAACTAATCAAAATTAGGAAGGCCCTCATTGCAAGTAGCCCAGCAAAAGCCATGGTAATATTGAGTGCAATGTTACCAGTACTGCATAGTGTGGCCACATTTTTGCAGGATCATTGCCACGGCAGATGAATGGACTTGTCATGATGAGCATTTGCAAGTCAAATGTTGCCACATTACCAATCAAATATGATGTTTGCACTTCAAAGGTACAGGTATCAGAAGTATTAGGTATATCTGAAACCTGTGCAATTAGGTCTTAGGAGAAAATAGTAGCACTAACAAGCCTACTTTAAAGTCCTATGTTCAGATAATATATAGCATGATATTATACCTTTTATCCATCAGTCATTATTACACTTGACAACTATTTCTAGATGGAGTTACAATAGCTATACATGGCAAAGATAACTCAACCAGTTGAGAATGGTCAAGTAGAAGATACATTTATTAAGGAAATAATACTATTAGTGCTTTTAGGAGGATTGTGCATTAACCAAATACATTATGTTTTCATTATTTACATCAGATCCTCATGTATTCTCCAGACTGTTTCAATCTTGCACTAATGATGAAATGTGTTCCCTTAGATTTCCACTATAATCATTGACTCCATTTACTTTATTTGTAGACAGCTAGACATTCTTTCACAACTTTTTAAGAACTTTGGGGCCTATTAGCAAGAAATAGCGATATTTATCGCTAAACGTGGTTAGCGACTTTTTTTTATCGCTGGCTATCGCTGCATGTTTTAGCGGAGAACACATGCTATTAGCAACGTTTTTTCCAGTGTGCTAAAATATCCAGCAATAGCGTCGAAATGCGAGAATATCACTGGATAGCCAGCGATATTCTTGCATTAATACCAATGTGGGCTTAATCTGATAATCCACCCCCATTGACTATACAGGTAAGTCAACTTTTTAGCAGATGTTAGTTTAGAGAGATAATCGCGCTTAGAGCGATTTTTTTTATCGCTTCGCCTGCCTTGCTAATAGGCAATAGCCTTGTTAGTGACTGTTTCCAGTCGCTAACAGTTTGGGTACGCCCACTTTGCATGTCAATAGCGATAAATATCGCTGACATGCAAAGCGGGCCCCATACCTGTAGCTATCACCTAAAAGCTGTCGCTAACTGCTGTTAGCGCCAGCTTGCTATTAGGGCGATAAAATTATTGCCCTTTAGCGGGAAAAAGTCCAGCTAAAGCGGCGATATTGCCCTTACTAATATGCCCCCTTATGTCACACAGCTAAATAATGTCTATGCACTCGCTAAAGGCATTCTATTCTTTAGTCTTCAAACTGTATTAATTTTTTGAAAATTGATCACTGAATTCTGCATCATTTCCATAGGAATATGGGCATGAAATTTGGAAAGGTGGAAATGTATAATCCTCATAATGAAGTAGTGACATGATTTCCTTCAAAAATCAAATTTCGTTCTGATGAGTCCCTGCCAGAGGAATTGCCATCATACTGAGTCAGCAAGGCAGTGGTAATCCCCCTGGCGGTGAATCCTCTAGCAGGAATGAAATTTAGAGGTGAAATTACATTACAGTGCTTTTGTGAGGGTTGAGGGTCATCAAGATTTTCTCAATCAAAATGTAATGGGCTAATTTAATGTTGAGTTGATAAGTGATCAGTGCCCTAAACTGTTGGAGGTGACACCTCCAACACCTTGCAAGATGAAGGATCCCTTCTTAAACATTTTCAGTACTGAGTTGGGCATTTCCCCTCAGACAATTGCTATCCACAAAGAGAACCCACCTTGGAGGTCGGGTGATTTTGTTGGAGCAGTTTCAACATTTCTATACAGGATGATAGGTCAAACATGGTAAATGTGAGAGCTGGAAATATTGCCCAAGGTATGTAAAAGTAACAAGCATTTACATAACTTTCCATATGTGACCATCACGGTTTACATAGCAATATTGCATGGATATTGATGGAGCGTTAAGGTTTAATGAGGGTTGCCTCTATCAATTCTCACCATAAAATGAGATTTACGACAATCATTTTTGATAAAAACATGTAAAATGGTTGAAGAAGAAAAACATGAGATTTTCTACTGTCTCGTAAAAGCATGCATAAGAGTTTTGAAACGTATTACTGGGTATAAACCCCTTCCATGTGCACGATGGCTGGGAGTTGTCGTGCTCCACAGTGCTCGTGTGCACAGGACGGCTCCCGGCCGTCCTCACACATGCCACTTGAAATCCCTCTGATGTGGCACCATAGGGATTTCTTTTTCCCAAGCTCCCGAGGCTATTTCTTTAGTTTCTGTGAAATGACGATCAGTGCTCAAGTCGCGCTGACGTCATTTCATAGAAAGCGAAACTGAAATGAGCGGTAGGCTCATTTCAGTTTCAAATTCTACATGCTCACGGGGCTATCTCAGGTTCCTGAGCACGTAGAAATATGAGAGAGGAATCATTGGAAAGGGGATAATCTAATAACCCCTGCCTAGTGGATCCCTGCTTGGGGATCTCCCAAGGAGGGCGATCCCCATGCAAGGTTCTACCCAGTAGACACCAGGGAGGGGGAGCGGGACCCTTGTGAAAGGAGGGGGAGCAACCCCTTGGGAAAGGACATTTGGTCCCCCAATTACTTTTTGTCAAACTCAGTCTTTCTGGCCCTCCTGGGGGGCAGATGGGGGCAGCAGCCCTCAATCTCCCCCCAGGGGGCAGAAAGGCCACTAGATCCAGGGATTTTTTCTATTGCTATAGGGGTGGGGCTGCACAAGACAGGCATGACAATGCCCCCTGTGACGTTCCAGTCTTTCTGACCCCCTTGGGGGCAGATGGGGGCAGAAAATCCACAAGATCAAAGTTTGTTTCTATTGCTATAGGGGTAGCGGCTGCCCAAGATGGGAATGACAATGTCCCCACCCCCAGCAAAATTCCAGTCTTTGGGCAGATGGGGCAGCATCTCCCAATCTGTCTCCCGGGGCGGGGGGGGCAGAAAGCCTACTAAAAGCCAGGGATTTTTTTCAAATTTGATTTAGGGGTGGGGGCTGCTTAAGATGGGCATGCCAATGCCCCCACCCCCAAAAAAATGCCTCAGTCTTTCTGCTCCCCCAGGAAGCAGATAGGGGTAGTGGGCCCTTATTTGCCTCCCGGTGGGGGGTGTGGGGGGGAGAGGCAGAAAGCCCAATAGGCATCAAGGAAGTTTTTTTTGATTCAGGGGTGGGGGCTGCCCAGACTGGGCATGCCAAAGACCCAACAACCCACAAAAAAGTTCAGTAGTTTTGCCCCCCAGGAGACAGATGGGGCAGAAGCTCCTGATCTGCCCCCCCATGGGGCTAGCAAAGAGCCCACTAGGTGCCAGAAATTACGCTGGCTTTTTTTATACGTGGGGGTGGGGACTGCGCTGAGTGGGCATACCAATGGCCGGAACCCCCCCAAAAAAATAGCCACAATCTTTCTGCCCCCCTTTGGGGCATATCGAGGCAACCCCCTCCAATCTCCCCCCTCCAGGGCGGCAGAAAGCCCACTAGGAATGGACTTTTGATTAGTAATGTGCCTACTTATGGATTTTGGGCCCTAGCTCAGGCGGAACATAAGAAAACCTAGCAAACCTGTACATTTGTGAAAATTAGACACCTTGGGAAATCCAGAATGGGGTGAATTGTGTACCTCTCACCAGGTTCTGTCATCCAGAATCCCTTGCAAACCTCAAACTTAGTTTTAAAAAAACACATTTTCCTCACATTTCTGTGACGGAAAGTTCTGGAATCTGCATAGATCCACAAAATTTCACGCACCACGCATTCCCCAAAGTCTTCCATGAAAAATGGTACCTCAGTTGTGTGGGTAGGCTTAGTGCCCGCTATAGGAAACACCCCAAAATGCAAAGTGGACCTACCCCATTTATTCAGTGAAAACGGACCCCTTTTTTGCAAAGTGCCTAGTCGTAGATTTTGAACCCTAGCTCTGCCAGCACCTAGGGAAAACTATCAAACCTATACAATTTTAAAAACTAGACACCCAGGGAAATCCATGATGGGTCACTTATCTGGTTCTCACCAGGTTCTGTTACCCAGAATCCATTGCAAACCTCAAACTTAGTAAAAGAAAACACCATTTTCTCACATTTCTGTGATGGAAAGTTCTGGAATCTGCGTGGATCCACAAATTTCCACCCACCCTGCATTCCCATAAGTCTCCCGAGAAAAATGGGAGCTCGTTTGTGTGAGTAGGCCTAGTGCCAGTGACAGGCAAGGGCGCTTAACGTATTGTGGAGTCTTCAAATTCAGTCGCCGACTGGATGAAGAGCAGCTGTCTGAAACTGAACTCGGACAAGACGGAGGTCCTCATCCTCGGACCCATCCCCTCAGCCTGGGACGACTCCTGGTGGCTGACCACACTGGGAACAGCACCGACACCCACCGACCATGCACGCAACCTAGGATTCATCCTCGACTCTTCCCTCTCCATGTCTAAGCAGGTCACCACCGTCTCCTCCTCCTGCTACAACACCCTCTGCACGCTCCGCAGGATCTATAAGTGGATCCCGACTGAAACAAGAAGAACGGTGACACAGGCCCTCGTCAGCAGCAGACTGGACTATGGCAATGCATTCTACGCAGGAATCCCAGCCAAACACCTACAACGACTACAACGCATCCAAAACGCCTCCGCCCGACTGATTGTCAGGGTCTCCGGCCGCAACCACATCACCCCCCCACCTGAGAGACACTGGCTCCCCGTCGACAAGAGGATCACCTTCAAGCTCCTCACCCACGCACACAAAGCACTCCACAACGCCGGACCAGCCTACCTGAACAGCAGACTCAGCCATCCTCGCCCTCGCCCCTGTCCCCCGCATCCAACAAACTACCTCTGGCGGCAGATCCTTCTCCTACCTCGCCGCCAAGACCTGGAACACCCTCCCTACCCACCTTCGGCAGACCCAAGACCTACTCACCTTCAGAAGACTCCTCAAGACCTGGCTCTTCGAGCAGTAGTGGCACCTCCCTCCCCTCAGCGCCTTGAGACCCTCACGGGTAAGTAGCGTGCTTTACAAGTACTCTGATTGATTGATTGACCTATCATAAAATTACCTGGTTTTGCAGGGAGGGGGCACCTGGGTTTTTGGCCCCAGGCTATGTAGGGAAACCTACCAAACCCACACACTTCTGAAACCTAAACACCCCGGAGAGTCCAGTGAGGTATGGCTTGTGTGGATTCCCCAATGTTTCCCTACCCAGAATCCTCTGCAAATCTCAAATGTAGCTGAAAAAAATAAAGAAAATCCTCACCTTTTTGTGTGGGAAAGTTGGAAGATCACCAGTCTGACACAAATTTCCTTCCACCAAGCATTCCCCCAGGTCTCCAGATGAAAATAATACCACACTTGTGTGGGTAAGCATAGTGGTTGCAACAGGAAATGGGCCAATTCGTATTGTGGAGATTTCAAAATGACCTATCATAAACCTACCTTGTTTTGCAAGGGGGCACCTGGGTTTTTGGACCCGGGATCAGCAGCCATCTTAGGAAACCTACCGAAACCACACATTTCTGAAAACTAAACACCCTGGGGAGTCCAGTGAGGTATAGTTTGCGTGGATCCCCCAATGTTTCCATACCCAAAATCCCCTGCAAACCTCAAATTTAGCTGAAAAAAATCACTTTTGCCACATATTTTTGTGTAGGATCACAGTCTTCTGAGAAAAATGGTACCTCCTTTGTGTGGGTAGGCCTAGTGTCTGTGACAGGAAACAGCCCAAAACGCAATGTGGACACACCACATTTTTACTATGAAAACTGACCCCTTTTTCGCAAAGTGGCTAGCTGTAGATTTTGACCCCTAGCTCTGTTGGCACCTATGGAAAATTGGCAAACCTATAATGTTTTAAAGCTAGACATGCAGGGGAATCCAGGATGGGGTGACTTGAAGTCTCCAGAATACGGTTAGGGCCCTTGCCTGTCACAGGCACCAGGCCCACCCAAACAAGTGGGGTACCATTTTTCTTTGAAGACCTTGGGGAACGCAGGGTGGGTGGAATGTTGTGGCTCCATGCAGATTCCTAAACATTCAATCACAAAGTTTGAGGTTTGCAAGGGATTCTGGGCAATGGAACCTGGTGAGAGCTAGACAGGTCAACCCATCCTGGGTACCCCTGGCTGTCTAGTTTTCAAAAATGTATAGGTTTGCTAGGTTTCCCTAGGTGCCGGCAGAGCTAGGGTTCAAAATCTACAGCTAGGCTCTTTGCAAAAAAGGGGTCAGTTTTCACTGTAGAAATGTGGTGTTTCCATTTTGCGTTTTGGGCCATTTCCTGTCTCGAGCACAAGGCCTACCCACACATGTGAGGTACCATTTCTCTCATAAGACTTTGGGGAATGCGGGATGGCTGGAATTTTTGGGATCCACGCAGATTCCAGAACTTTCCATCACAGAAATTTGAGGAAAAAATGTTTTGTTTTACAAAGTTTGAGGTTTGCAAGGGTTTCTGGGTAACAGAACCTGGTGAGAGCCATATAAGTCACCCCATTCGGGATTCCCCTTGGGGTCTAGTTTTAAAAAATATATAGGTTTACTAGGTTTCCCTATGTGCCAGCAGAGCTAGGGTTCAAAATCCACATCTAGGCACTTTGAAAAAAAGGGGCAATTTTCACTGTAAAATTGGGGTGTGTCCACATTGCGTTGTGGGCCATTTCCTGACACGGGCACTAGGTCTACCCACACAAGTGAGGTACCATTTTTCTTGGAAGGCATTGGGGAATGTGGGGTGGCAGGAATATTGTGGATCCACGCAGATTCCAGAACTTTCCATCACAGAAATGTGAGGAAAATGTGTGTTATTTTGACAAAGTTTGAGGTTTGCATGGGATTCTGGCTAAAAGAACCTGGTGAGAGCCACTCAAGTCACCCCATCCTAGATTCCTCTGGGTGTCTGTTTTTCAAAAATGTATAGGTTTGCTAGGTTCCCTAGGGGTCAACTGAGCTATAGTTCAAAATCCACAGCTAGGCACTTTGCAAAAAAAGCATCTGCTGGCACTGTAAAAATATGGAGTGTCCATAATGCCTTTTGGGACGATTCCTATCACTGGCGCTACACCTACCCACACAAGTGTGGTACCATTTCTATTGGGAGACTTAGGGTAACACCGAATTGTAGAGGAATTGTTATTACCTATTGACTTTTGATGCATTTCTGCCTTCCAAATGCAAGACAATGTGTAAAAAAGAAGTCACTTCGAAAAATGTCCTGTCATTCACATGCTATTATGGGTACCCTCAATTTTGGAGCTGTGCAAATAGCTACTGTTTCTAAAATCTTTATTTGGTTCCCATTTCAGAAATCCATAGATGTCTTTCATGCCGATTTTTTCTCTGTTTTTTTTCCAAAATGAATTGCTATATACCCGGTACACAATAAAAAACCATTGCAAGACACTGCTCAGTTATTGGCTCTGGGTTCCTTGGGTTCTTGGTGAACCTACAAGTCCTATATATCCCTACAACAAGATAGGTCCAACAGATGTAACAGTATATAGCTTTTAAATATCTGTCATACTTGGAAGAAGTTACAGGTGAAAATGTTGCCACATATGGCTGTTTTTTTCAACTTATTTTAAATTTGTTCCTATTTTCAGCAGTTAGTTTCTCTTAAAAACATCCTAAAAGCATCTACACAAATCACCCCTTGCTGAATTCAGAATTTTCTTCAGCAGCACTTTTTCCAATTTATCATAAAAGCTGTATTTTGACTAATTTCTGGGTCTCCTCCAGGGAAAAAAACAACCCCTGGGTACCTTTAAAATTTAAACCACAATCAGTACCCCATTCTATGTCGACATAACATTAAATAACCCTCGGAAGATGATTCATAAAGTGACCTAGATGTTACCCACCAGGTTGTGGGAAAGCAAAAAATTCCTTTTTGCTTTAATTACCTTAACACACCCTAGTGGTGTCATGCTTCATCATCGGGTCACCTGTCCCCTAAAAGTCATGGTGGGTTCAACCATATTTCAGCGAGCGCTTGAAAGATATGGCTAGGGGGTCTCACAGAAAAAAGAATCCTCAGACTGTTCCCGCTATCCAGTTATTCTTGGACCAGTATGGGATGTTAAAATAATTAAGCATATACAAGGGTCGATTGGATGTTTCGTGGTCCTATGACTCTAGTGCCGAAAGCCATATCTTTCAAGGGCTCCCTGAAATATGGTTGAGCCCAACCTGATTTTACGGGACAGGTTGACCCGATGACGAAGCATGACACCACTAGGGTGTGTGAGGGTAATTTTAAAAAAAAGGAGACCATTCAAAATGACACAACAGGTCTGCTACTGCAGCCTGACTACGGTGGTGCCTGAACCCCTTACTTAGATATAGGATCACTATATCTTTTTTTTTTTTTTTAATATTTTTATTGATGTGCAAGATGACAAAATAAAGCGAAAGACAGCAAAAAGTTCATAGACAAGTTCACGAAAAAGTACATATTAAAAACCAGTAAATTATAATTGCAATAAACAAAATGATTATGAAATAGAACACAGTAAAAAAAAAAGAAGTTCCCTTGTAGAATTAAACCAAGAAGACTTAAGAATCATACAAAATTACAACAACATAAACTGTTTAATCTAGAAAAGTACCCCAAATTCTGTTAAACTTAATCAATGAGCGTGTTCCCCTGAGATTTGCTAAGGCTAACTCCATAGCATATATTTCTGTTACTAAAATCCACCACTTCCAAACCGTCGGGGGTTCTGGGTCTATCCAAGCCCTAGCCAGAGTTAGTTTAGCACATGAAAAAAGTATAGTGATTAGAGATGATTGTGAGGATAAAGAGGTGTTAAGGTCTAGTAAGACCGAAGCAGCCGTAATGATGGGATACGAAATATTTTTTAATCTAAGTACACTCAGTATATCGCCCCAAAAGTTCTTAAGTTTGGGGCAGAAGTACAAAATATGAGCTAAATTAGCTGCTTCCAGCGAGCACTTGGGGCATTTAGTACGGTTACTAAAAGAAGGATTTGAGGACCATTTGGTAATTCTTTCCGGTGTGTGATATAACATGCATGTCGTTCTGTATTGTTGAAGCCGGAGGCTAGATGATCGTACAAGATTATTTATATTAGTAAGAGAGTGTTCTATCTGGTTAGGGGTGATATTTAGATTTAACTGAGTACTCCATTTCGCAGCCAGTTTATCGCTATCATTTGTTCTAAAGAGACTGAGTGTTTTATAAGATTCGCTGATAACTGCTTTATTCTTATTTGAATAGAAACATGTCCATATGTCACAGTCAGAAATGTTTTGTATCTTTTTATTGTTAATCAAATAATCATGAATCTGCATGTATTTGAACCTTGAAGGATCCGGTAGGTCATACAGCTGCTTAAGTGTATTAAATTCTAAAAACCCCTGCGTGCCGTATAGATCCTCCAAAGTCTTAATCCCAGAAGATGCCCAACTGTTAGTGATAGAATCTGTAAAGATAGCCGGAAGACCTGGGTTACCCCACAGCGGGAGTTTTGGATGATAGAAATTTGTTTTGCAGAATTTTAGTATATTATTCCAAATCTTAACAATATCTCTGGCAGTCTTGAATTTTACCCTTTTGTAGTAGTTCGGATCATTGATTCTGAACAGGAAAAGTAGGGAATCTTGTTTCAGCATAAAAGAATGAAAAAAAGGAGTTCTATCTCCATGTAATAAAGAACGAATGCGAGTAAAGAATGAGGACCAAAAATATAGTTTGAAATCTGGGACATTCAGCCCTCCTTTATTTAAATTATTTTTCATTATTTTTAATGACCTTCTGGCCCTTTTGTAGCCCCATATAAAGCTACTCAGGAGCCCTTCTAGATGCTGAAAAAATGTATTATTTAATGCCAGCGGAATAGATCGAAATAGATATACGAATTTTGGCAGGACTTTCATTTTAATAAGGTTAATTCTGCTAATCATATTTAAGGGCAATTTGTTCCATTTTTTCATAATAAGAGTAGTTTTTTTGATCAAATCATTATAGTTTATATTGTTAATGTTTTGTAGTCTAACTGTTAGTTTAACCCCTAAATATGTGGCCTCTTTGCAAATCTCGGGTATAGGGACGATTGGAGAATAATTCGATAAGACTTGCGTCTTCTGAACGTTAAGCTTATAACCTGAAACCTTCCCAAATTTCTCAGCCTCGAGATAGATTCCTTTTAGTGCTTTAGTAATATCCATGGTATATATAGCAATGTCGTCAGCATACGCTGTCAGTTTCAGCTCCTGTGAGCTGAAGCTGAATGGGATAATCAAATTTTGAGAGTGGAGGGCAAGTAAAAAAGGTTCGAGTGAAAGGGCAAATAAAAGAGGTGAGAGAGGACAACCTTGCCGAGTCCCACGCATAATAGGAAATTCTGTTGAGGTCAGGCCCCCATAGCTAATGCAAGCAGTGGGTTTATCATAAAGTGCTTTTATACCCTTCAAAAAATATCCCCCAAAACCCATTTTAGATAGTGCACACCAAAGATATGTCTACCCCACTCGGTCGAAAGCCTTTTCGGCGTCTAATAATATCATGCCGAGTGGAGTGGATTTAACCTCCGCGATATCAAACGCTGTAATTGCCATATTTACATGCACTGTTGTGTCTCTCCCAGAAATGAAGCCATGTTGTTGTGGATTGACAATTTTGGGCATAAGTGGGGCTAATCTGTTTGCCATGATTTTAGCAAATATCTTCGCGTGAGGGTTTATCAGAGAGATGGGTCGATATGACCCTCTCTCTTCCTTAGGTTTTCCTTTCTTTAAAAAAAAGATTATTTTTGTCCTGTTCCAGGATTTAGGAGCCGTTCCATTTGGTCCAATCGATTGTATAACTTCTAGTAATGGCTGTTCTAATTCTAGGCTGCAAATTTTATAGAGTTCCAGGGGTATTGTGTCCTCTCCTGCCGCTTTCCCTGTTGGTAACGAGTTAATAGCCTGTTGTAATTCATTCAGTGATATGGCAGTAGATAGTGCACCCAAGCCCAATAAATTCCCTGTATTCACTGGATGTCCTTCTACATAGTCCTCAACTAGTTCTATATCGGCGGGGTTATCTGGGGTATATAAGTTTCTGTAATATTCGGCGAATTGATCAAGTATGTCTTGTGGCTGACTATATATTTTATTCCCTTGTCCTCGGATTTCAGAAATTAAAGTATCTGCTCTATCTCCTGCTATTTTATAGGCTAGAACTTTACCAATTTTGTCTCCACCCTCAGATTGAGTAATTTTAAATTTATGGATCCTGGCACTGTTTTTCCTAATAAAATTAGATTTTGTATCAGTTCTCAATGTGCTAAGTTTTAGATTGATTTCCATGACTGCTGGAGAGTTAAGCTGTAATGCTTTAGCAAGTAAGTCTTCTAGTTTGATTATACTATCTAGCAATGTAACCTTGTGTTGCTTCAGTTCTGCATTTTGCCTAAAAACATAAGCTTGAGTAAACCCTCTAATACTTGCCTTGAAAGAGTCCCATATCATGCAGCACCCAGTTGAATTTCTATTAATGGTTATAAATTCATTGAGATGAGTTTTAAGTTGCATCACATAATTTGGATCTGAGAGTAAATGTCTTGGAAAGGAAAAAGGCCTGGGTGGTGTCCACGTGCTTCGTGTATCAAAAGTTATTATTAGTGCATTGTGATCAGATGTTATCCGGGGACCAAGAATCATAGAGCCGGCCTGTAATAATTTGACGCTGATTAGGGCCAAATCTATTCTAGTGCATACCTTGTGGGGTGCGGAATAATATGTAAAACCAGGCACAGCTGGGTGCATATGTCTCCAAGCATCTTTGATGTTATGTGTCCGGCATATATCTATTATGGACAACCTGGTCTTGTGCATCCTTTGATGAGCATTCGGCTTAGTTGTGTCAATTTTGTAGTCCATAATACAATTAAAATCCCCCATTATAATGATTTCCCCCTCCCAGCCCAAAAGTTTCACGTTTAATTGATCAAAGTGCTTTGGATCGTCTACATTCGGGCCGTAGACTGCGCATAAAACATATTTGGTATTAACGTAATTAATTTGCGCTATGGCCCATCTGCCATCCTTGTCATGGGCAGTTTGGAGTACCTCTGCCCTGAGTCGTTTATCCTTAAGAATGGCAACTCCTCTTGTAGGGTTCCCAAAAGTAGAACAGGCCAAGACTTCATACCCCAGTTGATTCAAAATTTTCCTATCTTTCCATATGATATGGGTTTCTGATAGTAAGCAAAAATGGGGGTTGTGTAATTTCAGTTCCTCTGATACTAAAGATCTTTTGTTTTTGCTATTAAGTCCTGCTACGTTCCAAGCTAGACATTTAATTAAATGCATTTGACTATCAGTTGAGAGACTGCGCCCCTTTTCAAGTATCCGAATAATAAGGCTAGTTCTCTTGAGCCTCTAAAACGAACAAAAATACCACAAAAAAAAACAATAAGTTGCGAACTTTATCAAATAGTTTCCCCTCGTCATCCTGCACACAAATTTTACTAGAGCCCCCCCCCTAACTCCCCTTGCCCCCATCTTGCGGAGATGCGGTCCCTCCCCCCCCCCCTGGCTCTCACCCCAGCCGGGGAAGAACCACCCCCCAGTGAATGCCGCCGTTAGTGAGGCGGCGCGTGTGGAGACGCACCCTGTGTCCCTCTCACCCCCCTCTCACCCCCTCCCCCTTCCTAAAGCAGACTTCGTTATACGTGCTAAAAAAAAAAAGTGTCATAAGTCTTTTTCTTTTCTTTTCTTTTCACATCTTCACTTTTTTCCCCCCCTTCTAGCTTCGTGAATTTATGGTATTGTGCCCCCCAAACTCCCATTGGTTAGCCTTTTCCGTCAGTCTTCGTTCTGATGTTCTAACATCCGTCTTCATTCTGATGTTAAATTATTTCTGTGACTCGCTCTGGCTAGGAATGATGCTGGTAAGATAATTCTCTGCTTCCTTAACATCATTAAAAGTATGGGTACGCCCATTTCTTATAACCTTTAGACGAGCAGGTTCCTGGAGGAATACTTGCCCACCGTGGGCCTTAATTGGATCCATCAGTTTGCGAAACTGCCATCTCTTGTCCATGGTTTCCCTGCTGAGATCAGAACGTGCAAAAAGCGAATACTCTCCTACAGCTACTGGGGACTTGGGGCGGGCTCTCTGCCAAACCGCTTGTCGTAGAAGAAAGTTGCCAAAATATATTAGAAAAGGACGTGGGAATTGGTTTTCTCTATTCTTCTGAAACAGAGGTAAACGATGAGCCCTTTGGATTTGTGAGTCCCAATCCCAGTCTGACAAGTCCGGAAAAGCCTTCTGAAGAACCCCTACAATGTAGGCTCTAGGGTCCGAGCCCTCTGATCTCTCGGGAATGCCAAAAAGTCTTAGGTTAGAGCGCCTTTGACGATTCTCCAAGTCCTCCACCTTTAGCTGTAGTACCTTCAGTTGGTCATCGTGTTTTCCCACCGTTCCTACCATTTTGGTGTTTGTCTCCTCCACCTGTACCACCCGCTCCTGTAGTTCAATAGTTTCTTGAGAGACCCCTCGGATTTTAACAGTGAGATCTTGTAGAACAGATTGCATCTTGTTATTGTCTTCTCTGAGTTGGAGAAAGTATTCCTGTGCTTCCGCACGTTGATTACTCAATTGGTTGCTCAAAATCCTTAGTATCTCATCTAGGGAGGAAGTATCAGCTTCCGCACTTCTTGTGCCCGTTGCAGAAGAGACTAAGGCAGGGACCGAGGGTGTCGCCATTATAGAAGAGGAGCTTGCTGTTACCTGGGAGGGTGGTTGAACGGCTGATGGCAAGTTATTAGTTTCGTCTAATAATATTAACTTCAAGTTGTTAGATGACCCGTTGGCCTGCTCTTGAGGTTGTAGCTCTTCCGGCTCGTCCCCCAGGGATGTGATACCAGGGCTGATCAGAATACTTTTCTCCGGGGAAATCGTGGTTGATAGAGGGTCAGTAGGGCTTCCACCTGATAGCCTCAATGTCATAGTTTTGACCAAACCCTTTGCTACAATCCAGTTTCTGAGGGGCTTTTCTCTACAACATGCTTCTTCAGGGCCAAATTATTGCTTGTCTTTTGTTTGAGTCGTTTAGAGATAGCGCCAGCCTTGCTGCTTTTCTTTGCTTTTGGTTTGCCCTTAATTTTATTCTTAGAGGTGCGCCCCCCTGTTAATGGATCCGCTGACCTATCATCCTCCGCCTCTGATTCAGCCTCGTAGTCCTCGTAGGAATCCAGCTCAGCATCAACTGGGGTCAACGTGTTTACTATGTTCTCATTTGATCTCCCGAGCTCATTACCAATATCTTCTGGTATCACCTCTAGATTATTTGTGGTGAGATCGGCGGGGGTTGGTTTAGGTAATTTAAGCGGTGGCTCAGGGAGCATCTGTGGTAGCTCTGGGAGCATCTGTGGTGCATTACCCATGTTCAGTTCTGATACTTCTGGTATCTTGGTTCGCACGCGCAGGGGGCCAAGATCATTAGAGGGTTTTTTTGCATTAGAATCAGCCCCTTGGTTGCTTAGAGTCATAAGTATATTTTTGGGATCTTGAGAAACAGACTCTTCTACCACTCCCCCTGCTTTTGCCTGCATTTTTGTCCCAGTTTTATCCGTTTTAGAAGTTAAGCCCTTAGTCTGTGACCCGGTAAAAATTGGTGGCCTCATTACCTGTTTGGCTGTGCTCGTTGAAGGTTTCCCTTCCGCTGCTGAGGCCGTGGCTGCTGGGGCGGAGCCTGAGGCAGGGGGCTCGCTGCTTTCAAGTAGATGGGTCTCAGACGTTTGCAAGGGGGTGGCGGCTGCTGTTGAGACCGCCGCGGGAGAAGAAGCAATGGTAATAACAGTCGAGGTAGAGGCGACAGCCGAGATCGAGGCAGTCGCTGCTGTAATTGCCGCCGTGGTCGCAGCCGTTACCGCCTGCTTGCTGTTTCGTGTCTGACGTGGCGGCATACTTGAAGGGTTCTTCGGAGACATCCTTCGAGTCCCACGCGCTCCGACACTCACTCGCCGGTCAAAGATGAGACCAGAGCAGCCGACCCCGGAGTTGCTGATCCGCGCTCCAAACAGCTGCCATAGCAGCCAAGCAGCTTCAAAGAGCAGAAGCATCGGTTGATTAGGGCAGAGAAATCGCCGTAGTGAACCCGCTCAGCAGTTATCGTTCCGTTTCATATTCCATTAAAGTCCCTCGCTCCGTGCAAAATCTAGGAAGGAGAGAGTGGAGAGTGGAGTGGAGCACACAGGTGAGTCGACCGGCACGGACCCTCACTCCGCCATTTTGGATCCCGCCCCGATATAGGATCACTATATCTATCCTTATCACTGCACATATACACCTAAAGGTCTCCACTATGGCAGCATTATCAATCCTGAAGGCAAGGTGCTGGGTTTTATGTGAGAGGGGGCTACTGAATGAGCAGAGCCCCTCTGCAGCCTTCGAAACCTCCATCTATTCCAGGGTTGTTTGTGATGCAGCCTTCCACATACTCTTAAGTGCATTATAACCTCGCGGTAAATGCTAACTTTAAAATGGCTGCATGGAAACATGTTGTGTTTGGTGTCAAACACCTTGGAATTATCTCTGCACAGCAGTAACTGGTATGTTAGAGGTATTATTCCACCCTCCTAGAGGGAGAAATATGACAACACCGGTACACCCGGTACAAGCTTACTCGACCCTGGCATCACAAGATGGATGCTGCCAGTCACAGACACATGTCTGCCCTCCTGCTTCTGGACGAAACTCCAGAAGGGGAGGCTGGACAATAGGTTTCCTGTCACAGGGAGGTGTGACCACCTCCCAGACAGGCTTTAGTGTATTGGGGCTGGGTGGGTGCCCTCCAAGAGTGCTTTGATGTCTGCACTGGGGGCACATTTGGTGTCCCTATGCATAGTTCAGCTCAAACCGGTTGCAGGGGCTATCAGCCCCTGCTCTGGCACAAAACTGGACAAAGAACATGGGTCTAGCCACCCCACTGTCATGACCCTCCCATAGTTGGGTCCCCAGAGTTTGTCCCACCCCTTCCTTGGGTATGAAGTCGAAAACCCTGACTACAGGACTTTAGATTTTACCTGGACTAAACTCCGCTATAGAAACCAAGTGTCCTTCAACGATCTACGCTTTGCTGGACAACTGAGGAATCTCCCTTAGAGTTACTCCCCTGCAAGTCAGGCACCTCAACGCATCTGACTGGTTTGCATCTATGCAGTTCCTGACGGACTCCGAAGATCTTGCAATACAGAAGGTAGGTTCCCAAGCTTCCCCAAGGCCGACCAGTGCTCTCAGCAAACCTCAGGCCCGCAGACCTCATGGAGACCGGGAAACCCAAACCCTTTGACACCGTGCAGATTTGCAGTAGCATATGCTTTTTGGCGATCCCTGAGGCTGTGCTTTGGGCTACTTGTAGTCCAAGCCCCGAGCAGTGTTTCCACTGAAGATTACCAGCCTACACTCCATGAGTGTTCAGTGGGCTGGTGTTTTGTGATTGCTCTTGGGCCCCTTCGCGATCCCTGGTCCTTCGACCTGTGGATCACTGAGAAGGGAACTTTAACTTTCCATGGGCTTTTCATGGGCTTTCCTGGTAGCTTCTGACATTCCCTGACACTCCATAGCTTGGGGAGTCCCCAGGACCTTGCTGGTTCTCACTAAAGCATCTTTTCCCTGACTGTGTGGGTTGCAGTTGCCAAGGCTTGTTGGTATCTAATCCGGACACCGACCCCCCAGCACTCGACATCCTTCATGGAACAGCTTGCCTGTGGACTTTGGTCATTGTCGACGTCTCCTGGTTCCCATGGTCGCAGAGTCAAGCTTCACCTCTTCGCACCTGAAGCACCCGACATCGGTGGGCATTTGTCTATAGAGCCACTGGTCACTGGCAAGTGACCCAAACTCTGCCCCCTCTGCTTTCAGGTTCTTCTCAGTTCCAATCCAGGCTTGGATCACACCGGACACTTTTCTCCTTCATGGCAGCAGCACTTTGCAGCATCACGCCATTGAAAACGACAAAGATTCCCGACACCATTTGAAACCTAAGCACCCGGCTTCCCTGGGTTTGGTAACACAAGTACTCTGGTGCTCACATGGGTGCTGGCCTTAGAACCTTCTATGTTTGAAAGGGTTTGCTCAAAGTCCTCTCCTAAGTGTCCTTAAATTTTAAAATTCCAACTGCAACTTTCCCATAGGATTGTACGGAGCTCACGGATGTGTTCTCACACTGCACTCGCACCGCGTGTGTCACCTGGATGGGTCCTTGGGGTAACAGCGATTCTACGTGCTCTAGACACTGTGCCTAGTCAAGTCGGGTTGATATACTACTTTCTTAATATATGATTTGGTCTCCCCCTGGGGCCCACTGTGTATTGTGCTATTTGCTGTCGTTCTAGTGTTTTAATATTGTGTACTTTGTTCTCTAATCTCATAAAGAGGTTAGTGGAGAGTGTTTAGTAATAAATACATATTTTATATATATCTTGTAAGGCTCTCCTTTCATTTTGTCATTTAGGAGGTTATAGTCTAGTAAACCAAGCTGCTTTACATTCCTTTGAGACTTAGCCTGAAGGCTGCTCTCCATAGCGACCACTAGGATAGCTTTAAATAAAGTATGTATTTAACCTAATCATCAATAAGGGTTGTTTGTCATGGTACACGGTGCCCACTTTAATTAGTTGTCAGCATATACCAGGCTAGCTTCTCACAGATACCTTATGTGGTCAAAAAGTTACAGGGGCTTAAGCGCAAACTACCCCAAATAGCCAAAAAAAGACTTAGCACAGGGGGGAAAGGCCTAGCAGTGAAGAGGTTAAGACTGTATTGCATGATTGGTTTAAACCTTTACAACCAGAGACGATGCCATCAAGTCCCAGTATACACATTTCATAGGTCCTTTTAAATACAAGCTTAAAACATTGAAAGTTAAGAAATCATTGAGTCATTAAAAGACTTGAATGAATGAATGAATTAATGTTTTTTTTATTTGCGTAATTACTTAAAATCATTGCAAAGTTGCGGTACAGTATGAAAATTGTGCTAAAATACGTGTCTCACGCCATTCTAATAAAGATATCTAATTGTGTATAAAAGTTAAAAGAGTCAATTAAACCACAATAACAAGCCATTACTAAAATGTGAGATACATTCTAAAAATCATTGGTTTGAAAATTGTATATTAGAAAAAGTCTTTGTTCCTATCTCTACTTGAAACAGTCACTTGGCCCATTGGGGATCTTGTGAGGACCGAACGGTCTTTTCCTGATAGGGACTCTTCACCGCTTGTCTACTCCTGTTACTCCAGGTGACACGCCAATTGCAACCAGACGAACTTCCTCTGTGATATTTTCATTTAGGGCCCTTCGGGTGATATTTATGAATTTGCCAAATTTGGCCAGGTCCGAGGGCTTCGTGCTGGACTGCAGCAGGGCCACTGCGCCTGCCCAGTTTCTGATCCCATGCCTTAAGAACATTGGTTTTAACAATCTACATCAGTGTTGCAATAGTGTGGGGCAGCAACATAGTAGGTGTACCAATGTTTCTGCTCTGTAATTGCACAGCCTGCATCTTACTATGTTGCTGAGTGATTTCCAGCCCGGATTCAGTTCTTTTCTTGGCAGGGGGACTAGGCGTGCACATTGGATTTCTTTCAAGCACTTCTTTCCTAGGGCGCTGTTCATGTATGGCTGAGATTTGTGCGACTCATATGCTTTAGTTAGGCTAGTCAACCCTCTAATGGCCTTCAATTTTTCTATGTCTTCATTCCTTGATATCTGAGTGATGTGATTGTTTAGCGCCCTCTTTATTACAGGGTAATTTAGTTCTTCCTGGAACCAGGCCGCTGTGGATAGGCCCAGCATCGCAAAAGCTTCCAGACAGTACTTCTGCCAGGGGTTTGCTTCCCCCTCAAATATAGATCTCAATACCGCCTCAAGTGATCCTTTCTGGGCTTTTACTGTCTTGAACATGTTCTTGACCATTCAAATTGAGACTTATATAATTTTTTTACATGAATAAGCATACCTTTTGTTGCAAATCTTATCATTAGTAAGATCTGAAATAAACGGTTATACATTTGTTAGCAGTTGTGAATTTGGTATTTTCTTATTCCAGGTCCTCATAAGGATTTGCCTCACGTTCTGTAATTTTCCTTGTCCCTGTTAGCGCACATAAAAGATCCATTGGAGGACCAATGGCAGTTTAGTGTTATGGTATGGGCCCAGAGAGGGAATAGATTGAAACATGATATACACGATGCAAGTATAAGGAGAAAGATTTTTACCAGCTTTCCACTCCATCAACATGAAACATTGAACATGGTGGTTGGCCTCCGCTCCTTGCTCGAATTTGGCGACTGGTCCGGTGCCTTTTTCTGTGGCACCACCAGTCTGATAGTGTTCATAAAGATGAAGAAGCAATGGTTCTGCCACAAGGTAGACCATTCTATACCACCCTCAAGATGGGGTGGGGGAACAAAGATGTGGACGGACACAGCTGGGGCTCACAATTGCCTATCTCTTAATCATTTGTGTTACATTCAACCCACATTATCAACTGCTTAACAAGGATTCTTTAGGGAGGTCACCAGTTTGATGCTGTGGAATCTTCCTTCCAATTGTGCTGTGGGGGTCTTACCCATAGCACTTATAAAGGTGTTTAGCTAACCTTGCACATTCCACTCTCTGTGGATTTTGTTACATTGTTTAACTCCTGGGTTTTTTAGGCTTCCATCGCCTACAACTTGTTCATGTGCACCCTTGAGAAAACTATTAGTGAGACTAAAATCTAAAATTCCTGTGCAGGTAACCGCCATGGGATTTGTGGTATAGGGATGGGTAGGGATGGTGTGTCTCTCCTGCATAACTTCCTTTATCATTTTGTGGTTTGAGTGTACATGAGGTTTATCTTGCACTCCCTTCCCCCTTGCATTCTCTTGCCAACAGAGCTGTGCCTCATGTCTTGGGAGACGTCTCATCTTTAAGCCAGAATCTGGACCAGTTAGTCATGACATGGCTGTTTCGTGGCTTTAGGCTGTCTGTTTGATAGTCTCAGTCCAGTGCTGGTTCGCCACGTGTGCTGTTCTCGGACTTCTCCACTTCAAGCACAATTGGCATCGGTTTGCACTTTAGTAAATGTCTCCCTGAACAGATCTGAGATTTTGCAAGTAAAATTGCAGAGTGGGATTCGCTGCACTTACATGGTGATTTCTAGTACACACAAACCTCCAGTGCCAGCCGAATGAAACCTTTCCTTGACACTATGATCCATATACGCACATGCACTGTAAAGTATCCATGCACAAAGCATCCTGACAAAAAAAAGAAGAAAAAAGAAAACATAATGCTTCGGTGTGCAGCTCCTTTAAACGGGAGTGGTTGGGCCGTGAGTTAGGAAAAGACGAGAACGACTTGTCATACAGGTCGAACCCAGTCACGGTCACTTTGAAAAAGCAGCCCAGTCTGAAGATTCTGGGAACACATGTCCCAACCTTTGCCTCTGAAATGTGGGGGATACCGGTGCATCGCTCCTGAATAGTGAACCCCGAGCCACTGTCTTTAAGCCGGCTGGAACATCTGCATGACATAGTTTGAGTGCACAGGGACACCCACACGCTCGAGCAGTGCACCCCGGCCCAACCGGAGGCATGCACAGCCTGCTCCAGATGTGCTCGAGTTCGTGCGCTGCTGCCTGACTCTTCCTTCCATAGGGCCAAAAGAAATATTAATCATCCCTCGCTCCATGGAGGGGATGGGTGCCCCTCTCATGTTTCAAAAAGGGGCTGGGAGCCGAGGGGAGCCAGCGTGCTCCCTATTTAAGGGCAGAGCAGAGAAGTCTCGGTGGCTGTGTTCTCCGGAGGGCCCAGTGCTGAAAGGGCAGGGACCAATTGATGGTGCTAATTTGAAACCCCCTCTTTAATTTTCCCTTTTTGTTTGCACTTAGAGTCTCATGTCTAATATTTAGACATGATGAGCTTCGTGCAACTCGTGGCCCTGATAAGCCTGGCAGTTTTCCATCCTACAGTTATTTTGGCTCAGCAGGACGGTGAGTAGGTCTAGCGCATTGTTCTTTGTACTAACCTTGTCTTTGCATTGTTCTTTCACAGTAACAAGGCGCGTTCATGTGTTTACCACAACCTGCCAGCGAGCAGGCTCTGGCGACCAGGCTTTGCTGTTACATGCATGTGCGCTGCTTGTGTATGTTTCACCTGTTGCTAAGGAGCATGCGCGCGCTTTCACAGGTTCGCGGGGACTCTCGAGAGGGACTTGTCAGTCTGCTGCAGGCTGGGGAGAGGTCACTGCGCGCTCTCCTGTCGGGGCTGCTAATGGGTCATGTTGCGCTTCAATGCGCTTCTCCCACTCGCTTCTCGGGTGTGATTCTTTGCTCCGTCCCCGTTCGTATATCGAACAATTTGCGCACATATAACTCCGGACTCCGACCGAGCCCGAATGCTGGTCGTGAGTCACCTAAGCATGCTTAATCATTACTCACATAACTTCAAATGAAGTGTGGAGCTTTTTATTTCCTAAAAGCAAATATTTGGGTGAATGCTGTCCGCTGTGACTGTTTATGTCTTGGCGCTGCTGCAGCCTTAGAGGGGCGTGGTGCGTCATATGCATCTCAGCTCTTTCCAGCACCAGACGCCCTCACAAAACAAGGTTAACGCCCACACCGACACCCGCCACTCACTGCCTGCGCCGATAGAATCAGCTGGTGGAGGACAGGTCACCTGAAGCGCCCGCTGCTTCGAGAGCTGCTCCATCGGGCTGCTCCTTCGAGGAGCTTTATGTTGCACATCCCGGGGAAGCGAAAAAAAATCCCCTGGCCCCGCAAACTCACAAAAGTAGATTGGGAGGGTGGCCGGTCATATGGAAGACTCGCTCCTTTCAAGTACTCCACCATATCAATGTTTAAAGCATAACTTTTGGTATGAATTTTTAGCATAGGAGTAACCGTGTGCATTGAGTACATAATGACAGGATGAAGAGGGTGGTGTTAACAGCATCCAGGATGGCAGTGCGCACCTAGCTCGAAGTGCTTCCCTGTGCCTGCAGCCTCCGGTGTTGGAAAAAAGCGCGGCTCGCCGCCTGCTGGGTGCAAACTCCTTGACAGGCCCCCTCAATCCAGAGACACTTGCTTCAGGATGCGCAACTAAGTTTGATCCAGTAAAGTATCCCAACATAATTATCCCAACACCTCTAGATATAGATAAAAAATCATAAATGGACAAAATAAGCGTATAGCTGTCGTGGTGGTATTATTAACATGCTGAGCTGTAGTCAGTCGTTTCCAATGCTCGTATGTTCTAAAATTTGATGTCAGGCAACAATTGGGTAAGATGATTTATTTATTTATACACCCATAAGAACCCGCAGTCTGGAGCGGGGATGTCAATTGTTCTTAAACTGTGGAAAAACCTGGCTCACCCAAGATGACAGCCTTTGCATTCCCTGAGGCGGATGCGCCATTTTGGGCGTGGCCGGCTATGCACATTTTGAGTATTCCACAAAAACCATTGTGTCACAAGTCAGTTTAGTAGACATTGCAACGCTAGTTAAAGCATCGGTGATCTTCAGTTGTTATGTTTTTTTTGTTTAGCAGATAGTACCTTTAACTTCTCCTGCATGTAAAATGTGTAAAATGCAGCTAAGAAAATGGCAGCCCTACTCCTGTATTTCATTCTTACATACCAATCAACGTAGTTATCAAGAATCAAGAATATTATAAATGATCAATTACTTTCGATTTATAAGAGACTAACAAACTCAGTAGTGGGTGAAACATTGAAAAAGTATAACGTACTGTGTGTTCCCCTCATGTTACTCTGTGCGTACAATCCTTTCTGAGAGCTGTGCCCCCAGAATTGATGTGCATGTAAAAAAACAAGAATAATGCATTTGTCCGCAGGTCAGTCTCGAGGCACAATTCCTTTTGAAAAACACAAACGTCTTCATTTAACCATTTTGGGGCTAGTCAGTCTAAGATGTTGGTCGGCTTGAGACTGATGAGATGGCTACTTACAAATACCGAAAAACTTATATTGTTAGGCAACCTAGGGCTTGAATTAGTAAAACATCGGAAATAAAAATAGAATTTGTTCCTAACAGGGTCCCCAAAAACATGTAATGCCTGAACGTGTGACACCCTCACCGATGCCGAGAGTGCAGCAGTGCTTGAGGAAGTGACACCCTTCATGCTGAGAGTGCAGCAATGCAGCAGGGCCTGGGGAGGGGGGGGGGGCGGTGACACCCTCACCGATGCAGAGACTGCAGCAGTGCCTGAGGGTATGACACCCTCCATGGTGAGACTGCGTCCGTGCCTTGATGGCTTGATAAAGCAGCCCAGTGTTCAGGAGGCGGCGGTGCCTGCGAGTGTGTCGCGCTCTCCGATAAAACAGACTGGCTCGTGAAGGGACGGCAGTGCCACACCATCACTGATAAAAAAAACAACGACGTAGAAGTGCCTATCCTGAGAGCCACACCCTGCTGATAATGCAGACCGACAAGTATCGATGTACGGTACGTTTCTTGGCCGCATCTCAATGACAAGGTCTGTCAGGCATCTCTGCGCTCTGCCGGACCTGCATCACCGCCGTTGCTAAGTTTCAGTGCCAGAGGAGAAGACATAGAAGGCTTAGCAAGGAAGCAAGTCAGCCAAATCCTGCGGGACTCTGTCAAACACGGTACGATGTCGACGCCCTCTGGCAGCCCGCTGCAGTTTTGAGATCATGCAGTCATGGAAAAGGCCAAGCTGCGGCCAAGACTCTGGAACATGTCAACCGATGGCACAGCGCCACCCGGCACAACACGGCTGTCACAGCATCCCGTCCGCGCGCCGCGTGCACAGGAGGCGCCAAGAAGAGATTGTTTTAGACACTTAACCAAACGCCCGGGAAGAAACACCACTTTTAACAGCGAAGTATAAAGGGTCCAGGGCCGCGCATCGTCTGGGAAGCAAACAGGTTAACAGGAGGATGGTAAATACCCCAGGTTGTCATGGTAATGTACAAAGAGCCTAGCGCTCTCATACAGGCCACTCGAGACAGAGTGCGAACCCGGCTGAACTCCCAGGATGCTTGGTTGTTGAATGAAGGCCCAAGACTGTATAAATTGCCCCGCTGAGATAACGCCATATAGTGGCTCCAGTAAAAGAGCTACAGGTGATTGGAAAATGTGTTTTAGTCTGCAAGACACATTTCACCATAGCATGAACCTACGGGCGGAAGTGATGTGTATCACAGGACCCCTTTGATAAAGCTGAACAAAACGAAGTGAAACGCAATCTCTAATGTGCAGGGGAGAAATAGCTCGAAGGCCGTCTACATTCCACTCAACACCACGTTCTTTCTGTGCAATAGTTCCCATGTATGTACTCACTCAGTCACTGAGCAACTCACTCATGGAGAGTGATTTGTGAAAGTGTCCCCAGTAATCCAGGCTTCAGCAGAATCAGTGTGCATGCATGCCCCCGGAGCCTTGATTCCTGGGCTAAACCCCCTCTGGGCCCAGGTAAAGGCTCCGGGAGGGCTGCACTATATGGCGATAGTCCCAGGGGATATATATTGTTTACTGAGCTTCAAACGGAGCAGGTTTTCTCTTTTTGAATTTGCCCTAATATTTAGGTTGGGTGGTGGGAAGAGGTGTGGCGCAGCGGCCAGGGCGACTGACGCTGGAATCTGGGGATCCCCGGCTCCGGCGGCAGGTTAGCCCAGCACCATGTGACTCTGGGCAATAGCTTGCTTAATCTTCCCGTCGGCCCCCCAGCGCCTAGAGACCCTTACGGGTGATTGTGCGCTTTACAAATGTGGATTTATTTATTTATTCGTCATGGCCATCCCCCTAAGTAAAATAGAGACTTAAGGACCCTTCGTATGTGTATAATGGTACTGGCCTTTAAATTACATAAAGGACAACTCGAGTGATAACGGCCGGGATGGAGTGGGCGGTATTTGCAGCACGTAGTTTACCGGCAGCAATTTTTTTTGCAAATACATCGTTTCCACCAGTAATTCTTGGAGGCAAATTATATGCAAATGAGGGCGGTGCCACGCCCCGTGATGCCTTGCTCTGTGGATCACTGCTGTGGAAGCCAGGAATTAGTCTGTGTGGTCCCCCTATCGGCCTATACCACCCTAGACAGGCCGAACTGCATTTTTTGAACTGAAGCCACAGATCTGGTGATTTGAGTGGAGGACGATTAGTGTGTGACCCCCTCCCCCTCCCCTTCACCAGCTCTCCCGTCACCCTATACCATCACAGCAGGCGGGGCAGCACTAGAGTAGAGGGTGGCTGTTTGAGTGATTCCCCCGCCCTTTCCCGCTGGGGCACCCCTGCCAGGCGGGGTAGGATTTTATACAATGAGACCGCAGATGTGTCGGCAGAGTGGAGGGTGATTAGTATGTGTTGATAGAGTGGAGGGTGATTAGTTTGTGCATCCCAGGGTTCAAGCGTTTCCAGATGCTATTCTAATAATTTAACTTAATCGGGTTTTCATCACATCCTATCTGGTGGATTCACTGAACAGACACATGCAAACAGTGCTTTAAATAGCTAGTAGATGTCTGGTACTGAGTGCCTGCACTTCTTTACGTTGAGAGGGAGGGTGCCTGCACTTCTCGGCATTGCTCCAGTACATTTAATGAGAGAGCACCAGCACTTCTCAGGGGCAAACAGGTACTCTCCTTAGTGAGTACCTGCACTTCTACATGTCCATTTAAAGCACTGCAAATTAACTACCAGAGAACTCCATGTGCTTGCTGTTCCTGGCATATTTGTCTAATGTAGTACATTGTACTACATTATTGTGAGTAAGTACTCATAGATGTAGTCGTTCCTCTCGTTCAGTCGCATCATTATACATTTTCTAAAAGTTCCCATCACAGCTGACTGTGCCGTACACAGCACCATCTTATACATTAGCAAAACATTTCATGACCTCTAAATTGAGCTCTCAACATTTTCTCATTGGCACACATATTTTGTCAGCAAAAGTGAAACATGTTAGTTATTTGTGTGTGGATTTAGCCACCATATGCAAGGGTAATTGTCACCTTTTGATGCTGGCAGATCGACCATCTATCTTGAGACAGTGTCAAATGATTGACTTTTTTAGATGACTAGTTGTAAACCAACCAATGCCAGACCCCTTTTCATGTTGTGGAACAGGCACCATTCCTCTTACCAGTTTCCCAGATGTACTACATTAACACTGAAACCAGTGTGCTTCATGCCCACAGCCTAATTATTACATGAAGTCTGCAGGGTGAGAGCTGAGAAAACCTCTGTTCTTTGTATTTCAAAATGTCTAATAAAAGTTTAGTGGATGACGGAACATGGTGACTCAACATGAATTGGAAGTGTATTGCATTCCAGTAACTCTGTTGAAAAATGCCCAGAACCCAACCATGACTGTGATTTTTCAAAGTGCCAGGTGAGTGGCGGCTGGTGTTTCAGACCAGTTACTGTTGGGGAGACTCTGAGTTGAATCATGCTTCAATGTTTCCTGTACTCACACCTTCACAAATTCCAAACCAGATTCACTCAGAGTTAAATCTTGGATCATCGAGAATGACTCGCATTTGTAATCTCCTGGCATTCAATGGGGTTCAGGAGCTTCCAAAAGAAACACATATTCTGCACGACTTGGTAAACCAAAGAGGTCTTAAAAGGGTCCAGAAATGAGACCCAACTCTTCTCCTCGACATGGCTAACTTCTCCCCAAAGCCCAGAATCCTTTGAGAAAACAAGATGTCCAAGGCTCTTCACTGAGGTAGTTGACATACATCATGGTGCAATTTACAATTTTAATCCTCTCAGGTACTGTCTATCCCTCGGTTCAGACGTGGCCATGCTGGAGGCCAGTCTTTTTTGTCATTGGCAGCCATGGCGTGGAATTGTCTTCCTCTATCTGTACGCAATATCTGATGGCCTCAAACTTGCTATAAAAACCTACACATGTGGCTAGTTCAACGCTCATATGTAGGACTCTGCAGCTTAATTCCCCAGCCCCTCAATGTACCTTGGGGTATTCGTTGCACTATATAAATCTCACTCATTATCATGCTAACTGCAATATTCAATACATTTTACTAGGCTTGGCAGAGCCAAGCATTCATCTTTCTCCCATCCTTCTCCCTCATAGGAAGTCCCTCCATTTATGTTATCAGTAGTGATGGAGGTAGGACGAAGTGAGGGGCCATGGGAGTAATGGGGAAATGTGCTTCATGCCACGGCTGTAGGAAAAAGGTAACGCTATTCAGATGGCTACGTTCCAGTGTTCGATACTCTTCCCCAACCGAAACAACAAATGTAAAGAGAAATAGTAAAGGATGCTAACCACCAAAACCAGTGAATGTACCTTTTAGGCTGAAGCACTTTTGAGGTTTGCAGAATCAGGTATTGTAGGATAAGCAAGAGTGTCAGTGACAGAGTCTGATGCAGTTCACCATTCTGCTAACGGAAACCACTTTTAATGTGGATAGCTCTTCCGCTTAGAGCTATGACAAGATGTCTCAGTCCACAAAAGAATCAATTACGATGCAAATTAATGGTAATGTTGGAATCATGTCCTTGCAATCCAGCAGCACAACTCACTGAATATGCTGAACACTATTTCAGAAAGTAACACAGTAAAATTGTACAACCTCAAAAGTATGTATGCATCGTGAATGAATATATGACGTTAATACGCATACATTCACAACGCAGTATTTTACATTGCGTTCCTTACAACGCAAGTTGTTACAACAACTTGCACTGGAGGGCACAGGATTTAGGAATAGTATGATTTACTATTCCAACTCCAGCCTACGTAACAGTAGGAAAGGTGTTGGAATAGTAAATCATACTATTCCTTAGCTTAGGGCGCCATCCAGCGCAAGTCACTGTAACGACTTGCGTTGTAATGCCCGCAATGTAAACATACCCCGGTGTAACAACCTCGTTGTGAAGGTCGTTCTCCATCATGAACAGGACAACAGAATATGTCTTGTGTTGGTCATATCTTTGAGTATTTTATTTTCCTGTTCTATATAGCGCTGATAGACCCTAGACTATCTGAGCGCCTTTTGAGGAACGATCAGCCATGTGTAGGAGCATGTACTGCAGTTGAGAGAGGAGAGGTGGGCGACTTATGGGCATACACAACCCAGAAAACAGAGGAACAGTTTAGAGGAGACTGTACCAGCCGCGGTCGGTAGTGGGAGTACCTGCCGTGTGGTGATGTGGGGAGGGGGCTGGGGCAGAGAGGGGGAGGGGCAGGGTGGGGGGTAGTAAACTATGGATTACGGAGGTTTACAGGTAAGTAAACATATCAACGAATAAAACGAATTTCGTTGCATGAACTGCATCCCCAAATGCGATGCAGTGTGCCCAATGAAATTTGTTTTATTTATTTATATGTTTACTTACCTGTAAACCTCGGAAATCCATGGTTTACTACCCCCCACCCTCCCCCTCCCCACATCACCGCCAGGGAGGTACTCCTACTAACGACCGCGGCTGGACTGTACAACAGGTTTTCAGACTACAGATAGATAAGGAGGGGTTCTATCAAATAGTCTCTTTCACTTAGGATTGAAAGATGGATTGCTTGAAAATATGGGAAGTTAATTAGCAGCCAAATTCGAGGAGATCAGGGGTTCTACATTAGTCAAAAGTGTGAGACTTCCAGAACATTAGTTCCACAGCTAGTGGCAATGCTTATGATCAGTGTTTCACTATTTTGCTGTAGGAAATTGTAAATTTTAGTAGGTCATTTCAGGTCTTGAGACCACCAAAGATGAAGAGCTAGGAGAACAATTGTCTTTTGTTGGATTGTTTTAAGACTAATATGGGCATGTTGGAGCACTCTGCACCTTAATTGATAGCCACTGAAAACTGCACCCTTTTTGTGAGATATATCAGGTTTCTTTAAGCAGCAACGAGGCATGCAGCCAGCATGACATTTCTGTAGTGTAGGCAAGAAGTATTGAAGGTTTGGATTACAGAGAAGAAGCCAATGATGGGGATAAAAAGTTGAATATTGAAAAGGACTTTTAGTTGAAAAATTCATGATTTCAGAGGGAGAGGAATGAGTCGTTGATGTTACCTATGAATTTGTTGCTGGTCATCAGAAAAGAACTCGATATCCTGAGAAAAAAACATGGAGTTAAAATTGCACAAATATGAAGGAAGAGAAAGAGTGCTGAGGATGGATTTGGTTTCAGTTGAATAGAATGGGTGTGGCACTTGCAAACATCTAGTTCTGGCTATCATTTGGGCAGTTGCTGAGTTGGGCATGTCATTTACAGCTGACAGTCACCTAGAGGGATATGTGTTCATGTGATATTTACATAGCACAATCCTAGTAGAAAGGCAAAAGAGCAGGGTACAGGGTCAAAGGTGAAGACAAGGTCAACAGGTGATTGTAGGGGTATCTGGGGGCATATTACCAAGCAATAGCGATAATTATCGCTATTGCTTGGTTAGAGACAAAAAATTATCGCTGACCTGCGGCGATTTTTATCGCAAATAAACCTTGGTATTACCAAGGTTTATCGCAAATGCGATAAAAAACGGCCGCAATGCACGAATATCGCTGAAAAGTCAGCGATATTCATGCATTACCGAGCTAATGCTCTTAGCCATGTTATCCACCTCCCATTGGATAACATGGCTAAGAACTGCTCAGGGCAGGTGTTAGCTTTTGGAGATATTCGCGCTTAGCTCGAATATCTCCAAAAGTTGGTAATAGGAGATAGCGATGTTAGCGACTGTTTCCAGTCGCTAACATCTTGGCACGCCCACTTTGCATGTCATTAGTGATAAATATCACTGACATGCAAAGCGGGGCCCAAGATGGTCGCTATCTCCTACTAGCTGTCGCTAACTGGTGTTAGCGACAGCTAGGTAATAGGGAGATAATTTTATCTCCGCTTTCTTGGCTTTTAAAGCCAAAAAAGCGGAGATAAACCCCCTTGATAATATGCCCCCTGGTTTTTAAGAGCAAAAGTGGTCTTCTACTACATCCGTGCATTGTGTATATATATTGATGAATAATTATTTCAGAATTGATCAGGAGTCTCTTAGAAATTTCATGTTAACACTTGAAAGTCATGGTGATAGGGGTGAACATTGGGTGAATCTTTAGAGCTTGAAGAATTATCGAAATGAGATGGGAGATACCCCTTAGAAATGCTGAAATTTAATTCGGAACTAATGTATTGATAAGCTTGCAGGAATAGACTCTGGAGACAGATGCTGAACGTCATTGTAAAGTTTACAAAGTCAAGTGTCAGGAAGAAATCATTATTATCGGGAACTCTGACTCTTTTGTTAGAAACGTGTACTATTGTTTTTAAAGTGCAACGCCAGAGCCTGAAGTCATAGTGATTGAGATTTGGGAGAAGCATCAAAGTATTTTTAAATGTTTGAATGGTTGGAGTGTTCAATGAGTTTGTCAAGCCAGGAGAGCTCAGAGAGGGGGTTATAGATGTGTAGATCAACAATTTAAAGATATGACATTTTAAGAAGCAGTCTGACTCGGACTGGCTATAGGTCTGTTGGAAACTGACCTTGTGCTTCAGTGGGATTAGGAAGTAGAGATTGCAAAAAAAAAGCCAAGTAATATGGAGGCATCCTTGAAGTAAGATGTCAGTTTCATATCAGGAAGAAAGTGAAGTAAACTTAGAGAGAGAAATCAAACAACATGAGGACCATATGGGAGTAGAGTGAGAAAAACTGGTAGGTTGAGACAGAGTGCGAGAGATAAGATACCGCTGATTATTGGATTGGATGATTTAGACTAAAAAGTGACTCGTTTTTCATTGGAGGGCGCTAGGAGTGATTTAGAATAAGCATCACTTTCTGTACTTTCATTTGCGTTCTCATTACATGATTTATAATAGAAATGTTTTGTGGTAGGTTTCAGAAAATGGCAGTTCAGAATAGCATGGTAACATTATTGCAAAGTAGTTCATAGAGTGGAAATCTGAAGAGCAACAGGTGGACAGTGTACTCCATTAGCATAGTACCAAAAGCACCCATACACTTTCTGTAGAATTCAATATGTTATAGACATTGTAATGGACGCTTTTAAAACCCATCACTTTAGAGGGTTCAAGAGCCGTGATCTATACTCGTGTCACAAGCTCAGTTCCTCACCTTGTGGATGGTCCTTACCTCATAAAGAAAGACCCTGAACTGTTATTGCCAGTTCTCCTCTTCGGCTGACTAAGAATTGTCAGTTATTCAAGTTTCAGTTTATCAAACAGTGAAATCCTCAACATACCAGGAATTGCAATCCTATTAAAATGTCAAGTTTCTAGCATGGTGCATGGTAGTCTTGTTCACTTCATATGTAGACGAAAGAGTACCTGAAGGCAGCTTTGAGTGTTTTGACGGAGGTGGTGTCAGAATGTTCAGGACATCATGTATGGCACAGAAGTGGTGGCAGGTGTTCATAAATGAGAGGAACCAGCATGACTCATGTAGGAGTCACAGCACGAGCAGACAGTGGAGACCATGGAGGTGGTGCTACCCGTGTACACGTGAGAGGAAGCAGCATGGAGCACATATGAGTTACAGCATGGTGAGGTGGTGGACACCTTGCAAGTGGTGCCGAGGTGCACACATGAGAAGAAGCAGTGTGTAACACATATGAGTTACATCATGGTGAGACATTGGAGAATTTGGACGTGGTGCCAAGTGTGCACACATGAGAAGAAGCAGGGTGTAACACATATGAGTTACAGCATGGTGAGGTGGTGGACCTCTTGCAAGTGGTGCCAGGTGTGCACAAATGAGAAGAAGCAGGGTGAAGCACATATGAGTTACATCATGGTGAGACATTGGAGAACTTGGAAGTGGTGCAGAGTGTGCACAAATGAGAAGAAGAAGGGTGTAGCACATATGAGTTACATCATGGTGAGACATTGGAGAACTTGGAAGTGGTGCCAAGTGTGCACACATGAGAAGAAGCAGGGTGAAGCATATATGAGTTACATCATGGTGAGACATTGGAGAACTTGGAAGTGGTGCCAAGTGTGCACACATGAGAAGAAGCAGGGTGTAGCACATATGAGTTACATCATGGTGAGACATTGGAGAATTTGGACGTGGTGCCAAGTGTGCACACAAGAGAAGAAGCAGGGTGAAGCACATATGAGTTACATCATCGTGAGACATTGGAGAATTTGGAAGTGGTGCCAAGTATGCACACATGAGAAGAAGCAGGGTGAAGCACATATGAGTTACATCATGGTGAGACATTGGAGAATTGGGAAGTGGTGCCAAGTGTGCACACATGAGTAGAAGCAGGGTGAAGCATATATGAGTTACATCATGGTGAGACATTGGAGAACTTGGAAGTGGTGTCAGGTGTGTACACATGAGAAGAAGCAGGGTGAAGCACATATGAGTTACATCATGGTGAGACATTGGAGAATTGGGAAGTGGTGCCAAGTGTGCACACATGAGAAGAAGCAGGGTGAAGCACATATGAGTTACATCATGGTGAGACATTGGAGAATTTGGAAGTGGTGCCAAGTATGCACACATGAGAAGAAGCAGGGTGATGCACATATGAGTTACATCATGGTGAGACATTGGAGAACTTGGAAGTGGTGTCAGGTGTGCACACATGAGTAGAAGCAGGGTGAAGCATATATGAGTTACATCATGGTGAGACATTGGAGAATTGGGAAGTGGTGCCAAGTGTGCACACATGAGAAGAAGCAGGGTGAAGCACATATGAGTTACATCATGGTGAGACATTGGAGAACTTGGAAGTGGTGTCAGGTGTGCACACATGAGAAGAAGCAGGGTGAAGCATATATGAGTTACATCATTGTGAGACATTGGAGAACTTGGAAGTGGTGTCAGATGTGTACACATGAGAAGAAGCAGGGTGAAGCACATATGAGTTACATCATGGTGAGACATTAAAGAATTGGGAAGTGGTGCCAAGTGTGCACACATGAGAAGAAGCAGGGTGAAGCACATATGAGTTACATCATGGTGAGACATTGGAGAACTTGGAAGTGGTGCCAAGTATGCACACATGAGAAGAAGCAGGGTGAAGCACATATGAGTTACATCATGGTGAGACATTGGAGAATTGGGAAGTGGTGCCAAGTGTGCACACATGAGTAGAAGCAGGGTGAAGCATATATGAGTTACATCATGGTGAGACATTGGAGAACTTGGAAGTGGTGTCAGGTGTGTACACATGAGAAGAAGCAGGGTGAAGCACATATGAGTTACATCATGGTGAGACATTGGAGAATTGGGAAGTGGTGCCAAGTGTGCACATATGAGAAGAAGCAGGGTGAAGCACATATGAGTTACATCATGGTGAGACATTGGAGAATTTGGAAGTGGTGCCAAGTATGCACACATGAGAAGAAGCAGGGTGACGCACATATGAGTTACATCATGGTGAGACATTGGAGAACTTGGAAGTGGTGTCAGGTGTGCACACATGAGTAGAAGCAGGGTGAAGCATATATGAGTTACATCATGGTGAGACATTGGAGAATTGGGAAGTGGTGCCAAGTGTGCACACATGAGAAGAAGCAGGGTGAAGCACATATGAGTTACATCATGGTGAGACATTGGAGAACTTGGAAGTGGTGCCAAGTATGCACACATGAGAAGAAGCAGGGTGAAGCACATATGAGTTACATCATGGTGAGACATTGGAGAATTGGGAAGTGGTGCCAAGTGTGCACACATGAGTAGAAGCAGGGTGAAGCATATATGAGTTACATCATGGTGAGACATTGGAGAACTTGGAAGTGGTGTCAGGTGTGTACACATGAGAAGAAGCAGGGTGAAGCACATATGAGTTACATCATGGTGAGACATTGGAGAATTGGGAAGTGGTGCCAAGTGTGCACATATGAGAAGAAGCAGGGTGAAGCACATATGAGTTACATCATGGTGAGACATTGGAGAATTTGGAAGTGGTGCCAAGTATGCACACATGAGAAGAAGCAGGGTGACGCACATATGAGTTACATCATGGTGAGACATTGGAGAACTTGGAAGTGGTGTCAGGTGTGCACACATGAGTAGAAGCAGGGTGAAGCATATATGAGTTACATCATGGTGAGACATTGGAGAATTGGGAAGTGGTGCCAAGTGTGCACACATGAGAAGAAGCAGGGTGAAGCACATATGAGTTACATCATGGTGAGACATTGGAGAACTTGGAAGTGGTGTCAGGTGTGCACACATGAGAAGAAGCAGGGTGAAGCATATATGAGTTACATCATGGTGAGACATTGGAGAACTTGGAAGTGGTGTCAGGTGTGCACACATGAGAAGAAGCAGGGTGAAGCACATATGAGTTACATCATGGTGAGACATTGGAGAACTTGGAAGTGGTGTCAGGTGTGTACACATGAGAAGAAGCAGGGTGAAGCACATATGAGTTACATCATGGTGAGACATTGGAGAACTTGGAAGTGGTGTCAGGTGTGCACACATGAGAAGAAGCAGGGTGAAGCACATATGAGTTACATCATGGTGAGACATTGGAGAACTTGGAAGTGGTGTCAGGTGTGCCCAAATGAGGAAAATCAGGATGAAGGACTTAGGATTTATGGCACGGTGTGAAAGTGGTGGCAACACAAAGGGCAAATGCAGATATGGTAGTGATGTGGTCATGGAGGGTATGGCACAGAACGATTTAAAATACAAAATATCGTCTAGTGGCTTTTTCAAGAGTATATGCCATAAACGCATCATAGATCCTTCTCTGCAGTTGCCCTGTGATTACATTCTGCACCATCTCAAGCAACATTCTGATCATTCAGTACAGAGGGCAGAGCCGCCAGATGTGAGCGCATCCGAGGTACTGTGCAACATGCTGGCCAAGTCACCATATGACTCTTTGTTTCCTGGCATCGTTAGCTAAGGAGATGTTCAAAGGTCTACTGCAGTAACCTGGCACTTGTTGCTGACCTGTGGTGTCTTCGTTTTTTCCATTTTTGAAATAAATAGTCTTCTTTTAGTGGTTGGCATGGAGAGAAGCTGCTTACTAGTGTCAGATTCAGGGATGGGATGGAGCGAGTTTTGTTGGTTGCAGGTGTCAGCGCAGAGTCCAGCCCTCGCTGTCCCCTTTCCCTGCCCGTGGTGCTCTTGCAAGAAGGCTGGTAGTCAAGGGATGTGAGTTACTATTGTATAATTCATTCCTGCAGCCACACCGGATACAAATGCGACAACAAACATACAGGATGCCTGGGGGGGGTTACAGCACAAACCACACCTTACAGCAACCACCGCCCAGCCTAAGGCTCCATCTATTTCCCTGGCCCCAGTTTTCACTAAGCACCTTTTGGCGCCCAGCTGCGCCCCTATGTTCTCTCTGTTTCAAGGCCTAGACGTTACCCGTGCTCTCTAGGGAACGTCCTGGCTGAAATATGTGCCCCCCCACCCAAGACAATTTCTTTTAACAAAGTCCTAATACCCGCCTTTATTTCAGATGTGTACTTTTTTCTTCTTTTAAGAAAGTCCTAGTAACTGACTGTATTTCAGACGTGTATTTTCTTCTCTCGGAGCTTTTCTTTAGCTGAATTGTTCTCATTTGCTTGCTGTTACCCTACGGCAAGCAGGGGTTAATGCCACCCTCTTGCATGTGGTGCTTCCTGGTGTCTGTTCCCAAGGTCTGTCTGTATTTTCCAAAAAGAACATTAAAGTGAGCAATGAATACATAAAGGATGTAACTGCTGCTCCCAGTTGCCTGGTTTCCATTCTGAGGCAGTACATTGTAACTTTTGTGTACTGTGGGTTATGGTGAAGTGAAAATTGTACAGAAGATAGTTCTGTATATTAAAAAACGAATGCCGGAAAATGAGAAAGAAAAGTCCAAAAGCCTCATGTTGAGTCGCGATATGGAAGAATGAAAAGTGAAATTCCTAATCCATGCAAAGATCTGAAACAATTCAGAGGACACAAAGAGCAATCACCCAGCATGCGTCCACCTAACATGCAGCTTCACATTTACACACAAATATGATTAGCAATCGCACGGGCTGGAGGAAGGCAGGTCGTTACTTCTGCCTTTAAGCTTTTGAAATGTTACACAGACACAGGTGGAAGAGAAGTAATTGATGGTGATGCATATTGGGTATTAGATCACTGGCAGAGTGCAGTCACCTATACAACAAAAATATAACTGTGTCAGTGGAGCACCCAGGGTTTGTAATGATGGACTCCAGAACTGAGTTCTGAGAGAAAATTAGTTGCAATGAAATTTGGCAAGAGGTTTAATATTTCAAAAGTTAAAATAGCTATTGATCATTCAAAAGCTTTGGCGGAATGATGTAGTCCATTGTTGTGATGGTAGGGGCTGGTTGAGAAGGATTTTACGGTCATTTAACCTGCATTGGCCACACCATGGCTTGCTTGATTTGCTGCTAACTCTCATGAATCCACCAAATCCCTTATCACAGGTAGAGGCGGACTGTGAAACCTCACTGCCCCACCATGGAGGCAGCGGAGTATAGACAAGCACCCCTTCCTGAGGACAGTGCCAGGCTTTTCTTGATGTATATTTTCCCCAAAGGTTATGTAGGCGGTGAAGATGATTTGCTGTTTTTGTAAATTGGCATAATATAGCAAGACTAGCCGAGGAAGGTGGCATGATTAATCTGGTCGAGTTACACCAATATTCAGATTTACCACACTCGTGGTCTGAAAACCAACCCAATTTCCGGATTTATTGCGCTTCTCACAATTGTGGAGCGGGTGCATACAAATTACTTCTCCTTTTGCTACAAATTTAAGCATGGATCATAATACATTCTCCGCTCTCCTGTGCACTGCACAGACAGACACTGTGTTTTGTATGCACCTGCGCAGTAGACCACCACTATTGGTGTGTCCCCCAGCATGCAAGGCGTCATATGCGTCCCCTGCGGGTGTTTGTTATTTATGACTGCTCCAGGCATCGTAAAGCTCTCCAGGCTCCTTACAATGATGGAGGGGCGCGGTCCAATACCCGGATTCCCTTGATATGCCACATTGTGTAGGCCCAGTTGTGTTGCCTCCCTTCTGGGTAACCTGTTTTATGTGATGTACATGGGGGGTTCTTAATTTTCCTGGAGAGCACCCTTTCTAAATGAAAGACTTTCCCTCCGGAAATGTGCCAGTGCATGGTTTGGCGAATTTTTATTCCATTGTACAGAAGGGGCCATGGAATCTCTGGCCCTCCCCAGCTCACTGTACTTAATGCTAGCCTAAGTATGTCTACAGTCTACGAAGCAGCCACTGGACCGCATTTCCTCCTTTATTGTGCTTCCTTCTGGTGTGCTGGTATCAAAGGCCTATACTTTCTCCTTGATATCCCAGCTGGATCTGCACGGTCATATGCACACTAGTAGTGGAGAGGCCCCCTCATGTGCCTGTATACACAGATTGCTTTTTAAGCACAATGGGGTCTGCCTCAGCACCCTGTCTGCCTCTTGTACATGTCATCACTCTTGCCTGGGAGGAGGGGTTAGGCAGGGGACTCGAGGGCAGACTCGTTTCTGCTGCTGGGAGTTTTTGTGCTTGGAGACACAGCCTGCTTCGTGTCAGGCTGACAATGGAAACAAGATGAGATAACCGGCCCCACAGCAGACATGTGTTAGCTCTTGTTAGAGAATAGACGTCTGGGCAAGGGAAAGTAGCTGTGTTTATTGGAAGTGCAGCAAAGTGGATTCCTGTCGGATGAGGTAACCCCGCTGCCATGTTCACAAGTCGTGTTCTGCGGAGCCTTTGTGTGATTTCAGTTCGATGGAAGGAAAGGAAGAGTGATGCGTGAATGGGCCGCGACTGGCTCTCTAAACCTAGCTTTGCACAAAATATGCGTGGCTGAAGGGTACTGTAGACTAAAGGCAGGCCAGGGAAAGCTTTTAATGAACGCATAAGAGGATGTTATACTGTCTTTTTTAAGCTTTCTAGGATCGCGTCAGATGGTTCGTCGTGAGCGAGATGTATTAGTCATTCTGATGGGGGGGGGGGATTGAATATGCGACTGTTCAATTGCTTCAAAATGTTGATCTTCTTTGAAGAGCTGTACAAAGGCAGTCACCTCAGACATCTTGCCATGCAGACACCCGCCGAGGGCAGTGTGGCCACACTAACTAGAAACGAATAAAGGTTGGCAGAGAATACAAGGTTGGCGGGTGGCCAACGAGGGCTTTGATGTAAGTCACAGCCGCAGCGCTAGGTAACAATGCTCGCTTTCACATAATCCTGTGTGCAGGCCGTTTTACAGGCGTGTACAGACACTGCCTATGTTGCTAACGAGGGGGTTTCCGTTTAATCCGAAATGCGAGGCTGGCGTGGGTACATGCTAAGGCCCACACAATGGAAAACACATAATTCTGAAGAGAACACAAGGTTTTGGTGGAAGAAAAAAATAAGTAGCTAAAGGGGTTGGGGAAGGAAGTTATAAAAAGAGGTCCCAGTCAAGAGGGAGGAAATACTGTAGAAAAATATTACACACTAGGCTCGTTTTTATGACTTAGGTGGTCTGAAAGCTCTTCACTTGTCTGTCTCTTAACGTTTTTAGGGCCGCCTGTATCCTCCGATTACATTTGATGACAGAGGAACGTGACTAGCAGACATTTTCCATGGAAACTCTACCTCCATCCGCTGCTCGGTTCTGGTACACCGCGCGGGTGTGGTGTTAAGGGTTGTTAGAGGTTTTGTGGTCAGGGTGATGGTGCGCCAAGGTCTATAGCGACAGACCCTTCCTGGAAACCAAACCTCAGCCTTACATGCCGCCTGTAGTCCTTTTCGGCGAAGGTCCAACTCATGAGGAAACCATTACAACCAGCCATGTAACCTGCCCCAGTCAGCACCCGGATGCCATCATATCGATGAATGGTGAGAGTGAAGAGATGATGAATTCCAGCCCAGGTCGAAAACCACTGCCAGGGAGAATACATCGTTGAGAAGATTCCTTTCACATAAGAATCAGATTGAAATAAGTGATAAACTTCAGAAACAATATTTCACAATTGAATTGAATCACTTTTTTTAAACTGATCCTTGAAAACTTTTCCAACTTCAGCATTAAGAACAAAGGTAGCACTGGGGCATGCGGACCTACAGCAAAGAGAGGCAGACTCATGTAAGAAAAGCTAGCGCCAATCAGGCCTCCAACCAATCCTACTCTGCTACTCAGCACAATGGGCATAAGATACAGTCACAGCACACCAGTTCCTCCTTCAGAGTCAAACCTGCCCAGGCCCAAGCACTCCAACAGAGGTACAACTGCAGCACCATTTATTTCTTGTCTCTTGAAGAGCAGGGAGCCATACTCCTTTTGCACTCAGGGCCTCATTTACAACAAAATGATGCAGTGCAGCACCGCAACTGATTTTGCTGTGCCGTGCTGCGCCATTTTAAAAGCACAGGGATGCATCATATTTACAACAATGTGATGCATCCCTGTGCTTTCCCCTGCGCTCTTGCACAATTGTCTCCCATGCGCCAATGCTGGCACCCTTACACCATGGTGTATGGGTACCTACGTTGAGGGGATGTTTGTTTTTGTGCGAAAGGGAGACCTTCCTGCACCAAAAGAATCATTGATGGCGTTTCCCTCTGTTTATGTGTACTGCAGAATGCACCATGCATAGAAAAAGGAAAAAACGAGGAGAAATACAATTATTTCTCCTCGTTGTGCCTCCTTACACCTCCCCGGGGAGGCGTATGATTCCCATATTCCCAGATTTACGAAATGTTGTAAATCTGAGAATGCAGCAGAATCCATGAGTGTTGCATGGGAACACCCACAGAAATACCCATGACACACTCTGTTATAGATATCACTCAGACCCACCAGAAATCATGATGAGTTGGTAATTAATGCCACTTTCACTCAAAGGGTTCCATTGGCTCACAGAGTCTACTCCTGTAAAGCGAAGCGTCTCTTTCCAGAGGTGAAAGACTTAAGTAGTGTAAATTTACAGGAACCCTGGTAGGTGCAATGGGTTTAATACTAATACTGTTTATGATGATGAAAAAATGTGTAGAGTACTATCTTGGAAGCAGTGGTGTTAGGGTCATACATTCATAAAAAGACCAAATACGGTTCATTAGATTAGAGTTTAAATAAAGGCAATCGTGATGGATCCAGTAGCCTCAGTCTGCCGCCATATTCACTGATTCCAAGGGGCTCATTCCTGGATCCCGCTTCAAGACGTGAAGTTTGAAGGGGCCCCACATCACATAAATCAGAATGGCGACTCCACACAGACTTGGTAGAGCAGCAGCATTTGCCAGATCCAATAACTGTCAAGCTCAGTACACATGTTGATTCAGACATGGTGTTTAACCGTTATGTGCAGCCAATGGGAAAGTTGACCTGCTTCTTCTATATCAATGTGTTGTCTTTTGCCCGTAAAACGTCTTCTTTCCGGGACTTCCTATTAGTCACCAGACTCCAGTGGTCATCATGGAAACTTTCTTGGTACAATACCACGCGGGATGGTTGCCAACTGTCCTAATATCAATGCCAATGAAAGGTAGATCCTGGTGATAAGAGGGATCAGGATCCATCATGCTGGATGAACGGAGGCTGGTAGAACAGCTGGACACAGCTGGACACAGCTGTGGCCCACACTCATAGCAACCTTGGTTTCTACTTCTACAAAAACTATACTTTGAGGCCCAATTTTAAAAGATGTGGCCTGGCCAGTCTCTTGCAGCTATGCCTGTTGCTTTAGATTCTATTGTATTTTCAGCCTCAATGCAGGTCATGGTTGTCAGCTCTTGTGTGTTTGTGTGCCTGGACACAACAGACATGCCCTATACCGTGGTGTATCTGCCGTACTGGCCTAGAGCTTCATAGGTTGCAGAACATGGTCTTTGGACTTGTGTCTGTGTCTATGTTTCTGTGGTTCATCAATCTCTCCACTATTGGTGAAAACTAGGTCGTGTGCTTTGGTCAAAGCGCATGTCACATAGCCGGCTCTCTTTCCCTCTCCAATGGAGGGGTTCCTCGTGTCAGGGTGTGTCTCCTGAGATCCAGAGCCATGCACCCAATTGATAGCCAGGCTTGGAGTGTGCCCATTGTGGGCAGAGCATTGAGAGACTTATGGCCAGATGTAGGTCATGAAATACCGGTCGGTAACGGGCGAATTCGGCCGTTACTGACTGGTATTTAAGATTTACCGATTCTGTAAAATACCGAATCGGTATTTTTACCGATTCGGTAAATCCCAGATGTAGGTGACACTCCTAAGAGTGCCACAGGCCCTTAAGAGTCGATATTTTACCACCCAATCCTATTGGGTGGTAAAATACCGAATTCAGGTGTGCATGCACATCTGTGCATGGACACCTGTGCCATGTGACACACAGACATGCCCTTAGGGCATGTCTGTGTGCCACATGTCACACATGCCTGTATTTGGGGTGCTAGAGGGTGTCAAAGTGACACCCCCTGCACCCTGGCAGGATTCGGTATTTACTGATTCGGTAATAACCAAATCGGTATTTCCCTTTGATTCCTATGGGCTTCACAGCCCATAGGAATCAATAGGAAATACCGATTCGGTAAATACCGAATGTTAACGATTCGGTATTTCTATTTTTAAAAATACCTACATCTCCCACCTTCATATTTACCGATTCATAAATACCGAATCGGTAAAATTCGGTATTTATGAGTCAGTAAATGTCCCTCACCTACATCTGGCCCTTAGGCTCTTAGCTCACCCCCACCCCCCAAATGCATCATCCTCATCCCACCATGTTAAGTTCCAGAAGCCAATGAAGACCTAAGTGTTCTGCTACCTGCTGTTTGTGCTGTGTTTCTTCTGTGCTGGGTGTACCGGCTGTTTGTGCTGTGTTTCTTCTGTGCTGGGTGTACCTGCTGTTTGTGCTGTGTTTCTTCTGTGCTGGGCGTACCAGCTGTTTCCTAGCACTAACCCGCATTCTGGCAAACAGCGCACTCTCAACATAAATAAAGACATCCATGCCCTGCCATATAATCACACCCGTAGCCTCTTCCCTTTTCCCTTTTTACACCCTCCCCACCAGAAGCCTCTCTTTTCTGAAACAATAGTTCAGCATATGCTCATATAATCTGGCATCAAATGCCTTTTCTAGCGCAAAACATCATTAATTTGTTTCGAAGAACAACATATTTGCTTTCCACCTTCAGGTTTGGGTGATGTTCAATGCAAACATCATCCAACCATGAAAGTGGAAAGTAAATATGTCCACCACAGCGATGATGGAAAGCAGTGCGCCAGTTTGCTTGCTGGTAAGCGCCTTGGCATCGGTCACGTGGCTCTTTGAGAAGGACTCTTTTTTTGTTTTTTTGGAGTTCGAGTACTTTTTGTTACTTTGTGATAAGTACTCTTACTTCTCATCCAGAAAGTTGTGGATTCAATGCAGGCGCGCTACACCCATTGGGCTCATGGGGCTTCAGCCCCCCCCTCCTCCCACCCCCGTCGTGTGTGTCACAGCTTTGTGGGCTGGCGACCATCTAATTGCAGCTGCACCAGAGTACTTAACAGGTCTTTAAAAGACCATTTACTTGTAAATTAGGCTTGTGTTGTGTTTTCACTCTTCTTTCAGTCACTCTGTCTATGGTTGGAAGTATTAGCCCCCCCCCGAAATATTTTTTAGCCCCCCCTCCCCGAAATTTGGCTCTAGTTGCCCGCCTGATTCAATGTAGCCCTCATATGATTCATTAGCACATACCAGAGCACAGGGTGCCATTGTCCCGCACAGTGAGACCATTATTTCCCAGCAGTGCTAGATGGGCGACAACTACAGCAATGACCAATAGACAAGCTGCAACTTGTACTCTAGCTTTTCAAAGAGACCCTTATGGGTGATTGTGCGCTTTACAAATGTGGACTTTTAAAGTGCAGCCGTCCATCGCGTGGAGTTATTCCGAGAGTAGGTCATGCACATCCATGTGAACGTTGCCTGTTAATGACTGCCTTTAACACAATTGGGAAACATTATCAAAGGGGGGTTGTTTAAGGCACTCTTTCCAGCATATGCATTACTATGGAAACTGCGTCACCATTGGCATTTACAGTATACATTTAGCCTTCGTAAAGTTGAAAACTTGCTTTAGAAATGCATTCGTCTAGATTCTGAGCTCATCTATGACACTTTAGTGAAAGAGGCCTCCTGGTGCAGACCTCTGAGTATCATCTTGGCCATTTAAGGAAATTCATAACATACCTTCCCAATAGTTTTTAATAATAAGATCGGTTCTCACTAGCAAGATTAAGCACCTCAAATTGGGGCATCTCAACATATGCTGCTATTTAAAATTATGAAATGATGTAATTTAATTGCACATATTTTTTAATGATCAAAATTACAGAAAGTGTTATTGACAAATTATTTTAAAGAAAACAATACACTGGTTGTCATTGGCTCTACTATAGAGGCAATGACAACGGAGTACCCTCTTCACCAAACTGAAGTTCCACCCGCCTCATTTACAGTTGGGCAGAACTTAGGGGCATTTTATCAAGAACCTCGTTAAAATGATTGCTGTTTTAGCAGCAGGAAACTGCCGCTAAAATGCCGATAATGAGCTTGCTAATATGCGTTATAGAATTCCAATAGAAGCCCAGGTTAGATGTCCTGCACATCTAACCTGGGCTAAGGCCATTTTCGCCGTTTTAGCTGCAGTTTCCTGCCGCTAAAACGGCGATAATTTTAACGAGGTTCTTGTAAGTATATCCCCCTAAGTCTGTCAGAAATGGTCGACTGTTATTTCCCCACAGCTGACATACTCCTCTGCCGGACCGACAGAGCAAATGCCATTGGAGGTTTGGATATTTGACTGCCCATTCTATTTATAGAAGGTGAAGGGGTTGTTGCTTTTTTTATTTTCACTTTGGGATTTTGTTTTTGAAAAGAACATAAGGTACCAAAGGTGTGCTGTATGGCACCATCATGTTGATGAAGCCATATGGCACACTTTCAATGAATTGATGGGGTTGCTGTCAATGTACGATCTCTAAATTCGGACTACGGCTGCTCCATCAGGGCAACAGAGTATTTTACTCCATCGACCTGCTGGAGTAAAATCTATATTCTAAACTTTAAATCAAGCCCATTAACAAAAAACCCTTAATAAGATAAACTGAATTTAGATGGAAATCATATTGGGTGCACATTTTTGTGCTATTTTTTGTTCACTGAAAGTTTAAAGGTTTATTCTTGGGGTGAGAAGAACTTCTTTGTGATTCTTTATTGATGTCTAGGGAGTATTGAGCCCTGTCTCCCCTGTCTCTGACAGTAGACTTCTTCATTATTGCCCTTATAGCTTGTTCTAAGTAAGTAAGTAAAACTTTTCTAAAGCATCTTGGTGCTAAAGGTTACATGTACGTCATCTAAGATATAAGGAAATATTTACTTTTACTTGGGGGGGGGAGCCCAGTTTTGAGCAGCTTTCTGAAAGGGGATCTATTAGATTGTAATCTGATTAATGCAGGCAGTGGGTAAAAACCGTCACAACAAAGAAAGCCATATCCACGCATGCAATTACAATGCGGTCGTCAAAACGTCCCTGTTGTAACAACGCGTACCATTACCCCGCAAGTCAAAACGACCACTTGCTGAGGGGGGAGAAGGTGTTAGATTAAAAATCCAACACCTTCCCTACTGTCCGCACAGACTGGAGTTGGAATAGTAACTTATACTATTAGAACATCCAGTACCCCCCTCCGCAAGTCGTTGTTCCGAATTGTGGGGTAATGGTATTCGTTGTTACAACGTGGTCGTTGTAACAACCGCGTTGTAATTGCATGCTGAGTGAAGGCATACGTGAAATGGAGGCATATTCCAGGCAGTGCATTCCAATGTTTTGCTACCTGGTAGGATAGTCTTCTGCCCCCCTCACTGCCCGCCTAGCCCTTCTAATCCTAGGAACAAGGACCAATCCAGCACCATAGATCCCGCCGTGAAACATACCAGGCAAAATGTTTCTGCAGGTCAGGAGGGCCCCCTCATACAATGCTTTGTGCGCCAAACACAGTGCTTTAAGCCTAATCCTTTCCTGGACACGTAACCAATGGAGGTCCCTAATGCTGTTGGATATGGGATGACATTTGGGAATAGTCAACAGCACCTGTGGAGCAGCATTTTGCAAAGACTTTAGTTATAGTTGTAAACCTTTGTCAATTGCCAAAAAACGGCATTGCAATAGTCTATTCTAGAAAGCATCGAAGCAACTATCATGTTTTTTGCAACTCTTGTGGGACGACTAGAAAGATCTTTCTCAAAAAATGTAAAAGACGAAAACAAGAGGATGCAACATGGTTATTCTCATCCACAAAACAGAGCAGATCATCAAACGGTGCTCCCAGATTTCTCGTTTTTTTAACCTGGTCAAGACGTAGACCTGCCTCAGCAGGCCACCAGGAGTTATTCCAAAGGGGAGGGCCACTCCCAAACTCCACCACCTCTGGTTTTCCTGTTTTTAACTTGAGGTCGTTTTCGTGCATCCACCTAATGATTGTCCTCCTACTTTATGACACACTTTCGTCCTACACTGTCCATATGGAATTAGGGGAAGGCTACATTACAGACCTAATAAAAATAGCACCGTTAGTTGCTTGGCTGAGGCTGTGGCTTAATAAGGAAATCCCCTTAAACCATATTATTATGAGAGACTGTCTGTGTTTGGACAAAGTTAACAATATTAGTTGGCTGACATACATTAAGGAAAACTTCACAAGGCTGGGGAGGCCTGAGCTTTATTTCGACGCAGACTCTATAATATCTAAAGATATAAAGTCCACAAAACTTGCAATGAAAGAGCTCCTATCTTTGGAAAGAGAAGAACGAGAGTTGAAAAAACCCAGTGTCAGGGTTGGTTTATTACTGTCTATACCCGACGGCCCAGAGAATTATTTGAATATAGTGACCCATTCTTACCACAGGTTTATTTTAACTCGTTTTCGTTTTAATTTGATACATTTTAACCTTGGTTTTTATCCTGTATGGAGTACCCCTGATAAGGCGTTACCATGTTCTTGTGATCATTTCTCCGAACAAAACACTATGCACTTTGTGATGTTTTGTAGTCACTACATTGATGCTAGGAGAAAGTTTCTGGTGCCTATTCTTAAGGAAGCTGGATTTATCCAGGTTAAACCTGCTCTTATTTATTTGCAGCTTCTACAGACTCCCAAGATCATGTTCTGTGTAGCTAGTTTTTTGTTTAGAGCTATTAGGAGTAGGAATGATAGATTAAAAAACGCTGTTGTTTTTCCCACATAGGTACCTCTTATGTATCTAGTTACACGTATCTATATGTGCTTATATTAGGACTTGTAGTTATACATGATTTTTTCTCAGGGACCTTCGTGTCTGTAACGCCTATTTTCCAGGGATTTCCCCTCTCTAGTTTTTTAGTTTTTGCATTTTTAGCACTTGTTTGCACTATAGCACTTTGCACTTTTCATCATCACATCATTATGAATTGTAAATTGATGTATGATTTTTATAGTACTGTATCTCAAATGTTTTTAGATGAATGTTTTTGTTGTATTTGCTGTATGTGTTTGTACTGCCATTGTCTTTATATGAAAATAAGTTATCGCAATAAAGTAATTTGACTGACTGACTGACTGACACATAAGGATCCCAATAAAATATCCGAAGGAGAATTACAACAGCAGAACAGTTCTGAAATGGTTTTCTATTTAATACCACATATTTGATCAACATGACAAAAGTCTATTAAATTGGAGAAGAGCGGGTTCAGGTTGTCCTTTCCTAAAGGGTTACAGGTTGGGGAGTGCGAAATTCAAGTCATTTGCTGATGCAAAAATCTTACACAATCATGCAAAATGTTGTGTATCTGCCCAGTGTGATATCATAAAGCGTGCTAGCATACATTAATTGCAAATTAACATTCCTATTTTGTTCTCATTTTTGATGGTTTGAGTCCAAGTCACAAAAAAGGGAAAGAGTATGTAAGTAAGTACTTCTGTAATACTACTTCCCATGCTCATAAATGCTTTCTTGAATCGGCCCCTCTATATCTTCTGTGTCTCTTCCTGTAGTTAGGACTGGCCAGCAGAATGCAAAGTACTCCTGTAGTACCACTTCCCATACTCATAATTGCTTTCATGAATCGGGCCCTTAAGTCAAGTAACATGTAAAGTACTCCTGTAGTACCACTTCCCACACTCCTAATTGCTTTCTTGACCCCACCTCGTTATGTCTTCTGCTTCTCTCCCTGTAGCTAAACGTGACAGTCAGCTGTCGTGCACGTTTTCCTGTTGGAGGATGAAGCGGCGCTTCTTTGCCCTTCACCTCATACCCCCATGGGTAATACCCCTGCTCATGTTTTCCCAGAGATTAGCCTCTTCAGGGAGGCACCTTGTCCTTCCTTTAATCTCCATGTGCAGGGCAATACATCATAGCCTGTTGGCCCTTGCAGACATCTGCAATTCATGCCGAGGAAAGGGGGAGTGTTTTGCGTGGGCTAATTTGATCCAGATGTGGGTACTCCCAGCGAGAAAGAAAGAGCCGCCTGCACGCTGCCAAAAGAAACAGAAGATGTCTGCCGCACTTCGCTCGCTTTACTTCACCGAAAATCTGCATGAATCAGCGGCTCGGAGCAAAACATGGAATTCATTGATTCCAGATGCGCCTTTACAAAGTATTTTCCTTGCAAGTCATTGCCATCTAGTGGTTACAGCGTGGATTGCAACAATGAAATTAAACATTCCCTGGATGCAAGATGTTTCAAAATTTACTTTTTTCGGGCATAACGTATGAAGATGATTTTTTAGGCTCGCCTTATAAGAAGTTATATTTCTGCTGTCCTTGGCACCCAGACCACAGTAACTATGACTGGATTCAGCACAAAAAAAAAATACATCTAGCAACATCCATAGCATTTTGACAATGCTCCAGATTTAACAGAATTCATAAATCTGAGGCAGCGCCAAAAAATTTACAGCATAAGGGAGTCACAGAGTGGAGAAATATCTTTGAGGCATATTATCAAGAACCAGTGTTAAAATTATTACGGTTTTATCGGCAGGAAACTGCAGATAAAACGGCGATAATGGGCTTGATAATAAGCCCTTGTTAATTCCCATAGAAGCCCATGTTAACATCAGAACATGGGCTTCTATGGGCATTAACAAGGGTGTATTATCAAGCCCATTATTGCCGTTTTATCGGCAGTTTCCTGCCGATAAAACGGCGATAATTTTAACACCAGTCCTTGATAATATGCCCCTTTATTCTTCCTTGTTTTTCCTTTTTCCATGTGTTCTGTATTCTGCAGCACACATGGAAAAAGGAAAAACCTCTTGTGATTGTTTTTGTGCAGGAAGGTTTCGAGGGTTACATCTCAAAAGTGACACTAACTGTAGATGACAGGATTTGCTTTCTGAGGCAAAACTTTATTTGTTCTAAAATGTAGCCCTAAAGTAAAGCACAGTAATGCTAGCTGTGCTTTCCATTGCTTTGCATCAAAGTGGTGGGGGCAGGTGGTTCTATAGGTAGGCACTGGGTTTCCCACTGGAGTCATCCATGGTTTTTGATGCAAAGCCCTATGTACAAATAATTGGTGGCAGGGCTTTTTGCCAAAAAAGCCTCTTTGAGGCTGGCATTAACTTGGAGAAATGTTTTTAGTTTTTCGCGTGTTTTATTCTAAATTGTACACATATAAAGTGGGGAAAGTGTTTAACTATGTCTAAGTAGACTGTTTTGTACTGAAAGGGTATCCTTCCAGTAAAAAGAACACATGTTTTACATCACGTGCCTGCCCTTGCACTATGGTGCAAGGGTCCGAGTATTGGTGCATTGCAGCCTAAAGTGCACCAGTGCAGGGAGCGAGGAAATCAGTGCTGTATCTTATTAGAAATTGTGCTGTTCTGCTCGCTCCATTTCATGCAATGCACCACATCTGTCTTCGGTCCCACAGAGAGCACAGAAATGCGCAGATGCTGAAATGGTGCACTTCTCAACAATGGCATATGTCCACTGGTACCCAAGGGTACGCGACTATATAGGTCTGAAAGTGCTGCATATGCAGACGGTGGGCTGCCTAGTAGTCACTGGCCTTGCAAGTGGGGTCTTGGAATCCTGCAGTTTTCTGTTCCTCCTCCACAAAGGGTAGAACGAGGAGGGCAGGCCACTCATGGACAGTTCTGAGTATTTCTGTGGGGTCAAATAGGCATATAGTACATCTTAGGCAGTGGCCAGTTACATTCAGTAGCATTACAGTTGTGTTGCACGCATGCACATTTTAACTTTGAGATTTAACAATTTGATTAGTGTGTGTTTGTTTGTTCCCCATATTGTACATGCTCTTATGTAGAATAGTGCAACTCCAGCGGTCTGCAACATTCTCTTTGATCGTCTTAATTTGAAGAAATACCCACATATAAGAATGACGGTCCCCACAAACTATTTCATAAATTCAGCTAGTTCCTCAAATTGGACTCGAGCGTTAGTGTAACAGGATCCAGCCCCCAAGCAAGAGAAGAGGTGTGTGTAATTTTGTTTTTTTTCCTGATGATCAAAATAATGTGGTTTTACTTTTGTAGTAGCCGACCGAGGGGGTAAAAGTAAAGGGGGCGGAGCCCCGACGCCCTCACGCATAAACTGCTCCTCGCCAACTATGAGCCCTATCTGCTGTAAATAAAAGACCAGGGCAAGAGGCAGACTTTTACTTTGATGTCTGTCTAACAGGCTGGGATAGGGAGGGTGTTCCTCGTGCGATGTAACAAGCACGCAAGCGTTTGGAAACACTTCTAATTAGGGTTGGAACACGCACTTAAGGCTAAACAGAGCTGGAAAGTTCTGGACGTTGCTTTCATTAACTTAAGAAGGATCTGGGGTCCGGGAAGAGCCAGAGGCCATCTATCAATAATATGAAAGAGGAAAATTCGTCCTTACAATTTTTTTAGGAAATGTGCTCCTAAACGGGCCAGCAGCAATTGAGTGTTTCCACAGCAACACAACGTAATTTGCTGTGGGAACAATAAGGCCTGCTCAAATGCATATGAACATGATTACAATGAGATGTGTTTTTCATAGTGGATTTTATGTTCAAATCTGATTGCGTTGTTCTTTTTTCTTTTTGTTTAGTTGTTTTAGGAACATGTGCGCATCTTGGCCAAGTGTATGCTGACCGGGATGTTTGGAAGCCCGAGCCATGTCAAATCTGTGTGTGCGACTCTGGGGCAGTTTTGTGCGACGACATCATCTGCGACGAAGTGGAATTAGAATGCACGAACCCTGAGATTCCTTTCGGTGAATGCTGTCCAGTATGTCCACAGGGACCGTCGGTAAGTCCTTGTGCTGGAGAATGAACAAATGGTGACATTAGCTTCCCTTAATCCGGACCCTCGTTACAGCCATGCTTACTAAATACACATACTGGGTAATTTTTACATTCTTTGCACACCTAAATTCAGATTACTAGCATAAGAAATGTAATTTGATGGGGAAATCGAATTCGTCATTCACGGAATAAAGAATGTCAGGAGTTTGCCTCGAAAATGGGATACAGGAATATACAGTACTCATCCTGGTATAGTAGAATCAAACTATACTATAGCCTTAGAGCCCAACCTAGAGGGCTCTACTGGCCATTAATGGCTCGTTCCAGCGTTGCCTTTAACCCCTGCGGTGCTCATGACGGAGCGGTTCCGTCATGAGCGTCGGTTGAGCTGTGCTCATGACGGAACCGTTCCGTCATGACCACACCCGTTTTTCAGAACGTTCAGCACAGCGCGAAAATCCGCGCCGCGCTGAACGGGTTAAAAAGGTAGTGGGCCTTTAATGGCTAGTAGAGCCCGCCGAGTAGTGTGGCTCACTGGTTAGAGGCGGCAGACCCGGGAGCAGAAGTCGGCCCGGGACCAGGGTTCAATTCCCGACGCGGCAGGGTCGTGGACTTGAGTCTGCGGACTCGATAATTCTCGCTTCGGTGCTTACTCTAATCAGGGGTTCCACTCGGCAACTCTGGGCATTAGCTTGCCTAATCTCCACAACGGCCCCATCAATTCCTGGGATGCCTGGCACCACCTTGGGGACTCCCAGCAGGGACCATCCCACAGGGAAAGCCAGGACGGGTACCCCAGAGTTATACAGCGCCAGGAAACTTACGGACGGGTAGCAGTGCGCTTTACAAGCTCAAATACATTTACATTTACCAGGGCTCTAAGGCTATTAGACCATTCCGCCCCTAGAGGGTCTAGGGCAGAATGTTTTAATTAGTAAAAACAAAGACCTCTCAGAGCCCCAGGGGGGGGGTAAATCCCCTAGGACTCTGAGTAGCTTTTGTTCACAGCAGTAGCACTGAAAGCAAAATAACATTGGAATGTTGCTCTCCGGGCTTCGACTGGCCAGTAGACACACGGAGCACTGCATTTTCAACAATGGAGTACTCAACATTCCAATATTCTAATATAGCTTTATAGCCCACTGCCGAGGGCTATACTGGTTGTTAAAGGCCCTGATGCAGGCAAGGGCTTTTAATGAAGGACAGGGCCTTTAGCAACCGGTAAAGCTTGAGTGTCAAGGGCTAAAGGGCTATTAGAACATTGGAATGTTGACAATGGAGTGCTCCGGGCTTCTCCTGGCCAGGAGAAGCCCGGAGAGCAACATTCCAATGTTGTTTTACTTTCCGAGCTACTGCTGTGAACAACGCCCTCTCAGAGCTCAAGGGTATTTACACCTCCCTGGGGCTCCGAGAGGCCTTTGTTTTTACTAATCAGAATTTTCTGTCCTATATGGGCGGAATGTTCCAATAGCCTTAGAGCCCTCCTAGTGGGCTCTACCGACCATACCTTAGAGCCCTCCTAGTGGGCTGTATCGACCATTGAAGGCCCGCTCCCGCTTTAGAACATGTCACCCACTGAGGGTAGATTGTTCTAAATGAAAAAGGGAGAAAAAGCAAGACAAACACTGGAATGTTGGAGCAGAAGGCTTATATTAGCCATTATAAGCCGGGAGCTACTACATTGCCTTCAATGGAACTCTCAACATTCCAAATGTTCTTAACAGGGTTAGAGGCATAGTCAAGATTGAGGGTGTTCCATGGTGGGTCTACATGCAGAAGTTGGTTGAGGATCACAAACGCCCACAATTTTGGGTATTCACCAATAATTGTCAGGTTAATTCCTTGTTTAACTGAGTGCTAGTATTTCATCATGCAAACATAGTTAATTACTCCGTTTCAGAGTCAAGATAAGATAAGCCCAACCTAAAAGGCTTACCTTGGTTCAACTGCGCTTTGTCCAGGACCACCAATTATGAAAACATGCCAGTTTACTGAGCAATCAGTGCCCCGAAAAGCGCAACTGATTTAAGTAGTGCTGGACTAGTATCAGCAAATCTATGAATTCTGTTGGTTCAACATGAAATAAACAAACTGTAAAAATGTTAAAACTCCGCTGGGTGGCGCGCTAAGATTCTATTTTGCTGGTAATTCACAAAATGTAGATAACATGTTTAGCTTTAATTGTTTTTCTCTACTGGCATTAGAAACATGCTTTGCAGAAACTACATATTGATCAGTGTAGATTTCTACCGATTATCTTGAATGAAAGATGCATAATTTCACTGCTATGTGTATGTCCTCTGGTTGCAAAAATTAACACGTTTTTTTACCCTGTTCTATGATTTTCTAAAACGCACCATTAACAACTATGTCATATAAAATTATACAGAAGTTCCATTTACAGATTCTATTTAATTTTCTGTACTCAAGAATAAGCTATAGCACAGACAAAGAAGCATATAAGCAAGAACCTCGTTAAAATTATCGCCGATTTAGCAGCAGGAAACTGTCGCTAAAACGGCGGTAATGGGCTTGCAAATATGCGTTATAGAATTCTAATAGAAGCCCAGGTTAGATGTACAGGACATCTAACCTGGGCTTCTATTAGAATTCTATAGCGCAAATTAGCAAGCCCATTATCGCCGTTTTAGCGGCATTTTCCTGCTGCAAAAACGGCGACAATTTTAACAAGGTTCTTGCTAATATGCCCCATAGTGAGACCTAGGGTCAGATATACAAGCCCCTTGAACCACTTTGCGTCACTTTTCCCATGTTAAAAGTGACTCAAAAGTGGCGCAAGGGGCTTGTAAATTTGCCCCCTAGTATGTATCATTTTAAATGGCATGTTAAGCATCTCGTCAGTGGTAGTAAGCGCTGTATATAAATACAATCTTTGCCTGACTTTGTTTCTCCTTTTGCATTGTTTAGGAGGAACCTTCGAAAGGCGGCGGAACTGTCTCCAAGGGCGACCGAGGTCCCAAGGGTGATCCTGTAAGTTTTCTGCACTACATAAATCAGAAAATACATTTAAAAAAAGAAATGCATTACCCCATAAAATTAATTAAAAGGTCTTTTCAAGGTATCATGTTAAAAAGTTATCTTTTTTAATCTAAATTGTGTGTTTAAATCTTTATTTTGTTTTATTACAATTCACCTTTAAATGCACCTTCTGGATAAGTACATCTCAAAAGGAGAGGAGCTCTTGGCCTTAATATTTTCCCGAAGGGCTACCTAGTGTACCTGAAAGTCAGGCACCCTACCAGGTCAAGTCAGATTTGCATAAGTGGTTCAAGGTCAATGGGGCAGTAGGTAAAGGTAGATAGAGGTGCCCACACAAATCTACATCACATTGATAGGCACAGGATTCGGTTAAATTTGTTTAGAGAGGACTGGCCCAGGAAGTGACAAGGTTCACATATTTACGGTAATAAAAAATGTCTTTCATTTGTAGTAAAATTGGGCGCTAGTAAAAATACGATATTAATGGTTCACGTGATTGTTCCTTTTCTGTGTCCCTTGGACAGTTAGTAAGTTCGAATATCACAGCTGCTAAGTGCCTCGAGAAGAGATGTGTAAATCTGAAACACTTTGGGACTCATTTACAAGGCCATTGCGCCACCGGTGCGTCACTTTCTTTGACACACGGGGTGCAGTATGCCTACCCATATTTACAAGGCCAGGTAAAATCTCCCTCCGTAACTTTTCATGGCCTTGGAAATACTGCCTCCTTTCACACATTACTCTGCGTGAAAGGGGCGTTCGATGGATGTTGCTGTGGCACATGCCCAGTTTGAAAAGTTTTTTAAAGCTGGGAATTAGTCAGAATCCGACGCCTCTTATGTGGGTTGAACAATGAAGAAGAAATGTCACATGAACTCAATGGTGAAATTATTTTAAAAGGCTGAAACAATTTTCAAGTAAGCTGGAGAAGGGGATCAGGGTTCCAGATTGACAGGAGGTCGCCACAGCAGACTTGCAGAGCACTGTTCCTCATGGAAAGAGTGGTGCATACCAGCAGGAAACAAGGGAGAGGGCATGGGCTCTGAGACATTATTGAAGATAGGTAGGTATGTGATAGACAAAGATGAACTTTAGCATGGAGAAAATAAGGAAATAATGCAGCCAGTGTCTGGTCTGGAGTATTACAGTTGATGGACAGGATCAATGATTTCTATGGCCCTGTGTCCTAAATGTTTGTCATTTTTCAATTAACAATTAGTTTTTCCATTTTACAGTTAACCCTTTAATAATGTGTCAAACTCTATATTTCTCAATAGGGCTCCCCTGGAATTCCTGGACGAAATGGTGAGCCCGGTCTTCCTGGAACACCCGGCTCCCCAGGAGCTCCCGGCGTATGTCAGAATTGTCCTTCTATGGAAGGGGTGAGTGATGTTGTGTTGAGTAGGCTGTGATATCTTAATTTCAGTATGTTGGGTTTATTTAGGAAATAGTGCGACACGTAGTCGTGTTGTAAAGTTTGAATTATCTAATTCATGTTACTATACCATTATCTTGACCATGCACCTTCTTACACTATAGAAGATAGACGTATATTCCTGATTAATAAATGTCGTCCTTCAAAACTCCTGCGTACAAAAAGAAGTTTATTTGTAAATACCTCTGAAGAACAAATACACTAATCATTCACCGCCACTTTTGTCCATGTTACCAGAACGTGGCTCCAGTTTCTGTGCACTTTCAATTAAACACTAGTGCCAGCACATCTTTGCAAGAGTGAATGACCCTGTGGTACAGGAAACCCAAATGTACACAGTTCGCAAACAATAGTATAACATCCTACTAGTGCAAGCACTGGTGACTGCACTCAAGCAAACCAGCCCAATTCTTTTAAAAGTGTGTGCCACCAGTGAGGAGAGGTAGACATATCCTTGTCTTTGCTTCATTATATCGCCTAACCTTTCTGGTGATTGGACTGTGATGGTTTGTACTCTTAAATTCATGTTCGTGAAACTTATGTTTCTCTTTTCTCAATGCTTATAAGTAATAATTTATAAAGTAAAATAAAATCACGAAACTACGTGTAACAGAAATTCTGAAAATGCCTCGTTTACTTCACCTCGCTGAAAAAGACATGTTTGTTTAGTGCACCCACACCATCATTTGTAATGCATGTAAGTCCATTTCACCGACATTATACAGAGGTATGGCTACATTGTAAGGCAAAAAGGTACCCAAGTTATTTCTCTGTAAATTCAATGTGATAGTAGAAAATTGTATACCTGGGTGTGGGTAAATGTAGATGTCTGCAAGGGGCCTTCATTATGATTGACCATTGGTCCAGAAAGACTAGCAATTCACAACAGCAATTGTTCTTCAATGTCTTCCCTGTAAAGTGCTCTGCGATCCATCCCAGATCTTACTCACACTATATAAACCTTTAAATAAATAAATAAATAAAAAGCTAAATTTACATCATCCAAAACTTCCAGATGTTTGCAGGTAGACGGAGCAGGGGGCGGATACTGGCAACCACATCAAAAGCTATTGCATTCAACTGAGAAATATTCTTACTTCCCTCAGAACCAACGGGTCTAGTAAAAATGGCACTGACAAAGACTCATTACCTTTTGAGGATGATCCTCAAATTACTCAAATGCAACCCAATTGTGATATGCATTTATAAGAACTCAACGGACATCACCAGCGAATGCTTTTAAGCAAATAAGCACTGATTTATAACGCTCTTAATGCACGCAGAAGAAGATGCGTATTCAACGTACCAACCATGAATGGTAAAGTCAACTGGCCCATCTCGCTAGTTGGCCTCCACATGGGAAGCTGAGCAGATAGTGAATCTCTGCCACTGAGCTCATGGAGAAAAAGGCCAGTCTTGGTCAGAACCTGTATATAATCCATCAGCACCATGGGACGTTAGGTAGGAAAGATATTTACCAAGTTTTCACGCAATACTGCACAGCAACAAACATTGATGTGCTGAATTGCGCAAGACAAAACACATCGCAAAGCAATAGCCATTCAGAATGTCCTGCTGCTGTCTACACCTGCACTGGTTCCCTAACAAGGCTCCCTTTTGTTACTCACAACCTCACTCCATGAAACACTGGTAAGTGTGGACTGTAGGATTTGTACTGGGAGTATACCCTTCCAGTATACATTCATATGCCTAGACAAAATCAGAGGAATCCCACACAACATTTTCAGATGCAATATGCAGTGTTTTTTTTTTGGGGGGGGGGGATAAATGATCACATTCTCCTTTGTTTACTCCTGCTTCAAGTAGGGAATAGTTTCAATGAAAAGTCTGATGTGGCTCTCTTAATAGAAGGGATTGTACAACAAAACCTATGAGTGTTTGTGCTGATTTACCCCAGTAATGTGCTTTGATGAAAAGTGAAGAAAAGCAGTACAAAACAGTTTTGTATTGGAACCTTTTTGCGCTGAATAGAAGTAACATGTGCCCCTATGCATAGCTTTGCACTGGTGCAAAACCTAAGTAAGTCTGGGCCGTTATTGTTACTGACATGAACCATGTTGAGTAACATCAGTTGCAAGTCGCTAAGTTGAAGAACTTCTAAAAGCCAAGATCAAGTGGCATTTGAGTGTTTCTAAAATGTGTTGTAGAAGCAATAACCACCCAGAATACAGTGTCTTGACCAGCAAAGAACCTCTTTCTTTGATACAAAGCCCCATATCTAAAAAAAGTGAATGGCTGTGTGCACATAGGGCACGATGTAGAAAAAAAAGCTACTCGTGGTTGAATGTTTGCCTTACACTGCATCTAACCTTTCCCTTTGCAGTGTGAGGGATATCCAAAGCCCTTGTAGTGCAAAGACGCAGGTCGCAAAAAATTGAGAATCTGCAACCTCATTAATAGCAATGGAGTAGGTATAGGATTGTGACTTCTTGCAATCTGCTGTGAATGCTGGACTGGAGGCCTGCATGGGACAGCAGACGTACATTCCTCCATTTGGAATCACAGAATGCCCACTTTGATTGCAATCCTTGTCTCTTAAAAGACAAGGACAGCAATCAGAAAATTGAGAAGACAATCTGTGAATGTCATTGGAGAGCAACAATTTCCTGGGCTGCTGCATACACCTCTTCCTCCCCAATGGCCAAGCCTACATTCACAAAGTGAATGCTGCTCCTCATAGATATGTTCCACTTTGTGAATCCCATGCCACCTCCTGTGAGAAGGCAGAAGATGTGGTTGCAAAGAATCAGTACATGTCACTGCGATTCATAAGAAGGAGGCTGACCCAATCATACCCTCTCCTCTTTCTGAATCACAAATGCACATTGCAACATTTCTCACAATGTGCCTTCAATGCATTGTGACTTGTTTCGCAGTCGGAAAACCTCTTGCAAATCGCTGATTTTGTGACTGCAAATCCATTTAGCCCCAAGGCTATACATGTACAAGAAACCTGTATGCATCTCTTATTGAAATATTTTGCACTGCATAAAAATCCACAACATCCCACGGTGCGGACAATTGTTTCAGGAGTGTCTGGTGTTTAGATTGCACAAAATGTTTTAGCACATGTCCAATATGTGTTAATTCTGATACAAATGTAAAATCACGCTAAAAGAAATATATAATGGTAGTTGAAGGTTAGCACTGGTGCTATTATTTTTGTGCTCAGTCACAATCTAAACATATTGCACTCTTAAAAAAACATTGTGACCATCGTGCTTCTTATACACGGGCAAAGGTTGTTCGGCTCAACGTTTGCATTAATTGGACGACTCAGTTCACCCTCGGCGAGATAATTCAAATTGCACTATAAATGTAATTTATTAGGATGATTCTACTTTTATCGAATCACCAACAACTGTTGTAGGAGTACAGATATTGATATAAGAGTGTCCAAACCTATACTCCACTAGCTCCAATCAGATCACAAGCATTCCCACAATATGTGGCAATGGCACATTAAAAGTGTATTTACATTCTAACAACTTTGCGTCACTAAAAGTCGTTTATCAATGACACACTTGTGCTGCCCTCTTTGGAACTCATTGGTGTGATGCATATGCCAGACTCTGAGAAAAGTGAAGCCTGATGGAAGTTAACAAACACAAGTAATGATGCTATGAATAAAGTTCGGTAGATACGCTCACATACACGTACACACTCATGCATGAATGTACGCGCACACACACGCATGCATGCATGCATGCATGTGCGCACTCTCACACACAATCTCACACACACACAAACGCACGCATGCATGCACGCACCAACACACACACACGGAGAGAATGTGGCCTAAGGGCTAGTGCGGTCGACCTCATAACAGCCGCACTGTGTCCGTTCCAGGAACCGTACCATACCTGTGTATCTGTATTACTCCACACAGCCAACAGTCATTGTTTTATTGTGGTGGTTGTTGTCCGCAGTTTTATTACTCATTACATACGTCATATTTGTACAACTCCCCTTGACACCTTCTCAGGCTGGGGTCATAAATCATTATCATAAATTATCACAGTTAGTTGTCAGTGTCATTTAGACATCATGCACTCTACATGGAGGAGTGTGGCTCACTGATTAGAGCGGCAGACCCTGATGCAGAGGTCTGGCCCGGGACCAGGGTTCAATTCCCGATGCGGCAGGGTCCTGAGCCCAAAAATGTCCACGGACTCGATAATTATCGCCTCGGTGCCTATTCTAATCATGGGGTCCCACGCTGCAACTCTGGGCAATAGTTGCTTAATCTCCACTACGGCGGCCCACCCGCTGCGGGATGCCTGGCTTTCACCCTGGGGATACCCAGTAGGGGTTATCTCACAGGGAAAAGCCAGGACGGGTTCCCAAGGCAAGCGCCTTGATGCCTTCGGGTGATACGTGCGCTATGTAAGTCGCAATACATACATACATCCTGTGATTCTGGGCAAATCCCCTAATCTCCCAGTGCCTTACAAAATGAATTTGTCCTTGTGTAAGGCAACTGGTGCTCATGTAAAGCGCTCTAATGCCTTCCTGTCAAATTTGGGCTATGTAAAACTCTTCAAAAAAACACACACTGGCACAGACATCCTGACTCGCATCACCGGAGTTTATTACAGCAGAATCATTCCCTGTGATGTACACCATACTGCTTTTGCTGGAGTTCTCATTCAACAAATTGTGTGCACACAACTAGTGCACATGCCATAACTGCGTGAGTCAGAATAAAGGGTGGTGTGTAAACGAGTCAGGGGCTTGTTCTTCTGCAAGTAGAACATTTAAATGTCAATAACATCTCAGTTCTGTCAAAGAGGCTTAACTTTGCCAAGGTTCCTCTGAACTACAGGGCCACGTATCCATAGTGCGGATCTCTCTACCAAGACTTTTCATTCATTGGTGTGCACCTTTGCTGACGATCACTGTTGATGTAATTTTCTTTTTTACAGAACTTCTCCCCTCAGTACGAGTCCTATGATGTCAAGGCTGGTGGAGGTGGAGGTGGACAAATGGGTCTCATGCCTGTAAGCACTCACTCTTTCTTATTGTAGAGAACTAACCTTTTTTATGTATACAGTGACGAATAACCATTTTTCATTGTTACAGTTCAACCTATGACTATACCATCCACAGCCAATATTCCATCTTTGGGCCCAGTTCATTCTCAGGCTCTCTACAGAAATCATCTCATGTCAAATAATTCGTGTGAATTTATTAAATACCATGTTTTTTAGATAAAGTTTAACTATATTCTCAAAAACCACAAGAACAAAAGATAAGCTTGTACCAACAATTGCTTTTAGAGGGCTCTACTGCCCTCAGCCCAGAAAAGGCAGGCCAGGGGAGCCCTTCATTCTCGTGGGTTTTAGACAAATATTGTTAATAATCAATCATTTTAAACTCTTGGGTGCCTGGGAACATAAAGCCAACACGGATCAGGGGGCTAGATGTCCATAGTACAATGACCCACTGATCCAGGCAACTCTCTATGGAAGTGTTGGGGATGGATTTGTGCTCCCAGGCATTTCCATAAGGAGCTGCTTGGACAAGCGGGTCACTATATTGGAAACACCAAGAAGCTGACGCAAGGAAACCCCTTTACCTCTTGATCCTTCACGAATCTGGCCTTACAGATATTCCTTGCAGTAAAATGTGAGAGTAATGGATTAAATAGATTTAATGCCACAACTGACAATTCTGGTAGGGTTGAAAACAAGATAATGATGCAGAGAATAAGCCATGCTCTGTGCTATATCTACAAGCACTTTGCCTTGGTCCATTATTCAGCATATGGAGAAGCTGCCACCGGGTTTTGTACGCTCAGTGATTCCAGACTACTAGTGCTCTGTTGATAGATCCGAGATATATATGTGACCCAATCAGTTATCAAGTCAAAATGAAAACAGTTGTGATAGCTCTTGGAATACAGTATCAATGATAATATGTCTATCCTTCACCTTTTCCCAATATAAAGGTTTAAGTCAGCTTAATATAGAGTTAGAAACCAGTTCCTAATGCCTTTAGTGAAAACGTCATTGCAAATTCTTCTCAGGGGGAAGAGCTGCACAGTACTGTGCTATGCAGTCATCCTGCTCACCTGTCTACAGCATAATGGATGGTCTTATTGAAGCCCAATACCAGTTATCCCTGGTCACTTTTGACATAGGTATTGTCACCCCAGAATTTGTTCACCATGGCCATAGTGAGCCAGATTAAAACAGCTGTTCTAGATGCATATGTTACAATCATGAACAGCTTTAAATCCGAAAAGTGTCACACTACATCTCATGTATTTACAGACACACGTGAACGTTTATCTCCAGGTTATCTTGGTGTATGTTAGCCAATTTACCATGGTTCTTAATACTTTTACAACAGTGGAACACAACTGGAGGCACACGCACGATTTAGTTGACATTTTATGTGTTGTCTATTAGCATCACTATCATTTTGAAAGGATATATTTTCTGAATACTGACAGGATTGTTCCAAAATCCAGGAGCTCGAGTTCTGTATGCTTATATGTGTCTTGTGCTATTTTGAAAATAAATTGTTTTTTAACTTATTTTATGTGCTTGCTTATTATAACCGAAGGCATGTCACACCTCAACCTTCTCTTTAACTGGAATGAATAATCTCATTTTCAGCCTGTTAATGATTTCTTCTTTACAGCAAATTAAAAGCATGTACATATTGATACTATCATCTCAATACTCAATCCTGGTGCTTCTAAATGAGACAATCAAATCATCCATCTTCAGCAGAGATGCATTAATAACATCTTCCATGGTGGTTTCCCCCATGCAAGATGCCCGCTTCACGCACTGAGATGCAAAAAAGAACTGCTGCTGAGTTGTCAAGATGACCGTATTGACTGGCCATATACTTTTAAAAATATGTAGCTCCCAAAGAGAGATTACCTTGTGTTTCCTCTGGTCTTCAAGGTCATCCATCTAGAGATGTATGAGCCTTCTGGTTTCGTGTAAGTTCTCCCATCCTATATACCTGATTTCTCTCTGTGGTCTGATCCCACCTTGCTTAGAGAGTTTATAAGATATCTTACAGTCTCACATTCACTCACACATCCTCAACTAACTGCACCTGAGATCATGCAGAATCAGCCCATCTGATATTCTTTCTGTCGACCAATTTTGTGATCAGGTGGCTTTGTGCCTCTTCTTTCAAACTACACCAATAAGCTTTGGTTTTGTGAGTTTTTACTTAACATATCGTCACATAATGCCTGCCATTTAAATGTGACAGGTCAAACATTCCTCTGGCAGAAATTCATGCTGGATTGGTTTCTCTTCATAAAAGATGGTGAAAGTACACTGTGCTACGGGGTAAATTTACATAAAATGTACTCAACGCGGTGCAGCAAGGCTAGTTGCTGCATGGTATTGCGTGAATGGGTGAGAGCAGAAAAGCACCATATCTACTAAAATACTCTTTAGCTCTCTCCTTGTATTTGAGGCTGAATAGTGCAAACACAGACACCCTTGCACCATCGCACAAGGGTGCCTGCGTTATGGTCAGGATTGTTTTTGTTCAGGAAGAGATACCTTCTTGGATAAAAACAATCCTTTCAGGCATATTCCTCTCTATGCATGCTGCAGAATGCAGCACACACAGAAAGAAGAAGCAAGGAGGAGAAATAAACATATTTCTCCTCAGTATGCCTCACTGGGGAAAACATAGCATTTTGTAGCATTCCAAGGTTTACTAGCTTTAGTAAATCTGGAAATGAGTCAAAATCCATGGATGGATGCATGGGAGCGCCCATTCTCCACTAGTAAAATTCCTTTTTAAATGCAAGGTAACACAAGGCAGTGCTGCATTGAGTTGCTTTGTATTTCCTAAACTATGCGAATCCACAAAAAGTGGCTTTGTGTGGCTTAGGAAATACCAAAATTGTTACAAAAGTAACGCACCTGACGCAAAATCATAGTAAATCCACCCCTACATGTTTAGCCAGGGTTGTAAATCGCGTACCTTCAAACTCAACAAACATTTTGCCATTTAAAAAAAACAGTGATAGCATTAAAGGGCCAAAAGGTGTATTTTAATCTTAAGTGGCACCTTCTTAATGAAAATCATATTGATAACACTGTTTGCCGATAATTAATTGATGACATTTCAAGACACCATTTGCTGTGGTGGAATGATGCTCTGCAGAACAAGTGGTAAACACAGTAGATATGTTCGATTTTAATATTTCATTGCTATGGTTTATTTAGGGCCTTAACTGTTCAATGCATGCAATTATAACATTGAACATATGTGTTAATAACATATATAACATATATAACACCATTTTTTACTCTTTCAAAGTAGGGTGATGGAGTTGTGCAACCGACCAATGCTACCTAACTAAAATATTTTTCCACAGTCTGGAGAATTCTCCAAAAACAATGCTTCTAAGGTTATTTTACTCCTGTTTGTGACTATTCCAACAACACGATATATGATTTCAGTGTGTATAAAGCTTGCTGAAGTGCTTTTTGTATTGGTTTGAACTATACTTAATTTTGGCATCAGCGTGTTATTATTTCTCTTTTCTAAAGCATCATCTTACAGGCAATAGTAGTTGTACTTTGCCTCAAATTCTATTGTTTTACTCTACTGATCAAACCACTGTTATGTAATGAAATCTAACACATATAACAGAACATTCAGCAAATGAAAGAAATAGTGTAACCAGAGTTTCTGTTTACACATATTTTCACAGCACTATTTTTGTTCAAGAAAGGTTTAGCAATCCAGTACTTAACAGGTAATTTAAGGGTAATGTAATATATCTTATAGCATGCTACACCAGCCAATAAAGGCCCGCTGCAGCAATAAAGGCCTGAGCCGAAGGCGAGGGACTTTAACAAGGGAAAGGGCCTTTAATGGCCAGTATAGTCCAGCTACAGTGGGCTATAAGAGCATTCTTCTCCAGGAGGGCGACAGGTCCTAATTGAGAAAAAAAAGCAACAGAGAACGAGGAAGTTGAAATACCTTGTGGCCCCAAAGTCCTCTTTCATAGCTCTTGCAGTAAATGTTCAACTGAGAGCACAGCTGATAACTGTTGATGATTCACAGCAAGAGCTGTGAAACCAAGCTGTGAGAAATCAGCCCCTGGTACTCCCTAGGTTGCATAAACGGCTTGTTTTTTCATAGTCGAGCTAAGCCATGGAGACCCAGGAGCTGTCCAGCATTCTTTCCTCCCCAGTGACATTGAGCTACAGGAGGAGAGAAGGGTCTACTGCTGCATGGCCTCTGCCTATTCCTTTTCCACTGCCCAATCTATGTATTTTGTATATGTTGGGTAAAGGGAAAGGCACGTCTACACGGAGCGTGTAGACGTGGATTTTAAATCGTACAGAGAAATTCACCAATGCACCACTGATGGCTGACATTGAGCTGCATATTTAAGAAAATTACAGTTTCTTCACCATCGCTTTCCCACGAGATCGCTCGCAAGTTTTTAAATAAAATACCGAATGTGCCAGGCAGCTAATTAAGTTGTGCCCACGCATGCCGTGCTTCCACCAATTGTGGGATTCTTACCTGAACTTAAAGAAATCCAATGTTGTTTCCCTGAGTCAGCATAAGCAATTTACAATTAGGATTTTCTTGAAGGATATCCATCAACCTTTTGACCTGAAGATGGTCTGACGGTCTCATCGCCATCACAGACCGAAACGTCGACTGCGACATCTTTTTCTATGTACATTCGTTGTGTTGAAGGAATTTTTTTTTCATTGATGTATCTGATTATTTAATTCTACAAATTCACAAAAAAGATGTTTACATAGTTGGTTTGTAGGTTGATTTATGTTACCTCATGAACTATGTTTGGTTGATCCTGATCGTTTTGTTTTCCCTGATTTGTAAATTGACCACATATTAAATATATGTTTGTTTTGAAGCAGATTTTGCCCCGTGTAGTACATCCTGTGTTTTTAAGACAGTAATCTGTGGGATAGAATTATTCATTCACTGCTTGATTATTCAACTGTTCACCATTAATCAGGGTTGAACCTTGACAATTGCACTTGAGATATCATCTCTAAAATTCATAGACAAACACAATTCCTTGTAGGCAAACTTCACTTATTTAAAGCTTTATCGCCCAAGCCTCCAAGGGTATATTGGGTTTCCCACCTCTATGGAATCTATGCACCAACACAGGCACCCTTGCACAATGGTGTAAGAGTGCTTATGTTGCAGGGCTGATTGATTTTGTGCAGGAAGGGGCACATTGCTGCACAAAATCAGTCCCATCAGGTGATTTCTAAACGAGGAGAAATAAAAACATTTCTCATCGTTACGCCTCCCTAATGCCACCCCTGGGGCGGTGCTATATCCTGACACATTCCCAGGTTAATGGTGCCTCGTAAATCTTGGAATACTGTAGGTTCCATGGGTATTGTTTGGAAACATCTACAGCAACACCACTGTGTGAAAGGGGCACGTATTTACAAGGCCTTGAAAAGTCACGAAAAGTGGCTTTACACAGCCTTGTAAATATGATGCGGCACATTGTGCCACCGTAACATGAAAAAAGTGACGTTCCAGCAGTGCAAATTGCTGCCAATGTACGTTAATATGAAGGCATGTATTCAGTTGGCTATTATAAATGATAAGGCACAATTAAAATTAAGTTGATCAAGGTACCGTGGCTTTTATTTCATATCTCTTTAACAAGTTACTTAAATAATGTCAGCTCACTCTCCAGTGACAAAGTGTGTATGTAACAGAAGATCAGTCCGTTTGTATGAAAGGTTTCTAAATATATCTTATAAAAAATATGCCTCCTATGCACCTAAGTTTGTAAATTGCCTAGTTTGCTTGTATTCACAAGCTTCTACCCTAACCCTCCACTCCCTGGTTGTAATGTGACTCCAACAAAGAGCTGAAGGAGCATCCCTTAAAGGTTGGGAAGGGTAATTTATCACCACCATCTTGGAGGAGGTGCCAGGGATGGGGTTTCTTTGTGGGGAACAATGTTTTGCTTGTGGAGATAAAAAAAGAAAAAAACATAGATGTGCATTTGACTAATGCAAAGTTTTTCTCCACGTACACATCAATTTTGCAAATATAGCAAGGGATACATGCCATTCAAGGTAGTGTGCCAGAAATAATATGACCACTTTGAATGTTTGTGAATACTAAAAAGTAGCAAATCTGAACTTGGTCAAGGTAGTAAATCAAAGGGTGCAGGTTTACTACTTTATTTGTTTTAATTGCACACTTACTACTCTTACCTCCACATTTACGTACCTTGACAATATAGAAAAACTGAATTATAAAATAATATAGTAATAGTGACATTTTATTTCTAGTTGAAATTTCAACCACAATATCATGACCTCTCTATCTGTGAATGTTAACAGTTCACCCATGGTTTAATTTGTTTTATGTCATATAGTGTGCATTATACATTTATATGTTCCTTGAAATGAGGTTCCAAGGTGCACCAAGGCTTTGGATTGCTCTCCTGGGTCAGACTTAGAGTCTGATTTTGAGAGCAGAGTAAGGTAATTATTCTGTCATGATGATGGATGAAAAACACTCTATCGCCCTGACAGAGTAACCATACTCCAAATTTAGAGATGTTCGCTGGCCTGAGGACATCTAATAATGTCAGAAAAGCCACCATGGTGTTTTTTTTCAACGTGTTAAAACTTTACTGGGTGCTTCTATCAAAGTGATGTTACCATCCATCACACTTTTAAAGTGCCTCTGTATTTTTGAGAAAAAATCCCAAAGTGGTATGTTCATTTGCAAATACAAAAACGAATGACCTAAACACCATGTGAGTTGTCTCCTATAGGGTGGGGGTCATTTTTCAGTTTTTACTGCATACTTACAATCAGCTTGTATCTTATCGGCAATTTGCTTATGATGGTAATGGTCAACAGCTCCTCCGACAATAGTTTTACAAAAACAAAACCAATAATGAAACAAAGTAGCATTGGCAAAGCCAAAAGACTGACATCCATTCCCAGACATTTGGCTTTCTCAATATTTGTTTATATGTATATTTTTAGAACTCACAAAGAATATATTCTTATATTCATTTGATAATTTGATAATTTATATTCTGCATTTGTATTTTAGGGTGCTCCAGGACCCCCCGGACCTCCAGGTCCATCTGGTCAAGTTGGTCAACCAGTAAGTCAATGTTTTGAAAACGAATTTTATTATACCATTACTTTCATGCATTTACTACTCTTGTTTTTTTTTTAATCTAATTCATTAGAGTAACAACTTCACTTATTCACCGATCATATAATTCTATTTTGTATTAGGTTACACAGAGCACCCCAATAGTATTTACAGTTTTGTAGCAGGGAGTGTATTCATGTGAGACACCAGTAAAGTGCTTAATGAGGTTGAACAGTCAGGATCTTATATTTTGTCAATTTATGACAGCAAAAATATACACACTAGTTTCCAAGTAGACTTTCTAACAAAAAACACTCTTGTAACAAGCTGATTGCAAGACCTATATTGCCAATGTTAAGAATTCTATGGTTTAAACTTAATTATGTTGCATGGTTCTGTGGAGACTTTCCATACTTTCTACTTTAGAATCATTTCGAACAAAAATTCAGAAACAAAGTAAGCACTGTGCCCATTGCAGTCATTTGTAACAAAAATGAATTGCATTATAGAGTTTCACATTCAAATTCTACATTGCCATTAGTGCAAATTAAATAGTACTTATTTTAATAAATGCAGGTATATTTTTTATAACCCGCTGGCCCAATTATTAAAGCTTTATCCCATGAGCAAATGTGAATTACTCTACAGAATTAACCACATTCCAACAGCTCTTTATACACACGTGTTAATTAAGCAACACCTAAATGAACCTGTTCCATTATATTCCTCTAATTAGTTTACCGCAATGAAAGAAGCTCAATCGGATATTCTGGGCACATAAATTGATAGTGTGTCATGTTCAAAGTAGAAACTCATCTTTACATACCATCTCCAAATATGTCACTGTTGCAGCATGACTTATATTCAACATGTCCGAACCAGAATTTCATGAGCATCCTTTGCACAGCCGTATTCAGGAGAATGCCACGATAATCCAGCTAAGTGCCTCAAACTCAGTCCCAAATATCCATTACTACGCACCTTTTTGTATTCAAATATAAGATTATTAAGTTCAATTACAATCAAAACCCCACTCTGAAGTGCTTTTTAAATTATAATATAATGGCACCAGTCTTGTGCAACTTCCAAAATTCCGTTTTTTTTACAGATCCTAAACAAATCCCACAAAAAACAACATCAACCTTTTTGTTAGCACGTAGGGATGAAGACATGCCTTCATAGTACTAGGGGTCACATAGTAAAAAAGCAAAAACGTTTAAAGGACAGGCGTGTACTGATTTAGCTTAATGTTGTTAATTTGTTGAAGACCAACGGCTCAACTTCAAAGCCACGCTTTGCTAAATGTTCAGTGCGGGGAGCCAAGCTGGGCTTCTATAAACAGAAACAAAAGTGTTATATTCATAATATATAGGAGAGAAATCTCTATTAGTCATTAATATTCTTCACAGTTGGAATCACCAATAGACCATAAAACGCCTCCTCCCACATAGTGCAACCCAAGGGAAATGTTTGTCAGACAGGAATCTAAATACAGGTAGTTAGCCATTTAATAATAAATATTTATAGTTTCTCAGCGATGATGCTTGATGGTTGGCATCTTTCAGCAGTCATTTAGTATGTCCATTAATCTTAATAACGCGAAAGGTGCCATATCAAGAAGAATGGTGTGATACATATGAGAGGTTAAAGAATATTTGTAGGCCCCAGTATCAGGAGAAATAGACTTCTACTAATTTGTAAGTCACTTTGGGTATTTTGTACGTTGCAGATTGCCACTAGAAAACGTTTTATTTCTGCAGGAATCTAATGTATTTTTCTCTTTCAAATTAGGGCCCTCATGGTTACCAAGGTCCCCCTGGCGAGCCTGGACAAGCCGGACCTGCGGTAAGTTTGAACCTACCAATAACTAACATGTACTGCTTGTCAGTAGAATAAGCACACTTTTTAACAGGAGTTTCTTTTATTTTTATAAAACAATATGAATAACTGTTTTATGACTATACCAAGTAATAGCTTGGGGATCATAAGGGTTGCTTACCCAGATTCAAAGCATTGCTATACTCGTTTAGTTTAACGGTAGTAAAATGTACAGGTTAATATGTACAAATGAAAAGCTCTAGTCAAGCAGCCAAGCTGTCAGTTTTTAGAGGGTGAGTAATATCATTTAAATAGTAAAGGATTAAGCAACCCCATTACCTGCTCTAGAGCTCTACAGGGAAGTTCCACCCATCAAGGATGTGGATTGTTTGCGTAGACAGATGGCCTATAAACAAGGTCAATGATGTTATGGGGTTTCTACTAACAGGTTGCAACCATACTTTGAATGGCTGATTCTTTATTTTGCAATATATTTCAGACTGATGCCTGCTTGAACTTTAGTGGCAGACTGAAGCTACATAAGATACTGTAAACAAGGCATTATGACGCATGCAAACAGCAAATACCCAATTATTTGGAACAGAGAACTTGCCTTCAGTTATTATAATAGACCTAAAAGAGTGTTGCGTTTCAGTAGAAGGCCAACATTTGTTCCATTTTCAGTAGTGCTCTTTAGACCATTTTATCCTATCATAATCCTAACTTCTCTGGCGCATCTGAGCAGGCTTTAGAGCTGGGAGCTCTAAAGCCTGCCAACTGAGAAATCTAAACAAATGTGTTTCTTGTCAGCTTGATGCCAGTGAAAACACCTCTAGGATTGTGTGCAGACAGCCTTCCCCATGGTTTTACAAAAGGATAAAAAAAAAAAAGTGCCAACAGTATAATAATAATATCCACATTTGTAAAGCGCACAATCACCCGTTAGGGTCTCTAGGCGCTGGGGGCCGTCGGGAAGATTAAGCAAGCTATTGCCCAGAGTCACATGGTGCTGGACTAATCTGCCGCCGGTGCCGGGGATCGAACCGTGATCCCCAAATTCCGGAGTCAGTCGCCCTGGCCGCGGCGCCACACCTCTATATATATAACATGTTACAGATTTTCTATGGCACACTTGTGCCCCCAGCTTCCACACTTTTTACCTCACACCATAAACGATGTCTACCTAAATGCACACCTACCACCACAGTGTGAGTAGTCGATGTGACAGACGATTTACAAAGGAGAGAGTTGCTGCATACTCCCCATTACAAAGAGATATGTACCTAGTTTGTACATCATATGATATTGGAGCCATTATAGTTGTTAAATACAATTTTGTGTTCTACACCTCATGGCAATTAGAGGGTGGATTAATTATGTTATAAGAGAGAGAATGAGTGGCCATTGTATGTTTGTTTGGACATTGGGAGATAGTCATGGACTGAGAGACAGCATGAGTTGGTAAATAACTGGCTACATGATTGGAGTTGATATCTGCTTTCGCAACCTATCAATTACAGTGTTAATGGCACTTTCCCACCTTACCTTTGTAGACCTCTGCCACATACCTACCAACACAGTCTTTGAAGTCTATCACTTAATGTGAACTCTAAATTGTGTATTTCCTCATAAAAAGAATTGATGAAAGCCCATATTCATCGCTAGCCCCAACGGCCTTGTAACATCTTATCGCTCATATTATACCAAACTGATTTAGAAATGTTTGATAAAAAGGTATAGTTTAATTCTAGTTGGAATCTGTCTAAAGGGTCCTTGTGCCCTTGCCTAGCTGTGTGTACTCCTATCACCAGCATAACCTATTGATATATAATCAGTAAATATTACACATACATACACGAGTAAATGGGTGGATGGTGAAGCTTAGAAATTACAAGATATGTATTTTTGTGTGATAACTGCAACGTTCTTAAAACCTATTTAGGTGACAAACAAAAAGTGTAACTCTATTTTTATTATTTCAGGGTCCTCCTGGTCCAGCTGGACATGCAGGCCCCCCTGGTCAAGCTGGAAAAGACGTAAGTGCTTGATGGGGATAATTTTGATTTGGATGGGTTCAAATTCTTTGTGAAAAATAGATAAAATGACAGAAAACAACTTTCATTCCGTGGGTACAAAGAGTGTTGGTTAATAAACATAATGTTCGAGGCATATGGGCTGCAGACCACACATTGTAGCATTAGATCACTATCTGGTGGTGGGCCCGCATGATTACACTTTGTTAGTGTCTTGGAAGAGTCTTTGTCTGTTGGATGACTCCTCCCTTAGGTCGTAGTGTGCATGAGCATCGACTCCATCCTTAGATTGTTTTTTTCCGCCATGGGGCTTGGATGTGTTCATCTTTTGGTCCCATTACCGATCTCTTTTCAAATACATAAATCAATCTACAACATCGACGCCGAGATTCCAGTTACCCGCGTTGGAGAAAGGCTATACTTCTCGAATCCAGCGTTTGTCAGGGCAGTCGGGCCCAACTGCGCCATTGGGCCTTTGGCTCATGGAAAGAACACCCTTCAAGAAGTGCCCTCACTGTGGCCACAAATTTCCCCACACTGACCTTCATGAGGTTTGCAACCTGTGCTTGTCTCGAGAGCACGAGAGTCGAGACTGTGAGGCCTGCGCTTCATTCCGGTCCAAGAAAACAATCAGGGACCATCAAGCTCGAAGAGCCATGGAGCAGTCATCGTTGTCGACACCAGACCTCATCATCGACGAGGCGCCGATCGAGGTAGACGCCGAAGAACAGCAAGAAGACGTCGCTTCTGAAGCAGAGGATTCAGCTTCCGGAGACGAGGATCGAGCCGAAGATGACGATCTTCTTGCAGCTGGTCAACAGGTCGTGAGTAAGAGCGTCGACCCTGTTCACCCCACCATACCGGGACAGGCTTCGGTTCCACCTCTACCTTCGGATCCAGGTGCACACGACCAAAACCTTCCGAAGCCCCGCCTTCAGGCTCGGCAGCAAAGAGTACTAAAAAGCCTCCAGTCGACTCAGGCTCGAGTCAGTCTGTCGGTCCCGAAAAGCAGAAGGTTCTTAAGCCAAAGTCAACACCGGCACCGAAACTTCCATCGGTACCGAAAACAGGCGGGCCGAAACCTAGTTCGATGCCCAAAGTGGTTCCCAAAGTTACCGAACTGAAAACGACCCTGGTTCTGAAAAAAGTGGACCCGAAGACAGTTCCGATACCGAAACATACTTCGGCTCCAAGGGCAGGTGAATCTAAACATCCGGGAGCACATGCTTCGGAGCCAAAAAACACAGATCCATAGAAAAGACAAGGAAAATCTACAGAACCGAAACCAAAAAACGTTCCAAAGACAATAGAAACTGCAAAGCCTAAACTTTTTGGCCCCAAATAAGATAAATCGGCACCGAAAAAGGATTTGCCAATAGAAGAGCTTTTCCAACCTGATGCAAGGCAAAAGTCTTTTAAAATCCATCCAAAGACTGGATATGTATACACAGTGCCTCAAAGAGGAAAATGGACTATCCTAAACAGCCGCCAGTTCCTCTGAAAAAGCATGTTCAAACTTCCCCTATAAGAATTCCTTCACCAGAAGTAGAAATGCCAGTAGAGATCTCTCCTGTACATTCACCAGCTAGTACACATAGCCTTATACCACAAGATGAAGATTATGGGGATACCTACTCACAAGAGGTAGAGAGTGAGCATCAAATGGATGATATTAATGACCCAGATGATATGGCTGGGCCATCAAGTGATCCATGGGAAGATTATAATGCACCAGATGCACCAGATCTACCACAAGACGAGGCATACCCGTCTAGGCCATCTCCCCCAGATGACACCATTGGGTTCACGCAGCTCATTCATAGAGCAGCCACTTTTCATGGAGTAGATTTACATACAGATCCAGTAGAAGAAGACTTTCTAATGGACACACTGTTAACGTCGCATAAAACTACAACCACACTGCCAATACTTAATGGAGTGGTTAGACACGAACCAGAAATATTTAAAGACCCAGTCAGAGCCAGGGTAATTAACCCCAGACTAGAAAAGAAGTACAAAGCGGCTCCAACTGATCCAGCATATATTAAAGGACAGTTGCCACTAGACTCTCTGGTAGTTTCAAATGCGAGAAAGAGAGCTAAATCGCAGACAACAGGGGATGCTCCACCCCCGACAAAGAGTCTAAGCTTTTAGATGCGTCAGGAAAACATACCATCTCACAAGCAGCCAACATATGGAGGATTGCTAACACTCAAGTCCGGTTAGCGAGATATGACAGAGCTCATTAAAATGAGTTAGAGTCACTCATGCAACACTTGTCAGAACAATATAAGACTAGGGCTTCTGATCTAATACAAGAAGGCAAGGTTATAACAAATACTTCCATAAGATGCGCACTAGACACTGCAGACACAGCATCTAGAGCAGTAAATACAGGGGTACTGTTGCCCAGACATGCATGGTTACGCATCTCTGGGTTCAAACCAGAAGTACAAGCTAGTATCTTAAACCAACCATTCGACCAACAACATCTTTTCGGTCCAGCAGTGGACAGTGCACTAGAAAATCTGAAGAAAGATACAGATCTGGCAAAATCAATGGGAGCTTTACAAACGCAAGCCCATAGACCTTCCTTTCGTCGCTCCTCATATAGGGGTGCCTATAAAGGTTTCCAAACTGATAACACCTCCTCTTCTTACAAAGCGCCCAACCAAACCTCACCCAGTAAGGGATATTATAGAGGAGGGTATAGAGGAAACAACAATAAAGGCAGAGGCAGAGGCAACAACAATCGCAAGGGCATGTAGGGCTGTAGAACCACACACGCCCAGCCGCCTCCCCGGCTACCTGTATCTGTTCCAGTATTATCTTATTTAGAGACACAACACATGGTCATCTTTATCTGGACTCTTCCAAGACAACAACAAAGTGTAATCATCCGGGCCCACCACCAGATGGGGATCTAATGCTATAGTGTGTGGTTCTGCAGCCGTACATGCCAAGAACAGATGCATACTGGTAAGTAGCATTTTCCTTTAAGTAGAAAGGATTGCTCTTGTTTCTGTTCTGGCTTCTGCTGTTATTGATTTATGTTGAAACTTGTTCGGGTACTCATGGATTCTAGTAGTAAGTATTCCTCTTGCCTTTTCATTTATCTATCATCTATTGTACTTGCACTCAACTTGTTTCCATAGTGCAGTTCAATTTTATTGTGTTTGCCCAACTCATGCACATGTTGGTTGTTTGACCATAAGCTTAATTCATCCTTATAAATATCAATCAATCAATCAATCAATCAATCAATCAAGGACATTTATAGAGCGCACTAGTCACCCGGAGGGTCTCAAGGCGCTTGGGGGGGGGGGGGGTGCTGCTACTGCTCGAACAGCCATGTCTTGAGCTTCTTCCTGAAGGAGAGGTGGTCTTGGGTCAGGCGCAGGTCGGGAGGGAGGGAGTTCCAGGTCTTGGCGGCCAGGTAGGAGAAGGACCTTCCTCCTGTTGTCGTTCTTCGGATGCGGGGGACGGCGGCGAGGGCGTGACTGGCTGATCGGAGGTGGCGCTTGGGACCGTAGAAGTTGATGCGGTTGTTGAGGTAGCTCGGGCCTTGATCGTGCAGGGCTTTGTGTGCGTGGGTGAGGAGACGGAAGGTGATTCTCTTGTTGACGGGGAGCCAGTGCAGGTCTCTCAGATGTCCGGAGATGTGGCTGCGTCGGGGGATGTCGAGGATGAGTCTGGCTGAGGCATTCTGGATCCGCTGGAGTCTCTTCTGGAGCTTGGCGGTGGTTCCGGCGTAGAGGGCGTTGCCGTAGTCCAGTCGGCTGGTGATGAGGGCCTGGGTGACCGTCTTCCTGGTTTCGGTGGGGATCCACCGGAAGATCTTTCGTAGCATGCGCAGGATGTTGAAGCACGACGAGGAGATGGCGTTGACTTGTCTGGTCATGGAGAGGGAGGAGTCCAGGATGAAGCCCAGGTTGCGTGCGTGGTCTGTCGGTGTGGGTGCGGTGCCCAGGGCGGGGGGCCACCAGGAGTCGTCCCAGGCAGAGGGCAAGGAACCCAGGATGAGGACTTCCGTCTTGTCTGAGTTCAGTTTCAGGCGGCTGGTCCTCATCCACTCGGCTACATCTTTCATCCCTTCGTGAAGGTTGGCTCTGGCAGCGGCGGGGTCGTTGGTCAGGGAGAGGATCAGCTGGGTGTCATCGGCGTAGGAGATGATGTTCAGGTTGTGTTGGCGTGCGATGGTCGCGAGGGGGCTCATGTAGACGTTGAAGAGGGTGGGGCTCAGGGAGGATCCTTGAGGGACGCCGCAGATGACTCCGGTGGCCTCTGACTTGTACGGTGGTAGACGGACTCTCTGTGTTCTTCCGTCGAGGAAGGAGACGATCCATTCCAGTGCCTTCTCCTGAATTCCGACGTTGCTGAGGCGCTGCACTAGGGTGCGGTGGCAGACAGTGTCGAAAGCCGCGGAGAGGTCTAGGAGGATGAGGGCCGCTGTTTCTCCGTTGTCCATCAGGGCTCGGATGTCATCGGTGGCAGCGATGAGGGCGGTCTCGGTGCTGTGGTTGGCTCGGAAGCCAGACTGTGAGGGGTCGAGGGATCCATTCGTCTCGAGGAAGGCGGCCAGCTGTTTGTTGACGGTCTTCTCGATGACTTTGGCTGGAAACGGGAGGAGCGAGATAGGGCGGTAATTCTTGAGTTCGGTGGGGTCCGCAGTAGGTTTCTTTAGTAGAGCGCTGAGCTCGGCGTGCTTCCAGCCCTCCGGGAAGGTGGCGGTGTCGAAGGAGGTGTTGATGATGTCCCTCAGGTGGGTTGCGATGACAGCGTCGGCCTTGTTGAAGACGTGGTGAGGGCAGGGGTCGGTCGGAGATCCGGAGTGGATGGAGTTCATCATGCGGACGGTGTCATCGGTGCTGATCGGAGTCCAGGCGCGGAGGGTGGTGGTGGGCGGCGTTGCTGCGGTCGTTGTGTGCGATGGTTGAATGCTGAAGCTGTTGTGAATGTCCGTGATCTTGTTGTGGAAGTAGGAGGCGAGGGAGTTGCAGAGGTCTTGCGATGGGGTGATGTCGTTGTTTCCGGCGCTGGGGTTGGAGAGCTCTTTCACGATGTTGAAGAGTTCCTTGCAGTTGTGTGCGTTGTTGTCCAGCCGGTCCTTGAATGTAGTTCTCTTGGTGGCGCGGATCAGTTGGTGGTGCTTCCGGGTGGCAAGCTTGAGGGTGGTCATGTTGTCCGGTGTTGGTTCCCTTCTCCAGACTTTCTCGAGGGCTCGGCAGTCTTCTTGGAGCTCTTGAGTTCGTCGGTGAACCATGGGGCTTTCTTGCTGCCGGGTCTGCTGGGCGGGGTCCTCAAAGGGGCGAGTTCGTCCGCGCAGTTGCTGATCCACTTCGTGAGGTTGTCGGCGGCCTGGCTGGGGTTCGCTGAGCTGGCGGGAGGGTGCTGACTCAGGGAAGCGGCGAGCTGGTCGGCTGTGATCTTGTTCCAGCTTCTTCGGGCAACCTGTTGCTGGTGGTGGTGGATCGTCGTTCTTCTGAAGGTGAAGTGGACGCAGCTGTGGTCCGTCCAGTGGAGTCCTGTGGCGTGGCTGAAGGCGATGTCTTTGCTGGATGAGAAGACGGCGTCGAGTGTGTGTCCGGCGAGGTGGGTGGGGGACAAGCATTACTTAATTTGTGCTGCAGATTATTAACAGACTTTAGAAAATTCAATTGTTGGAAGCTCAGTTGATCACAATGGAGTGCTCAGGGCTTCTAATGGCTGATAAAAGCCTGGAGTAAGTATACATGTTTAAGAATCTCCAACATTCGAATGTTTGTGATTCACTGCTGTTGCTGTGAACAAAGGCCTAATGGAGCTGAAGTGATTTGAATCCCTTTGGGCTCACTGATGCTTTTGATTTATTTGTTAGAACATTCTGCCCTCTAGTGGCGGAATGTTCTGATAGCCCGCCTTGTCTGGGCTATACCGGCCATTAACGGCCAACTCCCTTGTTAAAGACCCTCGCCTTCGGCTCGGGCCTTTAATGCTAGAGAGGGTGTTTTAAGGCCGGTATAGCCCACTACAGCTGGCTAAAATGCTATATTGTATCCAAACCGCGTGGATTCCATAAAGTAAATGAAAAGGAATTAGTGGAAAGAATGGGCAGCTCTAGACCCTTTTTTCTAACATATACACGCTAAACCACTTCAAGAGGGTCAGAAGTAAAGAACAGTCTGTTCATCATAAATCTATTTTGTTGATCAGTGAAATACATAGGCCTATGCTTAGAAATCTCAATGAATATGTTTAAATAGGCCTTGGTGGTGGACTTGTGCAAAAACAATGACTTCCTTTTGTTTGTTATTAGTAATAGTTTTTGATTTACCAGTTCAGCTTGTCGGTGGGAGACTGGGGAAGAGGAAGCAATAGAAAGGGGGTGTGAATAGAGGAGGCAGAAAATGATGAAGATGAGAGAAGTACTCCAAAGAGACTTATAGTGATCATGGGACCAATGACAGGTTTGGCAGGAAGACCCACAATCATGGGCTAGGTGGTGAGTCAACATTAGTGAAGGGATAGGGAGCTGTGTATTTATGGAGGGTGAGTAAAGTAAGAATCTACTATGAAGAGGGTGCAGGATGATCAGTGGGGAGGGAAGCAAGTAGTAAATGAGAGTGAAGCAAAAAGAGAACATATATCTTTACCCCATCTGAGGAGAGTTTCAGAATCTGCACCTTTACCGGTCAAGTCCAAGAGAGCAGGGGTGGTTTCCCAAGCAAATGAGGGGCCCCAATAAAAGGACCTTCAGGATGCAAAGAAATGTGATATATATGTAGATTCTAACTAGATTGGAAGCAATTCACCATTTCCTTTCTCTCACATAAAGAAATAAACTTTTCCCTTCATACATCAGGGCAATCGATCCTTGTATCACAATGTAACAATTTTCCTATACAGCATCTACAAATGATATTCAAACTTTCTCTTTCTCTATAAAAGTTGGGATACAAATCTTTTAGAATTGAAAAAATTCCACACATGTGATCTTTAAAGTCTCAATACTATATTAGAAGCATTTTCATATTTGTTGAAATTAAAGTTATACATCTATCCTTTTGCCTCATTTTAAGGTGAAACACTTTCTTCTATATTTCTCTGGTATTACAATAACATGTAACTCAGTGTTCCTATGGAAATATGCATTTGCCCCTACCTAAGTCTAAAAAAAAGTTATACATGCCTTCTTCTTTAAAAAGGGTGAAAATGGAAGATCTGGAAGACCTGGTGAGCGTGGATTACCTGGTGCAGCGGTAAGGCTTATGGCCAATATTGCTTTAACTATAGACCATTTATCCATTCACTATTATTATTTTTTCATTATATGGATTAGTTGTAGCAGAATAATTTCTTGGAAGTCAATCGTCAGTAGAAAATAGTTATTCATCTCATGCATTTGCATGCCTTCATTTACCGGAGCTAATTATCTCACATATCATTAAAGATTTTAGGACTAGCTTTATTTATTGTGGACTGACTGCCCAGATTCAACCACTCCTTCGACGCTTCCTCTATATATTGCATGTTGTCTTTCTAATATCTTATTGTAGCTCTGTTGGCCTTTGTTGAGGTAGAACTGCTCATTGCTGCCCAAAACTGGAGGAGAGACATTCTCCATGCATGCCTTGGTGAGAAAACGTTTTAAAAGTGCCCTATTGAGCATCCAACTGAAGAGAGACATATTCAGATCCTATAGAACAAAACTTATAAACATGCTGGAACATTTTTTAAACCATACTTGCATTTATTTTATTTGCTTGACTTTTAGGGGGCAAGAGGTGCTCCTGGCATGGCCGGTTTCCCTGGAATGAAAGGTCACCGAGTAAGTATCCATGTTTAAGAATCTTTTAAGCACTACCAATTTTGACTGTCGCCTATTTAAAACCTGCAAAATACATATGGCACTGTAAGGTGAAGGGAAGAAGGCCATTAACTTAGGTAATCTCAATATATGAAGGAAAAACATTATCACTCTGTTGTCCTAAGAAAAAATTAGAGACCCTAGGGCCATGATGCTACTGATCAGACAAACAGAAGCATTTGCTCAATACGACATATTTATGCATACGTTTTCATTCCTTGTGGGACATTGGTCTCATAATCTAATATATACATTTGTAACTTTATATGCTCACCTCTGTGGAGACAAAATATTCTACTAGCATTAAAATGTATTATTTGCAACACTCTATACTGAATGTAACAAACCTCTGAGCTTCATAGCGTTCTCCTCATTGATCTAAAGCAAGCACTCAAACTCATAGACCATTCACTTGCTTCCATAAACGAACCTTTGAGTGTTTGTTAGCATCCTAGGTGTATTCTTCTCTTTAACCTGGGGTCAAGAGATGGTGTATACTCCTATTATTAAGAAATCTGATGCTGCCTAGTATTTCAGAGCTGTGCTTATCTATTGCATTGTCATTTCCACGTTGTCGACACAAGAACGCGAAACATTTTGCCCGGCATTTGTTCACCCAACCTTTTATGTACTGGAGGTATAACGTGCACATTTTGCACCGAGATAGTTGGGAATTTCTGTTTTTCACTTTCTGGGCAATAAGGATACTTTGAAATTATACTGTACTGTATGAGCAAGTATTGCCACCTTCTGAAAATGTGACCAATACACATCGAATTCCTGTGAGTCTGTGATTTTGAAGCCAGCTGCATATTGCAGATTCTACATCGAGTCTAGTCGCTATTTGAGTCAAGTAATCTATTTTAGAATTATTCAAAGTGGAAACTTGTTAAAAGTGTTTAATAAGTCCGATATGCATACTTTATGTTTCAGACTGCTACGTATGATTTTTACAAATACATGTGTATATATCACACACCAACGTTTAATTCCCACTGCTTGTTCCCATAGGGCTTCGATGGACGAGATGGTGCCAAAGGTGACGCTGGTGCTCCTGGCGTTAAGGTTAGACCTTCTTGTAGCTCTATTGAGAATCCGTCATAGAGTATACCGGTATTGGTAGAACAATTGTTAACTATTATCAGTCATTGTTATTGATTTCCGCAATACAAAATATCGCTACTTCTCAAAAGGTAGTCTGAAGTAATGATGTTGTTAAACAAAATGCACATTTGTGAACTGCAGCGTAACCATGCCATATTCTTAAACTATTTTAAATACAAAATATATTTATGTACTATGCATCATCTAGCATTTTCTTTAACTTTTCTCCTGCACTAAACATTTTACTTGCGTTGAAGGTAGCATTGCTGTATTTTTAGGCTATAGTACAATTTTCTTTATTAATTTTTGTCTAACATGGTGTCCTTCCTTCCCAGGGAGAAGCTGGCAATCCAGGAGACAATGGCTTACCTGGCTCAGTGGTAATTACTGCATGTTTCCTGTCAGAAATGCAAAGGGTGGAAAACGTAGTGATGTCACTTGCTGTACAAATGGATGCTAGGAAAAGCTGTGATGCCAGTTCCATTATGATTTTGACGGGAATCCACAGATGTTAACTGTGTACCCATGGGTCTTGAGAATTACAGTGATGTCACTTTCTTTCGAGATTGTTACTAGTAAATTCATAAATGTCTTCTTGCTGAGTTGGACGCTGGTAAAATGAAGTCTGCTTGCCTAGTTCCTACTTTTAAATACAAAGATGTAATTTTGTGTGCCTGTCAATGTGCATGAATTGATACAGTGTACTATATCAATCTTTAACAATTGAATTTTGCTCTGCTTTATAGGGTCCAAGAGGTCCAGCTGGTGAAAGAGGACGTGCCGGTGGTCCTGGCCCTGCAGTAAGTCAATAAACTGCACGTTTCCAATAAACTGCACGTTTCCACGACAAATCACCTACGTACAATAAAATACTTTAATACATAAGTCACTTTAGCCTCATGTTTTGTTAATTGCTGAATAGCATTGGGCTCAATTAAAGATGTAGATGATTTGAAAATTACTACTTATTAACCCAAGTGCAAATGCTAAATGTCATGGTATATTGTATGAAGTTAATTTTTTGAACTGGTATGTGGATACACAACCATATAGCTGCTCCCTGGAGTAAAATATAGAATGTTCTGACTCCTGTACTTAACACAAATCTACAGACCCAAACATACAAACATACATTTATATATTTAAATTGACTAAACCATGATTTACTTGATGAACATATTGATATATAGGCATTGCATGGGCACTACTGAAGCACTTATTCCTTAAGGGTTCTCAAAAACACTTATTTCAAAACTCTGCATGATTCTGTGATATAATCTTTACACCCCTGGTGTGCTATCTTTTTCACGTACCTTTGCCGGTGCTGCTATCACCGTGGATATTTAGTGGCCTCTCCTAGAATTTGGAATTTCCACCTTATATACACCTGACAATTTACTACCTTATGACTCATTTTTAAAAACCCAGACATAACTCTAGTGGATAGTTGTCAGTTAATTAGAAACATCCCCTAAATCTTTGTACCTATAATTTGATTTCTAGTGCTTTTGTTTTTGTGCATCAGAAGCGTTTGCTATCTGTTTTTGTGAAGTATACTGGAGCTCTGTATTGGTGAAGCTCCCCATGTGTCACTTCATAAATATTAGCTAGTGAACATAATTTACACTGAGTTTAATAACGCCCCTGTGTCTAGAAAAAAAATATTTATATATTTAAAATGTTTAACATAGAACATATATTTTGAATGTCTTGCCCAATTGCAACAGTGCTACACTGTATTTGTTTCATATCATTTAAAACCACAGTGATTGCATTTTAAAAAACAATTAATAATTAATCAATTATATTTGGAACACAGTATGAAAATGCTACAAGAGTATCGAGTGCTAACATAGCCAGAGATTATTCCTACATTGTTTTCCAACAATAAATGCTCCAGTCCCTTTAGCAATATGAATAAAATCAGAAACCTTAGAGTAACAGGATGATGGTCTGACTCTTTATTTGTTTTTGCACACATCATTCTTAAAGGAATAATCTCTACTTCTAGGAACCCCTCTGTGGTCTCCAGTTCTAGAACTGATGTACCTGGTAGAGGTGGGTTAGCTTGCACAAATAGCCACATGTCATTAGGTATAGTGAGGCATTGGACTCCATCCATGGGAGCAGTAAATACGCATGTTCTTTATTTGTCATTCTTTACTTGCTCAACACGTCAGATCCTTAGTAACAACAATGCAATGCAATATTGTGCATGCTGCAGTTATTGAATTCAAGCAGACTAAATCTGAACTATATTTCGCTTCTCATCAGTATCAAAATTCAGAAGTTGTACAGAGTGCCATATCTGTGTTTTTTGTGTGGTGACAGGATGCTCTGCATATGTCACTCTGTCTCGGAAGATGTTTCCATGACTGCCATGAGTGGCATGATACCCAGAAGTCAACCAGCCATTTCTTACCAGATTTGAAAGTGTCATTTACGCCATGGTTTGATAATTGTGCTTTTGTGTTCCTTTTAGGGTGCCCGTGGAAATGATGGTGCTCCTGGATCTGCTGGACCATCTGTAAGCTTCTCTTTTTAACATATTTTATACTATTAGAAACTGATGTGCATGATCAGCAATGATAATCTATAATAATGAATCATTTACTTTGCTCCACCTAGGAAATCTGTATCCATTTCCAAGTATTCTTTAGGTCCGAGATAGACCATAAAGATAGGAGTTAAGATGGGCCACGGGGTAACAAAGCAAACACAGCACAATAAACCTAAAGACATTCCTTGTCTTGAATAGGTTAAAAAGTGTGCAGTATTGAAGGATACCCCAATGTAGTCATTACTGTAAGACTAATTATGCCTGACTCACTTAGCCTTTCCTCATGTAAGTCTTACTTGTAGGAGGATATATATTCATTTAGAAATGCAAGGTATCCACAAAAGGTGAATTTTCCCTCATAAAAGAACAATCTTAAATTCCTTTAAACCAGCACTATCCGAGTCCAAGGGGGGAGTCACACTTAGCAGCGGAACAGTGAGCTTCTACTAACTTACATGCTGAAGGCAACAGAGAAGGCCAGAAGCAACTGCCCTGAGAAATCTAAATGATAAGATCCCAAATTCAGAGGCTGAGATTAATTATATGTTGAAATACTATTACATTCAACTATACATGCAACGGTCCCCACCTCTTCCTGAGCTTGATGATCATTTAGCAGTCTCAGGGCTGCTAAGATTACTGCTATACATGACTGAGACCCAAGACATACCACTTACCTTACAAAAGATCATAGAAACCATTAGCATCAAGAGAAAATGCAAAATGCCAGTTTGAAATGATTACTCTTAAAATTATGTAACCGTTTTTGGGTCACAGTTATGCCCCAGATTATTGATGCTATATAATATAGAAAAGACTAGCAGCACAGTTGCACAGACTACTAGAGAGACAGCGAAAGTTATGATCCCAAATACACTAAAGCCTCTTATAGTGGTGTCATATTGGAAACAATTACTACTGAACTTAGGGTCATATTTGCTAACACATTTTCCCATAGACACATATGGAAACAAACCCTGTAGTACACCAGGCTACTGGATTGCAAAAAAAAAGTGTGAAAGTAATAGCTGGTACAGTACTGCTGGTGCTACACCACCTTGGTCGTCTGGACCAAAATAGATTTTGGTCACCTGTAGCACCACCCCTAATTTGAAATGATTATTCAATATCATGGTGGAGGCAACAGAAGCAGAGCAGTTTTCATCAGTAGTGACTTAATATTCTTATTAATATTCCAATGATTTTACCACACAACTTTTTCAAAGAGCCAAACACCATCCTGGTGAATTAGTGTGGAATGAAGGACGACTCAGATTTGTATCCAACAAGCTGTGATTGCTGCTGCTGTATCTGGAAACCCCAGACTTTGACTATATTATAGAGCAGTGATTCTCCAATTTGTTACATTATGGGGGGCCCATCACAAACATTTAAAAACAATTATTACAAGCGCAATTGAAATTAGAGTACTATGGTAGCAAAGTAGTTTTGGCACAATATAAAAACCTACTATCTACCACAACCAAACCATAGACAGATCTGAGATACAAATGTACTATGGCTATGGAAAAAGAATTAATAAAAGGGAAGTGTGACATGATTACAGCATATATGGCCAGGGAACAGTGGGATTACTGATTGAAATAGATACATGTAAATTATATTCGCCACAGATATCTATTAAGCCCATTTTTCTGTTAGCAGTTTATGTTAATTTGGGAACCTTAATTATGCTTTTCCTTTTTTTTATTTCAGGGTCCTCCCGGTCCACCTGGTACAGCTGGATTCCCTGGAGGCCCAGGTCTTAAGGTATTTGACAACTAAAGCTCACAAAAGATGTATTTTATGGCTTTGAAGATATGAAAAAAAGATAGAAATAGGATGAGCACAGAAAGAGCACATTCTGAAGAAAGTAAAATATAAAGAAAACTATACCAGAGAAAGCAGCAACCATATCTGCAGATGGAGAATCAAAGGAACATACATAGAAGACAAAAATACCAAGAATCAAAGGGTGTTTCAATTAAAACCTAACTAACATATTTTCTCACTATGCGATACACATGAAGAAATAGATTGCAAAATGCCCTTCATAGAGTTCAGGAAACCTTTTGACTGTACCAGTGTCTCCGAAAGATTAGTATTGTTGGGGAAGAATTGGTCAAATGTTGCATGACATCTGAATGATTCTGTCTCAGCTTTTTTTCTAGGACTATTTGATAGTTCTTAAGCTCCCCATGAAGAAATAAACTGTGAATATAATGTAACTTGTTGTTTTACTAGATATTGTATGTACCATAGACTCCTGTATCAATGATGAAGACTTTTAAGTAAACACAACATGCATTTCTGATCAGCAGAGTCTGTAGCCAACACTTGCAGTTACCTCACCCGGCTACACTATGCATAAATAGGCTAACAAAGTATAGTACCAAACAATGGAATTATCCTTTTTATATTTATATCTGCAGGGTGAAGCTGGTGCACCAGGTTCCCGTGGATCTGATGGGTCTCCAGGTGGAAGAGGAGAACCTGGTCCCCAAGGTCACGTTGGCGCTACTGGTCCTATTGTAAGTCTCAAGAAGTACATTGGTTAACATATGGACAGAGTTTTCAATTGGCAAAAGTGTACTACAATCATTGTTGTTATTTGCCCATTCTCAGGGTCCTGCTGGCAGAGATGGTGCACCAGGTGGAAAAGGTGAAGTGGTAAGTATTACATTCAGAAACATATTCTCCCATACCACAGGTAGACATTTGATAATAGTATTAGGTTATGTGTAATCTGCATTTTAAAGAGGTGATTCCACAGAAACAAAAAACCTGCAATCTGTTCCTTCTTAAAACATTATGACACCAAGCAGACTTTTCAAAAAACGACAATCATAAATATCTTCAAGAATGTGTTTCTTATTATATGATGCCTGTAATATCTGTAAGGGCTTCTAGGGAATTGGAACCAGAATGTTACCAGTGGTCCCATGGAAGCTATGGTCCTCTGGAAACCTGCAACTGAATGTCTTAAAAGTATGGATGCCTTTGCCTCACATCATCATCATCATCATCATCATCATTCCATTTATAAGATGCATAAAACCTGGAGGTATCCAGTGGCCAAGGGCTAAGGATTAAAAAAAACACAACCCTTGGCAAATAATTGCCCTTAATTAATTTCTGAAGGTTAGGAAGAGAAGATGAACATCAGTGACTTCTCCTGACATCTTTTATTAATTCTCCTTTCTAAACCATAATCACATGGTTACTTTAACACCTCTTTAGTTAAATAGGTAATACATAAACAATCGGACATAGGACACCAACATTTATAATATATATCACAATGATTAGATACTGCAGGCAGTCAGAGCAATGTTTAGACAGCAGTCTTACATTCATACAATTTTTGGCGGTCAGATATTAAATTAGAGTTGTCAAAATATGCTTTCAAATAACGTTTGATTCTTTCCTTCAGGGTCCGGCTGGTCTTCCCGGTGCTCCTGGATTAAGTGGGGGTCGAGGACCTCCTGGTCCCGCTGGCACCAATGGAGTTCCTGGGCAAAGAGGTCCATCGGTGAGTAATAACTGTATCATACCAAGTTTTAGAATGATGGAAACCTTTCCTTAGTCAAAAATGGACTTAAAAATATAGTACTTCTAGCACATGGAATTAATTAAAGGATCTATCTTTAAGAATAATATAACCAAACAGCTACATATATTCACTACTTTGAAACCAACATACACAATGAGTCAAAATAACTGACAGCCTAATTTTTGGCTTTTTCTAGGTGCAAATTTCCAATTTGATTGCTCAAAATTTTGAATTGTTTTATAAATTTGCAATACTGGTAGGAGTAAATTTGAAGTATTGGTAAGAAGGGCAGATGTGCACAAATTGTGCTCATAAGACTAACATCTGATATTTTGTATTGAATTGACATATGTTTCACGAATGACATTATTCCGTGAACATTTCCATGGCACTTAGTGTCTCTGAGATCTACTTTTATGAAAGGAGTGGATATTGATAGCATGATACAGCAAAATAGTCACAGACATTTATTTTAATTAATATATACCACATTTAAAGTTTTCATTTTGGCAAATAAATTCTAGGTATAAGAAGCATCAAAATCTGACAGTTGAAAAAGGAACAATCAGATTTTCCTGGACACCAAAGACATTTTCATGGCTGGAATGCCCATTTCACGCATTCCAGCTGTATAAAAAACAATATTTGGTTATATAACAATACTCTCCATTATTCAGAGTGCTCTCTCTCTCATTCAGTGATTACTCATCACTATCATTTTGAGGTGAGACCCCATCATCCAACAGTTGAAGCCTTTTTGTTTCACCTTTTCAACAACAAAAAAGCTGTTCTTTCATCAAGGGGGAGCTAAAAAGTATGACTTGACCAGAGGGCATTCTGTTATGTCACCACACCACTCCTGTTGGCTTGAACAGTGAAATGAGTTTAGAAGAAACCACTCAGACTGGTAGAATTTACTAATAGTTGTTGTATTACGTCATCACCCATCATCTTTACTGCAGTCACTAATGGCCTGATTCTCAATGTTCAGAACGTATCACATTACCCAATAACTAAAACATAGCCATCAGTTTGATTTAGAAAGGGCAACACAATCAATTGCACAGAACTTTAGAACACCAGCTCAAAAATAATTTGCCTTGTGTACCATGATTTGCTACTTTTAGCGTTATAATGATGGAGCAACCCACCATTGCATCCTAGAAACCACCATCAGAAAGGTCCCCAGGACTTTAAAACAGAAAGTTGTCTGTCCCTGTTAGAATATCCTGGAACCCATGCCAATAAGCAAGAGCAGCTATGCATCTGTATGAATCCTTAAAATTGTCACTAATTTAGAAATGCATTGCCACTGTAAGACAGGCCACGCCCTTTCTTAGGAACACTGAAAATCATTCACAGGTCACAGATCACCGGAACTATGCCACCCTAGTCAAATACCAGATCTGCACAGTGAAACGATGGAACGCAAACCTCTCCTCCAAAGTACAAGAATCACTGGACCTCCCTGATCCCCAACTGACACATAATAAAGTGTAGGGCATTTTGCTGCTTTACATGAACAGATCAGGAAAGCAAACTGTTTCTGGTTCCTTCTGAAATAAAACTGACACTTTCCCAATGTTGAGGATGAATGTGACAGTTCCTTATGAGAAACCTGAAACCAAGGGATTGTGTTACACATATGAAAAAAATCGTTATGAGAGATGTTTTCTCAACCACATTGACTTTTTAATTCCTCTTTACAAATTGATGCTCCAGCACTAGGTTTGATAGCTAGCTCAGCACATTAATACATCCAGTCGAGAATGCTTAGTCACAGGTGTGAGGAAATACAGCTCTGCCCAGCTTTTCAATCTTCCAAGGTTGACAACATGCCTATTGTTGGAAAGTAATAATAACAACTTCTCCTATTTAGTGCCAATGTATGTTTTGCAAATACACAAGTTATGTATTGTCATCAAATGAAGCATTTTAGAGGAAATTGGGCCGCATCCCCATTTTCACCTCAAAGCCTCGACAACATCTAAACAATCATCTCCCTGCTGCAATAATGGCTGATATGTCTCCAAAGGTGATTATGTTGTGTACGGTGCATATGTAAATGTACAGGAATTTATATAGCGCAAATCACCGAGCGGTTTCTAAGCGCTTGCTTAGGGAACCCGTCCTGGTATTCCCCTGTGAGATATCCCCGGCAGGGTATCCGCAAGGTGAAAGCCAGGCATCCCGCCGCGAGGGGCCGTTGTGGAGATTAAGCAAGCCATTGCCCAGAGTCGTAGAGTGTGAACCCGTGAATCGAGTAGGCACCGGAGCGAGAATTGTCGAGTCCATGGACATTTTAGTACTCAAGACCCCGCCGAGCCGGGAATTGAACCCTGGTCCCGGGCTGACCTCTGCTTCCAGGTCTGCCTCCTCTAACCAGTGAAGCCATACAAAAGGGGATGATGGACGGAGCGTTTGAGCAAATCAAACACTCACCCCCAGTCAACTGATCTGGGTTTAATCCATCACCATTCTTTAGCTCACTCAGCCACCCCAGTTCAGACATGGCCATATGCAAATCAGTCTGACCCTGTGCCTTATGGGAACAGCCCAGCCCGAACTGCCAAGCCATGTCTTCCCTGGACCGGAAACAAGCATCCTGGGACCGGTTTCGGATTCATAATCCTCATCAGCCAGGCTATCTTGAATCCAGTGGCCAAGTGAGCAAGGGACTCACGTCTGAGCATACCCTGCCACACTTAGGGCGAACAAAGCGATACAAAAGGGGATGATGGACGGAGCGTTTGAGCAAATCAAACACTCACCCCCAGTCAACTGATCTGGGTTTAATCCATCACCATTCTTTAGCTCACTCAGCCACCCCAGTTCAGACATGGCCATATGCAAATCAGTCTGACCCTGTGCCTTATGGGAACAGTCCAGCCCGAACTGCCAAGCCATGTCTTCCCTGGACCGGAAACAAGCATCCTGGGACCGGTTTCGGATTCATAATCCTCATCAGCCAGGCTATCTTGAATCCAGTGGCCAAGTGAGCAAGGGACTCACGTCTGAGCATACCCTGCCACACTTAGGGCGAACAAAGCGATACAAAAGGGGATGATGGACGGAGCGTTTGAGCAAATCAAACACTCACCCCCAGTCAACTGATCTGGGTTTAATCCATCACCATTCTTTAGCTCACTCAGCCACCCCAGTTCAGACATGGCCATATGCAAATCAGTCTGACCCTGTGCCTTATGGGAACAGTCCAGCCCGAACTGCCAAGCCATGTCTTCCCTGGACCGGAAACAAGCATCCTGGGACCGGTTTCGGATTCATAATCCTCATCAGCCAGGCTATCTTGAATCCAGTGGCCAAGTGAGCAAGGGACTCACGTCTGAGCATACCCTGCCACACTTAGGGCGAACAATGCGTCCATCACCACCCCCTTTTTGAAATTATTTTGGCCACCACAAGTGTGGAAGGGTATGCTCAGACGTGAGTCCCTTGCTTACTGCACCATCAGGATTCAAGCAAGCCGGGCCGAAGACGGCTGTAATGCCAGAAACCGGTTCCCAGAAGCTTGTTTCCTTTCCAGTGAAGAATTGGCTTGGTAGTTTGGTCTGCCCTGTTCCCATGATGCACTGGGCCAGGGACAGACTAATTTGCATATAGCCAGGTTCTGAACTGGGATGGTGCAGTGAGCTAAAAAACGGTGATGGATCAAGCCCTGATCTGTTGACTGGGTAGGAGTGTTCTGATTAACTCAGATACTCTGTCCATCACCACCCCCTTTTTGAAATCCTCTAACCAGTGAGCCACACTTCTCCACATATGCACCTGCATTGATGGACAGGGTGAGAGTGGTATGTGGCTTCTAAAGCATACATTCCATTTTGTTAAGCATGTTTGGAAAGAAGCATCATCTGTTGCCAGTAAGGTGCTGCCTGCTGGAATAGACAAACCTTAATTTAATTTGTAGAATGTTAAGTAGTCCAGCCTCTTCATTTTTCCAAGTGTACAAGTGATGCAGAAACCTGGGGCCTCATTTATGAGGCCTTGCGTCAGTTTTGCGCTTCCGATGCGTCACTTTTTGTGACGCATCGGCGGCGTAAAACATGCCTCCTGTTGCGCACTATGTACAAAGTGACGCATCTAAGCAGATGCGTCACTTTGTAAACCCCTGCGCTACATTATACCTGCGTCAGGTATAATGTATGCAGAGGGGACGTTCCCCCGCAAAAAGCCTCGTAATAGTGACGGAGTGAAATCTATGAGATTTCACTGCGTCACTTTTAGGACGCTGTTGCGTCAAAATCTTGCGCCTGCCTCACAGCAGGCGTAAGACTGACGCAAGCCCTTTCACATGGGGCTTTCCCCATGTGAAAGGACGCATTGCTGGAGTTGCGTCACTTTTGTGACACACCCCATCAATGTGTGACTTTTGTGCTTACAGATACGTCCGAAATACTGACGTATCTGTAACTCCTTGCGACATGATGCGTCATACTGTAAATATGACGCATCATTGGTGTCGCAAGGAGGACGCAGTGAAAAGTGACGCATCGCTTTTTTTCACGCAGCGATGCGTCACTTTTCATAAATGAGGCCCCTGAAATCTAAGTTATTTCAATACAAGATTAGGTCCCTGACAGGATGTCTAGAGGAAACACAGAGAGAAGAAGATACCATCAAGGGAATATGTCACTTCTGGTCCCACACCTCTGGTTCTCTGCTGGAAATCCGAGAACCTCATTGATATGAATTAATACTTTCTTGTAATCATACTTGCCCTTGGGCTTGTGGTGAGGTTGCATAGAATCCAACATATTAGTAGAAATTCAGTCAAATGAGAATTAAGAAGATGTTCATCTCTCCCATGTCCCAATGAATTTTTCATTTACATTTCTCTTTAGTTTTTCTTTAGCCAACATATTACCCCTAGCCACGCTAGTTGGCTCTGGACTTCTTCCAGGGACACTTCATCTACCCCATGCAAGAGAAGCTGGGTTCTCTGTTCTCTGCATTGTACTCGTCCTCCCTAAACTGCTCCAGCTGACCATTCATCATGCTAAAGATTAATTAAACCACTGCTCCAACACACACAAGAGCTTTGCTTTGTATTCTGGATGCATTAATCCTGCTATGTAAAGAGACCTCAATGGTGCGTCCAGATATATGTTGACGTTCTGGCCACAAGACCGACTTCTAAAGCATATGAAGTAATATTACCTAACAGTGATTTTCTCTTTACCGAATCTCTATAAGGTAACATTAAGGGATCGGCAAATCTTTGGCAATTCCTTACATACATAGCATTTTGTGATTACCAAATAGCAATTCAGTAAAAATCACTATTTCACAATTATAAAATGCTTATTTGATACATGTGGCCCTTTGACAAGCGGCTACTTCAAACCTGACAGAAAAAAACGATTACACAATACACCGCTATTCAAATCATAAAATGTGCCTATGTTTACAATTTAAATGTTATATTTGTTATAAAATCAAATGCTTGACAAGACCTTATTATTTCATAAAGTTCAGCATGTTGGAAAGGTAAACAGTAAGTTGTTTCAGTAGTGATCTGAAACAAACCTCTTTTAATTGTTCTTTGTTAGATCTAGGCAGCCATAGAATACTCCCTTGAAAAAAAAATGAAAACCATCTGACTTTTCGAATAGTTATAGAATTGTACTGCATCAGTTTTATGCTGTTTTATACAGATTAATCCCAACTCAAGTGTTGATGCTGAGGAGGATCTATACCTGCTATCAAAAGGTTAATAATACTTACAATTATTTTTTTCTCAAAATATGTTTTCCTTAGGGTGAACCTGGTAAGAATGGTGGGAAAGGAGATCCTGGTGCAAGAGGAGAGCGTGTAAGTATTTTCTAGCCTATTCAAATGATGCTATCTCTGAGCAATACCCATTTATGGATCATAATGTATTTGTTTATCACTCCTCTGTTAGGGTGAAGTTGGTCCCCCTGGTGCGCAGGGCCCTGCTGGTGAAGAAGGAAAAAGAGGAGCGAATGGTGAATCAGGCACAAATGGAATTCCTGGGACACCAGGAGAGAGGGTGAGCAATAATATACTATCTAGGAAGAATGCATTTTAAAATTGTGGACAATGGTGTTTGCTTTAATATTTACAGGACAAAAAGCAAGTAGGAGAAATGGCCTATCTTCTGAATGCACTTGTCCAAAATATTTTCGAGCTGCAGCTATACCTTGGAGGCATAAGCATACTTTACATATAACCAAATGTGATGCAATGTAGCCAGGGCTGGCATTAGTGCTGGTGGCACCCGGTGCAACAGTCTTTTTTGGCACCCACCCAATCCCTCACTACCACCCTCCAAAAGTGCCCCTCATCTCTCAATGGCCCCCTCTCACAAACATTTTATTGGTTGTAAAGCACTTTCAAAGGCTGGATTTACTAATTCACCCAGCTATCCACATAAAATACAGATTTGTTCTTTGCAGCAGGCATACTAATCCTCTACGTTACTTTATGGTGAGTCAGAGCTGCCATTAGATCTCTCTCTCTGGCAAGAAGATTAATCATAAAAGTTATCTTTACTGCAGTCTGAAAGCTGGACTTACAAGGTGCTCTGCAGCAGGTGTTTTTAAATCGTAATTGCTTGGAGATCGTAAGTTAGTGCCCCTCCAGGTCAGCACCAAGTGCGGCTGCACCAGTTGCACAGCCATAAAGCCAGCCCTGAATGCAGCAATTGAAAGGGGAGAGAAACCGGAAACCTGCAAAGAATACATTTAAACATGGATGGGATGAAATGAGGTCTATTAGCGTAGAACTGTGGGAGGTGGCTTTACAGTATCTTCCTTCAGGTTATTTAACCTTACTGAGCCCTCAGAGAAAGAAGGAGGGCTTAACCATTACTGCATCAGCCATATGGAATTTGGCTGAAAATAAGCTAAAACAGCCATACATTTCTACCACCTCCAAGTTTGATCTCATGGTCAAGCTTAAGAAGTTCATTTTTGTAAATGCTACATGTGATCCAAGTCTACAGCTATCTTATATGCTACTTCAGTGTACTAATATGCCCTTTTTCTATTAGGGTACCCCTGGTTTCCGCGGACCTCCTGGAAGTAATGGCATTCCAGGTGAAAAGGTAAATTGTTTACAAATTCTCAATCTTTTAATGCGTGTATGTGCATGTTTAATTACTTAGTTGTAGTTGCAATGTATTGTATAATATTGATGGTTTGCCCTTCAATTTCTCTGTCATACACCTAGGGCCTTGCTGGAGAACGTGGTGGCCCTGGTTCTCCTGGTCCAAGAGGTCAAGCTGGTGATCCTGGGCGAGATGGCAGTCCCGGTCTTCCAGGAATGAGAGTAAGAGAACTACTTGTTTTAGTAGTGTTAAAAGCCTTTTGAAATGTCAGCTAGGAAGACACAAATATTTATGAAATGTAATGTGAGTATTTCTGGATTTGAAGACTGGCAGTCAGATTTAAATGAAACTGCAATATATGTGAAAAGACTGTGGTGCATTCATTTGAAGAGTGTGAAGAGTCTTGAAGAGTCCAACTAGCCAATATTCACTACAATTCAAATGGCACCACTATCAATAATTATAAATTTTTTTTTTTTTTTGTAGATACTTTATTCGACAAAAAATCATCATAAAAGTACATACATACATACATACAAAAAAAAATACATAAAAAGCAGTCCGTCCCAAAGTACTACAGCAAAAAGGAGTAATTCTAAAACTTTAAGAAAAAGGCAATGATAATACTACCTAGTCAGTTCAGAGGGGTTTGCTGAGTTACCTAGCATTCTGGAGCGAATTAACCAGGCACCCGCTAAGTATTTTGAGACCCCACAGACAATATACAATGAAACAGTATCACATGACATAATACGCAGGGCTGATCTATAATCTTTCACGCCCATGGACTTGCACACAGGTTTCAGCCATTTGTTCCTGACACGTTTATAGGCAGAACATGCAAATAGGAAGTGGCCCAGAGATTCTTTCGGGCAACTACAGCCTGGGCAGATAAGATCTATCCCCTCCATATTTTTCCAACCTGCCGTGAATTCTTTAACGGGCAAGGTACCATATCTGAATTTTAAAAACAAAGTCCTATCTCTAGGGATTTGGATAAAATCCAGAAAGGGCTCGGTCAAACGCCACACTTTGTGTTCTAGGAACTTAGTCGTTAGTGGGCCAAAGGTCGAATTGGCATGTACCTTGGAATCTACCCATTCCCAATATAACTTTTTTACTTCTAGTTTAGTGGGAGGGCATTGCGAGATCCAAGACGCTCCCAATCCTATCGAGTTTACCAAAAGTTTGAGGTTGTTAAGCCACTGTATTTTGTTATTTACATTTAGGGAGATTAACTCATCAAGGACTCGAGCATAATCTTTTAATTCTTCTGTCCTTCGGAGTCGCACCCAAAATAATAGGGGTCTGAGGTGGACTTTGTCAGCTATACATTTAATGCCCATATCAAGAGATAATGGTAACAGAGGTGTTGAAATGGGGAGTGATACCAGATCTCGAATAAACTTGTTCTCTATAACTGTGAGGGCTCTAGTGTTAACAGTGCCCCAGATTTCGGAGCCATAGACGGCTGAGGCTACCGCCTTTCCCTCATAAACTGATAGAGTTGGAACAACAGGTCTACTGGTTGAGTGGCGTTGATTTTTTAGTATAACTCCAGAGACCCTTTTAAGATTGAGTATCATTTTGGATATATGTGGCCCCCAAGACATATTGTTGGATAATCTAACCCCCAAATAATTAAATTCACTTACAACCTCAAGCGGAGACCCAAAGAGTGATATGTGTACATTCCTTAACTTCCTTTTTGTCGAGAAGACCATTAACTTTGTCTTTGTGGTGTTTATTGTTAATCCCCGCTCACTGCAGAAGAGTGAGAAACGATCAAGCAGTTTCTGCAGACCCCGCGGGGTCTTGGACATCAAGAGGGTATCGTCCGCAAAGAGGAGTGTGGGGGTCTTCTCACCGGCCAGGACTGGCGCATCCGCGGGGTCCTCCCTCAAATGGTCCACCACCCCATTTATAAAGAGGGAGAACAACGTCGGTGCCATCACGCAACCCTGCCGCACTCCTCTATTGACTGGTACCCTCTCTGTCAGTTGCCCTTGGCTCCCCCAGCGTATCCTCGCAAAATTGTCCTCATGGAGCTTAATAATAAATTGCAGAAGATAGTTGGGAAACCCCATTGCCAGCAAAACTTCCCATAGTTTGGGGCGAGGAATGACATCGAATGCGGTTTTGAGGTCGATGAAAGCCAGATACAAACTACCTTTGTTGATGGAAACTGACTTCCAATAGACCGCACAAAACCGGAACACCTGGTCTATTGCACCCACATTCTGTCTGAACCCTGCCTGGAAGTGTGTTAGTACCTCTTCTTCCATGAGCCAAGTCTCGATTCTATTTACAATAACCCTACCAACTACCTTTTGTATAGTGTCAATTAAACTAATTGGTCTATAGTTTGCGGGGTCCTCTCTTTCACCTTTTTTGTATATTGTGATTACCTCCGCCCCTTTCCAAGAATCTGGAACTGGGAAACCCTCCTGGATTAAGTTCATTAAACTAGCTATAAAATTTGCCCATACCAAGGGTTCGTGAACTAACAAATCTCCAGGCAAGCCATCTGGTCCAGCTGCTTTGCCTGGCCGGATTTTAGAGATAGCATCTTTAACCTCTCTTGCTTCGAAAGGAACTATCTTCATTGGTAAATCTGGTCTTAAAGGGGATGATATTGCTAAAGATGGGTGGGCTTGGGTCTCATCTTCACAATATAACTTTAAAAAATGAGCATGCCATTGCTGCTCATTTATGTGATTTAAAATAGGATCAACTCCTCTTCTATCTAAAATGTTGATCAATTTCCAAAAGGAGACAGAATTCTTATCCCATGCTGCTTTTTTAAGTTTCTGCCAGTGTTCTTCCTCCCAATTCTTTTTAGAGGAAGCCAAGATTTTGCGATAATCCCTCCTGGCCAATCTTACTGCTATGGGGTCTTTTAACTTGATTGCCCGTGCAATTTCTTTTCTCCTTTCCCTGCAATCAGCAGTATACCAAGGATTTGTTTTTAGTAAATGTTTCTCAGCAGAATGATCTAACTTGGTGGTTTTTTGAAAAACCTTGCCTATTTTAGCTATAAGGTCATAATAATGGTTTAAAAATAATGGCCCAAGGGTATTAAAATTAGCCAAATCCATCTTTGTTGCCGACAAGGTAGAAGATTCCGCTATGACCAGCTCCCTAATATACAAGAGAACCTCCTCCTCAAGCTTAATCGCCTCCCATCTCAATTTCCTATTACAGTTGGATGGGATAGCCTCCTTGGTAATTAATTTTGGACCTGGGGGCTCACTTTGTTCATTTGACCAGTTAATTATCATGCATAAAGGATTATGGTCACTATCTATGGACTGCTTAATCTCCATATCTATAAGGCTGGACCAGGAGTGGAGATCTAAAAAAATATAATCAATTCGCGATGGGGACCCTATCTTGTTATATGTCATCGCCCCATTGCGATCGGAGATGGTCCGTCCATTCAGAGCTCGTAATTGGTGAGCCAAGGCTAGAGCATTCAGCTGTATAGCTCTGGGATACCATTTCCTGATAGGTGATAAGTCTAAGTTAGGGATAGAGTACTTCCAATCCTCCGCGGTCCAACCCAAAATATCCTCGTCGTCCAGGGGTTCGAAAGTACAATTAAAATCACCACCCACCAGGATTTTTGATCCCGGAGCTAGTTCTAGTAACTTGGAATCCAGAAGCTCTATTGTTGGAGAAATTTGACAGCCCTGCGATCCTCTAGCATAAATGCAGAAAATATGTATTTTGGCCCCCATTGGGCTTTTCAGAGATATGTACAGTAAGTCATCTGAGGAAACATTATACACATTGACGGCATAATTAAGATTAATTTTCACCCATATGTGTAGGCCACCAGATGGGCGGCCTTTCCCTGAGTGAACAGCCGGGACAAAGTAAGTGGAATACCCATTTTTATACTCAGGAGACAGACACCATGTTTCCTGAAACATGCATATGTCAAATGGTTCAATAAAATTATTCCAATCTGGGCTTTCAAGGGTTTTTTTTAGCCCTGCTATATTCCAGGAGAGGATATTTATAGGGGTGCTGCCTATATTCGGAACAGATATTAGACGGGAAGACGGAATTTCCATTTCAATACTGCTAAGAGCACCATTTTCCGGGAGTGACTCAACAAACCTGGCGTTACCTACATTGACTACAGAACGTTCTATCTTTTCCCCTAATGCTACTTTTTCAATTTCAATTGAGATTACGGGTTCAACTAACTCGTTTTCCAACCCAGAATTATAGGTTTTTAGATAAACTTGGGTCTCTCCTGTCCTGGAAACTACCGGACCTGGCGGATCTATTGTATCCTTTAAAGCTAGTTCTCCAGAACAAGTAGATAAAAGTCAATCTATATTTTCCAGCCCACTATAACGGTTGAAACAGGATATGGACGGAGGGATAAATTGAGGACCTTGCCATACTCCATTAGGGTGCACTGGGCCGTACCATGGCCTACCTGATCTCCTCGGAACTACACTCCACCCTTCGTTAACACCACCATCCCACTGACTCAAGGTGTTATGTTTATAGTTTCCAGACCATGACCCTCTTTGTTGGTTGGTATCATGGAAACGACTGCCCCTTGTAGGGTGTGTTGGGTTCCTCCTAGTCCACTGGCTTGGATTGTACTCTTGCCAGGGATCCCCTTTTATTCCTCCTCCTGCATGATTAGGACCTCTCAGCCAACTCCACCTATTACCACCATGGTCAGGGACCATGTAGAAATAGGATAAGGGTTTGGCTGAAATTGAAGATGAAGCAATACATGGGGTCCCGCAGTTATATGTTCCGCCGGACCCAAATCCTCAAAGGACACAACAACACAATCCCCCTGTATGGTTTTTTTATTCTCGCCCACCCAAGGTGCTCTTTCTACCATGAGCATTTTGCTATTAGTATTTGGGGGTAGCGGATGATTTTGATCTAACCAGTGACAAACTTTGTTCTTGAGGGCCCAAAAGGATTCAGATGTTGAAAGGGCAAGCTCAGGAACGCCAGTTAGCACTATTACATAGGGGGAAGCATCAGGTGGTAAATTAATATTGCGGCGGACCTTAGTTTGTACTGTTTTAAGGATCGGGGGTTTAGGCACAGAAGATTGGGGTTTATCATTGCTCTGTGTTTTTTTTGGTACGTTAGACGTTAAATTGGGTGTATCACTAATGCTACTCTTAACGGTAGGTGTTTTAGAAGGCAGTGATTTGGAGATTACGGATCCCCCTACTGTCTGCTTTGGTACTAAAGGTTTAATACTGGAAAGTACTGGGGTTTTTGTAGCTGTGATAACGGGATTGTTAACATTGTTTTTCCCTTCTTCGTGTATGGCCTTTAGTTGTAGTTCAATCCCCAATAGTCTAGATTCCAGAGGTGCAAACAACGATTTAATACGTTTTGCTAGGTCACTCATAAATATACCTTTTCTATCTTCTAGGCCCTCTGCTGTCTCATCCAGGGAGCTAGACTCTAAGAGGCTTGCAAGGCTGATGTTAGAGTCAGAGTTATCGGGAATACCCAACGGAAAGGGGTGAGATCCATGGGGACTCACTGTTCTGTCCATACCCTGAACTTGAATGGCTAAGCTGTCACAACCTAGCTGGTTATCGCTGATGTTGTTGGAGATCTCAATGTGACCACCCGCAACATCAGTACTTAATATGGTGACACCAGTACTTATACTATATGGTTTAGAATTTTTCGGGACGGCGCCCTCTCTTACACCCCTTAAGTATGTAGAGACATCCTGAACAGTGGTGCCTGCCTCGGGGGTCTTAGGAGGAAGAGCTACTGGCGAGGGATTCTGAATGTGAGGGACAAGTAAAACATCCTGGTTATTATTAGTATTGGGACAAGTAAGTAAGGGAACGGATGAATTAGGGACCGAGTTGGAAAGATTTTTAGTAGGAGTACGTGCAGATGCAATATTTCCCAATGAAGACCTTCTCGCGTTCGCGAGATCCTGGGATACCCTCCTTTCCATAAGGACGATACCTTCGTCGATTAGTTGGTTAGTACGTACGATAAAATTATCTAAAGAACCAGTGAGTTTCGATTTGCTGCGGGTTTCCCGGGTACACATTTCTAATAATGGATTATACCTAACTGGATACAAGAAAAGCCTAAAACAAATATAACCATATATAAAATATAATGCAACAGGGATGAGAAAAGAGCATACAATATTAATACCCCCTTTTATGTCGCTAGCAGAACGCTAATAACACTGCCCAGAAGTGTGGCCCATACCAGACTCTTCAGGCCTCTGAGGGCCACAGAGGGCCCGCCCTTTGCCCGGGCTTAGCCCCGGGTGCTCCGCGCGCTACCGCGCAGCGGGAACCACCAACTCTGATATGGAGCTACGGGCGGGGGCGTTACCGGCAGGGAGAGCAGCCACAGGTGTGACAAGCAGGGACTCCTGGGATATTGAGTCCCTGCACTACTGCTCGCAGCCCTGCCGGAGCCTCAAGACGATGTTGCACGCTCGGTCCACATAGCCCCTGAGTCCTGGAAGGCGAAGCGGGACCCGCGGAGCGGGTTGGCAAGACGTGGGTCTAAAAGCGTGAGTTAAAAAGTACAAGAAAATCCAGCTCCCAGCGGCAAAGGTTAGACACGAAATGATTCCCAGGTCGCAGTTCCACCAGCACAGCAATAAAGGGGCGGGGGCGTTACCGGCAGGGAGAGCAGCCACAGGTGTGACAAGCAGGGACTCCTGGGATATTGAGTCCCTGCACTACTGCTCGCAGCCCTGCCGGAGCCTCAAGACGATGTTGCACGCTCGGTCCACACAGCCCCTGAGTCCTGGAAGGCGAAGCGGGACCCGCGGAGCGGGTCCGGCAAGACGTGGGTCTAAAAGCGTGAGTTAAAAAGTACAAGAAAATCCAGCTCCCAGCGGCAAAGGTTAGACACGAAATGATTATTAATTGCTGAATACAATTTGAATGTGGTCTTTATAATATCAATTTTCACAACCACATACATAAATGACAAGAGTGAATAGTGCATAAAATTAAATTGAGATTTCCTAACATCCTAACATGCTCAAATCACAATGGCTTTGAACCTAATAAAAAAAAACAGTTGATGTCTCTAAATATAGATTGGATAAGCACTCATCTTACAAAGGATTTCATAGAAGGAGCTTAAACAGGTTACTCTAGATAGAAAACAATGAGGGTGCTTTGGTCATTTTGATAAATGAGCATACAATTAATACATTAGCTATTGCAGAGGTATATGGATGCTCTGAGTGCAAAAAGTACTACCAGCTTTAAATGGTGGTATCTCCTCCATAAATGATATTATTATTAATACTATAATACAAAATACAACCCGGGACATAAGTAAGTCAGAAAGCACCAGGCACACTTGTTTGGATAATCATGCTGCATTATCATATGGTGTAACTTGCATTTAAAGCAGTTTTCTGCAAAGTAGTTGAAAATGTCTTCTTTGAGAAGATTGAGAAGTGCCAACACAAATACCTCTTGGTTTCAGTATTTTGCATAGTGTGTACTCACATGACAAGTAGAGTGACCAGTACTGTTAAAATGTCACAACTCCCTTGTATAGATCAGTGTTAATTTTGAAAGTAAATCACATTATTGCTAAAATGGCTTTCACCTTCATTGACCTGGCACTGCATCACAAATGTAACATTTAGTTCAATAAGCCACTGCAAAAACCACAGTGTGATGGATTATGGACTTTCAAATGCATCATGAACTAACCACTAATGAGATTCCACCAATGGGGCACAGCAGGATGATTGCAAGAAAAAAGTAATATATCCAGACTTTGGAGATTTTAGCTCAAAAAGATCCTTCAGAGAGCATGGAACCATCACTATTTTGTATATGTCAGGCACGCCTCTGTTAACCCAGGAACTGATTTTTGTTACCCTTTGTTACTACTTTGTGATGATAATCACTTCCCCATCACCTCACTTTAAAAGCCAAGAAAGCGGAGATAAAATTATCTCCCTATTACCTAGCTGTCGCTAACACCAGTTAGCGACAGCTAGTAGGAGATAGCGACCATCTTGGGCCCCACTTTGCATGTCAGTGATATTTATCACTAATGACATGCAAAGTGGGCGTGCCAAGATGTTAGCGACTGGAAACAGTCGCTAACATCGCTATCTCCTATTACCAACTTTTGGAGATATTCGCGCTAAGCGCGAATATCTCCAAAAGCTAACACCTGCCCTGAGCAGTTCTTAGCCATGTTATCCAATGGGAGGTGGATAACATGGCTAAGAGCATTAGCTCGGTAATGCATGAATATCGCTGACTTTTCAGCGATATTCATGCATTGCGGCCGTTTTTTATCGCATTTGCGATAAACCTTGGTAATACCAAGGTTTATCTGCGATAAAAATCGCCGCAGCTCAGCGGTAATTTTTGTCTCTAACCAAGCAAGAGCGATAATTATCGCTATTGCTTGGTAATATGCCCCTAAGGGTGTTAATAGAGTTGTGGTGATTTCAAGACATGGATTTTTTCTTCGAGGAGAGAGAGACCAAACGGTGCAAGACCATCACAGATTTTATCAAATGGCTATGACCAGTCGTTTATAAATGTAACTAGATAAGAATAATGGTTACTCTCTCTATTCCTAACTACCTTTACCATTGAGTCTGTTTATCAACAACCAATCAGTGGTTGGAGTTTTTTTTTAATGTATTCTCAAACCTAATGGCAGAGGTGAAAGAGGAGTGTATGAGTATTGTACAGATTTTGATATAAGAGAAACTGCTGAATGAAGGAGAATGGAGGAGGGGGAATTGTAGACCTCGGCACCAGAAGCTGATAATTCAGAATCCTTTGAAGTGCATCTTTAGTGTCTAAATGTTTTTTTTAATTTATATGGTGCAGTTGTAGATTAGGTTTCCTCTAAGTGTAACTAACGGAGGCTTACAAGTAAGATGCCTCTATAACCCAACTGTCATACTGTTAACTTGTGAACTCTTGTGAAAGAAACAGATGAGACATAATACTTAATTGAACAAGAGGGCCTTTACCTTTTTACAAAAGACTAGAAGTTATGGGCTCTTGGAAATATGGATCGGAAGAAAATTAATGCCTAGGTTGCAAGTTTCTAGTCTCTGCTGCAATTAAAGTTAGACATAACTACCATAAGTAACACTCACAACCAGATATGAAGTCACATACTGGATCAATAGGTCTATTTTGCCTATAAAATAAGAATACATAAGATAAAAAAAGATAATTCAAGTCTGAACTGTGGATTTTGAAGACCACTTTTAGCCACAGTAATGCACTGCAGCTTCAGTATATATGTTGGCAGGTGCAAGTAAAGTGCATTTCTATAATCTATCTAAGCATTGATGAGCTCCCTTATGCCCACTTTATACTGAGTTCAACTGGCCTTTCATCTGGTCCAAAACAAAATATAAAAACATTTTAACAGATCCCAGATCTGGACTTTGAATTGTAACTAATCACATCAAATAGCTCCCAGCTTACAAACTTTTTGGATAAAAATAAGTTGTGACTGAACAATGTAGATTGACTGGCTACTTTGGCATTGTAGGGCATTGAATGATTATATAGTAGGAGTCGAAGAACCCATAGAGTACTTTTTGGATGGAAAGTATCCGTCTTTAATATCCTAAGCAGAATGTGGGTCTTTAAATATCATAAAGACAGGAACATTGATATTTTGTCAGGTTAAGGTAGAAATAACTAGAACACCCTAGTTAAGCTTTAATGGTATTCTGGATACTATCAATTGAGACACCAGCAGTGGTGACTAGCCTTCAGTAAGCAACCTATTCTTGAACCAAGAGTCTCAGTTGAGTAAAGAATGTCCTACAGACTTTGTTGTTAGATACCGGGGTGCTACATTGCTCTAGAAGACATTAAATAGAACATCTTGAAGGGGTTGTTGTTGTGTTTGTAGGTGATGAACATCTGTTCTATTTTGTAAAATTTGATTCTTAGAAGCCTTCAGGCTTTAACAAAGGACGAGGCATTCATTAGATCCTGATACTGGCATTGTCCAGGCTGTGCCACCGACATATGAGTTGCAGAGAAGATAGAGCTTGGGATAACTTGGTCCTGAGTATTACTCACTTTATTTGTTGGACATTTTCTTAGTGAGGATAATTGAATATTTCCTCATATTATCAAACAATTTTAGTACTGACAGGTCTTACCAAGTAAAATATTGCCAGCATAATAGTTAGATGTATCATTCTTGAAGAGTGTTTTTGAATGCCCACCTACATGTAACCCTCAGGAGGTTACATCCTAGCCTAGAAATGTATGCGTTATCACTGAGAAGTGTATGGTTTCAGGATGAGATGTGATGCTGAACAGTTATGGAAGGCAGGACTATATCCTAACAGTATCTCACATATTTACCTATTCATCTGCATGGTTAGGCGTGTATAACACAAATAACAGTAGTATTAAGCTGTGTATTTAATTGTGATTAAAATCTTTGTCCCTCTTTCAAACATAGGGCTTGACAGGAAGTCCGGGTGGTCCTGGCTCTGATGGCAAATCTGGCCCACAGGTATGTTTGTTTATTATATTTTAGCTAGCGCATAAAATGAGCAAAAACAGTTACTGCCAGAAAAAGCTGATCAAATTCTGTATGCTTGTATTGTTCCCATTCTTCAGCACCTATATTTTGCCTCGAACTGTGGATCAATTACATGACATAGCGTAAAGGCATAATTTTGTGAATTTCACTTAACAAATGTAACATGAAATTCCTGAAATTACGTAAATTACCGCGGCTTAATTTACATCTTTCCCAGGCCTAGCTGTAATGCCCAAACAAGTGATTGCTTACAATAACCTCTTACAAACTGATAAAGAGAGTTATTGCATTAATAAGTTACAATTGTTTGCCATGTATGTGCAATCACCGATTGGTCCTTATCACATCTTATTGAACAATATCTTGCTCTGGTGCATATTGAACCGTAGCTGTAAACATATATAGCAATGGTGTGGTAGTGCCCATCAGAGATCAGTCCTTAAAATGTAAATACCATCAGAACTAAGGTGGATTGTTAAAATATCTCAATTTGCCTCTTTTCCAGGCTCTTTCTCAATCTGCTGTTATGGCAGATAGGCACGTACAGGTGGTCAACATCGGCATGATAGGTTCCATGAGTAACAACACTTTAGTGTTTTGGAAGGCACAATTGTCTGTCTCCTTTGTAACACAAGGTTTTGAGGGAATAAATCACCAGAAGAACTATACTTATAAAACAGTGTCAAATTAGGATAAAGCCCCATGGGGCAAACTGATTGAACTTCAAACGTACATTAGAATACTGCATACACAGTCACAGCATAATTTTGAGAAGCAATAGTCTTGGATTTTCGCATTGTTTAGATAAAAATGTAATCTTGATATTGAAAGGGTTTCCGTATTTTTGCAACTCTGGACTGACTGGGTATGTTTCAGAAAATAAATGACCACTGTGTTTCAATGGCAGTTTTGTATGTCTGCCTCATTCTTATTTTCACCTGTGTTGTCTTCAGGGACCTCCTGGTGAATCTGGTCGTACCGGACCCCCTGGCTCAACTGGCCCAAGAGGATCTCCAGGTGTTATGGGTTTTCCTGGTCCAAAGGGTGATGAGGTTGGTGTCATTCTTTGACTTCATGTTGCTCAGTCTACAGATGGCAAACATTGCCCAATATTTTATTTTTTCTCAGTTATGTCAACAAATTGAGGCTGATTAAAGCATTATTTCTTTATTATGAAAGCTTTTTATGAAATACACTTCCCAATGTGTCCCTATTTTCTTTTATGAATTGTTAGTGGTCTTTCCTTGATCCCTTGTTGTTCTTGCTGAAAGTATAGCCTGCCCACATGCACCATACGCAGGACTAACATCATCAAACGTTTAATTTAGAATGCAGCTAATCATGAATATTTGAGAAGTGGAATCTTTCTTCTCTAAATGTAAATTACATCTTTGTTTTTAGGGTGCCCCCGGCAAGAATGGCGAAAAAGGCGGTCCTGGATCTCCTGGCACACAGGCATGTATCACAATCCGTTCCAATTAAACAATTTCCCTTTTTTAAATGTATTTGAGCTGTTCTCTAAGGTCACAGCCACCTTACTGTACTGATTTATTTCATAGGGTCTTCCTGGCAAGAGCGGAGACCCCGGTGCACAAGGTCCTTCTGGAGCTGCTGTGAGTATAAATATCAGCTAAAATATCCAGACCTGTTTTGCATTTAAAAAAAATAAATATTGTGCACCCAAATGTTAGATGGGCATTAGGCACAATGAGGATTAGTTTTTAAACAGTGCAATAGTGTGACAACAGCACACATTCTGTGTAGATCACATATAAACACAAGCAGACAAAAGTGTCTATCACCAACCAAGTATACATGCCAACAGACCTCAATACAGCCATGCACACATTACCAGATGCATGGTCGCCCATGCCAATAGATCTGCATGTCACCACACTCATACAGACAACCAACAGGGCCACACATTCACTCACACAAACAGTCACACATAAAACACATACAGTCACAGACACAGACAATGCATGTGTACATAAATACATGAATGGAAGGATGGACAAATGAAGGAGCAAAGGGATATGTGGACTGCGAAAGTGATACAAGGATAGAGAACAAAATAATGCATAATTAATGGTAGACAGACCCAATCCTTAGGCACTCTGCAGAGTTTGAGAGCAAAAATGTAAAATGGCTTAAAGTCACAGCTTCAAAAACATGATCATCATAATATCTACCCTAAGTATAAACTGATTTATCAAATATTCTGGAAAGACACTTGTGGCCTGATTACGACTTTAGCGGTGCAGCGCCGGATCCGCTCTGCTGTTGCACCGCCAAAGCCATGGTCAGACCACTGGCCAGATTAGGCATTTCCTCCTATCTGGGGTGCTTTGTTTTTGACATTCCCAGGGTGGTGCCCTGAAAATGAGCACTGCAATGGTGACGCCAAAGACAGTTCCTGCATGGCATGAACTAAAAAGTCCATGACTTGCAGGAACTTGTGGGCATGCACACGGGGGCACATGTTGTGCCTCCCTGTATGCATCCACATGCGGAGGAGGCACAGGGGGCCCTGCAGGACCCCCTTTGTTTCCTCTCAGCCATAGTATTCATGGAGTAAGAGCCTCCATGACACTGCCGGTGAAGAGGAAACTCGTAATATGCTTGGCATTACTATTACAGTCCCCCCAAGTATATTGCAGCCTCCTGACTACTGCAACACCAGCAAGAAATGGCGATTCCCTGGCAGTTGTGGCAGTCTGCCCGACCAAATTGAAATACGGCAGTCAGGAGACTCCCACCGTCGTGCCCCCACAAGTCTGGCAGTCTGTCAACTACCAGACTCGTAATCGGGCCCTTACCAAGCACCAGTTATATTAGATGTTAAGCTTTTGTATGTAAGTGGGGAAGAAACAATAACCACAAGAAGCATAGGACTAAATGAATAAAAGAGCAGTGGGAAGTTGTGAGGGATGGGCTTAAGTTATGTGAACAGCATAAATGCTTCCGGCCCGACCCTCCTGCAGTATGGCTTTTATCATGAATTAGGACCTGTGGGGTTTGAAACTGTACCCAAACTTTTGCAAGTAAGTACTTTGTAAATTGCAGTTTCTCTTAACATTACTAGTTTTCATTTTCTACAAAAGCTATATATATTTGATGATGCTGTCAGTTTCATTTAGTTGTGTTTCTACCTGTCAAAGGCATGAAATATGTTTCTTATTGAGGCATGTGGCAAGAGTTTTTATGAAAAAGCTAACTCTCTCTGTGATACAAATTCTTGCATTAAACTTGTTTGTCATTTTGAATACCATGTGTTTAGAAATCATATACATAATTCTCCCATTAGAGAAGTAATTTCACTGTGACCTGAGGGAGTTAAAACCTCCTCATCCACGTTGAGATGAGTAACGTTAGGGGTCCTTTATACCTTTGCTGTCAGTCTGCCAGTTTGCTAGATCAATAAAAAAAGGGTGTGTCCTCCACTCTCCTGTAGAGGACCACCCCACCATAAATACACGGCTAGCTGGCGGGGATCTGTATGCCTCCAGTTCATCTAGCGAAGCCCTAAAGTCCCAGATGAATTTTGAGTGAGAGCCATACTAGTTTCACCCACTGAAAAAACTCCCAAATTGATTGCTTATTTCAGCAAAACAAAATATCAATGGCCCTGACACACATAGGGTTTAATCAATGCATATCAGGTGCATTGTTTGTTTTCTCTGATAGGAACTGGCAGTCCTGTGCAGGGAAATCCACAGATGGTGGCTTATCTTAAAGAGGGCAGAGGAAGCGCCACTGTGACGTGGTGGCCCAGAGGCATATGGGTTGTCATTTCAAGGGTTTCCATTCAGGAACCTGATGGGGCACTTAAGTCTGAAAACTATATTGTTACCCAACTGTGAATGAGGTGGGGCATCATAAGATTGGCATTCAGTGCAGCCACCATATTTTCGGTAGCTACCCCACATCCCCAACCTCTAAAGGCGGCCCTTTCTTCAACTAATTAAGATGGTTAGATGCACCACCCATACTACAGCAAATGCGTCACCCCAAAAGTCAATATTTGATCAATTTCATTAGTAGCTCTAGATTCCAAACAGTATTCGCTGACTGATGGAAACCTGTTGTTTCCAATGCATTTCATAAACTTGCAGTGTTCCTTGGGCCGCTGCTCATGATTGGTTGTCTTTATGGAATATCTCCCTTCCATTCTCCTACTTCTGTGCTTTTTCTCCCGATTCTTCTGATTGTGCCACCAAGGAATATTTCTGTCACACAGTGTCTTCATTAGATGATGTGTTCTTCCACTGCTGATGTTTGAGCTTGCATTATGGTGCACATGAGAGAGTATTTCCTCTGCCTTGCTGTCAGCTATCCATTTTCCCTTGCATCATGTTCTTTAAACCCTACTTCTGTCATTCCAACACAGAGGCTGCTTTCCTCATGCCCTATTTAATTTTGAACCATTTCCATTTCAAGTTGACTGCCCACATGGACACATGCAAAAATCTTCCAATGACCTTTTAACAAATCCCTTTCAAAGATGGCCATTATGAATGCACACACATGCACTATGGTCTTTTTCAAATGTAATTTAATAGAATATTACAAATGTAATCGAAGATGCCCACTGTTCATGTAAGAGACCTATTGCATTTGCCAATTTAACATAGTTTACCATCTAAACCTGCACATTCCTATTTCATTTCACAGGCAAAACGTAAGCATTATTTTTTTGAATTCAACATTTAGACGTCTACAGTTCTACGGATACACTCGCCTGGAGGGGCGGCTCAGCATTGCACATAGCGCTGCTCGGCAGTGCGTTTCATTTTAAATTTCCCGATTTGTATTTATTTTATTTTTTGTTTCTGTTCCCTTGCTCTTAACCAGGACTGGCCCCTGACTTCACATAATTGTATATCACCGCTCTTTTAGCGGGTCCGGGTTCTGGGGCGGTTGGGCTTAGTAGCGTCCTGACATTGGCCGCCATATTTGAATGGGCAGTGGCGCTCCGGTAGCGCCATCTTGAGCGTCCTTGTGGGGCAGGTGAGACCCATTCAGGAGGACCTACTTAAGGCGGTCCTTAGGTGTGTGCGCTCTGTTTCGGATACACTCGCCTGGAGGGGCGGCTCAGCATTGCACATAGCGCTGCTCGGCAGTGCGTTTCATTTTAAATTTCCCGTTTTGTATTTATTTTATTTTTTGTTTCTGTTCCCTTGCTCTTAACCAGGACTGGCCCCTGACTTCACATAATTGTATATCACCGCTCTTTTAGCGGGTCCGGGTTCTGGGGCGGTTGGGCTTAGTAGCGTCCTGACATTGGCCGCCATATTTGAATGGGCAGTGGCGCTCCGGTAGCGCCATCTTGAGCGTCCTTGTGGGGCAGGTGAGACCCATTCAGGAGGACCTACTTAAGGCGGTCCTTGGGTGTGTGCGCTCTGTTTCGGATACACTCGCCTGGAGGGGCGGCTCAGCATTGCACATAGCGCTGCTCGGCAGTGCGTTTCATTTTAAATTTCCCGTTTTGTATTTATTTTATTTTTTGTTTCTGTTCCCTTGCTCTTAACCAGGACTGGCCCCTGACTTCACGTAATTGTATATCACCGCTCTTTTAGCGGGTCCGGGTTCTGGGACGGTTGGGCTTAGTAGCGTCCTGACATTGGCCGCCATATTTGAATGGGCAGTGGCGCTCCGGTAGCGCCATCTTTAGCGTCCTTGTGGGGCAGGTGAGACCCATTCAGGAGGACCTACTTAAGGCGGTCCTTGGGTGTGTGCGCTCTGTTTCAGATACACTTCCTGGAGGGGCGGCTCAGCATTGCACATAGCGCTGCTCGGCAGTGCGTTTCATTTTAAATTTCCCGTTTTGTATTTATTTTATTTTTTGTTTCTGTTCCCTTGCTCTTAACCAGGACTGGCCCCTGACTTCACATAATTGTATATCACCGCTCTTTTAGCGGGTCCGGGTTCTGGGGCGGTTGGGCTTAGTAGCGTCCTGACATTGGCCGCCATATTTGAATGGGCAGTGGCGCTCCGGTAGCGCCATCTTGAGCGTCCTTGTGGGGCAGGTGAGACCCATTCAGGAGGACCTACTTAAGGCGGTCCTTGGGTGTGTGCGCTCTGTTTCGGATACACTCGCCTGGAGGGGCGGCTCAGCATTGCACATAGCGCTGCTCGGCAGTGCGTTTCATTTAAAATTTCCCATTTTGTATTTATTTAATTTTTTGTTTCTGTTCCCTTGCTCTTAATCAGGACTGGCCCCTGACTTCACATAATTGTATATCACCGCTCTTTTAGCGGGTCCGGGTTCTGGGGCGGTTGGGCTTAGTAGCGTCCTGACATTGGCCGCCATATTTGAATGGGCAGTGGCGCTCCGGTAGCGCCATCTTGAGCGTCCTTGTGGGGCAGGTGAGACCCATTCAGGAGGACCTACTTAAACCGTTCCTCTCAGCGCAGCGGGATCGCGCAGCGGGGTTGCCCTCGCGTTTGCCTGAGTCTTGCCAGAGTCCTGCCCGTCTGTGCCCGTCAGCGTCCCGGAGGCGGCGGAGCGGCGGAAGGGGTCTGGAGATTTGTCATATTTTGCCCTCACTTTCGGGTAAGATGATTCGCTATTCCGCTAGGGAACTTTGCGCTTTGCAATAACATTCTGGTGCCTGCCGGTCTGTGTTTCTGGCCCGCTAAAGGGGGAAACGTCTGTGTCCTGGATGTGGTTGGGCGCCTATTTATCCCCCCGTCGTGCCACGAGGGAGAGGCGATGCCTGTGTGAGACACCTGTGCCTACTGCTTAACACCAGATCGGTAGGTAAGCATGCCCTGGAAATCTTTGATCTCCTTGTCAGAGACAAACCCCTATTTCTTCTTCTGACTGATACTTGGCTGGGGGAGACGTCCAATCCGGACATTACCGCGGCAATTCCGCCGGATTACAACATCTTCCGGCAGGATAGAGTCAAAGGCAGAGGAGGAGGGGTGGCGGTGGTAGTGAATAAGTCAGCGTCCTGCTCTATTTTCTCTTTTAACACCATTACAGGATCTGAGTCCTTAGCATTCACTATTAGATTGACCCCACAACAAGCCATGAAAGGACTGGTGGTGTATAGACCCCCTGGTCCAGTGGGCTCTTTTTTTGACAACCTCCAGATGGCTATTGCTGGTTTGGCCTTGAGTACACAGCATTGCCTGCTGGCAGGAGACTTTAATTTTCACATGGATGTTGGCGACGATTTGGACGCCAACAAACTGTTGGACATTACGGCTCCTTTGGGTCTTGTCCCTTTCCTCACAGGTCCCACACATGATAAAGGGCATACTCTAGATCAGATTTTCTCCTCGTTTCCTCTGGTCGACATTGACCTCCTTCCGGTGCTCTGGACTGACCATAGGCTGGCCAGATTTTCCATCCTGGCCAGTGAGTCTCTCCCGTGTAGTGCGCCCAGACAACCTGTCCCTGCTAGGAGGGCCTTGCATAGAGTCACGCCTGATTTATTAGCCATGGCCGCTGTGGACCATCCGTGCCCGCTTATAGGCGATTTAGAACAGGACGTCGAGTCCCTGCAGGGTTGGTTGTTGGAGAGGCTGAATGATCTGGCCCCCCCTATGGCCCTGGGGGAGACGGCTAAGAGGGTTTCGGCTCCATGGTTCACTGAGGCACTGCGGGCTACACGCAGCCAGTGTAAGGTTGCGGAGAGGGCATGGCGCCTCAACTATGATCCGGGGGCTAGATTGGCCTATAAGTCTATGGTTAAATCATACCATCGCGATATTCTCCGGGAGAAAAGAGACTATCTGGCTAGGAGGATTGATGCCGCCTCCAACTCTTGTAAAGAGATTTTCACGGTGGTCAGGGAGTTTATGGCCCCCAGGTCTAACCTTCCCCAAGGTGTTCCATCGGAGCTGTGGGTTTGTGACTTGGCCAAATTCTTCACGGATAAGATTAAATCTATCCAGGACTCGTTCACAGTGGAGTCTTCAGGGGAGAGTGGGGTGACAGGATCGGCACGGTTGTCCGCGCCGGCTGCGGTTCTCGCAGAGTTCCCTGTAATTTCCATCGATGCCTCCCTAGCACTCTTGGCCAATCTTAAATCAGGTTTGCCTCTAGACCCCTGTCCGGCCAAATTTTTGGCTAAGATGGCTACCGTGGTTAACCCACTGGTCAATCCACTTGTGAATCTGTCTCTTAGTGTGGGGAAGGTCCCGTCGCCCTGGAAAAGGGCCATGGTGATCCCCCTCCTCAAGAAGGCCGGTTCGGACCCAGAGGTTTTGGCCAATTACAGGCCGATCTCCCTTCTCCCAGCGTTGGCTAAGATCACGGAGAAGCATGTGCATGGCGTCCTCTCCAGTTATCTAGAGTCCAGTGATCTGCTTCATTCTTCACAGTCCGGTTTCCGCCCTAATTTAAGTACGGAGACGGCACTTTTGGAGGTGTCGGAGATCATTAGGGAGACTCTGGATGCTGGAGGTAGGGCCATGCTGGTCATGCTTGACCTGTAGGCGGCCTTTGACACCGTCCCCCATGAGGTGCTCCTCGCCAGACTATATGACATCGGTCTGAGGGGGACGGTGTTCAACTGGTTTACATCCTTTCTTGAGGGTCGCCGACAAAAGGTCTGGGCCTCTCCGAGCTCCGCCGAGATGCCGCCATTGGGAGTCGGGGTTCCACAGGGTTCTGTGTTGAGCCCGACTCTTTTCAACATCTTTATGACACCTTTGGCGGCACTGGTGGAGTCTTTTGGGGCCCGGATCGTGTCCTACGCGGATGACACGCAATTGCTTTTTGCGTGTGGGAAGGATCAGGCCTTCGATGGAGAGAACATCCGGGGGTGTTTGGAGCTGGTTTTTAGCTGTCTTCAGCGGAACAGCCTTAAGGCCAACCCCAGCAAATCGGAGGTGCTGTTCTTCGGCTGCTCCCATGACCCTGATTGGCGTGCGTGGTGGCCCTTGGATAGTTGTCCTCCTGCCCAGGCATCGCTGGTGGCCAAAAACCTGGGAGTAAAGTTGGACAATAGCCTGTCGCTGATTCCACATATTCAGGGTCTGACGGATACTTGCTATGGGATACTCAAGATGCTCCGGAAGTTCCTACCTTTGCTCACAGAAGAGCATAGGAAGATTACAGTGCAAGCCTTAGTGGGCTCTAGATTGGACTATGCGAACGTCCTCTATATAGGACTCCCGGACTATCTTGTTCAGCGGCTGCAGGTTGTGCAGAATTCCGCGGCCCGTGCGATCTTCGGCCTTCATAGGCGAGCAAGAGCTTCCGCATTGGTTCAGTCGCTTCACTGGCTGCCCATCCGAAAGCGGGTCATGTTCAAGGCTTTGACCTGGCACATAAAGCGCTATTTGGCGCAGGAGCAAAGTATCTACAACGCAGGTTGGCCTTCTATCGTCCGACTAGATCACTGCGCTCAGAGTCTTTGTTTCTGGCCATGGTGCCACGAGTGAGGAAGGCACGCACTGGGGGTCGCTCCTTTAGCCTGAGGGCCCAGTTGTGGAATACCCTGCCTTTGGCGCTACGATCCTCCTCGAATTTGCTCCTGTTCAGGAAAGGCCTGAAGACCTGGCTTTTTAATCTTTAGGATTCCCTTTTCTTTTTCTTACTTTGTTTGTTGTCTGTATCGGTGTTATGTTTTTTATTCTGAGCTGCCTCGATAAAGCGCCGGGACACTCCCCTGGAGTAGCCGTGCGCTATAGTAATAAATATATAACATAACATAACATAGCACCCCAAATTCCCTTTTCTTACTCAACAGCTAAAGACTTGATGTGATTGCCTTAAATGGCACATATCAGAATATTAAGCACAGCTTAATATAACGACACAGGTAAAATATTGTATGTAGAGCTACAGGTCAGCCCAATTTACAAAGAATGTGGAAGGTTTATTAGAGTGTGCCATTTTTTATGCAAGTTCAACTATAACAACAATTGTTAACTTACAAAAGTTAAGTTGAAAGGAAGGTGAGTGTTTGGGTTCAGGTCAGACTAAACTCAAGGAAAACACACGTGACCTCATTTAGTGGCCCTGTGGTGGCCTGTTCAGTAGGAGGCATTAGGGTGCCATTGTAACTAATGCCGCGCAGAGGGTATTTGTTCAGAAAAGTGGAATAGGGTGGGCCAATTTACTTGAAAACAATTATGAAAATTATCCGTCTTGCGGAAGAAGTTAAAGACGTACTTTATTAGATCATCCATCCAGACACATGCTAAACATTTACTCGACTGCAGTTTAAATTTAGGATTTTTTCATTTCTGTTCCTATGCACATTTGTGAATTACAAATATCACATTAAGACTCGCAATATTAGCCAACTCTGAATTAAATAGCACGGAATTTGTATATATTATTACATATTTTGCTAAATTTGTGTTCTTGACAATGCATAATTGTATTTAGGATTCAGGTAACATCACAGGTTGACAAAATGTATTGTATTCTTTACATTTCTAATAAATAAACCAAATTCTGTATTTAACTTTGTCCTGGCTGCCCTCTCCTTTAGGGTCCTCCTGGCGAGAGAGGTGAGCCTGGAGCTTCTGGTCCCCCTGGCTTTCAGGTAATAGACACATTTCGTAAGTGCTATCTTTTTGCTGTGCAATATAAAAGTATAGGTATATAATTGTACATTATACTTGCAGGGCTTACCAGGATCCCCTGGACCAGCCGGAGAAAATGGCAAACCTGGTGAAGCGGTAAGTTTTAGAACAGACACACTTTAACAATAAGTAAAATGGTAATAACCTCTGACTCTCTGACTCCTCATTTCACCTGCTGCATATTTAAGATATACGGTTGAAGGGTACAAGGAAACAACTGAGATCTTTCACTTTGGGAGTCCGGGGACCCCTATGGTGACCCCCCAAAGTGGGAAGGAACCAAGTACACATTTTAGAACTGAGCTGTCAGGGTACTAAGGCAGAGCAATTTAAGTTGTCATGTTCCATTAGAACCTCAATGGTTCACCCATGTACACAGGGCAAGAGACGGCCCTGTATGCCCCCTTTCTTTGCTCACTGCCAGCAGTTATATGAAGCAGAGTCTGGTGGCTCAGTGGACTACTGTGTCCATTACAGGGGCCTGTGTTCGACCTCATAGTCACAGGTTCAAATCCCGGAGGGTCCACTCAGCCTTTCATCCATCTGAGGCCGATAAAATGAGTACCATTGAGTTGGGTAACAATGAACATCTGTTATTCAATTCCAAGAGACCTCTGGGTGAGTCTGCACTTTACAAATACACATGTTATGTTATTTTATGAAGGAAGAACCTCCATGACACCGGTGGCAGTGAGGAAAGTCGTAATATGCTTGGTGGTGCCTTAGGGTACCACTGAGCATGTTGCAGCCCTCAGACTGCTGACAGGGCTCCAGATGGGCAGTCGGACCGCTGGTGTGGCAGTGGCAGGGCTGCCATCTCCACCCCAACATGAGTCTGGCGGTCCTCGGATAGCCAGACTCGTAATTGGGCACTTAGTTTCAAATGTGTTATGTTCTACTATTGTAATGTAATACTTGCAATTTGATGCGTCTGGGATGTTTATTGAAATTGGATGCTTATTGAAATGTTATTGAAATGTGAATGTGATTGAAACTGGCTACATGATTTAACACTGGGCAATGTTTTTCTATTTTACAACAGGGCCCAAGAGGAGAAAATGGTAGTCCTGGCGTCACCGGTAGCAAAGTAAGCGTAATACTTTAAATAATCCTCCATTTCCTTTCAGTATAAAATGCACCATCACGAAGAATCATCTTATTTACATAAAGTACATCGTCTTGTGACAAGCAAATCGAGTATCACTTTAGTTATAAGCAGCACTTGAATATTAGGCATTACATTTGTGGTAACAGTATACTCAGACAAGGCCATGTTTACAAGCTGTGTGATGAGAGATGCAGAGTAAAAATGAGACCCTTCACCTATTACATGACCAATGAGTCCCTCTGTTCAACACCTGCATTTTAGATATTAATGGGCATATTTACTAAGACTTTCCGTCAATGCAAACTCTCTCAAAATGATTTGAGGCGGCCCTAAGTCTTAAAAGGATATTTACTTTCCAGTATTGAAGAATTTTTCTGCTGGAAAGATACCCTTTTCTCAACCCATATAGTGCTCTGAGCACTTTGCGTCAAAGTGGCATTACATAAGTTAATACAACACCCCATGCTTCAAACTGATATTCACTGGAGGCACAGCCAACAGTTTCATTTAAAAAAAATAACCAGTCCAATATTCACTTGGTATACCCTCAGCATACATTTCCAAAACAAGGTTTTAATGAATTCTTAAGGATTGAAGACATGCATTCACCAGTAATTGTCCAAGCGGTAGACATTTCTCACGAACGATAATATTATCAAGCTTCGACACAAATATATAATTTAACAATCCTTGATGAAAAGGAAGACAAAACCGACACAATATATAGAGTACACATACGATTTGCTTAAGTAGTGTCATTGCTATTTTAGGGTGAAAATGGAATCCCAGGTGAACGTGGAGCACAAGGTCCCGCTGGCAATACAGGAGCCAGAGGTTCTTCTGGTCCCCCGGGTCCAGAAGGAGGCAAGGTAAATATAGAGCTGTTTGTGGTGTTTTTTCTCCTTATTTATTATGAACACCAGGTAATATTTAAACTAACAATGCTTGCACGTAGTAAAACAACAACAAAATACTTCTGTTTATAAACCATGAGCTTTATCAAATAAAATGTCAGGCATTTATTTTCATACGTGTTAATTTTCGATATTGCTTTTAGGGTCCTGCAGGTCCACCCGGTCCTGGGGGAGCAATGGGTCCACCTGGTCTACAAGGAATGCCAGGCGAAAGAGGAGGCTTCGGAAATCCTGGTCCCAAAGGTGAAAAGGTAACCATTCTTTTTTGCTACAATATATTATTATACTCCATTCAATGCGACAAGGTGGACATTGGCTACTGGGTCACAACTGTGATGATACAGGTGATTTGCCACTGATGTCTTGGGGTTCTTTCTATTATGATACTGCAAAGTCGGTTGAGTACAACCATTCTGCACTTGACTCTCAGGGTGGCAACAGATGAGCAGTGAAGGTGTTGGGGAGGCAAGATCTCAGAAATCAATGGTCTGACAATGGACAGAATAGTATATTGTCCAGCACAGTGCTTAACGTTTTGTTAAAAAAAGTACTATAGTTTTACAGAAAAACAAAATACTTCACACTCCAAAGTTGGCTCAGGTGGAATTTTGCAATCTGTCCATGATGTTTAGCACAATACTGTTACACTCTAAGGCACTGGCCTCCCCTTCCAACTTTCAATTCAATTAAATGTGATTCTTTATTTGATACAGTTCAAAAGTATCATAAAAACATAAATAAATACATGATATGAACAGTAAATTATTCGTATTTCATCTTAGATAAAAATCTACAGCAACAGATTCTTACACACATACTAAAGACTCTTATTTCATAAGCAGCCCCATAATGTGGTGTAAAATTACCGCATAGCAAGCCCAATACTTTTAGCAGCCCCACCTTCCTCTTTCTCATTCAGGCCCATAAGAACATGGCTACCGAAAAGCAGACCAGGGGATCAGATAACAATTAAAAAAAATATATAATGCCACCGATAATGTTTAAAATTTCCTCGCTTTAAAATGAGGTTTGAGGTAGTCATTCCTTTCTTTCTCATAGAGCCTGCAAAATAGGACTAGGTGCAATTCAGTTTGTGTTGAGAGGTCATCACACGGGCACACACTTAAATCTGAGTTAGTATACGTTTTTTCTGTATAACCTAACATCAACGGTATCATATTCATGCGAAACCTCAATAGTATGAATTTATGTTGTGGACTAATAACATTTACTAAATCGAAGTACCCACCCTCTATCAGTAGGGTGTTCTGGTGACAGGCATAGACGGCCTGTTTCTCTCGGTTGTATTCCTTCCTCTTATATTCTTCCATCGATAAAAACATATCAATGACATTTTGTTTTGAAACATTTTGGCATGCCAGTGAGTCCTTAAATAATTCAGGAAGGCCAATATCCTTCAGGACTGACCATACATAGCCAAGCCACCTAGACCTTGTGTGGTTGTCCATGCTTGAGCAATTCCTTATTATACTTTGTGTCTGAGACACTGTGTCCCTCCGTCAGATTGAGTCCCACAGAAGAATTGGGGCGAAATGTATTGAATCCGCAATGTAGAACAGGCCCAGTTCCATATGTAAGATTTAATTAGAAGAAGAAAGAGGGAGGCCCACTATGGATTTGAAAAAGTTATTTTCAATAGTTTAAAGTGAGTCTGTCACTACCATACCCCACACTCCAGCCCCATACATTACTGCCCCCTTTGCTTTGGCCAGATAGATGTTCTTTATCAGTAGTAATGGTCTTCCACTGAGTTTTGGGGCGAAGGATTTTATGGCCCAGAGACTTCTCTCCATTACCATTTTCCTTCGTACCATTTCCTTCTCCAGTGAGTTACCCTACATCTAGGTAACTCAGGGAAAGATTTAGGTATTTTGTGGACTACGGACTGGTGCAGATCACTATTTATACCCTAAAATGTTAACTAGGCAATAAGTTCTTTTAGCCCCAAAAAGTCCATATTGACAAAAATGTTACTTTCTGGCAGCAAACTTCCTCTTTGCTCATATTAGGTGAAGTTTCTCAGTCTGTTCTAATGTTTTCCCATATTATCCACTCAAACTTCATGATGATTCAGATGGGCAGGTCAGTTCTAGTGCAGCCTGCGACTTCGCACTCCTGGGCTTCAGCCTCAGTAGCAAAGGATCCTGATGGCAGTCTTGTGCATCCCTTGATGACTGAGGTTGAAAGCATGCTTGCCTGGCTTGTCAGCAGTTCTGATCTCCGGGCTGACACAGGTTAGTGTTTGTCTTCAGCAAATGCAGCCTCAGAGGATCAATGTAGGTAGATAATCAATTACGGTAGTTGCAGCTCCCAGACCCAAAGCAATCGGCTGGTCGACTTTTGAGATTGCGGCATTCAGATTGATATAGTGGCTCCTGTGTGGCAGTATCAGGCCTTTAAGGTCATTGGCACAAATCCTATCAGCGTGCAGACACGTTGATGCACAACATCTCATGCAGTTCACAGCATGCCCTGCAATGGGAGAATGGGGACCCCTCACTTTTCTGACTAGGACTGTCTTTGCTCCAAACAATAGTTAGTTCGTTGTAGGGGCCCCCGGGGCCACTACCTACTCCTAAAATGTTTTGGGTAAAATAATTCACTTTCTTTTTTAAATGCATCCCATTTTCCTTTTAGGCCACCGTGCCTGTGACTCTAATCAATCAGTGTGGGTCTCAATTTGTAACCTACCTCAAGCATATTATATGTATCTGTATTTTGTGAACCAACCTATTAATACATAGGTTGGTTTACAAAATACCGGCTCTTTCAGTAGAAGCAACTCAGTCTAATCTAGTTGTGATGTCTTGAACAAATATTAGACTTATTGGTAAAATGGCCACCTAGACAATCAACCTGTTCTAGAATACTTCAATAAGATAACTCCGTCATTCTGTAGGAACTTCTCACCAATGTCAATCATTCCTAACTGCTACAAGGCATGAGCTAACATTCAACTAAAGCATATCCAATCAGGTCTTACTCTCCAGACAATATAAATACACGCTGAAATGATTGTAAGTTCACATTTGCATTGGGATACTAAATTTCTTAATAAATAGAGTAACTGCTTTTTAAAAGATAATAGTGGCATGCCCATTTATTAAGAGTGGCTTTCAGGAACGTGTCCATTAAAGATCTGATATAATAGATACATTAAGGAAAAATTTGACTACTCACCACCAAAAGAAGTATTGTAAGTTTTTTGTAAGTATTGTGAGGAATGCACATGGAACACCAGTGTTTTTAATGAGAAAAGGGATGTTCGAGCCTCTGTTTGGTGACTGTGGAGAGGGTGTTGTCTGGGTATTTCATGAAGGCTCTACACCACAGAAACATTTCTGTGGTTGGTCTTTACTTCTCGTTGTTTTTGTATTTCGTGTGGTAAAGGGACGTCAGATCTGCCTGCAATAGTACAAAAGCCATTAGCAAAACCATGTACCAATAAAACAAGTTACGGTTAGATATTTTCAGCATGAGTCAAATAAAAAGAATCACTAATACTAACTACAAAATGTTTATGTTTTAAACAAACAGATTACATTTACTTGAGAGGCCATTTTCAGCAGGTTCATTACATAAAATAAATCCCATGCTGCACTTCCTAATCTTTATTCAATAACATTGTTTAATTTCTTTCTTGTAGGGTGAAGTTGGATCCAGAGGTGGTGATGGGATCCCTGGTAAAGACGGTGGGAGAGTAAGTGTGTTTTTTTACCAAAATATTCTTTAATTTATTGCTAACATTTCTAAACTTGCACAAATTGATTAGTATGACCCAAAGCATATAATATTTGTCTACAAACTAAAAATCGCTGTAGTTGAAGCAATTATCAATGGAATGGCTATATTGGCAAGTTATGAGCCCTTTGTGCAAGCAGGGTATTTAACGTACAACAAAATAAAAGAATCATCATGATTGGATTGTAAAATAAAAAAAGGATTTTCACAAGTAACTAATTAAGAGGCATATTAGCAAGAAACTCGTTAAATTTATCGCCATTTTAGCAGCAGGAAACTGCCGCTAAAACGGCGATAATGGGCTTGCTAATATGCGTTATAAAATTCCAATAGAAGCCCAGGTTAGATTTACAGGACATCAAAAATGGGCTTCTACTGGAATTCTATAACGCATATTAGCAAGCCCATTATCGCCGTTTTAGCGGCAGTTTCCTGCCGCTAAAATTGTGATAATTTTAACGAGGTTCTTGCTAATATGCCCCTAAGTGTATATCAAAATTTCACTTCTCACAATGTCATGTGAAAATTGAACATAATCGCATTCCTAGAAGTCTGCTCATGATCCAATCAGAAAAGCATGGGTAGTCAGTTCCACCTTTGCCACAACATACGTTTACACAAATTCTATATTCACTAGCATTCCGGGTAGAAAGCAGCACTGGAAGCAAGATTCTAGTCATACTAGTGGAAAGCGTAGGTGTCTTTTTCTCTGGGGTCAACGAGTTTAGGAATGCCCACAAACATACATCTTTGTGGGTGCTCCCAAACTTGCAAGGAAAACCACAAATTGGAGTGATCTCTTCCTACCAATTGAGTAAGATTTATTAGTAAGAACATCTACGACTCTCCACTCTCATAAAACCAATTATGTATTTCACGAATCTCTCTACGAATTCCTGGTGGAATAAAAATGAAAATCTGGTCATAAATGCAGTTTTTTAGACAGAATATACCTTTGAGAATAGGCGTGCTAGAGTTCAAAAGTTGAAAAAGAACCGAAACTGGTTAGAGGAGAAAAGGTCCAGACATTTTCTGGTAAAAAAAGACTGCAGGGCAAAAAGTCTGTGATATTTTTCACCTGCAAAATCGCAAACAAAATTGTGTGTATTTTGAAGGCTTAAAATATTTTATGCAGGCCTCCAAGTTATGAATTGAGAAAAGTGAAGTCTATGTGCCTAAATGTATGCATCTAGATTTCACCGAAGGTATAATATACACCATCACCAGAACTATTTCACTTAGTTGTTTTTGCAGGTAGGTGAGTGAGAAAGCAAATACATAAATAGTTAGATGCAAAATGGATAATTGTGGATTTAAGACTTGGTATACAAATATGAAATACGGAGTGTATATTTCTATGCTACCTCTAATAAAATAGTAAATTAAACCCCTAAACACAAAACACTGTCGCGAATTAAACTTGTTGTTTTAAGTTACTGAACTGGGTAATTTGATAATTTAAATCTATCTATTCGTCTTTCTATCTATCTATCTATCTATCTATCTATCTATCTATCTATCTATCTATCTATCTATCTATCTATCTATCTATCTATCTATCTATCTATCTATCTATCTATCTACGTCACTGTCAATCGCCCTATCATATAAATACGTTGTGTGCTTCAGCATGTATGTTTATGCCATTTCTTTCTTCTTGTGCAGTACAGTGGCTTGCGTAGGGTGGGCTTCGGGGTGGTGGGCCAAGGAGGGGCGGAGTGGGGGGTAGTAAACTCGGACGTACGACAGAACGGAGGAGATTACTTTCCTCCATTCTGTCATATGTCCGAGTTTACTACCCCCCACCATTTCCCTCCCCCGCCCACCGCCTGCAGCATGCCCTACACGAGCCGCCACTGGTGCAGTGTCTATAAAACTGATGTTACCATAACCTGGGAATGAAGAGTTAAATCTGTACGGTTAGATAAAATCACATGGTGCAGTGGCTATAAAAGTGTATGTTACCATAACTCTGAGAATACAGGTTTAAATCTGTAAAATCACATGCTCAATGCCTTAGAAGTATGAGAAGTTTTGTTTTCTCATGTAGTGTTTCTGAAATGCAGTTTGTGAGTCATAGACAACATTTTTTCACGAAAGGTAAGCTATATTGTGGTGAAAAAATAATATCTGACCTTTGCAGTGCAGTCAAAAATGTGTGAGTGGGAACCTGTGTTTTTTACAAAAGGTATTGCAGATAACATATCACTTACCCGCATTTGTTTATATTGGTGTGTCATAAATATATTTGAAGCAGTGATGTACTCATAACTTGTTTTTTTAATTTATCTCAGGGTCCAGCAGGTGCCATTGGGCCCCCAGGTCCAGGTGGTCCATCTGGAGATAAGGTTTGCATCTTTTGATATCTTAAAAGACTTCTAATTATATTTTGTAGGCAAAAAATAATACAAAATATGCATTTTTTTCAGGGTGATGCTGGTCCCGCTGGCCCTCCTGGGCCTGTTGGCGTACGTGGGGGTCCTGTAAGTATTTGTTACCTATCATAATACCAGTGAGTGACCAGGTTGTGGAAATATAAGCAATTGTCAATGTTACCAAAGTGAATAAAATGTCAGTCAATACTTTTAGCATTTTAATCATGTATAGTAGCAAAACATAACTCTTGAATTATAATTGGATTATAACTTGTCCAAACACGGCATTTCTAACAATAATACAGCACCGTAGACTGTGGGTATGTTACTTTAAACCGTTTCCCAATCACTTTAGCATGAACATCGAAACGTTCATATGCAGATTCTTTGTACCCTTCAGAATTTACCCCTTCCAAATAGATTCTCAGTCATAGAACACAGCTAATCTGTGTCAAAAGTGCGAAATATATAAAAAAAATAAAAGTAAAAAGAGTGCATATAGATATGTAAGGTACATTAAAAAAAAAATAGGCCATTCGAAATTGCATACCCAGATAGTATAATCTGCCTGCAATACCCCTCAGCAATTTTTACGGGGATCCTGCTCACAGATGAAATTGGTTTGCCACCATATTTCCAGGGTATCCTTTGGAATAGTTAAATCCTAACTCACCATGAAAGTCTTGGAATATTTCATTGGTGCCCCTTCAGCAGAATCAAAGGAATGTTTACTTATTCTGTGAAATTTGACATACGTATTTAGACCACATTACTGCTTACCTAAGAGTTTCTTGTTTTTCGTAAGAATGATGTCATGTGTTGGTGTCACACCTAACTCCACCTGGATGAGAGTTTCACTGACCTGGATCACCAAAAAGTTAAAGAAAACACTAGATTTGATGCTGGTTGTCTCTACTTTAACTCAAAATCATGTTATTTTACATAGGACCTGTTTTGAAGTGGCAAGAGGACAAACACCCACTTCTAGTTTTGTGAGGCATTTAGCAGGAAATTAGCACATGGGCATTCTGTAGTATTATTGAAATGTGAGATGCCTGCTGTGCTTCACATATGTCCAACTAGCCTCAATGATACCATGTCTTCCAACCTCAACAAGGAAGTTAACACTGGAATTATTTCCCTACTGACCACAAAGACATTGTTAATCAGCTCGCTGTCTGTAAGATTCTGAAGATGCAACTTTTCCAACTACATCATACTCAATAAACATCTTTAAAACTGATGCAATTAAGTCCTTCCACTTGGTCTATGTTCCTTTTTCCTTTGCAGAAATCATGTCCGATTGTATGTAACACATCAAATGACTAAATCAGAATCGAATAATTTTATGTTTTTCACACAATACTGACTAGTCTTTTATTAATAATCACATCCTTCCATTTCCCCCTCTTAAATGATTATGTTTTTGACCATATGTAGCAAGCTGTGATGTACAGTCAGTAGAATTGACTTGTATAAGTATCCTCCTGTGTATCTGGAGACAATAATGAAAGCCGCCAATTTAAAAGGAGTTAATGTAAATTTGTTGAGGAAAAAAATAAGCAAAACTATTTTCTATGGTAGAAATTTGATTTGAAACTTTGCAGTGTGATTATTTGCAGTGCAGTATGAGTTATGTTATTCTTATTGTACTGTGTACCAGTATGAATATTTAACAACTATTCAAATCTTCAGAAAATTCCTTGTAATACATGGTGTGTACTAAAATCACTTATACTAATTCCTACACTGTGTCCCTGTGCAGGGAGAGCGTGGTGAATCTGGTCCTCCTGGCCCTGCAGGCTTCCCTGGTGCTCCAGTAAGTATAACTTAAATGTATTGGAAGGCATATTAGTTAATAGCAAACTAAATAATTTGTAAACATCTATGACCATATAGCCACAGTAGTAGATTCATGATTTTCAATATGGTTTTTATCATTATTGTCTATAAATTTACCCAAACTGTGAAAGCTAAAAACAGTGATATCGATGGACTACACTTAGAATAGCATTTGCATACAGGGCTGTAAAGAACAGGACACCGTTCCCCATTGCAGGAACCAGTAAGTGCTATCAATAACAATGGGTTTAGTAAATCAAACTGGTGGAGGAAGGCCTGGCTCACCCAGCTAAGTCAAAAGTGGAAAAGGGGTGATCATATGAAATTAATTTGATTAACATAGTGAGAGTACATAATGTATATAAACATTGTAAGTCACAAAATGAAGCAGAACATTTTAATTTTGTAGTACAACAAGGGGGTGCAGAGGCAAATAAGGAATTGACCTTGGGGAAAGTGATGCGTTTGGCTAATTACATGAGAAGCAAGGAGTTCTGTTTATAGTTTTGAAGAGTAGTACTTGTGCCTACTTATGAGGGTTGCCACAGTTGTAAAAGGTACTGTATCCAAGTTATAAGTCTGGGCCACCAACATGGGAGAGGGCACTTAACATCTGGTATCGTCTTAGGTGGGAGTGCCATATATTCTTTTAGAACATTCTTCCCACTGAATGTTCTAAATATTCCAATGTTCTAATTCTCTATAATGCAGAAAGTGACCAACAAGTTTAAACCTATGCCATTTTCGTCATCCTAGCCCTCTTCACTGTACAAAAAATCCCCCTCACAAACTTATTTTTTGGTATAATCGAAGAAGTGTCTGTTTATTCCAAAAATGTTCTTTAAAATGACATGAGAAAATCTAAATCACTGTGCTAGATATGGTAACTCCTTTTTCATATGTTTAAAGTGCTTAGAAATGTCAAGCAACAATAGCCTAAGAGCATTTTCCATCAGGCAACCACATATTAACAAGACTGCACTTTTGATATGTAACAGTGCCATAACAAGATATAAATTAAAATGTAATTCTTTCAAAATAGGGACCAAATGGGGAATCTGGACCCAAAGGAGAAAAAGGCCCTGGAGGCGAACGAGGTGAGCCCGGTCCCCCAGGATTGGCTGGTCCTCAAGGTGGCCCTGGTGCAAATGTAAGTATGTAATGATCTCATATACTAGCATTACTTGTAGAGAGCTTTTCACTACCAAAACAAAGTCTGATTATTGTACATTTAGACAACTTTTCTTATTGCCATTGTTGCCTATGCCAGAGAACATGTGCTGATTAAAACATAATGTCATTATTCACAAAATAGGGACCACCAGGCCCTGCAGGATCAAAGGGAGATCGTGGTTCCCCTGGTTCACCTGTGAGTATTAATATATGTTAGTATAAATGTTGATTAAGTATGTTACATGTGTCAGTTTACTACCCAACAGTTGTTTGATATAGAAGATCTTAATTGAAATGGCTGCAAACCATGGTCACTGAACCCATCTATTTATGTTAATTACAGATTCTGACTTGTTACGTAGACTCAAGTGGTACCGGCTCACCTTTTATTTCATTGTGTTTAATGACTCATTTGTTAACTTCGAGGTTCAGTAAATGAAAATTCCGGTAGTTCCTTTCACATCCAATGATAATGTTCCCTTGGCAAAGGTGCAGCTAATAGGTGATCTTAGAATAGTGACTTAAGTTATGGAGAAGTTAGTGGTAGAACAGCTGTGTGTGGTTTTGGATTGAAAGAAGACCCTAGATATTTTTCCAACTGAATACATGACAGGGATTGATTTTTCAATTGAGTGTGAATCATAAAAATGTATCGATACAGATTGAATCCGTCGAAGACTCTAACGTTCCTTTTAGACATCTCAGTGACCATTGATAAAATATAGAGTTCATTGAAATGTGATTGATTTAATGACAGCATTTGCAATTTGCTATCCATCGCAAAATTCAAACTAGGAATCCCTTCATGAATGATTGAATATACTTATATATGTTCATGCCTCTAATCACAATTGTGCAGTGAGGGCATTTTCCATGGTACTTTATGATTTGCAATATAGGTTCTCTAGCTTGATACATTGTATGTTCTAGTTGTTCGAGTTAAAACATCTATGCATCTTTCAACAACTAAAATGTTTGTGGATGTTTAGGGTGTCTTTATCAGATTATGTTCAAAATATACGTTAAGAGAAATATGGTATAAATTGTAGACAACAAAAACTCAGTCTCAGTGCTACTTTAGACCACTGAAATAAATAGAAAGCACATATATCTGCAGGAGTTAACCTAAGTAAAATACAAGAACTTTACTACAGTTGTCCTGGCTATTTTCTGTTGCTAGAAAATATTAGCAAAGGAAAAGATGACGTTTAAGAGTGCCATTTCACAATACCTAAATTAGCAGTTTCGAGTGATATTGAATTTTTATTGACTTGCCTTAAATGTAAAGATTTACAATCCTATGCAATATCAGCAATATAGTGCCTTTTGAGGTTCAGGTAGTACACAGCAAGGTTCTGACTGTTCTGAAATTGATTATCTTTCAGAATAGAAATTAATTATATGCAGAAAGGCTATATATGGGCAATAGCAAACCATCTCAACCTTGCAAGAGTTCTGAAATGCTTTTTCATCCAAGCATAATCAGATCTTCAGCAGAATTTAGTGTGGTCCTGTTTCCCCATATTTTGAAATGTGTTTTTCTGGTTCAATACTTTCTGTGCACTACTATAGAGAGTCACTACAATTGAAATAAAAGATGCCTAACAATATCAAATTATTGAATGGCAGGTGATATACCTACTTCTTTAATCCGGTTGATTAATACTCTACTCAATATGGCTGATTTGTCAATTCACCGTAATAGTGTTCACATTTTTATAGTTAATATTAGTTTAGTTGTTTTTACTTAGTCTATTCATACTTGCCCTGTTGAGGTGGGAACAAAACATGCAATAATGCTAATGGTATTACAACATGCTTTACAAATGTTAAAAACATAAAATAATTTTTGAAATATCCAAATCTTCTTTTACAGCATGATGTATTTTTCAGATATTTATTACACCACTTATAAATAGTTGTTTAATATTTCAGGGTGCAGCTGGTTTTCCTGGTGGTCGTGGTCTACCTGGGCCCCCTGGAAGTAATGTAAGTTTATCTAAAATGTTGCTATTATTCTTTAAAAATGTTTATGTTGGGTAGTTGAAGTCTATCTACTTCTGAAAGGGGCTGGCAATTATATTAAAGGTACATAACTGAGATTTGGAAATGAAAACAATATGAAGGCCCTTTTTACAGAAAATGAACCACATACCTGTTGGTCAGTGAGCTCAGGCACTATGAGGTTATGTAAGTAAACTCTCTCCAACCAGGTGGAGGAGAAGTAGGGCTAAGTAAATAATTGTTCTGACTGCCTGCTTATTTTATATTCAGTTAGATTATTGAACAGCAATGTAACTGTGAGTTGGAGGTACACTCTGCGTGCCCCTAATGGGTGGTGGGCCTACGTGGCCTCTCCTGGTGGGTGATTAGGGTCCTGGAATATCTTAACAAGTGGGTGAGTCTCATGGAGACACATTGACACCCTATGCAAACATAGCTCACTTTCAAACTAGTACTTTTTTGGTCTACATGAGGGAGATATTTGCCTACAGAACAATGCAATACAACCTCCAAATTGGTGTTCAACAGCAGTTTTGTAAGGAGTTGGGCCTTGCATTTTGTATTTACATTCATTGAACAGCACTAACATTTCCACAAGTCAAGCTCCTCAAAGCCATCCGTAGTATGTAGCCACACTATCTGTTTGGATGTATATGTTTAACAATCTGATTAAAAGGTTTGGCGGGGGCGTGATTTCCCCTGATATTTTGCCTTCTGACTTCCTGTTTTGCTGACTTTGTTTTTGCTGCCTGTAGGACTCTGGGCACTTTACCACTGTTGACCAGTGGCAAAGTGCATGTGCTCTTTCCCTAAAACATGGTAACATTGGCTTATCCACAATTGGATTATTTAATTTACATTTAAGGCCCTAGTAAGGTGCACTATATGTGCACAGGTCCAGAAATGCAACTACTGGGACTGCAGCACTGATTGTGCCATTCACTTAAGTAGCCCTATAAACATGTCTCAGGCCTTCCATTGCAGAGACTATGGGGCAGATTTACGAGTTCTGGCATATCTCTGCAAACAGCAGGGGTGCGCCAGAAAAGATGCGACACGCAATTCCCTCCCTGCGCCACCACAAATGCGTTATATTTACAATGCAGCGCACCGTGGCACAAGGATGTGCTGATGCGTGTCGCATCCTGCGGCGTAAGGGCGGCGCATTGCTGGAGACATGTCGCAAGCATGATGCGGCTCCAGCAATGCTCAGGGGCGCCACATGCCTAAGATGATGCGTCACTCCTTCGCCTACTTCAAGCAGGCGCAAGGTTTTGACGTAGCATGGATGTAAAAGTGTAAACGATTTCACTGCGCCGGAATGCCCACATGAAACCTAATGCAGGTTTCATGTGGCGCAGTGCTTTACAACGTGACACATCTCCCTAGATGCGTCAAGTTATAAATAAGGTGCAACATGGAGCGTGGTTTACGCCGCCGCTGTGTCACAGAGGTGACGCAACGGCTGCGTAAATCTGGTGCATGGGGCTTGTAAATCTGCCCCTATGTGTACAGTTTTGCAACCTTGCTTGTGCCGCCCACTTAGGTAGCACTTTAAACCTGCCACAGGCCTGTCATTGCAGAGCCTTTGGGTGTGGTTTTAAACAGCATGTCAATCTGGCAAGTTAACCCCTAGCCAGGCCCAAACCGTTTTTAATATATATAGGTCACCTCAAAAGTAGACATCCCCCAGGGCAGCGTGCAGTGTATTTAAAAAGCTGGACATGTAATTTTAAGTTTTACATGTCCAGATAGTGAAACACTCTTAAATTCGTTTTTACCTACTGCAAGGCCTATCTCTCCCATAGTTTATTTTTGGGATTGCCTTATTACATTGTATAAATGTAATTTCCAGTTGGGAAAAAGTTAGATATTTCGAATTTCATGTCTCAGGACTCACAATTTAAAATCACAACGTATGGTAAAGTTAGATTTTAAGTCTAAAAATTCCACTTTTAGCATTTTCTTACTTTAACCTTTTCATGTCTGTACCTGTCTTTGAATACAATCTGGGGTGGGCGACAGCTGGGCTTTATGCATTAGGTCTAGACAGCCACACAGAAAGAGAGCTTTGGTGTGCCTGATGGGCAATCTACATCCGGATGGGTCATTCTGAGCAGGATGGGAGGGAGGAGCTGACACTTCCACCTGAATGGGCTGTGCCGGTTCCCATACAAAGAGCTGCACACCCGACTGTAGGGAGTCTGGAACCAGAACAGAAAGGCCAGGGTCCTTGTGCACTTCAAAGGCCTCTCTCTGATGTCTCCCCCTCTTCAAAGGCACAACTGGGTATAAATACTAGACATCTGACACCACCAACTCAGAACACTTCCAGAACTGAGGACATTCTACCATGAAGAAGGACTGCTGTACTACCAGGAGGGACTGACACTTTGCTGAACTGCTTTGGCGTGTTGTCCTGCTCCCTGCTGCTTCTCACCTGGGAGTGAGAAGGACTAAACTTGCATCTCTACATCCCAGAACTAATGTATCTCCAAGGGCTTGTTGGCTTACCTCCTGTTTCTGAAGTCTCAGGGACATCAAACACTTCACTGCCAACCTGCAACCAGCACCTTGACTATGGCTGCTGTGAGTCCTGCTCTGCCAAGTGGTGCCAATCCAGTCCTGGGCCCTTGTGAGTAAGTTCTGTGCTGTGGCCCGGAAAATCCATGTATCAAAGATCTTGAACCGATCAGGACTAGTGCTTTTTCTTCAAAACCAATGCATCGCCACTGCTGCCCAAACCGGCAGCCCAAACCGCGGACACTGAATCGCTGACTGTGCGATGCATTGTTCCCTGTTTCTGATGCATCTCTGACTTTGCGCGCCTGGGTGCCAATGCATAGCTCTGTGCTGCATGCATTGCCTACAGCCCAGTGGTTCAAGGGCACTTTCATCACACCTTGACTCTCAGCGCATCTTCCACTTGGCGCAGGTCGGAACTGATGCATCGCCCAGATCTGCGGAATCAACAGCAATGCTTTGCTTTGCTTTCTCCACACATCACCCTCAACGTCAACCCATCTAAGGGACTGTTCAGAGGCCCTGCATGGGTCCTGTATCCAGCCCGCACTCCATCATGGTCGGACAGAACCTTTAGATTTGCCCTGATCAAGTGCAACCAGATAACCCTGTTTGGTGCTATTTGTGTCTAAGCACTACAAAATAGTTTATTCTTTAAAAATGTATATCTCAAGTTCTACTTATTGGATTCTTGTTGTTTTGGTCTTCATTTAGTCATAGAAATATTCTTTATTTGCTGATTTAAAGCAGTTTGAGAAGGTGACACAGCTGAGTAAGTGATTAAGTAGCAATGTCAAGCAGGACATAACTGATGAAATGAATGCTAAAGGCTTCAATTTTTAGGAAAAGACAGGGCATGATGGCTAAGGACTGTTTTCAAGAAATTAGCTTAATTACAGGGATGTGAAAGAATGAGATGTACCGGGTTGAAATGGAACAGAAAAGGGTAGAGAGCTGTACAATAGGCTGAGTTGGAGGTAATTGGCCTTATATTGACGTTATTAGTTGTTACGCTTTATAGGAACGTAGGAATAAAACTCAATGACAAGTATCAGAGAGATTAATAGCTGAGTAGTAAGGGGCCTTAGATATTTAACAGTGCAGGCAAGCATGATTGTGTGTGATTCCAGAGAGGACATAACATCTTAGAACCATGGTAAGTGTTTAGGTTTTAGAGATTATGTGGGTTCACAGATGGCCCATTTTTAAGTGTTGTGATTCTATCATTATATTAAGGGAGCAGATGATAGGAGAGTCCCATCTCCTTCTGTGAGAGGAAGCTTAGGTAATGGCACAGACATGGTAGTGAGAGATAAATGTAGACTGCAGTTTTCAAATAGATGAGAAGTAGAGAAGCTCAAGGGTTGTGTAAGGCGATTGTGAATGTGACCAAGAAAAACTGACAGAAAGCTAAATATATTTTTTTGAGGGATGGCAGGGGATTAATTATGCAGATTGGAGGAAGATGGATTCCGATGTGGGGTCAGTGATTTGAATTGTATCACTGTGTTAGAGATGCATATCAGATAATAGGGTTTTTAAGTGTTTGTATGGGAGAAAATTGAATATTTGTGAAGAGGCCTTATTGCCTAGTGATGCCTATAGTCATGTTCTCTGGAGAGGATGAGGGTGAACTCCCACCAGAGGAGACTTCCATCCATCCTCATTGTTACTTGTATAAAACAAATTATTATTCCTACCTACCTTCCATCATCTAGATACATAATGCAGACTAAAAGTGTTAACCTTTCTGAGAAAATTATAACAGATACCAAGACTTTTTAAAAATTAATGAAGGGAATAAACATTAGTTCTAAGGACCATTTGTTGTTTGTATTTGAATTTAGGGTAATCAAGGTCCACCTGGTTCTTCTGGAGTTCCAGGAAAGGATGGACCCCCTGGTCCAGCTGGCAGTACAGGTCCACCAGGCAGTCCAGGTGGCAGTGGTCCAAAGGGTGAACCAGGTACACAAGGCGAAAGAGGAGCTCCAGGTTCAAGAGGAGAATCGGTGAGTAGACAGGAGGCAAACGTGTTATTTTACTTCACACACTGGCAGATTAATAGAACCAAAATAATGAAATGATCACAGGCTATATGTCACATAGATGAAAAAAAATCAATTTATGTTTTTTACAGGGTGCCCCAGGTCCTTCTGGAATTTCAGGCCCAGTTGGTTCACGTGGCATTGTTGGACTTCCAGGTCTTCAAGGCAGGCCAGGTGCTCCTGGCATTCCTGGCCCGAAGGTAAATTCATGGAAATTCTACACAGATTCACTGACCATTCACAGAATGCAACGGAAACAATAAAATTGTATAGTTAACACAAATTACATGCAGTTGAAATGAGGTGCAAGTGAAAACTTCACAGTGGTTTCAGGCACACAATATAGGTGACAATATTGGTGTACAACTTATGTACAAATGTTTGAAAAATGAATTGAAAGTGACATTAGCAGTCTCTGAATGAGACGTAGAGTGGGGCGATAAATAACACCACTGATTGTTCACAGAACTCTACAGTAGGAATCTCACTATTTCCGAAGACTCTATAACTATAACCATGCCTCTATAACCACAGTAAATTGCGTTGCTACACCCCAGTCCCCTCCAGTTAAAAAAATATGTGTTTGATGGTGGAACATTTGTCCTTTTCTAGGTTATGGTTGTGGTAAATGTTTGCATTTCATGGATTCATGGATACAGGTAATTATTGTTGTGGGTATTAGCCAACACCTATGTCAGCCATCCAGTGTCTCTTCATCAACATATAAGAGCTATGGTGATTGAACAGTAGTCACACAGCATGGACAAATCATGGGGAGCTACCTGCTGAGACTATCTGCTTTTGATATTCTTTATTTTCCTACTTTATTTTCAGCCCACTCAACAATGTGATTTGCCTTTTCATCTGGAATTCTAAAAAAACAGAGCAAGGGTAAAATGCATTAAAAATAATATAGGTTTCAGGGTAATATTTTTCTCAAAAAGTGAAAATCCCATTTCCCAGCTTCTGGTGTTTGCAAAATACATAGAGTACTCAATCTACATTCTCATTTGATAACAATCTTGCCAATAGGTGAAGGCCTGGTATTAGGCAAAAATCACACAAACAGCAGCAGTATCACTGCCCTAGTAGAACCTGACTTCCTTAAACAGATCATTGGGATGCTGTTGTGGAATTTATTTGCAGTACCAGAAAACAAATGACAACAGCATGGTGATCAAATATATTTCAGGCAAAAATCTGAATGTGTTGCCCTTAGTGTTGGATTGTGTCTCCAACTGCTCCACGAACCGTGTATCATGGTAATGCAAAATGACACCATATAATTGAGGACTACATGCCTAGATGTAGAAAGGTCTTAAATGTCTAATTTCTAATTATTGCTGCCTCTATTAGACATCAAATGCTATGGTATTTTTAAATTATGTTCAACTAAGCACTAAAAGAGACAACACTGACTAGCTGAACCTACTTAAATGTCTGCGTTGCATTAGACAAAACACTGGATTAAACAAACAGAAAACTCTTAAACAAACAGAACATTCTTAAAAACAATAATGACAACAAAAGTAGATAAAACAGGATGTTGATTAAACAATAATGCATTTAGGAAAACATTTTGAATCCAAAGGGTGTGTGTGTGTGTGTGTGTGTGTGTGCGTGTGTGTGTGTGTGTGCGTGTGTGTGTGTGTGCGTGTATATATATATATATATATATATATATATATATATATATATATATATATATATATATATATATCCAACACAAAGAGTTACCTCTAATGATGGAGCCCACACAAGTGAAAATTTCTGTTCCAATTTAATTGAGGCTGCAGCAACACAGGTACAGAGCAGAAAACACGGTTTTCAATAAAGTCTTTCGCTGGCGCGTTTTGGGCTCCTGCCCTTTATCTCAGGCTGACTTTCTGCAGTTTAGCAAACACACCGGTATGAGCCCGTCATTCAAGTAGTACCTGCCTCAGTGGGCGTGGCTGTCCTGCAGCTTCATGGTACTTGTAGTGCTTGCTCATGAAATATTTCTCAAGTGAGTTTGGTGTGCACGCTGTAAATACAACCATTAATGCCTCAAGTGGGTTTTTCCCCCCTGTAGCCACTGTGAAGCTGCCAGTAGTAGTCCCAATTACAGCACTATGTATGTATGTATGTATGTGTGTATATATATATATAATAAAAAGGATCTTCACAGATTACCATGGCATATATAATCCCAACCCAATCAGTAAATACTTTTTTTCTTAATCAGACATGACACTGCTAATTAATTCAGTGTGTAGTAAGCATATTACTGCTTGCTCTCCTCCTGACTTTTACATTATTATCTCATAAAGTATTGAGCCTATTTTATTTTTGTAGGGTGAAGATGGTAAATCTGGCTCCAATGGCTCCCCTGGTGACCGTGGAAATCCTGGATCACAAGGACCTGCTGGTATAAATGGTGCCCCAGGAGAACCTGGCAGAGATGTAAGTGATTGTTTCACACATGATCTTTATGATATATATTCATTTAATCTTTTTAATTCCATCAGCATTGCTTCAAATAGATTTTCAATCAGCGTGCATTCTTATGTGCTCAATTGAAGATATACTTAGTTTCACAAATTTTACTTTACATTTTAGAGCATTTTTGTTGATTGTTTTTCTTCACTTTATAAATTCTTCATTTTAAATTGAAAACGTATTCTTTAAACAGTAAATGGTGGGGTTTGGTAAAAAGTACAGTACAAGGTATTGAGGTAACATATTCACTTAAATTTAATTTTAGTATGCCTAATTTTAGTAAGCTTTTGCCTTTTATCATAACAATAGTGGTTTGGTGCCTAAACACTAAAGCTGTTAGGTTTATCTAGAGTCCTTATTTGAGATAAAAAGGACTTTGATAATTCAACCCATACATCCCCTGATTTATAAGTGAACCAGGTATAATGCCAAGCTTATAGATTTTAAAATGTACACTTTCATCTTAATTAGGGGAATCCTGGATCGGATGGTGTACCTGGACGTGATGGGTCTTCTGGTGCCAAGGTATGCAGAAAGAAAGCTCTTTTACAATATAATCTATGTCACTTGTTTTGTTTGAAAGATTACTAAATCAAAGTAAACATTGTTTCTAATACATTTTGGTGTTCTCAGGGTGACCGTGGTGAAAATGGTTCTCCAGGTGCACCTGGTTCTCCTGGACATCCCGGAGCGCCTGGTCCTGTAGGCCCAGCTGGAAAGTCAGGCGAGAGAGGAGAGAGTGTAAGTCTAGAAAATATGAAGTAATTTCGTTAGACTTCATTATGTTCTTTAGAAAATGGATTTCAGAGCTGCTAAATTCTTCCAAGGAACTGAGATGAGACCCAAAACTAGAATATGCATTCTCAGACTATTCAGAAATCCTCAAATCAGTGAATTTCACATTATTTGTATTTTTGAAAGGTAGAGGCACTAATTGTCTGAAAATCAAGGATTGAACTATTCTCTTTTTAAAACAAATTAACCAGGTTTCTGAAAATGCTCTTGTTATATCCATTTGAACTGTCTAGACATAAAAGCAAAGAGTTAGCACATGTGTTGTGACCAAATGCTGCTTTTTCAGAATTTGATTAATTCTCCATATATATCATGGATTAACAAATTCATAGCTTTTCATAGGAGAATGTAACTGTTGGTATTTTGCCTGAAATATAAAATATCAAAGCATATTCTTCCTTTTTAATAGAGGATGAATGATGATGCACTTAAGATATTTTGTTCAAGTTATGTAAGCAGATAGTTCTAATATCTAGGTCTATTCTTTTTTCTACAATACAAGATATTGAAAAGCATTATCCGCTAATATTTTTACAAAATATTTGATAAAATATACTTTCCGACCCACTATATATCTACAACAGTACATATACTAAAAGATGGCTGAACACAGTTAGCAGATAGAAGAATATTGTGGTGTAAAGGCAGCCAATATAAATCAAAACTAGTATGAGGTGATCAACCATTTATGGGCTGATCAACTGGCAACAAGTGTGCTCTTTGGGGGTGCAAGAGAAGATGGCTGCAAATCGAAAAGAATACAATTTCTGGCTGCCAAATCAGAAAAGAACCAAAGCATAGACAGCAGTCAAAATGTGAAAGTAAATATTCCAGTAAATATCTAAATTCTTCACCAAGAGACTGATATTGAGAGTATTACTCTTGACCTGAAGTTAAGGAAATTGATGCAGAAATATGTGAAGATTCAGTCTCAGGATGAGTTTTAGGAAGCAAGAAAGCATCAGTTGTGCAGAGGAAGTCCTCTAAAGTTGTTAGCCGAAGATATAATAAAACATCATCATACATTGGTGGATTCAGATGTCCCTCTCCTTTTTGTCGAGGAATGTGACATAATTTCACTGCAAGGTCAGCAATGTATTGCCACTCTTTTGGATTTGTCAAATAAATCTTACATCATGTGCTATGGGTGACAAAATCTCCTTACTTGAACCCAGAGAAAATGTAATAAAAATGTGGATTTAGGGAATCTTAATTATATATGTTTGTGGGAGCCAGTAGTGTGCTGTAACCACAAGTACAGAACAAGTGCAGCACTAATCATCTGCTGTGCACGGGGAACAAATGAAGCGAACACGGAACAAACCAGTTTTCAGGACCCACTCTTCATGTCATTTTCATTTAACCATTTTGCTAAACAAATGTGTACACTCTACCAACCAATACCAATAGACATCTTGAGCATTTTCACTGAAAATCATAAACAGCTATAGTATTATCATTTTATGTTAAAAAAGGATTTGGGTATGGAGACAAGGCATGTACCTACTATTATAGACTGGCATCTGACCATTCACAAATCAGTGTACTTTAACAGAGGTTCCCAAAACAGGAGTTAGAGACAGCTGATGGAACAGGATTTATTTTATTGACTTCCAGAGGAGTCTTCCTACAGACCTAACCCAATTCTACCATATCAAGTTACTCTTAAGATTTTTATGTACACCTCTGTAATAAAGGAAATACTTTCTTCCACTATCCATTTCCTGGCAATTGTATCCATAGAGTTTCATTTTTATGATGATTTTCACTTTGGCGATATTCTGCCATATACCTAAGGCAATGACTATAATCTATGTTTGGCAAGTCAATATAAAAATGAGATATACAACAGAAGATTCTCATTCTTAATTACGCTTCTTACTTTATATCCACAGGGACCTGGTGGTCCATCTGGCCCTGCTGGTCCTGCTGGTGCTCGTGGTGCTCCCGTAAGTATCACCATCATGGTCTGAGCCACATATTGTATTACAGTACATTGGGTCTGCCATTTTAAATTGTTTTTGCTTTTGGCAGGGTGTGCAAGGTCCTCGTGGTGATAAAGGTGAAGCTGGAGAACGTGGCACAAATGGTATCAAAGGCCATCGCGGAATGCCCGGTACCCCTGGTTCCCCGGGTTCTCCCGTAAGTAATGGCAAGCTTTATTGAATTATTATTATCATAGACTGACTAAAACTAAGGATTTTAAGAAAAATAGACTTGAAGCTCGATTATCATCTGTTATAATTTTGGGTACTTACAGTTAAAAGCTATAATAATGTCAATTTCAAGATATTTATTACTATAGATAAATATATATCTATATCTATAATCACAGATATATATATATCTATATCTATAATCACAGATATATATATATATATATATATATGTATATGTATATATATATATATATATATATATATATATATATACATATACATATATATATATATATATATATATAATATATATATATATATATATATATATATATATGAAGAAAGCAGTCCCAATTCCGTCAAGTAATGGCGGAATATAGTAGGTCTGGGCCTCAGAAATCTCACACAATGCAGCGAAATATAGCCAGCAAAACAATCACTACTCGAGATGAGTTAGCAGGAAGACAGTTTATTCCATAGAAGATGACGCGTTTCGCCCTACTAGGGAGCTTGTTCACATAGCGCGCCCAAAACACTGAGAAACTTATATAATAACAATAAAGGTAGGACAATACAAAAAGTGTGTAAACACCTTCTCTGCATTACAGCATAGAAATAGTGAAAAGACTGATTGACATTACAAGTGTCAAAAAAATTATACAAACCAGACTAGTATTTATAAAATCAATACAATACAAATGTATAGTGATATAAATAATGTGATCACAAAAATCTATGCATTAATAAACACAAAATGTAAAGTGCATTATAGGAAAATAATGAATGCATTGTTGATCAAATTCATTCTCGTACATAAATGTAATTGATCCAATTGTTACATTGTGAAAAAAATGGCGTGGCTATCGGCGCTTTCGGAGCAGTTTGGATTTGGATATATATATATATATATATATATATATATATATATATATATATATTAATATATATATAATTTAAAAAGATGTTTAACCCCTAATAAATCACATTTTTACACTTAAACCTATTGTGCACACTGGGCCAGATGTATGAAGCCATTTTGCATTTCTAACTGACTGAATCACTATTTCGACCCATTAAGAAATTCTAAATTGCCTTTTTCTATGTACAAAGGCCAAATCGCTGTCGCAATTTGTGATTTCTTCCCACTTCAAATCGGAAATTGTGATCGCAATGTAGGAAATCACAAATAGGGATTGCCTATTTGTGATTGCCAAAGCACATGTACAAAGCAAGATCGATGGTAACCATGTACAAATTTTAAAAAATCATTTTGTACATGTAACATGCAACATGCCCTAGGGCAAATGTGCACTTACATATGCACTTGAAAATTTGGGGTGCCTCCTTGGAGGCCTTAAGCCCAGAGGTACCTTTGGCTTTGCATATCTTAAATTGTGATATCCTATTAGGAAATCGCAACTTATGAAATGCAAACCATTACGTATTTTGCCCATCGACAGGAATGCAGTGGCATTTCCTATTTGCACTTCCCTAATAGCGATTCTTACTCTGTAGGAATTGCTATTAGGGAATAGCAAATGTAGTGCATATCATTTTGCATTTCCTAAATAGTGTTTCCTATGGGGTCGCTATTATGGAATGCAAAATCTGAATTTTATACATCTGGCCCACTATCTCTAGTTAAACTGTCTCTGATGTATGTCAATGTCTGAAAGAAGAAATTTCTGCTGTGAGGCAATTTGGGGCACAAACTAAATTTCTATCTTTATCTGGTGAAATATAAAATCCAAGTTTGAGCAAAACATTTTGCTCATGTATAACTTTGTGAGTAGTGGACTTATGAGCATTACTGCCCAATTGCTGGCAACCCTACCTTCTAGGTTCAGTTAATTATTTTATTGTCGAACAATCGAAATCATTAAAATAAAATAAAATACAATTTATGAGAAGTAATAGTTGGCAAGAGACCTATAAATGCAGACATAAAAAAAATACAATTTATGAGAAGTAATAGTCGGCAATGGACCTATAAATGCAGACACTTCTCTATAATCTGTATTTGGGCTTTTAGATTTGAGATTCCACTTCAAGAATATGAAGTGTTTATGTTGTTTTGTTGATTTTATTAATCTGTAGAATTTCAAACCTGTTGTTAAAACATTGTTGCTTTATTTCAAAACATTCACACATGCTTACAAACCAGCCATCACTTCACAACATTCAGAGGCTGCAGGTTGGAGAAGAATCAGGATTCATTTGTACTTAAGTTCAATATGCTTTATAAATATGGTTGCATATGTATCTTAAAAAGGCCTTTGATACATATTTGTTGGCCTGGCAGCATTTTTCCTTATGCCATAAACTATTTGTTTATGTATTTTGCATTCTTGTCCTTTGCAGGGACCTTCTGGCCATCAAGGTGCCAATGGAAGTCCAGGAACTGCTGGTCCCAGGGTAAGTGCAGCAGCATCAATGTATAGTAAAGGGGTAACGTTAAAAGCGTATGCTGTACCTGGAAAAAGAAGTATATTTACTTTGCACAAGCTATGTTTTTAAGAACTCAACGCCATTGGGGCAGTTTGGTGTTAAAGAAGGGGCCACAGACACTTGCACAGCTCCTTTTGTACCACATTCCCCCTGGCTCTGCATATGTGCCAGCACTATTTCAAGGAGACATTCCTTAATTTTGCATGAGGACGTGGTATCATGCAAATGAGGAAACACTTTGCCGCTGCCCCTTCACTGTATTACAGACACAGGTGCAGAGGCAAAGGAGCTGTTGTGGTGGTGGGGTATCACTGAATCTTCCCCATTGAAGGGGTGCACACTCAGTGTGTCTTCAGTGGCTGCACAATGAAAGGGAGAATAGAGGTCCCATGGACAACCCTGAGACCTCCCTGCCGATGAACAGAGTTTCTCACTGTACCTGCTTGCAAAGTAATCTCTGCACCTGCCCCTTTTACATGTAGCCCTCGTTGCCACATGCACATTGCAAGGCAGGCCGTTGGCTTAAAACACATTTTTCATTAATGTGCTGTTCCACTTGAAACTGTGCATTTGTTGTGATACGACACACTGGCCCAGACTGTGGCCAATGTAAAGACTTAAGTGTCAACCACATTTTAGAATGGGTCAGTGACAAGAGTCCAAAATATGGTCTCAGGATGTCTGTTAAACAATTGTCTTACAATGCTGATTTCTTTCCAATGCTGATTTGTGAATCTGCACCAAAAATAATAGAACTTGATCTGTGTGTGATTTATATGGAAGTTCCATCTGTTAGGTCTACATGATGATTTATTTGATTATCATAAAATGAGGATGCACATGCCTCTCAGAACTGACCAAACTGCGAGCTTGCAGATAATCAACAATTGGAAAAAAAAACATGTAAAAATCTGTCAATTTTGTAGCACTAACAGTGCGATAATTGTTCACGTTCTGTTTGATTTAAGGGTTTTATTGCCTTTAGATAGCATCAGAAAAACTTCGCATTTTCATATGATTTCTCTGTTGTTATTACAGTATTTTGAGAAATTTTATATTTCAGTGAATTATATGTTTGAAAATATTCAATTATTTTTCATAAATGATGAGCCCCTTTGTGAGATGCAATTGATTAAGTTTGATTGATGTTCAATGTCTGTGAAATTTCGTACAAATTATGAATAGGTTTTAAGGTATTTATTGACCTAAGCAAAAATGTCTGTAGGAGCATGAATATTCCGTTCAATGTATAGTTGATCAAGTGACTCCTTACATTGCGGTTAAATTACAACTTTTATTGTGATAGGGCCCTCCTGGAACTGCTGGTCCCCCAGGCAAAGATGGTCATGGCGGTTACCCAGGCCCAATTGGTCCTCCAGGTCCTCGTGGCAGCAGAGGTGAAACTGGCTCAGAGGTTAGTCGAAAAATGCATTGCTAACGCTTAGGATAAAACATTTGTGGCCAAACATGCATTTATTGTATGTTTATAAGGCTCAGGGGGGTAATATATGCCTTTAAAGATATGAACCTTGTTTTTCTTTAAATGTGTCCTACTTGCTTACATTCCCATTTGAGAGGGTTGTGTTGTCTACTAGGCTGAGCATATTAAGCCCTACTCCCTATAAAAATACTCTTCGATAGAGATGATTGACTCTGTACCGTGGCACCATGCCCACCACTACCTTGGGCATATGGAAGCCCTACTCCTAGCAAATGTTCACAATGGCATACATAAATAATCACTCTAGGACGATAACGTACATTCTAGTATAATTTAATGCAGATGGGAGTGACACCTAGGTTGGGATTAATAATTGTGCTTCATCAAGGTAAAGGGAAATGGCAATTTCAGAATTAAATATAATTTCAGGCTTCTTTCTCCTAAATTCAGAGTTTATATATAAAGGTAATCCTTGGAAATGCCATAGATGATGAGCAATGGCTGTTTAAAAAAACAAAATTAGAGCAGTAGTTAATGGAATAACTATTACTTCACACTTCCCAGCGTTCTGTGGTGAATATTTCCCCCAATGTGTCCTCTGTTGGGAAAGATAGTGGTCTTCTTGGCTTAATGATGCCTTGAATTTCAAAATCCTCCACAATAGTGGTTCTGTGTACTCTCTTTTTCTTGAAAATGTGTTGGTTTTATGTATACTCTTGACAACACACATGTAACCAAACATTTTCCAGTGATTTGCTTCATACACAGTAGTGTTGCAAGTGCATGCTTTAATGTATGGCTTCTGGTGCTTGTCTGGTCTGCCACATTACATTAGAAGGAGGACAAAACTTGGACCACTCATAACTTCTTACTGCAAAAGCGTGATTCAAAGTATGTCAAGACTCACATGGGTCACACTATGAGACCACCACTTGCATCAGATATGACATATGTTGCATTAAATAATTCAGCAAGAAGTCTGCGTATGCTGACAATCACTCTTCAGATGTTAGCTCCATATCCTACCTCATCCATCACAGCTTTACATAAGATGTGACTGTTTTTCAAGTTATCTTAGGTCCAAATCCATTGATCAACTTGTGCTTGGAACCATCCTATCTGAGTCTTTTGGTTTAAATACAAGATGAAATCAAGATGAATCACTTGTGGATGCTTACATTTTAGGGTTCTTCTGGACCTGCTGGTCCCCCAGGACAACCTGGTCCTCCAGGCGCACCTGGTCCTTGTTGTGAAGGTGGTGCTGGGCAGCTGGGAGTATTTGGTGGTGAAAAGGGACCCGGCCAAGCTCCCTGGTACGGTGACCAGCCAGCAGATCAGAGAGTCAGCGCTGATGAAATCATGTCCTCCCTGAAAACCATTAACAGCCAGATCGAAAACATAATCAGCCCTGATGGATCACGCAAGAACCCAGCTCGCAACTGCAGAGACCTGAAGTTCTGCCATCCTCAATTAGAAAGTGGTAAAGTGTTGCATAGTACCATTCTTGTATAATTCACACGTGATTTTGCTAAATTAGCTACAAAATCGTAATGATGCTATAGAACAAACCATGCTAATCTAGGGAAATTGTATTATTTTTATGAATTCAATGAAACACTAACCCAATGAGAAGTAACACCATTATTTTCATAAAAGGTAAAAACATATGCCATAGTTGATGTCTCTACTTAGGGACCCGACCCTTCCCATATTCCAGGCAATAGAACAAAAAGTGAGGTTTGCTTTGCTTCCTTCTGAATTAAGAGGTTATTATGCTAATTTCTATGTCCCTAGGTCATTACTGGATTGATCCGAACCAAGGATGCAAAATGGATGCCATCAAAGTATTTTGCAACATGGAAACTGGAGAGACCTGTGTAAATGCTAACCCAAGCACTGTTCATAAGAAGAGGTGGTGGACTAGCACAACAAATGACAAGAAACATATTTGGTTTGGAGAGTCTATGGATGGTGGCTTCCAGGTATGGATTAAAAATCCAGATTTTGAGGTTGTGAAATGTGTAATTCAAAGAGTAGTCCAAAGATTCTTCCAAATGACAATGTGCAGCACTATTTAAATATGTTTATTTATTAAAACAAGTTCTAAATACAGGTGTTGAAGTATTTCCCATTCAAGACACGCTACTTCAGGGTTTAGCTGCTAGCAATGTATTACAGCCAAAATTCAATTTATTCATGACCTCCTATGTCAGAAAAAGGCAAGATTCTGATTGATTTTCTAGGACAAGCCCCACATGATCTGCTATTTTGCCCATATTACCTTCAATTTTTTATATGTTCGGCTACAAAAGAGCACACAATTGTGATGACTGCAGACATGACATGCTCTGCCTGATCCAGTTTTGCACTCCACCCACATGCAAATATATAAAATTGATCTGATGTGGTTTCAGTACCCCATCGCACAGTTAATGCTCCAGCTGACCCAATTCTAATTTCCCAGATGGTGTAGGCCATGGCGTCCCTATGTCCTAGAGGTCTAACTCTCGAAGAGACTGACCTGTGCATCTATTTAATAGTTACCTAACGTATCCTTTTACTTACCATATGAATCGCATTTATAAAACACACTTTATACTATGTAGATCAAATTCACAAAAGGCTTTTCTTAAGAATCGGATATCTTACCTACTCCTAGATTTGAAGCAGCTGTCTGACTTTAGAGTGATTTATAAAGGATCCTAGAAGAACTCCATGAAATCTACATCAGTCCTCAGTATCCTGGGGCTGTTCAAGTCAAAAAATTGATAAATGGAGCATTTCTGCCAGCAGTAGCACATAAAATAATGTATTATTTATCCAAGTGAAAAATATTTTTCCTGTTAATAAAACACATCCCCTGTGTTATTTGAATTTTTAGGGTATTCCCTCCACAATCCCATTTAGGTAAGGCACGTAATCCTAGTTTTGACAAATCCAAATTTGCATGTATTTCCATTTCGGAAACTACCCGCAAGTGGTGTATGAATAACCCAAAGCTATGGTTTTCATGTGTTCATCTGCGTTTGCAAAGTGCCCTCCTCAAAAACTCCGACAACCAGGCTCTTAACCCAAATTTGTGATGCAACAATCCCCTCATATAAGGGGGATTGCTGCATTATTAGCTATACTTTGCACCCATAAAATTCCACAATTTCTGATTCAGTGTTTGTAAAATGCTGTTTTTACACATCTGTTTTCAGTTGTGTAAAATCTTCTGTAGTCAAGTTCCACATGATTTACTCAAGTAATCCTCCGATTCAGTTTTATAACTAAAACCCTCATCATGAGTGCCAGAGATGTGACCTTGTTAAGTATTGCTGCCCCAACAGCCACTGATTCTGACATCTTTAGGGGGCTCAGCTACTGGGAATTTCAATGTGAACCTTGTGGTTCCTCTAATAATTAGAATGTTAATTTAGCAGAGGAATGGATTAATGTCCTAGGTCCCCTGCTAAGTCCTCATTCATCCTTGGAGCTTCACTGAGAGATTCTGGCTTATTTCAGCAGATGGAATTCTTGGATGAAACTTACTGGGTCTGGACCTTGTAATTCTGATAGGACAACCCCATCAGAGTTCCCACAATATTCGTGATGGAACCTTCAGTATCCTTCATGAAATTTGCCAATAATACATTTCTTATCCTCGTGAGTCATTAGCTATACATGTCTAAAGTCAAACTGATAACAGTGCACATACTTAGATAAGAGAAAAAAACAAAAACGACATAGTGATATGTAGCTGAGAAGCTGTTCTAGTCTGCATGCACCTTAAGTAGTGTTTTGCTGCCAAATAATTATGATCAATTGCAAGTATCAATGTAGTGTATTTAGCATGAAATATTGCATAATTCTAAATTGCCAAATGAATCCTTTCTTCTCTACACCATATTAAAAAGAAAACTATCTCATCTGAAAAATGTGTTGATAAAATGCAGCCATTTCTGAAATCAACAAAAACAATTCCTACACATGTCAGATACACCCATCCTGATTGTGCCAGACCTTGGGAACCGTTTTCACTATTTACTGCTATGTGATTGGTCTTAGCCAAGAACAACCTTAAGTCACAAAGTGGGTATTCTGTACAAAACTGACGTTTCTCTTTTTTCCTTTCTTCTACAGTTCAGCTATGGAGATGCTGATCTTCCAGAAGATGTCTCTGAAGTCCAAATTGCATTCCTCCGAATCCTTTCAAGTCGTGCGTCGCAGAATATCACCTACCATTGCAAGAATAGCATTGCTTACATGGACCAAGAGAACGGAAATGTAAAGAAAGCAGTGAAACTTATGACTTCAATGGAAAGTGAACTGAAGGCTGAAGGCAACAGCAAATTTGCATATTCTGTTCTTGAAGATGGCTGCACTGTAAGTTACTCTCAATCACTCGAATTGTGTACACTTTAAAGAGCATGTTTCGTCTTTCATTGAGATACAACTGGGTTTGTGATCAGGCATGGTCGGCACAGGTAAGTACGGTGGGGTGGTGCGGGGACAGGGTGGGGTGGAGTGGGGGGATGCAGGGGGTGGGAGGGAGTCAACAGATGACGGAATAAGTAAAATTAAATAAAACAAATAATAAAATCACTTACCTTACTCTCGCCGCATTGCGGACTCTGTGAATGCAGGTTAAGTGGTTTTATGTATTTAAAAAAAATGTTTACCTACTCCATCTGTTGTCCTTTCCCCCACCCTATCCCACCCCATCCCCCGCCACTCTTACCTATGCCGGCCGTGCCTGTGTGTGAATAACACCAGCCATATGATAATGTTGGTGATGATGTTGCAGTTTATCATGCACGACTATTACCATTAGTGATTCCTGGTGCTTGACACCTATCCTTCTATCCATGTATCCATGCCACCCCTGACTCCCGCTCTCAGGATTGTAGTCTTTAGTCAGCCTGTGCATTGTTAATGGCCTCCTAATTGCTGTGCAATGCAGCAGTGAACGTGAGGTAACATTTGACTCTAGGATGTAGCTTGAACGAGCATACAATTGCTCAGTGTCAAAGATTTTCTGTAAAACTATTTAATAAGTATATTCAGAAGTAACAAGTGGGTAGTAAAGTAACAAGCAGCTCAGGATTTAAATTCAGATATCTGCATGATGCTTAAACATGTCGTTGGGTTTTAAACTCACAAGATTTTTAAATCTCATATAGTAGGAAGGAATGACAGGTAAACGCACCCAATGTAAAATTGAAGGGCTGTAAACGAAAGACTGAGTTCTACCTTGTTTTATGGAGTAACCTTTTGTGAGTGACACTGAAGTTTTGCTCCTACTGTTTTGTATGACCTTATTTTTGTGAACACTGAAGCTTTGCTCTTGCTGTCTGAATGACCTTGTTTTGTGAACTCTGAGGCTTTTCTCTTATTGACTATGATGCCACTTGGACCCTGGGTGGAAATCATCACTTTTATTGACGCCTACTGACCTAGAATTCTATGACCCATAGTATGCGCTAGAGGGTATTTTACATGGGGGTGGTAACAGATGGTATGTTCCGCTGGTGATGAATATCCCAGAGTGATGCACATTTCTGAGATCCTGCCTCTCTCACCAGAACTCAGAAAAGAGTTGCGTGTCCCATGAAAATGAGACTTTCTTTTGTGTAAGTTTAGTTAGAACTTTCGGGGTTACATGTCCAGCCACTGATGAAGCGGAAAGCCACACTTAGATTAGCCTTTTCATATTTAGTGCTAAACAGTTCTATGGGAAGATTTAGGTGGTCCTTCATGAATTTCAAGACTAGAACTATAGGCGTTTTATACCCCAGTTGCTTAAAGAATTTTGTAAGAGTATGGGGGCAGTGTGGAGCAAATTTGGCACGGCTTAAATACCCCATTTTTATGTTGTCTACAAATCTTAGATAATTATTGCATGGCAATAAACTGTATTTTACTGACACATGATTTTGTTTTCATTCTTTACAGAGGCACACCGGAGAATGGGGTAAAACAGTCTTTGAGTACAGAACGCGCAAGACAATGCGGTTGCCCATTGTGGACATTGCACCCTTGGACATAGGCGGCCCCGAGCAAGAATTTGGTGTGGACGTTGGCCCAGTTTGCTTCTTGTAAATAAAAGACACTGCTTTACCTTAAACCATAGCCTATGTTTCACATCACATCCACGCCCCCTGTATTTTCTTTTGTGATTGCCATCGTGCGACTCATCAACTGTACGCCAGTTATTTATTTCACAACAATTTCCAGAACAAAAAATAACTAGGTGTTTGAGGCTATTTTTTGAGGTATTTTGCTACAACACAAAATACAATACAAAGTCTTTCACTCTATTTTTTTACCAATAGTTTTTTTCAACAAATGCCCCGGCGGTGCTAAATAAATGTCAACGTTTAGAAACGACACAGAGCACATTGAATGTTCTCCTTTTTTAATAAAAAAACATTGATGAGCCCCAACGTCAAACTTGGCCCATCTTTCCTAACCAGGATGAAGCTCACAAGTCAAGCAAGAATGGTGTTGTTGAATCTACCTCATCGTGGACAGAAACTGGGCTAAGTTTGATGGCTCACTCGAAACACTATTAAAGAGAAAATTGCAATATGCAACAAATTCGTACAAGTACAATATGTGTCCGTCCAAATCTCAACTACATACAGCAGAATGTGGGAACCGAACACCCAAATGTCCTTTTTATCCATGGATTTTAATTCCATAATTGTTGGTGCTTCCGTACTTCTCTGTTGCTGAGACCACTACAATAGGGAAGCGTAAAAGAAAGAAAATGATGGTGCTAATTGCTGATGTATTTCCACTTTCTGAAACTGCAATGCAGGGGTATTGACATGTACCAAAGTAAAGGATTACCAGCGCTTGTCCACAAGTTTCTAGTCAGGTTGTTTCTGACGCTTCATCTGTCTGTGGTCTGTCTGTCTCCACTCACTTCACAGATGTCACTGTAATGCGCAGTTGGGGTGCCCTTTGTCACAATCCCAGGCTCCCAGCGTGGAAGGCTATCCATCTGTGTAAGCTTCTTGTCTGGTTGTTGATTCATTTCAGACGGAAATGCATAATAAATGTTTTTATTAAAAACACAGTGCCCAGTTCTTTAATGGTGGTGTTCAGTTGCATACATGCGCATGTGTTCAGAGCATAGGCCGCCATCACTATGCTGGTCGCTTGTAGTCTCCATGCTAGCAGCTATCTTCTCTCGCATTAAGATATTTAGAAGGAATTGACCCAGTCCTGAAACTCTCTAAGCGACCTCTAATATAGATTGCAATATAGCTCACGCACATCAGCGAAGAACTTTGCACAAATCTATTCTTCAACTACTAGTTATTTAGAAGAAAGAATGTTCTTCTCAAAATAATTTGATGTCCACCCATTAGGCTCCCAATTCCATTGGACAGGGATAGCAGTTATTCCATCATCTCCGTATCGAGGTCCATTCAGTCAGTACATCTATTGTGACAAGCTATGTATATGTAAATGGAAATGTGCACAAGATAACATAGTATCTTGTAGCTCCGATGAGCTTTCCATCATGCATTATGAGTGCTCCTCATTTCTCATATAGATTTGTATGTGATCAGCCAATGTGTAACAAAGAAAAAGGCAGATGCAGAGGCTCAGATGTTTCAAACCTTTAAGTTGCCCTTGCGTCAACAAAGTGGCACAAGGGCAACGCAAAAGCTTTTTTAATATTTACAAAGACACTCAAGGGGCAATTTACGCCACCTTGGGTGACTTTGAAAACAAAATAACACGATGCAGCAACTTGTGCTGGGTTACGTTACATTTCAAGCTCTGTGGCGTTCTATGGGTGGAGCATGGGGGTTCTCATGTATCAACCCATGGATTTTGGCACATTCACTTATTTACTAAAGCTAGTAAACTAGGGAATGTGTAAAAATGCTATGCATTTCCCAGTGAGACAAAACAAGGAGAATTTATTTTTCTCCTTCTCACTTCCCTTTTTTATCTGTGATGCATTCTGCATGACACATAGAAAGAGGTAAATGCCTCTAAAGGCTGTTTTGTGTAGGAAGGAGTCCCTTCCTGCACAAAACAACCCTGCCAGTAATTCAGGCACCCTAGCACTAGGCACTATAGTGCAAGGGGGAATCCATTGCCGCTAGGCAGCACTCAGAGCACCAGCACATGGAAAGAGCAAAAATGCTCCATATCTTTGTAAGTGTGGAGCCTTTGTGCTCTCTTCCTTTCATATAATGCAGGGCAGAAACTTTGCATGAAAGATCAGTAAATATGTCCATAATGTTTCATTAAACAATATATTTCTTTGAAAGTGGATATCAGCAGGGTGTTGAAGCTTCTGTAAGGTTAATGCTAGATTTTACTAATCAGGGATTTGGTTTTCTCAGATTTGAGGCTAATTTACATCTGGGAGCGGAGTTGGAGACAATTGGCCCTCCGTTCCTGTTGTTAGTAAAGAAACGGAACCCTCACGACAGTGCTTTGTTGAGGTTTAGCTCCTGTTATCACTGTGTACTCCTCATAAGAATCTAAAAATTATGTAAGTTCACTGCTGTCCTTTTACTCTCCCTTGATCTACTCTAATTTCTCTTGATGCAGGAAAGTGCCTCTTCTTGCAGGCCATTCTCATTATTTATGGACTGATGCTGCTGTTTTTAGGTCGAGCCTAGGCAGTGCAAGCATTGTCTCTCAACATGTGGTATCTTCTTGTGGGTGCATTTATCATGCTCATCACTTTCATTGGCTCCTTTGGCAGCCTTTTAAAATTCCTTTGGTTTGGTAGGTAAAAGATTGACTCTGCCGTGCCTTTTGGCTGCTTTGTGCACACCTTGCAGACTGGTCCTCTTATATGGATTATTTCACCATGGCCCATATATAGTGTTGGAGCACTACTTTTTCTCTTGCCTCAGGTTTTTGTCTAAGTTTCGGTCTTGTGTTCCAAGCTCTGTGCTGTCCGTTGTCATGTTGACTTTGCTCCCGCCTCCTCCTGTTGTCTGTTGACCACCTCCCTCCTCCTCTCCCTTTTCTAAACGCATGGTGTATTTTTTTGGGTAGTAAATAATACTTTTGTATTCAAATGCTCAGGCCTCTCACGGACTCACCTTCACCCTAGTAATGAGCTTGCTACCAGTGCTTCCTGTGCTGATTGGAGGGGTTAACCTCCTCCACCCTCTGCACCCTTGATTTCGGATGCCACCTTGGAGGCGGTGTGGCTTTGCTCCTGTTAGGTTCTAAACTCTGCTCTCAGCCATACATGCTGTCTGTGTTGACTTGGCTCCCGCTCCACACCCCTTGCCCCCCTCCTGTTAGCTGGATTGACCACCTCCCTCGTCCCTCCTTCTCTCTCTTTTCTGTGCACATAGTATTTTTTTGCATTCTTTTTAATAAATGTAACTTTCTTTTTATTAGAGCGCTCTGGCCTCTCACCACCCCACCTCCCCCTGAGTGTTCTATTTATTCATGGAAAACATTTAAAAACAGGGCGGAGTCACTGCTCTGAAGAAGCAGACCACATAGTCATAAATTGCCGAGATGACATCAGACTTTTATTCACATCAATCCAAGTAATTCGGCACAGACCATTACCAGAGAAAAGTAACTTTCTTGGATATATAACAAATATTCACAGCATCACATTTTATTCTGCATCAACATGTCAACGCTACGCCTCCTCCAGACGAGGACTGAAGTGCTTGCTGGGAGAAGTAAAATCATCCACTTCCGCTGCTCCATTTAACCTGTGCACTCTGCGGGGGTGCCCCTAAGGCTTCACAGAGACACTTGTGCAACCTGTGCCAAGCACACTGCTGGATACCACTGCTTAAGCCAAATTTGGACCTTGCCATACCTTCCAAATTTAGCAATGATGGTCTTTTATTCCTGCTGAAAGTTGTTGTCGGGGCAGAAACACTTCAAGATTATACTTACAATGTAGTCATGCTTTAAAGACCACAGACTCCGAATTCTAGTTTATGGTTTTTATTATATGGCCAAAAATAGCTGACTATATACACAATGGAGTATCAGTGAATATAGATACAGAAAAATTAAAACAGAGCCAAATCTATGCTTATAATTGATTCGGCATAGATGACACAGAGTAATAAACTCCAAGATTAGCACACAACCCAAGATGTAGGCATCTTCAAGCTCGCCACCCGAAAGCACCACCAACTGATGCACGCCACCAAGAAAACAGCATTCAAGGACCGGCTGGACAACAACGCACACAACAGCAAGGAACTCTTCAACATCGTGAGAGAGCTCTCCAACCCCAACGCCGGAACCAACGACATCACCCCATCGCAAGACCTCTGCAACTCCCTCGCCTCCTACTTCCACAACAAGATCGCTGACATACACAACAGCTTCAGCACAGAACCAACGCTCCCCACGACCACGCCAACGCCCCCCACCACCACCCTCAACGCCTGGACACCGATCAACCTCGAAGACACTATCAGCACGATGAACTCCATCCACTCCGGATCTCCAACCGACCCCTGCCCTCACCACGTCTTCAACAAGGCCGACGCTGTCATCGCACCCCACCTGCGGGACATCATCAACACCTCCTTCGACACCGCCACCTTCCCTGAAAGCTGGAAGCACGCCGAACTCGGCGCTCTACTAAAGAAACCAACAGCGGACCCCACCGAACTCAAGAACTACCGCCCCATCTCGCTCCTCCCGTTTCCAGCCAAAGTCATCGAGAAGACCGTCAACAAGCAACTGGCAGCCTTCCTCGAGACGACTGGATCCCTCGACCCATCTCAGTCAGGCTTCCGGGCCAACCACAGCACCGAGACCGCCCTCATCGCTGCCACTGACGACATCCGAACCCTGCTGGACAACGGAGAAACAGCGGCCCTCATCCTCCTGGACCTCTCCGCGGCATTCGACACTGTCTGCCACCGCACCCTTGTGCAGCGCCTCAGCAACGTCGGAATCAAGGAGAAGGCACTGGAATGGATCATCTCCTTCCTCGCCGGAAGGACACAGAGAGTCCGCCTCCCCCCGTTCAGATCAGAAGCCATGGAAGTCATCTGCGGCGTCCCTCAGGGCTCCTCGCTCAGCCCCACCCTCTTCAATGTCTACATGAGCCCCCTTGCGGCCATCGCACGCCAACACAACCTGAACATCATCTCCTACGCCGATGACACCCAGCTGATCCTCTCCCTGACCAACGACCCCGCCACCGCCAGAGCCAACCTACACGAAGGGATGAAAGACGTGGCCGAGTGGATGACGACCAGCCGCCTGAAACTGAACACAGACAAGACGGAAGTCCTCATCCTGGGCTCCTCACCCTCCGCCTGGGACGACTCCTGGTGGCCCCCCGCCCTGGGCAACGCACCCAAACCGACAGACCACGCACGCAACCTGGGCTTCATCCTGGACTCCTCCCTCTCCATGACCAGACAAGTCAACGCCGTCTCCTCGTCCTGTTTCAACATCCTGCGCATGCTACGTAAGATCTTCCGGTGGATCCCCACCGAGACCAGGAAGACGGTCACCCAGGCCCTCGTCACCAGCCGTCTGGACTACGGCAACGCCCTCAACGCCGGAACCACCGCCAAGCTCCAGAAGAGACTCCAGCGCATCCAGAACGCCTCGGCGAGACTCATCCTCGACGTCCCCAGACGAAGCCACATCTCCAGACACCTGAGAGACCTGCACTGGCTCCCGATCAACAAAAGAATCACCTTCCGGCTCCTCACCCTTGCATACAAAGCCCTACACAACCAAGGCCCGACTTACCTCAACAGCCGCCTCAACTTCTACGCTCCCAAACGCCATCTCTGCTCGACCAGTCACGCCCTCGCCGCCGTCCCCCGCATCCGAAGAGCGACAACAGGAGGAAGGTCCTTCTCCCACCTGGCCGCCAAGACCTGGAACTCCCTCCCGACCGACCTACGCTTGACCCAAGACCACCTCTCCTTCAGGAAGAAGCTCAAGACCTGGCTGTTCGAGCAGTAGCGGACCCCCCCCCCTAGCGCCTTGAGACCCTCCGGGTGAGTAGTGCGCGGTATAAATGCCTATGATTGATTGATTGATAGAAACCAAGTCCTTTCTCATTAGGAAGGAAAGCATAAATTAGCTTTCCCTACACTATTCTTATTGATGGTGTTTCTGGCTAGTTCCCCTATCTTATTTCTCAAAGGTATCAGCACGTGTAGACTTCCTTAGAAATACTCACGTCAAATGAGTCAAAACACCGCAAAGCTATGGAGCTCGTTCTTATGGTGCTCCTCTCCTCAGAAAATCTAGAAGTCTGATTTTTCTGTCCCTGCGCATAATACAAAAAGGACAAAATCAGCCCCCTCCTAAATGTATCACATGCCGAATCCTTTCACTTCTAAAGGTTGTGGTGAATTTCCATGGCTTCTTTTAATTAATTCTTATTTTCTTCCAGTGACCTTGGAGTTTAGATAGGTCAGGCATGGAAGATATCCTCCCGTCCCGCTTCTCAGACTTTTCAAAGACATTCCAGTTATCCCCTGGCTAAAAATAATGATGTTGAATTCTTTATACCTGCAATGGGATGAGAGTATACTGTTCCTGATCACAAAAACTATTCATTTAATTATTTCTTTTAGCTACCAAGGGCAGCGAAACTATCAACAACCTTCAACTCTGGGCCTACTGAGCAGGCAACTTAAACAACACAGTTACATTATTATGAATATAATGTCATTCTGCACGTTATGAATACATACAAATCCTACTTAAAGATATACATTATGATTCTATGTTTATGATGTTGAATATATGCATTTCATGAACATAATACACTGCACACAATAGAAATATAGATAAATGCGTTTAAACCGTGAGTATAATGCACCCCTACGTTTTAGAGTGCAGTGGCTCTAGGTTTCTGCGTGTCCTACAGCCCCTTGCAGAAGCACCATGCTTCAAGCAGCTTGGCAACATGGAGCATTGCTTTCCATGCTCATTTACTGCAGCAGAAGTGTGTGCTGAATTAAAAGGCCTGAGTGTTCCTCGCTTGTTATACCTCTTTCAAAACTGTAAGGGCACGCACTTCCAGAGTCTGTTTTTGTTCTACATTTTTCACAGCATAGCCAAACACTAACTAGGTTTGTCTGGTGGATATTAGTGAAGCTCAGAGGTCTCGTAATCACCCCAAACGTACACCTCTCCATTGTCAGTAGTAAAGTCGGCTCATGTATGGAGTAGGGTTTATTTTACTGCCCCTAAAGTCTCTCATGGTGCATTCATCAAAAATAAACTTATTTTGTCTGCTTACAGAGTATCGGTTTCAGATCGATATTGGATTCCTGGAGAGGGAGTTGCTTTAGTTGGTGTCGCAGTAAAAGTACATCCATCCCCTCACAAACTTTCCCTGGGGGTATCTGGTGTCCGGTTCACCGGTGACAGTCTAGATGTGCTGCCCTCTTGTGGGACAGTAAGTTGTCTAACGAATGGCATCTAAAAGAGCTCCCTTATGCTATGCTGGTGCAGCGCCCAGAAGTAGACAAATACTCACTAAATACACATGTGCCTCAGGGAATAAGCTGTGGTTAATTTTAAACCCAATGTTGTATACCTGGACTAGATGGTATTCTGAACAATATTTAGAAATATACCACAATAAATAGACAAATAAGGCAGGCGGCTGTTCTTCCTGTGCTGTCCCCTTCATGCCTCCCGTTTCCCTGTGCTTATCGTCTCCGGTGGGCTGTCGTGTGGGCAGTCTTCCATAAACCCAGAAGCCATTCTGACCAGAAGCACATAATCTAAACAAATTAGCCCCCTAGATCTCAGTATAGAGTTCTTGGCACTCTTGTAATTATATCACTATTAGAGAGGCTTTCCAGAGAGGTTTGACTGGTTCATTGTGATGAGTGGGCGCAGGCAGCCTTCCGACTCCCAGTCTCCCTCCTGGAATTGCAGCTTTTATCATGGAAAAGGGCATCATGACTTAAAACTCACTCCCCTTCTTCTCACTGTCAGACCTCGCCCACTCTCTTTCAACCTCTGCCCCCTCTTTCCTGAACTCTCCCCAACCCACTTTTCCTGAACTCTCCCTTCATACACCTAGGCTTTTTTATATCCCTCTGGTGAAGTGTTAATAATTGTTTTAATTTTGATACATTTGAACGATGCTGACATATTTATTGAGTTACATTAGATTTAATGTACATCACCCCCACCTAAGAGACCTGCACTGGCTCCCTGTCAACAAGAGGATAACCTTCAAGCTCCTCATCAACGCACACAAAGCCCTCCATAACACCGGATCAGTATACCTCAACAGATGACTAAGCTTCTACACCCAGCCCGCCAGTTCCGCTCCACCGCCCTCTCCACAATCCCCCACATCCGATTGTGACCTGATTGATTGAATGCAAATTTTTTTTTTGGTTCATTTATATATCAAGAACCGAGGCCTCTTAAAACGTTCTGCTTTTATAAGTGTGCAGATATGTGATTGTCACATATATTGCTTAGATGCAAATTCTCATATCTAAACTGCTTAATTTTACATTGGTGTATACAAAGAAATAAAATAGGGAGAGTGCTGCATTACCTTACTTAGGTAATTCAGCCATAAACTCTGAATACAGTTTAGAAGCAATAATATGACAGACAATGTCACAGAGTATCCATATTTAGCATATCACAGAAGGCCAGATTTAAATATTAGTAATGGAGCTTGTCATAATTTCTAGTGGAACACATTAGACAGCACTTCACTCTTGCGTCTCACTGCAGGGGCACCATATACTTGAACCTCACCGAGCTCACGCGCCTTACTGTTCACAATCAATGTATCACTCCACACCAAATAGCAGACTAAGCACCCATCCAGCATGCACCAGTAAAAGGAATGCTGTGGGCATTAACAGATTAGAGGGTAAATGTGCTCTCAAGGGAATTTATTTAGGTACAATTTAGTTAATTGAAAACTTACTTAGTAGGATTAACCAATATATCCCATGTGAATTTAAATCATCAACATTAAATCAACCAACAAAAATTATATATATAACACATGAAACACAAAAGACGAACACAAAGGTGTAATGAAAAAGAAATGTATCAAATTCAATGGTCAAAACTATAATATACAGGTAAGGTTCATTCAAGAATGTTTAGGTTTTAGAGGTACAGAGACAAATTAATTGAAACAAAGACTCAACAAAACCTAAATACACCTATCTAAAATCAATATGAAATAAAGCAAGATATAGATGAGGTGAAAGTCGACGTTTCGGTCTCTTAGAAGCTACTTGATGAGACCATCTTCAGGACAGAAGTCATATATATACTGTATAAAAAGACCAGCGTAATCTCATCCAATTTGAGAACGCTTTCTCTTGATAGAGTGGCGCCTTGCGCAGGGAAGACGGTTGAAATTATACCGCTCTCATTCAGATAAGGTAGATTGTTCAATATGTCCGGTAGTTATGTATGTTGAAGTGCCTCCGCACGACGAGTAAGTCACGGTGAGCACCACGAATCCAGTGCTACACAACAGGGAGCAGTCCAATTTTCAATGGGATGTCCACAGCAAATAATGGCGAACTAATAGTCCTATTCAGACAGAGAGTTACACCGTAGTCACAGCGAGAGTCACGGACCCAGGGATTCAGAAGTAATGTATACTCTGGAGTGTCAAAGCACAACGGTCATAGGGAGTAACTTTTTTAAACACGGAATTACACCAAAGTCACAGCGAGAGTCACGGACCCGGGGATTCAGAGGTGATGTGCACTCTGAAGTCTCTACGCACACATAGAACGAGGGTCGAGTGCAGCCAAACATTAACAGAGCACCACAATCACAATTACCTATTACAACAGCTACCATTACAACACAACTCTGAACATAACCCCAGACAACATGAATATGCAATTACTTGGCAAATAAGGCAACTGGAAGGAGACAAACAGCAAAGGGCCAGAGTACACTGAATTCGTTCACAAACTCACACAGCAACAACTCCCAGGAAACTCTGACCCAACAGAGCTGAACAGGTGCCCTTGATTAAACCAATAGGAGCCATCTTTAAACACTGTATTAGATCCGTTGCTATACAGATGTAATTTAAGAGTCCCCCACCACCAGCTTTCGATTAAATTCAGACATATTCTGATCCGTAACACCAAGCATAATAACCTGAGGTGTCAACAAAATAGGAAAAAAGAAAACTTGTCCCAAACGCTGTTCTATTTTATGAAGGAGTTGGGCCAAAGAGGGGCAGGTGGCAAACATATGGATAATGTCTGCCGCCAGCTCCCCACAACGTGAATAATTTATCCCGGCTATACCCCCCCATTTATGTATTCGACAGGGAGTTATGTACAAATTACACCATGTCTTAAAACATTGCACCTGGAGGTTAGCAGAGCAAAAAGCAGATTGGCTAAAGAAAGGTGACTCCTCGCATACCCCTTGGCCTGCTTGTACCCCAGCCTCCCACCATGTGAAATTCTTGAGCAGGTCATCAGGTCTCTTAGCATTCAACAGTTTATAAATCGAGGATATAGTAGATTGATTCCCATGTATGACTTCAATTAACGAGATAGGTGCCCATATCGCTGTCCTTTTACAAAAAAAGTCCCTCACCTGCAGAAACTTAAAAAAAGTCTATTGCCCAGCCCGAATTTTTGTTTTAAAGCTTCAAAGAACATTAGCCCGGAAGAAGACAATATATCCCTGACAGCCCTAGCCCCTTGGGCGGACCACTCCTTAAAGTAAGCACCGTGAAAAATTTCTGAAAAAAGACCATTATTTGCAAAAGGAGAGTATATATGTAGTCTCCCTATATCAAACATTTTACGGACCAACGTCCAAACTTTAAAGGCACCCAAGAGAACCTTAAACCTGACCTGTTTAAAATACGCAAAATCTATTTGTCTAAGCAACAGGCCCTGGGCCTCAGGCCAGAGAATTAAATGGTAAATCGAAATATCCATGACACCGATATCTAGCAGATCAGATATGTGTCTAAGTGTTATAGACCAATAGCATAGCTGAGAATTGGGTACCGACCAGCCCCCCCTATCTCTGGGCAGGGTCATATATTTTAAAGCTCTTCTTGGTCTTTTGCCGGCCCATAAAAACCACGAGATAACCCAATCCAGTTTTTTAAACCAAATTAAATCAATCAACAAAGAGATGGCTCACAGACAATATAATTTTTTTTTCAAAAGAATCATTTTAACCACATTACATCTGCCCATTAAAGTCAGCTGTAAATTATTGATTCGACAGGCATCAGTTTCTAATTTGCGTATTAAAGGATTCAGATTTATCTCTACTATCTCCTCAGGTTTGGAACAGATCTCGATCCCAAGATATTTAGATGTGCTTACTATATGAGAATCTCTAAGATTGATTTTGTCAATGCATATTATTTGAGTTTTGACTTTGTTAAGAAGGTAGCCGTATATTGCCCCAAATTGCGATGTTAAATTTGGAATTTCTTGAAAAGCTGTCTGGGGGGAGTCTGTCAAGATGGCAAGATCATCGGCATAACCAAGAATTTTTGTATCCCCCCTATAGCCTGCACTGGACGAATTAAAGCCTCAATAAAGATTTTTCTAATTAAAGGATCAATGTAGATCGCGAAAAGTAAAGGGGAGCAAGGACACCCCTGTCTCGTTCCTCTCTGTATATTTCTAACAGCGGACTGAATCCCCGTCACAGACACCTGAGCAATTGGTTGCATATACATGCTTTGGATGGCACGGATATATTTCTCCAAAAGACCATAGTGTTGTAAAGTAGCCCATAAAAAAGGCCAGGAGACCCTTTCAAAAGCTTTTTCCGCATCGAGCAGAATTAAAGCAATAGGGTCTCCTGTAACCTTAGTATAAACAAACAACGCAATTGTACGGCGTATATGCTCGATTGTTTCTCGGCCTGGAACAAAGCCATGTTGTTGCGGGGAAAACAATTTTTTAATTACTCCTGTAAGCCGATTGACTAGAATTTTAGAATATATTTTAATATCGCTGTTGAGCAAAGTGATTGGTCGATAAGATCCAGTGTCAGAAGGTATCTTCCCCTTTTTAAAAAAAAGTAACAATCCTTGCCTCCCGCAAAGATTCTGGGGGTCTGTCTCCGTTTTGAACCTGTAAGAACACCTCGAGCATTATAGAAGTAAGTTGTGCCCGAAACACCTTGTAAATTTCTCCAGGTAGAAAATCCGGTCCAATGGCCTTACCACTTGGAAGGGAATCGATATCCACCCATAGTTCCTCCATTTTAATTTCAGCATCTAACATTCCTACTTCTTCGAGTGTTAAAGCCCCACCACAATTTCATTAAGATAATTTTGAATTTCTAGCTGAACCTCAGAATTATCCCTAATATCCTCATCATATAATTTTTGATAACATTTCTGAAAAGCAAGAGCTGTGGCCGTTTCCTCCGTAACTAACCCAACCTCCGGGTTCATAATCTCTTTAATACATGAAGCAGCCACCTTCTCTCTTGTTCTAACAGCTAACATTTGACCAGCTCTTTCATTATTGTCACACAATGTCGAGCGCCAAGCCAAAAATTTACCTGCAGCTGTTGCCTGTGAGATTTCAATTATTGCTGCTTTGGTGATAATATTCTGTGTTTGTGCCACATCCCCATTCCCACCACCAGATAAATCCCTTGCGAGAGTTATCTTGGCACCTTCCAGCTTCCCATATAGTTCCTGTAGCATCAGTTTCACCTTTCTCTGACTTCTTTTCCCATCCATAACGTGTAGTTTCCCCCCTAATTCCGGCTTTGATTGTATACCAAACATTTTGTATGTTGGTACTACCTTTATTCTCATTAATAAATCTAGATATCCATATAGTCATACAATCAATATATCCACTATCCCTTAGGAGACCTCTATTAAAAGTCCAAACATCTGTTTTTACTACTTCGGGCTGTATATTAACCTCAAGAACTAACAGATTATGGTCCGACATAACTTTTGTGAGTCGCTGGAAAAAAAAGTAAATCCTGGATCGTTCCTTCAGAGGTAAGCCCAGGAATCGACCAGACCATGCAGCTCTTGCATTTGTATTATAGACCTGTAACCCTTGGGTTTCCGGCCACAATACTCTAAATCTGGACAGCTTGAAAGCTCACAGCTTATATTAATATTAAAATCCCCGCATATTATAAATGGGACGGGACAGCCAACCAGCTCCAGTTTGAGCCAATTATACAATTCAGGATCATCCAATACCGGGCCGTAGACTGAACATAATGTGGAAAATTTATTTTGAAAATTGCCAAGGATAATAGCCCACCGGCCATATACATCTGCAGAGGAGCGGGTTATAGTTACCAACCCCCTTCGGGTAAGAATAGCAACCCCCTTAGTCTTTGGCTGTCCAAGAGGCCAAATTAAATCCCTCGAACTCTATAAGTTTATGGGGGCTAGCCTCGATATGTGTCTCTTGAAGACAAATGATATCTGGCCGCAGTAATCTAACGTCTTCTCTACACCGGCGTCGTTTGAGTGGGTCATTCAGCCCGCAGATGTTAATAGATGCAATCCTAATTTTAGTCATCCCGATTAAGTGAACGTACCGCAATCACCACCAGAAAAAATATATATAACCAGCTAGCCAAAACAATATTCTTCCAAAAACCAGACCTCTTATTACCTCCAACCTCCCCCTCCCCCTTCCCCTTCTCTGGAACAAACCCCCCACCCAAAACCCGACAACCCCCCTCCCCATCATAAAGGCAAAAAAGGTCTGCAGACCCTTGTGATGCCTCCCGCGTGCCAAATTGCCACCTGGTCACCCCCTGATCGTCTAGAAACCAGACAGGAGAAAAAAAGATAAAGGAAAAAGAGACATACCCACCATTATAGCAAAAGAGAAAACAACCAGTCATATTTAAGTCATATTTGAGATAGGGCCTGTAGACCCACCGAGGCGAACACGAACCCAAGCCCACACCCCTGCCAAGTCCCTAATCTGTTTCCCATCCCTACAGTGACACCAAAAAAGCAAAAAACTAAGGAAATTATGGGATCTAAACATACAGAATTTTTCTGGCAACCAACAAATACATTATAAAACAATCTAGATAAGTCTTATGCCAGACTAAGGTCCTTTAACAGTCATTTAGTTCTTTTAGATAGTTTTCAGCTTGAACTTCAGATGAAAAAACCCGAATCTTTCCTTGATAGATGACCTTAAGCCTGGCAGGGCTCATCAGGTAGACTTCACAGCCTTTTTTAGGGCTCGGCCTACGTCACCACTTCGTCAGAAGTGGGGCGGAGCTCCGAGCCGTATTGTTAAGGGGCTCAGAATAGTGAAGTAAAAATTCCTCAGTGCGCGAGAATTTTTCGTGGTGTTCTGTGGCATCGGCATGGCAATTGGTCCTCTCACGGCTGTGGTTTTGTAAGGCTTCACGCAATAGGCCCTAGGAATCTTGCTCTCTCTACTTCCTGCATATTCCGTGCTAACACGCGCATGAGAATGCCATAAATTCCCAATTACCAGATGTCAGGGTCCGTTCGCGCATTCACGACTCTGTAGTTTTCTTGAGCTGTAAGTGCGCGCATGCTGTCTCCCTGTCCAGGAGAATGCCATAAATTCTCAATTAGCAGCTGTCAGAGGTGCCGGTAATTGAAGGCAGATGCCAGGCTTATCGCAATTTTGTGCCATTGGTAAAGTATCGTTTTTCAACATCGAGGACTAGTATTATCCACTTGATTATAATCCTCACTTACCAGTCCTGTTTAATTACTGCCCTCTGATGTCAGGCGCTCAAATCCTTAAAAACAAGTCTGATGAAAAACATGCCTAGAGTTGCGGATAGCTATACTCTTTCGAACTCAAGTGGCATTTTTTTAGCACAGTGACTGCAGTTCAGGAACTAAGATGTATTGAAACTATGTTTGCAGTCAAAGTTTGACCCCTTTTGGAACAAACAAAAACGTTTTTAAAAGATGAGTCTTTTTCCCATTAATACATAAAAGGAAATTGTGCTGTGTGCTGTACAGTGCTGTGTGCTGTAGAGTGCTGTGTGTTGTAGAGTGCAGTGTGCTGTAGAGTGCAGTGTGCTGTAGAGTGCTGTGTGCTGTAGAGTGCTGTGTGCTGAGAAGGGTTGTGTGCTGAGAAGTGCTGTGTGCTGAGAAGTGCTGTGTACTGAGAAGTGCTGTAGAGTGCTGTGTGCTGTAGAGTGCTGTGTGCTGTAGAGTGCTGTGTGCTGTTAATTGCAGAGTGCTGTGTGCAGCTGTGTGCTGTAGAGTGCTGTGTGCTGTAGAGTGCTGTGTGCTGTAGAGTGCTGTGTCCTGAGAAGTGCTGTGTGCTGTAGAGTGCTGTGTGCTGTAGAGTGCTGTGTGCTGAGAAGTGCTGTGTGCTGAGAAGTGCTGTGTGCTGAGAAGTGCTGTAGAGTGTTATGTTATGTTACGTGGATTTGTACTGCGCACAGCTGCCCCAGCTAAGGGGCGTCCCGGCGCACGGCAAGGTACCACGCAACAACCACAGAAACACAACAGCTCAAGAAATCCAGACAGGTTTTTATTTAAAAAAGGAAACTTTTAATCGCCCTACGAAAGGACAAAAGATCCTCCGACAGCCGAATCCCCACCGGAAGGGAATTCCACAGTTCGGCCGCTTTAACCCGGAAAGACCGGCCTCCAACACGGCACAACTTGTATCTAGGGATAATGGTGAGAGCTTGACCCATAGATCTCAGGTGCCGAGTGGGGACGTACCAGGTCAGGAGGTCCAGTAGAGTTTGAGGAGCCGTACCTTTTAAGATTTTAAAAGCTAAACAGAGTACCTTAAATTGGATTCTGGCTCTAACTGGCAGTCAGTGTAGAGCTTTCAAGGTACTAGAGACAGGGCAGGAACGGGGGAGACCCACGATAGCCCTTGCAGCGGCATTCTGCACCCGCTGAAGTCGGGTAAGTTCGGCCTGGTTAGCACCCGCCAGAAGCGAGCTGGCATACTCCAAGCGTGATATAACAGTCGCCTGTATAACTAACTGTCGGGTGCGTGAATCAAAGAACTTGAGAATTGGGCGCAAGGATCGGAGGATTCCAAAACAGCACGCCGCCGTTTTCTTTGTGTGCCCCTCAAAACTGAGAGTGGGATCCATCCACACTCCCAGGTTCTTTAGTTCCGTCACCGGGAGGGGAGCCGGCCCAAGCTCTGGAGGCCACCACCTATCTCCCCAGAGGTCCGCCCGTCTGCCGACGATCATAACCTTGGTTTTCTTCGCGTTGAGCTGGAGGCAGTTGGTCTCCATCCAGCTTGCCACCGCCCTAAGACCACTCTGAAACTTGGGAGCATCCAGGTCTACATCCCCGCTGATCGTAACCGCTAGCTGAGTGTCATCGGCATATGACACCATGGTCATACCCCATTGCCTGACAACCTCAGCCAGCGGTCTCCCGTAAAGGTTGAACAACGTGGGGCTCAGCAAGGATCCCTGCGGTACTCCCTGCTTCAGTGGATGGAATTTGGACTGGAACGGTGGCACTGCAACGCTGAAGAAACGATCCTCGAGGAAAGACCGAAACCACTGGAGGGCAGACCCACACACTCCTATCTCCACCAGGCGCTGCAACAGGATTGGATGGGAGACAGTATCAAAGGCGGCGCTCAGATCGAGTAATACCAGCGCCGCCGTCTGTCCTCCATCCATCACTGTGCGAAGATGTTCAGCCATGGTGAGAAGGTCGGTCTCTGTGCTATGTCCAGCACGGAAACCGTTCTGGGTGGGATCTAAGATGTTCAGACGGGAGAGGTGGTCGGAAAGAGTCTTATTCACATGGGCCTCCAACACTTTGGTCGGCCAAGGGAGCAGGGAAATGGGCCGATAACTTTCCGGCTTTTCCGAGTCCAAAGAGGGTTTCTTTAAAATGGGCGAAACCACAGCCCGCTTCCAGCTGGCGGGGACCATGCCTGAGGCTAGTGAGATGTTCAACAGAGAAAGGATCGAAGTACGACCCATGAAAAGCTGGTCTCTGAAAAGGGCAGGCTTAAGCGGATCAGCGGGCGACCCGGATTTCACCCGCTGGGCCAGAGTGTCAAAGCCCTTAGTTGTTAATGGAGGCACCACAGACAGCATGGAATCACCAGCCATATAATCTGGGGTACCTACCGGTGGCCTGACCTCAGGGAATGTTAGGTAGATGTTCTGAACCTTTTCCAGAAAGAACAGGGCAAGAGCCTCGCAGTGTGCCGTAGAACTTGGAGTAATTGCCGAGGCCCGCTTCACAGCCAGATCTTTTACCACCTTAAAGATGGTTTTAGCTGGATTAGGGCTGTTGACAAATTCCGCAGCGTAGAACGCTGCCCGGGCCTTAAATATAGCACGATGGTAAGTTTTTACGGCCGCAAGGTAGATAATCTTCCTACCACTGTCATATACCTTCCGCCACTCCCTCTCTGCTCGCCTACAACTGCCCTTGAGTGCACGTAGTGCACTATCGTACCAGGGGCTGGACTCCCGCGAGCTAATTTTCCTAGTAGAAATAGGAATCAGGGAGTCCAGAGCCGTGGTAACCCACGAGCAGAACCGGTCATAGCCAACATCTGCATCCTCCAGCGGTCCCAGCGGCACTGCAGCGAGGACTCTATGAAAGTCCTCGAGTCTCAATTTACTCCAATGTCGTGCAGAGACCATCCTTGCCGACGCAGGTGACGAAGTTCCCGGCACGAGGACCTCAATGACCACCAAGGAATGGTCCGTCCAGCCGAGCGGAGTAACAGCTGTAACTGTGGCCTTGGACAAGTTCGTAAAGAACGGATCTAGCGTATGGCCACCAGTGTGCGTAGGATGCTGTACTAATTGATGAAGTTGAAGAGCCTCCAAGTCGACTAGTATACAACGCACCGTGGGAATACTCTGATTCTCAAAATGCAAATTTAAGTCTCCCAGAATAGAGAAATTCGCACATCCCATCAATCAATCAATCAATCAATCAGTGACACTTATAAAGCGCGCTACATACCCGTAGGGTCTCAAGGCGCTGGGGAGGGGGGGTGCCGCTACTGCTCGAACAGCCAGGTCTTCAGCTTCTTCCTGAAGGAGAGGTGGTCTTGGGTCAGGCGCAGGTCGAACGGGAGGGAGTTCCAGGTCTTGGCGGCCAGGTAGGAGAAGGACCTTCCTCCTGTGGTCGCTCTTCGGATGCGGGGGACGGCGGCGAGGGCGTGGTTGGCTGATCGGAGGTGGCGTTTGGGAGCGTAGAAGTTGACTCGGCTGTTGAGGTAGCTCGGGCCTTGGTCGTGTAGGGCTTTGTGTGCGTGGGTGAGGAGGCGGAAGGTGATTCTCTTGTTGATGGGGAGCCAGTGAAGGTCTCTCAGATGACCGGAGATGTGGCTGGATCGTGGGATGTCGAGGACGAGTCTGGCCGAGGCGTTTTGGATCCGCTGGAGTCTCTTCTGGAGCGTGGCGGTGGTCCCGGCGTAGAGGGCGTTGCCGTAGTCCAGTCGGCTGGTGACGAGGGCCTGGGTGACGGTCTTCCTGGTCTCTGTGGGGATCCACCAGAAGATCTTCCGTAGCATGCGTAGGATGTTGAAGCACGCCGAGGAGACGCTGTTGACTTGCCTGGTCATGGAGAGGGAGGAGTCCAGGACGAAGCCCAGGTTTCGTGCATGGTCTGTCGGTTTGGGTGCGGGGCCCAGGGCGGGAGGCCACCAGGAGTCGTCCCAGGCGGAGGGTGAAGAGCCCAGGATGAGGACCTCCGTCTTGTCCGAGTTCAGTTTCAGGCGGCTGGTCGTCATCCACTCGGCTACCTCTTTCATCCCTTCGTGCAGGTTGGCTCTGGCGGCGGCGGGGTTGTTGGTCAGGGAGAGGATCAGTTGGGTGTCGTCGGCGTAGGAGATGATGCTGAGGTGGTGTTTGCGTACGATGGCCGCGAGGGGGCTCATGTAGACGTTGAAGAGGGTGGGGCTCAGTGATGATCCTTGGGGGACGCCGCAGATGACTTCGGAGGCCTCTGATTTGTACGGTGGTAGGCGGACTCGCTGTGTTCTTCCGTCGAGGAAGGAGATGATCCATTCCAGCGCCTTGTCCTGAATTCCGATGTTGCTGAGGCGCCGTATTAGGGTGCGGTGGCAGACCGTGTCGAATGCCGCGGAGAGGTCTAGGAGGATGAGGGCCGCTGTTTCTCCATTGTCCATCAGGGCTCGGATGTCATCGGTGGCGGCGATGAGGGCGGTCTCGGTGCTGTGTTTGGCTCTGAAGCCGGACTGTGAGGGGTCGAGGGATCCGTTCGTCTCGAGGAAGGCGGCCATCTGCTTGTTGACGGTCTTCTCGATGACTTTGGCTGGAAACGGGAGAAGCGAGATGGGGCGGTAGTTCTTGAGGTCGGCGGGGTCTGCTGTTGGTTTCTTGAGTAGAGCGCTGAGTTCGGCGTGTTTCCAGCTTTCGGGGAAGATGGCGGTGTCGAAGGATGTGTTGATGATGTCTCGCAGGTGGGGTGCGATGACAGCGTCGGCCTTGTTGAAGACGTGGTGAGGGCAGGGGTCAGTCGGAGATCCGCCAATGAACTAACAGCATCTGGGAAGGCAGCCTTGAATGACACCTCACTTCCCGGCGGACGGTAAACTACCATTCCTGACAGGGAGAACTGAGGGTTAACCGCAATTTTGAAAGCAGCACTCTCGCAGCCTGCGATGTTAGAAGCGGACCAGCGACATGAAAAACAGGCTCTAACTGCAAGAGCGATGCCTCCCCCTCTAGTCGATCGATTTAAAGTGAAGACCGAATAGTCGGAGGGAAATGCCAGATTAATAATGGCCACGTCGTCGTCCTTCAACCACGTCTCCGTAATAGCCACGATATCGGGGGCCTCTTCGCGCATCAGGTCTCTAACAGCTAGGTGGAGTGCTGTGTGCTGTAGAGTGCTGTGTGCTGTAGAGTGCAGAGTGCTGTGTGCTGTTGATTCCAGAGTGCTGTGTGCAGTTGAGTGTAGAGTGATGTGTGCTGTAGAGTGCTGTGTGCTGTAGAGTGCTGTGTGCTGAAGAGTGCTGTGTGCTGTAGAGTGCTGTGTGCTGTGTGCTGTAGAGTGCTGTGTGTTGAAGAGTGCTGTGTGCTGTAGAGTGCTGTGTGCTGTAGAGTGCTGTGTGTAGATAAGTACCAACAGTCAAAATGAGAGTGAATGCAGAGTGAGAGTAAATGCAGAGTGAGAGTGAGTGTAGAGTGAGAGTAAGTGCAGTTTGAGACTGAGTGTAGAGTGAGAGTGAGTGCAGAGTGTGAGTTAGTGCAGCATGACAGAAGTGAGTGCAGAATAAGTGCAAAGGTAAAGTAGAACGACTGCAAAATGAGAGTGAGTGAGTACAGAGTGTGAGTTAGTGCAGAGTGCATGCAGAATGAGTGCAGCGTGACAGTGAGTGAGTGCAGAATGACAGAAGTGAGTGCAGAATAAGTGCAAAGGTAAAGTAGAACGACTGCAAAATGAGAGTGAGTGAGTACAGAGTGTGAGTTAGTGCAGAGTGCATGCAGAATGAGTGCAGAGTGACAGTGAGTGAGTGCCGAGTGTGATTTACTGCAGAGCGCATGCACAATGAGTGCAGAGTGGCAGTGAGTGCAGAGTGCTCAGTGCAGAGTGAGTGCACAGTGAGTGCAGTGGCTAAGTGAATGTAGTTGCAGAGTGAGTGCAGGGTGAGTGCAGGTGCACAGTAAGTGAGTGCAAAGTGAGAGCAGATGCAGAGTGCAGAAAGAGTGAGTGCAGAAAGAGTGAGTGCAGAAAGAGTGAGTGCAGAAAGAGTGAGTACAGAATGAGTGCAGAGTGGCAGTGAGTGCAGAATGCTGAGTGCAGAGTGAGTGCACAGTGAGTGCAGGGGCAAAGTGAATGCAGTTGCAGAGTGAGTGCAGGGTGAGTGCAGGTGCACAGTGAGTGAGTGCAAAGTGAGAGCAGGTGCAGAGTGCAGAAAGAGTGAGTGCAGAGTGAGTGCAAGTGCAGAATGATTGCAGAGTGAGTGTGACTGCAGAGTGACTGCAGTGAGTGTGACTGCATATTGACTGCAGAGTGAGTGTGATTGGAGAGTGAGTGTAGAGTGATTGCAGGTGCAAAGTGAGTGCAGAGTGAGATCAGGTACAGAGTGAGTGCAGAGTGAGTGTGAGTGCAGAATGACTGCAGAGTAAGTGTGACTCCAGAGTTACTGCAGCGTGAGTGTCACTGCAGAGTGACTGCCGAGTGACTGCAGAGTGAGTGTGACTGCAGAGTAACAGTGACTGCAGAGTGACAGTGACTGCAGCTGTGAGTGTGCAAGGTAAACAGTGTGTGAGTATGTGAGTATGCAGGGTGAACAGTGTGTAAGTGTGCAGGGTGCAAAGTGTGTGAGTGTCCAGGATAAACAGTGTGTGACTATGCGAATGAACAGTGTGGATGTGCAGAGTGAGCCGTGTATGTGTGTAGGGACACTGTCTGAGTGTGCGGGAGACAAACACTAAAACTAAGTTCACCACACACATACATAGGACCACACACAAACACACACACCACATACACATACATCACACACACATACCACACCCACACACACTAAACGCACACCAGCCTCTCACCAGCACACACTCATCACTACACACAAAAAAACACACAAAACAACACACCTCCACCCGTCAGTGCATACTTTCACCAGGCACAAATACCAACAGCCATCAATGTACGCTTTCACCAAACACAAACGCGACCATGCATCCGTGCCACAAATCCACCACACACACAACACACAATGTCAGTACATGCTTTCACCAAACACACACACACACCAGCAGCTGTCACTGCACACTTTCATCAGTCACACACAACACCACCAAAGTTCACTCTTTCAGTAAGCACACTCATCAACAGCTGTCAGTGCACTCTTTTACAAAGCACACGCATTACCATCCATCTCTGTACGCTTCAAAGCCACACAAGAACACACACCACCAGCCATCACTGCACAATTCCTACAGGCGCATACATCCACCACCCATCAATGCACCTATCAATTGTTAATGCATTCACCATAAAATATTGTAGCAATAGCTCTATGCTACACTTTACCTTTTCAAGATAATGCGTTAAAGCACAGCACACCACCATTGCTAATATTCAAATGCAAAACACATTTTTCCAACACACACCACATGCTCACACTCCAAGACACATGCCTAAAATACATTGCCATTTACAAGGCCATTTTCTCTAACTAAAAAAAACCCGAGACCTATTGCAGTTCTAATGCTTGTTTTTAAATGGAGTAATCAACTGGCGCAACCGCCATCTCCTCTCCACTGTTGTGTGACAAAAATCAGGCCGCACAAAGAAAGTATGGCCCTCAGCGGATCTCCTAGCGTCGGGTCTTGCTTTTTCAAAAATACAACGGAAAATTGCCAAAAAAAATAAAAATAGCCTGAGGTTTAGCTTCAGTCCCTGCATTTCTTTTCAACATTAAAGGAAAGCGATGGACTCTCTGAATTTTCCCACGACCAGTGGGCCAACTCCGGGAATGCTGATTTAAACATTTTCAAAGCAAACCCTCTGATATCTTCCCCTTCAGCTTTTTCTTCAATTCCTAATAAGCGAAGATTGTTCCTTCTGAGCCTATTCTCGGAATCTTCCAGTTTCCACAGTATATCAGAAAAACCTTTCATCATTCGCTGAGGTCTTGGATTCTACAGTTTCTAAACCAGCTTCCAAACCAACAATTCGCTCTTCCAAGGCCGTTGTACTGGCAATAACTACTGCACAAGCTTTGGTGTTTTTACGAATCGCCCCTTGTATTTTTTTGGTTGCAAGCTGTGCTCTTTTGTCCTCCTGTCGAGCTTTGCTCTGTATAGACTTGAGCATTGCATAGATAAGGGAATTTGATGGTGGTGAATTCGGTTCGGATCCGATTTCATGTTCCTGCCCTCGGTGCCCTTGATGCCCAATTGTACTAGCAAGACAAGTTGTGGTTCCAGAATAGTCCCACTGCAGATTACTGCTTTTTTCTGAGCCGTTACTCTCCCGACGTACTATACCAGACTGTAAAAGCTTTTTGGTTTTTTTTTACGCCGAGATGTGGCCCTCTCTAAAGAATCCACGGTTTTTGGGGGCTATCTTCACTTGAAGTTTCCTCTAAATCCTCGGAATCAGAGGTGCAATCTACATCTGATCCCTCTGCAAGGGATCTCGGTCATGCGTATCTGGAATGCTATCAGTACCTGGTCCAGTATCTGACTGCCCACCCCCTGGGGTTTGATAAATAGATACAGTCTCAGAGTCGATGTTACCACCGGTATACAACCTTTACCACGCAACTTTTACCACGACCTACCTTTACCACGCAACTTTTACAACGCAGGACCCTTTACCACGCATACCATTACAACGCTGGTATTTACAACGCAGGTACCTTTACAACGCATACCATTACAACGTAAGTATTGGTAAGTATATAATTTTATTTAAAATATTTTAGGTTTGGGTTTTGGGTAAATGGGTATTTTTAGGGTTCAGTTTCAGTTTTCAGTTTTTGGGTAAATGGGTATTTTTAGGGTTTAGGGTCAGTTTTCAGTTTTTGGGTAAAGGGGTATTTTTAGGGTTCAGGGTCAGTTTTCAGTTTTTGGGTGCAGGGGTATTTTTAGGGTTCAGGGTCAGTTTTCAGTTTTTGGGGTACAGGGGTATTTTTAGGGTTCAGGGTCAGTTTTCAGTTTTTGTGGTACAGGGGTATTTTTAGGGTTCAGGGTCAGTTTTCAGTTTTTGGGGTACAGGGGTATTTTTAGGGTTCAGGGTCAGTTTTCAGTTTTTGGGGTGCAGGGGTATTTTTAGGGTTCAGGGTCAGTTTTCAGTTTTTGGGGTACAGGGGTATTTTTAGGGTTCAGGGCTGAGTTTGGGTTTTGGGGTTCAGGGGTATTTTTAGGTTTTAGGGCTGGGTTTGGGTTTTGGGGTACAGGGGTATTTTTAACATATATATTTAAAAATTAATAAATAAATATTAATATAAATAAGTAAAATATTAAATATTAAAATAATAATTTATTAATTTAAAAAAATATTATTAATAATTAAATTATTTTACCATATTATTTACTTACCTATAATTACGTTGTAATGGTATGCGTTGTAATAGTACCTGCGTTGTAAATACCAGCGTTGTAATGGTCTGCGTGGTAAAGGATCCTGCGTTGTAAAAAATGCGTGGTAATGGTCTGCGTGGTAAAAGACCCCGTGGTAACGTCATATATCCGTTACCACCAGGTCCTTGATTTTCAGAGTCCTCTGTTACCGCCTTAAGTACTGCTGAGTCCTTGGCTCCCACCTCTGCACCACCCACCACATCAACAAGCCCGGGTGTGGAATTCACAGAACCACCGGAGGTCGTAGGACAGGAAGAGGAGTTAACCATAGTTTTCATAACTGTTGGCTTGCCCGAAAACCTCCCAGGGACAGTGAGTGTTTTAACCTGTTTATCCTGTTTATTACGTTCTTGAGAAAAAGTTTGTTTAGTACTGCGTGGCAGCCCCTCATTCCTGCAAACTGCCTCTTGACTTAAAATACCAGGGGATTGTGTCTTTTCTGCACCTTTCCCTTTAATTACAGTCACTTTCTTAGCACTCACCGCTGCTCCTCTTCCTCCAGGTTTGTCTACCGATTTCTCCATCCTCGCCTGCTTCTCCTCCGTTACCGAGCCTTTTTTCGTCCCGGTTGCTGCTGCCATCAGAGCCGACCCCGGAGCATTAGTATTCATAGTGGAAGATGGTCCGTTTTTCCGAGGCGGCATTTTATCCTTCAGCCCGGCACCGGCGAGTGCAGCGTCCTGCTCGTGCTCCAGCACAGACTTCCCCGCTAACCACGCCCCCCACAGTCTCAGGTGAGTGCGAAAACAGAGCTCTGTAGCTATGAGCCGAGCCGCCCTCAGCCAGGGTTTCCGTTGTTCCCCGTCACCGAACATACGGTCTGAAGTTATCAATCAGTGCTTCTACCGTTGTTCAAAAGTCTCCTTTACTTCTTCTAGCCCCTTCTCCCATAGAAGCCTAAACAACTGAACCAGGAAGTGACACCCGCACAATCACACGGCAGCCATCTTGCCCCACACGTTCATGGTGGAGCTTTGAACCGTTTGGCAGTCAGTTACTGCCTTCTACTGTTTGCTGGACTTTGACCATGTTGATGGGTTGTGCCCTATTGGTCTAAACAATAACTGATAGGTGTTGTCCTTGGCTAATGCAGGGTTTATATGTTAAAGCTTGCACAACTGTACCAAGTATTTAGTTGGTGAGGGGCAGAGCTAACTCGCGACCAAGATGGCCGCTTGAGCCGAGAGCTCTGAGAGACCGCCGACAATCCGCAGATTTATCCTGCAGCTGTAACTACTCTCTCCCAGCTACGAGGTGCCTCAAGATCCCCTGAGGCCCGGGGGAGCAGCCGCAAAAGAGTGACTCGCCTAGGAGCGGCCGATCTTCAAGGACGTTCCCGGCGTCTGGCGGTGAGCGCGGACTGCGCTTCCCTCGTTGCCTCTGGCCCCCCGGAGTAGACACTGGATTATTGGTCCCAGAGGCCTTTGAGCATGACGTGAGGGTCCCTGCTGGGTTCCCCTCCTTTGATCAACGGTCCGGCGGGTGGAGCACTTCCGCCCCTCCCCCTTCTCCTTTCTGGATTTTTTGCCGTCCACAGCGCACGGATGGAGATTGGCCTTGCAAGGTGGGGCCTGCCTGGCAATACTGCACCCTCAGCGCTCCTGACTGGGACTGCCTGACCCCGGGTCCTGGTCCAGACTGACTGCCTGTGGGATGGTGACATTGTGAGGCCTGGTGTACTGATGAGAGCGCTGCCTATCTCCAATGGCACGACGGGGACTCTGCTGTTAAGTGTGCCTTGATGGGGAGTTGGGTCTTGCTGGGGGGAACCCTGCTGACTATAGCCACAGTGCATTGCTGATCGCGACACCACCCTGTCTGCTGGACCGGCTGCCTCCTGCGGTCCCTCTGCCGGGGACTGCGTGCTGCCCTGGGCCCTGTCCTTTGAAACTCACTGGCCTGTTACCTTAGCACACGCTTGGTGAGGAGGGCGCGGCCCTGCACCCCCACCCACAGACTTTTGTGGACTGCGACGAACCGGCCATGGATGGGTCGAGTGGTGAGTGCTCAGTGTGACCGGTGATTGCGGCTCATATCCTGCCCGAGGGGGGGCGGTGGTCATCCATACGACGAGCTGGCCACTTACAAGCACTGACAGAGGGCTGGCGGGAGAGGACAGCTTTCTGAGGGCTCCCACGTGTGCTTCTGCTGGGACAAGGGGACATCAGTGCGGGGGACTTCTCGGTTGAGAGTACTCTGTGGGGCGTGGGGGCGCGCCTTTCTTCAGATATTTGCGGTGGATTTGCTGGGTGGTGGCTCCATTCCTCTGTAGCTGCGGCCACTCATGGACTGGAATGGATAACCTTAGGACTCTCCCGGTGATTGAGGTAGCTGGGCTCAGCATACAGCCTCGTGGTGACTCTTGCATGAAGCCAATATGGGGAGAGTGGACAGAACGCAAACCAAGCTGTCCTTTAACCCAAAGTGTTCCAAGTCTGGTGAAACCATTGCTGGAGAAGACGTTGGAGAACAGGAGCGGGTCGTAGACGAACAGCTTCAAGACATTCGCCACCTATTGTTGACGATGGAGAAGAATCTCCAGGGCGGTATATCCTCCCTAGGCACCAAGATGGATGCCCTCACATATAGGATGGGCCGCATGGCCGAAAGATTGGACAAACACGCGGAACGGCTTGATATGTCGGAGTGTAGACTGACTGAGGGGGTGGAGGCACAAACTGTCCTTGAAACTGAACATAAGCAGTTGGGCAGAGTGATCCAGGTCTAGCAGGATAAAACGGAGGACCTGGAGGTTCGTTCCCAGTGCTGCAATCTGCGCATCACGGGCCTGTCAGAATCCACATCTACGGGCAATATGGAACTCTTTCCAGAAAAGCTTCTAAAGACATTACTGGGTGACTACTCATTTTCAAATATGTTTGTGGTGGAGAGGGCACACGCTCTCTTGGCCCGAGGCCAGCGCCTGGGGCTCCCCCCAGGCCAATTATAGCGAAACTACTAAACTACAGGGACCGGGATGTTGCCCTTAAACTGGCCCATGAGAAACAACCGTTGAGATTTGAGTGGTCGATGATCTCACTGTTCCTGGACTTTACAGTTAAGGTTCAGGAGGCGCGGCGGTTGCTTGCTCCCATGAAACGTCAACTTTGGGAAATTGGGGCGGACTACACCATGTTATACCCAGCAAAATTAAGGGTCAACCGGCAGGGGCATTCAGAAATTTTTACGGACCCTAAGGCCCTACAAAAAGTGTTGAAGGAATGGATGAAGGAGAGGCGCCCCCACGTGGAACGACAGCTCCTGGACAAAGCGGCGGTTAGTCCCATGGACAAACAGTATTAACTCGGTCAAGGAGACCCGAACTATTGAGTACAGTTTAATGATGTTGGGGGGTTGGGGCTATGTTACTTGATTGCGCTGTGTTGTGGTTGCAACCACTTGATCCTTTATGACTGGGCTCTTCTGTGGCGCTCCCTCGTATTTATGATTGCATTATTTGCAGCGTAGGTATGGGAGAGGGTCTGGTTTCTGAGGGAGAGACAAGTACATTGGTGTCCCCTTGACATATTGCCTGGCTTTCAACTCGGCTGGAAGTTTAGAAGGGCATGGATGACTGCCACAAGCTTTACCAGGATGGCTTAGGGATGTGGTCCATGATGTCTTTTTGTCTCCTGGGGATCTGCTGAACTATGCTTTACATTACTATCTCAATTCTGTGAGTATCTTTAATTGGCGGGGCAAGGAGCTGAAACCTTGGAGGTAATACACCCTTATAGTGGTCCGAGCTACATCCACCCCTGCGTGATTCACACCTGGGATGTGTTTTGTTGTTTGGGATTTGCTGGGTTTTCTTTTTGGGTGGGAGGGACGGTACCACGGCCACGTTGAGGTTGGGCAGGCGTGGGAGGTGGTTGGGAGGAACTGCATTTTGAAATGTTACAGTGCTCACTCTCGCTGATTGCCACAATGTGCTACATGACTATTGGATTTAAGCTTAAAAGTACTGGTCCTTACGAGTCTGGCCAGACTGGAGTAGGGGGCGGGCGCAAGTTGGGAATATTTTTTTAACGTATTTCTTGTTATGTTAAATCAAGATGTGCAGGCTGGGCGCAACATGGTCCTGACGAGAATATCCTTACTATCTCTGAGCTACATTCACTTCTATGGCAGATACGCTGACGGCTTCCTCTGATATTGCACATGACACTCTGGTACTGCTGACTTGGAATGTGCCCGGTCTAAATGACCACCGTAAGATCTGTAAAATCCTAAGCTACCTTTACAGACACAACATTGACATAGCTCTTTTACAGGAGACACACCTCCACCCAGATTGTCCCATTTTATGCACTAAAGGACTGATGAGAAATGTCCATGCTGTTGGCTTTACCTCACACACGCTAGAGGGATTCAGACATGGGTTAACCCGAAGACGCAGATACAGCTCACCCCCTTGGTAACGGACAGAGAGGGTAGATTCATTCTCTCCAGGTGCTGTGGGAAGGGAATAGACCTTTCCCTACTCAACGTCTACCGTCCGATCTATGACCATCCAGATTTTTACGCAAGCTTGACAACTTTGTCTCAATCGCACGTCCAGGACCATCTTTTGTGGGGTGGGGATTTTAATTTTGCCAGACACCCAGTGCTAGACCTGTCTGATGGGCAAGACAGATGCCCCTTAGCTCCGCCAGAGTGGTGGAGACGTCCCTGGTGAGGTTAAACATGTGCGACATATGGCGTCACAGACACACATAACAGGGTGGTTACACGCACTACTCGGCACAACATAATATTCACTCGAGGATAGACTACTGGTTTGCTTCACGGCAGCTACTTCCACATATGCATTCTTGCACAAACCTTTCCCGCACCTATGCTGACCACTCGCCACTATTGCTAACACTCACTTCCCCTAAGAAACCAATCCCCCCATTCCTATGGCGCTTCCCGCCATATTCCCTCCTCAACGCTGTGTTTAAGGAGGAGCTAGCCATGTCCATTGAGATGTTTTTCGAGACCAATATAGGTTCAGTGGACTCTTTTCAAACGGTTTGAGAGGCCTTTAAAGTATAAATCAGGGGGGTGACTATTTCTAAACATGCGGGGGTCCATACGTCGTTACGCAGCAGGCTTGTAGCCCTAGCGCCCAAATTGAAGGATCTTAAATCCTCTCTCATGACAGAATAAAGTGAGGAAATTACTCTGGAGCTAACGCAGACACTCCGGAAATATCATGAGGAGGCAGACGCGGAAATCAAACACCTTGGGAAATATGCCACTGCACGCAGCAACGGAGAGGGCGAGCGGCCGCGGGCGGTTCTGGCACAGATCCGTAAACAACATAGAGACAGGACTACGATCCCAGATATTAAGCTGCCACTGGGAAACCCCCCCACTCACTCAGGCTCAGGTGGCGGAGCAGTTCCGTAGGTATTACTCAGACCTCTACTCGACCCGCGGCTGCGGCTCGGACGAGCACATACTAGACTACCTGACCCACATCGAACCGTGGCTTTCCGACGTACACCGAAAATTCTTGATGCGACCTATTGAGTGAGAGGAAATAGTCTGGGACCTCTCGGACATGAGGGCAAGAGGCATGCCGGGGAGTGATGGCCTCATCGTCGCCTTCTATGAAGCATTTCAGGATCTTCTAATTCTGTACTTACTCACATTATTTGAGGATATATGCATCTCCGGAACAATGCCGCCGACTATGCAGGAAGCGATCCCTGTGGCCACACTCAAACCGGGGAAGCCTATGGAGGAGTGCGCTTTGTATAGGCCTTTGTCCCTCATGAACGTGGATGCAAAAATCTTCGCGAAGCTGCTGGCCAATCGACTCAGCCCGCTTGTTACCACGCTGATGGCCCCGGACCCGGCTGGCTTTGTGCCTAGTCGTAACCTAACCTATAATCTACACACATTTTTTGCGGCATTGCAGCATACTAGACCGGTGGTCCCTGCGGTGGCGGTCTTTCTAGACATGGAAAAGGCCTTCAACTCTGTCGAATGGCCTTTCATGAGACAGGGTCTTGGTCGGATGGGAGTGGGGGCGGTCTTCTTGCAACTACTTGCGCCACTGTATTCTTCCCCAATGGCACGCATCAGGATTGGATCCTTGGTTACTGACCCTATACTGGTCTGCAGAGGCACCAGGCAGGGTTGCCCTCTGTCCCCAATACTGTATGCCATAACGGCAGAACCTTTAGCATGCGCCCTACGGGAGTACCATGGACAGAGGGGTATCCGATTCCCAAACTACCGCTTAATTGTGTCCACATATGCGGATGACATGCTTCTGTATGTCCGTGAACCTGAGGTCAACCTTGCTCCGGTTTTGCGTGAGGTGGTTCTCTTTGGCTCCCTTTCCGGTGTCAATGTCAACTGGAATAAGTCCATCATCTTCCCCCTCACCCCAGCCATGGTGTGGTTCGAACTGGAATATCCTCTGCCGTGGACCACATAGGCAGTGCTATATTTAGGCATATGGCTACATACAGACTCAGAGGTTGTCCTTAGAGAGAATTACAGAGTCCCCATCTCCAAGCTGGAAGATGACGTAGATAGGTGGATCGGCCTTTCGCTATCATTGATGGGTAGGGTTTCATTAATGAAAATGATTGTTCTACGCAGTTTCCTTTTCCCCTTTACAAACAACCCCATGGTACTGTCCAAAACATTCTTTCAGTGTCTGCACTCACTAATGGTCTGTCTGGCCTGGGCGGGTAAACAGCAATGCGTTGCCAGGAAGATATTGACACTGCCGTACAAGATGGGGGGCCTTGGTGGTCCCAACTTGGAACTGTACTATAGGACTGCTCAATGCTCTCATGCATATCATTGGATGCATGGACCTCCTGACATACCCCACATACGGATCGAGACCATAGTGGCCGACCCCAGACCCCTCCCTGCCGGGAGTTCTCGCCGCGTGACAGACGCATAGGCATATTGGACTCTCTGAACTGAGTCACACATGCCTGGTATTATCTACTGGATGCGCAAGCCGGTAATCTACTGTATGCTCCAATGGCCCGTCTGGACTGGTGCCACTGGCTCGTACCATGTACGGAAAGCGGAGTTATACTTGCATTGCAGACGCTAAACCTACATACTATAGGATATCTCTTTGCGGATGATATTGCCTGGTCCTGGAAGGATGTCGGGGATAGGTAGAATGTCCAGCCACTCCTGGCACAATTCCACTTCCACAGAGTTAGACATGCTCTCAGAGACGTTCTCGGGGATGGTATGGCGGAGCGCCCAGAGGTCCCGGCTCTGACAGTGGTTATTACTGTAAAGTCTCCAGTCAAATTAGTATCTAGACTATACCCTACTGCGCTGTCTAATAGAGACGGCAAATACACCAAACCGCGACTGGCGTGGCAGCGTGACCTGCATGTGGAACTGACAGATGATAAATGGTTCTACTGCTGCCTAAGCACTAAGCATATCTCGCTAAACGGATGCCATTGGTTAGTTCACTTTAACTTCCTTAATAGGGTTTATTACACACTGGAACGTCTATATCGATATGGTCTACGCGAGGGTTCTCAGGTCGAAAGATGCGGCGAGTTGGTTACTGATTTCTTTCACTTGGCTTGGGCCTGCCCGGGGGTTGCTTGCTTCTGGGGGGATGTCTTCAATGAGGTCAATCACGTTACAGAACTGACGTTGACTTCTGCCCTGCTCCTTGTATTGCTTGGTTACTCCAAGCCACTCCCTAAGGCACATAGACGTCTCGTGGACATGGTATTTATCCTGGTGGAGAGGTGCGTGGCGCTCTGCTGGCTCCACGGTCCGATGGCTACATTAGCGCAATGGTTCAGAGACGTGTTGTTTTGCTGTACTCAAACAGAAAATTATAGCGAGTTACTGCCACCCCGCAACAGACCCAAAAACTTCTGGTCCTTATATATGACCAGGAGACCCATCCAGACGCCCCCTGACCACGACAGTGCTTCCCCCTTGATCACGACTGTGCTCGACACACAAGACCCTATACCATAAAGAGACCCTCGCTTCTAACACTTGCTGTTCTAAATCTATACGTGCCTCAATTTGATTGGTAATGCGATGCCTGATATGGGACTATGCAGAATTCTAAGAGCGGGACCAGATGTGTGTCGGATGCGATAATAGATTGTACCTTTCTCTTATTTTTCTACTACAGTGATGTGGGACTCTTGCAATGCTGAATGTGAATGATATTACTTGGATCATGTCAATGCCTGCCTTTTGTTGACTTGCGTGGTTTTTTGCATTTTGTGTAAAACTTTAATAAACATATTTTTAAAAAAAGAGTGTAGTATGCAGAATAGATAATTGGTTTGATTATTTGTTATTGTTTAATTACATTTCACTTTTAGGTTTTGTTATTTGTTGAAATACATATTGTGAGGCTTTAAGCATGAGCCAGACAAAAAATTAAAAGGTTCTCAGTTTGAAATATTTAGAATGAGAACTTAGGTTCTACAATAATTCTGATTGATTCTATGATAATAGTTTAACTAGAATTTGTTTGAATTAAATTCGTATTAAATTGTGCTTTACACAAAAAGTGCAATTTGTTTTAAACAATTAGCTTGACCTTGCATTTTGCTCAAATTCCTGATCTTGATTAAATGGGGAAAACCTCTTGTGCATCACAGGCCCCCCTTACTTACTGTTACCCCTCTTTTAGCATCTCTGTAGCTCACTGCATCTACTATCCTTTGTCGAAATATGAATTTGTATTTAGAATCAAAATATGTTAGTCTGTTTGGGATTTAAACAGCATTAGTTTATCTAGCAACAATGCAATAGAACACTATGCAGACGTGGGGAAAGAAAGAAGGCATGTTTTTTAGATCTCACCTAAAGCAGCTTGCAACTGTCTGTTGTTGAAGATCTATTGAGGCTATTATAAGTGACGTTTAGGTCAGTCCATTGCTTACCATTTGGTGGCTTTCTTGGCAATCTCTTTTGTTTGCTTCTTACTCAATGACCTTTCTTTCCCTTCCTGTGTTTGTAACTTCCCTGGAGCATAGCTTCTTTATCATCGTGATTAGATGACTGTTTTCTTTCAACTGTTTACTTAGGTAACTATTTTTTGCTTTTTCTTTCTGCATTCAATGGGAGTATCTGTCTTTTCTTGCTTTCTCCAGTGTGGTCTGCTTGCCCATTCAAATCCCTACACCGTACTCCTTGTTGCTCCCTCCAACTCGTCCATTGCTTTTCCATCCCTGTCAAGTGCCAGTCCTCTGGGCGACGCTTGGAGTGTTTTCTTTTTTCATAGAAATTGTAGCTTATCTCCAGAGTCAGTACCGGATTCCAGATTGTACAGGTAGTCTAGCAAGGCTCCAGCAAGAAGAACAACTGGGATCCAGAAAAATCCTTCTAGCTGCTCAGGCCAAACAGCAGGGCGAATAGCACAAAAGTAGCTCCAGGAACTGGAGAGAGCGCAAAAGGTCCACAGTGGCCAGTGAGTGAACAATGAGTCAGAAACAACCGTGGACCTCCTTTTATATTAGAAAAACAGAGATGACATCATGAAAACAGTGTGTTCCCATCCCCCTTCTATCATCAAATAAGTCTCTGACAATTTGGATTGGGAAAGATAATGTAACAAAGCAATACAATTGTAATTAAATATTGTATTGTAATGCACATTTATATTATAATTAAGTCCCTGACCAACCACTTTAGGGGGCTTCATAGCCAGAGCTCTCCTGCGAATGACATTGTTCTGGCGCCGACTCACAAAGAGACTCACACCACAATCCCCAGTGCATTTGGTATCCTCGACACATGATGGAGACACAAAATGGCACTGGGTGAGGACGCAGCCACGTACTCGCCCTGAGGGAAAGGCTCTGTGATGAGGAGCCACAGCAGGGCACCACTGTGGCACAGCCCGCGTGGGGCCACAAGGGAAGTAGTGAATCCTCACGCACTTCTCCCCATCGAACTAGGTTTTTACTCTTTTTTTAAATGAGTATACCCGGCTCCTCTGTTGCTCCTCTGATGCTCCTGCTGCTTGACATCAATTACTCTTCTCAACTATCCCCACCTGTTCCATTGTTGCTCCCTTCTCCTCTTCGTGTTCTGTTTTTAAAATTTGGTATTATTATTATTTCTTGGAATGGCAACTTAAAACATAGACAAATTGGCTGTCGCAACATCACATTTGTGCACATATGTGTCATTGCCATTGGGCCGTCATAGTGTTACAGCGCATACATGCGCATGTGTGTTGGCGCATTCACTTATGCATCATTACACCATTAGCAAAAAGCATTGACAAAGCAAAGGTCTTGTAACACCATTGACCGGAGAACACCTATTGGTTTTGCTTATGTTTTTATTTTTATTTCTTGTTCTTTGAATCCAAATGTTTTAAATACATTGTTTTCATTATGATTGATTAAAAAAAAATATATTTAGTTGGTATAGTTACTCACATTTCTTTGGGACTAGAACTGGATATGGCCCCATCTGGCTGTACACAGGCCAAGCTATCTGGAAGCACTGCATTGGATATATTATTTCAGTTCCAGAGGCTCAATATCTGACTGTCTGGCTGAACCGTGACTGTCATTTGATTTGTTGGCTTTCCTCAGTGGATGTCATCTAGATGCATAATACTGGACACAGGATGGTTTGTCCACAGCCCCAAGCTGATCTGCCGTACTCTCGCTGGCTGGTATAAAGATGCTAACTGAGCTTCTTCATGCCAACTGGAGCTTGCATTAAGTCTTTCAAACCACATTTAGCCACCCACTGGTGCATGGACTGAGTAGTTTTTAAAAAAAAAACCTTTATTGTGCATAGCCAGCAAACAGATACGGGCCCACAACCATACAGGCCGGCCTCGAAAGCAATCAATAGCACAAAAAGTACGGATAGTGCAACGCAGCAGTCCCCAAGAATATATAAACAGCAATTGTCCAAGACGCGGCTAAAATAAAGCGGGACCACCAGGCCTAGGAGAAATGAGGTTAATTTTAAATTTTAGTGGTAAAGAAGGATCAGGTGCATTCAATCCATCGAAAACTATGGTAGGTAACCAACGAGTCATTAGCAAAACAAGGAGTAAAATAAAAAGCAACAAAGGATAGTGACCATCAGGATAATAGCACAATAACACATTACATGTTGGCCATCGCCCGCCCCACGGACTCGGAACACCAAAACCATAAAAAACAGAATCGAACACGGAGAAAGGAGGTGATACTACCCCAAAGCACCTAACAACCCTAAGGGAGGAAAGAAAAGGAAAAGGAGAAGACAAGAGAAAAAAGGCCCATAGAAACTGAAACTAAAGCAAACCCCTACCCCCACCCCCCCACCCTGCACGTATGCGGAGGCTACGGCCTACCCCCCCCCAGCTGCGCGCCTGCGCGCCTGTCGCCCAGAAACTGAACCCGAAATTTAGAACAGAAAGAAGAGAAGAAAAGAAGGAAAAAACCTAATCCACAAAAGGCCGGAGGAGGGCCATCGAATTTCCCAAAAACACCATAATGTTGCATTCCGGCCGCCCGACCCCCGGCCCCGCGACCAGTACAATACCCATCTTCGATTGCCCCGGCAGTCCATTAGTGTCCCAGCGATGCAAGTGAAACAGTCCCGACAGAATGGGGGGCGCTCTCAGCCCTGCCCCCTGCGATGCGAAGCAGCAACACAGTCCGGCCTCACGGTAGACATCTTGAAGGAGACAGGCAAACCAAATAACCCGACATGAATGGAGGGACGATCAATCAAGTCCATACGAGACACAGCAATGTAGGAGTCCGCGGCACAAACAAGAATAGCGCACCTTCGTGATCCCCCGGGATTGGCAGGCCCAGTCAATAGGAGTCGCATCAGGATGAGAAATCGAGCCACGCCAGGGACCTCGGGAGGAGAAGCAAAACATGGCGCCCAGCTACGCTGTTCCAGCCGCACCACACGTCCCGAAACTGCAGCCTGCTCCAAGGTTAGTACAGCCGGCATCATGACCACGATTGGGTCTCGCACCTTCAATTTGCCAGTGAGAGCCGGAATGGAGGGACAACAGAGGGTAGCGTCAACCTGAGACACAGTGTCCTGCTCCCGGCGGCGTCCACATTCAAGCAATGGTGCCACAGGGGAAATCAAAGCCAGCCGGTCTCCCAGCACACGAGCAGCCGAATGTAGAGCTTCTCCCAGAGTAGCCAAGGTGCACATCACGTCACTGAGCAGTACTGGTGCACCGTGATGAGAGGAGTCAGCAGTCCTCCGCACGCGGGGCAAACAAGGGCAGCACTGTCCATCAAGCCATCCACCATTACCATCCGCCGCCAGCCGGGCACAACACAGATCCGAGTAATGGCGCCGCCAGTCTTGAGGCTCAAAGGAGGCGCACTGCATGGGGACGGAATATGAGCGTTGGCGTGGGAGGACAGCTGCAGTTGCGGTAGCAGCCCAGGGTCCGCTGTACCAGGAAGGGAGATCAGTCCGTAAGATGGCGCCCAGCCGACTCGCAGGGAGACAAAGTATCAAATAGAGTCGCGGCCAAGGGAAAAAACACGATACAATGTGTTCCCCGTAGCGGCGATGTGAGAGCCCCTAAAGCAAGTAAGCGTGCCACAGGGAGCAGGACGAAGCTTGCGTCACCGTGGATGGTCCACCGGCCACGGCGACTGTGGTAGCGAGCGAGGCCGGTCCCAGTCGAGAACAAAGACCTGGTGGCAGCCGCGCAGCGCGAGGCAGGGACGGAGACGCTTCAATCGTTGCACCGCCGGGATCCAGCAACAAAACACACCGATAGGTCCGGGGCCCCTTCCCGTTTCCGCCGATACGAGGTAGTAGCAGGATAAACACAGGATTAGGCGGAAAACGGGTGAAAAGCAAGAGGGTCGGCGGAGCCGAGAGATCAGGCAGCCATCATGGTTGCTGGTTAGGCTCCTCCTCCTGGACTGAGTAGTCTTGTGGGTTCATAAACAGCACTCCGATGGAACCCCGGTCATCTCAGGGAAATATTACACTACATTTTCTTTCAGTCTTAGTACCTGCATGCCAGTTAAATGGTGGCTTTTAATTCATGATAAGGTTTATTAGGTCCTTCCTTATTATTATTATTAATAAATTTGTAAAGCGCCTGGTTACACTAACTAGTGTGTCCCCGCGCTATTGAAAAGCCATAGTCAACTCCTTCCATGATGTTCTTCACGGCTGGTCAGGCGGTAGCCCAGACCTAGTCTTTGGGAAACAGGTGGGTTTTCAGCTCTTTGCGGAGTACCTACTCTGACGTTTCCATGCGGAGCTTCTGAGGGAGTTTGTTCCACTGTTGGGCTGCTATAACACGAAAGGAGTGCCCTCCCATTCTCACTCTGCTAAATTTAGGGACCTGAACCTGCTCCGTCCCGCTTGATCTCAGCTGTCGGGTAGCGTGGTAAGGATTCAGCAGTTTGTGGAGATATGTGGGTCCTTTCCCCTGTAAGAACGATGGCTTATGCAGAGGGCTTTAAATGTCACACGCTCGATAATAGGCAGCCAGTGCAATTTTTTGAGTGCTCTCTTAGAGAAAGCCCTCTTGGGCAGCATGAGGATCAGGCGGGCAGCCTCTGTGTGCACTTCGCACTGGCCCCCAGATACAGGACATTCCCATAGTCCAGCCTGGATGTGATTAAGACATGGACCATGGTTTTCCTGGCTGGCAGTGGCAGTAGCTCTAATATTTTCCTAAGGACCCTCAGAATACCAAAGCAGGTGCCTGCCAACTGTTTGGTCTGCTGCTCGAACGAGATTTTATTATCGAGCCATACCCCAGGTTTCTCACCGGATTGCTGGGAGTGGGTAGATGGCCCAGCGCTGGAGGCCACCATGCCGAGGTCCAGACTGATGGAGCCTTCCCCACAATTAGTGCCTCCGTCTTGTTGTTTCCGTTGAGCTTGAGGCAATTATTTGCCATCCAAGCAGCAAGTTGCTGCAGACACAAGACAAAATTGGTGGCAGCCTGCTCCTTCGGTTGTGTTAAGGTCACAACTAGTTGCATGTCATCTGCATAGGACACGACCTCTACCCCAAATTATTTCGTTATCCCTGCTACAGGCGCAAAATATAGGTTAAAAAGGGTAGGGCTAAGACTGGACCCCTGTGGCACCCCGTGTCTCAGGCTGATGTCTTTGGACCAGAAGGGCCCCTGTGCCACTTGAAAACTACTGTCTGACAAAAAGGACTCCAGCCAGTCCCATGCTTTACCCACCACTCCTCCCCTTTTCAGACACTGTAGCAGTGTGTGATGAGCCACAGTGTCGAATGCGGCACTGAGATCAAGCAAGATCAGTGCCGCCGTTTGGCCTTCGTCCGCATATTTTCGTAGGGTCTCTATAGATAGCAGTAGTGCTGACTCGGTCGAGTGGAGAGCACGGTAACCCGATTGAGTGGGATGGAGCAGTCCGTTTGCCTCAATATGGGCTGACAGTTGATTATTAACGGCCTTTTCCGCGATCTTTGCGAAATACGGTAGGAGTGAGATGGGGCGCAAATTCTCAAGTTGCTCCATACTAATATTAGGCTATTTCCTCAAGGGGAGCACCACTGCCTCCTTCCAAGTTTTTGGCACCTGCCCTGAGTCAAAAGAGACCTCTAGTAAGTGTCTGATAAAGGGCTCTAGGATCTCTGTACTGCTTTTCAGTGCTTTGGGCGATGCCGGGTCTTTCGGGAAGCCTGATTGAATATTGCTCGCAATACCGTATAAGGCCTCCCTAGCTGGAACCCTAAATCTTTTGAGGCAGTCCATGTCTGAAATGGTGGGAGTTGCCCCTCTACTGCAACCTTTCCTGGCCGTATCCGGGAAGGATGAGTAGATTCTTTCTACCTTGTGAGCAAAGAACTCTGCCACCTGATTGCATGACTCCTCTGACCCTGTCATGAATGTCGCAGTACTCGAGAGGTGTGAGATCGCTTTATAAACTAAAAACAGTTCCTTCATCAAGTTGTCTTCTCCCTCGATCCTACTGCAGGAATAGGATTTCCGGGTCTGTCTAATTAAAGCGTGATATGCCTTAAGACCAGCTTTATATTCGTTCCTCTCTTTCTCAGAAAAGCTTCTCCTCCAGTGCCTCTCCAGCCGTTTGCATTATGCTTTCTTACCCCGCAGTTCAACATTGAACCATGGGGCAGATTTGGTCTGTCTCAATGGTACATTATGTGACCAGGGCGCAATACTGTCCAGTGCCTCTGTGATGCGTCTGTCCAGTGCCTCACAGGCTGACTCTATCCCCAGACCCCCAGGGGGCCCGCCCTGGCCAAGGGCTTTGTTAAACGCCTCTGTGGAGAAGTTCGCCCATTTCCTGCGTCTGTTCTTAGTTCCCATCTTACCCTGTGTTGTAATTTCAGGTACAGCCGCCTTAAATGAAACCATGTAGTGCTCAGACCAGATCATGGGTGTCGGGGGTTCAATGGCCAGCATCTCCCAATCAGCGTTGATTAGAGCAAGAAGATGGCCATGGCAGTGGTTGGCAGTTCAGATTTCAGAGTTAGTTGTATTGCTGCTAGTTCGTGACGGATATCCTGCGGCAGGAGGGGCACCATATGCACCTTCAGCCCACAGCACTTAAAACCTCTAAAATTTTAACCATTAATGTACAAATGCCAGTCTCCTAAGCCAGAGGGGCACCGATCGCACCTTCATTGCTTGCAACACGCATGCGCGGAGGATTACCATTACTCCGCGCATGCGCACTGTTAACCGGAGACAGAGCCTTTCCGCGCATGCGCGGTCTTTCTCAGGCCCCGGTCTAAGCATAAGCGTTTCCCCGCTAACACTACCTTTTCACTAACATTAGAGGGGACGTTACTCATAATGTTACGGGGCTTTTTGTGTGAAATGAAGACGATTTTCGAAGCGCTTTTTCTTATCCTTCCACACTTAATAATGGCCGCCGCAGCTACAGGGCGCCAAAAAAACTCGACCTGGTTAACTCACCTATCCCGAATTAAGTAATTATCCAATTACTTCCACACTATAAAGACCCGCCCTAGCCTAGCTGATCATTCATCACGGAAGCCACAGGCGAAGGAGGAAGCACCGAGGTGCTGGGAGTTTAGTAAGTACGGCATAGCCGCTAGAACAGACCAGCAGCACTTGGTCCCTATTCCCTTGAATAACAAATACCTTTAGCAATACTAGGTCCTGGCAATACCATTTTTTCCCCATTTTTTCCCATTTCTTCCCATTTTGCAGTTGGACCCCCATTACCCTTCGCCCAGACTTGGCTCATGGGGCATTGTCTCCATATTTCAAAAGTATGTATCTAGATGTGTATATATTTTTCCCTCCTGGGATAGCTAACATATGGTGATCTACTGTCTTGTGTATGAAAGGTGTGTGTCTAAATATATGTTACCACAACTTCAAAAACTGGCAAGATGGACATCTCCAGGACCCACTGGTCTACCATGTACTAAAGCCTACACGTGTGTTTTTTTCGTTTGTTCTTTTTCCTTACAGGTAACCAGTAGTTCAGCGCATTGGGATCCGCGTTTTTCTAATCCTGTGCTCTTATCCTTTCAGGCGTACTACACCAGAATTTCTGACAAGGCTAGTATATCTATATAATATATTTATACACATTGATAATTTACGCACCCTCATTTTGGTAGAACATTAGTGAGTGACAGGGGGATCTATACCCGGTCCTGACGAAGGGGCATGCCGCCCCGAAACATGTTGACCCACACAGGAGAGTAAGCCCAGTAACTTGCTTTACCTCTCCGCATCACCCCTTTTAACAATACTAGCCAGTGCCTATTAAACAGTTTTTTCTACCACTAGGCCAGGTATTTTTTAACTTCACTCATATATCACTCCTGACCCCACTGACACTCACTCCATTTCACTCACATAGTACCCACACAAGAAAAGGTGCTCCTGTGTAGTCGCTTGTCGCAGCACTGCCCCGTCCCGCAGCGGGGGCGGGAAGACCCCAATGATGAAGCATGACACCAAGGGCCCTTTTGGTGTGTGAGGGGTATTTTAACACACTGAGTATATTCCACCAACATCGGAATATATACTGACTTCGTATCAGGTGGTCTCTATTGATTATTCGGATATCCTGCGCCACCACACTGGTGAGCTCCTTAGTACCTCAATTTCTCCTGTTATAACCTCCCATGAGAACTACCCCTGTTGATTGTGTTGTTACTCAGTATGTCTTATTTATATTCTGTAAGCACTATTTTCTTAAATGACTTTCTCCTACCTGCTGTTGCACGCATGACACACTCTCCAGCATCATAATACATTTTTTGTAGCTGGTGCAATAGGTCTCACATTACTGAACGTGCAATTTTTTTTGTCAACAAATATCCTAGCAGTACCATAAGTAATAAAATAAAAGCCACAAAGCAAGAAAAAAAATGCATTACCACAGGCTCTTACTAGGTGTCCCTGTGGAGTCTAAGAAACATTATTATTTGCAACACCAATAGCTCATTTTTCATTAATGCGATGCCTATTGCATTGCAAATGCTTGATTGACTCAGTGCACTGGTAGTCTGCTAACTAGTCCCCAATGCATGTTTACATTGGTTATACTCCTTATTGGCATATGTAACTTCCCTTTAAGTTCCTAGTATATGGCACAGAGTGTACCCAGGGCCTGTAAGTTAAATGTCACTAGTAGCCTTCATCCCAATTGTGCAATCACAGTGTAAACATGAATTCGGGCCTACCATTCTAGCTTGACTGTGGCTACATATTTATTTATTTATTTCTAGCATTTATAAAGCACCCAGTCACCTTGCAGGCATCCTGGCGCTGACAAATCAGTGTACAATCAAACTAATGTTCTGGGAAAAGTATGAATAATCAGGTTAAGCACTCGGAAAGAGCCAAGTTTTTAGTCTCTTCCTAAATGGGAGGAGGTCCTCCATTTGTCTCAACTCCAGTGGAAGCTTGTTCCATAATCGAGCAGCCGAGGTGCTGAAGGTTCTAGCTTCTATTTTTTTTTTTTTTAATCTTGGCACCTTCACCAGTCTCGCTGAAGAGGAGCGAAGGCTTCGCTCCGGGACATACCAGGCTAATTTCCTCCTTACCAGTTTCGGCCCAAGCCCATGCAGGGCCTTAAAAACTATGCAGAGAGATTTAAACTGGACTCTCTAAAGTATAGGGAGGCAGTGCAGCTCCGTCAGAGCCAAAGAAGTAGAGGAGCGTCTTGATTTCCCCAAAGCTAATTTAGCTGCTAATGCTTGGATCCTCTGGAGCCTCTCCATTAGATATCTCGTGGATTCCAGCAATAAGGCATTACAATAGTCCAATCTACTTAATATGCTACATTGAACTATCAATGCCCGAGCATGTATTGGCAGAAGTGGAAGGATCTTACGAAGGACTCTAATAGTAGCAAAACAGCTCCCCACGGTTTTATTAACCTGTGATTCAAGCGTCAGCTTACTATTAAACATCACACCCAAATTTCGGACCTTCTAGACAGGCATCAGTGGGCTAGCTGTTACTAAAGGCCAGAATTTCGAGGGGAGCACAGAAGAGGCCTTCCCCACTGGAATATAGAGAATCTCGGTTTTGTCCGAATTGAATTGTAGGAAATTCTCCCTCAGCCACTGAGCAGTATCTCGAATGCAGTCATGAAACACACCAAGAAGTGTATAAAACATGCAACCTGCCCTGTCAGAAGAATTCTTTTTGACAGGTATAAACTGTCCTTTTAAATATTATTGCCACTCCGATTTAGGCCTTGTAGCCCAGAAAACATGGTGCATGGTATTTAAAAGTAGGGCATGTCGAAACTTAATATTAAACATGCCCTCACAGTGGCTAGCACTAAAAGCTATTTTTGCTGTAGCAATGCTGGCTGTTCTATATGGAAACACTGGGGTGCACTATTACATTTAATAATGCTATCTACAATAGTAAACTTTTGCAAATCTCATTCTTGGATTCATTGAAATACTCATTAATAAATATTAAAGTAGAGGTACTTTTAGAAATTTGCATTTTCTGTGTCAAAATCCTGGGTCAAGAATGTTCGCCCAGTAATAAAGTTGCTTTTCAATTCTGTGTTTATCTTGTCACATGTGCAGGTGCTTGACAGACAAACTTCAAATGTCAGGTTGTCTTCTAAACAATTGCTGCTTACCCTTTTAACATGGGATTGATGTTTACTTTTCTTTCTCTTACTTCAAAATGAGAGGAGTTTGTAAAATAAATGATGTGACAATCTTGCTAGAGTACAGGGAACGTGAAAGGAAGGGTTGTAGGATATCGTCTTTTCGCAGAACACAATAACATTTAAATACCTGTAAATTAACTATATGCATTCAGCATTTAGGAAAGCAAAGCAAAAAATAAGCACATTATTTGTAATCTTGAAGTGTACTGGATCAAAACAAGTGAAAACTATTTTCGTGTTGATGCACAAATGATAAATGTTCACGGAAACATAACAAGTCATTTTGAGGTAATTCCGATTATACGCTCAAGAGAATTACCCCCGTTACACGCGCCCCATCCTCATGTCTCATTTCCATTAAAGTTAGATGGGTCGCAAATGTTTGTCATTCTAGAAACGGGTTTAGGGCTCTAAAAAGTTTGGGAACCACTACTAGTAGCCTCCAGCTGAAGCCCTTTGAGTGCTCAAACCCTTAATGAGGTGTGAAAGCTGTTCCTAGAGCAGAGCATACATACAACTGAGTTGCACCTACACGATCATTGTGAGAAATTGGATTGTTGGTTGAGGGGGTGTGAGCTCTTCTGAAGCAACAGCCACAATCCTTGTCGAGGTGAACCACATAAGTCACTAAATGTACCTGTCCTTAACACTCTGTTACCTTGGTACAAAAGCAGTCAGGCTTGTGTAAAGTAATTATCCAGTACTTAAACATTAATAAAGTGTAGACACAATGCAAGAAAAATCCCACTCTAATTTAGAGAAACAAGTAAAGTGCAATACACATGGGACACCAAAACAACGAAAAAACAATCAATATACCTGGAACTAAAGTGTAAAATGACAAATAGCAACTAAAAGATCAAAGCTACAATCACAGACATCTAGTCATGAGACATCAGGACAAAATCAAAAGTTGTGGCCGATCTCAATGGTACAAGGATCAGATAGATAAAGTAGATTGGGCCTGGTCTAGGCTTACTTTTGGACTTTCAGAAAAAAAATGACTGAGAAGGAAAGGTTCAGCAAGCAAGGCAGATAGCCATGTTCGAGAAGGAGGCATGTTAAAGATTTTTACACTCGGACATAGTCTCTTTTTTGGAAGTTGAAGATCTCCAGCGAGGTAAGGCTGCAGGTTGTATCCGATGAGGACTCTAGGCGGGCGGATGCTCCTCCAGAAAGGTGCCACTAAGCAGGATTTGAAAATTAGAAGAACATAGTGGGATCTACCGCAGAGTAAGACTAACTAGCGATGCACCTTATACAGATCGGCCTCCTCTCAGTTCTCACTGCACATTTTGGCAGAAAATGTTCAAAGTTTCAAGTTATAGATTTGGGCGATATGGGCACCTTTATCATCACTTCCAAAGATCTAGGAGTGGAAGGGCACCCCTTTGAGGGGAAGAATTTACTCAGGTTTGGTCCAGCTGCATGTTCAAGGTTGTTGGATCCTTTACTATACCTGAGGCTCTGATCAGGAGGCCAGCCAACTAGACCTTGGAATCACTTTGGTAGTCCTGGGTTCAAGCAGAAAAGCGAGTCTCAAGCAGCAGGGTAGTTCTCTGAGGGCACAGGACAGGTTTCAGGCAGCGGAGCAGTTCATTTGGTACAGAAGGAGTCCCCTGCACTACACAGCAGGAAATAGGCAGCATAGCAGACCTCTGTGAGTCCTCTGCAGGTCAAGAAGTCAATGAAGAATGGGTATGAGGGTCATAGTTTTTTACCTGGTACCAGCATTGAAGTCTGAGAAATTTCTGTAGATTTTCTGCCCTCAGAAGAATTTCTTGCCTCCCTGCCCCGGTCCCAGGATGTCTGGAGTCACAAAAGGCTAATGCTGCATTCTTTTTATGTGTTCTGAGGCTGTGTCTTTGAAGAGCAAGTAGGTTTATGCACAACTCTGCCCGTCCAACAGCTCCGCCCCTCCAATTTTGTCAGGATGACCCATCCTACCAGCACCCATTTCCCCTATTGTGTAGCTCTCTGTGAGGAATACACAAAGGCCAACTGCACCTAGTTATGTGACAGAGAAACGTGTTACAGGCACCAAATGGTTAGGACAAGACAATGGCAACTTTCTAAAAGTGTAATTTTCAGAATTGTGACTTAAAATCTGATTTTACCATTAAAGGGGGTTTTAAATTGTGATTCCTGTACACCAAGCATGACATTTCTTCTACCTTCTACTAAACAAAAGTTATAACATATTATGTTTTTTTCACCCAGACCCCTCAATCAGCACACAAAAGGGACGTCTAAAGGCACAGTTAAACACAAGGACAAAGCCACCTTGCCCACACTGACGGGCCTACAAGCCGGCATCTGCTAATCACGTGTGTCTAAGTACCAGCGTGCATACGCCCCCGAATTCTTCACACCTAGACTGCGCCATCACTCCAGCAAACAGACACTATGAGCAACCAAGCGCCAGACGCCGCCACGGCCCCACAAGATGGAGGGAACAATCCAGTCAGGGGTGCTAAAGCACCACCCCAGGACACGGCCACAGGGCTGGTGCACCACTACCACCATTCAGCGAGATGGCGGATCCCGCCACAGTGGCCCCGCAATGGAAAGCGTGGGTCGGTTGCCTGAATCATTATTTTAAGGGCACTAGAGAAACGGATGGCATGGTGAAGCGGTCACTACTCATCTACTACGGAGGTTCTGAGATCTACGACCTCTCCGAGACACTCTCCAACACAGGTGAAGATGATGACTATGAGAAGGCGGTCGCCGCCATCAACAGGCATTTTGACCCCCAACTCAACCCTGACTTCGAAAAGTTTAAGTTTAAACGGGTGTCGCAGTCAGACATGTTTCACACTCGGCTGCGCCGGCTGCCCAGCAGGTGCCCCTTCCGGGATCAGGGGGAAGAGATACAGGACCAAATAATCCTAGGATATCGTTCCAAACTCCTGCGGCAGCTGCTCCTTCGTCAACCTGGAATCTCGCTGGACGAGATCCTTGTGTTGGCCCAGTCACACGAGCTGTCAGACATTCAGGCAGCGGAAATGGAGACTGCCCTACAGACACCCGTCGTTGCACCGCATGCGCCCAGGCACATGTCCATCAAGGAGGAGATGGTCGAAGCGATCCAACGGCGCCCCAACACGACACGCCCAACACCAAGAATGCAGCCAGGAGGGCAATGTGGCTACTGTAGTAAGGAACACCTAGCGGCGGCCACCTGCGCGTCGAAAGGGAAAACGTGCTCCTGTTGTGGCAAGATCAATCACTTTGCTAAAGTGTGCCGCAGTGGCCGATCAAGGCCAACCACGTCGAGGCCGAGGGGCTTGTCGCAAGGCCTTCACCAGGTCTCCATCGACGACTCGCCACTGACAAGCGAGGCCAATCAGCAGGAACACTGCCTGGCACTCGAGAATGATGCCGACTATGAAGTTTTTGTGGTTTCATACGTCAGCAGGACCGGAAATCACCGGCGGCTGCCACCCATGTGCTCCATTTCAGTGGAAGGGACGGCTGTGCAGGCCCTCATCGACACAGGTGACTCTGTCAATGTGATGAATTGGGAGCAATATGACCGTCTATCGCCACTGCCCCCACTCGCACCATTGAAGGCTCAGATCTACACGTACGGAGGGACCGATCCGCTTCCCCCCGAGGAGTCATTCATGTCTGAGTTGTCAGCAGACAGCACACTACAGAGACCAGGTTCCACATCACGGAAGGGAGGAAAGGCACGCTGCTCAGATGCTACACAGCTGAAGACCTAGGGCTAGTTTTCTTCGCCCACCAAATCCATGACTCCAATGCCGAGGCGATTCTGAAGGAGTTCCCAGCGCTGTTCACAGGACTGGGTAAACTAAAAGGGAAAAGAATTAAACTCCACATTGACCCAACAGTGAGACCGGTCGCCCTAAGGCATAGAAGAGTGCCATTCAATCTCCGCTCGCAGGTAGAGGAGGAGCTGAAAAAGCTTGAGGACCTTGACATGATCGAGAAAGTCTCCGGCCCCACCCTGTGGGTGTCCCCCGTTGGTCATCACTCCCAAACCCATGCAGCCCGGAGCCATCCGGTTCTGTGTGGATATGCGGTTACCCAATGTGGCGGTCAAGAGGGAGCGGCACATTACGCCCACCATGGACAACATTGTGGCCGACCTGAACGGGGCCAAGTGGTTCTCGAAACTAAATCTAAATGTGGGATACCACCAGCTGGAACTTGAACCCGAGAGTGGATACATCACTACCTTCTCAACGCACGTTGGCTTCCAGAGGTACAAGAGGCTCAGCTTTGGGGTGTAATCGGCCGCTGAAGTCTTCCAAAACGCCATCAGGGAAGCGCTGTCGGGGCTGCAGGGCTTGATTAACCTCAGTGATGACATCCTGGTGTTCTCGGACACCCTAGAAGATCACCACGCTCACCTCCAGGCCGCCCTGAAGAGACTGGAAGACAGTGAGCTGACTCTTCACATGGTGAAGTGTCTGTTCTACCAAGAGTCTATCTACTTCTTTGGGTACACGTTCACAAGAGAAGGACTACAAGTAGACCCCAAGAAAGCCGCAGCCATCAGGGGAGCCAGCGCCCCGAAACACCCTACGGAGTTGAGACTTTTTTTCGTCATGGCCACATACTGTGGAAGATTTATTCCGAACCTCGCTGCCCTGTCTGAACCACTTTGGGATCTCACACGCCATGACCACAAGTGGGAGTGGCCCGTAGCCGCCAATGCTGCGTTTCTCAACATCAAGGCAGCCCTGCTGGACAAGACAGTAATATACTACTTCCATCCAGGGAGGCGCACTGAATTGGTCGTAGACGCCAGACCAGTTGGCCTTGGAGCAGTCCTTCTTCAAGAGCATAGTTCTGAAGCTTGGATACGCCAGCAAAGCTCTCACTGATACCACAACAAGTTAAGCCCAAATCGCGAGGGAGGCCCTAGTGATAAAATGGGGGTGCCAACACTTTCACCTGTATCTGTGTGGCCAGGAACTCGTAGTAGTGACAGACCACAAGCCCCTGCTCCCGCTTTTTGCAGGTTCGTCCAGGCTAGCACCTCCAAGGATAGATGTGCGGTGCAGCTGCAGGCCTACAACTTCAAGATCCGGGAGCTAACTATCCCGCAGACTATCTCTCTTGCCACCCAGAGTCTACGCTGGCTCAGGAATCATCGATGGATGCATCTCAGTCCGAAGCTTTCGTAAAGATGGTCTTGCAAGGAGCGTGCTCCACCGCCATGACCCTTGAAGAAATCGGCCGTGCCACCACAGAAGACGAAACAACGTCCAGAGTAAAAATGGCATTGGTGGACCATGGCTGGATGCATTTCATGGACGGAGCCCGAACTCTTAGCTCGGAAGTGAGCCATGCTCACCAACAGATTTGGCAAGTGCGTCATGAGCTCAGTGTTGGAGAACAGGGAGTCATTCTGCGTGGACACGTGATCCCGGAGCGGCTGCAGAGTCGTATACTCCGGCTGGTGCATGTTGGGCACCAGGGAATGGCCAAAACAAAGGCCCGGTTGAGGAACAAGGTCTGGTTTTCCAGCTATGGTGGAGGAAATGGTGAGGCAATGCCATGCCTGCACTATCACAGGAGATCACTGATCACTGAAGAACCCAGTACCACACAGTGAACCAAGGTCAGTCTAGATTTTGGTAGTTTCCAGGATGGGCGCACCATGTTGGTGATGGTTGACACGTTCTCAAATTTCCCCATAGTAGAGGTAGTGGCATCAACGGCATTTACGCATGTCCAAAGAGTCTTGAACAAGACATTCACACTCATGGGACTACCTGAAAAGGTTTGGACGGACAGTGGGCCACCATTTAAAGGTTGGAATTTCAAGGGTACCTGGACCAAAAGGCAATGCGTCACCGTAAGATCACCCCACTGTAGCCTCAAGCCAATGGCAAGGAAACACACTACATATCCAGAGGGTCTCAAGGCGCTAGGGGGGGAATGCTGCTACTGTTCGAAGAGCCAGGTCATGAGGAGTCTCCTGAAGGTTAGGAGGTCTTCGATCTGTCGCAAGTGGATGGGGAGGGTGTTCCACATATTGCCGGTGAGATGGGAGAATGATCTGCCGCCGGCGGTCACTCTTTGGATGTGGGGGATGGTGGCGAGGGCGTGGTCTGCGCAGCATAGCTGCCGGTGGGGGTGTAGAGGCTGAGACAGATGTTGAGGTACTCTGGTCCAGTGTCGTGAAGTGCCTTGTGTGTGTGGGTGAGGAGCTTGAAGGTTATACCATTGTTGATGGGGAGCCAGTGCAGGTCTCTCAGGTGGGGTGTGATGTGGCTGTGGTGGGGGAGGTTGAGGATCAGGCGTGCGGAGGCGTTCTGAAAGCGTTGCAGCAATTTCAGGAGTTTGGCCAGGGCTCCGGCGTAGACTGTGTTGCCGTAGTCCAGTCTACTGCTGACGAGGGCCTTGGTGACCGTCCTTCTAGTTTCGGTGGGGATCCACTTAAAGATTCTGCGCAGCGAGAGTGTTGAAGCAGAAGGAGGAGACGGCATTGACCTGCTTCGTCATGGAGAGGGTGGAGTCGAGGATGACCCCTAGGTTGCATGTGTGGTCGGTGGGTGTAAGGGGTGCCCGTAGTGCAGTCGGCCACCAGGAGTCGTCCCAGGCTGAGGGGGTGGATCTGAGGATTAGGGCCTCCATCTTGTCCGAGTTCAGCTTCAGTCGGCTGTTACTCATCCAGTCAGCGACGGCCTTCCATCCTTCGTGGAGGTTGGTTTTGGCGGTGTGGGGGTCTTTGGTGAGGGAGAGATTCAGCTGGGTGACGTCAGAGATGAAGTTGAGGTTGTGCCGTCGTGCGACGAGGGTGACCGTTGTCATGTAGACGTTGAACAACCTTGGGCTAAGGGATGAGCCTTGGGGTACACCGCAGATGAGCTTGGTGGCTTTGGAGCAGAAAGGTGGGAGGCGGACGCTCTGAGTTCTGCCGGAGAGGAAAGAGGTGGTCCAGTCCAGGGCCTTCTGTTGGATTCCGGCGTCGTGGAGGCATGTCCTTAGTGTGCTGTGGCAGACCGTGTCAAAGGCGGGTGACAGGTCCAGGAGGATGAGGGCCGTGGTTTCTCTGTTGTCAAGCAGGGTCCTGATGTCGTTGGTGGTGGCGATGAGGGCAGTTTCGATGCTGTGGTTGCTGCGGAACCCGGACTGGGACGGGTCCAGGATGTTGTTCTCTTCGAGGAAGCTGGTCACTTGTTTGTTGACAGCTTTTACGCACACAATTATTTACAACAAGGGGTGGTGATGGACAGAGTCTCTGAATTAAGCAGAGTACTCTCACCCAGTCAAGAGATCAGGGCTAGATCCAACACCGTTTTTTAGCTCATTGCACCATCCCAGTTTCAGAACCTGGCTGTATGCAAATTAGTCTGTCCCTGGCCCAGTGCATCATGGGAACAGGGCAGACCAGACTACAAAAGCCAATTCTTACACTGGGAAGGAAACAAGCTTCCGGGGACCGGTTTCTGCCATTTCAGGCGTCTTCGGCCCGGCTTGCTTGAATCCTGATGGTGCAATGAGCAAGGGACTCACATCTGAGTATACCCTTCCACGCTTAGGGTGGACACAATTATTTACAACAAGGGGTGGTGATGGACAGAGTCTCTGAATTAAGCAGAGTACTCTCACCCAGTCAAGAGATCAGGGCTAGATCCAACACCGTTTTTTAGCTCATTGCACCATCCCAGTTTCAGAACCTGGCTGTATGCAAATTAGTCTGTCCCTGGCCCAGTGCATCATGGGAACAGGGCAGACCAGACTACAAAAGCCAATTCTTACACTGGGAAGGAAACAAGCTTCCGGGGACCGGTTTCTGCCATTTCAGGCGTCTTCGGCCCGGCTTGCTTGAATCCTGATGGTGCAATGAGCAAGGGACTCACATCTGAGTATACCCTTCCACGCTTAGGGTGGACAAAATTATTTACAACAAGGGGTGGTGATGGACAGAGTCTCTGAATTAAGCAGAGTACTCTCACCCAGTCAAGAGATCAGGGCTAGATCCAACACCGTTTTTAGCTCATTGCACCATCCCAGTTTCAGAACCTGGCTGTATGCAAATTAGTCTGTCCCTGGCCCAGTGCATCATGGGAACAGGGCAGACCAGACTACAAAAGCCAATTCTTACACTGGGAAGGAAACAAGCTTCCGGGGACCGGTTTCTGCCATTTCAGGCGTCTTCGGCTCGGCTTGCTTGAATCCTGATGGTGCAATGAGCAAGGGACTCACATCTGAGTATACCCTTCCACGCTTAGGGTGGACAAAATTATTTACAACAAGGGATGGTGATGGACAGAGTCTCTGAATTAAGCAGAGTACTCTCACCCAGTCAAGAGATCAGGGCTAGATCCAACACCGTTTTTTAGCTCATTGCACCATCCCAGTTTCAGAACCTGGCTGTATGCAAATTAGTCTGTCCCTAGCCCAGTGCATCATGGGAACAGGGCAGACCAGACTACAAAAGCCAATTCTTACACTGGGAAGGAAACAAGCTTCCGGGGACCGGTTTCTGCCATTTCAGGGAGCTGGGATGGGGCAGTGAGATAAATAACGGTGATGGATCAAGCCCTGATCTTTGGACTGGGTAAGAGTGGTCTGCTTAATTCAGACACTCTGTTCATCACCACCCCCTTTTCTGAATCGTTTTTGGCCACTATAGGTGTGGCAGGGTATACTCAGACATGAGTCCCTTTCTCACTGCTCCATCAGGATCCAAGCAAGCCGGGCCGAAGAGGCTGAAATGCCAGAAACCGGTCCCCGGTAGCTTGTCTCCTTTCTGGTGAAGAATTGGCTTGGTAGTTTGGTCTGCCCTGTTCCCATGATGCACTGGGCCAGGGACAGACTAATTTGCATATAGCCAGGTTCTGAGCTGGGATGGGGCAGTGAGATAAATAACGGTGATGGATCAAGCCCTGATCTTTGGACTGGGTAAGAGTGGTCTGCTTAATTCAGACACTCTGTTCATCACCACCCCCTTTTCTGAATCGTTTTTGGCCACTATAGGTGTGGCAGGGTATACTCAGACATGAGTCCCTTTCTCACTGCTCCATCAGGATTCAAGCAAGCCGGGCCGAAGAGGCTGAAATGCCAGAAACCGGTCCCCGGTAGCTTGTCTCCTTTCTGGTGAAGAATTGGCTTGGTAGTTTGGTCTGCCCTGTTCCCATGATGCACTGAGCCAGGGACAGACTAATTTGCATATAGCCAGGTTCTGAGCTGGGATGGGGCAGTGAGATAAATAACGGTGAGGGATCAAGCCCTGATCTTTGGACTGGGTAAGAGTGGTCTGCTTAATTCAGACACTCTGTTCATCACCACCCCCTTTTCTGAATCGTTTTTGGCCACTATAGGTGTGGCAGGGTATACTCCGACATGAGTCCCTTTCTCACTGTTCCATCAGGATTCAAGCAAGCCGGGCCGAAGAGGCTGAAATGCCAGAAACCGGTCCCCGGTAGCTTGTCTCCTTTCTGGTGAAGAATTGGCTTGGTAGTTTGGTCTGCCCTGTTCCCATGATGCACTGGGCCAGGGACAGACTAATTTGCATATAGCCAGGTTCTGAGCTGGGATGGGGCAGTGAGATAAATAACGCTGATGGATCAAGCCCTGATCTTTGGACTGGGTAAGAGTGGTCTGCTTAATTCAGACACTCTGTTCATCACCACCCCCTTTTCTGAATAGCTTTTACGCACACAGCGCGACCAACTGTGCTCCTTCGTATCTGCTCTTCAAGAGACCACTTCGTGAAAGCATCCCGACAGATTCCTTGTGGGTGCCCCCAGAACGGGATAACAATGCTGTTCAAGCGAGAACAGCCATGACAAACCAAAAGGCAAGCAAAGCCCGTTGAGCCAAGGAGTTACAGCTGAGAGTGGGAGATTGAGTGGTGGTCAAAGAAAGGCACCCCGGCTGGAAGTTCAGGATGCCATATGAGCCAGAAGAGTGGACTGTGGGGAACATACAAGGAAACATGGTCACTGCCCAACATGGACAGCAAACCGTCATTTCAAAATGATCGACAGTCAAAGTCTGAGTCAAGAGACTGAATACCCCGAAGACACTCCAAGTCTCACCCCGCCTGGCTCACCAGGTTTTCTGAGTTCTTCACCAAGGAGCTCGCCAGGGGATCAGGCAAAAGTCAGCTCTGAGAATGATTGACCCCGTCAAGGTGTGCCGACGGGGTCAACACCAAGCACCTCAGCAGACGCCGTGGTCAGTTCCGGCTCCTGGAGCCAGAAGTGTGGTCTTCAACCGAACCCGGTACTAGCCAAAGACTGAAGGACTTTGTATGCGGATGTATGACGTTACAACGCATACTTTTAGCACGCATACATTTACAACGCATTTTTTACAACACAAATACCATTACAACGCAGTATTTTACAACGAATACTATTACAACGCAATATAGTGTATTTAATGAAAAACTACCATTACAACGAAATCTTTTAAAACGCATACCATTACAACGCAAATATATAATATTTTTTTTTTTTGTCAAATAAAACCTGGCACGGGATCCAGGGAAATTAGGGGTTTTGGGTGGGGTAGTGTATTAAAATGTTGTAAAAAACTAAACGTAATATTACGAAATACTACCGGTTAATAAAAATTAATACTTGAGTATTAAAATTAATACTCGAGTATTAAAATAAATACTAATATCAGTAAAAAAATAACATATTTTACCAAGTGGACGAATAAGTTAAAATGTATTTTACAAATAAAACAATATATTTACGATAAAACAAACATGATACAAACACACAGCTGCCATTTTAAACCATTATAATCTATTCTGATACCTTTTTTGTCCTTCAACTCTTTCCATGAAATCAAACCACAACAATACTTTCAAAATGGATGCCAAAACTGAACGATATTCACTAAACATCACTAAACAACACTTTTTCACACGAGAAATTAAATTATTAGTTTCCACATTAATAAAAAGGTATTTAAAATAGATTACTAACGAGGTATTTCTTATAAAAAAACGATGTACCTGTGAAAAACTTATAAATACAAGCCAGACACCATTTTATATTCAGTTGGGTGACAACTCCCAGAGTAACCAGACGTCAAAAGCTGACCCTCTGACCCTTCAACTTGATAATAGCAGTAGCCTACTTCGGAGCATTTTTCACATATCTACAAGTAAGTTTGTGACACGAATAACCGAAATATTAGCTTAATGCTTTTTTAACGGTTAAAATCAAAAAATTACCTTTGTAACGACAAACCAACATATATCTGTAATAATGGCAAAAACATTTTTACTCGACTAATTTTTAATTAACTATTTATAACATTTAAATTAAATTCTAAACAATATTTTTTATGTAATTTTCGTTGAAACTCAGTAAATTGTTTTTTTGTTAAAGAACAACTCCTACAAACTCTGTCGATAAAACAACGTTTCCACATAAAGGATTTTGTTAAAAGAGCCACACTCCTCTTCAACATTTATTTACAGGTAATTTTATAATTTTTTTGAATAATGATTTGTTATTATTTAAAACATCAAAACATTTAATAATGCATACATTTTAAATGGTATTTATCAACAGAATAAAAGGACGATTGATGAAAAAATTTACTATATTGAAAAACAAACGTCTCATTAAAAACGGTAATTATTTTTTTGCATTACATAAGTAGACACGTAATAAGTCAAACCAATTTTTAATAAAGGTAATCAATTACTGTTCTAACTCCATCATTTTTCAGCAGTAGGTAAAGTGTGAAACGATATGCAAATATCAAATATTATTCTAACACCAAGAAATTGCAGATAAGGCGAAACGGTGTAATGTAGTAGATTTTTCAAATACTTGTCTAACTCCAGAAAGGTGGTGCAGAAGAAAAAATTATGAATATTATAAGTGCTATTTTAAAATGCGATTTTACATTATTTTTGTTTTTTTTACTAAAGTGTGTAATATAGTTTAATTGAATCTGTACCTTACCTGGACCATTGCCCACACACCAGCATTGCAATTGTGCCCTCACCGCTCTTTTAGCGGGTCAAGTTGATCGGTGGATCCTCGGGTAGCCGCCATCTTGGGTGTAGTTGGGGAGGTCTGCCTGTAACATCACGCTGAGCGCTCTAGTGCTCAGACGGCCAGCTCAGGTGAGCCCTATTTAAACCTACCATGCAAACGTGCAGCGGTGACGCGCAGCAGCGCTCCCGACTCGCGCCGGAGTCGAGCCAGAGTCCAGCCCGTCTGCGCCCGTCCGCGCTGAGGACGGGCTGGACGCTGGACCCCCTCGTCATTTTTCACAGGTAACTTGTAGTTATACCTTCCGGGAGTTATTGGCTCTCAAACCATCTTCTTTGCCCTGTCATCATAGATTTTCTCCGGAGGGTATATTACACTCCTCAATGTGTCACACCTGCAAATCGGCTCTTTTGCGAGCAGCTACCAGGGAGAGTAGATCTCAGAACCCGTCGATGTTATCTTCCAGAAAGGGTTTTTTGGTTAATGCTAGGTCTCTCGTGAAAAATAACATCGCCTTTCACGAGTTTGTGTTGGATAGACAACCCGACTGGATGTTTGTTACTGAAACGTGGGCCTCTGAATCGTCGGGCCATGATTTACTACTGGCCATCCCTGAGGGTTTTAAATTCTTGAGGCAGGATAGACCTAAACGTAGAGGGGGGGGCTAGCTGTTCTATGCAAAGCCTCTCTGCCTTGTACCATAAAAGCTCTGTCCGAGGCCTCGGATCCTTTTGAGGCACTGTATTTCTCCATTCTATGTGCTCCTTCGGTCTCCTTTACTGGCATTCTTATCTACAGACCACCTGGCCCGAGAGCCAGTTTCAGTGGTGATCTTCTGAGGATTATTGAACCTTATTTTGGCAAACACCATTTCACCATATTGGGGGACCTGAATTTCCATTTGGATAATTTGGGGGACACTGACACTGCGATGCTACTGGACTCACTTGGAGCCTGTGAGTGTACCCAACTGGTGAATAGTCCCACCCATTGGGCGGGGCACATCTTAGATGGTGTGTTCACCAACGATCCCAGACTCTCAGCTGGACTTCCGGTGCCTTTAGTTTGGTCAGATCACTTGGCGGTACCTCTTGAGCTGGTTTCTGGCTCGGTGGAGCTGCATGCTCGGAATGCCTCTACTAGAGGCCCAAAAAGGAGCTACAAGAATATTACCAACGAAGCCCTTGCTCCATATATATAGAACAGCAAGCTCTCTCTTATGAGTGAAGCTGACGAGGCAGCCCAAGAGCTTGCTCACTCCATCGCCAATGCTGTTGACGAATTAGCCCCTGCATCTTTTCGTTACTCAGCTCGGCGTAAACCTTCTGCCCCCTGGTTCACAGAGCCGTTAAGACTTTTGAGACAGAGCTGTAGAAGACAGGAGAGAAGATGGAGGAAGGCGTGGGACCCCATAGAAAGAGACGCACATAAGCGCCTGTTGAGAGAATATAAAGCCAGGGTAATCAAGGAAAAACAGGAATTCTTCTCAACCCTCACTACCTCCCTTACTACATCTAGAGAACTTTTTAAAATCGTTGATTCTCTTTGTTCCCTCCAATTGCCTGATCCGGTCGTGGGCTCACAGGAGCTATGCAACAATATCTCCGAGTTTTTTCATTAAAAAATTGAGGATATATACGTTGCCTTGGAGACTCAGAGGGATTCCTTGGGGGACTCTTCCTCTCAAACCCTAGCTAAGCTAGAGTCCTGGTTGAGAGACCCCGCCAAGATCCGCTCTTATTTTCCGCCACTTTCCCTGGAGGGACTCGATCTCCTGTTGAATCGAATAAAGTCGGCCTCACCTTTGGACCCCTGTCCTCTGAAGACTCTGAAAGAGTGTAGGCACACTCTTTTGCCACCTCTTCTTGAAGTAATGAATGGTGCCTTGGATCAAGGTATCTTCCCTTCGTTATGGAAAAAGGCCATAGTGAAGCCCCTTCTGAAGAAACCCACCCTGGACCCAGAACAGCTTAAGAATTTTAGGCCTATTTCCCTGTTGCCTGCCCCCGCAAAGATGCTCGAATCACACCTGAATTCACATCTATCGACATTTCTGGATTCCTCTGGGTTCCTAGATAGTTCCCAGCATGGATTCAGAAGGGCCCATAGTACGGAATCTGCACTCACTATGGTCGTGAATAACATCCGTCTGAAGGTGGATTCCGGCCAAACCACTATGTTGGTATTACTTGACCTCACAGCAGCGTTTGATGCCCTGTCTCCCTCTATGTTAACATCGCGTCTGAGGGAGGCAGGAATTGCGGGCTCGGCTCTGAGCCTTCTGCACTCTTTTTTACATCAGAGAGAGCAGAGAGTCATGCTCGGAGAGTTCCTCTCCCCTGCCAAATCCTTGCAGTATGGGGTGCCACAGGGGTCGGCCTTGAGTCCGACCCTATTCAACATCTATGTGGCTCCCCTTGCGAGGTTAGTAAAATCGCAGGGGATGGAGGTCGTGTCATACGCCGATGACACCCAAATCATGGTGTCCCTGGCTATTTCTGTCACCACTTCCGCCGTCAACTTTAGGACTTGTATGCAGACAGTCTCGGACTGGATGATCCAAAACTCCCTAAAGTTGAATGGCGATAAAACAGTGATCCTGGTCTTTGGCAAGGACCAGGACATCTGGTCTAGTGAGTGGTGGCCTTCATCTTTGGGAACTTGTCCATCTCCCTCCCAATCGGCTAGAAATCTCGGCGTTATATTTGACACATCATTGTCCATGACTCTACAGGTCAATCGAACAGTGGCCACCTGCTGGGGAGTCATCAAGATTCTTAAAAGAATCTTGCACTATTTTGCTCCCCAAGCACGTAAGCAGACTGTGGTGGCACTAGTGGGTTCCAGGTTGGATTACTGCAACGCACTTTATGCAGACTCCAACAAGGGACTCATTCAGCGTCTTCAGGTTGTTCAGAACGCGGCCGCTCGATTTGTCCTAGCTCTACCTAAAGCATCTTCGGCTACAATGGCCAGAAAGAGCTTGCATTGGCTTCCTATACAACAGAGGATTTCTTTTAAGATCTTGTGTCTGGCCTTTAGAGCTCTCGCCACTGATTCTCTAAACCCCCTGGGTTCCCTGCTAACTCGCCATGTGCCCAGTAGAACCCTCAGATCATCGGAGAAGAATCTGTTGGTGGTTCCCCGTGTTAGGAAGGTTCGTTGGGGCAGCAGAGCATTTTCCATTGTTGCCCCCAGGTTGTGGAACTCCCTGCCATTGGAGATTAAAGCCCTACCGTCCCTGTCCCTTTTTAAAAAAGCGCTCAAAACTTGGTTCTTTATCAAGGCCTACCAGTAATAGAGCTTATTTGCACCAGCTAGCTTCTTTTTGGTTAGGCGCCTTGACGCCCATTGGGCTTAGTTGCGCTATATAAATCTGTTTTCATTTCATTTCATTTCATTTATTGATGTAAAAATGCAGTACACAGAAATTGTGATATTTTCAAATTAGGAAATTAAATGTAACTAAAACATAAAAATGTTATCGCATTTTATTGCTTCACAAACATTTAAATAAATAATAACATTACAAATGTTTTAAATATTTTAGCAGCCCTCTGACCAAAACATAAATCCCAACAGAGCTGACAACAAAGAAAGCCATCTAAAAACCAGAAAATCGTCCAGGATCAAAACAAAACAGAATAGATCAACATTAAAAGGTAATTAAAAATAAGGTTAATCCCAAATAGCATACCTAACTAGTCTGCTAGAAAGGTGCATTTGGATATTAATTACTAGAAAATATAGGGTTCTCATTTAGTATTCCAAAACCAGAAAATGCATCATTTAAGTACTGGAGAGTATAGAACTATCAACGACTATTTTAACTCCAGGATGTTGTAACAGTAGGAAAAGTATGGAATAGTGTACAGAATTCAATTATTAATCTAACTTCAGGAAGGTACTGCAATATAAAAGTGTAGGAAAGTCTAAAGGCATCAATTACTAATCTAAATCTCATTGAAAAAACAATAATCATGTTCATTTGTGTCATTATCTAGATTTGCAAAATTATCCAGTACTAAACGCTCACGAAAGAGAAGAACAAGAGCATCAACAAACGAAAAGAAGCAAGATAAAGTACTTTCCAAAAACAAAAAGCAACAATCCAAAATAAGCAAATAACAGCTCAATCAAAAGGTATTTTAAAAATACATACCTTTTTTAAAACATAGCAACAATCAAAGATTCTTAAATATCCATTGGTACATCTAAATATTCTTATCACAAAAGATAAAATCCATTTGCAGATAGAATTTGTTTAAAAAAAAAACTCCATGTGTCATATAAATTTAGATTACTTACTGGATATCCATAACTACTCTTATATCTTAAAAAAATTACAGTAAATAATATGTAAAATATTTTAAAAGAATCAATTACTATTCTAACTCCAGGTAAGTGCTGCAGTAGGGAAAGTGCTGGATAGTGTAGGGGTATCAATTACTATTCTAACTCCAGGTAAGTGCTGCAGTAGGGAAAGTGCTGGATAGTGTAGGGGTATCAATCACTATTCTAACTCCAGGTAAGTGCTGCAGTAGGGAAAGTGCTGGATAGTGTAGGGGTACTAATCACGATTCTAACTCCAGATAAGTGCTGCAGTAGGGAAAGTGCTGGATAGTGTAGGGGTATCAATCACTATTCTAACTCCAGGTAAGTGCTGCAGTAGGGAAAGCGCTGGATAGTGTAGGGGTATCAATTACTATTCTAACTCCAGGAAAGTGCTGCAGTAGGGAAAGTGCTGGATAGTGTAGGGGTATCAATTACTATTCTAACTTCAGGTAAGTGCTGCAGTAGGGAAAGTGCTGGATAGTGTAGGGGTATCAATCACTATTCTAACTCCAGGTAAGTGCTGTAGTAGGGAAAGTGCTGGATAGTGTAGGGGTATCAATTACTATTCTAACTCCAGGAAAGTGCTGTAGTAGGTAAAGTGCTGGATAGTGTAGAGGTATCAATTACTATTCTAACTCCAGGAAAGTGTTGTAGTAGGTAAAGTGCTAGATAGTGTAGGGGTATCAATCAGTATTCTAACTCCAGGTAAGTGCTGCAGTAGGGAAAATGCCGGATAGTGTAGGGGTATCAATCACTATTCTAACTCCAGGTAAGTGCTGCAGTAGGGAAAATGCTGGATAGTGTAGGGGTATCAATCACTATTCTAACTCCAGGTAAGTGCTGCAGTAGGGAAAATGCTGGATAGTGTAGGGGTATCAATCACTATTCTAACTCCAGGTAAGTGCTGCAGTAGGGACAGTGCTGGATAGTGTAGGGGTATCAATTACTATTCTAACTCCAGGAAAGTGCTGCTGTAGGGAAAGTGCTAGATAGTGTACGGGTATCAATTACTATTCTATCTCCAGGTAGGTGTAGCAGTAGGGAATGTGTGGGATGGTGTAAAGGCACGATTTTAGAAACATTAAGCTTTTCAAATGAAATGTATACATTTTCCACTTTTCATCAAACATTTAAACCCAAAAAAATACATGATCATATTTTTTTTTGTTTGCAGATTATCAAACAACTCTTGCAATACCAAAATAAAATAAAATCCAAGAGAATCTGAGAACCAAAAAAGGATAACACACCGCACTCAGAAGGTAATTCAAATAAAAAGTACAAGCATAGGGATAAGATTTAGTATTCTATCTGCAGGAAGGTGCAGCAGTAGGAAAAGTGCTGGATAGTTTAAGGGTATCAATCACTATTTTAAGTCCATGAAAGTGCTGCTGTAGGGAAAGTGTTGGATAGTGTAGGGGTATCAATTACTATTCTAACTGGATACTGTAAGGGTATCAATTACTATTCTAAGTGCATTAAAGTGCTGCTGTAGATAAAGTGCTTAACACTATAGAGGTATCAATTACTATTCTATCTCCATTAAAGTGCTGCTGTAGGAAAAGTGCTGGATACTGTAAGGGTATCAATTACTATTCTAAGTCCATGAAAGTGCTGCAGTAGATAAAGTGCTGGAAGTGCTGGAAAGTGTAGGATAATGAATTAGTAATCTAACTTCAGAGAGGTACAGCATTAGTAAAAGTGTTGATTTCTTTTTTTAAACTTAAAGTATACAACAACACAAACCTAATCACAATTTATTTTCTTTTTCAGATAATGTCTACTCAACCCACAGCAAAGTACATTAAATCCAGAAAAGGAAACAATCTTTTAAATCATATGGGATACATATATTGTAAGGAAAGGATAAGTTTCCCAAGAAATCATTGGAGGTGCGTGCAATACTTCTCAACCCGTTGCAGCGGCAGAGTGGTTACGGTGGATGATATCATTATAAAAACAACTGACCATAACCCCTCTGCATCTGCAGAGGAGGTTGATGTCAGAGAAACTGTGATTGAAATGAAGGAACTTGCAAGCACCTCCAATGATTCCATAGGATCCATTTTACGAGAGGTTGCTCAGCATGTCCCAAGTCATATAGCTAGTAATATGCCAACCATACATAATTTGAGAAGAATTATTCAACGTCAAAAGCAGGCAAGTAATACACAAATAAATACACCCCATACCTTTTCAGATATAGTTATTACTCACGAACTCACTATTTCTTTTTCTGATGAACCTTTCCTTCTGCATGATAATGAAAACCCTCAGAAACGTATATTAATTTTTAGTACACCCAGAAACCTTGTTAAACTTGAAAGTAGTGAAATTTGGATGATGGATGGGATGTTTAAAAGTACACCCCATCCATTCACCCAAATTTATACTATACATGCAAAAATTAATAATAATGTTATTCCCCTAGTATATAGTTTGCTGCCTGATAAGACTTCTGCAACCTACACTGAACTTGTATCAGTTATAAAATCAACCACAAAGCAAAGCCCTAGGAAAATTATCATTGATTTTGAATTGAGCATGATTAATGTAATCACTAAAACGTACACGGATACCCAAATTCAGGGGTGTTTTTTCCATTTTTCCCAGGCATTCTGGTGTAAATTACAAAAAACACCCCTGCTTACAGAATACTCCTCAGACAGCAAATTACAGGTAGAATTAAAAAAACGAACTGCTCTTTGTTTTGTCCCTCCCGAAAGTGTTGACGAGTACTACACTGCCATTACAGAGTCTGATTATTACATAGCAAATGAAGAAAAATTGGCACCCATTCTAAATTATATGGAAGACACATGGATTGGACACCTAAGCAGATCGGGTCGCAGGAGGAAGCCACGTTTCCATGTGGAGTGGTGGAACTGTTATTCGACTTGCTTACAGGGAGAGGCAAAAACAAATAATGCCATTGAGGGATGGCATAACTCCTTCAACCATACAATTGGAAAACCCCACCCTAATTTCTACTCTTTTTTGGAAACTTTGAAGAAGGAGCAAAGTTTTCAGGAAATGAGAATTTCTCAAACTCTTACAGGTAGTCTAAACCCACGAATAACCCATAAAACAAAGGAAATGTCCGAGAGACTATTGACACTTTTACAACAGGTTTTGTTGTGTGTTTTTCACATTACTTACCTGCTTTGCTCAAAAAATTGTTCCTCTCTCAATTTAATTGGCTATTACATTTTTCTAAATTTATACATAAAATTAAATAAAGTCGGGTGTTTTTACCTTTATTTAATTTTTTTTTGTAAAGTTAATTGTGATGCTTTAAAAAATCCTTACTTCCAAAACAATCCAAAATTTTTTGTATTCCTAATTAGTTATTCTTTCCCTTTATATACCAATTTCTTCAACTCTTCCACTTTCAATTTTTCATTGTGAAATTTATAAATAAATGCATTTTTGAAAATGTATTAAAAACTTTTTTTCTTCTCTTTTCTTTAAATTGTAAAAAAAAAGCTTCATGAAAACATTAAAGATATTTTACAAAAATATTTTCTTTAATGAAAATATATTTATAAAAAGTAAGGGACCCATCATTTTTCTGTTTGGTATTTTTTAAATTCACCCATCTCTTTTTCCATATTCTAAAAGCACACTACTTATTATTTGAATTGATAACCTTTTTGAAAAAGGAAAGATTTTTTGTTATTATTTAGTGTTTATCAATAAATCACATTCCATTAGTATTTTCCAGCAAATATTTTCTGTTACAAGTAAATTTAAACAAAAACAGAGAAAGAAACCATCACAATTTGGTTAGAGATATTAATTCATACACACAATACCATATGCATCTTCCTTAAATCCACGACAATTTTATATTGTCAAAAGTATATTTTTTAAACACAAACATGCAATCTTATTTAAATTTTTCTTCCAAAATCAAAAATGATAACTCTCCAAAATATGTTCCGCCAAATAGCAACTCTATTTTTTAGCAAACCATAACATGAAGAAACCTACCATTCACTTTAAAACCACGTAATCTATCAGAATGTTTAACTACAAGACATCACTTCAAAAAAATAATTTCCCTATCTAACAAACTTTGTAAAACACCTATTTACTTTCATCGAAGCTTTTTTCAACAATTATCTAACCTCTTTTTCCTCTATCGTAAGTAATGCAAAAACAATCGATAAATTCAAAAATGCATTTTTTTTTACATTTCTTCCGTACCGATAAAATAATTACAAAACATACACATCTTATCTGTTTTTCATATTACAAAACAACTTTTACAAAACAATATAAACAAATCTATTTTTTTCCATCCAGACCCGACATAGCACATTCTAGCTGTATGATCGGCGACATACTTTTTTACGTACATTACATCATTTACGTATTAAGCAACCTCTCCTTATCCTTTCCTTACAATATATCTATACTTATTTTTAATTATCTACTTTTAATAAAGTTTTAAATGTTTCCAACCTGGACGCAGATCAGCTTCCAGCTGCTTCCTCCTTGGATACTCTTCAAAATGGCCGCTTACGCTCACGTTTACGTCAATACGTAATTGAAAGCTGCAACAATGAAAAAGGGACTATTTAATTTGTTATGAATTAATAAAAATATTTTGATTTATTAGAAAATGTTTCCCTTCCATTAAAAATATGTAATAAATATATAATAATTAAAGCATTTTTTGAATGTATTTGTAATGAAAAATAAATTATTTTTTACAAAGTTATCTTTAGTTTATTTCATTCAATTTTACATGCAATACTTCTTAATCATATTATTTATATGCTTAATTAATCTTTTTATCTCCTTACCTGTTTTCTATTTCCTTTTCCCTTTTTTCTTTTTATCATCCTTTTTATGTACCGCGGGACTCATAGCATCTATCTTTAAAATAAAAGAAGGACAACGTTTGCCATTTGATTCAATGTAAAACCGTGGGAACCAAATGTTTCATTAATTTTTCCTTTAAAATTCATAATTTTAAAAACGTGTATTGATTTTTTTTTACTTATTTGATTCAAGTACATGTATATGTATATATATTTATTTTTTCAAAATAATATTTTTGTAAATTTAATTAAACACTAAATAACCTTTTTAAAAAAAAACAAATGTTATACCAAACAATATTTTATAATAATTAATTTTTCTAAAAATAATTCATAATATCAAATAATACTCTAGTATTCTAAAGTACTCTAATATTAATTTTAAATTATTAAAAATATACACTTAATAATATTAATTTTAAATTATTAAAAATATACAAATAATACTCTAGTAATAACCTATTTAATATATATCTTTATTTTAATAAATTACCAAATTAGCAAAAATAATTAATAATAACAAATAATACTCTAGTATTATTTTTAAACCAAAAACAAAAGTTTAATTAATTCCTTATTTTACATTTAACATACTTATAAATATAATGCGTTGTAAAAGTATATGCATTGTAAAGGTACTTGCGTGTTAAAAGTATGCGTGATAAAAGTATGCGTGGTAAAAGTCTTTAAGTTGTAATAGATGCGTGGTAATGGTATTGCGTGGTAAAAAATGCGTGGTAAAGGTTGTATACCTTTGTATGCACCTCTCCTTGAGTTTGGACTCCTTAAGGATCTCTCACTAAACGAATGGAGGAATGTAGAGAGCTATCCGGGCTCTCCCCTACATTGTTGCAATTGCCCATGCATCCATACACCCCTTGGGCGGGCTCGACCTGAGAGGATAAATAAACGGCCGGAGACTGCTCGGGGTCTTCTAGCCAGCATATATTTAACTATGGCTGATCGAGGAAGTTCCTGGGCCTGTTGCCTTCCAGATGACGTAGCAGCTGTTCTGTGTTGCCTGCATGGAGCAGTTGGTTCCTAATCAAGCTGGTTCCTAGTGAGGGTGAGGTAAGTAATTAGATAATGACAGGTGCTGGTAAACTCCACTACGCTATGCAGGAGGCACAGTGTTTTCCCAAACTCTGTAGAGCTCGGAGTAAAAAACACTTTGCAAGGTCTGCCAGCGGAGCGGAGTACACCACCCACCCTTATTATGAAAAGGCATATTTTCTATGTCTTAAAGAACCTTAGAGTGATATGAAAAAGACGGATCCTACCCTCCTTGCATATGTCTGGATTAGATCAGGACTATAACATTAGTTCTAAACATGTACTAGGTGTTTTTGGGGAGTCGGACGGGCAGATTGGACAGGGGATATGCATTCATTGTCATCTTGATTTCATGCACTGGCGGCTCCTCTTACGGTTTGGTCAATGTCTGTGGCGGGAAAGTAGGATGTGGTATTATTGGAATAGATTGGGTACTGAATGTGTAGTGGCAATTGTTAGCACTGATAGTAAGCTCATGCTCCACTATATTACCTTCATTTTTTTTTTGCCATGACCTATACAGCATGTATGAGCTGGCTCTTTATGTTTCTTTCAGATGAACACTTCTTTGTTGTACTTTATAATAGGATTGTAAATGCTCATATGAAAAACTAATAAATAAAGAAATGTATAAAAAAACAGTGGCAAAAGAACGCAGTCCTAAAGCCGGCACAAACAAATGCAGCAAAACAGGAGGGGGAAATGTTGAGGAACAATATACATATATCTCAATATGTATGCACTAAATACACATCTGACCTTGTCTGGATAAGTTTCAACAGCTGTTCAGCACCAACATGGACGTCATTTTGTTTTTCCTGACTACCATGTTAGTTTGCTCATCAGGTTGTTAATTTCTGCTTACACTGTATGTCTGTATTATACTTTTCACTTTGTATAATTTGCACAGTGCAGATCCAGCATTTCTCTTTTGACCATATTTGGCACCTTATCCCTTTTTTGTTCTGCTGAAGTTGCATTACTAATTGTATATATGTCCCAGAAACCAGGCACACAGGGAAGAAGCAGGCTGAGAGCACCATTGTGTACACTCACTTCTTCCTTGCTGACCGCCAAGTATATGTATATATACATACATATATATATGATAATATATATATTACCGATTGGCGGTCGCCAGTAGGTAGTTATAGTTAGGACCTATTATCCATTGGAAATCCACAACATTCTGTTGGCAATAACTTTGGCGTCGATTGATGAATCTTCTTGACATTTTCCAAACTTTCGGCCAGCTCAGTTCCGCTCCTTCCCTGAAAGTTTGGGGGTGATTGGTGAAGCATAGGCTAAGAAAAAAAGGGGGTCCCAAAACTTGTTTTCCCCATGTAATTTCCCATAGGACCTTTAGCTACGGCTACAGCTCGAACGGCTGAATGGAATTACACCAAATTTAGCAGAGAGGTTGTCGTCAGTTCCGACTTGTGCCTTTCGCATATCTGGTGGCAATCTGTTCAGTAGTTTCTTTGAAAGTCATTTATATATCTATGGGCGCGGAGGATCCGCGGATTGGGCGAGGATTGACCTCGTATGATAAGCGCACCGTCCCGATCACGTGCTCAATTCTAATTGGCTGTCAAGCGGTTATAAACATTCAAAATCAGGAACTGTCGGCAGCCATTTTGTGCCTCGATAGAAGCGAGGCTGAGGAAGTCATTAAAATAGGTGTGCAACGTGCGAAAAGAGGGCAGGGTAGACACACCCTGACTCCCTAGGCCTGCTCAGGGGGTTACATATGGACCCGTATGTATTTATCCTTAAATCCTATGTAGGGAGCACTGAAGTGAGTGCATTTTTGATTTAAGGATTCGTTATTTACCACCAACTACAAGTTGGTGATAAATATCAAAAATCTATAAAAAAGCAATGTTGTGCTTTTTTAAAAGTGCCATGTGGCAGACATACATTCCCTTAGGGCATGTATGTCTGCCACATGTGCACACATGCAGGATTCAGGGGTGCAACCCTGCCACCCTTGAATATGTTCCCCCTATTACCGATTTGTTATTTACCGAATTGGTAATAGTGAATGGCTTCCCATTTATTCCTATGGGTCCCCAGGCCCATAGGAATGAATGGGAATTACCGAATCGGTAAATACCTAATCGGTAATACCGAATATTACCTATTCGGTAAAATTTACAGAATTTTTACCTACATACTATTTACCTATTTTTAAATACCGAATCGGTAAAATTCAGTATTTAAGAATCGATAAATAGAGATTACCTACATATGGACCCTGGTGAAGAGCTAGCCTCAGAATTACACTTCAAATTATAAATATAATTTCTATTGTGGACTGCTTCCCCCCCAAAAAAAGACGTATGTATTTTTTATTAACTTTTATTAAAACAATAAATAACTGGAAATATGACTAAATGATAACAATACAATAAATAACTAGAACCATAACTTTAACAAAACAATATAACAAACAACATATAATATGGAGTCCAATAGAAGTACTGTAGTTAATCTGCAAAACAAAAAAGAAAATTAGTATTTAAAATTATATCAATGTGACTAAATGAGGTCACACATTACAAGTCAAAGTAACACTTGACAATACTTTCTATTTTTTTAATGTGTGCAGTGTACCTGATAGATTTCACACATCTTATAAACTTGCATTCAAACGGTGTCTGTATAGAAGTGCCTACTGCGTCATATTTATATTACAGATGAACAGGTCTTTAAAATGATTCACAGATGAGACAGAATTAGGTGAGAGATGAAGTCATTATGCAGGACAATATTTTTTAGGGCTTATTTACAAAACTCTTGTGCCACTTTTGTGTTACTTTTCTCATGTTGAAAGTGACGCAAAAGTGGCGCAAGGGATTTGTAAATAAGCTCTTTTATTTCTAATGCATTTAATTGGAGGTATTGTATATCTGGACCACTCTGCTTACCTTGTGTAAACACTGTGGCCAACAGAGTTCACAACTTGAACTCCGCTTTGGTTGGTTTCTTGCCAGATATGCAAAACTGCTTTCAAGAGGAGACCCCAATAAAGAGTACTGGTGTGGAACTGCAAGTATACGGAAGGTCTTGCAGACTAAGAATCCGGTCAACTTTGGAACACTTACGTGAGCACAGAGGTTATAAGTTCACTACACTATGTTGCTAATGGCGTTGTACTTTTTATTCTTTTGAATTGGAACCGTAAATTGTAGCTATACACTCTGGTAAAGATCTGGGGCCATATGTAGGTAGCTTAATACCAGTTGGTAACAGCCGAAAATCGGTAAATGTGCCGTTACCGACCGGTATTTAGATTTTTCTAATGTAGGTGGCTGGATTATGGGATTCAGTAATTTACCGATTCGGTAATTTAAGGAATCGGTAAATTACCAAATCCTTAAAATACCAAATCGGTAAATTACCGAATCCTTAAATCCTATGTAGGGAGCACTGAAGTGAGTGCATTTTTGATTTAAGGATTCGTTATTTACCACCAACTACAAGTTGGTGATAAATATCAAAAATCTATAAAAAAGCAATTTTGTGCTTTTTTAAAAGTGCCATGTGGCAGACATACATTCCCTTAGGGCATGTATGTCTGCCACATGTGCACACATGCAGGATTCAGGGGTGCAACCCTGCCACCCTTGAATATGTTCCCCCTATTACCGATACGGAAGGTCTTGCAGACTAAGAATCCGGTCAACTTTGGAAGGGAAGCGTTAAGGATATTGAGAGAGGCTCCTTCTGTTTCATGAGAAGGCCCAAGTACCAGTGGAGCAACACCGTCAACCTCTACAGCACAGCCTAATATTCGTCCCCAATTTGGAACCCTTTAAGAGAAAAAGTAAGAAGGTTAGGAGCTTTGTATGCCATCCTAAAACCTAATCATCCATTAGTTATACAGAGATCCACCCTGTATCAGACTCATTCGTAGTAGTGTGAATTGGACATTATCTGACACCAAAAACCCCTCAAGTACTTATATCTGTTACTTTTTAAATTCGTCGACTACTCATATTGAGAGTATTTACCTTAACGTTGTCCGTTAAAAAACTGTGAATCTGCATGGCTTCAGACAACTAGTAAATGCCATATTTGAGACATCGGTGTAATCAGCTGGGACAGGAGGATATAGTTTTCTTCAACCTCGGCAATAAACATTCTGCAAACTGAAAAAAGAGTTAAAAATGTATATGTTGTACGTATGTCCAAGATTAATTTAAATGTACATCAAAACATTTGTTCTCAATAGGATTGGGGATGAAAAGCAATTATCAGAGGTTATGTTTGGCAAGCAAAATAGGAAATAGCATTGCATTATACAAATATTAGGCCGAGATTGGTCACTCGCTTTATTTACAAAGTCCTGGCCTTGATCTGATAGAACCCTTTTTGGTCTTCCATGATCTCGAAATTGAGAAATAAACATCAGGAAAAATTGAAAGAAACGACTTCAAATAAAAAAATTCAAAACAATATTTTCACTTTGTATCTCAAGTGCAGGCTGAAAACGTGTAACAAGCCTTTAAATGAGAAACAAATGGGTTTCAGAAACAAACGTCTATAAGTCTATCACAATGGAGATTTACATTCTATGAAATTTATTTATAGAAGCAAGAAAAATTACAACATTTTTGTGGTAGCGCATGCGTGTTAATATTACGTATGCACACAATACGTCCCAAAGTCTGGGTATGTACCCCATACGTATTAAATTTTATTTGCGCATACCCAATTACAACATGCCCAAACACAGATCTCACACCCAGTGACATCATGCTCAACCAATCATCCTTCTGCAAAGCATTTCAACCTACTCGAACTTTTCCTATTTTGCAGTCACAGCCATTGATAGTGTTGGAATCCACTTTTTCGTGGGTGAGCACTTTTTTTAAAGAATAATTAAATTAATTAATGTGAATGATATTTAAATAGCTCCTAAATACAAATTTTTGTTCGATTTGACAATGTTGTTTTTAAGCACGCTTTCCTACTTTTTTTTATATCATTAAAGTTGACTTCGTAACTTTTGTTTCTGAGCAAATCACTTAATCCTGCCGCCTTCAATTTTAAAAGTATATGTTTTCCATATATGGACTCCTTTTGGGAAAGTATTAATTCAACATATTAGTTTTAACAATATCTGTACTTTCTGGTTCTTTAATGTACAACAAGATGCACAAGAATTTCTAATACTTATGCTTGGAGTATTAGAACATGAAGGAATACAGATTGAAAACTTATTTGGAGTAAGTTATAAATGGGATCATGAATGTGACGTGTTCATTTACTTCCAGCACTGAAATAGACACAGAACGATTCATATACTTGATGATACCAGATTGCAAATCAGCACCTTTTAACAAATTAGTAAAACAGCCAATCAGGATATGAAATGTTCGCATTGTAAATCAGAGATGTTGTCTACATTACATATAGAAAATATCTAATTTTAATGTTTCAACTTTGTAGAGCAAATGGAAGAAAATTGGAAACCAAAATAAAAATTTTTGTTACAAGTCAAATATCTATTTCTGGAAGAACTTTTATCGCAGTGGCTAATATTTTCTATGATGGACCTACTACAACTTCTGGACACTATACTATATATTTTAAGTGTAATAATGGATGGACATATTACAATAATGCCCGCTTGCAATTCAAATCTAGGTTACCTTGCGAATGACCAAATTCATATTTTATAGTTTTTTAAGCCAAAGTTTTGAATACATTAATTAGCCTATTGGGAAGATGTGAACATGAATTAACAAATTAATATTTGATTTTTTCAAAACAAAAGATTTGAATACATTATTCGGCCTATTGGGAAGATGTGATCAGAAAGTGGTCAGGATTGAAACAATTACTATTTATAATTAGTGTTTGAATTATTATTTGTGCTAATCGATATTGTATTGGAGAATTGTCTTTAAAAGCAAATAGTTTATATATTTGTAGTCTATATTGTACCAGACATAAATGAGAGTGTACATTTTAACAAATATTCTTGAGAGTAATAAAGACAATGTACAAGTTGGACATGAGTAAGAAACTGTAAATAGGTAAACATATATCTACATATATTTGAAATAATGCTTTGAGGTACTTTGTTTTTTTTCACAATCTCGTTGATTGTTTTTTTTCCCTCTGTTCAATGATGATACTTCATTTAAAGCACTGTGTACAGTGAAGTTCAGTAGAATCTGAGAACAGCAAAAAAGGGAAACTGAAAATGTTATGTAATTTTAAAATTATGTCGTGTTCTTAAAAGTATAATATTATAATTTCTGTAATGCATTACATTATATAACATATTTTCTTCTTCTTTTACAGTAGGTTAATGGTGAATTTTGAAAAGAGTTTAAAATAGTTCCACAGAGTTATCTATCTAAATTACTAAAAAAGGTAAGAACACATAACATAATATGCATGATAATGTGAAACAATGTTTAAAGTTAATTTAAATGTGATCTATTTCTAATAAAAATAACATTGATCCTTCACACTATTTAAAAACATTTAGATATCATCAGCCAAGTAGTCATCCTTTCACACAAAGACTATCAATGCTGTAATCTAATCTGCAGACTACTGAAGTTTACTACGGAGGAGAAAAGTTGTTTGTGCCGGTTGCGAGTGATAAGCTCATGCATGCTCCGGTTAATTGATTCTGGATTCAAACGCTTCAGAGTCACGATAACGGGACAAAAGCCCTTGAATAGTTGTCTACCGTCTGTACGCCATCTACTAGTGGAGTGCTTTGTTCACTATACTAAGATTGTTGGTCCTGAGGAGAACTCCGCATTGGGGAGTTCGAAACGCGTCGACCTGTTTTTGGGTCCTTCTGTCAAATGGAAACAATCTTATAAAGAGGGTTCATTAAGCAGAATTAAGTTCCCTGAAATTACATTCATCATATTAATTATCAACTGTAGGATGTGAAATTGTTTATATGTATATACAAACCTATATTTTTGACATTAGGCCCTAAGTATTTGTGCTGTGTGGTATGATTGTAGATGGATGAAAGGTTTGGCCAGAATGAAAGTTTGGATGTTTTGTACATTTTGTAAATTGGTTTGTAGATTATGATCCATTTGTAAATGCTTTATTGTATTTTCTTGTTTTTACATACACATAAAATTCATTTGTTTGTTCATAAAAATAATCCCTGATCCACTAGTGCAAAAATAAATGAATAAACTAGTGACGCAAATTAAAAAACGGACCGTTATGCTTTTTTTCATATAGGTCAACTTAAAATAGTCAAGTAATATCCAGTACTGGCAGGTGTGTTGTTGTTTAGATATTTTGGGCTCAGCCTTACTGGTTCAGAGTCACGACCCTGTGTCGTTTTTCTAGGTAATCTAATCTCTGTAGCACAGCGTTTGCACTAATAGGATAACCCAAGCATTATCTTTCAATTTTTCCTTTCATGCACTCATACAATACCTCAGACACTACCTCTGAACGTATGCAATCACCGATGCACTAGCCATGTATTCATACTATCACCCTGACATTACTCATACACGTATCCATTCACTCAGGCATTACCCATGTACTCATCTATTCCCTCCACGACTATCAATGCACTCATTCGAGCACTCTGGTACTATCTATGTACTCATCTATTCCCTCCACAACTATCAATGCACTCATTCAAGCACTCTGGTACTATCCATGTACTCATCCATTCCCTTCCCGACTATCAATGCACTCATTCAAGCAGTCTGGTACTATCCATGTACTCCTCCAATCACTCAGGCAGTACCCCTGTACTCATGCAATCAAGCAGGCACTACCCATGCACTCATCCATGTACTCAGGGACTACCCATGCACTCCTCTAATCACCCAGGCACTACCCCTGCACTCATGTAATCAACCAGGCACTACCCATGCACAGATGCAATCACTCAGACACTACTGTCGCACTCATCCATTCCCACAAACACTACCCATACACTCAACCATTCACTCAGGCACTACCCATGCACTCTTCCAATCAATCAGACAGTACCCCTACACTCATGCAGTCACCCAGGCACTATCCATGCACTCATGCAATCACTCAGGCTCAACTGTTGCAGTCATCCATTCCCTCAAACACTACCCATGCACTCATTCACCCACTGAGACACTACGTATACAGAATGCAATCACTCAGGCACTACTGTTGTACTCAGGCATTCACTTAGGCAGAATCTATGCACTTATCCATCCTTCCACTGAGGCATTACCCATACACTTATCCAATCAACCAGGCACTACCACTGCACTCATGCAATTATGCAGGCACTACTCATCCACTCATGCAACAACTCAGGCATTACTTGTGTATTCAACTATTCCCCCAGGTACTACCTAAGTATTCATTCACTCCCTTAAGCACTACCAATGCACTTCTTCAATGACCCAGACATTAGCCTTGTATTCATACTTTCACTCAGGTAATTCTCATATACTCATCCAACAAAATAGGGACTAACCCTGCACTCATTCAATCCCCCAAGCACTACCCATGTTCTTATGCAATCACACATGCACCACTGTTGCACTACTGTTGCACTCAGTCATTCACTTAGGCAGTAGCCATGCACTCATCCATTTACTCAGACACTACCTATGCCCTCATCTAATGACACAGGCATTAGCCTTGCATCAATCCCTCCACTGAGGCATTATCCATACAGTCATCCAATCAGCCAGGCACTAGCACTGCATTCATGCAATAATGCATACACTACCCATCCACTCATGCAAACACTCAGGCACTACTCGTGCATTGAACTATTCACTCATGCATTCATTCACTCCCTTAAGCACTACCCATGCACTCTTTCAATGACCCAGACAATAGTCTTGCACTCACACTTTCACTCAGGTACTTCTCATGCACTCATCCAACAAACTAGGGACTACCCCTGCACTCATTCAATCACCCAAGCACTACCCATGTTCTTATGTAATCACACAGACACTACTGTTGCACTCAGTCATTCACTTAGGCATTATCCATGCACTCATCCATTCACTCATGCACTACCTATGCCCTCATCTAATGAAGCAAGCATTAGCCTTGCATCTATCCTTCCACTGAGGCATTATCCATACAGTCATCCAATCAACTAGGCATTACCATTGAACACATGCAATCACCCTGAGATTACTCATCCACTCATGCAATCACTTAGGCACTACTATTCCACTCAACCTTTCAGTCAGGTATGACCCATGCACTCATTGATTCCCTCAAACACTACCCATGCAGTACCCATAGACTCATGGAATCACCCAGGGACTACCCATGCACTCATGCACTCACTGAGGAACTATTCTTGCACTCAAGCATTCACTCAGGCATTATCCATGCAGCCATCCATACACTCAAGCACTACCCATGCACTCATCCATTCACTCACACACTACCCATGCACTCCTCAATCACCCAGGCAGTACCCCTCCACTCATGGAATCACCCAGGCAATAGCCATGCACTCATGCAATCACTGAGGCATAACTGTTGCGCTTATCCATTCCCTCAAACACTACCCATGTACTCCTCCAATCACCCAGGCAGTACCCCTGTACTCATGCAATCACCCAGGCACTATCCATGCACTCATGCAATCACTCATGCACTACCCATACACTCATCCAATCACCCAGGCACTACCACTGCACTCATGCAATCACCCAGGCCCTACCCATGCACTCATGCAATCACTCAAGTACTACTTTTCCACTCAGTCATTTACTCAGGCACTACCCATGCACACACTCATCCATTCACTCACTTACTACCCATGCATTCATGTAAGCACCCAAGCATTACCTTTGCACCCAACGTTCTACTCAAACACTACTCATACACTCATCCCATCACTCAGGCACTACCATTGTTGTCATGCAATCACCCAGGTACTACCCATACACTCATGCAGTCACTCAGGCACTATTCTTGCACTCATCCATCCACTTAAGCAGTACCCATGCACTCATCCATTGACTCAGGCACCACCTATGTACTCATTCAATAACGCAGGAAATTAGCCTTGCATCTATGCTTCCACAGACGTACTGCCTATGCACTTATCCAGTCACCCAGGCACTACCCCTGCACTCATGCAATCACTCAGGCACTATCCATGCACTCATGCAATCACTCAGGCACAACTGTTGCACTCATCCATTCCCTCAAACACTATCCATGCATTCGTTCACTTACTGAGACACTAATTGTACGCAATACTAACATTAATCATACACATATTCACGCATTCATTGGCTTTCATTGCGTCCGATTTTTACACTTTTTTTACCAGTTTAGGAGGTTCCATTAGAACCTATTTTTGGAACAATTTTTTATTTTTTTATTTTATTCTTTTTGTTTTTGGGAGTGGGTGTTTTTCATATTTTTAAAAGAAAAGTTAAACAGTCCAACTCTGCTCTTTCTGTATAACCAGAAACATAAGCAACAACAACAAAAACAAGCATTAGAAATGCAATCGGGCTCGGATTTATTTGAGTTTGAGCTAATGGCATTGTAAATGCCAATGTATTGTTGCTATGTGTTATGGAGTGTGTTCAGGTGGTGTGTAGTGCCAGTGATCTCCTTGTGAGTGTGAGAATATTGCACCGTTACTGCCTGTGATGTCCTTCTTGTGAGTGTGAGAAGCTTGCAACTCTGCTGCCTGTGGTCTCCTTGTGAGTGTAAGAAGTTTGCACGGCTGCTGCCTGTGATGTCCTTCTTGTGACTTAAGAAGTTTGCACTGCTGCTGCCTGTGATGTCGTTCTTGTGAGTGTGAGAAGCTTGCACCGCTGCTGCTTGTGATGTCCTTCTTGTGAGTGGGAGAAGCTTGCACCTCAGCTGCCTGTTGTCTCCTTGTGAGTGTAAGAAGCTTGCACAGCTGCTGCCTGTGATGTCCTTCGTGTGAGTGTGAGAAGCTTGCACCTCAGCTGCCTGTGGTATCCTTGTGAGCGTAAGAAGCTTGCACAGCTGCTGCCTGTGATGTCCTTCGTGTGAGTGTGAGAAGCTTGCACCGCTGCTGCTTGTGACGTCCTTCTTGTGAGTGGGAGAAGCTTGCACCTCAGCTGCCTGTGGTCTCCTTGTGAGTGTAAGAAGCTTGCACAGCTGCTGCCTGTGATGTCCTTCTTGTGAGTGTGAGAAGCTTGCACCGCTGCTGCCTGTGGTCTCCTTGTGAGTGTAAGAAGCTTGCACAGCTGCTGCCTGTGATGTCCTTCTTGTGAGTGTGAGAAGCTTGCACCGCTGCTGCCTGTGGTCTCCTTGTGAGTGTAAGAAGCTTGCACTGCTGCTGCCTGTGATGTCGTTCTTGTGAGTGTGAGAAGCTTGCACCGCTGCTGCTTGTGACATCCTTCTTGTGAGTGGGAGAAGCTTGCACCTCAGTAGCCTGTGGTCTCCTTGTGAGTGTAAGAAGCTTGCACAGCTGCTGCCTGTGATGTCCTTCGTGTGAGTGTGAGAAGCTTGCACCTCAGCTGCCTGTGGTATCCTTGTGAGCGTAAGAAGCTTGCACAGCTGCTGCCTGTGATGTCCTTCGTGTGAGTGTGAGAAGCTTGCACCGCTGCTGCTTGTGACGTCCTTCTTGTGAGTGGGAGAAGCTTGCACCTCAGCTGCCTGTGGTCTCCTTGTGAGTGTAAGAAGCTTGCACAGCTGCTGCCTGTGATGTCCTTCTTGTGAGTGTGAGAAGCTTGCACCGCTGCTGCCTGTGGTCTCCTTGTGAGTGTAAGAAGCTTGCACTGCTGCTGCCTGTGATGTCGTTCTTGTGAGTGTGAGAAGCTTGCACCGCTGCTGCTTGTGACATCCTTCTTGTGAGTGGGAGAAGCTTGCACCTCAGCTGCCTGTGGTCTCCTTGTGAGTTTAAGAAGCTTGCACAGCTGCTGCCTGTGGTCTCCTTGTGAGTGTAAGAAGCTTGCACTGCTGCTTCCTGTGATGTCTTTCTTGTGAGTGTGAGAAGCTTGCACCGCTGCTGTTTGTGATGTCCTTCTTATGAGTGTGAGAAGCTTGCAACTCAGCTGCCTGTGGTCTCCTTGTGAGTGTAAGAAGCTTGCACAGCTGCTGCCTGTGATGTCCTACTCACTACTCTACTCTACTCACTACTCACTACTCTGCACTCACTACTCACTACTCTACTCACTACTCTACTCACTATACTCACTACTCTGCACTCACTACTCACTACTCTACCCACTACTCTACTCACTACTCACTACTCACTACACTACTCACTACTCACTACTCACTACACTACTCACTACTCACTACTCACTACTCATTACTCTGCACTCACTACTCACTACTCTACTCACTACTCACTAATCTACTCTCTACTCACTACTCTACTCACTACTCACTACTCTACTCACTACTCAACACTCTACTCACTACTCTACTCACTACTCACTACTCTACTCACTACTCTACTCACTACTCACTACTCTGCACTCACTACTCACTACTCTGCACTCCCTACTCTACTCACGACTCTACTCACTACTCTACTCACTACTCTACTCACTACTCTACTCACTACTCACTACTCTAATCACTACTCTACTCACTACTCTACTCACTACTCTACTCACTACTCTACTCACTACTCTACTCACTACTCTACTCACTACTCACTACTCACTACTCACTACTCTACTCACTACTCACTACTCTACTCACTACTCTACTCTCTACTCACTACTCTACTCTCTACTCACTACTCTACTCACTACTCTACTCACTACTCACTACTCTGCACTCACTACTCACTACTCTACTCACTACTCACTACTCTGCACTCTCTACTCTGCACTCTCTTGTGGTAAATAAATAAATAATACCTCTATTTTTGACTGGATATATAATAACAGATAGCTCAATAAATAAGAGTCAAGATTCGAGGTAGTAGGAGTTTGCAGGTTTAATACAGCATAAAGGACAGGAACAGGACAACCTGCACGGGCAAGATCTGGGATGGCTAGCCAACAGGGGGGCCCCGACAGCTGTCGGGCAGGATCTGGAATGAGCGCGCTAGCTTTTAATAACAGTACATAAGTATATATATAGTTAAAACAATTGCATTACAGTACATACAGTAGGCGTAACAGTGGGTGGGGCTTGTAACAGTCGCGAAAGATAAGGGTGAAAGTAGGTGTAACAAGAGGCGTGAACATAGACATGTGATGTAAACGTAACAGAATATGTCATAAATGGGGCGGAAACATGGAGGGGGCTACCTAAGGAGCCGGGACCTCTAACCTACTGGTGCGCGCAAACTGACGATGACGTGTTACTAGGGAGAAGCTGGGGGCTATGACTTCTGCGCTAGAAGCAGAGACTGAAGTCTGGAGAGTCAGAGCGACATGTACCTAAACACTATCTAGTATCTGATGTTTAGAGAACATATTGATAGAATCCAAAAGTTATCGGGGTAAAGGCTAACAGACACTAAGACTGGTGCAGGCATTATTCTACATGTAGTGTGTGTTGAGGAATATTAAATGACCATTAATACAGTATTTCTCTTACATGGAGACGTAAAGGCTAGACCATGACGGAAACTATTGATACGATTCAGTAGCTTAGGAATGCAGAGAAGGAGGGCTGGACTGATAACTGGAATCATAACATACTCTTGGCAGACTGGCAGGCAGAGCCAGGCCGAGCCGGGCACTGTGAGGCAGGAAGTAAGTGAAGGGTCATGGATACAGGTGGGGGCTGTATCGCTCCTCAGCGAGGGTTCAGGAGACAGGAGCTGAATCTGAGTCCGGGCCCTTTTGAGGCCTAGAAACGGGGACTTCACAATGAAATAACGTGCACACTGAGAAACGTGGCAACGTAGCTTTACATAGGCTCAATACTCGTAGCTTTCACGAGAACTGGAAACTGGCATACTAGAGATGGACACAACTGTAATTGCGTCTTTAATCGATCATGGGGAATACATATGCATATTAATCATGCACACATAACATAAGATGGGGAACACGTAGGGACACAGAACATGGCAAAATTTACTTTTCCACACTCTACTCACTACTCTACTCACTACTCACCACTCTACTCACTACTCTGCACTCACTACTCACTACTCTACTCACTACTCACTACTCTACTCACTACTCTACTCACTACTCTACTCACTACTCTACTCACTACTCTACTCACTACTCACTACTCTACTCACTGTACTCACTACTCTGCACTCTCTACTCACTACTCTACTCACTACTCTACTCACTACTCACTATTACACTCACTACTCACTACTCTACTCACTACTCACTACTCTACTCACTACTCACTACTCTACTCACTACTCACTACTCTACTCACTACTCTACTCACTACTCTACACTCACTACTCACCACTCTACTCACTACTCTACTCACTACTCACTACTCTGCACTCACTACTCTACTCACTACTCTACTCACTACTCTACTCACTACTCCACACTCACTACTCACTACTCTACTCACTACTCACTACTCTGCACTCACTACTCTGTCTGGGTTAACGGAGACCCTCGAGGCCCTGGTGTCACTGCACCTGCTGCACCCTCACAGCCACTGGTAGTAAAATACAGCACTGTCTGGATTAAGTGAGACCCTCGAGGCGCCGGTGTCACTGCACCTGCTGCACCCCTGGACATCTCAGTTAAACTCTAACATATTGAAGGAAGGAGAAAACAGCAACGGAAATCGCTCCTCGCAGAGAAAAGGCAAATGCGCACTTTTATTTTAGAAGACACGCGGATTGGCGAGGCAAGGGTGCTTGTTTAATTAGGAGATCCCCAAAGTCTAGGTTCACTTCTTAAATCGTATCAATTCCATTTTCAGGTTTGTCACTTGAAGTCTAGCCTTGCATACTTGAGTTATGTTGCTGATAAACCATTTAGGGGCCTGATTCACAAACATTAACTTGCACAATTGTTTATATTTATTCTTTTTTCGGTATCCCCAACTTCGAGTTAATAGTAAGTTAATGACTGCAGAGTATAAGTCTACCTTTGCGGTCAAAGTTTGCAAATACTTTAGGCGCCAGTCACTATTCAACTTTTACTACTGACCCTGAGTACAGGTGCTTCACAAGTGCCATGCTAAATTGCGCCACCTGTGTAGATTCATGTTTGCATGTGTGTCACAATTATAACAGAGACGCAGTTTTTCAAAACCGTCAGAGTATTACCAAGGTAAATATTGACAGGTCAAAGCTGCTGATATATGAAAAGACCTACTAAATATGGGGACATGCAGATTTTTATGCAGAAAGCACCAACATCTACATTTTACTCTGCTATGCAATAGGAAAAACGTCTTATAAGTGCTATTTAACCCTCCTGTTAAATTACTCACCCCAGGGTAATGGTATTTAATTTGTCCGATAATTGGCACATTTTACTCTGAGCCACTGATAATCAAAGCCTTGGAATAGGTTCAGTTCTCAATTTATTGCATAATTAGTTTAAATTTTCATGTTGAATTTTATGGGTAAATTATTCGCACAAGCGTACGCCTTCTTCGAACACAGTGTATTACCATAGCATCATCCAAGGATGCCTTTCCATAAGACCACCAAAGGCTCTATTAACTGTGTATCCATTTATTTGGGAACTGCAACGAAGTAATGACGAAATTGAGGTTTTATGATTGATATTTAGTCTAATAAACGTATTTATAAATAATTAGAGCCATAGTAGATAATGCCTAAATCAGTGACAATTTTACATTTCTCATAAATTAATGTAAATACATTGATTCCACTGTGTTTAAATCAGCTAAAAGAGAATTCTTGACACTGAAGATTTACTCAAATCTGCCAGACAAGTTAACCACCCAAAAAAATGGTGGCGCATTGTGGGGCATCAAGATATGCGTTTGCGAGTCATTAATTGCGATTTTTAAGGAATCACAATTAAGGACTCGCAAAAGACTATGCATGTAGGAATCAATTTAAAAATTGTGATTCCTACACATTTCCTTAATTGTGACTCGCAAATTGTGAGTCGCAATTAAGAAATGGCTTCCCATTCATTCCTATAGGCCTGCAGGCCCATGGAATTGAATGGGAAATTGAATGCTCAATTTGCGAGTACCAATAGGTACTCGCAATTGCGCTTGAAATTTCAAGGGTGCAAGAGTGTCAAAAGGACACCCTGTTGCACCCCTGAAATTGTGATGTGCACCCATGTTGCGCACACACATGCCCCAAACCTGAAACTTTGAAGAATGCACTTTAGTGCATTTTTCAAAGTTTTCGCTAAATACCATCAGCTTGAAATAATCAGTATTTAGCGGACCATAATAGCGAAATCTCTATTTTAAATGCAATCTTGCATTGCATTTAGGCATCGCAATTTGGGATTCCTTAAATGCAATCGCAAATTGCGATTTTTGCATTGGGGATGCTGCATCCCAAATACAAAAATTGCGGTCGCAAAGGGGCAGATTCGCGCAATTTCAAATGATTCATGTGCCCCTATGTCTGCTAAACTCATGCATCTTCTGGGTCCCAGCAAAGCTTCAGTGCCTTCTGTTGAAGGAAAAGAAGCATCTGCCTGCTTGGCTTAGCTCTCTAAGCATGATAGACTGTTCTCTGCCATGGCAGTGAAGTCCATCCCTCCAATGAGCTGGCGGTGCAGATTTTAACTAAAGCCCCAATTGAGTAGAAGTATTGCATGACAAACAAAATATAAAGAAATAAAATCAATATAATATTTAAATCAGTGACGGCCTCTGTTTGTTAAAGTTGCTGTTCTCAGACATGCTCTTGCTCACCCCGAGCCCTCCGAAAAACAGCTGCCTGGGAGCTCCGGTAGCTCTAACACGTTTTGCTAATGGAAGTTATAAAAATGCCTTGCAGGAACTGAGTTAGTTTTACGTTCGGCTGAAGGTGTAAGCGAGATGTATGAATCACCTGACGAATGAACCTAAACATGTCAAATATCCCGGGTGCCATGGTAGCCAGGCACCGATGTAAACACTGACGAGCATATGGTCCCGCTCAGGAGGGGAGAAGTCCGGCCTTGAATGAGACAGCGGCTACTGCGCGAGCAGCCTTGGGCTAAATGCACTCAGTTGAAATGTTTATTTATTCTTCTTAATGAAAAGGGGTAAAAGGCAGGCCGAGGCTGTCCTCTATATTGTACACTTACTTAAGTAATTAATGCACGTTCATACATCATATATTTGTGTAATGTTGCACACCTGGGCTTTTTCTTAACCTCCAGTCTTGTGACATTCGCTACAATGGAGCAAAACAATGTTTAAACATTGAATTAATAATAGAAACTGCTGTCAAGTAACAATAACAAGTGAGGAGTCCTGTCCATTTTAAATGTTACCAGTAATAAGTATGGCATAACACAGACGTTTCTTAAGCCTAAGTGTGTGCTAGTGATAAATTAATGTAGAACATTAAGGTAACGATTTCCAAAGGCACTCGTTATACGCATTGTAACTTTTCTACGCTATTTTTTCAGCATCAACCACTCGAGCACGAACATCTCTAAAAAGACAAAACAGCTCCCAGTTATAAAGCGCATGCTACCTGGATATTCGGACAGAGCCTTCCCTTGCCCCTCTGTTTTTGTGGCACTGTTCAATTCCTCATCCTTTCCAGGCTGGACAGTGCTAATACCATTCTGAATGGTTTTCCTGCTTGCCTGCTCCATTTATGCGAGGTATCTTAAAAAGTACTGTGACTGCCCTTAAAGCTACAGGAAACTTCTTTCAATTATCTCCGCCGTGAACGCGGCACTCTGACAGCTCCTAATTAAAATGAATGGACTGCCGTGCGCGAAAGGTACATCTTACACGCGCGCATGATACATCCAATGCAATGGTGAACGCGCTCCCACCATCTGTATTGCATTAAAGGGGCACTCTGACAGCTCCTAATTAAGATTAATAAGTCTGCCGTGCACGTAACCACAGACAATATGCCATGAAACTGAAATAAATGACGGATGAAAAGTAAATATAGCCTATCACGTCAAGGCTACTAAATAGACAGCACAGCGAAGACGAATCACTAGGCAGATGCCATAAAAAACGCGGCGCGCACTAAGGAATGTGGCAGCCCGGACCCCTTTCAGAATTTATTTTTTTTCGAATACATAAGAGCTCGGAAGCTCCGCCCCACTTCGTGGTGACGTAGGCCCGAGCCCTAAAAATTAACATTTGTGACTCTCAAAGAGTATCTTCACGGCATCAATGCATAGGACTCCCACAGACAGTGTTGTAAGGCAGTGGTGACAGACGATTGCAGCATCCGCCAACTTCGGAACGATCAGGGAATGTGGAGTGGTCAAAACAACCCCTGTAGATGTTGATGGTTGTTGTCCATCATTGTTGGCTGCTTCCTCTTGTCTACAATGCTCCATCTCACATGCCAGTCAAATAGGATGCATTGTTTCCAGGTGTTTTTTCATTCAAGACGTACCACAAGAGTACTTCTTCTCGGAGCCTCTCGATAAGATTTTGTGACAGAGGTTACATGTCACCTTATGGGCACTTACTTTTTTTCACCTTCAAGCACAGTGAAGAAGGCCAACATGATTTCCTTCCTCTTCTTCACTGGCTCTTCCACTTCCTCCATCTCCTCCTCGTGCTCTTCTGGGAAAGCTGCTGCCCTTTTCTGGATTGAAAATGAAAAAAACACTCCCAAAAAAGAACAATAACAGAGCCTACAAAACAGGTTATCTTCAGGCAGACACACCCAAAAAGAAAGTAACAAGTGTTGGTTACACCCATCCCATGAAGAGAATGAAAAGCTGTTCAACCAATGAGAAGCTGTCTTTCTATGTCACATTGGGGGGCGCACCATAAGCCTATCTGTCGCGCACCCATAAAATGCGCTAAATGTTATATATATATTGGTAATTTGCTAAGAGGACATTGTATTTCAATGAAAAGTCTTTATGCAAAACCGATATTTAAATAGGAAACAGTCTTATTACAGAGTTTTAAAATGATGCCGGAGTCGCGTCTCCTTTGCGCACCCGGAAATACGTGGCGGCAGGGTTTTCACATCCACCGTCCACCGCATAGAATCGTGTCCCCTACACGATACCATCGAGTCCACAAAAATCTGTCAAAAACATTTGAAAACAAATTCAAAACACCTTTATTACTATTTTTATGTAGTCAGTAATAAACCTCTAAAGCATATTAATTCATTCTAAATGTGTTTTTGAGATTGACATTCGTATACTGGATTCGCACACCCATCGCGAGGGCTCACGTAGGATGTGCAACCCTTTTTTAGTGATGTCATCAGTGATGTCACTGACCATGTCATGAGTGATGTAATATGTGACATCATCAGCAGTGCATTGCGGGGGCACGAGTTATATTTAGCTCAGCTAACTATAACGTCCGAATTTCTCTAGTTTTGTACGATGGAAATGTCAGCCTAACTATAAAGTCCTTGAAACCTGTGTATTTTTCAGTGAAAAAAATACATATATATATATATCGCAACCGGGCAACTTTGGGAGAGTACATGTAAGCACGGCGGTTCCAGGCCATGGGGTTGATCGCACCGCCCGAGGAAAGAAATAGGGTCTGCATAAAGGGAACAATTCCTCTTGTTTTGCAGGCACGGATGGTGCATTAATTTAAGCAGGCGAAGTCCAACTCGGAAGACCCACTGAAGGGTTTAATTATGCCCTGAACTGTGCATCGGCAAACAAACCCACCGCAGGGAATGAATTTGCATAAATAGGAACTACGTGTCCCAGCGCACCTCGTGGATAAAAACGTCATTGTGAGGGACACCAGAGGATAATTAAAGAAGAGTATGCAGAGAACAACGTGGTTGCAGTTACGAGTGTTTTGCCCATGCTAGCCTCTGATGAAGAAGCAAAAATGCTTTAGAAACGCCTCAGGCTGAAGGACTTTTAAAGTTGGAATGAGAAGCCGCCTGCTTTGCTTAAATAAAGTATGTTTACTTACCTGAAGTGGAGGGTGTCCTCGCAACTGTGCAACTTTGGGAGAGTACATATATTTATATATATTTAAAAAGTGGACAGTGAATTCCTTTTCAATCAAGACGGCATCTGAGGAAGGCTACCAGGCTGAAATGCATCATGCCGATCGACTTGTGTGCACTGAAATAAAAGGACAAACTAAACCCTACCTGCAAGGGCTGACATTATTTCTGAAAAGAGAAGGTTTTGGTGACGATGTGTAGAGCTGGCCACAAGCTCTTTGCAGCCTCCTTCCAAAAGAGTTCGGCGGTGAGTGGCAAATGTGTGTGAACTCTCAAAGCGCTTGAGGAACGCCAAACCACCACACTCTGCAGTGAGCTTACAAACCAGAAATGTGCTGGACCATCACTGCATGGTGGTACTCATACTCACTGTAGCGTTGGGTGCCTTAGCTCGCCGTGGTGACTTGCGGTTGGAAGTAAGGAGGAATAGTGCAGTTTTTATCACTACAAGATCCAGAATGCAGTGGTGTAGTTGCAGACACCGCCCACTTGGGCAGGTACTTACGATGGTGTCGCTGCAGCTTTGGAAGTTTAGACCTGTCTGGACATCCGCCCCTGTAGTCATGTGGGACTGTCTCTACCAATCATAGTGAGGCACTTTAAAAAGTGGACAGTGAATTCCTTTCCAATCAAGACGGCATCTGAAGAAGGCTACCAGGCTAAAATGCATCATGCCGATCGATTTGTGTGCACTGAAATAAAAGGACGACCTAAGCCTTACCTGCGTGGGCTGACATCCTTTCTGAAAAGGGAAGGTTTTGGTGACGATGTGTAGAGCTGGCCACAAGCTCTTTGCAGCTCCCTTCCAAAAGAGTTTGGCGGTGAGTGGAAAACGTGTGTGAACTCTCAAAGTGCTTGGGGAATGCCGAACCACCACACTCTGCAGTGAGCTTACAAGCCTTACCTGCGTGGTCTGACATCCTTTCTGAAAAGGGAAGGTTTTGGTGACAATATATATATATATATATATATATATATATATATATATATATATATATATATATTCCCTCCAAATACCTCGATACTTCCGAAGCAGACCAGGACACACAGAGTTCGTTTGCAGATTTAATAGCAGGTGAAAAAGTGCGACGCGTTTCGCCGATAAGGCTTGCTCACGCTCGTCAAAAAAATAATAACGGCCATTTTTAAAGTGCTCTAAACACACCCCCAGTGAATAATGTGTTTCATCAGGTAATCAACGCAGCCATTTTGTACAAATACTGGTAACATTATTGTGTTAGGTAAACACCTTGAAATAATGTCGTAATTCATTATACAATCATACATGCAGAAACCATATTAGTGGGACATCATTGTTATGAAGCAATCGTGGCGTTTCAAATTTCGAGTACAAATTATATTCTGGTTAAATAATTATTCCAATTGACCAGTAATTTGAACAATATCATGTACAATTGAATCTCATTTAAAGATACTGTACGGTTACATTCATAATCTCTAAATCCAAGTTGAACATAGAGTGTATATCAATATGTAACAGCGATATACATTGGTAGTTAAATTTAGCCACTTTCTGCTAGACTCAATCTGATTGGTTCGCGTTGCCATGAGATACGCAATGTACCCCATGTGCCTGTTAATGTCAATAAAGTTGTAGGAACAAATATGTAAACAACCGAGTGTCCACCAAACCAAAAAGTCTTTTAACTGCCCATGTGGGCTATCATGTGGACATCAGCTCTCCCTGGTGGTATTGATTTTAGATACGATTTCTAATCCAATGTGAAGCGATTCCGCCCAAGTGGGCATAAATGTCTCCCTACCGCATCAGGTTAAGCTTGAGACAGATAGATGTCCCACACAGTACATGTTCTGGTTCCCACATTCCAATACCTCCAGTAGTGCCACACAATACCTGAAAAAACACACAAATGTGATATAATTCTATTAAAATAATTACAATTAAAATACAGACAGCATATGTTCAATTCAATTTGTCAGATTCATTATTCTTCATACAGATGTACTGATAGTTCCTCGCTAGTGTTCAACCCCATAGGTGTCAGGCATTGAAAATCAATTATATACTTGGACTCAAGTTTTCTCATGGAGAGTTCATAGTTTCCCCCCCGTATTCCCAGATCAACACAATCAATAACCACCATGCGAAGTTTGGTCTCATCTTGCATATGAAATTCAAAGAAGTGTCTCGCGACCGGATATTGTTTGTTGTGGTTCCGTATCGCTCTTAAGTGTTCCAACACTCTCTTTTTGGCCTCATGTTTTGTACTGCCCACATACAGTTTGTTGCAAGGGCAGATTAAAGCATACACACTGTATGGGGTATTGCAAGTTAATCTTTTTCTGATGGTAAATTCTCTGGATGTACCTGGTATCAACAGAGTCTTGCAATCTCTACTGTGTTTGCACGCCTTGCATTTTCTACAGCAAGCAAATCCAGCATTGATGGCATGTTTAGATAGACCCCCGTCAGTTACATAGTTGTTACTTAACTCATCTCGTAGGGATCTGCCCTTCCTAAACGTAATCTGTGGATTCTCTCCCAAATATTTTGAAAGATGTTCGTCAGTGTTTAACACATGCCAATGTTTCTTGAATACCTTTCTTACATCCTGTGATTGGCCAGAAAAGGTGGTTATAAATCTGATTGTTTCAGATTCTGGCTGGGGCAATTTGGGAGCTAGTAGTTCATCTCTTGTTTTGCTGTTGCTACGTTCTACCGCCTTTGCAATGACTTTATTCCCGTAGCCTCTCTGTCTAAATCTCTGGCACATTACCATTTCTTCCTTCTTGTATCCATCCTGCGTGCTGCAATTGCGCCTGGCACGTAATAATTCCCCATAGGGGATGCTGTATACAAGATTCTTAGGATGGCAACTCGAAGCTCGTAGGAGACTGTTACCTGACGTGCTTTTTCTGAACAATTTTGTGGTCAGATTGTTGTCAACCACCTCAATTTCAACATCCAGAAATTCCATTTTTGATTTACTGATATGTTCAGTGAGAATCAGATTCAGGTTGTTGATGTTCAGTTTATTGATAAACTGTTTAGCTGAGTTCTCATCACCACTCCAAATGAAAAAAATATCGTCAATGTATCGCAGCCACAGGGACACATTGTTGAATTCTGCCATCTCCATGACAACCCGCTCCTCCCACCAGCCCATGAATAAATTCGCGTAGCTGGGGGCGAAGCAGGTTCCCATGGCTGTGCCCTGTGACTGGCGATACATGACGTCATTGAAATAAAAAAAATTATTTGTTAGACAGAAGTCTATCATGGATAACAACATTTGGGAATGTAACAGCAAAGAGATGGATCTTGAGTTTAAATAATGTCTAACTGCCTCCAGACCATCCTTGTGTTGAATGCTAGTATAGAGGCTGCTGACATCTAGTGTGACCAGTGTGTAGTTGTTATCCCAATGGATTCCATTAATAATGCTCAAAAATTGAGTGGTGTCCTTCACATAGGACGGCAGTGCCACCACAAATTTTCTGAGATAGTGATCGATATATTTGGAGGTATGCTCCAAAAGAGAGCCAATGGATGACACAATTGGACGACCCGGCGGATTATCCGGGTCTTTGTGAAGTTTGGGGAGGAGGTACAATATTGGTACTTTCGGGTGGGCACAATAAAGGTACTGATACTCCTCTATTTCTAGGAGTCCTTTGTCCTTCCACCCCAAAAGGAGATCTCTAAAATTCCCTGTAGATCTTGACACATCCTCCCTCTCACATCTGCAATAGCATGTTAAATCCTGTAATTGTCTCAGTCCCTCTTTCAGGTATGTCTGTTTGTCCAAAACCACAACATTACCTCCTTTATCAGATTGTCGTATTACAATCTCTTGGTCTGCTCTGAGGGATTCCATTGACATCAGTTGTGTATTTGATAAATTCTTATTGTTCTGGGGTATTCTCTTACATCTTAATTTCCCAAGATCTTTCAGTACCCCCCTCTCAAACACATCAATCGCGTCACATTGAACTGCCGGTAAAAACACACTTTTAGGTTTAAATTTTGACCCTGGATTGTTATCCAAATCAAGGCCCCAACTCTCCCAATCCGGTTCAACATTTGTATTCTCATCATCTCCAATAATTTCCTCAAGTAGAAAAATGTCCTCAACATCAAGATTACTCTGGGTGTTACTAGCCAATACAGCAGGTCTATCCTTAACTTTAGTGCAAAACCATTTCTTCAATTTTAGCTTTCTAGCAAATAAAAACAAGTCTATACGAGTCTGGGCAAAGTTCATATTTTGTGAAGGACAGAAGGAAAGGCCAAGTGCCAAGATCTCAGTCTCACCTTCCGTTAGCACATGGCGTGAGAGATTCACCACAGTCATATTCATTTCATGTTTCTGCTCCTTGTTTCCATTCCCATTGGAGCTTGTGTGGCGTTTGTTCCTCCTGTTTTTGGCTTTCTTGTTCCTCCTGTTCCTCCTCTGCTTCCACGTCCTCGACCTCTTACATTCCCCTTCTCCCCCTGAAAGGTGTCTGTCCTGTTCTGACTCATCATCTGGAACTGGGCTAAAAAATTCACCCTTTTATTTGCAACGGCAGCAGGCTCCTTCGTGGCACCCGGGTTAGAGGCATCCGACAAATTGCCATCAGAAACATCACTTTCTACTACCTCAGTAATTGGTCCAGGTTTCTGTTGGTTGATAACCGCCATCCCTGTATTTTTATCAAAAAGGTGATCATACTTCTTTTGAAATGTTAGGGTGCGTCCCGATTGGTAATCATTGAAGTCCCTTATAAATTTCCGTTGTTTCTTCGCCGTAATCTCTTCCTCCAATTTCTCCATTCTCCCATTAAGTTTCTTTAGATGTTCTTCCAGTGCTTCTTTTGTCATCAGAGGTTCAATTTCCGCTAGGAGGCTCTCTATATTCAGTAAGAGCTTGGCACGATCTTTTAGGGCATATTTGACAAGGATTTTCAACATTATTACCAAACAGGCGGAGGTGTTATCCGACCATTCATTTATCATGTCTGGGTCGGGGTCCTCGAATGTTGGAATGGTAAAAATTCTCAGACCTCTTGGGACGCGTTTCACTTCGATGTATCTGGATAGAGACTCCGCCTCCCACCACTTGGAGAGTTCTTTCTTGTATAGTTTCTCCAACTGGCTGAGTTTTGCTTGCAGAGTTATTTCTTGGCCAATGCTAGTTGAGGTCTGTGCTGGCTCTGCACATCAAAGTGAAACGCGTCCCAAGAGGTCTGAGAATTTTTACCATTCCAACATTCGAGGACCCCGACCCAGACATGATAAATGAATGGTCGGATAACACCTCCGCCTGTTCGGTAATAATGTTGAAAATCCTTGTCAAATATGCCCTAAAAGATCGTGCCAAGCTCTTACTGAATATAGAGAGCCTCCTAGCGGAAATTGAACCTCTGATGACAAAAGAAGCACTGGAAGAACATCTAAAGAAACTTAATGGGAGAATGGAGAAATTGGAGGAAGAGATTACGGCGAAGAAACAACGGAAATTTATAAGGGACTTCAATGATTACCAATCGGGACGCACCCTAACATTTCAAAAGAAGTATGATCACCTTTTTGATAAAAATACAGGGATGGCGGTTATCAACCAACAGAAACCTGGACCAATTACTGAGGTAGTAGAAAGTGATGTTTCTGATGGCAATTTGTCGGATGCCTCTAACCCGGGTGCCACGAAGGAGCCTGCTGCCGTTGCAAATAAAAGGGTGAATTTTTTAGCCCAGTTCCAGATGATGAGTCAGAACAGGACAGACACCTTTCAGGGGGAGAAGGGGAATGTAAGAGGTCGAGGACGTGGAAGCAGAGGAGGAACAGGAGGAACAAGAAAGCCAAAAACAGGAGGAACAAACGCCACACAAGCTCCAATGGGAATGGAAACAAGGAGCAGAAACATGAAATGAATATGACTGTGGTGAATCTATCACGCCATGTGCTAACGGAAGGTGAGACTGAGATCTTGGCACTTGGCCTTTCCTTCTGTCCTTCACAAAATATGAACTTTGCCCAGACTCGTATAGACTTGTTTTTATTTGCTAGAAAGCTAAAATTGAAGAAATGGGTTTGCACTAAAGTTAAGGATAGACCTGCTGTATTGGCTAGTAACACCCAGAGTAATCTTGATGTTGAGGACATTTTTCTACCTGAGGAAATTATTGGAGATGATGAGAATACAAATGTTGAACCGGATTGGGAGAGTTGGGGCCTTGATTTGGATAACAATCCAGGGTCAAAATTTAAACCTAAAAGTGTGTTTTTACCGGCAGTTCAATGTGACGCGATTGATGTGTTTGAGAGGGGGGTACTGAAAGATCTTGGGAAATTAAGATGTAAGAGAATACCCCAGAACAATAAGAATTTATCAAATACACAACTGATGTCAATGGAATCCCTCAGAGCAAACCAAGAGATTGTAATACGACAATCTGATAAAGGAGGTAATGTTGTGGTTTTGGACAAACAGACATACCTGAAAGAGGGACTGAGACAATTACAGGATTTAACATGCTATTGCAGATGTGAGAGGGAGGATGTGTCAAGATCTACAGGGAGTTTTAGAGATCTCCTTTTGGAGTGGAAGGACAAAGGACTCCTAGAAATAGAGGAGTATCAGTACCTTTATTGTGCCCACCCGAAAGTACCAATATTGTACCTCCTCCCCAAACTTCAGTAAGACCCGGATAATCCGCCGGGTCGTCCAATTGTGTCATCCATTGGCTCTCTTTTGGAGCATACCTCCAAATATATCGATCACTATCTCAGAAATTTTGTGGTGGCACTGCCGTCCTATGTGAAGGACACCACTCAATTTTTGAGCATTATTAATGGAATCCATTGGGATAACAACTACACACTGGTCACACTAGATGTCAGCAGCCTCTATACCAGCATTCAACACAAGGATGGTCTGGAGGCAGTTAGACATTATTTAAACTCAAGATCCATCTCTTTGCTGTTACATTCCCAAATGTTGTTATCCATGATAGACTTCTGTCTAACAAATATTTTTTTTTATTTCAATGACGTCATGTATCGCCAGTCACAGGGCACAGCCTGCTTCGCCCCCAGCTACGCGAATTTATTCATGGGCTGGTGGGAGGAGCGGGTTGTCATGGAGATGGCAGAATTCAACAATGTGTCCCTGTGGCTGCGATACATTGACGATATTTTTTTCATTTGGAGTGGTGATGAGAACTCAGCTAAACAGTTTATCAATAAACTGAACATCAACAACCTGAATCTGATTCTCACTGAACATATCAGTAAATCAAAAATGGAATTTCTGGATGTTGAAATTGAGGTGGTTGACAACAATCTGACCACAAAATTGTTCAGAAAAAGCACGTCAGGTAACAGTCTCCTACGAGCTTCGAGTTGCCATCCTAAGAATCTTGTATACAGCATCCCCTATGGGGAATTATTACGTGCCAGGCGCAATTGCAGCACGCAGGATGGATACAAGAAGGAAGAAATGGTAATGTGCCAGAGATTTAGACAGAGAGGCTACGGGAATAAAGTCATTGCAAAGGCGGTAGAACGTAGCAACAGCAAAACAAGAGATGAACTACTAGCTCCCAAATTGCCCCAGCCAGAATCTGAAACAATCAGATTTATAACCACCTTTTCTGGCCAATCACAGGATGTAAGAAAGGTATTCAAGAAACATTGGCATGTGTTAAACACTGACGAACATCTTTCAAAATATTTGGGAGAGAATCCACAGATTACGTTTAGGAAGGGCAGATCCCTACGAGATGAGTTAAGTAACAACTATGTAACTGACGGGGGTCTATCTAAACATGCCATCAATGCTGGATTTGCTTGCTGTAGAAAATGCAAGGCGTGCAAACACAGTAGAGATTGCAAGACTCTGTTGATACCAGGTACATCCAGAGAATTTACCATCAGAAAAAGATTAACTTGCAATACCCCATACAGTGTGTATGCTTTAATCTGCCCTTGCAACAAACTGTATGTGGGCAGTACAAAACATGAGGCCAAAAAGAGAGTGTTGGAACACTTAAGAGCGATACGGAACCACAACAAACAATATCCGGTCGCGAGACACTTCTTTGAATTTCATATGCAAGATGAGACCAAACTTCGCATGGTGGTTATTGATTGTGTTGATCTGGGAATACGGGGGGGAAACTATGAACTCTCCATGAGAAAACTTGAGTCCAAGTATATAATTGATTTTCAATGCCTGACACCTATGGGGTTGAACACTAGCGAGGAACTATCAGTACATCTGTATGAAGAATAATGAATCTGACAAATTGAATTGAACATATGCTGTCTGTATTTTAATTGTAATTATTTTAATAGAATTATATCACATTTGTGTGTTTTTTCAGGTATTGTGTGGCACTACTGGAGGTATTGGAATGTGGGAACCAGAACATGTACTGTGTGGGACATCTATCTGTCTCAAGCTTAACCTGATGCGGTAGGGAGACATTTATGCCCACTTGGGCGGAATCGCTTCACATTGGATTAGAAATCGTATCTAAAATCAATACCACCAGGGAGAGCTGATGTCCACATGATAGCCCACATGGGCAGTTAAAAGACTTTTTGGTTTGGTGGACACTCGGTTGTTTACATATTTGTTCCTACAACTTTATTGACATTAACAGGCACATGGGGTACATTGCGTATCTCATGGCAACGCGAACCAATCAGATTGAGTCTAGCAGAAAGTGGCTAAATTTAACTACCAATGTATATCGCTGTTACATGTTGATATACACTCTATGTTCAACTTGGATTTAGAGATTATGAATGTAACCGTACAGTATCTTTAAATGAGATTCAATTGTACATGATATTGTTCAAATTACTGGTCAATTGGAATAATTATTTAACCAGAATATAATTTGTACTCGAAATTTGAAACGCCACGATTGCTTCATAACAATGATGTCCCACTAATATGGTTTCTGCATGTATGATTGTATAATGAATTACGACATTATTTCAAGGTGTTTACCTAACACAATAATGTTACCAGTATTTGTACAAAATGGCTGCGTTGATTACCTGATGAAACACATTATTCACTGGGGGTGTGTTTAGAGCACTTTAAAAATGGCCGTTATTATTTTTTTGACGAGCGTGAGCAAGCCTTATCGGCGAAACGCGTCGCACTTTTTCACCTGCTATTAAATCTGCAAACGAACTCTGTGTGTCCTGGTCTGCTTCGGAATTATCGAGGTATTTGGAGGGAATTATTCGAGGCCTGTCGGTGGCCTATCCAGGACCGCGCAAGGACAGCCTATGTGCACGAACCGGCATTGGAGGAGAGAAAAATATATATATATATATATAGTCACTGAAAAAACCATAGGTTATAGACCATATATAGTTAGGAATTAGCATTTACAAAACCTTGAAAATTCACTGAAAAAACCATAGGTTATAGACCATATATAGGTAGGAATTAGCATTTATAAAACCTTATTTTACTCACACAAAACCATTGAAATTCGCATATATAGTTAGTTGCACTAACTATATATTTCGCGCACCGACAATCCACTGCTGATGATGTCACATATTACATCATTCATGACATGGTCAGTGACATCACTGATGACATCACTGATGACATCTCAAATGACATCACTGATGACATCACTGATGACATCTCATTTGACATGACTGATCACATCACTGATGACATCATTCATGTGATAATACGATGAACTTCTTCAGACTCTAATATAACCTTATATACACTCAGTGTAAACAGACACTCACAGACTGTCACTCATCCATGGAGTTACTCACACACCTAGTCAGTCATGCAAAGAATCAATCACACCTCCATTTCCTCAACTATACAGTTATACACACCTTACTTATTCAAACAGATACTAACACATATTTACTCTCTTAGACAATCCCTGATACAATTTCATAATGATCCATACAGCCACTCACACATTCACTGGCTCTTATGCACAGTTATTTATATATGTCAACTCTCACATATACTGTGTTTTACATATGTCTTTACTTTGACATGTAGCACTGAGATATCCATTCACTCACCAATACACTCATGTACACAGTCAACCACCCATACAGCTGTTTCCACATGCACTTTTGAACCCATACATCTAGTGAATCAACTGCTCACACATCTATACACAGAGTCATACACCTCTCAACCACCAACACACACACTCAGTCTCCCATACAAATACGTGGGCAACCAATCAATAACCCATATAGTTACTCATATAGCTACTGATCAACACATGCAGCAGTTTACAGAACAACAGACATAATGATGCACAAATTAAGACAGTTTAGTCACTAACCCATGCACTCAGTGAGACATATTTAATCACTCATTCATACAGTCAGTCATGCACCTACTAAATCCTTCATCCAGACACTTCTACATCCACTCATTCTTCAATATGTAAGACATATTTAAACTTTACAGAAACATAAAATCACTGGATGTTGTTTTCAGTGATGTCATCAGTGATGTCATTTGAGATGTCATCAGTGATGTCATCAGTGATGTCATTTGAGATGTCATCAGTGATGTCATCAGTGATGTCATTTGAGATGTCATCAGTGATGTCATCAGTGATGTCACTGACCATGTCATGAATGATGTAATATGTGACATCATCAGCAGTGGATTGCGGGTGCGCGAAATATATAGTTAGTGCAACTAACTATATATGCGAATTTCAATGGTTTTGTGTGAGTAAAATAAGGTTTTATAAATGCTAATTCCTAACTATATATGGTCTATAACCTATGTTTTTTTCAGTGAATTTTCAAGGTTTTGTAAATGCTAATTCCTAACTATATATGGTCTATAACCTATGGTTTTTTCAGTGAATTTCAATGGTTTTTTAATAGCAAATATTAAAAGCTGTTAAATGTATTCTTCTTTTAAAGGAAAAATATATTTTATATGTATTTAATATAATTTTTTTATGTATATATATATATTTTTTTTTTCTTAGTTTCGCTACCGGTCCGCGCACCGGGTAGCTTCCCGTTAGCTCATTTTTATGCCGCGACCCGGTCCGCGTACCGGGAAACGTACCATTTGCACAACTGCCGCGTTCGAGAACAACATCGTGAAGCGTCGCGTAAGCGCGACGTATCGCGTTGCCGCGTAATGCGTCTTATGACGCGCCGCGTTCGCGCACTCGGAAGTGCTCCGGTGCGCGAACGAGGCGCGAAGCGCAGCACACCGGAAGCGCTCCGGGCGCGGAGCGGGACGCGTAACGTAAGCGTAACAGGTCATGTGACCTGTAAATAACACTTTTCATTGGTTTAGAACTTTTTTTTCTTCCAAATGATGAAAACCCCTCCTTCTTTCCTCACTCTGACTTTCATCTTTGTGAGAGAAAGACCTTAGTTATGGCATCTGTAGTAGCTGCAGCTGGTGGACCCCCACCACCACCACAACCACCTAGGAAGGAAGGACCACCTCCACAGTTCCTTTCCAACCCAGAGGAAGAGGAAGAAGAAGAGGAAGAAGACATAGAGCCGAGGCAGTTCTTACGTGAAGAGCCCCGGAAATCCCACCACAAAGACAGTTTTATTTGGCAATTTTATTCATACCCTCAAGGCCAAAAAAAGGTCAATGCCCGACATGTGACATGCCTCATTTGTAAATCTGTTTTGTCTAGAGGTACAGACAAAAAGTATAGTTATGGTAACTATACTATGCACTGCCATATGCAGAGGTGGCATCCACTCAATTACAGCGTTGCAGAGATGCGTCACCTCCAAGATAACCCACCAACTCCTGTGGCCAGTACATCGGCACAGGTAACTCTATCGGGACCAGAGGCGAGGGAGACGGTCCCAAATATCCAACAGAATTTTGTGCACATGAAGATAGTGTGCCTTTATTGTGGTGACCTAATTTCATGTGCGAATATGAGTATCATTTTGATTAATAGAGCATTTGAAAACCACAAGTGCTCAAAACGCCCCAAGAAATAATTTAGTTTTTTTTGCTCCTGTTGAGCCCTTTCTAATGCCTGTTTGTCGTTGTTCCCCCCCAAAGAAACATAAAATTGTTCAAAAAATACAAAAAAAATGTTCAGAAAAATAAAAAAAAATATAAAACAACAAAAACATTAAAAAAAGTTCTTTTCAGAACTACCTCCCATTTTTAAAAAATTACTAAAATTTTAGCACTCTTGACTTCATTTTTCTCATGGGTGCGCTTCCCGGTACGCGCACCGGTAAACGCCCCGTTAGCGCAACACAAAAAAAAAGAAAAAAAAAACAAGAGAAGGAGAGCATAAGAGAAAGAGAAAGAGAGAGTAATGTTAAGAGACAGACAGCAAGAGAGAGCAACACAGATGTACTGTGTAATACATAGTAAAACAGTGTAAAAGATATAACAAAGTGTAAGAGAGAAAATGAAAAAAATATAAGGCTGTGAAACAAAGAAAGAGAGAAGAAGGATACTAAAGCAGAGGCACATGAAGAATGTGAGTGGCTGTAAAGAGTAAAAGGAAAGAGAAAAAATTATGTACAAATAAAAGGTAATAACGGAACCAGATTTAAATAACACTGGTAAGGGAGAGAAAGAAAAAAGTAGTGTGCATAACTAAAGAGGGATGAAATAAGATGGATAACATCGAATAAAGTTAAAACATGTGGATTGACAGAGAGAAAAAACTAAAAGAAGAAAAGAAGAAGTAACAGAAAGGGAATAATTGAAGCAGCAAAGAAATGTAAATAACGTAGTGTGCTTGAACTTCAGGGAGAAAGCATAATGAACAAGTAGTGAAAGACTGAAGAGACAGAGACAATTACATTAAGATAGACGGACTGAGTGAACGGGAATGAAGAACTGTGAGAACAGAGGTACTGAGAAAAGGAGTGGAAGGAGTGCAGTAAGTAAATCACCCGCACAACGCAACAGCTACCCTACCTCAAAGCACTCTAAAATATTATTTTACTGTTTCTCTTTGTTTTCCCCTTGTTACGCTCCCCGGTGCGCTACCCATAGTAAAAGTAAAGAGGGGTGATAGAGGGAGAAATATTGAATTAGGATAACACATAGGGAGTGACAAAGAGAGAGGACAAAGAGAGTAAAGGAAACAGTACCTGAATGGGCTTGAGTACAACAGCAAAAAAAGATAAGTAATGCAGTGTGTTTGACTTACAGGGAGTTAGTGGGTGTAGGTCAAAGTGTGGGTGTGTAAGGTGTGTCTGTGGGTGTGGTTGTGTGGAGTGTTTTGGTGTGGGTAGAGATGAGGGTGTGTGAAATATGTGTGAGAAGTGTATGAGTGTGGGGTGTATATGTGTTCGATGTATGTGTGTGTATGGAATGTGTGTGTGTTTTTGAGGAGTGTGTGTGGGAGGTTTTTTTTGTGTGTATGAGGTGTATGTGTGGTGTGTGTGTGGGGTGTATGTTACAACTCTATTCAGAGATACCCTACCTCTAAGCACTTTAAATTATTATTTTAGTATTTCACTTAGTTTTCCCCATGTGTAGACGTGGGGGGGTGTGTGTGGGGGATGTGCGGGGTTGTCTGTGAGGTGTGTATGTGTGTGTGTGTGTCTAGGGGGGATGAGGTGTATAGGTGTGTGGGGTATATGGATGTGGGTGGGGATATTGGTATGTAAGGTGTGTGTGTGGGGTGTGAGTGTGTGGGGTGTTTGAGTGTAGGTGGGAGTGTGGGTGTGTGAGGTGTGTGTGGGGTGTGTGGGTGTGGGAGGTATGTGTGTAGGATGTGTATGTATGTATGAGATGTGTGGATGTGTCTGTGAGATGTCTGTGTGTGTGTGGGGGGGGAGATGTGTGTGTGGGATGTGTGGGGTGTGTCTGTGAGATATTTGTATGTATGTGCATGTGTGTGTGTGTGTGGTGGAAGGGGGGTGAGGTGTGTGTTTGAGTGTGGGTGTGTGGGATGTGAGTGTGGGTGTGGATGTGTAAGGTGTCGATGTGGGGGTGTGGGGTGTTTGACTGTGGGTGGAAGTGTGCATGTGTGAAGTGTGTGTGGGGAGTGTGTGGGTGTGTGGGTGTGGGGTTGTGTGCATGTGGGTGTGTGTGGGACACACTTGTAGGTACCTAAAACAGCCACAGAACCCAAAAGCTCTTTTCAGGGCTACCCTACCTGTAATCACTTAAAATGTTTATTTTACACTATTATTTTCACTATTGTTCACCTAAGTACGCTCCCTGGTACGCTCCCCGGTGCGCGTACCGGGTGCTGCCCCCACGAAAATCGATTTTTTTTTGTCCCACGGGACCCTTTTATGGCCCCCACATCAAACCTAGGAGGTCAGGGCGTGTACCCTGCCCCCTTTTGCTCATTTCCCCCTTTGATTTTTGCCACCTCTTGTATCTCAATCCTACCGAGACACAAGATGGCGGCCGCTGCTGACTGTTTCGAATGTTTACAGACACCCGAGAACCAATCAGCTTGCCGTGCGCAAGTCGCGTGGCGCGCCCGGAGCGCTCCCCGGTACGCGTACCGGGGCGCGCTGACAGATATATACATTTTTTTAAACCTAAATTACTCAAAATCCACTGGAGCACATATCTTGAGACATAGCAAAGGCACATCGGGCTACCAGTCCCTACAATTTTGCCAAGTTTGGTGCAAATCCATTCAGCCGTTCGAGCTAAAACTGCGACAGACCGCCCTATGGAAATTAACATGGGGAAAACACGTTTTGGGACCCCCCTTTTATCTCAGCCCCCGCTTGACGAATCCCCCCCAAACTTGAAAAATTCAGCCTGATTGCTCAACCGGCGCCAAAGTTATTCCAAATAGAATGTTGCGGTTTCCCTATGGAAATCGATCCTAACTATATATACCTACTGGCCAGTAGGTAAAAAAAAAAAAAATTATATATATATATATATATATATATATATATATATATATATATATATATATATATATATATATTTATATATATATATATATGTATATGTCAAATTAAGCTATGCCGAAACCTCTATTATTCAGATTTATTTTTCTGATTAATAGAGTGGTACATTTTACCTGATTGTTTCACCAGTGTCCTTGTGAGTTTAGCGTGGTTTACAGAGTCTTTCTACCATGTCTTTCCACAGGTCATGTGACTTCCAAACACAGGATTGGTTTTTGGTGTTTTAAATTCGTTGGGTCACATGTCACTTTATTCCAGTGAGCAAGGCGACTGAGTTCGCTGAAACGCGTCTGGTTTTTAGCACTTTGCAGTTCACTTGTAAAACTTTTGAAAATAAAAATACCTGCCATTTCAAGAGAGAAGAAAACATCTGTTTCTCTGTTTTGCTACAAGTATCTGGGAGTTTTGACTCGAGATATATATATATATATAACAGGAGGTTCACTTTGCCGACACCCAACAGACTATTATATTGCACTGTGGGATTTTCAGGTTTTTTTTAGGGACAGTAAGCATGTGCCCGTTTTTACGGTGAGGCAGCATTTCTTTAACAATATAAAGATGTTTTCTCTTGCATGAAGAATGTTTACCGGCCCCGGGGCTCCAATTAGCAATGACTGCTGAGAACTACTGACATTGATGGGCGGAGACTCAGCGTGTGCTCGAATTATCTTTTGAGGCGAGATAACACTAACGATGCAATGATTGTTATCTCCAGCGCTATGTCTATTCTATCTGTCCTGGGGCTCCACGCAGCAGCTGTCATTGATAAAGACAAGGCAGAGATTACTTCTCCTTCCTGGACAATATTGGATGTTGTGTTGTGGCGGGATAAATAATAGCTTCATTAAGCTGAGGGGACATGAGACAGTCTTTAAGGACTCCTACGAGTATACGCGGCAGCAAGTTTATTATTATTATTATTTTGTGATAATTTTTTATAATATATAGGCAACACAGGATGCGAGTTTGGCAGAACTGTTCTAGTGCCCGCATGCTTCCCACTGAGCTGTGTTTTATTTGTTATACATGCCTCACCATATCAATTTTGTCTGCTTTACTGGTAACATTGCCACTTTGGTAATTGCATTGTGCACTATATATCAGTAGGCTGTATTTTACCTGCATTTATGTTTATGAAGAGCCTCAGGCAATGTGAGCATGTTGCATTTATGCTGTAATGGGAATCCACACGCTATAGTATGTTTTCCATGTTTACTAATTTAGTCAGTGGGATGGGCTATTTAACTCAATAGTTATACATTGCCATACTTGATTGACAAAGGCCTCTTGAAGGCTGAAACGCGTCTCTTCTCGTGCTCGTGATTGAGGGCGTCCTGCACTAAGAAATAAATGCCGATTCCAATGCCACTTCGTGTCCGTGCCTGCTTTTCCATGGAACTTCTGTGGGAGTTAGGTGTTTTGGTTCATATATATATATATATCCAACAGCGTAAATTCCGAAGAACAAACGAATTGAGCCGCAACTCTCAGCCACTGTTGTTTTTCAAAACAATTATTTATTTTCTTTCAAGCACAGATTTCAAACAACGCGTTTCGGTAGTTCAGCTACCTTGCTCACGGTTGATTACACCTGAAGTTGCACATTATTTTAAACACACCCAGATTACCAACAAAGCATGTGATTCCCAAAACTTCCTGTTTGTTTCGAAGCTGGGGATTCTGGACTATGTAGTTTTCATTAGTGAATCTCTTCGGTAACTAGACATAATATCGACTCCACAATATCGAATGGAGAAAATATTGAGTTAAAAATATCGACAATACAAAAATATCGATAACAAAAATATCGTTGGTAAAAATATCGTTTAAAATAATGATAAAAAATATTGAGTACAAAAATATCGACTCCAAAAATCGACAAGACAAAATATCGATATATAGTGGAAGTAAAAAATATCGATAATATGTAGAAAAAATGTAAAAAAAATTTTTTTTTTATTAATAGTAATATAAATTGTAGTTTATGTTTAGGAGCGGGATGTTGGGTTAATAGGGGATAAGGGTGGGGAGTATGTTTGTAAATTTATTTTATTATTAATAAATTGGTAAATAATTATCATTAATTAGTTAATTAATTAACTTATTAATTAGTTAATTAATAAATATAATTTTGTACATATTTTTAATTAGTAATTAATTGTTAATTAATTAATATTAATTAGTTAATTAATTAACTAATTACAAATAATTAGTTAATTAATTATTATAATTTTGGACATATTTTTTATTAGTAAGTAATTGGTAATTAATTAATATTAATTAGTTAATTAATTAACTAATTAATACTAATTAGTTAATTAATTTAGATAATTTTGTACATATTTTTTATTAGTAAGTAATTGGTAATTAATTAATATTAATAAGTTAATTTAATTAATTAGAGTTTTTTTATATATGTTATATTTTGTTATTGTACATTAATTATTTTGGAAAAATACTAATAATTATAACATTAAATTAATTACAGGTATTGTGCTAATAGATTAATTTTATTTGTAATGTTATAAATTGTAGTTAATGTTTAGGAGCGGGATGTTGGGTTAATAGGGGATAAGGGTGGGGAGTAATTTAAAATAAATATTTACATAATATATGTTTGTAATTTTATTATTTTATTAATTGGTAAATAATTAATATAAATTAGTTAATTAAGTAATATAATTTTGTACATATGTTTTATTAGTAATGAATTGGTAATTAATTAATATTAATTTGTTATTTATATTAATGGGAGTCTTTATTCTTTTTTTTTTAGTTATAGTTAATTAATTAATTAGGAAAATTTCATATTAATTATTACAATAAATTAATTACAGCTAATGTGCTAATATATTAACTTCTTTGTTATTGTAAATTAATAATTAATTGGTAATTAAATAATATTAATAATTTATTGGTAAAGGAGTATTTGTAGGGTTCAGGGTCAGTTTTGGTTTTTTGGATAAAGGGGTATTTTTAAAGGGTTCAGGGTCAGTTTTAAGTTCTTGGGTTAAGGCTTTTTTTAGGGTTCAGGGTCAGTTTTCAGTTCTTGGGTAAAGGGGTATTTTTAGGGTTCAGGGTCAGTTTTCAGTTCTTGGGTGAAGGGATATTTTTTGGGTTCAGGGTCAGTTTTTAGTTTTTGGTTAAAGGGGTATTTTTAGGGTTCAGGGTCAGTTTTGGGTTTTTGGATGAAGGGGTATTTTGAAAGGGTTCATGGTCAGTTTTAAGTTCTTGGGTTAAGGGTTTTCTTTAGGGTTCAGGGTCAGTTTTCAGTTCTTGGGTAAAGGGGTATTTTTTGGGTTCAGGGTCAGTTTTTAGTTTTTGGTTAAAGGGGTATTTTTAGGGTTCAGGGTCAGTTTTGGGTTTTTGGGTCAAGGGGTATTTTTTAGGGTTGTGGGTCAGTTTTAAGTTCTTGGGTTAAGGTTTTTTTTAGGGTTCAGGGTCAGTTTTCAGTTCTTGGGTAAAGGGGTATTTTTTGGGTTCAGTTTCCGTTTTTAGTTTTTGGTTAAAGGGGTATTTTTAGGGTTCAGGGTCAGTTTTGGGGTTTTGGGTCAAGGGGTATTTTTTTGGGTTCTGGGTCAGTTTTCAGTTCTTGGGTTAAGGGTTTTTTTTAGGGTTCAGGGTCAGTTTTCAGTTCTTGGGTAAAGGGGTATTTTTAGGGTTCAGGGTTACTTTTGTGTATATAAAGTGTGCTAAAAAATATTAAAAATATTACAAATATTTGAAAAAAATTTAGTGACAAAAAGATACACATTTGTATGCTAATATAATATTTTTGTACTAATCAGCTAAAAATATAATAACAATATATGTAAATAAAATTATTAAAAATTTCTAATTTTTTTTTTTAATTTGTTAAACAGTAACATTATACTAAAGTAGCTATTCTAATTTATACATGGTCAGTGTCCAGCACCTTCCCTGATATTAGCTACACTGGAGTTGGAATAGTAATATAATTTTTTTCTGAATCCAGCACCTTCCATGATATTAGCTTGACTGGAGTAGAAATAGTAAATAATTATTGGTCAATGTCCAGCACCATACATTATATTAGCTTGACTGGAGTATTAATAGTAAATATTAATTGATCAGTGTCCAGCACATTTGCATATAATTGTACATTACCATGTTATTATATTACAAAACAATGCAAAGTGGATGTTTTCACAAAACTTTATTACAATTTTTAAATTTTTTAATGTGTACTACAATACAATCACAATCACAAAGAACATAACATTTTTGGGAAATGTAGTATTTGCAGATTAACACATTAACATTTATGTACATGTTGTAATTTTTCACAAACATATATTTTAGAACATTTTTTCTGTAAATAAAAATATTTATCATCATTAACTTTGAGTAACAAGTATTTATATTGAAATAAATAAACAACCAGTTTCTTTTATATTTAATAATGTTAATATTATATATTAATAAATATTTAATTTAAACACTTACATTTTTATTAAGTAACATGACAATTATTATATTTGCTCAAGATATGGAAATACAAATTAAGACATTTTTTGTCACATATTTCAGACAATGTTGTTTTTAAATCAAAATATAAATATATTATGTTGTTAACTTTGTAACTGTAAAGGGGAATAATATGTTTAATAATAATATCTGGTATTGGCAAAAGATTATTTATGCAATTATATACTTTTATAATACTTAGAAATTATTACAAAACATTTTTTAATAATTAATAAAAATAATAACACATATATTTATTATTATTATTATTAATTATTAAACTTAAACATTTATCTCTTCTTTTGAGAAAAACATACATTCACCGAAATAAAAATACATTATTTCAGGGTATTATTTATATACTAAATGGGTATAATTTTTTTACACAAATTTATTCCTATAATTGTACACAATAAGAAATTATTTACATATATCATTTCAAGCGTTACATTATTTTTAAATATTATTAATATATAATAATTACTATATATTATTTAATATTAAATAAATTTATAGTTTTTAAACTGTTTAAATTTTAATGAGTCTAGTGTATTAATTTGTTAAAATAACAATGTGTATGTATGATATTTTTATACTATAACATTGTATTTTCTATAATACCTTTTCAAATATGGTTTAAGGGGACTACTTTTTTACCGCGTAAGGTTATTGCGCTTCATTCAGGACTGGAGAAGCTCGCGGTTGGGAGTTCCTTCGTGTGGAGAGAGGTAAGGTTAATTTTACATACAATTTATAACTGAGTGGTAATGTTTGAGGGTATATTCGAACTGTGTAGTGTTTTTGTGTGTATGTATGAATTGTTTATGTAGCTTTTAGGTGAAATGTCGTCGTTATAGATGCGTCGTGTATGTTTTAGTTCTAGTGTTATTTTAAGTGTTAGGAAATGTCTTCTTACATGGTTAATGTTAATTGTGAGTGTATTTACAAATGTTATGGGCTATTTGTGGGTGGGTTTCGTTATGTATGTTTTTTTACAGGTTCCGGTTCCTCGCATGAAAACTACATGGAAGGAAGCGTGTTTTTTTCCTGAGATACTAATGTAAGACTTATTATGGTTATATTTTGACATGTATCTCCTATATTTCGTGTTTGCCAGGAGCGGATTTTAATTTTTTTAACCTTTTTTTGGGGGGTTTTGGAGGGTTTCGTATTGGATGGATACATTGATATGCGTGACCGTTTTTTAAAAGTTGTGTGTATATAACTTTAAATACTAAAGTGTCCACACTACTGTTTTCGGGATTTCCTGGAGCGTTTATTTCATTTTTACATAATTTTCGGGTTTTTGATGGTTTCCCATATTGGAATTATCGTACATTGCAATGGATTGTATGGATTGTATTTTGCTTCATTACGTCTTTTTCGTCTACAAAAATTGTAAGTATTTAAAGTACTTTTTTTATTGGGTGGGAAATGTTGTAATGTGTATGTGTGATGTAATTATAAATATTGCATATTTGTTCAGAAATAATGTCCACATTTTTGATAAGTTTGTTAAACAAATATGTATTATTTATAATTAATAAAAAAATAATGATTTTTTATGTACCATTATTGTAAGAAGACATTAGAATCTTTTGTACACATTTTTATAGTAGGCTTTTAGCTATTATTGACAGGTATTCTAATCCTCTAGTTGTAGGATATAGTGTGACTTGACTTTGCAGTAGTCGGAACATTTGTTTAGTTTGTTTTGTTAGTTTTGGACCAATTTGGGTCACAGATTGTTCCATTCTAAGTTCTTGATAGCTTTGTTCTTTTTTCAAAGCTTCTAGTAGGTTATGGAATGTGGGTCTGGCTTTGCTTGTGGTAGCTTGGAAAGCATTATGCCACCCTTCTACACTGTTGTTTGTTTTAGCCTCTTGGTTTAAAGTACTAAGATAGACATTCCACCAAGGGATTTGGAATTTGGGTTGGCGTCGATGTCCAGATCTGTGCAACCTTCCCACCCAAGTATCTTCGAAATAGTCCAGTAATGGGGTTAGTTTTTCTTCATTCCTCTTGTAATATGTGCTGTCAATTAATAAATTGTAGTGTTCCGCTACATCGGTAACAGGAACGTAGGCCAGTGCTATCAATTTTTTAATTTGATAGGCAAAGGTGCTATCTGTTGAGTATAGAATACTTAAAATTGATTTCTGGAGATGTCTCCATATGCTCTGATTTAAATGATAGTAGCAACCCTGGATTGCTGTGTGGGGAAATGTTCTCAAAATGCTATTAATCATAGCTAATTCGAAATCAATAATTATTTTTTCTGGAAAATAATTATTGATTTCGTTTTTGAGAACATTTAATATTTCTGTGTAAGTGTTTTGCTGTTTGTTTGGTAGCAAACAGTAAATGAAAGGGATGTTATAGTTATGGTATAAACCGTGGATGGAATATAGTTGATAAAAAGGTTTTGGACATGGTTTAAATGTTCCATCCATCATCCATTGGGGACACTGTTGGAGTTTTCTTAAATTACTTGCAGTTGCAAACATTATGATTCTGTTTGTACTGCTTTCATTGTCAAAAAGGATAAATTTGTCTTTATTGTGTGTGATGGACATTTCTGGTGAAATAATAATTTGCTCAAAAGTAGTAGGGTTGGGTGGGGTTGTGGAAGTGTGTCTTTTAGTGTATGCAATTGTGCGTTTTAGGGAGTCTATAAAGGGTAGTTGACCGGAAGCATGGGCTGGGACTTTTAACAGTTCTTCCTTAAGGATTTGTGTTGTTGGTTTATCACTTTGTGTGCTAGCAGTTTTTATACTTTCTAAAGCATCTCTTATTTAAATTTCTGTGACATTGGGGGGATGATTGTGTTCCCTGGTAAATAACACATAAGTTTCCTCAGTAGTAGCCCTTCCATAACATTTGTTTGAGTAATATTTTGTACATTTCCAGAAAACTTTTCTACCACTTTGTCTTTCCTGATTATAAACATAACCCATATAACATAACAGTAATTTATTTTTTTGTGACATAGCAAATTCTGCACCTTCTGTCATTTTGTTTTACTTGTTCTAGGAAAGAGTAGAAAGAAACAAAATCAAAAAACATATATTTCACTTTGTGGTGCTAACATAATTAATGATGTATTTATACTTACAGTTACTAAAAGTAGTAATCACAAATGCAGAACTGTATTTTGAAGGATTTTCTTGTATGTATTTCTTTATTTACTGTTGGTATGAAAATATAGAAATGCTAAGTTAATGTTTACACATAACAAACGTTTTTCATAGGAAAAAGCAGTTTTTAATTTTGCTTAGTACTACATTTGATGTGAACATTACATATACTTACTTGTTTAAATAGTTGACTTGTAGTATTTGGTGGAGTAGATCAAGGTAGTAAAGTTCAGATCTGTAGAGAAGATAGAATAAATAAATGTAAAATATTATTAAAAATTTATGGAACTGTTGGGAAATTGGAAATATTTAAAAGTATACTAACTTCTAAATAAGTAGTTTTGTTTGCTGTAGGTAGAATAGAAGTATGATGTATTCAGAATATCTGTAGAGAAAATATAAAATACATAACATGGTGTTAAGAACATAGTTTTCGTTATTTTCGGAAGTTTTAGACCAATTACAAGTATACTTACATTTTTTACAAGGGTAGTCTTGTCTTTTGGTATAGTTGATGTTGGATGTTATTATTGGATCTGTAGGGAAGATGTAATATGCAAGATATGTTGTTTAGAAAATAGCATTTGTAATATTGGGGGTTTACTAACAAAAACATATATACTTACATGTTTAATTAGTCTAGTTTTATACATTTGTAGTGTTGAACTAGGACATTCTCTGAATATCTGTGAATAAAATGTTTAAAATAAAGAATGATTCTTGTGAAATAGTGTTGAAAAACAGCAGTTGTTGTATAACAGAGCATTAATATATACTTACTATCTGATTTTCCAGGTGAAGAAATAGGAGCATGTATTATGAATTTATTTGTAGTAGTTTCTATCAGAAATGTAGGAGGAGATAAAAATAAAATAAGTGCAAGAGTTAGGAGATATAAGTAAATTAGTACACTACTAATTTAGATTTCTACATAATGCACTGTAACTTACTTGATTAATTAGCTAGTGAGCTGGATCTTTAAAGATGTTTGTTCAGGAACAAAATGCTCAGAGTGTTGGCATCTTCTTTCTATAGAGTTAGCAGCAGCAAATGGTATAATACATGTATCCCTTTTATAGTATGTGTATTTTGTGTGCTTTGATTTGATTGGTTGTAGGATGAAAGGAAGGATTTTATAGGCTAGTTTGAATTTTTTTTGTTAATTGGTATGTTTGTTGATGTGAGAATGGTGGTATGTGGTCATTTCCGCATTAAAGCAGGTTAGTTGTTAAAAAAAATAGATGTGTAAGTGGTAAAAAATAAGGAAAATGTTAGTTAAATGTAAAGAATATTTTCCACAAGATAGAACGCATTTAATAGAATGTATAGCAAATGTAGATAAATAGTAATGTTATAAAAGTAACAGGTATTATATGTAAAATGTTTTTTGTATAGAGCAATGACTTTTATAGACGATTAATATGGTATTTTAGACATGAAAGGGTACAAAAAAGAACTCGATATTTTTTTTGTAACGATATTTTAGTACTCTATATTTTAGTAGTCGATATTTTTGTAGTGTTAGGGGTAATTTCATGAACAACGATATATTTGTAGTCGATATTTATTAAGGCGATATTTATGTACTCGATATTGTAAATACTCAATATTTTTGAGTCGATATTTTAGTAGTTTGTGTAATAAGTATGCAAGTAAGATATTTTTGTAGTCGATAATTTTTCAACTATATTTTTGGTACTCGATAATGTGACCATCGATAATATTTCAGTGATCCAATCCCTTCATGGTTATTAAGCATTATTTCTAGACATTCTGTCTATTTCATCATACCAACCCTGGAAGCAACAAGCTTCCATCAACCCTCATTGATCATTGATCTCCAGCATCCCCTACGGGGAATTTCTTCGCCTCAGAAGGATTTGTAGTGAACAATCAGAGTGGAAGAAACACAGTGCAAGCACCATCAAACGTTTTCAAAACAGAAAATATGGAAAACACCTAATTAACAAATGTTGGGAAAAAGCTAATACAAAACCGAGATGGGAATGCCTCAAACCAAAAGATATTGAAGACAAAACAAAAGAAGAACCAATAAGACTTATTCTGGATTACAGCCAAGAATCCCCAAAAATCTTTCAGATCTTAAAAAGGAGTTGGAAGATATTGCAACTAGATCCCACAGTGGGACAAAGGATGGGGGCTTACCCAACCATAACTTACAGAAGAGCAACAAATCTAAAAGACCAACTGGTCCACAGCCATTTCCAGAGTAAGAAGTCAAAGAACATATGGTTAAAAACAAAGGGGTTCGTCAAATGCTATAACTGCAAGGTGTGTGAGATTGCTAAACCCACAAAAGAATTAATCATGGCCAACAAAAACATTTGGAAAATAAAAGAACTAATAACTTGCAAAAGTCAATACACAATTTACATGATAGAATGCCCTTGCAAGGCAAAGTACATAGGGAGCACCATATGTGAATTGAAAATACGAATCCTACAACATGTCCACGCTACAGTCAACAAGGACAGAAATAACGCTGTAGCCAAGCACATGGAGAGCCATCACGATGGAAATTGGAAACTCTTAAAGTTTTGGGGAATAGAAACAATGTCCCTATCTGATCGAGGTGGCCCCCGAGAAAAACTTTTAGTGCAAAAAGAGTCACGCCACATTCTGAATTTTCGAACCATGACCCCCCTAGGCTTGAACCAGTCGGAGGAACTGTACATCCATTTGTAAATAGAACTTCTCGAATTTAACTGTTTCTGTTCACACCCACTAAAGCCCACTGGAGGGCATTAGAAACTGCCAAAATCACAGTGTATTAATTGTTTGCGCAACGTAAATGGTATGATGAAATAGACAGAATGTCTAGAAATAATGTTTAATAACCATGATAAGATTAATGGAAAATACATAGTCCAGAATTCCCAGCTTCGAGGGCATTAGAAACTGCAAAAAGCTAGGAGGCAAGCCCACTAGAGGGCTGTAATGCACAGTATACTAATTGTTTGCGCAGCGTAAATGGTATGATGAAATAGACAGAATGTCTAGAAATAATGCTTAATAACCATGAAGAGATTCATTAATGAAAACTACATAGTCCAGAATCCCCAGCTTCGAAACAAACAGGAAGTTTTGGGAATCACTTGATTTGTGGGTAATCTGGGTGTGTTTAAAATAATGTGCAACTTCAGGTGTAATCAACCGTGAGCAAGGTAGCTGAACTTCCGAAACGCGTTGTTTGAAATCTGTGCTTGGAAAGAAAATAAATAATTGTTTTGAAAAACAACAGTGGCTGAGAGTTGCGGCTCAATTCGTTTGTTCTTCGGAATTTACGCTGTTGGATTTGTGAGCGGCTTGGTTCTGCCGCAGGAGCGACGCACCGCTATGCAGCGCCACTTCAGGGAAAACGGGAACCACCTTGTTGGATATATATATATAAAAGTTAATTGTTACCTTGAACACTAATGAGTTCAATTTGTCTTTCACATCGCATATCAGTCAAAAGGAAGCCCATTTTCTGGATATAACCTTGGAGGTCAGTCAGGACAGGCTTGAAACAAAACTTTTCAGAAAGCCGACTGCTGGAAATACTATCCTGCATGCAGGAAGCCACCATCCACCGCATCTAATTCGGAGCATCCCCTATGGGGAGATGCTTAGAATTCGGCGGGTGTGCAGTACAGATATTCATTGTAAAACAGCACAGGCAGCCAGTAAACGAAGGTTCCTGGCTAGGGGCTATGCAGAAAACCTTATCGATACAGCTATAAGGAAAGCAAATGGCCTGTCCCGCAGCAATGCACTGATCCATAAGAAGACACACAAGGCTAGAAAATCTGAGGTCAACCAACCAGTCAGACTTATCTGGACGTACAATAGTCAACATACGGCACTACGTAAAATAATCAACCATCACTGGAATCTGGTTAAACTAGATCCAGTAATAGGAGAACACATGCCTAGCAAGCCAATCATTACCTTCCGAAAAGCATACTCATTACAGGATGCCTTAGTTAAATCAAGTCCGGAGGTAATTCCACCAAAAAATTGGCTAGCAGCAAGTCGGGGCTTTAAAAAGTGCTCCAGCTGTAAGGCATGCTCGCAGGGGCTCAATAAAACTGAGTACCTAACAGCATTCTCCACAGTGCCACGTAAAATCAACAAACAGTTGACATGTAAGACAGAATATGTGGTCTATGTGCTGGAGTGCCCGTGTGGTCTGCAATATATTGGTAGCACCAAATTGCAGGTGCACAAACGGGTACTCCAGCACATTAGGGCAATAAACACCAATGACACCGCATATCCAGTGGCTAGGCATTTTAGGGAGTTCCACAATAATGAAAGTGGACTCCTTAGATACTATGCCATAGACTCTGTTGGCCCACTCAGGAGAGGTGGCAATAGAGAAGGTATCCTAAGAGCACTAGAGACTAGATATATCCTAGAAATGGATAGCAAGGCTCCTAATGGTCTCAACTCCACTGAGGATATTTACACGTGCCTTTAGGATTCAGATCAGTTGTTTTCTCCCCAGCTTTCCATCTCCCATCTTTTCTATCTGGATAATGGTTCTTTTGATTATGTCCTTTGTAAGTTTAACTGTAGCTGGCCAAGACAAACACACATGAAAGAAAGAACTTAGTTGTTTGGTCCACATTTGTTAAAAACTTTGTTCCATATCAGGAGGTGCAAATGGTTGTAGATATAAAGCAAAAAACTAAATCAGCAAAATTATTCGTTTTTAATCACTTTGTTTAAAAATGCATTCTAACCTTACAATTTGTGGGGGCTATGTTTGGTGCTATCATTAATATGTGGGAATGACATTATTCAAGTTTAACCAATTGGTTTCCATTCGTCAGGTTAGCACCAGCCAACAGAACAGTAAATAGCGTATTTTGCACATGTATCCGATCAATGGTATTATTGAATTGCACACGTTAATTTATTTGGAAAAGTAATTATTACTTGGATAATATGTAAATAGTTGTAAATATATGAAATGCTCTGTATATATATTTTTTAGGATATAAGAGTTTATTTCTATTTTGTAAATATTTGCTTAGTGTGTCGGATATGATAATGTATTTAAACATTTATAAATGAAATAGTTGGCATAAAGTTAAACCTGTATTCCAACAGTTAATGCATTACGCTGGTTATGGCTTAATGGACACTCCCCTATAAAAAGAACATCTAGCCAATCAAATTGTAGATTGTTGAATGCATGAGCACTTTAAATTCACGTAACTCTCTCAGTGCGCCATGTGACCAAGGCCTCTGTGTAGGCTGAAACGATATGCTGCCGTGGCGTACTAAGCAATAAAAGAACTCACTGCATCTGGGTCTTCCGTTTTTCCTCTTGTTTGATGGCTCTGGATTGTGGGCGCGTCGTTGAGAGGGCAACGAGTATGAAATATATATATATATATATATATATATATATATATATATATATATATATATATATATATATATATTTTTTTTTTTTTTTACATATTTACCTATTAAATTGTTACATAATTTTAAAATGACAAAATACATTAACATTATTAGTTGAATACTTGTCAAGGTTTTCCCCTTTCTCCCCTTTTATTCCTATTAACGATTGAACCTTTTGCCTCACTTATTCGACATTCACCACAAATCCAAGGCATACCTCTAGCAGATGGTGGTTCTGACATATATTTATATGCTCATGACATTCTCCTTACACCAAAAGATCTTCCACACTCTTTACCAGTTTTATTCGAAATTATTGATAGTTTTGCAATCCACTCAGGTTACAAAGTGAACTGGGATAAAAGCAAGGCTCTCTCACTTTCTCCTGGTACCACAAAAGCATCAATTGATGGTTATTTTTTTCTGTTGGAGATCATCACAATTATAATATCTAGGAGTCCTAATTAATTAGATATTGTTGCAGTTGTCATTTTTTAATGAATTCATTATTTTTTTACAGATTGTATATAGCCAGCCGAACATTAAATAGCTGTGATGTTGGGGCTTCCTTAGCTGCCATTATGTACTCAGAGGAGGGAGCCACCAAAAAAGAGTGCTGGGAATATCAGAGCAAGGATTTTACTTTGTATAACCATTTATCTAGCACCTCCCATATCATTTATTGCAACTTCAAACACTACTTACAAACACTGCAGTAACAATCCAGAAGTCTTCTGTAGTGACCTGATCACATCGCAACTGGTGAACATTAGCCATGAGAATAATGACATAAAATTGACCACCAAGGACTGTTACAGAAAGTACCCCAGAGGTGCAACAGGCTTGTGCACCCATTATGTGTGCCCTGGGGCACTTTGTTATTACAGAAGAGACTGCAGACGCATGTGCATCCCATTCTGTAATATAGCTAATGCTGGCACACATGTCGCACCAGCACTCTCTTTAGAAGTTGTGGCCCCATGAAAATGAAGGAATCACTTTTCCTCTGCACCCGTGCCATATTATGGACATGGTACTGAGGCGTGCACTGCTTTAGGAGGCACACTGAAAGTGCGCCACAAAAAGGTGACACACTTTCAGTGAACCTCCTAAAGGGGTTCTAGGAACCCCAGACACACCCCTCTAATCTCTTCTCAAAGTGCAGGCAGGTTGCCGCCTGCACTGTGAAACACAAACAAGCTTTTAAACACCTGCTCCATAATTTCACTTGAATGTGCTCATCCAAGGTCAGCATGAGTTCGCATCTTCCTTCGGGGCAGCACATAATAAAAGTCGCACTGTCCCTGTTTGCATCAGTGCACTACATTCTTAATATTGACCCAGGTGTCAGGTCAACAATAATAGATCGGTGCACAGATAAAATTGTAACAGATTGTCTCTCAGTGCCTGGAGAGGGGAACATTGGTATGTATGAAGGCAACCCACCACTGCCTCAAAGAAAAAGGGTGGTTCAGAGCAGCAGCCTGGGCCACCAGCATACCGCTAATAGTCTGGCTGGGGAATAAGATGCTGTAGGCACTCAATAAGGTGTTCTGCTCTCCACTGAGATCCTTGACAGTGATTATTGGATGCAAGTTATGTGTAAAACCTGGCAATGAAATTGTATTGTAGTGGAGGGAATTGCATGTGCACAGGTGACCTACAAACACTTGGGAACATTGAAAACCATAGGTGTGAGAAAATGCCATCATTCTTGCATGGTATGCCCCCACTTTTTGCTGAATTGCTGATGTACTTTGACTGAGTGTGACCTGGGCTCCTGCCAATCAGGTACCCAGGGCCTGTGTTCCTTCCCTAAAACTGTAGTGAAACCTAAACCCAATTGGCATCTCTGGCCACAGGAAAGGCCCTGGTAAATGGAACCCTAGGTACACAGGGCACTATGGCCAGAGAAGATCCCTAAGGGCTGCAGCACTTATTGTGCCACCCTTTGGAGCCCTGTACCCTGACATGCACACACACTGCCCTGGCAGGCTGAGTGTCATGGTGCAGAACTAAACAGTCGACAGGCACACATCCCTGTGTGCCATGCCCATGAACACTCTGCCCTGGCATACCTCAGTCACCCTTCCCGCTATGTGCACTATGATAGTGGTGTGGGCACAGGTGCATGAGCCCTGTGCCCCTACAGTACACAGGGCCATTCCTGGGCACTGTAAGCGCAGTGATAGCATTAAGAGTATATAGTGCTGAGAGGTTGTCATTACGAACTTCACAGCACCATAATGGCTACACTGAAGACTGAGAAGTTTAGTATCAAACTTCTCAGCACATTAAACCCACACTGATGTCAGTGTGGGATTTAATGTAAAATGCAGTACAGAGGGCATCTTAGAGATGCCCCTTGAAACCTAGCCAACTCCCAGTGTCCTGACTGCGCGGCTACCGAGGCTACCACCACCAGACATGTTTCTGGACCCCCTGGGTCGAGAGCTTGCCACTCTTAGGGGCCTGAAACAATGCACATCCTGGGATGAGGTGCCAAGCCTCCTCCTCCAGGATGGGCAGGGGAAGCTTCAAAGGCATGCCGCCTTTTGTGAGCTGCCCCAGGCCAATTGCTGTACTCAGCAACTGGCCCCCACCGGTTCTGACCCCCACTCTGGTAGGAAGACTGGTGGGAAACCCCTAGTGAGGAAAGGGGGTGTGCTAGCCTCTGCCAACCCCACCCCTCAGGTGGGAGAGGCGAGGTGAAGCATAACTCTGAGCTCCCACCATCTTGAAGATGGGGAGCCCTGCCCAATCAGAGATAGGCTCCTGCCCCCCTCCCACAGAAGAGGAGCAGGATATGGGGTCTACTCACTCCAGGACAGGGACCCATTGGTCACTGCCCCTACCCTACCTGTAACGCCCCTAAATTTAGTATTTAGGGGCACCCTGAACCTTCCTCCCTCTGATCCCGATTATGAAACAAGAAGAAGAACAAGAAGAAAGAAGGCCTGCCGTGCAGCTGCTAACAAAAGGACGACACTAACTGATTTGGCCCCAGCCCTACAGGCCCCCTATCTTCCATGGGATAACATTGGGCCTACTCTCTCTGCACCTGGCTACCCCTGTGCCGTTGAGGGTGTAACAACTGTACTTACCAGACCCTGGGAGACTCCTGAGTCTACCCCCAACACCTTAACTCTACCAGTCGAGTACTTACCCAAAGACAGATAACTTGATTTTCTCTATAGGGTAACATTGGCTGGTTTCACTTGGATATTCTTTCAAGTGTCGATTTTCACAATCTTAAAATATTCCTTAAAAATAGTCCGACCATCTAAAATAAAATTACTCTCCTGTGATCAGGAGAAATCCCAGTGCTGTACCTTTGAGCCCAGCACTGAACCTGAAAAATAATTATAACCGTGATTTACTGTTAACCCAATTTTTCTTCATAGGAATACTGTGTCGATTTTCAAAACTTACAAATATTCTTTACAAAATCGCCTGTGTAACAAAAACGATTTCTTTCAACTGTTTACAGGAATTGCACAAGGGCTGAATCCAGAATCCAGCCCTGAATAAGAAACACATTCGTAAAATGATTTTATTGCATTTACTTAAAACTTCCTATTGTGCTCAATGTTATTTTGTGTTTAAACGTCAATGTTATTTTGTGTTTAAACTTGTGTTGCATATTACAGCAACTGTAACAATTGCATTTAAAAGTCAACTGCTATTTGAAAGTATTCAATTGCAACATCTCATTCTGAGAAAGTATTTATGATACCTACTGTGGTTCTAAAAAAAAGTAACTTATTATTTTTATATACAGAACAATTGGCCTAGAGTTCAGTTCTTGAGTGTGTGAGATCATTTGCTGAGTGTGTACAACAAATGCTTTACACTGTCCTCTGACACTGCCTTGCTGCTCGATGAAGCTACCACTTTGGAGAGTAAGGTTATAGCTAACTTTACCCTCTGCCAAACCTCTGGGAACTGTGTACTCTGTGCACACTGTACCTTACTTTGGTCCAATATATACAGAGCCACTTTCTTACATTGGTGGATCAGCGGTGGGATACAAACTTCATTTGTTGGACTACATGGTTACCATTTGATCACATGACAGAACTCTTAAATTGCCTTTAGAATTCTGATTTTCCTAAATTGGTTTCTCTAAAATAATAAAAGTTTTGTCAGGGCCTTGATTAAGTCAAAAAATAGAGTTTTGAAAAAATACAAGTCACTGTAGCCAGGGTAGAGATTTAGAACTGTCAAGTTAGAATGTCTCGAAAGATCCCAGCTACTAGTGAAAGAAATAACATACAGGACCTAGTTGAGGAGCTCGACCTCACACCTTACTTACACATGTCTTTCAAGGAATTGAGATCCTTATGCAAACTTAAAACATACAAATGGGCCTGCATCTAACCAAACAAGGGCTCCAGGAGCTCCAGGCTGAGTATGCTCAGGACCACCCCTCTGAACATGGTTATGGCCAGTCAGAAAGGGAAAGGGTAGGGGAGCTGGGGGATAGTGACCCCCCTCCAGTCATCCCTACGGAGGAGAGGGCCCACATACCCTTAACTCCAAGAATCAATCTTTGGGACCACACAGGTGGACCAGATCCCAGGGAAAACATTGGGAATAGCCCCAATGAAGAGGACAGCATTTTAGCAAAGCTGGCCAAGAGATTAGACCTAGAGCCCAGACTCCTGGCTCTAGAGAAAGAAAGGAAAGAGGTGGGTTTAGCACCCATCAATGGCGGCAGCAGTACTAGGATAAAGAGCAATCTTATGATCCTAAAATCCTCAAAGGGATGAGGAAGGTGATGACATAACCAAATGGTTCACAGCCTTTGAGAGGGCTTGTGATATGACAACGTTAAAGAAAACTTTCTGGGGGCACTGCTGTGGGAACTGTTCTCGGGTAACTGCAGAGAAAGGCTTCTGACCCTCTCTGGGGCAGATGCAGGGTCCTATGACCTCATGAAGAAGACTCTGATTGAGGGATTTGGGTTCACTACTGAGAAGTATAGAATTAGGATTAGGGGGCTCACAAAACTCAGACCAAGTCCTGGATTGATTTTGTAGATTACTCAGTAAAGACACTGGATGGTTGGTGAACTGGACACAATGTGCATGATTTTACTGGACTGTACAATTTGTTTATGAAGGAACACATACTAAGTAATTGCACAAATTAAAAGTTACATCAGCATTTGGTAGACCTAGGTCTAATTTTGCCCCAAGAATTGGGAAAGAAGGCAGACCACTGGGTCAAGACAAGGGTGACAAGGACAGCCACTGGGGGTGACCAGAAGAAGGTGGTTACAAAACCTCCCCAGGGGAAAGGTGGTGAGAATCCCCAAGATAAAAAATCTGAGTCTTCTAAAGGGCCCCAAAAACCTGTACAAGGGGGTGGGACCCAAACTACTCCCTATGTGCCTCAGCTTTATAGGGGAAGAACTTTGATTCTTTAAAGGCCTGGTGTAACAATTGTAAGAAGTTGGGACACTTAACTGTAGATAAATCTTGCCCCCACAACAAAGCCCCTAAGGCACCCAGTACAGCTACACCTGGGGTGGCAAGTCTACAGATGAGATCAACAGTGTGCCCAGAGCAAATCCGGATGCACACTGAAGCAGTTCTAGTTTCAGAAGGGGAAGTTGAGTTTGCCGCTGTAGCTGTGTGGCCACACTAGTTAAATAAGTATTTGCAATACCCCTGGATTAATAAAACTAGGTGAGAAGATCTGAGGAATGCAGGTGCCAGTGTCACTATGGTGAGAAACACACTGGTTTTCCCTGAGCAATACTTGATTGGGAAAACGTACCCAGTCACCAATTCTGACAGTGTTACCACTAATCATCCAATGGCTATTGTGACATTAGGCTGGGGGGGGAGGGTGTTACTGGCCTGAAATAGGTAGTGGTCTCTCAAAAGTTACCACCGGAATGCCTGCTTAGCAATGACCTGGAAACCTCAGCCTGGGCTGAGGTTGAATTGAAAACCCATGCAGCCATGCTGGGTATCCCTGAATTGGGGTGTAGGCAAACAAGAGCACAGTTCAAAAGGAAGGGTGAAAAAGTAGGATCGGAGCCTGGGAGAATGGGCTAACCAATCAGGAGAAAAGATAAGAAGACTGGGGAACCAGTTTCTGTACTGCAAACCACTCTGTACCTCTCTCCTCAGGGAGAGGACTAGCAAAACCTACAGGGAACTGAGCCCATGGAGCTTGAGCCTTACCAGGTTGAACTCTTGGGCCCAGGGGGAGCCACTAGGGAAGAGCTGTGCCAGGGTCAGTAAGACTGTCCCACTCCTGAAAGCATGAGGCAGCAAGCTGTTTTAGAAGCACAGGGAGACGTCAGTGGTACCCACAGAGCTTATTGGGAAGAGGGATTACTGTATGCTGAGGCTAGAAACCCCACTCCCGAAGCCACCAGGAGAGTGGTAGTGCCACAGAAGTACATGGAGTTCCTCCTAACTTTGTCCCATGACATCCCCCTAGCTGGATATCTGGGGGAAACTAAAACTTGGGAAAGGCTAGTTAGTCACTTCTACTGGCCCCAGATGCACCAAAAGGTGAAGGAGTTTGTTAGCTCCTGTGTTACCTGTCTGGCCAGTGGCCCAAAGGCCCCCCTGATACCACTACCTGTGGTGTGGGTTCGCTTTGAAAGGGTAGGTGTGGACATTGTGGGTCCACTTGAACCTCCCGCAGCCTCAGGGAACAAGTTAATTCTAGTAGTAGTGGATCATGCTACTAGGTACCCTGAAGCAATTCGACTTAGGACTACTACGGCTCCTGCAGTAGCCAAGGCCCTCCTGGGTGTCTTTACCAGGGAAGGGTTTCCTAAGGAGGTGGTTTCAGACAGAGGTTCCAACTTCATGTAAACTTACATGAAACACATGTGGAAGGAGTGTGGCATACAGTACAAGTTTGCTACACCATACCATCCACAAACCAATGGTCTTGTTGAGAGGTTCAAGAAGACGTTGAATGGTATGATCATGGGACTCCCTGAAAAATTCAAGAGGAGATGGGATGTCCTGTTGCCATTCCTGCTTTTTTCTTACAGGGAAGTGCCACAGAGGGGAGTAGGGGTTTCCCCTTTGAATTTCTGTTTGGTCATCTTGTGAGGGGACCACTCTGTCTCATGAAAGAGGGTTGGGAGAGGCCTCTCTAAGAACCCAAAGCAAGACATCGCGGACTATGTGCTTGGCCTAAGGTCCAAAATGGCTGAGTCTATGGAGAAGGCATCCAAGAATCATGAGGCCAGCCAGGAGCTTTAGAAGCACTGGTATGACAAAAATGCTGCACTGGTTGAATTTCAACCTGGGCAACAGGTGTGGGTTTTGGAGCCAGTGGCACCAACGGCTCTCTAAGATATATGGAGTGGCTCTTACCCTATCCTTGAAAAGAAGAGTAAGGCCACTTAGTTGAACTGGTCACAAGCAGGACACCCAAAAGGGTTATCTATGTGAACTGCCTAATGCTCTACAATGACAAGGCTGACATCACCATGCTGATGTTGACAGATGAGGAACAGGAAGCAGAAAGCGAACCTCTCCCTGATCTCCTCTCCTACAGCCCAAAAGATGGGTCAGTGGATAGAGTTGTCTTCTTAGACACCCTCTCTGCCCAACAGCAGACTGACTGTAAACAAGTCTTGCGACAGTATGCTAGTCTCTTTTCCCTGACCCCTGGTCTGAGAAACTGGTGTACCCATGATGTGGACACTGGTGAAAGTGCACCTGTCAAAAACAAGATCTATTGACAGTCAGACCAAGTCAAGGAAAGCATCAAAGCTGAAGTCAGCAAGATGCTGGAGTTAGAGGTTATTGAACCCTCTGAGAGCCCCTGGTCTAGCTCAGTAGTTCTGGTCCACAGGGTGGAGAGAGAGAAATGAGGTTCTGTGTGTACTATAGAGGGCTCAACTCTGTCACCAAGACAGGCGCTAGCCCTATCCCAAGAGCAGATGAACTGATAGACAAATTGGAGGCAGCCACATTTCTCAGTACCTTTGACTTAACTGCCGGATACTAGCAGATTGGCATGGCCCCAGGAGCAAAAGAGAAAACAGCATTCTCCACACCTGATGGGCACTATCAATTTACTGTAATGCCTTTTGGGTTAAAGAACGCCCCAGCCACCTTCCAGAGGTTGGCGAATCAAGTCCTGGCTGGGTTGGACTCATTTACTGCAGCTTTTCTTGATGATATTGCTCTCTTTAGCTCCACCTGGCAGGATCACCTGATCCACCTTGGGAAGGTTTTAGAAGCCCTGGAATCTGCAGGCTTAACAATCAAGGCATCCAAGTGCCAGAAATGGCAGGGGACTGTGGTGTACTTGGGCCACCTTGTTGGTGGAGGCCAGGTAAAGCCCTTACAGACCAAGATCCAGGCCATCCTGGACTGGGCAGCTCCAACAATCCTGACCAAAGTCAGGGCATTCCTTGGCTTGACTGGGTATTACAGGAGGTTTGTGAAGGGATATGGGCCCATTGTGAATCCCCTCACAGAACTCACCTCCAAAAAGATGCCCAAGAAAATCAACTGGGCTTTTACTTGCCAACGGGCTTTTGACATGCTGAAAGAAGCAATGTGCTCAGCACCAATTCTAAAAGCACCAGAGTATGACAAGCAGTTCATAGTGTAGACTGATGCCTCTGAGCTAGGGATAGGAGCGGCCCTATCCCAGACCAATGATGAAGGCCAAGACCAACCTGTTGCTTTTATAAGCAGAAGTCTTCTCCCCAGAGAGCAGCGTTGGAGTGCCAATGAGAGGGAGGTCTTTGCTGTGGTTTGGTCCCTGAAAAAGTTGAGTCCCTACTTGTTTGGAACTCACTTCCTGGTTTAAACCGACCACAGACCTCTCAGATGGCTAATGCAAATGAAAGGGGAGAATCCAAAACTACTAAGGTGGTCCATCTCCCTACAGGGAATGGACTTTGAAGTGGAACACAGACCTGGGACTGCCCATGCCAATGCAAATGGGCTTTCAAGGATCCTCCACTTAGACAATGAAGACTCCCTAGGGCAAGGTTAGTCTCATCACCTTTTGTTTGGGGTTTTTTTTGTGAGAAAGTGCCATCTTTCTTGCATGGTATGCCCCCACTTTTTGCTGAATTGCTGATGTACTTTGACTGAGTGTGCCCTGGGCTCCTGCCAATCAGGTACCCAGGGTCTCTGTTCCTTCCTTAAAACTGTATTGACACCTAAACCCAATTGGCATCTCTGGCCACAGGTAAGCCCCTGGTAAATGGTACCCTAGGTCCCCAGGGCACTATGACCAGAGAAGACCCCTAAAGGCTACAGCACTTATTGTGACACCCATGAGACATACACACACTGCCTTATGAGGCAGACTGACTTGGTGCAGAACTAAACAGAGAGTCGGCATGGCATTAAAAGTATATGGAGCTGGGAGGTTGTCATTATGAACTCCACAGCACCATAATTGTTGTATGTCGATTTAGATTCCGAATGAATTTTCCAATTCATGCCCTTACATAGGTACAATTCACATCTCCCTTATCTAGGCATAGAAATCCAGTCCTTATTTAGGAATACCCCATGCTACCCAAATACAGGCATGGCTACTTCCATCCGTTCTTCTATATCACAACGATTTCTTGGAAAACCAGACTCTTAAGCAGAAGGGACTTCCCCTAGCCTGGATATTGATTTCTCCAAGAAACTCATTATTACGCATGAACAGCTATTCCTTAGGGGTTCATCCATGACGTTCATATGTCCGACTTTTACGTCAATACTGGCATTCCTAAACACCTTCAAGGTATAGATATACCTTCACTTGCTATAGGAAAGCGCGGTGTGGTTAGGTGCAGTTCGACTAACTACTTGCACGATGCAGCTCGCTACAGCAAATTCCGAAGGAAGCCAACTCTCAAGCTGAAGCGCTGATCAGAAGCTGTCATCCACCTGCCGAGAATCCAACTCCATGGCTTCTGACTTGTCTTGCGGGGTGTTGGGAAATCGAGTCCCGAGACAGAGATACTAACCTCTCTTATTCTAAGGTATGGAGCTGATTAGAACCTAGAGAAACCTTTAGCAATTCTTGTCAAAACTAAACCTATGCTAAAAGACAAACACCTACTTCTTCCCTCGTACTAGACTTAGGTTAGGTACACTGGGGTAGGCGTATTTTAGAAGCACCAGTTGAGTATTTTAGCCTGTGTTATTTATGTATGTATTTTTACATGTCATAGCAACAGACAATGCTATTACATATTATTTTATATTACTGTTCTCGCTGTACGCATTATACTTTGCATTCTGTCTAAAAGATTGTAGCAGGTCACCTCGCTTGCATGAGAAAGAAAACTGTTCAATAAACCCCTTTTGTATTGAAACGCCCGTCTCTCTATTTCTATGCAACTCTGTAGAAACGAAGCATGCACGATTGGCTGAGTGAAATAGTTATCTATTGTTTCCACGACTCTGAAGATATGTTTCGATTCTAGGGGAAACAAAGTTGTCATGTTTATGCGGTTGTCAGAAAGTAATCCCTTCTTGTTTATTCGAGAAAGTTTCTAGTGACCTCTGAGTTATCTGGCACACACACAATTAAGTTTAGTATACTCGATAGAGACATACCTACCTCAGTTCTCTGTCAAATCTATAGTATTTATTATTCCAATGCGTAGAGCCTATTGGGAATAGAGGAACTACACTACATGGTGCCCAATGGTTTGGTAAGGCACTAATTTAACGCTAGATACTAAGTAACTCAGATGTGTTTTTCTTAGAGACCACATACTCATAATACTCCAATAGACGTCTAGAGTGGGTAAGGGATAATATCAGCCATAGCTGAGTAGGACAAAAAAATCCTATATATTCGCTTTTTGGTTTGTTCATCGTTGAAGGATACAGTGTTCCAAAATATTGTGTACCTTATCTTTGTTCTCTTGAAACTTGCTCTGCAACTTTCATTTCACAATGACCGAAAACGAGGATAACAACTTGACTGGAGCTACAGGCGAAAACGCCGGACCAGCTTTTAACATTACAGGTTTCCAAGAAACTGTATTCATTCCTCCAAATTTAAGGAAAGCCATCACTATAAAAGTTATAAAACATGGCATAACATCAAGAGGTGGTAGGGCAGTTTTTGCGATAGAGGCACATGAATTTCATCAGACAGAGGTATTCTATTCATGGATAGCATTCCCAGAAGCAAATCCAATAACACACTTGTTTCACTTCTACAAAGAAGATGTACCACCGGGTGAGTATATTCCTTTCGAGGATATAGAAATTCCACTCACATACCAGGAGCATGAGCTCTGGTTTAAAGGCGCCCTAAAACATTTAAATCACATTATCAGGCTCAGTCCACTGGGTAGACCAGGAACAAAATGGCTGATTTTAGCCGGCTATAAACCACATCCTGACATTGAAGAAATGTCAGATGCGGAGTTACTAATTCAACTTAAAGAGTTGATCAAAATCTACAGAAAATTGGTTCTATATGTCATGCAGACTTTTACAGTCCAACCAACAGTAGTTATTCCACAACAAACCTCTCACCAGGGGAATAAACTTAACATTACACCTCAGACTTTACACTCAGTCATAGGTAAATTACCTACAAAACGTGAACAAATTCCATTCTGGATAACTCAAAAAATTACTCAGATCGAAACAGTATTTCCTAATACTAGCCCTCATGAGAAAACAGAATTTTAACAATCTGTTTACCTATAGGGATCACACCACATCTGGAGGACTGCACCATATGGGGTACAGTCTTTGCTGCAATCTACACTAAAACACAGGTGTTCCGTCTATGGCGGTAATACCTGATGTCCTGAAACAGATTTAAAATGAACACGAAACAGAGCCTGCTTTAAATTTAGGTATGAAACTACTGAAAGATTTCAAACAGGTCTCAGCAATAATATTAGCTAATATTAAAGGAGAAGCAGCATCAGTGGGGATCTGCCATAAGTTAAGGAAATTTGATGTAACTGAGCAACCACAAGAACTATCCAGAATAATTGAAAAATCCTATGAAGAATTTGGTTGAGTCAGTTTGGGTGGTAAACCAGTTAAACCCCAACTGTCTGAAAGACCTGAGAAGGTCTTTTCTAAAAACACTCCTACACCTTCTAGAAAGAAGTGGAAATAAGGCAAACAAACTTCTACAGAGTAGCGTTCCCAATCCAGTGGTAGGTAGGCACTTGAATAGGGTGAATACCATTATACATTGATTTGCCTCTTAGGGTTATAAATTCAATTTCAAAATATCTAGAATTGCCCATTTAAAAGTCCTCTTTTTAGGATATGAACTTTCAAGTAAAGGAAAAAGTCTGGCAGCAAAATTTCTAGAGAAATGTGCGCTGCTCCAACCTCCAAAAACATTGAAAAACCTACAGTGGATTCTAGGATTCTTGAATTTCGGAAGAACTTACATTCTAAACTACGCAGAAAGGGTTAACCCTCTCTACGAATTAATAAAACCTGATTTTAAAACAGTAAATTGGACACAAAAACACACAGAAATTTTGCGTTCATTGCAAACAAACATGTTAACAACTAAACATTTACAAACAAGCGTAAAAGTATGCAACTTAGTGATCCTGATCATTCCAGCTCAAAGCGGATTCACCTACTTAACTTTGAACGAAGGTGAAAAAGTACCAATTGCATACAAATCACACTTGTACACACAAGCAGAAATGAAATTCACTTCCATGGAAAACATTCTGACAGCTGTTCAAACCGCTGGAGCAAAAGAAAGAGTCCTCGCACAGGGTAAACACATTATGGTCGTAACTCCTGTACCTGCCTTAGAGGCAGTGACAAAAGCAAGCATTCCAAATGCTAAAGCTTCACATCCAAGATGGATACAATGGGTTAATTATCTTACTGCAACAGATGTTGAATCCGTATTTGATCCTTATTTGAAAACACAAGCATTTCTGCCTACTGAAATTCTGCCTTTTGACAAGTATGAATTTTTAATTTATACTGACGGATCAGCTCAACCCGCTACGGCGGGTAAACAAGCCTATAGTGCAGCATGCATGATCGTTAAAGGTCGTTGGCGCGAAGGAAAATTTAGACCAATGGTCACAAAAACTCAATCCTTAGGAAATTGTACAGCTCAGCGAGCTGAACTACAGGCCTTCAAGATGGCACTTGAAAACACGGATCGCGAATTCCCCACACTCATAGTTTGCGATTCTTTTTATTTTGTTCAATCTTTTAATGAATACTTGCAATACTGGCTTCAAAATTGTTTCAAAGATGCAAAAGGTGGCACAATTAAGCATAAAACGCTTTAAGAACAAGTAGTTCAGTTACGAGAAGGACTACAAACCACTCACGTGATACATACGCTGAGTCATCAACGTGATAGCGTTCACGTTGAAGGGAATTCATTGGCTGATGAAGCTGTGAAGGCAGCTGTGCAAGTGGCTTCCGTAGCTACATTCACTCGTTCAAAAACGAAAATAGACAGCAAAATTATGCTAGCTGTCAATGCAACATGCAAGGGCAGCTGTGCAGCGCTACCTCAAACCTTTCCACTCAAATACTCATATAGAATTAATGCAAATAGCGATCCTTTTGCTCGAATCCCTGGAGTGGGGGATAGAGTAATTTCAAACAGGAAACGTAGGGTAGCTTTGATTTACGAAGCACATTTGGGGGAGGGTGCGATACATCGGGGGATCTCTAAAACAATATTAGAATTAAAAGAGATGTACTGGTGGCCAGGAATGAATGCACATATTCACATATTTGTAATTGACTGCAATAGAGATTGCAGCACAGAACGCTGCCATATTCCTGACTATAGCGTAGTCAGCCCAGTACATAGACCATTGTTAGACAGCATTAGACTTTCAACACGCAGTAGTCCTTGTGGAAAGATGCGGTCCCACAAATGTTAAGACAAGGTTAATTTGGATGTGGCCTCAGCGCTCAGCTGGCGCTCAAACTGTTATAAAAGATTTGCGAGTCTTTATCGGCACATACACAGTCAGCACGCTACATTCTGACCAGGGTCCTGCATTTAGCTCTTGAGCTTACAAAGAGGCCATGGCCAATTTGGGCACCGCATTTCGGTACTCTGGTCCATTCCATCCTGAGGGCAATTCGCTTGTGGTGGGGAAAAAAAACAGGACATAAAGCAATCTATAACAGCTAGGGTATTAGGTTCGTGTGGCGGGTGGGTCAAACATCTAATAAGTATCCAAAGTAGTCTTAACAACTTGCTAAGAAGTTCTCTAGAGGGTATCACTCCATATGAGGTCCTTTTTGGGACAAGAATGATAGTCATGGACCTTGATTGTCAGACATTAGTGGTGGACCAAAAAGATTTTGATATCAAAGATCATTTGGCTGTTTTACAGGACTTAAATGAACTAAGAATGAGACAAAGCAACGTGATCCTAAAGCCAACCACCACTGGGGAAAAACCGACCGTCCCAGCAAGGCCTGTCACGATCCCAAAGCTATGGGATCTAGTCAGAGAAAAGATCGCGGACAGGAAGGAATTTGGGCCTTCTTACAGACTACCAGTACCTGTCTTGGCAATCCACGAATCAAGAACAGTGTTATCGCCGCCCCTTGTTGGTAAAAAGGAGAACAGGTTTGTGTCCATTGACCTGATAAAACCACACAATGTGGCTGATATTAAGCAGTAGTCCAAGTGGACTCAGACCCAAGATATGTTCAAAGATAGCATCCTGGAATAGTAACAACATACAGTGTAGGGAAACTGTGCCTTGATTGGTTACATAGATCTACAATTAAGGATATAAAGCAACACTTATCTTTACTTAAAGATGGCGCTGATCTTATGGAATTCTTGCTAGGACCAAGAAAACTGTGTCATAAACATTTTATATATGCCGGTAGCTATGCTGCTTATAATGAAGCATGGAAAATTACACAAGCAGAGACTGCAGAAAGAATACGAGAAATTGATTGTATTAATTTAGAGAAAACTCACTCTGTAGTTGACAATGGGTTAACAACTCCGTCGTCCAGGATATATTCATATGACAGCATAGTGTCTTCTGCCATAGACATCATGGAACAGGACTTGGTCAGGTTGCAACATGGTCAGTCGCAATTACGTTCTATCATGCTATTAGGCTGGATGTTGCAAAACCTTCATTCAGGCTATGTGCCTTGACGTTTAATCAATACCAGGTCACTGTTTTCAGAATTCAATCTCACTGATAAACAGATCAAATTGGTACTAAGGGGAGCAGACTATACGGTAATGAGCAGTTAAAAACTGGAAAGATTGCCAATTACGGTAGCAGAAAAGGCAGCTACTGAATGGATAATACATGGAACAATCACTCTGCCTGTTACAATTTTCCATCTTTAGTATTGCCTAAAACACATACCAGCAGGCACATGTGAAAGGTTGGGTAAAGAATACATCAAGACATCCTGGGAATTACCTTTCACACACAGATGTTGGAGTGGGGGACGTGAAGTGTTTCTTAGGGGTAAAAACTGTGAAAACGCACTGAGCATTTCTCTCCTTTGTCAGGGTAGAAACTTACACGGGGCCTGCGATGGTTCCTCTAACAACTTATCCCGCCACCTGCAAGGTTCACCGGCTGCAGTCATTGATTCAATATTTGGACAACTTTCAAATGGGAGTTACCTCATGTTGAACGATCACAGCTGTTCTGGCATGTTGCCACGTATACCATATTTAGTGAATGTGTCAGCCAGGGTCACTTGCTGTATTCAAGTATTGTTTCCAAAAACCAAAAAAGACAGGGAGTCGCCTTTATGGCCTTCACTGAACATCTCTTCTATACAAATTGATACTTTAAGCAGAATGAAAGCCATTCTTTTGCAAAAAACGGTGCCACTGACCTTGGCCAAAGAGACCTATGATCTGCAAGTCGCAAGGACTTCTGCCGGGATACATGCCCTCCTAACTAGAAACTGCCTTATACATTTCTCTGAAATGTTTAGTCGTATCTCAAACATGTCTGATACGAGCGGTATTGTACATCTATTTAGGAACGTATGTTCCGGACTGTTAACACCATTTCAAGCAGTCCTAGAAATATTTCCAAACTTCGTGCACTCTGTGTTTGGCGGACTGGCTCTTCTTTTGGGACTCGTCACGGGGATACTATTTTTGCTCCTTCTGCTACGATATGGCAAGCCAAATCATCAATGTCACTCCAAGCACCATAGAGAGAGCTCTATTGGAGATGAAGTGTCATGAGAGCATCGTCCAAATGTTGGGATTAACTTGTTTATGAGTATTAAATACCACATGGTTTCTGTCATTCAGACCAATCTGGCAAGATTGCATCTAACCTGTTCTACGCTGCCTGCTATGCGGAGAATAATGCATGCTAGACATCTGTCTAACACTCCCATCAGTCATGCCAACAGAAGTTGTTACTTTGCTGGGCCTGGTAACGCAAAATGTTGCTGCTGAGGTACGAGAGGAAACTACAGCACACAGGTAACATCCGACTTGAACATTGCTAATGCTGAAGGCGATGCTTCACATCAATGTGCGGTTAATCTTCTAAACGAGGTACTCCAACTGTCACCTACAATGATAGAAGATTTCATGTTTTCAAGCTCTTAAACTGACTTTTGAATTTGGCACACAGTGTTCTGGGAGACTTTGAATTTGACCTTCATTTTTTAAAACAAAGAACTTTTTCCTATGATTAAATTTTTTTCTCCAAATTTGTATTTTTCATTTTTTGGCACAAAGTAATCTGCTTAAAGTAGAACTATTCATAGAGAACAATAATTATTTGAATACTTCTAGAGGCAATATTTGACCTTGTCCACATACAAACAGTTTTATGTAATCTGACATGAAATGGTTTGGGCCTTTTTTCTTCTGTATTCACGAGCTATTTCATAAATGTATATTTTCGTGCAACATTCATTTAGCATTCAAATGTAAATATATGCTTAGAATGAAACATTGCTTTAATGTGTACAGCACCAATGCATCTTTTATGTGTTCAACCAGTTCTTATGCATTCATATGTATTTTGAAGAGGTGTTAAGATTTCATGTGTAGATATGTTTTAGATATGTTTAAACATGTTTAGAATTTAGTAACGTTGTGCATAAGAAAGTGGAGTGGGTGTTGTATGTCGTTTTAAATTCCGAATGAATTTCCCAATTCATGCCCTTATATAGGTACAATTCACATTTCCCTTATATAGGCGTAGAAATCCAATCCTTATTTAGGCATAGCCCATGCTACCCAAATACAGGCATGGCTACTTCCATCCGTTCATCTACGTCACAATGATATCTTGGAAAACCAGACTCTTAAGCAGAAGGGACTTCCCCTAGCCTGGATAATGATTTCTCCAAGAAACTCATTATTATGCATGAACAACTATTCCTTAGGGATTCATCCATGACATTTATATGCCCGACTTTTACGTCAATAGTGGCATTCCTAAACACCTTCAAGGTAAAAATATACCTTCACTTGCTATTGCAAAGCACGGTGTGGTTTGGTGTAGTTCGACTACCTACTTGCACGACGCAGCTCGCTACCGCAAGTGCCGAAGGACGCTAACTCTCCAGCTGACGCGCTGATCAGAAGCTGTCATCCTCCTGCTGTGAATTTATTCGAGAAAGTTTTTAGTGACCTCTGAGTTAGCTGGCACACACACAATTAAGTTTAGTATACTTGATAGAGACATACCGACCTCAGTCCTATGTCAAATCTATAGTGTATAATATTCCAATGCCCAGAGCCTATTGGTAATATGGGAACTACACTACATAATGGCTACACTGAAGACTGAGAAGTTTGGTATCAAACTTCTCAGCACATTAAATCCACACAAATGCCAATGTGGGATTTAATGTAAACAGAGGGCATTTTAGAGATACCCCTGAAACCTAACCAACTCCCAGTATCCTGACTGCGTGCCTACCAAGGCTGCTACCACCAGACATGTTTCTGGACCCCTGGGTCAAGAGCTTGCCGCTCTCGGGGGCCTGAAACAATGCACATCCTGGGACAAGGTACCAAGCCTCCTCCCCCCAAAATGGGGAAGGGAAGCTTCAAAGGCATGTCGCCTTTTGTGAGCTTCCCCAGTCCAATTGCTGTACTCAACAACTGGCCCCCACCGGAAACCCTAGGTGAGGAAAAGGGTGTGTGCCAGCCTCTGCCAACCTCACCCCACAGGTGGGAGAGGTGAGGTGAAGCATAACTCCGGGCTCCTGACATCTTGATGATGGGAAGCCCTGCCCAATCAGTGATAGGCTCCTGCCCCCTCCCACAGGAGAGGAGCAGCATAGGGGGTGTACTCACCCCAGGACAAGGACCCCATGGTCCCTGCCCCAAACCCTACCTGTAACGCCCCTAAATGTGGTATTTAGGGGCACCCTGAACCTTCCTTCCTCAGATCCTGATTCCAAATCAAGAAGAAGAACAAGAATAAAGAAGACCTGCCATGCAGCTGTTAACAAAAGGACGACTACAACTGACTTGACCCCAGCCCTACAGGCCTGTTGATCCTTGAACCTGCTCCTGCTAAACCCTGGCGTCTCCAGCGGAAAGCAACCTCGAAAACCATGGAGGACCTGCCTGCCTTGCTCATCTAAAGAATGGGACTCCCACGAGCAGTGCTTCTGCTCAAACAAGCAACACCCCTGGTGCCAGCCAGGAACCGCAAATCCAGTAAACTCTGCACCCGCAGAGCCCGGCCTGTGCCTGAGTGAACAAAGACCACAAGGACGTCCCCCCGGCGATTGTGACCTAAAATCTAGTGCCCAAGGACCCTTGTTGATGCTCCTGACAAAGCCTACAGCCTCACAACTAGGGACCCCTACAACCGCGACCAGCAGAGGGTAAGATTACCCGACGTCAAAAGACACCCCTACACCCGGCGCACCACTGCCGCCTGTACCCAACGCCTGGGTGTCTATCTATCCTCCAAGATCCCAACTTACCTCTCGAAGTGGTGGTCGCATCTCAAGAATCTCCATCCCGAGCCTTCAGCCTTTGTTGAACATCCAGCTTTCCCTTTGAATAACATTGGGCGCCCGAAGGCCAAAAAACACCCTGCACCCAGCCGCCCGAGTGCCCGGCGCCCGAGTGCCACTGGAAGTGCAGCACCTACCCTACTCTACTTCCCCACTTGCCCAGTGTAAGTGACCAGGACCCCAGCTCCCACAGCCTTGTGGCCTGCCTGCTAGCAGCCACCAACCGAAGGCCACCTATCTTCCATAGGATAACATTGGGCCTACTCTCTCTGCACCCGGCTACCCCTGTGCCGTTGAAGGTGTAACAACTGTACTTACCTTTCTCTGGGAGACTCCTGAGTCTACCCCCAGAACCTTAACTCTACCAGTCGAGTACTTACCCAAAGACCGATAACCTGATTTTCTCCATAGGGTAACATCGGCTGGTTTCACTTTGAAATTCTTTCAAGTATCGATTTTCACAATCTTGAAATATTCCATCAAAAACAATTACTCACCTGTGATCAGGAAATATCCCAGTGCTGTACCTTAGAGCACTGACCCTGAAAAATAATTATAACTGTGATTTACTGTTAACCCAATTTTCCTCCTTAGGAATACATTGTCTGTTTTTTGCCAGAATTTCTTCTAAGTGTCGATTTTCAAAACGTACAAATATTCCTTATAAATCGCCTCTGTAACAAAAACTATTTCTTTCAACTGTTTACAGGAAATTCACCAAGGCTGAATCCAGGATCCAGCCCTGAGTAAGAAAAACATTCGTAAAGTGATTTTATTGCATTTACTTAAAAACATTGCAACAACTGTAACTATTGCATTTAAAAGTCAACTGCTATTTGAAAGTATTCAATTGCAACATCTCATTTTGAGAAAATATTTATGATACCTACTGTGGTCCTAAAATAAAGTAACTCTATATTTTTATATACAAAACAATTGGCCTAGAGTTCAGTTATTGATTGTGTGAGACCATTTGCTGACTGAGTGTGTACAACAAATGCTTTACACTGTCCTCTGATACTGCCTTACTGCTCGACCAAGCTACTACTTTGGACAGTAAGGTTATATCTAATGTCAAACCTCTGGGGACTGTGGACTCTGTGCACATTGTACCTTACTTTGGTCCAGTATATACAGAGCCACTTTCTTACAATAGGTGATGGAACTTATGACAATGTTTGATGATTTTGAAGTGTTCTAAAAGTGACTAAGGTTTGGGATCAGCTTGATGTACAGTTTTGCCAACCTGAGGCCTTTGCCTTCTAACTCTATCCCCAGGGCTTTTCACCATGTGGGCACTTAATTTACTGGGAGATTTGTGACTCTGTTTGAACACTGGTGACTCTTCCTGTCATTTGGTGTTAGTGTGTAAAATTCCTGGCTGTGCCACAATATAAACACCTGCTGCACATGTTGTATATCATTTAGCAATATGTTTATCAGACTGCACCTCTATACCATTGTTGCGTATCATGTGTCAATAATGTTTATCAGCTGTCATTGGTCAAAATATACACTCAAGGTTATTGCACTCAGGATAAAGTTGACAATGTTTTCCTGAGATAGCTCAAGTGTGCTTTAATTTACAAAAATATACTGCATTTGCTTTTTGATCAACTAGAGGTTCTGATTCCTGGAATTGAGTGATATCCATGTACATGGACTAACCAAAATATTAATACTGGTGGCAGGCCAACGGCGTTCTGACATCAACAGGCCCATATACCTTAATTCATGAGGATCATGGAGGCAATTACAATAAGTTATTAGCTTATGTGATACTTCAAAGTGCATAGAGGACTGGCAAGTACATGCAGGTTCATTTTGTCATCTGCTCGTCTGTGGTGTCTGAACTGTTCATCATAAATGTGAAGCTGCACATTTAGAAATCCAATTGTTGAATTGGAACTAATGCTTCCCATAGGTGCATTGTGGAAATTGCAATCAATAATTTCTTACAAAAGAAGAACAAGGTGAAACCATACAAACCACTAAATTGAATTGTTTTTGGAATGTTAATGGTTATGCTCTAAGTAATTCCACAATGAGGAAACCACTGGCATAACAAGAAGCTTGTGTTTAATTAACTCTTATGCAATAATACATGAATAAAGCTATGCTCGTCGCTTTCCTTTTGGGATGGCCCAGCTGTTTATTTTAGAAATGGAGAGTAAAGAAAAATTGAGCAACGAAGGTAATAAAGAGAGTGAACATATGTGATGTGAATTTGAGCCCACATTATTTTCATGATAAAACTTGCAGATGTTATGAATGGTTTAAGTATAAAGCCAACAAAGCTAATACACTACACTTCCCGTTCCAGTACAAGAAGAAATGCAAGTTTAGGCATTTACAGTGGTGTGGGTAGTACATGAAATTATGACGTGTGTTTTCTTCAGGAATTTCATAAAAGGCATTTTAGCACCATGATATACATTCCTAGCCTCTCTCTCTATATATTTTTGGAATTACAACAGGATAGCACCTTTTCTTTCTACAACAATAAAAAAATACAATACATGCATCCCAACTACAAGAGATGAGGTAGCTTATGCTAAGAAATGCAGGACCCTTTTGCACCAGAACATTTAAGAAAGATTGGAAACTTCACAATGGCACTGCAGCATATATAAAACTGTTCCGGAATTACATGCTATTTTCTCAAAACAAAGTAGAAATGGGCCTTTTAACACTTGTCTGGCAGTCCTGAATACCAAGGAACAAAGTTCTGAAGGCATCAGAGAGATTCCATGTTTACACATTTGAGCATGGATGACAGTAAGTAGCCCCAACATTACTGAGAGATGAAGAACTGACAATGTATGCAGGTTGTACACTGTATATCTTCATATGTTTGCCAGAAACGACAAAACTGTGGGAATGATTAATCAAAGTCTTATTAACAATGATGTTGTTGTAAATGGGCTGTGGGATGTGACAATAAGCAGTAGTGGCAAGGTCCCTAAATGTTGACACATAGTTAAAAAATCTAAATATATTTAATGTTTTCATCTTCAACCTTTCAAGTAAACAATATCATAGCCATTCTAAAGGTTTGTAGACAATGTTGAACATTTCTTGCTCAGAAATAAAATGGATTATGTCAGCTTTGACTAAAAGACCTTTGAAAACTGTCACTTACTTGTATTTTGACTGGTGGTTTCGCAATATTTTATGATGTAATTTGCAAAGAAACATCATTATGGTTCCTGATTTCCTGGTCCACTGTGCATGCCCGCACAAGGGATTGAGATATAGTTCTAACCCAGGAAGTAAATGTGTTCAATACTGTTAAGATTATTGGCTGTAGATAAGAAAACTTTTACACCCTCTCAGAACATTTGTACGAACACCAGATACTCATCAACACACGATTTCACAACATTCAAATAGCGTTATCATTATCATTTGGTTTGAAAAATGAAATCTAAAGCTAGTTGGCCAGGACTACCCTTCTCAATATAACAGGAAGATGACACAAACAAATGAAACTATAGCAAGCGTTCTAGTGTCTGATCACGGAGAACCATCAACAGAAGAAGGACTTATGTGAGTTTTGGTGTGAAAAATTGATGGTCTAATTAGTGTCATTGGCCCTGAAATATTAACGCTCTACTGCTGCAGTGACTTTTTCCTGGACCACTTATTTTATATTCCACTGTAAACAATGAGATAGGAAGTCAGTACAGTACTACATCCTAAACTGCTATGAAAAGATGTTGGCATGATGCAAACACGGTTACTTGCAATCATAGTATCACACTGCCCTAGTCAGAGTCTGAAATACCAAATTAGGAGAATCCCATCATTTATAGTGTTAAAATGTTCTGGATCTGTCAATTTTTTCGGAATATGGTGCAATAAATAATGAAATCATGTATCGCACAATATAGTGATTGCCACATTTCGACTCAGTAAATTAGACACAAGATCATAACCACATCAAAATGGAATGAAACGTCCTTAATCCTCATTCCATTTAGAAGTCAGTCCTTTTAAGTGTTGCTTAAAATTTCCCAATACACTGAAGGTAACATGAGGAAAAAAATACAACAATATAATTGATATTTAAGGCTCCCTCAAAACAAAAAAAAATTGAATTGTTGGGCTTTTTTTATTACACTACTCTACTAAACGTTATTTAGAAAAAATGTAAGTTTGTAAGTAAAATAAATATTCGGAAGGCCGGGCACTTTAATAGGAGATCTGTATGTACAATGCTGATGTGTCAGCCAGTATTTCAAGAGTCGCAGGATTAACTTCAGTCAGTCTGTGTTCTTGTGTCTTCCTGTTGGTCTTTTACAAAAAGCAAACTGGCCCGATATCAATTCCAAACTCTTGGTCTGTGCTGCCAATGTCCACTGGTGCAATGTCAATGATGGGCAAGCGTGCCACGTTCTGGGTTCGGTACTCAAAGACAGTCTTTCCAACGTTGCCATTGCGTTTCTAAAAAGAAAGAAAGAAGCTAAGTTACACCTCTTTGGCGTGCTGCAGGAACGTCATCCATGAATCTGTCTTTTTTGGAATGAAAGAAAAGTGGAGCACACATGAAAAAAGCAAAATGCATTGAATTGTATATGTGTTTGAAGGTGACCCTTGCTGCAGATAAACAATCCTTAAAAAAATGACATTTTGTAACTTCCATGTGTGCTGCATTAAGCAGCACACATATAAGTGACAAAACATTATTTAAATATTGTTTTGTGCAGAAAGGGACACCTTCCTACACATAAACAATCTTCCCCTGCACACAGACACTCTTGCACTACGGTGCAAGGGTGCCTGCGTTGGCACTACACTGCTAGTGGTGGAGTGAGGCATTAAGCCATCACCGATAAGGCCTCACTCCGCCACTTCTGTTGTACATATCTCCCTAGGAATCAAGTTTTACATACATACATCATCAAAGGTAGTCATGACTCGGTTAAAGCCACATATAGATGATAGTGGCAGCATGTGTCCTGAACCAATATCCCAGTGAGGAATGGATAGCTTAAGGGTCCCCAGCGTACTGTATGAGTTTCCTTCTACCCTGTCATCATGGCTCGGGTAATACATTATTCCTTTATTACTAAATAGCATAGTAATGCTTTATACTCATCAAACGTATGTGATTTACAAAATGTTGCACACACCAAAGCGTAAGGCAGCCAATTACGAAATCTGGAGGCATAGATATCAATCCCTGCCTTGTTGCTTGACTGAAAATGGTGTGTGTTTCGTCAAATCGGCCCAAATAATGACTATGAAGTTAAATTGAGACTTTATCAGATAAAGACCTTGTGAAAGGCAGAACATGGAAATTTCTGTGAGATAAAAACTGAATTTGCATGTTATACTTCATATTGAGATTTAAAAAAAACAGATATAGGAGGTAATTATGCTTCTGTTTAATACTTCATCCCAAATACCACTATTTTCTAGGTATGGCAAATATCTTACTGTTCACCACCACCTCACAATCAAATCAATATGTGAAATGCAATTGCATATTTATAATTGTGTAACTGAAAGATGGAAAACTGCTCTCGATTTTAGACGATCTTATATTATTTCTAAACAGTGTTCTCTTTTCCCATGGCTAGGTTTGCATTTTATCAACGTGAATTTTTATAGAAACAAGAACATTACAGAGGAGCATGCGTTTTGAACATGCTGTACATGTGTGAAGGCCGGGATATGAATGAAATTGTAAATCTACCTATTATATAGAGAGCAGAGCCCTTTGTTGAGAAAGACAAGATAATGCCAACAGCCTAAAAGTGCAGTACACTGATGTACCTAAGAGAAATATGTGTTCATACAGATAGAGGGTGTGATCCTAAGGTGATAGAGTATGTGATCTTAAGGTGCACTGTCTGGGGTTTGGGAAATACATCAGCTCTCAAGGTGCAGTGCCTAGATTTGTGAAAAGAATCAAGTAAGCAATCATGCCTTGGGAGCTGAAAAAAACTGTTCAGTTCACTACAGAGATTAACCACTTTCAAGAAAGGAAGGTTATAGTGTTCTAGGTATGCTTTCATATTGAGTCATTGACATGAATAACCAGATTCAACATCTATTTGTTATGCGTGGCTCTCGCTCATAGGTTCTAAATCCAGTCATTCACTCCAATGACGTAGCAACAGTGGGTAACAGAAAAGCTGCCCACTGTTGCTATATTATAAAGGAATTCCAGGATGCAATAGCTGGTTTCTCTTAGAGCCGGTAAAGGAAGCACTGGAAGCAGCCTGCACAGCTTCTGGGGGGAAGGAAAGGTACAGAGAGTGGGGTGTGGGTGGCAGGAGGCTGTGTTTTTAACATTTGGGATATAGAGGAGAGACCATGTTGTGTATCGCTCCCCATTACTGCTCGGCCCCTGCAAAGCAGTTGAACGCAGAGGCAAATGATGTTCGGGTCCATACATAACAAAATTATAAGTGTGTAAAAAGTGAATAAAGGGGATGCTTTTCACATCAGGGTTCTGAGTGACATTGTACACAAATCCAACTTCCCTCTTGTTGTTTAGTTGATGTTACTCAGAACCCCTTGGTGAAAAACATCCCCATTATTCACTGCTAGCTGGCTATACTATGTATTTACTGCAGGGTCATAACAACAGGGGGACACAAGGAATTCCACTCTTGTTATGCTGACTTGTCCGTTTATGGAGAACCAAGCAATGTGGTGGAATGGTAGCTGGTTGTCTGATCTACTTTCTTCCGCTTCTCCTCGATCTTGACAGACCTAAGGGAGGCAGGAAAACATAGGGAGCACACTGCCTCTACCAATCAGCAACAAATTTCTCGACTTGGATCTCTGCAGACCTATGGTGCCAAAGTCAAATGCCAAACTGATTAGAGACTCTCAGGAAGCCACTGTCAGTGTGATGGTAGATCTCCTCATACATGAGACCAGAAAGTATGACTTTAGGTAGAGAGGAAAAGAGAGCATAGAGGATTGTGGGGGATGGGTGGCTGGAGGCCATGTATTTTCTGTATTTTACATGGGATGGAGGAGGGTTGAAGAGTAGGTGGGTGGCAGGAAGACAGGTATTTTATTTTATATTTAGGGAAGCAGGGGAGGCCATAATCTCTATGGCTCCCCCATTACTCCTCTGTTGCTGCATAGGTGTTGAAAGTAGAGCAAGATGACTTGGGTGGCGTACACATTATATAGAATTGTAGATTGATAAACATTATTTAGGATGTTTTTCAACTCTGGTTCTGAGTGACGTCATAGAAAACTCAAGCGTATGTCTCTCCAAAGCTCTGCATAAAGTCTCCTAGGATTCAAATGTATATTTATTTTTATTATTATTGCTATATGAAATATGCTATTATATGCATATAAAATATATATACAATATTTAGGAAAGACAACTTACCGAGCAAGAGTCTTCAAGGACAGTGTATCTGAAACGACTGTTCCCTTCTGCTTTGATCTCAAGGTCATTGGCACCTTTGAGGATTACTGCCTTCTTCAGGTTTTGTGCTTTTTCATCCAGATATCCTACAGTGTTTTTACAGTGGTATGTAATATTCTGCGAAGCTTCTTTGGACAGAAGGCGCAAAAATGTCATTTGTGTGACAGCTGTATCGCCATAGACAAACTGAAAAGACAGAGACATTTTCCAGATTAAAAGACATTGCAGAAATAAAATTACCATTACATTTGCAATTAGTCCCAGAGGGTTACAAGGTTGATCCTATTGATGACCATTTACAGGCCATTTGGTTTGCAGTGTATTTCCATGCCTATATCGTTCCGCATTAAGATCAAGTTAGTTCCAAAAAGGATGTGCATCACCATTCCTATGCTGTATTCAGTACCAAAATTAAAGCAAACCCATCCCCCTTTGTAGATTTACAAATTTAAATTATATTTATATTTATATTTATAATCCCTCTCCTACTTTTGTCTTGCTATTGTTTCTAGCATTTCTTTTGCATATGTTTGCATCGGTGCACAGACATAATATTGACTCCAAAATATCGTTTGGACAGAATATCGAGTTTAAAATATCGTTTGGACAAAATATCGACAGGACAGAATATAGACAGCCAAAATATCGTTTTTAAGGTAAGTGAAGTAATATTGACTGTAAATAATATAGAAGGTGAAAATATGTAAGTATATAATATAGATAGTAAAAAAATTCGTTTTTATTTTTAGGGTTCAGGGTCAGTTTGGGGTTTTTGGGTAAAGGGGTATTTTTAGGGTTCAGGGTCAGTTTTCAGTTTTTGGGTAAAGGGGTATTTTTAGGGTTCAGGGTCAGTTTTCAGTTTTTGGGTAAAGGGGTATTTTTAGGGTTCAGGGTCAGTTTTCAGTTTTTGGGTAAAGGGGTATTTTTAGGGTTCAGGTTCAGTTTTCAGTTTTTGGGTAAAGGGGTATTTTTAGGGTTCAGGGTCAGTTTTGGGTTTTTGGGTAAAGGGGTATTTTTAGGATTCAGGGTCAGTTTTCAGTTTTTGGGTATTATTTTATTATATTTTGTTACTATATATATATGTTTTAATAAATATGAAATAAAAAAATATTTATTTAACTTTCATTAATTATTTAATTATTATAAGTTAATTTAAGTAATTTTAAGTATATTTTAGTAATTAATTATTAATATTAATTTAATTTAACACTGTTTTTAGTAAATACGATATTTTTTACAACTATATTTTTGTAAACGATATTTTTAACTCAATATTTTTGTACTTACCTGTTTGTAGATAGAAACTCGATATTTTGTCTCTCGATATTTTGTCAACGATATTTTTGATGGTCAATATTCTGTCCCTCGATATTATTTCAGTGATCCGTTTGCATCACACTCCCTTACTCTATATCACTACTGACTTCTAGTTTGGGTTTAACCAGGGGCCTTGCTGAAAGATGTTCCTATTCGGTATGTTTATCCCCCCTCATCCCACTCTCACCCTAGGCTATGCTTGCTGTGCGAGCCACTGAAGCTCGTATATATTCCTCCAGAGCAGACACTCACACTCAAAGCCTGTGGATGGACTAAAGCCATTGAGATGCCTACTGTGTGCCTCTTCGGTACTGAGCCTACTAGTGCCATGACTTCTCTTTTATGACATGACTCTGTCAGCCATACGTTTTTGGTGTATATGGCTATAACTCCCCATCTAAGACTGCACCCCCTCTTTGTGAACAGAAGCTGTTTCAAGTGTTCCAAAACATAAAAACTCAAAGTACATGCAAATATTTGAAGAATTATCTACAGAGAGTAAATTAATGATTAGCGGGCTTCCTTAATTAGGAATTCAGATATTCATAGCAGCAACAGATTGCCCGGTGGCTGCTCAAACTGAGGACCCTCATTTATGAGCTCCCTGTGGCACTTTTGCGACACCAGTATGCCACTTTTTTCGATGTATCGGTGCCGCAATGTGCCACATCATAATGACAAGGCCAGGTAAAGCCACTTTGCGTGGCTTTTCATGGCCTTGTGAATATGTGCCTCTTTCACGCAGAAAACTGCGTGAAAGGGGAGTTTCATGGATATAGCTGTGGGTGTTCCCACACAACACCCATGGAATCTGAGGCATTCCCAGATTTACGAGAAATCTTAAACCTGGGAATGCGTTAGAATCTTAGACCGCCTAAGGGGTGGCGTTAGAGAGGCGCAACAAGGAGAAATGTTTTTATTGCTCTTCGTTTTTTCCTTTTTCTGTGTGTGCTGGATTCTGCAGCACACATAGAAAGAAGAAATCACCTGAATTGATTGATGTTGTGCAGGAAGGTGTCCCTTTCTCGAAAACATTCTTTGTTTTAGTAGAAGTAACGCTACGGTTTTGGTGTACAATCTCAGGAAATTCGCAGGAAAGCTAGTTTTGTTGGCTTAGCTCACCGCTCCTTTGCCAGCTCATGACACCACCAATTCAATGTCAAAAGACATAATTTTTATATTGCCTATTATGTACAACTAAACTAAAGGCATCATCAATAGCGTCATGCAACACTACCTTAAAATACTGCTTCAGTTTCCTTGAAATCTCCCTACTATTTTAAGTTATGCCATATACCATATTTGACCACTGTTCCTTGTGTATTACTTTGTGGCTCTCAGTATTTCTTTGCATTGCATGGCATTTCATTGCCGGAAGCAACACGTGTGTCAGACCGTTAAAATAGAATGACTATGAAAATGATGAGGTGGCGACTGGTTTGAAAGGTGGCTCAGTAAATGATTGTTAGGCTGCAGAGAGACTAAAGGCTGTGGAGTGGGAACGTACATGACTGAGTGAATGAGTGTGTGAGTGAGTGACTAGATGTCTCTGTTATAGTAAGCTCAGAAATTTCTAGCACATGAACAGACATTATAATTCTAAGCACAATATATAGGGGGGTGCTTAGCTCACTGAGCTATCTTGCTGGCTCTTGCGATCATGTTATATGCTTCCAGATTATTGCTATTAGGCTAAATTTGCCATTTATGTGCCCCCTTCATTTTATTTGCACACACAGATTTGTAGCATGCTGCAAATGTGCCATCATTTGCTCTAAAAAAAACCTTACATTTTCAAAAACCTCCTTTACACTTCTAGGGCCGGCTACACTAATGACAAGGCAGAAATATTTTGGAAGTGCCAATATTTGTAATATGTTTCTCACGTGTGCTATATTATAAGTCCCAAAACTCTCATCAAATGCATCAGAACTGAAACTGAAGGCTTTTGTTTGGATATATTTTTCACGGGAAGTCCTGTTTTCCTTTACAAATGCCCTGATGCCTTCAGCCTTTAAAACTTAGGGGCATATTTACAAGCCCCTATCAACACAGGAACGTCACTTTTTAAGACGTTCCTGTGGCGATAAACCCTTTGCCTTATTTACAATACCGCATTAAGCCACTTAACATGGCTTAACGGCGCCTTGCAAATAAGGCCCCCTCTCACACTATACTTAGCGTGAAATGGGCGTGCAATGGTTGTTGCAGTAAGTGTTTAGCCGCAACACCCATTCATTTTGACGATGCCCCCTATTTACAAGGTTTAGCGTAAATAAGAGGCAGCGCCAAAATGAAGACCAGAGAAAATCTGGTCTTAACGTGGCTAAATGAGGATAAATGCCTAATTGATCCCTGTTTTTGCTGTCTCTCTATGTGTGTTGCATTGCGCAGCCATGAATGATTGATAATGTGCAAGAAAGTGTACCTTCCTGAACATAAACAATCATTCAAAACATGACAACTTCTATGTGTGCTGCACAGTTCAGCCACATAGATGTTACAAATCGTCATTCTGGAGTGTTTATGTGCAGGAAGGGACACCTTGGTGCAAGGGTGCCTGCATTGGCGCTAGCAGATAGATTTAGCGCTAGCGCTAGCAGAAACGCAGATGTGCGCTGCATTCTTGTGACCATGGTGCATCCCTGAGTTTTCCTAATGTCAGACTGTAGTGTTAGCAATGTTTCTTTAATGCCACACTTCGCCAATTCCATGTGAATATGCCCCTTTGTCTCTTAACAACCTTCACGAGCCACAGGATTGTTAAATTACTCAGAATACTTTGTCCAGTGGCGGCTAGGGGCATACTTATGGACACAGGTGGGAGATGCTTATTAGACTTTCTGCTCCAGAACAACTTCAAGAAGTTTTATGTTAGACCAGACGGAGACATTCCTACTCATTTATCTCTCATGGTTTCAGGACAACCATTGACTTTGTACATACCTTTATCTGTGGTGAGCACCTTAGTTATTGTGCCACCTATGATTTTTGGCTAAGTCCAGAAAAAGATAATTTTACTCAATGTTTAGAGCTATTGGTTCCTAATATATATCATTCAACTATGCAGGAACCAATGTATATCACTTCCTATACAATCAAATTATGCAGGAAGATAGCTATACCCTTCATCTAATTGGTATCCCACCTGGCTAGATTTACTGGACAAACCCATAAACGGGAAATATGAGGCATTGCCTTGGGCTGCCATTATCAGTCTTCTGACTTCTCCATCTGATATAATAATTCATTATAATAATCTTTTACAATATTTAGATAAGGTTCTGATAATGAAAAGTATAGAAAAACAGTCTGCTGTCTGTGAATAAAAGGGCAATTGCTGAGCATTTGGTTAAGAGAAGGGCTTTGATCAATTGCCTAATTCTACATAATGTGGAACAACCTGAATTCCCTTTATTTTGTGGGTATATAGATTGCGGCTTGAAATTCAAAATGGCAGACACAAGTTATTATGTAACAAATCTGATCAAATATGTTGAATCCACTACACTTACTCTGAGACATTCAGTTATTTTGTACAGAAGTCTAGGTTACTGTGTCTTTGAGGATACTGGACATTAGAATAAGTAGTAGAGTCAGGATGGCTGTCTGCAGTTCACATTGCTTTGTAACGGATGTATGACGCATACTTTTACAACGCCTACCTTTACATCGCAAGTTTTACAACGCATACCATTACAACGCATAGTGCTTTGGGGCGCTGGATAGTGAATAGTTTAATTTACTATTCCAACTCCAGTCCCTGTGGGTAGTAGGGAAGGTGTTGGATAGTACATTAAACCTATTCCCTATCCTAGAGCGCCCCCCAGCGCAATGCGTTGTAATGGTTTGCGTTGTAAAAGTTGCGTCGTAAAGGCACTGCGTGGTAAAAGTTGCGTTGTAAAGGATGTTTCCCCTTTGTAACATCTATCTAGTGGATTGTGTCCTGATTCACTAAAGCCTAACAGCTTCCCTCACAGGATCGGTGCCAGCAGGGTGCCTAAATTGCTCTCTGCAAATTCTATGGTTCTTTGGAAGTGCACCCTAGTCAAAACAAATAACAATGTAGTGCACAGCTGTCACAGTTTTTGTGAATGATATTAACCAACTTACCTGAGATCCTCTGTTCATATCAAGTCCGTACCATATGGGCTTGAACACAGCTGAAGGCCTGCTGGCCCACCATGTTTTGCGAGGTATATTTGATGGATTTGCAGAAATACAGGTCTCTCCTGTTTCCATGTTGCAGTAAACTTTGATGGCATCTTCTGCACATCCCTGATTGGGATCAATCCAATATTCCCCTAAAAGTAATAAAGCAAAACCAAAATAAATAATGTCATCAGAAAAAAGCTGGCAAATGGACAAGGTACCAGTGAAAATACATAGGAGATTTGAACATTTTCAGTAAATTTAATGAAATACCATCAATTGTTCTTTCTCTACAAGACAAACATGTACATCTAGGAAGGCCGTCATGACAAAGGATGTCAATCTTTGAACAATGTGGTTGTTTCGAGGACTGTCAAAGTTTAAATGTGGCCATCTAAATAGAAAGTGCTACTCATCTATATAAATGCAACAAATGTTCAGTTCATTGGATAATCAGGTTTGTATTAGCGTCAATAAGAACTTGATATCCTATTTTACAATTTAAAATGCTAAGTATGATCTCATGTTGGTTCAAATCGGTTTGTTTATTAAATTCATCTCCACACCTGTCTCCATTACACCTCAAATCACCAAAGTCCCATTTCCAGTGTTTCAGATAAAATCTTTTGCTTTGTATTTACTAGTTCATATAAGTAGGCATATTTGCAAAACATCGATCACCTGGCAAGTTACTGTAAATTTGCTCTAGAGTTTTTGATTTTTACCTCAGTAGATATGACACTTATACTTATTCACTGATGGTCACCCTGTTTACATGGATTGTGACCCAATAGCATGGCTCTGTGTTCAAGGGGCCAGGCAAAGTTTACTTCGGGCACGATCCACAAAGGAAAACGTAGACGTTTGGTCTAAACTTAGTATCTAAACGTAGACGTTTGGTCTAAACTTAGCGTCTAAGTTTACGACTTTGGGAATTCACAAAGGGCATTTACAAGTACAATCTTTAGGTACATAATCAGAGCGGAGAACCACCCACAGTGCAAACATAAATATAGTACTGGTAAATGCCCTCTGTGAATTCCCAAAGTCATAAACTTAGACGTTTGGTCTGAGTTTAGACCAAACGTCTAATTTTACCTTTGTGAATCAAGCCATTATGGTTTACAGAAAGTCTCCACTGACCTCTCTATTCAGGCTGTGGAGACTGACAAATCTGGCGGCATAAATCTATAATCAGGAGTGGATCTTTATTATCTTTACTCCTAGTGAGCGGTTGCCTGAAGTCTCCTTCCCAGTAAAGTCAATGCATCCCCAGAACTAGAGTCATCTGGCCTATCATGTCCAGGACATGGATGGAGGCAGATGATGCTGTGTGATGAGGGCAAGTGTGTACACAGTATGAGGATGGATTGCCGGGCCTGTTTGCTTATTGGAAACCAAGTTGGTATCTATCTTGCTGGGCATTTCAGCTCCCCTCCTCAGTCCCTGCATACGTTTTGAGGACTGGGAAAGTAACCAGTACCTGTTTGTGTTTAGAGCAGACTTTCCCTCCACTGGAACAACTCCTGGTGATTGTAAGAAAATGCCTCTAGTTGTATAGTCACCTCAAGATTTTGGACTGATGCTGCTGGCTTTTTGACTCTACGAGTGCTAACCACACCCCAGTGCCCTGACCCCAAAATGTTTCTATGAGCCCAGTTCACAAAGGGCCTGAAAAGTGCAGGACCTCTACCACAACTGTGGCGTTTCCGCCATGAGTGCGGAGGCGCTTTGTGAATTCGGCCTAATTGTCAAATTTGTTGAGTTTACCAATGTTTGTTCGCAGTTGAGTGAAATGGTTTGATTTACTATACCTTGCAAATTCTATATCTCTGGTACCCTCTGGTGGATCTTTTTCATTGTGATGTCTAAAAATACAAACAAATGCAGTCTATCTTTATTGTATTGGAATTCTTTAGTGTCTAGTTGATTTCTTCTTTAAATATTTTGGTGCTGTTTAAATGCTTTACACTTGTTTATTTGTGTAAGCATTGCTTTTCAGAACCACAGCTACTTAAGGTGGAATGCAACCTACTAGTCCTATAGGGATTGGAGAGGTTGTGCAACTACACCATATATTGCACTCCAAAATGCAGCCAAAGGTTCCAAGAGATGGAAGAAGATCACCAAGCTCTTCCCATCCATTAATAATGCAGAGAACATGTCAGATTAGAAGGGCATTCAAGAATTCTAAAGTACCAGGCTCCATAATTGGTTCAGCTCTTCCACCAGGGGATGATACAACAGCCAATGTCCCACTTGTCAGGGTAGTCAAGGTAGGGAAATCCTCTGGATTGTGGATTACATTTATCCATGTCATTCCAGAAATACTGGCTGGGCTTGAGAAAGGTGTTTCTGAGACTGGATTTTGTGCATGAAGGCATTTTTTATTGAAACATGGCTTTAGGTAACTAAAGGCAAATGAGATTCAGCAGCCCAGTACACACTCAGCTATCTATAAGACCTGTGGTAGGATGACCTTGACACTTAATGAACATTAACATCAAGGGAAACAGTGGAAGTTTCTGACTATAACAACATCACAGAGTTGAGATTGCTTCATCCCTTACCTCCTCTACTATAGCTGGAGGAGATTGCAATGATAAAGAATATACTATATATACCCCTGGTTGTTACCAAAAGGTATGCATAGTCTAAAGGTTTACTCTTGCTTTTCCTGCACTCGTAGCAAGTAGCACCATCCTTCTGGATGCCCTGCTGCTATCAACTTTAGACTTTGATAAATGATTCAGGTCCCTACCGCTTATGTGTCATCTGAGGGTGGGCTGGTGTACTGGCACATTGAACAACAACTACCCTCCCACTGCTAACCCGGTGGCTACTGGACTAGTGAGGCTCCAGCAACTGTGCCTCGAAATCAAGGCACCTGTAAAGGGCTAACATCCCCATCAGTGTGGTGCCCTAGAGTTGAGCTTGTTGTTCTGTTCTTTTGGGTGTTGGGACAGTTGGCAGACCGAGAACTTTGAGTTCATAGCAATTGCTGATTCCAAATCATTGCAATCCAAATATTATTACCATTACTCTAGTTTTGAAGAATAACTCTATGCAGCATTGCCTGCAGTCTAAAATGACTACTGGCAATGCTGTGTAGCATCTAGTCACTACAGTACTGCTTGGGGTCCGAACTTTTGCTCAAAAGGACATTGGCATTTTTCACTAATTATCTAATTGTATGTGCAGTACATTTTTCTTGTCTTTGTTTAAGTTCTTTTCTTTGATACAACTAAAGCAATCTATTGACTGGATATTGATTTTACTAGATATTATTACAGTGTAAGATAATGCCTACCCCAGATTGCTTACTTGAAGAAGCTGTGGACTGCACTGCCTCACTACCATGAAAGAACCATGGCAAAAATTAAGAACTTTGTTGCAGTTCATAATTTGAAAACAAATAAGTGCCAGGGCTCTTGTCAGGAGGTCATTGCAGCTTGCACCACACATTGCCCCTGCTATGCTGACAATGATAGTAACAACAAAACCATTAACCATCACACTCCTACAAGTGTGACATTTCCAACTCTGTCAAGCCCCCAAAGCTATAACAATGGATTGAGCAGCAGGTAATAGTCATTTTGTATTTATATTGAATTAATAATTAACTGTTGTTGTGGTCATCTCTAAGTTTCCTAGACAGCGCCACATTGTGGCAGACTGTAGCAAGCACAGGTGTTAATAATTAAGTGCCGAGCACCAGAAACCACCGGCTCAAATTAAGCACTGATTGGTTAACCGGTTTGCAGTCCAATGGTCATGTGACTTTGAGACACCTTTAGTAAAAGACTCCAATTTATAGAATTAGAGCCTGCAAACCTCTGAATATGCTTGGGGACCAAGAACCAGTGTGTGACATTAGCCAACTGAGACTCCTCTTATGCTGTTAACAATTGCTTTTCAATATTTTCATAATTTCATCATGTGGTCAAATTCTACTTCTTACCCTCAGCAGGGCAAATGTTCTACAACCCCTCCAAAGTGTTGGTGTCTTCACTTTCGTAAATAGTAGAGGTCTAACAATTTATACACTATGCACATTCAGTAATATATTATGTTTAGGATCCATTTTCTGTTAGATTTTCTGGAAAATTCTACCTGAAATAATGGTCTCTCTAGCTTTCTATCTATTTGTAGGTTGCGCCAATTCTCACAGTCTTAATAATTGTTGATTGCATACAAAGGAGTGTGATCTCATTGGCCGTGGTGGTAAAAAAGAGAGAAATATTAAATAGATGGAAAATCCAATGGCATAAAAAGATGTATAAATTAAAAGCACATATAGAAATTATAACATAAGAATTCATTACACATTTTAAAATATGATTCATACTTACCACTCTTCTTTGCAGTATGACAGTGCTTGAGATCGTCACAGGTGCGAGCTGGGTGTTTCTTGGAGCCATCAGGGCTACGCATTGTTTCAATCTGACTGCTTAGGGATTTTAGAGTTGCATGTACTCCAGGGTCTGTTTTGTTACTGTCTGGTCCAGCCTCATCTTCTGTGAACTCTGGAAGCGGTTCTGGCATAGTGTCATCATAGTTACTAATGAAGTCATCAATAGCAGCTGTAAGAAGACCAGGGGGGCCAGGAGGACCAGGCGGTCCATCTTCTCCAGGAGGACCCTGTGCAGATAAATATCAAACAAAAGACTTCAAGCCTCATATTTCAATGACACTACTATTGTATGTAAAAGCATAAAAGGAATACAAATATTCCAAAATAATAATAATTATTATTAATAATATTAGGCTTGTGGTTACTCCAACAGAGTGTCCCTGTGCTAGGACACCGTAAACCACAGCAACTGGTCCGAAACCCTCCTCCCCTTAGGCTCAAGGCCCTAATATGCCAGAAGTCCTGCTATCGGCCCTCAGAGGGAGATGGAAAGAGCCAGGTTTTCAATATTTTCCGAAACATTGTCTCCGATGGACAAGTCCTCAGTTCCACAGGAAGGTGATTCCAAGCCTTAGCCGCGAGCAAGCTAAAGGAACAATCTCAAGACTATACCTTACAAACCTTAGGGACAACACGGCCGTGCCCAGCAACCTCAAATTCTGAGCAGGTCTATAGGCAGTGAGTAGGGGGCACAGATATCTTGGCCCTTTCTCGTTGAGGATCCTATAGCAAAAACACATAGCCTTAAAGGTGACTCTACCCTTTATAGGGAGCCAGTGTAATTCCCTCAAGGCAGCTCCCACCAATGACTGCCTAGGGATATTCAGTATCAGCCGGGCAGCAGCATTCTGAAACATCTGCAGAATGTTCAGATTTCTTTTGGTCACCCCTAGATAAAGGATGTTGCAGTAATCCAAACCGGATGTACCGAGGACCTGTACAATGGTTTTTATGGCATCTAGTAGTAGTAGGTCCAGGATTTTCTGCAACATTTTCAGAATGCGAAAGCAGGCTCTGGCCACAGCTGATATCTGCTCTGAATAAAATAGGGTGTTGTCGAACCAGACTCCCAAATTCTTGAACTTAGCCTTGGGAGTCGGAGTAGGTCCCAGCTCCTCCAGCCAGCACAAATGTGACTATATGGAGGGCTGCATGCCAACTACCATCACCTCCGTCTTTCTGGCATTCAGCTGCTGGCAGCTTAACTTCATCCAGTTAGCATTCTCACTCAAGCAGACCTTGAAATCAGATGCTGTTCCTGCCCCCTTTTGCTCCAATGTAACACTCAACTGAGTGTCATCGGCATATGACACCAGTTTCACCTCATGTTTCAGCACTATGACTGCCAGGGGGCGCATGTAAACAATAAATAGAGTAGGGCAGAGGGCACAGCCCTGTGTACCCCTTGAGACAGAGGACAGACCTTGGATTAAAAAGCGTGTTGTAAGACCTGGAAGGATCTGTTCTGCAAGAAGTGTTTGATCCATTCCCATGTACTGCCACCGACCCCGACCTCCCACAACCATTCCAACAGAAGGCCGTGGGAGACTGTGTCAAACGCAGCAATTATGGTTAATTTAAAAGTTAAGTGAATCTTATTGGTTTATTATCTCACTAGTTTGAGTCTCAAAAAGCAATGCGAGGCAGCTTTCACCATAATCATATATGGTGCAACCTTTTAGATTGTTTTTTAGTAACTTAAATTGAATGTCCAGTGAATCAAAACATCTGGTGTAATGGAGAACAGTAAAAAGGCTATCAACGTAATTATTCCTTCCCTAAGGAAATTGTTTAGGGAAAATATAGTTTTCTCTTAAAGTGCTGACTGAAGGAATCTATCTAGCCAGAGGGGTGTCAAGCTAATTGCCATTCCATTCTCTGAGGAATTTTTTTTTTTTACTTCAAAAACCTTTATTAAGTTTCTCAAGAAGTAATACGAGACAATACAAAATGAGCAACAAAAATGCTTAAAGATCAGGGTTATCATGAATACATTTAAGGCGTAGGATTTGTACCATTGCTGTCATAAGCAGATAGTGCAGGCTGCCTTGCTTGAAGGCCAATATGATGTAACATTGCAGTAATTTAAGTAGGTAATGAAATAAGTTATCAATAAATAATAATAATAAAAGATAAAAATCAAGAACATCCACTTAATCAGGAAAGAATCAAATGTAAGAATCTGGAGCAAACAATATGTAGGACATGCACATGTCACTAGATCTACCATTATATGCTGCCCAAAGATAGTGCAGGCTGCCTTGCTTGAAGGCCAATATGATGTAACATTGCAGTAATTTAAGTAGGTAATGAAATAAGTTATCAATAAATAATAATAATAATAAAAGATAAAAATCAAGAACATCCACTTAATCAGGAAAGAATCGAATGTAAGAATCTGGAGCAAACAATATGTAGGACATGCAAATGTCACTAGATCTACCATTATATGCTGCCCAAAGATGAACTTCTCTGGAATTAAAGTGGAGGTTATTCATGAGGGCTTAGAGTTAGCCATAAAAGTGTCTAGTGTGGACCAAATAGATCTTGATTTTGCCTTCCGGGGGGAGGTCTATAAGGATATATTGTTGCCCCTATAAATGAAATCCATTTCTTCTAAATTTCCAGTTTATTCACAGTATATGTATAGTATGGTCCTAATCTACCAGCAAGGACAAACGCAGGATATACCTCAAAAACTGGTCTACCTTTGACTATTCTGGACACAGCAACAGCATTTGTAATGGGTACAAAACTGTTGTATGAATTGATTGGTGGATGAATGAATGACTGCTAGCACTAGGCATGCCAAAAATAATTAAGCATAAATTAGTTGTGGTATAATGTATGCATCTACCTGGAATATAAAATACTTCAAATCCTTTCTCCTGTTAAATTATGAGAGGTAACACACAAAATAGGTCGCATTAAACATGAGAGAGGATTTTTATATTGACTTAAATGTAGTATGAATGTCATTGGGTTGGACTGAATGGTCATACATTGTGGACCAAATTTATCACTACATAATTTAAGTACAATGTAATGAAACAAATGCATTAAAATTGCTTGCAAATTATAATAATTTCCCTCAAACACAGTGGTCAGACCAAGACTGGAGAATGGCAGGTGAGTCATGGGCATTAACATAGAAGTAAAAACACTGCCATGGTGATGCCCCTGCTCTCCTTGATGACCCTGAATTGCCCCCTATTGGAATGCATGCATAACCGTGGGCATGGAAATGCAGGTTTATCCAAGGATCAAGAGCACTGCAGAGTTCATACATGTGACCCACCCACACAGAGGAGTGCCAGCGATAGTGTCAAAGATACTGTGCACACTTGGGGGCCGATTAGGATGGCGGACGGACTTGCGTCCGTCCGCCACCCCAGAGGTGCAGGGGCAGCGGCGGTCCCTCCGTGCAAATTAGGATGTGACCGCCACCCTGGCAGTCACATCCTGTATGTTTAACATTGCGGCGGGTGCTGCTTGAAGCAGCACCCGCCGCAATGTTAAAACTGCATGTGTTACATTTACATGCACGAAGCGGCAGGCACCGCGCGGTGCCTGCCGCTTTGTGCATGTAAATGTTGGGGGGTACCATAGGTACCCCCCATGTGCACCCCCCAACCCCCGACACCCTGGGGGCCCGCAACGGGCCCCCAAAAGCCAAAGTCCACATGCTTTTCCACGGCGGAAAAGCCGCCGCGGAAAAGCATGTGTTCGTGCAATTCCTAATTTGGCTGATGGTGTCTTGCAGACACCGTCACCAAATAGCCCTCCTCCCACCGCGGATCAGCGGCGGACGGACCTGCCGTCCGCCGCTGGTCCAACCGCACTCCCACCGCCATCCTGATCTGGCGGTGGGTCTTCTATTTCACTGCGGCGGATAATCCGCATACTCCGGGCCGGCGGTGGCTTCCGCCGGCCCGGAGTATGCAGATTATCCGCAATCATAATGAGGCCCTTGGTTAGGCTCTGTGAAAATCAGTCTGCATCCATTTCCAACATGCTAGATGGTTTGTTGGCAGATATCCGAAATAGAAATGAGAGTTTGGTCATCTGGAAAGGAGTATTGCAGCTTCTGTGTCTTCCTTGTACTTGTCGACTAGTAGCCAGCATTTTAATAAAGGGAAGCTTTAGCCTTCATCCTTCCTCCATTTTTCAAAAAGGGGCCCAAGTGTTGTTAATTAAGACTTTGGTATAATTTACAATCTAGTAGTTTAATACTGCCATGTTTTCTCTCACCTCAGGTCCTGCTTCTCCAACAGTTCCTCGTACACCAGGTGGTCCGATTGGGCCATTTGGACCTGAATTACCTTCTCTTCCAGGGGGTCCAACTGGACCTGGCGGACCCTGCGTAAAACAAAAAGTTAATTACTATAAAGTTTTATATTTCTTGCTGTTGCTCTCAAGTCCAAAAACTTTGTTTATGTTCCAACTTTAAGACAAATGTGTACATCATTAACCTTGTTTAATCAATAATATTACTTTTTGAAAATGTAATCCCCAATTCTGTTCAAACAGCAACCTAGTGATACAAACTCCTACAATATAGTTTCAAACTTTAAAAATAGAAATTCCGTATCTATTGCAGTCCCAAATTTCAAGTCTAACTATTTTTAATTAGGTGTTCACATTATTTTTCCAGTATTTCCTAAAATAGTTTTAGTTAATAACTATGTTAGTAAAAAAAAACTCATAACAGATTTTAGATGTTTGGGCTTAGAATTCCATTTTGCTCAAAGCGTTCTGTAAAACCTTCATTACCGAAAAATTCAAATGTATATATTTACCTTGTCTTTAATTTGATAATATTATACCTATTTACACAAAATTCTTGTGAACAAAAATAAATATTGGGCCAAAAGTGTGGATTGGAATGTCTACTATTCAAGAATAAAACTGAGAGGACCTCAAGAGACATTGGTCATGAATTCCACATGTTATCGTTGCTGATATTTAGAAAATTGTCATTGATAATATTTAAAGGCGGATCCTAATTTGGAAAATATGGTCCGACTACCTATTGGCAGCTAGCCATTAAAACAAAGCTATCATTACTGCAACTGAAATATAAAAACATAGAGTAGCATTTTCAGAAACATAAATCACAACATTTTGTACCAAGTTGCAGGGATGTGGTTTACAATATTGTGCAGAATTGTTTTTTTTTTTAAAGCAAGTACAAATAGTACAGAGTAATGTGAATTTGAATAATTAGTTCAGGTCCTCTGCTATTCGACATAACCCTTTCTGATATACTTTCTTGCTTTTTTTAATCAGGTCTTCAAAGACAACCCTTATTTCAGGAAAAACTGTTGTCAAACAGGAAGTGATTACTTTCTACCTTTTTTTATACATTGCAATTTATTTAAATGATTGTTTGTTTTTCTGCTGAATTTTTGTTTTGTCAGTTTAACACAAAGTGTTTCAATAGTTGTTTTTAGTACTGTATGTTTCTCTTATCAGTTTCACTCAATGTGTTTTTCGTCTTGTAACAATATCAGATTTTCTAATATCCTGCGTTGAAAGGTGTTTTTACTTTGTAAAATATTTAAATGTTTTTGGCAAAGCTTGAACATCCTAGGTGGTTGTAGGGCCCTGTGGTCAAATGAAAAATAATTCATGTAATCTATGAGCACAGAGAATATGGCTCAGCAGCATTCAACATTAACAAAGCAACTTTTAGCATGATGCCATATGATGAAATCAGCTTCATACCAACTAAATTTTAATTGTGATTCAATCTTTAGAATGCAAGCCAAAGCACTTAAGGTTTGAAAGCATATCATTAGGAACAGAGAAGCTTCTATTCCACATTGGTATTTTTTTGATTCATTTTAAAAAAAATTTACTCACTCTTGGACCGAATGGTCCAGGAATACCAGCACTGCCTTGTTCACCATTAGGGCCCTAGGGAAAAAAGAATGTTATTTAATAGACTTTCAAATCAGAACGAAATGACATCACCAACATTTTACATCAACGATAAGGATTAGGACACTCCAATTTGGTATGGACACAGAGGTAGCACTTTCAGATATTCAAAGCTGATTAGTAAATACCTCAAGGACTGACCGACACAAAAGAAGTAAATCCAAACATTGTAAATTCTGAGGTTCACATATTCTCCACCAAGTACATCCCAGATAAGCATTAAAAGGCATACATGTCAAGTGTACCATTATTACCCATTCAGCAGTCAGGTTCTAGTTGTAGAGTGTAATTCAAACCCTTTCCTTTTCTTTCCTCCTTTTGTGGTTGGTTATAAATCTTTACTAATCCTGCACATGAGCCTTGTTTTGATAACAGCATGGGCCTGGTCCATTTAAAGGACCAACTTTAGTGCTTTCTCGAATTAATTTAGTATTGGTAGTCACAGTTCAGAGGATTCCTTAGCAGAATTAGGACTTTCCTACTTGATTCTTGTAAGTAAATTGTGTACGAACCCTGTTTTTTCTGTGTGGTCATCCCAGATTTTTAATTTGTTTCCTGCATTTTATTTATGCTGACTTTAGAACTTTGGTAACTTTAACAATGCTACTCAGGAGTAACACCAGGCCAACCTCTAATTACAGTTTAATTGTCTTATTACCGATTGGCAAACTTAACTATGCCCCTAGCTTATTGTGTAGAAAGTAGACCCAGGACCTGGAAGTTAAATGCCTTACGAGGACTGTAGTGCCTATTGCACCCTCCGCTACAGTGGTGGTGCAGAACATGGCTATAGGCCTACCTTGTGAAGCCTGACTGCTGCAGTGGGACCTGCAAGAAATACCAATTGTGACAGGAACAGACATATATTTTTAATATTATAAGTCAGCCTTATGTAATCCTCGTAGAGCACAAGTTAGGGTGCCTGATATTTAAAGGTGGGACAGGTAGAATATTACTATTACTATGTTCCTACAGTCACAAGGCCCAGAAAGCTGTCCTAGGTTTCTTATGTAGAAAAACCAGTGTGCAGACTCAAATACTAATACTAATGACTCAGAAAAGGAAGAAAATAATTATATTAGGTATTAAAAATCCATTTAATCGGTGTAGTTGGATTTATAATACCTATTAAGGAAAAGTAACTGTTAGAAACTTACCTTTCCCTTCCTGAACTTTCTGGAGGTTATTGTGTAATAATTCCCCAACAACCCCCAACCTGTGCTCAGCCCAGGAAGAGGTACGAAAGAATTATGAAACTGCTCCCAGAGGCACTCAATTGGCTAATCTCAAAGGGCAGGAATTACTCCTTTGAGCATGATTTAATTGAGGCCCCTTGGTCTATGATTTTTACAACTTTTAATTGTATTTTCATTATTATTGCAGTGAATCTTGTATTTTTATCATGTACTTAATTTATTCATTTTATACTTTAATCGTGCTTGTAATCAGTTGCCCAATGATTTACTTTTTCAGGCTCTTCTGAGTCAAAGTAACGTTATTTGATAATGACCTCATTAGAATATGCAGGGTGGTGGTTGTTGGCATGCTGTTGACACCACAATTTAAAATGATGTGTGATAGGTATATTGAGTAACATGCAACACTTTGCAGCACTTGAAAGGGCGAGAACATGATGCCAGAAAAATTCTTGCGTATCGACTCTTGTTGCTAAAAGATGCAGCTTTTGTCCTACTAAGCATCTGTCTCTGGGTTTGTTGTGGACACAGTGGCTGCTTCAAACTGTATGTTAGTATTAGATATGGGAAGACAAAAGTGATTACCACAGTAAACTCCATTACACACCCTCAACCCTTAGATCCCATGTTTAGTGTGGCCGAAGACTTTCGCCATCGTGAAAATGTCCTTACACATGGCTTTTGAGCCTGTTTGCCTTAAGGCAAACAAAAATACAGCAAATTGGATAGGGTTGCACCTGGGAACGTATATGCCATTGGTTAGGGAGTGCACAGAAGTCACCAATACCCACTAGCATGAACCACGCATAAATGTAGCACCTCCTGTTTGTGACCTGAGATGAGCCCTGGCAGATTAGACCTGCTCCCCCTTGTACTTAGGACATAGAGGTAAACTTCAAGGTCAATTGGCAGACCTTCTGGGCTCTAAGTGGTGTCCCTTAGGTCATGGAAGCTTTAGAAATGACCCAGAGGAGCTTCTCCAGAAACCCTGAAATGTTAGGACTAAAAAAGAAGACTAAGGGCCCGATGTAGGTAAATCTAATTTACCACTTCAAAAATACCGAATCATACCGATTCGGTATTTAAGAAGTGGTAAATTAGAGGGGGGGAAATGTAGGTAATTCTGATTCGGTAAATACCGAATTTGTAAGAGTCGGTATTTACCGATTCTGTAAATACCGAATCGGTATCCCCCATCAATGTGGAATACCGAATCGGTATTTACCGATTCGGTAATTACCTATTCTTGCAAGGGTGCAGGGGGTGTCACTTTGACACCCTCTGGCACCCCAATTACAGGCATGTGTGCCACATGGCACAGGTGTGCATGCACACATGTGCATGCACACCTGGATTCGGTATTTCACCACCCAATTGGATTGGGTGGTAAAATACCGACTCCTAAAAGCCTGTGGGACTCAGAAGAGTCCCACCCACATCTGCTATAGCTTGCTTAATCTCCACAACGGCCCCTCGCGGCGGGATGCCTGGCTTTCACCTTGCAGATACCCTGCCGGGGTTACCTCACAGGGGAATACCAGGACGGGTTCCCTAAGCAAGCGCTTTGAAACCGCTCGGTGATTTGCGCTATATAAATTCCTGTACATTTACATTTACATTTACATCTGGAAGGTACCGAATCGGTAAAAATACCGATTCGGTATTTTACAGATTCTGTAAATTTACCGATTCGGTAAATTTACAGAATCTGTAAAATCTGGCCCCCTACATCTCAAGATGCCAAATACCGGTCGGAAACGGCCGAATTCGGCCGTTTCCGACCGGTATTTGCCACCTACATCGGGCCCTAAGGGCCTGAATTATATGTTTATTCATTTATTTATTTGTATAGCGCCAGAATCGAAACCCGAAGGGGTATCTCTGCGCTTGGACGGGCAGCGTGTGGAGGATATCTGCTGAAAATCGGAAGCAAAAGAGAGTAGTCTTGAGCTGTTTCCTGAAATCACAGTGGTCCAAAAATTGTCTCAAATACAGTGGAAGCTCGTTCCATTGACGAGGGCCCAGATAGGACAGGGACTTCCCGCCCAATCTAGCCTTCCTGATTCCAGGAACCACAAGGAAGGACTTGGATCCCGAGCGAAGTGACCTCAGGGGCATGTAAGGAATGAATTAATCAGAAAGGTAGGTGGGACCGAGATTGAACAGTGCCTCATGTATGATACAACAGACATTAAACTTCACCCATTCCTGTATAGGGAGCCAGTGGAGCTGATAGAGCAGGGGGTGAGAGGCAGTCATGGAAGGGGCATTAAGGATCAAGCGAGCTGCCATATTCTGGACTATCTGCAGTCTGCTGAGAGCGGACTCATTAGCGGAGACCAACAGACCATTTCAGTAGTCCAGAAGGCTTAAAATAAAAGCCTGGGTCAGTGTCTTCCGAGTTGAGTCAGGGAGCAGGGGAAAGATTTGGTGCAACAAGCGTGTGGAAATAGTAACCAGCTGTCTGAGCAGCATGCTCCTTCAAAGTAAGGGTCTGTTAGAGGCGAACACCTAGATTTTTTACACATGTTTTCAGAGCAGGGGGACTACCCAGATCGGCTGGCCACTATTTAGGAGTCCATAATAGTGGGGCCCCTCCGAAGACCATAATCTCCATCTTCCCCACATTGCATTGGAGGAAGTTGCTCCTCATCCAGTGTGAGATAGTTCTCATGCCTGAGGAAAAGGCCTCCTGAACTGATGGAGTTAATTTTTCGAACGGAAAGAGCAACTGTGCATCGTCGGCGTAGGAGATGGGAATAAACCCACATGTCCTTACAAGGTTGGCCAAGGGAGCCACGTAGATATTAAACGAGGTTGGGCTCAAACAGGAGCCCTGGGGCACTCCCTTAGTCAGTTCTATAGGCGCTGAACGATAGGGGCCAAGATTGACGGTCTGCGAGCAGGAGGATAGGAAGCTCGTCAGCCATTGAAGAGCAGAGTTTCTAAGACCGATCTCCTTCAATCTCCTGAGCAGTATCTGATGGGAAATAGTGTCGAACACGGCGGATACGTCCAACAGCACCAGAATCATAGATTAGCCCTTATCTAGGGTCATCCTGATATTATCTGTGACCACCAGTAGGGCTGATTCTGTCCTGTATTTAGGCCAGAAACCTGACTGGGAAGGATCTAAACTATCGGTCAGCTCGACATGGTTAGAAAAATGGTTATTTATATGTTTCTCCAGTAACTTGCTCAGGAAAGGGAGGAGGGAGATGGGATGGAGATTAGAAAGCTTAGTCAGCGGGGCCTTGATGTTCTTGCTGATAGACATGAAAGGATACTCGGAAATGGAAAGTATACTCGGTCGCAACGGTGATAAAGTACCCCTTCTTCCAACCTTAAGGTCCATCCACTTCATTTAGAGTCAGGTAGACATTCAGTGTGTAGACAGTGGGGACTACTCTGTCTCCATCACCTACACACACCTCTGATGCCCCGACAGAGTAGCCGTTGGAGGTTTGGCGATGTGTTTGCCCACCCTATTTAGAGTGGGCTGACACAGACAGTTTTACTGGCTGTCACTTCCATGAAAAATGTGGTAGAAAGGGGCAATGAAAACGTTTAAATTCCCCCCATGCCATGATAGAAGGCTCCCATCGCGAGGGGGGGTCATTATTATTTATATGTTCAAAAAGAAAATCCCGCTTTGGGATATATGGGGGTGGGGGGTTAAAAACTATTTGCATTTGGCAGATTGCTCCGTCATGTTGATGGAATTATCTGTCAAACTAAAAATTCAATTCCAAGAACACCCTTCATGGTGGTTCCTGGACATAGAGGATACATCTGCAGAAGCAGCCGACATCTCTAAATACGGCGGTTGGAATGCCCTCACCATGGTGGGAGTAAAGTACTCTGCAAAATTACTCTGTCCACCAACATTTAAATCAGACCTTTAGATATAAAGTATATTCGCTGACTGGGATGAATCTGGTTGCTGTTCATGGCCCATTCTCCATCGCAGTCAGTTTGAAAACGTGCCTAGGCTCCACCTCCCTTAACGAAAAGCTATCAATGGTGCTACGAGCTTTTGGACACTTTTTCCACTCAAAGGTTTAATATTTCAATTCACTTGTATCCCTTATTGGATTTTTTTCGTTTTAGTTTCATTTTGTTTATTACATTTTACTTTTTTTTTATTGGGTTTGGCATTTGTTTTGATTTAAATACTGTTTTGGTTCTGCATCCATACTTTTCACATTGCCATAGTTTGCAGAGTGTTGCACATAGGTTAATTTAGTGATTTTGAGAGTTTACCCTCACAAGAGTTGTGATTATTCCTTGAGGTGGGTAATCACCCATCTCAATAATAATAATCACATTTCTTACAAATATGAATTTGGTAATTTGTTTAGTTACTTGTCTCATTTGAGAGTATTCCCTACAGTGTAAAAAGAAACTACTTTCTGGAGTTATCCATATCCTATGTATTTACTTGATGTCGTGTTTTAAATTTGATAGTCAGAATGATAGGGTCAGACTTGCTTGTGTCTCCTGGCATTTATCCAGTTGGAGATTTAGGTGTGTGCTATACACATGTATCTAAAATGTAACTTGTGTGATCACAGTTATTGGCTGCATTTAAATGTTGATAAAATGCAACAACTGTTACAACACAGGCATTTATTATGTGAACAATATGGAATATTTTATCAATCCAAGTTTGAGAAAATAAATTCACAGTGTAGCTGTAGACGGGGGAAACGCGGATTATGTATCATGAAATATTGTTAGCTAATCCCCCAAAAAGTTAAATGATATCAGGATGCTAAGATCTATTGGTATTTATTAGATCATCATCTTCAAATTGAAAATATGAGGCTACTGTAGGCGTTTAGTGATACTAGCTTTTTGGAAACATTTGAAAACCATTTCTAGCAAGTTAAAGATACAATGAAATTAGCAACTTCTAGCATGATAATCACATATTTCAACTGTTAATTAGCTATTTCATTTTGAGTTTTGATACTTCTACACTTGCTGAAATCTGAAATCTGGCGCGGCTCTGAGTAAAGTGCAAACAACATAAAATGTAGCTACAGAAAGTATATATAAAATGTAGAGTTTCTATTTTCTTCACTGAAATAGGAAGTCCAATGCAAAAAAGATCAATGACCCACTCTTGGCACTCAGTCATCCTACAAGCTGATATATCCCTCTTATTCTTTGTAACCATATTCTGACTCCTGTCTTGCTCTAACGTTTCATGTGATGACACCCCGGATGCATAGGATTCAATTAAGATCATCAGTGTGGCGAAGAGATTCACTAGTAGCCATCATTCTACAACTACAGCCTTAGGGGAGCATCCCTGACGTCCACTAACTGTTTCAAACGCCATAACCCAAATTCAGGAAACATGCCACACATGTACATGAAATATTTCGTTTTGTTCTTCAGTGAGAAGATTGTGGCAATCATCTTGATGAAGACCATTTTAAAAAAAATACTTAGTTAACTGTGAATGCTATTGTTTGTCAAACAGGGTTTTCCATTATTAGCAATAAGGAAAATACTTACAGGTGGGCCCGGAAGACCTTGTAGTCCAGTGAAACCTCGGTGTCCCTTTTGACCTCGTTCACCTCGCTCACCATTGTCTCCCTTGTCACCACGAGGGCCTTGTGGTCCCTACATATATAACAAAAATACATAACTTTGCAATCATGACATCATCACCCATTACATATATTTTAGGCTGACCAATATCAAAATACCACAAGACAACATGATAGATTATGTTATTTGACTGCAAGTTTCCAAAGTTTAGCACAAAATGTCTAAGTTCACCTCAGCCTCCCTACCCTTACCCAATTATTGTTATTTTGTGTGCTATTGTACCTCATTAAAGTGAATGTGGAGTTCAGCAGTTACAATGTATTTCTGTGACTAGTTGGAATGCAGAGATGCTATGTGTGCAAAGTGTTAATCTCTTTCACACCAGAGTGTTAAAATACATTGGTAAGGAGTACAGAGTTTGAAAAGTAAAACAAATTCAACTTATGGCAAATATCTGGAGGCTTAACACTTTATTAAACACTATAGTGCTCCTAGATCCATTGATGTGGCAGATATGAGCCCTTTGTCACTGACATGCCAAAGGCTTTAATCACAGACTATCTGACACAGACATCATCGAATTGGGCTGGGAACAGGACAGGGAAAGATTTGATTCCTCAACTTCAGAAAGATAGCAGTGATATATATCTGCCACAATTCTCATAGGAATATGGCTAAACCTAAGATCAGTCTGTAGATGTGAATGAGAGTCATTGTAGTATATTAGTTGCTAGATTAGACTGCAGTTTGTTATCAGAGATTGCTTATAGAGAGATAGAAATGGACCATTGCTCATAACAGGAACATGAACACGATTTGAAGGAGCAAACCAAATAGTAAATACTGGTGTTATTGACTGGATTTCACCATCATATTAATGTAAATTATTTTAGTAATTTCAGCTGTGAAGTTGTAATACCTGTATGCATAAACAAATGTGTATTAAAAAAAGAAAATTATTTGGATTAGAAATCGGTCCAATAGATATGAGATAGTCCAAAAGGTTTTTTTTAATATACAAATGTGTTCATGCATTCATACATTAAAACTTCACAGCTGAAATTGCCAAGACAACTAACATTGACACGATAGTGAAATCAAGTCAATGCCACACGTATAATAGATATAGTTTTCCCAAACGTTTGACCTATAATACTAAACATTATTGTACCAACATTTACTCGATGGTGTGCTCCCAACAAGCCCTATTCAAAGATTTTATTCCTAGTAAGGCGAAGGAGACACCCCACCATCCTTTCATAGCTCCCACTATCACTCTAGTGGAGTGTCAGCAGGAGCCATGAAAGGATAGAGGAGGAAGTCTCTGCAGCTCTTGCCTGTCCATCTGCTTGGCTAAACTGAAGGGTGCAACAGTTTTGCAGTGCAGAGGGATTGCTAGGGTAGTAAAGTCTTTGTCAACCCTCCTTCAATGGCTTTTGCTTTCTGTGATTGAGAGATTTGCAGTCATATGCGTCACCAAAAGCAACTGTTGTACAGTGACACTGGGGGTAAGGAGACGAGACAGAGTGAAGCCACACGGGAATTTTAAAACACGTGCCTTTTGTGAGTTTGCTTTTTCCTTTTTTCATTGGTCTTATCCAGTGCAAGAAACTTACCGGAAAACCTCTCTTTCCAGCCCTACCTAATGGACCCATTGGACCACGAGAGCCCTAAAACAAAACATATGGAAGATTATGTTAGAGAGTGTAATATAACGATGAGATAATATATCAATATTGTATTGAAGCAAAAACACTTACAGGGTCACCTCTTTGTCCAGCTTCCCCTGTAGCACCAATGGGTCCTGTAGTGCCTGGAGGACCTTGAGTACCCGGAAGACCTGCAGGTCCAGGTTCACCACGATCTCCCTGAAAATATACATCGTTTTTTAATTTTTTCTAAAATACATTTTATTTTTTAGTTAATACATCATAAACAATAACACACAATTGGCATCAAATCAGCGTATGTAAGCAGATCGACGGCCTCAACAGTGGCAATTAGGACTACAGGTGGCATCAGGGAACGGACACATGTGGAAGAGATACAATAGCATACAATGAAAGCACTGTGAGGAAGGAGCCAGGCATAGCGCTGATGCAGGTGGCGAACATCACCAGGGTCCACCCCCTCGCTCCCCACCAGATCCAGGCCCAACGGCGTATCCAACCCACTAACCCCACTGTCAGTTGTGCCATGTGTGGAGAGCTCCTCTTCTGCCAGCCCCGACACACACATGACGCGCCAGGCCATTAAGTCATCCTGCAGCTTCTCATCCCTCCGAGTGAGTTGTATGTGAGTTTCCTCGGCCAGGGACCACTCCCATACATCTCTGAGGCAAGTGGGAACCTCCGGGGCCCTTTGCCCCATCAAAGTTATTGCCACCCTGCGCCTGGCTAGTACCAACTTTAATTGTAGGAATTTATACGAAAGGTTCTTTTTTTGGGGTTTCCGGACTAACGCAAGCAGACAATGCAGGGGTTCGAGTGCCATCCGAAGGCCTGTAGCTGCGACTATTCGCTCCACCACCCCCGCCCAGAATCGCTGGACCAAAGGGCAGTACCAGGCTAAGTGTAGGAAGCCCGCTTTCTCAGCGTTACATCTAGGGCATCCGTCTCCTCTATCCCCAGAAATACGTTTCAGGGAAACTGGGGTGAGGTGGTGCGGTGTAGAAAATTGAAGTGCATCAGCTTAAACCTTGCTTTGCATGAAACCCTGTACGTGAGGGAGCTGTTCCAGTGTAAAGCCGCGATCCGCCTCCCAGGCCGCCCGTGACGGTGGCACGGGGGGGTTGAATCCTGTTTCATAGGCTTATACAGAGGAGAAATAAGTTTATGTCCATGCTGTAGGAAAGGAGGATGTCTAAGGTGTGAGTCAGTGGTGGAGCATCTGGGTACTGGGGCCAGGTGACCCTCACCACATCTTGGAGTCCCCAGAAGTGTAGATATTATCCCCGTCCAAGGCCAAAGGCCTCGTCTGCCTGCTCGTACGTAAGGAAGGACTCGTTAGGGTAAAGGTCAGCCAGAACTTCGCAACCACCCTCCCTCCAGGAGTGAAAGGACATGTACTGCTCCATGTCGATGAGGGGGGCCAGTATCCATATCGGGAGCTCTCTGTGAAAGGGTGCCCTCTGTAAGACCCTCTCAACAAACCGCTGCCATACGCCGGCCAAGTGTCGCACAACATAAGGAAGTGATGTGTCCGCCCCCCTACCCTGCATCAGGGCGACCTGTAGTGTCTGGATGTTCACCCTAACAGAGAGGAGGCATGTCTCCCAATTGTCTGCGTCTGTAAACCAACGGGTTACGTGTTGCAATTGGGCCGCATAATAATAGAGGTCTAAGCGTGGAGCTTCAAGGCCCCCCTCCTGGTAGCTGTGTCATTATTTTCCAATATAACGGCACCCAATTTATCAACCTCAGGAAAAGGGAGGTTTATTTGTGACCTCATAGTACCCTCTGAACCATCTTGATAACTTAAGAAAAATTTGAAAACATGTGATTTAATATATTAAAGTTCAACAGGTTCATGTAATTTAGTTCTATTGCTTGATGTTCATATTTCTTTCAGTGGCCAGGTGCATATGTTTAATAAATAACTTAACATTAATTCAGAGGAGAGGCTATATGTAACAAAGCTATAGATCACTTCTAAACAAGTTAGTTGTGTAAACATATCCTCCACATAAGAGCAGTCACTTTTCTTGTTTATTACAGTAATTATTGGAAATATATGTATTTTTATCTGTACCACCCATGGCACTCATAAATGTAAACAATGACTGGTTAATTGAATTCACTGAGTGATTAGACTGAATTCTCTTTGGGGCACATATAGGGAATAGAGACAGAAGTCTCCAATGGTCCAATGGCATATGGTCAGTTGGAGGTTTGACCATGTGTCCTCCTCCCACCGATTTAGACAGGGTAAACACATGCCAGTTTTCACTGTCCTTCACTGTCACTGAAAGGTACAGTGAAAACTGCAAAATGCTCCCTACCCTCGCTATAGGAGAAATATTCCATGGCGAGGGGTGTCATTGCTCTTTTTGTTTTCCAAAACAAAATCCCACTTTGGGTTTTTGTTTAGGAAAAAAGAAACATTGAAAAGTTTGCTGTGCCATCCGGTTATGGTGATGGATCTGCCCGTCAAACTTACAATTAACTGACAGAAACCATTGTGATTGTGATAACTACCAATGATACAGATCCGTTGGGCTGACCAACATCTCAAAATCTGGCAGGCTAAGGCTGTGTCATGGCGACTCAGTGCTTTACTTTATATTGCCCTGGCGGAGCAAAAGCTCAATGCCAAAGTTAAAATCAGACCCAAAGTCAAAATGCGTTCTCCAAATGTACTCTTACTTACCTAGTACACACACAATAGAATTCATGTTGTGAGTTCCCTTTTGATGTGAACAATAGGTCAGCAATACAGTAAGCTGGGAGCCCAATTCAAGCAATTAAATGTATATATTTTCTGTGCAGTAAGTATTTTTATTAATAGGTACTTTGAGTAATAATGAGTATGCAACAGCCCATCTTAAAAAGTAAACAGTTAGAAAGAAAAGCCACAGTGAATACACCACTATTGTCAAATGTAAATATTTTCAAAGCGTGACTGTGAATCGAGATTGTGTCCTGCCTAACAGTACTCTGCTAACTATCCAGAGAAAAAGAGTTGTACTGGTATACAGTTTTCTTTACAAAAACCATAAACGTCACACTGATATGTACTATCATTTCCTCATGTTAGATCTATGTGGCTAAAATATTCACTTATCTGCATTTTAATTTCACAAAAATGATCATGAATGAAACCTATCTACTGTCTCAAATCTTCTTTCATGTGAAATGTTTCAGTATGTCTTGGTTGCCAGAAACAAACATTTTTCAATCAATTCAAGCATTTCTAATGTGCTTGTTTCGAAATTAAAGAATGTAAGAAAGTTATGGAAAACTCTCAAATACAATATAATACAAAACATAGTTCCCATTCAGAGTTGGTATCACTTCAACAGATTACTATAATTCAGAGGAGTCCAACATTTTACCTTGAGGAACAGAATTGTGCTAAATATTCATGATGGCAACTGGCAATGTAATTTCATGGATTTCCAGAAACCGTGTCATGACTCTACTTGTATGGACCAACAATAGACACCACTATTGTAATGAGATTCCTTCCTAGAATCAAACCTGAACAGTATATACCGAATGGACGTCACAGTAATTTTTAGTTCTCTATCCATTAAATATTGGTACTCTCTGGGGCCGATTTATCAAGTCTTTGCACTGATGCAAAGTCACAAAAAGTGATGCACAATGACTCATGGACTTGATAAACTATTTACTTTCCAGCTCAAAGTTGTCTAAAAGTAATGCAAATGAGTGTGGTATTCCAACTTAAAACCTACTGCAAAATATTACAGATTATTGTATCAACATTTACAGATTTACTTCATTTAATTCCACATATATGTACCTTAACAATACATATAGATCCTTAAGGTAAATAGATGAGGAGCTAAGAATAGCAAACCTATACCCACCTATAAGCACTTACCTTACTTATAATTTTGTTCTTGATAATTTTGACACAATATTCTGGTACTGCAATATTTTTGCTGGTATATAACAACCTTTGCATCCGGGGTGTTCCATGGATGTCCGTAGGTGTTTTCATGTTACCACCCAAGGTTTTTGATGCAAAGGACTGTCTGCTAAAAGATTTAGACACAGCTTTGTAGCAAAACATATGCCTCCTGGAGACAAGTGCAAAGCAAGAAAAATATGTTCTTTATTCAAACTTTGAATTTGTGCCTCACTGTACAGCACAGCGCAGAGTGGGAAACGTTTTAAAGTATGTCTGAGCATAATATTTTGTGAGTCTGTAAGACTACCTGTTCAGTAAAAAATCTATGTTAGATATCACTTACACACCTTTGTGCTAGGCAGCCTGACCATGCACCAGTGAATGAGAAGAGAACAGCTAAACCATATCTTAATAGAAATTGAACAGTGTTTGGGTAGTAAATCTGTAGGTCAGTAAGTAGGCAAAAGACAAATACACAAACCTGTAGTCCTGGAGCTCCATCCTTTCCAGGCGAACCATCATTCCCTGGAGAACCCTAGGAATAGGAAGGAACATTTCTCAATTAGTTTGAATGCATAATGAAACATCTACCTATTGAAACAATCTTTTTAATATCATTGTAGAAGAATCTAGAGAAGATAGATTAATAACGAATTCCAATTCTAGGGGATGTTTATTTTTGTGCATCTTATGGGGTTTTAAGTCCCTGCTCCCATTATTTTCCCCAGGAGGGTGTTGTAGTACCAGTGGTTGGCCACATGCAGTGCTGAACTTGCTCCACCTGTGAGCTGATGTATTCTACTACTGTTTAGGGTCCCTTTTTGGCTATAGTAACTTTTTAAAGTGCAGTTTGATAATAGCAATGTTTTCTATCTTTTGTTGGTAAGCCCATGTCCCACCCTATACCCCTCCATAAGCTTCCCTAAAGCTCTCCTTATTCCTCCCTAAACTCCTGAAAATGGTAGTAATTATGCCCCTATTTCCAGCCATTCCCCTCGTTTACTACTAAGGGCCTGATCATGAGTACGGAGGTCTTGTGACCAACGCACCTTCGTTGACATCTGACTGCTGCCTCCTCGGCGGTCTGAGCACCCGATTAGAGCAGTGCACTTAGACAGCCTCAAGACTGCGAAGTTCCCATGACTGTAGGGAAAGTAGGTCTATGGAGACAGTGCTCCCATCAGCACCGCCGTGGGGTTCATGACCTGCCTTTCCACTGACCTTTTCATGGCAGGGACCCTGCCAGGAAAAGTTGGTGGAAAGTCAGGGAAGGGGCCACAGAAAGGGCCCATAGCAATTCATCCCACTGGGAATTGTGGCTGGGGCACATGTTATTCCCCACTATGCCTGCCCTGTTGTGCTCAGTGTGCAATACACAACATGGTGCCCGTAGTGAAAGTGGTACTGCACTGTAGCAGCATCTGCTTCAGCTCTCTCTATGAGCCAAATCATGGCGCTGCAATGGCACTGCCGTCTCAACACCACCAGCCTTGCAACAACACTGTAATGCGTCAGTCGGGATGTCGCCAGCTTGGCGGTGTTCTCCCTACCGCTGCCGCTGCCGGATGGCCATCTGCTTGCTCATGTCATAATCAGTCCCTAAGTAGTAAACGTACATATGCGATGATTTACCTGTATAAATTATAGGAGAGGCGGAGGTGGACATTAACACTTATAAGCTTGTGTATAGCATTTTGTAGTACTTTGTAGTACTATTATAGTACTTTATTAGTACTATTATAGTACTATTACATTTACTATGAAATTTACAAAGTTTGTGAATAGATTCCTATTACATGAGTTTGTATCTCTACATCTTTTATAATTTTAAGTGAGGTGAAAGAATGGTTCACCTCAAAAAAGACGGCTAAAGAGTGGAACATAATGAAGGCCGTCACATCAAATCTTTATCTTGATCATGTGTAGAGAACAAAACACACCATAAAAAAATACTTACCTCTTGGCCATTCCCACCAACAGGTCCGGTAGAACCAGGTTGCCCAACAGGGCCTGGAGGTCCCTTATCACCAGCTGGGCCAGTTGAACCTTGCTTGCCAGGAGTGCCCTGCAACAGTAGGATCGGAAAGGATAGTACTTCAGCAGTTTATTGTAAGTAATTGCATAATTGTACAAATTGCTCATTACAAACTTAATTTGTTCAAACTCCCATTAAAAGAATTAAGCTTTATTGTTACTGTTACCATGAGCTACATTTCACGTCTATGAGAAGATTGATACACCCCTAATTGGTACAGTAACGCACATTCAATGCAAGGGGTTTAGTCCCATAGTTATTCTGCAATTCAGCACAAATGCTGTAGATGCCCAACTGTACATTGTAATTTAGCAAAATGTCTGTTTTGAGTCATAGCAATTCAAAGCATAAATGTCAATGGGTATTATCAGAAGTAATTTGCAATAAAAAAAAGATAGGACATCACTAAATATGCACTTTTAACTATTAGTTAAAACATATATAAACAATTCTGACCTTCAAATCTGTGGTGAACTAAAACCGCAAGAAGCTAAAACAAACTATGTGATAACAGTATTTTTTCAGGTTACTTCCTAAATTCCATAAAACTGCAGTACTCAATTTGAATGGTCTCTGCTTTCAGGTCCAAAGTGCTTCCTACTCCTTCATGGCACCAATATAGGCGTGTTCACTAAAGTTTAGTGAGGCCATAGCACTACTACTGGGTGGAAAGGTATGCCATCAGTGTAATAGTACAAGGGAAAGAGTAAGTGCAGTTGTAAGGCCAATGTCACTGCAACAGGGAAGATTCCAATATTAAGATACTCCTCCCTCTCTGATAGTAATATAGTAATATATTCTGTATTGGTTACTGATTACTGTGAGGGCTTGCTTTAAAATCACAGTTAGTTTACAACTTGTTATTAAACTGTTGTTGTCTCATATGGTATAAAATCTTAGTGATGCTATACAATGTTTCTTTCATTACAAACCAGAAAGGCATATATAAATATAGGAACTGCTAACTGCAATGTGTTGGCTACCTCTAAATGGGCACTGCAAGTGATTGTCTCCTAGAGTGGACGGGGTTTTCTTCAATTTAAATCAGGATTCATATGGTGGAATGCTGCAGTGAGAAGCTTAATCTCAAATGTATCTCATTTTAGCACTATTAAAATGTGTGGTTAGTGCCTGGAAATTTAAGCTGGCCTTGAAATGTATGTAAGCAATCAATAAAAATTGATGCTAAAAAGGAATCCAGACTTAATACCTGGTGGAGACCTTGAATAAACAATCTGTTGGGACACGTTTTCCCTGGATGACTTTCAAAAGTTGGGCCAACATAGCCTGTTCATTTTTCTGGACCTGATTTGGGTTTTCTCTTCATTGTACTTTAGTCAATCAAATTGTGTCTAAATAGAATATCACATCTGATATGACATTTCTCCAGACATAGACATTAATGGCCTCACATTACTTCTCAATGCAGTTTTTAATGATATTGCAGAGTGGCACAACAGGGTTTCCTAATACCAGGACCAAATGCAAATAATTTATTGACATAAAAGGACATTTACAATATATTTATCTCTTGCATATGTGTATGTATTTTCAGTGGATGACACCTTGCACCTTCATGCAAGCTTGAATTGATAAATGTATTTAAGCTATTACTTAAAGAAAACAAAATAAATATGTATATATCAATTATATTTAGGACAACATGTTTGAATTGAATATATCACAATAACATCAAAAATCATTTAAAATACTGAAACACGTTTGTAGGGTCGTCATGACACGTATCTCATAAACATTATTTTTTATAGACTGTATGACTTACAGCAGGGCCAGGCAGCCCAGGCATGCCCCTTTCTCCCCTCTGACCTGGCATACCAACGATTCCTCTTTGTCCTGTTGTTCCTGATGGACCAGGAGGCCCATCGGGGCCCTAAAAAAAGACAAAAATGTGTTAATTCCAAAAACCATATAGTATGAGCATGCTAAAATCTATTTGGTAATCACTATTACTAATGTACAAATGGGTTTGTCTAGCCCCTATTACCTAAACAGCAATTCGTAGTGGGTTGCGAATAGAACCTACCTCACAAATATTAATGAGGTAGGTCACAATTTGCAACCCACTAGGTTTTGCATCTATCAAAGGGGGGAAACATCCTTTACAACGCAACTTTTACCACGCAGTGCCTTTACGACGCAACTTTTACAACGCAAACCATTACAACACATTGCGCTGGGGGGGCGCTCTAGGATAGGGAATAAGTTTAATTTACTATCCAACCCCTTCCCTAGTGTCCATGGGGACTGGAGTTGGAATAGTAAATTAAACTATTCACTATCCAGCACCCCAAAGCGCTATGAGTTGTAAAGGTTTTCGTTGTAAAAACCGTGTTGTAAAGGCATGCGTAGTAAAAGCATGCGTTGTAATGTCATACATCCATCAAAGGGATGGTGACCTGCTGGGGTCAACAAAGCAATTTTTTTTTTTAATGCAGTCCATTTTCCTGAAAGGAAAATGGGATGTGTTTAAAAATAAAAATGAAATGGTTCATTTTCATTCATTAAGAGGAGTAGACAGCCTGCTCTTAAAAAATATTTTTTTTCCCATTTATGAATGGATGACCACCAGCGTTGAATTTCTGGTAAAATATGAATGTTTGGTGACTGAATTTCAGTGATAAAACATTAGTACATACTCTCTCAGCAATTTGGGGTTTGTAATTTCTGCGAATTGAGCTGTCTGTGACTGTAAAAATGCTTTGCACATCCAGCCCTAAATATATTGTGATATGGTAATGGATCAATATCATGCTGCAAGTATATATTTGAATAAAATAATAATTCAAAATAAAGATATTATTGAGAGCATTAAACTTACAGATTGTCCATCATCTCCTGAATCTCCTTTGTCTCCAGGACTGCCAGCAGGTCCAGCAGGCCCTCGATCTCCAATACGTCCATGGGCACCAGGTTCACCTCGAACACCTGGGGGACCTTCCTTTCCTGGATCACCAATAGGACCAGCTGGGCCTGGTGTCCCCTGATATAAGAGAACATTATCTGATTATAGGGGCAGGTATTTTTATGTTTAACCACTTATCATTAAAAGAATCAGTGTATTGTGGAGAAAGATATGTATTACCTAATTATGGATTTAATAAATACATTATTTAGGTTCATATATTATGTTTTGATTAAAGTGAAGCAAACTATTAGCCCCCAAAATGATTAAAGAGGTTGATGATATCATTCTACAACTATCTGTATTCGGAGACATCCTCCTACTCCCTCAAATAAATATCTTGGATGGAACTGACAGCAAAACCTGTGATGGGTTGGATGGATGAGCGTACCATGACACACAAAAGCCTCCTAATAAACAAAGCATGAATATAGGTGGTGTGAAAATGAATGCTGAACAAGCAGTAGGATGGGACTAATTAAGACTGTGAACAAGTTAGGAGTTTGGGCCCAGGGACTGCTGGTGCTCAAGGTTTCGTATCAGTGGGGTACATTTCTGGGTCACCAGCCTTAAACCAAGAGATCAAGGAGTGTTCATAGATGGCCAGTGCTTCTTAAACCTGCCACTGCCATGTTGCTCAAAGGACAACATTATAAAAATATTGAGCAAATTTGTTCAAAATGTAAATATTTCCAATTTTTCATTTTATCTTTAGTTGGTCATGAGGTATTGTTGTGGAGTTTGCACCAATACTTAGCATTCACTGTGCTGGAACAATGTGCAACAGAGTGTAAACACCTTGTCAGTGAAAGAGTTAATGGGGGGGCTAATAAATACACATGCGATATTTGCCAGGATAATACCACACCCAGCAGAAATTATGAAATTATGAATTGTTAAATGTACTGAAAGAAACAGAAAATCGTGTTCAAAATGATTTTAAAGATGAGTAAATGATCTCTTGGTAGGAAGACCACACTAGCACCCATTTTTCTTGCCTATTGTTTAATAGCGTTGCAAGATCATCCTTTTTCTGGTCACCTTCCATATAAAAGGTCATTTATCCCACAATGATTGTCAAAAAATGGTTAAACTTTCCACGCCACTCCAATCAGATAGAGCCCATTTGTGGACCATTGGCTTGTGTTCGAAGGTGGTGAAAAATATCATACGTCATCTTCAGATTAAATCTAGATTGGGTAATCCCAGAAATTATCCATTCATCCATCAAGAACATTATGCCCTTAAAAACCCAGGCACTATAAAGCAGTTGTTATTGGATATGGAATACTCCTCCATTGACATTTGATAACCTACTCTGCATTTGAATAATGTGCTCATGATACCAATATCTAATACAATACAGTTTATTTATTTCCTCTAGAAAAATGTCCTACATTCAACACAGTACTGACTACCAAACTAGACAACTCTCTCAATATCATGATAGTGACAAGCTTCCAGCCTCAAAATGTCGTTAAAATTGTACCCAGTGGCAATGCCTACATGACTATGGATAAATAATAATGACAGCTTCCTGTGTTGCTGTCTCCTTGTCTGAAATGTTCATCAATGGATTAGAGAAAAGGTACACATTTACCAGTTTGAGGGTCTGCTTGACACATGTTTGGTGATGATCCTTCAGTAATCCTTTAACCATGTATTGCCTCTTTCAAACTTGGTTGACAGGGTTGGTAATGCATACATACCCCCCAGGTGTTCCATAGGACCCTACAGACCTAAGGAGCAGCGTGTCCTTCCAGCTCTTACTCTTGTAATTGTTATTGCACCTACTCATAGGGGTTCCCAGTGCATTTGGTGATGGTTTTCTAAATGGTTTTTAGGTTTAGGTGGACCTAATCCACACAAGGTATATTCACATCTGCAAGACAGTTAGACTTAGTGAAATCTTATTCACACCTCACCAACAGGTGGATATCATTCTACATCATGCCAGTGATTCCAACTCAATAATCAAATTATTATTATTATTTTTAATTAATTAACATAAAACACGGTTGGTAATCTTCAACACTATATGATGCTTCATAGTTACTTGACTCCCTCGAATCTAAATCATAGGCTAAAATCTAGTATTGTAATTTAGGACACAAAATCCAAAAACAATTTCTTTAAAAATCCAGCCATTATTTAAAAAAAAAAAAAGAATTCGGAAACTTACCGTTGATCCAGGTGGGCCAACGCGGCCTGCAGATCCAGGGAAACCTGTTGCTCCCTAAAATGACATGTGCATCTGATTTACCGAAAGACATTTCAATGTCTGAAGTATGTTACATCACTAAGCATGAATAATCTGTTGTTATTATAAACAAATTCAAACTGAGCCATTTTGTTAGAGAAAGGTTCAGATTTTCCTAGACTAATATTTATGAGCAGAAAGATATGTTAATATGGTACTCACCGGGGGACCTTGAGTTCCTCGACCACCCTTCAGACCATTAACACCAAGAGGTCCCTACATGGAAAAAGAAACACTGGTTCACCTACTGCTTATGGAATGTAAGATTTTTTTAATAGAAATAGAAACCACTTCTGGAAGAAATTATATGTTTTTTCTTACCGGGGGACCATGAGATCCAGAAAGACCTTGTGGCCCGGGTGATCCAGCATCTCCTTTTTGTCCAGGTTCACCGGGTTCTCCTTTTACACCAGGTTGGCCATCAGGACCCTAAAGAGATGGACACTATAAAGTCAGCTCACTACATATCATTTGATACAATCAGTATTAAAGTCTAGGAAGAATTTGTGAAGGATACTGCATACAATATCGAGAAAAGCTCCTGTACATAATATAAAAATGTACATAGTAATAACAGGGAATAGAATAGGATCACAAACCCATAGAACAGGCACAGTATTGATGCGAAAAGTACATCTTAGTAACTGTATTATACTTGATACTGGCTTATTTAGATCAATCAAAACTCCCTTCTAGTTTAGGTCCATGAGAAATTGATCCTTAGTAGCAAAAACTTTATTATTTGCAGTTATCTTTCCCCACTGATAAGTGGTAATGGTTGTAGATATACATAATGTCAGTATTGTAGCATGTTTGATGGATGAACGAAAAATCACTGTAATGAGGACTCTGTCTTTATTTCATTCCCAAATGTCAAACTATTTAAAGGTTTACCTGTGTTTTTAGGCTGCCACATTGATGGTAAGTGGGAATATTGCGTTTCACGAATGAAATGTCCAATTGGAAGACTGCAGGCTGACTGCTTACTCTTTTTTGTTGGTTTGTGCTCATACGGTTGAGGTTCTGTGATTCTCGAACGGGACTCCATTTTGTTCGAGTTGTTCGTGACGACATTTTGTGTTGCCCTCACGTAGGCCGTGGAGGCAACCGAACGAACAAAGTTGCATGGGCTTCGTTGTTCATGTACGCATTAACTAGGCCTTTTCTGACTTGTGAGTGAACTGCAAAGACGCTGACCCCGTCACCTGAAACTGACCCTTTTGCGAGGCCAATTTATCTAGCTGATCGTTGTCTGAAATTGCCAATCAATGTTCAGGAGATTGTTAACTTTAGTTTCCTTGCACATATCTTATCCTACTCAGCATTTGAATTGTTCCTTTTCTTACGATTTTTCATTACATGGGTAGTGCTTTCAATTATGGGTTTGTCCGGCTTGTGGAAATCGGATTTGGGACATTCCTAATAATTAACTTGTGGGTTGGTACGATGTAAATTGAGCTTTTTGGAATGTGATAATGTGTGGGAAAATGTATTTCATTCGTCAGTATTTGTCGCAGTGGGTGTGCATTTGTAATGAGTACAATATGGATAAAAGCAGATGTCTTGCTCTACGAAAATTGAGCAGTTTCCTGAGTTGTACACCGTGTTGTATTGCTGGGATTACTGTTACTAGCTGCAGCTAATAAATTTGATCTCTGACGCCACCCAGAAGTATTCCGTGTCTCTGTATACCAAAACAGGTGAATCCGAAGACTTTGGGCGTGCCCCTGGCGCCGCTGGGTTCAAGAAAACCCGGTTCTTCAGTTGTCGCCCAACGTAGGGCGACTTCAGCGGTACTGTTCCAAGCCCGAGGATCGTGAGGAGCCACGTGTGGAAATTCTGGAGGAACGACGCCACTTCATCGACCCCTGCATGTCGACGTGGACCAAAGGTCTTTTCTGCGAGGCTTCCCGCTTTCCGACGGCTACGAAGGACTGCTACCCTGACTGTCGCCCTGTCTTGGACCCTTGATTGATGCTTTGTAGAGCGAGACGATAGACGGTCTTCTGGTGGCGTGACAGATATTTTGGTTAAGTATAAGTGGGTTGCTCCCACGACTTTGTTTTGTTTCTTGGTTTTGATTCGGTTGTTGCAATAATCGAAGCCGAGGGGCTCGTATATTTACGAGTGTATCGATAGTTGATAACCCTTTGAAGTTTGAAGCTAGATTAGTGAGCTATAAGATGCCTGGTCTTAGCAAAATTAGGAAATGGTTTAGTTGTGGTTGCAACAGGGATTCCCGATTGGAGGACTCGACTTATGAGCTCTATTCAAAACACGGAGTGGGTCCTATTTCTTATAACGAAGTATGGGTTCGCTATACAAAGAAAGATGGTGTTTTACGATGGCCCCAACATGATAGTTTCGAATTAAATATTTTAGATAATCTGGAAGTTGCGCTATTTAGGAAGAAAGCACGCCCGACAATGTTTCACTCTTTCCGCCTTTGGCGTAAGGAAGCCAAACAGCGAGAAATTAAGCAAGCAAAGAGAGATAGGAAAGATACGAATATGTCAGTACTACAAGCTGCTAGGCAGTTTAAGGAAGATGGAGAAGAGCGTGAGAGTGAAGTCTCAGATAGACAACGTTGCATGGCTATCGATAAATGTTATCCGGCCTTGCCGCCTTCTGCTCCACAAGTGACTGAAGACCCTGAAAAAGATCCTTTGATGTCTCATTTACTGAGATTGCCACCCCCTTATGTGCAGGGTGCTACTGCACCTCCATTACCTCCGGTTGTTGCACCCTTTGTTGTTCAGCCCCCTGCTGTTGTTCAGCCACCCATTGCTTCACAGATGGTTCTCCCTTCTACGGTGCAGCCCCCTCTAGGGCCGCCAGCTTTGTTATCAGCTTTGCCTCAAACTCCTTTGCCTTCCATTCCTGTATCTCCAACTCCTGCTACTTTTGTCCCTACACCTCTTTTGCCTCAAAATATTCATTCTCCTGTCTTTATGTCCACTTCTTCTCCTTCTGCTCGAAAACGAATGACTGAGACTGTTGCTAATCTTTTGTCTCCACTCTTTGGGTCACTAAATATGACCCCTGTTTCGGAACGAAAGCAGAGTCATAGTCAGCTTCCTAGTCCCGAGGAGGGGACAGTGTTCGATTTATTGACTCGTAGATAGGTTTTAAATGCTTCTAGGTATGATTTGCAAGCGGTTATGGATGTTTTCTTTCAGTGGGATCTGCCTAAGCAAAGGTATTTTTTTGACGTAATGTGTACTTTTCTTCGTCAGGAATGGGAAGATAATGAGTTGGGTCCGATTACGCAGGAAGTGCTTGATGTCCAGTCAGAGTTTGCTAAAGGGATGATAGTGGAGTCTGATGTTACAGACGCCGTAGAGATGATACTTGTTTTCAGGTCTAGGCTTCCGCCTCAGACATTGTACGAACCTGATTCCTCTGTTAGGAGGAAAGTGAAGCAGTATCCTATGACCAATTCAACAAGATGGCCGCCGGGTGGGAGCTCCTGATCAGAGCTCCGAGTGCGTGGGGTTCCAATTCTGGATTTAATCCCCGTTAGCACCCGCATCTTCGAGGATTCAACAAAGAGTAACTGGATCAAGTAATTGGATGCAAAAGCTAGTTATAATACCTGGTCTGGGGACGGCTGCTGCCCGGGCGCTGGACATCACACGAGCTGCCTCGAGATCAGCTGCTGAGAGGACGGCTGCTGCTCTGGCGCTGGACGTTGGAGGCGCTGGAGCTGGTCTCTGGAGGTGCTGGAGTCCGAGATCGCCCTGAGGTCGAAGGAAGGCGCCCGTTCTGCACCGGACCACTCTGAAGAGCTGCGCACCGCTGGACATCGTTGGAGCTGCCTACATCAGGGATCTCTTGGATCTGCGAGCCCTGTGCTGCCTGCGGGAGGGCGCCTGCCTGCGGGGGTCTGCCTGCTACCACCGGAGCGGCTTCACATGATTCATGGTGGCATCGGGAGCTGCGCACCGCTGGACACCGTAGGAGCTGCCTACATCAGGGATCTCTTGGATCTGCGAGCCCTGTGCTGCCTGCGGGAGGGCGCCTGCCTGCGGGGGTCTGCCTGCTACCACCGGAGCGGCTTCACATGATTCATGATGGCATCGGGAGCTGCGCACCGCTGGACACCGTAGGAGCTGCCTACATCAGGGATCTCTTGGATCTGCGAGCCCTGTGCTGCCTGCGGGAGGGCGCCTGCCTGCGGGGGTCTGCCTGCTACCACCGGAGCGGCTTCACATGATTCATGGTGGCATCGGGAGCTGCGCACCGCTGGACACCGTAGGAGCTGCCTACATCAGGGATCTCTTGGATCTGCGAGCCCTGTGCTGCCTGCGGGAGGGCGCCTGCCTGCGGGGGTCTGCCTGCTACCACCGGAGCGGCTTCACAGGATTCACGGCAGCACCGGGGGCTGAGAGCCCCCCCCCCATCCCCCCACCGCCCGCTCCACGGCAGTGACGCGGGCAGGTACACTGGTGGCTGCCATCAGAGGAGCAGAGCCGCCGGCCCCGCAGCAGGGAGTCACGGCGTCATCGGAGTGCCGAGAGAGGCTGAGTGCTGGGGGCGATCTGAGGCGTGGGGCGCCGCCGTCCGAGGAGCTAGCGGAGAGGAGCCCTGAGGCTGGTGGGATCAGTGGGACGGAGGTCTGCCGCCGCCCGAGGTGCTAGCGGAAAGGAGCCCTGAGGCAGGCTGGATCAGTGGGACGGAGGTCGGTTGGAGCCTGCCCTTGCCACGCCGGGAGCTGGAGGTGACGCCGCTGGGGGGGGGGGGCTGTAGGGGACGCCTGGGTGAGCTCTGGGGCAGACGGAAATGCACAGGGGAATTGCTAGATGGGGGTGACAGTCATCGGATAGCACACTGCATCATTCATCGAGGAGATGGGGAGTGCTGATGCTCTGACCATTCACATACACGAACATTGTCCAGCAACCTATAGATGCACAAGGCAGCTGTGTACACTGGCTTGACCTTCGTTGAATAACCTCGCTATCAACATCGGCGCACTTGATGAGCAGAGCACACAAGGAAAGTATTTATTTATTTTCCCCACTTGCCTATACACATACTTGAAAAACCTCCTTTGTTCAAAATGGCCGGGGTCATAAAACTGTAGTAATAAATCCCCTCCTTTACCTCGGATGCTCACGAGGCTCCTCAACCTAACTCCCCCACACAAGTCCTCCATTACAGAGATAAGACTCCCTCCCAGTAAGCCAGGAACAGGGCCGGCTCAAATAGAAACTGAACTGTACTTCCTGTTCTCAAACCACCACAACAGACAGAGGACTACCGTCTCCATCTTTCCTATTGGACGGCCATTTTAGACTGGTTCCTCTCTCTCTTTGGCGACCATCATGGACTAGTCATTCCCACTATCTGGTCATTCCCTAAGACCTGGCCTTTATAGACAGCGCACTTTACATAGCTCTGTTTTCAAACAGTCGTGTGATTAAATGCCTGCCTAATCTTGCAGTACTATGCCTCTACCCGTATATTGTACATTTTTACTTACATTGAGTACTTAAACACTCGTGTGATTAAGTGTTTGCCGTTATTGCAGTATTATACCTCCTACTTATTTTTTACATTTTTTGTAACCTACACACATCTCATCTCACTTTTCTTCACTGGTAATGTACCGAGCGCTACCTCAAATTTTATATTGCCTTTATTGTAGTATTATACCTCTTTTATTGCAGTATTATTCCTCTACCTGTATTTTGCACATGCTTTTGTAAACTGCACACACCTCACTTTTCTTCACGTACATGTACCGAGCGCTACCTCAAATTTTATATTGTCTTTATTGTAGTATTATACCTCTTTTATTGCAGTATTATTCCTCTACCTGTATTTTGCACATGCTTTTGTAAACTGCACGCACCTCACTTTTCTTCACTGATAATGTACCGAGCGATACCTCATATTTTTCGGGTGGATCACTAGTATCAATACTGCTTCATGCAGCTTTCTGGTGACACCGGTATTTTGTTTCAGTTTATCATCATTATTATTTTCTTGTATTTGGGCACTGTACATCTATGTAAACTGCACTTATCTATGTAAACTGCACATCTCACTTTTTTCTAGATATGTACCGTTTGATACCACTTATATTTTTGTATTTCTGTATTTTTCAGGTACATTGTGTGAGCGGTACCGTATGCTACCTCATATATCCTTGTCCATTTGTGTGCATTATGTAAGCTGCACCCATTCTCACCGTCTATTTTTGGTTTGCACAGAATGCTACCGCTATATTTTGGTTATCTTGTCACTCACTAGTGTCACACGGGTACCACGCAACCCACTGCCTGCATTTTGCTTTGCACAGATTGCTACCTTTATATGTTGGCTATTTTTTGCTACTCACTATTGTCAAGTGTGTAAGTGTGCACCATGTAACTTACTGACTGCATTGTTCTTTACACATTGCTACCTCTATATGTTGGCTACTTTTGCTACTCACTATTGTCAAGTGTGTACCATGTAAACTACTGACTGCATTGTTCTTTGCACATGTGTATCACTATCGTCCACCCTCCCACACCCACTTTTAACCCCACACCCACCTATACCGCCGTCCCAACATGGAGCCCATCGGCAAGCACACATATAAAATCAACTACCCACCCGCACTCACCAAAAAAGCCGCTAAACGCTTTAAACACAACTTCCTGAGGTCCCACCCTGAAACCCCCTTTGTTGACACCTACTTCTCTCCGGTCAATGGATCCCTGAACATCGATATCATCTTTCACACCTCTCGCAAAGCTCAATGGAGAAAAACGTTCCTCACCCTACTCACTGTCTCCACCACCAGGAAATCCGCGCATAGCTTAACTCTCTCCATCACACCATCCCAACTCTTCCTAGGCAGAACTACCATTACGATCTACAATAACGGGATTGTCCTAATTCAATCCACAGACAGGAACTTGGAACTACTAGACAACCTGTTCCCCACTTTCAAAGAGAACCTCTCCAACCATCAGACTTCCACTCACATCCCCTCCAGTAACATCACCCCGGACTTCACAGCCCCCACCGACAACGCTTCTAACCTAGCTCAGCACCAGAACGACATGCACATCACCACATCCCCCACCACACCAGTCGATCACCCACCGTCTGTAACCACCCCACACTCCGCGATCACAGACACAATTAGCTCCCCATCTTACACTAGCCGCCCCCACACCTCCGTCCCGGGGACCCCCACCCATAACACTCCCACTCCTCCTCTCCCCCCAGACCCCGCCCACAACCCCCCTAACCTAGCTCAGCACCAGAACGACACACATAGCGACAATTCCCACACTCTGTCCCCCCCTTCTCTCAGCCCCCACTCCCACACGCGAACTAACCATGCAGACCACATCACCTCTACCATCTTAACTCCCCCTCCCCATGACAGGACCATCTACAACCCTAGCTCCCCCCCATTCTCAGCCCTCACTACCCTTCAGGCTCCCCCATCACCACCATCATACACTCCACTTCCACCCCGCTCTCTCCGCCTACCACGAATTCCTTCCTCTACGCCACCAACCTCCGCCGTACTCCATCCACTCTCATCACCCCCTTACCCCCCCTCCTCCCTAACACCATCCCGTACGATGACATCACAGAGCCCTGCATGAACACCAACCCTCCACCCCACCCGCACGATAAGTCCCAGGTCAGCCACCCACTCATGACTTCCACCCCCAGCACAAACACTTATCCCACGCTGGACAAAATTATGGCCTCCCTCCTACAACTCAAAGAAGAAATTCACACCATCAAAGAAGACATGCACACCATAAAAGAGCTACTCACCTCACCCCCTAGACTCACCTCACTCACCACCACCCCCCCTCTCAATTTGCTCTCCTCCCGTCCCGATGACGAGCCTAAGCTACGTCCCTCACACAGGACCGCGATCCATGCCCACAATCGCAACAACCGCACCCGCCGTTCTCACTGGACCGCGATCCCTGCCCACAATCGCAACAACCGCCCCCGTCGCACATGCAACCCTCTTTCAGATCTCGACACTCTCTCCCTCCTCCGCTCCTACGACCCTGCACCCCTAAACCTCACAACCACCTCGACCTCGCACCACCCCATTCCCACATTACTCTCAAATCCCCATAGACCCTCCACTCTAAACAACAGAATATCCGTCCCGAATAACCTAAGAAAAGTCCCCCTCTCTCTAGTTCCCTCCTCCTCCCCTGACACACCCCGTCTCAAATGCTCTCTCCTAAACTGTAGGTCGGCTTCTAGACACTCCTCCGCCATCGCTGACCTCATCTTATCATTGGACCTTGACCTAATCTTCCTGACTGAAACCTGGCTAACCGAATCTTCTACACCTATAATGGACATTCTGGTTCCCCCCAACTACCACATTATTAGGCTTGACAGGTCTGGCAAGATAGGCGGCGGAATCGCATGCATATACAGGAACAGCCTTTCTGTGCTGAAAGTCTCCGAGCCTTCCCTACCCTCTCCAACTTGCTATGAATACATTTGCCTCGATATCATCAGTGATGGCAAACCGATATGCTCTCTTCATGGCATTTACCACCCACCTAGAGACAACCTCCTCTTCGCCCAACAAATGATGGACTTGATTTCAACCAATGCCGGACGACAGCTCACCCAAATATACCTTGGTGACTTCAACTTCCATTGGAACGATCCCAATGATGCGGTGGTTAATAGTTTCAAAAGCTTCCTCAGCGCCCTCGATCTCATGCAATTATCCAACAACCCGACCCACGAGAAAGGTTCTATCCTCGACCTTATCATCGCCAGAGAGGACGCTGCTCAACTTGAGTCTATCCAACCCTGTGACTGGTCAGACCATCATACTGTCACATTCTTCATCAATGAAAAAGTCAAACTCAACCCGGTTCAACCCTCCAGAACTAAAGTCTGGAAAAGAGACCTGAAAAAACTCAACCCAGTCTCCCTACCCCCGAACAGTCGCGACATCCTACTCCCGCCCACGGGAGCTACAGATGTACAATCCCTGACTGACCACTATCTCAACGCCATGACCTCAATAATCAATGAGGCTGCTCCTATGCAGCTAAAAAGAGTCTCCGCTAAAATCTCCAATCCATGGTACGACGGGAGTCTCAATGAAGATAGACGAGCCATGCGAATGGCAGAGCGCACCTGGAGGGCAGCTCCCTCTGCACTGCACCTGAAAACCCTGAAGAAAAAGAGAAACGCCTACTTCAGGAAAATAAAGCGCTCAAAAGCAAACTTCTTCAGCCTCCAGCTCGACCAAGCAAAAAACCGCCCAAGAAAACTGTTTGAGTTAATCAGAACACAAACCAAGGAACAACCCCAACCTCTCAGTACATTGCACGAAGCACCCTCCTCTGAAGACTTCGCCGCTTTCTTTACCCAAAAAACTGACAACATAAAGAGTGATCTCCGCGCTGACGCAAGACTCCACACCACACTCGACTGCATAACACCCACCGGACCTAAAAACAATGCTACATGGTCAACCTTTGAAACCTACTCCGAAGAAGAAATAGGCAAACTGCTCAGCACCCTGAAACCTTCCAATCACCTCACGGATCCCCTCCCTGCTAACGCTGTCAAAGATTTCATCCCACTACTCCTTCCACTCTGGACTAAGATTATCAACAGCTCACTCCAAGAAGGAACCATCCCTGACTCCCTTAAAGTTGGACAAGTCACACCTCTGCTAAAGAAACCTACTGCCGACCCATCCGACCTAAACAACTACAGTCCCATTACCAATATTCCCACTATCGCCAAATTATTGGAAAAATGCGCTCAACTACAACTGACTAAACACATTGATCTGTTTGATCTCCTTAACCTTCATCAATCAGGCTTCCGAGCAGGTCACATAATCGACGACGCCCTTCAAATCCTAGATCAAGGGGATACCTGCCTCCTCATCCTTCTTGATCTCTCTTCAGCGTTCGACACTGTTAAACATGAGAAATTACTCGATCTGTTGAACACAAGAATGGGTCTTTCCGGGACTGTTCTCAAGTGGTTCTACACAACAGGTCACAGAAATTCAAGAGCAACAACCTGATGTCCTCTCCAATACCTGTTTCGTTAGGTGTCCCCCAAGGATCCTCCCTTTCACCAACATTGTTCAACTTAGTTATGGAACCTCGCACCACCTTGCTTCAAGCATCCAATGTACTTTTTCACATGTACGCAGATGACACTCAACTATATCTCAAATTGCAATCCCTCAATGACATCGTACTCCTGAACTCTACGATCAGAAGCACCCAATCCTGGCTTGCTGATAATCATCTCAAACTCAATGCTCTGAAAACAGAATTCCTGCTGATCTCACCTCCAGCTAAGATCTCTACCACTCAAACCTGGCTTAAACAGCTAACTGCACTCAATGTCCAACCCACCATAGTGGATTCAGCGAAATCCCTAGGCATAACTCTTGACTCCAATCTCAACATGCATCACCATATCAGCAAGGTTACTAAGGGAGCGAACTTCCAAATCAATACCCTAAGGAAACTTAAACCCTTCCTACCAGCCAAAGACTTCCAAACTGCAGTACAAGCACTGGTCATCCCGCGAATTGAATACGGCAGCACCGCCCTCTGCGGTCTCCCGTTAACCACTACTGCACCCCTAAGAGCCTCTCTAAACGCTGCAGCGAGACTCATCACTGGATCAAAAAAGCACTCTCATATCTCCCCTGACCTGAAATCACTAGACTGGCTGCCTTTTGAAGTCAGAATACATCTGAAAATCGCCTGCATGACACACAAGGCTCTACACCTGAGCTCTCCCGGATACCTCACTCAGAAGCTGTCAATCTCTGGCGGCTCTAGAAACACCAGAGGCACAAACAATCTTCTGCTAAAACCTCGAAGATTCCGGAAGGAAAAAACTTATAAACGCTCTTTCTCAGGAATGGCACCCAGGATCTGGAACTCACTCCCTCCTGAAACTAGGCTCATCTCCTCCACTACACTTTTTAAGAAAGAAGTGAAAGCTATTTTTATGGCCAAATACACCTGACCTATGAGCATGGATCTATAAAGACTCTACACCGACCTGTATTATTATGTTCGAACTCTATGACCATGTATTTCACCTGTATTATTGACGCTACTGACCAGCTATGCACACTTTTAACTGTTATATTTTTATTATTTATTTGCTGTACTAATTTGCTCCCTCACGTACCTACCCCTCCCACTTATTATGTTTAAATTCACTCGCTTGTTGCTATTCCCGGCTTTGTAAAGCGCTCTGATATCTGCAAAGATCTTGTTTGCGCTATATAAAACTTTCAAAATAAAATAAAAAATAAATAAATATGAGAGAGGTTCCCACTGTATGGAGAGAGGCAGTTGCTGCTAATGTTAATCAGGGTATTCAGGCCGAACCGGCTCATTTTCAGCGAGTATGGGTACATGTTCCTTGGAAGAGAGCAGAGGTCTTGGCTCTTAAGCAGACCTTACCTGACCCCCGTAAAAATCCTGCTGGTTATTACAAGGAGTTGTCTCAGACAGTTGATGCTTGTATTATGAATTTAACTGACATAGATATGCTGATGGGTAATGTAGTTCCTCTACCTTTGTGGGCGAAGATCCGTCATGAGGATCATGCGCCAGAGTTAGGAGATACATGGGTTAATATTGCTGCTGCAGATGGTCGGCAGGTAGGAGGTGCCAAACCTGAACCCTTAGTTGCAGAATTACCTGGTAGGATTATTAATTTAATGAAAACTATGATGCCTCCTTTACGAGTGAATTGGGATAAGTTAGCAGCATGCAAACAAAAGAAAGACGAGAGTGTGTCTGATTTCTTTACTAGGTTTGAGGAGACGTTTATCGATCATAGTGGTCAGGACATGAGCACTGAAGGTGGTCAAAGGTTGTTCGTGGACAAATTTGTCTATAATTTGCTTCCTGAACTTTCTAATAAGTTAAAGGACTCTGAGAGTTCATGGGCTGTTTCTTCGTCGGCCCAGATATTGGCTACGGCCCAATATTATGAGAATAGGGATAAAGATGAGAAGGATAAAGTAGAGAAGAAGACTAGAGACTTAAAGACGAAAGTTATTTTACAGCAAGCCTATCCGCCTCGTCCGAATCAGCCTCAGTTTCAGCAACCTCCACAGTTTCAGAGATTGTTACAGAAACCTGAGTTTTTCGCTGCGTGATTTCTGCCAGGACCTAATCAGTGTGCTTATTGCAGAGAAGAATGTAACTTCAAGCATAGTTGTCCGGTTTTGCTACAGCGTGCGAATGGTGTATTTGGTCAAAGAGGTCGTGGTGGTTTCCAACAAGCTCCTAGGGGTAGGGGACGTGGTGTGTTTCCCCAGAATGATCGTTCCTTTCCCCCTCAGAATTCTACGAATTATTTTGACAGACAGAATGTCCGGACTGTTCAGTCTGCCCAGTACTACGCCGATGACTATGGTGTTGAGAGTGAGAGTGCTGGTTATAATGACAGTTAGGACAGCCATGGAAAAGTAAGGGAGTAGTGTCAGTTCCAGTAGACCAGAGTGGACCTTATGTTGAAGTGATTACATCAGGTGTGGCAGAACCTTTTCTTTTGGATACTGGTGCGACGAAGAGTTCTATCATGCACTCTAAACTTCCTGGTGCACCTTTGTCTGGCTTGACCAATGTTTCAGTAGGATTTTCTGGCGCCCCAGTTCGTAATCCGGTTTCTAGTCCTTTGCCCCTTTCTATTGGTCCTTGTGAATTGGAAGTTCCCCTTATTCTAACGACTGGTTGTGGTGAGAATTTGTTGGGTTTGGACTTGCTGAAAAGATTGTATGCGACATTACATTGTTCTCCTTCGGGAGTACATCTTACAGTGGGTAAGAAAGTGATTTCCCCGATGTATTTGTCTAAAGATTGCCTTCCACTGGAATTACGATCGCTTCCTGATACGCTTTGGGCTACAGGTCCCAATGATGTTGGTCTTTTGCAGATTCCACCCTATGTTGTTACCCTCAAGTCAAATGCTAGGCTACCTCGTATTCCACAATATAAAGTTAAGTGTACTGATGCTTCTCAACCACCTGTGTATCGGTTTGTGATCGACCTTCGAGAGGTCAATAACATTGTCGTGCCACAGTTTCCTGTTGTCCAGGACATCACTGCTTTGTTGACTTTAATTCCTGCTTCAGCTGCTTGGTTTTCAGTTATCGACTTAAATAATGCTTTCTTTAGTATTCCAATTGCTGAGGAAAGTAGAGATATTTTTGGCTTCTCTTTAGGAGGTCGAAGCTTCCGGTTTAAACGCGCACCTCAAGGTTATTGTGAAAGTCCCTCCATCTATAGTCCGGCGTTGAAAACTCAGCTTGATGATTTTGTATTGCCTTCTGGTGCTACTCTTATTCAGTATGTTGATGATCTGCTGGTTGCTGCTGATAACGAAGAGATTTGTAAAGAGGCTACTCTTTCTTTGTTACGACATTTGTCTGACCTCCATCATAAAGTGTCACCTTCAAAGTTACAGTATTGCCGCCAAGAAGTAACCTACTTAGGTCGTCTCTTGTCGAAGAAGGAAAGAAGGTTGACCCCAGAACGAATTCAAGAGATTGCCCAAATGACTGTGCCATGCACACAGAGAGAAGTGCGCGCCTTTTGGGGTATTACCTCGTATTGTAGACAATGGATCCCAAACTTTTCCCTATTAGCGAAACCTCTGTTGGCGCTGACTCTTAAAGATACTCCGCATCCTCTCCCTTGGTCTGACGAATGTCAGAAAAGTTTTTCTGAATTACGTGATGCATTGTGTTCTGCTCCGGTGTTGGGTACCCCGGACTACAGTAAACCTTTTACACTGTATGTACACGAGAGAGAGGGTTGTGCATTGTCAGTGTTGACGCAACAATTTGGAGACAAGCAGCGTCCATGCGCATATTTTTCAGCTACGTAAGATCCGGTAGCTAGGGCGTTGCCGAGTTGTTTGAGTGCTACAGCGGCAGCAGCTGTTTCTATTCGACAGTCTGCTGGTTTGGTATTGGATAATACGTTGATTGTGATGGTCCCATATGCAGTGGATACTTTATTGAATAGGACAAAGACACAGCACCTTACTAGCGCGCGTTTGTCAGCTTATGAGTTGACGCTTTTGGCTAGCCATGTACACATCAAAAGATGCAATGTGTTGAATCCAGCTACGTTGTTGCCGATTTCTGTAGAGTCAGATGCTCAGGAACAGCATGATTGTTTTCTTCGGACAGAGGAGGAAACAAAGGCTAGAGTTGATTTAAAAGATACTGCTCTTACGAAGGCTGATGGTACCCTATGGGTAGATGGTTCGTGTTTTATGCTTCCTAATGGAGAAACGACTGCAGCATATGCTGTCACAACTTTACATACAGTTGTTGAAACAGCACATATAGCACAGAATTCAGCGCAAGCAGCAGAGTTAATAGCATTGACTAGAGCGTGTGTGTTGTCAGAAGGAAAGCGAGTGAATGTTTATACTGATAGCCAGTATGCGTTTGGTGTTGCCCATAGTTTTGGCCGTTTGTGGAGAGAAAGAGGATTTCTTACTTCCCATGGTACGAAAATTCAACATAGGCAATTAGTGAATGAACTTCTTGAACAGATTGCAATTGTGAAGTGTAGTGTGCATAGGAAGGTTGTGGATGATGTGGGTCGAGGAAATGCATTTGCAGATGAAGTTGCGAAGGAAACGGCAAAAGATATGATGTGTCGAATGTATGCTGCGGGGCCTGCTAATTGGGTTATGGATGGTGGAATGTGTGAAGACACAATAGAAAGTGTGAAGTTGATTCAGGCTGAAGCTACGGAAAAAGAAGTGAGTGTGTGGAGAGAAACTACGGGTATGTTGGATTCGACAGGTTGTTCGGTTGAGTTGTCGGAGCACCAGCGATGGTTGTTGCCTGATGCGTATGTGCTCCAAGTGGTTACTATGGCTCATGGAATGGCTCACATTAGTTCGAAAGGAATATGCAAGTTGTTGGCTTCAGTATGGCAGAATGCTGGAATTCCTAAATGTGCTGAGAATGAAAAGCATTGTATGATTTGTCTGATGTATAATCCTGGAAAGGGAACTCCAACTCCAGCTGGTCATTTTGCTCCTCCAACGTATCCGTTTGAAGTGATACAGCTAGAGTACATTCACATGGAGAGATGCAATAACTTGAAGTATGTCCTTGTGGTTGTCTGTGCCTTTTCCAGATGGATAGAGGCCTACCCCCTAAAGGATAATACTGCCTTGTCTACAGCCAAGGTTTTGCTCAAACAGTACTTCCCTAGGTATGGTTTGCCGAGAATTGTATGGAGCGACAATAGAAGTGAATTTGTGGGTCAGATCATGAAGAAAGTGTGTGCGGGTTTGAGTATTAACCAGAAATTCCATGCTGCGAATCACCCCCAGTCCGCTGGACTTGTCGAGTGCTATAATGGCACTCTGAAATTAAAGTTAGCGAAAATAGAAGCGAGCTCTGTTCTTACATGGCCAGATGCCTTGTCATTGGCTCTTTTGTCAACAAGGACGACAGTACATTCTCGTGTGGGACTTAGCCCATATGAAATCGTTTTTGGTCGTCCAGCCAATGTTTGGGGTGTCCCAAGGCCTAAAAAGTACAGCGATATCGAGTACCCTATGTTGGTGGATTACTTACATGACTTGACTGCTAAATTACGTGTTCTCCACCAACAGGTCTATGACAGTTTGCCGACAGCGACTGCGGAGCCAGGCCACACAATTCAACCTGGAGAATATGTTCTTACGAAGAATTTTCAACGAACTAAGAACTTGGAGCCGAGGTGGACTGGACCGCATTTAGTGTTGTTGTCAACTCGAACTGCAGTTAGAGTAGCTGGTAAAAAGAATTGGGTACATGGTACCCATTGTAAGAAGATTCCGTTGCCCTTACCGTATGACAAGTGGGTGAGGGAAGGCATAGCCGATTTTGAATGTGAGAGAATTCCTAGATTTGTACCTTTTAGTGATGCACATTTGGTATGACTCAGTCAGAACGTGCGGACGATGAAATTCTGCAAGCTGCTGTGCCGCCGCATCTAAGACTTGATACAACGAATCCGGAAACACTTTTTCAAGAGCAAACTGTGCCTGGCAAAGAGCGTTACAATCTGAGACCGAGAAAGGACAAATAAATGGACAAATAAAACTTGATTTTTTTTTTTTGTGGGTTACACCTTTGTAAGACAAGAGACTATTTTTCTTTTTCTTTTTCGAGTCACCATCCGGACTCCGCTGCAGTGTCGCGGTACAGCCTTAAGGGGTGAGCCGTGAATTGACAAGAGGTCTGTGGTTCTTGGTCGTTAGTACGATCTTGACGCACACTTAAGTGAAGAAGGTAATAGCCGTGAGCAGCACGTTAGAGGATGGAGTCTTTTGAATCTGATAAGGGTGTTGAGAGAACTGATTTTAAAATGAAAATGTGTACATTGGTCCGTAGCAAATGTTTTTTGATATTGTGTTTTTTAATGCTTTTGAATATTATATTGGCTCGTGTGGGTTGGATTGTCTATATTACACAACAGATGCTTGCTTCTACGCCCCAACCTACTCTTTCTTTTTCTATTGTTTCTCCGCATGAATTTCACACGTTGCCTGAACATGAGCAGACACGAAGATCAGAATTTGTTAACAATTCGTTTATACAAATGTTGCATCAGCATCAGCTAGTAGTAAATACCACAAATTGCTGGGTATGTGGTCTTATGCCGCATACAACAGATAAGGGAATGCCATATTTGGTTTTACCTTTTTCGCCTAATGGGTCAGTGTGGGCACTCCAAGCAATGTTTATTTATGCGAATGAAGCATCACCTGTACGGTCCGTCAAAGATAATGCGAGTAATAATGCCTTGATACAGGGAATAGTAGATATGATCAGAGATATTGATGCGTATAATGCTATCCCTAAGGATGAGGTACGAGCATATATTGGTTGGAACAAGACTGGATATAGCATTAGCCTGACAGAGAAGGAGAGATGGAAAAGGTCTCCCCCTATTTGGATTGTACCCCACCGAGGTAATTTTTGTCTGCAAGGTAATGGTCAGAATCCGAGAACTCAGCTTGGTAAGAGTGTGTGTGTTCACACCTATGTCTATACATCCCAGAAATCTCCACCGTTCGTGCCAGCCAAAGGCACGTATTTTGTTTGTCACGACAGAGCATATACCTGGTTGCCTCCTGATTTCTCAGGTACATGTTATGTGGCATTTTTGCTTCCCCCTACATGCACTGCTGCTTTCAATTACCATAAGACAAGATATGGTAGAGGTGTTATCGATGCGAAAGATACTGTCGCACAAGAAGCTGGAGACTTCTTTAAGGGTTTCGTGACCTTTTGGGGCCCTATGGCCAATAGTAGGAGTATTCGTCAGCTTACGAGAGTGGTTGAGGCCACTATAAATGAAACTGCTGGCGCCCTTAGCAATATTACAGCTGAGCTTCAAGCGGATCGTCTTATGACGTTACAAAACCGTATAGTTTTAGATATTATACTTGCAGATAGAGGTGGAGTATGTACATTGATCGGGTCTAGTTGCTGTGTTTTCATACCAGATAACGCCCGACAGTGTACCAAGCCATCTTGAAGTTACATAAGTCCGCTGAGTCTATACATGTAGACTAAGGGAACTGGTCATTGATAGGATGGTTTGGGGGACTGTTGTCTAGATGGGGATGGAAGATTCTGATGTTCCTTGGTATGGCTTTAGCTATCCTTTTCTCGTGTTGTCTGTGCACCCAGTGTGGTCCCGCCATTTGTAGTCTTTGTGCTACAATTTGTGTGAGAAGACCTGTCCCGAGAGAAGTGAAGGATAATAAGATGATGCTACAGCAACACCTTGATGACCTGATGAGAGTAGACATAGACCTGGATTCAGATTGACATGAGTTTAGGTTATTGCCTACGTAATGGCAAAAGGAGGGTCTGAGGTTCTGTGATTCTTGAACCGGACTCCATTTTGTGCGAGTTGTTCGTGACGCCATTATGTGTTGCCCTCATGTAGGCCGTGGAGGTAACCAAACGAACAAAGTTGCATGGGCTTCGTTGTTCATGTACGCATTAACTAGGCCTTTTCTGACTTGTGAGTGAACTGCAAAGACGCTGACCTCGTCACCTGAAACTGACCCTTTTGCGAGGCCAATTTATCTAGCTGATCGTTGTCTGAAATTGCCAATCAATGTTCAGGAGATTGTTAACTTTAGTTTCCTTGCACATATCTTATCCTACTCAGCATTTGTATTGTTCCTTTTCTTACGATTTTTCATTACATGGGTAGTGCTTTCAATTATGGGTTTGTCCGGCTTGTGGAAATCGAATTTTGGACACTCCTAATAATTAACTTGTGGGTTGGTACGATGTAAATTGAGCTTTTTGGAATGTGATAATGTGTGGGAAAATGTATTTCATTCGTCAGTATTTGTCGCAGTGGGTGTGCATTTGTAATGAGAAAAATATGGATAAAAGCAGATGTCTTGCTCTACGAAAATTGAGAAGTTTCCTGAGTTGTACACCGTGTTGTATTGCTGGGATTACTGTTACTAGCTGCAGCTAATAAATTTGATCTCTGACGCCACCCAGAAGTATTCCGTGTCTCTGTATACCAAGACAGGTAAATCCGAAGACTTTGGGCATGCCCCTGGCGCCGCTGGGTTCAAGAAAACCCGGTTCTTCCCGGTGTATAGAATATTCTCCATGTTTTTTTCAAAACTGTCTGTTTTTGTTTTTTGAATTTTAGTAGTGTTCTAAATGAAGTATATCTGAGGTACTGGCATTGTTACATAGGGTGTCTTCTTGTACGACACAATTGTAAATCAGCTGTGCACAGTATCAGCACGAGTGTGCAGCATGCAGCTTACTTAAATTGGTTGTAAGGTGATGTAAGGTGATGTAATGGGTAAAATATTAAGACTAGATAGAATGCCACAATGTACATTTGGAGTACATGTACCAATGTTCAAATCTTCTAATGTGTATGATACATGGCATCATTAAGTGTGTGCTTCTGCATGAGAGTTATATTACTGTACATTATACTACCACATTTTATCTGAATAGTATGTACCTGGGGACCAGCAAAACCGACAGGACCTGTTGGACCATTCTCACCTCGGGAGCCCTAAACAAAAAGAAACCAGCATTAATGCTAATGACAAAAGGAAGATATACAAAACTGTACAGCATATGTCAGTGAATTAAAAGACGCACAGAAGTGAGAGCTAATCAGCCAAAGAGAAAGAAGATTAATCTATGCAGATTCATGAAGTCCAATTTATAAAGATTTGATAAACAAAGGCATCTTGAGGAATGACAACCACATTTGTAATCTCATATATGTTCCAATGTACATTATTCATGGCTATCACAGGAAAAAACAAAGCATGGTCATACTAGTGTCAAAAGATATGCTCAAAAGTATTTGCTGCATACATAAATAGACCAAACTTGTGCAAAAAAGTGGTTACAATTAGATATCATTGGGGATATTTTATAATTAGGATTTGCACTCTCGGTGGCTGAATTGGGGCATTTAAAAATATTCTGCCTGGCCATTTCTCATCTGGGAAACATAGTAGCGTTACTTGCAGAAACAGTTGGAAAAACTATCTTTCAAGGGTGACAGTGGGAAGGGAATGCCCCAAAATGTCATACGGTGCAGGCTAAGGGTTTCCTTGATATGGCAAATGTCCTTCGTGTATATACAAATCTAAATATGGAAATGTACATTTTAATCATAAACAAGAGGATTCTTCGTCTAGTGGATAATATATTTAACTGAATAAAGAGGATGACAATACACAACTGCATACTTTTCCAGTAGTCTTTAGATATTTCGATACCATTTAAGTTTAATATACTTCAAAGGTTAGAGGTAGCATATTGTAGTTTATTCAATGTGCTGAAAAACTGGGCCCAGAGGTTCACTAAAAAAGATGTACAAGTAAGAAAATGTTGTCAAAATATAGACTATTTGCTCTAGGATTTTATAATGAGCTGTGTACAGGCATAGCTAAGAAATTCAATCAAATCATATATTTGAAAATAGTTTGTTGAAATGTATTGTAAATATATTTCTGTTTTAAACAAATGCATCGCTGCATATATGTCCCTTGACCAACACACATTTTAATTTGTTTACAGAAGAAGAGCTAGTCATATTGATTTATAGACAAATAGACAAAGCAAGATAAAGTAACAGACATTCAGAACAATAAATAGTGATTAAGGCAATAGTACAGTGAAATAATATACACTGATAAACAAAAGCAGACAGACACACAAACAGGCAAATATACACATGAAAGAATAGGCATGTAAGGTAATCACTTGTTAATAACAATATCTTAAAGTATCTCTTCCATCTCATTATGGTTGATTTAATCTATTTATTCCACATTTTCAATAGCAGTGACTTTTCCTTAATATCAATAAGTAATCTAATTATTTTAATAGAGGACTTTGCATATATGATGACACACAAGTGAAAGGATGGGTGATTTCACATGCCTCAAGTCAATGTTCTCTTTTATATCTTTTAGCAGTTAGCTTTCATGGGTTTGTATAACCTTGCAGGTAAAAGTAAAAAATATGTGGTTTATGGTAATGTATGATGATTCTGCAAAATAAACAAAAATAATCTGTCAGCGAGTAAACATTTTGTTTTTGACCAACTAGTGAACATTCAGTGGTAATATGTTTTAACAAGCTATAGGCAAAAAATATATATGTTAAAGTTGATAACAGTTTTTCGGTGATATTTGCTCACCTATTACTATCCAGTTCTGCTGCAAAACCACAAAACAAATACTGTTGTGGGGTATTTACTATCCTAGAGCATTTTCAGACTGAGGACACTGAAAAGGTTTTCTGCTAGTGAAACACGGCAAAAGCAGCTCACCCTTCCTGTAAAAGTACTGCATCTCGGTACTTGACTAATGGCTGATGATCTTCGTGAAAATAGTGCTTGGGCCCAAGTGGCTAAGCCATAACTAGAAGAATCTGTAGGAAAACTTGACAGTTGAAAAATAATTATATGAAAACAGCAGGTGGGAAAACCTATATCAGCTCCTGGGGGTTAATGCAGGTGGGCTTATTTCTTATAAAGAAGAGGTTTGGTGTAGACACTACTTTAACAAATCAACTGAAGCAGCAATTCTGCAAGAAAACACCAAGAGCACCCAGATCAGTACTGACATCTGCCACTAACCTATTCCAGTGAAAATGCTTAAATCTCCCTTATTCAACTCATTCAAAAGGCAACATATACTACTAAAATACCTGACTGATAAAGCCTAGAAAAAAGTGCTGAACCTAGTAATCTATGCATAATAGGAGAAGGAGACAAGGAGGACCTTGTTGCGCTGTGAGTGATGTTGAGCATTGCCCTAATCCCTCATCGGTAAAACAAGCCACTGAAACAGCTTAACTCATGAATAACCTCAAAAGAGGAAATCGAAAACATGATCTCTCCTTGATGAATGAACTCCTTATATGGTGAAAAATGTTTCTCGAAGTGAACACATTAGCCACTTACATCGACATCATATTCCAGAAATAATTACCATTAACTTTAAATGACCTGCAAAAGTCAGATATTTCCCTGACTCAATCAGGAAAAGGAGAAGATGTGACTTACTCATATAGATGTGAACCAACTATATACATCACAATAGATTTTGTACTTGACCATGAAAATGCAGAAAGAATACCATTGATGCACAATTGACAAAATAAAGTGTGAAAACTGGAACATAAAAAGCTGCTGTGCAAAATTATACTATCTTATTCAAAGCATACTGGTCAAGATACTCAACCTTAGAAGACTGCCTATTTACCAGTGACCCTCTTTACCCCACAAATTAATGTTTGTTCCCAAATGTAGCATGGCTAAAATATGTGACATACAAATATGTTTCAGACTCTGAGGCCATCTCTGTACTTTGAGATGATAGGGGCTTTCAGCTAGTTTTAAATCGGCGAACAAACAATTGCCGATTGATAACAATGTTCATTAGAAGGCATAATTTGCATCATACAGATAATACAGGATCTACGAGCAAAACTATAGAAAGCTGTGGCAGTTGAATAACTCCAAAATGTATTTACTTACAGGTGTTCCTCGAGAACCAACAGGACCGGCTACACCACGAGGGCCAGGTTCACCCTTAAAATGGAAGAATTGTGCAATAGTCAAATTCTTTGTCCAAAAAATAGCTGAATCAGCTGGTATAATTTAACTTTGTGTTATTCAAGTAATACTATACATAATGTATCTTCTCACCTTATCTCCAGACGGGCCTGCAGGTCCATGAGGACCAACTGGACCTGGAAGACCCTTGGAATGGAAAATAAAAAGACAAAGATAAATGTCAGGAAACTGATGTAACACATGAAGTCCTCTTAAATGTATTAGTTTCATGGGTGTTGCAGTTTTGTTGCAAGCTTAAGAACTCTGAAAACAGCAAAAATACACATTAATAGGAACATTCAAAAGTAATGGCAAGCATTTGTGATCCACCTTTTCTCCATGCAATGTCTACATCCCTTTCTCAGTCAATGATGTTATTCTTTGAAGAAATTATCTTTTACATTCCAAATTACAGGATGTGTAACCCATGAGGACATGGAATCATGTGTAGTTAGACATGGGATGTGACAATCTATCATCCTAATATTTATCTTCCCACATAATTAACTTTCTCTAAATGGAATGCTTAATCGTGTTCATAAGACATGGATCCATTCCATATCACACTCACATGCTATCCAAATGTCTTTAAACTGCATCCTACATATACATCAATGTATTTCTGCCACAATATCCAGGACATACAATAGACTGTGCCACACTCTCTCATGTGGATTTGTGTACTATTTTCAGCTCTAAATATAAATAGAAAGACTTTTTCACTAAATTCCCTTCTTTGCAGCAAGATAAATCCCTGCCCTCTCTAATATTCAGCCTTCTATACCGGCCGAGGCTATATATCAAACACATAGTTGTGAGTTCTAACGTATAAATGCTGATAGGAGATTGGAATGTGGAGGTGGACTGTTGATTGTGTAGTTAGGAAAGTGGGTCGCAGTGTCACAAATTTGGTGTGAGTAGTGATTTATGCGTAGTCAGAAGCATGCCATGAGGGTATGTAATTTATTGTAGCAGTGTCAGATGGAGTATAAGATGTGGCATGTCGTGATTGATTACTTGAAATATATGAAGATATTTTTGATTGTAATCTTGGTGGTGGTAGATTATGATATGGTTTGATGGCATTAGGTGGTGGGGTGTGGCAGAGCATTTTATGCATGGTGTGTCACAGAAGATGTACAGTTGACACCGGTGGAGTTATTTGAAGTGTGGTGTAATGGAGTGGAATGTTGCCAGTTTTGGAAGGGGAGTGTGGAAGGTTGTTTGTCAGTAGAAAACTCCAGGGTCAGCCAAGTATTTCTAGTCCATTACCAATGTACACATTTTCCCTTAATGGCTTAAAATGAGTGTTCATTAAATATACACAGAAGTGGCCTGTTAGCCCCAATACAAAGTGCAAGTCTCTGACTTTACACACCTTAATATTATCACCTTATAATGAAGCACTGTTTCCTGAGATGGCTGAAGGATAGTGCATTGTTAACTTCTTCTGTGGCTCAAGGTTGCTTCCTAGTACAAGACAAATGTTCTCTTTTTTCCATTTTTAAATCCTTAACTCATACATTATTGTAAATTGCCAATTATAAACTGACACCTTTCATTAGTGATCACCCTTATCTATGTTTACTGTGCAATCATATACCCTCTTTTGCTTCACATGCTAAAACACAATCCTCAAGTTTTGTTTCATTCTTTCGGGCCTCCATTTCAATCTGTCTTCATTTTTGGATTTTCCCAAATTCTTGCCAATATTCTTGCTAATGATGTCATATATTACATTTTTAAAGTTTTTGTGAAGTCTGGCAAGGCCAATTCAGCTGTGTGCTTCTTCAGAATCTACTTGAAGAGTGGCATTCTATTTGTTTGACATGTATTGTTTTCAATGATGATATACTGGTTACTATTGAAAGCTGCCTCACTATATAGTGCACTAAAACGAAATGCACTGATTAGAGTGTCCAGGCAACCCTTATTTGTTTACAGAGCTTTCTTAAAAATTCCCAAGTGCTCTATTTTGTGGTAGTGTGGTCAAGCAGCTTCGGCTAACTGAAGGGAAGTGTTGAGCATTTATTGTACACACACAGTCAATTTATAACAGATTTTCATATTATTTTGGCCACTAAGATATTAGTGATCAGGTAAGTACTGTTTAAAATAGGTTTACAGCATTTACATAGGCATGTATTCATAGTAATGTTAACCTATGGGGAGACCATACACTGCATAGGCCCACTCGCCAATAACTTGCAGGACTGTTCTTCAGGACTTAAGGTAAGCAGGGGCCAAAGTCCAAGACAGCACCAACAGGTCACCTCAGGCGGCACTGGGGCGTCTGGGTGAAGAGGTGCTTTTTGGTCTCAAGTGACCCATTGAAGTGAATGGGAAACAGAACCTGCAAATAGAAGCTGCAAGCGGAGACTGGGGACAAGAGTCGTTTGGAACCCAAAGTGGGCTCAGATCTTTATTGTCTCTGGAGCCGGGATGAACTGTCAGCTTATCTGGACTCAGGCTACTTTGGTCCGGCAGGTTGCGGCGGTCAGAGGTTTTCGGTTTCAGTGAGCCAGCAGAATGAGGCTGTGTGCAGGGACTGGGGATCAGTGCGGCAAAACTCAAAGGTGACTTTTTGTCTTGGGGGGCTATGGGTGCTAGAAACACCTTTGGACTAGGGCTCTGGGGCTCGGTGCAAAGGTGCTCTGAGGTGTTGGGTCACAGTGGTCAGAGGCCCTTGCTTCAGGTGATAAACTGGAGAAGAGGACACAATCAGGACGGCTGGGCCACGCTGGATGATGGTGTGGTGTTTGATATCCCTCGTTGGCTGGTCCGTCTCTGTGGGGTCAGTGTCCAGATTGGACTACAAATAAGTCTTGCTACTGTAAAGGGTCCGGCACCCTGGCTAGTGGTGCGGGAAGACTCCTGGAGAGTCTAGAGTCTCATTACTCACTGGGGAAGTGTGGCTGACCTCTAGGAGCACAGAACATATCCTCCTGGTTGGCTGTGGTGTCAGGAAAGCTGGGGAACAGCAGTTTGGCAAACCAGAGCTTGCTTGTCAGTGGCTGCAGAATACAGCAAAGTAGCTCCATTACTCCACAGGAGGTGCTGGGGTCCCTCCCAGGCTTTTGGAGGCTGATGGAAGTCTTCTTTCATGAGTCACATCAGGCAGCCCACCTTAGGGGTGTTACTGGCCTAGAAGTGCAAAACTTCTCTCTGCATATCGAATTCTCCCCTGACCTGGTGCAAAACTGGTCTTAGGGCAGGAGGCAGCATCTCCCAGGTCTGGAGGAAGCCAGGGTCACATATCAAAAGTGGCAGGCTGGACTAGAGCAGTCAGCCAGCACATTAGAGGCTGGTAAGTTTCAGGGTCAGCTCTAAGGTGCCCTCTGGGTGCACAGTATAATACATCTTATACTGGAATCAATATAGATGTATTAAACAAAGGTGTTTGATACCAACTGTCAGTGAAGCCATTATGTAGCTGGTTAATTTGTTTTGACCAGTGCCCACTACATACCTTAAGATGACTGCCCTGTTCACTTGCAAGATCTAGCAATTGAACTAGACATCACTGGGCCATATGTGTTCATGCAGATATGTCCTCATATAGGATATAAAGAATGCTACCTTAGGGCTGGAAGGCCTGATGTAGCAGAGGCTTACATATTTCATTTGGAACACAGGGGTATGTGCCATGTATTGTTTTAACCATGGTTTGCACCATGTCACGCAGCCTGCAATGGCAGTCTGCATGCATTTTGCATGGGGTCCCTTAAGCTGCAGCCCTTAGGGACCTTTGTGGTACCCATGCCTTTTACCATTTACTAGGGACTTAAAGGAGTGCCACAGTGTATGCCAATTGTATCACAATTGTATCTTTTATCTTGTTGTAGGGAAAGAATATTGGCACAGGGGCATGGTTAGCAGGCTTCTAGTGCACTTCCAGTCGAAAACATAAGTATTGGTGAGAAAAAAAGTGGGGGTGGCCATGACAAAAAGGGGCAGTTTCCTACAGTTACCATGTAATAGGTAACATTTTTCAGGGGGTTACATTTAACTTGTCTGAACCACTGTTTCCTTTTTTGCATAGTACTCAAGTGAAAGTTATATTTTTAGGCCCTTACATAAACCTTTATTCTCTCATAATTTCCTTGTATGGCAATGCTTCTGAGATAAATGAGGTTCTCATCTCATTTTTGTGCACAGTTAAGTACTAGTATAAAAAATTAATTGACAAGATCTCCTTGATGCCATTGATACTGTTAGTAGTTTTAAGCATGCTGGAATATTGTCAGACAATTCTAAAACTAACATTGACATGTGGAACAGGTTGTCACCCATGAAGATATATTAGCAGCTCTTCAAGATGCATGAAGCATGATCTGGTATTTCAGAGGGAAAATTGACAATACTTATTCTTTGATTTTTTTTTATTGAAAACGGAGATGGCCGCTCTTTTTAAGCTGACGCTCAGTCAGTCTTTTTAAATATGTTGTTCAACAGTCAATCACTAATTGAGTATCAGAAACTTTAGGCCAGATTTACCACTTAATCACGCAGTATAGTGCAGCAGCCACAAATACTGTGCTCCATGGGAAGGATAGAGAAGGAGAGAACCTTATTTACAAAAATATGGCACTCTCCTCCCCTTTCCCTAGCATCGGCGCTGAAATCAGCTTCTGTGTGTCACAGAGACAAGTTTGCGTCATAGCAGAAGGTTTTCTCCATGAGTCTAGCATAGGTTTTGTACTGAAAGGGTACCCTTCCTGTAGATAATAATATGCATATACTGATTCTAACCCTTTTAACTCTTTATGTGCAGCACATGTACAAAGCTGGAAAAGAAAGGATAATTGAAAGCATTTCACCTTCATTGCACCTACTTCAAAAAAGCTAACCCCTGTCTACTTTATTTAGTAAATAGGGTTTCGCTTCAGAAACCTTGGGTGGTTGCATTGGAGCGCCCATGCTCCACACAAGGTACGACCCCTGTGCGCTGCTTTACATTACTTTCACATTGTTTCCTGAGCTAAACAAGTTTAGCGCTGCATAGTAAATCAGAAAAAAAAGATTTTGCGCCGATTTGCATCACTTTTGTGATGCAAATGCAGTATAACATCTTAGTAACTCTTCCACTTTGAGCCAAGAAGTTGAACTATTTGGAGGAAGTGGAAATCAGGTCAGAGGATTAAGGTGTTGTCATTGTTTTTCTGAAATGGCTCAATTAGTGACTGAAAGTATCTCCATTGAATAAAAGAGGAAGGAGGAGAACCTAAGAATACCTGTAACTATATGGAATTTCAAATGAGCATTCCTTACTATTCTTAAGTGTAAGATCCAAAATGACATTGTTTCCCTTGAGATTCCTTTGATTTGAGCTCCTGAGTGTACCTTGTTAGACTTATGATAGGCCTAAAAATATCTGTTACTATATGAAGCTTCTATTAAGGATCCCTTAAGATGCCTAAGCATGAGATCTATAATAAAATTGTCGCGCTTAATGTGAACTCCACTTTGTCAAATCTATGATCAGTGAAAACAATGACTGGCACATGAAATTACAGTTTGTACTAAATAGCAGCTGGAATCTATTAATGTGAATTAGCGTGATTTTTTAAAGCTGTTTTTTATGTTTACCAGGAAAGAAAAACTTGAATATACTTACTCTTGCCCCATCATTTCCAGCTGTACCCTCAGAGCCTTTCTCTCCCATACCGCCCTATAAATATTAGATAAAGGTTACTTGCGGGCTTTGGATTCCATTATAAACTTAATCACTTAATGTTGATATCCAGATAGCAACATAACGGGAGGTAAACTTATAGCAGAAGTAGTTTTTTCTCAAATTAGGTCAGATTTCTATAACTTGTCATTCATTGGTATTCGTTGTGGGACTGGTTACAGTCACATGCATCACAGGCATAACTGGAATGTGGATAATATAATAAAAGTATCATTATGAGTATGTGTAAATTCAATATATTATAATGAAAGTAGAACTACTTACCCTGTCACCCTTTGGACCAGGAGTTCCTGCAATGCCCCTTTCTCCTGGCATACCTTGGAGGCCTGGAGGACCTGTGTCACCTGGCGTCCCAGATGGTCCAGGGCTTCCCTGAAAAAGTAAATATGATCAGTGTCTTCATGTTCACACAGAGAGGATCTTTTTCTACACTGTGACTTTTTAAAAATAGCCTTTGCCATTTTATGGACGTGGCACTTTGTTCTGGCTCATGAGCATTATATGTATCTGCTACATACAGGCTTATTGGAAATGATTGATCAGGGATTGCCCCTCTCTGCGACTGACTTGTTCTGTCAGAGACAATTCTGTGTTATAAGTATGAACTCAAGATGCCTCAAATGCAAAACCACAGGTGTTCAGCTCTGATATGAGCCAGAGATGACCTTCATAATATGGTCTTTCATCTTGAAAAGTAATCTTCCTTTAAGTAGCCAGTCATATCTGATCAATCAAATTCATGGCACTTATTGCGCCACGAGAACATCACTTTTTTGACGTTCCGGTGGCGCAAGGTGCCACTGGCATATTTATAAGGCCATGTAAAGCCTTGTTAAGTGACTTTTTATGGCCTTATAAATATGTGCCCCTTTTCACACAGAAAACTGTGTGAAAGGGGTATTCCATGGATGTTGCTGGGGGCGCTCCATGGCTTTTTGACACTGGCCCAGATTTACGAGAAATGGTAAGTCTGAGGCAGCGTTAAAAACTTACCCCTCCCCAGGGGAGGCGTAAGGGAAGCACAACTAGGAGAAATATCTTTATTTCTACTTGTTTTTCCTCTTTCTGTATTGCTGCATTATGCAGCACACATAGAAAGAGGAAAAAGCCTCTTCTGTTTGTTACAACATATATAATTATCCCTGCAGCGCAGGCACCCTGCAGGGAAATGCAAAGGTGCCCGCGGAGGCGCTTGGCAGCCCATTGTGAATCAGCACAGGGGAAAAAGACAGGAATGCACCATATCAAATAGATACAACGCAATCCTGCCATTTTCTTTTGTCTTAGGGCAGCGCAGCAGCAACGCCTGCTGCACTGCCCCACGGCAAAAAACCCATAAAGTAGGACTACTATCTACTTAATAAGTGGTCTATTAAGCCTTTGCAGGATGCCGGGCATTGCAGGATGCAGGCGCCATATTGATTATTTGTGGATGCAGAATGATAACATATATATTTGCCTTGATTCATTTAAGTATTTCATAAGGTGCTCAGCATTCCTTTTAGTTACTGTACTTCTAAACACAATAATTCAAACATATGGTATCTTATGCATCTTTCAATATTTAAATCAGAAAATAGAATTGCAGAGACCATTGAAGATTAAATATATAGTTATGGTAACTAATACTATAATTGTTTATGCTCTATTGTTTGTAACTGTGAGCCTTATGATGGTACAAAAGATAAATATGGGCTAGAGCATCTAAGTATCTTTAGTGTAGCTTAAAAGGAATCCAGGTTGCTTTAACATGCCTTACCTTTGGACCATCGGGACCATGACCGCCAGCCATTCCCTTTTCACCTGGAAGTCCAGAGGCACCTGGCTCACCTCTCTCTCCTGGGTTGCCACGTTCTCCCTACAAACATAGAATAGGGAAGCTCCACTTAAGGTTGTGCATAGAGTTTATAATAGCTTACTCTTCCAAGCGAATGTGCCAGTTTTTAGATAAACAATATTTGATTGCCAGTCAAATAATTGTACACATAAGGAGTAACAGAAAGAGCAGACACATAAGTTATAATGATGTAGTACTATTTACAATATTTTTCTCGTCTTGGTCAAATAAAAGCTAGGATGAGTCAAATACCAGTATAGAATCATTAACAATACATCCTTTTTTGAGTGTTTTTCAGAAGGTCTAAGCTTCATCAGCACCACTGCCCTGTGTAATATAGTATTGATGAGGTTTGCAGTGGCTGGTACAGACGGGATTCATAGACAATCCCTTAGAAGTAGACTCTGAGGAAATGGTGGTGGAACAATTGAACACAGGCATGTTAGATTAGATTTAATATTCAGTGATACTTCAATCACCTTTATTGAAGGAGCTGAGAGACCTATTTACTAAGGCAGAGGAGCACTGACATTCTTTCTGAACCTTCAATTGTGTGTTTTCCAGCTTTCAATTTGAGATCCCTACTACAGTAATGCTGTTCATGAAATCAGCTTCTGGCGCAAAGATTTTGAGGAGTGGGGAATCAATGCTAGTGATGTAGCATCCACTTTTATGTGTGCTTGCCTATTTAACTTCTGCTGGTATAACAGCTAATTTTTTAGTTTTCATTAATTTCGTATTGAAAATGTAAGAGAATACAACCATAAGAAAATAAGTAGACAGTGAACCCAAATGACAAATGAAATAAACAGCAGGTGGACGTTGGTGCACAAATCTGTCATTCCATACAATTAACAAGAAAACAGAGATCGACATGTGTTTGCAGACCTGTCGGCAATAGAAATCATAGAATAATTATTCGCATATACAAGGTACAGTGGTATAAGTGCCAGTTTAAGAGCAATTAAGTCATGTAGCTTAAAGTTATATCCTGCTATACCACCTTAAATAATATTACAGTAAATAATAATAACAGCAATAAAAATAATAGGACCAATGGCTAATGTTATTGATGACAAGAGGTACCTGAGAGGAGTCTGAGATGTGGATTCAAGGACTTTTAGTGTACTGTTGGGATAGAGTACAGTAGTTTTCATGCGTGTCCCTTGGTGGTTAAAGGTTTTCAAGGGGGTTTAAAGATGAAGAATGAAGAGTCCATAGCATTCCCCATTTTCTTGTGGGATGGGCGCCCAAGGAGTGAGTTACAGAGTAGTGTTGTGGGCCCTTCTTAAAAAGATTAACCACTCCTGTCACATTTTGAAAGCTCATTTTTTATTGCAAGTGGGGACATGTCATAATACATGAAGCTAATACTTTAAGATTTAGGTTCTGTAATGTTTATCAATTGGTCTAATTTAAAAGTATGTCTACACTCTGTCAGCAACAGAAAGTTTGATGGACAGCAAGCAAAATCTCCTACAACTAGTCACAGAGTTTTTGTTAATCTAGGTCTGAAAATTAGTTAGTGAACGGAAAATTACTCTCTGCTGATTTGCCCGATTAACCTGACAAACTCATTTATAATTATTTGACTTGATTCAGTAATGTACTAAGTGATATATTGAGTCATATGCTGCGTTCTGGATCAATTGATTGATGTATTGATAGTTTGATGGATTGATTGAGTGGTTGGTTGATTAACTGTTTGGTTTTTAAGCTTCAATGAATATTTAGGGTGAACATAAGCTGGTAGGCAGCCAGGTATATGAGTTCATTTTTCAGACCTGTCCTTGGTCTCCATATCATTGTTAGTGTCCAAAGATATCATCATCCACAAACAACAACCCCTTTATGTACTACTGTAGATGATACATTACAGGATCATACTTACTCGTGGACCTAGAGGGCCTGAAGCTCCAGAATCACCAGGCACACCCTGTGAGAGAATATTAAAGAAATTGCATTAATTATTCATAATAAAAACGCATTCAAGCAGGATGTGGTGAGCACAATGTTAACAGTAGAGTGCCACATTTAAAGACTGTTCTAGTATATCCAAATGTAAAGAAGAGTCTATACTATAGGCACACTCTAAATATCAATGATTCACTGCTCTCAAGGGGGTCGTTTTAAAGGAGCAAGTAAAATGGGTGAATGTTCTTTTTAGAAGACTATTGATATCATGTTTTGTTTTCAAACAAACTGAAATCTAAATCATTACTGGCATCGTTGGTAATCTGGACAAACACTGCCAGGCCAATGCTCTTGTAAAGCCAGTAAAGCTGTTGCAAAGCGTCGGATATGCTATTCACATCCAACAGTTTAATGGATAGAGTCTGTCTAGTAGCCAGGGCTGTACAGTAAGGGACAAATGCAGACCTTTTGTATAATTATTTAATTGTACCAATTCTCACGCGAGAAGGGGACGTGATGTATAGTGCCTTTAGATCTTATCAAAGTATTAGAACGTTTTTTTCAGAATTAATTATCCACGGCTCACAGACTCAAAAAATATACCTAAGTTTGACTCTGACATGTCTGTCTATTAACATGTTTAAGTAACTTAGATTGGGAAAGGTAAAACAAGGCACCTATGGAATGACCGTGTATAGTCTAGGAGAGGTCCTGATCCTCAACTAGCAGCTTACTCCATGGTCAGTCTCCAGTTGATTGGAATGGGATCATAATCACTAGCTCGCCCCATCCCACATGTTTCAATATCTATGGATAGTGGTCACACTCTGATCATGAAAGGGACTCCAGGTAGGGAATAGCAATGATTATCTAATTGCTACTCTTGTATTCGAATAGCAAGAGGAGACATTGAGTAAATGTATTTTATCCTCATCTTGATCACTTGATACACTGGCTCCTATATGATTATTTACACTCTTTCTTGTGGTAAGAGAAAACATTGCACCTTACCTCATCACCATGCTTCCCAGTCTCTCCTGGAGGTCCTGGAGGTCCAGGCAACCCCTGAAGAGGAACACATAGTATTAAAAGAAGTACGATTTGGTTGCATTTACACAGGCGTTCAAAGATGAATATTACTATTTAACGTGGGACAGCCTTTATTTGAACGGCACAGCAACAGCAATGTGTAACACCAATAATTAGCCTAACAGTAACAGCAACTGCTCCACAGACAATGTGGTTGCATTAAAAAAAAAAAAATAGAAAGAACACAGTTCTGTTGAAATGGAAAATTTACTTCAGACTTGTATTTCACTGCTGCATTATGAATGCAATTACATTTTTTGTGCTACCTTTCCATCTGCACCTGGGACACTGCATCAACCAGTATTTATTCTTCCAGTTCCAACTCTAAGAAATAGGCCAGCACCCTGATGTTTATCTCACGCTCAGATGTGTAGACGTCAATGAACGGCATCAGACATATGCCTACCTCATAAGTGTCTGCAGCAGTTCATCCAGTAGACTTTCACTCCTGCATTCTCACAGAAATGGACTGAGAAATCAATCAAGACCACCACACTCTTTCTACCACCCAGCCTCTTGCCCCAGGGTCACATCATCAATCAGGATTTCAGTTTCCCATTCAAGCCTAAGTAGAGACTGGCAACCCCAACTTGTGGCACACAGTCAGGCATCCAGACATTGTAGCCTGGCATCAGAGGAAAGCTGCTGGGCATTGTGTGAATTAATATACTTAAACACCTTCACCAGACACACAGCAAAGGACTTCAAGCAGTTGCCTACAATAAGCTGCCATTTGCTGCAGGTTCTCCTGCTTGATATTGTTTTCTTTTGACCTGGTACCTTCCTAAATTTTGGTTCACAAAAAAATAGAAGGAAATTTGATGCATCTCTATATAGAATCATTACATATTAGATTTCAGCGCCTTGAAAATATGGCCTTGTCTATCTTCTGCAATCTTCCTCCCATTTGAACAAAGTTTTTTTTTTAAATCCAATTTTCAACAAATTCTGTAAAACAATACCAAACCGCTACACCATTTGAATAACTGGATGCTCTGGTTCATTCAAACTTGGCTGTGCACAGATTCAGATTCATTGGAGCCAACATATTTCCATTTCTCTACCACATCAATCACCAACATAGGCCACTTCCAGGGACATCGGGGTCACCATTATCTATAAGTAATCTTTGCACATTGCTTCGTGTAGCTACTACAACCTCTTCCTGTCAGTGAATATCTATTATATTGCTTGGCCAAGTAATCCGCATCCACAATTACCTGGATAGTTCGTTACTGACCTCCAAGAGAAAACATTACATTCATACATGTTTTAATCAAAGCCCTAGGAAATCTGGTCATGAAATATAGGAACTTTATAATACATAGGGATTTTGATTTATGGTTAGAGAATAAAAAATGTCACCAGCCTCTCTAGTATGGTTTTCCCCCATTGAACCTCAGAATTAATATACTTGAAAGGCCACTCCCTCAAGGATATTTCATGAGATTTCCCCTAATTATTATCAAAACTGCTCTGCAATCAGTAATCTGCAATCTGTTCTCAATTTTCCATTCCTGAGTTCCCCCACTTCACTGTACCACACATTTTCTCACAGGATCTTCCCAATCCTCTGAGGAAATTATGACAACTCTCAAACCTGAAGAATGGCCTAGTGAGCTTTCATTTGCATGGCTATTGAAATACCTTATAGTTCTACTTTCAGCCGTGGCATGGCCAGTGCAGGTAAGAGTGATGTAGGGGGGTATTTCGATGGACGATGATGAGGCAAAATTAATTATTTATTTATTTTTCAATTTTCACTCATCATTGCCCGTGGAAATTCCCCCCCCCCGTCCGGCCCCACCGCTCACCGCTCTTACCTGCACTGGCCGCGGCTATCTATTGTCCTCCCAAATCACTACTCTTCTAACATATCTCCTTCAGAAAGGAACTTCCCAAGTAATGCTCAGAAAAAACGCCAGGAGGTACCACTATGTAAAAAAGCTAATGCAGATTGTTTTGCTTAATTTAATTTTCTGCCATTTTGAAGATTATCTATTCTGGCAAAAACAGTGGAGTGGTTGTGCCCTCCCAATTGCACATTTGCTTGGTCAAAAACGTTCTTCCATCTAGGTAATCTTCACATCCAGTCATGGGACATAAGGTGTCCTGATTGGGGACAAGTTAGTTCTTGGTTATATATTGTCTTCTCAGCAGCAGCTTTGAAGCTAGTGGTTTATTCTATCCTTTGGATAGGTTATCCCCTGTGGCATTAGTTGACCAACTTGCACTGAATTGTGAGGTTGACACAACTTTTCAGAAGTAGCCATCTTTGTGAATTCTGGGAAAAGGTTATGCCCACTTCTCACAGGAAGTGGTTAGATAGCGAGTGTATTGACACCAAGGGTCAGTAGCCCATTGCCTACTACCCTGCACTCCCCTAACATCCCTAAATCCAGTATTTAGGTGAGCCCCTGGTACAAGAGAAGCAGATCATGATCACCTAAGAAGAGAGAGGACACTGAAGAGCAGCAAAAGCTGAGCAGAGAGAAGATGAAGACCTGGTACCAACCATGCCGACCTGTCTGCTTCCCTTGTCGAAAACGCCACAAATGCCGACTCATCCTACAGCTGTGACTCCAGAAACTTGGGAGGAGTACCTTCCTTTGAAAAAGACACAAATCTTCCCATGAACAGCAGACCGTTTCTGAAGAAACTCCAAAGGGGAAGGCTCTGAGGCCTCCAGAACCGTCGAAAACCTGACACCTGAAGCAACCACACAGAGGAGTGTAAGACATTTATTGCACAACAGTGACCAATAATGGACACATAACTCAAGAAGGAGATCCAGACCAATTGTATAACAGTTTACTTTATTTTAAGACCCAGGTCTTCATAAACAGTAAGTAAGTTTTTCGTTAAAAATACTTTTCACTTTGAAAAATCGACACCTAGAATTTTATCCTATGGGGAAAACAATATTTTGATTAGACAGGGAAGTATTTAACTTACAATCTGAGTCTTTGGAACCAAAAGTCAACAAGGGCCAGGCGTCAGGTAAGTACCAAGACTGCACCACCAGCGGCACAGTGGCGGTCGAGTGCAGAGGTCAGAATTGGAGTTCGACCTAATGGAAACAGGGGGTGCCTGGAGCCACACTGCTTGTAGGCAAGTAAATCGGTTGCAGGTGCCAAGCTTTAGGGATTGCGGTACAAGAGGGGGTGGTGATGGACGGAGCATCTGAACCAATCAGACACTCACACCCAGTCAAAAGATCTGGGTTTGACCCATCACCGTTTTTAGCCCACTCTGCCACCCCAGTTCAGACATGGCTATATGCAAATCAGTCTGACCCTGTGCCTCATGGGAACAGTCCAGCCCGAACTGCCAAGCCATGCCTTCCGTGGACCAGAAACAAGCTTCCGAGGACCGGTTTCTGGCATTACAGCCGTCTTCAGCCTGGCTTGCTTGAATCCAGTGGCAAAGTGAGCAAGGGACTCACGTCTGAGCATACCCTGCCACACTTATGGTGGCCAAAAGCGCTTCAAAAGGGGGTGGTGATGGACGGAGCATCTGAACCAATCCAACACTCACACCCAGTCAAAAGATCTGGGTTTGACCTATCACCGTTCTTTAGCCCACTCTGCCACCCCAGTTCAGACATGGCTATATGCAAATCAGTCTGACCCTGTGCCTCATGGGAACAGTCAAGCCCGAACTGCCAAGCCATGCCTTCCCTGCACCGGAAACAAGCTTCCGAGGACCGGTTTCTGGCATTACAGCCGTCTTCAGCCTGGCTTGCTTGAATCCAGTGGCAAAGTGAGCAAGGGACTCATGTCTGAGCATACCCTGCCACACTTATGGCGGCCAAAAGCGGTACAAAAGGGGGTGGTGATGGACGGAGCATCTGAACCAATCAAACACTCACACCCAGTCAAAAGACCTGGGTTTGACCCATCACCGTTCTTTAGCCCACTCTGCCACCCCAGTTCAGACATGGCTATATGCAAATCAGTCTGACCCTGTCCCTCATGGGAACAGTCCAGCCCGAAGTGCCAAGCCACGCCTTCCCTGGACTGGAAACAAGCTTCCGAGGACCGGTTTCTGGCATTACAGCCGTCTTCAGCCTGGCTTGCTTGAATCCAGTGGCAAAGTGAGCAAGGGACTCACGTCTGAGCATACCCTGCCACACTTATGGCGGACAAAAGCGGTACAAAAGGGGGTGGTGATGGACGGAGCATCTGAACCAATCAAACACTCACACCCAGTCAAAAGATCTGGGTTTGACCCATCACCGTTCTTTAGCCCACTCTGCCACCCCAGTTCAGACATGGCTATATGCAAATCAGTCTGACCCTGTGCCTCCTGGGAACAGTCCAGCCCGAACTGCCAAGCCAAGCCTTCCCTGGACCAGAAACAAGCTTCCGAGGACCGGTTTCTGGCATTACAGCCATCTTCAGCCTGGCTTGCTTGAATCCAGTGGCAAAGTGAGCAAGGGACTCACGTCTGAGCATACCCTGCCACACTTATGGCGGCCAAAAGCGGTACAAAAGGGGGTGGTGATAGACGGAGCATCTGAACCAATCAAACACTCACACCCAGTCAAAAGATCTGGGTCACCACCCCCTTTTGTACAAGCTTTAGGGATTAGCACAAGCACAGGGAAGGCGCAAAGCAGCACCAAACAAACACCAACAGTGGCACAAGGGCAGCCGCGTGCAGGGTGCAACTTTGACAAGAGGGCACCCAATGCTTTTCAATGAGGATTCTCCTGATGGCTAAGACACTGCAGGCGTGGCAACGGAGGTTGCAAGAGGAAGACCAATGACAGAAGAGGTAAATTACAATGTAGGAGGTCCTAGGGGCACTGTCGGTTTAGCTCACCTAGGCCCAGGGGCTTTGGGTGCAGGGGTGCTTTTTGATGTCGGAGTCTTCTTACCAGAGCCGGTCGCGGTCGGAGGGGGCTCTGGATTCACACTGCAGGTGCTGTTGTGGAGGACAGGAGAGGTCAGCCAATGCTGGACAGGGGTCAGGATCACAGGGGAGTCTTCACTGCACAGGTGAGCCACTCAGACTCAGGCCGTGGACATCAGCAGGAGATGCGGATCCACCTGGATCCATAGTCTTTGGAGTAGGTTTCTTCCAGACTGGTCCGCTGTCTACAGGAGATTGGAATCTTTATTGAAGGCAACAGTCCTCTCAGGGGTTTCAGAGGTTGCTGTTGCAAGACAGGTCACAGGGTTGTTGAAGTAGGAGACAGGCCAGTAGGGCTGGGCCCAAGGTAGTTATCGTCTTCTGGATTCTGCTACCGGGTGTCTTCTTTCTTCTAAGTTTGTCACAGATCTGAGTCCTAGGTCTGGGGGAGCCACCTAAATACTGAATTTAGGAGGCGTTTTAGGGGAGTAGCAGGTAGGATCAATGGGCACCTCACTGGGGGTGACTAAACCCTCTAATATGCTACCCTCCTGTGGGAGAGGTCATAGACCTAGCCCTGATTGGAGGAGTCCTCTTATCTTCAAGATGGAGAGGACTGAAATATCTGCTTCACCTCTTCGCTTCCCCCACCTTAGGGGTGGAGTTGGCAGAGGTGGGCACACCTCCTATTCTATGTTTTCCTATAAGTTTTCCCTCCCAATGTGGGAGTGTAAACCAAGGGCAGCCATCTGCTACTATCAGCAGAGGTGGGGCTCGCATTACAGAGGCAGCAAATCTTTTAAGCACTTTGAGCACTGGGCCATCTGGGGGTGGAGCTTTGACCCCTCTCCCCAGGATATGCATTGCCTATTGCCAGGTGCTCTCTACCTAGAGGTCCAGAAACATCTCTGGTGGTGACTGGCTGCCTACAGCCGGTCAGAGACCACACCAGGGTTGGTAGGTTTTCAGAAGACACCTCTGAGGTGCCCTATGAGTACATGTTTGAGTAAATCTCACACTGGCATCAGTGTGGATTTATTACAAGGAGCTGTTTGATACCAGCCACTCCTTCCTGGGTTCAGTGAAGCAATCATGGTGCTGTAGAACTTGAGTTGTCAAGTTCCCAGCCCAAGTACTCTCTATGACTACCTGGGCACTTACAATATTAAATAATAGACCAGAATACTGTAGGGGCATATCTGCAGATATGCCCATACCTGGGATATAGTGCACCATGCCTTAGGCTAGTAAGACCTGCTATGGGGGTGACTTACCTATGTCTTTGGCAGTGCTAGCTGAAAGTGTACTAAGTCGACTTGGTCATTTTTCTCCTCACAGTGACATGCCAGCTGCAGGGGTAGTGGCATGGTCCAAATGAGGGGGTTCCATGGGATTTTCTTCCGTCTCCAGAACACTGGTACTGGGAACCTGGACAGCAGGGACCCAGTACTCTATAATCTATAGTCAAAGTTACATCAAAAGCCAGGCAAACCGTGTAGGGGAGGGGTACTGCAACAGAACCCCGTTTTCTCACAGTGTCTGTGGCCAATGTATTTTATTAAAGGGAGCAATGAATATTTAACTGAAAAACTCAAGACATTGCTTATATAAAAGGCACATTGTGACTACCAGTTTCCTGGGGCACCAAGGCAGTAAGGGGTTACTGAGCTTTAGTTACATAAATTGGAGCTGTTCACTGCTGATGTCCTAGGTCCACAGCACTACTGGACCCCAAACTGCATAACCTAGTACCGCTTCCCAGCACTTGACTCTCTCAGGGTAGTGAGACAGAGCAGTCCACGGCTTACTCACGAAGGTGAGGTGGGTTAGACAGTCAGAATACAGTTTGCACCCTACTGTGAGATAATAGGATCAGTTTCTAGTCAGTGCTTTACTTTATATAAGAAAAGGATATTGATACACACACAAGAAAAAAAATCACACATACAACTAAGCTACACAGTGAAAGCCAGAAGTATCTACAACACTCTGGGCTGTAGTTCTGACCCCAAACAGTAACATAACATCAAGACACTAAGCACTATAAAACACAGTTAACATTACATTAAACAGACTACATTGGAAAGGATTACTCCACAAAGCTACAGCAAATGTTCCTGGTTCACCCACTGTCCCACCACCAAAAGCGCCAAAAGTTCTCATCCTTCCTTGGTGGAGACACTGCTCTGGTGGGGTCAGGGGTCTGGATAAGTGTGTCTGGTGTCTTGGCACCGTCACTGGAGTCCCACGTCACAGCGGAGCCATCAGGGGTGAAGCTCAATGACATGGAGCTTCCTCCGTCTTTCTGAATGTTAATGTGCAGCACGTTCCTCATCATCTGCAGCTGTCTGAAGTCCCGAAAGACAGAGTATTCTCCACAAGCCACACACATCTTGTCTCTGTTCCGATGACCATTTAACAAGCTGCAGCCCAGCTCTTTCCTTCAGACTGCGGTACAAAAGTTTCCTTCAGACTGGCAAATTATTCCCACTAATAATCCGTCACAGAAACACCTTCTCAAGTTCAAACCCTATCCCCAGGTCCGAAATGAGAATGGCAATCCAATCTTTGGACTCCACTCCTGGATCTCAGCAACCCCTTGTGGGTTCCTTGTCAGAAAAGGGAGCAGTCTTGACCAACTAACTGGCCGATAAGGCCAAACTTTTATCATTCCCTTAGTAACAAGGATCAGAGGGTCTGCTACTTTTGCATCCAAGGTGTCCTTCCAAACCTGGAGCATATTTCCTGCATGTTCACTGTGTGATCTGTCCATGTAAGGAGGGCTCTCACCGTCTATTAATACCTATGTGTTCTATCCCCCAGAGAGAAATTCTAATTAGCTCCAGGTGAGGAGATCCTGATCACCACTCAGCAAAAAAAGAAGGGGTTCATTCCAGCAGAGGGAATCTTAGCTAAATACAAATAAAAACTAGTGGCTACCCCATCCAACCAATCTTCTGCTAAGAATAGGGAGGGGCACGGAAGAGCAGGAATGTCCAGCAGAACATATACCAGCTCAGCTCAAATTAAACAGAATGGATCACCATCCTCACCCAGTGAACCCACTCTCGATACACCCATCCCACATACTACAGAGGCAAAAAGAGCCCAGGGAAAGGAGATTGCACAAACGTTTCCAGGAAGGAGCTGGCAGGCAGCACCTGCTAAAGGGTCAAGGGTGCAGGTAACCCTTGGCATAGATTAATGCTGCCACCTTTGTCAGTCTACCACAGCCTGGAGAGAGCAGTAGCCAGTCTCTGTAAAAAGTGGTTGCACTATACATGTACCCTCAACTTCAGAGCCGAGCTCTAAGGTCTCAATCCATGTAAACACCAAGCCCCTCAGCGGACATGCGTGATTGTCATGCTCACTGAAGTAGAGATTATAAAATCCACAGTGGTTTCAAGTGACTTGCCAGGAGATCATCATAGGACAGGAAAGCAGGCTCTCCAGAGACATACAGAAGGATTCCCATCCCATCATACATGAATATTGCCTTTTAACGTATTACATATAGTAATTGTTTTCCTATGGGTGGATTTTCCCTGCTTGCTCATGCCATGAGTGGAGCCTGCTCTAGGAACAACATCAAGGCTTTAGATTCCAACTTCGATTAGAGGACAATGATGTCATAATCAGCTATTCATTTCTTATTCATTATTATTCATAGATACAAAATCCTGTTCTCTCCTTGACTCCCTCTTTTGGACATCCCCTTCAAAGACCTCTGAACATAGCCACCAAATTAATACATGCCATTTTTTGTTCATAGACCGTCTGTAGTGAAGTAAATGATGATCATGTCCACGTAGGTTCTTGTAATTAGAAGATATTTATTGTGTACGATGGTACAAGGTGGTAATTCATAAATATTAAGATAGTAAGTAGAGTAAGTAGAGTAAAACCCCACCAGGAGCTGTAACCTTCCAGCTCAGACCCTATCGCCCAACTGACTAGAGCTCAGATTCCAACATTCTAATATGTCATCATGAATAATCACATTCCAAATGATGACAGCAGTGAATAAGCTGGGGAGCCAACACTACACCATCTCTTGTCCATTCTCCCTCAGTCCCATATAAAACTCTTTGCTATGTGCCCTTACATATTGGTGCACCATTCTTCAGCAACATCACTCACAGACCAGGTTCATGGAAAACCTTAGCTAGAGATCCACTTTTTCATCAACTTGATCTCACACTAAATTTATTTCTCACAATCACCCCCTCAAAGACATTGTTTTTCTCAAAAAACCAACCCCCCCTCAATACAAACATACCTTCTAACTGCTTCCTATAGACAGAGTCCCTCAGAGACCTTTTGGAAGACACTTCAATCAAAAATCTCCCCAGGCATATGTTCAAACACTGCCTGTACCTATACTGTCAGCAATATTCACCCCTTTGATGGTTTTGTAATTTTGATCTGCCTAGTTTAATGCATCAAATACTAATTGTATGCTCTGGGCACCTCTCAAACCTTGCCTCTTCCACTCGAAATCAATTACAGAATACTTTACACATTCCTTAGACTTGAGGAAGGGCTTGGAAAGGTCAGGTTTAAGATTAGCTCCATGTCTGGCAATTCGACCTTAGAGACCACTTATTTTGTTTATTTTTGTAAACTATTTCAACCATTAACCACATCAAGTATTTTTCATTTCTGTTTTTTTTATACACTTCCCTGCTATATAATATGAAATGTCACCATAATAGGGCACACATTTTGCAGAAAAAGAAAAGCCACTTTATCATAAAGATAGGGAAACAATAGATCTACACATACCTGGAATCCTGTTGGACCTGGAGGCCCTTGCTCTCCTCTTTCACCTGCTAGACCCTAGAGTGATAAATCAAAGAGACAGACATTAGGAGTAAACAAGATACGGAACACATACAAAAAAAACAATGCTTGCATAGGCTCAATAGCCATAATGCACAGAATTTGTTAGTTTTTTCCTCCTTTAAAGGTAAATAAAAAACTTGTAAAAAGTTTGTATTTCATCAGAAATCTGTGACTGTGTCTAAGAGTATTGCATGTTTTATGTGTTCATCTATGAAACGTTTGTAAGTGGTTCATATTTAAAAAGGCCTGACCACAAAAGTAGGAAAGGCATATTTTCCCAGAATTATGCAGTTATCTAGAACTGCTATGATTATACAACCCTTGAGGTAAAACAGACTGCACATTGACAAATTATTGGAGTACATTTGGCAAGAACTGTGTACGTCTCATATTCTTAGGCATATCCCTTTTATCTTGGTATTCTCAGCAATGCACAGCTTGGCAAACATATAGCATACTCTAGCAATACTTAAGGCTAGACTATTTCAGCTATACAGCAATATGACTTACTACTATGTAATCTATACTTTTCATCCTAATCTTTGATGGGCATACAATGTGAGGAAACTAATTTTTTGATAAGCCTAGCTGTAATCAGGTTAATATAGTACTTTTGAAAGCAATGAGATTTTTTTTAAAGCTTGGCTACAATGTAACAAGTGGCATTTAAGTTTCCCTAATTTCATCATTTAAAATGGGTATTGGCTGATGGTCAACAGAGTGTTCATATACCTAAGACATCAATTAGAATCAGAGTTAGGGTGTGATGTAGATTTTGGCCCCACCTTCCTCAGGTCTATGGCAGTGTGATCACCCTAACTGGCGTCGCCACCATTATTGTGGGCATTGTCACCAAATCTGCTCCAGGTGACACAGCAGGAGCACTTTGAGCAATGAATCATTGCTAAGTGGGCTACAATGTCATGGCAGTCTCTGGATTGAAAAGGAACTTTGGAGGCCCCACCCATTATAGGGCATTTCAATGTTTATTATCTGACAGCCCACTTGTGTATGGGCTGCCAGTTTAAGATTTTCTATGGCAGAATCAGCCAAGGCTCTGCTATCTAAAATCAAGTGGTGCACCTATGTCAAAATGGGGTGGGGGAACTACAGGCTTTGTGCAGCAGGAGACCACCACATTACAGTGATTCTCCCACTCCAACAAAATCTACCAGATAAGATTCTTATTAACTCGTACTATGACACCAAGCTTGGGTATAACAAACAAGGAATGCAGTTACCTGTGTTTGACTGCTCTGAGATATAGAAGTTTTACCATCACTACTAAAAAAGACTTTCAAGATGTGAAATACTGAATGAGGAATGTATTGGAGTGATGTTTCTCATGGCTTTGAAAATCTTAGTGATGTGTTCTTAATTAGAATGTGATATTACAGGTAGGTGGAGATGCCCATTTGGATAGGTGAATTATTCTCTGGGCATGATTCTCTAAATTCATGGTAATCTCTAGTCATAAGAAAAGGCTTTTAAGCCTTTGGAAATAAATGTATATCTTTGTAGTGTACATCTGTGGAGTCCAGATACAACGAGTTACACATGTTTTTTAAGCTTGATGAACAGACAATTTCAAATGTAGCTGCACACTACGCTATTGACAGAGGAAAAGGTATTCTCACTCATGTTATCACAATACTATAGAGCAGGTTATAAACCATATAGCCGACAAACTGTGATTTAAAATTGTTTATTTAATGTTAGAATGTTGCCCCATGTGCCAGAGCACTAAAGGCCTATACTGTGTACAGTCCGGCCTGAAGGTCCACTTACATGTATTGAAAATTCTAAAATCTGAGGAACTCTTGCATAGCCATTCCTCCTTGATCCATCACTCATTTGCTTGTTATTTTAGATGGAATATGACAGGGCGTATGCGGGCTCTGCTGGAATGGGAGGAGGGCAGAAGTGCAATATTGCAGTAGGGTCTTACACCAAGCAGACCTTCAGCTGTGCAAAGGAGGTTGCCATAGCTGACTCAGGTTTGATGGAGGACTCTTAGACAAGCCTTTCTGAAACAACTTACAACAAAGATGACCTCCATACAGGCTTGATTAGCTGACTGCAAGGACTACCACATTGAGACCATGGCCATTGGGAAATGTCCCAACATTCTGAACATCGACCACACTCGCTTGGCCTGTTAATGGTTATCAATGACTTGACCCCCTTAATAGGTAAATTCATAGTTATATACCTAAGTCTTCCCACATAAATTGCTAAAAGTGTTGTAATTACAAACGCTGCACTACACAAATCCCTATCAAGCAAATTACCTGGATGCATGTAATGTGCGGGAACAGTGATAGAAACCATGGTCAAGTTTTCAAATAATTCATTATTACATTGTGAATATCTTTTGGTGTGACATAGACAGCATTAATCAACTTCAGCATATTTGTTCCTAGTGTAACTTACCGATGGCCCAACAGGACCCGAAGGACCAACTTCGCCGTCCTTGCCAGGAGACCCCTACATAAAAATTAAAAACAGTTTAAACCAATCTTTAGATTAACAATGGCTATTATATTAACATTGTATGTGAGTGCGATACTTACTCTTTGTCCTGGAGCACCATTGTTCCCCAGTTCTCCTGCCTTTCCCGGATCGCCCTATCAATAAAATCAGTAGTGCTAATTGGAGTTATGTCAGCCAGTGAATGTCGAATTGTATGACTGTACTTGAAACTGAACATATTCACATAACTGCATTCTTACACTGTTGCCTTTTGGACCAGCAGGCCCCATGGTGCCAGGTTGACCTCGGATTCCGATTGGACCAGGTGGGCCAGGTCGTCCATCTTCTCCTGCAGCTCCCTACAAAAATGCAAGTCCTTACATATTACTGACAATGAATTTGGATGATTTATGGAATGTTCCTTATACTATTTCTAGTATATTAAATAAAGCAGTCATTTCAGCATCCAATCAGTGTTCATGCAAAAACAATGCAAAGATTGCATCTGCTTTGGTTAAAGTGTCAATGTAATTGTGTATTAAAACTAAATATATGCAAGCCTATCCGTATTAGAAAATGTCCTTGCTCCTGAAAATGACCACAAATTTTGAAGTTGTATTCAATTGAAAAAATATGCATGCACGTGGCAGAATGTTCTATGTTCCCTAGGCACAATATATATTATTATTTTACAGCAGTGCAACATGGCAGCTTATGTCCCAGCAGTAGGTACACTGATAACTATCAAAGCCTATGTAGTCAAAGAAAGGAACATTTATTCTATTACACCTCAATAGCAAGTGGTAAGTTGGCCAATGCACACAATCGGTTCAATGCCATTCGTGAAAGGGCTGTGAAGAGGGAAATTTTGTTTGGATGCCACTTGCTTACACGAGGAAGTAACCAATTATATAAGTCAACAAAATCCTTATATTCCAAATTTAGTAACAGAAACAATTTATAGGAAGTAATGAATCTGAAAGTAGTGCCCCCAATATGCAGGCTTGAACAATGCTTAGCTAGAGATATTCTGCAGCAAACAGAACGTCTGTTCGATGTCGATGCTATAAAGACACAATTGAAGGGTGCAATTGCAGTAAAAGTAAAACAAAGAAAATGAAAAGATTCGAGTCTCAAATGTAAGATCAATTATAGTAAAGATAGGCTCCAAAAGCAACACAATAATAGCACAGGCAATTAAGCATAATGCTCCATGCTATGCTTCAATGAGGCTTCTTATTGTCATGTGTGAAATTGGGTATCATACCCTGGTATTAACAGTTCTTCAAACAATTACAACTACAAAACAATACACAACCTGTATATCTAGCAAGAAAACCGACCATACGTACCAGTGGTCCAAGCTTTCCTTCAGCACCTTGTACGCCAGGATTTCCTGTGAGACCCTATAAAAGGCATACATACACTTGTTAAGATTGTACTTTTCACATGGCTGCATTTATCGGGCCACACACATTTCTCAGACAGACCTCTACCAGTGTTTGGGAACAGCTCAATAGTTATTTCTCTTTCGCTCTCTCTCCTTCTCTCTCTATTCCTCTCTCTCTCTCTCTCTCTCTCTCTCTCTCTCTCTCTCCTTAGGACTCTCACTTTTATTCTCTCGCGCTAGTCTCGTGTTCTCTCTCTCTGCATTTCTCTGTTACTCTCAGGTTTTAGCCACACGTTGAAATGTACATGTTCTACTCTTTAGCAGCACGATAGTGGCAGTGAGCTGATTTCATTGTGCACGCCCCAGATTATTATCTGTAGGTGTACCTGCAGGACTCAACCAAATCTATCTGAAGTACATTACAAATTCAGTGCAGAAAATCCCATAGCATAACATAGATTTATTTAGTTATCTTAACTCTGTTTAAACATGCATGAAATAATGTGCTGCAGTGCACTAAACACCGTGGGGGTGAGGTATTTATTGGGTGTGTTAAGTACTTTTGCAAACTCGGAAAATGGGGCATGTATCGCTATTTAACAGGTATTTGTCCAGGTACATTTCGGAGGGTTTGACCTGTTGAAACTCACCTGACAATCACTGCAGATTATGGTGCCATGGGCAGAAGGGAAAGTCAGGGGAGGGAAAATAAAAGTACGACAACAGCACTACTTCCGCTGTAGTGCTAACAGCACATGTCCTTTCAGCTCAAAATAGAATGCAGTGAGAATTAGAAAGACAAAGAAGGAGGGGGCATATTAACAAGCGGCAGCGATAATTTTCGCTGGTCGCTTGGATTATGCTGATACTACCCTGTGGTCGTATCAGCATAATCCACCCCCAATGATAAGTATAGCTAAATCTGCATTTTAGCAGACGTTAGTTTTTGGCAAAAACAGCGGTTTTCTCCAGAAACTAACGTCTGCTAAAATGCGTGGGCAGCCTTGTAAATATCGCGATGTGCATACCAGCGATATTTACAAGGTTGTACTGCCCAGTGACGCCCACTCTGCATCTCATTAAAGATGCAAAGGGAGGCGTCTGGTAAAAGGGTGCTAACATGCGCTAATGCATGTTATCACCCTCTTGCAAATAGGGCAATATTTTTATTTCCGCTTTTTTAGCTTTAAAAGCCATAAAAGGGAAGATATGGCCCTTGTAAATATTCCCCGAAATTCCTTGTTAAAATCATCACTTCTTATAAGCCAAAGTGGCCAAAGTCTGCTGACACCACAATATTTGGGTCATTTCAATTTGAAGGCATTGTTGGTAAATTTTCTGTCACCTGCTGTGTTGTAAAAAAGAGCATTTCATAACGACCTGATCCTCTGCCAATAAAAATGTAAAAAAAACATTCTTACCCTTGCACCTGGAAGTCCAGGTTCACCGAGACGGCCAGGATCCCCCTGACTCCCCTTCGGGCCAGAAGATCCTGCCAGGCCGCGTTCCCCTTGAGCACCCTATGAGAATGATAGAACAATCGGAAAATAAGGAGAATTGCAGAAAGAAGACCTAGTGTACAATGAGAAAATGTCACTATATTAAAATTAAATGGCTGGCTTGTTGGTCTCCAAATATTCTTGGACGTTTGTTGCTAGCCTATCAAATTAATTATTGGATCATTTATGCCACAATCGAGCACTCAATCAATACTTTTTTTTAAATTCAAACATGGAAGACAATCCTAAAAGATGCATGCAATTATCTATACAGTTTAAACCTCATAGAAAACATTGACAACTTTAAAGAGTTTTAAAACATGTTCCTACCTATAATCCAGACTTTTATGATAACAAACAACAACTTTATGAAAGCTACCCAGTCTAAAACCTACATCAGCTCTGGGTAACAACTGTAAAAAACAAATTACTTGATGGAGGTGGCGCGTCATGTTGTCCGTTCTGAGCTTACAGAACCCAATGGGGTGTGGATATTAAGCTGCTTTCTATATTGCCTTCCATTATTCTCCAATGAAATCAAAGGAGCAATACGAGTGTTCTAAGAATTTTTGTGAGAACTGATTCCCTTACAATTAGGGGCCAATTTCGATGTTGGACAGACCTGAGTCTGTCCGACATCGATTGGGTACTGGGACTGACCAACCTCCTGTTGGCGGTAACAACTCAGCAATTAGGATGCGACTGAACACTGTTTGGTTGCAGTCGGATGTATGACGTTATAACGCATACTATTACTCCGCATACCATTACAACGCGACTTTTACTCCGCATACCGTTACAACGCATAGCACCTTGGGGCGCTGGATAGTGGTAAGTATAATTTTCTATTCGAACACCAGTCCCCGTGGACACTAGGGAAGGTGTTGGATAGAAAATTAAACTTATTCCCTATCCTACAGCGCCCCCCAGCGCAATGCGTTGTAATGGTATGCGGAGTAAAAGTCGCGTTGTAATGGTAGTGCGGAGTAAAAAATGCGTTGTAACAGGTGTATACCGTTGCAGTCCTACTCTTTACAATGGGAGCATGCATGCTCTCATTGTAGAGAAGAGGTGCAGTTCATCCCTGCACCCCTTGGCAGGCACCTCAAGGTCCCTGCCTCAGCATGCAGATCCATGCCCACAATCGCAACCACCGCCCCGTCGCACACGCAACCCTCTTTCGGATCTCGACACTCTCACCCTCCTCCGCTCCTACGACCCAGCTCCCCTAAACCACACAACCGCCACACACCTCCCCATTCCCACAATACACTCAAATCCCCGTAGACCCTCCACGCTAAACAACAGAATCTCCGTCCCGAATAACCTTAGAAAAGTCCCCCTCTCTCTAGTACCCTCTACCTCCCCTGACACACCCCGTCTCAAATGCACTCTCCTCAACTGTAGATCGGCTTCTAGACACTCCTCCGCCATCGCTGATCTCATCCTAACATTGGACCTTGACCTAATCATCTTGACTGAAACCTGGCTAACCGAATCTTCTACACCTATAATGGACATTCTGGTTCCCCCCAACTACCACATCATTAGGCTTGACAGGTCTGGCAAGATAGGTGGTGGAATCGCATGCATATACAGCAACAACCTTTCTGTTCTGAAAGTCTCCGCACCTTCCCTACCCTCCCCAACTTCCTACGAATACATCTGCCTCGATATTATCAGTGAGGGCAAACCGATATGCTCTCTTCACGGCATTTACCACCCACCCAGAGACAACCTCACCTTCGCCCAACAAATCATGGACATGATTTCAACTAACGCTGGACGACAGCTCACCCAAATATACCTTGGTGACTTCAACCTCCACTGGAACGATCACAATGATGCGGTGGTAAATAGTCTTAAAAATGTCCTCAACGCCCTGGATCTCACACAATTATGCAACAGCCCGACCCACAAGAAAGGCTCTATCCTCGACCTTATCATCGCCAAAGAGGACGCTATTCAACTTGAGTCTATCCAACCCTGTGACTGGTCAGACCATCATATTGTCACATTCTTCATCAATGAAAAAGTCAAACTCATCATGGCTCAATCCTCCAGACCTAAAGTCTGGAAAAGAGACCTGAAAAAACTCAAACCATACTCCCTATCCCCGAACAGCCGCGACCTCCTGCTCCCTCCTACGGGCGCTACAGATGTCCAATCCTTGACTGACCACTATCTCAACGCCATGACCTCAATAATTAATGAGGCTGCTCCCATGCAGCTAAAAAGAGTCTCCGCTAAAATCTCCAATCCATGGTACGACGGGAGTCTCAATGAAGAACGACGAGCCATGCGAATGGCAGAGTGCACCTGGAGAACAGCTCCGTCTGCACTGCACCTGAAAACCCTGAAGAAAAAGAGAAACGCCTACTTCAGGAAAATAAAGCGCTCAAAAGCAAACTTCTTCAGCCTCCAGCTCGACCAAGCAAAAAACCGTCCAAGAAAACTGTTTGAGCTAATCAGAACACAAGCCAAGGAACAACCCCAACCTCTCAGTACTTTGTGCGAAGCACCCTCCTGTGAAGACTTCGCCGCTTTCTTTACCCAAAAAACTGACAACATAAAGAGTGATCTCCGCATTGACGCAAGCCTCTACACCACACCCAACTGCATAACACCCACCGAACCAAAAAATAATGCTTCATGGTCATCCTTTGACACCTACTCCGAAGAAGAAATAGGCAAACTGCTCAGCACCTTGAAACCTTCCAATCACCTCACGGATCCCCTCCCTGTATACGCTGTCAAAGATTTCACCCCATTGCTCCTTCCACTCTGGACTAAAATTATCAACAGCTCGCTCCAACAAGGAACCATCCCTGACTCCCTCAAAGTTGGACAAGTCACACCTTTACTAAAGAAACCTACTGCCGACCCATCCGACCTAAACAACTACCGTCCCATTACCAATATTCCCACTCTCGCCAAACTATTGGAAAAATGCGCACAACTACAACTGACTAAACACATTGATCAGTTTGATCTCCTTAACCCTCATCAATCAGGCTTCCGAGCAGGACACAGTACTGAAACTGCTATGACTCACATAATTGACGACGCCCTTCAAATCCTAGATCAAAATGATACCTGCCTCCTCATCCTTCTTGATCTCTCTTCAGCATTCGACACTGTTAAACATGAGAATTTATTCGAACTTTTGAACACAAGAATGGGTCTATCTGGGACTGTTCTCAAGTGGTTCACCTCCTTTTTGCACAACAGGTCGCAGAAATTCAAGAGTAACAACCTGATGTGCTCGCCAATACCTGTTTCGTTAGGCGTCCCCCAAGGATCCTCCCTATCACCAACTCTGTTCAACCTAGTTATGGAACCTCTCACCACCTTGCTACAAGCATTCAATGTACTTTTTCACATGTACGCAGATGACACCCAACTATATCTCAAACTACAATCCCCCAATGACATTTTACTCCTGAACTCAACGATCAGAAGCACCCAATCCTGGCTTGCCGATAATCATCTCAAACTCAATGCTCTGAAAACAGAGTTCCTTCTGATCTCACCTCCCGCGAAGATCTCTACCACTCAAACCTGGCTTAAACAGCTAACTGCACTCAATGTCCTACCCACCATCGTGTACTCAGCAAAATCTCTAGGCATAACTCTCGACTCCAATCTCAACATGCAGCATCATATCAGTAAGGCTACTAAGGGAGCGAACTTCCAAATCAATACCCTGAGGAAACTTAAACCCTTCCTACCAGCCAAAGACTTCCAAACTGCAGTAAAAGCACTAGTAATCCCGCGAATTGAATACGGCAGCATCGCCCTCTGCGGTCTCCCGTTAACCACTACTGCACCCCTAAGAGCTTCTCTAAACGCTGCAGCGAGACTCATCACTGGTTCAAAAAAACACTCGCATATCTCCCCTGACTTGAAATCCTTGAACTGGCTGCCTTTTGAAGCCAGAATACATCTGAAAATCGCCTGCATGACACACAAGGCTGTACATCTGAGCTCTCCCGGATACCTCACTCAGAAGCTGTCAATCTCTGGCGGCTCTAGAAACACTAGAGGCACAAACAATCTTCTGCTAAAACCTCGAAAATTCCGGAAGGAAAAAACTAATAAACGCTCTTTCTCAGGAATGGCACCCAGGATCTGGAACTCACTCCCTCCTGAAACCAGGCTCATCTCCTCCGTCACACTTTTTAAGAAAGAAGTAAAAGCTATTCTCATGGCCAAATACACTTGACCTATTAACGTGGATCTGTAAAGACTCTGCACCGATCTGTATTATTCTGCACGATCCCTACGACTATGTGTTTTTCCTGTATTATTCTGCTCGATCCCTATGACTATGTGTTTTACCTGTATTATTGATGCACTTACCTGACTATCTACCTGCATTATTGATTTACCTGTGCTACTATGCTCCCTCACGTACCTACCCATCTCACTTCTACCTATAATTTCGCTATACCTAATGACCTGCTATTCACTCTCTTGTTGGTATTCCCTGCTTTGTAAAGCGCTCTGATATCTGCAAAGATCTTGTTCGCGCTATATAAAACTTTCAAAATAAAATAAATAAATAAAATCAACTAGGGGGCACCATAGGTTCCCCCTCGAATGCCATCTGGAGGCCTTGCACCCATGGGGGCTCTGCTGGGGCCCCCAAAGTCGACTTCCAACATCTTTTTTGTGTTGGAAAGGCCAGCACAGAAAGGCTGTTGGAATCCAAAATTGTAATCCCTCAGGTGGAAAGAGACGCCCGTGGGATTACAGGAGGCTTTCCGAATAGCTTTCGATGGGCTGACTACGATGCCATAGGGACGGCTCCGACCGAGGGTCAGAGCTGTTTCCTACGGCATTGCAATTGGCCCCAAAGACATCAATGGGATATTCCTGTAAAGAAATACATAAACCGTGATGAAGTCCTCTCAGAGGACGAAATGCATTGGCAGGGCTGAATCATTGATGTTTTGAAGAATAGTAAGGAGAATTGTTTTGAGACTTCAAACTATGGCTCCCATGTTATTTTTAACTTACAAAAGAGTATAATGATACTGACCCTATTGAATACTGTGTCTTTTCTAAAGAAAACAGAACAAGCTCTACAGTAAATTGTTGAACTATTGTGGCACTCCCTTTTGATTTCTTTCTGTTTATTCGTATTCATAGTTTTAGAGTAGTTTGACCATTAAAGGGTGAGTGCCTACTATTCTCACTTAACAAGATTAGCATCTGTGCTGCTGCTTTTAGCCAGAAATACTCTTCTTTTGGGAGTACTCATAGGGTTGTCAAATAAGGAAGTTTTTCCCAAATCAGCAAAACTCTGTTAAACATATTCAAGCCAGGGAATATTTAAACTCTGTTGACATCATGGACAATCACTAATTAAATTTTGACTAAAAGCGGGCGATTGATTGTGGCAAACATAATGGGTGGTTGATTGAGGAAGTAAGAGGACACGCCTATAAAAGTGATTCTCCTCCACTTGCAGTGCTTGACAATCTGCAAAGCCCCATAGATCCCTGCTATAACTAGCAGTAGGTACACATTGTTTGATATATATTTCAAAAAGGGAAGAAATCAGCTTGTCGCTCACGATCTTACAGACATTAAAAAGTGGACAAGCTGCTTGCTTAAACTTAGCATTCTTGTACTTTTCTGCTCATGATCCATTAGAATCAACTATGAGACCCGATATGGAAACTTGGGCAGATTCTCGAGGCTATTCCCATTGACACTGACAGTGCGTAAAATAAAGTGCTCAGGGCCACATGCCATAGTGTGAAATTTGGTCAAATTGGTTGACAGGTCAAAATCCGACATAAATTAAAAAATCACCTACCAATGTAAGACATTAGGAGTCCAGGCAAGAAGCACAGCATCATCAACATATAAAAGTACAGCTACAGGAATTAAATTGGTGTAGGGGACAGCCTGAGTAACGGTGCTCAAAAAAGCATTACGTTTATTAATATTATTAATATTAAAATAAAATAATAAGGGGGCTAGCACACGTTTGTATCACGCCACATTGCTAAATAAAAGAATTCGAAAGTTCACCGCTTGGCCCAAACCTGCCCCTAGCAGACACATTCTTACTCAGATATGTCAATCCCCGTCTCTAACAAAATTTTCCACAGCTTTGCATAATTGACCTTGTCAATAGCAGAACACAAGTCCATGACAGCAAGGTACAATGGACTCCTTCTAGCTATAGTATATTTCCCTTCTAAGAAATGGCATTATGCCACAATCAATTGCCTCATTGTGAAAATGCTCATTCTAGTCCAGGGATACTCAGAGTACGGCCCAGGGGCCGTATGCGGCCCTCTGACCTTAATTCCGGCCCCTTAGTGAACAGCAGCACTGAGCTTCTGTTGTTCACTTAACCGAGCAGGAGAATTCAGAAAGCTGCAAAACCAATGGGCATATTTTATTTACATGTTTTACATATTAACTAAAGAAACAATAAGGAAGAAAAGAAAGTGCCCTAGACAACTTATCTTTAGGAACACATTAAGTTTTAAAGATAGCTATACTTTTAAACTCTCTGCATACAAGTGTATTTTATTAACATGAATGAGAGTCAGTGCAGTGAGAGGCATTTATTAGCAGTGATAGTTTTCAAACATGGTCTTGGAAGCTTTCATGCCGCCACCATTCTGAAAAGATTGTTATTACTGAACCAAGAGGGAGGACATTTGTCGGGTGCACCTTGTGTGTAGCCTTGGCTGTTATATAATTGTCACACCATTATAGTTTATTTAAATAAAATACAAGAAGGTTTTGTACCGTACATATTGTATTCCTGAACTCATGTATTTTAAAGGGTTCTCATATGTGTTAACGAATAAATAGGAGGAAAAGTGAAATTAACAAATTGCCTAGGATCACACAATTTCATCAAATGGGAAAGCCAGTACTGATATCAGGTTTTCTGGTTTCACATTTTATTATTATTTATTTATTATTTAAAATGTTATATAGCGCGCAGTAACCCTAGGGCATCCCAGCGTTTGAAATTCAGCCACCAAATGAGTAGTATATTTTCCCCTCTCATGTTTTACATTCCAAGTTAACGCTTTTTTTTTTTGCAGAGTTTTATATAGCGCGAATTTGACCCGAAGGTATCGTGTATCAGAGCGCTTTACAAGAGCATCAGTTGCGTTACATGAGGACACATTAATTTTTGTTAGGCACGGGGAGATAAAGTGATTTGCCCAGAATCACAGGATGTTGCGCGTCCTTGCAGAGACTCGAACCCGGTTCCCCAGATTTGAGATCGACCGCCCTTTTGGTTAGGCCAACTTCTCTCCCCTTTAATTCCTAATGCATGAGAATAGAGAATAGGTGGCGAACAGAGTCACATGAAGGCTCGGTTTGTTGTCCACACCATCTTCGCGTCCCCCTACGCTCACCTTTCATTACCTCGAGCCTCCCATTATTGGCATAGGTGCGGCCCTCTGGCATGCCACAGACAGTACTGTGTGGCCCCCGGGGAAATGTTTGTGAGTACCCTTGTTCTAGACTGAGCGATAGGGACGTTTTCTCATTGGTTTCTAGCTTATTGGAATCCTGAGTCCAGACTCTAAAAATACTCCAGTGTGATTTTTTTAACCTTGAATATTTCATAATCACTCAAAATTATTAAGAACATTCTATAAAGCTACCATGGGAAAAAATGATATAGAGCATATTTAGGTGCATTCAGATTTCCTTTAAAACTCATTCTAAAAATAACAAAACAGGAAGGTGATATACTGGCTAAAACAATCTACATGGAATCACAAGACTTCTGTTTCAGGTTCTCCAAAGTGCGGTAGGATAATGCAAGTTTCAGTTTTTTGAATGTTAATGTAACTGGCATGATAGTTGTGTACCTTTGGTCCTGGGAGTCCATCGGATCCTGGGAATCCACGGTTTCCAGGAGCACCCTAATGAAAAAAAATCAGCAGGGACATGAGATTATAAACAGATGGTAATTAAGGCATTTAGTTCCATAAAATATTGTCTTCTGGAACGGACATCTGGCACCATAACCAACTAAAATAAGTGAGAAGCAAATATTCGTTCATTGTTGCAAAACAACATGAAATACTCGATTCAAATTGAATGAATGGTAAAAGGAAAATGAATATGATTAAACTATCCACCATCTTCATTTTTCAACATTGTTTTAAATAATGTTCTAGATAAGAATGCCCTGCATTATGGTTAAAATAAAACTGTTGCTTGGGCAGTGGAAGTAAGGATTCAATACATTTTTAGTAAAATGCATATTATGCTTCTTGATGGTTTTATAATGCAAATCTATGCCATTCCCTAAGTAAAGCTCTCATATGTATTGTATTGGCGTTTAATTGGTTTGAAGAATGGTCTACAAACCAATGTTACTCAATACTGTGATTACTGCAGCACAGCCAGATTACAATAAAGTAATGTTATGCACATATTGTAATTGTGCTCTGCAACCACACATTTACCCTACTGACATGCATTGACTCGGATATATGTTCATGTGTAGTTCTGACAACTGAGCTCATTTAAACTGATAATCTAGCTTTCTAAGGATAACATTCTAAAGGAATTTCAGTGGCATGCAATTTAGTTTGATTTCATGAAAACACAATACATTCGCACTAAACTACTTAATGTTGTTTTACATTTATTAGCACATTCTAGTGAGAATGCTGTTCATCAGCAACACTCATATTCCTTCCTGCCTGAATTTATCGAATATGTAATTTGGAATAACAAAACCACCAACAGAACTGTTGAAAATGACAATGTATATGTACATAAGCGGCGTTCATTTGTGTTCACAGTACCAAGCAAGCGTATCCAATTCAAGGCTCTCTGCCTGGTTTTTAAAATTCTGAGAGAGTTGGCACCCGGAATACTGAATACACTGATCTCTCCCTATGTTCCTACCCGCTCACTACGATCCCTTGGACAGTCCTTGGTGGTCGTCCCCCGCTTCAGACTTAGTCGGATGGGGGGTCGCTCCTTCCGCGTGAAAGCCGCTACCCTCTGGAATGCGCTCCCCTTGGAAATCCGCCTTTCGAATGACCTAATGTCTTTCCGTAGGGCCCTGAAAACCTTCCTGTTTTAATTGTTTCTAGCTTTTACTGTTTGCTTTTTGTTACCGGACCTAGTGTTGTGTTGTGTTTACCTTTCCCTGCGCCAGGACGCTCCTTCGCTGGAGCAGCTGTGCGCATTAAAATGCAACTAACATAACATAACATAACCCCTTGTTGTAAGATCGCTAAACACTGACTGTGTTATCCTGCCAGCATAGACTCATGCACACACGTACACGACAGCCATATTAGGCACCATGGCCTCTCTGCCCATTTGTTCCCGGCACCCCTCCCCGCGCGCACTGCTCATGCATCGGCCACAAGACCCTCTCCCTCTGCGTGACCCTGCTCTAAAAGTAGCCCTCCTGCTTGACCCACACCCCCCATTTCCTCCCAAGAACACCCTTCCCCTCAGCTGACAACCCCCCCCCACCCCCGGCTACACTTGACCTTTCGACCCGGTCCCAAGTCCTAAGACCAAGCCTCGTGGATGTACATTCCCCTTCTCCCTGCCCAGCATAACAAAACCGTAATACACCAACCAACGTGCTCGAGCTTATCACCTGCCCAACCTTTGATCTGATCATCCCCTCCTGCCCTCGTGTCCGGTAGGAATGTCCGGCTGAGAGATCACAATCTTTTGTTACATTCAGGAGGGGAGGATGACTTTTGAGCAACTGGTATGGGAATAGGCCTGAAGCTGGGATTCCAAGCATGCCTTTTCCTACTTCAAAGCGTCTTTATTGTAATAAGGAATGTTTGTGCATCATAAACATGTGTATAAAAGACGAAGCCTCAGAGAAACTGGTGTGTGCCTGTGGTGGGTAGGGAGGAGAGAGCACACCCTGTAGACACCATGCGGATGTTCTAAATGACAGGCTCTCCTCTTAGAAATAAAACTCTATTCTTGTTTTCCTGCTTCCAGCGCCCGTTTCTTTTGGTTTTGTAATTATTCAAGATGGGAACTAAGAGGCGTCCTGCGCCAGCAGCCTGGGCATCAGGAGCGTTATGGGCTGACTTTTCCACAATTGGCGCCCCACGTGGGGCCCATCAGCGACATAAGGTCCGGTAAGAGAGGTCCAGACGATGGGGTGAACATCTAAACGATTGGAGTATACCTGCCTTGAGAGGGCCCTCGTCCGGCTGCCGATTGAATGAACTTCACCGATTCCGAACGGACCTCTCTCAAGTGACCTACTGTCCTGACTGGAATCCCACAGGAATGCTGCGGTAAAAACATGGAGAAAAAGAACGATTGGGCGCTGGAAAAAGGAAGGCGAAGAATTGCCCACACGGTCCAGGTCCGGGTAAGATTAAGTAGGACGTCTTTACGTCCGATTGGTAGGATGGCTTTATCCATCTGATTGATTGATTGATTGTATTTGAAGTATTGGTTCTCTTTGAGACATTTTCTATTTGCAAACAGCGATGAATAGGAACGTTCCTCTCTCTTTGCAAATAGTTAAGGATAGGTAATGCAGACGTTTGTCCCCCATTGTAATCCGTCATGCCTATTTTTCTCCCCACTCATTGTTTGTTATCGATTTTTATCGATTATTGCTCTTTGAGATATTCTCTGTCTGCAAACAGGGAAGAATAGAAATATTCTGCCCCCCTTTTGCAGATAGTGAAGGATAGGTAATGCATTGATTGATTGATTGTCTGGACATTTATTGTTCAAGGAATAGTTCAAGGAATAGTTCTTTTGAGGTATTGTCTGTTCGCAAATAACATAGAAAGGAAATATTTTGTCTAATCTTTGCAAGTAGTGAAGGGTAGGTAATGCGGACCTTTGTCCTCCGCTGTAATCTCTCGGGCCTATCTACTCCCCACTGATTGGTAAACTAGTTCCACCCGGACCATTTATTAGAGGTAGATCATCTGGCTTGATCAGAGGGCACCCCTAATAAAAAGGACATATGCAATAATAATGAAGTAATCACCGTATCCTGTTAACAGAAACTTTAGCATGAAACACGATAGGAATAAAAAGGGAAGAAAGAAATAAGAAAGCAAAATCAGTAGGCCACTGATGAGTTTTTGATTTCGCTGCAAATAGGAAAACGTTAAAAAAAAAAGCTCACGATAAAACACATGATTTCGCTAGAAATAAGAAACGTTAGAAATAAGCCCGTAATAAGAAACATGAAAATGGTGAGAGAAGCCAAGCTTGACATCACGGCAGCCACGAGGCAACAAGGCTTCGTCACCCCTCACTGCTCCAAACATGTCTGCCCCACCGCCTGCCACGCCCCAATAACGGTAACATGAGACAGATGCAAGTCAACAGATACCTACCCCCCATTCTGGAAACTCCCGAAATGCAGCAGGATCACGGCTACGCCCATCCGGAAGACGAGATCTTCGGCACGTGTAGGGCGGGTCCTGCTGCCAGCCGTCGGCCGGAGGTCATCGAGTAAGGTGGGCCCGAAGAAGAGCCGAGGCCGACGGGGTCCGGCCGTCCCCGCTTCTTCAATAATTGCTGCGACAACGCTGGGGGGGGATGTCTTGCTCGTGCCACCGACCCCCCCCCTCGCATCTGCTGGTCCAGCCACGGCTTGGTAGAAGCTCCCCGGTCGGCCCTGAAGCGGCGCCTTGCAGGCCACCGGGGGGGGGATGTCTTGTCTATGCCTCCGACCCCCCCTCTCTCATCGCCTGGTCCGGCCATCATGTATATTAGCGCCGAGGAAAACGGCGTGGGGTGCGGTGGGAGGGAGAGGCGGCGCGAACGAGCCTCTCCCACCTCCCCAGGTGAAGGCCCCCAGCGGCACCCCCAACGCTCCACTCACCCGACATGGGTTCACCCACTCGTAAAATGGCGGACGATCCTGCTGGAGCGGGCCCAACGTGAAGAGATGGCCCGGTTGCTTGTTGCTTGTTAAGAAACGAGTCCCACCATCATAAAAGTTCTCCTCGACCTTGAAGATTCTATAGGAGCCGCGGGGGTCCCCGACCCCCGCAGATACCCCCGATGGGGAATGACTGCCATGATTGCCCGCGGAACGATGAAATGTAGCCGTGGGACGTCGGCGCTCCCATGCTGACGCCAGCCTCAATTTGAATGACTAAAATCCTGCAGACTACAGTTCGGATCAGTTCCGGTGAAAACCCAGTATGACCCGGTAGGGAAAAATGTTGCCTCCCTCCCCCTTTTTTTTGACTGATGGTTCATACTGCCGATCCTTTCTGTTGCCCTTTAACGGAACTTTTGGACTGCCGAAAGAGGCTCTGGGCCAACCACGAGTTGGTGGAGATTTTGACTATGCCTGGATCTGCCTGGCTGCACCCAAAATGGCGCTGGTACAAATGAAACTTTCAACTCCTTGTTGTACCCCGATTGCTCAACCTTGGTGTCATGAAATATGTATACAGTTTTTAAAAAAAACAATGAATTGATATGGGATGGGTACTGATTATGTGTTCGGACAATGAATTGAAGTGAGATAGGTGCTGATTGAACATTCGGACAATGAATTGTTGTTAAGTTTGGCGCATCATGATTGTTGAAAGTTCGAATTTCAGCGCTTATGATACTCGCTCACACTGAAGTTTCGATATGATTTTATTGCACTCGTCGCACTTTTATTATGAAATCAACGACCACCGACTCCATTAGTTTTTCCACTAATAAGTATCCCCACATGTACAGTTCTGGCCGGCCCACTGGGTTGTAGGCCCGTATTTATGCGCCGACATTTTTATTAAAGATTTTTGGAGAAAACATACGTAGTTGTCACGTGTAAATTGGTAAGTTTCGAATAAATGACCACTATTTTCCGATATAACTGAATTACAGGTGAAATGGCTCAGCTCGATTAGTTAAGGGTTAAAAAGTATAGTACGCAGAAATATTGCAAATATGAATGGTCCAGGTTTTTGTTGTATGTACTTTGCATATTTTTGTACAGCCTAAAGCAACCGCTAAAAGACCCTGGTATTTAGCCTATACTTTATATACTACCTGTATCAGGAAAATTGTGCTAAAATTGCCCCTAAGTCGCCCCGAAGGAGTGCCACCTGACCTCCCTGCATACGATCCGTAGTACCACACTTGGGCGACCTATGCTATCCACAGGCTTCCGATAATCATCTCTCCCACACTAAACGGTCCACCTGGGCTCAAACGCCAAATTGGCAGGGACTGCGTCCAGTGGAGATAGCTCGAGTATGTAGTAAGTAAAAGCCTTTTCGAGTCTATGCGCGCTGATGTGTTTTTTAAATGCTGCCCCCCTTCTTTTTCCCTCTTTCTGCAGGTCACATTGGAACGTCGATTAAAATACGAAAAAGAAAATAGTGATCTAGCGGACGAAGAGATGGGAAAAAAGGGGTTCGATTATGGTGCCTACACACGATGAGCGAACAATGCCCTGAACTTAGCGCTTGGGAGGACAGCCTGAAGCGGAAACTACAAAATGTGACTTTGCTTGGCACCCCGAATAATACAACCAAAAAAAATCGCTCACTAATGAATAAGCATCCTACGTTTAATTAAATAGGGAAAGTTTAAGGAATATTCCGAGGTGAGGTTTACCCAAGTACCCTCCGCTTGGAGAACTAGGAATGTTGCCAGTGTTTAAAATCTACTACCTCCTTTCGCACCCTCATAGACATAAGAGTCAAAGCTTCCCCATTGTTCCCCCAACTGACCCCCACTGTTGCCTCAGCCTGGAAACACATTAGCCCGACCAGGTTAGTTCTTGACCAATAGCCAAAAGGCGTAAGTGTGTACAACCAAAAGCCACCAGTAAAGGCAGCCGACGATAAAAGAGAAGAAAAAGGTAAAAAGAGCTTAGGACGCTAAGGATGCGTAGCATACAGGCAGAGATCATTTTGGCCAATAGCTGTTCTATGTTTTGTCTTGAATTTTTGTAAATAATACGTGTACTGTCTCCCCTGCCTGAGTTTGTGTGTACGTAATGTCTGGATCTACGTCATCCCTCTGCCTGTGTTTCCGTATTACTTAACCCCTGTTGTTCTGTGTTGTGTGCGCACTGAATGGCCCATTATTGTACACGTCTCTCTCTCTCTCTCTCTCTCTCTCTTTCTCTCTCCATGTCATACATGTACCGAATGGACCATTTAGAGTGCGGTCTCTCTCTCTCTCTCTCTCTCTCTCTCTCTCTCTCTCTCTCTCTCTCTCTCTCTCTCTCTCTCTCTCTCTCTCTCTCTCTCTCTCTTTCTCTCTCTCTCTCTCTCTCTCTCTCTCTCTCTCTCTCTCTCTCTGAGGGTCCCCCTGTTCCCTCTTTCCTTGTATGGTAGCGTTGTGCCCCCCCCCGGCACAAACCTAATTGGGTCTCTTCGAACACAAAGGTGTTCGGCAAAATTGACAGGAACTAAAACAATTGTAACTTGCCATATTACTACCTCTCCTTTCTGCAAAACGATAGAACCCGAGTTGGTAATGAAAGAAAGGACAGGTAAGACGACTGATGTCCCCTAATCTGGCCTTTTATGGGGGGACTATAACGTCAATGGTCTTCTGTTTTTCAGTTCGTTGGAAATGCAATCCCCAATGCCCAAATTGCCTCACCCTTCTGCACTTAAGTGCGGATGTCCAAAGCGTCCTCGCTCCCCTCGATTGACCCCAGCTCCCTGTCCAAAGCGTCCCCGCTTCTCCCGATTAACCCCAGCTTTATATCAGCTACCCCCGAAGCGTAATTGATGACCTTGATTAACGGTCGCTCCCCAAGAAAAGCATGTTTTACATCTGCCCCCCCACCTTTTTCATGATGATAACGCCCCCTGCTTGCAAGAGTTAGCCGACCCCGAAGGGAAATGTAAGATTGTCAGTGCTTGGGTTAAAAAAGAAAAAGGGCGAGTCTCTACCTAAGGACTTGATTTCAAGTTTAATATAATACACTGTTGATAGGAGTCCGATTTCTCTCCACGTACGTCACGAATGAACGCCAAATAGGCTTCCGAATTCAGTGGAAATGCCCTCCTACATACTCCATAAGTGATGACTTCTGACTGTGACCGATGAACTTATCCCCCACCTACTTAGGAGTGGGAACGGAATTGAAATGTATAAATGTCTTCTCCTGCCAGTTTTTCTAAAACTTGTTTTGTACCCATTCAAAGATACAAGCACCGGAGGAGAGGAGCTGGACGTGATGCACAGCCTGGCCACAGATCATGAAGCACGTGTGACCTCAGCCAAAGGTGGAGCCACAGAGCAACGAGACGCGGGACGAGGCACCACTCTCAAACCCCGTCCCTTTTGAGCCCGACTGATGGGCCTGCCTGCTCGTCGTCCTTTGCTCCTTTGGTCCCTTGGTGTGCTCAGAGATCTTATCCCACTCCTCCCTCTCTTCCCATAATTATTCAACAAACATCACCCTTTTGCATAAACTTTTGACTATAGAATAAGGTTTTGCCACGGAAAAAGAAAGACACGCAGGTGCCCAGCATGAGGCACCCCTAAGAAGATCAGTTAGGAAACAGGACTGTGATCTAACAGCAGAGGACTGATCGCACCCTGCAACGTGTAAGGATGAATCCGAGCTGGACCTATAGCTCCACCGCCGGTGCTCAACAGCGCCAACAAAAGAAGACGGACTCTGTTAAAAAGACATTGTGACAAAGACCCCCCCCTTTTCCTGAACTTTCTACTCACCCCCTTGACTAATTGCTTGTGTCGAACTGAATCCCTCCCTCAACCATTTTTGTATTGCTTTCTAAAAATGTTTCATCGGTCACTCATGTATTTAGTTTTCCAAAAGTCTCTTATAGTACTGACAAGACCCGAAGGTATCAGAGCACTTTTTACTGTATGTTGATGTCACCGGAGAGAAAGTCAGAACCTGAATCTATAATGTGTCGGAACCTTTTTCTTTATTAACCCCGACTAAGTATTATACCGATCTCTAGACTTGTATGAATAACCCGACAAAATGGAAATTCACATGTACCGCATTCCGCCTATCGTATCGACTGTATAGAACTGAACTAGCTTATGTAAAAAAGCGGCGACTGTTGAAAATGACAATGTATATGTACATAAGCGGCGTTCATTTGTGTTCACAGTACCCCTTGTTGTAAGATCGCTAAACACTGACTGTGTTATCCTGCCAGCATAGACTCATGCACACACGTACATGACAGCCATATTAGGCACCATGGCCTCTCTGCCCATTTGTTCCCGGCATCCCTCCCCGCGCGCACTGCTCATGCATCGGCCACAAGACCCTCTCCCTCTGCGTGACCCTGCTCTAAAAGTAGCCCTCCTGCTTGACCCACACCCCCCATTTCCTCCCAAGAACACCCTTCCCCTCAGCTGACAACCCCCCCCGGCTACACTTGACCTTTCGACCCGGTCCCAAGTCCTAAGACCAAGCCTCGTGGATGTACATTCCCCTTCTCCCTGCCCAGCATAACAAAACCGTAATACACCAACCAACGTGCTCGAGCTTATCACCTACCCAACCTTTGATCTGATCATCCCCTCCTGCCCTCGTGTCCGGTAGGAATGTCCGGCTGAGAGATCACAATCTTTTGTTACATTCAGGAGGGGAGGATGACTTTTGAGCAACTGGTATGGGAATAGGCCTGAAGCTGGGATTCCAAGCATGCCTTTTCCTACTTCAAAGCGTCTTTATTGTAATAAGGAATGTTTGTGCATCATAAACATGTGTATAAAAGACGAAGCCTCAGAGAAACTGGTGTGTGCGTGTGGTGGGTAGGGAGGAGAGAGCACACCCTGTAGACACCATGCGAATGTTCTAAATGACAGGCTCTCCTCTTAGAAATAAAACTCTATTCTTGTTTTCCTGCTTCCAGCGCCCGTTTCTTTTGGTTTTGTAATTATTCAAGATGGGAACTAAGAGGCGTCCTGCGCCAGCAGCCTGGGCATCAGGAGCGTTATGGGCTGACTTTTCCACAGAACAGTACACAATTCAGTAATGACCATGTCCTGTTAAACCTCTCGAATATGGGATATATGTGTGGGAACACATATTCAATTAATAGAACTGAAAAAATAAAAAAATAAATGTGCACAATCAAAAGGTACAAGAAGGTGTCTTACCCGTTCTCCAACAGACCCAGGAGGGCCTGCAGTACCAGGATCTCCACGAGGACCTCTTTTGCCTTCTTCTCCCTGAGGGCCAATTGGTCCCTGCAGACCAGATGGACCCTGTGGAAAAAGAAACATGTGTCCTTGGTTACTAGAATCCTTCTTCACACTGTTCCTTTTGACTTCTTCAAAAGAAATCATCAATGCTTCATACTCCCTATCCTTTAAGTACCATTTCTTATATTAATTAACCATATTGGAAAATATATTAATATAGATCGACCTGAAGTACAACACACAGTAGGCACAATAAGAAGGGTGGCAGAGAAATCAAGTGTTACCTACTTTACAACTGGAAATTGTCAGATCTCCTTACAAGACTACAATGGGGTTGAGAAAGTCATATTACAATAAAAAGCGATCCTGAAAATAAGTATCTAAATCAATTTTTAGAAGATGACATATATAATTTGTTTGACTGGGAAGCTGTGTGACTGCACCCTCTACCATGCAGAAGGCTGCCTCATATTAATACACAGGGAAGAAGTACAATTATGCATTTTTAAGCCCAGATAGATTAAGCCATTCGAAGGTATGGCATCTAAAGCAAACTCTTGCTCTTTAATGAGTTCCTGGTAAGGGAAACTAAGCTTTTCAAAGAAATTTTCATAAAGTTTGTAATGCTCCAACCCACATTGTTATAAAGTACATACCCAAAAAACCCACATTATGGCTAAATATACATTGTATTCATAGAATCACTCAAAAACAATTGGCAGAACAATATTTGCTTACGTAAAATGTTAAAGTAGAAGTAGACATTTATAATTGAAGGCATTCAGATTACTTGTCACATATTACTTACAGGCTCTCCTTTTGGTCCTGCTTCTCCCTTGAATCCAGCTACTCCAGGGTCGCCCTGCAAAATAAAATAAAGTAACCACACTTTTTGTAACGTATTATTTGCAATCCATACTCCTACCTTGTGATAAAGGTTTCAACGAAGCCATTTCCTATTCAATGGTCTCATCAGGGAAGCTTATAATGGACATAGGACAATACTAGGAGAGGATTACATGCACCAGGGTCCTTCCAATGTCCATAAATCTCCTCTTTTGAGACTACGCATTAACAACTACAACAATTATTGAAGTGAAACCTTTTTAATCTAGTCATATTTCACAAAGAAAAGGGTGTCATGATTACATGATTCTTGTTGGAGCGAAAGTCCAACACACAGCTTTGTAAAGTTGTGCTAAACAGCACTTGTATGTTCTCGTATAGCTGGGTCTATATTCATTCCTCCAGTGTGCTTGATTTGTAGGCAAATCAAATAAGAACGTCCAGTCATTAAGATTAAGAGCTAGTGCAATTCCCTTTGTAACGCATTTTTCCTCTCTTTAGGCTGTGTGCAGGTTGTCAGTCATGACTGTATAAGTCTTAGTCTGTAAAACACACCTCTTTTCCGTACCCTCATGGTATAATTGTCTAGCAACTCCCTCCAGGTACAGTCTGTATAGTAGGTTGTCTTTCAGGGTAGTTCGCTTTGATGATGTCTCGAACATAACAGGCCTGTTTGTATGCATTTCGGTTTTACAAGTATGCCCGGGTGGTGTATCGTGGAGGTTGAACAAGATGGCCGTCACCTTTGTGCTGGGCTGGCAATATCCATCTTGGTCATTGGGACATGCACATACCTATTCAACTCTGGGCTTCTTCCCCTAAACCCTGACCTGTTGGGTGAGGTGTGGTACGCTGTCAGAATCTTTGATGTAGCCTTAGGTCCTCTGCCAGACATAAACCTACCTCTCTCCTTTCCAGTGTGACAGGCAGCATCCCTCTGGAGTTGGCCTTCTTATGTGAAACACTTCTACTTTTCATATGAGCTAGCCTCAACCACTCTCACAAAGGGAACAAGGGATTCATGACATGATTAGAATACACCGGGACCATACCCCTCGCCCTCTTAATTAAAAAGGGGCAGATGGGGGGTTTGGGATCGGCACCTGGCCTGTGAGAACCATGGCTGCCTCTTTCAAGAGCTCTGCAAGGACCACTGAGACTACTAGCTTAAATAGATGCAGAAGCTTGACTATGGAACTTAAAAAGCTGGGGTCAGCATCGGAGGATGGCGAGAATGAGTCTTGATTACTATGAGGCCAGTGGGGAGACGAAGAGTCGAAGTGTTGGTAAGGGAACAGCCTGTACCAAATGCCAGCAGAGTTGACTACGGAGATAGCCTGTGAGGGTTGGGAGCCCTAACTTTTTTCAGCACAGCTGCACTCTGAACACTCATGACCGAACCAGGATTCCTGCAATTTGGGCCTTATAAGAGTAATATATTCCTGCGGTGAGGTCTCTTCATCCCATTAATGTCCAACACTATAGCAGCAAGTAGTAGGGTTCTGCAGAAGAAAAGGATCTTACTCTACACAGTAATTCACACGATGGAAACATACTAGGTTTAACCTGTATAGGCAAGATGAACCCATGTAGTATGCCAGAGCCACCCTGATTCCTTGAGGGGTTCATGGAGGCAGAATAGTCTGGGCCATTGCGCCTAGGCCGGAAATACCCACAGATCATGGCATCTGCCTATATGGTGAATGACGCAGCTATGACCGTCTTGCACCATCACAATGTCCACACCATAACCCAAAGCTCAAATACTAGGAGCTTGTGTCACAGACATTGAAATGCCAATGCCCTGGACATGACAAATTCATTTCATTAGCATCTTCCACTGCACAAAATATAGGTTAAACCCTCAGTGGTAGCGATCACTACACATGACACCCTAGACACACCTAATGCCGCATTGCTGATACGTTGTGGAAATGTCCAGTGTGACATAACTTTCCTTAATCCTTGAGGTGAATGAAAAGGAACAGTACACTATGTTGTTGTACCAGGACCTGTCACCTCCACTGACATCCGTGGTTGTCTTTAGGGTGAATGGTATAGAACAGAGCCAGACAAAATAACCTCAAAGTGTCATAATAACTATATGATTTCCTGCACCTGCTAAACTATTAATCATGGATAATGCCCCACTCCTGCTGCATGTCAGTGCAGCACCCTATGTTTACAAGGCTCAGTCCAAAAATTCTATGCTGACTGCCTGGCCATGTTGTTGCCCTTTTTGTGACATAGCATTAATTGCTGCTCTTTCTGCGACTGCAGTGTTAATCTGTCCACATGACTTTTACAAGTTACAACAGCGATATTTTGTAGAAGAAGCAAAGCAGTGGGAAGTCGACACCTCTTCTCCTTGGAAACCACCAAATCTTCTGAAATCAGTTTAGAAACCATGGTGAAAGAAATCACAGAAGTGGGCTCGACTGTGTCTAACCTGGATTCCACATTGGAAGACATGTTCAAAGACATCTGCTCCACAAAAGTGGACATTGCAAACTTTCAAACCCTGCTGCAGAGAACAGAAAAGCGGGTTGGGACTTTGGGGTTCACGTTGGACAATGTACATGACTCCTACCCAAAAGATTGCCAACTGCACCAGAAAACATTGTCTTAGAAGACAGAGCTTGGAGAGCATGCTTCCATGGTATTTGGGAAGTCTTAAAAAGAGACATGGAGGGCTTCCTGATTACCTTCCTATCTGATTTCCCAGACGTGGTGTTCTCTGCAGCAAGAAGCCCATCGTATTAGATCTTGCTGAGTGGGCAACACACCCTGTCCCATAATTGAATGCTCTTTAGACACCGGCCATCCAGGTGGCCAACAAACAAGATCCCTACACCTACAAGGACCATAGGATATACATCTCAGTAGACTTTGAGTTTGATGCCAACCTGAAGAGAGGAAAACATTCCTGGCATTAAAACCAAGCATGTGACAAAAAGATCCAAAGTATGGCCTACTAGTCTTATTGGTACAGTCGATAATAGAATGAGGGAATTTCTAGACCTAGATGAAATAGACCTGTTCTTGGACTCAATAGACTCCTTAGACTTGCAGGTTCAGGAGTCCACCATGTCCACATCTCCAGATGATAGACAAAGAAAGCCTTCTCTTGCCAAGTAATGCTTCAGGCATAACTAAACTTCCTTCTGACCCTCCAACAAAGAAGGTCTACAGAATGTTATAGAGACACCGAGACATGACAGGGATTAATCTAGATCACAGCTGAAGAACTCTGCAGCAGAAGTGTCATCATAGAAAGGAACAGAGAGTCAGGTTATATGTAGACATCATAATATAATGTGAACCCCACCACAGACAAATTATGTTACGCCACACTTGAATGACCACCAAGCAGAGGGATGATTTTAAACTACTTATTATACTGTTGTTTTTAGTCCTTCTCTCATCTCTTACCTTCATTACCTTCAGAAATACTTGACTCCAAAGGTATTCTTTCCATTCTGACTACCTACCTCCTCTTTTGGTTGCAGACAGGTAAGCAGCATTGGACATAACTGATTCCTGAGGCTAGTGTCTGTACAGACACCAACGTTTTGCCGACAATAGAAGCATCACCATGTAGACACCTGATGCCACCTGTAGCTATGATTTGATCTTAATATCCTACAGTCAGATGATTCTCTCTGCAGTTAACAATGCACTGTAGAGCTGATGGCCCATAGGCTAGCCCACTAAAGATGTCTAATTATCCCACCAGAAAATATTATTATAGATCTACTATGAGACACTTTCTTTCTATAAAGTCTGCATGATTTGTATTGATTCAGAGGTTTAATCACAGAGCTACAATAATTTCACCACACACAGGTCTGAACTTCATGTTTTTATAAGCAACTAAAGAGTCTCAAATTGCATATGAGTGCTATCTGACCCCTTCCATAAACTACACTTAATCTAGTTCCTCTCAACATCATCTCAATAAATGCAAAAGTGTAAAGATTGGCTATGAAAAGAGTGGACAGTGCACTCTTGCATGGCATAAAGACGCAGCCAAACTAAAATGGAATTGGATGGGACTGGTTCCAGTAGAAAATCAAATGCAGCCTTCAAATATACCCATATCCCAGAAAGTGACCATTATCTTCAGAAAGTCACTACAGATTACAAATGTAAAAACACTGAAGGATATGTGATGCTGCTATATATTGCCAAAATGAAACTACAAGGCAATTAGTTCATCTTTAGTTTAATTTGCACACCCAACTTTACTTGTACACTCTTATACACAACCCAGGATTTTCCCAATGATCCTTTCCATTATAGATATATAATGCCTGTTGTGTCCCAGTGACCAGGAACATACTTTCTTGGTAGGCTTCCATGGCTCCACTTCAGGGATAGACTACTTCCACGCACTAGGTACAATTCGTCCAAGTTAATTTAAAAGAGGACAGCATTTTTAACCGTGAATCAGTTATGCTGACCCTGGATGCGGCTAGAATATTTTTCCCCATTGAAGTTACAAAGGATAAATACTTCCAAATTTAAATTGTTAAATGAGAAAATACAACTCTGAACCCACTTTTAAACCGATTTGAGCAATACAGAGGAATTTTGTCACAGATACTATGAGCGTCAAAAAAGGCCACTTTTTATGAACAATTATTAAGAGAAGAAAGGGGAAGCCAGAGTACATAACTTTGATGAATCAATTTAAGCTTATACTACTACTTCAAATGTACACACCTTGGGCCTTTTGGAAAAGGAGACATTTGCTCTCCACTCACACACCACACAAATTTTGTTACAGACACTACAAACTAGGTGAGAAAGGTAAGTCACCTGTTGGTAGCCCAACTGAAACAAAAGGAAGCTGAAATGATTATTCATGCAATACGGAATGACACTTGAATTCTTCACACACACCCATGAGGCATTATGGCTATGGAGAATTCTAAACAATTGGAGGTTCCCAAATAGCTGAGCTACTGTACAAAGTCCTGACTGAAACTGAACAGAAGGGCACCTTACATGCCTTCCTAAGCAAGGTAAAATCGTGGCCTGTAGACTACGCAAAATGATACTCATCATTGATTCATGAATTCCAGGTGAAATTTGTCCCAGGGTAGATCCACAAGGCACCACTTGAGGAACACTTACTACGTGCTCTAGGCTTCCAGAGGCTCCCCATAACCTATAGTGACACTCTCCCTCGATTGGGAAAAGGTTTTCTATGAGGGGGGGGGGTGTCATATGTTCGGTACTCTTGAGAGTTTAAGTTTGGGAAGTAACTTTATCTTCAAAGTGAAGCAGCTTTACAACAACCACATGGCCCAAACCACTTGGCGAGGTATCATGTTAGTTCTATTATTTATATTGAGAGGTGCACACAGGGTTCTCATTCTCACCCTTGCTGTTCCTTTTGACCATCAAGCCATTGGTCAATGTGATAAGACACAAATCAGCAATCCAGGAAATCGCAACTCTCACCTGAAAAATGAAATCTCTGCTCAAAGCGAACAATATCATGCTCACTATCACAGGCCTGCTTCCTTCTGTACCTGCTACCTGCATTTATAACATTAATTGATAGTTTCCACTTTCTGTCGGGTTGGAAAATTAATTGGACATAATGTGAGGCACCCCCGATTTCATGCATAACTGACAAACTAATTCTAGAGGAACATAATTTATAATGAATGACTAAGCAATGAAGTATCTTGGGATCCCGTTGAACAACTTTAACCACCTAGTGCAACAAATATGCATGAATTTCAAGTGTTGGGAAGCATATTAACTATATTTTTTGGGGTAAAAGCAAGACATTAAAATGGAGGCCATTCCATGGTTTAAGTATATGCGGGGAGTTCTCCCTAACTGGTCTCCTGTCATTTGCTCAAGCAATAGATTAAGATATAAGACTATGGGCCTGATTATGGGCGGATGGGATACCCCATCACAAAACTGATGGATATCCAGTCTGCTGTATTACAAGTCTCATTAGATATAATGGAATTGTAATTTGACAGATGGAATATCCTTCATATTTGTGACAGAGTTACCCTATCCACCAAGATTCTTTTCCGGTCCTTTGTTAGGAACAAAGATAGACAATGAGTATGATGCTCTAAAATGTACATCCATGCTTTGGCTGGAGGTCTCAGGCTCCTGAATATAGAAAACAACTACACTGCTATGCGCCTACTTCATTTAATATTTATCTAATGCGGATGAGACAGGCTGCTCTATATGCTGGGCTAACTTTGTTTGAGAGAACCTAACTGATTGGTGCTGATCGGACGATATTCATATAAAGGACACGCACCTGTTGGGCCAAATATAATCTATCACTAAATGAATAAAGGAAGTGGTACTCATAAAGAGCACAGCTACTCCATGGTGTGTCCTGGTGCTAAGCTTTCAATCATTCGCAGGGTGCAGTGAGATCACCTTGTATTTGTGGAACAGCCAAGTCTTCAACCTTTTCTTAAACAAAATAGTAGCAGCATAGCACAAATGGAAATGTATTCCATGTCACTGGTCCGAGATATGAGAATGTCCTGCTACTCATTCTCATGCTACCTAACTTGGGGATCCTTGCCAGAAGGCAGTTGGCTGACCGCACGTTTCTGGAGGGGGCACTGAAACTAATTCTGGCCCTAAACTAGCCTGCACATGCATAGCGAGTGCTCTATGGACTAAGACTAGCATTTTGAAGAGAATTCTCTTCTTTATTGGAAGCCAGTCAAGAGCATGCAAGTGTTGAGACGTGTGTTCTTGAGGGCAGACTAAGCAGAATGCAGGCAGCTGTGGTTTGGACCACTCTAAATATGTTAAGCAGATACTCCGGAAGTCCCACTTAGAGGGCATTACCATAGTCCAGCCTAGATGCAATGAGTGCCTGGAAATCTTTGATTATAGCCTGATAGTACATACATGAGCAATATAAATTTCACCTCTACTTCCATGCACAATCCCCAATCTTGCAAAAGCAAACAATCCAAATAGGTAGTCAACCAATATTCTGCTAGTAAAGGGTGGACAAAGGAACACAGACAATCTAACATCTGTTCACTGAAACTAAACTCCTTGACTTTGGTAACTTACGACCTGATTACAAGACTGACGACTTGCAAACTGCAGTGGCTTTTAGGCAGTCAAACCTCCTGCTTACCTGGCAGTCTGAGCACCAGATTACGGACAGGGCAGGGAGACTGCCTCAAGACTGCTGCCACCACCAACATTCCTTCTTCTGAGGTGGCAGCGGGAGTGGCCGAGTTGGCCAATTGAGGTGATCTCTGCTACTGCACCGCCGACCACATTACGACACGCCTTTTTGATGACCTTTTAAAAGCCGGGACACCGTCATGCAAAGGTCAGTGGAAAGACAGGTAGGGAACCAAACAACTGGCATAAAACACTCTTGTGTAATGTGGCTGGTGCCCATGTTGTGCCCTCCAATGCCAACAATGTTGATGAGCACACTGTTTTCGATGCAAAACATGGTGCACAGAAACAGTGTAGCCAACTAGCTGGAGGCATCAGTATGGCCGGCATTGGCTTCTGACTCTTTCTCGGGGCCAAAGCTTGCCACTCACATGACTGCACCACCCAAACACAGCCAGCCTCGTATTACATCGTAATGTGGCAGTCAGAATGCTGCAGGCCTGGTGGCATTTTCTTGACTGCTGCTGGGCTGGGCAGGCGGTGAGACAGCTTAAGTCATAATCAGGTCCTAAGTACAAAATTATGACCTAGAGCTGAGAAATCAGTGGCACTTCCAATAGTTAAAACACTGATTAATCCACACCATGACAATATAATTTTTTTGACAACTGAAAAGGCACCGAGGCCAGGGTGACTGACGCTGGAATCTGGGGATCACGGTTCGATCCCCGGCGGCAGATTAGCCCAGCACCATGTGACTCTGGGCAATAGCTTGCTTAATCTTCCCGAAGGCCCCCAGCGCCTGGAGACCCTTACGGGTGATTGTTCGCGCTATACAAATGTGGATTATTATTATTATTATTATTATTATTATTATTATTATTATTATTATTATATTATCACAATTGCTCCTTTCTGCATCCTTGATAAACTATTAGTAATTACTTACTAAAATCTTTCAGACTTTTGAATCCATTGCATCTGTTTACTTGCCCTTTATCATGTCTGCTGTTTTAGCTAACTTGCACAGAGCTTGTCAAACGCTGAATTTCCCAGGACCTCTAACAGGGTTGGCCTATGATATCTTGAAGCATTAGCTTTGGCATTGGACAGGATGCTAGGACATAATTTGATTAACTCATGATTTTTGATGATCCATATATTGTCTTTGGTAAACTTTTACATAGTCCCTCTCCAATTTCTTCCCTTTCACCAAACATATAAACTGTCCTTTCTAGCATTATTGTATCAATGTCCTTACCGCAGAGCCTCTAATTCCAGGTGGACCAGTGCTTCCTTGAGGTCCTGCAGATCCAGGTGGGCCAATTAGGCCAGGGGGACCACCTACACCAGGACTGCCCTGTAACAAAGCCACAGTATTTTAAGACTCATTCCAAAATGGATCACTTGTGACTCAAGTGAGATGCATAAATAGTAATTGATCCTTTTTGGTTACAAGATCATTCATTCAAATAGTTCAGCACAAACTTGTTAAGTAGTAATGTACATACTTTCGAGGTAAAACCAATGACATGTTAAATAGTCCTACCCAACACCAAAATAACAGTCTATTAAATATTGAATTCATGTACTTTCATTTATTATTGTCTTAGAGTCTGTCAGTTGTCTGTAGCACAATGTTGTTTTGTGCATCATCATGCAATGCTAAAGGTCCAGGGCAGCTATTGGAATAAACAATGAACTTCGAAATATACAAACAACATACGGTTGGTCCTTTAGCTCCAGCAGAACCATCTGTCCCAGGTGCTCCCTAGAAAAAAAAAATAGTAGCTATTGAAGAGATGATATTGTATTATTGTGAAAATCGAAAGACAGGAATGGTGTAAACAATTGCTGCTGAACTAAGCAAAATGATAGTTTGGGGATATCTTTCACTCCTCTCCTCCCCAACAAGGCAGACACATTTGCAGTGCATCAGAGGAAAATGGCATCCATTTGCTCGTGACAGCTTAAATGGTTTTCTAGTCTTGATAAGCCCTTGAAATGTTTCTCTTGAAACAAAATCTCATCACCTATTACTCAATTTGACCAACAAGATGTGCAAACATATGTTATAGCAGCTTTCACTAATGTACTCTATGATATTCTCATAGGTTTTGAGGCCATCTAAGACATACATGAACTTCCCTTAAGAAAGTTGTGTTTGACGAACTTATAGTACCATCTTAATGTACAATATAGTTAATGTTTCAGACACAAAATGAATTAGTTACCACTTAAGCATATGGAGTTTAGTGGAGTGTTCTACAACTTGCATCTGTAAACTTCAGGTTTACATTTTGCAGACTCACACCACTACACAACAAATTTTTGTATTTATGTAGCAAAGTTTTTATGTTTTCGTACCATGTTTTAGCCTAACAGTGGAGCATCCCATTCGTTTTATGGTGCTAAATGTTTTACTTACTTGAAGACCTTGAGATCCAATTGTTCCCTGCACTCCTGTATCACCTCTTTGTCCCTGGGGACCTACTGGACCACGTGCACCTGTAGGACCAGCTTCCCCCTGAAACAATAAAATCAATCTTCAGCAAGAAAAGACATATTGCACAGAGAAATGCGCTAGAATTCATAGTAAAGTTTGAGCACAGAATGACAAAATAATGGATTAATATAACTGTAGTATCTACATGAATGAACTCCATTTGTTTTTCCTTAATTAAAAATATTTATTTGATCTAAAACTCTTGATGCTTGAGCACAAGTCATTTGAATGGTCCAATTACTCTTATAATGACAATCAACATCATATTGACTTTAATTACCACATGCAGCATAACATTTGGACTGTCAATGTGTTTCACTGTTTTAGCCAAGCTCAGATCATAACACAAATAAAAATAGAATTTAACATATATACAGCAACTTAGTACAGCTGGCTTGTGACTAATCAGAAAAAGCATTTTATAGCACATTTAGGTTGGTGAAAGAATCTCTAAATAATTTTTGATTCCTCTTCCCTTAACATGTACCATTCAATAATTATAAATAATGCTACATTTGGTCTTGAGGACAACACAATCACACATCAAGAATGTCACCTGGAGCAACTTCACAATAAGAAAAAATTGAGTACATTGTCCTATCTTTGTTTTTATCTGATAGAAAGGTTAATTTATGTGGTCATCTGTCATTTCTGTTTTTTAGTAGTCAATGCTTGCTATTTGCTCCAGCCACTTTCTTGAAATTCTTAACTACTACCAAGATGTGACATTCCCATCAAACAATGTTTTTTCTGTCAATGACTTTTAAAAATTGCAGAGATGTGGATATTGCTTTATTATCTAGAAAAAAGAGGCAAGCTATTGTGCTTTGATGATATCTGCCTAGTATCGGATTGGCTTTGTGAGTCTTTGTATATTAGTTTATATAAGCATTTCCATCTTGTACCAATCATTAACATTCCTGGAACGTATGAACCTGAATTTAAAAGGTCTTATTTACGCCTTTTGCATAGGAGCAGAAGTAGAGTATCTAGATCCACCTGGTATACTGCAATGATGGCAGTAAATCAGAAATATATAAAACTGCTGTAATACTTATTTGCAACAATATTAGGCTAATTCTCCCAGCTTTTGTCAGAATAATACATCTTTGTTCAGTGGCATTACTTCAATTATGTAATTTACTTTGAAAGCTTTCAGGTCTTTATACATGTTCATACTTTCTTAGTCCTAATGGAATTTTTGAGTTTCTGTGTCTGAGATTGACAGTCTATCTTTCAGTGAACCTAACTTGTCTGTCCAACTGTGCTTCTAGAATACATAATTCCACTGCAGGACCCTTTGTGGGAAAATCAGAATTACCTTTGTGACTCTCCCACTGATTTCATTACATGTTCTTTAGAAATTTTGATTAGCTCTGCAAGTCAACCCATTAGAAGTCTTCTATTCGCTAAAGAATGTCTCTCCCTAAAGCTGAACATGATCATTAGAACAGTGAAGCTTAGTGTGGTGAAGCTGGCCATGGACTGAACGAACAGAAAGAACTGTAAGATTGAGCAGGAAGTCAGTGTACCACTCTTGACTCTTGTAAAGCTTAGAAGAGTTGCACTGCAAAACAATAGAGCCTTGTCATGCGGCCAAATGGTTTTGCCCACTGCCTTCACTATCAACAAATTGGGCAATATCTTGTTTACAAAACATATAATATCATTGGCATAAAGGCTAAAGCATTTCTTTCTAACTTAAAATAAACATCATTAATTGTTTAAAGGAAAGTGCTAACAATAAGATTTTCGTCAATGATGACAAACTATTATGAGTACATTTTGTAGCTCTGTCCAGAAGTAACAGTACATAAAGGCATTTCTGATGCAGTAAACAAAGGGGTTGTTCATATGGTACAGTAGAAGAAAGGTAAACACTGTGATAATCAGGATCACTAGCTATGAAAGCATGTTAAGGGCATTATTTGCCTTTGAACTGATTTGTATATTTTGTAATATTACATTATGTTATTTCTATTGCACATGCAGCAAATGTATTGCTTTTATTAATAAGACCTAGGGTTCTGGGACTGCAGTTATCGGTTAGGTACTATATAATAAGCTATTATTACCCTTAAAGAGTGAGTGAATTATTAGGACTGTAAATCGTAGTTCTCTGAATGTCACCCAAATTTTAAGGAACCATAAGACTCTACATTTATCACATAGTCCACAGAATCTATGGATGGTATCCAAATTTCAATTTCTTTCTAGGCAAATGGGTAAATATATATGTTCCATGATGAACAACAAAAAAGTATATGCTCTAGTACAGTTTAAAAAATTTAAAAGTGCCTGATGTCTATTTAATGTTTATTTTACAAAAATATATTTTTCTAAGTTACAATCCACATTACTCCTACAACTTTATATTAATGTCCCATTGTTGTTTGAGATGACACAAGATTCTCTGTACAACTGAATGCAGGTTAGCAGAAATTAGATTAATAAATTGGGAGGAGGGGAATCTGGCTAAGTTAAAGAACAATTCTGAGGAAACCTCTGCTCCACTCCTGGTAGCTATGGTAGCCACAGCATGCAATTCCCATAGAAGTGCCTTTTAGTTTCAGGCAATGACAACAATTTTAAAGTACAAAACACAAAAATAATAAAATCCCAAACCAATTTAGAAAAATATAAAATGCATATGGGTAACTGGAATGAAAAATAGTGGTTAACCAGGACCTAGATGCTAGTTCAGGCCAAGAACACTTGAGTAGAGGTCATCGTAATAAAAAGTCTTACTTTCAGACTTCGGACCTGATTTGGAGTTAGGTGAATAGGGTTACTCCATCACAAACATGATAGATATTTCATCCACTGTATTACAATTCCATTATATCCTAATAATTAGGTTCTGACAGAGTAAACCGCATGCAACACTGGAAATCAGGTGCTCGGTCTCTTCAATCAAAGATCTAAATCTTCCACAAAGTAAAGTCCAAGGCTCTGGCTGGCGAGTGTCCTTCACAGTCAAATGGAAAATGCTACTTACCAGTATGCATCTGTTCTTGGCATGTAGGGCTGCAGAACCACACACTATTGCATAGATCACCATCTGGTGGTGGGCTCGGATAATTACACTTTGTTTTTGTCTTGGAAGAGTCTTTGTCTGTAGATCGTAGTGCGCATAGGCATCGACTCCATCTTCAGATTGTTTTCGCCATTGGGCAAATGATGGAGTTGTATGAGTAGAGATAAGGATGTCCATGTATTGTGTATCGAATTAAGATATTACTGGAACAGATATAGGTAGCCGGGGAGGCGGGTGGGCGTGTGTGGTTCTGCAGCCCTACATGCCCAGAACAGATGCATACTGGTAAGTAGCATTTTCCGTTCGAGGCATATGGGCTGCAGACCACACACTATTGCATCGATTGCACAGCAGTTTTCTCCCTTAGCCGCGACCACCCGTATCTGTTGCAGTAGTTTGGAATAATGTTTTGAGTACAGCCTGGCCCACAGTAGCTTGTTGTTTTTACCTGCACATCTACACAGTAGTGTTTTGTAAATGTGTGCGGTGTAGACCATGTAGCTGCTTTACAGATATCATCTAATGGTATATTTACTAGGAATGCCATAGATGCCCCTAATTTACAGGTATAATGAGCCCTAGGGGGAATGGATAGAGTGCGTTTTGCTTTTTGGTAACAGATTTGAATGCACTTAACAATCCACCTTGCAATGCCTGATTTTGAAATAGGATTGCCTTTGTGTGGAGGAGAAAAGGACACAAACAGTTGTTTTGTTTTACGAAACGGGTTTGTCTTATCAATGTAGTAGAGGAGTGCTCTTTTTACATCTAATGTGTGTAGAGCTCTTTCTGCAACTGTCTGTGGTTGGGAAAAGAATACTGGCAACTCACTAGGTTGGTTGAGGTGGAATAGTGAAATGACTTTTGGCAGGAATATCGGGTTTGTCTTAAGAACCACTTTGCTGTGATGGAGTTGTATAAATGGTTCTTGAATTGTTAATGCTTGAATCTCACTGACTCTTCTGAGTGAGGTAATAGCAACTAAAAAGGCAACTTTCCATGTAAGGAACTGTAACTCACACCTATATAATGGTTCAAATGGAGGACCCATAAGTCTAGTGAGAACAATATTTAAATTCCATACCGGAGAGGGTGGTATTCTGGGAGGAATTATTCTTTTTAATCCTTCCATAAACGCTTTAATGGCAGGTACGGTTTTGAAGATAAGCAGATGTAACCTGATTGAGGAGTACGCTAAATTACATTTTTGTAGATGGAGTAGGTAGCATATGATGTTTTGTATGGAAACATCTAATGGGTTAATGTTGTTATTTGTGCAATACACAACAAACCTTTTTCACTTGGCTGTGTAGCATGCTCTAGTGGTGGGGCATCTTGCTTCTTTTATGACATTCATGCAATCAGGCGGAAGATAGAGGTATCCAAATTCTAAGTTAACTGATGAGCCATGTTGCAGAAGGATTATCTGATGAGCCATGTTGCAGAAGGATTATTGATTGTTAATCATGCTCTCTTTCATTAGTATGTAAACAGTATTGGTTGTAATAAATCAATGACTATTGATTTTGTTAACTATTGTGAACCACTCTTTGGAATATTGTGTATATTAAGAGTGTAATCAAAATATGTGATAAGTCAAATAAGGGGATAGCAGTACTGAGATATTTATGCATGAATTTGGGGTATATTGTTATGCGAATTTACAGTTTATTCACTATGTTTATTGACCTCTTCACTTTCTTCTTATTTTGATTTTTTCTAATTTGATTTATTATGTTTCTTTTTCTTCTTCTGTCCTCTCCCTGCTACATCATGAGTGCATAGCGTTTATTAGCTATGAAAAGGTAAACTTGGTTATTTATATTTGAGGAAGTGAAAACACTCTTCACCTTGTTGGAGTAGGGTAGAAGTATATTTTTTATTGTGACCATCTGCAGGAGGTTAAGTTTGTATGTGTGGGTTATAGTCTGGACACTTTAATGCTGTATATGTAACATAGCGCGAAATAACTTAGTGTAATATAAATACTTAGATTGGTACCATATACCTCTTAATACAGAATATAGGATCTATTTTGGTTACACAGGTATAATATATTTGGCGCCGACAGTTTGTAATAGATAATGACCATTCTAGTATGGCCCGGTATTGAGTGTCGGCTACAGATGAAATCTAGACGTATACGTCTCATTGTGATAAGTATATCACGAGTAAAGTATATTTTACGGATACAGGGGCAATCTATTTACACTGTCCCGATTTTTGTGATTATGAATAGGAGTTTCTTAAAGTGAATTGCATATTATAAGATAGCGCCGAAAGTGTGTAATGGATAATGACCAATCGAGTATGGCGCCGATATCGAATGTTGGTTATATTTGAATGCTTGTTATATACGTCTCATTGTGATACGTATATTATGAGCCAAGTATATTTTACGCATATAGGGGTAATTTATTTAGACTGTCCCAGTACGATATGGATTTTTTAATACTTAGATCGAGATTATGTAGCTTGTGATATATAACGTGGCTCGGCACGTGGAGACTATATATAAAGTAATACAGAATTGATATACAATTTTTGATGACTTTGCCTTATTACATGTGCATGTTTACTTTTATTGCACATTCAAAGATGGCGCCGACGTTTTTGAGGATATAAGACCAATAAAAAATGGCGCTTATGTAGAACGCCGGCTACCCAGGGGAATGTAGATAAACACGTCCCGACAGGACAACTTATATGGTGAGTGAGATTCATGCGGATGACTTTCTTTACGAGCCTTGATTGTAATATAAATACATTTTTTGAGTACTTGGTAATGTGGAAAACGTATGGGTTATTACATTAACCTCCGTTTTATGTGTCATTACAGGTTGTCGAATGTGACTGATTAGATATGGACTTTTTTTGTGATGCGACTGAGATTAAGTCCTTTCTACCTGAAGAAATTGGGTGAGTAGGTAGTGTTTTCTCGGTATTTGCTATTCACAGAGTGCGTAGGACGCACCAGTAGAATAATTATTTACTTTGATATTGATGTTTTAGGAGGCAACGATAAAGTTGGATAATTGGAATACATTATACACGGTGGTGGACCAATATAATACAGTAATTTCACCACTTTATTTTATATTTTATGTGGACTTTACGTGTGAACGACAACTTGAGGTAGCTGTATGATAAAATGATGGTATATAATCAGACTAGTAGTGTTGGGCAACCCTACTATGTGGCCACTTGAGGAAACTATACAATGGAGTGACTCACACTGGGGCATTATGTTTTGTGATCAGTTTGACTCTTGGAAATGGACTTTTTATTTTGAATACTCATGATGACTGTGGGTAGTGTGAACTGTATCAGGGTAGTTACTGTTGAGTAATGATGGTTAACCGTTATTTCAGGATTACATATTGGAACGATCCGGTGGTTGAACAGTGGTAACGATATAGAGGAGTGTGAGATCAGGTGACTTATTTCACATGGTTTTACTTTATCACATATTTCTTTTTAGTGGTGATGGATTAATTCTTTGCAGACACTAGAATCGGGTGACTTTAAAAATCGGGTTTTGATTCTATTCTTTCTTCTACACGAGATTCCTTTCCAACCAATGGAATTTGAATAGGTATATATTGAGAACATAATGTTTGGATATGGAATTTTACATATTGTTTATTTAATTGCCGCCCTGATGAAGTCTATGTGCTTTACCCAGCACGACGGAACACGTGTTGGCTGCTGTATACATTTGGGAATTTGGAAAAGACTAAGGCTGCATTTTGGAAGTTAACAAGAAATAAACCTGTTTCAAGAACACGAGGATCTGGCATATTGGATCTATATATGGGCTGATATATTTTGTGACTGTGCCATTTGATTACTGAATATTGCAGATATAATTTGATATACTATCAACTGCTCGGGAGGAATTTGGTTTTGTATCACGGTCCGCCTAGGTGAGTCATATCGGGGTGTGTATGGTACCCGCACCCACTCCTCTGGTAGCACCATTGTAATTGAATTTCTTTCTAGAACCATCCCTAATATTTTGCTGAGCGCCCTTTGGCTGTTGACTACCAATTTTCAGTATATTATGGTGTATTTGTAGCCTGCCTAAGTTGAAATAGAGTCTCCCGGGTGTAAAACCTGGGGTCTGAGGCTGCAGGGGCAGAGATTCCTGGACCTGGGCCCGGGCTGGCGCAGACGGGCACAGACGGGCTTGTCTTTGGCGCGTCTTTGGCGCGCCCGCTGCGCGCGTCCGCTGTGCGAACGGAAAGGCATAGTTCTTTTCTAGAGGGACATGGCAGAGCAACTAGCATGCTAACCTGCGCGCTGAAGTGAGGGGAAGTAGTATTCGCTTCCGGCCCACCTTCCCTTCCCTCCACAACAATCTGACGATGTCAGTGAGGGCCGGGGAAGGAGGGGTGTAGTCAGGTGAGAGGAATATGATTTTAAAAGCAATATTTAAAGCAATATTTTGCTGGTTTGAGAAGCGTGATAGTGCACAAAGGTCTGGTGGGCAGAAATGGATTTAAAATCAATCTATGGGAGCCCTTTGCCACTCGCTCCAGCGATGTGGCAATTCGGTCTCCAATACCTGGAATGTCGAGTCTGTCGGCGCGTGGGAGTGCTCAGCTCTTGTACTCCTGGTGGGCAGAGCAACTAGCCTGCTAACCTGTGCGCTGAAGTGAGGGGAAGTAGTATTCACTTCCGGCCCGTTTTCCCTCCACAACAATCTGACGATGTCAGTGGCGGACCGGGGAAGTGGGTGTGTAGTCAGGTGAGAGTAACGTGATTTTAAAAGAAATATTTAAAACAATATTTTGCCATAAGATGCCATCAACACTCGAGCTGGTAGTGAGTGTTGTGGCTGGAATTTTTGCATAAGAGCTTGCATACTTTGTATCCTTGTAAGATTGGGGTTTGCAATTGCTTTGTAGGTAACTATTGTGGCACCCAGCTACTGTTAAGATAGGGATGGTTGGAAGTGTGATTTCTTTTGATTGACTGTGAATCCTAGCTTGTGCAACAGGCAGATGGTCTGATACGTGTGCTGTACACATTGGTGGTATGACTTACATTTTATTAACCAGTCATCTAGGTATGGGAAGACTTGAATGTTGTCCCTTCTAAAGTGTGCTACTACTACTGTTAGACACTTTGTAAACACTCAAGGTGCTGTAGTGACTCCGAAAGGGAGTACTTTGAATTGGTAGTGTTGGCCTTCTTGTACAAATTGAAGGTACTTTCTGTGAGATTGATGGATAGGAATGTGGAAGTAAGCATCCTTGAGATCTAATGTGGCAAGGAAGTCGCCTTGTTTTAACAACGGCAGAACTTGTTGTAGTGTGACCATATCGAAATGGTCGGATTGTATGTACAGGTTCAGGGGCCTTAGATCTAGTATATGTCTGAGGGACCCGTCCTTTTTGGGTATGAGAAAGTATAGGGAGTAAACTCCTGTGTTTTGTAGGTGTTTTGGAACAGGTTCTATTGCATTCTTTTGTAGTAGAGATGCAACCTCTTGTCTTAGAAGTATGAGATGTTCCTGTGACATGGGATGTTGTCTGGGTGGTATGGTTGGAGGAGTGGAAGTGAGCTCCAGGCAATAACCTAACTGAATTATTTGTCTTACCCACCTGTCTGTGGTGATGGAGATCCAGACAGGTAGGAACTGTTGTACTCTCCCCCCGACAGGAGTGGAATGGTCTGGGGGGATGGAAGGGAAGTCTCTGTTTGGGAGTAGAGGCATTGCGGTTGTTGTTGCGTCTGCCTCTGCCCTTATTGTTGTTACCTCTATATCCTCCTCTGTAATATCCTCTGCTGGGTGAGGTTTGGGTGGGTGCTTTATAAAAGGAGGAGGTGTTGTCAGCTTGAAACCCCTTAGATGCGCCTCTATATGGGGAGCGACGAACGAACGCTATATGTGTGTGCGTTTGTAAAGCTCCCATGGATTTTGCCGTATCTGTATCTTTTTTCATCTTCTCTAGTGCACTATCAACTGTTGGACCAAAGAGATGTTGCTGGTCAAAGGGTTGATTTAAAATACTGGCCTGTACTTCTGGTTTGAACCCAGAGATGCGTAGCCATTCACGTCTACGCAACAGTACTCCCGTATTTATTGCTCTAGAGGTATTTGTAATAACCTTGCCTTCTTGTATTAAAAGAGAAACCCTGGTCTTATATTGCTCTGGTAAGTGTTGCATGAGTGATTCTAACTCATCATAATGAGCTCGATCATATCTCGCTAACAAAGCTTGAGTGTTAGCAATTCTCCAAACATTGGCTGCTTGTGAGGTGGTGCATTTCCATGAAGCATCTAAAAGCTAAGACTCTTTATCAGGGGGTGGAGCATCCCCTGTTGTCTGTGAGTTAGCTCTTTTTCTCGCATTTGATACTACCAATGAGTCTAATGGCAGCTGACCTTTGATGTATGCTGGGTCGTTTGGAGTCGCTTTATACTTTTTTTTCCAGTCTGGGGTTAATTACTCTGGCTCTGACGGGGTCTTTGAATACCTCTGGTGCATGTCTCATCACTCCACTAATTATTGGTAATGTGGTTGTGGTTTTATGTGACGACGGTAGTGTATCCATGAGGAAGTCCTCTTCCACTGGATCTGTGTGTAAGTCTACTCCATGAAATGTGGATGCTCTATGAATGAAATGTGTAAACCCAATAGTGTCATCTAGGGGAGATGGTCTAGAAGGGTATGCGTCATCTTGTGGCAGATTTGGTGCATCTGGTGCATTATAATCCTCCCAGGGATCATCTGATGGCCCCAGACTATTGTCTGGGTCATCTGTGTTGTCAAGATGATGCTTACTTTCTACCCCCTGTGAATAATTGTCTTCATCATCATCATCCTGTGGTATAATGCTATGTGTGCTGGATGGTGAGTGTACTTGAGAAAGATCTGCGGGTATCTCTATTAATGGTGAAGGAATTCTTATGGGGGAAGTTTCAGCATGCTGTTTGAGTTGAACTGGAGGTGGTTTAAGATAGTCCATTTTCCTCTTTTCAAGCACTGTAATGACATATCCAATCTTTGGATTAATACTAAGAGTCTTTTGCTTTGGGTCTGATTGGAAAAGCTCTTCTGCTGAGAAAACCTTTTTCGGTGCCGATTTATCTTGTTTGGGACCGAAATGCTTAGGTTTTACAGTGTCTATTGTCTTTGGAGCGGATTTTGGTTTCGGTTCCGAAGACTTGGTCTTTCTCGGATCTGTGCTCTTTCGATCCGGAATCTTTGTTCCCGAAGTGCATTTGGAATCATCGACATTCGGAGCTGAAGTGTGTTTCGATGCCGAAGCAGGCTTCAAGTCGACTTTATTCGGAACAGAAGTGGTCTTCGGTTTGGCAGACTTGGGAACGTCTTTCGGTGCTGAGCTTGTTTTCGGCTCGACCTGTTTCGGCGTCGATGGCTGTTTCGGTGCCGGGGGTAATTTTGGTTTGAGGACCTTTTGCTTGACGGGACCGACAGACTGACTCGAGCCTGAGTCGGCTGGAGGCTTTTTTGTATTCTTCGTTGCCGAGCCAGAAGGTGGGGCGTCAGAAGGTTTTGGTCGGTGTGCACCCGGACCTGGAGGTGGAGGTGGAACCGACGCCTGTCCCGGTATGGAGAGGTGAACAGGGTCGACACTTGTACTCACGACCTGTCGACCAGCTAGAAGAAGATCGTCGTCTTCCAATTGATCCTCGGCTCCAGAAGCTGAATCCTCTGCTTCCGAAACAATGTCGTCCTGCTGCTGTTCTTCGGACTCTACCTCGATCGGAGCCTCGTCTATGATGAGGTCTGGTGTCGATGAAGATGACTCTTTGAGCTCAATGGTCCTTGATGGTCTTGTTGGACCAGAACGAAGTGCAGGCCTCACAGTCTCGACTCTCATGCTCTGGAGACAAGCACAGATTGCAAACCTCATGAAGATCAGTGTGAGGGAATCTGTGTCCACACTGAGGGCACTTCTTGAAAGGTGTTCTTTCCATGAGCCAAAGGCCCAATGGTGCAGTTGGGCGAGACGGCCCAACGAACCCTGGAATCGAGAAGCGCAAGCCTTTCTTCGATGCGGGTAACCGGAATTACTGTCAAAGACGATATCAATGCTATGATGAAGGACTGGAAGTTGAAAGGAGATCGGTAACGGGACTGAATGATAAACACATCCGAGCCCGATGGCGGAAAAAACAATCTGAAGATGGAGTCGATGCCCATGCGCACTACGATCTACAGGAGGAGTCATCCAACAGACAAAGACTCTTCCAAGACAAAAACAAAGTGTAATAATCCGGGCCCACCACCAGATGGTGATCTATGCAATAGTGTGAGGTCTGCAGCCCATATGCCGCCAAACATGGTTTTCTCAAGCTCTTTCTGAAACTCTTGTGCTTGGGGTTGTAAACTTAGGGTGGGACAAAGTTGAATTCCATGGGTGCTGTGCATGTTTCGTTGGAGAGATTTGCCTTCTATAGTCTGTCAAAGGTTTTAACTTTAAACTTAGTCACTTTTTAGAAACCAAAATCATTACGCAGGGCCAGGCTCGAAGTTGTAACTGCTGACTTTATTATGAGGTCACATGAACCTTCTTTCAGCGCTGTAAAAAGATGTGAGGGGGCTGGGACTGGCTATCCTGCCCTACTACGGTGCAACCTTCCTGGGCAAGCTTCAGCATATTCTCTCAGTGTCCTAGAAGTGAAAAATTCGATCCCAATAAAACAAGGCCTATCTTACCTTCAGGGGTTTGTTCTAGTTGATATTCAATAAAAAGAGAAGAACATTGCCTCTCTTTCTATGCTCAGTGTACTTTGGAGGCTCCGCAAGGAGGTTTTAAATGGTTACAAAGCAGGTGTGCTGATACGGTAAATTTGTTTCTGTACACTTACTCCTGATATCCTTGTACGTTATTACTGAAGATGTTTGATTGGATTAGGTAAGGACTAAGATACAGTTTGGGCTCAAGATGAGGGATTTCACACATGAGAAAGCTTGATCAAACACAGCAATTGGATAGCAGTTTCATTGACTCGGTTTTTAAACTTGCTACTAATCCCAAACTAGTATAGTACTGAGTGAGTTGCGGCTAGAGAAAGATTGACATGACGTAACAGCGGGACAGCGATCTAGCTGTTTTGGTTGTTTGCTTTACTTATTACTAATCTTGAACCAAGTAACAACAGTATAACAATAGTTAACTGAACCAGCTTAATTTTAGCAGTTGCGGCTAATGTACAAAAGATTAGGTCCTAACAGAGCCTAACTGAACACTAGGGGACTGATCATGATGTGTGTCGGAGATGCCTCCAACCGACATCATCACAGAATCTGGACCAACCGACCTTCGTTTGGCGGTCTCGAACGCTGAATTACAATGCGACCGCACATGATGCGGTCGCATACTCCCATTTCCCTATGGGAGCTTGTGGTGTGGCTGTACACCAGTGATGGGATAATCGAGGCTGCATACAGTTGTAGTACAGTTAGATGTTAAGGGAAATTTAAATCCTCCCTTATCTAGGAGGGAGGATGAGGATCTCACAAGAGGGTCCATTTTTTTCCTGAGCACTCAAGACCTTGATTGGCATCCTATAATAGAAGGTTCTCAGTTAAAAACAGTATGCTTTGTGCATAAAGTACTGCACTACAGATGTCTCTGAAATATCTTCTAGCCTCATCACCTTACTAGATGTTTGAGGTCATATAATAAGAATCTCCTCATCTCTAAGGCTTACAAATACAAATGATTTAGTAGCAGAAGCTACTAAAGCTATTGTGCAAGGTTCTACACTGTGAGGCAATCAAGGGAGAGGATGTGGTGTAACAGTCAGAGCTGTCTACTTCGGAGCTGGGGATCCAGGTTTCAGTCTTGGTGTTGTCTCAACATCCTGTGATTCTGTGCAAATCAATTAATAATCTCCATGCCTATTGACAGTGCCTAGAGACCATCACAGATGATTAGCCATGCAATACAAATCCAGGGCAGAACCAGGGGCGGCTCCTCAATGTGGGCGGAGGTGCATTGCCCAACTGCTTTCTTGCAGTGGGAGAAGCAGAAACATGAAATGGTATTATAAATACCATTTTATATTTCTGCTTCTCAAACTGCGAGAAAGCAGAAGGATTTGGTTGGGGACGGGCGGGTGGGAGGTCCTGCTCTTGGGAAGGGGAGGAGTGGCTTGCCCACTGATGTGGGTGTTGCCTGTTTGGTCGGCCCTCTGGGGCTGACCAAACCAGTCATAGGTACTCTGCCTTTTCTACATGTAGGCTGCATGCAGCTTATATGGAGAAAATAGCCTCCCTGTAGAACCCTGACTGGTTGGAGTCCCGACCAATCACACCGCTGCCATTGCAGCATTTTGATTGGCTTAGGGGAGGGGAGGTAGGCTTCTTGCTTACTGCGTCCAGGAGAGGAGCAGATATGACGCAGGAAAGGCAAAAGTTAACTTTTTTTTAAATGTGTTTTAAATTAAACCTCCCCCCGTCATACGCGACCCCCCGCACCCACACCCTCGAGTCATGCCGGCCACAACTGGACAGTACCTACCTACAAGCTTGAGAAATGGAAAAGGCTTTCTCAAGATTACAGGAAGCATGAAGGCTCAAATCTTACACGCAAGCAGCCTTTGTTTAGAACCTCCCACAGCTATTGCTTAATTCCACAAAACCCTTCCCAGATCTATGCTTTTCTGCACTAATAAGTGAAATGTAGAAATACAGAGCGATGTTGAGACTTTCCTTTGCAAAGAGGAAATGAGATCAAATGCAACACTAATGCAATATTTCTAATGAATGTACGATGCTATAAGGGAGTTACAGTGGTCGTTCTGGTTTTCTCAGAAGGGTCTCAGTAAAAGAATAATTAATTTTTGATAGCCAGAGTCCAGGGACATTGGAGTCATCGAAAGCTAAATTGCGCTAAATTTGATGACAGTGTAAGAAGAAGTTCCAAAATGCAATTAATACTAAAAGTCTTATTTAAAACTTGATGGGCAGCCTATTTCCCTGCAAGGGGAAGCAGTGATTACTGTCACCACACTGATAGAGAACCATCTGCCATATTTAGAGATCCTCGCCTGCCGGTCAGAGATATCATTACTGCCAAGGGAGCCATCGCAGTGAAATTTACCAAGCGGACACCATGTTACAGCGCTTCTATTTCTGAATTTCAATTAGGATATTGGTACTCCTAAAGTATGGGTTTTAGCGGCTTATTTACAAACCCTTTGTGTGACGTACCAGCAGTGCAAGGGACTAGTAAATAAGCCTGTTATTCTTCCCAAATAGGTTTCCTAGTAGGTAATAAATTGGCCTACCTCAAGATAATAAGATATTAATGAGGTGGATCGCAATTTGTGACTCATTAGGAAGCGCTGCCATCGCAGGGATGGTGGCCTTCTGAGGTCAGTGGGCCACAATGTCTGTGATTGCTTTTTAAGAAAGCAATCTCATTTGTTTTAATGCAGCCCATTTTCATTAAAAGAAAACGGGATGAATCTTAAAAAGAAAATGTTGAATTTTTATGAGCAGGCGTGATCACATGAACCACTGCCTGCTCTTAAATCTTTTTTTTATATTATCAAATGGGAAGGGGTCCCAGCGGTTACCACCCCTTTTAAACTGGTGATAAAGTATTACTGTTTGCGACCAGAATTCGGTCACAAAATAGTAATACATACCATACCAATTCAGTATTTGGAAGGGACACCCTGAACACGCCCCTTCCAAATAACGAATGATAAATGCAAATTGCAATTCGGCAACAAGTTACAAAATCACTTTTTTCCTTATGTACATTTTAAAGGAAATGTTTTCACTTGAAACATCCCAATTGTGTGGATCTGGCATTTCCAACACACAAATGCTTTGTACATCTGTCCCAAATATTTTAAATCAAGTATTTGGTGTAATGCCATTTAATACAGATGTATTCACCTGATAGGAGTTGGGATTATTAACCATTACGGATATAAGTAACAATTCAGTGTTCACTCATTTTTACTTTACTGCCTTCAGACAGTGCACCAGGTATAGTACATACGTTTGCGTCAATGGGAATAGAGGCAGATAAGCAGTTTCATGGGTAGATTTATATGGTTTTGTTTTTTAGAATTCAAATTGTGAAATGAAGGAAATGCTAGGAGGAAATAATATGCAAACAACTTGTTAAAGTGTTCATAAAAAAAGCTCTAATGCATTAGATGTAGTGGGGAGATACATTCTAAATAAATAGTTTGGTTGTTATATAAAGATTAATATTCATGTTTTTGAAGTCAGTAAAATTAATCAGAAGGAAAATCTGTTTATAATGTAACAATTCTGAGAATGGTGAGAAGTCCTGAGGTTAACCATAACAATAATGATTACAATTTAGGGCACATTAGAAAAGTGTGGTAATTATTCTTTAAAGAAACATTACACAAGCACATGTACATAATATATAGACTGAAGTCCTGCAACAAACATTAAAAGAAACTTGTCAAGACCTTGTCATAGACCTTTCAGGTTCTGATTGGGGCAGAAACTTTGAGATTTCTTAGATCTTCATGAATGCATTTATCACACATTACCACTAGACATTCTTTTTTGACAGATTCACCACCAGATTGGAAATAGATGTTCTCTCTTTCTGAACTGACGAGCTAGGCACATTAGTCCAGAATGCTAGAGAATGCAGCATTTATCAAACATGTCTATGAGGCCATCGTATACATCCTCCATGATGATACAGCCTCATCTTAGTGAGGAGTGAACCTAAATCCAGTAAGATTGCACCTATTTATTAAATATTGGCCAGCACTAAGTTCTACTGAGCACTATTGCAAAAGGGGACATTTAGCACAATTGGTACTGTAAGGCTACAAAGCTGACTATTCCAGTGGACAGTATAAAAACGGTCCTATCAACATGTGGCTTTGCTTCATGCAAAGAGGGTACATCCTACTTTACCCGGTGGAGATTCTCATTATAGCCTAAGCATAAAAAAAGGATCTTGTTAGTCCTTTAGCTGCAGGTATGTCTAATAAAAGTTTGCTCTACCTGAGCATTTCACTATTACAGAACATGGGCTAGACTGAACCTTTACTCAAGTGATGTTGAAAAGGAAGAGCTCAAAAGAGGTTGTCTACATTGATACGGCTACAGCTGGTGGTGTTGGGAGGGATCAAGAAAAGTCCCAACCATTTTGGAGTCTCCCAGGTTGCAGTCTTAAAATTAGAGAAGGGTTCAATAGACCAGGGTCAAACAAAATAGTTAGGGTCTCACTTCCTCAGGGAGCCATTTTGGTGAGAAAAGGATGCACTGAACCTTCTTAGCACCCATCCCGATTTAGAGATATTTTAATATGCAACAACCTCTACCCAGGAACTACAGCTCGCCCCTAATCTATCACCGATCTTTGCTGAAGCAAATATTCAAAATGGGGCCAAGAGATAAATATCTCTTTTCACTCATTTGTTTTTCAGTTTTCATTTTTAGCTCGCTTTTCCTCTACTAGGCTGTCCATTCTACAGAAGAATTTTACTTTTTAGTATAATCTATAATGTAAAGCTACATTTGAAGCAAACGATGAGTTAAATTAATTAATAGAGGGCTCAGCTGTTACTAAAGCGATAACTACCCAACTTTGCCAAGACAATTCAAGAAATTATCAAAATAGATTAGCGTGCCTCTGACTCCTGCTGCCTTAGTTACTGAAAGTTCCACCAGGGTAGATGTGCTTAGCATCTCTAAGTTAGGTAATTCCCTCTAATGGTTTACAACAGTCATTTTCTTATAAGCAGAAGAATTTCAAAAGCACTAGCCCATGGGAAAATGGAGACCATTCTTATGGCCATCAATACTTTTTCGAAAAGCAGCACATTTGTTTACTGAAACGTGGGACCAACTTTTCATTAATAATCACTTGAATTTATGAAAAGGAGGGAGGCCTGCCAGCAGCACCTGTTCCTTTCTTGCACATTCAATTCCAGTTTTACACTAGACAGCTAATCACATCTGTTTGCTGATATCACATCCGGATGACTTGTGATTAATGTACTGAAATGGTGCTTTGTTCGGAATCCATATGCATAACCAGCAAAGGGACCTTCATATTTCTCAAAATTCTGTTCTCTGAATAATTTCCAGATGTTTTTTGCCATTCTCAGTAACAGCCCATCGAATATTATGTTGGATCATTTGAGGACATTGACGGCTTAGGAGGACTGCCCAATCTTTTCAGTCTGCCTGTACATAGAAAGGTACTGAGCGCACACACACAAAAGTTTCTTAAGTATTGGTTGGCCTGAATCACCCTTGTTAGCGGATGAAAGTGTGTCCAACTTCTGATATCAATAGGCCATCTGGCACCTTCCTTCTTTGATGGTGAGGTGTAATATCATGGGCTAGGCTGAAATGTCTCTTTCAGGGAAATGCAAGTGATTTAATTTCTACACTTAAAATCTTGAAATAAAATTAGATTCTGCAATGGTCATACCCTGTGTGAGCACTGATCAAAGGGCTTCACAATAAAAAGAGGATACATATTTGCCCTATTTTTTGCATTGCACCGTCTGCTGTGCTATTTCAAAGTGGACTAACAAGGAAGGGGAGTTAAAGAAGTGCATAGGAGAAGGTGTGGCCCTTTGCACGACCGTCTTGCCTGCAAACAACATACTTTGGGGCATATTACCAAGGGTGGCGATAGGCAATTATCGCTGGTTTAGCGGTCGTTTTCGGCCGCTAAGCGACGATAATTCTATCGCTCTATTAGCAAGATGTCGCTAACTGATGTCAGCGACAGCTTTTAGGCGATAGCGAGCGGTTTGGGGCCCGCTTTGTATGTCAGCGATATTTATCGCTAATGACATGGAAAGTGGGCATACCCAACCTGTTAGCAACTGAAAGCATTTGCTAACGTCGCTGTCGCCTATTAGCAAGGCAGGCGTAGCGATGGAAATATTCCCGTTATTGCCAAAAACCAACGCCTGCTCAGACCAGTTCTTAGCCATGTCATCCAATGGGAGGTGGATAACATGGCTAAGAGCATTTTGTCGCTAATGCGTGAATATCGCTGTATTCTCAGCGATATTCACGCTATTGCTGGATATTTTAGCACAATGGAGAAAAACGTTTCTAATAGCATGTTTTCTCCGCTAACATATCCAGCGATAGGCAGCGATAAAAAAAATCGCCGTGAACCTATTTAGCGATAAATATCGCTACTTGTTGGTAATATGGCCCTTTGTGCTCAAAAGGGGTTCTCAAATAATTAACTTTGTGCTCACATAGGCGGTCACAGAATTCTCAAGCAGTTGACCTATAGCATATTATGAGGTCCCAAGATGCAGAGTGAATAATTACAATGGAATTTTGCCCACCTGAAAATATGCTGTATATTCTTACTGTATTAATGTGTGTTCACTCTTGGTGATCAAATCTAGGTCATTGACTATCACAAATATTAACTTCTTACAATATCATAGCAATATTTGTTAAGCATCATTACAAGAATTGCTAAATGTACTGCATGTTTTTCATCAAGAGAATTTCAGGAACATATGATACTAGCAAAAAGAACACACACATATGCAGCCACCTTTCCTTATGAAAATATTGCTAAACTTTATCTCTCGTGTTTTCACAAACATTGTGATCAAGAAGTATTTAATTCCAATACATGTATACTTTACCTTTGTGCCAGGAGTGCCTGGGAAACCAGGAGGCCCAGTCAATCCAAGAGGACCCTATGAAACAAAAAATAATATTAATGCACATTCTATAAAGTAAGGGCAATCATATGTCTAGGCAGGATATCAAACACAAGTGATGGAGTACTATTGTGAATTAGTGGACTATCATCATAAGATAAAGCAGGCGAAGGAGCCTTCTCCTACGTCGCAGCAAAGACATGGAAAAAGCTACTAGTCAACATATCAGACGCTCCCCCAACCTGCACACCTTCAGGAAGTGCCTCAAGACCTGGCCCTTCAACTGATCCAGAGCAGCACCCACCACCCATCCCCCCAGTACCTTGAGACCCTCACAGGTGAATAGCGCGCTTTATAAACCCCTGATTGATTGATTGAATGAATGTGTCATAGGTACATGTTGTATGTCCCCTCTTTGTTGTGAAATCCTGTTTGCAATTCCAGCAAGATTTGTCTACTTTTCGCATGCAGTAGAGAATGCAAGGCAGATATATATACACACACACATATATATATATATATATATTTTTATATCTATATATCTCTCTCTCTATATATATATATATATAGATATATATATATATATAAATATAGAGAGATATATATATATATATGGCCACAACATGAAAATCACATGATCTCAGTACATAGTTTGGTGTTTTTTATGAGAACCACTTTTCGAGATATGGGTTGTGAAGCCCAAATCAAGGAGAATGTTCTGTTAAATTAATTTTTGTGGTAATCAAAACTAGGGTAATTCATTATGGAGCTACCACCAGTAGAACCACTGGGCCATCTTAAAGGATCATTTTTGAATAACACTGCACTGAATGTCCTGCTAAAAATCTCAGAGATTTGTTTTTATGCATCACTACGTATTTCTTGCCACGCTGGTCTCACCATTGTGTCTCAAAGATTCGCCCATGACCCTGGCCATTCTTCTGTTAGTGTTACAAACTAGTGTTTGAGCTGAATATCTTTTAGTTAGATTAAATGAACGTGTATTTTATATAACGCTAAACTGAAGTATGGTGTGTGATGCAGCCAGCAGTGCCCACCAGATGTGAATTTGTTGTACCAGAATTGCCTTTCACAATCTAAGTCTTTTCCAATTCACTTGTACTATCTCACACAAAAGAGAAAACATAAAAATTACCAATAATATTATTTCTATGTGCTTGACTTACAGAATAGAGATCTAAAATGCTACAATCTATAGCCAGGCATTACTATAATATGTAGGGTTGAACTCATAGCAGACTAATAAAATCAACTCAGATGTTCGGGATATACACAAAATAAATATGTATGAAGTTAATTTATAAATACATATACAGGAAGATAATATTTGCATGTCTAGATAACTATTAGAATATCTTCAAACAATAGTTTTAAGATGAGGGTCCAAAGACAGGTTTCTCAGGGGTGACGTGAGGGAATCTCTCAGAGCCGAGGTTCCATTCAATACCTATTCTCAAATAATGTGGGTTTCAGACATATGCTATTTTGTAAAAGGAAGTAGATTAGGGTTGTTTTCTACACTACACTGGGATTTGTGTAGAGAAATACTTTTATATTTTTAAGTTACTTGAACATTTTATTAGCAATCACTTCATGACAGTATTGGAACACAACGTAACAAATTCAATGTTGAATCACACTTACCATTGATCCAGCTTGACCAGCAAGGCCAGGATTTCCACGTGTTCCCTAGAATTGAAAGAGCAAACTATTTGAAAAACAATGTGCAATTTCTTCCAGAAGTAAGTGATGCATGAGCTATAATATGGTTAAATATGTTCATACAACTTTAGCGAATGCCGTTTGAATGTTACACTGTGGTCTCTTAGTTGGATAGAAGGGATGTCATCTGTCACCCTTGTAGATGTAGCAAAGCAGAACAAGCAGCATCTCTACTCTAATATCCCTACTTTTTAAGAAAGATTACTTGTTGTAATGAAACAGTGGGTTCCATCACCATACACCATATGGTGGCAATTGCTGCTTAATAAGGAAATACACTAATTCAACATGTGCGTAGCATTTATTAGCACACATTTGGCATTCTTCAAAGGGGAAACAACCTACACTATCTGTATTACAAATACAGTATATATGGGGCGGTTACAAATGACATATTGATGCTTTGTGAGAAAACTGGGGTTCAAAGAATCAGAAAATGTTATGATGTGTCAATCTAAAATGTCCAGTGGGTTAAACTGGTTCACTCTAACAATAGTTGCTTAGACTTTCAAAGCAACTCAAATGCACAGTGGGTTAGGGGAGATGAATCTCTGAGACTTTGTACAGAGTCTCAGAGAGAGTTTAGATGTACAGTATTGAATATTTGGAGAAACAGACTAGAGGGAGAATCAGAAAAGAAAAGTAGTTAATAGTACTGAAAAGGCGATGCTATGTAATGATATACTATAGTCATTTTCCTTCTCATACAAATATCAAACCAATTCAGGGATCAAATATTCCCCATTCCTAAGTGTCTATGCCACTACACATAAAGCAGTATTACCTCAGCTTACCCTCAAACAGATGGTGCTCATAAGATGTTTGGAACAACAAATATGGCTGCCAATAAGCACCATGCCGTCCCCGCTCATGACAATGAGGACTTCATTTTAAATCATGGATACAAGGGAGTACAGAATCCTCACTTATATGAACACGCACAGAGCCGGTGTACTCCCAGTGACTTAGAATTCTCAACCTATTATGCAATAAATGTAAACATTGTACGCTGTTTTTTTAAATCCTGAGTGGGAAATGAATTACACTTTTTCACTGACTGCAGGATCAGTTTGCGACTTTACTTGCAGAACATAATTTAACCAAGTTAAGGTGAATGCTCATGGTTATCGCCATTTGTATAGCTTACAGGAGATGCAGCAATAGGAAAAGGGAATCTTTCACTTACAGGAACACCCTGTGGCCCTGGTCGACCTCTTTCACCTGGCATGCCCCTGGGGCCCTGTAACAAAGGGGTTCTTGTATTAAAACACTGAGAGCAATATTTCAATGAAATAGAAAGCACCAAAAACATTTTTAAGTGACATGAAAGTATTTATGGATTAACAAATAGTGTGAAAAACAATTATTTGAACATGGCATCCACTCATAAAATTGAAGAGGAACAGTGGTATTCCATGGATCGATTAATGCTGATAGGAATAAAGGAAGAGCATCACATTGCCAATAATGGCACAATTTTCTACATTCAGTCACAGACAAATTGCTTAAACATATACACCTACAAATCAAATAAAAACATTATAATTCAATCAAACAATAGATGATATTAGTTCAAATACTAAAATTATATCTACAATTGACAATGTTTACATTAATAGACCCTGCAACTGCTATTGCTGAATTTAGAAGAAGTAGCAAAAAACTTTATAATTGCAGGCCTAATGTTTCTGGATAAGCCACTCACAGTGTAAGTATTTGCTTAAGGCAAACACATTAGCCAAGAAGTATCAGATTGTAAGATCAGCGATGTGAACATACACTGGTGTATACCCAAATGAAAACAAATAGGGCGGGTCCACTTCCTCCTAGCTATAAAGTATGCTAGGCAGAAGAATAATACATGTTCTATATTCTCGACTGCGGAACAGTTACAAAGTGGGCAGTGCATGTATGAGGATTGTAGAGTGGACAAACTTGAAGTAACACTTTTGATATGCAAAGTTCCTGACTGAAACTTCATGAACAAAATCTTTGCTAGGGGCGGATAGATCTCATTGCAAATATCTCAAAGAAAGGCGAGGATTTATGCTCCAAATACTTGGTAGTGAGGCTCCCATCTGTGGTTTTCTGGTGTATCTGGTCTATGACATATAGCCAGTATGATTTCTTTAATAATAGGCTTAACTAATGGAGTTAAGAATGGGGGATAAATCCACCAACTTCTTAATCCTAATGTGCCTAACACAGATTTTACATGGCAGAGGCAAGGTATAGTACTAAACTTGCAAGATTAAACTATTTCAGAAAGACATGCCCTGTTGGAGGATAATTCATTCATTGTCCAAACATGTACCCAAAATAAAAGCAGCCAAGTGCTCAATTCTTCATCACTCTATGTTAGAAAACAATGGGATCATAGAGATCTAGTGAACCAATTTCTGGTACTATCAGACTTAATGTATTTACATAGCCCCAAATTTCAGCCGAGTAAAGAGCTGCTGTCTGAGTCTTGCTTTATAAATCTCCAAGGTTGTGGTTACTGGTCTAGTGATTGATGCACGTGAGAACCTTAAGACTGCACCATCACTATGCTGCAGCATAGTATCTACTTTTCTCCATTTGGAACCCCCAACACAATCTATTGTCAATTTTTATACACAGATATTTAAAGCTCACCACCTGTTCAAGTTATATAGTGCCTATGCAAATGTTAACCTTAAAAGATCTACATATATTCAAGGTCATATATTTAGTTTTTGAGGCACTGATTTCCAGGCCCTTGTAATTGCAATAGTCTTTGAATTTAACTAGAAGGGTTTGTAAGCTCCTGGAAATTCTAAATAAGATAAGGGTATCATCTGCAAAACAGAATGCAGGTATAGAGGAATTATTTAATTTGGGGGAGTTGCGAATACAGCCTACCAGATCTTTAAAAAACATTGTTAATAAAGAGGGAGGAAAGAGTGGGGGCAAGAACACACCCTTGTCTCACCTCTCTTTCCACAGAAATAGGCTCTTTAAGCTCGCCCTGTTTGCCCCAATGCACTTGAAAATAGTTGTTCTTATGCAACCTAATAATGACCAATAGTAGAGGGGCAGGCAGACCCATTAGACTAACAGTTTTCCAGAGTATGTGCCTTGGGAACTGATCAAAAGCTGACTGGATGCTGACAAATGCAATAGGAGAATAATCCTTAAAATTGTATTTCCAGTAAATTAGTGCAAAACGGAACATCTGGTCAACTGTACCTACTTTGGGTTTAAAGCCTGCCTGAAAAGAGGATAAGATGTTATCTGTCATCCACTGTTCAAGTTTATTCAAAACCTATCCGGCAAAGATCTTCTGGAGATTATACACTAGGCTTATCGGTCAGTAGTTTTATGATATTGCCCTGTGCCTTTTTTGCATAAAAGACACAATTTCAGCCCCACGCCAGGATTCAGGGATCTCCGCTCCATTGAATATAGCAGAAAAAGTTTGTGTAGGGGGACCATATTTGCGGATCACACCGAAAAAGGTAAGGTCCAGGTGCTTTGCCTGGTTTTACTGTGTCAATCGCAGTTAGTGTATCAGCCTTGGAAAAAAATAGAATGCATCAGCAGTAGAGGCACAAAGTCCATAGGGCACATGGGAATCTGTTGCCAGGGAGTCATGGAATGCACGTTCACAGGAATAGGGACTCTCAAAATCAGAGACCCCTACCGTAGGTTGCATCGAATAATCAAAGGGACTGCTATATTGTTTTCTAGCATCTGCAATTATATGACAAAAGGATGTCACATGTTAAGTCCTCAAAGCCTCCTAGAGGTTCATCCAGACAGCCTCATCTCATTCCCTTTTACTTTTGTTAACTGTATTCCTATAATCAGATCTAGCTTTCCTGGTTTTAGGTGGAATGCAGGATTTAATTGCACAAATGAGAGATGATTTCGCTTTATGGCATTCCATGTTGTGCCATGGATTTCTCTTCCTGCTAGCAAGTGAATAGATGGTAAACCTTGAATGGGCTGTTGGAAAAGATTCCTTAGTTGATCAAATAGTTGTTGATGAATGGTAGCTATAGGAAGAACGTACTTTAGAAGATTGTGATGGGATCTCTGAGAGCCATAGTTCCATTCAGTCCCTATTCTTAAATGTCGGTTTCAGGCATATGCCACTTATTAAAAGAAAGAAAGAGTAGACACAGACTGGGGGAATTTACCATTCTACACTACAGTTGCATTTGTGTGGAGACCTTTTTTATATGCTACTTGGAAATTGTATCACCAATCTCCACATGACATTATTGGAACACCCTGTCATAAACTCACTGTTGAATCACAATTACCATTGGTACAGCAAGCCGAGCAAGGGTCTTATTAAAAAGATTAAGAATATCTGTTTGAAATTCATGGTTAGCTAACACCTTTGGCCATTTAATTGATCTATAGTTATTACTGACAAGGGTCTCTATATGGCTTAAGCTGTTTTGCTCAGGATGATCGTGAACCAGCCAGGAGCTAGACTAGACTGAAATAGCAATGATAGCTATCAGTTCTTGGACTTAGTCAAAAAATCAAGCATGTTATTCCACAGAGCTGAATCTAAAAGAGGATAATCTATCCTGCTTTTACACATTCCTCGCTTTAAGATGTATGATCTTGCTTGGTCAGATTTGTATTGACCATTGCAGGACCTCACACTGTGGGAAAGACTCATTTGGGAAAGCTAAACTACACATATGGTGGAAGATGCAAATAGGGGTCACGTAAAGGAATACCCCTTACTTCATCTTTCTCTTCCACTACATGATTTGTACTCTCTAGCGGCTCAAGATTTGGCAGTAAAATCTCCACCAATCAAAATAGGTGGTCTAGATCTTAAGTCATAAATGTGTAAATTAACAAGAGCAATAGTAGAGGACTCCTTATTGTGAGAGAGTGGGCGATTATAAACTGAATAAAGATTTGCCCACAGGCTTCGAGGTCCATAAAGGTGCAGGCCCAGTATTCCAGAGGAGTCAATATTTAATAGTTAAATTCAGTGATATCTTAACCCAGAAAATCAACCCACCCAAACCTTTTCCTGATGCAGAAGGTTGTGCGCCAATGAAAATGGTAGGTAACCCATTCTGTGGATAGGCTCAGTTGGCCATGTTTCCTTAAATATTAATACATGATAGTTATCTACCATGTCAAGCCATGCCTGTTCAAGTAGCTTGAAACGTAGTCCCTCTATATTACATGCCAGTAGTTTAAACAACTGTTCCTCAGCTGGCTTCTGAGAAAGACAGCAGTTTCCAGAGGAGGACATACTCAATACTCTATCTATGGCCTTACGTGGCCTGTTAGCTTGAGGATAAACTAACTAGGATCATGAACCTAAGTCTTATTTTTGGTTTTGCCAACACTAGAAGACACTGATTTTCATAGGTTTGTGCGTATATATTTTTTCTCTTTGATTACCCCCAAAGTGTGAACACTCGGACACCTCATAATCATGTACATATCCTACTAACCACAATACCCATTATGTATTAGGGTACAGTAAATGTTAACGCTCATGCTCGTTAATTATGCACTGCACTCAGTGCAATATTGTTCACAGTGCTAAATTACCAATTATGGGTCTCGTGCAGGACTGTGTAATAATGCTCTGCCATATGCATTGGAAATGCAAACTGATTGCTTAGGCAGGGGCTTAGCGAAGTTCTGATTCCAACATATGCTTGAGAGAGTTACATACCCTGTTTGTGGTCTTGACATTGAGTTTCCCTTGTATGTCCTGTTCATGAATTTTAACTCTGGATATCGGACAAAAAATCAATATGTAAATCTACTAATGCAGATTGTGGACACTGTTGACTAATATGCCCCCAATGTTTTAATTTTGAAAAGAGTTTATTACATCTAGGTGGTGGTATATGGTATTTCTCAACATGAATGAATTTTATGAAATTAATCAACATAACGGAACATTGGGTGAAATTACTTCAAATGAACTATTAAACAGCTCATGACAACCAAAAGCCCGGCTACACTAACTGTGAAAGAACCTACCCGAAAGATATATTTTTCTAACTTTGCAATAAAAGCACAAAGACATTTTATGGTTACAAGACAAATGTGAGAGTGAAAATAGAATTAGGAGTTGCAGTTACACAATATATATTTGCAGATATTATGTAAATGTATAAGCCTATTCGTAATGTGCAACTAATCAACTTTGAAATTGAGAAAAGTTTTGGTTCTACTAAAGGTGTAACTAGATCCACAACAGGGACCTCAGGCAAGTTACTGGTAAGTTTAGGCAAATGAAGACTCCAGTTCAGTCTGTAGTATGTGAATAGGCTAAGACGCAAATGTAGTCAACCCTTGTTCAGTTATCCTTTAAGTTACTCTTGTGGGTATGGTCTTGCTGATCTCCAACTCATATATGGCATTTTGATGTATTTTACGTTAGAACTATTCTTCATGGAAATGTACATGTAATGCAGGTCTCCTTTTTGGAGAATAGCCATGTTTTGTGTGTCAGTGGTAAGTGAGGTATGCTGTCCATAGAAGACTCTATTTCTGCCAGTGGCATCAGGGCCGGACTGGCTACCGGGCAGTTGTGTGTGCTGCCGAGCAGGGGGGTGATTTTGTTGATGGGGACCTGTGTGTGCAAAACAAAATTCGTTTTGCTTTTTTTATTTCAAAGCGCACGCAGGTCCCCATCAATGAAATAAGCCTACATCACAGAGAAATTAGCCCCCAGCTCGGCAGCACACACAACTGCCCGGTAGCCAGTCCGGCCCTGAGTGGCATTGATGCAGTGTAATAAACATGCAGCTATCATGTTCATTACCAACGGACCGATTTAGATCCTTGCAGATGTGGTACTTCTTAACAAACGTGACGTATGTCCTTTCTGCCGTATTACAAGTGCATTAAATCCTGTGACACTTGAAAAATAGTGGACGGGATATCGGTCACATTTGTGGCGGAGTATCCCATCCACCAAGCTCTAAATCAGACCCGAAGTTCTTCACACTAACATGGATGACCTTGTGAAGCCTGCTCTATATAGATAGGCCATGCAAATATGTTACTCATGTTAATAAGTACAATGTGAATATTTTGAATTATGCAAGCACTTTGGAATTCTGCACCATTCAGCAGTGTCCATTAATTTGTCTTCATTTTCCTTTAACTTTGCTATAGTTTTTATCATTTCTGTGTGAATTTGTTTGATATTTTACAGTTTGGTGACTCATCAAATGAAAGGGTGCATGATATGCTCACAATGCAAAGTAATGCATATCCTTGAGTTATTAAAGAACCATCTCATCACTTCTTTTTCAAGATTTTATTTGGAAAATGTTATTATTTGAATGGCACCAGTAATTCACATTTTTAGGGAATATCCCCTTCAGACATTTTAACAGGCAGGTTATCCCCAGTCACACATCATTTGAAGTGAATTTTTTTTTAAATCCATTTTGTAATTTATTTGTGAAGTTCTTGATTTTTTCTGCCTGTTTCCTCTTGAGAACTTCTCTTCTGTTGTATGCAGTACTCCAAACCTCAGTATGTACATTTCTTTTGTGTAATTATTAAATTAATGTTATTACTTGAATCAGAAGTTCAAATACATTTTAATTTTGAAAGCATTTGTTCGGGGACAATATAAAAAAAGTTCAAAAGGTTAGAGCCAAAAGTAATCTTTAAATATTGGTGTGAAATAATTCCTTGTTCCTAAACTTCTTATAAAGGATTGTTTCTGTCTTCAGTTTTGTAGTTACTCTATGCTGAGGAACAGCAGTTAAGGGAAATGCATATCAGTCTTTCAATTCTTTTGAAGACAAACTTGTGATAGAAAAATGGGCACATACAATATGTTTGACTTTTTGTCCAAAATATTTTTTTATACAAAACAATTAAATAATTTTGAACGGAAGGTCCTCTGGCCAAAAGACATTCTCACCTCAGTCAATGTTTTAATTACTTAACTTCAGTTTTGAAAGCAGGTGGCCACGTCAGCAAGGCAGGGGGACCTCGCTCAGGATATAGGACATCACACTTAGACAAGGGCAATAACCTATGTCAGAGGGATATGGGGAAAACAGATGGCTCCTTTCCCCTGAGAGTACTTGCAACATGGTGACTTTTTAGCATTTGGGTAGTGGATATAGCTTTTGGGCAGCTATGCTATCAACGTAAATGTTGAACTTCTGCTCTCAAGTTCTCAGGCAATTAGAAGAAAATGTCCCCTCCCTCTAAGTTGGCATGTGGTGTAGAAGGGACAGTTTAGTCAGGTTTAGTGTCCTTTTTAATTACTTTCACGGTCTTCTGAAATTTTTCAACTAGACTTTTTCACCTTGACTTTAGGAGGTTTTGTGCTCACTTCCATGGAATAAGCCTCATTACAGCAGCACTACAAGTGCTAATATAACAAGGTGAAAGGAAACTCACAAGAATAAAAACCATAAATATACTTACTAAAGGGCCATTTGCCCCCATGGGCCCAGTTGGTCCAGATTCACCCTAATAAAGAAAACAAAAGAACAACATTTTAAAATATGGGAAAAGTGCTCAGCAGCGAACAAGTAAATCATGGTCAAATGTTACATTTTTGCATGCATCATTCACATTAAAACACCACAAGTGTAAGTGGGGCAATGACTAACATATCCCCATATTTCAAACTCCATAAAACACTGTACTGTCACTTGAAATTTGATAATTTGAATGTACCTTGTGAAGTTCACCCTGGAAAATATTTTACCTACAGATAATATACTTTCTCATCAGTGAAAGAAATGGCTGCCAGATGAGGTCCTATTTAGGTATGTCATTCTAATTCTGTGGTTTTAACAGTTTAAATATGGCGTTCAGGAATGGTGTGTGTCTTTTATGTTCAGTGGGTTAAAATGAATTAGGCTTCTTTCACAAGGAAGTGTTTTTTAATGTGCCTCTTGGTTAAAATTCAAATATTAAGCTGTTAACACCACTTATCCCTTCTTTTAACAAATATTTTTGTAAACTGAAATTGGGAGGCCCTACTTCATAACTAAGAGTCTCTACGGATGTGCTCCGACGTTGCCAAGGCAGCTGGCTCCCTGTTCAGAAATCATTTAGATTTGCCTTAGCCAAAGGCACAAACAAAGTTATGTCCAGCTGTCCTTCATACTTGCAGCAGTTTTTCAGCATATTTTCCCAATGACTCATTTTGGAAACTAAATGTGTTTGCAGAGTGAGATCTGAAAGTTCTCACTCTAGTACAGTATCCTTATTTATTTTACTGCAGGATATAAAGAATAAGTAATTTCCTTCTTACTCTTCTGTTGTGTCATCATGCTCACCTTAAATTACTTTTGTACCATGAAGACATACCCTTTCCTAAAAAAGATCATTCTTAGAAAGGCAATGATAATGTACAATATTGTCCAATCATTTTTTTTAAAGAATTATAGTAACTTGAATATAATAATGCACGAGTTTATATTTGCACTAGTTATATATGAATGCCAACTAAAATAAACCATTACATGACACCTGTTAAAGGGAAATTGATGAATTTGGAGAAGTCCTTTACAAGCTATGTGTCTCTTAAAAGGAAGGCAATAAATTAGGTAAAGAGCTGTTCCCTGAAAAATGTTAATTGCGTAATTATGATAGTTTTTTCAGTAATTTGAGGTTTACATAATATAATGTATCATTCCGTTTGGGAGTCTTGTTTTTATTACTAAAACGCTCAGCACTGTGTAAATAAACCTAGGTAATGTATGTATGAATTAAAGAGTATTAGGATCTCCGATTTATTACTTTTTCATATAAGTAAACAATTTAAAACAACATTGAAGATTACAATGAATATCTCGTGGGCTACATGAGACCTCAGGTGGGAACATTTTGCCAGAGATGTGTAGCAGTTCTCCAGAAACTTCAAATTTACTTTAAGCAGTGTGGTGCATGATGACTAGGAAGGGTATTGGCTACAATACCACATATCGCACAACTTGTTTATTTTCCTGAAGCACAAGGAAAGAGGAAATCAAGTACAGGTCACAATAGAAAACTAAGCAAAAAGAGAGCGGGTTAATAATATTTAGTGTAGGTAATATATGAATTGGAACTAATTACAACAGGAAGAGGTTAGGAGTTTTTTTTTGTATAAGGTTGATGAAATGCAACTTAGAGAAAGTGCTAATGTTATGGGTGTGGCAGAAATGCTACAGATACAAAATTATGGGAGACTGCCAATGAGTTACTACATTTTCATAATCTTCATAACAGATGTGAATAATTTGAGCCGAAGGCAACTGGCAGCATACTTTGAACCAAAACAAGAGAGAAAAAAACACAAAAGAAAGAAAGAAGAAGGAGGAAAAAGCCAGAAAAACTGTGATAAAGGGACAAGGCAGGGAGAAAGAAGAATCTTCAGGCATGAGATAAAAAGGCAGAGAGAGCCTGGTGATGGATTTAGAGGCGTGAGGTGGAATCAAGACTGCACAGCTTTGGTACTCAACACTCCGACCTTGGCTGAAGTCTTCTGAGCAAAACTTTATGCCCCGGCACATATTCTTTTACAAATTAAGCACTGCATAGGTGTCTTGAGGGCCATTTTCGGACCCAGCGATATGACATTTCAGATTGACAAACCCCTGAATTCAAAAGTTGCATCTAAGCTTAATAGCTGAGAATGTCTGGAGAGGGGATATCAACATGGTTGTCAAGTACAAAATTGACGGTAGCCTTTCAGCCATCTTGGTCTGGGGAGGTGTTGGTGCTAGGAGTAGGAGCACAAATTGAGGACATTAGTTGGAGTTTTCCATCAGATGGTATGTGGTAAATCAATTCTTGCCTGCTGCAAAGCTATGTTTACGATCAGGTGCTTGGAGGAATGTGGAACTAAAGGTGGATGAAAATGAACTACTTCAAAAGCTAAAATAAACGTTTAGAGATTTCACAGCATGAATCACTATAGGATAATGTAGGTTGCAGGATGTATGGCTGTTTGGTATAATCCTGATATGAGGACCAGTAGATTATATTAATCTAATTCAGGACAATTTGCAGACATATGTATTATTTTGCCATAAAGAAAAACCACATGGAAAATATACTATAATTCAAATGCCTACAGGCTACAGTATTTTTGTTTAACATCTTCCTTCATGCGCTTGTCTGGAAAGTCAATCATATTTTCTCACCAAATTATTAACTGGTGACATAGCATAAATGTTAAGCAAACAACAACAAGTGTAAACTGAAAAATCAACAACAATGTAAAAGTAAGTACCTTTGAACCAGCTGCTCCAGTTTCACCTTTAGGACCATCTAATCCTTTATGCCCCTTAAAGAAATAATACATATATTTATTCATTGTTCCTGTAAGCACTGTTACCCAATTATAATCCTAACAATGATTTGGGCTCCTAAGAACTTACTGTTATACAAGTGTAGTCATTGCTGGTCACAGACACGCAAGATATTAATGACATCCAACATGTATATTTGTAGGATAAATTCATGTACCACAGATCAGTTTACATATTCAGTTGATATTCCGAACACCTGATAGTTGATGTGGGCCTAAAATGATGATCAATGCTGAAGGACAACAGACATGCACATTACATAAAGCAGCATTAGCAAATAAAGAAAACATTCTGATGTACCATAGCTCTTGCAAATTCATGTTCACAGACACATTTTAACGTATTGTTTGTATAACGTGTTCCAGACATGAAACAACTGGTTGCATGAACAACATGTACTTGACATTGCAAGCTGTTAAGACAGTGGACGTCTCACATCATGGCTTCTCAAAAAATCTAAATAATAGGTGTAGTCATTATTCGTATTTTTTTTTGGTACAAAAATAATAAACTGCAAGCTGACTAAACCAACAGTACTTTATTAGGCTCCATTCCGATAGATGATACAAAATAAATAGAGGGCCATTGGGAGTGTGATTATTCAACCTTAGGGGTTCATTATGATATCGGGCGGATTGCCTCCGCCAGGCTGGCGGTAGCCACCGCCAGCCTGGCGGAGGCAATCCGCCCGATATCATAATCAGAAAGACCGTCTGCCGCTTTTCCGCCCCGGTCGCCTCATACTAATATGGCGGGGGGGAAACGAGTGTGGATGTTGAGGCGGATTGCCCCAGCCAGGTTGGCGGTGGCTACCGCCAACCTGGCGGGGGCAATCCGCCCGACATCATAATGGGCCCCTTAGTGTTAACTACGTAATTATGGAATTCCAACATTTTCCACTACCTACAGCATAAGTTACATTTCAAAAATACATCGTTTCGAAGTCAAATATATCAACAATTATTAAAGGAACTGTAGCATGCATGGAACAGCGCAGTGGCAGACAGTTTGCAAAGGTTAACTGATAATCTTTTTTGTTGATTGTTGTTTTTAGGGTAATCTCGTATTAATAAGGTCGAACATTTGCCCAGACAATATTACTATCTCATTTTTATGCACCAGGAATTGGTTGACGTCTGTAGCATTGTCTTTTTTTTTTTTTTTTTTTTTTTTTTATCCTCATCTGCCCGACACACGTCCCTTAGATGCGAAGAAGTCAACCCGACCAGCTCACTGCCATTGGGAGCAATGCCCTGGAAATTGAGCCGCTACACACCTTGGCAGAACTTTTTATGAGTTGGTGGGAACAACCATGCATCTTATTGACGATCTCAAGGCAACTTCGTGCCAGTAAAGCCAGTATGCAAATATCGAAATCGGGGCAGACCACTATACTGAACCATTGAGTAGATGGGCTTAATCATCGGATCTTTGGGGGGAAAAAAAAAAAACCCAAGAAGGCAAAGAAAGCTTCACTTCCACTCTGTCAAAAATTTCCAAAATGTGAGGTTCTGGACTCTACATGATCTTTTCAAATCTACCTTGGAAGTTTCATAAAGTGAGGTTAGCCATGCGGAGTGAGTGGGAGAGGTAGTATCCACCCAATGCATGCATATCTGCCGTCTTGCCAACAGGATGGCATAGAATATAAAGGACCGCGCTACCCCAGTGATATTCTGGTCAAAACCAAAAATGACAAGTGGTAAAGTTAAGGAAATGTTGGTCTTAATAATTGAATGCAGAGTTGCTTTGATCTCCATCCAATAAGTCGATATGTGGGGGCAGTCCCAAAACATATGTATATCGGAGGCTGCTAACAGTTGGCATTTATTACAGCATTTCCCCTCTTGATATTTGGATAAACGTAAAGGGGAGAGATATGCCCGGTGTAAAGTAAACAGGTGGTTTCGTCTAAGCCAAGCGGGTTTAACCAATTTATACAAAAGGGAAAAGGATTCTATCCACCAGTCCTCATCTAGTGCCACAATTTCTCTACCCCATAGTTCCGTTGGGAGATTAAAGTCCCCATCTATCTCTTCCAGTATGGACCAATACCAAAGAGCCACCTCCTTACCTCCTATCTGTTTTTCGACTAATTGTTGTTCTAGAGGACTAATTCTCCCGGTATTAGGGTCTTTCCTGATTAATTCTCTGGCCCAGCTACTAATTTGTGTGTATTTAAATCTTGATAGTGTCGGCCCTACTTTCTCCCTAAGGTCTTCCCACCCTATCAAGATGCCTCCATATAGCAATTTACCCCATCTAGAAAGCCCAGCTGTAATTAGGGGGGTTGCCAGAGAATCTTGCAGGCACAATGGAAGCCCAGGAGAGTCCCAAATCTGAGCGTGGTTAGAGTAGTACGCCAACCCCATTCTACGTTTAATTTGTACCCATGACTTCAGTTGTGTTAATAGAGTCTTCAGCCTCACCTTCTTGAAAAACCTTCGATCTCCAAATTTAAATAAAAACCCATCTAATGGGAGGTTTGCCCCTACCAGCATTGCTTTAAATAATTTCCCATTTGAAGTGAGATCTGGTGACTTCAAGAGCATTCTTGAGTGGGAAAGCTGGAATGCCCAAGAGTAGTACTGCAAGTCTGGGAGGGCCAATCCACCTTTTTCCCTCCTCCTCCTCAATTTTATCCAAGCCAACCTCGTGGCTTTATAGCCCCAAATAAAGGAATTTATTTCTTGGTGGCACTTAAGAAGTTGCTTAAAGTCAAATGCAAGGGGAATTGTGTTAAAAATAAAGGTCAGTTTCGGAAGGATAGACATCTTTACAATGTTAACTTTCCCGAAAATTGATAATCGAAGACCCACCCATGATCTCAAAAGGGCCCTACACTCTCTGGCGACCAGATCTAGGTTAGCTTTTGCTAAGACTTCAATATCTTGTGTTATTTTTACTCCAAGGTAACGGATTGAACGGATTGAGGGCGTCACCCCAACACCCGGATTGGCAATATTCCACGTCATAAGCTCAGTCTTATCGGCATTGATGTGGTAGCCCGAAATACTTCCGAATTCCTTGGCCTTTTCGACCACTAAGGGTCTGTAGCATTGTCATGGTGCGGTCCACGGGTACATGGATTTTCAGCCACCATCCGGAGGCCGCAAAGGGAAGGGGGCCCTACAGGCTTTCCATTTCGGAAAGGCCAACATGGAAAGCCTGCCGGAAACCATGCATCGCAATCCGGATCGCGTAAGCCGCCATCCATTTGAATGGCGGACGGGTACCAGCTGGCCAACGGGCTCCATGAGCCCATCGGAAGCCAGCCGGAATGACCAGCCTGTATCAATTCCGACCGGCTGAATCAAAATCAGCAGGTCGGAATTGAAACCACTGATGTCAGTTATAAGGCCTCCGACAGGCCCCATAGTGTTGAGTAGTATCTCATAATTCTCACCTTAGAAGAAGCATTGTCTGAATCTATGGGGATCATAGAGGCTTGTCTCTTAAAGTCAATAACCTTTTCTTATGTCAATAACCTTTTCATTCATTTCATTTCATTATGCACAGTCTACCTTATCAGGTGAACGTGAATAATTATTTTCACAAGGAGATAATAGCCATCATTTCTATTATGAAAGTAAATATTGAAAGACACGTTGCTTTTGAATAGCAATACATCAGTTTCACAAATTTACTACTGGTACAAGCCCAAAGTCTCATATCAAACAACCTACTATTCAGACGAACAAGGGATAATGGATGGAGAATGATAACAGTTTAGCACATTCAGTTGCTTATAAACTTTCACACCTTAGAGTAAATTAATACTACTAATTACCGTCCCTTTCCCTCCATTTGTGCATGTACTTGTGATTTGGGTCAATAGGTTGGGTGGTGGCCAAGATGTAGCACTATTCACAAACTCAATACTTTACATCATGAATACACTAATAAAAACATAGAAATGACTGGGATAATGTAGCCAGTGCTATGACATATAGCAAATTTCCCAGGCTCTCCACTGGGCCACAATGCAAACTGCTGGATATGTTCCTTTAATCAGAAATTATGGCCTTAAAATGCTACCCGATAATCATGCTTACTGACATACTGTTCCACCAATCAAGAAACCAGACATTGTAGGCAATATAAATTCAATGGATCCAGTGCAATCAACACCTGAACATTCCATGCAGAATCAATCTATTAGATAATAAAAACACAGGCTTACTCTATGACCCTTTAGGCCAGGATGGCCAGGAGCACCAGGAAAGCCTCTTGCACCCTGAAACAAAATGTGCACACGTTAACAGCAGAGCATAGATCTTTTGCAAATGTAATTTACTATGATGTCAGAGATAGCAATTGTCAGAAATAAAATGCACTCCCTCGATTTACATAAAAAAATGCCTGGATGGTGCTATTTCATTCATGTCTATTCTAAGGTGCTATTTCACCCCCATTTTAAATGTTTGTAAGAGATAGATACTTGTAAGTGTGCTATTTGTAATATAGCGTGGAGTTATTGTCTATTATTACAAAGGACACTTTTTGTTAGCAGATTGTAAGAAATAAGAGACCAAAAGACTTACAGCAGAACCTGGGAATCCGACTTCACCTACTGATCCTGGTTTTCCAGACTCGCCCTAGATATAAGAATAGTACAAATAGTACATGTGAGAGTTAGAGACACATTCAATGTTAATTCAATGGTGTAAAATGACATCGATCTACAGACAGTCGAAAGTTGTCACTGAAAAAATACAACACAAGACATTGTGATTCCAAGAAATGTTCTCACCTGCCCCAAACACGTATGACTGACAACGTTCTGCTTGTTAACCAAGAGACAATGGAGCTCCTATTATAAACATTCCTCAGAACAGAAGATGGAACCATCACTCCTAAACTGACACAATCTGGAAGACTTTTCCCTTTTAGCCAAATAAATCTTCCACATGGTTGATGGTTGGGCTCTACAACTGGCAAACCTTTCACTTTCATCTTGCACACACATAAGCTTGCAAAAATGAACTTCAAATTGTGAAAATCCGGCGTCTTATCCCAGATAAACATGACAGTGTTGTATGCACTCATTATCAACAATTGGACTTTAGAAAATCATTTCTGGCAGGGATTCACCCTACTTATCTACTCTGGCTGAAAGCCACCCTCCACACCAATGCTAAACTAGTTCATGAAGCAAAAACATGTGATTATATCACACCCATCCTTCATAAGTGTCAGCGGCTAGCCATCCCTACCGTGATCATATTTAAACTACTCACACTTGCTTCCTATCTGCCTGGACTCCCAACCATCTCAGGAGGATTGATAACTCTGGGAAGTGAGGAGTCACTTCTACTCAAAGTTCCCAAGCTGACATCACCCACTGCCAGCAAACAGTCCTTTATTAGTGACTGGAGAATGACCCTGTTATCAACTATTTAAACAGTTCCTGAGCCACAGACCTGCTGCTGTTCATACTATGGTTGGCAGACATTTACTGTGATAAAGAAGTAGGACATCAACATAGGTTTCTCTGCAGTATCTCCTATGCTCAGTTTGTAGGAATAGGGAGCAGGACATACTACTTTAAACTATGCATATGAATGGCACAGATCTTAAATATGAGACACTTATATGGTACGAGGAAGGCAGAACTCTCACATTAGAGAGGCTCAATAAAATGTAAAGCCAGGGGGCGTGGCCAAGATAGCGGCAAGGTAAGATGCGATTTTCAGAGCTCTCCCTCGCCGCCCGCCGACTACAGTGTCTAATTGCTTCTAATTGGGTCGGAGTCATAAATACCAGAATCAGAGGACCTCCCCTTAGCATCGACACGCTTGGCGCCCGAGGCGGGGAGCTGTAGCCACCAGGCACCGAAGCTAGCACGAAGAGCAGTGGAGACCGGCGGGCCCGCGTGGCTCTCGCTGAGGCAGAGGCCCGTATCAGGGACGGCCCGCTCAAGGTGCCGCCAAGGCTAGCTTCCAAAATAAGGGTCTTTGCGGGGCGGCCTTGAGGACACGCGGGCCGCCCCCCATCGAGCCTGGGGCGCCGCGTTGCTGGCCTCGGGACTCCATAGAACGGGAGTCTGAGCGGCGCTGATGAATTTGCAGCGGAGTCAGGCCAGGAGGCTAATGGCCTTCTCCTACCTGCGATTGGGGACACAGTATTAACCGGATTGGGTTGCTGTCCACACACTGTGAGAGAGGAGATCTGAGGGCCGGGCCAGGACTTGAGGTGGAGGAGGACCGGTTAGCCTGTGCGGCCTCCCGCTACTCGGAGGCACCCCCTGGAGTTTGGATCGAGAGTTGCCCATCTCCGTCAGCGAAGTGTGGAAGGTGTACGAGGTGCACGGTCACAGTGAGTAGCACCTGAAGGGAGGAGTTGTGGCCTCGCTTGGGGGAGGCCCTGTAACCTGCAGCCGCCATTTTCCCGCATAGTTTAGGGCCCGGCGAGATCCCCGCCCCTGGGACTGAAGCAGGCAGTCGGCCATCAGCCGGAAACGGCGGGTGGGTGCAGCAACGGCCTACACACCATTGAGTAGTGAACCCAAGTTATTTATTGCGCAGCAAGCACAACGCCAGCATGCCACCAGGCATTGGGGGACTCAATCAGGAGTCATCTGGGCCTCGCAGCGCCAATGCCCCTTCTCAACACCCTGCTGCCTGGGATCACTGTGACGCTTATACGCGTCTCGGCAGGTGTTCTCTGTAGTGTACCATGATTGTGGTGGACTTGCAGGTCCGTTGAGTGGGTCTCTCACTTGGGTGTATTGAAGCGGCGGCCAGAGGTGATCTGAGGAGCTACCGAGGCGAAGGAGTGGAATGCAACGGTCTCGCAGGGGCGGAGCTCCCTGTGGTACCCCAGAGTAGACTTTGGACTTTGGGCCCTTCCGCGTGTCTCCTCATCACGGGGGTTGGACTGCCACAATAGAGTCCTTACCCAGTTTGGTTGTGCTGTATGCGGTCTTAGAACAGTGCCGGTGGGTTCTGGGGCTTCGGCCTGGGCCTGGCGATCAACGCCCTACTTGATCACCCACGAAGAGGCAGGGATTGATATTGTGCGACGGCTCCTCACTGGGGTCCTCCCGACTATGACCTCATCTAGAACAAGGAAACAGAAGTCCCTGAAGGATATTTTTGCGAGAGCGCAGTCCAACCCTGACCAGCCAACTGCGTCTTCACAGATGACGTCCCCTCACCCACAGCCCGACGCCGGAGGCAAACTCATCACCAAAGCGTTCCTGGAATCGCTCTTCAACACCCTTAGGGCAGATATACAGACGGTAAAGAAAGACCTCACTGCTGAAATGCGAGAACTCCGCCGGTATGTAGACAGCGTGGGAGAGCGAGTGGCGACTCTGGAAGTAAAGAGTGACAATGCTGCATCAGATGTACATACGCTCCAGCAAGAGATTCTCCGCTTGCAGGATCAGCATTAACCCAAACCCACCTGGAGGACTTAGAGAACAGATCGCGATGACACAATCTCAGAATCCGGGGGGTGAAACCTTCAGACGACACCAAAGATCTGTTTGCTTTCACGGAAGGTCTCTTCTGCCACATCCTGGCAGCACTGGCTGACGTCCCCATTGTCCTAGACAGGGCACACAGAGTTGGTCCACCTAGGGCGCCCAACGCCCCACCAGCCGATATCCTTGCTTGTTTGCAGGACTTTAAAACCAAAGAAGCTATTCTCACAAAGGCAATAACCCTTCATCCTATCTCCTACCAGAGCCTCCCCGGTACTGTATCAGTACCTGGCTCTAATCACCCTGCAGCGACGGTGTCAATTTCGCCCCGTGACAGAGCACCTCAGGCGACAAAACATCACGTATTCATGGGGACACCCGTTTCGCCTTATCTTCCGCTTCAATGGTAAACTCCACCAGTTGCGCTCTCTTAATTATACCTGCCAACTGCTGGGCCTGGCAGTGCCCAATGACGAGGATGACCGACGGAGTGTGGTGTCAGAGCCAGACTCTTCTCCCTACAGGTGGCAGCGACCCAAGCGACAGCGGCAATTCCAGAAGCCAGACAGGCGGGACATTGTGCAGGGTCAGCAGGACACACTCGTCTTTGCTGCTGACGCACTGGCAGGCCCGAGCCCTGCCACTGAATGAGGACCTGACGTCTACCTGTCCTGATTGAAGGCTCCCTACACACGGGCGAGCGGCAAGGGGACTCTGACCCTCCCCTTGGTCACACCACAAGCCCCGTAATGACGACTTCCCGGTTCCTACGGGAGGGCAGACATTATTGTCAAGACTTGAATTTTCGGCATAGACTGAGTTTTTTGTTTCCTGTTGGGACTCTTGTTTTGCTTTCAACTTTTTGGGGATTTTTATGTTTGGGTTCCCTCGTCCACCTCTCCTACCTGCTTCTCCCGACATGCTTCTTTTGCGCTCTGCTGGTTCGGTCTCCTACACACTCATGCGCGTTATGCCCGGCTGTGCTCACAGTGACATCACCCTTACACCCTCCCCTGAAGCCACATGATTCCCTTAGGGTCCTCACCCTTAATGTGCGAGGCCTAAACAATCCGATTAAACGCAGATCGGTCCTGAATTACCTGGAACAATCTAAGGCTGACATTTGCCTTATTCAAGAAACTCATCTTTTATGTAAAGACCACCATAGGCTGCGATCTAGGTTCTTCCCCACGCAGCTGTTTTCCTCTTGCACCTCGAAATCTGCAGGGGTGGCTATCCTGGTCTCCCACTCCTTCCCGGGTAGAATCATACAGAAAGAGGCCGAAATTCGGGGAAGCCTACTAACATACCAGTTCCTACTGGGAGGGGTGACGTTTGTCATTGGGTCTATTTACGCGCCCAATGAAGGACAAGCCAAGTTTCTTCTTACTGCCCTCCGAGAGGCGGCTGCATCCTCAGACCGCCACTTGTAATTGGGGGGTGACCTTAGCATTGTCTTCCATAACGACTTAGATCGCTCATGCCAGAGGATGACACAGGTAGGTGTTCTTCCCCACGCAGCGTAGGCACATCTCTGGGATCTAGGGCTCACGGACATTTGGCGACACTTTCACACACGCACTCGCAGCTATACCTTTTACTCAGGGGTCCATAAAACCTATGCCCGTCTTGGCTATTTTCTTAGCACTACTTCATTCCAGGCCTATGCAGCAGATGTTGAAATTTTGACAGCTTCATTCTCTGATCTCTCACCAGTTGTGGCCACCTTCCAGTTGCCGCGCTCCTCCTGACTCCTTAGACTCTGGCGATTGCGAGATACACTGCTACATCTAGTAGTCAAACAAATTCAGAAGGCTATTACTAGCTTCCTAGCCCTCAATGCTAACACTGATACCTCTCTGGCGACTCAGTGAACGGCTCTAAAAGCGGTTATCAGGGGGGAATTCATTGCTATATCTGCCGCACAGAACAAAGAGAGGAGCCGTAAGAGAGCGGAACTTATTCAGAGGGTCTCGAAGCTTGAGCAGCTGCACCAGAGAACCGAGGCTTCCCGTGCTTTGCGGCAGCTCTGTACAGAGCGTAAGCAACTCGCGGGATTAGATCAGGGCAGGGCCGAGTACGCGGCATTGAGACTTCGCTACTCCTATTATACAGCAGGGGACAGATGTAGCCACCTCCTTGCCAATAAGTTAAGGGAAGCTCGACAGCGTCAGGGAGTGCAAGCCATTCGTACAGCCGGAGGCAGCTCAGTTTCCGATTATGTGGTGATAGTAGAGGCGTTCAGAGATTTTTACGCAGACCTCTATAATGGGGATTCTCTTGATACTCACCAGAGCACTGAGTATATAGCACAGACCCAATTGCCCACCCTGAACAAATCTCAGGCCGATTTTTTGGAAAGGCCTATACAAAAGGAGGAAGTCATCTCAGCAATCTCTCACCTCAAACTAGGCAAGTCGCCCAGCCCTGATGGTTATATGGCCGCCTTCTACAAGTCATTCTGCGGCCAGTTGGCTCCCATCCTGACGGGTCTTTTTTATTTATTTATTTATTCAAAGTTTTATATAGCGCGAACAAGATCCTTACAGATATCAGAGCGCTTCACAATGACAGTGTAGGGGCAATAGGAATGAACAGAGGTAATGGGAGCAATGTAGTAGTCACTAAACATGAAAGGATAATAATAACATACATGAAGCATATCAATATACAGTCAGGTAAACAAGTAATATAAGACGGCACAGGTCAATGATCCCACTACAGCGGTGTTCAGGTACACCTTGGGTGTGTTGAAGGCTTATACCAGTGTTTTAGTATAGAGAGAGCACTGAATGGGGGCATCGGGAGGGTGAAACAGTGACCCAACGTGTATCCTATATTGGTCGGTAGTAAGAAAGTAGCGTAGTAGTGTCTCCATCAAGTAGAGGTATAGTGCCAAAGGACAAGGTGAGCATTGACACAAGGCAATGCAGAGTCTCTGATCCAGCACCTATAACGTTCAGGAGATCTTGGCCAGAAGGATGGTTTTCACCTCTTTCTTGAAGAGTGCAGTGGAGGAGATACGCCTGGTTTCAGGAGGGAGCGCATTCCAGATCCTGGGTGCCATTCCTGAGAAGGAGCGCTTGTAAGTTTTCTCTTTCCGGAATCTACGGGGTTTCAGGAGTAGATTTTTTGAGCTTCTATTGGATCTCGAACCTCCTGATATAGCCAACTTTTGAGCGAGGTAGTTGGGTGCATTGTGGTGCACGGCCGCGTGTGTCATAACTGCAATTTTTAGTTGTATTCTGGCTTCAAAAGGCAGCCATTTTAGGGACTTTAAGTCTGGGGAAATATGCAAATGTTTTCTTGAGCCAGTAATGAGTCTTGCGGCAGCGTTCAGGGAGGCTCTTAAGGGTGCTGTTGTGGATAGCGGGAGTCCGCTTAGGGCCACAATTCTGTTGTCTATTCGAGGGATGACTAACGCTTGTACAGCAGTTTGGAAGTCTTCAGCAGGGAGCAAGGGTTTAATTTTCCTCAGTGTGTTGATTTGGAAATTAGCTGCTTTTGTGGCTTTGCTGACGTGCTGCTGCATGTTGAGCTTGGCGTCCAGTGTGATGCCTAGGGATTTTGCTGAGTCCACGATGGTGGGTTGGACATTGAGTGCTGTTAGGTTGTTGAGCCATGTTTGGGTGGTGGAAATTTTTGCCGGGGGTGAGATGAGAAGGAATTCAGTTTTCAGAGCATTTAGTTTGAGGTGATTATCGGCTAGCCAAGATTGAGTGTTAATAAGTGTGGAATTCAGATGTTTGATATCTTCCGGGGATTGAAGCTTTAGGTACAGTTGTGTGTCGTCGGCGTACATATGGAATTGGACATTAGAAGCTTGGAGCAAGGTAGCGAGCGGTTCCATGACGAGGTTGAACAATGTGGGGGAGAGGGAGGATCCTTGTGGAACACCTAGATCTGCAGGCACAGGTGAGGATAGCACATTATCGATCTTGAACTTCTGAGACCGGTTGTGAAGGAAGGACGAAAACCATTTGAGAACAGTTCCCGATAGACCCATTCTAGTGCTTAGCAGCTCCAGCAAGTTCTCATGTTTGACTGTGTCAAATGCTGATGAGAGGTCAAGAAGGATGAGGAGGCAGGACTCATTGCGATCAAGAATTTGGAGGGCGTCATCAATTATGTGTGTCATAGCTGTTTCCGTGCTATGTTTCGCTCGGAAGCCTGATTGATGAGAGTTGAGGAGGTCAAATTGGTCAATGTGTCTTGTTAGTTGGAGTTGGACACATTTCTCCAGCAATTTGGCCAGGGTGGGGATATTGGTGATGGGCCGGTAATTGTTTAGGTCAGACGGATCAGCTGTAGGTTTCTTGAGTATAGGCGTGACTTGCCCCACCTTGAGGGAGTCTGGAATGAGGCCTTGTTGCAGGGAGCAGTTGATGATTTTGGTCCAGAGAGGGAGGAGCAAGGGGATGAAGTCTTTTACAGCATTAGCAGGTAGAGGGTCTGTGAGGTGATTAGAGGGCTTCAAGGTGCAGAGCAGTTTGTGTATTGTTTCTTCCGAGTAGGTATCGAAGTACAGCCAAGATGCCATGTTTTTAGGTTGAGTGTTAGCCATTCTGGTGTGGTTGGGGAATCGGCTTACATCCATGATGAGGTCATTTCTTATGTTGTCAGTCTTTAGCTTAAAGAAAGCAGAGAAGTCTTCACAGTGTGGGGTGTCGCTTGTTGTGCTATTTGATTGTAAGGGTTGTGCCTTTGTTTGGGTCTTGATTAGTTCGAACAGTTTTCTTGGCCTTTTTTTTGCTTGGTCCAACAGGCAGCTGAAGAAGTCCAACTTTGTGCGCTTTATTTTCCCGAAGTAGGCATTTCTCTTGTTTTTAAGCCTTTTGAGGTGCAGTGCTGAAGGGTCCGCTCTCCAGGTGCGCTCTGCCATTCGCATCGCACGCCTGTCGTCATTGAGTCTGTCGTCATACCAGGGGTTAGAAGTTTTGGTGGCGACTCTCTTCAGTTGCAGTGGGGCGACTTCATTGACTAATGTATTCATAGATTCAAGGTAGTGGTCAGTCAGTGATTGAACATCCGAGGCACCTGAGGGGGGAAGGAGGAGATTGCCGATGTGGGGAGGCAGAGTAGAGGGGTTGAGATTCTTCATGTCCCTTTTCCATGTTTTGGATTTGATTGGTTGAGCCGGGTTAGGTTTAACTTTTTCATTGATAAAGAAGGTGATAATGTGGTGATCTGACCAGTCGCAGGGTCGAGCAAACCGGTGCCATCCCGGGGGAGATGCTGGAAGCAGCGGTGGTGGTTATTCCGAAACCAGGGAAGGATTAAACGGAGTGCAGTGTGTACAGACCTATATCTCTACTGAATGTAGATATTAAATTGTACACCAGCATTCCAGTGGCCTGCCTGGCACCATATATGACCCAACTCATAGAACCCGAGCAAGCCGGCTTTGTCCCGTAGAGGCAGACTAGTGATAACACCAAACGCATCCTCCACTTGATAGAGAAGGCCTCCGGTACCCAAGGCGAATACATGCTTCTGTCCATCGATGCGGAGAAGGCCTTCGATAGGGTGCACTGGCCCTATCTCTAGATGGTATTGATGGCTGCCGGTTTTAGCGAGAAGTTCCGAACTCGAGGCTACGGCCTCCCTATGGCTACAGTCTGAGTTAATGGCCACACGTCCTCTCGCTTCCCGATTGGCAGGGGCACAAGGCAGGGATGCCCTCTGTCACCCCTCCTTTTCGCGCTCTATTTGGAGCCTCTGGCGCTGCGAGTTCGAAGGCATCCCCTCATAACCGGGATTAGATCCGGTCGTGATGTCCACACCATTAGCTTATACGCAGACGATATTCTGCTTTCCCTATCAGAACCAATTACAGCCCTGGGTGCCCTATTCATAGACAGCTTCGCACGCGGATCAGGGTTTAAAATTAACATGGGACAATCCGTGGCTCTGGACGTTTCCCTCTCCCCGCACACCCTTACCTTTCTCTAGGAGGAACACCCGGTGCAATGGGCAACTACTATGATACCCTACTTAGGTATCCAATTGGGCCCCACCATCCAAGCTACCTCTGACGCCAACTACTCTGCTCTCCGCGCCCGCATCCGCTCAGAATTGAATAGGTGGAAACATTGCACCATTTCCTGGTTAGGCAGAATTGCGGCTATCTAAATGACTATCCTCCCCAAATTCTATATCTTTTTCAGACTCTTCCTCTCCGTCCCCCACCTGGCTGGATCCAACAGACCCAGGCAGATGTATCGCATTTCATCTGGCACAGCCGTAAACCCCGCTTCCGACACCAAGTTGCAGTGCTCCTGCCAGGGGAGTGGGGGATAAGGATACCAGACATCTAGTTATACTACCATGCCGTCCAGCTTCACTATATAGTGGAATAGCAGCGGTTAGAGTCCGAGAAACATTGGCTATTCCAAGATCAGGCAGTTGCAGGTCAACTACTGCAGGGTATCCAATCTCTCCGTAAATCTCACCACCCCCCAACCTGTATGCCTCAATGATTACGGGCACTTTCATGCATTCGTGGGACCGAACCAAAGTGTCCGCACAGCTGACCACCTATCCATATCCTCTCACGCCACTATTTGACTATCCGGACTTTCGGCCCGGCATGGATGCTCGGGCCTTTCAGGCTTGGCGCTCTTCCCCCTGCAGGTCCCTAGTTCACCTCTTTGATTTGGCCGGCGTTCTCACCTTTCCCCAGCTCAAAGAACACTATGATATCCCGGAAACGGAAAGTTTGCCATACTTACAGATCCGACACTGGGTGTTACATCCACAAGTCAAACCACAGGCGCAGCGTCAGCTGACCCCCTACGAGAAATGGTTGGTGACACGCACCTCTGATAAAAAACTGATTTCTGACCTCTATAGAATGCTTTTAGCCAACACCACTCGCACATACAATGCAGGTCGGGCCTGCTGGGAAAGGGATTTAGGTAGAACTCTGAGACACGAGGAATGGGGAAATATATACCTTAGGGCAAGACACTCTGCCTATCACATGGGCCTTACAGAAACTTTGACCAAGTTTGTCACCTATTGGTATTACACGCCGGAACGCCTACACCACTTTGACCCCAGATAAAGTGACCTATGTTGGAGGGGATGTGGGGAGGTGGGTACGTTGGAACACATGTTATGGAGCTGCTCCTGCATACAATCATACTGGGCCCAAGTGATTGATGAAATTGACCTACACTTTGAGACACAGCTTCAGAGATTCCCCTCCTATATTCTCTTAGGTCTCCATAACACATTGACATACCCGCTCAAATCCAGAAGAGGTCAACAGATCGCAGTTGCTCTGGGATCGGCAGTAAAGAATATCCTAGTACATTGGTGCTCCACCCAACTCCCCACGCACACTGGCTGGCTCCAGAGACTCTGGCAGGTGCTTGGCATGGAGAAATTCACGCTCACATTGGCCAGTCGGGGGTCAGAATTCCCCGAGATGTGGCGGCCCTTCCTGACGCTGCTGGTGTCTGAATTCAGGGAGTTAACATGTCCTCGATACTTGCGCCTGCTTCGCCTTCCCGACACAAAGTTACAGAGCTGCACATCCAAGACAGCTCGCAAGAAGGGCTATTGAGTACCACACTGCTTTCTCTTTTTTGCACTATTTTTCCCTCTTCCCTCCCTTCCTGGTTTCTTTAGTTCAAGGTGGACGAGGGGTGGGTGGGGTTGGGCGGCGGGGTGGGTTGGGTAGAGGAAGGGGTTTTGGTTCCCTGTTTGTCCCTGTCCCGGTTTGTTAGACGGACCCACTCCATGCTTATTACCTATGGTAACGATGCAACGCGGCATTATTGCCTTTTTGCATGACATCGAGGGGCTGAGGGTCACTGCTTCTTATTTGTGCTGAAATTAATAAAACGATTTAAACCATAAAGTGTAAAGCCAACTTATGCTTCACATTGGTGCTGCTTGTATATATCTAAAGTTTTCTAATTGTAGCACTGTGCTGTGTTAGTAAAATGAAGCACTACAACTGAAAGAATCCTCTACCTTCCCTTTAAAGTTCATATCAGTTGCAGGAAAAAGAGGCTGTTTTCTTGGAAACTGTGCACAGCGAGTGAACGGCACTGGCCTCATTAAAACTTTAGCAACTTGTTTTATGAATGCAATCGCAGAGGATTGCAGAAGATCAACTCCATCTCTTGCTGCATTCTCTGTGTCTATGGGCCTGAATTGTGATGACTCCCTTAAAGGGACAGAAATATCTAGACGTCAGTCTCAGGTGACTACTGTCTGTTTCAAGAGTGATGTCATCTACCCCTGATAAGGCGAGACAGAGCACCATGAACTCCTTTCAATTTTTTGGTAGCTATTCTTGACTCAGCGGGGGGGGTAACGTTGCAAGGGATTGTGACCACATTAATAGTAGCTCAGTTTTAGTGCATTTCTTGTGAACCCTAGGAAGATAAGGTCCTCATAGTGACCATTGAGGATCAATATGTTACCTAACAACATTTCTCTGCAAAAAAAGGCAGCTATCCACTTTACATACCAGCCTAAGTCTTTTTTGTTTTAAACTAAAGGTTTTTCAAACCCCAGGGCTTTCAACAATAAGAACTGTGACTCTGGGGCCATATACTGAATCCCCTCAAATCATTGGTCTTATCTGTTACCTTAACTTATTTGAGCAGTCCTTTTCACAGAATATATGGGACATCATGAACCTCAAATCTGCAAACAATGGCTAAATTGCACCCGGTATAATACTTTAAAAGTTCTTTATGTTATACCATACTACATATTTCTGTATATTGCATTGTTTGCAGGTTCTTTGGCCTCTTGGTGATGTACCTTCTGGATTCAGCCCTCGTCAAGATGCTTTTTTTCATGAAAAAAAAGTCTAGCTAACTTTGGAAACATAAAAAAATTAGTGAAGAATAAAATATGTATATGCCGAAGATTCCAGTATCCCCACTATCAATACCTAAGTCAGTTGGAAAATCTGGCAAATTTTCAGGGACCCTGTTAATGAGGTGCTTAAATTAGGTATGGCTTGGTTCTGAACAAACACAAACTAAAATATATTGTGCCTTTATTGGTTCCTTTTTACATTTACAGCAACAGGTAAATGCAATTTTATTTTATCCTGTTGTAAGTTATACTCTGATGATTTGAAATGTAAAATCAGTTCTCTTTTCGGAGAGGAATAGGCATTGGTTTCGAGGACTTAAGCTGAACACTTTGAGTGGGTGTCATGTTGTCACATTTTCTGCTCCACTCAAATTTGAAAGTAAAAACAGAAACAAATTCAACATTCAAAAGCAACAGTGTAAATCAAAAACTTTACAAAGGTAGCAAACAACAGCTTTTACTTCACATTTTTATACTCCATATTGGTATTTTATCACCCAAATCCTCAAGTGGTTTTCCCACATTTATAGAAAGTAAAGAACCATATTCATTGTTTTTGGGTGCAAGACAGCACAATAACTAAAGTTGATGCACAAGTGGGCAAAAGGAGCACAGGGCAATGCTTATTAAACATGGCCTGCTACTTCAGTCACCCCCTGCGATGGTGCACTATAAAGGCTGCCTTGTTCAGTAAAAAATAACTGCCTCATCTCTTGGTTCCTGTCTAGCACAGGACTAGTATTGGAAGCATACCATTCTAGAAAAACATGTCTATGTCTCAACAAACGCTGAAGCATCATACACATTGGATATGTGCTGCGCACTCCACACAGATGCAATGTGTGGGTTGTTTAGAGAAATTAGAGCATTACCCCTTTGAAACACCTGCTGCAATGAGGCATTATTTTGTAATGTAAACCCCGGTCTGCCTATCATAGTAGATCAGGTTTTCCGTAGAAAGACAATGGGTGTTTTCACTGATCCACCGATGTTACATCCCGATAATGCCCTCCTGATGCAAAGTTATACAAAGCAGCCCAAATGCTATTTGAGCTGAAAAATTTTCAGTACAAAATGACTTTTGTACTGGAAAGGTTACACCCTTGCAAGTCTTTGTACGCCTTTGCGGAAATGCAAATCTTTAATAAATCTGGGCTATCGTTTGTAAAGTTTAGATTTATATTTCAAAACTGTTTGACAAGTGGATGAATCAGGACCCTCATCTTCCTTTTATTCTGAAGACAAAAACATCTGCCAGAAGTGACAAAAGGAAAGGAAAGTGCAAGTATATGAACTTGTAGTCTAAAGGTCTGATATTTCACAGTTGTCTGCCCATAACAAATATGTGATACTTACATCTTCACCAGCCTTGCCTGCTGGACCATCTGGACCACGAGGACCAGGCGGACCCTGAAAAGATAACCATGATCAGAAATGAAATACCACAGCTTAAAAGAAAAACTAATTTTTAACCAAGCTTTATTTATTTTTGTGGAAGACCAACTATTTACATCCTGATGTGAGCACAGACAAGTGGAAAATACAAGTAAAGAAAACACTTCCAATGCATAATGTGATTTAATATTTTAAAATCAAATAACTGATACTTGGGGTACTTTGCCAAATTCTTCAAAGCTGCTATCCACAAGCTATTAAAAAAATGCACTTGCAAGCTCACACTGATATCTACTCAATATGACGGGCCTCTCATTTCTCCCCTGACTGAACTCACCTTCTCATGAAATCACAACTAAAAGTGTACTCAGGAAGTCATTAGATCCAGAAAGGAAGATATCCTCATGCCACTTAGCCACAGGGAAATTGAGAGAGAACTTGCTTATTCCTGATTTTAGTGTAAACTAACTAGGGGGGACATGTTCCTTCCTTCCAAGAAACGTCTTATGGGCATTTTATACTGAATCTTAGTTTAAGAGCGGCATCTCTATGTCACGAAACATCTGGCTCTTCCATGATTAGATGAAGAACAGCATCCATTGAAGAAAATATCTTAACTTATTGGCTCAGTGTCCCACAAAATGGATCAAATTAGGGGTGCAGGCTGTGTTACGATTCTGATCCTACCTCATTTTCAGAAGAAGCAAGGGGCATATTATGAATACAGGCAATAAAATGATCGCCGTTTTAGCGGCAGATGTGATGGACATCTAACATGGGCTTCAATTGGAATTCCATAGAGCATATTATCAAGCCCATTATCGCCGTTTTAGCAGCAGTTTTCTGCCGCTAAAACAGCGATAATTTTATCGCCTGTCTTGATAATATGCCCCTAAATGTTTTGGCAGCTCAACTAAAGAGACCAGGAACTAGGTGCTATTTCACATCTCCTAGTAAGTTATAAGGTGTCTGTTGGACATGGCCCTCTCTACAGGGTCACCCACCCAACTTTATGCCTGTTTCTGTCCATTTTTTACTAAATGCATTTTTGTTGGCCTTAGGACTCACTCGCCTAAAACATGGTTAGATTGGTTTATACCCCATTGACATAATTATTTATAAGTCCCTTGTAGGGTGGCATTCCATATAACCAGGACCTGTAAATTAAATATTATCCGAGAGCCTGCAGAGCTTATTGTGCCACCCACTTAAGTAGTACCTTAAAACATGCCCCAGGCCCGCCACTGCAGCCATATTGCGATTTAAAATCCATGTCGACTTGGCATTTAAACCCTGTCACCATGCCTTAGCCTTCCCTTTTATTACCTATGCCTCACCCCTAAGGTAGGCCATAGGTGGCCACAAGGCAGGGTGCAGTATAGTTAAAATGTCCTGGTAGTTATTACATTTAATAAGTTGTAAATTGGAAACAGGTAGCTATTTCATTTTTAATGTCTTTGGAATTGTAGTGAAATACCCTATTTAATGGTGTCGTTGGGTTTTTGATTACAATTTTAAAAATGCCGCTTATAAAAAGTTGGTATTTTTCTGCCCATAGTCCTTTTGTGCCTGTAGCCTGGCCTGGGTCACAAGGCCGGGTGTAACTGACAGTTAGACTTTGTGAATTCCTCCCAGACAGTCCCACAGAAGGGGGATTAGGTGTGCCTGAGTGAGCCATCTGCTGGCAGGATGGGGGCTGATATGAGTGAAGCTCCACTTGCAGCTGAATAGCCTGTGCTCTGCCCTCACACAAAGGGCTTAACAGCCTTACATTGTTACTGCAGCCAGCTTGGAGCCAGGGTGGGGGAGGTATCCGAAAATTCCATAGACTTCAAAGCCGATGTCTGGAAGCTTCTCCCACTTTCCAGTATCAGGGCACTAGAGCATTAAAGTAAGACCTTGGACACCAACTCTTCAGTACACTTCTGGAGCTGTAGATACTCTGCCAGGAAGATCTGCTATGCTGCTGGAAGGACTGCCACTCTGCTGTACTGCTGCTCTGAAGGGCTGCTGCCCTGCTGGATTGCTGCCCTTCTCTCCTGCTGCTCTACTACCCGCTTCCTGGGTACAAGGACTGGATCTTCAACTGTCCCAGGACTTCCAAAGTGACTCATAATGGCTAGTTTTCTGGCCTCCTGTTCAGAGTCCAGGGACACAAAAGTCTACCTTCATCATGAACCCACACCTGGGCCCAGCCTGAGTGAGTCCTGACCCTCCCAGTGGTACCCCATTTGTCCTGGACCCTTGGAAGTGATGCGGAATCTGCACAGATAGCCAAAATCTAAAATCTAACCATCTCTGCTGCTCCCAAAGGGAGAAATTCCTATGAAGGAACCATCAGACTTGATTTGCATTGCATAATCCTCCATATAACAAAATGTCTAGACCAATCTTGCAATAGAATAAAAAATATATACTGCTGTTAATGTTGTGCAGCAACTGTAAGGAGATGAAATTAAACCAGAAAGTTTACATTAACTTACCATTCCACCTGGCTCTCCATGCTCACCTGGTGGACCTGGTGGACCAACAGGACCCTAAAAGAAATGACATTTGAACTAATTTAGGCTTCATTATAAATTTTGTGGATTAAGATTAATTGTTTCAATTGTCAACATCCATATTAGAGCTAAATAGGTTTGTCACAATAGAGCAACACACTTGTATTTCATCAATTCTCATTGCTTTACATAAATAAATTCAGTTTAATGTATGATTTATCTTTCCTATTATTTAGTTCTATGGTTGGTCATATTAGTAAGATATAAAATCCAATTTCTAAAAAGAATGTCATAAACATAGTATCTAGACATGCATGTTTCTTCTTGATTTGCAGTGCAAATCTACTTACCTATTTGCTTATTCAAGGCCCTATTCTTTACAACTAATGTCTGTTCTCCTCACGGTGAAAGCTTAGTAGTCACTAGCTCAGCTGTTGTTTATCACGTTTGCTCTAATGCATCCTGCCACCATCTTGTCTTTACTTAACCAGTGACATGTACCTAGACTAAAATACTTTAGCCTAGGCAGTGTGAGTGGTAGACATCAGACAGGTTGAATGAACGCTTCCACCACTGCCACTTCTGAGCAAATGGAATCCTTCTATAGTAAACATTCCTAGGCACAGGGTGCTCTAAGGATTAATCCACACCAATTTACATATTCAAAGGGATTTTCAACCAGCAAACCTGCTGTTATAGATCACCACCATGCATTACATACCACATGCAACTGCCCCAGAGTATTGCGTGAAGACCCACCTAGCACAAAAGCTATTATCAGAGTCAAAATTCATGCCGGGATGCCTAAGGGTAACTGTGCGCTATACAAGATTCCAAAATAAATAAATAAAATAAATGTCTATCTATCTATCTATCTATCTATCTATCTATCTATCTATCTATCTATCTATCTATCTATCTATCTATCTATCTATCTATCATCTATCTATCTATCTATCTATCTATCTATCTATCTATCTATCTATCTATCTATCTATCTATCTATCTATCTATCTATCTGTCTATCTGTTTATCTATCTATCTATCTATCTATCTATCTATCTATCTATCTATCTGTCTATCTATTTATCTATCTATCTATCTATCTATCTATCTATCTATCTATCTATCTATCTATCTATCTATCTATCTGTCTATCTATGTGTCTATCTATGGATTTAAGTATTTCTCTGACTATGTGTTAACCTGCATTAGTATATATACTAATGCAACTAGGCATTATAGCCTAGCTGTTTAGGTCCAAGGCCTTCAGAGGCCCTGTTTTCGAAAGAGTTGCTGAACTTTAAAAAAAAAAATAGAAGTTATGACAAAGTTCCCAACAAGTTTCAAAGGGTTGCAAAGTTTCAAAAAGTTGTTGAAAAGGTTAGGAAGTCACTTTAAACAACAAAACAAGAATCTTGACATGGTCAATCTGTCCACCCGCCAAAGAAAAGAGCTGAGGAAGCAGTAAAGGGACTGAAGGAAACTTGTCTACGGGTATCTCTGTGGATTTCCTGAAGATGGCGCTCAGTACGCTGAAACGCGAATAGAGAAAATAAAAACTTTTATCACTGAGCCACTATGTCACAATTTGTGAAATCTTTTATATGTGTTTGTCCCTGTATTTAGTTATGAAAATTTCTGTATGAATTATATACTAATTTGTATTTTATATTTGTCTGTTTTTTTGTGCATCTTTATATGTTGTCTCAACTTGCGTAGTATGTTATATTGTCTTAAATTTCAAAATGTGTATGTCTGCCACAATTAATATATATTTTTTTTAATATGGAATTCTATTAATAAAATGAAGTTTTTAACTTGAACTTGTAGTACACTGAGTCTATGGTAGTATCTATGTGTTCTGTATAGGTATGTATTAGTGATATGACCTAGTACTGCCTAAGGGTGTTGTTTTTCAGATTTGTACTTCTTCCAGTTCTGCATAGAACGAACATGGACAGTCATCCTAACAGAGGTTACATGATAAAGACCAACAAACTGCATTGAAGATGATTACTTCATAATGTTGCATGCATTATGATATTGGACTTTTGTGGAATAAATTAATAATTTGTTAATCTTGCTGTTCAAAGAATATGTATTTTATTGTAAATACAAATTGTTAGGCAGTAATAGTACAAGTTGGAAAATTTGTAGTGCGGTATTGTTCAATATAAACAGACAAATATGCCTTTGATCATATATTTAATTTAATTTATTTTAATTTCACACAGGTGCCTAAAGAGAAAGATGTATGCATGTTCTGTATGTTTCCATGATTGAACATTATTGGGAAACTGACTGACTATGTAATTGATATTTCGTGTTCTCGAGATATACTCGCTGCATCAATTCAGTTTGCTCAGTTTCTCTTTTATTGCTGCTATGTGAGCACAATGAAGGTTGCACAAAAACTAAATAGGTAATGAGTCAAAATGATGCACAAGTTGGAAGGGTTGCAAAGAAGACGTTAATGAAGAGAAATCAAGAAAAGATATAAAGAAGATGATTTTATAGAAAGAGATGAAAAAAGATGATAATTCAATTGCGTAAACATTTCCTTAACTGTGCAGATGAGGACCTCAAAAGAAGAGTTGATGTTTGTGGTAAATCGTGGAGAATCACATAATTCAATGTATAGGAAAGTGTAATAAATAGTTATTCCGAGAACAGAATCCAAAACAGAAGTACAGTTGCATAGTCAGTAAGTGACGAAAGAGGAGAAAGGCTTAGTCTAATCTGTACATTCTGAGTTATCCTATGAGGATATACGTGAGTTGCTCTTTTAAATGAGGATTTAAGATGTAGGCAAATATTCCTGGTTAAGGACTGGAATTAGGAAAAGAGGGAGGGATCAAACCCTTAGGGAACCTCTTTAGTACTCTTTCCCTAAATACCAGGGGTACCATTTACTAGGGACTTGCGGAGGTGCTAAAGGTCTTGTCAATTGTGGAACAATTGCACCGTTACCTTGGTTTTTGGGAAAGAACACTGGCACTGAGAATCAGGTAAGCAGGAACCCAGTGCACTTCCATCAAGATTGCATCAATTACCAGACACAAAATGGGGGGAGCATAATCCTACATCAATCATATGAAGACAATGCAGGAGAGTGTTCCAAGCATTTATGGCTAAAACAAGAAAGGAATGACATCTGGCACCTGCCAACAGGAAGACGAAAACAAGAAGAAGAGGGATTACATAGCTCCTATAAAATGGGACACATAGTGTTCAAAAGGAGTGCAAAATCTTGATGAGACAATGGTTAACAGGACAGCCATGGTTGATACTAGGAATTGATAAGCCATCTCCAAGCAAAGAAAAGTCAATGTTTTAAATGTGGAGAGATAAGGATCAGTTAAAAAAGACAGACAAGCCACAGCACACAGCCTAAAATGGGAATAGAAGTTGAGAGCAACAATGAGCATTGACAAGCAAGTTCCAGTTTTGAAAACGTCCTTAGAATTATTAGAAATAAATCAAATGATTTCTAAATAAGTAGAAAAACTGAGAATATCATAAACTTTGCACTATACTCTTTCCACATGTTTACAATGCAGTGCAAGATTTTAGTGGTAGGTAGTTGATGGGAGGAGCACACAGTTTTGGGTTGAATACAAGAACTGAAAGAGTGTGTGAGTTAAAATAAGAAACCTCTGTGACTATTGAAGCATCAAGAGTGGTACAATGGTGAGAAGGAATGGAAAAGAAATCGGAATGATTTCAGTTAACCTAGCGGTGTTAAACTTTACAGCATGAATTTGGAGTAGTGTGTTGTTCCAAAGAAGGGAGAAACAAATTACAATATATGACAGAATGATCAGACCAGACTACAGGACTGGAATTGAGAAAAGCACCATAAAAGGGATGAGTCAAAATGAAATCTACTGAATGACTGGCCAAATGGGTGGGGTAAGAAACTAATTTATATATGCTCAACGTACAACAAGAGTTGACAACACTAGCTGAACTGAAGATAGCATCAGAATGAAGCCCACAGATAAAATAACCAATAATGAGGGTCAGAGAGTGCCCAAAAGGCAACAAAGTCAAATAGTTGAAAATCATCAGAGATTAAAAGATATGCAGGACAGGCAACTAATAAACCAATAAACAAAAGAGAGGGAGCACAGAGCTCAGCATGAGCATATGGGTCATAATAAAAGATGGAACTCCAATAAATTGTTTAAAGATGATAGCTAACCTACCACCTGCAGGGTCTAAACAGGAGCTGTGCACAGAGTGATATGCAGAAGGATTTGCTAAAGCAGAGTCAGGGGCAGATGCGTCATGGATCCAAGACTCAGTAATAAAGTATCAAGATGGTGCTCTATGATAAAATCATGAATATCCAAGGTATATTTTTTGAGGAATGTGAAATGATAAGACAGCATTTGAAACATTGGGAACAATATAAAGATATGACAAGGTCTCAGAAGAGGCATGTGAGAGTCTTAAGGAAGCATTATGATTGAAGTGTTCTTTGGGTTTTGAGCATAACTTGTGAGGACTCGATCAGGGTATAGAACTTACAAAGGTGTGAAGCAAGGAGTGTGTCACAGGGGTAGAAAAGTCTGAATGCGTTAACCTGAGGATGGATGATAAAAGCAGTAGCATACTGAATGCTAAGTGCATCAAGTGTGCAGAAGGGGGAAGGCAGAATTGCCTTTGGCTGGTGCCATTAAATATAGTTGTGAGGCAAGACACATGACCCAAACACTAGTCCACTCTGAAAAATTGCCCCAGGATGGTGGCCCAGTAAATACTGTCTTGAAGGTGGTGGTGAGTAGAAGATTGGGGCTAAAAACTCCACAGCAATCACCTCTTACATTCATGCTATACTCAAATAAACAATAAAAGTAGCAACAATGATCTTCCAAATTTCACACCCAAAATGGCACAACACTTAAACATCCTTTAGCAGAATAGAAATATGTGTTTGCTATACCCCAGAAAAAGGCAAAGAAAATACTGTGTTCTGACAGAAGAAGACCGTTGCTCAATATCTAATGAGGATGACTTGCCTGAGTTCCTGGCAGTCCAGGAGGTCCTCTTGGTCCAACTTGACCCTGTAAATAATAAATTATGTGGAAGTTGTTAGAACTAAATACAGTAAAATTAAGAACATATTAGAACATATTCTTGTATCTTTAACCAGCATTGAGATATTGTTCTTTGGGCTGTAAAAGCTGTAAAAAATATTGTCAGTGATTAAGGAGGGAGAGGGTGCAGGTCACAAAAAAGGAAAATATTTCAAAGTTTACCACAGATATTTTCTAGATGTCAACTCCCTTGTCAGAACTCAAAATGCGGAGGAGTATTTTTACCAAATGTATGGAAGTCATGAGTGTGCAGACACACTCTTAATCCTGCACGCTTACTCTTGCAAATTGTTTGGAGCACAAGAAATCCACAGAATTGCCTTAATCTGCATTTGTACATGTTTGCCCTTTATTACTACACTTGGAAAACATATTTCATAATAGAACATACTATACCATTCCTATTTAAGGATGATGCGGTCCTCAGAGGACTTTTGCACATGTATTCCAAATTCTTTTGCATCTAGGGCCATATCACAAACCATTTGAGACTGGTGCTATTACATGCCATGTACGGTAAGGTACTGCTTATGTGAAAAACCTTTTACCATCATATGTGAAAACAGATTAGTGATGGTGGTAATGTTTGACAAGAAAATATATGCATACATCTTGTGTTGCTTTTTTAAGTTTGTGATTTTTTTGTGCCATTGTGTTTTGTGCTGCATTATTGCATTGTGCTATTGTTGTGTTGTACAGTGGTTGCTATGTTGTATTCTTTTCTGTATTATTGTGTGGGCTTCTATGTTATTCTTGGGTTTTCATTTTGCTTTGTGCTGAGTTATTTTGTTGAGCACTATTCTGCTCTGTAATTATATTAAAGATGTCAAGAAAATGTGCTGACTTTCACAGCAATAGCAACTCATCCCTTTCAAGTTCCAGGTACAAGGAAATATTTGCCACATTCCAAGATGTAAACTTACAGTGGCTTCATTTAATCAGCTGTATAAGAAACAAGTCAGCCCAAAATGGTGGCTAGGACTGTTTTTTACATTTGTGTAGGAAGCTGGCTCTGTATATACCACACCAAAATGAGGACACTACGCCAAAATGAGGTATAGTGTGCACAGAGTCCAGTGTAACCCAAAAGGTAGGCAGAGGTAAAAGTAGATAGCACCTTACTCTCTATTTATGGTAGTGTGGGTGAGCAGTGAGGCTTTATCAGAGGGTAGTGTTAAGTATTTGTCGTGCCCACTCAATCAGCATATGATGTCAAACACTCAATGACTGAACTCAGACCAATTTGGTTTGTATAAAAATATTATTTAGTTGAATGTTTATCCTAGAAACAAGCAAGCCTGGCACAGGTAAGTGTATACGATACTTTTCAAGGCAGGTTGAACAATACAAGCAAGCTGAATGAAAATTACTTCGTTACAGGTTTGTAAATGCTTTCAATACAGTGGAAATTACTGTTAGATTACTTTGGATTTCTTTCCAGATTACGTTCTGGAATATTTTTTCTACTCAGTGTTATATACCAAGATATTACACAGGGACATTATCTAGAGTCTAGAGAAAGGTTAAATAACCAATTTTTAGTTATTTGCAGTTTTTCAAAGATCCATACAAAGCCAACTCTAAACTTAAAACAATCTTTAGGAATAAGCAGTCAATGCAATCCTATGGAAGGGCATTGAGTTATCGGTTTAGATGTAAGTACAAGTTTGTGGGAGTTAGTATTCTGGGGTTAGAACGGATGAATGTTCAAAGCACCCTCAGTGAGGGATAGGGGGCTCCGGTTGATGGCTGGTCATGAGCAGGCCACAAGGTTGTGGGAGCAAATCTCCTGGTGTTAGGCAAAGGGGGATCTGATTTAGCACCCAAATTACACCCAGAGCTGCGCAGGGGCCGCTGGGTGCAGGGAGCTGGTTTGGTGTTGGATGCCCTGTTGATTTCAATGGGGAATCTTGAGTTTCAACAGAGTCTGCAGACTAGGTGACGAAGATCTTTTAGAGGTGACCACCGGTTGGAGAGGTAAGTTAGGATGCTGGTACACCATCGGCTGGGCCACCCAAGGCAGTAGGACTTCGGGTGCAGGGGTGTCTTTCGGTGTTGGGTTTTCCTTACCAGCTCCGGGTGCGGAAGGGGGGATCCTCCAGATAGAGGCTGCAGGCTTCGCTGGGAGATTAGAGGCAGATCAGAAATCCCAGATCTCAGGTCAGGATTGCCAGAAGACCTCCTCATAGTGTTGGGCCACTTGAACTTGGCTGTGGGCTTCGGGTGCAGAGTGGTGCAGACTTGCGGATTTGGCCGGAGTCAGAGTCTGTGGGTGAGAAAATCCGGTACTCACAGAAGAAAAAGTATTTCTTGTGGAAGGCAGGGCAGGTCCTCAGGGTTCTTGAGGTTGCTGGCTGCAGGACCCACCGGGATTTGGTTGGAGCATGCTTGATGGGGTGACAGGCCAGTAGAGCTGGGGCCAAGTCAGTGGGTGGCCTCCTCTTCTTAGTTTCAACACTGCTCTTCTGTGCTTCTTCTTCTTTTCTTCTTTGTCAGTTCTTGTCTGAGGAGTCAAGGTTCGGGGTTGCCCATAAATACAAGATTTAGGGGCGTTACAGGTAGGTGAAGGTTGGGACCAATATGTCCCTTCCTTGGGGTGGGTACACCCCTATAATGCCACCCTCCAGTGGGAGGGGGGCATATGCCCCACTCTGGTTGGCTGGGTCCCCCATCTGCAAGATGACGGGGACTGAGAGTTGTGCTTCACCTCTCCTCCCCCACCTGATGGGTGGGGTTGGTAAAGGTGGGCACACCTCCCTTCCTCACTTGGTTTTCCAGATGATTCTCCTGCCCAAAGTGGGGGTCAGAACCGGTGGGTGCCAGTTGCTGGAAGCAGCACAAGGCCTGGGGAAGCTCACAAAGGCAGCACGCCTTTGAAGCTTTCCCTTCCTGGACCCTGCCCATCCTGACGGAGGAGGCTTGGCACCTCATCCCAGGATGTGCATTGTTTCAGACCCCCAGGAGCAGCAGGGCTATTGACCCAGGGGTCCAGAAACATGTCTGGTGGTGGCAGCTGGCAAGCAGCCACTCAGCCTGGACACTAGTGTTAGGCAGTTTCTCAGGAGGTATCTCTAAGATGCCCTCTGTGTGCATGTTTCATTAAATCCTACAGTGGCATCAGTCTGGGTTTAATGTGCTGAGACCAAACTTCCCAGTGTTCAGTAAAGCCATTACGATGCTGTGGAGTTCGTAATGACAATCTCCCAGTACCATATACTCCTATTGGCATTACTGCACTTACAAATTCTAAGAATTGGCTTAGACACTGTAGGAGTACAGGGCTCATGTACCTGTACCCTCACCACTGGTATAGGGAACCCAGCTAGTGAGGTGGCTGACCTATGCCAGGGCAGTGGGTTGTAGTCATGGCACACAGGCATGAAAGCCATGTCGACTCTTCACTTTGTTCTGCACCAAAACATGCAGCCTGCAAAGGCAGTGTGTGTGTGTAAAGGTACAGGGCCTCCAAGGGTGGCACAATAAGTGCTGCAGCCCTTAGAAACCTTCCCTGGCCACAGATTCCTTGTTACCTGTGGTACAATTTATAAGGGACTGACCTGTGGACAAAGAGTGCCAATTGGGTTTTGCTTTCAATGCAGTTTAGGGAAAGAACATAGGACCTGGGTACCTGTTTGGCAGGAACCCAGGGCACACTCAGTCATAGCACATCAGCAGTTTAGCAAAAAGTGGGGGCAACCATGCAAAAAGAGGGTAATTTCTTACAATTTACACTTCCATTGAGCACTTTATATGATATTGTCCGCGACGTTAGGTGTAAGAATACGTAGGAAAAGTCTTAGAGCTGTCTGTGAAGACAATGTATCGATGTTGTGAGTTTTTCCTACATTCCCATGGTTAATCTCATAACACACTTTATCACATCCCCATGTCAAACACCTTAAGAGAACTCTGACAACAAGGAAGTTTTTCCGCAATAGTGAGTAGAATTTAAATTTGGAACATTCTAGAAATATAGGGCATGTCTAATGGGAGCGTATTCCAAGCCCTTGCGGCTCCCAGCACAAAGCCTTTTACCACCCCAGACAAGCGGTGAAACCTAGGCACTGCTAAGAGTTTAGCACATGCTGATTGAAGAGACCTGCCTGGCGTGCACCAGTTAAAGCTTTTCCTAAGAAAGTATGGACCATGGCCATGCAGTGCTTTGAGAATGATACAGAGTACTTTAAAGATAATTCTCTATCTGACAAGAAGCCAGTGTAGTGCTCTTATAACTTTGAAATGGACTGGTATTTGGGAATTTTAAACAGAAGCTGAGCAGCTGCATTTTGCAGTACTTGCAACTTATTTATGACATGCTGATGAGCATTTTGATATAGCCATTGCAATAGTTAATCTTTATCACCAAGGAATTGACTTACCACTGATCCAGGCATCAGTCCCATTTGAGAGCCAAGTCCAGATTTCTCATCAAAGCCGCCTTGCATGTGTGCTGAAAATGGCTGTAAAATAAACATGAAAAAGTTTTTTTCCAAAATAAAAGGTTATTTTAAACATTAAAAAATCCTTATCAAATATCCTTACTAGTAAATTCTCAAAATTCATGTGTCATTCTAGCAAAGAAATGTGAATTTTAATCTGCTTGTCCCACATATGTCTTCTTTTCAGCTTTAGACCAGTGTGTGGATGTCTGATGTAGAAATGGGACAAACCTTCTCTTTATTTCCTCCTAGTGACTAATACAAATGTGGAAATTCAGACCATGGGGTGTAATTTATGGTTCTTGCCAGTATTCCAGCACCAGTACTTGACCATTATGAGATAATGACCATGAAAAGGGGAGAAAACTGAGAATACGTTTTAGTGTGTCTCTTTCCACATGTGTCCCATACTCTGGTCCCAGAAGAAATCTTGTAAACGTCTTGAACGCTTTTGGCATAAAAATTACAACTCTACAGATAAAGATATTTATCGCAAGGCCTTAAAACAATACCATGTCTCAATCCGATGTACGTGAAGTCCATTTTTTATTCAAAAGGTTGAGCTCTCCAGGAACTCTCCACTTTTTCAAGTTAGTAAAACAATTCTCTTATTTAAAGCATATCTCTGCAGTCACTACTTCTTCTGAGGAATCCTGCAATCAGTGTTCAGTTTTTTTTTCTGATAAAATAGAAAAGATCTACACCTCCTTTCCACAAAAAGTTAGAGAAGTCACACTGTGTGGTCCATGGTCTTCTCATCTGATTTTTGGGAGACTTTTTCTCATATTACAACTCTTTCCATCCCAGAACTCCAATCTCTCATTTCTAAAATAAAATCAGGTTACCCTTTTGATCCTGCCTCACCTATTAGATTGGATTTAGGTATGGAAGCTATTCTACCTGTTCTATGGGAGCTACTCAATCAGTCTTTTACAACTGCCCAGAATCCCTCTCAGTGAAGCATGCGTCAGAGGTCCCCCTCCTTAAAAAACCTTCCTTAGATCAGGCCAAACCTGAATTTCAGACCTATTTCTCTGCTTCCTTTTTTTGCTAAAATAGCTGAGAAGCATGTCAATTAGCAAATGATAAAATATGTGGAGAGAGAAAAGATCTTTACAAAGACCCAAAAGGGTTTTGACCTCACCAAAATACTGAATCCACACTCCTGCTTGCGGCGTAACATTTAAGACTCATGGCTTATGAGGGTAAGACAGCTGCCCTGGTCTTGCTAGATCTGAGTGCAGCCTTCAACACTATGGGCCCCATTAGTATGCGGGCGGACTTTGTTCGCCCGCCATACTCTCGGGAAATGGGACCTCCCGCTGAGGGTGCGGCAGTCCCGCACTCCAGATTAGGAAGCGCCCGCCACACTGGCGGGCGCATGGCGCATTTGCAACATTGCGGCGGGCGGTGCAGAGAGGGCATCACTGCAACTAATTTTAGGAATTACCTAGTAAGTAGACTGCGGTGGTCCTAAACTAATTGTGAACAAACAGAGGTGTTATTGTGAGGAAACAGCCCTCTATCTGATCCACTACATGGTGGCCAGATGTGCTGGGTCCTATCCCAACCCCAAAATCCACGATCAAAAACCTTGGAATTTAGTTAGACATTAATCTTGCTCTTGATCATCAGATAGTAAACCTGGTACGGGTTTGTTTTGGCATCTTGAAGATCCTTTGTAAGGATTATTCGCAGACGAGGCCAAAAAGGCAGTAGTCCAAGCTTTACTTGTATCCAGGCTAGACTACGGCAATGTGCTATACCTAGGGGCTTCCCAAGCCAGCATGAGAGCTCTTCAACACTTTCAGAATGCTGAAGCTAGAATGCTGCTTAACGTGGGGGTTCTGCCCTGAGATACCTTCATTGGCACCCGATGAGTGAAAGAATCTCTTTCAAAGAACTCACCTCAGATCTTCCACTCAATATTCTCACTTCCGAAGGGCGCTAAAAACTTTTCTTTTCTCACAAGCCTTCCCATTATAATCACCCTATTCTCTGCCTCCCTCCCGACCCTCCTGTCCTCCGAGGTTCAGTACACCACAGCGCCATGAAACCGTCAGGTGTCCGTGCACTTTATAAATGTTTTAAACTCAAACTCAAACTCAAGCTTTGCTTGTGCTAAGGATTATGAACTCCAGGGGCTCCTTTTACCTAAACCTCCTAATTAAACCTTACAATCCTACTCATCATCTGAGGACAATGGGTGCTGCACTGGTTATAGTTCCCAGGAAACCCCAGCAAACATGGGAGGTCTCTCCTTCAGCTATTGGGCCGCAAAAATGTGGAACTCTCTCCATGCTGAGTTAAGGCAGGAACGGTTCAAGACTATCGTCTGGAAAAAATTAAAACGTGGTTCTTCAGACAATCATAATATCTACTCTTTTCACTGGTACTTTACAAATGAGATAACATAACATAACATTACCGCCCCCTTTTAACAGCTAGTAAATTGCAGCTGGTGGAATCCTGGTGGTGCCTGAAAATGGGGATAGGGTTTTTGGTGCATGGCATGGGGAGGATCCCAGGGTAGCTTTTACAAGTCCACTCCCTTTGTGCATAAAGAGGGCAGGCTGGGGCAGGCCATTAAATGCCTGTAGCCCTAGCATATCCACAGCCAGGTCTGGGTATTACAGCCTTGGAATTACCCAGATACGCAATCCTGGGTGAGGAATATCAGGCTAGTGAGATTGTACGGGGGAGGTATGCCCAGATATACTGTTGTAGGCCTCTCAAATTGGGGGCACTCAACATTTGTAAGATTCTGGCTTCTCAGGCAGCTATAAGTGCAGAGGGTCTGTGTTTCTTGTGACAGTCTTTGTAACAGTTCGTCCTATAGAACAAGGCACAAGGTAACCATGCTTAACATGCATACCTCCCCCTCCATGCCTTTCGCTAGTACCACAGCCTGTGTACCCTATTGTCTCAAAATATATGAAACCATACATGACAACCAGCAAAACTACCCCTGCACTCTCCCTCTCAAGATGTGGTCAGTAGATTCTTCTGGCCCCTGAGCATTACCACTGTAGTCAGCAGCAGATCTGTTAAAAAGTCATGCCTTCTGTCAGGCATGGGCACTTTTTCCTTGCTTCTGTCGGGTCTTTACATACCCAGGGAGAGTTCTGAGAGGAAGTTCTTTAGCTCCTTCTCTAATCTCATTTAATATATGCAATGGAGAATGACCATGCCCAATGAAAGAATGCATTTAGAAGCCTATTTTCATCATTAGAACACTCAAGAAATTCACAGAAAACTTTGAAGGAACGTTACTGTGATCCACTAGCACAGCAAATCAAACTGTTTCACAAAACCTAATAAACATTCCCTTAAAAATATTCAATTGATGAAACGTTTTGGATGCAATTCACAACTTAAAACATTGACTTTTCTTGGCTATGATTAGCTACTCAGCCGTACCTCCCCCGTTCCAATGGAGTGCACATGGTGACACATATCCTCATAGATGACATTACACATAAACATCAATAACAACAGTAGTGACATCACTAATTCCAGGACTAATGACATCATCATTGACTTCACTGAAGTGACATAACATTGTATTTTATTACATCTATTTCCTGTTAGTTGAAAGACAGTTTTTCTTCTGAGGACCCAACACCTACCTAAGACTAGCGGTACTGCAGTCTTGCAACTGTATTTAATATCTCTTAAGATATCTATAAATATGAGTGCGAATCCAGCGTCTTTACTTTTCTAGATTAATTTGTGAGCAAAGCCCATAATTACTAATCTTGATAGGGGCAACTCGTTAAATATTGTGATTAATTGATGAGCAAGTAGGTCTTCACAACGTAAATAGATGATATTTTTGCTCGGCCTGTGTAAAACCTTAGTTGATTTGGGATGAAATCTCATCATTGGCAGTGTAACCACAGCCTTGAACATGAATGTAATGTTTGCATTGTAATCACCTACACAAGACTTGGAATGGTTATTCCAGTGTATTCTTTATAAGGCATATGTGACTACATATAATTACTGACAGTAGTAGTGTAGGCATTCATCTGCATTCAATATTCCTGAAGATATCTGCTTCTTGAACTACAGTAGCGTTATTCTCTCTATGACTTCTGTAAGGACATCTTGTTACAAAAGATGTCACTCTTCTCGATGCATTCTCAATGAGCACAGGAGGTAATGTGTGATGTTACGAAGGTGATGCTTTAAGCAATGGATTGTGAAACCATTATATGTCTCCGGAAACCAGACTGAACCCCTCAACGTCCTCTTTCTGGAAAGAAGTCAGAGCACTTCTTATGCATACTCTCTGAACTTGTAATGTTCCTACACTTCTTGAATGCAACGCTTTGTGCTCTGTTGATAGTTAGATTCCTTTATTTACAAGTATATCAAAAATATGCAATCATAGACCATAGCTGCATATACATTGTGCCCGGTACGCTCAGTATTTCAGTTGTTGAGGGTTGTATCGTGAATCTCTTGAGAAATGCCCTTTCCTGGATCATGGCCCTCCCCACACCTCACTCCTTGCCAAATCTACTGTTTCTAAAGCAGCCCCACCACTAAATCATTTTATACTTCACTTCTATGGATTTTTTCAAAAAACTGAACTGTGTGCAAAAGTTCCTGCCCGGGTGGCGTATTAAAAACAGAAAACCAACTGCACTGTAGCATGCCAGAAGCTGCAGCTGAGTGAGTGACTGCAAAGCAGCCATCACATTATTAGGGGGAGTCCAACTGGTGAGAGTTGCTTGAGATGGGGCTTTGCTTTTGGTATTATTTATTCTAGCTCCATCAAAGCCTGATCTGCCTAGTTGAGAATCATAACTCTTTTGCGGCTGCGCGTACACCTGTGGGAAGTGGTAAATCGTGATGGATGTTGGCTCAAGACATGTGCATTGGGTAAGCAGGAGGCAGTGAAAGAACTTGCCAGTTGCAAAAGTCACACTGAGACAAGAGTTAGGAAATGAATGATGCAAACCGTAAACAGTGGATTGCTGATGACTTAGCAATCAGTAAAACCTCTTTAAAGGCCTGTCTGTAAAATGAGATCTATTACATATGTCTTTTCTATTTCACGTAATTCATATTTACCTGTCCAGACTGTCCAGAGTGCGTTGGATGTCCTGGAGGACCAGGGTCGCCGGGCTGTCCTGGAATTCCAGGTTCTCCATCTACTCCAGGGGGACCACGGGCTCCCTAGAAATAAATTAAAACACATCTTATGAGGTACTACAAGTCTACATCTGTAAAGCAGTTCTAATTCCCATTTACTAGAACCCCAAAAATAATTTTTTCTAATGTGAAGAAGGCGTCACAATTGAAATGTGTGTCGTATCTGCATTAAAATATAAACAATCAGGCAGCTCAGAAGAAGGTATGTCTAAATGACCGGAGAACACCCTCCCCTGCTAAATCAATGCCCAGTCAAGGTTTGCATAGTATACTACCAGTTATTAGTTTAGTACAAGTTATAGAGCACACTCAAATCTCAGTGTTTAGATTGCTCACCCCCAGAGCTACATAGACAAATAACATCTTTGCTTCTGTATTTTTAGAGTTTGGTACCAATGTTATGCTACATTGGAGAATGTCCTATTACGTATGGTAATCTTCATTACTCCGGGTCCCGTAGTCCTCGACACCTTCGTCAACAAGTGAGATGTACTATCTCTCTGACAGAAAAAAAGAAAGAAGGAATGCTGGACTTACCACCACCCCCCTCCCGCCGGGAGTACAAAAGGGTACATGACCCAGCATTCCCTCTGTAATACCAAGCCCAAGATGAAGGCCGGCACACAAAGGGAGGGAGGGAGGGAAGTCACGAAGGTGTCGAGGACTACGGGACCCGGAGTAATGAAGATTACCATACGTAATAGGACATTACCCCCAGGTCCCTCCATCCTCGACACCTTCGTCAACAAGTGAGACATACCAAGCAGCAACCCGGCATTCATCCACAAGAAAAAAACACAACAAACCACCAGGACAGCACAGAACCCAGAGATTTATTGGAAACACAGAAATCAAGGGCGAGCACAACCCAACACCCCTAAAGCAAAACCGCCCTCCACACCCAGCAAATTGGGAAGGCGATAATGCTGGATGAAAGTATTGGGAGAAGCCCAAGTGGCTGCCCTACAAATCTCAGAGAGAGGAACACCCCGGACCTCAGCCCAAGACGCCGCCACCCCTCTAGTAGAACGACCCTGGACACCCACCGGAGGAGGGGAACCAGAAAGAAAGTAGGCCAAAGAAATGACCTGCTTCAGCCATCTACCAATCGAGACAGAGGAAGCCTTGCAGCCATGGGAAGCAGCCCCAAAGGAGACAAAAAGGGAATCCGAAACATGAAAGGCAGAAGTGCGCTCCAGATATACATGCAGAGCCCTGCACACATCCAGCAAGGACCAACAAGGACCCCCCGGGGAATCAAAATCAGGGCCCAAAGCAGGCAAGACCAACTCCTGGGCCCGGTGAAACTGAGAAGCGACCTTAGGCACGAAAGCAGAATCAAGGCCCCCAACTCACCAAGGCGTCGAGCAGAGGTGATGGCCACCAGAAACACCACCTTCAAGGTAACAAACTTCAAATACACGTCTGACAAGGGCTCAAAAGGAGGATCCAGCAAAGCCCGAAGGACCAAAGGCAAATCCCACAAGGGAAAGGAAGGCCAGGACACAGGACAGCCCAACCCCTCTTGAAACCTTCCCACAAAACTTGAAGCACAGTCTGCAAGGAACACAGCAAAGGGGAAAGGCCCAACCCCGCACACCAACGACTGAAATCACTCCAATGACGATCATAAGATCGGAGGGTAGAAGGTCTACGGGAACCCTGAAGAGCCACAGCTAAATGCTCAGGGAAGCCACATCGCCGCCACCCCTGCCTCTCAACCTCCACACCGACAGCCGCAACCGGAGAAGAGACAGGGACGGGGACGAACGCAGGGGAGACGAGGACAGGGGGAGAAACCAAGGGCCCCGGATCGCCAACAGACGAACCGTCGGAAACCAAGACCTCCGAGGCCAAAAGGGCAGGACCAGAACCACATCCCAAGACTCCAGACACAAGCGCGCAAGAAACCGAGGAATCAGCGCCAAGGGAGGAAAGGCATAAAGCAGGCGCGGAGGCCAAGGAACCGACAAGGCATCCACCCCCAACAACCTTCCTGCAGGAATCGGGAGCAGAAGCGAGACAGCTGCGCATTCAGCCGGGAGGCAAAGAGGTCCAGAAAGGGACGCCCAAACCTCACGCACACAAGCCGAAACGCAACCCGGGTGAGAGACAACTCCAACGACCCCGGAAAGCAACGACTCAGGGCATCCGCTACAAAGTTGTCCACTCCCCGAATGTGAATCGCCCAACAGAACAGGGGAACAACCACAGCGTTCAGAGAGGCCGAATGGACCCTCCCTTGATGGTTCAGATACACCACAGTCACCACATTGTCAGAACGGACCAGAACGTTCCGACCCAGGAGCAGGGCACGAAACCCCATCACAGCCCGACAAACCGCTGTCAGTTCCCGCCAGTTGGAGGAACGGCGAAACTCCAGGACGGACCAGCGACCCTGAAGGGACCGAGACCCCAAGGTCGCACCCCACCACAGGGAGCTTGCATCCGTAGTCAAAACCAGAGACGGGGAAGGCTGCAGAGGGAGACCCTGAGACAGATGCAACCTGGTCGACCACCAAAGAAGAGTCGGGAGGACCGCAGGAGACACAGGCAGAAGGAACTCCAAATTCCCAGACACAGGATCCCAGTGGGACAGAAGATAACTCCGCAGGGGGCGCAGGTGGAACCAAGCCCAAGCCACCGTAAAGACCGTCGCCGCCATCAGACCCATAAGCCTCAACCAGAGGCGCACCGGAAAACAACCCCCTGCCCGAAACAGCCGAGCCAGGGAAACCAGGGTCAGGATACGAGGGACAGGCAGGAACACACGGTTGAGGTTCGTATGAAACCGGGCCCCAATGAACACCAAGTCCTGAGACGGGGACAACTGACACTTCGGGAAGTTGATCAGGAACCCGTGCTGACACAACGCAAAGCAAACCACCTCCCTGGCCTCCAACAACAGGACCCGAGACGGAGCATGGATCAGCCAGTCGTCTAAGTAGGGATACACCATCAACCCCTGAAGATGAAGCCAGGCGACCAAGGGAGCCACCACCTTCGTAAAGACCCTCGGGGCAGACCTCAGACCAAAGGGCAACCACCGGAACTGGAAGTGACGCCCCTGAACACAAAACCTCAGGAAGCGACGGGACCGAGGATGCACCGGGACGGGGTAGTAGGCATCCTGAAGATCCAGGGTACACATGAAGTGACCCGGAAGCACCAAAGGAATCGCCCTCTGCAAAGTCTCCATGCGAAAGGGAATCCGCAGAACCCACTTGTTCATAACCCCTAAATCCAGAACCAGGCGGTAACCCCCCGTGACCTTGGGCACAAGAAAGATCAGGGAATAAAAGCCCGACCCACCTCCGCAGGAGGGACCTCCTGAATGGCCCCCTTCAGAAGAAGATCCTCCACCCCTTGAGATGAGACCTCCTGGATCGGCAAGCAGGCCAAGGAGTCGGGCGGACACCGGAGTCTGGGGGGGGGAACAGAGAACTCCACCACATAACCCTCGAGCAAGATGTCCAACACCCAAGCGTCGGAACAGGACTGAACCCAGGCGTCCAGGAAGAAGCGCAGCCGCCCTCCTACCAACAACCCAGGAACGTAGCCATATCCTGCAGGGGGTAAAGGTAGGCCATAAAACGCGGGACCAGAATACGGTCCGAATCAGCCCACTCCCGCTTCAGAACATCCTTAATAAAGGGGTGCACCGGGACATCCACTGCGGCAGAACTCTGGAAATGCCACAGTAAAGAACCACCAGAAGTACTGGGAGCAGCCACATCCGCGAAGCCCATGTTCTCCTTCACATGACACAAAATCTCAGGCAGGGCGTCCTTGTCAACATACTTCCCCTTGAGGTCAGAGTCTCCTGCAACCGCAGACTCATCCCCAGATGACTCAGAAGAAACAGGAGCAGAAGCCGCCCCCTTGCTGCGAGCCCTGCCAGCACCCATCTCCGCAATGGTCTCCTTTATCAAGTGCTTCAAGCGCGCATCATCACCCCCAACAGGGCGCCTGGACTTGGCCCTAGGAGAAGGAGAACGAGAAGAACTGGAGGAAGAGGAAGACGACCTCTCCCTATGGCATCTCTTCCTCGAACACTTGCCCATCCTCCAAGCTGAGAAAGGAAGCACAGTACAACAAACACCCCACAGCAAGCAGAATTCGCCAAAAACCGCTACACGGTACTCACCACTGCCCCACATTTAAGTCCACCAAACAAATGCCGGGACAGGAGCGCCTGACTCCCCTCAGGACGGAAGTCAGGCCGCGGAAACCGGAAGGAGACACCACGCCACAGCCAATCCGGAACCACACAGGAGGCCACGCCCCCCGGTAAGCCAGGCAGACCAGGAGGGGCGGCCATCGGGCGAGCGCTGAACCTACGCGGAGCTGCATCCACGCGCGGCCGACACCAGCGCGAAACAGCCCCCACGCCACTCCCCCCAAGCCCGGCAGGGAGGGAGAGGCAGATCGATCCAGAAGAAAAATCGTCAAAGTAAGTCCAGCGCGGGAGCGTCTTCAAGCTCCTCGCGCTCCAAACACATCCGTCAGAATGACAAAAAAAAAGAACAGAGGGAATGCTGGGTCACGTACCCTTTTGTACTCCCGGCGGGAGGGGGGTGGGGGTAAGTCCAGCATTCCTTCTTTCTTTTTTTCTGTCAGAGAGATAGTACATCTCACTTGTTGACGAAGGTGTCGAGGACAGAGGGACCTGGGGGTAAGTGTACATCAATCCAATCCTAATCGATGGTCTTGCGAAAGTCCTAAGGGAAAAGGGAAGCCTTGGTCTAGATGACTCAGTGAAAAGCTAGGTTTACCTAATATTTAGTAAAGCTTGATCCAAAAAAAGGCTTGGTCCCTTTAGAGATAATATTCAATATTTACTATTATAGTCCACCAATAGACCACTCGTTGCCTCTAGCTGTAAGAGCTGTAGCCATGAGGTGGAAGTCTCCTGTCTACCCCACCCGGTCACGATGTGGAGCGCAGTGGTCCTTAACATGGTCACCGGCAGAGAGCATGGCGCTCCACAGAGAGAGAAAACGAGGCCTGAGAAAACGTCATTTAGCACTATACTTGACTAAGTCTTCATGATTTTATAGAGTATGCCAAAAACATTGTTAGACCACCTTAGATTCTTCATCAAATTCCCATATGAAAAACAAGACCACCCCTGCAACCCACTTCTCTCTTCTGCAAAGCCATGAGTTCCTACTCCTGCCAGAGCAAAACACAATTTAATTTCTTTTCGGTGGTGGGAAACTACAGGGTGGAATAATACGCTGTCTATAAGATGTCTTAAGTTAAGAACTTTTTCGCCATACTGCACAGTATCATTAAAAAACATTGGCAAACCAATAGGTCCTAAAGACAAGACCTGTTGACCCTGCCTAAACCTATTTAACTTGGCAGGTGCTGCAATAAGTTGTTAAGTGGAATGTAAAATGTAAAAATGGGGGAGAGGATAACCAAAGACTAACAAACATATAACTAGGGAAATGTATTATGTGTAGCCAGGAAAGTGGATTAATACAAACGACAATGTATCCTTACATATACAGCAACATTCTAATCCATATAAAAATATACAAGAAAGATTTTTGTATAGGGCACTTCCTGAACTGAATTACTTTGAAGGTGATCTCAAATATGATCATAAAGGGAAATAAGTGGCACTGAAGTAAATTGACTTACCTAAGATCACAATATTTGGTCCAGTGAGGGAGACACGTTTTAACCCAGATGTTCTAGTTAGCCCCTGAATTTATATACTCTTCTCTAACGTGCCAAACAACAAAGGGCAATGCTTTTGTGTCAAATCCATTGGGAGGTAACAAATAGGCTGTAAATACACCAGCCACGTTTTAAGTCGATCTGACACAAGACAGCTTTCTAAAAAAGCACAAAGATAATTTACGGACTGTGGGACCTTATTTTTACTGGCTTCCCCTGCCTTAACAAATAAAGTGATTTTAGGAGTGCCTCGACACCCCAGTGGAGTCTGTTAAACAGGCGAGCTCTTCAGTAAATTCAAGTCTTCAATGAAACATCTGGAGGTGGGAGCCTCAGCTGCAGACACTGGCAGGCACATTTGCTTAAACGTCAAACGTCCAAGGTGAAACACACCCTTTTGGATTGTAAGTTTGCGTGAATGTGTCCTGATGGTTCTTCATTTAAAAAATGCATTAAGGAGGCAAAAGAAAGGGAAATATCTTGCAATATGTAGGACCCCAGACTGGCTCTTTTTGTTTCTACAGAGCCAGTACACATTGTCAAAGGTCGAGCCAGCGCCAAACATTCGGTCACAGCTAGACTCAAACCTTGCTTTGCTCGCCTAGCTCTGGTGGAGGATTTGTTTAAACACTTCACCTCCCGTTGTCATCCCATCGCAATCTCCCCGTGGTTAACTTACACCTTCAGTACAACCGCGTGCTCGCTCTCTTATTATATATCTGGCCAGTTCCCCTACTCTCATTATGTCTACCCCAATTGTCTCACCCATATCCTTGACAGATTTATTTTTTCCTGAGACCTTCCTGTCCTATTCATGCCCGCTTCTTTATCTCGCTGCCTCTCAATTCTTCCTCTCCCTACCTCATTCTTGCAAACTATAATTCTCTCCTCTTCCTCTAGATATCTATCCCTTGCACCTAAAAAAATTCTCTCATTTTCCTCAATCCATTCCTCTCTCATTTCTGTCTTTTCCAGTTTCCTGCTCATTTCATTATTACTCCAGCCCTACCTCTTCGGTCTCTCTTTTCTCCATAAGCGTCACCTCTAGTGCTCTTGTTCTCTCACTTCAGCCTCTCATTTGTACTTTCACCTCCACTTCTAATATTCGGCTTCCATAGTTTCATCCTCATTTCTCATTCTCGAAATTTTTGTCTTGGTCTGAATTTTTATTTTCATAATATCCACCTCTTCTCATTTGTATTCTTTATGTGTGTCTCTCCTGACACAAGCGTCTATCTCTCTCCATCTCCTTTTTCCAACTTCTTTTAACACTGTTTCTGTTCCAGGTCCAATCCTTCCTCTTGCATCTCTTTACTGTGGATGTCTAGGTCGCTACTTCTCATTTCCCGTTTTTAGGTCTCGCTAGACGAAAGCAAAAGCGAAGCTTTTGCTGTCTATGCGAGACAACTTATGTAATCACTTTTGGGGGAATGTGGACAGCAGACTGTCACGAGCTTCTCCTGCCGGAGATTTGACCTCGTGAACGCGCACGCTTTCGCGTTGGTGAACAGGCAGGCACACACATGCACGCAGGCAGGCACACACACACACGAGCGCAGGCAGGCACACACGCGCGCAGGCAGGCACGCACGTGCACACACACGCAGGCACACAGACACACACATACAGGCAAACTCACCCCCCCCCCTTACCAGGCTCGCACCACTGTGGCCAGCGTGTCCAGGTCTTCCAGCCGGGACTGCGGCGGCTCCTCTGGAAGCGGCGGAGGCGGCTCCTGCAGAGAGGTAGGTGGGCACCAGGCTGCCTCCTCTCCTTGTTTTATGTTCGTGCCTGTGTAGCTACTGCACGGACCCAGCGCACTACTCTCCTCACATATTGGGCGCGTGGTCGTGAAAGGAACAAGCCAGGCGGGCCACGCGCATGCGCCTCCCCCCCAAGGAACTCTAACCGCCGCCCTCGTCTGCTCGTCACAGCGCCTCGCGCATACACGCCGCCTCGCGGTGGCAGCCGACGTCATGAGCGTCCTGCTGCCCAACATGGCGGACTTCGACACCATCTACGAGCTGGATGAGGACGAAGAGGAGACAGCTGCGACGGGAGAGAGGGGCAATCGAGTGGTTAGCGACGAGCACCTGCTAAGATACGCACCGGATCCCGTTATCGTCAGGGGCGCTGGACATATCACGGTGTAAGAAGGAGAACGGGGAGTGAGGGGTGGGGGAGCAATGGACAGAGAGGAAAGACTGCAATAGCAGCTGCCTCGTTTAAGCCATTAGGTACACTTGTTGGTGTATGTTTTTAGTTTTTATTAATCACCATCTTCGTCAAGGGGGGATAGATTGTGACTAGATTTATAATCACTGTTCACCACTCTTTCCCAGACCCCTCCTCTGGGCTCCTCCTCTGGGTTATAGGGGATTTGTATACTTCTGGAGCATGAGTAATATGCACAAAGTTATCTTCCTCCCTGCCGCTGCTCAAATACGTATTCGGGCTAAAGTACAGAAAAGCAAGCTGACTGGGGACAATGACTCCCGGCTGACACTGTATCGCCGATAGTGCTTGCTTAAGTTCCGCAGGTCCGGATCCACGACTATTCAATCGTGACACCGGCCGGGTGTTTAGCAGTGGGCACAGGGTGGCATGGAGCAAAGAGCACACACACACTGGAGCAAGAGGTGCACAAGAGCAGGAGCAGGGCAACCTAGTTGGGGCGCCTCCGTGGATGCACCCGGGCACTACACTCTGGGGCCTCCAGTAGCCTCCAGTAGGGAGACCACGCTCCTACTCCCGCTTGTGGCACCCGACTCCTGACACTCGTCGAGCCCTGCTCCTGTGTGGGGGAACCCCGGCTGCAGACCACAAATCGCAGCCTACATCCCCCAGCACGACACAGTGGTTTTCTTCAGTGTAGGGGGAATAGCGGCGTTCTCAGTCAGCCAATTCTATTTCAACACAGGTTGAATTGTTCACCTGTGTTTTTTGTTGTTGTTTTTTTACATTTATTTTATTTTTCCAAATTTTCTATATGAGAAAAACATATCTTCTGTGAGTTTGTTTAAAACAACTCTAGCTGCCTGTTGATGGAACTAAAGCCCACACTTCTTCCAAAGACTTCTATAATACAGTGGGCGTGTGGACCTCCTCCAGCAAAAAGCAAGCCTCTACGGCGTTTATCACCCTTGCACTGGACTTTTGTTTACTGAAGGTTGATAAGGTTGAAGTCTCACTCAGTAAGGTGTTCATAAAAGTTCTATTTCTTTGCTTGCTACGTGTTCCCTTGAGTGTAATCTGGAGACATCTAGTCGCTTCTCTTTGCTTACTTATCTATACTCCTGTACGTACTCTCCCAGGGAAACATTAATAACCAACAAAAGGGTGAAGATATCGTAGCCATTAATTAATCACAGCTACTTTCGTAATATTGTTCAAGATAACATAATTATTTCAACATTTGTTTTTTTTTGTTTTTTGCTACAGGTCTATGTAAAGTAGATACCAACATAAAATGTTACATTTAAAAATAAGTTTTGTAACTAATATCAGGTTTGTCAATATTTGTCCTCGCTAACATTTAATTGTTGTACAATCTAATTACATTTCTGTGAGTCATAATGTACGTTTTTCAACCAATGTATAGTGTCCTAGGGAGTAAATATTGAAGAGCACGTAGACCTGATTTTAGCTTATTGTGGTGCGGCCATCAAAAAACTGAATTTTTGTCCCAAAAAGTAAATGTAAGAGACAGCAGACCTCTGTCCCTGCATTTGCTCTCTGAAATAGGGAAACTGCCATTGGCATTGTAAATGGCAATGTCTTTTATTTATGTGTTGGTTTTTAAAACGTTAAATAAAAGGCATGCCTTTTATTTACGTTTTAAAAACCAACACATAAATAAAAGGTAGTGCCATTTACAATGCCAATGGCTCAAACTCTAACATCTGCGAGACCTATTGCATTGCAAATGCTTGTTCTGTCTGCCTCCACTTCTGTTGTGGCCACCTTCATTTGTCAGGTCGTCCAGTCAAATACATTGCTCTCGTTTTCTTTCTCGCTTTCATTTCTGAAACATTCTTCTCATTCTCCATTATTTCCTCTACCTCCAAGTTTCATTTTCTTTCTTTTCCTCCCTTTCTTTCAGGTTTTAATTTCTTTCATTTTTGAAGAGTTCACTACTTCTTTCTTCCCTTTTCTTTCTTTCACTACCATTTTCTTTTGTTTAATCTTTCTTATCTTAAAAAACACAATTTCTTTCGCCCTTATTTTAGTTTTTTGTTTTTTTTAGCTACCCCATGTTATCTTTCTTATTTTCTTTGTCTTTTAATTTCTCTTTATTTCTCTCTCCATTTTTCATTCGTATTTACATTTATTCTATCATTCCATTCCTTCATTCTTGTGTGTTTTATTAGCTTCATTTTCTGTCTCAGGCCTCTCCAATTCATTATCGGTGCATTTCTTACTTTTAGTTTTGCTTGCTTCACTTATTTTCCCGGTTTCTCCCTTTATTTCATGTTTTACCTTAATTTTTTCACCCCATCTTTAACTCTTTCTTTCTTATTCTATTTCTTTAATTCTTTCTCTTTTTCTTCCGCTTACTTTCTCTCCGTCTCTCTGTTTGCCCTCATGCCAATTTATCTCTTCCTTCTCTTTTTTAATTTTGTTATTTCTTTTTTTTCCCTCCTTCATTAAAATATTTTCCGTCTCTTGTGGGCCAGGTGTAGACTCTGAAAGACATTAAAAACAAATCAAACTTTCCCAGTAGTACAGAGCTCCTAAATGCAAGGAGAGCTGCACTTTGCATGTTGCATATGAAGGGCCCTTACAGGGCTTTAGTTCGTCGGATGGGTCCATCCCAAATGGGACAGATACTCCGCCCACTGTATTATTACAACTGCCATGGGATATAATACACTTGCAGTAACGTGGACGGGATATCCTTCACGTTTGTGACAGAGTAACCTCTCTTCTGAACTCCATATCAGGTCCTTTATTTCCAGTGGCGAAGCTCTCATTATCAGTGCCACGGACGTGAGGGGCGACTGCACTCTACCTATGGTTGTCTTTTCTCCTAAACTGAGCAGCCCATTTCGCTCACAGACAACATGGTCAATGACGCCCTTATAGAGACACTGCTGGTCTCAAAACCAGTTTTCTGGTTTTGAAGGTCACAGTCTCGGGAACACCCATTCCCAAAATGTTCTGAACTAGATTGGCATGAAGTCAAATATGCTAATTATACAGTGAAGAGTGCGGATTTATTGATGTCAAACGTTGCTTCTGATTTCACTGCACACACTGATGGCATTAGTACAGCTCTAGTGCTGCTGAATATTTATAAAGAAATTTGCCATACTGAGTCAAGGATTAACGCAGATCCTGCCTGGACTCTAAGGGGCATATTATAAAGAGAGATATCGCCGCTTTTTCGGCACATAGCGCTGAAAAAAATGGCGATTTTATTATCTCAATATCATCAAGGACACGCTAACTAGCGTCAGCGCATGTTTCCTGGCGACTTTGCATGTCAGCGATCAATATCGCTAATGACATGCAAAGTAGGCGTTCCTTTGTAAAACAACATAGGAATGCTCGCTAACACGGCTTCGCGATATTAGAAAGCCATGCAGCAGACCCGCGAAGCGATATAAATAACCACGCTAAACGCGGTTATCGCAGGAACGTAAAGCCTGCTTTAAAAGTGACTTAGGTATATTGATAATGGGAGGTGGATTGCCAGGTTAGGTCCACTCTCCCTTATCAGCAAGCTTCCCCATAGCGCTGTGAAATCATCGCTGGATTTCACGGGCTATTCCTGGGAAGCGGCCTGTATCGCTGGAATTACATCGCCTGTTGGCAAAACGTTGACGATACGTCGCTACCACGGCGATGTCATCCAGCGATAGAGTAAATTGCGCTAGGCGCGATTTGCGATAATTCTCGCATCTCCTAGATAAAATGCCCCTACGTTTGCTTCTAGTGACCCACTGTTCTATTCAGTTCCAGGGCCCCGCTCTGACGCTTGCTCTTCTCACATGGTTACTGTCACTGCAGACATACACTGCTCTGGCCAGACTCAAGGCGGACCTTCAGGTCGTTAATGTCCTTGCACAGACAGTCACAGTATTTCTTCCTGCGTTAACCAGGCTGAACCACAAGCACCAGGCGAATAAGAGCAACTGTGGTAACATTCATCCTTCACAACAAAATTAGGGCAAATGGTTTTTCCAATTCTGTGTGATATTGAGCACAGACTGGCAACATTGAATGTTCTATGTTGCTCAGATCACAACTTATAGCCTGATTCTTTTCAGCCTAATTTTCAGGTTGATTTGCCAATTGATCCACCCTGCGATTCAGACATTAGTGATACATATAGATAGCACATTTATAAAATTATTATTTTTGTAACATGATAATCAAGCTTTCTCGAACATAAAATATCTATTCTAAGTTTTATGCACTTTAATTTTTTTACGTTCTTGATCTAATTATTTTATATTAAAGAGTACAAAGCCCAAAGTGCTACACCAAGGCAGTCTGTCATATTTTATTTTCTTGATATGAAACTTTGTTTACAATTTTTTTTGTTCATGGTACAATGCAATCTTCTCCCATGTCTTTATATTCGAACAGTGATGATTTGCTAAGACAATTATGAGAAAGGTGAGAAAAAGAATCAAATGCTGCAGTCTTCAAGGTAGGTCAAAGTGTGACAGGCTTATGAGCAGCCAGAGATATCAAGGTTCCTAATATGGTGCAGGAGGTAGCAAATGTAAGCAGCGGTGAACATCCCCCTTGGAAGCACCAGCTGATTCCCAGAAAGACTTGGCACGAAGTTATAACCTGAAATTGCTTCTAATGTGTTACTTGAGCACCAAGAGATCTTCATTTTAAAACTGAGTCCAAATCTAACATCAGACCACAGCTTCCTCCTTCCATTCTACTACTTGTAAGTTCTACAATTCTATCAAACATGCTCATTTGATGCTATCTTGTGGTTTCAGATCTAACTTCATCCACCACATAAGTGTGCCCTGCTACTACAATGTGGATGAACTCAACTAACCCATTTACAGACACAGTTTTGCCGAACATCCAGCTAAATTGTGACTTTAAATGGTTTTGTGTATGAAGCTATGTGCATGTCTGTCTCCCCACACTGTTACAAGTATCACTAAGGACAGTGCCAAAGTTCACCTGGAGCACCCCTCATTAACTCACACATACATACAACCAAGAACACAGGCCATGCTTGTTCCAGTTTGCAATTAATCAGACAGGGCTATAGATCTGTGAGACCAGGATACCCCTAAAGAAGCTCCCTATAAAGGACTTGCAACAATCACAGGGGTGACCCTGCATCTACGTCCCTGGATTCACACTGACTCCTCAAGTGGTGCATTTCCCGGGCATTTTACTGCACTAAAGGGAAGAAAGAACACCTCAGTCATGAAACAGCTTTATGCATGGAGACTAGCAACTAAAGATAGCAACCTAATGCCTTCATTCATTTTGTTGACGTACTACCATTATGTCTTTATGCCACCCAAATGGATGCTAATACTATACGCTGTTAAAACAATGGGGCAGATTTACAAGCCCCTTGCGCCACTTTTGAGTCACTTTTTCAATCTTAAAAGTGATGCATTTTTGGCACAAGAGGCTTGTAAATTTGCCCCAATATCTTTAAAAACTCTCTCTACCACAGGAATGCCTTGAACATTTCGCCTACATACTGCCATTATGTCTTTATGCCCACCCCAATATGTACTGCTAATATGCACTGCTAAAACAATTCATATAGTTGTAAGCTGTGGCTACCTCAATAATGTATCAGCTAAGGATCATAACACCTACATGTGTTTCACTTATGTACATCCATTTTGCCTGTATGTCTATCCAAATATGTATTATGTAAACCACATGACTACTACTATGTAAAACAACTCTACAAATAAATAAATAAAATAAAAGTTTCACATTTTCATTGTTCCCCAGGGCCAAAATGTAGTTGTTCTGACTGTTTATCTAGGAACAGCCTCAATTCTTATACAACATGACGCCCGGTGGTATTTTGGGCACAATCACTTACGTATTTTCCTTTTGGCCCCCTCTCTCCTCTCGGTCCTTGTGAGCCTGGTGGTCCCTGTGTTATAGAGGAAAGAAATAATGAAGAGACAGCATTCCAAACTCGGAAACACTTTTATATGATCAGGACTGTGTTGACTGAATAAGACTACAACGTGCCTAGACAAGACCAGCACATTTCTTTATTCCACATTATTTCAGAAGTGCTCCTGATTAATCATGACTCCATGACTGATAACTCCAGCTGTCTGTAGCAATCTGAGAGGCATTGCAAGGTCATATTTTCACACAAAGAAGCTCAATCTGTTTTAGTGCGACTCAGAGTCGGCAAATATTTGGACGCAATAACCGGCACTTGGCCCCAAAAGTCTATGTTCAGCGAATTGCGTAGAACAAAATGAGAAAAGTATTCCATAGCAAGCTCTGCCAAGTTTCCAAAGGATTAGCAATTTTTTTGCTAAAAAGTAGCAAGACAATAATTGCTGGATACGTTTAGGCAATTATTTGCATGAGCCCCCTTCCTCCTAAGGAAAAGCAAAGTTATCTGTTACTTCACTCCAGTATTTTGGTTGGTAAACTGGGCTGCTAATGTATCTATGTACTGGAAAAACCCTAATGACCCATTAATGACAAGCGGCAGGAAGAACAGAAAATACATACACCTTTGTTAGGGATTTATAGAATTGCTGTGAGTTCACCAATCTATGTATTTATCCACTCCTTGACCGCCCTGGAAACTGGCTTACTCCTCCTAATTGAAAGGGAACCCGAACCGGTGTAAACAGCAATAAACTTACAGGCTTGCTTTGTAGGTAATCGCAAAGGGCACCCCACTGTTTGCCCTTTTGAAAAAATTACTCCAATGGCCATTCTATGAAGCTGGTGAACTGTCTGCAAGAGGAAACCCAATCTGAGGGTGGATAGGTCCTTAGTTATTGCTTCAGTCATTCAGTGAAACATAATTTACCATTAATTAACCCCTATTTTCCAATTTACCATCTCATCAATACCTTTCCTCGATAGGCGCAGTGCATGTTTGTTCTTCTATTCGAGGGAACATATTTGGAGATCGCTCCTTTTTTAGGTCTGGCTTGACAGCATATGTTGCAAGACCTTATGTTTCAATAGAAAATCAGCTTTAAGAAGTAATAGTGAGGGAGGGCCTTGGCTCTGTCTTGTCTTGTGGGAAAGCTTCTGCTCAATAAAGAGGGACTGGGCAGAGTATGGTGCTAAGTCAATGAGGCTATAGGCCTGATCTGTTCGGTATAAAAAGTCACAAGAAAAGGCAGTAGCCTTGACCTATTTATTGTGAAAAACAAGTGGTAATGCAAATAGGCCTTTAAGGATAGCTTGTCATCAAACTGTGTTAAAGCTTGTAAACTAATATATTTTATATGGAATCCCACAGATTATCATAGTGTTTGCTGTTGGTTACCCCATACGGCAAACCCTTAGGGTAGATCTGTACTTTGATAATCCTGTTTGAGAATCCTGGTTTGAGTATCCATGTTGTTTTGCCACCTGTAATTTTGTACATATTTGTATTTTTATGACTGTATATCAATGGCTGTCTTATGGGAAATCTTATGCAAAATGCAGTGGGCCTTAGTTGGTTATGCTAACAAGCCATTGATAAAGGCTACATGCCTGATTAGTCCAATGGAAATGTTATGACAGAAGCTGTAGTTCTTATCTTTTTATTTTGACAAATATTGACAAACATAGTATGCCAATAGGCCTTTAAGGGTCGATTATTATTGCACTGTGTTAAAGCTTGTAGACATAGATTGTGCTACACAAACTCTCACAGAAAAATATGATAGGCAAAACATTTCGGTGATGGTTTCCCCTCGACAAACCCTGCAGGTAGATTTGCACTTCGACAATCTTTGTTAACACCCTTGGAGCATCTTCTTTGCAAACTGTAATTGTGTGTATATTTAAAATATTCTGGCTGTATGCCTGGGGTTTGCTTTGTGTGAAAGCTTATACGGAATTTAATAGGCCTCAGTATGACAAGACACTTGAGCACAATATTTGGAGTAATAAGTGGAGAAGCGTGGCTCAGTGGTTAGAGGCGGCAGACCCGGAAGCTGAGATCAGCCGTGGACCAGGGTTCGATTCCCCGCCTCAGCGGGTCTTGGGCTAAAAAATTCCACGGACTCGACAATTCTCGCTCCGGTGCCTACTCGACTCACAAGTTCACACTCTGCGACTCTGGGCAATAGCTTGCTTAATCTCCACTACAGCCCCTCGCGGCGGGATGCCTGGCTTTCACCTTGTGAATACCCTGTCGGGGTATCTCACAGGGGAATACCAGAACGGGTTCCCTAAGCAAGCGCCTTGAGACCCCTGGGTGATTCGTGCGCTATATAAATCGAAATACATTTACATGTCCTAAACTTTTATATCATCGAAAGAAATATCTGTGACCCTCCTTAAGAGCAGCTAACATCAGGACAATAAAGGAGGCTACCCACAATTTTTTCAAGGATCCATTGAATGGTTTTATTGCCTAATTACATTTCTCAATTTAGCATTTAACCACTGATCCAAAGTGAAGCTTTAATACGTATTAATTCTAGCCTCAGTATAATACCTATATGTTTTTATTAGAAAATATGCTGTTTTCATTTGTGTTCTGATTGATTTTATTTAAATATACCCTACAAAGTATTACAACCACCAATAGGCCTGTGTTGGATATGGTGACAAGGCAGTGATAAAGGCCATAGGCCTGATTGGGTCATTGGGAAAATGTACATCAGACAGCAGCGGCCCATGCAGGTAAGAGCTGTGAGGCTTGGTGGGGGTGGGGGGATTTTGACAGACAATGAAAAATCGTTTATTTAATTTTCCCTAGTGGTCGTCTGCCGAATTCACCCACAAGCCGGCCCCACCACTAATCCCCCCACAACCCGGACCCACCACTGTTAACTACAAGGGCCGAAGCTGAAATAAAATGCCTTAACTCTAAATTGCTTCGTCACACTGGATGGGGCAATCGGTAAGCCCATTTCTGGCATGAGCTCTATAGCCATCCGTGTGATGGCATTTTGCTTGATCACATGTGCTCACCAGGCTGAAAATGAGTGTGTTTTTGTGCTAGAGCTGGTTGTCCAGTACAGTATTTACCTATGTTTTCTTTCACTGGTTCCATTTAATTTATTGTCTTCTTTACCTTTTTAGAGTATTCTCCAGCTCCCCAGAAAGGTCTACTGGTTTGCTCGCCTGCTGTTCGTTGCTTGTGTCCCTTATTCATGGTGGTCACTACTTCTAAACCCCGTGGTCATCTTGGAATTAAAATTGTCCATAGTGTATCATTGTTTTACTGTTCCTACATAATCATCTTGTTTAGAAGACTTATCTTGGCTTCCTTGGATCAGTACCTTGATATATTGCACATATTTAGCATTTAAAGATGGCTGGCCAGTGCAATGTTTTCTGAGCAGTAATCGTGGAATGTTATTATGCCTAGTGTATCATTGCTTTTTACAATTCTAAGATGGCCAACATGCTGCTTCTAAAAATGACAGCTCTGCTGGAACTTTAAAAACAATGATACACAATTCACAATACTATGCAAAATAACTTCCCACTACAATATGTCACTACAATATTTAATTTTATTTTTGCATTACAAATGTATGCTTGGCTATTTTTGTGGGCAGTATATTTTCTTTTTTCTACTTTTATCCTTTACATTTATCTTGAATACATTTGTTTGCTTTATTGTGGATGAGTAAATGGGTGGATGCAAGAGTGCTTTGTTGGCGGATGAATTGATATACAACTGCAACAATGTGTGACAGAGCACATGTATGATGAGGGATTAAGTGTCTAAACATATCAGTGATTGAAGAGGGCCTTTCAGTTTTATGACAGACCTTGGCATTGCACATGATTGTTGGAAGTCTCTGCAGTACAAATCCACTGCTAACGTAATCCCATCATACAGGATGCTTTGACAAAGAGTTCAGAATATAAAGACTGCCCAGTGCTATAGCTATGGGATAGGTAAAGATTGTTTCATGACCATGTTGCCAGATGAATTCTGGAAACGTTTTATGAATTTCCCATGCTTTTGGCCAAGACGGGTGCAGTTTCCTGTTTCACTGTGGCAGAATGTGGAACTGGACATGGACAGATCATCAATATGCAGATAATTGTGTTGTCATAGTGGCAGTATGGAATCCCAATGGCTGCCAGGCTGTTGCAACATTTCATGATGCTGGGCATCCTGCCTTTACACTTACCACAGTGGAGCAAGGAGACAAGGCATGGGGCTGAAGGAAAATATGAGATGTGGCTGACTGCAACAGCAAAGTACCTGCTACAGCCCAATATCCCTTTTTTTAACCGCCAATTTCTATTCATCAGACTTTGCAAACTTAGCAGTTTGCAAAGCCCGCACAGTATAAAAAAATCACTAAGTTTTGAGGCCAACGGCTTTGTAAATGTACTAAAATGAATTACAGGCACTAGTTGCTACATCATTTTTTACATGCCCCTTATCATGTTTGGAAGAAAAAGCCAGTTTGCTCATTTTTAATAGTTTTTGGAACCCATTTTTGACCACTAAAATCACAAAGCATCCCTTTATACCTGAATTTCAAAATCGAAATAATGCAAGTGGAATACTCCTTATTATGCTTAAAACAAAAAAAAATACTCACAGCTGATCCTGGTCGACCTCTAATTCCTGTAACCTACAAAAAAGAATTTATAAGTAAATAATTAGAAAAAAACATTTACTGCAAGCAATGCATACACCTACAAAGGCAGCTACGAGATTGATATTTGTTTGCATCTAGATTGCAACTTGTGGGATTTTTAGCGCTTTTCACAGCCTGCGAAATGGAGTTTTCAGGTTTGAAGGAAAAACTGGGGTGAAAAGGACAATAGAGCTATAGTCGTATTTCGGAACAGCGACAAAAGGATATTTTGCAGTGATGAATTAAAATACTAAAATGTGAGCTAGTGGCGTAGGCATGTTATTGTAATAAAGTTATTAAAATATCTAAAATGTGTCTGAAAAATTAGTTCGACATTTTACGTTTAGTTTCCTCTTCCCCAATCTCATTAATAATGTGAAGTCATAAACTCACTTTATTTTTGTGTCCACTTTACTCCCATCAAAATAAAGTATGCATTGTTCTCCTTATGAGAGCACAGTGTATTTGAATGCATGCGGCCGCACTATTAGCTTGAAAACTAGCAATGAATTTCGGGTGATTTCTATTTTTTTTATTTATCTTGTGCATTCTTGATATGCGAATTCTAAAAGTTTAAAGCTCACCCAATGGATGGCTTTCCAATCCGTGATTGTCTAGTTCTGGTTCATTTATGTATATAAGAACTTTGTTATTGGGGTTGACATTGGTTCCAACTTTAATATACGTGATTTGTTCCTATACATTACGCTGTCTACTAAATCTATCACCTTTGTTATTAAGATATGATATTTTGTCTTGAATTTTATTGGTTCGATTACCTGAAATGAACACGTTTGTTTTGATCAGTAATAGCTTCTGTACATAACAGACAGCAAATAGAGTTGACAAATAGGGGCAAACGGTTTTACTCACGATTTCAAACGTTCTGCCACGATCGAAACGTCAAAAAATGTACACGAGCAGATTCTATGTAGGAAATTATTGCAAAAAAAACTATTACGCAGTAGAATATTTGTGTACACTAGACTGGGCAGTTTTTTTAAAATCAAAAGCCGCATTATCACAAACCAATGTGCCATTGGCACTATTTTATTTCTTCACTTCTAGTCACTATTCCCCACTATAAGATGGAAATATAATATTATACATATCTATGGTTGTGACTTAATAATAGCCGTTGCAAATAATTTGGCTATATCGTTTATGTTATAGGTCCCCTTTTTAGTTCTTGCCTTTGCTATTTGGCGAGACCTCATGCCTCTACATAGTGGGATGAGGTGTGGCGCCGCGGCCAGGGCGACTGACGCTGGAATCTGGGGACCACGGTTCGATCCCCGGCTCCGGCGGCAGGTCAGCCCAGCACCATGTGACTCTGGGCAATAGCTCGCTTAATCTTCCCGACGGCCCCCAGCGCCTAGAGACCCTTACGGGTGGTTGTGCGCTTTACAAATGTGGACTTTACATACACAAAGTCAACACGTACAAACACACACACACATGCTTTCCTACATAGGTGATTTTGTGCAGGCTTTGGCTACTGTGATCAGTTGACTTTACTTATTGACTGAGAGGGATGTCCATGACTCTTAGTATGCACCCACGTATGTTGCAGATGTGACTTAGTTAAACAAGTAGTGCCCATGCCCATGATCGTCCCCTTCAAAGCCCTCAAGTCCTCCCTCGTTCAACTCACCATTCCTGCCCTTCCTGTCCCTCTTACTCTTTTTTACTTGTATTTTCTTTTTTTAACCCTGAGATAGGCTCAGTGACGCAATGAAATTTGAGGTGGCCCCCCTGCAAGTTAAGTTGAAGGGCCCCCTCTGGGCTAAATCAGGAGCTCTCTGGCTGGAGTACTGAGCTGACGGGCCCCCTGGAGCTTGGGGGGCCCCCACACTGCAGGGGCTGCGGGCATGTGTTATGCCACTGGATAGGCCTCCTGGCTCCAAAATTCAGTCTCTGCTGACCATGCTACCATACAACCACTTCCTTCACTGTTAAAATTTCTATTAAGACATGGCTGGTAACTGAAAAGTGCTACTGGGCTGCTCCCGATAGAATTACGTGCTCCTGTGCATATGATATTTTCAGCTATCATTTTATCATAGTCGCCAGACAGGCATGCTGTGTGAGCCAGAAACCATCTGCATTGCTAGTAGCATGCCTGTCTTTGAGAATTTGTGGACCCCACAAAACGTGTACAAAATTAATGATTCATGGATGTGTCTCTTTTTGGAAAATGCTCATTGCCAGATGTCCCTTTCTTGGTCACAGCCTACCAGACAGCACAGCTGTTTGGTTTGCTAAAGACATCTTGGGAACTTTCAAAAAGTTGACCTAGGAATGCATTCCACGTGTTGCCTACCATTGTCTTTGTGGTTTGTAACTCACATCTTTTAGCTTTATATTTGCTGGCTTTATTTGCTTTAAGCTGTCCAGCTTGAATTCATCCTTCCTGTTGCCTAAACCTTGCTTACTGTATTCTTCCACGTACTCACTTTCTGTAAACAGGTCTCTAAATCTTGTTCTTATCCTATCACACTTGCTGTGCACTCAAAGACAGTGGTCAAATGTCAGGCTCTCCCTTCTAGGGAGCTTGGTGTTTATTTTTTTCCTCTTATATTAAAGTGAGAGAATGTATGTGATAATCCTGCTGAATACCCATGTAAAAGGAGAGGGTGTAGTATATTTATTTTTCTAGCACACAGCAAAATCTTTTAACTGTGCTGATATTTCAGAACATTTCAGAATTAGTGCAAATAAAGCACTTTTTTATAATTCTAAAGTGTGGTGGAAACAAATATTTGAATGTGATCAAAATAAATCTTAATACACTAGGTGATGGAATTTGCACACATTATCATTTGTGTGCGGCAAAACCGAATTTCAGTGCAAATGTAATGGTGATTTCAATTGAAAATGTGTTATGTGTAATGGGAGTGCACTACCACACCATGCATTCTCCACAGTATGCCTTTCCACTCTATGCCCTTCTACTCTATGCTACGTCGCTCTACAACATGCTATTCCACTTCATGTCTCTCTACTCTAAGAACCTCTGCGAAACGACACGCCACGCCACTCAACTCTACCCCATTCTAATCTACACCACTCCCTCAATGACACAACACGCCACTCCACTTTACTCCCTTCCACACCACCAACCCAAATCCACTGTACCCAACTCCAATCTATCCCACTCCAGTCAGATGTACTCCAATCTACCCCACGCCACTCCACTTCACTATAATCTACACCAACCAACTTTATTCCAATCTATCCCACTCCACCCGATCTACCCCTCTCCAGTCTTCCCCATTTCATTCTACGCCACATCAGCTTACACACCCAACCCACCATACCCCAATATACCCCACCCCAGTACAGTTTACCTCACTTAAATCTACCCCACTTCAATCTACCCCACTCTAACCCAATATACCCCACTCCACTAAAGTGTCCCCAATCCACTCCACTGCAATTCAATCCACCCCACACCACTCCAATCTACCCCACTTCAATATACCCAACTTTAATCCAACTCACTCTAGCCAAATCTACCCCACTCTATCCCAATCTACCCGCTCTAGCCTAATCTACCCCATCCCACCCCAATCTACCCCACTCTGCGTCAATCTACCCCACTCCAATCTATTGCAATCAAATCTATACCCCACTCAGTCTAACCCAATCAATCCCATCCCACCCCCAACAATATAACCCACTCCAACCCAGTCTACAGCACTCCACTCAAACCTATCCCACTCTGCTCCAATCTACCTCAGTCTACCCACTAGACATCAATCCACTCCAATGTACCCCGATCCAGCCCTCTCCAAGGTACCCCAATCCAACCCACCCACCCCAATCTATCCAGCTTTACTCCAATCTACCCTATACCACTCTACTCTTCTCCACTCCAATCAATCCAGTCCAATTTAACCCACTCTATTCTAATTTGCCCCACTTCAAACTCCATTGCAATCTATCCAGCACCTCTCCACTCTAATCGACCCCACTTCATTCCAATCTACCCTACTCCATCAAAATCTGCCACAATCTAACTTGATCCACTCCAATCTACCATACTCCAATCCACCTTATCTACCCTACCCTATTCCACTCTACCCCACTTCACTCTACACCACTGCACTCCACTCTACCCAAATCTATCCCACTCTACTTCACTCCAATCTACCACACTCCACTCAAATCTACCCCCTCCACTGTAACCTAACCTACTCCACCCCAATCTACACCACTACAATCTACCCCATCCCAGTCTTATCTACCCTACTATAATCTACTCCTTCCTAGTCTGTCCCACCCAATATACCCCACTCCACTCAATCTAATCCAATCAACCCCACCCCACTCCAACCCGATCAACAGCATTCCACTCAAATCTACCTCACTGCTCCAATCTACTTCAGTCTAACCCACTCCACTCCAATATACCCCAATCCAGCCCACTCTAATGTACGCCAATCCAACCCACTCCACTCCAATTTACCCCACTCCATTCCAATTTACCCCACTCCATTCTAAATTCCAGTGCAACCTATCCAACCACACTATATCCCACTCCACTCCAATCTCCCCCAGTTCACTCTACACCACTCCACTCTACCTACTCTAATACACCGATTATATAACACCTTCTACCTCCATCTACCACACTTGCTATCCTACTCTACTTCACTCACTACTACCACACACCACTCAAATCGGTCCCACTCAAATCTAATCTAATCCACTCAACCCAAGTCCACCCCACCCACTCCACTTCAAACTCCACTATTCCAATCTACCCCATCAAATCCACCCACTACAATCAACCCTATCCTAATGCAATCTGCCGACTGAAATCTATCCCACCCCAATATACCTCACATCACTCTAACCAACTCCACTCCAACCACACTCACTCCAATCTACCCCACTCCACTTCAATCTAACCCAATCTACCCCACTCCACTCCACCTCAATCTACCCCACTCCAAATTACCCCATTCTTACCTATCTCACTACAATCTACCACACTCCACTCCACTCCAAAAAACACTACTTCACTGCAAGTTAGAATACTATATTCAACACAATCTATTCCAATCCAATCTACCCCATTTCACCCTAATGTAAACTGCTCCACTCTACCCCACTGCACTTCAATCTACCCCTCTCCACTCCAATCTACCTGACTCCACTCCAATCTACTTCACTCCATTCTTCCCCAATCTACCCCAATATCTCCCACTCCACTCCACCCCATCTACTCAATCCAATCTACCCAACTCCCCCACTCCAATCTATCCAAATCTACTCCACTCCAATCTACCCCAATGTACCCCAATATGCCCCACTTCACCACAATCTACTCTACCCCATCCCAACCTACCCCAGACCACTCCAAGCTACCCCATCCACTCGAATCTACCCAAATCTAACCCACTCCAAACTACCCCATTCCATTCTACCCTACTATAATCCACCCAATCTACCCCAACCCACTCCATTCTACCTCCACCTCACTCCATCCCAATTCACACCCTCCAATCCAATCCACTTCACACCAAACCAGCCCAATCCTATCTACCCCACTCCAATCCAATATGCTCCACTCCAATCTGCCAAAATCTAATCTGCCCCACTCCAATCCAAAACAATCTGCCCACTCCATTCCAAATCAATCTGCAACACTCCAATCTGCCCCACTCTAATCCAAAACATTCTGCTCCACTCCAATCAAAACTAATCTGCCTGACTCCAATACAAAACAATCTGCTCCAAAACAATCTGCCCACTCCAGTCCAAATCAGTGTGCCCTACTTCAATCCAAACCAACCTGACCCACTCCAATCTAAAACAATCTGCCCCACTCCAATCCAAAACAGTCTACCCCACTCCAATACAATACATTCTGCCCCACTCCAATCAAAACAATCTGCCCCACTTGAATCCAATGCACCCCACTCTAAACACATTTGCCCCACTCCAATCCAATGCATCCCACTCCAACCCAATGTGTCCCACTCCAATTCAATCAGCCCCTCTCCAATCCAATCCACCCCTCCAATCCAATCCACCTCACCCAATCTACCTAATCTCACTCCAATCCAATCCATCCCACTCCATCCCAAACCACCCACTCCTTCCTAACCCACCCCACTCCAATCCAATCCACCCCATGCTAATCCAAACCACCCCAATCCAATATACCCCACTCCAAACCACCTCACCCAAATTCATCCCCCCACTCCAATCCTCCTCTCTGTAGGCTAACCCACCCCACTCCAATCTACCCCACCCCATGCTAATCCAACTCATCCCATCCCATTCAAGTCCAACCCACCCTACTCTAATGCAACCCACCCCACCACAATCCATCCCATTCCAATCCAACCCACCCCACTCCAATCCAACCCACCCCACTTCAAATCAATCAACCCACTAAAATCAAATCCACCCCATTCCAATCCACTCCACTCCAATCCAATTGACTGCCACACAATTCACTCATCCACTCCATTCTATCCCACTCCAATCTAATACATCTTAATCCACCCCAGTCCAGTCCACTCAACTCCAAACTACCTCAATCCACTCTACTCCAATCCAATCCACAGCACTCCACACCAAACCAATCCACCCCACCCTGCCCCACCCCTCTGCAATCCAATATAATCCAACCCAACCCACTCCAGTCCAATCCACCCCACCAAATCTACTGCACTCAAATCCAAGCCACTCAAACCCAATCCAATCCAACCCAATCCAATCCACTCCAATCCAATCCACCCCACTTTAATCCACCACACCAACCCCAATCCACCCCATCCAAATCAAATCCACCCCACTCAATCTAATCTACCCCATTCAATCCAGTCAACCCAACTCCACCCAACCCAGCTAATCCACCCACTCCATTTTTCAGAACATGTTTGTAACACACATTTTTAAAACAGGAGCCAGTGAATACTCTTAGCTAAATGTTGACAAAGCCAATAGCTCTTGAAATGCCAAGACGTACTGGTTTTGCCAGTGCTTGTTGTTTTAGCACCGAATGAGAGATCATTGCTCTCTACGCACTCTCCCGTCTCTACCTCTCCTGTGTCTTTCTTCTCACCTCCATGCATCTAATCACCTTCCACCCACTCACTGGTTTATCTTTCATTAAGTTTTTTTGTTTTAATTGTTTATGAGAACTTGACAGCTGCACGCTGCTTCCTGCTACCGGGCTGCTTGCTTATGCTCATTAGAGCGTCACCATCAGCATCCTTAAATTCTTGATTTACCTTTGGAAATAGTCATAGGCCATCCTTGAATGACACAATAACAATATAATACAGAAACAAAAACCAGCATGCTGGCCTTCCATCAGAATGTGTGCACGTGTGCACACACTCTCCAGCAGCCATCTTATAATAATTTGTCTTGCAGTTTGTCAAACAACATTGCAAGATAGCCTTCTCTGCTTGTGTACATGATGATGTATTAGTGAAAATCATGTAATTAATTTAGTTAAACTATAATAGAAATCATTATAAGATGATCATCAATGTTTACACTTGCTTGCTTGGCCATTTTCACAAGTATGTTTTGACAAAAATCACTCTAAGATTGCCGTCCATGTATTCATACGCGGCAATGGATGGTCATTTTGAAATGCTTTCGGTCTGATGGTATGCCAAAGCAAACATGCATTGCCACAGGGAATAGGTCCGAGCAAGCATGTTAAGGGCGAGATCTATTGTTTGTATCAATGCTTCTTTTCACTAGATTTGGATTTGCCTACCCTCAGCACGCTGTCTTCTTCTTGGAATCTGGTATGGGATGCCTTTACTCTTTAAAATGTTACTTGGATGTGTCAATTAAATTGTATGTAAAGCTATACTACGTCACAGTATAAGTATACATGGAACAGTTGTGATAATCTAAATAATAGATACAATTACGCCAATATGTCACAGTACTTGACTCATCATTTTTATTTTCTCAAAGCAATAATACATTGGAAAGGTTTCAATAATTTTAGATCAAATTATTTGTACAGTTGGCTAGCAAACAACTGAGATAACTTACAGCAGGTATCTGTCCTGGTTCTCCCTTTTGACCCTGTTAATCAAAAAAGAAATGTATATTGTCAATATATTAGCTTACCAAAACACCTAAAATGTCAAGTAAACTGTTTCCAAAGTATTGCCCTATATATATATTACTTAAAGACAAGGACAGATGATACATGTAAAACGTATTTTGACTGCAAGAGCATTTCCAAAGCATTAGTACATTTCCTTGGGAATATCAAGAAAGGAGGGGAGGTCTCTTGCTATCCCTCACTGCCCAGCTTCCGTATGCATCCCTTTCTACCATTTCCTTTCTTACCACAACTCTTTATGCAGCTTTGATGCAACTTTGATGTAACCTTTAACCTCTATCTTCCACCTTTTCATTTCACATCTCTTTCCTGTCCCATACACGGAGAAACCAACTTTATGTCACTTTACACTCCCAACACCTTATGGCATTCCAGACATTCATATCCCTAATTTTCACAGTAATAACTTCCAGTCTTAACTATTGTTCTTTTCTTCTCTAGGGACAATGATCTGACTAGGCTGCTCCTATACTTCTATCTATCTTTGATTTTTCTACTTGTCTGTTTTTGGAACTCTCCTCGCAACACATCTCCCCTATTTCACCTTTAAACCTTGGCTTCCCCTTCGGTTCAATTTTGACTTCTGTATTATCTGCATAGTTTTAAAAGTATTCCTAATCTCTCTCCTGTATATCATCCCTCTCCGATGTAACTCTGTGTCCTCTTTTCACTCCATTTATAGTGGTTCTTGTTTGTCCCCTACCTCTCTACCTTCACTTTCACTTTAAATCACTTTTATTTAAAAAGTCATCCAAATTCTGGAGACCCCATCTATTCTGATCTTGCCGTTGTGGACTGTGGCTACCTCACCCTGTTTGGACGACCCAGTCTCTCACTGCTCGCTCTCCTTACACAATCACTTCAGAAATCCTTGTAGTGAGGGAGCCCCACTTTGTTTATGGTGACTCAGTTAAAGATCCGACTGAAGTCATTCAACTCATACCTCCTCAATGTGGTACAAGCCACGTGACGTATTAAGAGACCCGAGCAGTCAACATCTCCCAAAGAAACGGCTTGACTCTTATCTAAGTCCAAGAAGGATTTCTAATTTCTCTCGCTCTCTTCCCCCTCTTTCGCCCTCCCCCTCTTTCTCTACTCCCTGATTGTATCCATTTCTATGGAGTTTTCAACTAAATTAGTGTTTAGAGATACCCTGCAGTTAATCAAATAAACAGTTCGATTGTTGATAGTTCCTTCCTTACTAGTTCCTCTCCTTTACTAGTTCATGGCATTACTAATTTTATACTTGGTGATGTTTTTTACTCTGTAAACCATTTTGGAAAAAACTGGGGGGCATATTATCCAGGGTGGCGATAGTGAATTTTCGCCGCTTTGCGGCTGTTTTCGCCCGCTAAGCGGCGATAATTCTATCACCCTATTAGCAAGCTGTCGCTAACAGCAGTTAGCGACAGCTTTTTGGTGATAGCGAGCGGTTTGGGACCCGCTTTGCATGTTAGCGAAATGTATCGCTAATGATATGCAAAGTGGGCGTACCCAAACTGTTAGCGACTGAAAACAGTCACTAACATCGCAAGGCAGGCGTAGCGATGGAAATATTTGCGCTAAGCGCGAATATCTCCAAATACTAACACCTGCCCAGACCAGTTCTTAGCCATGTTATCCAATGGGAGGTGGATAACATGGCTAAGAGCATTTCGTCGCTAATGCGTGAATATCGCTGTATTCTCAGCGATATTCACGCATTTCGCCGCTATCGCCGGAAAATGTATCGCTTTGGAGATAAACGTTGCTAGTAACACGTTATCTCAGCGATAAATTCCGACGATGCTCAGCGATAAAAAAATCGTCGCTAGGCCTATTTAGCGATAAATATCGCTACTTCTTGGTAATATGCCCCACAGTTCTTTAAATTAAATTAGGGCAATTTAATGTCTGTAAAACAGCACAAGCGAATGTCAGAAAAACATTACTCTTAGCAGGAACATAAACTGGCTACTGACTAACTGGCTAATGAAGTTTTTGCTTTGTCACTCCCTAGAATTTGAATAGTTGTTGAATTGCATATATCTACTTTTCGGTTTTAGCTTTCTCTATTTCATTTCACATCATATTTTTATAGTTTTTTCACTGCGATCTCTTCTTTCTTTCCTGGTGGTGTAGTTTAGATAATTGTGAAGTGCATTGATATCCTCAGGGTAAGAGAAGTGCTGAATGAAAACTATAAATAAAATAAAATAAGAATAATAAAATACATGGAAATTTGAAGCATATAGCTTACCTTGGGTCCTCTCCCTACAAAGGAAATAAAAAAGAATGTTATTAATATAGAAATAATCGATTTTCTGGTAAGTTCTCTTTGCAATATGTTGTGGCGTGCCTTAGAAATCAGTTTAGGACTCCACAATCCTTTGTAGGTGTTCATTAGCATCAGCTCAGGAAATACAGGACCACACAACCTTCAATGCCAACAACAGTGGTCAACTGCTCCTACCCCCAGATTCCATTACTGATGTCGCTTTGCGCGTTCTGGAATCCCCCCCATATAGACCTGGAACTGCCTAGGACAATATCTTAACCATAACACAATATCCTGTCATTATTTGCATGTTTGGGACATTTCCAATATTTTGTTGCTCACATTTGGTATGACATGTCAGTAAGTCTATGTATTAGTCCAATAGTTTTTTTCATCTTAGAGAACATATTATTATATATCAAAAGATGTGGCTGATTCCAAAAGCAAGGAAAGACTTGCAAATTTTCCTAATGCGCAGTATAAGTGGAAAAACCCACTGACTAGCACCTGGACTCCTCTGTGGACTCCTGCATTCAAAAGGGCACCAATTCAAGTTTCTGGGCTCTGAGAATTGTGTGGTTGGTGCTGCAGAACAAGAAAACCAACTCTGACGCCATCAGCGCCGCCGCCAGTGATGCTGTGACCTGCACCGAGGCTAGGGTCACTGCTCATGAAGTGCACGATGCACCGCCCCACCTGCACCTCAGCTCCGACGACCTTCAATGCCTGTTGACACCTACAGTTATCGGCCTTGCGGATTCCAGCGCTCGCACTGACTTCTTTTTTTTAAATTTTTTTTTTATTGAACATAGCAATGGTTAATCAGTGGTACAATGCATCTTTACAGTTTTAAATAAATAAATAAAGAAGAAAGACATCTATATACAGATATATATCAGACATGAGAATTAGGAAAAGGGGAAGAGATTCATCGAGCACAGCAAAAAGGGAATACAGATAACGATTTAATCTAGAAGGGACTGTGCAAAATCCGCAATTTATAAAGTGACGTTGTAAAAAAGTGCAAAAGCCTACAATAAAGTGCTACTGCATGTGCAAAAGACTATGATACAGCGATATCCAAAAAAAACAAGAAAACCAACTCTGACGCCATCAGCGCCGCCGCCAGTGATGCTGTGACCTGCACCGAGGCTAGGGTCACTGCTCATGAAGTGCACGATGCACCGCCCCACCTGCACCTCAGCTCCGACGACCTTCAATGCCTGTTGACACCTACAGTTATCGGCCTTGCGGATTCCAGCGCTCGCACTGACTTCATCACAGCCAGCACCTGTATCCCATTATTGCACAGCCCGTCCCCGACAAGGGTGACTTCATGAACTCTTCGACTTTGCATCGTCTCACCAGAACCGACGCCGCACCTCTGATGCCACTGACTTCCCCTGTACTCGACTCAGTGCATTGCCTCCTCAAGGACACAATGCCGCACCTCCCCCGTGGCATCCAGGGAATCGGCCTCATCCTCGGCTCTGACGCATCCCCTCCACGACACTAGACATGGTCCATAGACTATGTTTTCTAAGGTACTGTTGTTTGGGGTTGCATGTGACTTCGTGCCCGACACCAAGCAACTTGGGTTCGGTGCCTTACTCTGGATTTATGCCTGTCATGACGTTGTATTAGCCCCAGGTGGACTATTTTGTTTCTAAAAGTTGTATTTTTGAAATAACTGTTCTAAAGTCATAATTTAATTAATGTATGATGGATTTTTATAATTTTGGTCTTGTTTGGTTTAGCTAAAGATACTTTATTTTTCCAAATTGGTGTAGTTATTTTGTGGTGTTTTCAATGAGTTACTGTGTGTTTGCAGTGCAAATACTTTACACGTCGCCTTTGGGATAAGCCTGTCTGCTCATGCTAAGCTACCAAGGGGGTGAGCAGGGGTTATCTAAAGTGTGTAACGCCCTTACCAAGACTAGAAGCAAGGGTCCCTCCTTGGATAAAGGTGCATGCCAACTAGAGACCCCCATTAATAAAACAGTTGCTTGCTGTTAGACCTGGCACCATTGGCGTTGGTCTCCCTTCCATTTGTTGCTGTTGCCTCCTGTGTTTTTGCTACGTGTTTTGCTGGTATAGATGCTTTGGGCATTGTACCACTGCTATTCAGTGCCACAGTGCAAGTGCTCCCTATTATAAAGTATTATATTGGATTAGTGACTCCATGATTTATTCATTTGATTTACTTGTCAGACCCTAGTAAAGTGCACCATGTGTGCCCAGGGCTTGTAAATCAAATACTGCTGGTGGGCTTGCAGCACTGGTTATGCCACCCACAGAAACAGCTTGTAAAATGTGACTCAGACCTGCCATTGCAGAGCCTGTGTGCAGCCAGGAGCTGTCATGTCGACTTGGCAAGTGCACTCACATGCCAGTCCCTAAACCTTCCCTTTTCTACATATTATTCACCCCTAAAATAGGCCCAAGGGCAGGGTGCATTGTAGGTAAAAGGTAGGACATGCCCTGATGTGTGTGGCATGTAGTGAATTACAGCCATTTTCGTTTTTCACTATTGCAAGGCTACTTGTTCCCCATAGGCCAGAATGGGCAGTTTGATTATAACATCTTATAATCCTAACTGACTCAGGGAACTAGGTAGAAATTCGAGTTTTAGTATGCCTGAACTCAGATTGATAAAATACATCTTTTAGTGAAGTTGGTTTTAACATTCTGTGTTTGAAAATACCACTTTTAGAAAGTAGGTATTTTCTTACCTAACTATTCAAGCATGCCTCTGCTAGTTTGTGTATTCCTTGTCTGGTTTTTGAGTGACAGGAGTTGAGGGGCTCCAGGCGAAAGGGTAAGTCAGCACAGGGCTGAATAGACATATCTGCATGTAAAGTGGTGGGAGGACTTGCACCTGGGCCTGAAAAAGGCTGTAACTGCCTTCCACAATGCTGGCTCCACCTCCTGGTGTGTGTCTGATGACCCTGGCCCACACTGTCAAAGGAAAGAAGTAGTCCTGTAAACAAAGTGCTCCGGGACTGCACTGAACTGGTTTGGACTAGGTACAGACCCTCTCTGCCTTCAGAGACAACGGATTTTGGTGTATAAAAGAGGAGATCTAGACCCCAGAACTTTAGATCACTTCTGGGAATCAAGACAAACCTTTGCCAAGGAAAAGAACCAAGGAAGATGCAAGAAAGGAGACTCCCCATGTGCTGTGCTGTTGGGGTTGGCCTGCAGTGGTTACTTTATGTGCCAAGGAAAGGAGGAAAGGAACTTTGTGTGTACTTTTGCAATCTTAAAGAAGAATCTCAAAGGGCTTGAACTGAGCTTGCCTCCTGCCTGAAGTCTCATGGATACAAGACTTTATCCCCAGCTGCCCTGAATTCCCTTGCTGTGGAATTCTGCCTGCAGAGAGGTGCCTACTGTTGTTTGGGGCCCTCTGAAGAGACTGTGAGTCGCTGGAAGCTGGAAGCACGTCACAACAAGGAGAAGCGTGTCACCGCCACAGCAGTTGCCATTGCAACGTCGAAGAAGCGCCGCCACTGCAGCTGTTCGCCGTCGCATCATTGATGAAGCGTGTCGCATCACCGGAGAAGCGTGTCGCCTTCGCAGAGGTAGCTGTCGCATCACTGGAGAAGCGTGTCACAGGGCCTGTCGCGGCTCAGAAGTTACCGAGTTCGCCACACGCCAGTCTGGCATGCACACATCACATCCAACGTTGTCGCATCGCGACGCCATCTTGTCGCATCGCACCGATCACAGCAAGAAACTGATGCATCACCGCCTCTCCAGTAAGTAACGGACGCATCACCTCCCCTGCGCTGCAGTAAAGAACCAACGCATTACCTCCCCCGAAGCAAGCATCACCTTCCCTGCGACCCTTTTGTTGCATTGTGTGACGCATCAAAGGTACTTTGAGAGTAAAGTGTTGCATTTACCATCAACACTGAACTGAACTATTTTCTACCATTTTAAAGCCTATTTTTGATTACAGTATTGTGGATTTTTGTTGTTTCGTCTTGTGTCTAGCAAAGAATACTTATTTTTCTAAACTTGTGTGGTGTTTATTTGTAGTGTTTTCACTGTATTACTGTATGTGTTCACAAAGGCTTTACACACTGCCTCTGAGATAAGCCTGTCTGCTCGTGCCAGGCTACCCTGACTAGAAGCAAGGGTCCAAATTTGGTCAAAGGTATCTACCTCTGCCAATTAGAGACCCCCTGTTCTAACACTTGCATATTGTGATTTTAGTCCAAAGACTAACTCACAGACATGGCACAATTATTTCATGTTAGCCACGATCAGTAATCAGTAATTAATACTGAATTTTTCTAAGAAAGTTATGCAAGGTGTCATCCTGCTACAATGGAAATACCATCATAATACATCAATAGGCCACAGAAAAATGTGACATGTGGCCTCACTGAGCTGTATGGAAACAATGCCCTGATTAAATAAAATGCTGCCATCACCTCTACAACTTTTAGTAGGTGTTAAGAATTATGGATCATTGAACTAATGTTGGGCATGGAAATTAGCAATTATAACCCCTCCTGCAGGTTCACTTATAGTTATACCTGGTCATATAAGGACAGACACACAACAATAATAAGAACATTGAGGAAATAGTAACTCTGTCCAATTCCGCTTTAATGACCTACTTTATCAGAATTCTTTGGCTCACATAAAAACAGAGTCATAAATATAATAACTGAAAATCTTGGACTCTAGAACATTTAGGGACACAACTGCAACCACTGAAACAGACCTTGTGCATTGTGAGGTGAAACAGGTAGTCTTGAAACAGTCCTGGTATGTTGGAAGGGCAGGTTTAAGGACATCATCATCATTGAAGAATTCTAGTAGTATTGATTGGGTTGGTAGAGAAAGTGGGCTAAGGGGTTTGTGTAATATCGTAAGATTGAATTAGGTTGGATACCTGACAACAGTGTTCAAATCAGCAGCTGATGTAAGTGAGGATCTTCTACTAAATAAAAGTAACTACCTACTGCTATTGGGTCTTTTACTCTCTTGTCTCGCTGTGATTTGGGTTTTGTGAAATAAACTTCACTGATGGGCACTAATGACCAACTGATAATGAATGCACAGTCAGTCTAAATGCAGTTCACTGTAAATGTCTTTATCAAGTCATACCTGAACAAAAATACGTAATAATATTTAGGTGCATACTTGTATTACAATATTTTCAGAATCCATATGAATTCCCTTTTACTGAAGTGGACCACCTTTCATTGTCAGACTTAAAAACCAAGTCCATCATTCTCTAAACTAGTCCATTTAATCTGAAATGACAAGTTCCTTAACATGTTAGTACTGGAAATTTCAAACAGAGAACAATCACAATTAAAACTCAGATAGAGGGGCTTTAATGACCCATTTAGCCCTTGGTGCGGGCTCCAATGGGGTGATGTAGTTGCAGCTGCCATGTACACTTTTATGACAACAGAAAATGACATCTTTTTTTAAAAAATCACATGCATTTTTATGTTTAAGGACACAAATATGACTCCCAACGAATGGCCCATGCAACCCTTGTCTGACTGACCTCCAAAGGGTATGTTTCCACCCCCAGTGTTCGGACACACTGGACAGCATTCTCCACTGGGGATCTCGGGCCTGTCGCAGTCGGTGACGTCAGGGCACTGGATCTCATCACAGAGGATGGCTCCGCTGTCACAGACGCAGATCTGGCATGGTGAGGGTTTCCAGATGTCTTGGTTCATGTACGTCAGGCCGTCTTGCCTGCAGGCATTACCTATATCTGCTGAAATGAAAACGAAGAGCTCAGAGCACGATCTGGATTCACTGACAAATATTTCCACAGCATGGTTTCTAAAAAGGATCAGGACAAAGGTCAAAGGCATTCAATGTATGGATCAATCTAATAACTTTTGGAAGACATGTCTTTTTTGCTAATCAAAGATCAGACAAATGAGTACTTACAAGGCAACTGAATAGTGTAGATGAGAGAGACAGTAAAAGGAGGAACAATAAAATGTAAGCTGGAGCAATGAAGACACGGGTGATAGGGACTTGTTTATGTGACTCACCAAAAGAATATTGCATGGCACATAGCAAAAATCAGATTTGAAATGCCTTAATTCTCAAAAGCAATCATTGATATGAGAGCTAATGGTCATCCCAGAGAGTCCAAAGCAGTAGCGGCTGCAATCACGGAAACTGCACTTAAATGAGAGGCTATTACCCATAGAATAATGCTGAATCAGTTCTCTGTGCAAGGAACGTACAAGTGTTATGTCCGAAGTTACAGGCAGGCAATGCATGCTTAGATTTGCATTCACTAAACCATCACTTCGGCACAGGTACATAGCTATTGTATTCTATTGTATTGTCATTGCATTTCTATAACGCTTACTACCCCTGACGAGGCGTGAAAGCGCTTTTCAGCGAGTAGCAAGCTACTCCGGGACCCATAAAGGATTAGTGTCGAATTAGTATAGTGAAATAAGAAAGTAATTTAAGTGGTGGATAGGTTAGTCAGTTATTTCCTTCACTACTGTCAGCGGAACCTGACACATTCACCTGCCAGCAGTCCTGCAGGGCATTTGAACTATTCTGTTCTCCTGAAATAGCTTTTTGTATACACTGTCACCCTCAGAGTGTCACAGTCGTTGATTAGGCTGCACAAAACGATGGGCAGAATTTCGAAGGAAGTGAAACCAACTGCAGTCTCTGCTTCCTTTCACATCACACCATGCCTCATTGAAGAAAATTAGGGACATATTTACAAGGGCTTATAGCACAGGAGCGTCACTTTTTTGTGACGTTCCTGTGGTGATAAACCTTTGCCTTATTTACAAGGTGCCTTGGCTTAATGCCACCTTGTAAATAAAGCAGCCTTTCACGCTACACTTAGTGTGAAAGGGGCGGGCAATGGGTGTTGCGGTGAACATTCTGCCACAACACCCATTAATTTTTATGCTGGCCCCTATTTACAAGGTTGGTGTAAATATGGGACAGTGCCAAAATTAAGGCCAAATATAACCTGGTCTTAACATGGCGAAATGAGGAGAAATTATTAATTTCTCTAAATTTTCGCTGTTTCTATGTGTGCTGCATTGTGTAGCACACAGAGAACCAGCAAATCTCATGAACGATGTCCCTTCCTGCACATTAACAATCATTAAAAAAATGATGATTTGCAACTTCTGCATTGTGCAGCATACATAGGAGTTACAAGTCACCATTAGTGGTTGTTTATGTGCAGGAACAATCCTTCCCTCAATGAAGGCACCCTTGGAATCTGGTGCCTGCATTTGTGCTTGGCAGCTGAATGTAGCGCCACTGCTAGGGAAAATGTAGGGGTGCGCCATATCATTGTAAATGCGGCACATCCCTGCATTTTCAGAATGGCAGAGAGTGGCAGTAGCAATTTTAGCTTAAAGCTGCGCTCCACCATTCTGTTATAAATATGCCCCTTAGTTTTGTCAATATGCAGTACGAGTCTGTTCCTATACTCTATGTTAAAAAATTTGAAGATCAGCAGGCGATGTTTTAAACTATATCTCACTGATCTCCAAGCTACAACAACTCTGGCTACAGCCTTGGCACCAAGTTTTAAGTAACATTTGCGGTGTGGTAAAGTCCTAAATTACAGTTCAACAAATAATCCTTCATTGGTGGAATATAAAAGTTTGAATCCAATCCGCTAACCTGGGCAGAATCCTTACAGGTGCTTGCCCGGGGTTCCTGGATGACCTTAGGGGTCAGTTTGATGAACTTACAATCACGTGTGCCATTTTTAGCATAAAGAAGAAGCCCCTTAATGTTCTGTTCCTACCACGTCACTGCCATCTCGACCATTGAGATCGGAGGTAGCAAGGACAGGCAGGCATACCATAAAGGAGCTACTACCCGTGGCCACCCTAAACTGACATCCATAGCAGACAGCCCACATGCTCTGTGACACTCAGCTGCGCAGGCGCACACTGCCACGGGCTGGATCTGTGACGCAAGTCTCTGAAAAGGTGTTTCATTGGCTCTTAGCAGCAGTCTACACACGGGACCGCTTTTAGGAGTGTGCAAGCAGACTGCATCCTGCTCCAAGATGGCAAAGCCCTCCTGGCTTCATAGGCACATAAAGATCAGCTAAAAGGACGTTCAAGTTTAGTTTCATTTAAGGTAGATATCAAAACAAAATCTAAGAGAACAATAAGTACAGTAGCCTTGATTACAAGTACCCAAGTTAATTCAGATACACGCACTAACTCCTGTTACAACACATATCAGAAATGGGACTTTTGCAGCAAACACTGCACCCCTGCAGTTTTCCACATTCCACATGTACATTATGGCAGGGCATACTTGATGATAAACTGGGAAAAATGCCTAGTAAATACCAGCATATGTGGATCTGGCTGTAGTAGCACCAAAACTCTCAAATTAGGTCTTATTTTTTGGGCAAAACCTGGATTGATCAATAATTACTACAACCAATAAAATGTGAATACTTTGATGCCCAATATTTATTGTATTCAATACCGGGGCACTCATAATAAACGCCTTTAACTTCCAGTTTGCACCAAAAGCATATTAATTGCCAGTAAATAAAAGAAGAGTCATCATTTATTCAAAGCTCCTCCAACAAGTATCTAAACATTTCTAAGTTCAGGTGATTTCTTCACTCTGTTCTGGTAAATAATTAAGTTCACCCTACATCTATATATCAAACAAGCCCACCACAGTGAGCATGCTTTTCAAGGAGCTGCATGATGCAACCATACGCTAAGGTGCTCATTACAAGATGGCCACTATCAGATACGAGTTCGATAAAAATTGACATTGAGGTGTTTAGTATTAATCCGATATGATCATTATTGTCTGTCACAAGTTTTTGAGGAATAACACACAGATGTTGGTACTTACCAAGCATTTTCACCCAACAAATGTCAGAAACTTTGACCTGCGCAATTTATCATAAAATTCTGATGTGTGCAGTAACAGGGGCTATTACATCTATTGGAATTTTTGGGCCCACTGCAAATGATGGATCAAGGACAGAAAACATTCTGCCCCGGAGATTAGAACACAAATATGTGAGGACCCTGTTCAGATCTGACAGAACATTAGATATGACTGCCTTGTCTTCCAGTTCCTAAGTGACTGCCATCTTTTCTCTGCAGGTAAAATCACCAGTCAAATTCAGTAAATGACTGACAACTCCACTACTCAAAGATGTGAGTGTTTGAAATCCCACATAATGAAGTAGCTGCAAATGGCAACATCTGTTGTCTGAGCAAATAAAACACTCTGGGGCAGAATTACTAAAATCTAGGGCAATGCTGAGCAGTAACCAAAGTAGCAGCGCTGTGTTTGCCAAAGGAAAGAGGCCAAAGCATAGCTATATTTACTATACATGGCCTCTTGTTGCTCTCTGCCCCTGTGCTGCCACAGGGAAGAGAAGAGAAAAGCCTATGCATATTTCTCCAACTCGTCACCTGCTGCAAGGAGGTCTTATTTTCTGACATAAATCCAGGTCTGAAAACTGGAATGCCTAAGTACCACTAACGTAACATCCCACTTGAGGCAAAGTGTTGCAAACCAGTAAAAGCACTATTTGCACTAAGAAAGGACAATATTACAGCTTTATTTTTTTTTGCGCCAGGGGGTAAATACCCTTTCAATACTTTGCATGGCTTTGCTTCACTTTGCATAGAATTGTGTTGGAGCAAACTATTGATAAATATCCTCTTATGTCTGCAGGTTTTGCAATATCAGATATATCATGTTTAAATTGTTACCATTAAGGCCCAAACTCAAACAAAGCCTAATGATCGTGTCCAGGAAAGCATAGGGACTTACAGCGCATCAACAATAAGTAAAGCAATAGCATGGATCAAAGAATTAATATAATTAAGACATTCTCAAGGCAACTCATGATTAATTTAGACCAGAATGCCCTTTAGCATTAATGTGCTCTTTCCTAAGACGCAAGACTTTTTATAAACGTGCTAAAAGTGACATGGAAGGGTGATTTTTCTGTTGCACCTAAAAGTCAGCACCCAAATCTGTAAACAGGCCCCTTTACTTCCAATAAGGTCATTAGCAATAATTTACTAGTCTTACATTTCTCACTTAGAAATGTGCCAAAAAATTTAAATATAGGTCAAATACTTTCAGGATTAACTCTCTTATAGATTTCTTTTCTGTAATGTATATGTACATCTGAAAATAACCAATAGATATTGATAAAATATAGCAAAATAACATATAGGATATCACTGATATAGAAGTATTATATCTTTTGTTCACAAAAAATACACTGCATCAGAAGCAGGTTTTCTTTTTTCTACTTGACTGCCTTCTTAGCATTTTGGGGAAACATCTGTGTGAAAAATGTTATATAAAACTGCGTTTAAACCAGTGGCTGAACATCGTGTTCTTGCTCCATCCATCTGTGCAGCAGCCATTGCCAAACGTGGGATCTCTGCAGCCAATAGCTGGAATACATTTCTGGCCCCACTTTAACTTCGGTTGCAGGAAGGCAATAACCTGCTCTCAGCTGTTAGAGACATAGCAGTGACTGGGGCAGAGCCCTCGTGGTTGGCAATGGCTCGGCCTATTCTCTGCCTCTAATCTGTCCTCTGCCGGCTGCTGCTAAACCCAGGAGTCGAAGTTAGTGGTTGGTTTATAGGTGAACAGAGTTTGGCGGCTATGGTAGGAATTGATCTTCTTCTACACCCACCTCGAAAGTGGCATAACCCCTCTTCAGGAACAGAGGCATCAACAAATCTCCAAGCCAATCCGAGCATGCTTGGCCAGGTGCAGGGCATGTCTTGAGAAAGAGTGGTGAACTCTCACCAACCCCAAGCTGACGGTCGTCCTCCACCCAGGCACCCCAGTTAAGCAGCTGCGGCTCCGCCGCTATGAAATGAAATACCAGTATTTGTAAAGCACACAGCTACCTCCGAAGTCATGTCCCGGCACTGGGGGTCCTCAGGAAGATTGAGCGAGCTATAGCCCAGAGTCACATGGTGCTGGGCTAACCTGCCGCCAGCACGGGGATCAAACTGTGAACCCCGTAGTCCGGAGTCAGGCACCCTGGCTGCTGCGCCACACCTCTTACACCGCTATCACCGAGGAGCGTCACCCCCACCCCCTCCCTACCAGCTACCTCAAAACGGCAGAAAAGGAAAAATAAAATGTTAATAAACACTTTTTAATATCATTTTGTTTTTCCTTTCCTGACAAGTCTTTGGGGCGGGGCAATGCGAGTGATAGGTGCAGGAGGAGTGGTAGTGCACTGTGATCAGGGTGCACAATGATTTGCCCGGCTTGGAAACATCCTTTACCACGCAACTTTTACCACGCAGTGCTTTTACATAGCAACTTTTACAACGCAAACCATTACAACGCATTGAGCTGGGGGGCGCTCTAGGATAGGGAACAGATTTAATTTACTATCCAACACCTTCCCTACTATCCACGGGGACTGGAGTTGGAATAGTAAATTAAACTATTCACTATCCAGCGCCCCAAAGCACTATGCGTTGTAATGGCATGCGTTGTAAAAACTGCGTTGTAAAGGCATGCGTGGTAAAAGCATGTGTTGTAATGCCATACATCCGGCCGGCTGCCTAAGGCCAGCCAAACCATCATGCTCACTGAAGATGCCTTCATTCCGAGCTGCGTGGGGTTGGAGAGAGCAGGCACAGGCTCTCAGTCTCAATGGGAGCGTAAATCGACAGCGCTCAGGCTAATCCTGATGCTGCTCTCATTGAGATTGGCTGCAGTGGACTCTGGGAGTCTCTGCCTGTAAGACGAGGAGCAGAGGAGTGCAACGGTGCCGCCTACTGGTAAGCCACTCTTCCACAACACCAGCTACTACTGCAGTTGAGCCATCTGCCAGTGCAGAAGGATCTGCTTGTCAGAAGCACTAGAAATGCCAAAGGAGTCTGGTGCCTTGTCATGGTGCTGGTCCCATTAGCTTGCAGTATCTCAGAGCCCCACCAATCAGTGCTTGAGTCCAGCAACAAGGCTGACTCACCATATTTTGGTGCCACAGATGAGGTACAATTTGAGCATTTCCCCTCCCCTGTGCATATGTGCAATGTGTATTGAACCTTCTCTATTTTTGCTGCACTCTGCATCGAGCTAGCTAACTGGAAGACATGGCTGGATGATTGAATGAAGTGTTTTAAAGTCAACAACATGGCTCATTGAGTTAAGTTCTTGTTGCTGGTATCTGTCTGAGAAGTTCATGTTATGCATTTAAATTCTGTTAGGTCCAAACCAGCCATTAATTTTTACAGTATGAATAAATCGAGCACCATTTAATGGGTTAATGGTTACATCTACTATTTAGAGAGCTGCGAAATGGCAAACAGTGGTCTTAATGTTCTGTAAAGAAAAGTTATTGTCTTACATATCAGCAGATACCATGCGGAGGCCTATGGCTGTTCTCTCACAGAAATACGAACCAAGTGATCTTTTTAAAAACATATTAGAGCAGTAAAACTTGGCAATATTTAGAGACTGTTCTACAAAGCGATGAGGGCTCGCCTGCACTTAGGTAGAAGGAATTTTGAACACATTGTACATGTTAGTCACTTTAGACCAATGATAATGACGACAAAATATTGATTTTAAAGACATCTTAATGAGGGGTTTTGTTGATTCTCCACCAAAATATTTGGTGGTAAATGTAGTTGAGCATTTTCACCACTATAGGAAAATAGGGTTCAAAGACCACAAGATATAGTGACTCCGGGGTCTTCTCATTGGTGCTTGCTGGTGGTAAGAAGGTTTACCTGGGCCTTCTGGCCAGATTTACAAAGGGCTTGCATTGCACTTGCACCGTGCAAGGTAATGCATGGCTATGCAGCTCTTTAGTGGACTTTACTAAGCCCTGCAGAGCCACCTGGTGTGGCTCTGCATATCCATAGTTACGCAAGGTAGTGCGAATTGTTGTCTTGCATTACTCTGAATTGGGGAGGTGCTCCATGGGTGGAGCGTGTGTGTTTCCATGAACCACGCATGAGTTTTGACGCAATCCCAGTTTTACTAAGGTTAGTGAGAGGGGGTTGCGTCAAAAAGGAACACTTTCATATTAGAGGCAGAGCGGGGAGAAGTATCTTTATTTGTCCTTGTTATTTTTTCTTTCTATGTGTGCTGCAGTCTGCAGCATATATAGAAAGAGGAAAATCCTGCACAAAAACAACCATGCCTGTAATGCATGCATCCTTGCACCATGGCATAAGGGTGCCTACATTGGTGCTAGGCAACACTCAGGGTTTTATTTATTAAGATTTAACGCCATGTTTATGTCATAAAAGTGATGCAAAACAACCCTGAAAATCTTTTTCATCTATGTACTTTCCGACAATAAACCTGTTTTACACTGGAAAATCATTTGAAAATAACCTAAAGGATCACATAGCGCTGCTTTGTATTACTCAGCGCCAAGAGCGTTCCCGTTAAAACAACCAAGGTTTCTCTTGCTAAGTTCTATGTACTAAAATTGTAAACAAGATTTAGCATCAGAAAATAGCGTCCATTTCAGAAAGGCGCTTTGAAGAAGAAATGCTTTTTTCCTCCTTTCATTTTCCGACTTTGCATGTGTGCTGTACTGTACAGCACACATACAAAGTGCGAACATGTTTATAGTGAGTCTAAGCATTGTATTATGTACTGGAAGGGTATCCTTCCAGTGCAAAACCTATGCTAGACTTATGGAGACTCCCTTACACTGTGGTGCAAAGGTGTGTCTGTGATGCACAGCCGCACATTTCTGCACCAGCGTTAGGGAGAGGGGAGGACATTGTCATATTTCTGTAAATATGTCACTCTCCTGCTCTCTCCTCGCGCAGCACAGCATTTGCAGCTGCTGCACTGTGCTACGTGCTATTGGCACCGCTTTAAGGCTTCACCAAAAGTTATCTGAAATGTAAGGTCGATAGAAATTGGGCTCTTTATATGATGGCTAATAATAATGATGGCTAATAACGAGTAATCGAAGACACAAAATAGAAAAACTTCACTACATAAGATTAGCATGCTGGAATGTTACCTTAACATGAAAGAAAATATCCAAACACAATACAGTTACATCCAGCCAGCGAGATTGTGACGCTACAACATAAATGAAAAAAACACCTATGAACAGGGTACATTTACAATTCATTCCTATGGCTTTACCATTCATTCCTATGGCTGGCCCTACATTAGGAAGGAAAACGTGCTTCAAGTTTCTTTCTTAGTACAAGATGTACACGGTTGTTTTAGGATAGTCTTGAACGAACCCAAATCAGTTCTATTCTACTTCAGGATGTCACTTATGACGAGGGGGTTCTTTAAATAATCTTAAACCAATTGACTCTCGACTGAGACTCAACGGTGATTGTGTCGCAATACTTCAAGATTTTTCATCAAGTATCCACTAGGTGGCAGTAAAAACCAATCTATCAAAACCTCAATAATTCAAAGCAGATGTGCACTTCTGAACGCCAGTGACCGCACCCTTTCTTAAATGCCACAGCGAGAGAGCTGCGAAAAGATTCAGTTTATCTAAAAAAATATTCCCGTTTTAAACGTTTGCTATCTAGGAAAAGGGAGAATATTGTTCCGGACAACGCGCGATTAATCATCTAACAGCAGTGGAAACTGTTGCGCAAGGACCAGAAAAGAATGCAAAAGTGTATATTTAGTGCCTGTCCAGTCTAACGTGGTGCTTTAAAGCAGTGCGGGAATCTCATAAAAGTGCAGGCTTCGGGTTACAATTTAACGTACATTTTGATACATTTGAAAAGGGGGGGCCCTCGGCCCCCCCGCACGCATGGCGGCGCGGCGACCGTCGCCCCCCCTGTTCCCCTTTGTTGTCATTCGGCGGTGGGGGCGTGCCGGCGGCCTCCCTGACCCGGATCCAAGGTAGAAGGTCCGGGTCAGGGGGGGCGGGCTATAGGAGGGGCCGCCTGGCCCCTCGGGAATAAAGAGGTGGGGAGCGCCCAGGAGACCCCCTTGTCCCTGGACGCTCCCTCGCTGAACGGTGTGCCCCGCGCTCGGGGCTTCTTTGTTTATTTAATTTTCCCGCTTTTTCTTCTAGGTGGAGCGAAGCGGTTCGTTCCTCGAGCTAGCCGTCGTGGGACTGCCAGGATCGGCAGCGAGGCGGCAGGATTGGATTTTCCCCCGTTTTTTGTCTTCCGGCAGTGGACTCGAGGCGGCAGCAGAGGTGCCGGGACGGGGAGCTCGCCGTAAGAAGGAAATGCGCCAGCTCATTGCAAACGGAGGGAGCAGGTATTTGTCGAGCAGCGGATCAGCTCGCGGCGGAGGTGTGCTCCGGGACTCGCGAGGGACGGGGTAAGGCTGCGGGGGGGTTTGTTGTCCTACTGGGTGTGACGCCACGAGACCGCCAACAGCACAAGCCGCTTATGAACGCGGTACAAAGTGAGTAGAGCCGCGGGGGAATTGAGCTGCTGTCTTGCTGCAAATACCTATTTAGACAGTGAGGAGCCCGATTAAATATCGCGGTACTATGAGTGTCAGATAGACCGTCACGCCTGAAGCGGTTTTTTCTTTACAAATTCCGGCGTATTTGAAAACCGCATAGATAACGGGGTAGAACAAAGGGTTTGTTCCCGCCTGGTAGGATAATCTGCCGCGCCTGAAGCTAAGCAGGGTCGACCAGGGCAGGACCTGGAAGGGAGACCTTAATATAGTGGGGGCTTAGAATTTTCTGTTCTAAGAAGCTTGCATTACCTTACAATTTAAAAAAGCTTAATTGTATTATAAAATTAACGAATGCTACTGATATTGACAAGAGAAGGCTAAATCCCCTGTGTACAATTGTATGTGAAACGAGGGGCTATTTCTCGCAAATGTTAGTGCATTAATGATTAGGTGAGTTATTGTTCATGTCACTAAACAAGGTGGACAGTGCATGGGGAATAGGTGGTCCAGTATTGTCCTGATAGAGGGTAGTTTTGTAATTTGCTGTTATAAGGTGTTTTTTAGTGGCACACAGCAACAGTAAGGTGGACGGGGGGTTGCGATTGTACTCTGTCCTGTAACTGGGTTGTCCGACACCTGCTCCTGTTTTATTCCACGGTGAGAATACGTTTCTCAATTCCAGGCAATACATTCCCCAGCTCCTTGAAGTCGGCCGCTTTGGCCGTTAGCCACATCCTCCCCCATAATGCACCGTGTTTGAATTCGCAGCCCCGAGGTGGATGATAGTTTGGCATTTCGCTGTTCCTTATTATTGCAAGGGCCATGGGTGTGGGAGCTGGAGGAGAAGTTTAGCTGATGAATACATGTCACCAGGACAGCTTCTCTATCGTCCCGGGGTTTAATTGAATAAATCGGAGCATTCTGGGAGTTCTAGAGTTCTAGTGTTTAATGAGACAGATAATCTCGATTCCAGTAAATTATGTTTTGTGAAAGGGGATCATAGGGCTGGAACGTTGTGTCCGGGTGACGCAGAGGCCTTTTCCAATGTTATTCCCCGATGAAATAAACGTGAGGGGCAGCCAAAGAGCTCTGGGAGGGCACAGGAAGGGCAAACTAGGGTATCCACATTTTCAGCAAAACTGTGGCATAGGTAGGAAATAAAAGCCGACGGTCCCTGTTGGGTGGGAGCCCGTTTTCCAGTTACAAGACGCACGCAAACTAAGTATGTAGACAATGTGGTGTTAAATGCGTCTATGTAGTGTATTCCCACCTTTTGTATCGTACTGTACTGCTACATTTATATACCAGGTACTAGCCTAGCCCTATGTGGGCACTGAAGTTGATTTAAAATACATATTTTTAGATGCCCTGCACCAATAGGCGGTGAAAGTAGGGGTACTGCAGCACCCCCACAAAATAATCTTGCTGGAGTTCAGAAGGTGAACAAGCAATAAAGAGATGCCTTTTATATGGTGTGTCTATCTTGGTAAATTCGCTGTGCATTCAAAGACGGAGGGCAAATATCAGACTGTCTTCTGACATATTGCTGCTTATTGGAAGCCTGAGTGACTCGCATTTATTTCTCTTACTGCAAAGTGAGAGGATTGATCTAGCTAACAATCCTGCTGGGGTTCAGGAAAGGGCTGGAAAGGCTGTAGCAGGTCAGTTGTTTTCTAACACACAGCATTTCAATATCAGGTAATGAACTATACACTATGCTATTGACAGCGTAGGCAATCCCGATAAAAGGGTCTGATTCATTAACATTTATGCAGCAGCCTTCATGTTAAAGCAGGGAATTGTGAAATCCAGACGTCTGCTCAAGGTCAAAACCCCCAATTTTAAATGCGCAGGAAGAGAAGAAATACGCACTGCGAGAGATTGAAGCACATATAAATGCCCTTCGTTTAAGATAAAGCTGTTAAACAGCGTGAAGTAATTGTAAACACACACCAGAATGTCCCAGATCACAGAACATTGTTATGTCCTTGGTAGTAAATTGAGGCAGGGTTTGTTGTTACCGAATTGGGTGACATTTTTAAGGTGAAGGTGATGTGTTCTGCTAATTTTTTGTGTTGCAGTGTTGGTACTTCATTATTGCAAAAAATACTGCGCTGGGGCTATAGCTGTTGGGTTGGATTCAGTTTTGACTACTTCGGGATGCTGTGCCCTGTAGAATTTTAAGTTTCTTGTTATATTACTTGGGGTATATTATTGTGTTATATTGTTTACATTAAGGATATTAGGGGGCATGCTGCTGCCTTTCCTGGCCGAAATTAGACTTGTACCTTAAAAGTTTCTTTCACCAGTAACCATTTCAACACAAATGTGGTAGAATAGCACTTTTTCCAGCTTTTCGAGCATTTAAGAGTTCAGTCGCCCCAAAACTGTGGCACTTACTCTATCTTAAACTAGCACTGGCAGTGTTCACGGTATTCATTGTGACCCGTTGAAACACAAAGTCACCGATCCCCATCAACTGGATCGCATCCACGTGCGGGGTGGGGAATCATCAACAAGGGGCTTGGGCGTTTTAAAAATGCTTAGGTTGCACTTGGGTAGAATTCACAAGGCAGACGCAGCTCCCTGATGGGACGGGTCCCCACCATGGGTTGTGAGTTACATTATTTCTCTTACGCAAGGAACAGCCATTGACATAGGTCAAAAAAATTTTGACACTCTAGAAAGACTGTCATTGGTATCTGCTAGGTGATAGTTAGAACAATCATGGAACCATTCACGAATAGGGTATACCACCTTTTCTTGGGGTCATCCTGGGGAGTAACGACACCTAGGGGTAGGGCTTGACGAGACTGAGAGCCAGTTTCCAAGGTCAAACCGAAGCAGAAAGCCAAAACAATGGACTTATTTCATTGTGGAGGTAATCACCATATGAGGTGCTGTTCACTATTCGAGGGGGGAAATTGCACTAGTCCAAACATTGCACCTGTCCGAACGACCTTTCATGGATGATAGGTTAAAGTCAACATCATTAGTAAGCTATCCTAGGGTTGGCTGTAATGCGTGCAGCCTCAGGCTAAGTCTTGAGGGAATATAGACCAGCTTGTTTTACCAGTCTTTAATCTCATGAATGATTGAATGAAGAAAGAACAGGGGTATAACAACAAATATATGTATTTGTTCTAAACACACCCCTTTAGTTCCTGTCCGAGGCTAAGAGCAAGAAATTACAGTCAGTAAACTTATTTGAAACACAAGTAAATTGGCACAATATACGTGGAGCCTATGATGAGATTTGAGGCGAACACTTACAGTATGAAAACTTATATAGCACACAGTAATTTAGCACCATATACGTTGAGCTCTAGGGAATGTAGAGCAGCGTGTTTTACCAGTCTATAATCTCATGAATGAGTAAATGAAAAAAGAACAGGTGTATAACAAATATATGTATTTGTTCCACACACATCCCTTGAGTTCCTTTCCGAGGCTAAAAGCATACAGTAATTTAGCACCATATACGTGGAGCTCTAGGGGTGTACCAAAGCCATATATTAATAATGTGGTAGGGGAACAACGAATGGCATAGAGATGGGGCCTAGAGCCTGTAGAAGGACTAGTTGCGGCATCACATAGTTCTGGGGATGCATGTGATCATGTCCGGTTGGCTAGGATGATATTTCCCAGAAGCCAAAGTGGCGAGCCAAAAAGGCCCTTGGGCCAGCTTATGGCCTGGCGGAGTTAGGGCTGTGCTAATTGTTTTAGCCAAAGACTGTGATGCTGCACTGGTAAGTAGACTGTCTTGTGTCACACATAGATCCTATGCAAAAAATGGGTGGAACACCAGGAACAGAAGGTGATGTCCTGGTTTACGGCAGAATTGTTTAGGAGCCATAAATGTGCCGTGGCAATGCCACTAGGGTCACTGGACTGCACACGGGATAGGGTGACACTGCCGCAGGACACTGTACGGCACACGGGATATTACTCCTAATAGAGGTCGTTCTACAGGGCAATCTCTGTAGCACTAATTCAATCGCAATACATGGAGCACAAACTGAGGCTATGCTTAACATTTACTGTCGACGTGTTAATGAGTAGTCATCTGGCGCTAATCGTATCTAAAACTTAGCAACTGAGGGTAATGTAAGACTAGCACGTGGACAGCAGTTATCGCCAGAAACACTAATGGTGTGTGTTTATCTTTCCATTTTTATGTATGGCCGGGTCCATGGTGGATACCCGGAGTGCTCCACATCACAACAGCTGCAACAGGTGGACAGCCCAGAGGATGCTTACGTCAGCCACGGCTGGGTTCATGGCGGATATCGGAGGGGTTGCTCCACACTGCAACATCAGCAGCGGGTGGACGACAAAAGGGAAGCATTCATCGAGAAAGAGGACACCAAGGGCCCAAGTATTGCTGGCAGGTGTAAGTGCTACCCATTCCCTATGGTGGAAGTGGGAATTGTCCCCCAGGTTTTTCTTGGTCTCTTTTTCCTGGTTATTGCAGTTTCCCAAACCTGTGACGCAGGGGAGGAACGCATCACCGGAAGGGGAGGAGCTACAACGTGCCAGCACAAGCAACAGGCTGGACGCGGGACAGGGAAGATTTGGTTTGGGGGTCTGTGCCTCGGTCACTTCAGGAACTTCTTTCAGGGACTCTTAGCGCAGCAGCCCGACCCCCCGTCAGTGGTGATACTTCACCTAGGGGGGAATGACTTGGCCAAACTTGGGAGGCGAATACTCAGTGATGAGCTCATCTCCACTGCGGGTGGGTCTCCTGGACATCTCATTCTTCGGGAAAGGGGGGTTTTGTTTCAACCAGTTTAGGGATTACTTCCAAGGGCTGTTAGCGCGCCGGCACGTTCCCCCGTCAGTGGTGATACTTCACCTGGGGGAGAATGATTTGGCTAAACTGGGAAGACGCATTCTGATTGAGGGGATTATCTCAACTGCAGGGTGGAGTGCCAGGATCTGCCCGGGTTGCACGGTAGTATGGTCGCAACTCATACCTCTACTATCAGTGGCGGGCGTGGGATTCGGTCAGGGCGTTGAATCACTCGGTAAAGAGGATCAACACACAATTGGACAAGCTGTTTCGAGCCCCCCCCTGTTGCAGACGATACCTCATGGGCGTGTCGGGGGTGGACTGTATTACTTGGGGGATGGGGTGCACTGGAATGGAGCAGGTAACGTCGTAACGTCTTGGGGTCTGACAATATCTGGGCCTGGTTGGAGGGATTTCCAGACGGAGGGAGGGAAGGTCCTGGGGTCTGGTAATGTCAGGGCCTGGTTGGAAGGTTTTCCCTAAAGTAAGAATTTGCTAGGGTAGGTCAAGGCAGGGGGAGGCCAGATCGTCGGTTAACAATGCTGGCCTGTGGCGGTAAGGTCATTATCGGTGAGCACATATTTGAGGTCTGAGGGGGCGGGCATCATCCTATGGAGGTTCCCGCCCAGGGGGAGGGGCCTGCGGGCCACTCCCAGAACTCCAGGGGCAAGGTAATGGATGCTGCAAAGCAAAGGAGCGCGGGTAGGAGTAGTTCACGCTTTCCTTAGGCTGGTAGCCACCCCGCGCGCGTGGACTCATGACGCCACCGGCGCAGAGTAAGGGCCCTCCTTTAGTGGGTAAATGGAGTTCAGGGCGTAGACCGGGCAATTCCCGGGGTAACACTGCGCATGCGCACGTCTCTAGGGGAGGCGCAGCTTGTAGGACCTGACACCGGTAGTGACCCTGCCATATGGCCAGAAATGTACAAAAATCAAGAGGAGGATGTTTAGTCTCGGTTAGGAAACAACATGTATTAGAGTTTTGTTAAGGTCAGGCTCTCAAACTTGTTGATAATAATTGTATATCTAAATGTCCTGCTGATTTTTGTATAAATTGTTGATTATGCAATTAAAAACCCTTTTTTAATTTCATACTTTAATAAATACGGCCGGGCGACTAGCGCCCGCCTTCCAAAAAGTAAAGACGTCTCGTGTCCACGTTCCTGGGTGTTGGGTGCCGGATTGGGGGGGAGGCGGCAGCTAGTCGCTGACCATGTGAAAAGGGGGGGCCCTCGGCCCCCCCGCACGCATGGCGGCGCGGCGACCGTCGCCCCCCCTGTTCCCCTTTGTTGTCATTCGGCGGTGGGGGCGTGCCCTGGGGGGCGCGACCCACCGCCGATTGGCCGGCGGCCTCCCTGACCCGGATCCAAGGTAGAAGGTCCGGGTCAGGGGGGGCGGGCTATAGGAGGGGCCGCCTGGCCCCTCGGGAATAAAGAGGTGGGGAGCGCCCAGGAGACCCCCTTGTCCCTGGACGCTCCCTCGCTGAACGGTGTGCCCCGCGCTCGGGGCTTCTTTGTTTTCCCACCCACCATCCCTTGGAACAAAAAAGTCTTGTAGCAGTTCTTATGTTTGGTTGAATGGTAAGTTTTGAAGGTACGGTCCACATGTCTCACAGGGTAGTAGAGATGGAACTGTTGGTATATTTTGTTGATGCTTTTGTTTAGGAATTTTTTCCCCTTTTTAGCAAACCATGTGTCAAGTGAATTGTATTTGATGCCAAGTGTCTTTAGGCCTTTTTTCCCTTTGTAGCTATACGTTGATACTGTTATTTATTAGCCAGTGTAGCTGTCCTTTAGAATTTTTTCCCATAGGTCATCGTATTTATTAGGTATGGGGCATGCGGTAAGGTCATTATCGGTGAGCACATATTTGAGGTCTGAGGGGGCGGGCATCATCCTATGGAGGTTCCCGCCCAGGGGGAGGGGCCTGCGGGCCACTCCCAGAACTCCAGGGGCAAGGTAATGGATGCTGCAAAGCAAAGGAGCGCGGGTAGGAGTAGTTCACGCTTTCCTTAGGCTGGTAGCCACCCCGCGCGCGTGGACTCATGACGCCACCGGCGCAGAGTAAGGGCCCTCCTTTAGTGGGTAAATGGAGTTCAGGGCGTAGACCGGGCAATTCCCGGGGTAACACTGCGCATGCGCACGTCTCTAGGGGAGGCGCAGCTTGTAGGACCTGACACCGGTAGTGACCCTGCCATATGGCCAGAAATGTACAAAAATCAAGAGGAGGATGTTTAGTCTCGGTTAGGAAACAACATGTATTAGAGTTTTGTTAAGGTCAGGCTCTCAAACTTGTTGATAATAATTGTATATCTAAATGTCCTGCTGATTTTTGTATAAATTGTTGATTATGCAATTAAAAACCCTTTTTTAATTTCATACTTTAATAAATACGGCCGGGCGACTAGCGCCCGCCTTCCAAAAAGTAAAGACATCTCGTGTCCACGTTCCTGGGTGTTGGGTGCCGGATTGGGGGGGAGGCGGCAGCTAGTCGCTGACCATGCTGTGAATCTGTCATTCAGTTACGGTTTTACTGTGAATCGAGGGAGTAGCCACAACATGAAAGTACACCCCACTTTAAACCATACTTCTTATTGCACAAAGCGAGGGAGCCCGACCCACCCTAGAAGATTCACTTCACCCCTGCCCTTCAGCTTTTTTCCATTCTTCCTTCCATCCTTCCAGTTTCCTATCCACCCTTTCACTTTTTCTTCGATCCGACCATCCGCTAATTCACCCTTTGATGAACTCTCACTTTTCCAGCCCGTCACCTTTCAATTCATCCATTGTTACACCCCATTCTTTCACTTTCTATGTAGCCATCCATTTCATCCTTCCATCAATCCATCTCTTCACCCAACCTGCCTATCACACTTTTTTTTTTCCACTCCTTACTTTTTTTTTTCCTTTCCTCTTTTGCTCTTCTTTTGAACCCATTATTCACTTTTCTTGGCTGATTTATCAGCAATAGACCTACATCCTTTAGCACTGCCCCAGTATTCCTCTGGAGGCCTATTTATGAGAGGCTTGCACCGCTGGTACGTCACTTTTTTTGACGCTCCGTTGGCGCAGCCTCTCAATCATATCTATGAGGCGACGCAAAGACACTCTGCGTGGCTCTGCATGGCCTCGTAGATATGGAGTAAGACAAAGCATCGCAAGTCGCTGCCTTGCCTTCCTCTGCATCAAGGAAGCATTCAATGGGCTTTGCGTGGGTTTTCTCACGCAACACCCATGCAATCATGTTTGCTTTACTCCATTGAGGCAACTGTGCTACATTACTGACATATTGTTACTGCATTAAACACTGCCTTTGAATAGCACTTATTTGCATTAAAAACATCCTTGATTTGTGGTTAGAGTATATGCTCACCATGCATCCTCACCTACAATCACCACAGCTTGGGGACTTTCAGCCCTGGTGTGTTTCTACAATGCCTGGTAACGGTGCAGTATGTAGTCTAACCTTTATGTTTGACCTGGTCCAACATTGCAATGTAAAGCGAGCATTAGAAAACTCATACTAACTGTAACTAGCCATAGTTAAGCGTCTCTATGATTTCCGACAGATAGGGCAAACCATATCAGTCAACATAGTAGTCTAATTAGGCTTGGTATTGAAATACCCCATTAGCAGATATTTTCAAGCTCCTCAACCATTAAGTTGAGGAGTTTACGTGGTGAAGAATCTAAGAAATGGATACCCCTACTTGGAGAAGTGACATTGCGGCCCTGCCTATGGTAAAGGAATATCATTGCATCTATTGACTTAATACTGCTCAAAATGGCATTAATGTGTACTTTGCTGTGTGTTTTGCATAAAAGCTCCAGTCCAGAACTAACACTTAGAGAACTTAGGGCCCCATTAGGATGTCGTGCGGATCGCCACCGCCTGCATGGCGGTAGCGGTCCGCCCAACATCCTTCCCCGCCCGACACCCATTTCCCCCCCGCCATATTACTATGGTGGGGGGACCGCGGTGGACGGAAAGACCGTCCGCCACTTTTCCGCCCGGTCAACGAGTTGACCGGGCGGGAAAGAGTTTCATATGGTGGCAGTGTCTGTTAGACACCGCCATCCATATTAGAATTTGGGCGGGAACATGCGGGAATGTCTTGCGGGGGACCGTTGCTGGCCTCCAGGGACTCCGGGGGTGGGGGGTGCACATGGGGGTACCAATGGCACCCCCATGCACTTCACTGTACAACGTGGCAGGCACCGCACAGTGCCTGTCACATTGTGCATTGAAGTGCGTAATGTGCATTTTTAGCATTGCGGCAGGCGGTGCTTTCAGCACTGCCCGCCGTGATGTTAAAAATGCGGGATGTACCCGCCACCCTTATGGCGGGCGGTCCCGTTTTACGTCAGGATGGTGGGCGGACAAAGTCTGCCCGCCATCCTATGAGGCCCTAAGTGTTAGTTTTGATTCCCTTCAAGCATGATCATCTGCTTTGCCTGGTGTTTAATTTTTTATTATTAGTATCACTGTGTTTCCTAATTTATTACTGATATTGTTGCACACTGGCAATCCATTATTCATTCAATTTTTGGAGAATTTCTTCCCCAACCTTAAAAGTACTTTCTCGGTATTCCCTTTGTAAATTTAATTATTTGTTTTAAATTGTTAACTAACCTCTAGAAATAACTATCAATTATTTGAACTCCTTAAGTTGCAGTTATACTGGGTTACATAATTGTTTTTGGAGTTTCCCACATGCCAGGGGGCTTGTTTTCTTGAATTCCACATCCTTTAAATCCATTTTCGGACATATATGATCACTTCATTTCTAGCTCATTTTATAGCTTATCTGAGTAGATATTGATTTGATGGTGCCACTAACCTATTTTACCACTGAAACATTTTAGGTAATGCTGGCAACTTTATACCCCCACTCTTTCTTTAGGAAATGTAAACTGCTGAATGAAGAATCCATTATCCTTAGCATTTGTAAATGTAATTAAGCTTTGCATTTACCCCTTAAAGGGAGCAGAAATCGCTCGTATTTGACTTTTAACTTGTGTATAAATTGTTTTTAAAAACTCACTCACCGATCTACTTGGCACCCGATCTGCTTGGTGCAGGCATCCCCGCACAGCGGAATCAGCGCTGACGCGGGAGAGTCTCTCTGTCTCTTTTGCCGCCATTCCCCACGCCAAGCCACAAGACACGCCTACTTGTGAGGCCACGCCCCCCGCGTCCACTAATTAAAGCGTGCTGAATACAAGCGCCGCTTCAGATAATTTGGAACCTCCTGAGGCACAGCCGGGAGCAGAAATCGCTCGTATTTGACTTTTAACTTGTGTATAAATTGTTTTTAAAAACTCACTCACCGATCTACTTGGCACCCGATCTGCTTGGTGCAGGCATCCCCGCACAGCGGAATCAGCGCTGACGCGGGAGAGTCTCTCTGTCTCTTTTGCCGCCATTCCCCATGCCTAGCCAGAAGACACGCCCACTTGTGAGGCCACTCTCACCGCCCTATAAACATGTGCAACTACCGGAGGCGCAGCGGATGAGCGCAGCGGGCGCGACGATTGCGCGCCGAAGGCGCGCTTAAGGCAAGCTTGTCTGCGCTCGTCCGCGCCGAGTCCGGGCCTAGGGCCATACCCCCTACATCTCAGTCTCAAAAGACCAGGCATTACAGCGCAGAAACCCTCCATAGTATTAGGCCCCCTGTTGCGAACTGCCATCGACATTTCTATCACGCAGAAGACATTCCACAAACCTGTCCTAAATGCAATTTAACCCTTAAACCTAAGTTGGCCCTAGACTTGACACACGAGTACTGTATGTTCATGTTAAACTGCAGATCCCTGCCTAAACACAGGGTGGAGATCGCCCTGTTGTTAGAAGAACGCATGCCAGACATAGTATTCCTGACGGAAACGTGGCTCGCCACAGATTCCGGCCCTGCACTAGTAACAGCCCTCCCTCCAGGCTACCAAATTACTCGGCAGGACCGACCTGAAGGGAAAGGAGGAGGCATAGCAATTATTTATAAAGAACAGTTTCACTGCCGAGTTACTTCGGAAACAATCCCTGACTGTGAGAGCTTAGCCTTCAGTCTCGAACTGTCTCCTAATAACTGCTTCTCAGGAACACTAATTTATCGCCCCCCAGGCCCCCCCAAGCAATTTCACAGTCATCTTCCCTCGATTGTGGCTGAACCCGTTAGCACCACATCTAACTTCACTCTGTTAGGTGACCTCAACCTTCATTTCGACTCTGTACTGGACCATACAGTCACTACTCTCGTAGATGACTTAGCTGCCTTGCAGCTAATCCAACATGTCAGGACCCCAACCCACGTTAAAGGTCATCTGCTGGACCCCGTGTTCAGCAATTGTGTAGACCTTGTAGCCGGACACCCAATTTCCCTTCCGTGGACGGATCATTTATTGATCCCCTTCACCTGGACCACACTTAAGCCCCCACCCACCAGACCCACGACAAGACTCGTCAGAGCCTGGTCACGCCTCCCAGTCGACGAATGGACCATTAAGCTCGTCAGCAACCAACCCCTCCATAATGAGGATCCTTGTCTAGCCAATCAGGCTTATGAAGATTGGATCACACAAACCCTCGAAGACACTCTCCCTAAAAGTAAAATCAAGCTGAAACGCTCCCATAAAACCGCCCCCTGGTACTCAGAGGCTCTCAGGGAAAAGAAACGCCAATGTAGAAAAACGGAAAGGCAATGGCGTCTAGATTACTCTCCGGAGGAAAAAATTCGATACCGAGACTTAATTAATGACTATAAAACAGAAGTCAAAGCCGCCCAAGCTGCATACTTCTCAAAAAAAATTATTTTAGCCAAATCAAAACCCAAAGAAATCTTCCAAATTGTGAAAAAACTTACCAATTCCCCATCTAGCTTGCACGAGACAAAATCAACAGTCCACTGCAATGACGTAGCAGAGTTTTTTCACCAAAAAGTCAATAAAATCTACTCATCCTTCCCCCCCCTAACTACCACCCCCCCAGCTCAGGCCAATACAATTACGGTACACCCCCCACTACAGCCTCCACCCACACTGAATCACTTCCCCGTCTAGATTCAGCATCCCTAGAATCTGTAGCTCGGAAAGTAAAATCTGGATCCCCTAACGATCCTGCCCCGCCAGACATCATAATGTCAGCATCCCAGATCACATTGCCAACCATAATGGACCTCCTGAATGCATCCATCACCTCCGGCACTGTCCCTCCTGTCTGGAAACAGGCCATGGTCCGAGCCCTGTTAAAGAAACCCAAGCTGGATCCTTCAGATTTTAGCAACTACCGGCCTATCTCCCTGCTCCCCTGGGTGAGCAAAATCCTGGAGAGATACATCAACCTCCATCTGGTGAATTTCTTAGAAAACTACCAACTGTTAGACCCCACCCAGAAAGGATTTAGACCCAAACCCGGAACTGAGTCCGCCCTCCTTGTGGTCACTGAGGAATCCAGAAAAATCCTAGATCGAGGAGGATCCGTGGCAGGGATCCTCCTCGACCTTAGCGCGGCATTCGATACGGTCAGCCACAACATCTTGCTGAACCGTTTGTCTGATGTCGGAATCAAGGATAAAGCTTGGCTTTGGTTCAAGTCCTTCTTGAAGGACAGATCCTTTCGAGTATTCGATGGTGAGTCAGTGTCCACTAGCAGACCATTGAGGTGTGGGGTCCCACAAGGCTCCTCTTTAAGCCCTGCGCTTTTCAACATCTATATGAGGCCACTGGCTGAGGTTGTCCGTCCTTTTGGGGTTAAGATTATTTCTTACGCGGACGACACACAGCTGGTGGTCTCACTGGCGCAGGAGGCTGACATGCCAATGTTAGGCAGGCTTAGAAGGTGTTTAGAGGAGGTAAAGAGCTGGATGTCCTCATCATCCCTAAAACTAAATGGGGACAAAACGGATCTGATGCTCCTGGTCCCCTCTGACCCCAGCTTCTTCAACTCTTTGTGGCCCCCCTGTCTAGGCACTCCTCCACTACCCAAGGATAACATCAAGAGCCTTGGGGTGTGGTTGGATAGATCCCTTTCATTTAACATCCAGGCTACAAAACTCTCGGCCACCTGGTTTGGCCTTCTCAGGTTGTTAAAAGAAATTCTCCCCCTCCTTCCCATGGAGGCTAAGCAGGTAGCCATCCAGGGTCTGATACTATCCCGCCTAGACTTTAACAACGTCCTCTACCTTGGTGCTCCAGAATACACCTTGCGTAGACTTCAGACAGTGCAGAATTGTGCGGCTCGCACTCTGCTTCAGCTTCCACGCAGACAATCAGCTAAAGCTGGTTTGGTCAGCCTACACTGGCTGCCAGTGCGTCAGAGAATCCTCTTCAAGGCCATGTGCATTGCCCACCAGGCCTTTTGGGACACAGGTCCTATGAAAACCTGTGACCTTATCATCCACTATCAACCCAGCAGAAGTCTCCGCTCGAGCCAGGCCTTCATGGCTACGGCCCCAAGAATAAAAGAGACTAGGTCTGGAGGCAGGACGTTCACCTATAATGCCTCCAATACCTGGAACACACTCCCCTTACATCTTAGAGCCAACCCCAACCTTTCTTCATTCCGCAAACAGTTAAAGACATTCCTATTCAACCTCCCTCATTAATTCTTTGCTAGCAATTCTGCCAGGCAACCTCTGTTGGCTCCTAGCGCTTGGACGCCCCCGGGCAGCAATCGCGCTGTATAAATTTACTTTTCATTTCATTTCATTCATTTCATTTCATTTCACGTTTTGTACCATGCTAGTACCTTAAGCATTTTAATGAAACCAACATGTATAGCTCTACGATCTTGCTTGCCCAAACAGTTAATACAGCCAAGTGTTTTAAGGTATGTGTGAGAGGGTATTACATTTTCAGTGGAAGATTGCAATGGTCCTCAGGAACTTGCATCACAATTAGCACAGGGGTCCAAATGGGACTGCCTCCCTTTTATGAATGAGTTACTTCCCCAACTTAGGAGCTGGTAACTTATCAATGGTTTGCAACAAGAATTCCAGCCACAAACCATTGACATATAGGGCACCAAATCACTATTTTGAAGGGATGCTCACAACATGCAATTCATAAACCATTTCTAACACCATTACATGAGTTACCAACTCCTACAATTGGTTTGGTACATATGGAAAAACTATTTAGCAATTACAAACCCACAAATGTAAGTTGCAGAGATTGCGACTGCAAAAACATTTTGTATATTTGGCTCCAAGTCCACTTAAATTGCTCCAGTTCCAGCATGGTTGCTGTTTGATTTTGCACCAGTCTTGAACAAAGAATGCTTCTACCAACTTGCCTTTTGACTTGTAGTGTATGTCATGTTTTCACTGATTATTGTTGCACATCGTTGCAAACTGACCAGCATCACTTCAAAACTGCCCAAACCCCGTGTAAAGTTTCCAGCCTCTGAAGCCGTTTGCATGATCTGGAACCAGGTGTGTTGCCTGGCCAAGTATCAAATGCTGCAAACAAGTCAAATGAGAGGAAGGCTCACAACTATGATGGGTGGCTCTACTAAAAATCACTTTTGCCCACAAGTTGTGGTTTGACCTATAATAATAAAAAAAACTGTGAAGTGTGTAGCTACTCTTCACAGACCCAATTTGAATTTGAATTCGAGAACTTTATGGAGATTTGTAAAGGGCATTATGCCCAAGGGTGTCAAAGCGCTAGCTACTGAAGAACCACTACCAGAGAGACGACCACAACCAGCATCACAAAACATTTGTCATTTTATTTGAGAATTCCAGAAAGAGATTAAGATCGAAAGGTCCCAAAGATGGACTGGCCTCTTTCTAACACGATTTCGCCACAGCTCCTTTGAGGAAAGTTACATTTGATGACTACATGGTGTTTGAGATCTCTGCCTACATGGAAGACGGATATTCCACTGGACGTCCAGCAATGCCCTTCCTCGTCACATCTTCCACAACGATTTCATATTTTAAACTACAGAGAAGCATCTTTCTGTAACAAAATATCCTTTCTAACCACAGAATAGTATTAACCTGAAGATAAAAAGAAGACCTCGAACACGTATCTAATAAAGCCCCCCCCCAAAAAAAAATCCTGATGAGTAATCCTGTTTATTGATGTCACTAAAAACTGTAGAGATACTGACAAATAGGAATATTGTCAAATAAAGCATGTCATATGTTATTTATTAGCTAGGAGCCATTGTTTACACCCCAGTCTGTTCATAGCAGTATGATCTCACCAAAGCTAATAAAAAGACTAACTAACACACAGCATCTGTCTGGCCACTGGGGTTCATTGAAACCACATACAAAAGTGCCTTGACCTAATATTCTAACTTGGCACACCAAGGCTTCTAGTTGGAAATATATTTTATTTCATTCTCCCAGGCAGAAAATGCTTCTATTACTGTGCACTTGAAAGCATAAAATGACTTATTGTTTTGGCTGTAAAGGGAATTTCCTGTACTTTTTGTGTGCCAGCAAAAGACGCATTTTCCCCACCACTCAGCCTTTCTGTGCTTCTAGCCATATGGCATACTCAGTGGTTTCTAGTCAAATCCGCAATTAACTAAGCAGACTTTATTGACATTTCACGTTATAGAGCTCAGACACTTGTTTCTTTTCGGGAATGAGCTAACAGTATGTTTCTACAAACATTTGTTAAAATCCGTGAATTTTTAGTATAGCAGCATGGATCTGAGACAGGGTCTGCCAACACAAACGGTGGCTGCTCCTCGCGTCGACCGCTGCACAAAATAAAAAATAAAATGACAATCGCGTATCGTTGTTATCATTTTAGCTTTCCTATTGCAGACAGTGGCTGTCGGGCAGGGCAGGGTGGGTGGGGCAGGGCTGACCAGAGCAGGGGGAGGAGTGGTTTGCACTTCATAAGTGTGCAAGACTGCTTGATTGGCCCTCTTGGGCCGCCCAAACGGTCATGCGCACTTTGCATCTTCCCCACTAGGCTGAAGTGCACAGCCTGGTGAGGAATATGCCCAGCCTCCCATTTCCCGTCTGAGCTCCGAACAACAGCACTGAGACCAATCACAATGCTGCATTGGGATTGGCTCAGGGTAGCCTGGGAGCCCAGATGCTTCCTACTCCTTCCTGCAGCCGGACCAAAGATAGGAAGAAGAGGATGGAGGAGAGGCCTCAGTGGCTGTTTTCAGGTAAGTCGTTTTTTCTTTTTTCGACCCCCCCAACCCCAACTCCTGGGTCCAATAGCAGCCGCTACTGAACACAAACAATGGTGAAATGTCATTTAAAAGAAAACAAAACATTGTAGTATGATAGCAAATTATAATATGGCAGACTGATCATCAATTAGTTGATATTGATTTCACGCTGACAGAATCTATAAAGCTAAAATGAAAGCATATTTTTGTTATTACTTTCAGCAATCTAATCTATGGAACTATCTCCACTTCAGCTGAAGCTATCCAAGACAGAAATTCTGTTCCAGAGAAATCTAAAAACATGGGGCATCATTTATGAGAAATGGCGCATCACTGCGTGAAAGCAGTGATGCGCCACTTCTCAGTGCGCCCTCCTTGCAACACCAATGATGCGTCATATTTACAATATGACGCATCATGTCGCAAGGAAGGACAGATATGTCAGTAAAACTGACGTACCTGCCAGCGCAAAAGTGGCGCATTGCTGGAGTTGTGTCAGAAGCCTGACGCAACCCCAGCAATGTTCCTTTCACATGGGGCAGGCCCCATGTGAAAGGACCTGTGTCACCCTTACGTCTGCCATGAGGCAGGCATAAGGTTTTGATGCATTGGCGTTCTAGAAGTGGCACAGCGAAATCTCATAGATTTTGCTGCGCCACTCCTACGACCCTTTCTTGCGAGGTTACGCCCACCCTGCATACATTATACCTGGCGCAGGTATAATGTAGTGCAGGGGTTTACGAAGTGACGCATCTAGGTAGATGCGTCACTTCGTAAATATGGCGCAACGTGGCGCATTTTTTACGCCACTGGTGCGTCAGAAAAAGTGACGCACCGGTGGCGCAAAAGTGATGCCCCATGGCTTTTTAGATAGGTGGCTCTTCTGTTTCTTTCGGGTTTCATGCATCTTCTTTTGGGAACTTGACCTTAGTGCTAGGACAGTCATGAGGGAGTAGCTAAGTGCTTAAAGAATCTACTTTATTTCAAACACTGCTCGTACCAACGCTGAATTCAAAATGAATATGGGGAATTGATTTACAATTCAACATTCAAATATGTTCATTTTAGCAAGTTGGTTTTTGACACATGGATCATTTTTATACCAGTGCACAAATAAAAACTAATATTCATTCCTATAAAATTAATTAAAGGTATTAATTTTTTGATCACTAGCATCATTTGAAGATGTCCATTCTTGAAAGGGCCATAGTGTATCACCAGATTGTGCTGACTATCAATGGTGCCTGATGTTTGGTATATGAGTTTCAATGCGACCCTCGTAATCATCCGTGCCACGTCCTGGACCATACAAAGATTTACTACAAGCTTCATCCATCATCCTACTCTTCGGAGTCAATTAAGGTGCTCATTGACCTCTCTAAACCCTCTGTGTTTGTGGTAGTTACTTAGATTGTCTAGTCCCATCTCCAGAAAGTATTCAATCTATGCTGATATCAGATCACTTCAGCGTCAAAGTAGAAGTTCCAAGACATTTCATAAAATCTCTACTCAGAAAAATCATGAATACCTTCCAGTGGGTTCATATGTTTTGTGCCTCATTATTTCCATCATGGATGCCAGTTGATAACAGTATAGTTTGTTGGGCCCTACAGAGAGTCTTCCCATTGGCATGTCCACCCGTCCATCTGTTTATATATTTAATTTGTGAGTAGCAATATTGAGTTTTGTGTGCAACACAGTACATTTTATTTTTTAAATGAAAAGCACCGGCTACCACAGATTTATTGTGTGTTGATTGTTGCATTTCTGAGTTGTGGCTCTCCAACTCCCAGCACCTCCCCTGAGTAAGCCTGGGACTGCTCTGCTCAGCATGCCTGAGAGTCAAGTGTTTTTTACCCAGTTTGGCGTCCAGCAGCAGGCAAGTCCCAGGTCGCCAGAGGCGAAAAACACCGATTGTTACAATTGGGGTCCAGTATCTTCTGACTGCCATGTATCCTTTTGTTCAGGCTACTCACAGACAATAGCCAACTCATGAAACATCTTAAATTTTACCATCCGATCTATCTTTTTACAGAAATCTTTTTATCTTTTTCTCTTTCTATGTGTCTTTTTTCCTCTCACTCTCTTTATTTCTCCCTCTCCTTCTGTCTCTCAATGTCTTTGTTAGTCTCACTTTCATTCCGTTGCTCTACTCAAAGCTTGTTTAGGTCTTTCTCTCAATAATTGACTCTATACCCCTCCTTCCCTGCATCTATAGATATAATGTTTTCATTTCAGTCCTGCTTATTTTTTTGTCTAGCTACTTCGTTTAGTCTTTCTTTGTCCCTTTCTCTTTATCTCGCTCACATCCTCTCTTTCTCGTTTATTTTCACCTTTTTTTTGTCTCTTCATGCTCTTTATGAATCTTTGTTCCATGTGCCTTTTCTTCCTTTGTGTTTCTGTCCCTCCCGCCTTTTCTTCACCACTTTTGTTCTCTCTCGCTCTCTCTCTGCCACTCTCATTTATTCTCATTCTCTCTCTATCTTTCCATCTCTGTCTTTCACGCTCACTCTTTCTCTAGAGCAAATAGATCATAATATCCAATGCCAAGCCTACACAAGACTTGATAAGCAAAGGTCGAACTCACATGTGAATATATATTACCGTAAATAATTAGTATTTACTGGTTTCCTCCACAAAGGTGGATTTCCGTATTAAGACGAGAACGCTTCCATCTCTACTGCATGATAGCGAGTTCTTTCATTAAAGGATTAAAACATTGTGTAGGATATGTAATTTAAAGGATGCAGTTTGCAAATCCTAGTATTATCTAACACCTATTATCAAAGTTAAGCCAGCATGGGCGATGCTCAGAAAATGTTTCTCTGAAATACACCCTGAGGTAGATTGGCAAACATTTTGCGCTGGGTTAGTGTTGCAAAAGTGGCGCTAACCAGCACAAAATGTTTTTTGCCAATTTACTTTCCAGCGCAAAACTTGTTTTGCATTGAAAAGTACCCTATAAGTAATGCAAAGACACACAAAGCATTGCTTTGCCTAGCACCAAGGGGGAGTTACATGGGAGGTACATGGGCGTTCCCATGCAACCCCCCATGCCTCTTAACACAAAACCCTCTCTACAAACAATTGTAGACAGGGTTTAGTGCCAAAAGTTAACGCCATCTGAAAGGAGGTGTTAAGAGGAGAAATCTTTTAATTTCTCTTTTCCTTTCCTACTTTGCATTCATGCTGCACAGTGCAGCACACATACAAAGTGGGAGAAGTGTTTAAACTTGTCTAGGCATAGTATTTTGTACAGGAAGGGTACGCTAGACTTTGACAAGCACCCTCCTGCTATGGCGCTAAGGTGTGTGCATGGCACACAGCAGCTGAAATCAGTGCCAGCGCTAGTGAGAGAGGAGGAGGGAAACATTTCTCTGTAGATATGGTGCTCTCCTGCTCTGCTCCCTCCCTGCCATGCAACACAGCTCAGCATCTTTAGGTGCTGCACTATATTGAGTGACTTTTTTTCAAAAGAAGTTTCTATGCTTCTAAAAATCACCTGCTGGACATAATGGGTAGCATTCTATTGTATACATAATCGGCTGGAGACATTGGCGGCCACATTAACAGTTTCCTGAGAAACCAATTAAATGCGTTTGATTTACCGTAGCCTGTAATTCACTTTATGCCATAATTTCCTGAACACCTTAAAGAGAAATGATGTAGTACCTAACGAACATCAAACAAATGAAGGCATTTGGGAAGAATGAAGTATACACCTATGACTGCCAAGGAAAGGAATAGCCATTTAATGAAAAAAGAAATGGAAATCTATGAAGTCCACTTATGTCAGACTTTTTATTCAGAAAATACATTCTTACTCGGCCAGTAAGGAGCTGATTCTAAACATGGAATATAGATAGAAATCTAAAGTTTTTATTCATGAGATCACCTCATAGGAAGGCTGAAGAGGACCTTCTGTCGCGATTCAAGGCTTGTTTGTGGTTGGGTATATTTACAGTGGCATCAGTAAGAATGGTGGGGCCCTTTGCAGAATGTGATGGGGGCCACTAAGTCTCCCTAATCACGCAGATATTGATTTACCTTGGGCTGAAAGGGACTCTCTGAAGAAGATGATGCCACCCTACACAGCAAAAGGCTGCTGGGAGCACTTGTTACACCCCTGTATATTTGTTTACATCCGCTTTATACCCACATCATGCCTTTTTTAGGTTGAGTCTGAGTGAAGAAGACTTAGCTAAGACAAAACAGGCACAAAGAAGTGAGGATCAGGCCCCCGCGGAGGGAGAGCAAGGGGGTAGAGCAGGGGACAGCTGCTTCAAACCCCATAAAAACCAGCAGGCTGGTATACTTGTTAGGTCACTATACCAAGGCAACAGACAGACAAAGGCTGGCAGAAGGTTTCACATAAAGGACCCAGGGGCGCCCAGGAAAGCCGGAACCCAAAATCAGTTAGAGATAACCCAGGGGTGGCACAACAGAAGGTTGGGAAGGAAGTTCAACTGGGGAGGGTGCCCGACCCCTTCACCTCCCCCTGCTGGAGGACCTGGTGGTATCACCTCTGGGCGTGGTGCCCAAGAAGGAGGTGGGTAAATATAGGTTGCTACATCATTTGTCACCCCCTCAGGGGGATTCCATCAATGACTAGCTGGAGCAAGCAGGATGCTTGCTCAGTAGCTTACGCGTTGGTGGACGATGAGTTGGACCTGATAAAGCAGGAAGGGAGGGGGGCCCGCTAGCAAAAACAGACATAGAATCAGTTTTCCGCCTCTTACCGGTACACCCAAACAGCTACCCGTTGCTAGGTTTCCAGCTAGACTGACCACAAAGCTGCCCTTCCTCAGGATAGAGCTATACTCGATGACAGTTACATGCAGATTGCCACCCGATAAGGTAGCAGAGCTAAAGGAGATCATTGATAGGTTGAGGCAACAGAAGAAGGCCACGCTAGGTGAAGTGCAGCTGCTGCTGGGGAAATTGAATTTTGCCACAAGGGTGATTCCAGTGGGGCACGCCTTTGCGAGGAGAATGGCTGGGCTAACCAGGGGTATGACACAGAGGCACCACAGGGTACGCCTAACGCAACGGGTGAAAGAAGACCTGGGGCAGTGGGAATCTTTCCTGTTTAATTTCAATGGCCCCCTCATGTGGGGTGACCAAGGGATGACCCCGGTGCCAGATGCATGGCCATGATGGGTGGATCTGGGTTAGAAGGGATGCTGGACAATGCACTGGCCCCAAAAACAATGCAACGCTACCGTAAGTGTTGGGCAACATTCACTGCAGTGACAGGGCTAGCAAGAGGCCAGCAAGCAGAGCAAAGTGAGGTTCTGAATTTCATAGAATGGGCATTCGTATAGGGAAAGATGAAATCCTAGGCCCAGTTCCATTTGAGTGCCACAGCCTACTAGTCAAAGATGGCGGCAGGGGAGGACCCTACAAGGGGTTTCTGATGTAGAATGGCGTTGAAGGGCTGGGGCAGAATGCAAAAGGCAAAGAAGGACGCGAGGAGGACAATTCACTTCAACATACTATAACATATGGTAGGGGCCCTTGGGGATTATGCACATCAAAGTGGCAAACCACACTCTTCCGGGCATCATTCGCGCTGGCTTTTTTTGGGGCATACAGAGTCAGCGAGTTGGTGGCCTCACCAGTGGGTTACACAGGGATGGGGTACATGCACGGGACTGACATTAAGTTCATGGAGGGGCACATGTATGTCATGCTACGGAGGTCAAAGACTGAAAGACTGACCAAACAGGCAAAGGGAGGTGGACCAGACTAAAATACATTAAGGAAGAGTCCTGGTGCCCGGTGTGCCTAGTACATGGCAACTAAAAGAAACTAAATACGGGCCAGTTTTCAGACATGAGGATGGGACATTCTTAAGCCGCTTCAAATTTATAGCAGTAATAAGAAGAGCTTTTGGGGCAGTGGAGCTTCCAGGTAGGGCGTTCGGGTCCCATTTATTCAGGATCGAGGCGCCCACCACGGCCGCAGGGCTGGTCCTGGCCAGCAAGCGAATCAAGGGGATTGGGCAGTGGGCGTCGGGCTCTTTTAAACGTTCAATATGCCCCACCTTGTACTTACGGAGCCCAGTGTCTCCTTTCTTTCCCCTCTGGATAGGTCCTACCGAGCGGCACAGGATTGTGGATCTTGGGGCATTCCTACGTAACACAAGCGCAGCAGTGGGCAGCGGCTAGATGCGAATTCGGCGAAATTTGGCTGCGGGACACCGACATAGTTTGGATGGGTCGATCGGGAATGAAGTGGGACCAAATATTCCCCACGGTGCGGGAAGCAATAGGGAAAGGTGGCAGACCGGACACAGTGGTGGTCCACTAGGGAGGAAACGACCTGGTCGCATTGGGGAGAAGGAGTCTGCTAGAAAAGATGCAGGAGGGCCTATCTGCCGTGGCGAGACTGGTGCACCCAGCTGAAATAATCTTCTTGGAAATAATAGTGTGGAGGAAGTTGAGGGGTGCCATACACCTGGGGCGGTGGAAAAATCCAGGCGCAAACTGAATATTTCCATGACAAAGATATGTAGGGTTAACTGCTGAGTTTTCGTGAGACACGGCTACCACCTGGAGGACGGTGTGCACTTGACAGTAGTCGGGAAGGATATGTTCCTGCTCAATATTGTGGGGGTGCTAGAACAAATGGGGTTTGTGTAAACGGCAAGCGCGCGTATGAAGGTAAGGTGGGAGCTGCCTCCGCTTGGTGAGCCATACGTAGCATGGCAGAAGAAAACCTAGAAAGATAGAAAAAGGAGAGAAATTGCTAGAGGTAGATGGAAGGCTCACACGGTGTCCTTGGGATGCCTTATGGCAAGGCACTGAGGGAGCCAATAGTGGCCAGCAGCCACGGATAGAGTAGATGGGATGCTACCGCTGGGCCCTTGGGATGCCTCACGGCAGTGTTACCAAAGGAGTGAGAGACTCCTTTGGATAAATGAAGTGCTCACATGGGGTCCTTGTGATGCCACACGGCAGAGTCAGTAAATGTGTCAACAGAATGTTTTGTATGACCATGAAGATGCGAAATGTATAAACGTTATCTATACTACTATTGTAAAGAGAGAACTGTGTCCTTTGAGCCAGGTAAACTCGAAAAGTACACCACCAATCCAAACACCCAAGACATCTTTGAAAACCTCAGAGCAAGCAAAAGGACATAGGCTATATAAAAATAAAAAATATACGTTCTTTAAAAAATTTAGGAATAAAAAAAGTAGTCCCTTGCAAGTAGCGCTGACCGCGACGTGCGTGATGACATCGGGAGCGCGGGGAGGAGCGGCGTCCAGGAGCAACAGGAAGAGCGGCGGACATGAGCGCGGGGAGGAGCTGCGGACAGGCGGGGAGGAGCGGTGACGACCGGCGAGGAGCGGCAGAGCGGTGAACTCAGGAGCAGGTAAGAAAGACTCCCACTGCTCATGCCTCTTTGCGGGTACCGCAGCAGTGAAAGCCTTGCATGCTATGTTGGGTACATCCGGCTACCGAGTGATGCAATTCAGTGGCCTGACTTCCACCCACATCCTGAGGATACGCTACACTTTCTGTTGCCAAAGCAGCTCAGGAGACATGTCTAAGCTGCCGACAGAGCACCAGGAGTAAGCGAGCACCCGCGGGTGCGCTCCGGGGGACACAATGACAACGTCGGGGCGGGCAGGGGCACTGAAGCAGCCTTAACGTCGGGGCGGGCGGGGGCCCTGAAGCAGCATTAACGTCAGGGCGGGCGGGGGCCCCTGAAGCAGCCTTTTGCTCCCGCACAACGTCGGGACGGGCTGCTAGTGTTATAATAAACTGCGACCTTTTAAGGCACCAAGCAAGTTGTCCCTGGTGTGTTTGAAGGTTATAATGGACGTAGTTTGAAACGGCTAAGGGAGGGGGAGGGGACTTGCCTCTTGGGAGGGGGTTGTAAAATGCCTTCAGCTATATTTTTTTGCCAAATACAGAACTGAATTTGTGTTCACCTGACTTAGACGTTTCTGCTATGCAAATTGGCCAAATATCGAAGAATTGGTAAACTGGGCAAGTGTAGTATTGGCGGCCATTGGATGCAAAATAGCAAGCTTTTATTATACATTTATAATTCATCACGTTCTGCAATATTGATTTATTTTCACTCTCTCAATTAGCAGCCCTGTACGTTTTCTTGTCTTTATTTCGCACAATACATTTGGGGGCCTATTTATGAAGTTTTTCCATTGCCCTTGCAAGGGGGCACAAGGGCGATGCAAAACCTAAATCGGATTTATCAATCCTCTACAAGGCCACCTTGCTTGGCCCTGCATGCTTTGATGAGTCCAGAGTAATGCAACACAGTGCGTACTTTCACTTCACGACTCAAAACAAGGTATAAAGCTTTTGTAATTCATAAAGATACAAGTCTCACACTACAAAAAAACGGTGCTTGCTCGATTTCCAACTGTACCATGCTAGTGTTTAAAATAGACTAACTGGTCTACTTTGGAAAGGCCAAATATCTCTAAAATGTCTGAAAGCAGAACGAGGAGCTGACACAGGGAGCCCTGCCTCACACACATGGCACATTCCTGACAACTAGAACAGGCCTCGGACATGGGAAAGCGTGGGGCCTCGGCCATCTGGCACTTTGTCAGCCATGATTGATTGGGGCGGGCAGCTGGGCCTGGCTGCGATCACTCTTCCTGTCATGAACTTCACTGGATAAACACATGTTGAGCGCTAAGCACTATTGGACATGAAGTCATAATGGCGCAGTCCAGAGCGAGGCACGAGGAGGGCAGGAACTGCGTAATATTCCTAATTATTCCCAATTAGCTCTGCCAATTTGCATGTCAATCCAAACCTTGCTTGGATTTGAGGTTTTAGCCACATGCTCCTTTCCGCAGGCACTCACAGCACGACCAAATCATTATGACAAATGACGTGGTGATTTCATCAGCAGACATGGGGCCTATCTCAGGTTGCAGCCCTCCCCATGCGCTCTGGCTCTCAGTCATGCCTTGGGCGGAGGCCTACCCAGACGGAAGACAACCACCCAATTTTTACCTTGGCTGAAGAACTTGACCCAAGGATTCGGCATGGGGCAGGGTACCTCATTATGAAGGGAGGCAAAGCAAGCACCTTTAGCTTTCAGGACGACACTCCTTTGAGCCGAAGCATTATATCGGCCAGAGCTTTGTAACCAGGGTCTTGGATTATAGTTCGAGATGTGAATGTGAATTACCTGAGATAACCACGCGGGCCACACCTGGACACATTCAGCAAAAGCACTAGTATATCTGCACTCAAAATAGTCGTTCTACAAAAGGGTGAAGGTGAGCTGTGTTTTTCTATTTATAAACATTAGCAGTAGCACTCTTCGAACTCTACACTAGTTTAACATTTCTAGGTGCACTCCCTTCAATATCACCGGCCATGGTAAAGACTTGCTATTTCCCTACTGCGGAACTGTATGCAAGATACAGATAACATCAGGAAGGCAGCCACAGTGGGCAAGAGGATATTATTTTTCCCATTGGGAAAACATTTTTCCCATGGAGAAACCCCTATCCTTACAGCTCCTTGAAGCTTGAAGGCATCCCATCCTCTTTCTCACCCTGGGATAAAGTTAAAAAAAATTACTGTGGCAAGCGCAACGCTGTATCCATTATATCGCTATTTTTCTTTACTTTCATTCCTCTTGCACACCAGCTGCGCTGCTGTATAACATAACTAAAAAACACTGCCAAACCAAACAGCCCTTATGCTTGAAAGCGCTATTTGACTTTGTGAATGTTTTTTCTTCATTGTGGCATGTTGGGACAGGGTGGGAGGGGCAAGATGGAGGCATAACCTGTTGAGCAGCGGGTGTGGTTACCAACACAAGGGAGGAAGGTTGGTGCAAGACCACCGATGGCGGGAGGAGGGAAAGAGCAAACAAGCACTTCAAGACAGTAACACTCAATTGCAGAGCCCAGTGTTAACCCGTTTCATGCGCCCGCGATTTTGCGGAAGTGCGGCACTTCCGCAAACCGGGCCATTGGCCGACGGCAGCACTGGGCAGGCGTCAGCCATTGCTGTATGGAAGGGGTTAATGGTTAATCCAGAAGTAGGGACATTGAATGAGGGCATTCCTTACAAATCCAGAAAAAAAAGTATACCATTGGTATAGCGTAGTAAGGTGCTTGGCAGTCTTCTCTGACTTTGCAAGTGGCTTTCAGGTATTGCCTTATGTGTGCTGTGCTGGATATATTTTAGAAACTCTAATGTGTTTTGTTTTAAGAACGTATCTGGTGTGTCCTATGGAAGGAGTGCTCACTTAAATGAGTGATAACAAACTACATGTCATGGTGGCTCAGTGTTAGGATAGGCTAGGATAGGATGAAGATTTATAAAGCGCACTAATACCTGTAGGTGCTAAGGCAATGGGCGGTAAAGAAGAAGAGAGGAGAGTGCAGAGCTGCTGACTAAACTAAAACAAGTCTTCAGCAGCTTTTTGAACACCGGAAGCAATTCTACATGGGAGATCGAAGAAGGTAGGATATTCCAGAGTTTTGCGGCCAACACAGAGAAGGATCGACTGCCCCATCTGGCTTTGCGGACTCTAGGGGTGATCAGTTTTCTCTGGGAGGAAGATCTCAAGGCCCTCTCAGGCATATACCATTTAAACATGGTTTACCGCTGCTTCGAGCCTTTGTTATGCAAGGCCGTGTGAACCATACGGAGGGTTGGAATTAGATTTGCTTTCTTATAGGGAGCCAATGCAGAGTACGAAGCCCCTCCTTTGTTAAGTGACGTATGGGGATATTAAGGATCACCCTGGCAGCCATGTTTTGTACAACCTAAAGCCTGTTCAGGGAGGCCGTGCTGATTTCAGATACAAGGCATTGCAGTAGTCAAGTCGGGAGGTGACTAGTGCATTGTCCGTGGGTCAATGCAGTGCTGCTGGTATATACGGATGTTGGGAAAAATGCAGCACTAGAAGCCGGTTAGATGACAATGAGGTGCTTAGTGACAGGCATCAATGCCAATAGAGAGTAAAAAGAGGCATACAAAATGTTAGCATTTCTATAAAATATTTAAATTCAATTACATAGACTTCTTTCATCAGGGTTGGACTGGGAACCCAAACCGGCCCCGGCAATTAAGTCTGATTGGCCGCTGGGTGAGGGTTGGCGGGGGGGAGGATGGACACTGCTGCTGCTTTTGGTACAGGGAACTGATATTGCAGAACTGCTGCAAAATTAGCCCCCTGTACCAATAACGCCCCCCTCTGATCCAAAACCGGCCCCCACCCTTCCAGCCCACTGGTAAAACACCCGGTGCCCGCGATAGCCAGTCCGGCTCTGTATTTCATTATGAGTACATACTGTACAAACGTTCAAGAAATACCCTTTACTTCGAGAGATATTTTTCTTGCATTAACACAAACTCGGAAGCAAATACAAATACAGAAGCCATGGCCATTAGTCCTGCTTTCAAAGAAGGAACAGGAGTCTCAATTTACACTTTCCATGAAAGTGCTACATCAGTTACATGAATAACTGACCTTCCAATGCACAAACAATTATTATGAACGGGCCTGATGAAACACCACAGTAATCTCTTTTCATGGAACCTAAGGTAGCCCATAATCCTAGGCTCAGCCATTGTACTGTTAGGTGCATCTGCCCCATTAACATATGACCCTTTCACTCTTCCATTCATGTCTGTTCTGATAAGAGGTACCCCATGTTCTGTGTGTGCCGAGAAATGGGTTCCCATTGCTGCCATTGGTACAATCAGTCGTGGCCGGCATGACTCGTGGGTGGGGGGGTGGGGCATCGCACAGGGAGGGGGCAGCACGGGGCGGGTGGTTTCATTTTAAATGTAAATAAAGTTAACTTGCCTTCGCTGGTCCAGTCCCGCGTCGTCTCTGCTTCTCTGGCTGCTCCACACAGGAAGCAGGCAGCCTCCCTCCCATCCCCTAAGCCAATCACAATGCTGCAATGGCAGCATTGTGATTGGCTGGGATGCCGACCAAACAGGTGTCTATGGGGAGGCTGTTTTCTCCATGTAGGCTGCATGCAGCCAAATGGAGAAAAGGGAGAGTGCGTATGACTGGTTTGGTTGGCAATGGGGCTGACCTAATAGTCAGCACCCTCAGAATGGGCAAGCCACTCCTCCCCTGCTCTACAGCAGGACTGAGTCCGCCCCAATCAAACCCTTTTGCTTTCTCACAGTGCGAGAAGCATAAACATAAAATGCTATTTATAATATCATTTTATGTTTTTATTTCTCGTACTGTGAGAAAGCAGTGGGGCGACGTTCCTCCGCCCACATGAAGGAGCTGTCCCTGGCTACAATAGCTATAGGAGGCCATGCCCTGGGCATGAGCTATGGCCACCATGGGGAGAAGCACTCCCACTTTACGGTTTCATTTTCTGTGCTCAGATCCCTTCTTAATTGTCTGATATTGAAGCCTTATCCGGTCGGCCACATGCTTGATGACATCTATGAAAGCCCTTTATTATTTCCCCATGGGTAGTTTGCCCGAACCTGGCATGGTTTCCGACGCTCTAAGTGCAGACACGCAGCACCCCGTTGCCAACAGTGCTTAATGCCACTGCCTCACCTCACACTCAGATTTTCTGTGAGGACAGAGAACCTGCCACTATGTATAACACTCCAATGCCCTCTGAAGATTATGGGTGACTTGCACTGGATCCGCCTAAATGCATTCTACTGGGTCTTGCGTCTCATTTGATGGAACACTCCCTCATATCCCCATGGTACTTCAATATATCTCCTTATAGATATGAAGCAACAGTTATCAATGTTGTTCTGCAATTGAACCATCTCTCTGTTCTTTGAGATTGTTCATTTATTTTCCTGCACATTAGTTAGGGCTATGCTTCTGTCACATCAATTATGAAGGCGGTATTCCCTTCTATGGAGTTTTCTTTCTATCATCTTGGCATACATGTCTTACTTGAATGTGGCTGACCAGTACCAAATCCATAACAAGAAATTACACAAAGGGAAGATGAAAGTCAGCCAGACTTACACTTTGCGTCCCCTAAAATCACCTCAAACATAAATATGTCACGTATACACTTGACAATCACTCTGACATAAAACATCTCTAGCTGGATAGAAAATATTTTAAGGATTCTATAAAGAGACCACACAGCTACATACAGAATACATCAGATGCGCAAATCAAATGTCGGGCTACTGGAGCTCTTCCAGCAGATTGCATTTAGCAACCATTTTAACCCTTTATGCCAATATCCCTAATAGGTATGGCATTTCAGCCTGCATGAAATTGTGGGGTGAAAAAGATTCACCCAAAGAGATCATCATCAAATGTGCACAATTTCTATTGATCGATGAATACTTTCATCAGCAATGACATCCACCTTGTTAGTTATCCTTTCTGTGACACAACTGCTGCACAAATTCCACCTACAATATCAAATCCTTAGTTTGTTTTAGTGATAAGGATGACATGTTATTGATCTAGATTCTAAGGACGTTTTTCACAAAGATAACTTATACTTGTGAGTAATTCACAGATGTACCTTTATTCTTACACATTTGAGTACCTTCACTAATTATGGCTATTCACAAAGTGTAAATACTGCAACAACCTCCCATAGTAAATGGTAGCAGGGGCTTAAATGTGAAGTACAAGAGCAAATAAGTGAATGAAAAATCAGACAGAAAATCATACATCGTTTTTATGAAACATATGCCCCTACTGCGAAGAAACACCGAGAACTCAATTCATGATAATGTATCCATCTGTGTATTGTAGTTGTGGGATTTTCACGGATTTACCAAACTACGCAAATTATCCGTTTTCAGGTGTACTCATGGTCCACTGGTGTACTGTTCTGGACTATCAGCATTGCAGATAATCTTGAGTATGCGGAGCAGCCATGCAAACATGTATATTTCTTTTCTCCACAGAAAAAAAGCCTGGAACAGCAAACACAGAGGCCTTGCTTAAAGAGGCGCCTCCAGCAAAGATAGTGCTGTCATAAAAGGAACAACAACAAACTTGAGAGGACAATCTATGATGTAAAATGACATGGATGTTTATGAATGACCAACCAAAAGTTGTCAGATGTACAAACCATGTTTAATAAACTGCAGCCTTCTTATGCACCCTATCATGTCGTCAATGGAATGATTAACGGGGGAAGGGACGCAGTTTGGGGGTTGGGCTCTAAGAAGAGGGGGAAACTTGCCCCTAGGAGAGGTTACGCTAAGGAAGAATCCATCAAACCGGCAGTTGACTGCAGGAGTAAAGCTAATATAAGATCAGAGATGTCTGCTGATGCAAATTTTTTGACTCAGCATCAAGAAATTTCCATTAATGCAACACAAATCTTTATGAATCATTCTCTTAATAGCTAACTGCGAAATTTCAAACTATGGTATTTTCTCATCAAGTGTGCCGTGAGTGAAGACTGCCAGATTTAGTCTCGGGAACAATTCACATTATGACACATGACTAAGGACCAAGTGACACATTTGATGCAGATTTTACACTTCATCGGAATGCAATAATTTGTACCTATCATATTTAAACTAGCAATAAAACTTTGTAGTATTAATGTAAAGTATATGTTTCAATAGGGTGCTTAAAAAATGTGTACAATTTCCCAAGTTATACAGTGTGCGTGTTGTGTTATGGTCTTTGGCTGGCAATGGTTTGAGATCATCATTTGTTGGAACTAGATTATGTCCGGTGTTTATTGCACATAATAGAAAACCAACAAATAAACTTGTAGTTACAAAGAGTCGGGAATGACAACGGCCATACACAGTTAACTCTGTCACACAAACCAGATGTCCATTCAGAAACTTTAGTGACAATTCCCCCAGTAATGGGTCCATAATGGCTCCAAATACAATATCATTTTGTCGAAGTGTCAAGGAAAATGTAATACTGTGTCTTGCTGTTAAGGTTTAATAATTATTTATTTGAAACACAGATTTCCAAAGTATTAGGCCTTGATTAACAATTGTGCAGAGAAGAGTGGGGTATTTTCTACACCTGGTAAATACCACTATCCCTGGTGTGGTAAATAACTCCTACTCTCACTTTTCAATGTGTAAATAGGATATACCATGCAGAATTGGCATTTAATGCACTCCGAATTCTGCATAAATTGCTTTTTTTGCTGGCCTTGTACACAGATACATTTCTGCAGATTTGACAACATGCTTTACCTCATTGGAATTCACTGGTCAACAATCAGGGTTTGAGCAATGTTTTCCCCTTACCAAATATGTGGATCAGAGGTGTTAAGCTACATTCATCTATTCAAATCAACAACTGCTAAAAGGCTGATTTTACTCTGTTGCAAATGATCTTTTAACTCTAAGGCAGATGCGTGAGAATACATATGTATCCAAGGACTTGCAAGTATTCATTGCACTCTACTCGCAATGTACTGAAAATGGTGGACTGTCCTAAATTTCATGCATTCTAAAGGGCATACAGTATGTCCCGTAATCTTCTGAGTCACATTCAACCACTCTATTGGTGACACATGTATAGAGCACGTAGTGACTTTTTCTGTTTGTTATGAACTTATGTAGGACACTGGCGCTGTATATACTAAACCAAATAAGGTATAGTGTGCACAAAGTCCAGCGGATCACCCGAGGTATACCAGAGGCTAAAATAGATAATACCTTACTCTCTTTTGTGGTAGTGTGGTTGAGTAGTTATGCTTATCAGGAGGGTAGTGTTAAGCGTTTGTTGTACACACTCAGGCAAGAAATAATGTCACGCACAGACTTAGAAAGTTATTATTTTGTTATCTTATTTCTAGAACCAAAATTCACTTTATAGCAGGTGAGTTAAACTCTTCATACAAGGTTACTTTCAGTAAGAAATTGAATACTCGATTTGCAGGAGCATTCAAATTACTTTTTTTGCATTTGAAAAAACAGTAAAAAAAAATGCTCTAATAACTTTTCGACACTTTTAGATAACAGTTCTTGTTTGGTATGATGATACATACTCCTAACACAATTTACACACCACAGAATATTTGTAAGCAGGTTAACTCTTGTATACAAGGAATAGATCACTGGTTGTGCAGTACAAGACAGTTCAACACTTAGAAGAATTTTTAGAGAAAAACTCACCATTCAGTAATATGGGAAAAACGAAGTGTTGAGTTACAGGTGAGCAGATTGGTTTTTGAATTGGAGCTTTGGGGGGTAGAACCAAGGTTCACCAAGGTTCAGGCTGGCACTCAAGGGGCACTACCAGCAGCACTAGGGAAGCCTTATGCCAGAGTCCAGAGTGTCAATGTTAGCCAATGGGCACCTTAGTTGGGGACAGTTCAGGGCAGGCCATTTGGTCTCCTGAGCCAAGCTTGTAGGGTTAGGATCAGGGCAAAGGGGGTCCCAGGTTAGCACCAAGGGCACATCAGTAGTGGCGCAGAGGCGGCTGGGTTGAGGGGGCTTACTGGGTTTTGGGAGTCCAATGCAATTCAATGGAGGACGTCGGTCACAGAAAAGTACTGCAGGCTGGAGCCAGAAGACTGGCCTAAAAGAACCAATGGCTGGAGGATGAAGTTGAAGAGTTGCTGGACACAAGGACACAGTAGGTCGGGCACCTCAGGTCAACGGAGCTGCGGATGCAGGGGTGTCCTTTCTTGTCGGGTTCTTTTTACCAGTTCTGGTCGCAGTTGGGGGGACCCTTGAGGATGAGGCTGCAAATGTTTAGGGAACTGTCGGTGGAGGTATTCCAACGCTAGCACTCAGGTCAGGATCACCAGGTGGACCTTGCTGGGTCATTGGGCCACTCAAACTCGGACTGTGGGTGTCAGGTGCAGAGTGGTGAGGACTCGCGGTGGTGAGGACTCGCGGATCCGGCTGGATCTGGAGTCCTGACTTGGGTTTGTGTTGGACAAATCCGGTGTCCACGGGAGACAGAAGTTCTTTGTGAAGGCAGGCCATGTCTCCGGGGTTCATGGAGGCAGCTGTCTGCAGGACACACCAGGTTCGGCTTACAGTGGTTCAGAGCAGAAGACATGCCAGTAGTGCTGGGGCCAAAGCAGTTGTCGTCCTTTTCTTCTTCTGCAGCATTGCACTTCGGTCCTTCTTCTTGTTGTTATGTCGAATCTAAAGAGGCAAGGTTCAGAGGTGCCCCTAAAGACTAAATTTAGGGGCATTATAGGCGTGCATTGAGTGGGACCAATGGGTCCCTTCCTTGGGGTGTCTACACCACCTTGTATGCCTCTCCTGCGGGAGGGGGTCATAAGCCTCTTCCTGATTGGAGGGGTCCCCCCATCTACAAGATGGTGGAGACTGAGATGTGTGCTTCACTTTGCCTCCCCCAACTGAGGGGTGAGGTAGACAAAGGTGGGCACACCTCCCTTCCTGGCAAGGTTTTCCCTCCGGTTCTCATGCCCAAAATTGGGTTCAGAACCAGTGGGAGCCAGTTGCTGATAGCAGCAAAAGGCCAAGTTTTCCCTCCGGTTCTCATGCCCAAAATTGGGTTCAGAACCAGTGAGAGCCAGTTGCTGATAGCAGCAAAAGGCTGGGGGTAGCTAACAAAAGCAGCAGGTCTTTGAAGTTCCCTCTTCGAGGACCCTGCCCATCCTGGGGGAGGAGACATGTCAGCTCTGCCCAGGATGTGCTTTGTTCCTGGACCCAGAGAGCGAAGGGCTCTCTACCCCGGGTTCCAGACACCTATCTGGTGGTGGCAGATGGCTGGGAGCCAGTCAGGAACCACACCAGAGTTGGTCATTTTTCAAGGGGCATCACTAAGATGCCCTCTGTGTGCATTTTCATTAAGTAAACCCCTGTCATCATGGAGCTGTGTTCATGTTGACAAACTCCCAGCCCATGTACTCAAAATGGTCTCACTGTACTTACAAGTCTGCGAATGGCACAGACTGTAGGGGCATAGTGCTCATGCAGCTATGCCCTCACCTGTGGTATGGCGCACCTTGCCTTTAGGGCTGCAATGCCTGCTAGAGTAGTGACTTACTCATGCCAAAGGCAGTGTAAGTGTGCATGGCACACAGGGATGTGTGCCATGTTGACTCCTTAGTTTGATCTACACATAAACACCCAGTCTGCAATGGCAGGGTGAAGATGCAAAGGTGAGCGGCCTCTGAGGGTGATGGAATACATGCTGCAGTCCTCTCTGGACACAAAGCCCTTGGTACCAGGGATACCTTTTATAAGAAACTTACATGTGGCCAAGAGGTGAGCGAATTGTGGGTACAAAGGTACAATTTTGTGAAAGAACACAGGTGCTATGAGCTGGCTAGCAGTGCCCTAGCACACACTCATTTAAGATGGCATCAGGTGTCTGACAGAAATTGAGGGCATAACCATGCAAAAAGAGGCACTTTCCTACAACTTATTAGAGAGCAAATTATGGACGTCAAAGACAAATGTTTACTTTTTTTGATTGGTGCCCACATTATATTTAATTCACCAAGCAAACTTTTTATTATAGATAACTTATTGTGGGTCTGAGCTATGAGCATAACTCTGCCTCCCTCTTTCAATATACTGATACAAATGCATGATATATTTAAAACAATACTGTTATAGGTATTATCTGAACACAATGATCAAATGGGGGAGAGGAGTTGGCCTAACGGCTAGGGCGGTCAACCTCAAAGCTGGGGAACAGGGTTCAAGTCTCGGCAAAAACGCTCAACAACAAGTGATTCTGGGCATATCACTTAATCTCCCAGTGACTAACAAAAATGAATGTGTCCTCACGTAACGCAACTGGTGATCGTGTAAAGCGCTCTGATATCCGATACCCTCGGGTCAAGTTCGCACTCTGTAAAATAAAATAAAATAAAATGTTTTGACAATGTGAGAAGTGCCTTGTTGTAGGGGTTCTGCTGCATCTATCTGCCCGTTATATTTACTGAAATCAGAAATTGCAGACTAATTATGCCTTGTATGTTTGGTGACAACCGTTCATTCTTTCATCTTTCCCAGTGTATTACAATGGGGTTGTTATAGCAGAACCAGAACATCTCTATGGGCCTATACACAAAGAAAAGTGTAACAGTGAGGTTGTTCTACAACATACTCTTACACTTCTTGTATGTTGCAGAATCCGTGAAAAACCACTCCAAATACTGGGTTACAAGCATATTATTGCACCTGCCATGTGACCTTTCAGGCTTCCTACTAACACTGTGTGGAGTTGTGCATAAGAACAATTCAACACAGTGTGAAAGGCAAATTTTTTTATTTTCTTGCTCTTCTCCAAAGAGTCAACATTTTTCTCCCTAAGGAGAGCCCTTTCCCTACACACATGTAAATATGAGTCTGATCGGTTTAACAGTTCCATTTTGAAAGGAGAGGCAAAATCTATAACCATTTGAGGTTTAGATTTCTGTGTGTAAATGGCAACAAATGAATAAAGGAAGCAACACTTTGAGACACCACTTTCCATTTAATCCTAAACTTTGAAACCAGCTACCACTACATGCAAAGCAGAGTGACCATTACACTACTTTAGAGGTGCTTTTAATACCTTGCTGTTCTGCTAACATAGGGCCTGATTTAAGAATCAATGGACAGAGCAGTATATGTCAGAATGGTGGAGAACATTACCACCACCACGTCAAAGGTACTCCTTCCACCAATTTATTGATGACCTTGGACCAGGGCCCCTGGAATAATGCGGCAGGAGATGGCCAAATTATGCAGCCAGGTTAAGAAAATGATGTGGCCAGAAAAGCCAAATTATGCAGCATAATGCGGTACATTTTGTAATAGTATTACTTAATTATTTCATAATTTTTAAACATGGTAACACTCTGGGCATTGGTTGCACCTCATTAATATCACTTTAACACCCAAATATAGCAATCAGGAACAGAATGGCAACACATGTTGTTGCATTTTTAATAACATTTGAACAATTTGAACTAGAAACAATTGTTTTGCTACAATCTGCAGATATTGCAGCAGATGATGGATTAAGTGGCAAATACAGTAAATCTATAATTATGTGAAAATTTTCTTGTACTTCAGGTTGTTTATGGCAATGAAGTGCAGGAAAAAAAGACATCACAACCTCTACCCTAAATAGGACGGGCAGTGTTAGATCAATCTATCAATCAATCAACACATTTATAGAGCGCGCTACTCACCCGTAAGGGTCTCAAGGCACTGAAGGGAGGGGGTTGCTGCTACTGCTCGAAGAGCCAGGTCTTGAGGTGTTTCCTGACGGTGAGGTGGTCCTGGGTCAGTCGTAGGTGGGCAGGGAGGGAGTTCCACGTCTTGGCCGCCAGGTAGGAGAATGATCTTCCTCCGGTGGTGGTTCTGTGGATCCGTGGGAGGGTGGCGAGGGCGAGGCTAGCGGCGCAGAGTTTGCGGGTTGGAGTGTGGAACGTGAGGCGGTTGTTGAGGTATTCGGGGTCTATGTCGTGGAGTTCCTTGTGTGGGTGGGTGAGGAGCCTGAACGTGATCCTTTTGCTAATGGGGAGCCAGTGCAGGTCTCTCAGGTGGGCTGATATGTGGCTGTTGCGAGGGATGTTGTGGATGAGTCGTGTGGATGCGTTCTGCGTATAGGGCGTTCCCGTAGTCTAGTTGGCTGGTGACGAGGGCCTGGGTGACCGTCTTTCTAGTTCGGGTAGGGATCCACCGGAAGATCTTACGGAGCATGTGCAGGGTGTTGAAACATGAGGATGAGATGGCGTTGACTTGCTTGGTCATCGTGAGAGAGGAGTCCAGGATGAATCCCAGGTTGCGTGCATGGTCAGTGGGTGTAGATGCGGCGCCCAGTGCTGTGGGCCAGCAGGAGTCGTCCCAGGCAGATGGGGATGGTCCGAGGATGAGGAACTCCGTCCTGTCTGAGTTCAGTTTCAGACAGCTAAGTTTCATCCATTCCGTGACGTTTTTCATTCCTTCTTGGAGGTTGAGTTTGGCGGTGGCTGGGTCTTTGGTGAGGAAAAGTATCAACTGGGTGTTGCCGACATATGAGATGATGTTGAGGTTGTGTTTGCGAGTGATGGCGGGGCTCATGTAGATATTAAAGAGGGTTGGGCTGAGCGATGAGCCTTGGGGAACGCCGCAGATGATCTCGGTGGCCGTGGAGCAGAAGGGAGGGAGGCGGACTCTCTGGGTTCTGTCAGAGAGGAACAAGGTGATCCAGTCCAGGGCTTTACCTTGGATCCCGGCGTTGTGGAGGCGGGTTATTAGGGTGCGGTGGCAGACTGTATCAAAGGCAGCTGAGAGGTCTAGGAGGATGAGGGCGGTTGTTTCCCCGTTGTCAAGCAAGGTCCTGATGTCGTCGGTGGCTGCGATGAGGGCGGTCTCGGTGCTGTGGTTGGCTCGAAATCCGGACTGGGATGGGTCAAGGGAGCCATTGGCCTCGAGGAATGCGGTCAGCTGCTTATTGACGATCTTCTCGATAACTTTTGCTAGGGAAGGATAGAAGAGAGATGGGGCGGAAGTTCTTGAGGTCTTTAGGGTCCGCTGTGGGTTTCTTCAGTAGGGCATTGATCTCTGCGGGCTTCCAGCTCTCTGGGAAAGTGGCGGACACGAGGGAGATGTTTATGACGTTCCGTAGGTGGGGTGCGATGATGGTGTCGGCTTTCTTGAAGATGTGGTGAGGGCATTGGTCTGAAGGAGAGCTGGAGTGGATGGTGTTCATAGCGTAGGCGGTGTCTTCCGTGCTGATGGGAGTCCAAGCGCTGAGGTTGTTTGTTGGGGGAGTTGGTTCGGTGGCTGGGGGCGGAGTCTGGGCACCGAAGCTGTCGTGTATATCGGCGATCTTGCGGTGAAAGAACGTGGCGTGGGAGTTGGGAGGTCCTTCCTATGATGGGCCCTAAACCATCAGGCAGTGAGATGGAGTGTTCTGTTGATCGCGCCCTCACTTGCTTAAGGTCCACCAGTCTTGAAATGAGGAGGGCAAACCAAGACTTTGGCAGACCAAGCTTTTGCGAAGGAGTACCCTGCCTGCCAAACTCTAAACTGGGCCCTTAATCTTCAGCTAGTTATCCCACAGTGTGCCATGTTCTTCCAAGCCGAGAAACGAGTTGTCATATTTCACAGCCTAAAAGTGATTAAATGAAATAAATACCATTTCCTTTGAATCTTTCCATTTTGTAGGAGGGACTAGAAATCTTCTGGCTTGGAGCAGAGTTTTCTTGAGATAACTGTGATAGACACAAGTTAGATAGGAGATACAGTGTGACAAATAGGAAAAAGAAAAGTACACCAATGTGGCTATAATTGACATGCTAGGGACAAAGTGAAATTAAATAACCTAGGTATTATCAAGAGCAGGGTGAGATCAACTAGTTCAGGAACAACTAGGTAAGATCAACAACTGTGCAACTTCTATTATGAAAATTGTTTGAAAATCATTCATCCACAAAAGTCTGGCTCTTTTCATGAAAAATATGCATTCTTTTGCACACGCAAATTATGCCTTGCTTCGTTTCTTAACTGGCCGCCATAGACAAAATTGATGCAGTCACCCAATGAAAGAAAACAGACCATCATGTTATCTGAAAACAAACTCAGCGCCTTCAGTGGAGTCAGTAATATCTGAATGCATATGGCCTCATTAAAACTTTGGCGGTTCTCCTGTAGGACCGCCACCACTGCGCTCCCAGGAGGACCGCCAATTCTGCGGTGCACCCACCTGCCAAATTCCAAGTTGAATACAGGGTTGGTGGGCGGTGCTAAGGCGATGTCATGGCAGCGGTCTCTTAGGCTCATTGGACAGCCAAACAAGCAGACAACAACCATGGACCATGCACAAGGCAGCACACATGGAAAAAGCAAAAACGAGGAGAAACCTTAAGAACAGGTCTTTCCTGTTCTTAAATTCGGAGCTGCCACCTATTATCACCTCTCTTGATAATAGGTGGCAGCGTCAAAGTGAATGGGTGTTGCGGTGGAACGCCCACCGCAACACCCACTGCATGCCCCCTTTCACGATGAGTTTATCGTGAAATGAGCCCTATTACCAAGGCAGCGTTACGTCAATTAACGTGGCTTTAAGCTACGTTAATTGACATCACACTGCCTTGATAATAGGGCGATGCAAATATCGCCACGTTATCGGCAGAAAAGTGCCGATGACGCGGCGATTACGGGCTTGATAATATGCCCCTTAGTCCTTTCTTCTAATGAGATGCCAGCTGGAATCAGTGGATGGACATGCTTATCTGTGGTAGCTTTCTACATACTGACTGTTTGTCAGCAGTTTAGTGCTGGGGCTGCAAGTATGATCAGGATTCTCAAAACAACATACCTTATATTGTTTTCCTTGGACTCATTCATTGGCTCTAGTGTGATTTTGAAAGGGGAAGCCCATTCAACTCTCTTCCCATGGTTTAAAGACAATTTTGGCAATTAATTTTGGGACTACGATACTGGAAACCTTCCTCTGAAGAGTTCCATTCATTTCATCATCCTTTACGAGGAAAAGTTTTTCTTGATTAAACTTTAATAGAGAGACACATACAAAGAAGGGATGAATCACAAAGGATACCTCAGTGGTATTTCTTTCCACAATTTACATCAACATGAGAGAACCTAATGCTGTGGATTCGCAAATGACATGAGTTGTTTGGGTCCAGTTGTGATCTTTTATCAAACACTTTCACCACTGATCACTCATTTCACTGCACTTTTTTGCAATACCAGCTCTGCTGCAATTGCAGGCGTTGAAGCACACAGGGGGGATATTCGGTCCCCCCTGTGGGAACCCCATGATGAAACATGTCACCACTAGGGTGAGTGAGGGTTCTTTTAGAAAATAGTTTTTTCTTTCCTCTATTTCCAGTTCTTTTGACCACATATGTTAGTTTTGTTTAGTGTTACACTGTGTTTTTCTTTAAATAGGGACAATGTCATTTGCGAATCCACAGCATTAGGTTCTCTTATGTTGATGTAAATTGTAATCTGGGGGTTGAAGAGTAGCCTTATACGCCCTCTCTCTCTGGTTGTTTTATATATATATATTTTTTTTTCCACAATATCAGGTAAAATATATTGTGGGTCGCATACATAGTGGTAACAAATATTGTGATATCAAAAAAATCAGACGACGGAATATAGAGGGTAAGAATATTGCATCCTTTGTTATTTAATATTGTTTTTAAATATTGTTAGATTTAATATTGTTTTATTGATTGTAGTTGTACAGCATATCATTTTTAAGTAGTTTGATAAATATTAGTTATTTTAGTATTATAAGTTATTAGTATTATTATAAAAATTGTGTTTAATTTGTTTTAGTATAGTTTGGAAGCTTCTAAACTAAATGATGTTTTAGTATAATTAGAATTTGTTAATTTAGTTGCAGAATTGTGGGCTTGTAGGGGCTTAGGCAAGGCAGGTTTGAGATGTGTAAATTATTGCATTCAATGTATACTTTTTATGTAATTCAATTGTAAGTTCATAATTAAATATGTCAATTATTGTTATTTTATTTATTTGTCTGTTTATATTAATTAATTGGTTGATCAGTTTAATTAATACATTGGGTTAGGCAATTTTATATTCATTGTTTTCATTTTATTTGCTTTATTCAATACTTAATTTAATATAAATATGTTTTCATTTTTATAATATCATCTGTTTTATTATACATTGTATTTGTTTGTCAGTGTTTGTTTTTTAAGGTAGTAGGGAGGGAAATGTTTTAATGTAAAATATTTTTAATACAGTTTTTTAACCTGTTCGGTGCTCATGACAAGGTCAGCTCGTCATGCAGTACACTGGAGGTGTGCTTATGACGAGTTGACCTTGACATGAACCATAGGATTTTAGGATTTTCAGCACAGGAGGGGAAAACCTCTAGCAGCCAAGGTGTTAATTTTACTTTGGTTGTAATATAATTTTTATTTTATTTACATTTTTCGAGTATTATATGTAATGCGTATATATTTAAAATAAACATACATTTTCAATGTCTTTTTAAAGTAGGTGTAGGAATAGCAAATTGAGCCCTCCAAAGTTAAATACTTACACTACTTTTGCTTACATTGGAGTGAAAATAGTATTTTAATTCCACTAAAGATGAACACTTTCCCTACTATTGCTCAGGCGTGGAGTGGGGACTGAAAATCCGACCCCTGCAAAGTCCAACACTTTGCCTTTTGCTGCTTAGATTGTAATTGGAATAGTAAACCCATTCACTTTAAAATCCAACTATTTTGCTATGTTTCTGTCATTTGAGTAGGAATAGTATATCTGACCTCTCCAAATGCCAATATTTTCCCTACTTTTGCTTAGGTTAGAGGTGGGAATAGTAAATTTCGTCCCTGCAAAGTTCAACACTTTCCCTCCTGTTGATCAGATTAGATTAGGAATAGTACATCTAACTCATCCAAAATCCAACATTTTCCCTATTGTTGCTTAGATTGGTTTGGGAATAGTAAATCTAAATCCTCCACAGTCCAACATTTTCCCTTCTGTTACTTATATTGAAATACGACTATTCATCTGACCGATCGAAAGTCTAATATTTTGCCTACTTTTGCTGATATTGAAGTGGAAATAGTAAATCTGACCTCTCAACAGGCCAGCACTTTCACTACTGTTGCTCAGCTTGTAGTGGGAATACTAAATCTGACCCCTACAAAGTCTACCACTTTCTCTATTCTTGCTTATAGTAAACCAAACCCCTTAAAAGGTCTTTTGCTTATGTTGGAGCGGGTATAGTATATCTCACCACTCTAAATTCCAACACTTACCCTACTTTTGTGTGTTATAGTGGGAATAGTAAATCTGACCCCTCCAAAGTCCAACAAATTCTGTACTGTCACCCAGATTGGAAAAGAGAAGTAAATCAGGTCCCTATAAAGTCAAACCCTTTCCCTACTATTGCTCAGATTAAATCTGACCAGTCCAAAATCCAATAGTTTCCGTATTGCCATTTAAATGGAAATAGGAATAGTGCGTCTGACCATTCCAAAGTCCAACACCTTCTCTACTTTTGTTTATGATAGAGTGGCAATGGTATATTTAACCCCTCTAAAGTCCATCACTTTCCATACTTTTACATATGTTGGGGGTGGATTAGTAAATCTGACCCCTCCAAAGCACAACATTTTTCCTACTGTTGCAAATGTTGTACTGGGAATAGTGAATTTGACCACTCAAAAGGCCGTTTTCACTACTGTTGCTCAGATTAGAGTAGGAATAGTAAATCTAACCCCTCCAAAGTCAAACAATTGCCCTATTTTTTCTTTTGTTGGAGTGGACATAGTGAATTTTACCTCTACAGTTCAATTTTTTTTATTTTATAGTTTTTTAACAGTTTTATATATATTTTGTGTTTAAATTAGTTAGAAAATCTTTAATTTATATGTTATGTTTTTATTGTATTCAGTATTTTGCTTTTGTTTAACTAGAGGGTTATGTTATTGATTTTCAATTGGTTATTATTATTTTTGTTTATATAATATGTGTTTAAATCCTATGTTTATTTTTTGCAATTATGTTAAAGTATATATTTTATTTTATGTTTTTAAGTCATACTTTCTATATACTTTTCATTGTAAATATTTTTCCATGTGATATTTGTTTTAAGTTAAAGCATGTTTTAAAGTTAACAGTGTGTAATAGTTTCATTTCAATACAATTACCCTTTTATGACAATATTATTCTCTTCTATATTTTTGTTGTCAATATTTTTTAGATTGGGTATAAACTATATAAAGTTAATATATATGTTCTTCATTTTTTGGAGGTTTATGTTTATGTGATATTTTGTTAGCTAGTGACCTGAGACTTTCAGAAGGAAGCTAAAGTTATGACTTGTGCAGATGATTGAACAATAAGTCTTGTTTATTTATTTATTAAGGCGTTTTATATAGCGCTGACCAGACTCGATGATATAGGAGCGCTTTACAACAGATTCAAAGCAGGAATCACACAAAAAGGCATAGTTATACATATTGGTTCATAAGCCCCCCGTGCTGAGCAACATTGAGGTAATGAAATCCCGAGATAACCTCGATGAGTGCACAATGTCTTGGGCTGAACCTCATTCGGGGAGGAGGGAACGAGGAAGAGATCGGAGAGAGAGGAAGAGGAAGGTCTTGGTGAAACATTGTCAGGGGGTTGCAGAGTGCAGGCTTGAGCGTTTGGTGGCGTTTCTCGGTTCAGGAAGGTACGGTTGAGGAAGAGGTCTTTTAGGAGTCTTTTGAATTTTACAAAGGAAGGGATAGTCCTGATATCAGCTGGGATGGAGTTTCAGATTTTGGGCGCGTTTCCAGCAAATGATCGTGCAGCGTTTTTTTGTTTATGTGTTTTTATAGGGATGAGTAGTAGGTTGCTGGAACTCCTGAGGTTTATTGTCTGACTGGCTTTCTTGAGTTTGGAGGCCAGGTATTCAGGTTTCCCAGTGTGCAAGGCTTTGTGCGTGAGGCAAGCAGTTCTAAAGCTGGCACGCATTTCGACTGAGAGCCATTTTAGTTCTCTGAGTGCAGGTGATATGAGATCACATTTCTTAACTCTGGTGACCATTCTGGCAGCTGCATTGAGAGTTGTTTTGAGGGTGGCTAGGTGGGATTTTTGCTGTACCGGTGAGGACTGCATTCCCAAAGTCGAGTCTAGATAGCACCAGTAATTGGGTGGCTTGCTTGAGGTCCTTGGGTGGAATGCAGGGTTTTATTTTGTTGAGTAGCTTTAGATTGAGAAGGCACTCTTTACGGAGATCTTAATGGGTCTAGGGTGATTCCAAGTGATTTTACAGAGTTAGCCAGGGTGAGATTACCATTGAGAGCATCGATTGCTTTTAGCCATTCTACGATTTGAGAGTTTTCTTCTTTGTTGTAGATGAGGAGGATATCAGTTTTGCCTTGGTTGAGTTTGAGGTGGTTTATTGATAGCCAGTTTTGGACTTCTCTAAGAGTGTTGTTGAGTCTCTGGTGTAGGTCCAATGTAAAGGTTTTGATTTGTATCCTTTGGGAGCGGTTGTGTAAGAAGGAGTAGAATCTGTGTTGGACCACCTCCTCAGTACCTACTCTATCTTGGAGAGCCTTGATGAGTAGATTGTGATCAACCATGTCAAAGGCTGTAGAAAGGTCCAGGAGGATGAGTAGGCAGCATTGGTCAGTATCTAGAGACTTGTGGATGTCGTCCACGATGTTAAGGATTGCTGTCTCGGTGCTACACCCATTTCTGAAGCCCGATTGGTGGGGATCTAGCAGGTTGATGTTCTCCATGTGCTGAGTCAGTTGTAGGAGAACACATTTTTCGAGGATTTTGGATAGTAGGGGGAGATTGTTCTGTCAGCATTCACGGCTACCAGATAATCCATTATGTTTTCACTAAACCTCTGGAACTCTCCAGTTCCTCTTTATAAAGTGATGACACTTACCATAAATGGTGGGTCTGGCAATTGAGAAACAACCCTTAGACTCTTTGGCTCCGATCTGAAAGGTTTCTGACACAATTGTGCAATATGACCATTATAAATCATGAATAAATGTGTCTTTAATCTAGAGGTTAGTGAAGGTGGGCTGTGGAGGTTATTATTAATCTTATTGCTGTGATGGTCTTGATAAATTGATTAAAGAAGTATGGAAGCATGATTTAGATTTGCATGATTAGTGCAAATGCTACCAAAAGTATATCATTGCATGCTATTTTGCCATACTTGTGTTAGAGCCCTGTCTATCAGGACCTATAGCAAGAGTTTGAGAAGAGTTTCATAAGAAGGCCTTACACATGCAGTGTATTATGCCATCTGCCACAGTTGTGTTGTGTGTGGCACAGAAGCTTAAAAATAGTTTGCCTTTATTTTTTTTTATGTTGAGGAAGCCACCATATTCAATTTTAGTTCACTGTGCAGCCTAAGCAGTTTTAAATAGCAGGTTTCACATTCTTTGGTTTTCAGACAGGAAAACATTTGCTAAACTGACAGTCAAATCTATTCAGCGTGTACATTCTTCCATCATATTATATATCAGCCACAAAAGAACCGAGAGCCCATATGCCACGTTGGCTTAGTGTGAGTGCAACATATAATTAGCACAAGAAAGAATCTATGTTTAGATTTAAACAGTATCTCCTTGTTTCATAAACACATTGTGATTTAGACCTCTTAGAGACGTGAGCATGACAAACAAATGCTGCAAAATTTCATATAATTTTTCTGAATGCAGGTGAATGAACCAAGGCAATTTCAAGTCTTTAGAAAATGTTGCTTTAAAGTTTTCAAGTTTCTTTAGTTTGGAGATGTGATATGTGCATTCTCGTACTAGGAATAAAGGTGTGAAGGAAATGTTAGAGCTTCGTGGTAAGGTAAAATCTGCTGATTTCCAGCACATACTTTAAAATCTCAACATGTGGGTATAATCTGGTGAAATAACTTCTGCTAGTCATGCCGCAGATGACGAGCTGTGGCATCTGCTAGATCTTGGTGGATTCTATGGTATAGCTGTGCTCAATGTAAGGCCTTAGTGTGTGAAAATGGGATGTTTTCAGTGCTTAATTAGAGCCGGGGCTTTCCAGTGCTAAGCACAGGCACTTAATTGTTTTCCGGTGGCGCTGCTCACCTAATTTAGAGGTGAGCAGAACAACAATAGTTTAGGAATACAATATACATTAAAATTGCTAATACCTGCCTCCCCAGCCACTTCTTTAGCTTTGGGGACCTGGAATAATCTGAATTTATGCATTTACATGTGAAAGAGATGATTAGTAGTTGTTTTGACAGTGATGACAAGCGTGATGGGTGGTGCAAGCTGCAATGGCCTCCTGGTCAGAGCTCTGGCACTTAATATTTTACAAATTAAACACTGCACGTTTAAACAGTACTGTCTAAACATCATGACGTTCCAGACGATTATTAGTTTCTCAGGTTTAGGAATGCCCATGTTGCCTATGTTGCCTGGCTGAGCGTCGGAGCTAATATCACACTTGTATTTTGATAAGAAAAAGTAGTTTCGAAATATAAAACACAGTGACATAACTGGTCTGGATCCCATAAAAACTGAGATGCCAGAGAAATGGACAAATGAAAGTGGCGTATTGATTACAAGCTAAATAGAGATTTATGACAATGTGGTTATGTAGAAGAGAAATATTTTTTTTAGAAAGGGGCCATGAACACCATTAGCCTTATACCCAGTGACAGTTATGTATGTAAGTCTGAGTTAAAAAAACATTGCGAGTGCAAGGTAGTCACAAAAGATTAACTTACACTTGCAAATCCATTTAATCATAGAATATTGCCCCACAAATGTGTACTGTTGTGCATGAGTAAATTCCACTCAATGAATAGGGAGTGAGCATTTTATGGCAGGGATTATCTAGTAAAAATGGGAGCAACCACAAACGGATTCGTTTGCAGATATTCTCAAACTCCTTTTTGACTTCTTCCCACCAATGAAATGGATATAAAACGAATTTATCTTTTCAGTGTTGAAGTAACACTCCTCAAAATTTGTAGGAGTGAGAGCGAAGGGATTTCTCCATGGGGAGAAATATTTCCCCATGATAAAATAAAAAATGTCGTTGAATAAAAGCAACAATATTTCAGCAAGTATAAGTAAACAATACATTAAACTACCTAGGCAGACATTACTCTCCGTAGCCATTGACTACCATTGGTGCTTTTTTCTTTTGGCTCTTCTTTTACTTAAATATTTAAGAATTCATATATTTTGTTCCCATTATTGGATTTTTGCTTCTTTAGTGTCATTTTTCTATTTTTATAAATTGGAGTGTGATTTTAATTTTATTTTGTCCTTGCTTTTTAACTGTGTTGGTAATTTTAACGGCTTTACACAATTTTGTTAAGTTAAACCTGTCTGTTATGTGCCATAGCTACAAGGGTTTTTAACACAGGTTTAAGTTACTGAAACCTTTGACTCAATCTAACAAGATATACTACTTTACTACTTGGGTTGGATACCAATCAACCATAACTAATAAACCACTTTTTAGAGTGAGCTTTTACCCATGTCAAAATGGATGCCCATGACTGTGCATGTGCATGAATGCAAAACAGGCAATAAGAAATGGGTTTGTATTATTTGATCAACCCCATTAAAGCCTTCCCACTAAAAATATGCACTCAGCGGGACTAGTTTTTTAATAGGTTTGTTCACATAGTACAAATGTATTTAAAGATGATCATGAAATCAGGTATGCAAGAGTGAATCATTTTTGAAACTCAGAATAGGATAGATATTTGCGAATGTGCTAGAAATAGTAGAGCACTTTGAGGTAGTATGAAAGTGTTCACGTGATAGAATCCATAGCAACAATATTAGAGCATACCATCCTGTATACACTACTTATAAACTTCCTTGCTGCCATAATATTTATTTTTACTGTGGTTACAATTCAGATTGTATGCACTAGATTAGAATTTTTATTTTAAAATCTATATTCCATTTTCGAGTGATACTTGAGTGTGTTATTCAGTTACGAAAGAGTATTTGTATTTCTACAAACTTTCCCTGCCATGTCTCATGACAATGAACCGTATCTTAAACACATCTTCGCAAACATTTATTAGCAGGTTGTGCATGGGTTGGAGTTCAACTTATTTTCTGATTGGGGTTGGTACATTGACCTGGCTTTTAGTGCCAGACTGTCTACAAAATTTAACCTATAGCCCTTCATAACAAATCAACTTGCTAATGCACACATCCTAAATATAATTGGACCAATGGTTTTGCCCGAGGACCCAATGATCCACAACAACAGAAGCCCTGTGCAGAGTAGCGGCTACATTATTTTTCTTTCTGCAAGGCAGTACAGGAAGGCCATCACTTAACACTACAACAAAAACACCAAATGAACAGTACATGTTCATTCAGTCATTATATAATTAGTAGGCCTGTGACACTCTTAACAATGTGAGAAGACCATCACTGTAAGATCAATGGCATGGAAAGTTGATAGATTCGAATTGTGCTTCATTCACTCTAAGGGACTGATTGTGCATGCTGGGAAAGAGGGGTACCTTGGGTGCCCACACGGGCCTGCAACGGGCCCCCAAAGTTAGATTCCTACAGCTGTTTTGTGTCGGGCTGTCCGATTCGGTCATCGTAATCGCTCGCTTGGAAACCGTGTCCATAGAGCTGTACGATTCAGCTCCTAAAGACTTGGGCTGTCCGCATGCCTTTCGGAACCGAATCAGACAGTCCAAGCGGTTTCTGGGCATCGTAATCGGTCAGTTGGAAATGTGTACGTTTCGGTTGGAAACATAGCTTCCGAATCAGAGCCTGACATTCCGAATCCCATTCGGAGCCTTTCAGAATGACATCGTTATCGGCCCTTAAGTCTCTCAAAGATTTGCAAGTCAAGAATGAGCATATTTCAGACCCTCATAATAATTATTTCTTCTTCATATTAGTATGTGTGTTTAAATACAAATTGCACATGCACAATGGTGGGAAAAATAGCTAAATATCCCCACAGCAAGACATAAAGAAATTGAAGGTTTTACATCTATTCAGATTCTACTGCTGGTGAAAACATGCATACTAATATTCCGATAGCACACAGACATGCTTTTCCAATGGTTCTTTAAATAATGTGATGTTTTAAAGGTTATCTATTATTCATAAGAAGAGCAAAATAGATATACTAAGAAGAAAATGTAATACAATTTTTTTGTGGAACTCTATAGCTCCTAGTAATATTGACGCTCTCTGTGTCTTGGATTCCACAGAAAAAAGTTTTGAAAATGTACAAGCCGCTAATCTCATCTATATTTTTGTGGTTCTGTTTCTAAGCAATATTTCTGACTTCTTCTTTGTTCCTCTTCTAATTCATTTTTCAATTTGTGTTGCAAATCTTGCCAGAGATTACCGAAGTATTGTACACATTGATCCTGATGCAGCCAACACATGTTTTGTTGCTTTCTATGGCACGCAAGCCTGGTACTTTCTCAAGGCTTATGGTTTTTTATTCTATAGTTTCGTTTTTTGTATTAGCCATTTACAGAAATCCTCTCTCCCTTCCTGGTATTATACGCATTTCATAATAGGTCGGTCTCTGGCATAATGCCCATTCTTGATCCCATCGCTGTGATTTTTCCGTGGAAACTCGTCTCAGAGAAGAGAAAAAAAGGAAAGGGAAGAAACATGTATTGGCTGCATCAGGATCAATGTGTACAATACTTCGGTAATCTCTGGCAAGATTTGCAACACAAATTGAAAAATAAATTAGAAGAGGAACTTTGGAAATTTGTGGCTAGATATATCATTGTGAAGCAACAAAAATTTAAATAATCATACTTGTGAACTGTACAAATGTGTACTCTGTATAAAGCACCACCAAGGCACTCTGTCTCCAATAATGGAAAATAAATATTCTTTTAATGATTATTATTCTAAATGAAGATTTCCTGTGTCTAATATTTAACATGTATGTGTTTAAAATCATTTCCTCAATTGTTTACAACTGTGCTGTTATAAATGTATTGTTATATTCTTATTTGCTTTGCTGCATGCGCTCAGGACTCTTTGTGTCATCATTCTAATATTCCATGCAGGTACTATGCTTATTTTCAGATGTGCTGAAATTAGAGTACTTGTTGAAGGTTTTGTTTTTATGAGGCAGTTGTATCTGGACCTGTTTGCAGGAAGATGCACTGCTGTGCTGCAAGAAGTAAACTAACGAAATGTCACCTTTTCTGGGTTCATTTACTACATGTATCCATCGGGATAATAAACATACTGGGAAACACAAACTCTATATTGTAAAACTTAAAATGTTGGGAGGTGTTGCTGGCCCAACCCTCATAAAAGTGTAACATTTTTCCATACTAATCTACAAAAAAGTTATACCAAGGGTATTAGTGAGTAGGCTAAAAGTGTGAAAGGCCTTTTAAAAGTAATTGCATGTTTAGGAGATTGGTGGAAGTGATAGTACTGCTTCAGGATCTGGGTATAGACTTCCATAGTGTCCTTTGATTTAATTTAGGTAACAGGCGCGGTGACTGGTGAGGAAAGGGTCTTTGGCAAATTTAACAACTGATGATTATTTGGAACAGTAACTAAAATCTGCATCATCTGTGCACAATAAATCATGGAACATTGTAAGAAACTGCTAGAAATAAATGGATAAAGGTCAGATGTAGACTGATAAAAGAAACTGATGTCAAATTGCAACCAGTATTTTTTTTGCGACCAATATAAAATTTTGTGAACCATCCTATCTACAACTACGTCAGTTCACAAAATTCCGAATGGTTGCAGTTTAACCACCCTCATCAATATTCATGTGGTAGGTCAAAAATTGTGACTCACTGTGATTTACTGCAAAACACACAAGAGGATGGATGGAATGTTGCACATGGCAAAACATTCACCCCCAGTCACAGATCTGGGTTTAATCCATCGGTATTTTGCTCACCAAGCCACCCCAGTTCAGACATGGCCATATGCAAATCAGTCTTGACCCTGTGCCTCATGGGAACAGTCCAGCCCAAACTGCCAAGCCATGTCTTTCTTGGACCGGAATCAAACATCCTAGGACCGGTTTCTGGCTATCAGCCGTCTTCAGCCAGGATAGCTTGTCTCCAGTGGCTTAGTGAGCAAGGGACCCACGTCTGGGCATACCACTGGGTTCAAGATAGCCTGGCTGATGAGGATTATGAATCCGAAACCGGTCCCAGGATGCTTGTTTCCGGTCCAGGGAAGACATGGCTTGGCAGTTCGGGCTGGACTGTTCCCACGAGGCACAGGGTCAGACTGATTTGCATATAGCCATGTATGAACTGGGGTGGCTGAGTGAACTAAAGAATGGTGATGGATTAAACCCAGATCAGTTGACTGGGGGTGAGTGTTTGAATTGTTCAAACGCTCCGTCCATCATCCCCTTTTGTATCGCTTTGTTCGCCCTAAGTGTGGCAGGGTATGCTCAGACGTGAGTCCCTTGTTCACTTGGCCACTGGATTCAAGATAGCCTGGCTGATGAGGATTTTGAATCCGAAACCGGTACCAGGATGCTTGTTTCCGGTCCAGGGAAGACATGGCTTGGCAGTTCGGGCTGGACTGTTCCCACGAGGCACAGGGTCAGACTGATTTGCATATAGCCATGTCTGAACTGGGGTGGCTGAGTGAACTAAAGAATGGTGATGGATTAAACCCAGATCAGTTGACTGGGGGTGAGTGTTTGAATTGTTCAAACGCTCCGTCCATCATCCCCTTTTGTATCGCTTTGTTCGCCCTAAGTGTGGCAGGGTATGCTCAGACGTGAGTCCCTTGTTCACTTGGCCACTGGATTCAAGATAGCCTGGCTGATGAGGATTTTGAATCCGAAACCGGTCCCAGGATGCTTGTTTCCGGTCCAGGGAAGACATGGCTTGGCAGTTCGGGCTGGACTGTTCCCACGAGGCACAGGGTCAGACTGATTTGCATATAGCCATGTCTGAACTGGGGTGGCTGAGTGAACTAAAGAATGGTGATGGATTAAACCCAGATCAGTTGACTGGGGGTGAGTGTTTGAATTGTTCAAACGCTCCGTCCATCATCCCCTTTTGTATCGCTTTGTTCGCCCTAAGTGTGGCAGGGTATGCTCAGACGTGAGTCCCTTGTTCACTTGGCCACTGGATTCAAGATAGCCTGGCTGATGAGGATTTTGAATCCGAAACCGGTCCCAGGATGCTTGTTTCCGGTCCAGGGAAGACATGGCTTGGCAGTTCGGGCTGGACTGTTCCCACGAGGCACAGGGTCAGACTGATTTGCATATAGCCATGTCTGAACTGGGGTGGCTGAGTGAACTAAAGAATGGTGATGGATTAAACCCAGATCAGTTGACTGGGGGTGAGTGTTTGAATTGTTCAAACGCTCCGTCCATCATCCCCTTTTGTATTGCTTTGTTCGCCCTAAGTGTGGCAGGGTATGCTCAGACGTGAGTCCCTTGTTCACTTGGCCACTGGATTCAAGATAGCCTGGCTGATGAGGATTATGAATCCGAAACCGGTCCCAGGATGCTTGTTTCCGATCCAGGGAAGACATGGCTTGGCAGTTCGGGCTGGACTGTTCCCACGAGGCACAGGGTCAGACTGATTTGCATATAGCCATGTCTGAACTGGGGTGGCTGAGTGAACTAAAGAATGGTGATGGATTAAACCCAGATCAGTGGACTGGGGGTGAGTGTTTGAATTGTTCAAACGCTCCGTCCATCATCCCCTTTTGTATCGCTTTGTTCGCCCTAAGTGTGGCAGGGTATGCTCAGACGTGAGTCCCTTGTTCACTTGGCCACTGGATTCAAGATAGCCTGGCTGATGAGGATTATGAATCCGAAACCGGTCCCAGGATGCTTGTTTCCGGTCCAGGGAAGACATGGCTTGGCAGTTCGGGCTGGACTGTTCCCACGAGGCACAGGGTCAGACTGATTTGCATATAGCCATGTCTGAACTGGGGTGGCTGAGTGAACTAAAGAATGGTGATGGATTAAACCCAGATCAGTTGACTGGGGGTGAGTGTTTGAATTGTTCAAACGCTCCGTCCATCATCCCCTTTTGTATCGCTCACTGTGATTTACTGTCATCACAGGGATGGGGACCTGCGGGAGTAAGCAGACCACCATGTCTTTGATTGCTTTTTAAGTATTGTTTGCTAATGCCTCCCACTTTCCTTGAAGAAAACTGGGCTACATTAAAGAAAAAGTAACTTTTTAAAATTTGTTTGAGAGTAGATAGTGCTCATCTGGACTAATGCCTACCTCTAACAAGCATTTTTGTACATTCAAAAGTGTGAATGGGTCGCCCAGGGTATGGGTTAATACCCAATGTTGGAAGTCAGTAAAATTTCAATGTTCTTTAACTAGCTTTCAGTCACAAAACATAGATATATTGCATAATGAATTGTTATTTTGAAAAGACGCCCTAAACACGCCCATTTTAAGAAGCAATTTGTTTTGGGTTTCTAAACCCATTTTGGTACATTAAGCTGATACTGAAGTGTAAAATGTGTTTAGTACATAAATAATGGTCATTTAGCTGTTGCAAACATGGGATTTAGTGAATCACGGACTTTGTGGCTACTAAATGGCTTAGTACATCTGTCTTAATGTTCCCAACTCAAAATAAACTGCAACACATGGAACAAGTTGAGATCCCTCCCACATTTCTTAGGCCAACATAAGTCACTATGCAGTGAAGCAGCATAATCGGTCTACGTCGTGAAAAGCACACTCTGCATCAGAAATGAATGTTGAACTGTACTCATAGTGTTCATAATGAACAAAATTGGAATCAAGAAAGACTGCATTTGGGTTGCCTTACTAATAAAGTCCCTAGTAAAGTGCACTATGTGTGCCAGGGCTGGTAATGCAAATCCTACTAGTGGGCCTGCAGCACTAATTGTGCCACCACACATGAAGGCCTAAGAAGCGATCTCAAGCCTGCCACTGCAGTGCCTGTGCGCAGTTTGCTAACTGCCTTGTTATCTTGGCCAGAGCACCCACTTGTCAGGCCTTACCTTCCCTTTCTATGCACAACAGACACCCCTATAGTAGGACCAGGTACTCCCTGGGCAGGGTGCAGTGTATGTGAAAGGTAGGACATGTACTGAGGTGTGTACCATGTCCTAACAGTGAAATACTGCCAAATTCGTTTTGCACTGTTGAAAGGCCATCTTGCCCATGGGGAATGCTGTGTCCCATGTTTCCAGCACATCTTCCCATAGGCATAAGATGGAGAGATGGAGTTTAGTGTGCCTGGACTCAGGATTTATTAACACATCTTTTTGTGAAGATGGTTTTTAAATTGTGTGCTTAGAAACCACGTTTTTAGAAGTGACTGGTTTCTTGTCTTAACCCCTTCGACGCTCATGACGAGCTGGGCTCGTCATGAGGTAGCCTCCTCGCACGCTCATGACGAGCCCAGCTCGTCATGAATAAAGGGATTTACAAATTCTCAGCGTGCCAGCTGAATTCCGCCCGCAGCCTAGAGGTTAAACTACCCTGTGTGCCTCTGCCTGGTTGTATATTGCCTGCTTGGGTTTGGAAGTGTCCTGACCCCATGGAGGAGTAGGTGAGACAGTAACAGGCTAGCCTGTTTTGATATGGGCGGAGGAATAGCCCCCTGGATGTGAAGACGGCTGTGTTGTTGCCACTAAAGGATGACTCCACCTCCTGCTGAGCGTCTGGGCCTCAGACCCTGACTATCAAAGGAGGAGGGTGTGCACTGGAAGGAAGACACCCAGGTCTAGTTTGGACCGAAGTTAGATCCCTCTGAACACAAAGACTTCAAAGGTATTTAGGGGTAGAAATGTAAGAGCTGAAACCCCTGAACTCAAGACTGAAATCCATTCAAAAAAAGTATTGAACCTACTTTGCTCTCAAGAGGAACCTCTGCTAAAGAAAAACAGCTGAAGAGACTGAAGATAATAATACCGGATCTAGGTTTGACTGGACATAGCAATAACAGATAGCTCAAAAAATAAGAGTCAAGATTCGAGGTAGTAGGAGTTTGCAGGTTTAATACAGCATAAAGGACAGGAACAGGACAACCTGCACAGGAATAGGATGGCAGCGCTGCCTGGGACAGGATTGGACTGGCGTAAGGGAATGGGTAACATTTAATAACAGTGCACAAGCATATATACTAAAACAATTGCATTACAGTGAATACAGTAGGCGGAGCAGTGGGTGTGGTCAATAGCAGTCGCGAAAGATAAGGGTGAAAGTGGGTGTAACAGGAGGCCTATACATGGACATGTGATGTAAACGTAACAGAATATGTCATAAATGGGGCGGAAACATGGAGGGGGCTACCTAAGGAGCCGGGACCTCTAACCTAATGGTGCGCGCAAACTGACAATGACGTGTTACTAGGAGAAGCTGGGGGCTATGACTTCTGCGCTAGGAGCAGAGACTGAAGTCTGGAGAGTCAGGGCGACATGTACCTAAACCCTATCTAGTATCTAATGTTTAGAGAACATGTTGATATAAACTAAGAGTCAGGAGGGGAGAGGCTAACAGACTCTAAGACTGGAGCATGCATCATTCTACATGTAGTGCGTGTTGAAGAATATTAAATGACCATTAATACAGTATTTCTCCTACATGGAGACGTAAAGGGTAGACAATGACGGAAACTATTGATGCGATTCAGTAGCTTAGGAATGCAGAGAAGGAGGGCTGGACTGATAACTAGAATCATAACATACTCTTGGCAGACTAGCAGGCAGAGCCAGGCCGAGCCGGGCACTGTGAGGCAGGAAGTAAGTGAAGGGTCGAGGATACAGGTGGGGGCTGTATCGCTCCTCAGCGAGGGCTCAGGAGACAGGAGCTGAATCTGGTGTCCAGGCCCTTTTGAGGCCTAGAAACGGGGACTTTTCAATGAAATAACGTGCACACTGGGAAACGTGGCAACGTAACTTTACATAGGCCTATTACTCGTAGCTTTCACGAGAACTGGAAACTGGCATACTAGAGATGGACACAACTGTAATTGCGTCTTTAATCAAACATGGGGAATACATATGCATATTAATCATGCACATATAACATAGGATGGGGGACACGTAGGGACACAGAACATGGCAAAATTTACTTTTCCACATTCCCTCCTTGTCACTACGTTTCCATCAGGAAACATCAATATTCATGATACCATCTATCATTTCATACAGTATCATTTGCTCGTCTCGAATCTTCTTGGAACTGGATTTAGAACGGGACTTGGGACTAGGAATACAAGAGGTAGCACAAATGCCACAAATCGCAGGGCCACATTGTATACATAGGCAGCAACTGAATATGATCGCTACTGCAATACCTAGAAAAGACAATACTTTCCATCCCCAGGCGGAAATTATATTCCAGAACCAACCGGACCATGTCCAGGTGCCTGGATCTTGGTGTAACATATGGGCAATTTTATGGAGTCTGGTTATAGCTGAATAAACAGACGGCGCGTTATTAGGAATGAAAATGCAGCAACTAGATCCGATGACTCTACATGCCCCGCCCCTATCGGCCAGTATGACGTCAAGGACGAGACGATTCTGGAGCACGACAATTCTCATAAAGGATTGCTCTTCGGTTAAGTTACTTAGAGCAGAAGTAGTCTCAATCACTACTGCCTCGAGTGTTCTGGTTAATCTACGTATCAGTTTACTATTCACAACAGTACCTAAATAGGGGAAGACACCTTTATTGATATCTATGTATTGTTCTAGAGCAGTTTCAGTATAATCGACAATCGGGAGGTCTCTTTTGTGTCTAGTATGTACTAGGTGGGAATTCCTATGATAGTCAGGTGGGGCTAGGAAAACTGGTGGCAGTAGGAAGGCAATGTAACAGGTTCCCTCCCAATCGAGGGGCAGACGAACATATGCGGTCTGACCACAAACAAAATAAGAATGACGTGAAGCTTTGAAAATAGATTTCCCACTGTCACTATACTTGACAATAGTAATACAATCACTATGTCCTACAGGTACGGAACCATTCTTTCGGACACATAATTCACCTTTTACTGGTAGTACTGACATAGCAGGTAAGTCTGGAGTAGTATCAGACTGAACATTCAGGACCATGAAATTCGAAGAATAATTACCTAAATTATAAACTTCATTTTCTAGATCTAACCCTGTTCTGTGGGGAAGACCTTGCTTGTCTGGGAAACATGTACTGTTAAGAAAAGACATATCTGTTGAGGATGACGTTAACGTGGACCATGCTCCACACGAACCATTATGTGAAAATGGATAAGGAAAGAGTGGCAGAACTCCCTTCGGTGTCTGGAATGGGGGGAGTCGACCACACACCCAACAATTAGTGGCATTGCTGGTCTGGTGTTAGTAATGTAACATGTGGATAAAGGAATTATTACGCATAGCAAGACGATAAGAGAGTTCATGAGGAGGCAGATCACTAAACGTGTGCTCTACTGTAACATTAGAAGACTTATTTACATGAGAAACTGAAAAACACAAATAAAATGCATAACTTGTGCAGGTAAACATAAGGCTGAAAAACAATATAAAACTTAGAAAAACGATACATCGGATTGAGTTTTGACTAACTCTCTCACTATGGGGGTCTATTTTATACATGTCAGAAACCGGTCTAACCGTTTCACCTAGGGGAGGACTTAGACAATCAAACTGGCTGACTTATTTTACTAGACCTTAATTTCTTCTTATACTCCTGTTGCGGAGTTTTCTCTAACAGGGAGGGTTTAGTATCATTGTCTTTTGCGGGACAGTCCTTAAGAATAGTACTTTGGCAATCCTTAAAATCCTCGGAAATGTTCTTTAAAACAGTCTTTAATCCATAAAACTTTTTCACATGTGACAGGTGGACCCAGCCCTTCCTGCCTTCCAGCTTGACGGCAGTACGGGTGGCCAGGAGGACCTGCTTGGGCTCCTTCCAGCGGGGCTCCAGCGGACTTGAACGATCAAAGTTCCTCACAAGGACCAGATTTCCGGGAACGATTTCATGCGGTGCCACCTCGGTATTGTCTGGAAATGCGGCGGCAACCTGTGAACGACAAGAGTGTAGGGCAGACATCAAGGAAGCTAGGTAATCTGTCAGCATATTACTTGAAACATCTGTAATACTTCGGGGTCTAGGTGTACCCCACATATTAGGGGGGCGGCCGAATACGACCTCATACGGGGACAGACCTGATCTGGAATGTGCGACCATGCGCATATAAAACAAAGCGACTGGCAGAGCTACTAACCAGTCCACACCTTTCTCTTTACATATTTTAGCAATACGGATTTTCAGGGTCTGATTATGTCTCTCTACGAGACCGGCTGCTTCAGGATGGCGTACACAATGGAACTTCCACTGGTACCCTAGTAAAAGGGAAACATGTTTCATGAGCTCAGATGAGAATGGCTGGCCGTTATCAGAATATACGACTCTAGGGAGACCATAACGGGGGAAGAACTCACGAACCAACTGCTTGGCAGTGGTCGCGACTGTGTAATCTGGGACTGGATATGCCTCTGTCCACCTGGACAAAGCGCATACAACTACAAGGACATACTTGAAACCTCGACATCGCTCCATCTGAATATAATCCATCTGGAGGACTTCAAAAGGGTGGTCAGGGGGCTGGAATCCACCTTGTTCCACCGGGACACTTTTACCTGGATTAAACTGGCAACATATCATACAGGTACGGACTTTCTGCTTGGCTGCAGCTCGTAAATGCTTGTTGAACCAAATGTTCTGGATACTGTCTAACATAGCTTTTTCTCCTAAATGTGCTGGACTATGTGCGGTATTGATAATGACTTGAACCATAGAGTCGGGGAGAAACCATGTGACTTTTCCCTTCGTTACCCATCCCTGATCTGTCTGGACCCCTCCTTGTTCGGACCATTTCTTGATTTCATCGGGAGTAGCATGTAACTGGATATCTATGACATCTTGAGTAGGGTCCTTAACTGTCATGCATGTAGTCGGATCTGGAGTATGTGTCTGTGTTGGATTAACTGGAATGTCTGGAGTCTGTGCTGTAAGCTTGGCTGTGCGATCTGCCAGATCGTTACCTTGAGAAATAATGTCAGTAACTTTCGTATGTGCTTTGCACTTCATGATAGCAATAGATGTCGGTAAATGTATGGCATCTAACAGAGCTTGAATAAGGAGACCATGCTGAATCTTGGTTCCATGAGAAGTCATGAAACCTCTCTCCTGCCAGAGTACTCCAAAGTCGTGTACGACTCCAAATGCGTAGCGTGAATCTGTATAAATATTAACTTTCAGGTTCTTGGCGTGTATGCAGGCTTGGGTCAGAGCAACTAGCTCTGCTGCTTGAGCAGACAGGGTGTCAATACGGTGTGTTTCTATAACTTCAGTGTCAGTAGTCACTGCATATGCGGCTACTAGTTCACCTGTACTTGTTCTCATACATGAACCATCCACATAAAGTGTCAGGTCGGGATCTGGTAATGGGATATCTGTCAGATCTTGTCTTGGCTTAGTCATAGTATTAACTACTTCCACACAGTTGTGTGTGGCAGGATTTGAAATAACTGACGGTAACAGTGTAGCAGGATTTAGAACGTTGCAGCGTCTGATTTCTATGTGTGGCTGGAACAGTGTCAATTCATAACCTGTTAAACGTGCAATTGTCAAGTGTTGAGTCTGGGTTCGGTTTAAAAGAACTTCCACGGAGTGTGGAACTTGTACTGTCAAGGAATGTCCTAATACTATGGAATCACTTTGTCTGATAGCTAGTGCTGTGGCTGCAACTGACTTGAGGCACGCAGGCAGAGCCTGGGCTACAGGATCTAATGTGCTCGAAAAATAAGCACAGGGTTTGTATTGACCTGCTTGATCTTGTGTGAGAACAGATAATGCTGTACCTTCACGTTCAGTGACGAAAAGTGTAAAAGGCTTACTGTAGTTCGGTGTAGCTAGAACTGGAGCTTGGCATAAAGCTTTCTTTAACTCATTGAAACTAAGTGTATGTTCAGATGTCCAAGGGAGGACAGTCGATAGGGCTGCCTCCTGTGTCGTTAACTGTATCAGTGGCTTAGCTAGAAATGCATACTGAGGAATCCATTGTCTGCAATAAGAAGTAAGGCCGATAAAAGCACGTACCTCCTTCTGTGTCTTGGGCTGAGGAAGACTCGCTATTAACTGGATACGGTCGGGTGTCAACTGCCTACCCCACTTGGACAGTAAGTGGCCTAAGTAGATCACTTGCTGGACACAGAATTGAAGCTTCGAAGGGGACACCTTGTGCCCCATCTCGGCGAGAAAATACAAGACTGTAAGTGATGCTCGCTCGCAAGCACGTTCAGAACGGGCTGTGATCAGTAGATCATCGACATACTGGAGCAGGGCAGTGTCTGTTGGCATGTGAATGTTGTCTAGTTGTCTCTTAAGTGCTTGACTGTAAATACTAGGACTTTCTGTGAAACCTTGAGGAGCTCGTGTGAACATATAGCTCCTTCCATTTAAACAAAATCCGAAAAGAAACTGACTATCTGGATGAATGGGGACACTGAAAAACGCGTTCTTGAGGTCTATGACTGTAAAATATGAGGCTTCGGAATCAATGGCTGTCAATAGGGAAGAGATATCTGGGACAACTGGATACTGGGGAATAATACATTTATTAAGTTCTCGTAGGTCAATCACTAATCGATATACTGGGGGTGCATTTGGATCAGTACGTTTCATGACTGGAATGATCGGAGAATTACATACATTGGAGTCAGTTTCTACAACTACTCCTTGAGCCATGAGCTCGTCAATAATTTTGGATAAGGCTGCTACAGCCTCAGGTGGCAATCTGTACTGTCTGATTCGTGGCAGGACTACACCTGGTTTGAGAGTCACACGATGGGGTGTGATTTGCATATAACCTACATCAGTTGGACCTTGCGCCCATAGATGCTGCGGAACATTAGACAATCTCGGATCAAAATCTCGTAATACATAGTGACCCTTGAAGTCACGTAGAAACAGGCGTATTCCCTCTGGGGAGCAGCAAATAACTGCACCTAATTCTTTCAGTGTTTTAATACCTAACAGGTTTTCTGGACATGACTTCGTAAGTAACAGATCAGTAGTTCGGGACAATGGACCTACTTCTAGAGTAACTGGCTTAGATATCTCGTTTACAATAGGCTTTCCTGAAAATCCAAGGGAAACATTTCTAGAGCCTGAGAGCGGAGCCCCTGGAACTTCGGCGTGACTGATGGTGGTCCTACTTGCCCCTGTATCAATCAGAAACTTTCTGTCTTTCCCTAGTACCTGACTATGAACATAGGGACCTTCTTGATCTACAGGAATCTCGATGAGAGGCAAGCCTACCTCCCTCTCTAGGCTGTTTCATGAATATGGCTGATACTCTGGATACTCAGACTGTGCATACTGGTACATCTGCTGTGTAACATGCTGTGTTGCAGCAATAGGCTGCGGTGCTGGAACTGTCTGTTGTGCATTCTGTGGCTGAGAAGTCTGTGAAACTTGTTCTTGTCTAGGCGGACGTGGTCTTTCTTTAGTTTTACCAGTAGCTATATTGTGTTTCAGAACTGCACACTCGTTTATGAAATGACCTGGCTGTTTACAATAATTGCAGGTCCCTTTAACGGGAGCTGCAGGATGACTGGCTTGAGTCGGACCCCTCTTCTGACTGTCTTGAGGAACAGATTGTGCAACTAGTACTTTCATTTTCGTGTCTTTCATACGTTTTCTCTCGTGTTCTTGCTCTTCTCTGATTCTATTCTGATGGTACTGGAGCATCTGTAACATCTGGGACGGGGTACTAGCTTGCCATGTACTTTCGACTTTCAAAACTCGATTCTTAACTTGTGGACTTGAATTCTCGACTAATTTAGTAACAAAAAGATGAGGGTATGACTCGCTACTTGTCTTGAGGCCACTGTTTATAATAAAACATTTTTCAAATCTAGAATAAAAATCACTAGTGTCTTCATCTTGTTTCTGTTTACAGGCTGAGATTGCATCCCAGTCTTCCTTTTTAGTTGCTAATAATCTGGGCAAAACTTGTATTAACAGTTCTGGTAATTCTTTACATTTCTCTCCAAGACCGGTACCTGGTACTCGTATCTTATCTTCAGCTTCTAGAACTGCCCAATCGATCTTTTTCTCTCCCACCTCCCATTCTTTTTTCCTTGAGTTTTTCATATATGCCTGCGGGCAACAGGACTTTTAACATTTTAATTATATCTGGATACGTGTATTCTCCCATACGGAGCATGTCTTTTAATTCTCGGTGGAACCCTGCTGGATCTTTGTCGTGACAGGGAATTAATTTCTTCACCTCTAAGAGTTCCATCTTTGTAATCGGAGTGTAAACAAACACTCTTTGCATTTCACCATCTGTTGTCCTGACTGGGTGTACTTCTCGTAACGGGTTCTGTCTATCTATGTAAAACGGTTTACTTTCTGGAGGTGAGACATGAACAAAATGCGGGTTCAGAAACGTTCTATATTTGTGACGCTGTTCTAGAATGACACTAATTAAATCGGTACCTAAACCTTTCCATCTATACTGGAGTAACTCGTTCAGGACATCGTGTAACGGACCTGGATCAGAATGTTGACCCTCATACAATGTGATGAGGTGCTGGATCATATACATACCCACCAGTCGTTGCTCGGCTGGGGGCAGTTTCAGAAACATTTGTGCCACTATTTCATCTGGAAAAGTGGTAGAATCAGTAATCCATCGGACTGCTGATCGGGCTAGTTCTTGTTCATGCATAGTACTCAACTTACTATAACCGATTCGTGATTTCAGAATTTGATCGGTGGCTTGAAATACTTGTTCTAGAGAACCTTGTTCTGGTGCTGGGTGATGAAAAACTGACTTGTGTTCTAGGCGTAAATGGCGGTCTGGAAATCTAGATTTTCCTAAATACGCTATTCTGGCGGGATTCTCGTCCTCTACCTCTTCAGTAGAAGAGCCATTCTCTTTCTCGCTTACTTGTGCTGCTTTACGTTGTTCATGTAACTTTATTATTTCTTTACGAATTCTCTTGTACATACTCTCTATACTACTGATGGTTCTGTGCTTACCCTCGGCTATATTATCACTCCACCTTGTCAGGATTCTCATTTCGGCCGGATCTTTGGTCGGATAATCTTGTTCCCTTATTAAACAATTAATCAGAAACTTTAATAGCATGAGCTGGATTTCAGCTTTCCTTTGAGACATGGCTTCACCAATACTTTCTGGATCATCCCCTGTACGGATGAAACGATATATTCTGTCTAGATCTTCTTTCATATTCGGTAGGGTGTCCAAATACCCGGTCACCCGTCTTACACGGATGGAATATATAACTGTACTATCATCACCTGCGACTGGATCATAGCGGCATTCAGTAAGAGCTCGTCGGATATCTGCAACGGACTTATATTTGGGCGTACGCTGTAACGCACATTCATGTAACTCGACTAACGTTACTCATTGGTGTGGTGGCGGGGTACCAGGAGGACCTCCTCCTGCGGCCCCTATACTGGAATCGTCGACTGATACTCTTCGTGCTGGCAGAGTGGGAAATTGTAGTGTAGGCTGGACCGGCGGTACCGTAGCAGGTACTCCGGTGTCTGGAGGAGCAGGATTTACATTATTTACAGGGACTGGCGGAACAGGATTTGCATATTCTGGGACTGTGTCGTCCAAGTAGGACGAGATGAAAATATCAGCTGCGGTCGGTTTGTGACGTAGCTTGGTCGGAACTAATGGTGGCGGAAAATTACTGGATGCCTCCGGGGTCGCTTTTGGCAAGCCCTCGGCAAGAAGAGGATACATACCCTTAATGAGGGCATGCCTCTGTCTATCTGACTGTTCGGTTTTGACTCGTTCACCTATCTCGATTAATTCCCTTTCGTGGGCTCGTTCTAAGGATTCTCTACTTAATTCTGACCTTCTGATTTCTTTTTCGGTTCTTTTATGAGATTCTTTGCGCCATAACTCGATGGCATCTTTCTGTGACTGTCTGGCTTTCTTTTTCCATAATGCTTCTTCTACTCGCATGATGCACTCGGCATCCCATGTACCCGATACGGGCCATCTATACTTTTCTTCTAACTGTTTGGTGTACTCCACCCATAAATCTAGATATAATATGGCACTTATGCCATGCTTCTGATACATAAAATGACCTGGACTGTCCCTAGGCGGGACAGGAACTGCTTCTTCTAACAGACCTTTTCTAGTTTTTAACTGACGTAGTCTGGAAAATAACGGCATGACTGAACTGTAATCTAGACACAATACAATACACAATGAACACGATAAGTACACCACTTTCATACCACGACATTAAAATACATGAAGAACACTTAAAATAACAGTTCGAACAGAATACTACCTGGAATACGGAAAACAGAATACATGAATTTGCTCGAGAACAGAACTGACTAGAACAGAAACTAGATGCACTGCTGAAACAGTACGAAACTTACCGGTCTCATAAAGAGACACGTCAGGACCCGCATCCACCGGAGTGGACACTTCGTTTCGGGATCTGTGTACCACCAAACCCCACGGACCAGAGACAATTAGATTGACCCTGTCTAGATACTACCCCAGCAACGGTACTCACCGGGCAGCAAGAACGGAAGGCCTCGGACTGGACTGGACTGCTTTGACGCCGGACGGACGAACTTCGGACTTCTGTTACGGGTGGGCCTCCGGATACCTCGGACCTTGGACTCTCGGCTTGGGCTCTGGTCGGGACTCGCCGCGTTCCTCCACCGCCTCGTCTGGATGCTGGACCGCAACCTCCGTCTCCTCCGTGGGCCTGAGGGATACTTGAAGCAGAAATATCTGCACGTGCACGGTATGGTTCCGTCACGGCTGCAGAGGATCAGGGGGCATACGTGGCTTCACCGGCGCGTGGGGAAAGGGCAAGTCCCTGTTCGGGCGCCATTATGTGGTATATAAATAAATAATACCGGATCTAGGTTTGACTGGACATAGCAATAACAGATAGCTCAAAAGATAAGAGTCAAGATTCGAGGTAGTAGGAGTTTGCAGGTTTAATACAGCATAAAGGACAGGAACAGGACAACCTGCACAGGAATAGGATGGCAGCGCTGCCTGGGACAGGATTGGACTGGCGTAAGGGAATGGGTAACATTTAATAACAGTGCACAAGCATATATACTAAAACAATTGCATTACAGTGAATACAGTAGGCGGAGCAGTGGGTGTGGTCAATAGCAGTCGCGAAAGATAAGGGTGAAAGTGGGTGTAACAGGAGGCGTATACATGGACATGTGATGTAAACGTAACAGAATATGTCATAAATGGGGCGGAAACAAGGAGGGGGCTACCTAAGGAGCCGGGACCTCTAACCTAATGGTGCGCGCAAACTGACAATGACGTGTTACTAGGAGAAGCTGGGGGCTATGACTTCTGCGCTAGGAGCAGAGACTGAAGTCTGGAGAGTCAGGGCGACATGTACCTAAACCCTATCTAGTATCTAATGTTTAGAGAACATGTTGATATAAACTAAGAGTCAGGAGGGGAGAGGCTAACAGACTCTAAGACTGGAGCATGCATCATTCTACATGTAGTGCGTGTTGAAGAATATTAAATGACCATTAATACAGTATTTCTCCTACATGGAGACGTAAAGGGTAGACAATGACGGAAACTATTGATGCGATTCAGTAGCTTAGGAATGCAGAGAAGGAGGGCTGGACTGATAACTAGAATCATAACATACTCTTGGCAGACTAGCAGGCAGAGCCAGGCCGAGCCGGGCACTGTGAGGCAGGAAGTAAGTGAAGGGTCGAGGATACAGGTGGGGGCTGTATCGCTCCTCAGCGAGGGCTCAGGAGACAGGAGCTGAATCTGGTGTCCAGGCCCTTTTGAGGCCTAGAAACGGGGACTTTTCAATGAAATAACGTGCACACTGGGAAACGTGGCAACGTAACTTTACATAGACCTAATACTCGTAGCTTTCACGAGAACTGGAAACTGGCATACTAGAGATGGACACAACTGTAATTGCGTCTTTAATCAAACATGGGGAATACATATGCATATTAATCATGCACATATAACATAGGATGGGGGACACGTAGGGACACAGAACATGGCAAAATTTACTTTTCCACATAAGGACTGCCCTTGCAGTGTGTTCTGGGGCTGGCTTGCAGTTTGCTGGTTTGACTAAGGAGAGGACAAGTGACTTTGCTGTGTGCTATGTCCCCCTGCTTGTGAGAACTTTGCTGTGTGCAGTGTCCTGAAGTGGCGTGTCTCCAATGGCCCGAGGAGAGCTGGTCCCCTGTTGTGGAAACTCAGGAACACAAACGTTTCCAACCGTGTCTCAGCGACGCTTGGTGCGTGCTGTGTGGTCCGTGGTACTGTTTACGAGGTGCCCCATGATCGCATTGCCCCAGCAGCGTGAAACATCGTCCACGCTGCTGTACTGCTGTTTGTGGCCCGAGCCCTCATTGTAACTGAGGCTGTGAGAAAGAAGCATCACCACCGGCCCGAGCCGCAACGTGCTACAGGACTTCTTGTAGACTGCTGTGCGGTCTGTGGTACTGTTTGCGAGGTGCCCCGTGATCACATTGCCCCAGCAGCGTGAAACATCGTCTGCGCTGCTGTATTGCTGTTTGTGGCCCGAGCCGTCATCGTAACTAAGGCTGTGAGTAAGAATTACGGCCGCCGGCCTGAGCCGCAACGTGCTATAGGATTTCTGGAAGACTGCCGTGTGGTCCGTGGTACCGTTTGCGAGGTGCCCCGTGATCTCGTTGCCCCCGCAGCATGAAACTTCGTCCACGCTGTTGTATTGCTGTGTGTGGCCCGAGCCGTCATCGTAACTAAGGTTGTGAGTAAGAATAACCGCCGCCGGCCCAAGACGCAACGTGCTAAAGGATTTCTTGAAGCTAAGAGAGCTGCAAGGTGAAATGGATTGTGAATGTTGTTCACCAAGAGGAATCTGCCCAATATCGTCAACGAAGACGAAGGCAGCGCCTTAACCCATCCGGCTACAGCGTCGCTTGACAACAGAGCCGCAACGTGATTGGGATCACCCAGCAGGACATCTGACGAGCTGGGAGAGAGAGAGAGAGAGAGGCAGTGCATCCCCCCAGGTAAGGCTTGGACTCTGGCCGGGATCCGCAAGTGTGAGTGGCCTGGGAAGGCATGCAGGAGGAGTACAGGAGTGCTCTGGCGCTCTGAGTCCCAGAGCAACCGTTATCTGCCCAGCAGTACCGGGCCGCCCCTCCAAACTTATGACCATTGTCTCTGGTGTTGGGCCTAGTGGGGGAGCCGCATTATTATTGCATTATGAACTACCTGATTCTTGCATTGCGAACCACATTATTATTGCATTACGAATTGCCTGATTCTTGCATTACGAACCTCATTATTATTGCATTACAAAATGCCTGATTCTTGCATTACGAGCCGCATTATTCTTGCATTACGAACTGCCTGATTCTTGTATTAAGGACTGTCTTAGTACCACATTTTGAACAGCATTACGAACTGCATAACATTGCATTAGGACTGCATTAGAGATTGTGAATTGCTCAATAGTACCGCAAGAACCTACAAGTGATTGCTGGCCTAATAATCGGCCAAGTGAAATATTATGAATATGCATAGGTTGGATTTCTATGGTTTGGTCTCATCGTATTCCTTTTCATAAAGATACCGCTATTTTCATGAAACCAGTGTGGTGTCCATTTGTGGTGTTATCACTGTGTTACTGGGAGTGTGGTTGCAAATACTTTACACATTGCCTTGAAGATAAGCCTGGCTGCTCGTGCCAAGCTACCAGGGGATGAGCAGGGGTTCTCTAAGGGTGTGTCCCTCCTTACCCTGACTAGAAGCAAGGGTCTCTATTTGGACCAAGGTACCAACCTCAACCAACTAGAGAACCCCAGTTCTAACACTGTGCAAATAAGCTTTTGTCACCAAAAACAGATGTAGGGGACACACGTTTGAAGGCGGATTGCTAGTAAATATGAAAAAAGGCCTCCAGTAGAAGGTCCGCAAGAAGTACAGGCAGACTGGGCATGCCTAATTTACTACAAGATGTTAAAATTTGACGCCATCCTTTTTGAATAAAGGACAGTCCTCATAAAGCATTTTAATGTATGCTAATATTCTTTATTCAGGTTAGTGTTACATTTGCACAAAATGTTGCATCCTAGTTGCAATACTTTTGTACAAATGAAACAAGGTTTAATAACTTTATATTCGCTCGGAACTAATGTTTATCTATCCTCATTTGTGTTATCCATAAAATGTTTATGTAGCTGGCTCACAGTTAATCCAATTGTGTATCTGTATTTGAGACTGCTGAGTGGGTTAAATGGCCTTTGTATACATATTCTTCTAACCAAGGGTTTTGAAAGGAAATTTAAGTTATTGAAGCAAATTGCTTCAACAAAGGCAAAATATATTTACATCTGTCTTCCACCCTTCTCTGAACCGCTGTCTTCTGTAAATGAAGTTACATACTAAAACCAAGCTAAGGTATTTCATATGATCGAAACATGGGTAAACATCTGGTGTTCATTTCCTAATATGGCATAGGATGTGAGACGTTTGGGGCCTCAAATCCATATGCTGCATGTTATCTGGGGAGAGGCAAATTAACTCTAACTGCCTGAGTTAGGTAAACAGAGTAGGTCAAGAGTAGGTATTGCTGGCATGCAAGTAAAAGATCATGAAGTGCCGTGGATGAAGATAAATATAAGTAAGGCACAGATTCATTTCACAACCAGCTATATGCTGCTTACTTGTGATTCCTTTGAGATGAACATTCAATTCCATATATATATTACTCGATTGGCCATGGGATAAACATGTCCAGGGTTCAGTCCAGCTCCATGGGTCCGCTGTCTAATCTCTTGCAATGTACTTTATTACATGAGTAAGCCTTATTACACCTAAATTGCGTTTCAACATCTTTTACTTTTATTTACTAAGATACGATATTTAATTTCATAGATGATAGAATGAGCACTGAAACTTTTTAGACACTCACCCCCAGTCACAGATCTGGATTGAATCCCTCATCGTTCTTTAGCTCACTTCGCCACCACAGTTCAGACCCAGCCATATGCAAATCAGTCTTGACCCTGTTCTTCATGGGAACAGTCCAATCCGAACTGCCAAGCCAGGTCTTCCCTGGACCAGAAAAAAGCATCCTGGGACCGGTTTCTGGGTAACTCCCTTCATCAGCTAGGCTAGCTTTAATCTGGTGGCAAAGTGAGCAAGGGACACACGTCTGGACATTCCCTTCCAACTTAGGGCAAATAAAGCAAACACAAGTAGATGACGGACGGAGCACTGAAACTTTTCAGACACTCACCCCAAGTCACAAATCTGGGTTGAATCCCTCATCGTTCTTTAGCTCTGTTCACCAACCCAGTTCAGACCAAGCTTCTAAAGACTTCTTTGAAGGCAAGGGCTGTTAGTTAGGTTCACTCAAAATGGGGAAGAAGTTGACATGAGTTGTTAAAGAAACAATTTTAAATTCTCCTCTAACCCCCATTCAAAGCTCTTCTCATTCAGCTCCTTTAGATATTCTTTCATAGCCCTCGCTTACATTTTTTAAATCCTCAACTCAGCAGTACCCTAATCTTTACTTGCTCACAATGCATATCATGGCTAGTGAAGGTGAGGGCTGTCATCCCTGTATGAAAACATAGAAAGGAAACAACAGTGAAATGAGTTAGTGAGCATGTGTCTGTGTGGAATAAAGAGAAGGAGAAAGAGAAAGAAGAAACGAGATAGAGGAAGAGGAAGTAGAAAATCCATCTCACAGTGTTTCATGCTGCCAACTTCATCAAAATATGAATTTATTTACTTGTCATACAAAAGATAATATCCATAGCTGCCAAGTGTCCCAGGCCCATGTAAGATGTATTGCCCCAGTCCACTTTTTCCACTTTGAATGCTGGCACTTTTGGTCTTGATTTATAATGCAATAAGAATACAAACTAAAAGTCTCAGTATTCAATAAAAAACTACTGTACTGGAGCAGCACATCATGCCTAGTTAGACCCAGGAAATTGAAAGAGCTGAATATAATTTGCATTACAAAAGATTTAGCACAAACACATTATCTTTGCCGAAAGGTTTGGACACCTGACATTAAGAAACAGGCACTCATCAACTCTGTATGCATCTCATTAATGCAATTAGGATCCTTTGAACATAATTCATTAATCATTACACTGTTCAGTCTTTCAACCAGCTCATGTTTGATCATGTTCTGTCAACAAGTTTCTGACACTGTAGAGTAAATACATTTCCGAATTTGCTTATTCCTAAATGCAGGATAAGGAATGTCCTGCAAGCTCATGCACAGATACATAATAAACACGTTTGCCATTGTAGTGTCCTACAGTGATCCTGAGTTGCACCTAGAATAACTTGAGGACAAGAAAGGTATGGAAGGGGCTGCAGACCCGATCCATCAAAGCACACCTTCCTCTACTGCCATCTGCAAAATGGCTGACACACATGTGAGAAGATGCCCAGTCCTACAGACGGGACCGGATCTGCGAGTGGCCCAAGACTGGTGAATATACGCAGTCAACTAACAAGATGGAGCTGGCAGGAGGTCCAAGTGAGAAGAACTGACAAAATGTGGCCTGACGCCACCTTGCACATGGTAAAGAGAACACATGCAACCTGTGGCAGGTTGACACATCACAAGCAAGTACCGAGGAAGAAAGAGAAGTGTGTGACCTGACCTGTCACACTGGAGACTAGCATGTGACCTGATCTGTCACACTGAAGGACCGTGCGACCACAGATGAGCAAGAGCACAAGATCACAAGGTTAAGAGACGCAGGGCTTGTGCCACTATCCAGGAGTGCACCCATAGACACAAGCCAGCCCCCAGGGTGCAGTAACGTCACTGAAGACAGCTCAGCAGGAATATCGAACATAAGCCACCTGCATGCACAAACCGCGTATCTACCCCACACTTCACAGTGGGACCATCCTGTCATCCACTGCTTGAAGCAGATGGCATGTCTGCTAGCAACAGCACATGCAAAAGAAGAAGAGCTACACCAATAATGTAACAAGGCAAGTGACCACAAATTCCCTCTAATCATCCGCACTCCTGCAAGTCCATACCACCGGTTGTCTAGTTCGTCAAATGGCAAATAAACCATCTTTGCCATGTGCATCACCACCAACCCTGGAGCATCAAATAACCAAACTGGAGTCCTGCACCATTGCCATAGCAACTGACAGGAAGCAGCAGTGATGATCTGAAGAACCAGTGACTCACTGACCTTCTCACCTGGTTTACATCTAATCCCGGTAGTGAGAGCGCATTCTGACCAGAACACATCTACCCTTGAGGTTGCACGAGCGACTTGGTAGTGACTCCTAGTCGGTCTTGCAGCTGCCTAAATGCAGGCACACATGCAGCCCCAGTGCAGCCCACCAACAGTCCAAGGACCCTCCCAAAGTGTGAGAGATGGACTTGACTTTGCCCCATCAGCAGAATCCAGGAGGTAGCCAGGCCACGTAACGGAGACTCCAACAGGCACAGCACGCCAAAACTGTCTTCAGTGGATCAGCCAGCACCATTGTTAAACTTTCCCAATTGATTTTGACCACACTCTTGATGCACCAAGTTTGAACTGTTTGACACCAACCACATTACCATGAGAGCATGGAGGACCGTCCAACAGTGCATTTGAGAAAATTGACCCAATGGTCATGCTGTCAAAGAATCCGGACTCTACCTACACAGTGTTTGTCCCCAGTGGAAGCTGGTTTAACCATGGACATGTGCAGAGATTCCCGGGTACTTCCAGCTACACCTATTCAATACTGTCCTGTGTTCTGCCTCTCAAGGCCAAGAGGCTAAATGGTGTCTTGTGTTTTGTTTTATTTCCCACAGGTTGGACTTGTTTTTGTTTTTAATACATTTTGGGAGGAATGTAGTGTCCTGCCAGACACATTTTAATGTTTTACCAGTCACTCCCATTGTGCTGGCTTTTACTCCCACCCTACACCCATACAATACAGGCGTCACTGCTCAGGTGACACTGCCAAAAAAAGAGTCTGAGCGCACTTTCTTTGCGACAGTTCTAAGTACCATACTGACAGTGTCTGTGTCCTTTATTCATTAGTATTTGGGATTGGGGCCTACACCATAATAGCCACTATGATGCTTAAGTACTCATGCAAATATTTCTTTCCTTGTGATGCAGTATTTCCTCACTTTTCATCAAGTTTTCATGGAAAAGAGCAGTCATTGCCAAAAAGCTGAGGCTTTTATCGTTCCAAACGAGCAGTCTGACCGAATATGGCCTTGTCCTTTAGTAACGCTGCACGAGCTAAACAGTGATGGCATGATGGAACTATCAACTAATATTCACCTGCCAAAAGAAGCACACTTGTTTCCTTTCGATGCCATGCTTGCTTATCCGTGCTTCTAGGGTCGTGCACTCCAAGATGGTGTTAAAACTCTCTTCATTTATTTCTCTTACATCGGGATAAGTCCATGCTTTTAAAGTACAGAAAGGGACGTTTTTTGCAGGCTCAATTATTCAACAAGGGAAAACCATTTTAAGTGCAAATTATCAGTCCTACTACTATTTTGAATCACAGTTTGGCAATCTGAGGCACGTTAAGGTTATTGGCGTTTTTTTTTATTTTTTTTTTTTTTTATGGCGGGCACATGCTATATTTCACGTGAGGCTTTTCAAGCTTCAAGCTCATCATGTGCCTAACGTTTAAAGCGCATCACAATGACCTTTGACACAAAGTCACCCCCTCAACCGCTCAAAAGCCCGCAAATCTGTGCACAAGTACAACGCATTCTGCAAACAACGCTACCATTACTGGTGGAGGCAGCGCCCTCCAACAGACTTAGCATTGCATGCTCCTGGAAGCGGCCTCTGACCTTCTTTTGACATTTTGATGTACTCCGTGGGGTCATGACCCTGCCCATAAGCACACCCTCGTCTACCCTCATTGAAGGGACACATTACAAGCTTCAATGGGGTATGAAGACCTTTCGGTCGTTCGGACATCTGCTGCCTGATTTGTCTGGGCGTTCGCTTAAAAGCTTCAAAGCGTTTTTATTGCAATGTACTAGTTAGTCCCAGAGGATGCAGCTTCCGTCCTCCTTAAGAAAGACCATGTGATATGCATCGGGGACGTACTTTGTGGATGGTTTACTGTAGGAATTAAAGCACATTTTTGAAAAGTTTATTTTATTTGAAAAGTTTTATATAGCGCTGGCTACACCCAAAGGTACCAGAGCGCTTTACATGAGTAGGTATTTATTTATTTATTTATTTGTGCGTTTTTATATAGCGCGGACTTTACCCGAAGGTGTCAGAGCGCTTCACAATAGGAACAGAACTGATACATGAGAACATTACAAGTGAACAAAAAACAAAAGCAAACGTTACATTGAATGAAGCAAAAATGACAATCGTGAGCCAACAAAATACAAGAGGTAGCAAACGGTGCATTACAAAAGTGACAATCGTGAACCAACAAAATATAAGAGGTAGCAAACGGTGCATTACAGGAGGAAAAAGTGACATGTGCAGGTTACAAAAGCGTACAAAGTAAACAGAGGTATAATACTGCAATATATGGAGGGCCCTCAAGCACAAGAACAAACGTTAATTAGGCCATGGTGGCACTTGTGCAGGTATCGAAAATAAACAAATGTAAGAGGTAGAAAACAGTGTGTTACAAGAGAAAGTGACGGGTGCATGTTACACTCGAGAACCAAACACAGGTAGAAAGATAATACCGCAATAAATGGCAGACTCTCAAACCACAAGAACACACTGGGAAGACACTTCCATAGTCATGTACAGTAGATTTTTCTATAATGGAAGGGCTTCCTTCTGATAATAGAGAGGGCATGGATTACATTTGGAAGTGTCTTTGAAGGAGGAAAACTTTTAGGTTAGTTTTCAAGGCCTGGGAGGAGGTGGTGGTCCGAAGCTGCAGCGGAAGGGAGTTGCAGATTCTCACCGCGTTGCCTGAAAAGGATTGTGCCATCGTTCTTTCCTTCTTGAAAGTGGGAGGTTCAAGCAGCAGATTTTCCGCATTACGTGATGGTCTAGAGCCTCCAGAGAGTTTCAGTTTATTCGCCAGGTAGCGAGGAGAGGAGGAGTGCAAGGCTTTGTGGGTGATACCCACAGGTAGAATTGCTTCAAAACATAGTTACATAATAACAACAGTTTCAGGCACGTAGTTACTGGGGTTACATGAGTAACAAAGGTATGGATCAGGTGTGGGGAAGAAACAGCAGGCAGGGGGAGAGAGATTTGGGGGAGGGAGGGTAGGAATAGAAGAGGAAGAATAAAGAGTGAGGGAGAGGAAATGGAACACAACAGGGCGACGAGAAAAGAAATAGTGTCTGATGATCAGGAGAGTAGGTGCCAGTCAAGGGGGGAACCAGAGGCAAACTCCTCAATAGTTGCGTAGGGCAACTCCACCGGTCATCGGCCAAAGGTTGCTCGGTCACCAAGGGGGTTGGTGTTGGAGTGGATGACCCCGTCTTGTGCAAAACGGTGAAACAACTGCGTGAATTCGTATAATAATCTGACTGTTCCAATACTAAGGGGCAGATTTAAAAGCCCCTTGTGCCACTTTTGCATGATTTTTCCCATGTTAAAAATGACACAAAAATTGGCGCAAGGCACTTGTAAATCTGACCCTAAGAGTTTATAACTCTACTCCTACGATAGGAGTCTTTCATCAATCTCAAATGTCGATGGCCTGCTTTCTCCCTGGCAAGATTCAAACCTATAGCTGTCAACCTCTACAGATCTGAAGAGCAAGCACTTATGTCCCTGAGCTAACTCCCCGCGATGACTTGACCTGTGGTCCGATGGTATGGGCCCCAAGCTCTCTCGCACATTTGCACATTTTTTGGGATACAGTTAGTATCAAGGTGTGAAGATGGGCCAGTCCGTTAATCACAGCCTGCAGATGTCTGTATGTGACCCACACCTCAAAGGTTAGAAACATGGCAGGGCTGACTCAGGCTTTCATTCTAATTTTAGAAAATTGAGGGGCATATTATCAAGGAACGGAGTTAAAATTATCGCCGCTTTAGCGGCAGGAAACTGCCGCTAAAGCGGCGATAATGGGCTTGATAATATGCCCTGGAGAATTCCAACAGAAGCCCATGTTCTAGTGTTAACATGGGCTTCTATTAGAATTCTCTACGGCATATTATCAAGCCCATTATCGCCGTTTTAGCTGCAGTTTCCTGCCGCTAAAGCGGCGATAATTTTAACTGCGTTCCTTGATAATGTGCCCCAGAGTTTGTTGAAAATAGGAGAAAATATTTAATTATGTTTGTAAGGGGTGTTCTCGGACGAGCAGTAACAGGACAGTCATATCACCTAGAAGCCTTTTCGATATATTTTCTTGTTAAGTTACTGAAAGTTACCTAGATTAATGAATAATTTAGAGAGACACGTTTTGTTTAAATTGAAATCATGCACTTCCAACTGCGATTTTGTAGTTGTTGAAAGTGTCTCCGATGCGCGAGTCCATGTCCTGCCCCTGTAGATTCATGTTTTGCCTTCTTCACAATGAATATGTGTAATAATGTCACAACACTGGATATCTTCAAGTACGTTTATTCTGTTGGAGAGAGCCACCGAGGCTGGCACAGCATAGACATCTAGGAAACAACTGCCATTTACGGAATACTAAGCTAACTACATTCTTAACTACATTCTAAGTGACATCGGCGTGACACATCACCACACCTCCCCCCTTAATAACAGAGAAAAAAAAAACGGAAAAAGGAAGGTACGTGCATAACAATATAGGCATTCAGAGAGAAAACAGAAAAAAAAATTTAAACATAGTCCTTTAAATATTGTGGTCTGTAACATTTCCTATTGCTTGATCTAGAATCACTACTATTTTCTATACATTTGTTATTGTTCTTAACAATTTCAGGAGTATACAAAGAATTAGGAACAGAAGAAATACTGGGATCTCTAGCAACACGGGAAGTACTCCACCAATTACCATTGGATAATTTAACGGCATTCTTGCGAATATCAACAATTTGTTGCGAAGTTGAAAATTTAGATAATCCTTTCTTAACAAACATGGGATTCTTAACTTTGACCCAGTCTCCAATAGAAAGTTCCCGAGAAGGTCCTGCAAGAATAGATTGACAATTTCTTGAAGACATCTCAGTGGACTTTAGATTGGCAGAGTCCCACATGTGTTTCATGTCAAAATTATGTTGAAATGACTTCACCATCCAAAAAGGGTAGACCTGAGATGGAGCTTTTCTTCCCCTCATGAGTTCAAAGGGACTGAACTTGGTACAAACATGAGGAGAGGTGCGATAAGACCAGATCAAATCTTTTACTGCTTGAAACACACAACATCCTGATCTGTGAGCTGCTTGTACACACTCAACTATAACTCTATTGAACCTTTCTGTCTTGCCATTGCTTTGTGGGTGATAAAGGGGAGTTCTGGTGTGCTTAATGTTACAGGCACGCAAAAAGGAATTCATTTCTTCAGAAACGAACTGTACACCGTTATCTGTAAGAATTTCTTCAGGATAACCTTCTCTGAGAAAAATTGAATTTAAACAGTTGATGACGCTTTTCGAATTAGGTACATTGATGGGTTCAACTTCAACCCACCGTGATAAATGATCAATCAAGACAAGAAAATACTTTGAGTTTGAGGGTAAAACATGAAAGGGACCCAAGAAATCCATTCCTAACTTTTGCCATGCTCTTTCAGGAGGAGAAACAGGAGAAAAACTCGTTCCTTCAAGTACTAGTACTTTATCACTAGTGTTACATCGTGAACACTGCTTTACTAAATCATCAATCTGAGAGTCCATTTTAGGCCACCAAAAATCGGTTCTAACTTTCCTCTTAGTAATGGTAGAACCAAGATGACCAGAATGGGCAGCCAATACTATTCTTTCACGGTAACATGAGGGAGGTACTAATTTGTTCCCCCTGACAATTTTTCCGCCTTCCACCGAAAGTTCATCGTTAATTTTCCAAAACATTTGTAAATCTGGTGAAAGACACTTTTCTTTTGGCCACCCTTTCTTTATTAATTCGACAACTTCTTTAAGTATGGGATCTTTATCAACTTCAAAAGCCCAACAGTCTTCCTCAAAGGACAAATTATCTTGACTGATGTAAGCTACAAAACATTCTTCAATTTCACACTCCCATTCTTGCTCATCAGTATCCTCAATAGGTAATCTAGATAAGCAGTCAGCTCTGGAATTTCTTCCACCAGGAATGTATTCTATGGAAAATGAATATTCTAAGAGTTTTGTAGAGAGTCTAGCTATGCGAGCAGTGGTGTGTCTGACATTGACATTTTTTCCAGAAAGAATATCAACGAGGGGTCGATGATCTGTTTTGAGAATGAATGATCTGCCCCAAAGATAAGATTTAAATTTTTCAACGCTCCAGACACCGGCTAAAAGTTCTTTTTCTATGACGGAATATTTCCGTTCAACAGGTCGGAGCGTTCTGGATGCGAACCCGATGGTAAGTTCTTTTCCTTCAAAATATTGTGACAAGACAGCACCCAAACCGTACTCGCAGGCATCGACAGTAACAACAGTTGGTCTGCCTTCAACAAAAGCCTGGAGTGCTGGGGCTTTGAGAATATGTTCTTTAATAAATTGAAAACCCTCTTCACATTTTTCCGACCAAGAGTATACACTACCCTTTTTGAGCAGTTCTCTAAAACATTCAGTGATTTTTGAAAAATTCTTCATAAATTTGGCATAAAATTCACAGAGACCAAGGAAAGATAACAGTTGTTCTCTGTTTTGTGGAGGAGGCGCTTCAATTATGCTTTTAATTAAACCAGGTCTAGGTTTTATGCCTTCCTTAGAAATAATGTGGCCAAGGTACTCGATTTCTTTCACTTTGAGGATGCATTTACTCTTCTGTAAGGTAACACCCCTACTTTCTAAAGTACTGAAAACTTGGTCAATGGCAATATCATGGTCTTCTTCAGTTTGGGTAAAAATAAGGATGTCATCCTGAAAAACTACGACATTGGGGTTATTACAAAACATTTCAGTCATGAGTCTTTGAAAAACTGCGGATGCTGAAGCCAGTCCAAAGGGAAGTCTACAAAACTGAAAAACTCCATCAGGAGTGACAAATGCTGTTAGATGTCTAGATTGGGGATGTAGCTCAACTTGATGGTAGGCTGCTTTCAGATCCAACTTAGAAAACCATGACGAGGATCCTACTTTGGCAATAAGTTCCTCAATGCGAGGGAGAGGAAAACCATCAACCCAAATATTTTCATTGAGGCTTCTTAGGTCCACACACATCCTTAAGTCCCCTGATCTTTTTTTTGCTAAAACAATGGGACTAAGCCAGAGGGTAGACTCAACTTTCTCAATGGTTCCTTGGTTACACATGCTTTGTAAATGTTTGGAAAGATCACTTCTGATACTTAAAGGAACATTGCGTAACTTATGTTTTACTGGACATGCATTTTCTTTAACTTTTATAAAATGTTGAAAGTTTGAAATTTTGCCCAAACGATCTTCAAAAATTTTGCTATACTTATGCTCCCATACATTAGAGATATGTGATACAGAATTGCTGTTATACTGATCAATTGAAACTGGATTTGTTCTACCAGGTCTAATAGTTAAACCAAATTCAGCTTGGTGTAAAAGGCCTAACACATTTATGCCTCTCTTTGCTACTTAAACTTTTCCTTTGATAGTTACTCCAAGCACGGTAATGTTGTCCCAGAAATAACCTAGTAATTCAATTTTGCTTCCTTCGAAAGCTACAGTAAGGACATCAGGAGGTAGTAGACTTTTGTCCCTCCAATAATTAAGAAACTTATCATGTGAGACAATAGTTATACGAGCTCCAGTATCAACTAACAGCTGTATATGACTGTGACCAATACAAACGTCAATGTCAGGATCAGGTACATGAAAAATTTCTTCCTTGTTGAGTTGTTGTTTAACTACAACTACATAATTTTGATAGGTGACATCACTTTGAACATCTACTTGTTGTAAATCATCTTGTATACTGTTAATAGGTTCTTCATTATCATTATCTAAGACACATCTGACATTGCTTTTCCTACCACTCATACAAATTTTGGCAAAATGACCCATTTTGCCACATTGGCTACATTGTTGATTAGCTGCAGGACAATTTTTGAAAGAAGAAACATGCTGGTTTGAACCACATCTGTAGCAGAACATTCTTGAATTAAATTGCTGTCTATTTTGAATGAAATTTCTACTTCCTCTAATCCCATACGGTCTTCTGATATAACCTCTTGAAGTGTTCTGGTACAAAGGAGCAGGAAGCTTGTCGATGGGTGCTTGTTGTTTGGTTGAAACAGCACCAGAAACAGTGGAATTGGATAGAGCAGTTTCTAGTTGCTTAATATCGTCAATAGAAGTTTCTATGCTCTTGGCAATGTCTACAGCTTTGTCTAATGAAGGATCTTTGCAAGTAAGGAGTCTTTGTTGTGTCTTTTTACAAAAACAACGAGCAACAAGTTGATCTCTTATTAATTGAGATGTGAAATTTTCGAATTCACATTTAGCAGCAAGGACCTTTAAAGCAGTTATGAAACTATCAATGTTCTCATCAGGTTTTTGGGTTCTAGTAAAGAATTTGTATCTATGGACTACAAGGTTTTTGGTTTTAGTGAAGTATTTGTCTAATTGCGCTATAGCTTGTTCGAATTCATCTAGAGTCCCACCTTCAGGTTGTATAAATGGAGGCAAATGATCGAAGACATTTTGTCCTTCTACTCCTAAATGATAGTACATAAGGTTCTTTTTTCTTTCAGCTCTGTATCTGAGACCATCAATAGCTCCTAAATAAGCATTAAAAGATCTTAACCATAGTTTCCACTCTAAAGGTGGATCACCTGGATCTTGAAGAAAAGGTGCTGGAGGTATAACACTCTGCATGGTTAATTAAAAGTAATGAGAAAAGGATGAGAGTTCTGTGTGAATTGTGAGGGAAAGAGGAAAATTTTTTTTTATATATTACAATTTTCTTTTTTTTTTTTGTGTAATATCGATTTTGGCCACAGGGTGGTGATGAGTAACAGTTGATGTTTTGTTTTAAGAACAAATACTGAACTTTTCTGATGAGGAAATCAAAGTGTTCTAAACAATAAATATGTTGGAGGTTGCTGTGTGTGTCAGCGCAGCTTGACAAACACCAAAATAGATGTGTGTGTCAGCGTGGATGAAGTACCATTTTTTTTTATATGAAAAATGCTGTGCGTGTCAGCGTGATTTGACAAACACATGACGATGTGAAGAAAGCTGAATGTTCAAGCATCGTGGAATTGGCGAATAAAAGAAAAGAACACTGCTCGGGTGATGCGTGATGTGAAGCGTCAGCTGATTGACGTGTGAAACGGAATGACGAAGATGTCAGTGCTTCGCTGAGAGGAGCGGAAGATTCTTATGCGTCATCACTAGGGCCGAGGAAGCGGAGGGGAATCTTTGCGCAGAAGCCAGCGGGAGGAATGCTGAGGGCGATCTGGTGCAGTCCCAAGAGGTCAAACTCTTAATAAATCTGAAGCAGTGTAATTTAAAAAGGTCGTCAGGACTTCCGACACTGTTACAACTGTAAGGTAGGCGATGGCAGTGAATTGTGACTGCGGTATGAGAAGTTGTCGGTAAAGTGAGAAGAAAAACGCTGTGCGGTGGCTCTCCCCCGTGTGGAAGTCCGTATAAGATAATGTTAAATGTACTCACGTAGAAACTGAGGTTAGGAGCGAGGGTTAACGAGCCTAGTATTTTGAAGGCTCGTCGGCTCGTCGAGAAGAGAAATTCAGTTCATCAAAGTTCTTTGGGACGGTATAATCAGTTCGCTCATCCTCTATCGCCAGTGTAATAATGTCACAACACTGGATATCTTCAAGTACGTTTATTCTGTTGGAGAGAGCCACCGAGGCTGGCACAGCATAGACATCTAGGAAACAACTGCCATTTACGGAATACTAAGCTAACTACATTCTTAACTACATTCTAAGTGACATCGGCGTGACACATCACCACAATATGTTTACCATGATTGGGCTTTCTCTAGAATCTAACAGATGTTTCACCATGTGTGTGTGTTATAATGTTTTTTAAAATATAAATCGCACAGTGCAATTTCGTTTTTTGTTTGCTGGATGGGTGAGTACAATGTGGTTTTTATTTCTGTTCTTGTTCTGTAGCTGTCTTGATCGGTCGTGGTGTGAGAATCAGGTATTTGTAAATTTTGAGGCTGCATGAAGATTGCATAACATTAGAGTTTAGGAGTGTCTCCAACATGCCAGCGCCATATTTGCTATTTCTGCGATTTAGGATCTGTTGATGGGGTCATGGGTTTTGTATGGAGTGATTGAGGAACTCTAACGTGACTATTTTACATGTATTACATTTGCCATGTTTTGTTTTCTAGAAACACATAGCTTGATAGGATGATTTAGAGTTTTGCCAGTGTAATTTTTGTACATGTGTTTCAGATGTACTCCCTCTGCTCCACTAGCAAAGAAAATTCACCCATTTTGGAATTATTTTCCCTGGCAACAGTGGTTTCTTCATCAAAGTGACTATCCTCCATGGGCAAAGCCTCTATATTGGGGATAATCCTGTCAGCAGTGGCATAACAACACTTAAGATGGGCCCCCTTGCAAACTACATGGAGGGGCCCTGGCGCTCTGGACCCAATCAGGAGCTCTCAGCTGAAGCCTGTGGACAGGGTTGGAAGGGGTCCCCTGGAGTTTGCCACCTCCAACCGCACCGCTGGGTTTCCAGGGGCTATCGTTGCCGTTGCCAGTCAGAAATCCTTCCATTACCACCAGGTAATGGGAGTCCACCGCCTGTGTGAAGACAGAAGTTACAGTACTTATATGTATACTAGCTAACCTGCTGGATCCCATCGTGTTAGGTACACTAAATGTGCTATTTGGTGAATGCCCACCATAAAAAAGGCAACAAACTAAAACAAGTTGAACATAAAAAGGAAAAAGCAGAATGTCACTAGAAAGAAGGTAAATAATAGTATCCATGGTATGGAAAGTCATCATACGCTTTTGTTTGTGAAATACATGGAATCCTATGAGTTGATCCTGATGTCTCATGGGACAGTCTTACACTATGCAGCTGGGCACCAAAGATAGTATAAATTGGATAGTGCCTGGAGAAAAATAAGACCATGAGCAATACATTACAAAGAAAATGGCATTGGCACTCGGAAAGCCCACATTGTCCATGTTTATGGTGAGCCATTGGTGGGTTGTGCACATTCTTGTTCCCAAAGCCAACTCAGTCACTGTTAGGAGACTAGGGGAATTGAACTCTTTGATTAGACACCTCAGCTTCTCATGAAAATACACCCAAATATATCAATACCTTTAAGCAGTCCAGCTTCTAGTGTAAAATGTGGAAGCAATGTCAAGCCTCAATTTAACAATAGCAATAAAAACCAGGGTGCTGCAATATCATAATGTCTAGCATTGCCTGTATCAAGGTGAGGTACCTGTCTGTGCTATATCTGGCAAGAGGTGATATATCTGACGAGCATCCAAATAAACCATATAAAATCAACACATCAAGAGATCTGAGGCATAAGAAGGTAATAATGTTGGCTCCAAAACCCAGAGTGGGTCTACAAAGGAAGCAATAGGCAGCACAATTGTTCCAGATGTGGTGCACGAGTATTAACCATTCAATGTAAAGTCGAAGTTCCAAACCTAGCATGTGGTTGGAATCATTTTCATGTGCTTCTTAAAAGTGTTTATAATTATTATGGGTAGATGGTCCCTTATTAATATACTGCAGCACTTTTAGCAACCTACTCCATGTGTTTAATGTGTTGTTCAGTTGCTTTAATTTCGGAGTCGAATTACCGTGAGTTGATGAAGTACATATATGATGTCATGACATTGCTTCTACTCTTAGGGGCATAACTACAAAATGGTACAGCGCTGCGGCAAATTTTGCAGTGCTGTGCCATTTAAAAAACAGAGAGATGTGCCATACTAGCAACAATACAGCGCACCTCTGTGTTTTCCCCATGCACTAAAAATAGCTGGTGTTAAAAGGCGGTTGCAGAATGCAGCACAAATAGAAAAAGCAGAAACGGGGAGAAATAAAAGTATTTCTTCTTCTTACACCAATCTAACGCCTGCTTTTGCATGCTGTTAGTTTTGCCTCAGATTTCCAGATCCTTGTAAAACTGGGGCAATATCAAAAATCAAGGGGTGTTTTGGTGGAAATCCCACAGCAACACCCATTGCACACCTCTTTCATGCAGAAAACTACATGAAAGGGTAGCATATTTACAAAGCAGCATTAAGCCACGCAAAGTGGCTTGCGTCACTTTGTAAATATGGTATGGTAAAAAGTGACATTCTGGTGGCCCAATCTCCTTGTAAATATGCCCCTTAGTTTTTTTTAACAAGGTGCTTAGGAATAGAGGCATATAGACATATGACTTGAACTGAATGCATCAGTAGTAATGTATGTACTTTGAGGTGCATATGAAATGCATGACATCTTCTTGTGACATAGTCTGTTTTCGCAGGATGGCAGGCCTGGACTTGATTAATTGTTCCTCAATGCATGGGAATCTTTGATTTTCAGCAGTGACTTTTCTTTCCTTGGAGAGTTCCATGCTTAATATGTGTGGAGCTTTGAGTTATATGAGTGGATCTCTATTCCAGTGTCACTTTTAATTTAATAAGTGTTCCTTCACGAACCATGGAGCCATGGCCATGAGGAGCACCCTCATTTACTCTCAACAGCGGGAAAAGTTTAGCTTTATTGAGCTGCTGTTCCTTACCCGAGGGCCAGGCCTTTAGGATGTGGCTTCTTCAGACATACACAATGTACTATAGATTCTTAATAAGGCTCTTTTCTTCCTTGTAGAGCTCTATTATTGCAGTCGGCTTTCATCACTGTGTCCTTCGACCACCAGTTAACAGTTTGAGTTAGGACTCGGTCGGAAGCACAGAAACTAGAGTCACAGAGATTACAGAGGACCTTCTATGTTCACATGACATTAACAAACAAGAAGTTCCCATCCTTCTAATGTGCTGATACATTTAAAGTCTGTAAAGTGATCCTACAATACACACTTGGCACAACCTCGGATCTAGCAGTGCCAGTCTGATCATCACACCCAAATAGAGGACATAAAAGCATGTGAGGCTCAGAGAGGTCTTCTTAGGAATTCTATGGATGTTCTCCTCTGAGCTCTTTCTACCTGACCACCTATAAGGAAAGCTCTCAAGACAGGGCTGATCAACGAAAGCTATGACTCGTAAGCTGACTGTGTTGGTATCCCCACCCACCCCTTGGGACTGGCCCATCAGTTTCCATTAAGTCTTGCTCTATCTGCCACAACCTTATATGTAAGCTTCTATCAATGCTTTTTTGCCTGCTTAAGAGCTGGGAAGCACATTCGTGTTCCAGCCTTGGACCACTGCACTGCAAAATCGTCTATAATGACATGCAATAGAAACAGATACATAATTAACACAATGTGTCCATTTGCTAATGTAATAAAGATAGACCACACAGAAAAAGAGAACAGATACCTTATACCACACACAACATCTGTGTGGTATTCTACATCCTTGAGGAATACTATTGTCCCCATATCTATATAGGTCATATTGGTCATACAGGTCTTTTGGACGTGGGGGAAATAGTATTCTTAAGATGTCCCTTTCTGCTTTTAATGTAGCCCGAAGCCCCTAGATTCTAAAGATTGTTAGAGGGACTTGACAACTTTTCTTAAACCAGGAAACAGCATCCCAAGAGTACTCAATAAAATGAAAGAGTTTTTCTACTCACCCACAACAGGGCAATGGTTGGGCTCACCCGGGGGTATTAGAAGACCAGATGAGGACTCGAGGATGAAGCACTCCACACAACTGTTGTGTGGGTCAGGGTCCTTTCAAACAGTAAAAATATTTTCTCTTCATTTTTGGGGGTGTCAATAGGGATCCAAAACATGATATATAAGGTGGTTGTTCTCTCTTTGTATGGCCTATAGTTCTTTAGGGAAGATGAGACATCAGTCCATGCTGGACACTTCCCTATCTCTCTTTTTTGGTGACTAATTGTAATAAAATAAACAAATAACACCATTAAAAAACTGGTGACCCAAGTAGCAAGAACCCTGTAAGGAACCCCTGGTTCTAATTGTTCAAGATTCCTATCTAAAGTTATGGGCTCTCTGAAGAAAATATCACTTTCCTTGTGCTGACTGCTTTCATTACATGTGGATGATGGTTTTACTTATTGCTCCATACCACCCCTTCAAGAAAACCAAACCACACCCCACTAACATTTACAAGAGACTCTACTTAACTCGCTATGGAGTCATATGTTTAAGGGAGAAATCAAGTACATTGATAAAATTAAATAAAAAAGAGATAAAAAAAGAGTGACGGGTGGAATTATTATGCCAAATTCTTCCCCATATCAGGAAGCATTCATCTTGGGATGTTTTGCTAATGGTTGTTTCTAATATGAAGATGTTGCCTTGATTGAAACTCGAGGACGTGATTCCTCGTCAGTTAATTATATGCTTATTCTCCATGGAGATTCAAGGCATAATCATAAATATCAATCGTATACAGTGTTCAGATGTCATGCTGTAATGTTTTGGCGGGTGTATAGCGTCCTCAAAATGGCATACTAGCAACTATGGGATCCGTTGGTGGGCCAAGACGTATTAACAAGGGTGCTTTGTTAAGACTCTCTTACATAATATTGTTTTCAGCTCGAGTAGTATTTGCCAGGCTCCATTGGCTTCCCTTCAAAACCAGCCTCTGCCTGCTGTTTTCAGACAGCTGTGGAAGACTTTTTTACCAAACAACACTTCACTCACCGTTGTCAAGTGTACCAGTGGGCTGCTGCAGGAACTCATTCTTTAGAGCTAAAGTGGAGGCACTAACTCTTTTATTTTTGTCATTCATCCTCACAAGTCCATTCAAAGCAGCTCCAACATGAACAAGAAAAAGAAGTTGAATTGGCTCTGATCAGTTTATTCATGTATTTATAATTTATTTCGGGGGATTGTCAGGTGCTTCATGTAACCATATACATACTTCAAGGCACAAAACAAATTGGTGCAATGTACCCATCTTATGACAGATTGATGGAAGAGTCTGAACAGGCCACAACACCCAGCTGATCCTCTCCCTCACCAAAGAACCCAACATCCCCAAACTAACCTTCCAAGAAGGAATGAAAGCCATCTTCACCTGGATGCAGAACAGCTGCCTGGAACTCAACTCAGAAAAGACTGAGCCCTCATCCTTGGCCCCACCCCCTCAGCTTGGGACAACTACTGGTGGCCCTCAGAATTCCCTCCCACGAAACCTCTGCATCATACTTGAGTCATTGCTCACAATAAACCACCAGATCAACTCCATATTCTCGATCTGCTTCAACACCCTCCACAAACTTTGACAGACTTTCATATGGATCTCAAGTGAATCCTGAAAAACTGTCATGCACGCACTCATCATCAGCAGACTGGACTACAGCAACGCTCTCTACGCCAGAATCAATAAGAAACTCCTTTGCAAACTCCAGACTGTCCAGAACACCACAGCAGTCTGAGCCTCGACATCCCCCATCACAGTCACATCACCCACCACCTCCAAGATCTCCACTGGGTTCCAGTCAAAAGAAGAATAACCTTCAAAGGCCTCAGCCACGCATACAAGGCCCTTCACAACACGGGACCTGCACATATAAACAGCCGCCTTTCCTTCCACGCACTCAAATTACACCTCCGATCAGCCCGGCTCCCTCTGGCCACCATTCCATGTATCAACAAGAGCAGAACAAGTAGAAAGTCCTTCTCCTACCTCGCAGCCAAAGCCTGGAACACCCTACCCCTCCACCTCGGCACTCTCCCACATTGTGCTAGTTCAGAAAGGACCTCGAGACCTGGATCTTCAGATGACCCCAGCACTCAACAGAGCCACCCCTTTTTCCCGTAGCACCTTGAGACTCTCATGGGGGAGTAGTTGAGCTCGACCAACCCTGATTGATTGATTGACAGCTTCACATGTTCATGCACACAATACAGAATCCTAGCTATCAATGGGGATTGTAATGGATATGTAGATATATAGCCACCTCCAAAAAAAAATGCATTAGCAAAGCCAATAAGTTTGACGATCACACGAACTTTGATACATTTAAGTAAAAACACTTGTGTCAGTGCAAACAAGCACTGGTAAACCAAGAGGTCTTGCTTATGCAAGAGCTATAGGCTTTGTCAATATTTTTTAGCCATATTGTACAACAGCATATTTCAAAGTAAAGAAAATAAAAGACATAACGCTAGCCTGCATTATACCACTTTTTTGCATACTTTCAACCTTGTTGCCTGTTAACCAGGCTGCTGTGCACCTTGGCCCAAAGAAATGGACAAAGCCAATAGATCTGGCACAGGTGAGACCTATTGCCTTTGTCAATGCTTGCTCCTCTTCATGCTGCCATTTCCAAACATATCCATAATGAGAGAGCCCATACTAGAAGTGAGTCCGAGTGTGTATCAAATTGTGACATTATCATTATCTTTGCATGGCGCCTCACATACCACATTAAAAGATTCATCTGTGTGTATCTATACTCCTAAGTTGGCCATTTCAGGTCTACCTACATCTTAAGGCACAGCATGTTGGCACCTACAACACTAGGTGAGGAACTTCAGGATGCTCTGTATGCGGGGCCTTTGCTCTCAAATAGCGCTCCCTTCTCACTCTTGATGAATGGTGAACTGGGGAGACCCAAGCCACGCCTTCATCACCTTTAGGTCACTTCTGAAATCTTTCCTTTTCACTTAGCACCTAAAATGGATGCACCAATATGTAAGGTTAATAGTGGGCATAGCACCAAATGGCACTGGGACTTAGAAACTAGTTTCTATGCTTTTCTGCAGGTATTGTTTACATTATCACATTATGTAGGGCAATTATTGTTGACTAGTCCCGTTGTGCTACACGTTGTATGCATGTGCAGACTGTTCGCTCACCTTGATTCACATACCCTGTGGGAAAAGGGAGGCGGTCTGGATATTTATTGGCACAATAAGGAGATTTTAAAATGGTAATTTAAGACAGACGTAAAATATCCCTGTTGTATTTTTGTTATATCACAACCATTAAAAAGCAGGGAAGAGCGTTGATGAAGATTCTAATATCTTAATGTCAAAACATATCACAGTCTTGGGGCTTCTTCGAGCGAAGAAAAACACCTGCCATCCACTGGCATGGGAAAAAAAACATTTAGACATAAATTCTAATGGGTGCATTGAGAGAACTATCTCAAATCTCTTTTAATTTACATAAAACTGAAATCTTCAAAACAATCAATATGACTTAGGGGGAGTACATGGACGATTTTAAATTCATAAAGTGTGATGGGAGAAACATGAAGTGTGCCAAAAAGAAGTTGAAGCAAATCGAAATGTTGTTTCCAAACCAGGTCTCAAGTTTGAACATATAATTTGAACAACGTGTGTCCCTTTAGTCTTCCAGCAGCAGTAGATGAGGGACAAAGGATAATTGTAATTATTGTTTATTATACAGCATAAAGGAGGCTGGCGTCTAGTGCTGTGTGGTTTGGCATAAGAGAAGACCGAAAAGTAGGCTGTATGTGTGAACCAGAAGGGAAAGACGATGTCTGTGAGCTTGTCCCACCCTCCCTAATACTTTAGATGTATGTGTTCCTTCAACGTAGCCAGACACCTGGTAAACTAAGTAATTTTTTTACATTTTGGGTTAGCTAAAAGCATTGCAAATGCCAAAAAAAACGAAATAGACAATTTCCAATATTGTGTGAAGGTCTTTGCCCTCTGTACCGAACTTTCCGTAGACCATTAATCACAGGAGGTGCACACAAATTGACAATAATATAGCATTGACCTAATAATAGGATGGATGAAAACCATATTGTTAAATCCGACATCCTTGGTGTGGTATTTCCCCAGACTGTTTGCCTTCACTCTCCTGTTTTTGCTGAACTCGTTTTGTTGGCTTTAAGACTCTGTGCACTTTTCCCCTTCAAACCAGCGGTAAACTACTTGTGCTCTCTTGCTTAAGCATGGTAAAATTTCCATGCACCCAATGCTCAGATTTAATTTACTTATAAGTTCATAGTATATGTTGTTCATGTACCCAGGTCCTGTAAATTAAATGCTATAAGTGGGCTGCAGCGCTCATTGTGCCATCCACTAAAGTAGCCCTTTAAACAAGTTTCAGACCCGCCACTGCAGCCAATAGCTCAATTTTAAACTGTCATTTCGACCTGCCAAATAAACCTTTTGCCATGCACAAACATTCCATTTTAATACTTAAAAGTCACCCCAAGTCACATCCTGAAAACTCATAGAGCAGGGAGCATGTCATTTTAAAAGTCGAACATGTGTACTTACATTTTACATATCCTGACAGTGAAAACATCCTAAAGTCTTTTTTCACTGCTGTAAAGGCTAGACTAACATTGGGTTACCTTATTACACATAATAAGTGAATTGGAATTTATAATCCTTTTTAATGGTAAAGTCACATTTTAGGTTACTATCCTGGAAATGCCACTTTTAGAAAGCTATACCAAAGGGGATGATGGACGGAGCGTTTGAGCAAATCATACACTCACCCCCAGTCAACTGATCTGGGTTTAAACCGTCACCCCCCTTTTGTACCGCTTTGTTCGCCATAAGTTGGCAGGGTATGCTCAGACGTGAGTCCCTTGCTCACTTTGCCACTGGATTCAACAAAGCCTGGCTGAAGACGGCTGTAATGCCAGAAACCGGTCCTAGGAAGCTTGTTTCCGGTCCAGGGAAGGCATGGCATGGCAGTTCGGGCTGGACTGTTCCCATGAGGCACAGGGTCAGACTGATTTGCATATGGCCATGTCTGAACTGGGGTGGCAGAGTGGGCTAAAGAACGGTGATGGATTAAACACAGATCTGTTGACTGGGTGTGAGTGTTTGATTGGTTCAGATGCTCTGTCCATCACCACCACCCCCTTTTGTACCACTTTTAGGAAGCTGGCATTTTTCTACCTAAAGCAAATGTGATTTCCTGCTAGTGTCCAAGGTCACAGAACTATGAATGGCTCTGCTATGGTGTGATGGAAATTCTGTCCAGACATGAGGACAAAGGGGCCTTGGGTGTGGGGCAGGGGCTTGTCCTTTATAAGCTCTAAAGGGTAGTGTGAGGGCTGTGCTCACCTCCTTCCAGATTCACTTAGATGCCTGCCATGCCAGTTACAAATGCAGCTCACATCTAGGCCTGGCTGCCTTTGTCCCTCAAGACAGATTGGTGCCAAACCCATGAGAGGGAGAAGTTTAGACAGAGGGGGCATCCCCCACTCACGGGTTGGCATTGGGTATAAGAAAGACACTCACAGAACCGCGCATCAGAATACTCCAGGACCTAACAAGGACTGCCCTGCTGTCTGAAGAAGGAAGCCTGAACCTGTTTCCTTGAATCCAGGATCCCCAGAAATGACTCCCAGTGTTAGTTGACTGACCTGCTGTTTCAGAAACAGGGACACAGCAAAATTCAAGGGGCCTTCAATGCAACTACCCAGATTACCAGCACCAACTGGCTGTGCCGGAGCCCCACTGCTGGACTCTGCTGGAGTGATTTCTAATCCTCAACAGGTGCCTCCACATGTCCGGAGCTCTTGGCTGGCATCAAAGTGTACTGCTCTTACTCAAGAATGCAAATAAAGGTGACAATCCAGAAGTTTGGGTCTCTTTGCAGCCGTGAGTGGGCTCCTCATATCAGCATTGGTTGTTGTGTCTCTTGCCAACTCGAAGTTCTGATTGTAACGTTCTGTTTGCACCAAAAAGTGACTGCCCTTGCCTCCTGCCAACACAAAGCTCAAGAGAACTACTCCTAGTACAGACAGCGACATCTTTGCAGCACCCACCAATGTGAAGCTCAAGCTGTGGGTTCTTATGAGGACTTTGAGGAGGTAACCTCTTCACTGGGACAAATTTGGTCCATGAATCCAGCCCATGCTCCACTGTGGGCAGATTGAACTGGTGACCTTGACCTTGTCCAGTGCAACTAGATACCCATGAGTCACGCTTTATGCTTTTTCCCCTAAAGCTTTAAAACTTTATAACTCTGGTTCTACTGATAGGATGTTTGTTTTGTTGGTGTCATTCTAATGCTTTATGTTATGTTATGTTAATCTGAACTTTTTAAGCGCACGGGCACCCAAGGGTTTCATGGCGTGGCAGTGAGGAAAATTGATAGCAGTTAACCTATCCAGAAGCTTGCTTGAATAGCCAGGTCTTCAAGGCTCTCCAAAACTCCATAAGGTTAGTACATCTCCTGATCGTGAGCGGAAAAGTGTTCCAAACCTTTGGGGCAAGAAAAGAAAACGGCACCCTCCCTGACGCTTCCGTTTAAAAGAGGGTAGGGTGAGGAGGGACAGGTGGGCTGAACGAAGGTTGCGGGTAGGCTCATGCTTAACAATTAGGTTGTTGATAAACATGGGGCTTTTCCCGTGAAGGGCCTTAAAAGCCAGACATCCTACTTTAAATATTACCCGTTGGGCTATGGGTAACCAGTGGAGGGCAACCAACATAGTTACACCTGACAGCATTTACACATAGTTAAGCCTGACAGCTTTTGTGTCAAGCTACCAGCGGGTAAAGCACTAGTTTATTTAGTGACTTTTATGACTCACCCTGACAAGGATCGTGTTTATTACTTGAGTGAGGCTCTGACTCCTCTCAACTAATATCCCAATTTCTTACACACATAAATTACCAATATTTAGAATTAGATTGAAGCTCTGGGGTCTACCAAGATCTGTGAATGACAGCGCATTGGGACAGCTTTTGTTTCTGATGCATCTTTTGCTGTGGACAATGCTCATTATGGTAGCCTGTATCACCTTCTGACCAGGTTGGGGAAAAGACTCTACACAGCAGCCAGGTTTACTTGGGATTTGCGTTTGTGGCCATAGAACCCAATGCTTGTAAAATGTAAATGTTAGCAGTAACAAAACATATAAACATTCAAAAATGAAACCATTGTCAGATGTGTAAATTATGTGAATTGCCCTTTGTTCCATTAGTTCCTCGAGTTTTATACTGTGATTGTATGTGTTAGTTCTTAGGGTTTGACATCTAGAGTTTTCCATTGTTTCCTTAGGTGTTACACTGCAATTATGCTGGTTCGTTTTTGAGGTTTGAAAGCAAGAGCGATGTTAGTTTACTTTGTATCACAGTATAAGTGTGTGGTTAGCTACCTTGTTTTACTGTGTTAGTGTATTCATTGGTTCCCTGTGTTTCATGGTGGGAGTGTGTGCTTCTTACTTCATTCGGTTTCACGATGTGTGTGTGTTTATAATGTGTATTTCACAGGGCGATTGTGCTCTCTAGTTCCTAGCACTGAATGGTGAGAGTGTGTTTGTTAGTTCCTTGGATTTCACTGTAAGTGTGCTTGATTAGTCCTTGGGTTTTCCAGCTAGGTCCTCGAGTTTCACAATAGGAATGTGTTTGTTAGTTACTCGGGTTTCACAATTAGTGTGTTCTTTATTTCATTGGGTTTCCTGGTGTCAGAGTACGTATTAGTTCTTTCGGTTTTACACTTTAAGTGTGCTCAATAGTTTCTGTGTTTCAGAGTGTGTGTAATGTGTGTGTGTGTTATTTATTTCCCCTTTAGTTACTGGGGTTTTACATTGAGTGTGCCTGTTAGTTCCTTTGTTTTCACGGTGTGGATGTTGCAGTTTGTGCCTTGTGTTGCACAGTGCAAATGTGCTTGTTAGTCCTTTGGGTTTTACAGTTTGATTGTGCTCAATTGTTCCTTATGTATCTCAGTGTGAGTATACTCATACGTTTTCTTGTGTTACACAGTATGAGTGTGCTCCTCAGTTCTATGATATTTCAGCGTGTTTCTTGCCTTTCAAAGTGCAAGGGTTAATAATATTTGCTTGCGTTTCATAATGTAAGTTTCCTCGTTGGTTCCTTGTGTTTCACAGTGTGTGTGTCTGTTGTTCATTGTCTTTGATAGTGCAAGTGTTCACTTTAGTTGCTTGTGTTTCACAATGTGACTGCGCTCTTTTGTATTGTCATAACTGAAAGTCTAGTGTATGCCTTGGGTTTGTCACTTGCAGCGTGTACCCAAAACAAGTGGCAGAGACCTCAGTGGAAGGCTGTTTTAGTCAAAATAGTGTCACCTCTCGTTGTTCACTTGCCAGCAGGGGTGGCTCCTCTGCTGGAACAGAGCAAGAAAAATAAAATGATAATAACAATATTATCATTTTATTTTTCGTAGGTTTGGGGCTGGGTTAGGGGGGTCGAGCCGGGCTGATGGCATGGGGATTAGGAGTGGTTCATGCACTTAAGCCGACCATTTGGGCCAACCAAACAGTCATGCGCACTTAGCATGTTTTCCACCGGGCTATAATACACAGCCTGGGTGGAGAACATGCACAGGCTTAATTACAGTCCCCACCGAGTGCCATACCATGGTGTTCAGACCAATCACAATGCTGCATTGCAGCATTGTGGTTTGCTTAGGGGAGCCTGTGTGCTTCCTGTTTCAGGGAGTTGCAGGAAAAGCAAAGATACGTTGGTGGAGAGACGGCGGTTGTGAGGAGGTAAGTGGTTTTTTTGTGTGTATTTTCTTCCCTAAAGCCCCCCAACCCACCGCCACCCCTGTTCCCTGCCACCCGCCACTGCTTTCTAGGGGCAACAGCATACCCTTTCCAGATAAATGAATCAATAATAAGCACTGCTGAGATTCAAATCTATTCCTTATTTTATTACTATCTACTTAAGATAACTTGCTGAAGGGAGGCTCATCTGATTTTCTGCCCATCAAACATCGAGGAGAAGAGAGGAACTGATGCTTTTTAACACGTGCCATGCCTTTGTAGTTAGTTCTTGCTGTAAACCCTGCGAAGAGGCTGATAAATCAATGTTGGCTTCATTTTGTCATTGTCCACTTACAACGGTGCTACCTTGAGGGCTTGAGATTGAGAAATAGTAATGTAATGTAATGTAATGGACATTTATATAGCGCTGCTACCACTCCAAGGAGTATCTTGGCGCTTACACAACCCAGATGGAGGAGTTGGATAGGGAAAAAAAGTCCTAATTTCTTATACACATCCACTACACTAAGGTCCTATACGAGGTGTCAGACAGAGAGAAAATCCAAGTTTTCAATGCCTTCCTGAAGGGGGCTTCTTGAGAGAAAGATCGCAAGGAGAGGGGGAGTTTGTTCCAGGCCTTAGTTCCTAGTACAAAGATGGATTTACCACCCTTTGTAGCCAGTTTAAAACGAGGAGTGGTAAGTAAATTCTGGCTTGCAGATCTCAGGCAGCGTGCAGGATAGTATCTTTTGAAACTCCTTCGTAGATAGGTCGGGCCACGTTGATGGAAGGCCCTAAAGGTGATAAGGAGAAGTTTAAACAAAATTCTCTTTCCTATTGGCAGCCAGTGTAGAGTATTCAGGGCTGCGGAGGCTGATGATCTACGGGGCAGACGCAGTACGAGGCGGGCAGCCGCGTTTTGGACCATCTGCAATTTGTGGAGCACGATTTTGTTTGCTCCAACATAAAGTCCATTGCAGTAGTCCAGCCTAGAATTTATTAAGGCCACTGCGACTGTTTTCCTTGCCACGAGAGGAAGGAGATCAAAGAATTTCCTAAGTGTTTTGATAATTTGGAAACACATACCTGCCACTGCTACAGCCTGAGGTAATAGTGAGTGGGGGATGGGTACTGGGCCAGCAATGATGAAGCCACCTTGTCAAGGGGCTTTGATGCTTGCAGAGCCTGATAGATTCCTTTGCAAGCTGAACCTCCTCCCCCTGCGCTCTGGGTCTGGCACTGAAACAATTTCCTGGGCCGGATGCAACTCCAGGTCCAAACTTGGCCCGGTCCATTGCGGGGCAAAGACTCTCCAATGCAAAGCGTGGAGTATAAATGGAGCTCATTTGAGGCATAGGTGTGTTGCTATACAAGAAAGACCGGGCTCACTAAAAAGAATGCGAGGCAAAATGCACTCCTCGATTGCTAGAGGGAAATTGCTTCCTAATCTGTCCTATTTCATTCGTCCTCAGACACAAAAAACATTTGGCACAGCAAAGCGCCCCTTGCTCGCAGCAAACTGTAATTTCCGTAATGTAAAAAAGCAAGCATCTGGTCCCAGTCAATCCTAACTCCAAAAACGTTTTGTCCACGTCAGCAAAGGATGGTTCCAGGCTGGCTAGCCATGGCGCTTTAGCAGTTCCAGCTTCAGTACTTTTATGGCTGTGTCCCACGGGGAGAGTGCACCTTCAAGCCACAATCTTATCTTAAGTAGTCAAGTCACTAAAGATTCCATGAAAAGAGATGCAGCAGGCAAACTCTCCCATCAATGCTTGAAAACAGTAAAAGTGCTCTTAAAGACCTAGGATGAAACTGTCACACCACTTCTAGACAGCTGCACGCAAAGGCAGAGATATACAAAGACTTTGCTTCGGTTTTGACTTACTTTTTTAATGCAAAACCGATGCAAAGTCTTGTGTTTGTATTTACTATTGTAACCAAAAGTAACTTAAAGCTGCGCAATGTCCTGCCTTGCATTCCTTTGAGACAACTGGGTGGTGCTTGGGTGTTCCAATGCAACCACCTAGGGATTTTGATGCAAATGCAAGCATCCAAATAATTGTTGACAGGGATCTCTCTAAGGCTGCCGTATTCAGGAGAAATGTTTTCTTTTCTGCACACTTTTCCCTCTTTTCATGTGGGTAGCACACATTCAAACAGGGAAAAGATTTAAAGGATAGATTTTTTGTTCAGGAAGGGACTCCTTCCTGTACAAAAACTACGCTTACCACAACACAGACACCCTTGTACTATGGTGCAAAGGGGTTGGTTTTGGGGCTTAGCAGCATAAAGTGCAACAGTGCAGGGAGAGAGCACAACAGCCCGACATCATAGTAGATACGGGGCCGTTCTGCTCTCTCTTGTTCCCGTGACCCCCTTCATTGCCCGCTTATACCTGTTTATTGTATTATCCGCCATTGTGAAATTGTCCTCGAATCTGCGATCAATCCTGGTTTGTTTGTTTTTTTACTCCTACTTGATGTCGATTTTGCATTTATGTCATTCCTTCCATCCTATTGTAAAGCGCTCTGATATCCTTCGTGTTCTTGTTCGTGCTATATAATACTTTATAAATAAATAAATGCAACACAGTACAGCAACTTTACTTGCTCTTCTGTATTGCATGATATCTTAGTAAATCTGGGCCATAGGTTGTTCCATGCCTGGTACTATGCAGAAATTAGTCTCTGTTCCATGGTGCACAAAACCCAATTCCACAGCATTATATGAAAATCACAGTAGTAAATTTGTACAAATTAGTGTTTGAGGAAAGGGCACACAGTCTAAGCCCTTTAGTACAATACTTGCATCTTGGTCTATGGGTATTCTTCATCTAAGGGATTCTTGCAAAAGAGCGCAGTGGAACTTATAGACCACTGGGCAAGAAGAGGGATGTTAGGTTTACCTGGCCCTTCAGTTATGACCATTGAATTGAATCAGGCTTAATTAAGAGAGTCCTTCCCTGTTTTTGGAAACTCTGGGAATTTTAGAAGGGATGGCTCTTTTCCGCCCTGTTGACACCCAGTTCAATCAGTGGCGACTGGTATTAAGGGGCGTAGGGGCGTTGCCCCACCTACCAGCATCGGGGAAAACTAAAGGGAGAGAATGAACACCAAAGGAGCAGTTTAAAGAAGTGCTCACTGCTTGGTGCCCGCCCATGAAACTTGAAAGTTAAACATATATATATGTTTTACTTGCGTATACTATTTCTCGAAGAGTGTCCCTGCGCAATGTGCACACGCATGTGCAAAGCTGGGCCAGAACTATTCCTCGACATCAGCCTTGTGGGAGTGGCTGAATAAAGCGGCAGTAAATGGGTTTGAAATGGGGCGATAATGAATTGGCCCAGGGCGTGGTCAGTGGAGCGCCATTCAAGGTAATGGGAAGGGGTAGGGCTGGCTCACAGTACACTGAGTGCAGGGGGTGGTAACCATTGTTTCAGCACTCCTTTAACCTCCGTAAATTAGGCTTCCTAATTGGGTTAGGCTGAGGCGACCTTAGGGTAGTGGCTATGCACGTATTTTCAGTTTGGCCCCAGCTCCTATTTCCGGGGGGGGGGGGACACAGTTGCTGTAAGAAGAAAGGCGCCTGCAGCTGTGGTTTCAAATGACACGACACACGTGCAGGTAAGCCATCTCCCTTTTTTAAACCCCAGGACTCGGCACACCTGCTGTGCTGTTAAAGGTCGGATCCTCAGTCCGGAGCTCCCCACTGCACACACGATCTACTCAGGAGCCCATCACTGCACACATGATCAGCTCCAGAATCAGAGCCCCTCCTTGTGCTATAACGCACTCTCTCTCACTGCACGCACTGCCTACTCCTCAACTTCTACCAACGCACTGCCTACTTCTAAGCCGCACACTGTTCACTCCTACGGCTCTAACTGCATACATCGTTTAATCCCGAGAACCTCACTGCACACACAGTCTACTGCGGATCCTCTCACTGTACACACTGGCTACTCCGGAGCCTCTCGCAGAACACGGCATCTACCCCAGCGCACTGGCTGATCTGAAGCCTTTCACTGCACACACCGTCTACCGAGTCCCGAGCCTCCCACTGTATCTACCTGCTGCTGCTATATATCCTCCAGTTCTCACTGCACACATTTTACTCCCCAAGTCCCTCACTGCACACAGCGCCTACTCCCGGTCCGCTCACTGCACATACCTACCATCTACCTCTGGACTTCTAACTGCCAAAGCGCACCTCTGCCACTCTCCCTCCCAGTACAAACTGTGGCACCACCCTGCCAGTGCCACAGCCACCTCAGCATGAACTGGCATCCCTCCCTGCACACCCCGTCATAACTCCCTCCCACATAACTGGGTGATCCTGGCGTGTAAATGAAGGGAGAGGCACCGATCGGTATGGAGGGGTCAGCCCCACAGGGCCCGCACTGGTGATAGGGTCGCTGGGGGGTGGCAGAGGGCATCCTCCCCACAAGCAGATGCATGTCCTGCTGTCCCCATGGCTCCAGCAGTTCCTGCTTCCAGCTGATACAGGACGGGGACCAGCCCCTTCCACTGTTGTTCCTACTCCTCGTTTCTGGCCCCACCTGCTTCTCAGGGTCCAGTCTATGTGCTGGCGTGGCCCCCTGCTGATCTGCAGCACCCGAGCTGCGGGTCTAACTAGTGGCAAAGCACGACCCACAACCCCCGGAGGCTCCTGCAGGTCTAGGGTTCAGCTCCTCCACCCTGGGCTGTTCCTGCTGGGACTGCCCCCGTTCCTGCTGGGACTGCCCTTGTTGGCAAAGCTCCGGGACCATTCCTGCAGCTCCTTAGACTGGGTGGGCCGTGCACTTCCTGCAGCTCGAACTGCAGCCCCTGGTGTCTCAGCAGGCCCTGCTGGGAAGGCTCACAATTATCTCTAAGTAATACGTTTTTGGCCGTGTGCAGCTTTCAGCGAGAGCAGTGTTTGTAATTAAATAATCTCTCTCAGCAAATACAGCTGTTTGCTGCTTATTAATAACCGTGAGGCATGAGTAAACCGAAACTAACTAAAAGGATAACAAATATGCAGTTCTGAATTCATTCACCAGATGGGAGCCTTTGACCCACACTCCCAACTCTGTTATAGTTTCGAGACTCTTCCTCCCATCGTTAAACGGTCTTAAAATCTAGTCAGTGTGGTATTCTCAGTCCTATTCTGTAAGAAAATAATGTGAATTTTTCTGTCTTGCTCTGTATTACCGAGCCCGGAACATCGTTTATTTAGTACTGCATATTAGATGCTCAGAACTGCACCAGCCTCCATTAGACTCTAAATGAACCCTATTAAACAGTCGCAATCAGTCACAGAAGGTTAGAAAACGTCACTAGTGAATAGACCTGTTAAGTGCAAAAGGGAATAATTAGGTTTGATGGGCACTCAGCCAGCTCAGACGGGCAATTCTGTACCATACTGGAGGGAAAAAACAAAACAACATAAATGAGAAATTACAGGCAAAACATGAGCATTGTTGGCCACTTTTAAATCAGTGTCAAATTAAAGTATTGTCAAAAGAGTGCTAGACACAACAAGATTAGACATAATAGTCAGCTTGGTACAGTATGGTACAGGATTGTGCCTTACAACCAAATTTCCTAAATTGCTTACATTGATTGAAAAATAAAAACCCTGTCCGGCTGGGCAATGGACAAATATAGTCACCGATTATGGCCTATATTTTATTCTCTTTCTGATCCTATATAAGCTAAGGACCCTTGTTTCTGTATAATGGAATGTAAACAACAACAGTCAAAAACACGCCCGTTGTTTACATTCCAGCCAATGGAGAAGAGGGGAGAAAGAAAAACACGCCCCCTAGTCTGAAAAGGACGGGGCTTACAGACTCCTGCTGCCCGTCTCGCTGTCTCCTTCGCCTCGCCTCCTCCTGGATCAGCATGGAGGGTGAAGCCATAAATGGTTAGTGTTTCAAGGAAAACTGATATTAGTACCTCTAAAAAAACATACATGATATCTAAGTTGTAATGTATATTTCTAAAGTGGCGTGGCCAAGATGGCTGTGCGGATAGTTGCCGCGCGATGAGGCTACATTCCATTCCGGACCCATCTACACTTATCCTGGCGTTCCTTGCTTGAAAGATCCCCCATCTACTGGTGAGGGACACCCACCCTCCCTCAGGAAGACAAGAGACAGTGGGGGGAAAAAGGATGAGGACATAGCCTGCAAGGCTCGGCACATGCTCATTGCTGCTACCGACTCCTGCCGCAGGGTGGCATAGTATGAGCTGATGAGGCCCCATCTTGCCTGATACGACAGCAGCTATAACAACAGAGCGGAGTCGGCAGTGCTTTGCTCAGGCACCCGTGCGGCCGGGGGTTAGTGAGTGGCCAAGGCTCGATTGCCACTTCACAAAGGGAGCGGCTTCCTAGGACAAGACCGGCGTCCCCTCCTGAATTTTCACCTCTGACTTTGTAAGAGTTGACCTGCTCCACACCTCTGTGCGAGCAACGAGGCAAGGCTATTGGGGGCAGTGAGAGACCCAGGTTCGCGTAGCGCTGCAGCGTGGTCCCGCGCTTTACATAAGTTGATGAGGTGAGAGCAGCTACTTCAGGTAAACACCAGTTGCTGATTTCCACTACACGCTGCCAGCTGCTGAGCTGGGGCTGCCTCAAGGAACCTACATAGTGACCCACAATGAGGGCCTGTAGACCTCTGATTAGGCTCTGAAGTCCTGAGTTACACTGGGGGGCTGCTTCAACCCTCCTCCCTGCCCTGCTTACATGTCTCTTCCTCATCCCAGTAGAGGGTTTGTGGAGGAGGGAGAACTGTGTGCCTTAATCCGAACCCCTGCGCTATGGTTTTTTCAATCATGTATGTACTCGTTTTGACGGTGAAGTAGTTTAGTAATCTCATAATCCTGACAAAATTGAACAAGTACAAATCTTGGGAAAGCGCTTCCCACCCGAGAAGGCCTAAAACATTGTGATTTAGACGTCACCATGGCACAAGCATGTATGTGGAATTTACCAGGTGGAATCCGACCGAGGTATATGTCTAAATATTAAACCATTGAGCCTTCCGACTCGCACAACCACCTTTTCATCTATCCGCATGTTTATCCGTGTATGCATCAACCCATTCATCCATCCGTCTATGCATCCTGCGGTTAATACATCAATGTGTCTTCCATCCATTCCACCACCTATATTTTAATTTCTCCATCTGTCTTGCCACCAATTTATCAACGTATTAATCCATCCATTCACTTGTCCAGCAAATGATTTGTGAATACATCTATCAGATACTCATCCATTACACCCAATGTTTAATCACTCCACCTGCCTGTCAGCATATATACTCTCATCTAAAAATCAATCACTCACCGACCCTTATTCACCCAACTATCACTCAATGCATCATTCATCCAGCTGCACCTATCTATTCATATGTCCATCTGCCCATTGGCTAACCATGAGATCAGCTTGTAAATCCACCCTTCCACCTAGCCCGCCTGCCCAAGTGTCCACCCCTGCATCTTTCATCAATTCACCCTCCATCTAATCTGAGGAGGCAGTATATGCAACCAATGACATGTGTAAACAACCTTTTTTTTGATTTATTAGTACAGTGCTCGCTTCACAGTCGGCGCCGCGCTTCATGTTTCATACTTCTGAGGAAGTAGCATGTGTGCTTTTGGAATGGGCGTGCCGCCTTTCATGTTTCACCACGAGAGAGCCAACACTGATACTGGTACCCGGTTTCCCAGTTACAAAGTCGACAGCTCAGGATGTTACGCCACACTTCCTGGAAAGACAATGGGCATTTTTAAATACTTGGGCTGGGTTTAATTTTGTTTGTTCGATTTGTATCTACTGACTTATGAGCGAGTTTAACATTTCGCTTTCACTTCTAATATGCTTTTTTTTGTTCTTCTGAGGCTAGAGTTTGTTTTCTATGTTCGTCACAAACAAATCACATGGGCGATGCGTAAATACACATCCACAACTTATCATGTTTTCTTCACTGATGCTGACGTGGCGGCGTATATCTTGCGGCGGTTTTTGTTGAATCAGCACAGGTAATTACTAAAACAGGGCTTCACGATATTGTGTAATGTTACTGTTTCAATAAGCTCTTTTGTAGTATCTAACTTTTGCAAGTGAGGTTGATGAAGCCTTTTTACCATACTCGTTTGTGAAACTGCACCATTGCACAGTTACGTAGCAGTCCTTGGAACACATTAGACACAAAGTGAAAAGTTTCCAGCAGGTATGTTGTCCTGCCGGTACTTGTTGTTTTGAGATTCTGGTCACCCTAACTAAGTGTCGTTTTTCAGTGAATTGCGGCAAGTCTGCAGTGATAAAATACAGACATATCTTTGATAGCAGGTAATTTTGTAGTAAGAATGGCATTAAAATACTTTGCATTTTAGACCGGGAAGGAGAAAAAAGAGTTAGCACTTCCCACTCTTGTTTCTAAATAGTTTAGTCTGTTGACTTCCTTTTCAGATGTGCTCTTAAAGGTTGCAATCTTAATGATACAACTAACTACTCACTCTCTACTCACTCTCTACTGCTAACTATACTCACTACTACTCACACAAGTACTCTAAAAAAACTTTATTACTCAATGCTACTCACTATTAACAGCTATTACTCTATAGTACTCACTACTACTCTACTACACACTCCCTACTCCTCTACTACAAATATCTACGACTCACTATTACTCACTCTACAACTCACTCCCTACTACTAACTCTCTACTACTCAGTTTCTACTACCCTACTCACACTTTACTAATGCCTATCTACAATATACTACTCACTCTACACACCTCACATAACTCTATACTACTCACTCAAATACTCTATAATACTCTAATCACGAATACACTCTAATACTCTACTCACTACTAAACATTCTCTACTACACACTCTCTACTACTCTAAATAATTATACTACTCACTCTACATATATATCCTAATCAGTCAACACTACTCACTACTACTCACTCATTACTACTCACTATAATACTCTCTATTATAACTCTCTAATACTCTATTACACTTTACTAACTACTAGTCAATCTCTGCTACTACTCTAAGCTACTCACACTACTCAATCTCTACTACTCTCTAATACTCTCGATTCACACTTTAGTACTACTCTACTAATCACACTATAATACTCCCTCTAACTACTCTTTACTACCTACTAGTCACACTCCTCATAACTCACTCAATTACTCTATGCACTATCTTAAACTCACTCACTACTACTCCCTACTACACTTTAATACTCTATAGTACTAACTACTGCTCTCTAATATCTGCCCAATTTAAAAAAGTTATTCGCTACTCACTCTACTATATTTACTACTCCATGTACTATCTACAAATCACTAGACTACATCTATTTCTATCTAGTACTCTTCATTACTCTCTACTACTCTATCTCTACTACTCACTAACTCCTACACGCTATCTACTACTCATATACTACTCTCTACTAATCTATACTACTAACTCTCTACTACTGCCTACAACTCACTCCTACACTATTCTATACAAATATACTCTCTATAAATCTACTAGTCACTCTCTACTAACTACTAATCACTGCTACTACTCTCTACTACTCTCTACTGCTCACCTACTGCCATTGTAAATAACAATGCCAATTATTTATCTGTTTTCAAAAAGAAAACATTAAAAAAAATGGAATCTGCAATGCTAATAGCTCTAACTTTAACAAAGACGAGACCATTGCATTGTAAATGCTTGTTTGTTACAGGTGGCGGTTCTGCAGCAATGCTGCAATATCAGCCTCCTGTAACAAAAGCGCCAGCAGTGCTTCACACTGGCAGCCCTTGCCCCAGGGCTGGTCGAACTAATCTGCCAGGGCTGGTTTCTGTTCCTAGTCCAGCCCTGCAAACAAGACATTGCCTAAGCTCTGCTCAGCATATCTTGATCTGCTAAACTCCCCACTTCCTCGCGTCCCACCCCCGAATTAGTAAACCACCACAGAAGGATGTTTATTAAACACACTACCTCTATCCTTAAGATCTACGGCTTTTTATAGTCAGCTCAGAAGAGAGATGGTTAGATACAACCATTTTTAATTTTACATTTGGTGCCAGCTGTTCTCGCCGCATAGCAGCAAGAGAACTATCAGAGCACAAGCGCTCAACAAAGCTTTTTTAACATAACACAGAATTAAGGACATTTTTGACTAGTCACTGTCTATGTGTATTGTAGCACGTCAAGAACACTGCTATATACTGAACACCTTGAAGATGATCATGCCCCTATCACACGTCATCGAAGCAATGTAAACAACGATATGTGGGTTCATCTGAGAAGCAAAGTGTCCTTTACACGACCATAACGTAGGTTTCAAGAGCACATTGTCAAACGAGGACGATTTAAATTCCATTTATTGTTCTGCTCAGTGGGAGGTTTCCCTCCCGGGTGGTCTGGCGTCCTAGCAAGCGTTTCCTTCATACAGTTCAGGACGGAAATAAGTTTAAATGCCAACTCTTTCGAGACGGCATGCTCCTTCTCTTCGTGTATTAGCTAGAAATTAATATTTATTGTCACAACGTACTCCTGAAAATACACAGAAGCTCACATGTTCTTATGTGGAGGATAGGATGCATTATATACCTTGGAGGATTCGCTATGTCCGTGAAGATCACTGCAAAATGAACTCCTCCTATCATTACCATGGCCTCTCTACCTTATATATATATATATTCATTTCATTACTTTTAAAAAACTAAATGTCCTTTTAACTCATCCGTGCTTGACAGTGCGATGGTTTAACATTTGAGCATATCCAGACAGACCTTGATAAAGCAAAACAAGTTAGAGCTAAAACCTACGGTCACTGAGCAACACCTGCCCCCAAATGATGAAATCAGGCTGTGCTTCCCCGAACTCTTTGAAAAGAACCCACAGAGTGTCAGTCCACCAGGGCTGCAAATAGCTCCTTGATGAAAGGGAATTCACAACAATGGGTTCAATCACTCAGACATGGAACCTACTCTGATTGGTTCAAGCGAACGAGGCATGTGTTGAATACCCAAAAGTTATGTCATGCACTCATTCCAAGTGCAAGGGCTACTAAAATACAATGCGGTCATGTTACTGCATCTCTCAGAAAGCAGATCCATACAGGGATGGGCAAGAGTACATTATGCGCATGTACTCGCTGCTGGAATAGGAATGGGTTCCTAGTGTGAACTCTACCAGAACATCCGATTTGTAGTATCAACCTACCAAAATATTGTGGGCAATATATCGACAACCATAACATTTTGAAGTTATCCGCTTAACCGCGGCGGCAATTCTACCGCAGTGCAGCTGTTTAGTGGAGTGGGCGGGGCCATGTCGGCCAACGGACGTGCGCAGCACTACGAAGTTAGTGCTTGCGATGGCCGTTGGCCGACAAACGCAGCGAAGGGGTTAAGTATGTTTAGGTAAATATAGATTTACAAGTGTTCACTCCACATCTATGCAACTTGATGAAATATATATATATAGCTTCAAGGTACATAGATGTTAAGAAGAGCAAATCAACACTTTCCTATATATACTTACTTTCACAATGTTGTCATGGTTGAAGTTTTGGTCATAGTATTTTGATCCTCGATATTTTAGCACACCTTTATCCAGAGCAGTGTGATGACACTGGGTCACTTGTCCAAGTAGTGTCCTGGCAGGGTACAAAGAGTTGGAATTCAAAAGCAGCCCAGTTGGAACCTCAAACCTGGCCACACCATGTGCTATTGGTCATGTTCGCAGATCACAACAGGACGGTAATGCTAATTTTGCTGCATATGGGTACGTAATGGCCCTTGATGCTAAGAACGCAAGCTGGTGCTGGGCACTACCACATCGTCACTGCTTCAATGGGACATGGGGAAATACTCTTGCAAAGAGAGGACACCATTTATTGTACTAAGCTAGTCATTTTCCAAAATGGGAGCTATATATATATGATTTTGTAAGATGATATAAGAGATTCCAAGATATATACATATTTATATCTTGGAATTTCTTATATCATCTTACAACATCAATTTACAACGTAAACAAGTCACAAAACACACAACAGTACTTAATGTATAAAAGAATGAGTGCTGGTGTCCAAAGCGCAGATCAGAAGCCCACAGTGGTGTTATTAAATGTCGGCATGCCGAATGCATAGTCTTGAGCCCACCACATTCTTGTTTATTCCACTACCTGACAATCCCTGCTCTTTCTCTCTTGCAGGTTCCTGCTTACTTCCATTCTGATGGTTCTTCTATCTTTCTCTTTGTCCTTTCCCCTGTGTTTGTGTTTTCCTCTGTTCCTCTCCGTCAATGTCTGATGAGGAATAATAAGTCACTGGCAACCACCGGATCTTATTAAGCCCTGGTACCCAATGACAGTTGGTATTTATCATTCCAATTAAATGATCAGTGGAAACCGTAAAGTGTAACAGTGTACTTTGGGAGCAGTGTCTATGTCTAAACATACCCCAAGGCCGTACTCTTTCAAGCATTGGAAATGTACACAGAGACTGACTTCAGGGACTTTTGTAATCAGGATCAATGCTTGAAAGGGCTGGTGCTCACAGGTACTGAGTACCAGCACTTCGTATGTTTGCCACTCTGAGTACCATCACTTTTCTACTGCCGAAGAGAGTACTGGTACTCATGAAAGGTAGGCTCCTTGGCTGTTAGTGCTGGTTGGTACTAGGCAGTAGAATCTGTCTCTGACCACCAAGGCGCTTCTGTTGCTTGAGCCCCAGCTGAACTATTCAGCATGGGCTCTTATGCATAATGTCCAGGTGTTCACCATCATGCTGTGTTTGACAGAGCATGGTTCATTCAGGCCCTGTGCAGTCAGTCACATTCACACAATTGTGTGCATTTGTGCAAACACAGGAATGGAGGCAGCCCAACGACATCAGCAATTTAGAAACCTATTGAGGTAAGGAGTTTAAAATTGCTTCAATCCCACCTGAGTCTTGTGTGTCTATTTCTGTCTGTGTGCTTGCCTGCTTGTGTGTGTATGCGTTTTTGTGAGAGAGCTAAGAGAGAGGAGGGAGAGAATCAGGACACTCTCAGGAGGTATTTTGAAGGAAATGTGTGGATGGCTGTGTGTGCATGTTTGCTCGTTTCTTTCTGCGTGTGTGCACGCTCTAGAATATATAGTTTTGTGCCAAACAACAGCAAATGGCATTAATAAGCAACTATTAAAAAACAAGGAAATGTTAACAAATGTTTTTTGACTTTCATTTTGAGTTACGAGTTAACCTGCTTTGGTTATGTAAGCACATTTCTCATGTGTTTTGGTATGTGCTGCAACTGGTATAGAAACCATCAAGCATCATCATGTCGAGGCCTGAGCCCCGCCCACTCTCCACATCTCTAGCCCATTTAATGAGTACTGCACTTAGTAATTTCCAATTTAAAGCACTGACCTAGATTAAAACTTTTCTGTTTTAGGTGGTGTCACGTCTTTGGGTGCTGTTAAAGCATAAAACATGTTTTGCCCCGGTCTAGGTAACTCCAGCAGGGAGGTGGGGGGGGGGGGGGGTAATACCAGGGTAAAATGTGACAGCACACTGGGACTGGAGCCGGAGAAGAGCGGGGTAGGCACCGGAGACGCTTTCTGCCAAGAACAGATGTGAGATATGTTCCCGAAGGCGTAAGGGAGAAGTGGGGGTGGGTGAATAGTTTTAGAACATTTAAATCTGAAGAAACCAAACGACTCCCCCACATAACCACGGCACAGAGCTGTGAGCTGAAAGCAGCTCCTTTCAGCAACGGCCTGGCTGAAAGTGCCGCCTCGGGCGTGGAGCAGCTCGAGACCTCATGGCTTCATGCCGAACGAACAAAGACTCTGGGCCGGCGCCAACCAATTAATTTGCCCTGAAGAGTAAGACTTCATAGACGAATGCTGCAACCCAGCTACAGAAGGCTAATTTCCCAAGGCTGCCGGTGGACTAAGGGCATAGAGGGCCATCTGAGTCATTTGTGCAGCAAAATGTGATGAAATGAGTATGAACTGAGCAATGATACCCCGCTACGATGATAAGGATAATGACTGCAATTAAACCCACCCTCCTTGACAAGGTGTTAATGGTGGATGCTGAAAGGCCGAGCGCCATCTTGAAACGCAGTGTACCAGAAGAGATTCCCAGATAATGATTTAACAAGCAAATCTAAACTGCTGGTTAATTTCGTGCCAAATAAACTAAGCTTAAAATACATTTAAAAGGATGGTTTAAAAGTTATTTTCGTAACTTGGTTGTTTTTTTGTGTTGTCATTTTTTATTAAAACGTTTGCATAAAATTACATCATAAAACAGTGACTTCAATCACATTTAACAACCACTGTTGTTTATTCAGGAGTAATGCAGATTCAAATTCGAGAACATGTAACTTTGGGATAGGATGTCGGTATGTGGATTATATACCCCCTGTGGTCAAAGTTTCGTTGCTAACTAGAAAATATTCACAGATCTTCATTAGAGTCAATTAATGCAAGACAACTAATGCCGTGGCTAATTTAATTACAGCTAACTGATTACTTGAAATGAGGGCTACGGTTTTTTAGTGAACAGATGTTACTTTTCTAAGGATCTAATTGCCTTGGTAGATTTTAAAAGTGTATGTTCTTTTTGGTGCATGATTGGTGTCTTTTTTAAATCTGAATATATTCTGTGCATTTTTTTTTAAAGTTCAGCTAAACAGTGTCAGGTGATAGAATTCTACACTTTCCTCCTGGAACCTATGTGAACCAAAAAAGTTTTCAAAAAGTAGTAGTGGGTCTTGGTTCAGTTAAAGTAACTGATTTTCTTGAATGATCTATCATCTTGCAGTTGAAATTGTACTGTCTTTAGGAAGTTCGGAAGGTGTGTCCTCAACTAGATTGTTCTTGTGGTTCATACATCAAACCATGTTACTTTCATTATTCATTTACAACATTAACAGGTGGGACATAGCCACAGGAAGAAAGTAACAGAATTAAATATAAATTGGACACATAATAAAAAGCTTCCAACTCTCTGTACATCATCACAACATGAAACACCAAACTACTGGTGTAACAAAAAAATCAGATGATTAGGTCTTGCTCACAAAGAACTTTCTCTATTGTTAAAGATATTTCGTCTATAGAAAAATGCATAGAGTTGACTTAAGATAAGTTCCTTGCTCGTGATTGGATGGTTATCTTGCCTATCTCAATTCACTGCTCCTAATTCAGTGGCTTTTCTACCTATCCTTGTTTGTCTCATCTGTGGGGCATTGCTTCTTTACATTGCTTCTGAGTAGATGAGTTGTATCCTTCCACATCTGGCCTAAATGGGCCTTTTTAGGTTGTGCCTATCAGACAGGGCAGTTGGCAAAAAGACCTATTATCAGCTTACGGTGGGAGCCCGTCCATTGTTTACCATTGGTTAACTTTATTTTCACTCTCGTTTGCGTGCTTTTCATTTGTTAGTTTGTGTGGTTTTCTTCCTCTTCTTTTGTATGTCTCTCGCCTGGAGCATGGACACAATTATGTGTCCTTCCACTGTTTTCTTTTCAAGCACTACGTTTTTTCTTTGGGATTAAGCACTCCATAAGAGTGCACGTGTTTTCCAGCTGTCTCACTTGTATACTTTTCTTCCCTGTCCTCACTCCATGTTGCTCTCCGCTGCCCCTGCCTCTTACATGTTGCGCTCACCCCATGTACTTCTCCTGATGTTGCCTTCTTGCCCCACTCCGCTGCCCCTGCCTCTTACATGTTGCGCTCACCCCATGTACTTCTCCTGATGTTGCCTTCTTGCCCCAGTCCCTTTTGCTCTCCACATCACTCTCTCTTGTTGCTATTTTCCTCCACACTCACCCTCCATGTTTTGTCTGTCCCAACAACCTTCGCGAGGCTTCCCCTCCACCGCTCAACCTGTGTTTCTTCCTGCAACCTCCTTGTAGTTTACACCACCTGTATCCTTTGTGATGCTTCTCTCCCACATCCTATGTGATGCTTCCCTCACCTGCTTCCTTTGTGAGGTCCCCCCTACCTGCACCCTCTATGTTGCTCCACGCACCCCCATTTAAAAAAACCTACGTTGCTTTGTGCTACTTTTTTTTTTTATTCATCGATCCATCTAAGTAATAAAAAAAAAATAGTTAAATAATTTTGAAGACATGCATATGCGTGGTGAGTGAGCCAACAAAATGATGTGGCTGCCACGTCATAGCCCCTTTCTGTTTTTTTGTTTTCCTTAACCAAGCTGCTCAGCTTCAGGGATGTTTTGCAGCATGGCTAAAACCTTAGCTTTGCAGGTGCTTGTTTTAATTTTCTTCATCGCTTCCTTGGTGTTCATGTCTTTTCTTGCTCTCTACACGTCTGCCCAAATCTTTACGTCCCGCCTTCTCTCTCTCTGCTTCTCTTCACTCAACCATTACTCCCCCGCATCCCATTTTTTAAAATATATTATTTTAACATTACATTTCTTATTTTCTGAGATCTCCCACTCCATCCTCTCTCTGTGTGCTTCCCTCACTGCAATCGTCGATTGTTCACTGGTACTTTCCCATTCCTGACCTTCGCCTTATTTTATATTTTTAAATCTATTTTTGCATGACTTCTTTTACCTACGCCCAACAGTCGGAAGTTTTAACAGGCTGGTCAGATTCAGTTATTTTCTTGTACCACTGCTTCATGCAAAAAACGAATAAATACTTTTCTAAAAAAATACATACTTAATCCAAAAATGCAATGCAATTGAAAATTCCTTATAAGGGAGGTCGGTAGGGAGGTGGTTTAATGTAACACAAAGCCAAACGGAGGATGTGCTGCATTCTCCACTTAATTATAAGCAATTTCCTTGGTGCATTTGCCAATTAGGAAACAATCTTTGGCAGCTGAGGGTTCGATTACAGACTAATGCATTGCAATTGTATTTTGATACCATGGAGATACTTTTGAAAGAGAGAGAAATGCTTGCTTGAAAGCAATTTTCTGACCCAATTAACTGTGCATAAAATGCAGTGCCTGGTCTCACCAAATATTTTCTCTTTAAAAATGCTGATACATTTTTAGAGTGTCATAGGTCGATCGTGCTTTTCTTTTACATCATTAGGAACAGTAAACTTCATTTTTGGCAACTCGTCATCTGCTGAGGAAGTAGTTCTCATTCCCCATTTAACAAGGCACTTGTAAGTGAAAGTGTGCATTGCACTTAGCCACCCCCCGTCTGATTTTGTGCCTGAAAAAGGTTTTGTGCGCGAGTAGAATAGAGATTCATGCAAAGGTCTACACAGTGGATATCTGCTTCTCCGTCAACCTCAGAATACAACATATGTTAAATCGCTCCCTGCTGCTGGAGCGCTCAGAGGCGGCTACGTTGGCGCTGCGGCCTCCACGTCTCCGTTTTCACTGCCATACTAGGCCTTCGTCTAATGGCTCTTACATCAGAGCCTCGCTTCCTTCGCTGACTCGTCGCCAGCACATGTTCCAGCGTTCTGCGACCGTTGCCAAAACAAGCAGTGGGGAACATCTGGAAGCCGTCATCCGTCGCATATGCTGACTAGATTCATTTGCCTTGGAAAGCGGTTCCCACAAGGGGCTCCGGGGAATTGTACGCACTAGATCACCATTAAAAAATGAAACAACCTTTTACATTTCCCCAACTGTGGAAGAGGGCACTCCCTTTTCTGCAATTCTCGGGGGGTGCTGGTTTAATTCTCGCAGAGTTCTAGTTCTTCACTTACATATATACGTATGTGTGTGTGTGGGAGGAAGTGGGGGGATCGGGTGTGTGTGTGTGTGTTTGACCATATATTAATTTTTATATCACAGAACGTATTAATGAAAGATTCAGTTGCAAAAAAAGTGTTGCTCTTTTTGGGAACTGTGAAAAGTACTGTTCTTCAGATACAGAAAATTTGATTCTGTCTTTTTTACGAGTTCATGGAAGGGTAGTTTTAAGCCTAAGGGGTAGTAAAGGCAGGGCTCGAGTCGGGGTACCACGCGGGTGGACCGCGTCCCCCCACTTATTGGGTGGACGCCGTCCCCCATGCAAAGATGACCTTGCTGAGGAATAAAGTGTATTCTTACCAAAAAGTTGCTCAGGGTTTATTTCAGACAACATTAACTCGCATTCACAACGGAAGTTAAGAGCCCCTAATGTCACCGAAGTGATTTACAGAAAAGTAATACTGCAATAAACAAAACAAAGTATTCTGGCAGTGGCCAGGGCATTCTGGGGAAGCCGGCAGAAACGATGCTGGACAGGAGATTATTATTGATTATATGATATGTTGTTTTACTATAGATTCATGGTGCAACGGTTGTCCTGATGATGATCTCAGTTAATTTTGGGGTGTGAGACCGAAACGTCGACGAATTGACACTTTTTTGCTAACAACATCATCAAGCTATGTATATCAAGAATGTATATAGTTGTTAAATAATGTATATATGGCATAAATTGTACATATTGTCCATATAATTTGCAAAAGTGTCAGTCAATACTGCTCATATATGAAAAACTGAAGTAGCAGTTTATTTTGTTCGTTGCCGTATATGAATTGTCATATGGATGTCTACCTATGCTGATCAAATAGGATATATTCTTTGTATATATCTTATGTCATTATATAAAATACACTGATCAAATTACAATCTCCTGTTTTTCTGTTGATTATGTTCATTGTTATGACATATACATAAATTGTTAAATAATGTGAAATAAGTCCTGCAGGAAGCTTTTTGCTTATGTTATTGATTATACCCTGTTCCGTGGGAATATTGGGTTGCCCTATTCTGTTATTATAGGCAGAAACGATGCTGGCATTCATTTTGACTAAGAAAACAGCAAGGCACCTCGGTTGACCCGAAACGGAAGAGAGCCTTTGTATGGGGAATGTCGTAAATCTGACTCGGGCTCTATGCGCCTCTCGAAGGCATAAGCGGCCTCTTTCAGGCATCTTTGATGTAATAACCGCTGCGTCTTCGCGCTCTATGATGTTTTTCCTTTCGTGACGTCACTCCACGTCTTTGAGCGTCCCCCCGCTTCTATGTTTTTACCTTTCGTGAAGTCACTACCTGTTGTGAGGTCACTTCCTGTCTTTGAGCGTCCCCCACTTCTTTATTTAGGGCTTGTGCCCTGAGTAAAGGGCTTTTAGGATGCAGAGAAGGTTAGCTCTAAGGGGTAAAAGGAATTTTATTTGTATGGGAAGGGAAGCATTAAGGGGAAGTATGCGATTTTTTTTAGGGTTTACAGAACTGTAGCATTAGGGATAGCTTAGGGATTTATAGAGTTAAGGAATGGAAAGCCTTAAGGGGTAGTAAGATGTTTTTAGGATTTAGCGAAGGTAGCACTAAATGGTAGTTCAAAGTTTTAAGGCTCCAGGGATGGGAAGCCTTAAGGGTTTCTAAGTGGGGTATTGTTCACTAAACTAAAGAATGCATGTAATAAAAACAACTTTTAAAATAATTTTTTAAAATCGTTTTAGGTAATACTTAAAGTCAAAAACTTATGACCTCAACAATTTCAACTCAACTTTAATCTAATACACATTTTAAAAGTTAGCTTCATGCCATACAATGGCTACATCGAGGGTGGGTGATTGATTTGCATTTATTTTTATGAATAGGATGTTGGTGGGAATATACCACCGGTTCTTTTAAATACAGTATTTGGTGACACTATTCATCTGACACTGCCATATTCACAGTCTTTGTAACCCTTCAACATTGTTGAGAGCTACATGCAGATAAGCCTTGTATACTTTTTAAAAGAAAAGGACATTGTTTTAGTAAATAGGTCACAGCATGCAATAAGCAGAAGTAATCACACTGTATCAGGGTGGTTCAAATCAGCAACAGTGTCTCACAGAACCATGATGTAAATGTTTGGATTACACTTTCCAAATATTATAACAGGGGATGCTTTCCCAATGAAGTATTTTCTGCTTTCTTTTACAGCTGTCCTAACTGTACGATTGTTGGACTATCCTGGGAATCCTCCAGATCAGCACTGATCCAACATCTGAACTAGTCACCCATAACAAGTAATGCAGTGTCTGCAATAAACTGGAACTTTGAAGAAAGAATTCTGAATGACCAGTGCCCACCCTAAGTTTAGGATGACCTTACAATTCTACAGGTAAATGTGAGTCCTGACTACCCAGAGACAATTCTACAATCAAATTGCATAGTTTAAAATTGTTAATAAAACTATTATTAATGTTCTATACTGTGGGGAACGGGTGTGTGCATAGCATTCTCTGATCTTCCACTCAGCGGTCCATTCACTAACACCTTGCCATCATTGGCATGCCACCGCTCTGCCAACATAATAGAAGATCTGTCTCCTGTACTGGTGAAGATAGTCATTCTATTAAGTCAATAACATTATTAAAACAATAGAAGGTCTTTCTTTCACAGCACAAAATATTGTTGTGTGACTATGTCACACTCTCTAGAGATTTAATTGAAATACATTAAAACATAGGAAATATGATTGCATTTCCAAAATCTTTACAGTTAATTTAGCATAATACTATGACTATGTCATGCAAAATAAAGATCCTCCATTCTGTTTACAGGGAAGCGCGATTCGGGAGTCTGGGGTGGTATCACATAAATTATGAATCAGGCCTTAAATCTTATCTTCCACTATCGTTTTTCTTCCATATACTCAATTTGCTTAGACCAGACTCATCATGTATGCGTAGGGTGTTGCATTGATTTGAACTGTTCTACAGTACACCAAAAATAAACTTCACTCTGATGTGAAATCACGAATCTCAAAACATATGATCATATTAGCAATCCTTATGATGCTGACCATTCTATCATCAGGGTAATACAAAAAACTCTTACAAATGTCCTTACCGTGTGGAAGGTGTTCATGTATTCTTCATATATAATCACCCCAGTACTTTTGAAGATTGGTCCACTGAAACTGCAGTCTATTTCTAAAATGTGCTATCAGTAATTAGTGATGGCAAGGGAGATTCCCCAATAGGCCATATCAAGCTCTATTAGCTACTATAGGGAAGTCTATTCCTAAAATGGGGGATATTTTGCTCCCTGGAATAAAATCAAGGATGTATGCTCACTTCAACCGTTTCACCTCTTCTGACTTAGATAACAAATGATCTCAATAGCTATTATTCAAGACTCCAGCCATTTTATTAATCTCACACTCCCTGGTCAGGAGAAAAAGGGCGTTTAAACATCAGTACAAGAGTTTAGGGAGGTTGTTTCCTTGAAAAATGCATTCAACAAAATTATGCTCTACTTGTGCAAGAAGGGTGACACTTCTAAACTCTTGTTGCATGATTAATACATTGCACTGGGCTTGGTGCATATTAACGAAGGTGTCAAAGAAAACGTTTAGTTGTAATTTGGCCAGGCATTTGAAGAAAGCGAAGACTAGCACACAACCTACCACTCCACATTTCTACTACATGAGGAGGGTGTTTGACAATCTTTGAGTTATGAAGGGCTCACTACTTTTCCTTACATATATTGAAATCAAAGCAAGGACTTTGTGCATAGCTGTTAAAGGGAGGACTGTGCGCATGCCAGCCAGACATATAAAACGTATACTTTATGGACAAGCATATTACAACTTCCAGTGAATGAAGATTTTAAAAAGCTTGTGGTCCTTTCAGAAGAAAAGGTGTGTACTTTTTTTTTTTTTTTTTAAATGAAATCCTAAAATTGTGTCCAGGTACTTGTGAACCAGTGGGACTCTTCATGAAACTGCCATTAGTCCTTCCAAGTCACTACTGTTGGGAGGAAAGACCTTCTTCAATGAGCACCGAAAGTAGTCAAATGAGATAATACACGCGTTTCCTACAGGTGATAGCAGTGCATTGGTACAACATAAAGTATTTAAGAAGAATTCAATCAATGGGATCACCAACTGATGATGGGGGTGAAGCAGCGAATATATAGGACACTGTTTGACAAAGTAGGCACGTCAGAATTCGACCTCTTGTTCATGATTGGCTGAAATGTATGTGTGTTGACAGGTAGGTTACAGGGAAGATGCACTTCTAAGCTTTTTAAAGAGTTTTGGAGGTGGCCTGATGTAGAGGGCCGTGTGCACAGTCGCCTGTAGTAAGTAACAAGATAAGAGTCAGGAGGTGGCACCATACGTCTGGGGAAGGTGAGGCAGTGGTAGGCTTTGTGATCTGAGAATTTGACTACGGTTGAAGCAAGAGGTGTTCACCCCAAAGCAGAAGAGTCAGAGAATAGTCTATTGATTAACACTAAAAACTAACAATAAGAACATGTATTGATATTTGTGAAAGGTAGCAATCAACACAACTTGATGCTGGCACCCAGTGAAAGCCCTGCATCCTGGAAGGTTGAATAAAGGCCTGACTCAGACAGATATGTTTTGTCCCCAATGTTGTCACCTTTACCTACTTATTCCCAGCACGTGTTGATGATTCCACTTCTTCCTGTGTTTCCCTGCGCTCTTTGGGCATGATTACAAGGGCGCTCGGTGTAAGACTGTTATTTATCACATCAGATAAATAACCATACACTGGGGATCGTTATGTACTAAATGCAATACATAACTCCAATTACAAGCTGCACCAGTGGAAATGGGGCATAAAATGCAGATTTTGGTGGTCAGCTTAACAAAATTGGGCCCTTTTCCATGATAAATTTCGGCAGGTTTGACCTGCTGGTATTTTATCTGGTAAAATTGCAGTGCTCGGCGCTTTCCGACAAGATTCTATTTGTGGTATGTGCAGTAACAGGAGTTAGTTACTGCACATATAACAATTAACCGGCCACTTGCAATCAGCCCTTTAGTCGCTATTATAAGCTGATAATGTAGTTGCATCGCCCTGCTTTACATACTGAACATTACATATAGATGCAAAGAAATACAAATAAACATTATAACAATATTCCCCAAAAATGGAGCCGCAAAGAAATGCAAGATGTTTTTTTTTAAATTGCACCATTTGTGTAGCTCAAATCGAATCTGTGGAAAAGTCATTAAAAGAGACATATCCTCTAATGATTCAGTGCATGTGTATCAAAGACCAACAGAAGGCTCAGCCTTTTGAAGATAATTAAAACCAGGGAAGACCCACTGGACGTCTGATACCAGACATCAAAGTCTCCATGCACCTGGAAACATTAAACCTAGCATTAGTCACGAGCACCTCTTTGAACGCCTGATATTTTTCCCAGCTCTCAGACTACGTATTTCAAGTTCAAAAGTTGACTTTGCAATTCATGAGTTGTCAGGAAATATACCATATGCTACCCCTCAGATGAGATGCTTCAGAGTTCAAGTCCACAGTTTTATACACACCCTTTCCTCTGGCACGGCCGCTGGCATCTGATTTAGAAAAAGTGCTAATCCACAAGGAAAGAAAGAAACTCTGCAACATTATTGGTTATGAAAAAGCCAGATCTATTTTCCGAATCCTTCCAACTAAGAAAGGAACTGAGACTAATTTACCACTTATGTTTTTAAAATCATGTACCTGTGCATTTCTCTCTTATTGAAAACACAAACTAGGAATAATGTCATGATGTAACAGCAGCTTTAAAAGTAATTGTTATATGCTAATTAGAAATATCCTGGAAAGTTGCTCAACAAGGTTCTGATGCTTTGAGTGTGATGCAGTGGATTTTTAAAAAACGTTATCAAGTATGGGGGGAGAGAGGCGAGAGAACTAGCTCCTCCTTAGTATTGGATAGTGAACTATGAAGCCCTTTTTGGGGGGCTCACCTTAAAGAAGGTGACTACATCAGAATTGTTTAGCTAAAATCTCAATCATTTAGAAGCAAAAATTTTCCTGAGTGCTAAAGAGCATGCAACAAAGGCAGTATGCACGTTTTCTGATGAGAAATATTTCAGAATGCATCTTTTGGACAGTAAACTACAACAGTATATATGAAGGAGGCAACCTGTAACACAAAGGTACATGGTTTGCAATAACAGTTCTTACAGGATTCTAAACACAATCCAGGAGTACAACGCATGATAAACATGTCTATTTGTCTTGCTTATACATATAGAAAAGTTGGACTCTGGGCTTTGGTCCATGGTAACAAGTAAAACAAAATCTTTAGTACAATTAGGTATTATTATCTGGACAGCTATCTTGGTTTTGTCCTTGATTAACACACCTAATGCAATCACAACATTGTGTCTGCTTAGGTCAGAAGAACACTTTTACCTGATGGTGACATTTAATGAAGGATGGCATATAGGTTTGTTTGGCTTACCATTATGAAAGAGGACAGTTGTGTGCTGGAAAAATAGATATAATAGAAAGCCCCACTATATGTGGTCTTACAAGGGACTAGTAACAGTGATGATCACTAAAATTTCCTTCATTCCTTCATCAAATTCCTCCTGGCTAAAATCTGTTATATTTCTCAGTTGATGAAAAAGGGTTTATCTATCGTATGTTGTGGATTTTAGCTTCCTTTTTAACTCACCAGAGAAAACTAGCATTGTTGACTCTTTCGCTTCTCAGGCCACAATATGTCCCTGTTTTAACAATTTCTACATGCTTTGTATGTATAAAAGATCACATGGTTACATTGTGAAAATATTTATGTTTTATTTCTAAGTATATTGCTAGTTTTTTGCCATTTGATAGACTTTGTTTTAGATGTGGGCCAGTAGGTGAATAATTTTAATCCATGCTTCCCTGCATGACTCCATTTGACATAATTGACTGGGCTTTAGGCAAATTACATCATTTGCAGATGGTCTAGTTCCCAGATCTTTGAAACTTTGGTGTGCTTGGAAACAGGAAAGAAAGATGGCAAGAAGCACTATATGAAAAACTTGAAAAGTACATTTAAAACTTATGAGTACCAGAATTCATAGTTACAGTCTTGCAGAGTGTATTGATCTGGACTGCATCTCTACAATTTGTCTAATTCCCATTCAAGTATCTGCTTTGTAATATGTTTACTCATTAAAACCAAGTAACTTAAACAAACACTTCTTACAATTTTTTAATATTTATGATACTAATTACTGGCTGTGAGTTACTATACTACATGCTGCACATATTTACTTTGTCTATAAGTATTAGACATTTGTTTACACAAAAGCCTTTCCAACAGTTCTTAGAAATCTGATAAAGTGACAGTCTCCAGACAAAAAAGCTACCATTGAAATAACTTGCCATAAGCAGGAATTCTTTATTACTCCTTCAGGTCTTAGGGTTGTTTAGGGTGTTCATCTCCCTGACTGAGGAATCCAGCTTTGGAGTTGGAAGCATTTTCTTGTAGACATAACTTGGCTTTGTCAGCTACTTTTCCTTTTGTATTGTAAGGTATCCACTTGAAACATAAGCTAGAGCTGGCAGGAACAAACTATTTTAGAAATAGTGAAGAAAGAGCATGGAGATGGACTGAAGAGCTCTTCAGCCATGTAATTTAATGATCAATGCCTGTCACAATGAGAGGCTCAGTAAATGTGTTAATATACTCACAATAAAACTACAACACATTAAAATTTGGCTAGACTCAGAAGAGGTAAGTTGACTTTAGAGAGAAAGCATCGCCTACTAACCACCACAAACGTCAAATTGATTAAGCCCAGCAAAGGAGGTAGGAGACAAATCCTGCAAGGTGCTATTTGTCAGTGCTGTTATTTCTCCTTGCTTCCTGTCTGTTCTATATCAGCAGGGTTATTTTCTCATATCTCATGACTTTTGTATGTCTTGAAGTTTATTGTTCCATGTCTCATGTTCTTTTTTTGTCTCTAGTTTGATCTATGTCAGAGGGGTTATTGTTCCATGTCTCATGCCTGTTCTATGGCAGCAGTGCTATTCTCTCATGTCTTTTGGCTGCTCTGTCAGCAGGGTTTCAATGTCACATGTCTCCCCTTATGGTGGTTAGTCTCTCGTGTCTCATGGATCCTCTATATCAGGAGGGTATTGTTCCATGTCTCAGATCAACTCTATGTCAGCAGAGGTTTGCAATCATGCCTCATATCTGCTCTATGTCAGCAAGGTTATTCCCCCAAGTCTCTTGGCTGCTCTATCTCAGGAGAGTTATTGGTCTGTGCCTCACATCTGATCTATGTCAACAGGGAATTTCTCTCATGGCTACTCTACCACAGCAGGGTTATTCTCTTTTGTTTCATAGTTGCTCTGCAGCAGTATGTTTAATCTGCACATCTGGAGTTTTCTCCTCTATCCACATGGTCTGAATGGTTTAGGTCTTGACTAATGTACTGGAGCCACACGAGAGGTATGTTTTACTCAAGTCTGAATGATCTTGTGGTTGAGTGAGAGAGCCGCTGCCTCATTGGGTAATATTATGTATGTCTGGAGAAAAGGTGACTTAGAAATGATTGGGTCAGGCCTTTGAGGGGTCTTAGAAGATCTTGCTCTCTTCCAAATTTTATCACCCTCACACAAATCACAACAGGCAAATTTTCCTCTTTTGGGTTTGATGTCATCATCGTCATGTGTGAGCGAGAAATTGTCTGAGGCATTTAATTTGCCTAGATCAATGTAGGGCATGTTCATTTATAATTTGTGTTAAACAGCTCTGTCATATGCCATATTGTTTGCCTTTTTATCTGTCATGTGAGTAAGCATGTCAGTTTTTGCTATCACATTTTCATCAATTTTGAGTCACACAACTATAACAACAGGCATTAGCAAAGACAATATGCAAGTGCTATTTGCTTTTTCAATGTCTTTTAGCTAGATTGTAAACAAAATGTCTCACAGAGACAGCCCATGTGCTGTCTATACGACACCTACAAAATAAAACTGTTACTATCGTACCAGCTTGCAAGGGCTGATCTATTGAAGCTGCCAATGATTATCTTTCTATGTTGGTACTTGTAAACCCAGATGTATAACGAAATTAACAGGTCTCTTAGTATCCATGTGCAAGGAAAAAAGTGTTTCATGATAACCTACTCATCTACGGAATGAGGAAGTTTGAGAGCTGTGACATGAATAAGCTTCAGCCTGTGGCGAGTCCAAGTTTCAAAACAGCTCACCCAGTTGTGTAGACTCTCTGTATCCATTATAAGAATTAGCCTACAAGTCCTAGCATCCTCCATCTGTTAGCTCAATTAACAAGACAGGCTGAAAGTGACACTTGACAGCTGATATTCTGTGTGCTAATTGTCAGTTACATGAATGAGTGAAAGAAAATGACTTTCAGAGCGTGAACTTACAAGTTGTAGGTCACTGGCAGGTTTTACATTGCTTCAGTGGGAAGAGACATTATAGTGGGTCTGCTTCATGGAGATGTGCAGAGAGAATTTAGTATGGCAAATGTGCATCCTGAGCTTTTGCACTCTTCAAAGACAAACCCCTGTTCTTCACCATCACACAGCTTCTTCTTCTTCTTCTCTATGTACCGGGTTCAACTGCTTCTCTGCGTCGCCATCTTGAACAGAAGCTTCTGCTCAGTCACAAAATGGATCTTTACCATTGGAACTATGGAAGTGCAGTATGGACAAATAACGATAAGGCACATGCCAACAGATGAAAAGTTGGTGAATAGTATATTATACAAATTCTCTGTGCCATACTACTTATTCTTGGCTAAGTTTCTTGTATACCGAAATGAGCGGCCATTTTGCAATCGCTATGTCTGGTTATAAACCTCTATATCAAGGCTATTATAATAAAAATCAATATATGTCTCTCTGCCCCACCACCTTCAGGAGCAGAGCATGGGAACTCTGTGAATTAAGACCTGTAATGCACATTTCAGATTGTAAGTGTTATTGAATATAGTGAGGGGAAGGGCTGGTGAGTATCTGCTTTGGCTCAAAGGCCAGTGTTTATGGGCAAATCACCCAGTATCCCAGTGGTCAAAAAGTGTCATGTAGTCTAGTGTTCATGTAATGTACCTTTGGGCCATGTTCACACTATATTAAAAAAAAAGCAGCAAAAAAAAGATGCTCCCCTTCTCATCTTCATTCATCTCAGCAAGCTCTCACCAGCAGCTGCTCCTACTTTGATCAAGCCCTCAAGCAAAGCAAGTTAGTTGTCTCTGCTCCTCAAATAAACATGGCTTTCACATCAGCCAGACTATAACATGACCCACACAACCACTCCGGGGGAAAAAGAAGAAACAAGGATGATTGGATGGGGAGAAGAAGCAGACACAAGGGTGGATGCAGGTAGATGGGAGTGTTAAGATTAAACGGGGGTGAGGGGAGATATGTAAGTACAAGGGAAGGGGACTGGGAGGGAAAGGAAGCAACATAAACGGGTATATGAGGGTGCCTAAAAACACAAGCACTTATATGGAGTGCTTTAAAACAAAGAATAAAGTAGCTCCAGAAACAGTAGCAGTGGAAGGGCACAAGTACTTAGTCCATGCTACAAGTGCGGGACAAACCCAAGAGATGATATAATGCACACATGCCGTGTCAAATAGAAAAGAAGAAAATGCAAGAAACGCTGAAGCTAACCAGTGGTAATCCTATAGGCGGGCTATAGCCCACCAACTGTAAACAACATGTGTTGTAATTTATTTTATTTCTATACAAATACAAGGCTATCTTATTGCTCGAGTTGTGCATTTTAGCTTCCCTTTCTGAATCTGTTTTTGTCACCTGCCCTTTCTCTTCTTTTGCCCTGCTCCTTTGGTTCCTCTGATTCTAGGTTTCTATGGATGCAAGCCATCACAGGATTGTGATTTCAGGGCAACTGAACTGTGATTAATAATTACACAGAAACTCTTGATTACTGTTTGTCAGACTATCAAATCATTAATGTGTGTTTATTTATATATTGATATGATACTGAAGGTTTATGTTAATGTAGTATAGCATTCCAGGTTGTACTGCTGCCTTTAGGTAGCCAACATTGTGACTCTTAGTTATGGTTTTTTGCAAATAAACTTCATTGAAAGTCCCTTGTTATGAGAGACCCTGTAATTGGTGTGTTGTCTATCACACCTGATAAAAACCGACTACGCCCAGTCTGAATTTATTGCATCCACCGAATCTACTTTATAAGGTGTGACGGAAACCATCCGCTAAACAATGGATACGGGTGGTACGGTGGCGCTCATCCTATTGGATTTGAGCGCCGCCTTTGACACCATATCCCACAAAATTTTAATTCAGACCCTGGAAGGGATAGGAGTGAGGAGTACAGCTCTGAATTGGTTAATACATTTTCTATCTAATAGATCATTCCAGGTCTTTTCCAAAAACAATACCTCTAATTCCGTGACTTCCCCTTATGGAGTGCCCCAGGGCTCAATATTGAGCCCATTGCTTTTTAATATTTACATTAGCCCATTAGCAAAAATAGCAGAGGAAGCGGGTCTCACAATTTTTTCTTATGCAGACGATACGCAGCTAATTTTCTCCCTATCGGCAGCAGACAAATCTGAAACATCACCCCTACTTAGTGGGCTGCAAAGAATAGCGGAATGGATGCTTACCAAGAAACTAAAATTGAATGGTGAGAAAACCGAGCTGCTCATCTTTGGAGAACGAAAAGAGCTGTGGGGACCGGCGCATTGGCCTACGGAAATGGGTTCTATCCCGTCTCCAGTTCAATATGCTCGTAATTTGGGTGTTGTAATTGAAGAAAAACTGTCGATGCGACCACAAGTAGTCAAAACATCATCTGTTTCCTTTGCCATTTTAAAATGGCTGAGGAAAATTATCTGGCAGCTCCCTGAAGGGGCTCAAAAAACAGTTATCCAGGCCCTAATTGGTTCTAGATTTTAGACTACGGAAATGTCCTCTATCTGGGGTCTAATAAAGAGATAACACGGCGGCTTCAGGTCATTCAAAATGCGGCAGCCAGATTTCTTTTACGCCTCCCTAAGCGAGCACACATCTCTGCTCATCTGCACAATCTACACTGGCTTAGGATGGAAAGTCGATGTAAATTTAAAGCACTATGTTTTACGTTCAGGTTCAATACCGGAGAAGCCCCAGAATACCTGTGTAAACTGGTGAGAAAATATACCCCCTCCCGTAACTTGCGCTCGCTAAATCAGTCAAGATTCATTGTCCCTAGATTCAAACGCGTGCGAAGGGGCGGACGCTCATTCGCCTACATAGCACCTACGCTATGGAATTCGCTCCCGCTACATTTACGCCTAGAAACAAGTTACAGAAAATTTCTTAAAGGTATTAAGACCTGGCTTTTTAACCAATAATGGTGTCATAAGCGTATCCTCCTCATAATGGTATTCGAGTACAAGGCGCCGGGAAACACTCAGGGTAGCTGTTGCGCCATATAAGTTTAAAAAATAAATAAATAAAAATAAATTGCATACAATAAATACTACTAAAGTACTATTCTTTGGGGAATAACATGCAGATGTTGGTGTTTAAACACCAGCTTGTCCATGTTCTAGTACATACATTTTCTTCTGATAATTATTGGCAGCTTTTGCCTGCTGATATTTATCACATACCTCATAATCGCAATAGGTGCTGTAACACGCACATGTACCACCCCTAAACTGCACAGACTCTTTGCTGAAATGCTTTGTCTAGCTGGTGGCAGTGTGTGGGGTACTAATGATGGCCAACCGTTACTTTATGCAGTGCTTAACATCCGCTCTTTTGCATCTTTTAAGTCCAGTGCATAACAGGTGTGAATACTACTCAGTTTAATGCTACCTAATTTACCAACCTGGGAATGATAAAAGATTGATTTGATCTAGCTAGGATTCAAACTTGTGATCTGTAGCTCTTGCAGTGCTCAGCAGCTGTGTTTAACTCACTTATTGTACATTGCACTGAATTCTTTCAAGTTTTGTACTCACTAAATCATTGCTGTTCTTTAGGAAGACGTTGGTTAGAGTATCTCATATTTTGTTTGTGTTAAAAAGAGTAGATATTCCAAAATTTAAATATAGCACTTGATTAACATTAGGTCATCCAAGTGCTCTATAATTATAGATCCATATTATGGCACTTTGGATTCGCACTACACACCTGATAATAATCTGTGGTATTTCTCAAATATTTACTCTGTCCACCTGAAACATACAATTTGTCCATGTTAGTGTACAGTTACAATTTCGAACTCTTTAGAGTGTATGAAATGTTAAATGAAAGTTCAGAAATTATACTTCTTAAACAATTGAAACAGGAAGAACATCTTTCTACATGATAGGGTTAGCTGCAGTCTCAAAAGGAATATGTCTCTTTGAACACTGTGAAACCTGGGCAGACTGTCTCTTGAGGTCCTTGAGTCATAAAAAAGCAATGACTGGATGATAATCTCGAGACCAGGAATGTAAACATAAAATCACTGTTCCATCTCAAGCTATTTGATATAGAGTAGAGAAAATTGCAGATTACTGATCACTTTTGTATAGTCCAGGATGATGAGAATGGAAAAATGTTTCTATGCCAGTTTTGCACATTTAAAGTACAATGATGTACTTATTTCTATGCGCAATAAGCAAAAAGGTTGGGAATGGTTGTACTTGCAATGAATGTCAAAAGATAGGATTGCATTGTTTAGTTAAGCTTCTTTCTGATCTACTTGTTTAGCATTACAAAAATAAATCTAATTTAAATCTTTTTTGTGAGTATCCTATTGCCAACGGAAGAAGAAAGCCACGATTCAATTTTCAATTGTGTAAAGAGCGGAAAGGGTTGAGAAGTAACTTAATATAATTTAGACTGCCTTATACTGAATTTCTACAAAGCCCTTTGCTGACATTGAATTTCTGATATTCCTGCTCAACTCAGAAGACTCAGAAGCAGAAGTAAGAACTTAGCACATACATCAACAAATATTTGATCAACATTAATAAACATCTATGCTTTTTACTTCAGATCTTAGATTAAGACAACGGGTACAAAAATTCACAAAAAATACTTTTAATGGGTTTTTAGTTTTGAGCAAATACATACATGATGCAATATGGACATTACATCTCGTAATACACTCATTCAAGAACATTCAATTATATGGTTCAATACAACCTTTATTTACCAGTATCATCCTTTATACGGTTCAGGCAGTAGGTAACTCGCTATCTACATAAGAATAACACACTATTCATCGAAAACATTGTTATGAAAACCACACAAACCATATCAATTTAATAATCCCTCAACATTGGGATCAACATAATAACAATATAATAACAACTCGATGTATTTTCTTTTACAGGGTACGTTACATATAAACCCGAGATGAGGGTGGAATCACCTTAAAATCCAGAAGGGACTATAAACTGCACACTACCATGAATATATCAGAGTCTAAGAAACATGAACTGAAGAGTGCAAATTTCAGCATGCAAAGTGATGTTAAAGCTGTGAGAGTAAGGTTTATTAACTACATTGCATATTCCCCTTTCATCTTGTATCACCCGTTCAATTCTTTGGTGTACTGAAAGTGGCAAGAAACGTCAACGAAATCCTCAATAAACCTCAGTAAATGAATAAATATATAACAAGTCCTGGCAAAGCCAAAAAGGTATATCTTATAGACCTATTGGCTTTGCCACTGCTTTTTGCGGATGCTGTGCAACATTAGCTAAAACCAAAATGATTTTTGTTGTAACATCAGCAAAGAAATGGGGAAAAAGCACACTTTTACTGCCACTGTATGCATCAGTATGTATAATGATTTATGCTTATGAATGTGTGATGAAATATGTGCACATGCATCACCAGCATGCACACGCATGAATGATGCAGGTAAAAAGTTTTTAATTTACACATCCAAGATTGTATACGCCACATCACAAAAAATGTAAGTTTGATGGCACTAAAGTGCTTTTAGTACTGTGGAATGATCAGGCAGCAAATGGCAGCTGCCAGAACCTCAAAGAACGTAAATAAAATCAAAACATGAAAGTCCAAAGGATTGTAAAGAAGCTGTGTTCCTGAGGAGGGACCACAAAAGGAGGAGGAAAGCCAGTGAATAAGAAGCAAGAAAATGAGAGTGAGAAGAAAGGCTAAAAAAACCAACATTGCTTTTTGGTGGATGCTGAATGATTCATGCAAGACCTTTGTTTCAATAAAAACCTAGAATTTGAGAACCTGATTTAAAAAACATCTGGGGCTCGTTTGAACTCACCATGAAAATGGAAGCTACTGTGTAAATTCTGGCATGCTAACCTCAGACAAAGTCTGGAACATTCCTTTCTTTGATGGCAGTGAATCACTGACTGACAAGCTAAGTTCACTGACCTCAAGTATGGACTAACGGCAGGAAATGTTACAAGCCAACACTGGACAGGATAATTCCTGTGTTTTTAATAAGGGTACTGGGATTCATAAAACAAATAGCAGATTCCAGTCCCTCTTCCATATCCTTACATGTGTATGGAATATGATGTATCTGGCACAAATTGAAAGCCACAGAATTGAGTCTTTAACAATTTAGTGCCTAATGGGATTTTAACGGATATCAAAATATATTTTGTGGCAGTCCGGCAGTAAGCTTATAAACAGGTTTGTAACAAGAATAAGCTAACAAGTAAAGGCAAGAATATGGGAAACCTAGCTTACCAGCTTGGTTAAAAAATAGGCAATTTAATAGGCAACTTAGACACAATTAACTAAAACACCACTACAAAGAATAATTTTGCCACAATGCAGTTGGGCATTAATCAGACTACTTTCCATGCCCCCCATTCCCAAAGGATGATGAAGTATACCTGTATCATACCTAAAGTGAGAGATATGAACTGCCTGTCACTGGTCGATATTATTATTAAAACCTGATGCATGGCCTACAAGACAGCATGACCCAACAGAATGGCACACGAAGCCATTGCCTCACCAGTCCTCAAATCAAGAAGTGCAAAAAAGGAAAAAATCGGAAAGATATGCCTTCTTATCCTTTGCCTTCCTGATCTGTAATAACATGTGTCTAGACATCTAGCTCATCTGTTCTCTTCTGCATTTTAGGATGGATGTCAAAACCCATCTATTTACAGAGCGTCTTGATGAAGTAAAAAAACTGATCATCCTTTACACAACACATAAACAGTTTTTTCACAATGAAAACAAAATGTGCACTTTGCACACATCTAGAAAAACAATACCGAAACTGAGAAAAGTTGTAGTACCAGCAATATAAAGGTCTGTTCGATTAGGTAGAGTTAGTAGGATTCATAAAATAATTAATTTAACAAGTTTATTGATTATTTACTTATATTTTTTAATAAAGTTGTCATGAAAAATTAATGATGAAACTTAGCATTTCTAATGACTTAGCATTGTAGAGTGCCAAATCGAATTAAAAAGTGGTGCAATTCATATATGCAGTGTGCTATATGGCTTAAACTTTCAGTATAAGTGCCTAACATTCTAAGAATCTTATACCTATACAAAGAATATTATTTTATTATTTTTTAGAAATAGATTATATGTAGGTACATTTTGAAATTCTCTGTAGTAGTACAGAATAAGAGTTGAAGATTTCTGTGTAACAATTACTGACAACATTGCAATATGCTCATATATGATATGTTTGATTTATTTCTTTATGCTTGAACTTAATTAGGAGTTTAGTTTACTAAATGAGAAAAGCTAACTTTAAAAAGCATTGAATTGACTTTTTCCGTAGGCTGCATTATTTCACATTGTGGTGTAATTAACTTTTGATACGTTTCCTCAAATGTTGCTTTATCTGTTCTGTTTACGAAACATTCTTTAAGCAACAAGACACTTTTCAGTATTTATTTATGTGTAAATTGAAGACATCCTAAACTTTGGACTATATCCATGGACAGCAACAAAGTACATTAGCTCTTTGTCAACTAGCCTGTAAGGGCGAATGGAGAGTCGTTTCTCATGACCAGCATGGGAAAGTATACTGCAGTATCAATTTGTACCTGGTGAACAGAAGAACGATCACATGATGATCAGACCTTTGTATGGTTAATACTAATGTCACAAATAGACAATTCGAAGTATAAAAAGTGACTTCCCTAGGAGGAGGGTGCGATTCTGAGCAGCCCCTTCACTTTCCTTGCCTCCAGCCAGCCTGCCAAACTCTCTTTTCATGTCCTTGCCTTTTTCCCCTATGCTGATGACCTAGCCTCCTGAACGATTTGGAGCTTTCTGGTGAGAGACCAGACTTGAACTTTCCTGATTAATGCTCCATTCCACTTGCCCCTGCCCATGAACATTTCCCTAGTGGACTCTATCTTCATCCCCTTACACAATCAAAGAGAACCTTTAGGAACCATCTTCCTGCCTTTGTTGGTGGTAGGAATCTCTAACTCTGGAACCATTCTCTTATAGATTTTTTTACTTCGAAATAGATTTACTTTAGCGAGATGTGTGATTTCATATTTTAAGCTGTTAGACTCATGACAGAGCTTCAAAAATGTTACTTATATGATAGGGAGAGTCATAGTTTATTTTCTGGAACATAAAATTATTTTGCTTTTGTTCTGTGTAGCCACAGCACAAATTATTGGTTTTTGTGATTCTTGTCAGACTGAACGTCTTAAGGAGGTTAGGTCTCCCATTTGCAATACTTTGTTTTTACAGCATTTTTCTGAGAGTCATATATTTTACCCTGATTTCTAATTTGTGAGTTGACGACCAATTATTGGTCCTCATTGGGTCGCCAATAGCAGGACACCTGATTTGTCACCAATCACTATGATGAAGAAAGGTCCATCTGAGGACCAATGCCTTTAAGGGTGAAGTCTAGAATCAGAGAGTAAAAAAAGTGGGCCCAGTTGTTAGGTAACTCCTCCAGGAAAAAAAGTTAACCCGTTGCAAACATCTCATAAATTACCAATAAGGCACAAAGCTCTTTTTCTAGTCTTAGTTTTCAATAAAGTGGGTATCCTTTTTATACTCGATACAATGTACACCGGTCAGTGGCAACATTGCTTGGCTTTCATTAAAGAGGAAGCAATAATAGAGTTGCTATCTCTATGTGATTTTTATTATTCCAACTCCCCTCCTTCCTGAAGCCTGAAATATTTATTTTTGCTCTTCAATCTTTCAACTATAAAAATTTCTGTATATTTTCCAGTGGCAACAAACGTTCAATTTTGCATAATGGCAAGGTTAGTATTCATGATTCCTGAATTCAGGACCATTTTTGCTCCTCAGTGTTTAACCATAATCAGTGAATTGTACAGTTCCCTGACACACAGTAGGCCTAGTTTGCCCTATACAAAACTATGTAAAAAGTTAAAAAATAATGTGCCCGAGTCTAGCAATTAAAGATTCAGAGAATTTGTTTTGAGAGGCACAGTAATTTGTAAGAATTCAAAACTGGTTCCCCAAAATTCACTTCACTAAAGTGATGCTGGTTAAAAGGGCAGGGCTGGCTGAAGGTGTCACATGTGGTAACTTGTGTGCTACACCGTTCATATGAAGCACAGCCTTCTTAAAAGGAAGTAATTTTAGCATACTAAAGCTAATCAGTTGCCAGGGTACCTTTCATGTTGGCTCAAAGGGATGAACTCTGTCTCCCAGTTACAAGAATATCCTCTTTCAGGCTATAATGCCTCTCTCTCACTATGATGCATATACCAATGGACCAAGATCCCAAGAATCAAAAATCAACAAATACACCCAACCGAGAAACTTACATGCCAGTATGGCACTGAGTTTAATACTTCCTGCTTACAGCATGACAACTATTGTTAGCACTACTGTCTTCATTCAAAACACCAAACTATAGGATTCCTTATCCTACCTGCAAAGATTAGAGCCGGATGTATGACGTTACAACGCATACTTTTACAACGCCTACCTTTACATCGCAAGTTTTACAACGCATACCATTACAACGCATAATGCTTTTGGGCGCTGGATAGTGAATAGTTTAATTTACTATTCCAACTCCAGTCCCCGTGGATAGTAGGGAAGGTGTTGGATAGTACATTAAACCTATTCCCTATCGTAGAGCACCCCCCAGCACTATGCGTTGTAATGGTTTGCGTTGTAAAAGTTGCATTGTAATGGTAGTTTGTTGTAAAAGTTTCGTTGTAAAGGCTGTATACCATTAGAGCCATATAGAGTTCAGAAGAATGGTATAAATTTGGTTATTCCCAATATGCATTTTATCACATATTTTGGCCTCTCTGTCTGCAGACAGATGCCCTTGAAGGACTCATTAAGATTAAGGGAGAACCAAATAGCTCTATCACATGATGCAATAGGCAGCTATGGTCCATTTCTCCAATATACTACCTAAAAAATGTAAGAAGAGCCAATTCAAAATTTGAAACAAAATAAAATAATCTTCACTATAAATGTAACCTGTAAACAGATAAAACCTTCAACATCATCAACAAACAAACAGAACAATCAAAGAAGCAACAGCATTTAGCGCCTTTCTACAGGTGCCACCCATCAACTCTTCGTTCAACACTTTCAACATCCTCAGATTGCATGCTATCTCAATAGGCCTCCCCTCCCATTACATTCTTAAAATTGACCTTGAATTATATCTATTGATTGTTCTCTTCCCTTCTTCTTTTTTAATCAAAAGATCCTCTCCTAACCCTCCATCCACTATACGCTCTATTGTCTGAGTGATATCTTAGTATGTAACATGCCTGTGCCTCATTCTCTGCGATATTATAGCAAACCTCTCCTCACAAATCAAAAAACCCTCTGGTGTAACCATTCCTTGTAATTTAACAATAACTAGCACCCTCCAGCTTACCTACCTATCCCAACTTCATTTGTACAAGCTGACTAATATTGTTATCTAACTCCTATTAGCTTAATCTACAACAAAGATATTGGAGAACATTCATGGAATAGTTTACGAAGAGCACAATACTTATCCCAATAACTAAAAATACCTAATAAGTACTGGAAATATTACTAACCATGGGTTGTGGAGCGACCTGCCATAAAACACTTCATTGCTTCACCATGCATAGTAAGTGGTATATACATGCAAATACAATAAAATATTAATCATAGATATAACAAAAATATGTTAATTGTTCTGGATGTGCAAGGTCAGTTTTAGCATTGACTTTCCTTAATGTAATACGTCTTTCAAAATACATTATTTTTAAAAGTGCAAAAGCTGCCAAGAAACAAACCTAGATAAAAGCGTGATTGTTTAAAATGAAGGTCTGAAAGTACCACCCCCCGGCATCTTTGCGAGGAAAAGAGGGTGCTGTGGCATTGACTCTATTGGCAATTTCTTTCTTTGGGCCAAATTTGTGTAATGTGTAATAAATGAAATCCAGATGCTGTTATAAGGATGAAAAATACAACTTTATTACATACAGCCTAATTACAATTCCCAGGTGACCTTTATTACGTAAATATGGTAATGATACCATTGCAGTTAATGGCCTATAATCAGACTAGGGGGGGTCTTTGCAGGCTAAATTGCATGCATGCGGGAGACAAGAAAAAATAGCAAAAGCAAGCTCAAAATTATCCTGCACAGTACATAGCTCTCCATGTTTAACCCTGACAAACTAAAATGTACCTTTCCTATCTGTTTGTACTAATGTTATTTTCTAGCGCATCGTTTTAGCAATTCATCTACATTTTTCAAAGTGTACTTTCTTTCAGCTAGAAATCTAACACGTTTGTAGCAACCATTATTTAATCTAGTTTACTTCAATAGTGCACCATGACACATTTGTTTGAAATATTCTGCTGTATTTTGCATAAACAGAGTGAAGGATAAATGCATTCAGTATGTTCATTGTTTGTAAGGTTTAAGCTGTAACATTGTCTGTATAACAAACAAATGGCAAAAGAAAATAACAAGAAAAAAAATATTTATTTCTGTGTTTGTTGGGGAGATTCTATTGGATCAGTGTAGAGATTATGGTGGCATTTTCTTCACAGAGTTTTGCCCTAGTCAAAATTGTGATTAGAAAACACCATTACACTATTTTAACCACCATTTTGAAAGTGAAAGAACACTGCACAGTAAAGAGGAGTTTCTTAGTAATTTCATGATACTTTTTTGAGGAGAAGGTGGATCAGAATCTCTTTTTAAAGAGTATCTAAATCAACTGTATCCTGATGCTATAGGTGGGCATACCATGCAGGTGACTACAGCCTAGAACATATCCACACATCAAAAAAATCAGCACAATCTATTGTGTATTATGTTTGAAGCCTTTGTGTGTCATGTACAAATTAGCTGATCAGATATTGTAACTTTCAGAGAACTTTTTTTGTGTGATGAATAGTGTTAAACGTGAACAAAAAGAGAGGGACCCCTTTGTCTAACTAAAGGAAATAGGGTACTCTGGTACATAAAAACTAGGTTTTTCCTTGATTATCTAAACACACAGATTCACGCAATATCACATCCTATTCATACTTACAAAACCACAAATTAGAAAGACAAATAAAGAATGAAAGCCCAAACAATAAACTGAAAATGAATGTCAAAAGTAGAAGTCAATACAAAAGTTTTATTAAATGAATATGCAATTCAAGTTAGAAATATCAAGAACATCGATATTGAAAGAGCTATAAGATAGTCTTGATAAAGATGGTGTGAATATATGAGTGCCATTGAAACGCGTCAACGCGACTTTTTGACACAATTCGGTAGTTGACTGGTTCAACAGATACGTCCAGATGAGCGTGCCAACAGTTGTTTTCCCTTAACGATGTGTCACAATCTATGACACATTGTATTGTCTGTTGTTTTTCTCTCGGGGGTTACAGTTAGGATTGAAATTGGCTTTTTGTCCCTTATTATCCAGCAGGGGTGCATTAGTGTATGAACTTGCCTTTTTGATTGTATGTTTTATATAATATTGATTTGATATACTATGTTTTTAATTTCGATTTTATTATATTTTTAACTTTAATTGTATATTCATATAATAAAACTTTTGTATTGACTTCTACTTTTGACATTCATTTTGAGTTTATTGTTTGGGCTTTCATTCTTTATGTGTCTTTCCAATTTGTGGTTTTGTAATATAAATCTCTTTTGAATAGGATGTGATATTGTGTGCATCTGCGTGTCTAGATAACCAAGGAAAAAACAAGTTTTTATGAATTGTGTTAGAGCCACAGACTAATGTGTTTAATTATTGTGATATCCATGGATTTGATTCTGTCCTTCTCCTTATTCCTGTTTTGTAGCACAATGCACTTTAATTCGTCTTTTTCACAACATTTCCTATGAACTCCGTTTTTTTAGATTCATCATGACTGCTAGAGCATTTTTTTAATGATATTTTGAGAATTGTAATGCAATTTTGTATAAGTATTGGCTCCTGTAATGATCCGATCGGTTCTGTCTATCATGTGCACTTTTATCCGAGGATGTTGGGCGAGGGTGGGGGGTGGTTTGGTTGTATGGGTTGCAAGAAAATGTTTAATACAGATCATTAAAAATAAATCAACATATGGGACATGATTATTGCATAATAAGAGCTGACTTCTGTGATGGATTTTTCTACACCTGATTTACAGTGAGACACATAACTTCCGAGACGCCCTGGCAAGCTTAGCCACAACCACTGCTGGTGGGGGATTGTGGCCCCCTGTAAGAAATTCTTAGACCTTTTCCTGATGGCTGCCCTGGCCTCTTTGCAATCCCTTCTACTGAAGCCACTTACCTATTTTCAGACTTTACCTACTTTTATACCAGGAAACACATGCCTCTGTTAAGTTATTGCTGGTGGTGCTAGTAAATCGCTGATCCAGGGCTGTCAATAAGTAGGGCTGTCCTTTTGCTCAAATACTAAATACAGAGACCACCAGTACTAACCAGTACAGGTCTTTAGCCAGCCACAAAAAAGGCTGCTAAGGAAGGAAGACAGAAATTACGATGATTTAGGATTACCCTGAAATACTTAAATCCATTTACTTTCTCTTTCTTTGGTTAATTCACCATAAATGGGGTGGAGTACTTGGTGGAGTACCCTGTTTGTCCATCAAATTCGTTCTTAGCCCACTCTGTTATGGGTCGGGCACATTGTCATATTTTGATAGTGGCTCCTCCACTGGATCCACTGTCAGAAGGCTTACTCCAAAGGCCCAAAAGAGTAAAAGCCATTGGAGAAAGAACATCACTCTGTCCACCCTTTCTAGAGTGGACAGTCTAGTGTTTTTCTGTTCGTTACCATCAGTTAAAGCCTATTGGAACTAAACAGAAAAAAGGAAAATGCCTCCCACATCATACAGAAAGGTCCTAGGGTATGGAAGTCACTAATCCTTTGTTTTGAAAAGCAAAAAATGTATTGCGCAGCTTCTTGAAAGATGGTGGTGGAGCACCAAACTTGCAGTGCGTTCAGAGGAAACATCAGCATGATGGTTCCTCAGAAGGCACAGAGATCACCGCTGGGCTGATGGTGATCTCTAAATATGGCAAGCGGTAACCTGCCATAGTGGCAGAGGTAATGACCCCCACCACCCTTGATGAAGGAGCTCTGCATATCCGATTAAGTAAGTTTACCAGAGACAGAATCTTTGACTAACTCCCTTTCAGTGGTACATACTGTATCCCTAGGAGTGAGGAAAATATCTATGCAGCTTAGCCTTGGTGGAGAAGCAGTAGACTGCCTGAAGCACTGAGAATCTGCCTTTTAGATGCCAGAAACTGGGATCAAGAGATGTACTGTACTATCATGAGCCGCTAAGTCAGACAAGACAATAGTCTCCACATTACTGCCAAACCTTACACAAACAGACTAATAAATTGAAGCATTGCACTTGAGTATGAACTTCACTTCATATAAGATGCTTAAAAGTCTGACTCAATCATCTTCCTCATTGTTTCCTCGTGGCCAGTAATCTGCTGTGAGCCCTCACAACCTATGCATTCCACTTAGCCCCACAAGGAAGCCACCTAAAACATGTAAACCTGAGGTCACATGAAAGAGACAATTACCTTATAATTTATCAGTCAACATTGGTTAGAAACTTCTATTATTGAGCTGTAGGAACCACCACCCATTTCATTAGTCACATATGACCTGTTCAGGTTAAGATTCCTTCAACATCTCAGCATTTTCACGTAAGGTAGGTGTGGGAGCATGGTTACTTCTACAAGTTCACATAAGAAGATCAACATTTTCCTCAGGTGTCTCTCGGGCATCTTCAGTTAGCCTGGTGTTATTTGACATATATATGGCCCCTCTCATATCACTGATATCATCTTTTAATATTTAGCTGTGCCCACTCCTAGACAAAGTCTCCACTGATTCAGAACAAAATTTTAAGTTATTCCTTACTGAAGTCATCCGATGGATGCAACATAACCATCTTAAAAGTAACACCAAAAAATAGAGATTATGCATTATAGGGAAATCTAATCCCTTTTATCCGAGTTTATGGTGGCCCAAAGATACCCCTTCCCTACCCAATATTGTATAACTACCTTGGCATAACATGTGATACCTCCCTATCTTTCCGGCCACAAGCACTAGCTGTGGAAGGGAGGTGTTTCAATGTGCTAAAATCTGTGAAAAAGCTCTTTGATCTCATTCCCTGCTTTGCAATAAAAAGAGTGGCAGTAGCCCTTATTTCGTCTAGATTAGATAATTGCAACAGCTTGTATGTAGGCACCAATAAGCTAGTGCTGAGGAAACTGCAGACAGTACAATATGCAGCCACACATCTAGTACTGAAACTGCTTTACCGCTCCTCGGCCTCAGCAGCCTTAAAAACCCTTCACTGAATACCTATCCATAAAAGAGTACTAGATAAGATCCTGTTAATTAGTTTTAGAGCGTTCAGATCACTAGGAGCCACATATATAATATCCAGGTTCATGCCTTATGTTACTACCCGCCTGCTCAGACCCTAATTAGTAAAGCTACTTAAACCTCCTTCTTTCAGGTGTAAGACAGAAGGTGGTAAATCCCTGGCTGCTCTAGGGACCAACGCCTGGAACCTTCGACCCAGTCATCTGAAATCCATTGAATCAGAACCCCTTTTTACGAAAACTATTAAACACCTGGGGGCATATTATCAAGGACGGCGTTGAAATGATCGCTTCTTTAGCGGCAGGACACTGCCACTAAAGCGGCGATAATGGACTTAATAATATGCCCTTGTAAATTCCCATAGAAGCCCAGGTTCTGTGTGAACCTGGGCTTCTATGGGAATTCACAAGGGCATATTATCAAGCCCATTAACGAAGCTTTAGCAGCAGTGTCCTGCCGCTAAAGCGGCGATAATTTTAACGCTGTTCTTGATAATATGGCCCCTGGATCTTTGCATCCTGGAACTCATTTTGCTCCTCACTCATCTAACCATTGTGATCTTGTTCTTCATGTTTCTTGAAGCTAGTTAAACTTCTGCTCAGCGCTATGATGCTCCATTCAGAGCGAAAGCAGCGCTTTACAAATGACAAATATGAGAAGGGCCCAAGGAGGCTTAACAGAGGATTCTAACATTTACTTGCCAGTAATTGCTCGCATGCATTGCACCCCGGAATTTTGAGTTTAACGAATTTGAAAACGAAGGGATCTGCTGGCTGGAACTGTTGCACTGAGAAATTTGGTTGAGAATAATCCCAGTGACTGACTAAGATTGCTTTTCATTTTTTTACAAAGAATAAATGAATTTAAACATTTACTGATGTTTATCCTTATGTTAAGAATCAGTACACCTCTGCGAATTTTTATCACAACCACTCTATGCTGGAGTTGTGAACTAAGTAGTCACTGGTTTTCAGTTTCACTGCCCCTAACATTTGTTGTGCAGCTCCATGAACACAGGGACAGCAGTTTTTCAGCTTGTACTTCCTATAACCTTTTAGTGTTCTTAAAGCTTCGTTGACTATAACTTTGTTGGTTCTACTGACATTTATTTATATTTCTGTCAGTTATTTATTTAAACATTCAAAAAATTCTAAATATTTTTTGAATGTTTAGTTAATAGAAACCACTACATGTGTAAATAAAAACAAGAAGGTAAAAGAATGTAATAGTTTTGGCTGGTTCGTGTGCATAGAATACAGTGTTTTACAGAGATATACTATTTTTGAAATCTTGAGATCCACTGGCTTAGCTTAAAAGGTTAAAAGGGTTGCAGCATTAATCCGAGTGCCGCCTTCATGGAGGGCAGCTGATCACCTTGAGTTCCCTAATCTTTCAAGTTTACACAGATTAATCCAGTTCCTGCGCAATAATGCACCGATATAACACACTGAGCAACCATTTTAAAATTTTAAAGCACTCTTGGGTGCAAAATAGTACTGACAAGAGTTGACTCTAAGTAACCCAGCCACACGTCATGTACAGTTCTGATAATTATAGAAAACATATTGCCCTGTTTCCAGTGATGGCTTCATAGTGCAGGTGCGTGCCAATATGTTATTATTATTTTTATATTAAACATGTTGTGAGCTTTGGCTATAACCCAGAGGAACATCAACCCCTCACTTCATTCTATTGGCCATTTGGTGCATTATTCCACCTTCCAAGAAGAACTTCCATTGGAATATTTACGGAGTATTTTACATCTGAAAATATGCCCAGTCATCAGTCTGTTTGTTGCGTTCTTTATCTCCTATAAACATTATATACAGAAAGCACTCCTACTTTTGTTCCAGCATTAGTAAAGCCAATAGGACAGGCTTTAATATGATAATCCGCATTTGTATGTGTTTGCACATTAAGGCCAGACCTATTGGCTTGTTAAGATAATATATTTGAACTACAGACGAAGAGGTGTGGGACAGCGGCCAGGGCGGCTGACGCCGGACCACGGGGGCTCTCAGTGTGATCACCGGCGGCAGATCAGCCCCGCACCCTATGACTCTGGGCAATAGCTCGCTCAATCTTTCTGATGGCCCCAAGCGCCTTGTCTCACTTGGGTAATTGTTTGTGCTTGACAAATACTGGACATTTACAAAGCTATACAAAAAAGCAACTTGTTTTATTGCTTTTGGTAGACTGCATCATCACATTTTAACAGTAGGAACATTTTAACACCGTCTGCTTGGTTCATAGCACTAACAGTTGTCTCACTGATGGAAGTTGAATAGCACCACCACTGCCTACGCCTCCTCTGAGGTTGCTGGTTTTGGCTAAGAGCATTTTCATTTTCAGACAGTTTTCAGATTTTCCTTTGTGACTGCATTGCTGACTCACACAATTTAGTAGAGGTATTCTAGCCAAATATATTCATTTTATGATGTTCAAAGAACTCTGGTTTGCAGTGTTTACTTTTCTAGTGGACACACATTAATTTGGAATTACTGAGCTTTGTAGAACAAATCTATTTCGACTGTCTAATCCTAAGCGACGGTAAACGTGCTAACATTTTAAATGAGTTATCCTTAAGTACACTGAATTCTTCAATGACCCCTGTATACTTCTTCTATTTCCTTCTTAATAGATCTAAGATTCTATCTCTTTTGGTGTTACCTTTAGTTGCATGGATGGATTGGCGACTTATAGTTCTCTTTACTTTTCAAAATATATTTTGTCATCATTTTCATGTTCAGATTTGATTTATAGGACATCTAGACAAGAACATAATTATGTGAAGCTATACATGTATATAATATGTTTGTCAATTGCATGATAAAAAATGTCACATTGATTTTTATTGTAGTATATACTATAAAATTGATCTCTATAATTGCATGCAGTATACTACACACTGTCAGATGCTTATACTTGTTACTATGAAGAATGATTCACAAATTTTGCTCTAGGTTTGAATCATTAGATTTTGATATTAACAATTGCTCCTTACTCTATAGAGTATGGCAGCATTCACTAGGGTACGATATCATGTGGTGTGGTGAGGTGTGGCCTGGTGTGGTCTTTGGAGGTGGAGGATATGGTTGTATTGGGTGATGTCTAACTGGAGTAGATGGAATAGGGTGCGGGTGGGCGGGGTGCAGTGGAATGGGGTATCATAAGATATTTTACAGTACTTTGTTTTTTATTCAGCATAGTGTATGTTTCCAGTAGCTGTTTCAGAGTTCGCAAGAGTGTGGGAGAGGGTGATGAAAACAAATGGGCTGCGAAGGGCATAGAAGTAAAGAGAAGTTAGAGTTAAAGTACAGGTTGGTTAGCATTAAAGATAAAGTTAGGATAAATAATATGTTGCTGTAAGGTTTAGAATAAGAATAAAAACTTGGGTTAGGGGTAGGGCTATTGCCATGCATTTCCGAATGATGTTAAATTAACAATTTTATTATGTATTATTAATTTGGAATCCATCATTATTGCATTTCTTTATTTTGGTGTTCTTCGTGTTTACCTATTTCCAAATTCGCCAACATGTTTCAGGCGGAGATAGTAGAGTCTGACTATACATCTATTGCTAACCAGGTGATGAGACAATGAGGCCACTAAATTATTCACTCCTTCTGAAGTGAGCCAGAGAACAATGTTCCAATGGAAAAGAGTGACATGTGCTCTGAGTGTGTATGCCACTAGTCCAAGGTCAACTCTGAGCCAATCAATCAATCAAATCTTCTATTGGTTTAGATCTCATCATAGATCAACAATATATGCAACCATAAAATACTAATTGAAAATAACTCAAAAGAGACATTTCAAGGCTCCACATTACATCCTATGAATACATTGTAAAAACACTTTAAACAATCTTTTCAGATTATAGCAGGTAAATTCATCTGGGGGTATTTTGGTGAAGGCAATACAATCATTAATTTTAAACACATTACAATCAGTGTCCAATGCTCATTCACTGGTCGCTGCAAGATGATGGGGTCCCAGTCAGATGTAAATTCTAGGAAGAGAATAGTTTTCACTGCTAGTTAAGCTTTCAGGTATCAGCTCTTTTTAGACCTTTTCCACCTTGTACCTCTCGTTAGCTAGCGGAGAACCTGCTAGGCATGTTTGCCTAGCTTACCCCTCAGCATTATCTGAGGGAGGTACTCAGGGGCATATGTATGTAGGGTTTGCATCAACCATGCCAAGGAGGTTCACAGGAAATGCAAAAGCTAAGTAGGATTTATCCAGACACTCAAGGCCACCCTGCGTGTTCCTGAGTGGCATGATAAATTGAGAGTAACACAATGCTTCACAAATCACTGTGTTGCGTTACTCAGCCCTCGTAAGGTGTTCGCTGGGTAGAGCTTGGGTATTCCCATGCATCCACCCATGGATTATGAAGCATTCCCGGATTTACCTGGGAATGTGTCAGAATGCTATGCCTTCCCAAGTGAGGAGTAACAAGGAGAAATATCTGTAGCTCTCCTCGTCATTTTGCTCTTTCTATGTGTCCTGCATTCTGCAGCATACTTAGAAGGAGGAAATTGTCTCAGGGGATTGTTTTTGTACAGGAAGGTGCCCCTTACTGGACAAACACAATCTTGTTTACAACACAGGCAACATTGCACCATGGTGCAAGGGTACCGGTGTGGACGCTAGGCAGCACATTGTTCATCATTGCTGGGAAATGTATTTATTGTATTTATTTATTTAAAGTTTTATATAGTGCTAGCTAGACCCGAAAGGTATCAGATCCCTTTACAAGTTGTGAGCATAGGATAGTTTGAGTTGTGAGCATAGGTCAGTTTGAGATACATGTGAGGATACTTGTGGGTCAGATGCAGTAAAAAAGGAAGTATACACAAAACATGACAGGAATGCACCATGTATTCTTAAGTGTGGCACATTCCTGCCATTTCCCTATCATGCAGAGCAGCAAGGTGACTTGCTGTCCTGCTCTGTGTAATATCTTAGTAAATATGCCCACGAGTGGCTTGATACTGTTTTGTGGCACAAATCTCTCATGTTTCTAAAGAAATTAGAAATTTAGAAGTGGTAAATATTTTCAGAGCAAAAAAGAGAAAAACACTCAGACATGCACACTGTATCAGGAAGCAGGTGGGGCTATTATTCGTTTGGACAATGTGAGAAGACATAATGATCCAAGGAGGGAAGGGAGAGACAGAATGGGGGCATCCAAGACCATACTAATCAACTATATTTCTAATCCTGAAAGGTGGTTGCCATTTAACTCAAATAGAGCCCTCCATTAAATGAGTTTCCGTACAAAACAATCAAAGTTGATGATTGTAACGTGTTATAGACCAAAAATAGCAATGTAGGCAACAATATGGGTGCACTTTTTCCTGAAATATTAGCTTTTAATATGAGTGCATACATTTTGTTAATCAAACTATTCAGTTGTCTGGCAGTAGAGTAAAATCAAATTAAGTCAGAAGTAAATGTTTTCCAAGCCATCCGTTTTTTATTAAAAGGCGAAGAAAGCCCTTGGGTTCATAACCAAATATATCTTTAGTTTAAAAAAGAAATTATTGTGAAAAACAAGTTTGGGTAGAGCTGTGTCTCAAATACCGAGGAAACTAACAATTACAAGTAGACATATTTTAGTAAATTGGGTGAAGGGGGCTTGGGATATCTGCCAGGCTGTAACATCTTTCTGGAACTCATTAAGCTGGAAGAACAAATGCAGTAGGTGAGAGAGAACCTGCAAAATGTAAGAGAGGCCTGTATGTGTTTCTTACTTCGACCCCATGCGTATTCCATAACAACTTAGATGTATCTTACTCTTCGGTGAGTTACTATTTCAAAAATATATAAACTTTAGTTAGAAAATCTGTTTTTTCACTTTTCCGAAAGATGGACAAATATACTTCAAACCATTGTTACGACAGTGTGGGATACAGTACAGTGAACGTTCAAAGGAGCTGCTTGTCTTGTATTGCTTTGGACGTGTGCTTTCTTTTTTATTGAAAGGAAAAGGAAAATGTTCTGTGACTCATTTCCCATTGATATCAAACACCACTCAGCTGGAAAGTGATTCCACTTTTAATTTGTTCTCCCTCAAAAATTATAACAATATGGCGAGGATCATTAACAGTTTAGAGAAGCAGGAAAGAGGTTCTGGCAGGGCATACCAGATGTGCAGGTGAAAAGCTGGCAGTCACCTATCAACTTCAATAACCTTCTTCTTTAGAACAGTGGTTAGGCATTCTTCCTCTAGAGTCTAGACACTCCAGCCTACTAGGGTCTGTTCAACATCAAGCAACATTTGTTCAGCAATGGGGAGTTGTAATGGTGCTTCACTACATCAAGGCTTTACAAGAGAAGGTCCTCCACCTTCTTACCCACTGGCCTCTATACCAAATACATCATATTTTCATTGGTGAGGAGGCTTGCTGTAGATCAAGGCGATTCACACTGAGAGATGGCTTTAATGCCTTCTCATAAATTTATAATTTGTTGAGTTTCCCAGCTTTATAGACTTCTTTCTGCTATTGTTTAAAATAACTTGGCTGAATATGAAGAGATGAAAAATATTAGAATCAAGTAGGTAAACACAGCACACCCTTTATTAACTTTGTCTCCATGATACTTTGGTTGCATGATCCTCAAAATCACTTTTTGGTATGACCTTGACTTCTGATCTGATCCTGGGTTTCAATAAAATATAGTTTAATACACACTTTATTTAAGCACTATCGAAGTGAAATGTTGTGTGCCTTGTGCCAATGAGTCATAGACAAGAATTAGAGAGATCAGAGACTCTGCCCAAAAGCTTCAGATCCATTATGACTTTACCAACAAGAAAGTCTGCTTATATTGAACATGATATTTCATTACTATGGACTTCTGTATTTAGCTCAACTCCTCCCATTCCGTCCACATCTTGCCGAATTCACTCCCACAGATCCTTTTGGAAAACTGTGGTGCTACATTTCTGTGCAAACATGGCAGCCACCTTTCATTAACAACTTTAGATGTTGCATTACCCAGCTGGAGTGTGAAACCCAAAAGCAAACTACTGTCTTTTTATCTCTATCTAAACATCTATTTATTGACAACTTTCTTATATAATCATGTTACGTGGTCAATATTTTTATTTGTGTGTAAAGTTGATGTAGTTTTGTTTACTCTCTAAAATATTTGCAAAATACATTGAAGATAATTGGCTAAAAATGTAAAGCATGGGCAGAGCTTGCGGAGTTGTACTCCGTGAAATATCACGGAGTTACTGTAAAAATTCCATTAAATTCCGCAGAGTTTTTGCCCTGGGGAAGTAACTTCTTGCACCATCACATCCCCGCCCCAATCCGTGCTCCTCCTCCCCCAATCCTCCTCTGATCCCACACCATCCCCCAGCCTACGGCCTGAGTGACCTACCATACCTTAGCCTTCTCGTCGTTGGTGGGTGGGTATGGCGGCGCCGGTGGTCCATGGCAATGCAGCCCAGCCGCCAGTCTCCGAGCCACCACTCCCTTCCTGCTCCTGCTGGGATGGCTGCACTGACTCTTGAGTGACTCCTCTTAGAAGAAGAAGCCTGAGCCTCTGCTGCTCTAGCTCAGAGGAAATTCATTTAGGGCGCGAGCCTCGGCCACCTTAGTGCAGCAAAGCTAGCTAACACCAACTCACATCAGATAGGAAGAACAGCAGTGTGCATGGCATATCGCGTGAAGGCATGCCTGTCCCCCATGATAGGGTCAGGCATTCCTTCACGCAATACGCAATGTGCACTGTAGTTCTTCCTGTCTGATCTGTGTTGGGGTTAGCTAGCTTAGCTGCTGCACCAAGGTGGTTGAGGCTCCCACCTTAATTGAATTTCCTCCGAACCGGAGCATCGGAGGCTCAGATTTCTTCTTCTTCTAAGCGGAGTCAAGAGTCAGTGCAGCCAGCCCAGCAGGAATTAAGTGGGGGCTTGGAGACTGCCCGCTGGGCTGCACTGTCATGGACAGTCACCATTTGGGAGGTAAGTCCCCTAGACTCACTCCTCGTGGTGACACCTGTAAACTCCACTTTGAGTGCGGAGTTTTTGCAAACTCTGCTGACGGAGCGGAGTTAACTGCCCACCCTTATAGAAATGTAACTGAAAGTGTATCTGCTTAGGTCACACAAATATTGTAAATGAACAATATACTGTAAGTCTATTAATGTGCATTCTTCTTAGTAAGATGGAGGTTGTAGTTTCTCATTGTTCAATATTGAACAGATCACTTTGGTGAAGGTAAAGAATTATATCTAGCTTTTTTATTAATAATATTATTAAATATATTTATAAAGCGTGACTTTCACTATCTTGGTCCTATGGTGATCTTTTCAGTAATCTTTATAGAGAAAAGAACAACTACCAACAGCACAACTTTAATTAGGCTTGTATGAAGGGACCTAGCTCTTAATCTCTTGCTCCATGAAACATCTATCTCTCGGGTAAGAGTCACGTTGTCAAGTTCCTTCTAAATTGTAGAATACTGTCACAGGCTCTTACACAGCTGGCAACTTATTACAGATATGGGCTACCTTTAATGTAAAAGACCTACCACCCTGTCTCATTTATTGAATTTTTGGAATGCATAGTAGATTAGCTGTAGACGACAGTTAGCTCCTGATTGGAATGTAGTGATTACATTTTCTTTGCAATAGCCTGTGTCCTCTACCTTTGATAGCCTTATTGACATCGTACATCGATTTAAAAGTAATTCTGTCCTTCACCGGGAGTTAATGACGTTCCCTGAGTGTAGCAGACGAAGATACATGTATAGGTTTATCCAGAACAGGTTTTACTGCTGCTTGTACTCTGCACAGCTTTTTTAGATTTTCTGATGCTCCAAGCATCAGTGCATTACAATAGTCAATTCTGCTAAGAACTGCACTTTGGACCACCTACTTTCTATCAAGTTGTGGCAGCAACTGAACAATTTTCCACAATTCTGTGGTAATCCAAAGCACATGGAAGTTGTTCTCTTGACAAGTGTTTCCATTAAGAGGTTGACTGGGTGTGAATGTTTGATTGGTTCAGATGCTCCGTCCATCACCACCCCCTTTTGTACCGCTTTGTTCGCCAGATGTTGGCAGGGTATGCTCAGACGTGAGTCCCTTGTTCACTTTGCCACTGGATTCAAGCAAGCCTGGCTGAAGATGGCTGAAATGCCAGAAACCGGTCCTAGGAAGCTTGTTTCCGGTCCAGGGAAAGCATGGCTTGGCAGTTCGGGCTGGACTGTTCCCAAGAGGCACAGGGTCAGACTGATTTGCATATGGCCATGTCTGAACTGGGGTGGCAGAGTGGGCTAAAGAACGGTGATGGATTAAACCCAGATCTGTTGACTGGGTGTGAGTGTTTGATTGGTTCAGATGCTCCGTCCATCACCACCCCCTTTTCCACCACCCCCCTTTTGTACCGCTCTATTAAGAGGTTATCATCAAAATGAACTCACAAATTACGAACTGATTTGGACATTTCTAGGTCGTCTGTACCAGTCGAAGGACATACATTGTTTGGGAGTTGATCCAAATCATTTGAGGGTGTACAGCATAGAAACTGTTTTCTCACCATTACATTTTAGTGACTTGGTGTTCAGCTAGTGTGCTGCATCTTTCAGACAGTTATGAAAGGCATCCAATGGAGTATGTCTATCACTATCAAGCAAAAGGATCAGTTGTGTAAGATCGGCATAATTCACAGAACTAATGCTGTATGATTGAATGATATTCAGCAGGAGGTGTATGTAAACACTAAAAAGAATAGGTTCCATGTTTAACCTTTCTGAAAGATGAGGGGTTAGTGAAATCGCCTGAGTTCTTTCTGAGTGATAGGATTCTATCCATTTTAGCAGAGTTCCTGCCACTCCTATCTTTTCTGACCTGTTCAGAAGTATTTGATGGTTGACAAGTACAACATTATCAGAACTGCCATCTGACCACTGTTAACCATAATTTGGAGTTCTGTCATGTCTATAATTAATGCAGTTTCTGTGCTATGGGCAGGACAAAAGCCTGTCTGTTTTATTTCCAGGATATTCTACTCTTCAAGCAAATGAGAAAGTTCTTTGCTAACATATTTTTCCAAGCCTTTTAATGGATAGTGGAGTTGCAATATATGTTGATAGTTACTGGGTACTGATGGATCTGCTGTACCTTTCTCCAATGAGGGTGTTATTACTGCTTTCTTACACCTCTGCAGGACCTTGCCTGACACTAGAGACTAATTACATATCTTTTGCAGCCCCCGATACAAGTAATCTGCCCATTTCTTCCAGTATTTTGGAGGTATTGGGTTCAATATAGACCCCAATGGAATGGACATAGCTACAGTTTTGAAGGCTTCCTATGTCATTACTTCAAGCATCTCTACCTTTGTATTGTCTGGAATTTCTGTCTCTTCTTCACTTTTTTCATCATTTGTTTGTTGAGTTGTTTTGGACGAGTTTCCATTTATGTCTGCAATATTCATCTAAATTTTATTATTTAAACATTTGGATAGATCATCACAAAGCTCTTGTGAATGTGCTATTATTTGTTTGGTACAGTCAGGATTCGACAGTTCTTTATCGCCATTGAAGACTTTTTTGGAGCTATTTTTCACCTCCAAAATAGATTGTACATAGTAGCTTCCTTTTGCTTTCCTTATCTCTACTTTAAATATATTAAGTGCTTTCTTTAGTTGTTTATCACGGTCTAAATAGAGTTTTCGCCATTTTCTTTCTATTTGTTAACATTATATTTTAGATTCTTTTAAGGCTTCTGTATAACATAATGCTGATGGCTTACTTTGATGTGTCCTTTCTTTAATTGGTATTACTTTATCTAACTTTCTAGATATTTTTTCCTGCAGCTCATTATAATTCTCATCAACGTATTCTGCTTCACCAAATCATGTCTTCGAGTCAATTAGTTTTTCATGCTGGCTCTTGATTAACTTATGCCAGGCTCTGCCTTGAATTCTTTATCCCTCCGCCCACCTGCCATTGAAGGCCTGAGGTTCTTTATTTCACAAGCCATCAGCATGTGGTCCGACCAACTTAAAGGAATCCTGTCTGTAACTGAAATAAGATCTTCTGTTACTAGTATAAGATTTAGGGAATGTCCCTTTCCAGACCAATTGTTCCACACGACCCTAGGGAATCTTTACATAGAGGGGATATGTTGCCTTCTGCCCAGATATTAAAATTACTCAAATTAAAACAAATTGCATAATTAAGGGCCAGATTAGCGATGACTGTTACAAACGGGTTAACAAAGGTGTTACCTCTACCCGGTGGTCAATAACATGGGATTCTGGAAAACACCATACCCACTTTCCCTGTACAGGAAGAACCCATCACTTCAATTCCTGGCATTTGATCAACCTCCAGCCTGGTGATTTCCCATTCTCTTTAAAACATACTGCCACTACTGCTCCACTTTTGTCCTGTCGTGCTTGATGGATAACTTTTAACCTGGGTGGATAGGCAAATCCCACCGCGATATTAGACGCTGGAGGAATCGATGAGTCAGTGGCAAACAGCAAGTCCCATTCATTAGTTTCAAGTATCAGGTTGATCTCGACTGCATGTTTTACTGCTGACCGAGCATTTACATACCTGCATTTGAATGGTTCTGGCCCCTGCTTATTATTACCTAGAGAGACCATTGGACATTTTCTCACTTGGTTTACCATTCCCTCCTTTATGTTCTTAACTATACCTTTGGGGTTTAACTGTTTCAACCTTTTACTTGAATGGGTTATCCGATTGTCCTGCTTTTTCTCAACCTGAACCTGGAAGCCATCTTTGGGAGTGTGGGCTAACATTTTGTAGCTCCTGATAAATTGTTTAGATGCCCAGAAAGAGTTAGTTTTGTGAAAACATTTGCACAATGTGTACTCTTTAAGAAGGCAACTACTGTTAATTGTATGTGACCAAGGCACATTTTGAGGCAAGGGACTTTAAATACTTGAATCCAAATGTCTGACTTTGCAGTCACAAAATAAAAGGGTTTTGAAGTTGCGAGAGTAGCTGAAGCTACTCACCAAACTCGACACTTGGCAAGAATTGTCTTCTGCCATATAATATATTAGGAATGTTTTAATCATGTGTCACAACATAAAGAGGGTGTTTCCAACACCTTAAGCTCTCGCTCTCTTTCCAAGCACTATGTGAAATGTAGAAAACTATTATTCACTCAGATATTTTGATAGGCGTGCCTCAAACGGCATTTATAAAAACAAATTTGCAAGACAAGACATACTGAGGTCGGAGGACATACTGGGGAAACAAGGGGGAGGATTGAGTTCGGCCACACTGCTACTTCCCCCTAAAGACGTAGGTCCAGCCAACCCCCAGGGACTAAGGGTAGCAGTTTCAAATACCCGTTCCCTGCAGAAACACAGCCTAGAGATCTTCTCGCTCCTCCAGGATAGCATCACAGACATCCTGGCGGTAACAGAAACCAGGCTAGAGGACACTTCAGCCCTGGACATTGTAGATGCCCTTTCATTGGAATACGATGTCCTATGGCATAACAGGCAGAAAATGACAAGAGGAGAGGGCGTAGCAATATTCTACAACAAACGGCTAGCACTAGTTAAGCTAGTTGCAGAGAGCCTCGAAAGCGTGGAAATTTCAGGGGTAAAACTCTGCTCCAAATCCTCATGCCTTAAAGACACCTGATGGGGAACCTCGATCAGGAAAGTGAGTCCCTCACTTGCAGACTCAGAGAGGCCATAGATAAGGTGGCACTTGCCCGAAGGGAAAGAGTTAGGAACAAGTGCAAAGGGGCCCCCTGGTTCAACGAGGACTTGAGGGGAAGGAAGCAAATTCTATGCCAACATGAGAGACTATGGCACAAAAGATACGACCCAGCGATGCTTGCAGAACACAAAGCTGTGTTGGCTACATACAAAAAAGCCATTATGATCAGGAAGGCCGAATACTACGAGACCAGGATTACGGACGCCGATAACAAGCAGAAAGAAACCTTCAGAATCTTAAAAGAACTTAGTCAGAAACATGAGCAGAAATCCACTGCCAGTCCGGTAGACTGCAATAAGTTCCAGTCTTTCTTCCTCCACAAAGTCAGGGACATCTTGACTGACATACACAACACACACACTAACCAGTACCCCTGGGCAGTGGACATGGCACCTTGTGCCCACAGTAAGCCTTTCACCACCCTCCCAAGGTTGGACCGATATTCTCTGTCCCATTTGATGGACCGTGTCAAATCAGGCTCACCAGCAGACCCCTGCCCACCAAGGGTTTTCCGAATGGCCCTACCTGGGATAGAGAGGGAGGTCCTTGACCTGCTTAATCGATCACTGGAAACGGGTTGTGTCCCTGCTAACTTCAAGGAAGCACATCAGCGCACTAATATGCGGAGTTCCCCAGGGTTCAGCACTGTCTCCCCTTCTCTTTAACATCTATCTCCAGCCACTTGTGGCCACTCTGGCCCTTATGGACTGCCAAGTGTTTAATTATGCAGATGATACACAAATAATCCTCCAGATTGACAACTCCTCCCATGCCCATGCACGCATGCAAAACATAGTTCGGTACGCGGTTAACTGGATGACAGCCAACTAGCTTAAAATCAATCCCGACAAAACCAAGGTTCTTGCCATCACCACCGGACACAACCCTTGGAATGACCTCCTCTGGTCACGAGAGCTGGGTACCACCCCTACACCAGTCCCGGTTGTAAAAAGTGTAGGCATCAAAATAGATGCCAAGCTCACAGTGTCGAACCAAGTTTCCACCATGGTCGGTACCTGCGTGGGCTTACTGAGGCAACTGCGGAAACTGTCTCCCCTCTTCTCATTTGCCACACTACAGATGGTCATGTTGGCAATGATTGTGTTGCAGCTGGACTATGACAATGCCTTGTACATTGGTCTCCCCGAGAAACTGTTAACTAAACTACAAGTGGCGATGAATGATGCAGCTAGGCTGATATTCAGGCTCCCAAGATGGGCACATGCTACTCTTTTACTGCAGCAGCTGCACTGGCTCCCCATTAAATGGAGAGCCAGGTTCAAAGGCCTCTGCATTGCCCACAAAGCCATCCATGGCCAGGCCCCAGTATACATCAAGGAGCGCCTAGGAAACTATGTGCCTAGACGTACTCTCAGGCCTACTGGTCTGCCCACGATTCAAAACAACCTCTAAAGGCAGCAGGGCCTTCTCTGTATTGATCCCTCAACTGTGGATCAGGCTACCAGACAGCCTGCAAAAGGAATCTTCCTTCTCCCCTTCAGGTAAAGATTCAAGATTCTTCATTTTCATAGAGGTTTTGGGAACAACATAGGCCTCGACCGGGAGTATGTACATCCGACCTTTGACTGGGTTTAGTTACTCTCTCGCAGCACTAAGAGACCTGTCAATGATTATTCACTCTATAAATCCCAGTTAACATAACATAACATAACAGACAAGCAACAATAATTCCACAGATTTAGCTAAACACCTCACGTCATCTATAACTAAGTGCACCATTTCAATGAAAAATTAATGACAGGATAGTTCATTCATGGGTTTATGTAACACCATATTAGTTTCCTGGTTTAATTTTCAGCACTGGAACTGGCTTTGACTTGTGGAACTCCAGTCCCAAAGTAATATATTCCGATGCAGCAGTCAGAACTCCTGCATGGCTAATTTGAATAGGGGTGTGCCGTCTGCAAATTAGTGACACAGGTGCCTCCTCCAGTATTGTAATACTGCACATTCGCTGGATGATTCCAGTGGAGATGGAGTACATCATTATTTGTGTATAAATTCCAGGCCAGGCATGAATGTTGCCCAACTCTAAAAGCCAAGAGGTGCACCTCATTAGGACAGACTACCATTGGTGTCCTGTATATACAGTATTCAACATGCTTAACACCATGTCCCAAGCAGTAAAAAGCAACAAGGCAACAACGACTTGCTAACTCTTCAAGCCATATCATCCCTGAAGCAATTGAATTATAGGCCCACTGGGAACACGCTTGGTTCAATGCATCAAGTAGTGTAAGTGTAAAAGTCAACTAGTTTAGTGTAATTAAAAATACATAAATAATTAGACAAATCTTTTAGCCGGTGGTTACAGATGCAGTCAATTGGAATATCAGATGCAAGCTGGTCTGCTTTTCAGACTCTCCTATTAGCTACGGTCCTCAATTAAGGTGTATAAAAAGAGGTTTGTGCACTGGCTGATGAAACTGAGTTATCACTCTACATAATCCATAGCACCTCTAAAACTCTGAGGAAGGGGCTATTTATGTCATAGTGTATCATAATGACCACATATCAAAACATGAGCTTGCATGGATACTTTCATCAACCAATAGTAATCTCACAGGTATTTTTACTTTCAACTTGCCCATTTATTGGAGCTAGATGTTCATGGCACGTTTAGTGACTCGGTGAATTAATAATCATAAAAGGCCAGTTATCTATTAATATATGCACGGTAAAAATGAAGCTCTTCAAAATGGCTTCTACTTCTTCAACATCTTGGTCCTTTTTTTGTTGCTCAATCCGAGACACATAGGGACTTAGGGGCATATTACCAAGGCAGGAGATATGTGATTATCGCCGCTTTAGGGGCCGTTTTCGGCCGCTAAGCGGCGATAGAATAATTCTATCGCCCTATTAGCAAGCTGTCGCTAACAGCAGTTAGCGACAGCTTGTAGGCGATAGCGAGCGGTTTGGGGCCCGCTTTGCATGTCAGCGATATTTATCGCTAATGACATGCAAAGTGGGCGTACCCAACCTGTTAGCGACTGAAAGCAGTCGCTAACGTCGCTATCGCCTATTAGCAAGGCAGGCGTAGCGATGGAAATTTTCACGCTAAGCGCGAATATCTCCAAAAACTAATGCCTGTTCAGACCAGTTCTTAGCCATTATATCCAATGGGAGTTGGATATTATGGCTAATCCCTTATTAGTGATAATGTGTAAATATCGCTGGATTACCAGCGATATTTGCGCATTTCGCCGCTAACGCCGGATATTTTATCGCTTTAGAGATAAACGTTGCTAATAGCACGTTATCTCTGCGATAATATCTGGCGATGCTTGGCGTTAAAAAAATACTCGCTAAGCCAATTTAGCGATAAATATCGCTAGTTGTTGGTAATATGCCCCTTAATTATTTGGGTGCTGTATAGATTCCCAAGATAGATAAAGAACATTAGGATGCTATTGGGACTGATTTACAGTACAAGTTTCCAAACATCTACTAGTCACAGACAGAGAAGCAGACATGTTCAAACCATCAATAATTGTACTTAGACAATATAAAGCTTGGAGGAAATCATTCATCAAATGTTAAAGATCATTCCCAGAAAAAATTTGTTATAATGAATGCACTAGCAGTGTTCCTCCACTCACCTATAGATTACTGGAATTTCCATTTCCATTTCATTTGTAGGGGTGGTTTTCCAGTGACATCAGGTGTACCCATTTCCCTCAAAATTATAGGTTGATTGTCACATTCCACGAGTCATAGCTGCTTGAAATATAACCTTAGTCTGCTGAGACATTAAAAGTAACCCTGGTGGCCAGGCTATCTTGCCCCTCAGTCTACAGGAGAACCTTCCAGACATTCACAAGAGCAAATTAAGAGCCCATGCCTAGGCCTCCTCCATACGATGAAAGCCCACAGTTAAGTGCAGCCTAAGCCCTAGCAGCTGTCAGGGGTCCAGTAGAGATTGTTTAAAAAGTAAATGAAAACTCCATTGAAAGGAAATCTGCAACATTCCAGGTATGTACATAAACATCTGGCAAAAATCGTTTGAGCACAATGATTGGCCATAGTTGCTGGACAGATGTTTGGATGAAAAGTAAAGGCTATCATCTAATATAGAGGCATGACGCATCAAATTCATTTTTAAATCAGTCTTTGTAAAGGAAGATGACCATATCAATAAGGCAATTTATTTCACTCCATAATGCCTGTCAGTACAAAGCATAGTCTGATAGTTTCCCCTCAGTCAGATTTCATTGTTTGCACCATTAATGCAGAACCGCCACGCCATCCTAAGTTAAACTGGACCCTTACTCATAAGAAAGGCCAACATCACAAATGTGGTTTCTCAACATTCGGCGGCGTCACCAGCTCACTTCATCTTTTGGATGGACCTGCTCACCAGCATCCTGAACACCCACATGATTGGCTACCACAAATATGCTAAATATGCTTAATTCCACCTCAAGCTTGAAGATGATTCAGGGAACTTTCTAAACGTATCTCGCTGCTTATCACAGATTCGACATTGGATGCAGAAAAAAAGCCTCTACTTATATGAAAAAAAAATACAAATCTTGTTTATGGCCTTGTTAACCCAGCTCTCCAGCCTAATGTTGGGTGCTAGTCACTAAGACCCCCCACCCCCAACTTCCTTCTAATGTTATCTTCTAATCAGCTTTCCACTGCTTATGTCTGTTAGAAGAGGTTCTGTCAGTCCTCCCCCTCTCACCGATAAAGCTGTAGTATTTGGTGTGGCAATATTATATCCCACCTATATTAAGTGAATACTGTCTCTATGACTGAGCCCCAAATAAATCACTCTCACCACTTCAAAGAATATAGAACCATGACTTCCATCTCTGATTTCGTTTCAAATGCCATGATCACATATGTCCCTCCAGTAGTTAAAACTAATTAAAAGAAATCAAACTTCTAATCCCTTTTTGTTCGTCTATAAAGATTGCTGCTCCCTGGTTCTTACTAAGTTGTCCTTTATCTTACAACTATTTGACAGTCTCATATGAAATGTATTCACGATATGGCTAACAAAGGGTTAGCAATTCTCTTTGAGGACCAGACCAGCCTCCCACTCCAGCTCAGACTTGAAGACCAATTTTTCAAATTGAGGATATCCCTAAAACCCACCCTCTTCAGCTAGGAGCATGGTTATACTTTTAGAAAATAAACCAGATATCACATGATCCTGCTGGTGGGACGGCACCCAAGGCCAGCAAACTGTGACCACTATTGTAGGCTACTCAGAGACCTTGTTGGTTCCTCTTCAAGGCTTTGACCATGGATTTCTACAGACATGATGTATGTTCTCAAAAGCAGACTCCACTCTTCGGCTAGCTCAATGACATTACTTCAATGTCCAGGCTCTGTATTTGTGGTCCCTCTTATAGGTATCTCTATCCTAAAGACCCCTGTAGCTACTACAAGGTATTATGCAGCGCTTGACAATAAGTGAAACGAAAATAATTAAAATAAAACTACAAATTGAAATCCTGGAGGGGGAGGCATGGTGCTCAAGAGAAACACAGGGACGATGATTGTAAGGAGCATGCCAAGGAAATAAACAAACTTAATTTCCTGTGCTAGTCTTTTGTGACCTATTTCAGTGCTTAATTTTTTTTTTTTTAAATACACGCAGCTCGAAATTGTTCTTTGTAGTTTATCATCTGTGTGCTGTAGAGTGCCAGAGTTGTAGAATACCAAGGCTCCCTAGTCTAGATTCTCCTGCTTGCCTTTTTCTTTCACTTCCACACACTTTCTCAATCTTTATGTCCTTTTTCATCCCTGCTTTCTCACTTGCCACTTTATTCCTATGTTTCCCTCCATCCTCCTTTCATTCTTTTCTGCCTTTCTCTCTCTTGCTCTGGGTGTTCTGATCATGAAAAAGTCTTGGCCCTCAAAATTCATTCTCTGCAACTACCTGCACACATTAAACAATGCAGAACCATTGAACCCCATACTACAAATAATATAACAGGCGTGTCACATAAAAATAACTATCCCATGTACATTTGATAAACTTTGGAGTCAGACAAAAAGCAGGAAACTCATCAGAAACAATGATCACTGGATACAACAAATACAAAATGGCCACTAGAGGGCGAATCTGAAGTGCTGGAACAACATCACACCAGGGAGAACCTTCAGACTGTCTTGAGACTAAGGGAAACCGAACAAAAGACCTGGCTTTTAGTTCTCAAAGACTCAAACATTTGCTTCAAAATGTATTTTCTCATGCATGTTTTTTTGAAAAATAATGAAGACAAATCTGGTTATTTTGTTTTTTAAGATCTACTTATTTAATCATTACAGTACCTGTACAGCACCCATTTTCGTATTGCTCTGCAACTGAAGAGTGAATTATAACTTGTATTACGTCGGTAGTCTATTTGAAACGTTGAGGACACGAGCAATTCTAAAACTGACACGTATCAGCACTGCCCAAGGGCGTTAATCTCGCCTCTTCTAATGTGCTGAACACTACAGCCTCGAAATGCGTATCTGTACTGGGGTGGAGCAAACATCCTCTAAATTAATGTGTTGACATTTATTTGATTGCATTAAACATCTAAACGTGTACATACTCTTCGATACATGCCCTCTCCCAGCCACTAATTATTCAACATAACATCACCTAGTGCCTGTAAACAATCAAATGAATTGGAGCCAAAATGAGTGAATAAAAAAAACAGAGGATTTTTAAGTTAAGAGTCGAGTATTTCTCTGTGTGGAAGAAATGACGCAATACGCCTTCAGCAGGCGCAGCAGCAGCTGTGTTCTGGGCTGCACCGTGTCATCGTTTGACGCCTGGACCCAACGTGCGCGTGCCAAAGTCAAGCAAGGCAAGTTACCCAAATCAAAAGCTTTTTAGTGTTTTCTCTTGAACTGCGGGAGGTACAGGCTCGTTTTCCTGCAGTAATCGCCACGTGTGTGTGTGTTGACCTTAATGTACGAAACATGTGTTCATGAAATGTCCTGCTCGGGCAACAGCCCTCTAAACACTATGCTATATTAAAAGCGTCGATCAATAATTCCTAAACTATGAACCTCTGCACTTTAAGGCTCTAGACTCGAGTTGTGGGGCAGCCGATGACTCCTAGAGGTGACATGCAAGGTGGCAGGGCTGTAAGTGGAGAAGGATGGTTCTATCAAGAGCAGAGCAGCAGATGTCACCTGGCAGTAGGCCGCCAGAATATAACCGGCTATAAACGAGAAGGGAGCATGAGGAGAAATGCAATATACAGCTGGCCTCCTTCTTTCAACATAAAGAAATGACTGGCCCAGAAGAAGGCAAGGCTGGGAAACAGGCTAGAAAGAACGAGCAGCCTGGGACTCATCAACCTCCCTGTCACTGGAAAGTAATCTACAGGGACCGCACAGCAGAGCAGGGTCCCTGGAAACAAGCCAAGGGAGCTAAAGTTAGACAGTGTTTCAACTCTCAAAGAAAAGGGACAGGAAGAGGGCAGGTTTCAATGCTTCTATGAGCTCTTTTCAGGGACAGACAATAGAGCAGCTAAAACACAAAGAGGACCCCTCCCTGGTCTGCTCCCGCCATCGCCTGCCTCTTCAGAGGTATAACAAAACTGAGTCGGCATCTCTTACGGTTAAGTTTATTCGCTGACGCTCCCACTGAGCAATTCTCGTGTCCCAGGTGCTGTCTGTCACTGTCATCCTGAAACGTTTGGGTCCTGGAGACTACCACATAAATAAGTTAAAACTAACATTCTTAATTTCTTTTTCTTTCCTTTTTATTCTTCTTTTTGCTTCTCTTCCTCTTTCTTTCTCCTTTCGCTTCCCGCTTCTTCACTTCCTTCCTTTCTTCCTTTATTAATTCCTGACTTCCATCCTTTTTTCACCTCCCATTTTTTTCTCTCCTTTCCTTTCTTTATACCCTTCCTAGCTCCTTCCATTTTCTCTGTTCTTTCTTTCTAGTTACCTTCCTTTGCCTCTCTTTCCTTTTTCCTACTTTCTTTATCTTTCGTTTTATCTTCTGGACCTTCACTGCTTTGCCACCCAGTCCCCCACCTGCTTCTTTCTTTCTTTCTTTCTTTCTTTCTTTCTTTCTTTCTTTCTTTCTTTCTTTCTTTCTTTCTTTCTTTCTTCCTTTCTTTCTTTCTTTCTCTCTTCTTTCTTTCCTCCATTCTGTATCGTTAACTCTTCTCGTGATAAAGTAACACAAGTGTGTTTACTGATAAACGCCAAGGAACAGTTTAAAACGTCCACGTTAAGTCAGAGTTATGCAGTAAACTGACGCACATCAAGTTGTCAGAACACACAACTTACCACTTTCTTCTTCTTGTCCATGGACCGCTGCAAACGACCCTAATAAAAACGTGAGAACTAAAAAAGTCCTGGTTTCTTTCAAAATCATCATGTTTACTAAATAAACATGCGTCCTCCTGCGGAGCGGAAAAGCAGCAATTTACAGTCGTTTTAGCACCATTTAAGCCAGTAGCGTGTTCCTCTCCTTCAGCACCAGCTCCGGGACAAAGTCAGCAAACAGATTTTTTTTTAAGTGGTGCAGCTTTAAATACGAAGAATGCTGCCTCGGCGGCTTTGCCAGCCCCCTTTTCAGCCTGTTCAGACTTAGTCATCCAGTCCCTCCCAAGCAACCGCTTGATTGATACTAAACAACTGATTCGGAGCTCGACTCCCTCTGCCTTGAACTCCTATTGAATTACATCCGCACATGGGCTCGTTCACGACCCTCCTCAAAGAACAATCAAGCCTTGCACCATGGAATTCCTCCACTCTGGAGAGTTAATAGTCTGTAGAGCTTCATTAGTGCTCGAACACCGGAAGCGGGTTTAATATTTATTAAAGCCAAGTAAAGTAATACTCAGCAAAACTAACAGAAAGCACTGTCTAAATAGCATGGCATAAAGCATCAACCGTAAGAGATGATTCACTGTCATTAAAAACATTATTTACAGGTGTTGTAAAGTGCCACAAGGTCTCCTTACAGCAACTCACTGCGATGTAGATGTTGACAAAATAGTTCAGCTTAGTGAGGGTAATAAAGAGGAGGACAGAGTTCAGCTGGAAGGGGTGAAAGAAAATGTGATCGATATTCTTCAATCAAATTAGGATCTCTATAACATCCCTCATTAACTTTTTCCACTTCCCACAGAGAAGTCGCTGTTTGGAGAAAAAAGGCTAAAAACCTTCTTTACACATTCAACATGATCTGGATTCATCAGCCGACGGAGTCTGAACTAATATGAAACAACACATCATGTACATTAAAAAGTATATATGAGAAGGGTCGAAGCGTAATTCTTCTAACAAGAATCCATTCGCTTGCTGAGGCCCCCACTGAGTGGAAGATGTCATACATGTTCCGTACCTGTGAGTCATGCCATGACATCACAAGACTCAATGGCACCCAGTTCCACCACTCTCTGCAGTGTCTCAATCTTCAGTTTGTTCAAACTCTACCTCATTGTTCAGGTGTTTTCTCCCCAGCTGGTGATTAATTCCCATACTATGTGTAACCTGTTATACCTGTCAGCCTTAGGGTGGTCAGCCCCCTATTTGCCTCCAATTTTGCTGATCTGTTTTTGTTGGTTGAAGGACTCTGGGCACATTACCACTGCTAACTAGTGCTAAAGTGCATATACTTTCTCCCTAAACATGGTTTGATTGAATTTATCCACAATTGTCATATTTAATTTACTTGTAAGTACCGAGTAAAGTGCACTGTTTGTGTCCATGGACTGTAGATTAAATTCTACTAGGGGGCCTGCAACACTGATTGTGCTACTCACTTAAATCACGCTTTAAAACACATCTCAGGCCTGCCACTGCAGCAGAGTCTGTATGTGCAGTTTACCCTTCCATTTCGACTTGGCATTCAAAACCTCTTGCCAAGCTTTAAACTCTCCTTTTATTACATATATATCACCTCTAAGTTAGGTCCTAGGTAGCCCAAAGGGGCAGGTTTTATGTAATCAAAAGGTAAGACATGGACTTTTAGGTTTTACATGTCCTGTTAATGAAAAACTCACAAATTTGTTTAACACTACTGTGAGGCCTACCCCTCCCATAGATTAACAAAGGGGATTTCTTGTTACCTCTGATTTTGTCATTCCCAATTGGAAGGAGGCAGACCTGTCATGTTTAGGATCTATGGAATTATAATGATAAATCCTCTTCAACTGTAAAGTCAAATGTTTCATTACAATTTAAAAAATTCCACTTTTAGAAAGATGCCATTTTTCTGCTCTTAGCTATGTGTGCTTGCTGCCTGTCTCCAATTCATGTCTGGGGTGGATGACAGCTGGGCCTTGTGCATTCCCTGTAGACAGCCACACAGAAGGGACTCTTAGGTGTGACTGATGGGCCATCCACATTCTGAGGGACCATCCTTGGCAAGATGGGAGGGAGGAGCTGGGCACAGCCTAATACTTACACCTGAAGAGGCTGTGCCCTATCCCCACACAAAGTACTCCTTAACCCCCTATAGTGAGTCTGGAGCCAGGGCAGGAAGGGAGGATTGCTGGGCACATCAAAGCCCCTGTTTGATGTCGCCCCCATTTCAAAGGCACCAATGACTATAAGAACTGGACTTCTGACCCTACCAACTCAGTACACTGCTAGACCTGTGGATACTCTGTCAGGAAGAAGGGATGCTGTGCAGCTGAAGGACTGTCTCTCTGCTGGACTGTTGCTCTGATTTGCTTTTCTGCTGTGCTGACCTGCCTTCTGCCTGCTGCCCTCCTTGTCTGGGTGAGAAGGACTGGACCTACACCACTTGAACCCAGAGTGACTCCAAGGGCATATCTCCTTGCCCTTGGAAGTGGCGCCAATCTAGTCCTGGGCCCTTGGAAGTGGGTATAAATATCTGCTCAGAGTGACTCCAGGGGCATATCTCCTTGCCCTGCCAAGTGGTGCCAGTCCAGTCCTGGCCCCCTGGAAGTGGGTATAAATTGCTGCTCCAGCAGTGATCCATTCATAGACGCTGTTGCACGGCTCAGAACCAGTGCATCTCCATTAAAGACAATGCATTGCCACTTCTGCAGGGATCGAGTGCATCGCCTCACTCATGGCGCTGCACATCATCTCAATTCCTGTTAGACCTGGCATCTTTTGGCATGTTTCCCCTGACTTTTTGCTTTCTGACCTCCTGGTTTTGACCCTGTTTTTTCTGGTTTAGTGTCTCTGCGCACTTTCTCACTGCTGTTCAGTGTTAAAGTGCAAGTGCTTCTGTTGTAAATTGTGTTACGGGTTGGTGTTTCCATAATTGGCATATTTGATTTACTAGTAAGTCCCTAGGACAGTGCACTTGGAGTGCCAGGGCCTGTAAATCAAATGCTATTAGTGGGCCTGCAGCACTGATCATACCACCCACAGAAGTAGTCCTGTAAAGGTAACTCAGACCTGCCACTGCAGAGTTTGCGCACAGTTTGTAACTGCCATTTCGGCCTGGCAGGTGCACCCACTTGGCAGGCCCTAATATTCCCTTTTCTGACAAATAAGTGTTCCCTAAAGTAGGCCCAAGGTACTCCTGTGGGCAGGGCGCTGAATATGTTAAAGGTAGGACATGTACTAGTGTGTGAGACATGTCTTGGTAGTGAATTACAGTGCATTTAGTTTTTCCCTATGTAAATGCTATCTGTCCCATAGGGAAGAATAGGAGTTTATTTATAAGATCTTATAAATATATCTTTCCATTGGGACAAGATAGTGTTGGAACTGGCCCTTCTTGCAGGGTCATCCTCAAACTTTTTGCTTCTTCCTCCCTTATTTTTCCTGACCCGTGGCTGTTGGCAATAGGACTTTGCGCACTTTACCACTGCTGATCAGTGCTAAAGTGCATATGCTCTCTGTTTAAATTGTTATTCTGATTGGATATACATGTTTGGCATATTTGTATCACCATGAAGTCCCTAGTAAAGTGCACTGGGTGTGCCAGGGCTGGTGATGACAAATGCTACTAGTGGGCCTGCAGCACTGATTGTGCCACCCACAGGAGTAGCTCTAAAATGGTGTCTCAGGCCTGCCACTGCAGTGCCTATGGGCAGTTTAGAACTGCCATGTCCTCCTGGTCAGTGTCCCCACTGACCAGGCCTAACCCTTCCCTTTTTGTGCACATCAGTCACCCCTATGGAAGGCCCAAGGTACCCCCCTGGGCCGGGTGCAGTGTATGTAAAAGGTAGAGCATGTACTAGTGCAGGTGACATGCTCTGGTAGTGAATGGCAGCCATTTTCGTTTTTCACTACTGTAAGGCTATCTTGCTCCATAGATTAACATGGGGGATGCTGGCTACAGTGGTTAACAGCATTTCTTCCCATAGGAACAAGATAGGACATAAGTATCTAGTATCCCTGAACTCAGAATTTAATAACACATCTTTTAGGAAAGGTTGTTTTTAAATCCTGGGTTTGAGAACAGCACTTTTAGAAAGTTGCTGTTCTCTTGTCTAACCCTTCTGTGTGCCTGGGCCTGTTTGTGTATTGACTGTCTGGTTTGTGAGTGACAGGGGCTGGGGAATTCCCCAGCAGGATGGATGAGTCAGCACTAGGCTGAATGACTGCAGTTGGAACTGGAGTGGTGGGAGGAGTTAGCACCTGGGCTGAATAGGGCTGTGCCTGCCTTCCACAATGCTGGCTCCACCCCCCTGCTGGGCGGCTGAGGACCCTGCCCCTCACTCTGAAAGGAAAGATGCAGCCAGCAAAACAAAGTGCTCAGGATCCACCCAGAACTGGTTCAGACCGGGCTCAGGGCCCACATGCACCAAGAGAACAAAGACTTTAGGGATATAAGTACAGGACCCCTGACAACAGAAAATTAGATCATCCTGGAAATCAAGAAGGAACCTCTGCCAAGGAGAAAGCTGAAACTGAAGAAGGAAGATTGTCCTGCTGTTGCTCTGCTGGACTGACCTGCTGCTTTGCTGCCAAGGAGAGGGGAAGGACTTTGCTGTGTGCTGTGTCCCCTGTCTTGAAGGAATCTCCAAGGGCCTGAGAAGAGATGGCTCCCTGTTTTGAAGTCCCAGGAACAAAAGGACTACACCCCCAGCTTCCCTGAACTCTGCTGAGAGAGTTCTGTCCCTCCTAGAGTGCTTGATCCAGTTGTGGGGCCTCTGGAGGATGTACCTGTGCTGGGAAGCTTGAAACTAAGCTTGAGAGACTTTTTTAATCTGAAAAGTGTTGCATCGCTCGCTTGCGGAGCGCATCCCCGACAGTGCGAGAAGTTTCCCGCCGCTACGAAGGTCGAGATCGTCGCAGCGCCGTCGCATCCTTTGTTTGTGGGAAAGTGCTCAGGATCCACCCAGAACTGGTTCAGACCGGTCTCAGGGCCCACATGCACCAAGAGAACAAAGACTTTAGGGGTATAACTACAGGACCCCTGACAACAGAAAATTAGATCATCCTGGAAATCAAGAAGGAACCTCTGCCAAGGAGAAAGCTGAAACTGAAGAAGGAAGATTGTCCTGCTGTTGCTCTGCTGGACTGACCTGCTGCTTTGCTGCCAAGGAGAGGGGAAGGACTTTGCTGTGTGCTGTGTCCCCTGTTTCGAAGGAATCTCCAAGGGCCTGAGAAGAGCTGGCTCCCTGTTTTGAAGTCCCAGGAACAAAAGGACTTCACCCCCAGCTTCCCTGAACTCTGCTGAGAGAGTTCTGTCCCTCCTAGAGTGCTTGATCCAGTTGTGGGGCCTCTGGAGGTTGTACCTGTGCTGGGAAGCTTGAAACTAAGCTTGAGAGACTTTTTGAATCTGAAAAGTGTCGCATCGCTCGCTTGCGGAGCGCATCCCTGACAGTGCGAGAAGTTTCCCACCGCTACGAAGGTCGAGATCGTCGCAGCGCCTGACGCCGCTGCCAGAGCCGTCGCATCCTTCGTTTGCGGGACGCACCAGACCGGTGCGGGAGAACTGAACATCGCTGCGAGTATCGTCGCAGAGCCTGTCGTCGCTGGGTGAGATCGCCGCACCGCTTGCTTGCGGGTCGCATCACGTCGCTGTGAGTGTCGAAGCAGAATCAACGCATCGAGGAGCTGTGAGAGAGAGGATCCCCGCTGGACCGCGCATCGTCGCCCCGGAGATCGTCGCAGCCCCTACGAGATCGTTGCATCGTGCCTTTGCGAGAACAGACTTCCTACGGAACCTACGCACCGGAACCCATACAAGTGGCCTTCCTCCCCATACAGACCGGATTCGTCGCAACACGCCCGCTGCTGCAGCGGGGCTGTCGCATCGCCTCCCCAGGGTCTCAGGAGCAACGCATCGCTTGTTTTCCACCGCACCAGCTTCTGCTTTTGGATCTTTGTTGCAACTAAAGGTACTGTGAGTAAACGTGACGCAACTGTGAACTTTTCACGCATCTGTGGTTTATTTTACCGCAACTTGAAGAACTTTAACGCAACCTTAAGAACTCTTTTTGAAACCATATTCTTGAACTGTGTTTGTTGGATTTTTGTCGTTTTGGTCTTGTGTAGTTTAGATTAAAAATACCTTTATTTTTCTAAACTGTTGTGGAGTCAGTTTGTGGTGTTTTCACTGTGTTACTGTGAGTGTTGGTACAAATACTTTACGCATTGCCTCTGGTTAGCCTAGACTGCTCGTGCCAAGCTACCTAGAGGGTGAGCAGGGGTTATCTCAGAGGGTTATCTCCTTGCCCTGACTAGAAGCAAGGGTCCCTATTTGGACAGTGGTACCTACCTCTGCCAACTAGAGACCCCCAGATCTAACAGATAGGAACGTAAAGTTTAGTATGCTTGAACTCAGAATGTAAAGATGCATCTTTTAGTAAAGATGATATTTATATTGTGTGTTTCAAAATACCACTTTTAGAACATAGGTTTTTTTGCTTAGCCATCCTGTGTGCCTCTGCTTGGTTTGTGGATTGACTGTCTGGCTTTGGAGTGACAGGGGCTGAGTTTGTGAATTCTCTTCAGACAGGTACTGGGGGGTCGAGGTGTGTCCTGCCTTCCCTGGATGAGTCAGGGCTAGGGATGAATAGACCCAGGCTGCATTTAGAGTTGTGGGAGGATATTTCCTTGCACCTTAATGGGCCTGGTCTGCCATAGACAATGCTGTCTATCGACGATGATGCATCGCCTCTCATGCTGCTCACATCCCATCCTCAATGTTGAAGCAATCGCAAATAAAGGTACTATTTTCAGCAGGTAAAGGCTAAACCCTGTATCCAACCCTCAATCCATCGCAGTAGGCCTGAACCTTTTGATTTGGTCTAGCATGACCAAATGGCCCGAGTTGGTGCTTTATGCTTTTAAGCACTTCATTTTAAGATAGTCTTTCATAACTCCAGTTCTACTAGCCGGATTTTTGTTGTTCTGGTCTTGTGTTGTTCAATAAATTAAGCTCTAGTTTCCTAACTAGGTGTGGTATCTTTTTGTGGTGATTTCACTGTTGTTCTGTTTGAAGTGCTGCATAAATGCTTTAGACCTTGCTTCTTAAGTTATGCCTGACTGCTCTGTGCAAAGCTACCAGGGGGTGAGCACTGGTTAATTTAGAGTATGTATCTGACTTATCCTGACTAGGATTGTGGATCCTACTTGGACAGGTGCTTAACTCTGCCACAAAATCACAAAGAGGGGGGACACAGGGAGCTACATAAAGGTCCAGTGACTGGTGCTCCCGAGAAGTACTTAATAACCAATGAGAGTCACTGCTCCTATCAGAGGGAGAAAAAAGAGTAAAGAGCTCTTGTCGTTCTACAACTGTGTTTGTGGGGGACAGTGTGTACTGTTCTTGATGCCCCCACACACATCTGCATGTCCTCTTGATTACAAGAGGTAGCCCCTGTCTCATCTATGATCAGATTGTTGATGTTATTTTTTTACTCGATCTGCCTTTGTCTTCCATGCTAAAATGGCTCCAGCTTTCTCTCCATATTCATAGTTTTCTATGCTATGAACTAACCATTGTGTCTTGACTTTTTGATCCAACTTTCCCCTATACTCTAGTCGCAGCTGTTCCAGGTCGCTAAGAATTTGTGGCAAGTTCTCCGGTTGGCAACTCAATCTCGCTCTTTCTAGCTTAGATATCTTATCTTCCAGTTTTTGGAATTCTAGCGCCTCCTCCCTATTCTTAGCGTATATCAGGCTGTGTAGTAGGCTGCGAGTATGGGCCTTGAATGCGTCCCAGATGTAATCAAATGACGTCGAGCCCATATTTTCGGAAAAATAATTAAAAGTAGATGTTTTAATAGCGGTAACTATTTCCTGGTTGGATAGCATTGGCCTTTTTAAGGTCCACCTGGGTATAGGGTTAGGCTTAGACCTTCTCACAGAATATGAAAAGGTAATAGGGGCATGGTCGGATAAAATGCTTGGAAGAATAGCGATATCCTTTAAATTTTCTAAGCCCGATCTATCCATAAGAATATAGTCGATTCTTGAGGAGTGCCCATGCTTTTTACTAAAATAGGTAAAGCCTGTCTCTACCCCCTTCTTAGCCCTCCAAACATCTACCAGTCCAAGCTCATGGATCATGTTAATCATTGCCCGACGCATATGGGGGGCAGCAGCGTGCTGGTTATAGTTTGACCGACCTTGAAGGGGATTGAGAAGGACATTAAAATCATCCCCAATTACCACTAAAGTGGTGACTTCTACTAATTTGGTCTGTACTCTGAGTAGGCAGGCAGGGTCATCAATGTTAGGGCCATAGTAGGATACCACAGCGAGCTCGACCCCCCCAAAGTCGGCCTGTACCATAATACATCTGCCAGTTTGATCTGTCAGCAGGGACTTTATGTTGCCACCGGCTCCTGTTCTGATTAAAACTGCAACTCCCTTATTACAAACTGACTGTTCAGAGCAGCAGATCAGTCCCACCCCTCTGTATTTTCCAAAAACAGTCTTACTCTCAGATGAACTTAAATGAGTGTGTTGTAAGAGGAACACTTGGGCTGAGGATTGTTCTAGATATTTCATTATAAGCCTTTGCCTTCGTGGGCAATGGAGCCCATTGACGTTCCTCTAGACAAACCTTATCCTAGCAGTCGTCATGGGTTATTAGTACATCTGCCTCCCTCCCATTGACTAGGCACCCCGTGAGCAACTTATTCATTAAAAGAAAGAGAAATGGAGAATGAGGACTCATTTTTGCATTTTCTCCCACTGCAACCCCACCCGTGCTCCCCCTTCCTCTCCCCACCAGCTCCCCCCCGTGACCCCAGTAATCCCTCACCGCCCTGGGAAACCCTCCCTTCTCCTCTGAGCATACGCTCTTTGGTCAGGAGCCCCCCTCCGGTGCGTGGCTGGGCGATAGTTGCAGAATTAAAAAAAAGAAGTATACTGAACCTGTCATAGCAGCAGCGGCATTCTACAAAGCTATACTTTTCCCCACAATTTTCTATATCCTTGTTTTATTTTTTCTCTCACCTTTGCTTTTCATTTCATTAATGGCTGAATGCCAAGCAGGTCCCTAATAGCTATACCCTGCTATCGCTTCCGCTCCCACTTCCTTTTCTGATCTTATCAATTAGGGTATCGACTTCCTATATTTGGTGCAGATTGTACATGTAGTTATTCCACATGATCCGAAGAGATGCGGGAAATTTTAACTGAGTCCGAGCCCCTAATGAATTCAGAGTTGCCATCCTCTTGCCCAACTCCCACTGTTTTGTGGCAGTAATGTGGGAGACATCCGAGCAAACTGAGAAGGAGAACGGACTGGAAAAAGAAGTGCCCTTTATATGACCGGCTTTCAAGGCCAGGGACAAGATTTTTTCCTTGATGGCATACGTAAGGAAGTTCACCAGGATTTCCTAGGCCCCAATTTCCTGGGGTTGCTCCTTTATGGATCACGATGGACCCTATGAATATCCTCAATTAGGTCCAAATCCACTTCTAAGGAATCTTTTAAGAGTGTTGCTTTCAGGAGAGAGACTACAAAATTCTTTATGTCACCCCCTTCAAGATCTTCAGGTATGTTTAGAATTTTAACGTTATTTTTCCTGGAGTGGTTTTCAAGGCTTTCGATGTCTTCCTTTAACTCCCTATTCTGTTGAACCAGCTTGTCCATCGTTGTGGTGGAAGAGCATAAGCGTCCCTAATCTTGGGGATCTCTGCCTCGAGGGCATCAGTTCTCTGCGAGACCTCTTCAACTTTCTGTGCCAATAGCTCGCAGGAAGCCTGAATAGCCACTTGATTGGCCTCCGAGATTGTGAATCTTCTGCCAAAATCCTCTTTCAGACCTAGCAGGATGTCAGCCAGTGTCCCAAGTACAATCGGTGTCTGAGGGATGGAACATAGGAACCTCTTCTCCCTTCTCCGGTATGTTTATACAGACTTCTCCCTGGTCTGTGTCCTGGGTTTCTAACACTGAGAAGCTATTTGATAATTCCACTGACGCATACACAGTAATTTGCTGGTCTTGTGGTACAGCCCCCTCCCCCCATTACTTTATTAGAGGGGGCCAAAGAACCCGGATAGGGCTGAGGAGTACTGCCCGAAAGAGCAGCAGTAGGAGCAGTAGACGCCATAGAGGCGGTAGCAGGGGCCATTGAGATGGTTTTATCCTGCCCCCGGTCAGAGGTAGTAGTGGAGAGGACCCTGTAATAGGATTTCAGTGATGGTGTGATTTTAAGCTTAGTGCAAGGCCTCCCTCTAGCTTTTTTCCTGCCTTTTCCTTTACCAGGGGGAGTGTTTTCTGCTATATGACTTTCCTTCCCCTATCTGGATACAGCCTACATTTCTATTATAGGGGGTGAAGTTACAAGAGGTTTGGGTGCAACTGGTACACTATTGGCAACCCTATTGCGTAAAGTGTAACAACTAATCATAGACTCAGATGTAGGCGCTGTTGTGACACAACTAGGGTTACTGCTGGCAGCACTTCAGACTCGCTTATCCATGCAGTTCTCCCGTTCTTTACTTAAAACAGTCCCGACAGCTTCAATTAAAGGCTTTAGAGGCTTTAGAGAGGCTCCGTCACCTATACTCCCCACCAAATTCTGAGGCTCTGCCCAAACCCTCGGGGAGAAGCAAACAAAGCAATATCCAAGCCCCCGGGGCCCCCCTCACCTCGACTTCCACACCGGGAGGCACCTGTAATGCTGAAATTTCCTTTAACAGAGCACCAGTCTAAGCATGGGCGGATTTTGCGAATTGGCAATCCGCGAACTTGCGTATTTATGGATTTGCAATCCGCAAAATCCGCGAACTCTCGCGAATTTGCGGATTTTTTTTGTGTTCGCAAGGATTTCTGCCAGTTCGCGAGGGTTCTGTACCAGTTCGCAATTGCGAACTTACTTGTCGGCTCGCAACGGCCGCGACTATGTTGTTTCTACATCTGGTTCATCATCACAGGTTCACAGCACCCTCTGTTTCACCACTGCCCCCCTCTGGTACACCCATGCCACCCTCTGGTACATCACTGCCACCCTCTGGTTGGTTTATCACTGTAGATTATGGGGGTGAAAAAAAGCAAGCACACCTGCCCTGCTTCAACTGACATGAATTATTTTGGCGTTGATTAATGTGTCACTGAATTTAAACTTCCAGTCTGGCTGGTACCTGCTTCCTTATCTGTAATTTGCTTTCTGTTGCAGTGCAATTTTTTTTCACAGGACCTTTGTGGCCTATAGTTGCAAGTAGGCAACTGAACTCTGAAGGGGCCCCTCAGGAAGCACTACAGGGAATGGTTACTAATGATAAGATTGAACTTTTGCACCTGCTGAGTGCTTTCAGTTTTGTCTGTAATTGCTTTCTGTTGCAGTGTAAATTTTTTTAACAGGACCTTTGTTGTATACTTGTAGCTATTCTCTGAGCCTGCTGTGAGGGTCAGAGCAGGGTCATAGAATAGTTGCAAGTAGGCAAATGAACTCTGAAGGGGCCCCTCAGGAAGCACTACAGGGAATGGTTACTAATGATAAGATTGAACTTTTGCACCTGCTGAGTGCTTTCAGTTTTGCAAAAACCCAAATATTCAGCAGCATCCACAAAAAGTAATCCTTCCAGGTCAAGATCCAAATCAAAGTGACCAGCACATGAAGAAAGCACTGGGAGGAGCCTGGTGGACAGGAACAGGAAGTTGGAGACTGTGACGCACTTCCTTCCTCCCACCCCCACCCCCCAAAATGGACTCCTTGCAAAGAAAAAGTGCAGGCAAATGTCAACCTGAGGAGTTATTCTGATAAAAATCATAATTTTCAAGGTTTATGCTGCCTGCTGGTGGATTTCTTGTGCGAAATTGCAAATTTTGCAATCTCGCAATTGCGAGATTGTCGCTGCCCGCCGCATCTACGTGTTCGCAAGTGTTTACTCCCGCGAAATTGTATAGTATTCTAGTTGGCAAGTGCGACCAAGCAAAAAATCCGCTTCGCACGGATTTTACGAATTTTCGACAAGTTCGCCCTCTTGCCAGGTCTCCTCCGCGGCGTTCTCTTGGCTGATTACCGGCCTGCCGCACCCTCAGGAGCAAGTGAACCCAATCCCCCGAGGCCGAAACGCCAAAGCAGCCGCCTGGGTTTTTTTCGCCACTCCCTTGCAGCGCCCAGAGCACGGAACCACAGGGGCTCCAATACCGCTCCGCCCCTGGTGCCATAGACCATCAAGTCTGCGCCTGGATTGATCCCGCACGGACTGGCTCAGACGCCCGGAGGTCACTGGAGAGGCACAAAGACGAACCGCGAGTGAAGGTGAATACTGGTGAGTTTAAGTTAAGTTAAGTTTAGAAAAGCGCTTTCCCCAAGAGAGCATCATCGGGAAAAGAAAAGACGAAGAGCAGCAGCCACCGGCCGCTAGTGACGGTTCAAATGCCACACACCAGGGAGCTCCGCCGCGACCGTCAGCTTCCGGCTGCCATGTTCCCCCTGACTCCACTTCTTCTTTAAAAACCAGACAGATGATGATATTCAGCTTTCTAGTGGAGCAACCGATAGCGGGTTGAGACCTCAATCCACTTTCAGTCCCCCCAGTCACGCTGTGCCTGATCAGGTTTTGACCTTTGAAAAAGTTGTCACTCATGATGTCTCTAATCTCAGCACGACATCCAAGAGTCATTACCAGAACCTCCCTCTGATACAGAAGCAAGCATTAGATTCTCTGGCTAGAGACTCCACTATTACCAAAAAGCCTGCTGATAAGGGTGGGGCTATCGTTATTCTATACACTACTGTTTACCGGGATGAATGTCTTACGCAGCTGATGGACGTCAGGTCTTACTGTAAACTGTCTACAGATCCGACAGCTAGACTAACTAGAGAAATCACTGAGTTGGTGGAAGAAGGAAGAGCAGAGGGATGGGTGTCAGTTCAGGAGGCTAACTATTTGCTCACTACCCATCCAGTGATGCCCTATTTTTACGTGTTACCGAAGGTACACAAGCCCCAGCGTCCTCCTCCTGGCCGACCCATAATTTCTGGGATAGGCTCACTTCTTGAGCATTTGTCCACATTTGTGGATCACTTTTTGAGACCCTTGACCAAGACCATGCCGACCTATTTACAGGACACTAAGGATCCAATCTATACATTTGTGAGCTCCTCCTATATGACAGCAAGGAGGTGCAGCTCCTTGGTTGCACTAACGTGCAGCCACGAAAGAGATCCCCAAATGATGAAGCATATCACTTCGGTGACTAATGGGAATCTATACTTTTAAATGGGATTTTTTCCATTTGCAATTACCTCCTGTGTTATGCACTTTTGTTTGTTGGTCTCAACCTTAAAACACTTTTTTTCTAGACCCGCAGATTTGTGGCAGTTGTCAAGTGACCAGGAGCCTAGCCCCCACAGCCGCGTGCCCTGCTTGCCAGCACCCACCAACCGAAGGCGCCCTGCCTTTCATTGGATAACATTGGGCCTAACTACCTCTGAACCAGGCTGCCCCTGTGTCGCTGAGGGTGTGCCAACTGTACCTACCTGACCTTGGGAGACCCCTGAGTCTATGCCCAGAACCGTAACTCTGCCAGTCGAGTACTTACCCAAAAGCAGATAACTCACTTTTCTTCCATAGGGTAACATTGACTGGTTTCACTTGGTGTGGAGTTTTGAAGCTTTAAAATATTCATCTAAAATCAGCCGAACAACGAATTCCGATGTACTCATCTGTTATCAGGAGAGAACCCAGTGCTGCATCTTTCAGCCCAGCACTGACCCTGAAAAGTCATTTTAACCGTACTTACCAGTAACTTAAATTTCCTTCCATAGGAATCCATAGTATGGTTTTTACCAGAAAAGTTTCTAAGTGTAAATTTTCAAAAACTACAAATATTCCTTAAAAATCTCCTGTATGACTTAAACGCATTCTTTCAATTGGTTACAGGAGATGCACCAGTGCTGGATCCAGGATCCAACACTGAGTAAGAAAAAGTAACAATAACACTACTTACCTGCTAAGTGAATTTCCTCCTGTAGGATAAGATTGGTGATTCTATGTGAAAAAGTTTCTAAGTGTCAGCTTTTAAAATACAATAATATTCCTTAAAAATCACTACTGTAATCAAAATGCTTTTACTTAACTGTTTACAGGAAATGTCCCAGGACTGAATCTAGGATCCAGTCCTGTGGTTAGAAAAGTAACTAATTACATTTATCTAGAAATTCCCATTGAGCTCAATGTTGCATTGTGTTTAAAATTGTGTTGCCTATTGCAACAACTGTAACTATTGTAATCAAAAAGTCTATTACCTATTTAAAAAGTATTTAACTAAAGTAACTCATTCTGAGAAAGTATATTTTGATATCTTGTTGGTTCTAAAAATAAAACAACTATATATTTGATACAAAACAATTGGCCTAGAGTTCAGTTCTTGAGAGTGTGAGACCATTTGCTGACTGAGTGTGTACAACAAATGCTTTACACTGTCCTCTAATACTGCCTTACTGCTCGACCAATCTACCACTTTAGAGAGTAAGGTTATATCTAACTTTAGCCTCTGCCAAATATCTGGGGACTGTGGACGCTGTACATACTGTACCTTACTTTGGTCCAGTATATACAGAGCCAGTTTCTTACAGTGAATTATAGAGAAAAAAATACAAGACAGGATGAACAAACATATAGGCTTGGGTGTATTTCTTTTGACGCCATGACGCGGATATCAAATTCGTAATATGGTTAGACAAACAGGACACATAGAACCCAGTATCACTTGTCGAGACCGCCATGGTCAATAGGCAAACTGCACGTGCGTATAACATATAAATACTAGGTCCCACTATTGATGGCAAACCTCAGATCACTGTGTACGTATAGCAATAAATAAGTGTCTATCTTAGTGCGCTCACACAAAAAAAGAAGGAAGTATTCTCCATGAGATTCGGCTGAGGGTCCCTCAAGACCTGTTGTAGACATAAAATGGGGCAGTGGTAGCGTAAGAGGAGAAAAGTAGATTGTGGCCGTTAGTGAGACTGCGTAGGCAGACAATGCAACAGGGAGAGAAATTGCACTTACAGTTCCTCATAGCTAAAGGCACCCGTACACCTACCTGACCTCACGCCGTATCCGCCGGTGCTGGGAGTGAGCTGGAACTGTGTATTTAAAGAGCTCTTGAGTCGGCGTGGGGGAGTGGCAGTCCCAGGTCATGTGAGCGGTTGCCAAGCTGGGGACTTGCTTGGCGGCCGCACGCGTAAGTGGGCGGGCCATCTTGGAAGGGTAAATAGAGTGTAGAAGGCAGTGCGGAAGGCAGTTTTCTCGCATCTGTTGGAAGAAGATAAAAGTGAGATTGACAAATTGGCAAGATTCACCTGACCCTCGTATGTGATGATAAGTGGAAAAAATGAAAAAATAGAGAAAATAGAAAAAGGGGGTACTACTGACTAATGGTCCTATTTGATGGCTACCGATGTCAAAGGATTGTTCAGTAATCATTTGGCACCTACGTGGGTGCCATCCAGAGATGGTAAAACCACAGTGTTGTGAGAGATTAAAAAAGCTACTAGTGCAAAACGTCTTTTACCAATTCTTATGGCCATATCTTCTTAGAGTATAGGGGGCTACACCATGATCTGGTTAATTATGGCTACAGGAGGGTCATTACATCCCTCACAGCAGCACCACCATCTTGGTTTTCTCTAAGGACAGAGGGACCCCCTTTGGCAATACATTCTTCAAGCACCCCTCCAGTCATTTTTTGTAGCTTCACGCTAGGACACCACTGCCCCTCACCCCATGCACCCTTACAGCTTTATCAAAACGACCTCCCAAAAAGTGACCCTTCGGGGGACCCATAGGGAATTGCAGTGACGGCCCGACAAGGAGCAATAAGCCAATGATGAAGCATGACATCCTTCTGGATGTATGAGGGCATCAAAAACAGGACACACTGTCCCCCACAAACACAGTATAGTGAAGACAAGGCCCTGCGTGCACACATTGCTATGTTAGCATAAGCTTATTAGAAGTTTAAACATACTTTTTCCACTTTGCAGCTTTTGCACACAATACTACATGTAACTGTTTTTGTAAGTTAGACTGCTTGGGTTCCTCTCATGACAACGGTCTGTATTTTACATCCTTATACTTACATCAAGCCCTTAGTCTGTACACTGCGTGCAGAAGCCTTCAATGTCACCATAACAATGTATGCTGTTATTCAGTTTAATCAGCCCCACTCTAGACACAACAAGCACACAGCTGCAACCAACTGAAATTCTAGTGCCTTTAATATTGCACTTCATGCATGATTTGGGCACTTGGAAGAAAACCTTTTCCAGTGAGAGAGCTTTTGCTGATACTGTGATGTGGTACCCACTGCTGATCTTGGAGGTATAGGGTTCCCCATTCAAGCCTAAGAGACCTTCTATTATTATTATAAAACCTAGTTCCTAGCAGGGGAGGGTGGTTTACAAGGCACTATGTGACCTGTTTCCACTATCATTATAATATGATTTCTCCCATTGTGTTTATGGAATTGTAACAATGCTGATCGTATTATTTTTAATCATATGCCTGCTTATGTTTGCAAAAATACTGAATCTTAGAGCACGTCGTTAAAATAAACATTTAAAACTTTTCCATGTCTCTGATTACTCACATTGTGGAATGGTATGAGGATAAAAACAAATGAGTGTTCTTGATTCCCGCCATTCCTGAGACTACCCTAAGTCGCATGTTCTGGGTTGTCTAATCAGTGGTAGCTTCGCTCTAGGATGGAGAGCTAATGTGACACTGATGCTAGAAGGATAGGGGTTCTGGGTTCTGAGGTGAGTTTTTGGTCCACCACAATTCACTGAAGTCCTGGTTTCCTGCGCATAGTTCTGCGCAGAAGCAGAATCCCTGCAACAACAGAAGTAGAATGACAAGAGCTCTTTACTCTTTATTTTCCTTTGATAGGAACAGTGATTCTCGTTGATTATTAAGCATATCTCTGCCAAACAGGGAACAGCTCTGCCCTCAACAATCTTGGCAAGATCACTTATAAAGTGTAATAAGATGACCCAATTTTTTTTCTATGGGACAGATGTGCCTTGCAATAGTGAAATCTTTCACTACCAGGACATGTTGAAAATTCAACCCATATATCTTACTTTTTAAATACAATGCACCCTGCTCTATGAGGCTTTAGAGCCTACCTTTGGGCTGACACATGTATTGAAAAGGAAGGTTTAGGTCTGGCAAGAGGTTTATCTTTCCAGGTCGAAATGGCATTTTAAACCTGCACCAAAGGCTGCAGTGGCAGGCCTGAGACATGTTTTAAAAGGCTACTGTAGTGGGCGGCACAAAGGGGGCTTCAGATCCACTAGTAGCATTTAACTTTCAGGCCCTGTGTACATATAGTATCACTTTACAACAATCTTACAAATACATTTAATGTGTCAATCAAGTGTAAGTTAATTGTACCATGTTTTCAGGAGCGTGCTACCACACTTCAGCACTGGTTAGCAGTGATAAAGAGCAGAGAGTGCTAAAGCCAACAAAAATGAATTCAGCAAAATAGTTTCTGGGAGACTTTGCAGAGAGGGATAGGTCAAACAACCATGGAGAACCTGCTGTGACACTGTTAAAGAGCTGTACTACTGCATGCTTGTCTCACCACATAATGATCTTCTTGCACAAAGCTCTTCCTCCCAAATATACAGGGCCACCAGTATTGGGAATATTACGAGAATAGTGATGTTTTTTGTAAGACCACGTGCTTCAAATTATCTGGACATGCCATGCTGTACTATTTGCTGCCCAGTATTGCCCCAAAATCCATACTGCCCATGGCATCTGGGAACGACTGGGCCTATCAGGATTAGATCCATGGATCTCTCCAGATCAGATTGCCATTGAAGTCCCCCAACATTTTTTCACACATTGTGAAATTGTGGTGCTCTTCTGCTGTGCTCCTGACCTGATGGTAGCCCTTCTTTGCTTCAGCTGTTAGCTTGGCCAGGAATTTGGCAAATGTATTCGTGGCCAAGATGGCCATCCCCACAAAATACAACTAATCAAATCATAGAATCTGGTTTGTTAACTTCCTGATTGTGTCCAATAGAAACCACCAATTGGGTATCATTTGCATAGGACCGAATCTCAAAGCCATAGTCTCTAACAACCTTTGGCAAAGGTGGAACATATTTGTTAAAGAGAGTAGGACTCAATGAGTATCCCTATGACACTCCACAGGTGTTGGTGACCACTATGGATTTAAAAGGATCGATAAACACAGCTTGGGCTCACTCTGCTAGGAAGTCTGTAAATTAAGCTAGGGGTTGGGAGAACATATACCAATGTCCTACATCCTTTCAACCAGGAACGTACGAGAAACAGAATCAAAAGTGGCGGCAGGTCAAAAAGTATGAGTAAGTTGTCTCTCATCTAATCTGGTCCTTTTTACATATGTGGCTGCCAGAAAGGTAGTTTTCCATGCTGTGTGCTGCACCAAAAGCAGATTAAGAACTATGCGATATGTTGTTGGTCTGCAAATACTAGTGTGCAGTGAGTTTGGACTATCATTTGATAAGTCTGCACAGTCCGCGGTAGGCTTCCTAAGTCTTGGGGCATATCAGCATGTATATTCTTCCAGTTGCCCCTTTTGCAAGTAAGACATCATATTTTTTCCCAGATATCAATTGATTCACGCCTGGCCTATTTTAATGCAGTGTATGCAGTGTTACCTTCTTAGTTGCTGAGACACTGAAAATTTTGCAACCTAGGTCAGTACCATTTATTGCCCTCCTAAGGCACTGCAACCACATACACCAGACTAGGAAATCCACAGGAATAATTACGTTACACCAATCTCTTGAAATTAATATGAAGTGTGCTGTCTAAAGCCCAACAGGGCCAGTCATCTAGATTTATGCAGATACAACATATGTTTTGTTAGTAGGTCTTACTAGAACGTTTTTGCATTTTTATGGATGTTTAGTTTAGTCCTCTTCATGGGTGTAATTTGTCTCAAACTTTGTAAAGTGCATTTGTAATTGTGGTTTCTTGGTTTGCCAGTTGCCATGGGAATGAGGAAATTTCTATATCTACTTCCAGAGAGTTGCCGAAAATTAGCTGTTCATGCCACGGTGACCTCAAGGCTTGACTATGCCAACAGTCTGTATCTTGGTCACCTGGCATATATGATAATGAGACTGCAGATGGTGCAGAAAGCGGCTGCAAGATTGATTAGAAGACTGCCATTTAGACAACATATCTCTCCGCATGTCAAACAGCTCCATTGGTTGCCGGTTGTGAAGCGGATAGAATTGAAGGCCTTGACAATTGCGTTCAAGTCCCTGAAAGGTAGCTGTCCCAATTACATCAAAAAACGCATCCGACCCTATCACCAAACGCGCTCGTTACGCTCTAACTCACAAATTCTGCTGTGGGTTTGCGAAAGCTCGCATTGGTGGCAGGGCATTCTCAGAAGTAGCAACCAGATTATGGAACTCCCTTACCGGCAGACTTCAGTTTATACCGTCTGAAGGGGAGTTCAGGAAAGCTTTAAAGACATGGCTTTTAAGCCGTGCCGAGCTTGAAACTTTTGTCTGCTGGTTAGCCTCTTCCTACCATGTCATGCTGGATCACGCTAGCGCCGGGACACCTTTGTTTGAGGTAACTCGGCGGTGCGGCGTAGCAGGAGCCAAAATGGGAGCCTGAATCGGCTGAATCAGCTAAGTCTCCAGCTAAGTCTCCGGCTAAGAGGCTGAGGAGAAGTCTGGCCACGGCAAACTACGGTGCGGAGCGGAGCTCAGAAACGCAGCAGAGTAGCGGAGCTAGAGGAGCGGTGGCGGAGGCGACAGCGGCATTGGCGGCGTCAGTGGGGGAAGGCGAGCTGCCGCAACTTGTGACTCGTTGCCTGTTAGCATCAAAGCCACTAGAGCGACACCAAACGCCGCCAAACGCTGGCTATCACAATCAACCTTCAGCAAACATAGGCTTGTGGGCCGCGGGTCTCTCCCTTCCCCTCAATGCGTCACTGCCTTTTGCCTGCTCAACAGTTAGCAACGGTTAACAGCTAACAGCAATAACGGCCACCAACAGACAATCCAGCAAGCCAGCCGGCCTGCCACACTAGCCTGCCGGCCTAGCCCAGTCAGCTTCTCTGCCAGCCCCGCCGAGGCGTAGCGAGCAGAGAGGTTGCGGGAAGGCTGCGGTAGCATTACGAGGAAGGAGCGCAAAGAGGAGAAGAGAAGGAAGGAAAAAGGAAAAGTAGCAGCACGTATACTGTGACCTTTCCATCTGTGAGCGGTCTGTGAGCATCCTCCAAAATCCGGCTAAAATCCACCCAAATTTCTTACAGCCGCCGTCTCAATAGAGCTGATCAGAGCAGAGCGGATCGGAAGACCTGTAGGGAGAGGGGCCAGAGGCCCTGAGGCTTGAGGACAGAGGGGGGAGGTGAAACCGTGACACAGGGACTTTGCTATATTGCGACCCCTCCTTCTGCATCTCACCTTTGTGATATCAGACACTGAATAAGCTTACTGGAGCAAAGTCTGCATAGCCAACCACCTTCCCCAACTTTTGGCTTAACTTTGGCCAAATCAAAGCATGAGGTCAGGCAAGAAAAGGGTCCACCTCGAGACAAAGGCCAAAACCAAGGCAAAGGCAAAGCAGAACTCCACAGCAATTGCCAATAAAAAGGAAAATGTAAACGAAGCCAGTGGGAGCCGGGATCCATCTCTAGGAGAAATCGGCGTGTGTAGCGATCAAGCCCAACCGGCTGTGTCTTCTTGCCCCAAGCTTCGACAACCAAAAATTACATCAAAATTCAATTTTTTGAAGGATCCACTCTCCACTATCTTTTCGTCCAGTGGAAAAATCCTGGGCCTCCAGGACTCACTTCTTCCACTATCCCCTTGTGAACTGCAAAAAGACCAATCTTTGGGTCAAGCAAGCGGTACTACGAATCGCTCTCCAATTACAGATGGCCTACCTGCACCGGGTCCACCTGCCGAGGGGAAAACAGGGCTCGTGGGTGAAGGCGAGCTTACAAATATGGCTACTCATAGCCCATCAGCCCCGCGGTCAGGTGACAGGGGGGCAATGTCGGCCCTACATTTATCTTCCTCTCTCAAGTACACCAACTCCCCACCTACATCAACTACTCTACCTTCACTTTAACCCAGTCAGAAACCAAAGTTTTCCCCGCACAACCTCACAACCTGCATTGGCATGTACTTCTATCAATGGCAAGAAGCTCTAAGCAGCGATAATCCAGACAATCCAAATAACTCGTTGATCACTGATAAAAGCCTCCTGGATCAACTGGAGAGCTCAAACTCTCACCAACAGCAAATGGAAGTAACCGCAAAAGACCAGAGCTCTGACAAACACCGGAAGGAGGCTGGGGTAAATATACCGAATCTTGGGGGTGACGGCCCCGCAAACTTCACCTATTTGGGATCACAGGAGTGGGCCGAATTAGTTGCCTCATACCTTCCGACCACGCTTGCCAAACCACACTTGCCAACAGAGGAATCAATTAACAAAACCCAGCTCACCAAATGGGGCAGTGATCGGGAGGGTACTTTCTCAAACTCAATGACCCTACCGAACTCCTCTCTGTCGTCAACTCCCAACAAATCGACAACCCAAAAAGGGTCCTTACCTAGGACTCAAGCATCAGACGTGTCAAACACATGGGACATTCTTCTAAACACCATGCAACGAACCATAGACACTCTCCACTTCCAATCCGACAAAATGGACCTACAGCTGACTCTACTTGACACCTTGGCTGTCTTTGTTGGGTGGATTGATGAGAAACTCGGCCAATTAAACTGTCTAATTAGCAGAGCGCAGCCTGAGGCAAAGCTGGTATGCAGCTGCGGTCCTATCGTGGATGAACTGGCAGCACTTCCAGAAATAGTATCTTCTCTGATAGATGGGCTGCCAAAAGGGCCAAATGTAAGGCCCCAGCACATCAATCCTGGCGAAACAACCTTCCTCGCACCACTAACAGGAGAGGCTACCACAGCCAGCACTGCAGACAAGGCTGCACTGGTGCCACCACCGGGCCATCTGACAACAAGATCTTCTTCACCTCCAAAGGTTAACATGCCGACCCTGAACGTGAAAGGTCGGCGGCAGCAAAGAAGGAAAGGACGCAAAAAACTAACAACAGCAAGCGTGCCAGAAGTTTACCCACTATTTAGGTCAGAAAAAAGACAGGAGCAGCAAGATCTGGGCCCTATCACAGCTAACAACGCCAACGGAGAACAAATCTCTATGGTGCACAGATTCTCCCCAAATGGAGCACACGCGGCAGCTACCATAGGGGCACCTACGCAGGAGGATGGTAGGGCTCCGCTGGGCAGCGATACTGGAAACCTAAGCATGACAGTAAACCGTGGACCGGAAAAAGAGAACGACACCAGCCCCTTCCAACTACTATCAACATTTGAACCAAGGGGTGCACGGCCAAAGTACAGCACGGACTCGGCATGAGAATCTTCTATCAAACCCACTGTGAAGGATCCCGAGCTCAAGAACCGAGGGAAATAGGTCCGTGTGCCCCCAAACTCAGCTATACTCCACCATAGTGGGTGCCCCTACAGTTCCCTCTGTTCCCGCTTCCAAGAATCTCTCCTCGGGGGACACTCTCATAGAAATTCAACCACAGTCCGATAATGACAACAGAAGGACCCAAGTTTTCACCAACTCGCCAACAGCTCAGTTGAATGATCTTAAAAGGAACTCTACCATCATCCTCTTTACTCCAGAGTACGAATCGAAGGGCCCATTCGATATACTGAATAGAGGGAACCCTCTTTGGCTACTTAGCACCATACCAGCTTCAAATGACTTATCCTCAGACGATCTTTCTATAGAATTCATAAAAACCGACAGGACTTACGGCAACGAAGCGACAATAGCAACATGGACTTCGTCCGAAATTGTAAATAAAATCTTAGAAGAGCGAAATCTCCTTAAAGCATGGGGGATTAAATCTGCCATATACCATAATATAGAATATCCGCTGCCCCTGCTCGAGAGACCTAGGCACGGACCACCTACAACAAATTTGAAGACAAGATCTGTGCTAAGGGGCGCTCTGGGTCGATCCCCTACAACCGCTCAGGGGACACTGATTAAAAACAGCTCAGCGGTTGCTAACTCGTACAGCCCAGTTGATCATCGGCTTTTTCAGAATAAGCAATATACCAAGCAATCCTCAATGACAAGGAAATCTAAAGGAGCCTGGCCTGCGCTCGGCCGCACCACATCTGGAACTATGCTCGTGGAACCTTAATGGCCTCAATAACAAAGCAGCAGATATTGACTTCCTACAATATGTGAAATCATTTAATATCATCCTCCTCCAGGAAACATGGCTGGAGGAGCCGGTTCACATAGAAGGTTATACCTGCTACCACTCCCCAGCCATAAGGAAAAGCAAGTTCGGATGGCTGGCAGGAGGCCTAGCAACCTACATCAAAATTTCAACTGTCGGCAATGTCCAGGCACTAACCACCAACTCTCCGGCTATAAACACAGTGGGGATTTCATTAAACTTTGAGGGAAAGAAGAAAGAGGTTCAGCTGATTAACACCTACATAAATCCAAAAAAGAAGAAACAAGAGGGGAAACTCCTAATGGATCACCTATATCATGTCATGACTACGCAAACCTCATCCAATTTAATCCTTTCCGGAGACTTCAATCAATGCATTTTAGGGTCATCCTCAAATAGCGACATTCAGGCCCAGTCTTATCACTGGAATATTCCAATCCAATCCTAGAGCAACCAAGGCAAAATTCCCAAGCAGGCAAAGGAGCTGCTGGAAGACCTGGAACATACAGGCCTGAGGGTTCTAAATGGAAGATTCCCTGAAGATTCTCCTTTTGTGGCCTCGTTTAACTCAGGCAACGCAACCTCTACAATAGACTACACGTTAGTCTCTCTCCCACTTTTTCAACACGTACTGGGCTTCAGCCTAGGGGACAAGGGAGATAGTGACCACCGTCTCCAAGAAGTCTCTTTTTGTGCCCTTCCGGACCAAATTCTCTCAAATCCAACAGGACCACATGCTAGTCACACCATAAACCTCAAAAGAATCAAAACCTCGGTCGCAAACACGGTGGAGGTACTTCAAGGAGCAAAATCTCAACTAAACAGCCTAAATTATCCTTTGGGCAACCCAGTAGCTGGATGGGAAAATTTCACGGCCGAATTTGCAAACAAATATTCAACAACAGTACGGCATCTCCCATCTTTTGGCTCCAATGTCACATGGAAGACCTCAAGAACTCAGAAACTAGCTTTAAAAATCCACAAAAAAGCGATCAATAAATCCTTAAGATTATTGAGAAAAAGCCCGGGCGATGGGGTTTTTCTTGCACAGCTTCATAAGCACAGGGCAGCCCTCAAAAAAGTAAAATGGTCGGTCAAAAGATCCAATGAAGAAGACTTCTGGGCCAAACTTCACCATGACTCAAAGGGTAACAACGGGTGGAAAAAACAACACAGGGTTCTGGCTGTTTCCAGCAAGGCTAAGCCAAAGACACTAATAAACAAAACAAAGGCCAGTACTGGATACCCTTAAAAAGGTATTATTATGGTCACCTTATGAACAAAACATAACAGTCCAAATTACGTCATAAGTCCAAATTTTTATTATTTTTATTATTTTCGTCAGTTGAACTTTCTATTAGTAAATTATTTCACAAATTAATTGTGCATGTATAAACATTTCAAACGTTAGACATAACAACACAAAATCTTATTACATATTTACAATTTTACAATTTACACACATCCTTTCAAGCATTCATTCTACATTCATCCAACGATACAAACATACAATAAAACACCTTTTGTCAAAAAGAGCAATTGAAAAAAACAGTGAATGATAATCCTTATTTGTATTTAGTAAATGTTTTCAGATCAATATATAGAACATTAAATTCTTTTTGAGGAAAATCAAAACCTTATTGTAAACAATTTAGTCATATGACAAAAGAGTTCAGTCACTCCTAATGAAGGTCAAAAGGTCGACGCGTTTCAAACCCCCAATTCTGGGGTTCTCATCAGGACCAATCTTTTTCTTATGAAGTCAAACAATGACCATGCGTGCTTCTGCAGGACATTCGACAGGTACACAATGACGCTTTTTACAGTGGCGCAGGGTCTCCCGGTTTACGATGCCTCTTGTCACATGTCCGTTCTGTGTTGAAATTATGCTTCGTGTATTTCAATTGGCAGATTTAATCTCCCGTTCGAAAGCCGTTAGCTTCTCACAATACTGCTCTCGGGAAGTGCTGAAAGGCATTAGTCCTCCCTCGTTCTTTACCCGGAACCTTGGAAGACCTCAAGAACTCAGAAACTAGCTTTAAAAATCCACAAAAAAGCGATCAATAAATCCTTAAGATTATTGAGAAAAAGCCCGGGCGATGGGGTTTTTCTTGCACAGCTTCATAAGCACAGGGCAGCCCTCAAAAAAGTAAAATGGTCGGTCAAAAGATCCAATGAAGAAGACTTCTGGGCCAAACTTCACCATGACTCAAAGGGTAACAACAGTGCCCAGTTTTGGTCTACAATAAACAAATGTTAAATCCTAAACAAAGCAGAACAACATCTTACATAACCAAATCCTCATGGGAATCCTTCTTAGACACACATTTTAACCAACAGGCCACTATAACGAGCAAGGCCCAGGTTGCTCTGGAAGGCCAACCCCCACAAATAACCACACCAAGTGAAAAAGTCAAAATCAAAACTACTGTGGCTATACTCAGGAAATTAATCTCCAAAGGAAGGAAGGATGGCGCAGCAGGGCCAAACGGAATTCCTCCGGCTCTCTTTAAACTTGAGCCGGAATACTGGGCAGAAACGTTGAGCCCCCTCTATATGTCTGTCACCCAATCTGGGTGCCTTCCGGCCTCATGGAGTGGCTCAATCATCTCACCAATATATAAGGCGGGTGACAGATCACTACCAAAGAACTACCGCCTGATAGCACTTCTGGATATTGAGGCAAAATACTTTGCGGGGCTCTTACTGACCCAGCTGCGCGAATGGGCAACAAACTGCAACATAATTCCATCTAGTCAAACGGGATTCTGCAGGGACACGGGAACAATAACAAATCTCCTGGCAATATCGCTACTTGTCGACAAGGCAAAGGTGACTAAACAGGCTCTCCACCTTTGCTTTGTGGACTTTAAGGCGGCATTTGACAATGTCAATCGAGGCAACCTTTGGAGAAAACTGGCCTCCTGGGGGATTCCTGCGCCTCTACTAAACCTTTTGATTGAATTGCACACTAACACATGGGTTCAGGTGAAGCTCGGGAATGGCTCACACCTGTCTAGGCGTATTTCGACCACAAAAGGCCTAAAACAAGGGTGCGTTTTAGCGCCCACCCTTTTTACCCTTTGTACAGCTGACCTGCCACCTGCTCTAGAGGCTTGCAACTCACACGCTCCGCGATTGAGGGGCAAAGCGCGGCCCAGCATATCCTATGCAGACGATGTGGTTTTGGTCAGCCACACGAAAGTAGGTCTCCAGAATCTTATCAACACGCTGCACGGATACGCCGAAGAAAATCTACTGGAAGTAAACATTGACAAGACTAAAGTCTTGTCAATAACTGGGAAGAAAAAGCCGCACACCTGGGTCCTCGGAACAAAGGTAGTCACAAACTGCTCAGAATACAAATATCTTGGAATCCTTGTCGATAAAGGAGATCGCTACTCAAATCATTTAGAGGCCATTAAGAAAAAAGGTATGCTAATAGCCACGACACTCAAACAACTAAAGACAAACTTGAACGGTCCCACTCTTCTGCCACTGCTCCGCGTGGCTCAAGTCAAAATAGAGTCATCTATCACGTATGGTAGTGAGGCATTAAGAGGTACAGATGCAAAATTGCTGGACTTAACTATCTCAAAGGTCTACAGACTCCTTTTTAACCTCCCAAACTATACCTCACAAGCCCAGATTCGGTTAGAATTTGGACTGACCGGCCAAATGCTTGCACGAAGAGGGTCATACATAAAGTGCTGGCACAAAATAAAGAATACACCAGAAAATACATTGAACCATCAGCTCTGGCAAGACCTGAGCAGTTTCTCCAAAATGCCGGCAAAAAAATACCTGGAAGAGTCCCTGACTGTCACAGGACTGAAAGACTTATGGAAAACTCCACTATCGCATGTGCAATTTAAGCACGTAGTAAACAAAAGCATAAAGAGACACTCGCATGTGGAAGATAAAGCTACTTTTTCCCACAGGCGTCACGCCTGGATGATTCTGTGCACATACAAATCACCGGGGCTTCAAGCGTACTTTGGTCTGGGGTATGGCAGGAAAACTAAAGAAGGTTTTTTAAGACATAGGCTAGGAATCCTACCAGCCATACCACATTTACAACGATGGCTGAGAAGGAACTGCGGGACAAAATGAAGGCTGTGCGGCTCAGGGAATGAAGACTTTGAACATCTGCTATGCACTTGCCCGAGTTTGAATGGGGAAAGAGCAGCCCTGCTAAAAGCATCCCTTAATGAACAAAGAATTTGCACACGCAGACAAGCAGTTCTCGCTTATTTTGATCCAGGTCTTCCGCAATTAATTGGAAAGCTGGTGAAATGTTTAAAACTGGTGGAGCTGAAACTAACATGCCAACAATTCGGCCCAGATTAGATCTAAGAAGTTATGGCTAAGACAAGACGAAACGAACAATGCTCACCTCCCATACCCCACAGTTTTAAGCATTACCACTTTTATAACTAAAGGTTCCTGTTTTTAAATTCTTCTTTTAACTTTTACCTGAGGATATGTGCTCAAATGTATTTTTGTAACGGTTTTAATTAACCTAAAACAATAAAAGTTTACTTACTTATTGTATTGTTCTGGAATGTTGATGGGTGATTGAGCTGGGGGATCGTTAGTTGGGGAGAAGATATTGAAGAGAATGGATGTGACGCTGTTCGTTCTCACAATAAACCATTCACAACTGCAGAAGTCTCCACCCGTTCTTACGGTAATATGTGGTCGTCATTAGTAATAAGTATTACTGTTGTGTAATGTGCCAAGATACTTCTCCATGATCTGAACTTTATCTGAACTGACGCCGATTATGCATGCAGGAATTTATTACAGAAATTACATAAAGATTTATTGGACCTAAAAAGAGAAAGTTATTTAGCATGCTTAAACTAGAAGACACAGAAGGATATATATTAGAATATCTTTGTTTAATTTTTTTAATGGGACACAATCTAACTACTTGATTGGATCAGATGAAGGCAGCCTGGCCTGCAATTAAACACTTTCCAGGTTCCTAATGGAGTTACATTTTCTAGACCATTACTGCAGTGGACTAAGTAAGGTGTGCTGTTTGCAACATAGTCCATGATACTCAACACCTGTGAAGATGTCACCTCGTTTGCATGAGTGTTCCTACTGTGGATAATCATTGAATGCCCCTCACCCTGCACTAAAACATCACTGCATGAAGTTCCCAGACACATTCCTTATTGTAGAAAATACATTTTTGCATCCTCTGTAATATCCCAATGTGTGTGTTCAGTCAAAAACTGAAGCAAATGCCAGTTTTTCTGCATGTTTCGTAATACGGGCCCGAGTCCTGGGAAACACTTTTAGTGACTTAGGAAACTCCTGTTAAAATAATTCAAACTTTGTTTAACCTGTACTCTCTGTAAAAGGATACTGCATTAACATACTTTATAGCATTAAGGTTTCTGTAGTATTCAAGTCCATGCCTTAGAGCAGGGATACTCAAACTATGGCCCAGGGGCCGCATGCGGCCATCCTGACCTGTAATTGCAGCCACCTGGTGAATAGCAGCACTGGCGGCTGTTCACTTTACGGGTTAACTAAAGTAAAAGTAAAGAAGAAAATAATGTTTCCTAAACAATTTATCTTCAGAACACCATTAGTTGTAAGTACATCTTGCACTAAAGAAGAAACAATATGAGGAATTCTCAACAAACTGCAAAAAAGTGTATATTATTATGCATGAGGTTTTTACCTTAGTAGATCAGAATATATATCACTGCTTTGAGAGAGCAGCGGCTCGGTGATGGTCGTCCAGCGGGATTGGTGAGACCAGGGCTGCGGTGTATAGTGAGGTGGTGCTCATGGCGGTGCTGACAAGTCATGGTGCAAGCAACAGTGCCGATGGATGGTAGCTGGCTTTGGTCGGCCCAGATTTTGCTTGTTGGACAGGGTGGTGCGTTGTGTAACTTATGAGCGGTGCCCCCAAACCACGGTGCGCTCATGGGTGTCATGGTCAGCGGGCAGCAACGTCGCCAGTGAGATCAGGGCGGTGGAGTGAAGCAAGGCCGTGCAGAGTGCGGTGCCCACAGGTCACGGTGCAAGTAAGCGTCTCAGAGGCAGCGGCGGTGAGATCAGAGGTGCAGTACGAAGTGTGGCAGTGCCCTCTGCGGTGCATTCAGGACACAGAGCCTGCAGCGGTGCCGGTAATGGTTTCGGCTGCTTTCCCCCTCTGAGCAACTTAAACCTACAGTTCGAGCAGCGGTACCTAGAGGTAAGTGAAGTCTTTGCTGTCTCTGAGACTTTATGAACAAAAGGCAAGCTCTATTTCAAGCTCTTGGAGATACTCAGCAACAAGTAGAGTACTTTCAGTCTAGTTCTTTCACTGCCCAAGGCAGAATGAGCAACTGCAGGCCAACCCAACAAAGTAACAACACAGCAAAGAGACAGTGCTCCTCCTGGCAGTTCTTCATGCTCTTGTTTTTGGCAGGTTCCTTGATTCCAACAAGTTCTAAAGTTCTGGGGTCGGGGCTCCAATATTTATACTGCATTTCTCTTTGTTCTCTTGAGCAGATAGTGCCTGTCCTAAGTCCATACCAGTTTGGTCCTCTCTGGCCATCTTCCCAGCAGGAGGTGGAGACAGCATTGTCCACGGCACTCCAGACCCATTCAGGTGCAGTAACATCTCCTCCTACTACTCTAAATGCAGCCCTGGTCTATTCAGTCCAGCCCTTACTCATCCAGGAAAGGGCAGTACACACCTCTACCCACCCAGTGGCTGTCTGGAGAGAATGTGCATCTCCAGTCCCTGTCACTGAAAAGCCAGACAGTCCATCAATAACCCAGCAGAGGCACACAAGATGGGCGGGAGGAAGATGGCGTCCGCGAGTCCGTGAGGAGTAGGTCAAGCTCTACCTAGCTCTTGACCCCTGTTGTGGTTTGTTGTCGACTATGGGCTGTTAGCAGGGAAAAAGAATGCTCCGTCCGCTAATAACGGCCTGAACAACCCGATTTCACGGAAACCGACGGATGTGTGTGCCGGTGTGCCGGTGTGCCGGTGTTCAGAGGAGGAGGAGTAGCGGTTACTCACCTGAGTCACAGGCGGGTTGGTCGCGCGTTGAGTCATCAGAGATCGTCGAGGGAGTGATCGCCGGTCGCTGGTGCTGGTGGCGGTGCCGGTGCTGGTGCGGAGGTCGTCGGTATCAGCGGTGTCATCAGCTGGGCCACAGTAGTAACAGTAGCAGCGGAATCAGAGTTTGAGCCAACGCTGCATTGTGTCAGGGACTGGGTCGGATTCCCTCGAAGAGACTCCAGCACTGTTTTGTGGGCCGTGGGGGGGGAGACGGAGACGGGAGACGCACCGAGTGAAAGGTGCTTGATTCTCTGATTCCTACTCCCGGTGCCCATTCCGCACCCATTCCACACTCGAGCATCAGTTTGGGTCAAGTGCGGCGCTTTGATCCAGCTGCAGAGGAGAGAGGCTCAAGCTGAAAACAAACAGATGAGTTGACGAGCCGAGCCGACCAAACCGACCAAGCCAGTCAAAGCAGCGGCAGGAGAGAGAGGCGAGAGGCGATCATAAGCCCAAGAGGAGTCCGAGAGGTTTTTTTCATTCGGAGAGAAAAAAGAGAGTTTTCGGAGAGTTGGAAATCCGGAGTCCTGTCATCCTGACACCGAGAGGCGAGTAAGGGTAAAAAAAAAGTTTAAAAAAAACACATCAATTTACATTTAATACAATATTACCCCCTACAATAGCATGATACCAGCTATAACCAGCTATAGCCTCAAAAGAGAAACTTAAGCGAGTTTGTTTTTTCAAGTCAAGCCAGACCATGCGATGCTGTGTGTCACTCTAATCTCCAAAACTAATTAAATCCTGCCCACTGGTTCTGTCAGAGACAGACAGATAGCAGCAGCTGCAATAGAAATTGTTCAAAGTGTCCTAAATTCTGACTTTTTGCTATTTTCTATAAAGACATTATAAAAGACACGTTGCAAGATACAGTCACGTTCGGGGGACAATAGATATATAAAGATATATACCGAGAACCGTGACAGACTATTTTGAGACTGTGAGTGATTGGTAAAGACAGCCAAAAAAAACAAAAAACAGCCAAACACCTGAAGAGCTGAGCAAGTGTCTCTACTGCCAAATTTAGCCTCCAACAGCATCCTCCCAGCATCCAGCAAATTTGTAGTAAGTAGTCGGGTGCTATGCGGTGCGGCGAGGTGTGGTGAGGTTAATAATAGCTCAACAGCTTAACCGATTAATTCTTCAACCTCACAGTCCCATAAGATCTTAATACTACACTACAATATAACACTGCACGACAGCGTGTTCCAAATCCGAAGAGTAAGAGAGAGAGAAAGACGGATGCAGGTGACACCTTTATCATACACAGCTTGGGGGGCTTGGAAAAAATCTCGAGGCCGCTCCGGATTACTGTCAGCAAGTGGCGGTGTTTTGAGCAGGGCACGTAACTTCCTGTTCTTACCCAGATATTCGAAATACTCAGCGGCTGCTGTAACAATTGCCTTCACTCTTTCAGTGCAATCTAATCGTAAGCACAGTCAAAAAAAAATAGGAGAGGCAGGGGTTCAATCAAGTATCTAATATGGCAACCGCCGGCACGCTTCAAGGTGAAGGATCGGGTCTGAGTAAACAGAATCAACATCACGACCTAAATGCTAAAGACAACATTATAATTAATCTACAGCAGGAAGTAAACACTCAGGAGATTCTGGAGGAGGTCGAAATACAAGGACAGGGGAATTCGATACGGCGGGTTGAGACCAGGGGGACAAAAAGTAAAGAAGAAAAAGATAAAAACCGGGAAAAAATAAAGGAAAAAGAGAGAGAGAAAGAGAAAGACCAACCGAAAGACAGATCGAAAGACAAAGAAAAGGAAAAAGCAAGTGAAAGAAGCAAAGAAAAAGTCAAAAACAAAGATGACGAGCAGGAAAATGGTCCGGAAATCCAACTGACGCAAGCCAAACTAGAATTACAGGTAAAAAAAGCAAAGCGATTGCAGGCAATCAAAAACCTAAAATCAGCTGCTAAGTCAAGTGGGTTGTCACAGGATTCCCAGCCACGGATTTCAACAATCTTCTGTTCCGTTTCTAAAGAACCCACCTATCAACCGGACCCGGTAGAAATAGATATCAACGAAAGTATTATACCTGAAATTCAGAAGAAAACAAATATTTTGAGCCAGCATCATGGCACCTCAGAGGCGGGTATTAAGAATGGATCTCAGGGCACCCCTAATGGTACAACGAGTGTCAGACTCTCAGATCCCAAGGATAAAACAGAATCCTTTGAAAAGGGCAAACAAGACGAAGAAGGGGACCCGTCAACCGATTATCGCGCCCCAGAAGCATTATCATTGATAAATGCAAGAAGTATAGTGACAGAAAACTTAGCACACTTGGAGGATGCAAGTGACTCAAACCTAAACCCTATGCCAAACTCAAACTCAAACATCCCTAATATCCCTAATATAAATAAGCCGGGAACGGACCTGGAATCCGAGCTTGAATCAACATCAGAGTCTGAAATCTATGAGACAGGAATGTCAACTTCAAGTGAACCTCCAGGATTACTACACAAAGAAATACACATAGATTCCAACGACTCATCTGATTCCAACACTACCTCCAAAAAAACAACAACTCTCCTAAAGATAATAGTGCTAAAAAAAACAAGAAAAAATTAAAAGAAGACAAAGGAGACAAAATAAACTGGTGGATGAAGATACTACAGACCAAGGAAGTAACGTAGAATTATTCCATCAACCTGACCAAAAACATAGGAACACTTCCTCACACGCTATGACTAAGTTGCACTCCAAAATAAAACCAAAATCAATAGGCGATGACATGGTGGTTAGTGAACCATCCCTGGTAGATGTATTTAACTCAATAAAGAAGTTTCAACTGGACGTTAAATCTGACAACAAGAAACTCCAAGGAGCAATCAGTAAAGTAGGCCAAACATGTTTGGAAATTTCAGATAGAATGGCCTCGGTCGAACAACGTACTGAGAATCTTGAAACTGACGTCCTGGCTCTGCAGAAAGAAGGCCAATCACAAGAAGAGACTATTCGTGATCTAATGACGAAGGTAGAGGATCATGAAAACCGGGCTCGCCGTAATAATTTACGCATACTGGGGATCCCCGAGGGAGTGGAGGGGAATGATCCAAGGAGTTATATGCTATCCCTGTTTAAAGACTCATTTCCCGAGCTTGCTTCATGGGATTGGGAGAAGGAGATCCAGCGAGTCCATCGCTTTCCCTTTACCATCAACAAAAGGTCACAAGGATCAGAGCAATTTCCTAGAGCAATGCTTGTCAATTTCGGAAACTTTCTTTTACGGGAAGCCATCTTTGACTTGGCAAGACCGACTAAAAAAAGACAATACAAAGGATATGCCTTTTTTAGCAGACCCGATTTTGCCCATGCAACGGTCGAGAGAAGATGGCGACTATGGCAACTTTTTTCCCCATTTGAAAAAATTGGCGCAACAGTCTTCTTACTGAATCCAGCCAGACTAAAAGTCATATTCAACGGCGCAACGCGAAGCTTTTCCAGCGAAATTCAAGCGCAATCCTATTTGGAAGAGATCTCCGACCACAGTAAAGACAAAGCAAATCTTTCAAAAGGGAAAAAATACAACAAATAGTGATCTTATGTTTATAGCCAATGGATCGAGACATTGGTAGAGAGGGTGAGCTGAGAATCTCCTTAAACAAAAAGTGTGTTGACAGGTAGTATTATAGTGGAATAATTAAAAGCTTATAAACGACAACCGTTGATTAAAATCACCGACTAGGAATATCAGCCCTTCAGAAGCTACAGGGGTTAGGGCCTAGAGCCGCAACCAACTTCCGAAGGATCAGCGAGATGCCAACAACCTGGGCCTACGGGCAACAGGTAGCCTCATTAGATGGAGGGGGGAGGGGGGAGGGGGGTGGGTCTTAGCTGTTGTGGGGAAGACGGGGGAGGGGGTAGGGGGCCGCGGTACAGGCAAATTAAAAGGTTGGAATCTATGATCAGGCTTAAAAATACTAAAGAAAAAAATAAAATAAAAATAAAGACGTAATTTTATTAGTAGTACACCAAAGTTACAAAATAAATGGCTAAATTAAGAATATTAACCATGAATATATGTGGGCTCAACGATATAAAAAAAAGGCAAAGATTAGCAATAGGTTTACACTCAATAGGAGCAGAAATAGTATGTCTTCAAGAAACGCATATAGAGGGGTCGCAGAGACATCTGTTTAAAGACCTGGGATATAGAGTAGTTGTCGCCACCACCCAACCTAATAAAACTAGGGGGGTAGCTATTTTAGCGCGTGGTGGGGGTTTAAGTTTTTTAAGATCAGCTTCAGATCCATACGGCAGATGGGCTATTACAGAGTGTCAAGGTATAAGTGGGAAAAAATTTACTGTCTCTTCAATCTATGGCAATGTTACAGATGATCCAACATTGTTACAGTTCCTATCTAACGAATTGGCACACTGGCCTGTTCCTATGATCATGTGTGGGGATATCAACATCAATCTCCCACCAATCTGGCTTTCTGATTTAACATTTAAATATCTAGGCCGGAAACCTAGAACTTACAAGGCCTTGTTGGACATTTGTCACGTTCATGGGCTGGTAGATTGTTGGGAGATGAAAACACCGCAGAATCATGGGTATACCTTTTTTCCCACCCCCATCGCAAACTGGCTAGATTGGATTATATATTCATCTCTAATGTAATCCTATCTAAATGCTCTATAAATAAGCTGCCGAGGGTTTTTTCAGACCATAATCCTCTGCTTTTGAGTTTTGATATTGATATAACTAAATCTGATCGCAGTAACTGGACCTTTGAAAGAGCTCTGCTAGCCAACGATAAATATTGTACCCATATGGAACAATGGATCCCAGAATTTTTAAGTTTCAACATGGGTAGCGCCCCGCTAGAGGTGGTATGGGATTCATTAAAGGCAGGGATAAGGGGGGAAACCCTTAGATTTTCTATCCAAAATAACAAAGAAGCCAAACAAAACTTAAAATATCTAGAGGAGAATCTGGCCAGAAAAGAAGAAGATCTAATTAGATTAGTTCAAGGGGGGAACAACATTGAAGAGGCAATTAGAGATGTAGCGATAGCAAAAAACTTAATATCTGAAGTATTCACCTGTAAAGCAATCATCAAAGCTACTGCTAATAGGGAAAAAATCTATGAATGGAGTGAACAGATAGGGCACCAATTAGCTGTTAGTGTAAGAGAACAAAATTCTAAAAATACGATCCAATCTATAAGAGACCCCGTTTTCGGCCTAACTCACGATACAAACGATATAAGGGACGCCTTTAGGAGATATTATGCAGAGCTTTATTCTGAAACAGATATTAAACAAGATAAAATTGACGAGTATCTAAGTTCGGATATAAGGCCCTACCTATCCAAAGCAGATGAGGGACTTCTCGCTGAAACTCCTGACTGGATAGAAATGTTATTGTCCATACGCAGTCTTCCATCCGGTAGGGCATCAGGCCTAGACGGTATTCCCGTGGAATTTTATGTCAGATTCAGTAGCCCACTCAAAGACATTTTGACCCAGTTGTTTACCCAGGTCTTCATGAATGGAAATCCTCCGGCTTCTTGGGCATGTGCAAAAATTATAGTGTTCCCCCCAAAAAATAAAGATCCTACAGAACTAGGCACATACCGTCCTATTACCCTAATTAACAACGACTCCAAAATATATTCCAAACTGTTAGCATGTAGATTGGCACCTTTAATTCACAAAATTGTATCTGTTAGACAACACGGGTTTGTCCCCGGAAGATCAACCACAGATCACGTCCAGAGGGTGATAACTCTCTTTGACATTGCCGAGGTAGCAGGAGACCCTATGGGCCTAGTTTTATTAGATGCTGAAAAGGCATTCGATAGGGTCTCCTGTCAATATCTATGGTCGGTCATGGCAAAGAGTGGGATCGGGGATCATTTTATTCAAGCAGTACAGAAAATGTATATTGCTCCCGAAGCGGTCGTTATGATCAATGGGGTAACATCGGACATCATCAAAGTGACGAGAGGTACAAGACAAGGGTGTCCTTGTACCCCTCTACTCTTTGCCATTTACATTGATCCTTTTATCGCAAAGCTAGAAATGAATCCGTCCATACTACCTATTAAGACATCGAATGATGAAACTAAAACTCTAGCCTTTGCAGATGATATTGCGATTGTTACATCTGATCCAATCACAACAGTAAGGATAATGGAGGAAGAAGCTAAAAAATTTGGGGAGATTTCGGGATACAAATTAAATCAAACTAAAACCCAGATTGTAATAAATAATAACATCAGTCTGGAGGATGCAAGAGTCACTGATAATGCATTATATCTTGGCATTAATATCACATCCGATCTGAATAAACTAGTGGCCCTTAACCTAGACCCTTTAGTGAAACAGACCAATGAAACATTATTGAGACTTCACAACCTACATTTAACAATAATCGGAAGATGCAATCTTATTAAAATGTTTTTTTTGCCTAAATTTTTGTACTTCTTCCGGGCAATTTGTCTTAACTTTGACCTAACACTCTTCAATCACATAGATAATATGCTATCTCGTTTTATTTGGGGCTATGGAAAAACACGAAGAGCTTATAAACATATCACACACTCAAGGGATAGAGGTGGCCTAGCCCTCCCTAACATTAAATTTTATTGGTGGGCTACAACCATCAAATACAGTCGTTTACTGCTAACCCCCAAACAAGAGTTAATGCCCATCAGCTCGACTCCAACTCCTCAGGAACTCATTTTGGGTAATAACGCCCATAACCACCTTTGGAAATTATCCTATGAATGTCATCTAAAAAAAGAACGATTTAAAACACTTAAGGGTATCTATACAGTCTGGAATATGGTTCGGAAACATCTGGGGATTGGCAGATTTTCATTTTATACTCCAATAGAAAACAACACCAATCTGCCCGAAATTTTTATGGATTCCTGTATGCGGCGATGGGTTAGATTAGGAATATCGCAATTCGGATCATTTTACGATTCAACAGGTTTTTGTTCATTTGAATCGCTAAAAAATAAATATGGGCTGAATTCGCATGATTTTTTAAAGTTTTTGCAATCGAGAGATTTTATTCTCAAAAAGGGGGGATCTAATGGTTGCTTTAAAAAAATTCCCACAATTAACACTGTGGTCAGCTCCGCCAGTGTAAAAATTGGAGATATTTATAAAGACCTAGTTGCTGTACTACCAGACGATATCGATAAACATGCAAATATCTGGGAAAATAAGATCAATATCACAGAGGATTTAGCCCACAAAGCACTCGAACTATCCAGCACAATTTTAATGTCGACCAAGCTACAAGCTCAGTTCTATAAAACTTTTTTCGACCTTTATTATACCCCCGAAAAAATTTCAAAATGGGGGAAAGGGAAGGGGACTCTCTGTCCCAGATGCAATCGACCTAAAGTCGATCTAATACATATGCTGGCCACATGTCATACTCTAGATAATATTAAACGAGAAGTTTCTAACTTCCTATCTGAAATATTTGATATTGATATAGAGATTAGCACAGCAGAAATCATGTTAGGAGTAGACCAAGTTAGTAGACCCATTGCCATGCAGGGACTCATATATATTGCTATGGCAGTCTTAAGAATCTGTTTGACTTCCGCATGGCTGGATCAATATCCACCAACATTTCAACAGTGGCGGATGCGCTTTCTAGCTACATATAATCTTGAAATTGCCATCTATAGCCGGAAAGGTATCAGGAAAAAAATAACGGGATGAAAAATTTGGGTCCCAGTTAGATTATGGTTATTGAGCCCAGCATAGATCAATACAGTTGAGACGTATCAAGTGTTTTGGAATGTAACGATGTATTTCTTTTCGCTTTTTTATTTTATTTTTTTGAAAAAAAAATCTGTATAATTTTTTTATTCCTTTACTGCTTTATCTGTACCGGGCGGCAGGGGGGGGGGGAGGGAGGGGTAATGGCGATGTAAACATAAAAAGTTGAAAAACTCAATAAACATTTGTTAAAAAAAAAAAGAGGCACACAAGATGACAAAGCAAGACAATACCTACTATTTAAAAGTGGTATTTTCAAACACAGAATGTAAAAATCATCTCTACCAAAAGATGCATTTCTAGATTTTGAGATGAGGCATACTAAACTCAATTTCTCCATCTTGCCCCAATGGGAAGATATACTTGTAAGATGTTACAAAGTATTCCCCATTCTCTCCTATGGGACAAATAGCCTTTCAATAGTGAAAAACTAATTACACTGCATTTCACTATCAGGACATGTTACACACACACCAATACATGTCCTGCCTCTCACATACGCTGCACCCTCCCCATAGAGGTACCTTGGTCCTGCCTTAGGGGTGACTCACATGTAATTAAAGGAAAGGTTAGGGTTCGGCAAGAGTGTGCACTTGCCAAGTCAACATGGCAGTAAAAACTGCACGCAGACACTGCCATGGCAGGTCTGAGAACCCTTTGGAAGACTGCACGTGTGGGTGGCACAATCAGCGCTGCAAGCCCGCTAGCACATTTGATTTACAGGCCCTTGCACCCTCAGTGCACTTTACTAGGGCCTTACCAGTAAATCAAATATGCCAATCATGGAAACACCAATCCATAATACAATTTACAATAGCAATACTTGCACTTTAACACTGAACAGCAGTGAGAAAGTGCGCAGAGACACTAAAATAGCAAAAACAGAGTCAAAGCCAGGATGTCAGAAAGCAAAAAGACAGGGAAAACACGCCAAAATATACAGGTCCAACACAGTATTACCTTCAACCTTCCTTGGCACTTGTCCACTTCTCCTCTCTTGACCAAACTTTACTGGCTTCATATTCCTCATCGAGCAATCTTCAAAGCTCTCTGTGTTTGTCACCAAGTATTTCATGCTACTGGTAGATGGTACATTCAGGAAAAAGTCATCCCTTAGAAGTCCACCCGTTGTGTGTGTTCAGCATCTTTTCATCTGGTAGTTGGCAGTCCCCAAGATCTGTCACTCTACATCTGGTGGGTTCACTTTCTCCGACTAAGCACCCAGACATTCAAATCTTTCGCCTCCCTCCCTTCGTTCACAGTTTTTGGCTTGTGCAAATCTTTTAAGTCTTTCCTGTTCCCCCTCAATCTGCACTTTTCATGTTTTTTCACCTCTAATTTCATATCTATTTTCACTGTAGCTTAACGCCAGGACGCTCTTGCCAGGTAATTGTGCGCTTTACAAAACCTTTTTGATCATCACCATCACAATGTAATGTAGGATCAGATAGCCTCCTAAAGCCGGGCATGATGTGATGAGGCAAACAACATGCAGCATCCTGTAATTTGATATTGTGTTGTCATGTTCAATCCCTCCTGACAAAAAAAGTCACATGAGTAGTCATCCACATGGTGTTTTTCTAATGTTGTGTTTTGTATTGGTTCACACATGCCATGCCAAAACAAGCATGGGGACAATAGCTGGGTTCATTCTTAGCAGAAGTCAACATAGTCATGCACAGTCGCTCAAAATAGCCTTTCCGCTCAGCCCTCCACAGGGCTTGGTCGCCCCACTCACTGCTGCCGCTCCTGCCTGCTTTTGTCGCCTCCTGCCTGCAGATTCCTTCGCTCGCTGCCCGCTGCTCCTGGGAATTTCCCGCTGCTCCTGGGAATTTCCCGCTGCTCCTGGGAATTTCCCGCTGCCCGCTGCTTCTTGGAATTTCCAGCCGCTGCCTCCCTGCGGCCCCGCCCCCCTGTGATTCCATTCGCCACCCCGCTCCCGCCACCCAGCTGCTCCTCCCTCCCGGCTCCTTACTTATGACGCCCCCAGAGCGACCGCGCAGCAGACGCGCGCAGCGGGAGCACCGATTGCACACCGAAGGTGCGCCAAAGGTAAGCCCGTGGCCCTCCCCGCCGAGGCAAGACGACCCGACTGACCTACGACGCCACCACTCTCAACGCACTCAATGCCGGCCGGACCCACGCCTGCTGCCGAGCCACCCCGAGACGCACCCACGGACCCTTCACCTGCTGCACCTGCAAGTTCACCTGCCTCCGAACCTGCCCCGCACCCGCCAAGACAAACACCAGCAGCAACCACCTCAAGTGCATCCTGATCAACACCCGCTCCGTCCACAGACACGCCGTGGAACTCTGGAACCTCCTCGACGCTACATCACCGGACGTCGCCTTCCTCACGGAAACCTGGATGAACGCCTCCTCTGCACCCGACATCGCCATCGCCATCCCGGACGGGTACAAGATCATCAGGAGGGACCGCATCAACCAGACCGGAGGTGGCATCGCCATCGTCCACAGGAACACCATCCGCATCACGACCGACGCCAACGACTCCTTCGCCGCAGCCGAACATCTCCACTTCCAGATTCACACCGACCCTAAGACGACCCTCAGAGGCACCCTCATCTACAGACCCCCAGGACCACGCACACAATTCAGTGAAGACATCACAGACTTCATCAGCCCGCACGCCCTCCCCTCCACCGACTACATCCTCCTCGGGGACCTCAACTTCCACCTGGAGAACAACAAGGACCGCAACACCACCGCCCTGCTGGAAAACCTCGCCAACCTCGGACACAAGCAACTGGTCAACACCCCCACCCACTACACCGGCCACACGCTTGATCCCGTCTTCTCTTCCAGCAAGTACATCACCTTCAGCCACGCCACCGGACTCCACTGGACCGACCACAGCTGCGTCAACTTCAGCTTCAAAAGATCCACGACCCACCACCACCCGCAACAGGTACCTCACAGGAATTGGAGCAAGATCACCGCAGACCAGCTCACCACCTCCCTCAGCCAGAGCCCACCCGCCAACACAACGGACCCCAACGAAGCAGCCCGCAACTTCACACAGTGGCTGACCGCCTGCGCCGACGACCTCGCGCCACTAAAGAACCCTCCCAGCAGACCCAGAAGCAAGAAGGCATCCTGGTTCACCGACGACCTCAAGGACTCCAAGAAGACCTGCCGCACCCTCGAGAAAGCCTGGCTCCTCGACCGGACTACCGACAACATGACCGCCCTCAAACACGCTACCCGCAAGCACCCCCAGCTCATCCGCACCACCAAGAAGAAATCCCTGAAGGAACGACTGGACAACAACGCCCATGACAGCAAAGAGCTCTTCACTATCGTCAAGGAGTTCTCCAACCCCAGCACCGGCACCAACGACATCACTCCGTCACAAGACCTCCGCGACTCCCTCGCCTCGTTCTTCCACCGCAAGATCGCCGACATCCACAACAGCTTCGGCGCCCCACCCACGCACCCAACCGTCAAACCAATGCCCCCCACCGCCACCCTTCGCACCTGGACCACGGTGACCACCGAAGACACAGCCCGCACGATGAACACCATCCACTCCGGATCACCGACCGACCCCTGCCCACACCACGTCTTCAACAAGGCCGACTCCACCATCGCACCCCAACTCCGGAACATCATCAACGCCTCCTTCAACACCGCCACCTTCCCGGAAAACTGGAAGCACGCCGAGATCAGCGCCCTCCTGAAGAAACCTACAGCGGACCCCACCGATCTCAAAAACTTCCGCCCCATCTCGCTCCTCCCTTTTCCTGCTAAAGTCATCGAGAAGATCGTCAACAGACAGCTGACCGCCTTCCTCGAGACGAACGGATCCCTCGACCCCTCGCAGTCCGGCTTCAGAGCCAACCACAGCACCGAGACCGCCCTCATCGCAGCCACCGACGACATCCGGACCCTGCTCGACAAGGGGGAAACAGTGGCCCTCATCCTCCTGGACCTCTCCGCTGCGTTCGACACGGTCTGCCACCGCACCCTAGTCCAGCGCCTCAGCAACATCGGTATCCAAGAGAAGGCACTGGAGTGGATCATCTCGTTCCTCGCCGGAAGAACACAAAGAGTCCGCCTCCCCCCGTTTCGCTCCGTTTCGCTCCGAGGCCACCGAAGTCATCTGCGGCGTCCCGCAAGGATCTTCACTCAGCCCCACCCTCTTCAACATCTACATGAAACCTCTTGCAGCCATCGCACGCCAGCACAACCACAACATCATCTCTTACGCCGACGACACCCAGCTGATCCTCTCCCTCACCAGAGACCCCGACACCCTCAGAACCTGCCTACACGAAGGGATGAAAGACGTCGCCGAGTGGATGAAGGACAGCCGCCTGAAACTGAACTCGGACAAGACGGAAGTCCTCATCCTGGGATCTTCGCCCTCCGCCTGGGACGACTCCTGGTGGCCCCCAGCCCTGGGCACCGCACCCAAGCCAACCGACCACGCACGCAACCTGGGCTTCATCCTGGACCCCTCCCTCTCGATGACCAGACAAGTCAACGCCGTCGCCTCATCGTGCTTCAACACCCTGCGTATGCTTCGCAAGATCTTCCGCTGGATCCCGACCGAGACCAGGAAGACTGTCACCCAGGCACTCGTCACCAGCCGACTGGACTACGGAAACGCCCTCTACGCCGGAACCACAGCCAAGCTACAGAAAAGACTCCAGCGCATCCAGAACGCCTCCGCCCGACTCATCCTGGATGTCCCCGGATGCAGCCACATCTCCAGCCACCTGAGGAACCTGCACTGGCTCCCCGTCGACAAGAGGATCACGTTCCGGCTCCTCACCCACGCACACAAGTCTCTCCACGACCAGGGCCCCAAGTACCTCAACGACCGCCTGACCTTCTACACGCCCACCCGCCAGCTACGGTCCACCAGCCTCGCCCTCGCAGCCGTACCACGCATCCGAAGAGCCACCGCCGGAGGAAGATCCTTCTCTTACCTGGCTGCCAAGACTTGGAACTCCCTCCCCATCCACCTTCGGCTGACCCAGGACCATCTCGCCTTCAGGAAACAACTCAAGACCTGGCTGTTCGAGCAGTAGCATACCCCTCCCCCCAAGCGCCTTGAGAACCTCCCGGGTGAGTAGTGCGCTATACAAATGGCATGATTGATTGATTGATTGATTTCTGTCCAGAACGCCTGTATTTTTCTTTTACTGAGGGGCACCCAGTTACATGCAGAGTTCAGTAACCACACCTGTAGCGTTTTAACAAATTTTGCCAGTGAAATGAGAGCACTTGAAATGGCAGGCATTTACATGCACAGCATCAGGATATCCGAATGCACAGCATCAGGATATTGACTCTGCCTCTAGATCAGAAGTATGAACCACATGTACCATGTCAAAGATGGGCTCCAGGTTTCTTGGTTTCTGCTGGAGTGTATTCTACTAATCAATGCTCATGCATCCCACTATAGTTTAGGCTTGAGTACCACTACACAGTTTTCGATGTTTACATTTTTGTTCATTTTTTAGTCCGTCCTGCATATTTTTAGGCTCTTCAAGTAACGGTCTCAAAAGTGTTCTGACGTGTGGAATTAGCCGCACTGCTTGTTTTCCGCATTTTCTGAGAGGGGGAATACTCAGTTTACGCATATGGCTGTCTCTGCTTCTGGAAGTTCAAGCACAATGTCCCGTATGTCGCTTAGTGCATCAGAAGATCCAGCTTGCCCTACTTCCCATTCACACATATGGTCATGAAGTGAGCCACCAGGACCAACCGTGCCCCAAATTCCTGGATACACCAACATCAAATGTAGGTGACATACCAAGTGCCAAGTCATCTATTGGCAGACCATCACCAAGTGCAAAGCCATCTGACAACTCATTCTGCTACTTAAAGGCCCAGCAGGTGAGGACATGAAGGCAATAGATCTAGTTGAAGCGGGTAACAACGGGATGCACACTATGGAGTAACAGATGAGAGGGATAAGGCGCATTTTAATGTTACTCTTCACTACTGTTGTCTTAAAAAGCATTGACAGAGGATGGCTGCAATAAATATTTTTTTTATTAGAAACCAAAATAAAGGAGCAGTAAACTGTATACCTGGAACTGCGATTTAACATGGTCTCTTGACGCGCCATCTGAGGTTCTCCAGCTTGTCTCCATATCTCTGATGATTGCAATGTCCCTCAAGCTTGTTTCCTATGTTAGGGTTCATGCAACCCTACAGGTATGTTCTGGTTTGTTGGTGGGGCACTCTTGTGCATCAGAGAATACACGCTGAGTGACACCAAACCAGATGGAATCAATAGAGCCCTGTGTGTCTCTTCTTACAGCTAACAGCACAGCAAATAGAACCAATCCATGCCAAGACAAAACACCTCTGGCAAAACCCCATGAGGAAATACATTTTGTACTCAAATAATTGTTTGTTTAGGTATTTTAAAACTTTTATCCTGCATGTGGTATGTTAAGACACATAAACAAATTGCTGTGAAATGATTGCAGGTTATCTTGTTTGTCTAACTTGCAAACATATTACATGCACCACGATGCCTGTGTTTCCCCTATAAAGATGTCTTTATTCAAGGGTTGTGATGTCTGAAAGTCTTTTTTTGAAAAATAAATATATACACATGTAGGTTTATTATCCAGGCCTATCAGGCAACCTACTCTTCAGTGAATCACCGGATCTTGCTAGTAAGTAATATCCACAATTTATTTGCCACTCAATCTTCTTAATTTGCAGTAAGTCAAATTCAGATCTTATATTCCTAGGACTGTATTATTCCAAATCTCCTTTTAATGTTATTGCGGATCCTGAATAGGCTCAGATGAAATTTCTATTATCCCTACGTAATTTGTTTAATATCGGGAATTTCGTGCTATAGTCGTTACATACATTCTCGAAAGTACATCAATGTGCATTGTCGGGTAATTATGCAAGAAAAATTATTGTGTGGTAACAATGCAAATAGCCTGAACGTGAGAGGCTGCCATTCACAGTACTTGCATTTTTAGGGCTCGGCCTCCGCCCACGTAAGTGGGAGGAGTTTCGAGATCCTAATGTTAAAGAAAAAAAAAAAGTATCTCCTAGGGCTTTGGCGAGACAAATTCCACACATTCCTTAGTGTGTTATGTCATCTGGCCAGTGATTCGTCTTCGTTGTGGTGTCGTTTTAATAGCCTTGAAGTGATAGGGTAAGTGTAGTTTTCGTCCGCCATGTTGGGCATTTTTCGTTCGTGTGCGCGCAAAGAAGTACATTAATTATAATTAGGAGCTGTCAGGGTGCCTCCGTAAGTGAATCCAGATGGCCGGGCGCGTTCACCATTCAGCAGCGCTCAGCGCGCAGCTGCTCCATGCCAGGCCGGGAAAGGGCTTCATTAGTTCAAGAACAAGAGTCTGACGTTCTGTCATGGGCTGTTCTTTTAATCTCAGTTTCATTTTTTTTCTGGAATGGTCCGTGGCCGGTGTGAATGGAATTGTTCTCTCGAGTTTATAATGTGTTTCTTTGCAGCAGCTTTTGTTTTCGGAGCTGAGGTAATGAATAGCAAGCTGGCAGGCAGCGCCTTTTAGAACTGTTTGCTTTCTGGGCAGAGTCCTGCAGTGGTGTTGAACTTCAGCATAGTCTGACAGGCTGCTGTATTGTTTGTATTTTCCCATACCGCCTGCGTCAACTTTTTTCCACACACGAATTTCCAACAGTTTTGTTCTCTCTGAATAATGCACCTTGTTACTTCCTTCAGACAGCAAGCAGAGTTTTAAAGGAATGATTCAAGGAGCCCGTCAGTTGTTGACACAACGAAAGGTGAGGTAACTGTTTGCTTGCAGTTACGGACCTTCGTTTGGGGTTTTTATTGGTATTGTTTTTCCTAATGGGATTGGTGTTTGCGAGAAAATTGACTGCCCACAGCTGCGCTTGTAAGACGCGCCTGGCAAAGCGTGTCACGAGGGCTGCGTGGGGCTGATACAGATGCTCGCGCCCTATCAACATTGGGGACTGTATATTGACCGTCGTGCTGAAAGGCGGAGCAGCAGAAGTAGATTTCCGTTCTTGACTTAAATTCTATTCTTCCGAGCTCTTGGAGAAACCCCGAATGGAATCTAGGTATCCTGCTAGTTGCAGCGTTTGCGCGATGGCAAAAGAGGAAGTGTGCTAAGTTTTATTGTTTTTATTTTTTATAAAGTAAAGAACATTGGTAGGAAAGTTTGTAGAACTCCCCAAGTCTAGCAACTCGGAACACATACTTTGATTATGTCGTTTTTAGAACAGTCTGCCAAAGAATTCATTTCACAACTTGTAAATGCAGTTTGAGAGTTGAGACTGCAGTTTGAGAGTGCAGTTTGAGAGTTGAGAGTGCAGATTGAGAGTGCAGAGTGCAGTTTGAGAGTGCAGAATCAGAGTGCAGTTTGAGAGTGCAGTTTGAGAGTGCAGTTTGAGAGTGCAGTTTGAGAGTGCAGTTTGAGAGTGCAGTTTGAGAGCAGTTTGAGAGTGCAGTTTGAGTGCAGTTTGAGAGTGCAGAGTGCAGATTGAGAGTGCAGTTTGAGAGTGCAGATTGAGAGTGCAGTTTGCAGATTGAGAGTTGAGAGTGCACGTTGAGAGTGCACATTGAGAGTTGAGAGTGCAGTTTGAGAGTTGAGAGTGCAGTTTGAGAGTTGAGAGTGCAGTTTCAGAGTTGAGAGTGCAGTTTCAGAGTTGAGAGTGCAGTTTCAGAGTTGAGAGTGCAGTTACAGAGTGCAGCATGAGAGTTGTGAGTGCAGTTTGAGAGTTGAGAGTGCAGTTTGAGAGTGCAGTTTGAGAGTGCAGTTTGAGAGTGCAGTTTGAGAGTGCAGTTTGAGAGTGGTGTTTGAGAGTGCAGAGTGCAGTTTGAGAGTGCAGAGTGCAGTTTGAGAGTTGAGAGTGCAGTTTGAGAGTGCAGTTTGAGAGTGCAGTTTGAGAGTGCAGTTTGAGAGTGGTGTTTGAGAGTGCAGAGTGCAGTTTGAGAGTGCAGAGTGGAGATTGAGAGTTGAGAGTGCAGTTTGAGAGTGCAGGTTGAGAGTGCAGTTTGAGAGTGCAGATTGAGAGTGCAGTTTGAGAGTGCAGTTTGAGAGTGCAGTTTGAGAGTGCAGTGTGGGAGTGCAGTGTGGGAGTGCAGTGTGAGAGTGCAGTGTGAGAGTGCAGTTTGAGAGTTGAGAGTGCAGTTTGAGAGTTGAGAGTGCAGATTGAGAGTGCAGATCGAGAGTGCAGTTTGAGAGTGCAGTTTGAGAGTGCAGTTTGAGAGTGCAGTTTGAGAGTGCAGTTTGAGAGTGCAGTTTGAGAGTGCAGTATGAGAGTGCAGTATGAGAGTGCAGATTGAGAGTGCAGTTTGAGAGTGCAGTTTGAGAGTGCAGAATCAGAGTGCAGAATCAGAGTGCAGAATCAGAGTGCAGAGTGCAGATTGCAGTTTGAGAGTGCAGTTTGAGAGTGCAGTTTGAGAGTGCAGAGTGCAGATTGAGAGTGCAGATTGAGAGTGCAGATTGAGAGTGCATTTTTAGAGTGCAGTTTGAGAGTGCAGAGTGGCAGTGAGTGCAGACTGAGTGCAGAGTGACAGCGAGTGCAGACTGAGTGCAGAGTGACAGTGAGTGCAGACTGAGTGCAGAGTGACAGTGAGTGCAGAGTGACAGTGAGTGCAGAGTGAGTGCAGAGTGAGTGCAGAGTGAGTGCAGAGTGAGTGCAGAGTGAGTGCAGAGTGAGTGCAGAGTGAGTGCAGAGTGGCAGTGAGTGCAGAGTGGCAGTGAGTGCAGAGTGGCAGTGAGTGCAGAGTGACAGTGAGTGCAGAGTGACAGTGAGTGCAGACTGACAGTGAGTGCAGAGTGACTGTAGAGTGAGTGCAGAGTGAGTGCAGACTGACAGTGAGTGCAGAGTGACTGTAGAGTGAGTGCAGAGTGAGTGCAGAGTGAGTGCAGAGTGAGTGCAGAGTGAGTGCAGAGTGACAGTGAGTGCAGAGTGACAGTGAGTGCAGAGTGACAGTGAGTGCAGAGTGACAGTGAGTGCAGAGTGACAGTGAGTGCAGAGTGACTGTAGCGTGAGTGCAGAGTGACAGTGAGTGCAGAGTGAGTGCAGAGTGACAGTGAGTGCAGAGTGACAGTGAGTGCAGAGTGACAGTGAGTGCAGAGTGACAGTGAGTGCAGATTGACAGTGAGTGCAGAGTGGCAGTGAGTGCAGAGTGACAGTGAGTGCAGAGTGACAGTGAGTGCAGAGTGACTGTAGAGTGCAGAGTGACAGTGAGTGCAGAGTGGCAGTGAGTGCAGAGTGACAGTGAGTGCAGAGTGACAGTGAGTGCAGAGTGACTGCAGAGACAGTGTGTCAGGGTGCACATTGTGTGAGTGTGCAGAATGAGTGTGCAGGGTAAACAGTGTGTGACTATGCAGGGTGACATTGGGAGTGTGCGGGTGAGCAGTGTGTGAATGTGTAGGGGCAGTGTGTGAGTGTGCAGAAAACACCACACACACATACACCACACACACATAACGCACACACAAACCACACACCTCAGTCTCTCAACACCACACACTTGTCACCACTCAACACAACACACTCACCACCACACTCACTCCCCAGGCTCACCCCCACAGACTCACCACCACACACTCACCAGCACACAGAAAACAACACACACAACACACCCCCAGCCGTCAATGAATGCTTTCACCATGCACAAACACCAACAACCATCATCCATCTGTGCACGCTTTTACCAAGCACACACCCACCAGCCGTCAGTGCACCCTTCCACCAGGCACACACACCTCCAGCCGGCAGTGCACTTTTCCACCAAGCAATCGCAGTATGGTACACTTTACTTTTAAACATATTCATATAAAGCACAGCATGCCACCATTGGTAAAATTACAATTCAACCAAGATACTTCCACTACACACCACATGCACACACTCCATAACACATGACAAAAAGACATTGGCATTTACAATGCCATTAGCTCAAACTCAAATAAATCCGAGCCCGATTGCATTTCTAATGCTTGTTAGTATAATGTTTTTAGCACGAAAAACGACCTTGATTCCAAAATGGGCAAAAGGATTCATTTTGTGCTAAAATATACTGCTAAATGCCATACTTGGTTTCTGTGTTATATACATAATTATCCCTAAAATGTGCATAATTATGTGAAAGTAAAGTATGTGAACTTTGCACACCCCTACTCCTGACATGCTACATGTAGCATTAGGACAGTCTCGGGGACAGCAGTGTTGTTATCAGTTGTCTACTTCCATGTGTACTTTCAGTTCGATACATGGAAAAATACGTGCGTGCTTTCTCATTTAAACTTCCAAGATGAAATAACCCACTCATTATTACTCAACAAGCCTTATTAATAATGCCTTAGATGGCCGCCACCATGATATTAATAATGTGTGCATTGACATCTCAAAACATTTTAGATTACTTTAAGCACAGCCATTTTGTTTTGCCATAAAATATAAATCACGTATGGTTTAGGAACGCGCTCGCGAGTGTAGTTGACAAAAAAGGAGCGCCATAGCACAGTCCTTTAGAGAAAGAGCGCCGTCTAGATGGTTATTGTTTTGATCTATGAAAGAAATAAACTAGACCCTTAAAACATTATTTCCTGAGATTCAAAAATGATATCACATTTCGTGAATGCATAAGGAAACAGTCTCAGGAATGTTGTCAATCCTGCATTTTGGTATGAGTTTATCTCATTTCTAAATTCATGAAGGGATGACTTCTCAATTTCTACCATAAAATCGGAGTTAGCATTATCCTCTGAAATCGGATATGTGTCATTTACCTTCAACTCTAGTTCAGCCCTGAATGTTTACACTCCTGTGAGCCCATGACTGTTTACTGTGACAACATACGGTCGGACATGTCTATGTCTGATTCCTTGCATTATGGTCAACCAAGTTTCAGTGTTTGTTTATGGCTCATGTGGGAGCAGACGCTTACAAATGAGAATCGTGTCGTGTTTATTTTTATTGCTTAATGACCCTCATCCTTCAACGAGTAGAATTTCTCATGACTGTTTTCAGAACTTTGTAGAAAACACAATTACCTCACTCCCACGGAGAATTTGATAGGGCATGGGTTTTCTAAAGTTAACAGATTACCTCCACAATCCTTAGAGCTGCACTTCGAAGACTATAGAAGCCAATAGTTATGGGCTGGTTTATTGCGCTAACGTGTGCAGCGTTCGCACTTGAGAGTGACATGCATGGAACGAAGTCAGCAGGAGGAGATCCAAGCAGCTATTGTTGTGGAATAACAATACCCCCCTTGCAGTTCAATGGGGCCAGGTGGGGAGAGGTAGATTTCGACAGATGACAATGGAAAATGAATTATGTATTTAATTTTTCCTCTTTGTCCGTTGAAATACCCCCCTTCACCGCTCTTACCTGCACAGGCCGATGCTGCACTCAAGTGGGGTGGGACTTGAGTGGAGGAGGGAGGATTAACCCAAACAACTAATAGCATTAGGTGAGAGAGTAATATTCCACTGGGATTGGCCAAAATGTGATTGGCAAAGTTTCAAACGAGTGGCTGAAAAAAGTTGGTGTAAAACCCATGGCTAAAGGCTGCAGATCCTAAGTCCACCCTATATATTTTGAGAGCAATAGATCTGTCCAATTGCTACGCTGTCAAAACCCATGCCTAAAAAATGCTATTTCTTGGATAAGTAAGGGCACAAAGCTAACCCTTCACTACATTCCCAGAGGCAGAGCTGCAGATCAAACAATCACTGGCAAATTCAATATGTCTGGTTTTAATGTGCCTATGAATGAAAACATTGGCATACTCAAATGCTGTTGACTTACTATGCATGCAAGGATACTGTTTATCACATGAAAGTCAGCCTGCTGGGCTTTGCCATTCTGAGAAAAAGGTAGGAAAAGGATTGCTGTAGGCATAGAATGCATAGAGGCAACAAGCACTTCAATGAGACAAACAAGCAATTATTAATTGAAATTTTCAGATGTAAAGTCTCTAATGCAGTCTAAAGGAAGCGCTTCATGGAAAGCAGAATGATAGACAAAACAGGCACTAGTATGTGGCGGGACAGTAATACTCCACAGAGGATCAAGTTTATAAGTAGACCTAATCCAAAAGCAGAGAATGCAGTGAAAATCCTAAATGTTCCACTTCTGATCTCAGTAACTGAAGCAAGTCGCTTGGCCAAATGTTCTACAGACGCTAATGATGAAATGGTGCAGTCTTTGCCTCTAGTCCTCAAGTGTGAATTTTGAGAGGGTTCAGAGAAGGTCGCAGTGACTGTCCAAGAAACCCCATAGAAGGCACAGTTGCAAATCCTCCACCCTTCAGAGATAGTTTAATGCCTCCATCCAAAGGCACGCCAAGTTCTGCTTGCAGGGATACATTGAGCACCCTTTTTAACCACCCTCCATGTTTCACTTATACATTATGTCACATCCTTGCATCAATTCGAGAAAGAACACATTTTATGCAATTGGGTGTGCTTTGATTGTTTGGCACTGTCACTGACATTATCACTGTCTTTCAGGCTTGTCATTGGCTTAATTCTGGAGAAGCCAATAAACACACAATTGAATGTGTCATGATACTTACTGTTGCATTGTGGCTCATAGGACCTACCTTTCTATTCCCAGATGAAGGCAACTCCACAATAAAATGTAGGTACAGAGAGTGGTCGATGAAAGCCTGCAGTTTTTGTAGGATCTGTCTTGATCATACAAAAACGGCTGGTACACGTGTCTAACCTAACATAGCATAATGTGTATTTGTAAAGCGCACTTTCAGCCTGAAGGCTATCTTGGTGCTGAATAACAGATGTATCTGACATATCTTAAAGCGTTCCTCCACTTGTTTCCGCATTTGAGGCCTCCAAAACACTTGATCAAGCAATTCCATCACCCTCTTTATTCTCAAATGTCCAATTTCTGGGGTACCAAGACACAGAGTGATTCGTCTCTCTTGCATCTGTGCCTTAGGTACAAACAATTTTGTGGCATGCAAGAATAGCCTTTTCTGAATTTCTCGTGAGGCAGTATTCTCCTTTAGCCTAGAGATGACATCAATATGTTGCTGAACCCAACATATTTCATCCAGTAGTTAAATTGCCTCTTCGTTTTTACTGAGCAGCATGGCCAAAATGAACAGAGAAGCCCAGATATAATTAATAAAGATATATTAATTTTCCATGAAAAACAGCAACCAAATTTGCTGTGTTGCACAAGGGGTAAAAAACAACATGTTTGCTTAACTATTAAGATTGGCCTGTAGCTGCTTTTATCTCCTGCACTGGTGCTCTCAGACGCTGCCTTGTGTGAGCAGTCTTTCAGAGGTCAGTGTTCTTTTAGCACCACTCGGTCTATTTATCTCGGTCTCAACTTAACTCCATATACTACACTTCATTCCCCTTTACTGGTCCTCTGATGGATCTTTAAACTGGGCTTAGATGGGTGGGATATAAGGGACCTAATCCAGTTATCCACCACGGACCACGCATTAGATAACTGACCTACAAACTGGTAATTTGATTCATGTGTATGGCCCTGACCACTAGGCTATACAAATACAGATTTATCACAGCTAGACCAAATCTCCTGGAGGAAATTCAGTCGGACTAAAATCATACAAACTAATAATGCAGTTAGAGCCATGCAGAATAGTAACATTAGGACCTGTTGACCAGCAATCTCTCAACTTAAATTCCTATTCCTCATTCATTTTCTAGTTGGAATACACATTCAATAATAGATGACGAGGCATAGAAGGACAGAACAGGATTGAGGATGGTTTAGTTTCATCAGTAAATTAAGAGAGTTAATATATCAATATCTGGCATTTGAATTTAAGAGTGCAGGTAATCAAATGAATCTCTTTCGGGTCATTCAATTATCATAGTTATAAAGGAAGATTTTGGGAACTGCATGAAACATATCTGCTCAAAGGATCTCTCCATACAAAGAAAGAAGTCCGGGAATAGTGCACGCCGCGTATGCATCAGCTAAGGGAGTCTGAAAGTCCGTGAAAGAGCAAGATCTCCAAAGAGCGAGGGAAGGTCCCCAACAGCAACTCCAACTCACACACACTTCCTCTGTTGGACAACATATTTTATGCCATAAGTTCCAGGTTGACACCACCTAGATCACCTCATCTGATCAGACCACTCAGTCCATCAGTCAGTTCGTATGGGGTGATTGTCATACAGCATAAAGAAGATACATTTAATTGCAAAAAGGTGGTGATCATCACATACGCTGCAGAACTATGCAAAAATGCAAGTTATGAACAATGAAACATTAGCAAAAGCACATGAGTGAGTTCAAGATGACAGTTTCTCACGACAGATGTTCCTAAAGTAGCAAAAAGTCCTGGTATGTACTTGGGAACTTTCCCTGGGAAACATAGTTTCATTCCACATTGTGAATCTGCGGAACCTTTCGATAAAAAGGGACTCAAGCAAGTAAGGGAAATGCAGGCCAAAACTGAATTTTGTTCACGAAATACAGAATATAAAATAATGGAAGTATGCATTACATTTAAAGTCTGTAAGCCCATTTCATATCACTTTCAATTTGTTGGATTCATGAAGGATTTTGTTTTCATTTTAATTTTCACGTGTAACTATGGCCCATTACTACATAAAAAAAGTATCAATGTGTGAAATATTTCCAAAAATGAGAAAGCAATATTGTTTCTAGTAATTATAATTAGTACATGTATGAAGATTATTCTGTAGAAGTTCCAAAGTAACTGAAATTAGTATAAACGTGTAGCACAACTTCCTTTCTTTTTCCCCTTGGTGAACTTTCTCAAATATGCAAAGATGGAGCTTAAACATGAACCTGTCACAATTTTGCATAAGTATTTCTATGCCATGTCAAGTTTCATGTATTCTTTACACACTTCATTATTTAAAGAGGATGGTTAATGAAATTTTAAAAATACGTGAGTCATTACATTCACATTTCTATTCCACTTTAAATGAATATAATATTTCAATTAAGTGTAACATGAACCTATGTTATTAAAACAAATATTTTCATCTACAATCTTCTGCATCCTTTGTGTTGAGGCAACTAAATCTTTTTAGGATCTATCTCTCAAGATTCTTCAAAGTATAGTAAACACAAGTTTGTTTGTTTGTCATGTTTCTCTCAAAAGCTGTCAAAATTAGTTTTATGTGTCAACTAAGGGGAGAGGAGTTGGCCTAACTGCTAGGGCGGTCGACCTAAGATCTGGGAAACCGGGTTTGAGTCTCGGCAAGGACGCGCAACATCCTGTGTTTCTGGGCATATCACTTAATCTCATCATGCCTAACAAAAATGAATGTGTCCTCATGCAATGTAACTGGTGCTCGTGTAAAGCGTTCTGATACCCGATATCTTCGCGCCAAGTACGAGCTATATAAATGCTGGGCAAATCACTTAATCTCCCTGTGCCACTGCTAGGGCGGTCGACCTCAAATCTGGGAAACCGGGATTGAGTCTCGGCAAGGACGCTCAACATCCTGTGATTCTGGGCAAATCACTTAATCTCATTATGCCTAACAAAAATGAATGTGTCCTTATGCAATGTAACTGGTGCTCGTGTGAAGCGCTCTGATACCCGATTCCTTCGGGTCAAGTTCGAGCTATATAAATTGTGGGCAAATCACTTAATCTCCCCGTGCCTAACAAAAATGAATGTGTCCTCATGTAACGTAACTGGTGCTCATGTAAAACGCTCTGACACCCGATACCTTTGGGTCAAGTTTGAGCTATATAAAACTTCATAAAAAAAAAACCAAGGGATTCAGCAGTTTTCTTGTTCATCAGTTTCATTGTCTAGAATAGGATTTGGACTTAATGAGTATATGAGGGTAGGTGTGTTCATGTGTTGTGATTATGTTGGTTTATGGCATTGCTTGTGTTGCGTATGATGGTGGGTGTGTTGAGACATGATGTTGGTAGTTTGGACATAGAATGGTGAGGGTGTGGACATATATTGATGGTAGCATTGGCATATGCTTGTGGGTGTTTAAGCATGTATTCCGGGAAGTATCAGTGTATGACAGTGAGTGTATTGGCTGATAATGGTGCATGTGTTGGTGAATGCTGTTGCTTGTGTCAACGCATGATGATGATTTTGATGTGCGTATATATGATTGTCGGTGGGTTTGTGTGGGTATACGATGATGGGTGAGTTGGTGTTTGATGGTAGGTGCGTTTAATGTCTTATGAGCCTCATTATGAGTTTGGCTGTTCGGGGACCGTGGTACCCATGGTCTGACCGGGAAACATCCTTTACAACAAAACCTTTTCCAAGCAGTACCTTTACAACGCAGGTATTACAACGCAAGTCGTTACAACGACTTGCGCTGGAGGGCGCTGTAGGATAGGGAATAGTTTAATGTACTATCCAAAACCAACCCTACTATCCACGGGGACTGGAGTTGGAATAGTAAATTAAACTATACCACTATCCATCGCCCCCCAACGCAAGTCGTTGTAATGACTTGCATTGTAAAACCTGCGTTGTAAATGCATGCGTGGAAAAAGCATGCGTTGTAACGACATACATCCGTCTGACCGCCGCAAGCATGATGGTCTAACTACCGTATTACGAGTTGTGTGGATTGGCTCTGTGAAGACCACGGCTGAACCGCCGTTTTAGCGTTCTGAAGAAGGTGGGACCGGTACCTTGAGTCTCTCACTGAAATACGCATTGGCGCTGGTTCCCAACAGATCAGCATGACCTGCTCATTATAATCATTATCTTATGTTTCCATTTTTTTATGCATAGAAGTTCTTACAAAATATGCATTACCCACCCATTTGATAAAAATTGTTAAACCGTTGAAATTGTGTTTAATGAAACAACAATTTAGGTTCCAGTATGACAGTACTTGTATTAACCTGTGGACCATTTCTGGTTGAGGTTATTGTGTCTGATGTAGTGGTGTGCTATTGTACAGTGTGTTGTTGTGTGAGTGCATGAGTACGGTTCTGAATGGATTGCATGGTTAGTTGGTAGTATGGTGTATTTGACTTGTATGTTTTTGTGCCTGGGCATCATAAGTATGGACAACTGTTTACTGATTTTTTGTCATTGTATTTATTGTAATATTTATTAATGTCATTTTTATATTCTGGTACATTTGTATAATAAACTTAACACATATGTCCCAAAGCAATTGCTACATGGTCTAATTGTGCAGTTTTCCCAGTTCTCTTCCGCACACTTTTTTATGCCTTACGTGGATGGGATAATTTATTTTTCCTTCTTTTGATCCTTGACGTATTCCTTATTTATAAATAATTTTGGGGCACTGGATTTGTGTTTGAACTGCCGAGACTGCCAGCAGACCTCCGAACACTGGGTTCATGGCCAGGGAAAGACAGCTGCCATTGGGCGGTACAGGGGGGCTTCAACGCAGTCCATATTACAAGTTGTCTTTCCTACGAGTTGACCGCAGTGGTCCAACCTCCAACTTTGAGTCAGCAGATGCGAAGGATTCGGGGTGTGTACTCACCCCTTTCTTGTTCTTCCCGGCAGAATTTGGCCTGGATCCCTTTCTTCAGGCCTCCCCTTCACAGCAGCATCTGCACCCCAAGGATAACAACCCTGTTTGTGGCATTCTACAGGTGAGTCCTTTATATACCATACACTTATTGCCTGGACTGGCCACATATAGGCCCCACCCCAGCAATGGGTAGGTGGTATTTTTCCACATGTCTCATGCATATGTGTGCATCTGACACATATGCAGTCGAAATTCACACACAGACATTGATACACATGGAAAAATATTCACCATGCTGCAAAATCTCCGTGGCCACACTGCAGTCACCGATGTAAACTCTTAATGTGACGGTCTATAGACCCCTGGCGCTGTGGTCTCTTTGCAGCCACGCTTCAGGCAGTAGGACCACCAAACTCATAATAAGGCAGTATGTTTCTGAACACTGTAAGAACATGACAGAGCATAGCAGATGATATCAGCTCAGTCCCAGACAATGTTCCCTCTAGTTATTTTCCTTTGTGTGTGGCAAAGGAGTTCTCTGTATACTGCAGCTTAGCCTACATGCACTTAAGACATGCAGCAACGTATTATTACTATGGAAGCACAGCAGCTACCTAAATTTGTGGTTTAGGTGGCTGAATGAAGGAGATTGTCACTGTTATGTTATGTTATGTTATGTTAATGAAAATTTGTAAAGCGCACTGTCACCATAAGTTTCCTGGCGCTAGGTATTGTATGGACATACTGCGGTGAAGCAGGTTAACAAGATTGTGAAAATAACCAGGTCTTTAAAGCCTTTCTGAAACTCAGTAGATTGTTGCTGATCTTGATGGCAAGGGGGAGAGAGTTCCAAAACCTGGCGGCCAAATATGAAAACCTGCAGCCGCCTTGCTTTTTCAGTCTAATAGAAGGAGTGGCAAGTAAGTGACGGTGGGCTGAATGAAGGTTGTGGGCCGGAAGGTGCTTCACAAAGAGATTGTTCAGAAATTGGGGGCTATTACAGTGGAGTATTTTGAAGATTAGACATCCTTTCTTGAATGCGGCTCTTAATGCAATGGGCAACCAGTGTAATTTATGTAACAAAGGCCTAGCCTATTGCCATCTGGGGGTATTGTGAATTAATCTTGCTTCCTGGTTCTGGACAATTTGAAGGCGGCGGAGCAGGGTCTGTGGTAATCCTAGATAAAGGGAGTTGGAAAAGTCAATACCTGATAGCACCAGGGAGATCACAACTTGCACAAGGGCGGCGTGCGATAACAGGTGGGAGATCTTTCTAATTTTCCGCAGTTGGAACATACTGGTGGATATCTCTGCCCCCACCTGTCCTTTAAGAGAGAGGTCGGTATCGATAGTCACCCCTTAACCCCTCACAGAGCATGACGGCGTGGAGGGGGGCCTAATTCAGTTGGCCAGAAGTGAGGGCCCCAATGTGCCCCACTGTTTCCTGGCAGGACAAGTTCCTTTTTTCCGGTGTTTAGTTTCAGCTGGTTGTGGTTCATCCACTGCTGGATGTGGGGCATCACTGCATGGAATTCAGTTGCAGCGTTTGGGGAGTCCAGGGGAAAGATGATCTGAAGATCATCGGCGTAGTTGAAAACCGTGATCTTCCAAGTTTTTAGTGAGTGAATCAATGGCCAGATGTACAAGTTAAATAGCAGTGGTGAGAGAGAAGAACCCTGTGGTACCCCGCATACTGTAGATAACTTAGTATCAGTATAGGGGCCCAAGCGGACCGTTTGCGATTTACCTGACAGAAATGACTTAATCCACTCATACGCAGGGCCCTGGATGCCTGCTTGTCCGACACGGTGTAACAGAATATTATGGTCCACCCTGTTGAACGCGGCTGACAGGTCTAGGAGCACCAGAGCCTGAGGGGCCCCCTTGTCAGCGTTTCCCCTCAGAGTGTCTAGTACTGCCAGAATGACGGCCTCTGTGGAATGTGCCGGCCTAAAGCCTGTTGATTAGGCTCCAGGAAGCTAGTGCTTTCAATGAACTTAGAGAGGCACCTAGTGACATGGGCCTCCAGAATCTTTGCCAGATAGGGCAGTAGGGAAATAGGGCAATAATTAGAAGGGTTAATAGGGTCTGCCCCCGGTTTCTTCAGTAAGGGAACCAGTATGACATCCTTTAGGGAGCTAGGTACTATGCCCTTACTAAGGGATTCATTGAGGAAAGGGAGAATGCTTTGGGGTACAGTTGAGAAGATGTTCCTAAGGACTGCAGGAGGGCAGCAGTCGTTCGGAGAGCCCGACTTTGCACGAGTTGTGAGCTCTGATAAGGTATTCAAACAGATGTCAGGGAAATGGGTGAATGAAAGTGAATTGATGGGATTGAGGTCAGTCGAGCCGACGAGAGTAGAGATGGGAATACTATTCTTGATAGCCACGATTTTTTCGACAAAGAAGGTGTTCAAGGAATTGCACATCTCTTGAGTAGGAGCCTGAGCAGGTAAAATCCTATCATCGCTAGGGAAGTCATTCATAATTTTGAAGATTTCCTTTGCTTTGTTATGGGCTAAGAGTATTCTTTCTGAGACATATGCTGCTTTGGCCGTAGAGATCGAACTTTTGTATTCTTTGCGGGCCGACAGAAAGAGCAGTCTATCTGCCATGGAGTAGCCTTGTCTCCAGTTCCTTTCCAATTGGCGGAGTTTGAGCTTTAGCGCCTTAAGGTCACTAGAAAACCATTTGTGGGCGTTGCCATGCCTGGCACGCGAGAATTTGGTGAGAGGGGCATACCTATCGCTGGCTGTCTGTAACCAATTAGTGATGTATACCTCCATCGAATCGATGTTGGAGTTGGGGTCAATAATAGGAAGTGTACTGGCCAAGGTGTCAATGAAACCCTGGGCATCATATGCGCTCCATTTGCGAGACAGCCCTCCTGTCATTTTAGGGGGCTTTACCCGGCCCTTGACTGTCACAGTGACCTCAATCAGATGGTGATCCGACCAGATGCAAGGGAAAATTATTGGACTTGATACTATGATGTTATGGGACCAGATGTGGTCGAGAATATGGCCCTTGATGTGGGTAGGAGCCGTTATTAGCTGAGTCATATTTAGACTGGTTAGCAATTCGAATAGTTCAGTGGCATGTGGTCCACCTTGTATATCATTAAACCAGTAATTAAAGTCGCCAATGAGTAATATTCTAGTGTGACAGGTCATAAGGTTCGCCATTTGTTCGCTTAAAGAAAGAGGAAATGAGGGCATGGGCTGGGGAGGGCGATAAATAAGTATAAGGGTGAAGGCGCCTGCTTCAGTTTCAAGATTAATGACGAGATTTTCAAATTCCGGTAAGGCTAGGGAAGCTGTAGAGATGAACTTGAAATGTTTGTGTATAATGGCCGCTACCCCGCCACCAGGTCTGCCCGGCGTTCGATTTACATTATGAATATAGTAATCTGGGGGGAGAGCGGCCAGCACATCCGGGGTAGAGTCCGAGGTGAGCCAGGTTTCGGTAATCAATAACACATCTGGTTTTTCTGATGTCAATAAAATAAAAATATCTAGTTGATGTTTGACCATGGACCGCGAGTTGAGATAGAGCACCCAAAGGGTCGTGTAATTGACTGTGATGGGGACCATGGTGCAAGAGGCAGGAAGGGTAGTAGGGACACCTTTGTTAACAGGGGAATTCATCGCATTTTGGGTAATGCTTAGGGAGGAAATGCGGTCAAGGACAGCTGAGGGAAGAGTGGAGAACAGTGACTGCAGGTGCCTTAGTGCCCTGGAGGTATAGGAGATGATTGGAGCAGAACTCGTAGCCCCTGGGCCCGGGCTGGCGCGGACGGGCGCAGACGGGCTTGGCTATGGCGCGCCTTTGGCGCGTCCGCAGCGCTCCCGCGGGAGGACCTGCATTTGGCCTCTCGTCCTGCTTCCAAACTCCACCCCGTCCCGGCCGATTGGCTAAGGCCTGAGGGAGGTGAGCTAGGGGTATGTTTGGGACAGCCGTGAGGGATCGCGATTCGGGTGAGTGGGAAACAAGTTGACGCGCGCTGTGTGTGTGAATTGCTGATACTGATGCAGACTAATTGCTGATCTGTCACTGAAACCTTTTAAAAATTGCTAAAATTGTAAATCGCCGTACTTGATTTTAAATCACTGCACGCCTAGGACTCACCCTGCACTCTTGCGCCCTCTGATTCCTGATCCCCCGCATACTCCCCGTTCCACCGCGGGAATTAATCCTGATTGTTTGGAGGGAGGCGCGGGAAAGACACCACTTCCGGGATAGAGGGGAGGAGCGCAGAGCCTCTGGTCTCAGACAGCATAAAAGGGCAGGCCAGTCACCTCGCGCTGTGGACGCGCGCTGTGTGTGTGAATTGCTGATACAGATGCAGACTAATTGCCGATCTGTCACTGAAACCTTTTAAAAATTGCTAAAGTTGTAAATCGCCGTACTTGATTTTAAATCACTGCACGCCTAGGACTCACCCTGCACTCTTGCACCCTCTGATTCCTGATCCCCCGCATACTCCCCGTTCCACCGCGGGAATTAATCCCGATTGTTGTGGAGGGAGGCGCGGGAAAGACACCACTTCTGGGATAGAGGGGAGGAGCGCAGAGCCTCTGGTCTCAGACAGCATAAAAGGGCAGGCCAGTCACCTCGCGCTGTGGACGCGCGCTGTGTGTGTGAATTGCTGATACTGATGCAGACTTATTGCCGATCTGTCACTGAAACCTTTAAAAATTGCTAAATTTGTAAATCGCCGTACTTGATTTTAAATCACTCCACGCCTAGGACTCACCCTGCACTCTTGCACCCTCTGATTCCTGATCCCCCGCATACTCCCCGTTCCACCGCGGGAATTAATCCCGATTGTTGTGGAGGGAGGCGCGGGAAAGACACCACTTCCGGGATAGAGGGGAGGAGCGCAGAGCCTCTGGTCTCAGACAGCATAAAAGGGCAGGCCAGTCACCTCGCGCTGTGGACGCGCGCTGTGTGTGTGAATTGCTGATACAGATGCAGACTAATTGTCGATCTGTCACTGAAACCTTTTAAAAATTGCTAAAATTGTAAATCGCCGTACTTGATTTTAAATCACTGCACGCCTAGGACTCACCCTGCACTCTTGCACCCTCTGATTCCTGATCCCCCGCATACTCCCCGTTCCACCGCGGGAATTAATCCCGATTGTTGTGGAGGGAGGCGTGGGAAAGACACCACTTCCGGGATAGAGGGGAGGAGCGCAGAGCCTCTGGTCTCAGACAGCATAAAAAGCCATGCCATTCACCACGCACAGCGGATGCGCGCAGCGGGCGCGCCGCTGGTGCGCCGCTGGTGCGCCAAAGGCAAGACCGTCTGTGCCCGTCCATGCCCGGCCGGGACCAGGGGCCACAACCCCTGGTCGTGCACAGACCATTACCTACAGTTCTAGTTCCCTACTGGAGTTGCAAGGCACAACCTCTGCACCCTGTCTCTCCTCATGGAACCCGATTGTGAAAAATTTCATTTGCCCACATTGCGCATATCAGCCCGACCCCCAACACTCTGTCACGGTCCATCACATGCTCCTTGTAAATTGCAGGTCACTCCCTAAACACTCCTTAGAGATCTCACTACTTCTATCGGAAGTGGAACCAGATGCGTTGTTTCTCACGGAAACGTGGTTACATGTAGGTTCTGATCCTGATATCATCCAAGCACTACCCAAAGGATATCAGATCCTTCGAGAAGATCATCCAACCGGAAAAGGTGGAGGTCTAGCTATTATATACAAATAATGTTATAACTGTCGCAGCTCCCCCAACCATCTGTCTATCTGCGAAAACCTCTCTTTCTCATTACAATTTTCCCCTAGGTGTACCATCTCAGGGATCCTCGTCTACCGACCCCCCGGCTCTCCGAGCTAATTTATTAACAATCTGCCGTCCGCCATAGCCAGTTGAGCTTGCAGTCTACCTAACTACACCCTGCTAGGGGATCTTAACATCCATATAGACGACCCTTCAGACCATACAGCTATGGAAATGTTAAATAGCCTCCAAGCACTAGAGTTATCGCAGCGGGTACTGGATCCAACCCATTCCAGGGGACACCTTCTAGATCCCATCTTTAGCAACTGCATGGATCTCATAGTAGGCATACCCACCCCCCTCCCTTGGTCCGATCACTTTCTGATCCCTTTTACCTGGATATCCTCACTCCCGCATCCCGCCCTACACACGGTATCTCGGAGAGACCGCAAGTGGTCAAAACTTAGCCACCCACACAGTGGGCAGCCACTCTAGAATCCTCCACCCCCCTATACAACCCTGATCCTATCATAAGTAATGAGAATTTTAACAGATGGATCACCCAGTCTTTAGATTGCATTCTCCCAATGACAGACTTTGAACCAAAACACAGTCCAAGAAACGCGCCTTGGTACTCCCTGGACTTGCGCTACATGAAGAGGGAATGCAAAAAACTTGAAAGGAAATGGCGTACTGACTACTCACATGCAAGTAAAACTGCATACCGATCCTCCATAAAACTCTACAAAAACAATATAAAAAGTGCCCAATCTATCTTCTTTGAAAATAAAATAAACGCAGCAGCGTCAAAACCGAAAGAGATATATCAAATTGCGAAAACCCTGCTAAAATTACCAGATAAACCGCTAGATCCACACAGCGCTCAAACACGCTGTAATGACCTGGCCGAGTACTTTCACAGTTAAATCGCCACAAATGACTCTTCCTTCTCTCATGTTCCTGTCCCCGTTGTCCAAACTGGTCATAAAGACAAGGGTGTTCTTCCATCAGTCTCTCTGGAAACTTTCCCGAAATTGGATCCCACCACCCTTGAAACCATTATGACCCAGGTGAAGTCTGGCTCCCCTAGTGATCCAGCACCAGCCCAGTCCCTTCGGACAGTTGCCTCCTCTATTCTGCCCACCATTTTGGACCTGATTAACACCTCCCTTTCTTCAGGCATCGTACCACCGAGCTGGAAACAGGCAACGGTGAGAGCCCTCCTGAAAAAGGCTAATCTAGATCAGAAAAACCCAGGGAACTATCGTCCCATTTCCCTGTTGCCCTGGATAAGTAAAATCACGGAGAAATACGTTAATAACATCCTCACAGTGTTCCTGGAAACAAATAATCTACTGGACATCTCACAGACCGGGTTTCGTCCCATGCATGGGACAGAAACGGCGCTTCTTGCTGTAACTGAGGGAGCTAGGATGATTGCGGATCAGGGTGGCACTGCGGCCATTATTCTATTGGACCTCAGTGCCGCCTTCGACACCGTCAACCACAACATCATTCTAAACAGGATTTCAGATCTAGGAATAACCGCCAAAGCAACTGCCTGGCTCCAATCCTTTCTATCAGAACGCTCCTTCCGTGTCTGTGAGGGCAACGCCACGTCGCCCAGCAAACCACTCAGTTGTGGGGTACCCCAGGGCTCCTCCCTGAGCCCCACACTATTCAACATATATATGCACCCCCTTGCTGAGGTCGTCCACCCCCTTCGGAGTGCAAATTATATCCTACGCCGACGACACTCAGCTGGTGGTGACACTGAACCATCCCCTAACCCAGCCGAGTGGTCTAAGGGGCTGCCTGGAAGTAGTCTTCTCCTGGATGACTCTGTCTTATTTGAAGCTAAATGGAGACAAGACGGAGATAATGGTGCTAGGCAACTCCCTCAAAGAACTATTGACTCCATATGGCCAACTTCGCTGGGACCCGCCCCCGAAGCTAAAGGCACGATCAAGAGCCTGGGAATTTGGATGGACAAGACACTCACATTCAACTACCAAGCAGTTAAACTCTCAGCTACCTGCTTTGGTATTCTCAGGCTCACCTGCAAGATTCTTCCTCTCCTCCCATTTAAAGCAAGACAGATCATGATTCAGGGCCTAATTCTCTCCCGGTTGGACTTCGGGAACGCCCTCTACCTGGGAGCCCCTCAATCGACCATTAAAAGGCTCCAGGTGATTCAGAACTGCGCTGCCCGCACCCTCTTACGGATCCCCCGTCGTCAACCCGTAAAATCTGAACTTAGAGACCTTCACTGGCTACCCATCAGGGAAAGAATCGAGTTCAAAAGTATGTGCATTGCCCACCGTGCTTTCTGGAGAACAGAAGCAACTATCAGTCACCCTCTGATCACCCCCTACCATCCAAGCAGGCAGCTTAGGTCTGCGTATGCCTTCCGAGCTATAAGCCCCAGGATTCGGAGAGCGAGGTGTGGAGGTCAAACTTTTTCTTCTAACTCGGCAAGACTCTGGAACTCCCTTCCCCTCTCCCTCCGTTCGGAGCCCAACCTTTTGCCCTTCCGGAAAAAGCTAAAAACCCTGCTATTCAACAGATAACCTCAGTCTCTCCCCTCACTCACACACGCCAATCCTTAGCGCTAGGACGCCTCCAGGTAGCTATCGCGCTCTATAAAAACCCAATCCATCCATCCATCCAAATACAATTTCCACACAAGCGCAAGTTTTTCTAATCAAACAGCGCAAGTTAACAGGTAGCGCGCGGCAGCAACATACAATTGCCCGCTTCCCGCGAGGACCTGGCTTTTAACTGTGGTGTCCCGCCTCCAGACTCCACCCCGTCCCGGCCGATTGGCTAAGGCCTGAGGGAGGTGAGCTAGGGGTATGTTTGGGACAGCCGTGAGGGATCGCGATTCGGGTGAGTTGGAAACAAGTTTTAAAAAACACAATGCCAATACAATCACTAATTCCTTTCCTGCCCATTTACATATCTCTTACTGTGCTGCACCTGCTCCTCCTCCCAACCCTGTAGTCCAAACGGAGGACATAGTGCTGGGGCATATGTATTTGCAATTGCAATCAGATGCAGGGATCTGCCCCACTTCTTTCTTGGCTGTGGCTGCGATGAGAGTGTGTGCCCTTGAAATCAGGTTCTTTCAGCCTATCTAAATTAACGTACACGCCACATTACTATAGTCTTCCGACAGGTATGCATGCATTAATATGATCACAATGTATTCATTGTACTGCACTGTAAGTATCATATCCCTATATGTAAAATGTTCCTTCCTGTCAGCGATGTCTCAGGGACTGTTAGTCCAAGCATAGCGTCCTTCATTTTGTGGGTAATTGATAATGCAGTTTCAATGCCTCGCTGTTCAGAGGCATTATGGTACTGAATGTACTCTGTAGTCTGGACACTCCTATACATTGTGTTCCTCAAAGAATTGCTGCTTAGATTCTTGCCTATATTAAAATATGTTTACACATGCCATTATTATTTTGAATGCTTTCTGTCTGCTAGCTATTGGCATACACCATTAGCTTATTGCTCTTTCTATTATTGGGTAATGTGTCTTTATGATCAGATGTACTTTAGTATTATTTACCGAATCAAAATTTGCTATTCTTAAGAAATTACATTTTCTGATTCTTTAATTAAAAGGAACTATTGATAGTTTTTTCTTAAGATTCCCTTTCCTAAAATACTGAATCAAAAAAAGTGTTTTGGTTGCGTTCCCAAAATGTGAATGGCCTCCAGAAACAGAGTTATGGCATTAGAATCGGGAAATACATGGTTGCAATCACATTCAAAAGTACAGGAAGCAAGTGTTGGGTCTACCATCTACTGGATTTACCAGCAATAGCAAGTCGGAAAAGGCAGCAGGAGGACTCTGAAAGAACAAGAAAAGAAAATTCTTCAATGAGGTACTAAAAATCCTAGTAGAGGAATGTGTTGAAATAATGAGCAGCTATTTAGGAAAGCTTCCTTAACTGTTCATGAAGCCACTAGAAAGTGCATCTGGAGCGCCAGATCCAAGAAAGAATTAATACTATGAGGGTTACTACACACATTATTCCAGAGACAAGGAAAAGTTGGTATGACCTTCCCTCCGGAACTTAGGAGAAGCTGGCAAGTTTGAGGAAGGCTGCTGGCAACGGAGAGGGCCCATCCACAACGCCACAATGGAGGAGGCCATTGAAAGCACTTTATTAACAGAGGCAATATCTGGACCAACTAATATAGTACATCAGAACTCCTCAGCCAATCCCAGGTAGCGGACCAAGGTAAAACAAAATACCAGTAAGTAACTTTGTTTGAACTTTACATATTTCAGTAACTGTTTTCAGCAGACAAAAAAGATCCCACGCCAATTTAGAAAAACAATGTTAAATATAATAATTGAAACAACCAAAACTACAAACATCCAATCAGTAGAACCAGAGATTTGCAAGTTTAAAGATTTCAGTAAAAATAGCATCAAAAAGCCAAAAGGGTCAACTGTGGATATCTGGTCATGCCAGCCCGAGACAAAGTCACAAGTTCAGGCTCACCACAATGGAGAGGCTGTGGGTTGCGGAGGTGATGCAGGTCTTTGAGAAGGGTCCAATCCACGCAGCAGCAGCAATGCATCAGGTCTGTTCGGGGTTCTTCTGCATAGCAGATGAGATGCGTCAGTTCCACTGGATCCACAGAGACTGGCAGAGAGACTTCTAAGAGTGCAAGACAGAGGTGGCACCACATGCCCGGGTAGACTCACAGATGGAAGAATCCAGGTACTGAGGTTGAGTAAATTCTGTTCCTGCAGATCAAGTCAGGAGGCCATCCAGCACCCCTTTAAAGTCACTCAGTGGTCCTGGGTTCAAAAGATACAGGTCAAGTCCTTCTCACCCGGACAAGATGGCTGCGGGCTGCAGGTCAACTCAGCAGGACAGCAGTCTTTTAGGGCAGTAGTTCAGGGGAGTGGCAGTCCTTTCACAGCACTGCAGTCCGTCATCCTGGAAAATTATACACAGGTTTAGGACTACTTCTGTAATGCAGGAACTAAACCTTCAGAACCACCCTGCGACAGATATAAAATGTCTGTACCCCTGGGCACATCCTTCAGCCAGAGGGCATTGTTTTGTAGCACTAACAATTCCGACTCTTTTAAGGAATACCTTTACACAATGAGGGAGAACCCCCAACAGTGTTAAGTTCCTCAAGGACTTTGGGTAAAGGGAAGTGGCTTATTTGAAGTTTTATTATTTCCCAAGATCTCTGGATCAAGATAAGGGTGGTCCTCATTTAATTCTGAAGATTTTTTGGGATTTCTGGTTACCCACAATAGGGTCCGTGTTAAAGCCTCTTGGTAACCTTGCTTTAAATTTAAGTTTTTTGTCACAGATTGTGGGAGAATCATTGTTGTCAGTCTAAGGAAGCTAGGGACCTATAAGTCCGGTCCATCGAAATTCACCAATGTACTTATAATACTGTATCTGTGAAGACTGGATACCCCAGAGTGAATAGATCCATTTTTTAATTAGACAATTGTGTTTGTTTTGTTTTTCTCTACAACTCTTATGTTATTGCTATGTTGATATAGATAGATGCTTTTTTGCCATATTATTTTGTGTTGCGCCGTGCTGTTTTTATGTTATTGTTAATTTCATACCTATAGATGCTTTTTTGCCATGTTATATTGTGTTGCTCCATGCTGTAAAGAGTATATAATTGTTTTAACCTATGAAAGAATTGTTTTTAATTTGTATCTCAATTGCTTTTATGATCATTATGATGATGATTTAAAATTTGGTTACATATATACTTTGATGCATTCTTTTTTTTTTTTAAGTTCAAGTTTATTGAAACCAAGTAAAATAGGAGAATACAACAGTGCATCTAAAGGGAAAAAACAATATATGCAGAAATAACTGGGCATAAAGCAAATATATAATAAATGGAATCAATAAACACATGCTAAAGTCAAAGAGAAAAGACAAGCTCAAAAAACAGAAACAAATTATACATTGTATGCGTAAAAGGTATATCAAGTGAAAATAAAGTAAAAGCAATAAAATACACCTGGCAAAGGTACAAAAGAAAAGGATCTTGAAAAAGACAACAAGTGGAAAAATCACGGAGGTTTGCGGACTTCATCAGAGCCAGCGATGGGATTTGTAATGGCGGTGGAGCTGGAAGGGGAACAAGTGGATAAGTATGTTGTAAGAGGAATCCACAATAAATCTCTCTTAACAGCCAGGGAAATGGGGGTAACAAAGTTGGTATCAAGCCTATGATTAAAACAAACCGCATTCCACCAAGCGGAATAAGGACGTTGAAGGAATCCTTCCAATTGGAGGTAATCAGGTGTAGGTCAACTGCTAAAAACAAATCTAGTAGTTTAAAGTGAGAAGAGTGTTGAGGAAGATTAGAGGACAAGGAACCTAATAGGATATTAGAAGGGGAAAAGGGGAGTTGTATAGTAAAAATAGTATTTATGCGGGACTCAGCTTGAGTGTGGGCTGACCTGTGGTGCGCTGGGCTGCTCCGTGATCTAGCGCTGAATTTGGACCCTTGTCTGCTCCTGGGGACGCAGCTCTGCTGAGGAAGCTGCCGCCGTCGGAAGAAGGACCTGCCCTTACCGCCCACACCGCTGCGGGACTGCGAGGCAGTCTCACACCTGAAGCCTCTTCCCGCAGCGGCCCCGCCCCCCCTCCTGGTGTTGATATAACTTTCGCAGCACCCGCTGCGCGGGTGCTACTCAGCTTGAGTGTGGGCTGACCTGTGGTGCGCTGGGCTGCTCCGTGATCTAGCGCTGAATTTGGACCCTTGTCTGCTCCTGGGGACGCGGCTCTGCTGAGGGAGCTGCTGCCGTCGGAAGAAGGACCTGCCCTTCCCGCCCACACCGCTGCGGGACTGCGAGGCAGTCTCACACCTGAAGCCTCTTCCCGCAGCGGCCCCGCCACCCCGCCTGGTGTTGATATAACTTTCGCAGCACCCGCTGCGCGGGTGCTACTCAGCTTGAGTGTGGGCTGACCTGTGGTGCGCTGGGCTGCTCCGTGATCTAGCGCTGAAATTGGACCCTTGTCTGCTCCTGGGGACGCGGCTCTGCTGAGGGAGCTGCCGCCGTCGGAAGAAGGACCTGCCCTTACCGCCCACACCGCTGCGGGACTGCGAGGCAGTCTCACACCTGAAGCCTCTTCCCGCAGCGGCCCTGCCCCCCCCTTCACATAGGGGTTTAAAATCATTCTACTCGTCTCGCGCAGCGGGACGCGCGTGGGACGAGGCTCGGGACGAAGCCCGGGCAAAGGGCGGGCCCTCTAAGGCCCTCGTAGGCCAGAGTAGGCTGGGCTGGGCCTTTCCCTTAACATCTGCAGAACAGTGACCCGTACCCTGTCACTCGTTGGATATGTCGACAGAAGAGGAAATACCCGGGAAGAAAGGAAGTCTACGCAATGGGTCTTTGGTTAATTATTTTCCCAAGGTGCGGAGTGAGGGTGATAAGGACTCTAGCTTAGCTGAGCGTAGGGCTGAGCGGCGTCGCTCAGTTGAGAGCATGAAACATAGACCCCTCATAGACAGTACCCCTCTTGCTTTAACTCGGGAGGGGGGCCCACTAGATTTGAGTGGGGATAATGCTAGTCAAGAAGGTGTTCCCCTTTTGTTTCGTGATTTTGCATCAACACCTAGTTCGCCCTCGGATAACATTATATCTGTTTCCCCTACTCCCAGCCCAGGTTGCATCTCTGGCACTGCCAAGCTTAGGAATCAGAAACCTAAGCATTTTGTTGCTGCCCAGATCCACCGCCCTCCACCTAGTAAAAAAAGGAGGAAACTAAGGGTGGCACTAGGCAAAGCTAAAACCCCGCATACTGATTTTGGTAAAGGGCCAAAAACCCTCAATCTAATGGAGACTACCCTAGTAGAGGGGTCTGATCTTCCACCAGCTGTTGTATTACCACTGGCAAATAGTTCACCGGAAGCAGCTGTACAGGCCGTGATTCCTGACAGAATTGCTGGGGTTAAAGCACCAGTTATTCCATCGCCCCCCACAACAATAGGGAATTTGGAGTTTTTGCTGAGATCTCTCCTTTTACCTAATAATGAGTCTATTAAAAAGGTTGAAATTAGACTGACCATACTGGAGACTGCTATCAATAGCATGGTTACCCTGACCGAAGCCCAGGGGAGTGGGGTGGTGCATCCCACACCTCTGACCAAACCCCCCACTACTACTATTCCCAATACCCTAACTGCCCAGTCTCAGCCGGCCAAAAATAATATACAACCCCCGGGTAGGGTCCCCCTTCCCTCCCAACATCTATTGCCCCCTAATCAGTTAAATACACCAGCAATACAAATGGGTAGCGACCCCAAAAAACTAGCCCCAAAGGCCCCGACAAGTAATAACCAAAACGACCAAGGGGAAGGTAGATACACTAGAGCCCCAAGGAAAAAGGTGCCACAAGTGGAGATTCCCCCTGAAGCAGTGCCCTTTGTGGTGGTCTTGTCTGGGGTCCCCCCGTTAGCAGAAAATAAAAAGGAGGGATACGTTGATCTTAAAAAAAAATCTAAAAAAAAATCATCCATTGGCTGAGAACATATAGGCCGATAGCACCCAATATAGATGGGGATATAGTTCATGTTAGGCGGATTAATTGGCTGGGGAGTAGAACTAAAGATTTAGAGGGGGACCTAGTGGTGATTAACTTTAGAGACCCCAGGGCAGTAGATTACATCTTAAATTGGCCACCTGGAAACGGGGAAACTCGTATCATCCCCCGGGCCCTAACGCATTTCTATCCCAGGATAGAGGCCATTCCTCCTGAATATCCAAACAAGTTCCAACCCTACAGGCCACCCTCTATCTTGCCTTATAACAACAATTATCCCCAGTATGGGCAACACTTTGCCCTGGTGGCTGATCAGCACTCTGCCTGGTCCACGGTGCCCCATAGACACACGATGAACCACGTCACTAGGATGGAACATTTAAGACCCTTTACCCCCTTGGACACTTACAATCGGTTCTCGCAGCTCTCTGGGCTGGGAGATTGCGATTGAAGTTCAGCGCCCAGGGGGGAGAGATGTGACCTCCCTGGTAAGGAGGCCCTAAGACCCCGTGGCAGTACAGACACAGGGCAAGTTAGTCCACCCCTATCCCAAATTGCCATTACTTACACCATTACTGAGGCTTCCCCGTCAGCCGGGTCTATGGTCTGCATGGCCAGCTGCCCGGCAAACCCTATTCCCTTGGCCCAGGAGGGGGGTAGTGGCATGACCATAGCGGATATTGAGGGAATGAATAAGGGGGTTCATACTAAAGTGCCCAAGGGTAGACGGGTAATAAACCTTCTATCATGGAACGTTGCGGGGTTAAAAAGGAAGTTAGATATACGAGAATGGCACTCATTCATCGAGAAGTTCGATGTTTGCCTGTTTCAGGAAACCTGGAGCCTATTACCCCTATATAAATCAGGATACACTACCCATTTTTTGCCAGCAGTAAGTAAAGGGAAGGGCAGACCGGCGGGAGGCCTCATGGTATGGATTAAACTAGACCTAGACTGGGAGGTCACACGCCATAATTTGGAGTGTAGTGATATACTCCATCTCTCCTCTAGAGGAAACGCGGTGGGAAGTAGGCTTGATCTATTTAACGTTTATGCCAGAGGGACACCTGGGGACACCGCCTCTTCAATTTTAACAGCCCTGGATTTATCCTTAGTTAACTGCCCTTTATCAGCAAAAATCATCGTGGGGGGTGATTTCAATTGTACGTTTGAACCCCTCCTTGGAGATGACCCCTTGGGTATTGAAGTCGAAGATTCAAAATGGTCTATCCCAACCCTATCCCTGCCCCCTATTAGAAAATGGTCAGCTAGAGCAATTCAAATCAACGCATTAACTAGGGACCATAAGTTAAGAGCCCTCAACGGCAGGACTATATCCGACCGGGCGGGGGCACTGACCTTCAATAGACTTACTGGTCCGTCCCGAATTGACTACATCCTAATGGATGTTAGTTTATGGGCAGACCTTATTGACATGGAGGTGCTCCCAAGTCAGGATAGTGACCACAATCCCCTGTGTTGTAAGTTTAATTGGGGCATCTTTAAAGACAGGAGGGTGAATGCCCCCTTAAAGACAACCAAAGAGATCATCCCATGTAATAACAACCGCAGATTGAAATGGGACAAGGCTAACCTGAAGGAGGATGACCTAGGGACCATCAAATCCCTGGTAGAGGGCTTGTACTTTGACCTGGAGGCCTGGGACTGTGAAAACCAGACTACTATGCTCTCGCACTCTTCCCTTGACTCAGCTTATAAAGCTACAATAGAACACGTTAGTCAATTTTTCACCTCGAAAGGAAAAAGTCATAGGGAAACTATCATACCCCCCACCTCAAATAAACCTTGGTATACAGATCAGTGTAAGGGTAGTAGGAAAAATCTGACAAAAGCCCTGCTTTATAGGGATCCCTTGCTGGTTAGAGCGGCCAGGAGGGACTACCTGAAAGCACTATCGCTGGCCAAACGAGAGTGGGAGGAACAGCATTGGCTTGACCTAGCCAATGCTGTGAGTAGAAGGAACCCGAATCTTTTTTGGGATCTGATTAACAGAGCCAGGCAGGGGAAATCACAACCATTAGCAACGCACATAACCAGTCAGCAATGGTTTATTCATTTTTCTTCCCTATATGGAGGTAACGAAGAGTCTGACAGCCCCGGGGCAGATAGTTTTGGTGCTGGGGATACCTCAGGGGTGGATGATCTTCCATTTACGACCACCGAAGTAGTGGTGGCGATCAGACATCTAACCCCTAAGAAGGCAGCCGGTCCGGATGGGATCCCTGGGATCTGCTGATTGCGGAACCATTGGCTTGGGCCAATTTAATCGCCACAATTATGAACTTGATTACAAGGGGACACCAGGTGCCAGATTCTTGGAAGGGGGCGGAGGTGGTAACAGTATTTAAGAAGGGGGCAAGAGATGATCCTGCGAACTACAGACCTATCAGTTTGATAGATATAATCCAGAAAGTGGTCGGCAGGGTCATCATTTCAAGGGTAGGCGACTGGATGGAGGAGGCTAGCATTGTCTCCCACCTCCAAGCGGGCTTCAGAAGAAAGGTAGGCACGATGGACCAGGTCTTTCGCTTTTTTGTTATCTATTGGAAGGCAGTCACCATCAAGAAAGGTAGCCTATATATGGCCTTCATAGATCTCAAGACGGCGTTTGACCTGGTCCCCCGGGCTAAATTATGGGAGATCCTAGGAGAGATGGGTTTTCCAAGTAGACTTCTGAGTTTAATTGTAAAGCTCCACGAGGGGAATTATGCGAGGGTCAGATGGGGATCCCAGGGACAGTTAACGGACAGGATCCCTGTGAGGAGAGGAGTACGCCAGGGCTGTGTCATGGCCCCGACCCTTTTCTCCCTATTCGTGAATGGAGTGGTGGACCATCTGAAAGGGGAAGAGTCGGATGCCCCATCCCTGGCGGGGGAAAGAATCCCCACTTTACTCTTCGCCAATGACACCTTACTGATATCCAAATCCCCAGGGGGCCTGCAAAAACTCTTGAACCGATTCAGTTCCTTCTGTACTAATAGAGGTTTAACCATCAACACCTCGAAAACTAAACTGATGGCATTTTCCCCCTCCAAAAGGTTTAAAAACAACTTCTTGCTTAATGGGGCCCCCCTGGAGTTGGTCAATTCATTCGACTATCTTGGTGTTCGGATAAATAGTCGAATGACCTGGAAGGACCACCTGGCCAAAATGTTACTCAGTCACCAAAGAGTATCTGGGGTGACTCTGAGGGAGCTCCGCGAGTCAAGTAGTAAACCTGTCTCCCCGGCCATGGCGATTTACGATGGTCAAATTCTTCCGGCGGCTTTATATGGCTCCGAGCTCTGGGGGTTCGAAAATGTTACAGATCTCGCCACAGCGGAAAATAATTTTTTGAGGAAGGTGGTGGCTCTTCCTGTTTCCACCCCACTCATCCCCCTGAGATTAGATCTGGGCAGAAGAGCCCTAAAGGATTTGGTGAGGCTACGCCCATTGCTCTTCTGGACCCATTTAAGAAGAACTGAGGAGCTTGCAAATTATGCTGCAGGGCTGGACGATCTTCTTCTGTTGGACTCGGGGAAAAAAATAGGATGGCTGAATAATGTGAGAGACCTGGTGCATAAATTAGGTCTAAGGGATGCTTGGGAGTCCCAAATGCCGCCGCCCAAGGATGTGATCAAAAAGCTATTTTGGGACTGGGTACAGAGCGAAGCACTGAGTGGTTTGGATGGGGGCTCACTCACGGATCAATTTCTGCTAATTAAATGGGTGAAAAAACTGGAACCCTTCCTCGACCTGATCACTAAACCTTTAGACAGAGCGCTATATCTAAAACTGAGATATGGGACGCTCCCGGTGTACGACTTCACGTCGAGGTGGTCCAACTCTGCTGCCTCCTTGCGTTCGTGCCCTCGTTGTGCAGCACCAAAGGAGACTGTGGCCCACCTATTCTTTGCCTGCCCCGCTTATAAAGTGGCCCGGAAATGCTGGCTGAAACCTGTATGTAGGGAGCTGGGGCTGAGGTGTCATAGTCAGGCATTACGTGTACTTTCTACTGATTCTTCATCTTCCTTCATGACATGTGGGGTGGCAAAATTTTTGGGCAGTGCGTGGGTGACGCGCTCCCGGTTATTGAAACTGCATTCTAGGGTACCAACGGTCTGATGTATGTAACCGCTCGTAGCAAACCAGTGACTGTGGTGCATTCCTTCCTTTATATGTCGTATTATTTATAGTTTTAACCGGAGAAATGGAATTGTATAATTGTTTATGTACTCTTTTATGGTGATCAAATTACCGAATAAAGATTTTACAACGTATTTATGCGGGACCAAACTGAGTGCCAAAAAGTGGTGATATTGGGACAGTGAAATAGCATATGAGGCAAATCAGCATGAGTACAAGGGCAGGATCAGCAGGTAGGGGAAAGGTCAGGAGAGAAGGAAGCCAGTTTAACCGGAGAAAACAGCAGACGCTGATATACATAATATAACGTTTGAGTGGTGTTGGCAGCTCTGGAAGTTTTGTGAATTTTTAACCACAATTTATCCCATAGAGAGATAGGCCAAGATACTGATAAGTCCCGTTCCCAAGCCAATTCAGTCTTTGTTTTAAGACGTGTAGGAGGTTTCAACAAAGAATTATAGATGCACAAAGCCGAAGGAGAGGAGTACAGTAGCGGGGAGAGAATATCACAAAGTGGAGGAAGATCATGGGAGGGAGGGAGAGATTGAAGGTAAAGTAGAAGAGCAGGACTTAAAAGATCATATTGTTTTCGTGTAGAATTAGGAAGGTGAAATTGAGATTGGAGATCAGCAAAGGGTAGGGGAGCATCATTATGAAGGAGCTGGGAGATCCACATCAGACCTCTGGATTTCCAAGAATTCCAGAAAAAGGAACGATTCTTGATTCGAAGTAATTTATTGTGCCAAATAGATTGTTGATGAAGAGAAGCACGGGAGGGATACGAGGAGGATAATATTGGAGCCAAAAGATGATGAAAATGAACAATGATGGGAGAACGTAAGAGTGATGTTGTAGTAGAAAAAGTCAGAAACTCGGAAAAATCAAAAGGTGAGATCAGAAATTTTTCCAAAGATTACCAGATTGGAGGATAAGTAGGAAGAGCAGTAGACAACCAATGAGAGGCTTGTTTAAGAATAAAGGAATAGTGATAAGATCTGAAGTCAGGGAACTTGAGACCACCATTAGATTTATCTTTTTTAAGTGAGGATAAGGCAATGCGGGAGGGCTTGTTCTTCCAGAGGAATTTGGATAGAACGGAGTCCAAACTTTTAAAATAATATGAAGGTATCCGAACAGGGATCATAGATAGAGAGTATAAAATAATAGGGGCTAGCATCATTTTAATGGAGTCTAATCTCCCCCACCAGGAAAGGAAAAGAGGATGCCATCTGGAGATAGAGTCTGATAACTTTTTCTTAATGTAGTCAAAGTTAGCTTTCAGAGTGCCGGAGATAGTAGGGGAAACCATAAGCCTAAATACTTTACTTTGGTTGGTTGCCAGGAAAAGCCATTTTGGTCAAAATAATGTTTGAGACATAAAATATTAAGGTGTAGGACTTCACATTTATCCCGTTTCAGATGATAACCCGAAACTAAAGAGAAAGCATCAACCTGGCGGAGAAAAGAAGGGATGGATGAGTCAGGGTTAGAGCAATATAAAAGAATGTCATCTGCATATACAGATAATTTAACCTGATTGGGCCAGGGTTGTAACCAGTAATTTGGGAGTCTTGACGTATCTTTGTAAGAAAAGGTTCAAGAGCTACAATAAACAAAAGGGGAGATAAAGGACAGCCCTGACGAACTCCTCTGGAGAGAGAAAAATAATCAGAAATTTTCCCATTAGCAAAAATGGATGCTTTAGGACCAGAGTACAAGAGAGAAATAAGGGAAATTAGCTTGGGGGGGGAAACCAATCCAGGTAAGAGCGTGAAACATAAAATCCCAACTAATCCTGTCAAACGCCTTCTCGGCATACAGGGTTATAGCTGCGAGAAGAGAGCTAAAGGAAGGAGCCTTGCTGAGAATATTAAAGAAAACCCGAGAGTTATCTGAGGAAAGACGCCCTTTGACAAAGCCCGATTGCTCAGGGCCAATGAGTTCAGGAAGAATAGGATCAATACGCAAAGCTAGCAATTTCGCAAATATTTTATAATCAGTATTTACAAGGGAAATGGGGCGGTAATTCTTGCAGAAAGCAGGGTCTTTACCTTCTTTAGGGATAAGACATATCATTGCTTCTTGGAATGTACCTTGAGAGAGACCGTCGGTAATAAAGGAATTAAAGAGGAGGAGCATACGGGGAAGAAGAAGTTTTGAAAAATGTTGATAGAACTCAATGGTGAAACCATCCGGGCCAGGGGCCTTACCATGTTTCAGGACCGAGACTGCGTGAGAAATTTCTGCTAAAGAAATATCCGCTTCAAGCGAGTGAAAGTCAACATGAGAAGAAGGAGGAGGAGCGAGTGAGTGAAAATAAGAGGAGAGATCCGAAGAAAGTGGAATAGATTCAGGAGTATAGAGCTGTTTATAGAATGTAACAAACTCCTGTAAGATATCAGTATCTTTCAAAAGAGACGTACCAGAAGAGTCAGTAATGGAAGAAATCCGGGTTCTATCTTGTCTAATCTTCAAATAGTTAGCCAAAAGTTTCCCCATTTTGTTTTGACCGCCATAATAGCGGGCACTACTTTTTAAGAGATAGGAAGACGCGGCGTCAGTAGACATTTTGTTAAAAGTAATCTTGGCAGAGAGAAGGTCTTTTAGAGATGAATCCGAGAGAGTACGATAATAAGAGTATTCTAACTTTTTAATCTTGGCAAGGAGGAGGGAGGACTGCTTCTCAAAGCATTTTTTCTTTTGAGAAACATAATTAATAATGAATCCTCTAGCAGCAGCTTTGATTGAGTCCCAAATCATAGTTGGAGAAGATTCAGGAACGGAATTAATGAGAAAGAAATCCTCTGCGAAAGAGCTGAATTGGCCAGAGAATTTGTGATCATTGAGAAGGGAATTATTGAATCGCCATCTTCCTGAAGGAGGGGAGAAAGGAATAAGGTCAAAATCAACTATAACAGGGGCATGATCGGATATTAGGATGGAACCTATATCAGAGGAAAGAACATGTTGGGTCAGGGACTGACTGAGAAACAGATAATCAATACGGGATTGAGTTTTGTGAGGAGGAGAGAAATAGCTATATTCTTGGAGATCGGGGTGGCAAAGGCTCCAAATGTCAGTTAGGGAACTTCGTTTAATGGCGGAAGTAAATTGGTTATGCATTTTCGAAGCAACAAATTTAACAGGGGAATGTCTGTCAAGAATGGGGTCGTGGACTTGATTGTAATCACCACCAAAAATAATATAATTATCAGTAAAAGAGAGGAGTTTGTCTGAAATAAAAGGCCAAAAGGTATTGTTAACAGAGACGGGAGCATATACATTAAATATAACAATAGGAACATTGTCAACAGTCAAAGTGGTAATCACCCAACGACCATCAGAGTCTATTTCTTGGTGAGTGACAGAGACCTTAAACTTTTTGTGAACTAGGATAGCAACTCCATTCTTTTTCCCTAAAGCAGGAGAGGAAAAGACATGACCTACCCAAAGACGTTGCAATTTAGCAGCTTCAACATCGGAAAGGTGGGTCTCTTGTAACAGAACAATGTCAGATTTCAGTCTAGCCAAGTGCGAAAGCACTCGTTGTCTTTTAATGGGATTATTCAATCCTTTAACATTCCATGAAATAACTCGGAATGTAACTCATGAAAAACAACCATGCTGGAGAAAAAAGCATACAATGCAATAAACGAGTATGAAACCAAATTATGCAATAACCTGGAAAAGAAATGAATCTGAGAGAAAAAAGAAGGAAGAAGGAAATGGAAACGGAGATGAGAAGAAATGAGAGCAGAAGGGAGGAAAGGAAGAGGGAGAGAAGGCATCAGAGGAGGAAAATAGAAGAGTAAAGGAGAAAGAGGGAAAGGAAGAGGAGAAACAGTGTAAGAGGAGGACAAAAATGATGGAAATAGAGAAACAGTAGAAGATAGAGAAAAAAGTAAGAAGCACATCTTACTTAAAAACAACCAAAGGAATACAAGAAAGACGAACATACCTAGAGAGAAAGTATCCAGGGATACAAGGGGAGGGGAAGAGCCAGACGGGGTGAATGGCACAACCGGGACCAGGCAAGACGGAGGATCGGGAGGCATCACCTCAGGGAAGGGAAAAGCTGCGGAGAAAAATAGAAAACACAATATGAAAAACACGTAGTCAAACAAGTACAACGAAGGAAGAGTTAAAACATATATTAGTCAGCCAACAAGACTTGGAATACTGAGACAACAAACAAAAAAGGGAACAAATAAAAGGAATCAGCCAACACTAGAGAAGGAAGCATCCATGGCATCGGTACTGTGAGCATTTATGAAACTCTGGAGACGGAGTGGGTCTTCGTAGGTAGTCGTCCTGTTATTAAAAGTAACCTTAAAAAGGCTGGGATGAAAAAGTCCATAGCGTGCGCCCATCGCACGAAGAGCAGGTCTCATGTTGAGGAAGGCCTTTTGCCTATTCGCGGTGGCCTTAGCGTAATCTTGGGCAAAGAATAAAGTGGATCCAGACCAAGTAACGGGTTGAGAGGATTTGGCAGCAGAAAGAACCTTCAATAACTCTGTGTACTCCAAGAAATACAGGATGACCCCTCTAGGTTTCTGTGACGGAGTGGTAGAAGAAGCTGGACGTCCCAGTCTATGCGCTCTCTGAATGTTGAGGACAGTGCCCTCCGGCATATGAAGAACTCTGGGAATAAAGGATTTAAAGAATGTAAGGGGGTCAGACCCCTCCTGTCCCTCCTCAAGGCCATAAATACGAAGATTATTACGACTATTGCGATTTTCCAACTCCTCCACCTGCCGTTGAAGTAGAGAAACTTGAGATTGGAGAGGGGAAATTCTTGTGCAAGTATCCATGATGGAGGAAATGGACTGCTCAACTGCTGTGACTCTGTTATCCAGTTGAGTCCAAGAGTCAGTGAGAACTTGCAATTTAGCATTGGTATCTTCCAATTTGGAATTAGTGTCTTCCATAAAGGGGCGTAATGCCCTGATTTCCTCTAATAATATCTCCATTGAGACAGGTGAAGATGGTTGCGGTGGCGAAGGGGTATTTTTCCTAGTGCGCTTAATGAGGGATTTCCCAGGAGGCGCTGACGCAACATCAGAGGTCGCCATGTCGTCAGCCAAGGGTAGAGAGTCTTGTAGGCGAGAGAACTCAGAAAAAACCTTCGAATTCTTGATAAAAATATGTTTTGGTGTAATTACCGTGGATAAAGAGCCTTTAAAGTTGCCCATATGGAGAAATAACGAAAAGGTGACCAAAAAAATGCGCACAAAATATACTGAGGAAGAAGCAGAAACACAAAATGGCCACCAGAAATCTTCAATCACTTCAGGCAGAGTCTATAGCGCAAAAAACGCACATATAAAGTCAAAATAATCCACAGGATAATGAGGAAGCAGGAAAAAAAGGCAAAGACTGAAGCAAAAAACCGCAGCAATACATTTGAAGCTTGAAAAATCGGCACCTCAGCGCTGCATATAAAAAACAAAATGGCGGTCGCAATATTGCGACAAGAAGAAGAGACTCACATTGTCGTCAAAGCTGCATGAAAACTGCTTGAAAATGAACCGGAGAGGTCCGAGGCCATTTACGAGGTGCCCGACGTCTCTTCAAGCGTGAAGGAGCGCTGAGGCAGCATGAAGAGGAGACAGCCACCCGATGCAACCGAGGAGCCTCACACGGAAGCCGCCATTCGCGTCGGGCGCTAAGCCACGCCCCTTGATGCATTCTTAAAAGAAACAGCATTACAGCTTTTGTATTGTGGTACTGGTTTAGGTATTTGGACCGATCGATGGGTGAAAGAACAGCAGATAAGTGATTGTATTGCTTGTTATAGGGGAAACTGAATTGTAGTCCAGATTATCCACAGGTCCAGAAGTGCATTGAAGAGTTGGTGTCTGAGTTCCAGTATTTATACCCAGTTGTGCCTTTAAAGTGGGGAGAAGCGTCTAGAGGCATGCCTTTTCAATGCACAGGTGCCGTGCCTTCTTTGTCGTGATTCCTGACTACCTCAGAGGAAATGCAGCCCTTTGTGTGGAGGCAGAACACAGCCATCCAGGCACTATGCTCCCAATCGTGTGTGGAAGTCTATGAGGAATACAAAAAGCCCAGTTATCATCTCCACCTACTCATGTGACCCAGAGTCAGGCTGCAGGCACCAAATGATTAAGGCAGGAAAATGTCAACTTTTTAAAACATATATAAAACCAATTACCCTAGCGGTAAATATTCAGACCATCTCTTTAATGCAAGGTCAGGTAAATTAATTGTCTTAACCTGTGTATTTATTACCAGTCATTTCATGAACTTCTGTGCAATTTTTTATATACTTATACATGACCGTTACACCACATTCAGACAACATTTTTGCACTATACAACACTGTACATGACATTAACATTACTAATACTGTGATAACATAAAATAAAAAATATTGCTCTTATGACCAGTCTGATAAATTACAAAATGCAGAGGTTGCAATTGCTATTATTATATATGCAGTTGCCCTCTTGCTGTTAGTGTCCCTTGGAGGTTCTAGATCTGTTCTGTTACAGTCAACTTTTGGGTTCTTAAGTCTTTTCCATCAACGTGTTCAAACTTCTAATTTCTTTTGGGTTGTCCTCAGGACCCTGACTGGTTATACTCTCATTCTTTTTTAATTAGAACTCATCCATTTTGCTTTGCAAGGATTCCACTTCCAAATAAAATCGGTCCCTTCTATCCTCCTTTGGAGATTATATTTTATTCAAAGATTGCATCAGGGCTTACTGTCTCACCGGTTCCTGATGGTTTCAGTTTTCTGCGCAACTGATTGGCAAGGCCAATAACTGATAATAAATACACAAGTTAAGACAATTAATGTACTTAAGCTGGAATTTAAAGAGATGTTTTGAATAATTACAGCTAGGGAAATTTGTTTTATATATATTTAAAGGGGGCCCAACCGAGCTGTTTCAAAAAGGACCCACCCCAAATACGCATCCTTTTTAAAGTGCAGTTTTCAGAATTGTAATTTAAAATCCAACTTCACCACAACATAGTATTTTTCACTACAATTCTAAGGACACCAAACATGAAGGAGGTACCTTTTCACATTTGGAAGTTACGGCTTATTAAAAGTAATTAGGGAACTCCACTGTTATACTATGGGAGAGGTAAGCCTTATAATAGTGAAAAACTAATTTAAGAGTTTTTCACAAACAGGACATATAAATCTACAAAATACATGTCCAACTGTTTAAGTACACTGCACCCTGCCCACTAGGCTGTCCTGGACCTACCCTAGGGGTGACTTGCATGCATTAAAAAGACTTATGTCCGACCGCCAACATATTGAGGATAGGACTGCCCGACAAGCTGTCGGTGGTCGCGCACCCTGAATTACAATGCGACCGCCTTCAAGGTGGTCACAAAGTGTATTTATTGTATTGTGGCATGTGCTGCTGTCTGCAGCACACCCTGCAGTCAAAAAACACACATTCTGCATGTGCCTGCACTATGTGGCAGGCACCATGCAGTGCCTGCTACATTGTGCATGGAAATGTAGGGGGGCACCATATGTGCCCCCGAAAAGCAAATCAGAGGTCCAGAGGTGAAGAGTGGCCCACTACAGGCCCTCAATGTCCCTGTCTGCCTGCTTTTTCATGGTGGGTTCACCGCTCTTAAAGCACTGGCGGAAGGAACATTGTAATGCCTACGGCGGTGCCTGTCATGCACTGCCACCATTATGGTCATTGCTCCGCCTCCACCGCACCGGCAGGATGCGTGGCGGTCGGTCATGCCAACCGCCAGCAAACCGCCCGCCATCCTAATATGGTGAGTGGAAAACATGCTTAGGATTGCTGCGAGACCACCACCTATGGGCTGTTAGTGATGGTCTCACCGCCATCCTAATAAGCCGCTAAGCCAGCAAACAGAAGGTCTGAAGGCAAAAGTTAGGCCGAAAACCACGCTAAGGTTGCCAGGTCTAACACATAGCATATTACACAGTTTCCCTACAGATATAGGATCAAACATTTTAGAAGGCCATCATGAACAGAATCTCAATGAGGTAGAGGTTCTAAATAGTACCATCACTGATCTGCCTACACAAATGGAGATTTTAAGTCCTCCTACAGTTCTGAAACAAGAGTACCTACAAGAAGACAAGCAGGTAGAGATTCTATAAATGTACGCCTGCCTACACAATGTAGAAGAAATATTTACATTCAAAGATTTATAATCTTAATAATACCACCAAAGCTTTCTCAAAGGCATGATGAGACAGATATAACACCATCTACAGAAGAATTTGTGCACATAGAGAAATCTGTTAGTAGTTCTAAATAAGCAATTGAATGCTATAAACACGATTTTCAGAAACATGGATTAAGGCTTGTCTTCAATGATTAATGGCAGTGATAACTTGAATGAAACCATGATGTCTCTACGTGATGCCATAAGTTAGGATATTCAGCAACAAAATATTGTCATGTAGTTTTTAAAATGCAAAACTATGGAAAGAGTGTTAAAAATTGGTTACTGCTACGGGGGGTACTTAGCAGGAGAACCATACATTTTCAGCATGGAAATGGCCCACTGTAGCCAGGATATAGGTAAAGGCTTGGGGCAGGTACATCATCACTGGAATTGATTCAAACTATGCAAACATGTTTCAGTGATCAGGCAACTCCTGCTGTAGAAAGTGAGGAGGCTTTCAGCTGCAGTCGTTTTTCTGTATCTGATCTCATAAAATGGAGGCCACTCTTAGTCAGACTGCTGAAATAGAATGGGACATTTTTCAGCCAAATATTGAAAGGCCCACTCCTACCAAGTTAAGAAATAGGTATTCAAATACTTTTTCGATAATCATAACATATATGTTTATTGTTTTCATACAGTTGGCATTTGTAAATTTTGCTGAAAAAAATTATAATTTTCTTCATTTGTTGGTCTTCAAATTTCCTGTGGATAAACATGAAAATAAAAAGTACTTATCTACATTGTGACTTTGATAGTTTACTTGTAGATTGAGTTTTAAACAATTACCTTAAAAACAATTGTTTGTAATATATGCCTACCTTTCCATTCCATCTCCAGCACTGGTAGCATCATGTAATTGGTTCTATGGTAGTAGCTCTTCCTCCGCATCTGAGCTGCCTCCCTCAGACAGCATAGGGAGTCCCTTCTGTTTGCAATGTTGTGCAACATAGACCAATCAGCTACTATTTTGCTGGCTACTTCCGAGGAATAATGGAGAGCTCAACCACCTTGGTTCAGGCATCGAAATCTCACCTTAAGAAGACCAAAAGTTTATTCTGACTGCCCTGGTTCACATGTGTGCAATATTATATCTGTGTTGGCTACGTGTGGTAGCATTCAGGTAGGGTGACCTAACACAAAAATAATGACACTTTAAAACAGTGCAAAACAATGTTTTTCAAAAACATAATCTATATTCATATTAATCCCAAAAAGGCAGTCATCATCAAACTCTCCTCTGAAAAGGCCGCTGTGTAGGCCCCATTGCCTATATGAATCATGCGTTTATCCAAGAAATTTAGCAAAAAGGTCTGTAATTAAGCAGGCAGCATTGCTTACAATTTGTATGTTTAAAGAGTGCTGACTTTTCCTATTGCAATTTAGAAATTCTGTAGCGCTTGGGGGACGAATTAAAACAGGTGTCCCATTCGCACAGCCTATAGCCTGGTGAAAATGTGTCATATTAAAAATAATATCCAATTTAATTTGCTGCACATCTTGGAGAGTATTTTGAAATGCAATGTGTCTGTTAATGTTAAGTGCCATTAAATCCAAAAAATGTCTAAAAAAGGTGAAAGTGAGCTTTGTGAATTCCCTTCTTACAGTGGCACTGTTAGAAAGGGGGTTGTTGGTTGAGTGGGGTGTGAGCCCTGGTTAAGCAACAGACGCAACCCCTTGCAGGGTGAACCACAAGAATTCACTAAATTAACCTATGCTTAACTCTGGGTAGCTTGGCTCAATAAGCAGTCAGACTTAACTTAGAGACAAAGTGTAAAGTATTTATGCAGCACACGAGCAGTAATAAAGTGAAAACACAACACAAGAAAGAATCCCAAACCCAAAAAATTATTTGATACCAAAAAGACAAAAATCCAATCAGTTGATCTGGAGGTATTTTTTTTAATTAAGTTTTTAGTAAAAACTAGGGCCTAAAAGTTCAAAGTGCCAACCATGGACATTTAGTCGCACAACACCGGGTCAAAGTCGAAAAATATGACTGACCTTGATGGAGTTTGGCTTAGATACAAGAAGTGAACTGGGCCCGGTCAGCACTTACCTTCAGCAAAATGTTCTGAGAAGGTAATGTTTGGTGGGGCAAGGCAGCAGAAGGTGTACTAGGAGAGAGTTTATCGTCGGATGGCCTTGGATCGAAGTCACATAGATGATTTCTATGTGTGGACTTAATAATTGAAATGGAGGTCAAAAATCTTTAGCAGGACAAGGCAGATGGTTGTAGCTGAAGACAGTTCCACAAGGTTAGATACCCCTTTGGCGAAGGACCGCTGAAATGGAGTTGCTGTTTTGGAGAAGCAAAATAATTCCAACCGATGATGCACCTTGGGGGATAGGTGAACAGGTTAGGACCAACTTTTGGATTTTGGCTATCTAGGCACCTTCAGCACTATTTCCAGAAGCCCAGAACAGATGGGGCACCACTTGCAAGGTCAGGGCTCAGGATCGGTGCAGGACCTGCACTCAGGATCGGTGCAGGTGGAGGTTCAAGATGGTGGAAGCCTTTAGTGTCCGTGTGGTTCTGAGCAGGAGGACAGCAAACTAGCCCTTGTGAGTCGCTCTGGAGTTTGTGGGGCAGTTGAAGATCAAGGCCTTGTACCCAGGCAGAAGGAAGCAGAGCAGCAGGACAAATGAGGCAGCAATCCAGCAGGTCAGCAGTCTAGTACAACAGCGGTCCAGCAGAGTATCAGTCCTTCCAGCAGCACAGGAGTCCGTCTTTCTCGAAGAGTATCTACAGGTCCAGAAGTGAAGTGAATAGTTGGTGTCTGAGGTCCTACTTTATTCCCTTGTACCCAGGTCTGGAAGGTGGGAGAAGATTCTAGACAGTGACTTTGAAGTGGATTGCATTTCCTGCCTCCCCTGCCCTAACCCCAAGATGGCTGCATTAAAAAATTGGGGTCCTTAAGCTTTTTGTGTGAAGGCAGAGCACAGGCATTCAGTTGTAAGTGGGGCTGTGCTCCACTCACCCATCCCATTCAGACAGCAGATGGCCCAATCAGGCACACGCAATCCCTCTATTGTGTGACTGTCTGGGGTGAATACAGAAAGTCTAACTGTCAGTTACACCCAGTCATGTGACCCAGGCCAGACTATAGGCAAAAAATTGCTAAGGGCAGAAAAACGTTAACTTTCTAAAAGTAGATGCGTAGATGATAGCTTGCACTCCTAGTTTGTCCACTTTATTTGTATAGCTCACAGGCTCAAAGTTGTCTCGCGCAACACTGAAACAAGTGCTCCACTCATTCGCACAATGCATAATATGAAAACCTTTTGAAACATCACTTAATCCCAAATCAGGTGGTACTGTGGTAAAGTGAAAATCATTCACAGAAAAAGAAATTGCGACAATTTCTTCCATTAGTACTCCATATTTATTCCTTGCAATATAAACCATGTTCTATTATGGAACAACTTTTTTCAGACTCCAGATTACGTCCAGTTTTTAACATGCCCCTGTCCAGGCTTTCACTTAAAACATTAGGAGATTCACCATTCCTTATTACGCTACATCATGTATTGTTTACAGACCCAATGAATTTCAGTCATTTGCTGCCCTTCATGAGGGGTAACTGTGATGAAACAAAGCACATATTAATCACCCATACTCCAAACAGACCCATAAGTACCATTCAATCAATCAGGGGAATTGTAAGTGCGCTACTCACCAGTGAGGGTCTCAAGGTGCTGAGGGGTTGAAGGAGTCCGCTCATCTGTTTAGCCGAAGAGCCAGGTCTTGAGAGTCTTCCTGAAGGTGTTCAGGGAGGGGTGTGTCTGATGTCTGCCAGGAGTACATTTGAGGTTTTGGCTGCAATGTGGGAGAAGGAAATTCTGCCTGCTGAGGCTCTGTGGATACATGAGGTTTCGGCCAGTGTGAGGTTGGACGACCAGAGGTTTCTTTTCGGTGCATGGAAGTTGACTCTGTTGTTGAGGTATTTGGGTCTGGTGTTGTGGAGGCATTTGTAGGTATGGGTGAGGATTTACAGTGTGTCTCTTTTCTCCATGGGGAGCCAGTGGGGCTTTCGTAGGTGTTGTCTGATGTGTTTGTGTCGGGGGATGCCGAGTACGAGTCTGGCAGCGGTGTTCTGTATAGTCTGTAGCTTGCGAAGTGGGATCTTGTTTATGCCGAGGCACAGGGCAGTTCCATAGTCCAGTCTGCTGGTGATGAGTGAGTGGGGGACTGTATTCCTTGACTCAGGGGGAAATCATTTAAAGGTCTTGCGGAGGAATAGGAGGGTGTTGAAGCAGCCAGAAGTGACGGTGTTGATCTGTTGGTTCATGATGAGGGATGATTCGAGTATGATGCAGAGATTCTTGGGGTGGTCCGATTGGGTCGGCGGGCTGCCGAGGACGGTCGGCCACTAGGTGTTATCCCATGCTTAAGGGGTGTTTCCAAGTACGAGGACTTTTGTCTTCTCGGCGTTGTGCTTTAGGTATCTGTTGGTCATCCAGATTGCAACATCCTTCATTCCTTTCTGGAAGTTGAGTCTGGTGGTGGTGGGGTCTTTGGTGAGGGAGAGGATGAGCTGGCTGTTGTCATCGTAGGATACAATGTTGAGGCCGTGTTGTTGTACGATGGTGGCGAGGGGTGTCATGTAGATGTTGAAGAGGGTCGGGCTCAGCGAGGATCCTTGTGGGACTCCGCAGGTGATTTTTGTGGGATTGGAGAGGAAGGGTGGCAGTCTTATTCCTTGGCTTCTTCCGGTGAGGAATGATCGAATCCAGTTTAGGGCTGTTCCTTGTATGCCGGCATTGTGTAGTCTGGCGAAGAGTGTGCAGTGAGAGACGTGTCGAAGGCTGCTGATAGGTCCAGTAGGATAAGGGCTGCAGAGTGGCCTTGGTCCAGGAGGGAGCGGATGTCATCTGTGGCAGCGAGCAGGGCGGTCTCGGTGCGGTGGTTTCTTCGGAATCCGGATTGGGAGGGGCCGAGGATGGCCATTGACTTTAAATGTGAATGTTGCTTATTGAAATTCATGTACATTTGCCATATTAACTGATATTTTTATTGTTTGATGATGAGTTGTTAGGTCACAAATGCATTTTTCGAGCTTTTGTATTTTGTTTTGTATTAAGATTTGTGTTTGTATTTATAGAATAGCACAGGGCCATTGCAGTATTTGGTCGAGTTTTAGGAATTTAGGGGCACGTGATATTCTTTAAACCTATTGGAGCTCAGGATTACTGCTTACTCGACACATTTGCTGAAGTGGCGGCAAAGGGTGGCGAATAATCACTTCTGAGGTAACAACACCATAAGTTAAGGTTTTCTGTTGCAACACGACATATGTGGGCAGGCAGCTACAATAGTTTTTTAGTGAGATTTCTGTCACGAGCACTCCGCATGAGATGAGGTCACAAGTGTTAAGGTGGTTCTTGCTCACGGTATTTGATGTTAACAGGCACATCGGGTCACCTTTTTTGAAACATGATTTCTGGTTTCTTACTGGAATTATTAGTTGAGCCCCATGCTGCATGATATGGGGTTGTAAGGGTTTGGTTAATTCATATATGTTTGTTATTTATTATTAATTTTCTTGAGTAAATATGTATGTCTCCACAACTTTTTCTTCATGGGACACATGTGCTAATGAAGATTAAATAGCACCAACAAGTATCGCATAAAGTCAATGGTACATATGGGTCTGTTAGGAGTATGGGTGATTAATATGCGCTTTGTTTCATCACAGTTACCCCTGAGGAAGGGCAGCAAATACCCAAAATGCATGTGTCTGAAAACAGCACATGACGTTGAGCCATGAGGACTGGTAAATCTCTTAATGTTTAAAAGTGAAAGCCGGGACAGGAGCATGTTAAAAATTGGACGTAATCTGGAGTCTGAAAACAGTCGTACCATTATAGGACATGGTTTATAATGCAAGGAATAAATATGGAGTACTAATGGAAGAAATAGTCGGAATTTCATTTTCTGTGAATGATTTTCACTTTACCACAGTGCATCCTGATTTGGGGCTAAGTGATGTTTCAAAATGTTTTCGTCAACTGTCTAAAAGTGGCATTTTTATAATTGTGATCAAAAACTCGACTTTTACTATTAAATAGGGCACTTATTTGACACAATTCCAAAGACACCAAACATAATATAGCAACCTGCTCAAAATTAAAAATTGCAGCTTGGTAAATGTAATGAGGAATCCCTAATGTTATCCTATGGAGGGATAAGCCTCACAGTAGTGAAAAACTAATTTAAGAGTTGTTCACTACCAGGAAATGTAAAATTTAAAAGTACATGTTCAACTTGTAATTACAAAGGGCCCTGCCCTATGGGCTGGCCGGGGCCTGGCTTCGGGGAGACTTATATGTAATTAAAGGGAAGTTTAATCCTTGGCAAAGGGTTTAAATGCCAAGTCAACATGGCTGTTTAAAACTACATTTAGGCTGCAGTGGCAGGCCTGAGGCACGTTTTAAGGTGGTACATCAGTGGGTGGCACAATAAGTATTGCAGGCCCACTAGTAGAATTTAATTTACAGGCCCAGGGTATATGGTACCCAACTCTCTATGGGACTTACACGTAAATAAAATATGCCAATTCGGTATAAACCAATGTAACCATGTTTGAGGGGAGTGAGCACAAGAGCTTTCATACTGGCTAGCAGTTGTAAGTGCACAGGTCCTAAGGCCAACAAAATAAGATCCAGCACAAATGGAGGAGGTAAGTCAAAATGTTTGGTGGAAGACCAGCCTAAGGCTGACAGGTCTAACAGGCACCAACACCCTGATAGCTTCTGGAGGGTGAAAGGTGAAGGCAGCAAAGTACTAGTATATGTGTGGGGATAGACACACTGCAGTGTGTGTCTAGACACCATAGGGTCTAATTCAGAACACAGAAAAGTGGGCATTCTGCCACAACACCCATTTTGATGCTGTTCCCTATTTACATGGCTGGCGTAAATATGGGGAAGCACCAAGAAGAAGACCGGGGAAAACCTGGTCTTAATCTGTCACAACAAGGAGAATTTATTAATTTCTCCTCATTTTGGCTGATTCTATGTGTGCTGCAGAATCACCAGTAGTGATTGTTCTCGTGCAGGGAGGTGTCCATTCCTGCACATAAACAATCATTAAATAATGACGAGGTGCAACTTCTATGTGTGCACCAGGATATAGCACACATATAAATCCCCATTAGTGATTGTTTATGCGCAGGAAGGGACACAAACCTACACATGAACAATCATTCCCTGCATGCAGGAATACTTGCACTATGGAGCAAGGGTGCCTGCTTTGGCGCTAGCCAGTTTAATTTTGCGGTAGAGCTAAGAGAAACTCAGGGTGTGCCTTTTTATTCCAAATACCGCACTTCTCTGCATTTTCAAAATGGCAGAGCGCGTGTTAGCAATTGTGACGTAACACGAGCTACGTCATTCTGTTGTAAATGTGCCCCATGATTCTTATTCACCTACTATCTAAACCAGGCTTTCTGAATCTGTTCTGAGTTGATTTTCAGTGTTGTGGTACTCACTGCTCTTTCTCAATCTCTTGGAAAGGGACAGTATCTTCTTCACATCCGGTACTCTAGGGTGAGACTCGTGGCTCAGTGCTAGGACCACTTCAACTTTCTGTCTATTCCTTTAACCTTCATTCTCTCCTCTTTTGACGTCAATTCACACTTCTATGCCAAAGATTCTCAGATCTAGTTGTCATTGTCTTTCTTCACTTACTCTCTTGTGGAAAAGTCAGCCCATAACACACCTGATGCCCAGGCTGCTGGCGCAGGACGCCTCTTAGTTCCCATCTTGAACAATTACCAAATAAAGAGACGGGCGCTGGAAGTAGGAAAACAAGAACAGAGTTTTATTTCTCATGAGGAGAGCCTGTCATTTCGGACACTCGCATAGTGTCTTCAGGAGGTGCTCTAACAAGTTTCTCTGAGGCTTCGTCTTTTATACACATGTTTATGATGCACAAAACATTCCTTATTGCAATAAAGACGCTTTGAAGTAGGAAGAAGCATGCTTGGAATCCCAGCTTCAGGCCTATTCCCATACCAGTCGATCAGATGTCATTCTCCCCTCCTGAATGTAACAAGAGATTGTGTTCTCTCAGCCGGACATTCCTACAGGACACGAGGGCAGGAGGGGATGATCAGATCAAAGGTTGGGCAGGCGATAAGATCGGGGACTTCGGCTGGTGTATCACGGTTTTGTTATGCTGGGCAGAAAAGGGGGGGTGCACATCCACGAGGCTTGGTCTTAGGACGTGGGACCGGGTCGAAGGGCCAAGTGCAGTTAGGGGGGCTTATCAGCTGAGGGGAAGGGTGCTCTTGGGAGGAAATGGGGGGGTGTGGGTCAAGCAGGAGGGTTACTTCTAGGGCAGGGTCACGCAGAGGGAGAGGGTCTTATGGCCGATGCATGAGCAGTGCGCGTGGGGAGGGGTGCCGGGAACGAACGGGCAGAGAGGCCATGGTGCCTAAAATGGCTGTCGTGTACGTGCGTGCATGGGTCTATGCTGGCGGGATAACACAGTCAGTGTTTAGCGATATCCGTTCTGTTTACAACAAGGGGTACAGTGAACACAAATGAACGTCGCTTATGTGCATATACATTGTCATTTTCAACAGTCGCCGCTTTTTTACATAAGCTAGTTCATTTCTATACAGTCGATACGATTGGCGGGATGCGGTACATATGATTTTACATTTGTTGGGTTATTCATACAAGTCTAGAGATCGGCATAAAACTTAGTCGGGGTCAATCAAGGAAAAGGTTCCGACACATTATAGAATCAGGTTCTGACTTTCTCTCCGGTGACATCAACATACAGTAAAAAGTGCTCTGATACCTTCGGGTCTTGTCAGTGCTATAAGAGACTTTTGGAAACTAAATACATGAGTGACCGATGAAACATTTTTGAAAGCAATACAAAATGGTTGAGGGAGGAATTCAGTTCGATACAAGCAATTAGTCAAGGGGTGGGTAGAAAGTTCAGGAAGGGGGGGTCTTTGTCACAGGGTCTTTTTAACAGAGTCCGTTTTCTTTCGTTGGCGCTGTTGAGCACCGGCGGTGGAGCTATAGGTCCAGCTCGGATTCATCCTTACGCGTTGCAGGGTGCGATCAGTCCTCTGCTGTTAGATCACAGTCCTGTTTCCTAACTGATCTTCTTAGGGGTGCCTCATGCTGGGCACCTGCATGTCTTTCTTCTTTCGTGGCAAAACCTTATTCTGTCTAAATGCTGCTCTTCTTTTCTGAGTCAAAAATTATGTGAAAAGGGTGGTGTTGTTGAATAATCGAGGGAAGAGAGGGAGGAGTGGGATCAGATCTTTGAACACACCAAGGGACCAAAGGAGCAAAGGACGACGAGCAGGCAGGCCCATCAGTCGGGCTCAAAAGGGACGGGGACTTCAGGCACGAGTGGGTCAGCAAATCGAGGGCTTCAAGGCAGCCCTTCATTCCTTTATCTGCCGAGTTTGAGAGTGGTGCCTCGTCCCGCGTCTCGTTGCTCTGTGATTCCACCTTTGGTCGAGGTCACACGTGCTTCATGATCTGTGGCCAGGCTGTGCGTCACGTCCAGCTCCTTTCCTCCTGTGATTGTATCTTTGAATGGGTACAAAACAAGTTTTAGAAAGACTGGCAGGAGAAGACATTTATACATCTCAATCCCGTCCCCAATCCTAAGTAGGTGGGGGATATGTTCATCAGTCACAGTCAGAAGTCATCACTTATGGAGTATGTAGGAGGGCATTTCCACTGAATTCGTAAGCCTATTTGGCGTTCATTCGTGACGTACGTGGAGAGAAGGACTCCCATTGACAGTGTATTCTATCAAACTCGAAATCGAGTCCTTAGGTAGAGACTCGCCCTTTTTCTTTTTAACCCAAGTACTGACAATCTTACATTTCCCTTCGGGGTCGGCAAACTCTTGCAAGCAGGGGGTTATCATCATGAGAGGGGGCAGAGGTTAAACATGCTTTTCTTGGGAAGCGACGGTTAATCAAGGTCATCAACTACGCTTCGGGGATAGCTGATATGGAGCTGGGGTCAATCGGGATAAGCGAGGATGCTTTGGACAGGGAGCTGGGTTCAATCGGGAGAAGCGAAGACGCTTTGGACAGGGAGCTGGGGTCAATCGGGAGAAGCGAGGACGCTTTGGACATCCGCACTTAAGTGCAGAGGGGTGAGGCAATCTGGGCATTGGGGATTGCATTTCTAATGAACTGAAAAACAGAAGACCATTGACGTTATAGTCCCCCTATAAAAAGGCCAGATTAGGGGACATCAGTCGTCTTACCTGTCCTTTCTTTCATTACCAACTCGGGTTCTATCGTTTTGCAGAAAGGAGAGGTAGTAATATGGCAAGTTACAATCGTTTTAGTTCCTGTCAATTTTGCCGAACACTTTTGTGTTCAAAGAGACCCAATTAGGTTTGTGCCGGTGGGGCACAACGTTACCATACAAGGGAGGAGGGAACAGGGGGATCCTCAGAGAGAGGGAGAGGGAGAGAGAGAGAGAGAGAGAGAGAGAGAGAGAGAGAGAGAGAGAGTCCGCACTCTAAACGAACCATTCGGTACACGTATGACATGGAGAGAGAGGGAGAGAGAGAGAGAGAGAGAGAGAGAGAGAGAGAGAGAGAGAGAGACGTGTACAATAATGGGTCATTCAGTGCGCACACAACACAGAACAGCAGGGGTCAAGTAATACGGAAACACAGGCAGAGGGACGACGTAGATCCATACATCACGTACGCACAAACTCAGACGGGGGAGACAGTACATGTATTATATACAAAAAATCCAAGACAAAACTTAGAACAGTCATTGGCCAAAATGATCTCTTACTGTATGCTGCACATCCTAAGCTCTTTTTACCTTTTTCCTTCTCTTTTATCGTCGGCTGCCTTCACTGGTGGCTTTGGTTGCACACACTTACGCCTTTGGCAATTGGTCAAGAACTGACCTGGTCGGGCTAGGGTGTTTCCAGGCTGAGGCAACAGTGGGTGTCAGTTGTGAGAACAATGGGGCAGCTTTGAGTTTCATGTCTATGAGGGTGCGAAAGGAGGTAGTAGATTTTAAACACTGGCAACATTCCTAGTCTTCCAAGCGGAGGGTATTTGGGTAAACCTCACCTCGGAATATTCCTTAAACCTTCCCTATTTAATTAAACGTAGGAATTTATTCATTAGTGCACGTCATTCTTGGTTGTATTATTCGGGGGGCCAAGCGAAGTCATATTTTGTAGTTTCCGCTTCAGGCTGTCCTCCCAAGCGCTAAGTTCAGGGAGGGAAATAGCCATTGTTCGCTCGTCGTGTGTAAGCACCATAATCGCACCCCTTTTTCCCATCTCTTCGTCCGCTAGATCACCATTTTCTTCCGATGTGACCTGCAGAAAGAGGGAAAAAGAAGGGGGGCGGGGGCAGCATTTTAAAAACACATTAGCGCGCATAAACCCGAAAAGGCTTTTACTTACTACATACTCGGGCTATCTCCACTGGACGCAGTCCCTGCCAACTTGGCGTTTAAGCCCAGGTGGACCATTCAGTGTGGGAGAGATGATCATCGGAAACCTGTGGATAGCATAGGTCGCCCAAGTGTGGTATTACGGATCGTGCGCAGGGGGGGGGTCAGAACAGAGGGCAGTCGGTGCAACGTGGGGGGGGGGGCGAGCTCGTGCTCTCCTTTGAGGAAAAGTGATAACCTGCAGTGGCACGGGGTCGTTTGTCGTTCGTACCGGGGGGGGGGTTAGGTGGCACTCCTTTGGGGCGACTTAGGGGCATTTTTAAAACAACTTTCCTGATACAGGTAGCATATAAAGTATAGGCTAAATACCAGGATCTTTAGCGGTTGCTTTAGGCTGTACAAAAAATGGAAAACACATACAACAAAAACCTGGACCGTTCATATTTGCAATATTTCTGCGTACTTTTTAACCCTTAACTAATCGAGCTGAGCCATTTCACCTGTAATTTAGTTATATCGGAAATAGTGGTCATTTATTCGAAATTTACCAATTTACGCGTGACAACTTCGTTTGCTTTTTCCAAAAATCTTTAATGAAAATGTCGGTGCATAAATACGGGCCTACAACCCCGTGGGCCGGCCAGAACTGTACATGTGAGGATACTTATTAGTGGAAAACCTAATGGAGTCGGTGGTCGTTGATTTCATAATAAAAAGTGCGACAGGTGCAATAAAAGCATATCGAAACTTCAGTGTGAGCGAGTATCATAAGTGTTGAAATTCGAACTTTCAATAATCATGATGCGCCAAAACTTAACAACAATTCATTGTCCGAATGTTCAATCAGTACCCATCTCACTTCAATTCATTGTCCGAACACATAATCAGTACCCATCCCATATCAATTCATTGTGTTTAAAAACTGCATACATATTTCATGAAACCAAGGCTGAGCAATCGGGGTACAACAAGGAGTTGAAAGTTTCATTTGTACCAGCGCCATTTTGGGTGCAGCCAGGCAGATCCAGGCATAGTCAAAATCTCCACCAACTCGTGGTTGGCCCAGAGCCTCTTTCGGCAGTCCAAAAGTTCCGTTAAAGGACAACAGAAAGGATCGGCGGTACGAACCATCAGTCAAAGGGGGAGGGAGGCAACAATTTTTTCTACCGGGTCATACTGGGTTTTCACCGGAACTGATCCGAACTGTAGTCTGCAGGATTTTAGTCATTCAAACTGAGGCTGGCATCAGCATGAGAGTGCCGACGTCTCGCGGCTACATTTTCATCGTTCCGCGGGCAATCATGGCAGTCATTCCCCATCGGGGGTGTCTGCGGGGGTCGGGGGCCCCCGTGGCTTTTATAGAATCTTCAAAGTCGAGGAGAACACTTTTGATTGTGGGACTCATTTCTTAATCAACAAGCAACCGGGCCATCTCTGCACGCCGGGCCCGCTCCAGCATGGTCGACCGCCATTTTTCGAGTGGGCGAACCCTCGTCGGGTGAGTGGAGCGTTGGGGGTGCCACTAGGGGCCTCCACCTGGGGAGGTGGGAGAGGCTCGTTTGCGCCGCCTCTCCCTCCCAGCGCACCCCACGCCGTTTTTCTCGGCGCTAATATTAATGATGGCCGGACCAGGCGATGAGAGGGGGGGGGTCAGAGGCATAGGCAAGACAACCCCCCCCCGTTGGCCTGCAAGGCGCCGCTTCAGGGCAGAACGGGGAGCTTCTATCAAGCCGTGGCTGGACCAGGAGATGCGAGGAGGGGGGGGGTCGGTGGCATGAGCAAGACATCCCCCCCCGTGTTGTCGCAGCCATTATTGTAGAACGAAGAAGAGGGGACGCCCGGATTCCGTCGGCCTCGGCTCCTCTTCTGGCCCACCTTATGCGACGACCTCCGGCCGACGGCTGGCAGCAGGACCCGCCCTACACGTGCCGAAGATCTCGTCTTCCGGATGGGCGTAGCCGCGGACCTGTTGCACTTCGGGAGTTTCCAGAATGGGGGTAGGTATCTGCTGACTTGTATCTTTCTCATGTTACCGTTATTGGGGCGTGGCAGGCGGTGGGATAGACATGTTTGGAGCAGTGAGGGGTGGCGAAGCCTGGTTGCCTTGTGGCTGCCGTGATGTCAAGCTTGGCTTCTCTCACCATTTTCATGTTTCTTATTACGGACTTATTTCTTAACGTTTCTTATTTCTAGCGAAATCATGTGTTTTATCGTCAGCTATTTCTAACGTTTTCTTATTTGTAGCGAAATCAAAAACTCATCAGTGGCCTACTGATTTTGCTTTCTTATTTCTTTCTTCCCTTTTTTTTTTTACTAGCGTGTTTCATGCTAAAGTTTCTGTTAACAGGATACGGTTATTACTTCGTTATTGTTGCATATGTCCTTTTTATTAGGGGTGCCCTCTGGTCGAGCCAGATGACCTACCTCTAATAAATGGTCCGGGTGGAACTAGTTTACCAATCAGTGGGGAGTAGATAGGCCCGGGAGATTACAACGGGGACAAAGGTCCGCATTACCTACCCTTCACTACTTGTAAAGATTTAGACAGAATATTTCTTTTCTACGTTATTTGCAAACAGAGGATACCTTAAAAAAACTATTCATTGAACAATAAATGTCCAGACAATCATTCAATCAATGGGGAGAAAAACAGGCATGACGGATTACAACGGGGACAAAAATCTGCATTACCTATCCTTCACTATCTGCAAAGGGGGCAGAATATTTCTATTCTTCCCTGTTTGTAGACAGGGAATATCTCAAAGAGCAATAATCGATAAAAATCGATAACAAACAATCAGTGGGGAGAAAGATAGGCATGACGGATTACAATGGGGGACAAATGTCTGCATTACCTATCCGTAACTATTTGCAAAGAGAGGGGAACGTTCCTATTCATCGCTGTTTGCAAATAGAAAATGTCTCCAAGAGAACCAATACTTCCAGTACAATCAATCAATCAATCAGATGGATAAAGCCATCCTACCAATCGGACGTAAAGACGTCCTACTTAACCTTACCCGGACCGGACCGTGTGGGCAATTCTTCGCCTTCCCTTTTCCAGCGCCCAATCGTTCTCTTTCTCCATGTTTTTACCGCAGCATTCCTGTGGGATTCCAGTCAGGACAGTAGGTCACTTGAGAGAGGTCCGTTCGGAATCGGTGAAGTTCATTCAATCGGCAGCCGGACGAGGGCCCTCTCAAGGCAGGTATACTCCAATCGTTTAGATGTTCACCCCATCGTCTGGACCTCTCTTACCGGACCTTATGTCGCTGATGGGACCCGCGTTGGGCGCCAATTGTGGAAAAGTCAGCCCATAACACACCTGATGCCCAGGCTGCTGGCGCAGGACGCCTCTTAGTACCCATCTTGAACAATTACCAAATAAAGAGACGGGCGCTGGGAGCAGGAAAACAAGAACAGAGTTTTATTTCTCATGAGGAGAGCCTGTCATTTCGGACACTCGCATAGTGTCTTCAGGAGGTGCTCTAACAAGTTTCTCTGAGGCTTCGTCTTTTATACACATGTTTATGATGCACAAAACATTCCTTATTGCAATAAAGACGCTTTGAAGTAGGAAGAAGCATGCTTGGAATCCCAGCTTCAGGCCTATTCCCATACCAGTCGATCAGATGTCATTCTCCCCTCCTGAATGTAACAAGAGATTGTGATCTCTCAGCCGGACATTCCTACAGGACACGAGGGCAGGAGGGGATGATCAGATCAAAGGTTGGGCAGGCGATAAGATCGGGGACTTCGGCTGGTGTATCACGGTTTTGTTATGCTGGGCAGAAAAGGGGGGGTGCACATCCACGAGGCTTGGTCTTAGGACGTGGGACCGGGTCGAAGGGCCAAGTGCAGTTAGGGGGGCTTATCAGCTGAGGGGAAGGGTGCTCTTGGGAGGAAATGGGGGGGTGTGGGTCAAGCAGGAGGGTTACTTCTAGGGCAGGGTCACGCAGAGGGAGAGGGTCTTATGGCCGATGCATGAGCAGTGCGCGCGGGGAGGGGTGCCGGGAACGAACGGGCAGAGAGGCCATGGTGCCTAAAATGGCTGTCGTGTACGTGTGTGCATGGGTCTATGCTGGCGGGATAACACAGTCAGTGTTTAGCGATATCCGTTCTGTTTACAACAAGGGGTACAGTGAACACAAATGAACGCCGCTTATGTGCATATACATTGTCATTTTCAACACTCTTTATGACCATATTATTACTTGCCTTTCTGCTGTGAATTCCATCCTGGCTTCTCACTACACACTGGTCCTCCTAAGGATTGTCTTACTCCACTTCAGTCTATTCAAAACTCTTCCTCTTTTCTCCCTCAAATAGTGGGCTCAAATTTGACCACAAGGTGCTCAACTGTGGTGGCTTTCAATTACAAGTCAGCTCAAATTTTGTAGAAAATAATAAGATTGTTAATACGTTTTACATCTTGTAACTTTTATTATTACTGTTTTGTACCTTTATATTATCAGTAACTACTCATAATACCCCTTTTCACTAGAGGCATTTAAGCTCTTTCTTGTTTCCTTTTGTAATGGTCTGAAAAAAGTACAAATTCTGTCATTAGCAATGATGTCATCCAGCATTTACAGAGACATAGAAGGTGTCTCATTAAAAGGGTTGGAATAAACACCAATATGCCACAAACGGCAGAGTTGGGAAGCAAGACACCAAAACTACTGTAAAGCAAAGCAGAGAAAGAGTTTAGCAGAATCTTCAAGACTGATAAATCCAACATGTGTGTAAAAAAGGAGAACAAATCATGCACCAAAAGAATCTCGGGCAATGGATATTACATAAAATAAGCGAATTATAGGTTTGCCTTGGGGCCAAAATCCCATAAATATTAGTAGAACAGGAAATTACTTCACTGGAAACCGGTCAAATACTGTCTTGGGCAGGAAAGCTCTGACAGCACAAACTGGGAAGAGAACCATTTTGGATAGGAACAAATATTAACATAATCACACACACCATCACTGGAAAACGGCCTTAATCGATCAGGCTTATCTGCTCCCCTGTATTGCAATACTCATTCATCCAATCTCTCAGCCTGACATCCTTGGCCACTAGCATAGCAGGCCACCACCAGCTGAATTCCTTCAGGGACAACATGACCACAAGCATGCTAACACCGGCCTGAATCAGAGAGGAACTTTTCCAGCACACCAAGTGTTCTGCATTATGATCAGTGTTGTTATCGTAAAATTAGAGGGTGGCAGATTTACAAGAACTGGCGCATCTCTGTATGATGCGCCAGTTCATTTGTATGACGGAAAAATGGCCTTGTGCCACCATGGATGCGCCGCATTTACAATGCGCCGCACTGTGGCGGAAGGACAGACAGATGCATGACGCATCTTTTGTCGCAACAGGCAACGCATTGCTGGAGTTGTGTCGGAAGCACAACGCAACTCCAACGATGTTCAGGAATGCCTATTCCGACCATGCTGCGTCACTTCTTACGCCTGCTTCAAGAAGGCACAAGGTTTTGACGCAGTGGCGTCGTAAAAGTCACTCCGTGAAATCTTGTAGATTTCACTGAGTCACTTTTACGAGGCTTCCTTGCGACGGAACACCAACCCTGCATACATTATACGTGAGGCAGGTATAAAGTAGTGCAGGGCTTTACAACGTGGTGCATCTCCCTAGATGCGTCACGTTGTAAATATGTTGCATCGTGGCACATTGTTTACAATGCTGCTGCGTCACAGAAGTGACGCAACGGCAGCGTAAAGTTGGTGCAAGGTGCTTGTAAATCTGCCCCAGAGGGTGTTTTATTCCTTATCATCTTTCAACTTCTGAAAACGTCTGTAAAGGGCTTTTTACCCTGCCTTAAAACAATGAGATTTCTTTTTTCTATACAGCCAGATTCATCAAGCTTAAATCCGCTCGCAAAGGACCTGATTCTGAGAATCTGGCCCTTTGCGAGCGGTATGTTTGTATTTGGAATGCATCACGCAAATGCAAAAATCGCTAATTAAGAATTCGCTAAATTGTGATTCTTTGCATTTAAGGAATCTCAAATTAAGATTCCTTAAATGCAATGCATGAAAGTGAAAAAAATAGCGAATTCGCTATTAGGGCACGCAAATTACCATGAAGTACATCTGAAGGGCATGTTTGTGCGCAACATATGTGCACACATCAATTTCAGGGGTGCAACAGGGTGTCCTTTGGACACCCCTGCACCCTTGAAATCGCAATCTCAATTTGCAAATCGCTAATTGTGATTAGCAAATTGAGATTGTCTTCCCATTCATTCCTATGGGTCTCTAGGCCCATAGGAATGAATGGGGAGATATTCCTTAATTGCGACTCGCAATTTGCGAGTCGCAATTAAGGAATTATTAGAAATTGCTATTTTTGTAGAGATTTCTTGATGCATAGCATTTTGCTATTCCTTAATAGCAAATCGGTATTTTTCGCTATTAAGGAATAGCAAAAATAGACCTTGAAACAGCACTTCTATCATTCCTAAGCTCTTTGAATAACAAGTGGTTCTCTTATCCAAATTAGTTTAACCTCCTAAGAAAGGATAGCATATTTGGCTTTGCTGGAATGCAAACTTGCAGCTGAAAAACGTTCACAAAAATGGGCCAACCACTGGTGGCCAAGTTCCTGGGGTCGCCTCCCAAGCCCACAGAAATTCCTAAAAATGTAGGTGTGTGGATGGATGACTCAATATTTTGAACCACAGGTCAAAGCCCTGACTTCGGGTACTTTGGCATGCTAAGAGGCTGCAAAAACCAAAGGCTTTTTTTGCTCCCATACACAGAAGATGTTCATTCGGGCTTTAACCATCCTGCGGCTAAATCATTGTAACATATTGACTCTGGGTGCTACTGGGTACATGAAAAATAGATTGCAGATTATTCAGAACACGGCAGCCAGACTGTTTCGTCAGTTGCTGAGATTCGGCTCAGTTTCTCAGCAACTCCGCACTCCGCATTGGCTCCCTGTGGAGAAGCATTTCCAGTTTAAAGCACTGTGCATGGCCCATTGAATTGTGAATATACTGGGCTCACCTAGCCTGCTCTCAGAGAGTTAAGATCAGAAGATCTCAACCTGGCATTGGTCCTTCGCTTCAACGTGGCCCGAAATGAGGGATGCTCCCTTCGTGGAATGGGCCCGATGTTAAATAATAAACTGCCTAATCATCTAAGGAAGCTAGTTAATCACTTCAGTTTCAGGAAGCAGTGGAAGACCTGGTTGTTCTCAGTTTAGGATGGTCTTCATGTTGTGTTACAGTAGCATCAGACACGCTGGGAAGCCCAAGCTGAGGCAGCCATGCCCGGTATAAATCCTCAAAGAAGAAAACCTTGTGTTTCAGAGGTAAGTGTTCAAGTCATTGAACCACCTTGCGAAGTGTAGTGTCACTAGCATTTCTGAAGAATATTTTTTGTGAAGGTAACAAATTGCCTACATCTTCTACTTCTTTTGCCTGCGTGTTTCAATACTTTTGTGTTTTTTACTATTGCTTATTTAGTTTTTAAGTCTGACTTTTTAGACAGATTTTGTTGTCTAGCCAGACTATCGTTTTCCAAAACAATCATAAATAATATACATACATAAGAGGGCTTTTGGTCAGCAAGCTTCAATCATTGGTCTGTTGAATTGTCATTTGCATTTTTATATTGCACACCACCGCATCCAGAATGGGGCAATGGATCAGCCCACTTTAGCCAATGGCTCCCTTCACTTTGAGTGACTGCAGAAAGCTTGTGCACATTCTTCACATCTGCTGAAAAATAAACCCTTTCACTCATGTGATGAAGCACTTTCAAAGTGTGATATTTTTTTTATATATAATCTTGCAGTTCAGGTGCCTAGTTGGATGCCGATGTATTTCCTGCCCTGTTTCTGGTTGTTGTTTAAAGGATTTAAGTCATATTAGGACATCATAGCTGCGTGCAGTATGAGTGCTCCGTTAGGTGATGATCTGTTCTTGTCAAACAATAATAGTAAAATGCATGGCACAACTGAAAGGCTTGTTTTAAAAAAAAGATATCTCTTGTGAATACAACATTTCTTTTTCATTAAAGATTTTTGTTGCAAGCGTAGCTGGCCACATTTAAGTACCGAAGAAAAAACTACCGTGGATTAAGGGTCTGAAGGAACAAATTAAAGACCACTAGGTGTGTGTTCCCACTAACAGTCTAAATACCAAATAATACACCTATGGTCTCTTAACATGTGTGTATGAGCAAATAGGTAGTGCCTCTCTCAAACAGAATACTGTAAATGAAAATTAGCTGGGGAAGACATCCCTTAAGGATAAGAACCCTCACTCACCCGAAGGTGACATGCTTCATCATATGCGTCCTCCTTACCAGTGATGAAAACCTAGTCAAACACTGGGAGCTACTACTTCGGTGTTTAAAGAAGGAGCTCAGAGATGTTTTAGTAAAGAAGGATGGCAAACCCATAAGTGAGATGATGGATGTAGTGAGGTGTGCAGCGCTGTATTAAGGAGTGTATGAGTGACAATAAAACTGACTAAGTAGAATCACTACATAACTTTATTAATGTGTCCTACTTGACAGGGTTAAAAAGAAAACAGCACAGTGGTATGGATATAGAACCACTGTCACTTAATGGTCGACATGTTTCAGCCTATTGATCTATTCCAAAGTATCAGTGGCTTTCTTCAGGACCAGATGTATTATGTGCAAATGCTGCTGCAATAAGGTGAGAAATTATGATATTAAGAAAATAAATAAAGTATTATACACCACCGGTATTCCTGCGTTTCATTTGTCTGTCAGGTCATACCCAAGTATCCTCAGTTGTAGGATAGTCCTGCCTCACCTCTACCTGGCTGGCTGCTCTGGAGGGAGGCCCAGCTCTGTCCGTCGGTACCTCGATGCCACAAGAGCTCGCGGTGGTTATATATCCATACCACTGTGCTGTTTTCTTTTTAACCCTGTCAAGTAGAACACATTAATAACGTTTGCCATCCTTCCTTACTAAAACATCTCTGAGCTCCTTCTTTAAACACCGAAGTAGTAGCTCCCAGTGTTTGACTAGGTTTTCATCACTGGTAAGGAGGACCCATATGATGAAGCATGTCACCTTCGGGTGAGTGAGGGTTCTTATCCTTAAGGGATGTCTTCCCCAGCTAATTTTCATTTACAGTATTCTGTTTGAGAGAGGCACTACCTATTTGCTCATACACACATGTTAAGGGACCATAGGTGTATTATTTGGTATTTAGACACATTTAAGTACCGGCCTGGTTTTTTCTCTGTATATTTCTGTGGTTACAATACAACATGTGAAAAAAGATACTTAACCATTTCACTAGCATTCCTATTGGCTTTTTACAATGCTTGTTTCTTTTCATAGCAGGAATGCCAGGGCGGACTGCCACACGTCTCTAGGTTTGCCCTTCCTCTTCCTTCTGACTTATCATTTACCTTTATTTTTTTGTATTATGGCAGCCACTGCATTCATATTTATTAGAAAGCACTGTAATTCTAGTTAAGGATTAGATGAAATGGGGTAATTAAACTGACTACACCATAGCTCCTTAAAATAGGTTTAATGGAAACGTTAATGCTCTAACAAAACCTTAACCCACCCACCCCATGTCACATGTGAAAGTTGAAACTCATGTGTATAAGGAACAGAGAACATGTCTCGCAGAGTATGTGACAGTCACAATGATTGTGTCATGAAGTTGACTGAGAAATTATTTTATCTGAAAATGCAGGTATTCCTTGGTCTGGGGAGATAGTATCATCAGTAGAAATATTTTGATTGAGGGCATGATACATTTGTTTTTGTGATGACATCTGATTATACTTTTTGCAATAGTCCATGTCCATATGTCTGTGTAGACCTATTAGTGGTCCTATTACTGATTTCATAGATGATGAAACGTGGCATGGAATGCATGAGATGATGCGTGACAGAGGCCGGATGTAAGGTTTAGTCAGTAGTTAGCTGGTCTGTTTCGTGTCTTTTGAAGTTTTGTATTGTCTCTTTTATGCCGCCGTCAACATGAACTAAATCTTACCTATTGGTTTTCCCGTGATTATTGCTGGTAATTTTGGTTGAAATTCCACCATCTTTTGATGGTGAGAAGACCTATCAGGGCCAGGGTAATGCCTCTTCCCATAGGAAGTAGTCACTACAGGGTGTAGACACCCTAAAGGTAGGAAGGCATATTGGATGTTACCTGTCTCCCCTTGTAATGCCCTAAATTCAATATATAGGTGGCACCCAGATGCCTGAACATTAGATACGAAGGACAAGAGAAGACCAGGACAAAGGAGACCCGCTGCTCGAGAACAGAAGTCCTGCTGCAGAAGAAAAAGGCGCCAAACCTGCTTGTTGCTCCCAGGACTCAACAATCGCTGCTGCTATGTCGTCCTGAAACCTGAAAAGATTTCAAGAACCCAGAAACTAAGCATGGGCGGATTTTGCGGATTCGCAATCCGCGAATTTGCGTATTTGCGTATTTGCGGATTGCGAAAATCCGCAAAATCCGCGAATTCTCGCGGATTTGCGTATTTTTTTTGGGGTGTGTGTTCGCACGGGTTTCTGCAAGTTCGCGAGGGTTTTGTACAATTTCGCAAATTGCGAACTTACTTGTCGGGTCGCCAGTTTTGCGAACTTGTTGTTTCTACGTGCCCAGCCTGTTTGCAAGGCTTTCTTCATCACTGCCACCCTCTGTCACCACTGGCACTCTCTTTGGTCACCCATGCCACCCTCTGGCTCACCCATGTCACCCTCTGTGTCATCACAGCACCCTCTGGTTCACCAGTGTACATTATTGGGGCAAAGCAAAGCACTGCCATCCTCTGTCAACACTGGCACTCTGGTTCACCCATGCCACCCTCTGGCTGGCACACCCATGCCACCCTCGGTGTCATCACAGCACCCTCTGATTGACTAGTGAGTGTACATTATTGTGGCAAAGCCAAGCACACCTGCACTAAGTTTTGCAAACAACAACACCTGCCCTGCCCCAACTGACATTAATGAAGGCTGGCACCTGCTTGTCTGCTCCCTTTCCTTTTTGTTGCAATAACAGGATGCAATGGCATACTTGTAACTATTCTGTGACTGTCAGAGCAGGGTCACACAATAGTTGCAAGTAAGCAACCGGATTCTGGAGGGCCCCTTCAGGAAGCACTACAGGTAAATGGTTACAAATGATGAGCTCGAACTTTTGCACCTGCTCGTTGGTTTTGCTTTTGCAAAACTCGTTTTTTCGGTAATTTCGCCCTATTCGCGAGGCGCGGCGTCGTGCGAAAACGACCGTGGAAGCCGCGAACTCGTGCGAGTTACCCCAAGGTTGAGTATGGGCGCCGCCATTTTGTTTGCGTGACGTATTTCCGTTTCCGCCCGCTATGTGTAATCTCGCGCAATGAGCGCCTTGCGAATGCAAGTTCGCACGAGTTCGCGAGAGAAATCGCGTGCGAACTTACTTACACGCACGTGTTCGGGCCGCCATCTTGTTTTTCATTCATTCCTATGTGTCTGGGAATGGTGTTTCTATCCTCTGTATATCTCTGCCATCCTTTGCTTGTTTTAATATTTTTTTGATCTATTTAACTTTTTTTCTATCCCTCTATTTTTCTAGGTCTATATTTTTGTGTTTTAGGCTACTTTTGTTTACTTTTCAACTACTTTTTTAAACTTTTATTTCCTTCTTCCCTACTCTTATTCTTTTTCATTTTGTCTCCTTACTGCTAACACCTGCCCAGAACATGGTGAAGACAGCTGTCAAGCTGCCCAAGACGGGCACTGCAGCCCGTGCCCGGCTCCCGTGTGGCCGCTTGAGGGTGGAAATGGTGGTGCCCCGGGAGATCTTCAGCCCTGAGGAGGTGGGCGCACTCGTTTTTTATGTGCAGCGCCGTCTCCCCAGGACCATCACGGCAGGCGGCAGGATCGCTGCTGGTTATACCAACAGCCAGGAGCGACGGAAGCGGTGGGGGCAGGTGTGCCGGGCCCTTTTTAACATCCAGGGGGTCCAGCGCACCTACAATCAAGTGACCCACCGCTGGACCGATATCCTGGACCGAGAGCGCGACCTGCTAGACGTGCTGGGAGTGGAGGTCCCCGGGCTTGGTGAGTAGTAGTAGCAATTTTTTCATCACTCACTACTCTGTTTTTTCTCCTGCTCTGTGTGACTGTGTTATATTGCAAATGTTTGCTTTAACTTTTTTACAAAGAGCAATAATGCTGCTGATTACATTGATAAGAGAGGTAAATTAATATTTCAAAATCTTCTGTGCATTTCAGGTGCACTGTTCTCCTTCTCTGTGGCGGTGCCACTGCTTATTTGTTTTCTATTTTGTGTTCATTTAATTGGGCTGAGTAATGTATGAGTGTATTTTACAGAACTGCGTAATGCTAGACACAAAGGGGCAGATTTACAAGCCCCTTGTGCCACGTTTACGCTGCCTTACCTGACGCACAGCGACGTAAACGTGGCGCATCCCTGCGAGTCATGTACAACGTGATGCATCTAAGGAGATGCGCCACGTTAAGGCCTGGGCCTGCGCCACAATGGGTGCATTCCCACGCAGGGGGGGGGTGGCGGTCAGGCAGCTGTGCGCCTCGCAAAAGTGCCTGCGTGAAATCTACAAGATTTAACGCAGGCACTTCCGCGACGCTGCTACGTCAATTCTTTATGCCTGCTTGCTTGAAGCAGGCGTAAGGACTGATGCGGTATGTTGAGTATTGGGCAGCCCTGAGCATTGCTATAGTTGCATCGCGCCTGCGACGCGACTCTAGAGATGCGCTTCTCTTTCGTCACGAGATGCGTCACGCATCTGCCTAACCTTGCGCCAGGGTTTGCCGCATTGTAATTGCGGCGCATCTGCCGTGACGCAAGGTTAGTTTTGCATTACGCATTTGTTCTGGTGCACATCTGGAGGTGTCCAGCTCAGAACTCGTAAGTATGCCCCTAAGTGTCAGATTAGCAATTACCTGCGCATCCCTGCAAAGTGTGCGGCACGCCAGCACCACCCATGGTGCGCCGTATTTACAATGCGGCACACCATGGTCCCAAAACGTCACCGAAGCGTTACGCATCGGTGCCGTAAAGGCGGCTCATTGATGGAGTTGCGTTGCAACGATGGCGCAGCTCCAGCAATGCTGCGTCAAGCCGTAAGTCTGCTTCATGCAGGCGCAGGGTTTCAGTGACGCATCATTGTCCTAAAAGACTGATTGAAATTTTATATATTCCCCATAGCCACTTTTAGCATGCGTTCCTGCGCAGGAACGCCCTCCCTTGCGCTGGAACGCTCCCTAATGGCGCAGGGCTTTAGAATGGGATGCATCTCCCATATGCGTCACGTTGTTAATATACGCCACACCATGGCGCCTCTCTTGTTGTGGCGCTGCATCACAAAAGTGACGCAAGAACGGAGCAAAAGAGCTGCAAGGGGCTTGTAAATCTGCCCCTAGAGTAGAGGCTCAGGTGCAGTCCTTCCTTTGTAGCCCTCATTTTGGCTGAAATAGTTGGTTCTTGTTCTTTCTAAATGTTTGATTTGGTTGACAAGGACATCGGCAAGCAGCAATCATCAATGTTTTCTGTTCATTCTTTCATGTTGTACGTCAGGTCCGCCCAGGGGCAAGCGGACAGAAAAAGCGGATGCAGTGGCTCCAAAGGAGGAGGATGCAGGCCAGGGCGGCGAGTGCTCCTTTGCTGGCCCCAGTAAGTTTTCATTTAAATATAGAGGACCTATTGTTGTCCAAGCGTTCCTAATTTAATTTTTTCAAAATAGTGTTTAGATAGGAGCAAAATCAATAATACTACTGTTGCAGGGACAATTCTCCACAAACCGAACTATGGACACCAAAGACCAGAGTAATAATATTTCAGAGTGGCGTGTTTGGCACACTGTATAAACCTGGTAGTGTCAGCGGCACGGACTCCTCCTTGCAAAAATTAAAAAACCTTTCGCTCAGTCACTCTAGTCTGGAGGACCAAAAACCACAGAGTCTATTCAAGTTTAAAAGCTTTATTAAAAGTTTAAGTAAACACATATATTAAAATAAAGTTAGTTGGAAATGGAAAAGTGCTTGGTGCTGAGTTGATGAGTAATGGAACACATTTCTTGTGGTCGAGCCGAGCTTTCACCTGGTTTGAAGTTGATGTTGCTCTTGTCCTTAGAAGTCCAGTGTCTGTCTGTTCAGAGAAAAATGATGTGTGTTAAAACTAATCAAGCATTCATCAATTATGACAAAAAAATGCAGCAAGACAACAACCTTCCCTGGAAGGAGGGACATTTTTACTTTAGACTAGACTAGACAGTCAATTAATTTTTCTGTTGTTTTCACATTTCTTCATTCATAGACCAAATACTAGTGAGTGGTGTAATCTAACATTCTTAAATCTACTTTGTAGGTGGAACATCTGGTGGCGGGGCCAGCTCGGATGTGGTGGTGATCATTGACTCTGAGTCCGAGGACAGCTCTGGGGAGAATGAGGCGCAAGTGGCCAATGAACAGACTGTGAGGAAGCAGACAGTGGCGGTGGCGAGTACAGGTAAGCTGGATCATGGTACTATCTGACTCTTAGATAGGATATGATGTGTATCCAGTGCTGGCCCAGTGACAAATTACAATATGGTAATTACAGCAGGCTGGGACCGACAGACAGATAGAGGCAGAGACAGAGAGAGAGGAAGACAGAAGGAGAGAGAGAGAGGGAGGGAGCCAGAGGGAGGGTGAGGGAGGGAGACAGAGAGAGAGAGACAGCGAGGTAGAGGGAGACACAGGGAGACATAAAGAGGGAGACAGAGAGAGAGAAAGAGAGGGAAACAGACATATCGCCTGGGCTTCTGCCAGATCTCTTTCATATGAAAGAGCATCAAACCAAGGATACAAGTGAGTTGTGGGAAGGGAAATGGTGATTCAAGCGCCCCCCCTTGCCCCTCCCTGCGGACGCCCATGATACTGGCCTGAATAGTTTTGTACTGCGCTGGCTAGTTGCTAGTTGTACTGTGACACAACTTCCTGCTGAATTATTTTGTGTTAATCATATTCTTAAAGAGCATTGGTTACATATTATGTCTTTCTTTCTTCATATAGTTGGTAATACTAAAACCTCAAAACCGACGAGGAGTATGCTGGCTGTACTGGCCCGGCAACGGAGGCTGGAAGCAACTGTTGCCCAATATCGGCGGCTGGTGGAACTGGAGGGGGACGACACGCAGTCCAGTGCATCAAATGTAACATCTGCATCCTCCTCCGTGACCCCACGTTCTGCCGGTAAGCGCAGTGCTCCAGCCAAACGGAGCCGTGCTGGCAGACGCCACCGCCAAGCAGCAAAGGCTACACCTCACAGCAGTGTAAAGGCTCGCTTGCGCCGAGCACTCCGCAGAGTGTCCGACCTAGAGGCGGAGGTCCAGAAATGGAAAGACTATCAGAATGTGGTGGAGGGCCTCTGCTTAGATCACGCCACCCTCCAGGAGAAGTACGATGCCCTGGCCCTAAGGCATGATGCACTGGAGGCCAAACTCAACACTGTGCATCCCTAGAGTGTCCCTTGCCCCTTTTTTAGAGACTTTTGGGGGGTGGGAATTGGGGTTGGGTTTTTTGGGGACTTTTGAATGACTATTTATTTGTTGGGGTTAGGGAGGGTCTTGCGGGAGATTATTTTGTTAGGGATATAAAAATATACTTTTTCAAACTTTATCTGAGCATACCTGTTTTTTTACTACTTTTGAGCTTGGTGGGTGGTGGTTTTGCAGTAAGTTCATTTAACTGAACATTGTCATCGTGTTGGTTGACGTGTAATAGGCCAAATGTTTTCCAAAGTAAATGCCTGTCACAGAGTTTGTTAATTCAAGAGCCCTAGGACTTTACTACTAGTACCACTGTCACTCTCTCGCCTCTCCGAATACTCCATTATACTACCTCCCATCCAAACGCTTATCTTACCTGTAATTTGTGTTTGAGGGCTGGCTCCACCTGGAATTCACAGTGTCCTAAAGCGTTCTGCAGCAGGACCCCAACTGGAGTTTCCCGGCGTGGATTTTCTGCAAAACAAAAGCAATCAACATTAGAAATATGGCAGCGGTGCTCACAGACCCCAAAATCCTAGAAGCCCCACAGACAGCACCCCTAAGACATGCAAGCGAGCAATAATAACGCCTAAACGTTCACGCGTAATAGGCCAAATGTTTTCCGAAGTAAATGCCTAACCAATTTCATCCCTTAATAGACCTTGCCAGCAATGGCCCAGCCAAGACCCGTAAACCCAAACGCAAAAAAGTCACACTTAGCAAAATGTATTTAAATGAGGACTCACTACTTCCAGACAGTCCCTCTTTAGGGGACTCGTCAACGTAAGTTTCTTCATTGTGCAGATTCCAGGCATCAGCATTACGGGAAATGGATAGGGTGAGTCTGGAGGAGGAGGATAGACGACCAGGACTGAGTTCTTGTCAACTAACTGTTGTGAACCTGAGGAATGCTGCGGCATCAAAATCAAGACAGTTCTGCTGATGGGCTTGTTGTTGCTTGTGATGGGGTGATTACACTTTTCTTGTGAATGTGATCAAGCACTTGCTAAAAAAAGAAAGACAGACACACAGGAATAAAAGTGAATAAGGACTAATGTTAAAGTTAATTAATTATTGACTCATTTTCAGAACTCGCTGTCAGGGAAGCAGAGCTCGTCCTCAAACTCTGCAAATTGAGTCGGTAGTACTTCTGGTAACTGAGGAGAACTTTCCTCAGGTAGGTCGGTGTCCTCGTCTTCTTCCTGCGTGCATTCTCGTACTTTGTAATCTGGTGGTATGAAGTGCTGGTTCATCTTTATCATGGTGAGCCGCTCCACATTTGCGGGCAAGAGGCGGGACCTTTTGCAAGTCACAATGCCACCAGCAGAACTAAAAACACGTTCTGAAGACACGCTTGCGAGTGGGCAAGACAAGTAATTGATAGCCAGGTTGGTGAGCTCTCGCTATATGTTTCTTTTCCCATGCCAATACGCCAATGGGTCCTGAGTAATATTGACCGCTGTTGAGTCATCCAGATAGGCCTGCACCATAGAAACAATGTTCTCCCGGATTCCTGTACTTTGCACTTCTTTGTCCTTTCTGGGACAAGGAAACCCTAGCTCACTTAGCCAATCCGCTTCAGACATATCGCCTGGGCCTGGTGCAGATGATACGGTTGCTGGTGTGGTTAACGGCTCAGAGGAAAAGTCACTCACTTCTGCCACAGGCACAGATGCAGAAGTGTTTTTTTGGGACGCCTGATGGCCTGCTGATTCACTAGTAGTACTGTCTTCAAGTTCTCCTACAGTTTCCTTCCGCTCTCTTTCAAAACGAATGGCTGACTGAGCTAGCCAACCTTTGTACTCTGTAACATTTGATGTTTCAAGAGGAATTATTACTTTGCCAAACAATGGCTTTTTGTAACGTGGATCCAGAATAGTAGCACAAATGTAGTGCTGTTGTTTCTTGATATTTACAAGCCGTTTATTGCTAACTAGGCGATGTAATAATCTCTGCGCCAACTCATATGCTTCATTCTTTCCAGCATCTTTTAATTCTGAAGACACCACCTTGACCTGGTGCTCGAGCTTCAGCAACAATGGGATAGCTTTGCTCAAAGAACAGTCCTCCCTGCTGACGTCACGCGTGAAGACCTCAAAAGGACGAAGCATGTCTGTCAGGCTTTTAACTAGCTGCCATTGCTCCACCGCTAGCATCATTTCTGTCGTATCACCACCCAGGTTGTAGAAATACTCATTGACTACTGGAAACAGCTCATGCAGACGCTCAAGCATGTAGAAGGTTGAGTTCCAACGTGTTGCCACCTCCTGGATAAGTGCTTTCACTGGCATTCTACGTACATTTTGCTGGCGCCTCAGCTCCTTCCGGGCCTTAAAAGAATGGTTGAAGTGTGTGCATATTCTTCTGCAGATGGTCAGTATTTGGTCGACTGCAAGTTCTTTTTTCAAGAACTTTTGCACGACAAGGTTCATACAGTGCGCCAAACACGGCACTCTGAAATAGTAACCGTTCTCCATGGCCTTAACTACATTGCTGCCATTATCAGTAGAAACATAACCAACCTTGCAATTTCTTGGGGGCAGCCATTGTGAGACCTTTTTGTTAAAGTCATCCAAAATGTTGACTGCAGTATGACTTTTCTCCATGCCAAACATGGCTAATGTTGCATGTTTACGAGCACCCTTAAAAATCTCGACCAAGTCACCACCTGCATTTATCTGTTGTGCAACCCCTGAAAAGGAGACCCAGTGTGCAGTGATGCACATGTAATCAAGGGCTTGGCAACTGGTCCACATGTCTGTTGTCAGGTGTATAGTGTGAAATGCACTCTTCTGCAAAGCTGCGCCAACCAACTCAAGCACCTCTTTATGTAGTGCTGGAACAGCAACCCTGGCAAAATAGAACCGGCTAGGAACCTTCCATTTAGGGGCCAGTGTTGCCACGAGTTCAAGAAAACCCACATTTCCGACAAACGAAAAAGGGAGAAGGTCCACCGCTAGCATTTTAGCCAGCTTAGTGTTATACAGGCGTACAGTTGGGTGGTTGCGTTGAAATTGCGCATCTGAGGAGAACATGGCTGAAATGGTGCGCTGGACAAATTTACTGGATGATGCTGATGCCTTCTTCGACCCACTTCTGCTCAGTGTTGACATTTTCCGCATTGGTGTGTCTCCCAGACTCTCAGTGTGCCTCCTATGTGTTCCGGAGGGTGTGGTGCTGCCAGGGTTACTGGGTGCAACCGGACAAATGTCTGACGCTTCTTCTACCTCCCCATCATCTTCAGATGAAACACCTAGTATGGGTATATTTTGGCCACTTGCCCTTTGGGATTGCTTTCCCTTGATGTTTGCTAGGTGCGCAAACCATTCGATAGCGTGCCTTCTTTGAAGATGACCTATCTGGCCTCCGGTTCCATAGTTGGTACCAGTCTTACCACGGCTAACTCTAGTCTTACAAATGCAACAAACGGATATGTTATCATACTTTGCATGGACACTAAAAAAGTTCCAAACTGGGGACTGGAAACTTCTGGTTTTGCCGCACGAGATGATACTGCCAATGCCAGATGAAGCAGTGGTGGATGAGCCTTGCAGACATCTACTGGGTTGTGCAATTATTGCAGCAACCCTACTTGAGGGAGTCGAGCTGGATGGAGTCCCCTCTGGGGAGAAAATATGGGAGCTGTAGGTTTTGTTGAACTTGTTGTACTACTTGACTGCGTTGGTGGTGCTACCAGTGCCACGTCGCCAGGGTCACGCTCAGCATGACGTCGGGATAGGGTATAAATGTCTGTCTGCTGCATGGCCGAAGTGGCTGGAATGACGTGTGTGATGACTAGGTCATTGCTGTCATCCTGTTCAACAACATCAGAATGCACCACTTCATCAAGTCCGACGTTCGGATCCATAAGTATGAGCTTTCCGGGGCCCTTCCTTTTAACATTTGATACCTTTCGCAGCTCATGGTGTGCCTCCCTCTCAGACGTCGGAGATGGTTGCCAATCTAGATCCAGATCATCATCTGATGGAGCGGGACTGCTACACACACTCCTTGATCTTTTCCTTGGTGGGGAGCTGGGAGAAAATGAATCATCAGGAGGAATGCCTTCATCTTCCTGACATGATACCCCGGCTCCAAAGTCAATTTCCTCCTGTGCCCCTACTTCTGGAAGAACAACCATTGTGGGCACTTGCACCGCTCCATGCGCCGCTACATGGGCCTCTTCACTGACCTCTACTTGCAACTCTCCATGGACCTTCTCGGCCTTCTCCTTCTCGGCCTTCTCCTTCTCGGCCTTCTCCTTCTCGGCCTTCTCCTTCTCGGCCAGCTCCTTCTCGGACAGCTCCTTCTCGGACAGCTCCTTCTCGGACAGCTCCTTGCGCATGTACTTGTGCTTGTACTAGTAGCCCATGCAGTTGTTGTTGCGGCTTTGGTTGTTGAATAGTACTTGTGAGATGAGTTACAACCTGTGTTGATGGTGTGCTGCTACTTTCTTGCGATGAGCCAACATCACTGGTCGTTGGTGATTGAACTACTAAACAGGCTACCTGTGCAGCACTCATGGTGGGCCTTTGTTTTTTCCCCCAAAATGTAGTGGTCGAGCCACCAGTCTCCTTGGTAAGTGGTGCCACTTGCTTCTTCTTCTCCTTAGTAGAGACATTTTTCTTGCAAGAGGAGCTACGGGCACCTCTTTTTGGAGCCATCTTCTTCAGATGTCGGAACAACAGGCCGCAGCAGGACTTCTTCCTGGCACTGATGCTCAACGATGATGCGGAGTTATTGACTTTGTGCACCTAAAAGCAAACGAAGACAGAGGAACATCAGTAAATATATGTTGCATATGTAGCGCTTCAATAAATAGTTTGCAAGTAGGCATTTATGAATACACACATGCACACCACACAATATGGAAATTTCAAAATTAGGATTTGCTAAATTTTTGGGAAACAGGAATTTAACATTGATCCAAGAGAGCACACACAGAGAGGGTTATAGTTTCATGTACCACTGACTCCCCCTGGGCTAAATGGGTGAAAGCAAGGCAAAATGGGTGCAGGCCTATGGCACAAAGGTCACTGCCTGCCTTCAAAATGGCCACTTGACCCCCATCCACATGGCCAGGACCATGCCTCAAAATGGCCCCCACCAACATAGCCAGCCCCCAACCCCTACTCCAAAACGTCAAAAAACACAACACCAATCAAATCACCACAATCCAATGCCATCCATCAAGTTTCAGAAGGTTTAGGCTGCCTGCTGGTGGTTTTCTGGTGCAGAATTGCAATGTTTGCAATTTCGCGAGTGCGAGATTGTTGCTTCACGACGCGAACGTGGCGAAAAACCAGCAAAATCCGCTAACAGACGTATTCTGGCCTGGGCCCCCTGGGCATGATAAAATCACAGCACACTGGGTGCAGGCCTATGGCACAAAGCACACAAACTGGCTTAAAAATGGCCCCTAGACCCCCACCCACACGGGACCAGGCAATAAAATGGCCCCCACCCACATAGCAAGCCCCCAACACCACCCCAAAAAGTCGTAAAACACACAAAAATCACAACAATCCAATGCCATCCATGCCCTGGCCATAATAATGTTAAAATTAAAAAAAACAGTTGTATCATGCATGCACCCATAACGAAGCCTGGTAGTTTTCAATTCATGTGCAGAATTGTAATTTTTTTACAATTTCGCGAGTGCGAGATTGTTGCTGCGCGGGACGCGAGCAGTGCGAACACAGGCACATTTTTTTTTATAAAATCCGATTTTCGGGTAATCCGCGGGAGTTCGAGGCCCCCTGGGCATAATGAAAGCAATCAGAGCAGACTGGGTGGGCATAGGGCACAAAGCACACTGCCTGACTTCAAAATGGCCGCTTGACCCCATCCACATGGCCAGGACCTGCAGGACCATGCCTCAAAATGGCCTCCCACACATAGCCAGCCCCCAAACCCACCCCAAAAAGTCGAAAAACACACACAAAAATCACCACAAACAAACAACATCAACTTATCAACTTACTTGTAAATCAAATTTCTAATCAAAAAGTAATCCAAAAGGCCTCAAAGCCAAATCTCCAGCAGCATCCACAAAAAGTAATCCTTCCCAGTCAAGATCGAATTCAAAGTGGCCAGGAAATGGACTAAGCAATGGGAGGAGCTTGCTGGACAGGAAGAGGAAGTTGGAGACTGGGTCACTTCCTTCACCCCTCCCCAATTGTAATTTTTGTAATTTCGCGAGTGCGAGATTGTTGCTGCCCGCGCCGCGGCCCGCGAGCAGTGCGAACACAAGCAAAAAATCCGCCGTGCGCGGATTTGCGTATTTTCGCCACATCCGTGAGAGTTCGCGGATTGCGGATTTACCGAAAATCCGAAAAATCCGCGAGCGGAACGGATTTTGCGCCCATGCTTACCAGAAACACCTCCAGCCTTCAAGGAATTGAAGAGAAGCTCCCTTGGAGTGAAGGTATCACTTTGCTGCTCACTGCAGGCATCGATTCCTTGAGGTCTGGTTTGTCGACATGCTGCTCTCTGATGACCGTTCTGCAGCACCAAAGTGAGAAAAAGTACAACAGCTCCAGAAGGTCCGATCTGACCTCCAAATTTGAAAACACCAGGACCTACCAGACCCGCAGTGTACCAATACCCAGGGTTCTAGACACCAAGAAGAAGAGTCCACTCCAAACTCCCACAGCACCCGAACAAGGCACCCATCAAGTTACTTCGAGACAACTGAGGCCCACTTCCTGAGAAGCCCAGCTACTCCGAGATTGCCTCCCCAAGTTGCCTGCTCTAGACCGCGAGGACCTCAAGACACATGACACCTAGCTAACCTGTTCGCTCTATACCCGACCCTATCGGCCCCAGCACTGACCAACCAGCCCTGCTTCTATAGTCCCCAGGCCCTTCCAACCTCCTCCCTGTAAGAAGACCCACCGGACTTACCTGTTAATCCCTCTGTTTTCAAGTGGCCCTCTTCATCTTTGCGCACCAGCTTCCAAGACATCAGCACCTCTGCTTCCAGCCGATCCAGGATGCTGCTGTACTTGTCCTGCTGGAACTTTGGACCTGGTCCCAACAGCGACCTAAAACGAGAAGATGAACTTTGTGAGAGCATTGCCTGAATTTCTATGCATTTTTCTGATTTTCCCAATCGTTTCCTATGGTACGTAATTGTGCATAGAGGTGATATATTTATCCAATTTTGCAAAATTGCATCTCCATAAGTACTTACCCTAGAGCTGTGTTTCTGGTATTAAACATTATAGAAACATTTATTTATTTTTACAAAATGGTCTCAGATTTATTCTTGTGTGTGTGTCTCATTTACTGCCTCTGTGAATACAAACAATGGTTAACACTACCTCTGATAAGCCTAACTGCTCACTCACACTACTACAAATAGAGAGTTTGTATTATCTACTTTTACCTCTACCTACCTTTTGGGGATTTCCTGTACTCTCTACATAGTGTACTTCATTTTAGACACTGTACAGAGAGTTGGTTTTCTACATAAATCTTTAAACCACAAAGGAGGTATAAGGGGACCTAGCCTTGCTCTTCCATCCACTCATGGCCTGCAGACAGTATTGCTTCTGGTCCGGGCTTGGTGCAGGCTGAGCTTGCAGTATGCTAATGCTGCGTATAGCTCAGTAGTACCTTTAAAGGGAGTGGCCTGGACCCTTGCTTCAACTGAACGCCTATGCTGATGGGAAGCATCACATGCTTTGCAAAGTTGTGGGATTTAGGGACAGGTGGATGGAGCATTTGTGACTGGTAAAATGTATGTTGCCATGTACACAAGGCAAAATGTGACTTTATAACTTGTTACTGAATCGCTTTTTGCTTTTGCGATTCAGTTTTAGGAAGGGGCAGGTTTAGGACGTCCCTTCCTAATACCGAATAGCACTTGTATGTATGAATGTTTTGCAAGCAGATTGCAGTCGCAAAACAGTAATAATTTACTGACTTCCTAGAGGTGGGGGTAAAACATTTATAAATGGCAAGAGGTACACAAGGTACCCCTTCCCCTTTGTGAATGTGGGTGAAAACTTTTTTTATGGGCAGGCAGTGGTCTGGTGGACCACTGCCTCCTCTTAAAAAAGAAAAGAAAACTTTTCATTTTTATTTTCATAATGCAGCCCATTTTCCTTTAAGGCAGGCTGCATTACAAAACAAAAAATAAGTATTGCTTTGTTTAAAAAGCAATCACAGACATGGTGGTCTGCTGACCCCAGCAGGCCATCATCCCTGTGGCTGTAGCCATTCCCAACGTGTCGCAAATTGAGATCTGCCTCATATGAGGCAGATCAAATGCGACCCATTGGAAATTGCAAACAGTGTCTGAGACACTGTTATAAATAGCTGTTTGCGATTTCCTAATTACGAATTGCAAAAATTCGCAATTAGGACACAGACTGACTTTTTTGTACATCTGGCCCTTATATTCTAACCCAATAGCTAGGCTCATGACCTAGTGTGGATAGCTCACTAGTACTTCTCGCTCATTAGGAGACGTAGTCTCACGAGGCAGAGTAGCAACCAGTATACCTGGGGGTGGGAAGTCATGAGTGGGTGGACATTTGCAAGTAAGGTGTCACATTGTAGCAGGGACCGTAAGTCCTTAAAAAATTAATGGCCCCGCCACTAGCTCCAAAAACGGGTTAGGAATTAACAAAGGAACATCACATGCTGAACATATTTCTAGAACTTGAAGTTCAACCTCAACAGCCTGACTTATGATACACTGAAGATAAGTCCTGATTACGATGGACGAGGGATCAACACTGCCAGGTTGTTGGTGGCGGTCCCTCGTCCATCGTAACAGGGATTTCTGTCTGCTTTATTACAATGGCTTCTGGACAGGTGGCAGTTGGATACACGGACCGCCACGGTCCCGACAGAAAGGCTTTATCCGACTGCCTGTTGGACCTCCCTGTAGTCCCAGAATGGCGTTGGTGTCTATCAGGCACCACCATAGGGATTACAATATCCCTTTCTGTCTGTCGTTCTGCAGCTGTCAAACCGCAGTGAAACGACAGAAATGGATTTGGGTGACCGTAGCGGGTTCCCCTATTCCGTTGGGCCAGGGACATGGACCCACACCATGTAGTAGGCACCGCATGGTGCCTGCCATGTAGTGCAGGGATATGTGTGCAGTTCGTCCGCCATCTAATCGTATTTGGGTTCGCCCGCCTACAAGGTGGCAGTACCACAGGGAAAATTAGGATGCAACCCTCACCGTGGGCATCGAATTACCCATGTTTTGTCTTGCGCCGGGTGCTACACTCTGCAGGCCTTAGACTCATAACTATCACTGTTAGAGAATAGGTGAAAGAAGGCTTTTATCCTTGGTGCTCGCAAGCATAAAGGAAAGAAAGATAAATAATTAAAATGGGGGAAACAGAGGAGGACAAAAAGAAAAAGGAGCATGAGAGAGAATGTATGAAAGAAAAAGTAAGGATGAAAGAACACATGTGGGTGGATAGCAAAGAGTAAGAAAATACGAGAGGAAAAAGGATGGGCTACAGGAAGGAAACATGAAGGGAAAGAAGAAAAAACAGAAGGTAGGTTGTAAGGGAGAAGAATGAATAGATAGATGAGTGATAGGTTGGATAGATGAAATGGTGAAAGGTTGGATGGAAAAGTCAAACGTTTGATGGATGAAAGGGTTGATGGCGAGATCAAAAAGAGGGAATTGATGATGGGTTAAAGAACAAATTGATGGATACGTGAATCTGTTGATAGCCGGCCGGATGAAAGGATGGATGGATCAAGAATGGGTAAACGAAAGGGGAATGAATGGACAGATGAACGGACAGATGAATAGATTCAATGGTCAATGGATGGATGGATAGATCGAAGGCTGGAAGATGAAAGGGTGAAAGTAACTCTTGTAATGAGAGTTGTGTTGTTCACTTTGTGTACACTACGCAAATCAAGGTATGCTTTAAGTAGGGGTATTTTCCTTTTCTGTCTCCTCCCTTACGAGGGCATCAGTTATTGGGTGAGAGTCTTACCACTACTGTAGAATTTCAGTGGCTTCTAGGTTTCACATCGTAATCATAAAATCATTTTAACTACAGTCAGTTTAATGGGTAAAGATTACTTATAATGTGTCTGTATGGTGACCTTTCAAAGGGACATTTTAGCAGTCATTCAGGAGCTTGTTCACCTGTCCTCAGACTCCAATAGATGCTAAAGAAACATAGTATTAACAGTCTGCGCATCAACAAGGAACAGATATGATTTCCACAACCGACATCTCATCCTGCTTGCAGTGCCTTCCTGTTGCTGCTCTCTTTTTAGGTCAAGCCTAGAGTCAGCGAGCAAGTGCTGCTCTAGGGAAGATCTAGGGCAATTCAGTATGGAGAGAAGCCCCGCCCACTACCCCGCCCACATTTTTCATTGGCTTGTGTCTTTGTCCTTCGTTAAATCTGGCTTCTGATTCAAAATGAGACTTGTTAGTCCCTCCTTATTACGGTAGTGTCGTCATTTGATTCCTCCCATGGCTATTGACCCCTTTACTTGGTTGTTGCCCGGTAGGTGTACTATTTCCTTTATTGTTACTGCAGGCACCACTGCTGTGCTTACATTCAGCGCGCCATGGCCAGCATGCCTTATTTTTCACCACTCCCCAAGTTAGGAATATGTGACACGCGGAGTCTTGTGCCACAGTGCATGTAAAACGGTTTATTTCCAGAACATGCCTCACTGTGCTTAATCTTTAACATCGCGCCCTCACACCTTTACCGTAAGCTCTCTGGGCTGTGCACCATGTGCAGTAGCTCTGCAAGAAACACAAGTCCAATCAGCAGGAAAAGAAGCGCAGGTACTGGCCCAAGGGCACTGGCCGAGACTGACCCGGAGGGGCAGTGAGACGAGGAGCTAGGGCAGAGGAGGCTCAGTCAGGGGAGAGTCACGCACCTAGATGGGTGGTGATGTTGACCCCATTCACGTGCTGATTGTTTGGGGGACGAGGGGGGCGTTGCTCTGGTAATTATTGTAGAACAGCTGACAGTGTATAGCAGAGTTGAATTGTGGTGTCTGGACGGAGAATGACCATGGCCATGGCATAGACGGCCACAAGGGAAGCTCTTTCTGGTGCTGCCGCCTAATTTTTGCATCGCTCTATGCTGTGGAATGTTGCTTCTCCCACAGTAGTGCAGGAAGGCTTGTGTGGGTTCAGGTGTTCATTTCTGCAATCCATTATTGAGCACTGACTATATGACAGGATACTCTTTGCCTGTAGTCATAGTGGTAAGAATAGTGGTGCTCTGAACGCCTTCTATCTGTGGGAGAACTAGAGCGAGAGGTGTTAGTGGAAGGCAGTTAACTGCACCCTGTAGAATTCAGCGCCCAACTCATGCCACTACCCCACAAGGATGCCGAGGAGGCGGGAGCTTAGCTTGGCCTTACCCCTTCTCAGCATCCATGTATATACATTATAGCCAGAGAGGTTTTAGCACATATTGTAGTGATGCTGCTGAATGGAGTATGGTACACCCTATGGAAAGCCTGAACAAAGCCAGCCTTTGGTTGTGGTGTTTTCCCTTCAACCCTCCATATGTTTGTAATAATATATAAAAATATTAATTTATTCCCACCATTGGTTCAATTGCTTAGCCATGCAGTGTACCTTGTAGTTGTTATATCGGGAAGTTTATAGATTCTTCTGTGATTGTTTCAAAAAGTGTAAATGTTTAGCATGATAAATTAGTCAAAAATATATTGAAATGTGTATTCATCTCAACCCCTGACCTTTCGTTGCCCCTTGAATCTGTTGCCACGCCGGTCTGAGTTTTAATTCGTCACAAGAGTATCTATGTTTTGTACCACAGTCTCGAGACCCTCGGGATTATTGAACTTTCACAATACCTTTCATGATCCTGACCAAGAAGTCGCGGACAGACCACGGTGATTCAAGTGTAAAAAGAACACGTAATTTACTCGTAGTCACGATCTGTTGTCACTATGAGAGTATCTTTAATTCATTCACAGGTTATGCTTCTTTCTTTGTTCAATAGTTTTCTTTGTTGTCTTTTAGATCTATTCTTCCCCTTGATGGCTTTGAATAAGCTTTAAAATTAGTTTCATCTGTGCACAAACTGCAACTATTTATTCACCGAATGTGTATACTTTCTTCTCCATAGCTAAATACTTATAAGGTCCCAAAGGTGAGGCCGATTACATTGTTTATGTTTATGTTTAAGGATTTCTAGAGCGCATGGCTGCCCATGAGCGTCCCAGCGCTGATGATGAGAACAGGCGTGGACAAATGAGGAGAATTAAGGGAACAGCCAAGTCTTGACGTATGTCCAGAGGGAGTGAATTCCACAATTTGGAAGCATTATATGAAAAAAGGCGGCCTCCGGCTAGAGCTCTCTTAATCCTAGATGTCAAGGCCAGGTGGAGGTTCATAGACCGAAGGTTACTGTTTGTTGCGTAGGGAGCAATGAGATCTCTGAGAATGGGTGGGGCCTTACCATGCAGAATTTTGTGAGTTATACAAAGGGCCTTGAAATGTACTCTCTCAAGTATTGGCAGCCAGTGAAGTGCTCTAAGGGCCGGTTTGGCCGAACAACGATTGTTGGTGCCTATGAGGATCCGGGCCGCAGTGTTTTGCACGACCTGCAGTTTAGCTGTCACTTTCTTCGGTACCCCAAGGTAGTTGGCATTCTCATAATCCAATCTGGACAATATCAATCCCTGAACCAGGAGTTTCCTGGACTGAAAGGGGAGCAGGGGTAGGATTTTACGGACAGTACGGAGGAGACCATAATAAGCTCCGATCGTTTTCCTTGCTTGCTTACTAAGTGTTAGATCTTGGTCCAGCCAGATCCCAAGGCTTTTGATGTCAGACTTTGGGATGGGAGGTGTACCCATACAAGGGGGCCACAGAGTCTCTGGACAATAATGGGACTGATTGCCCATGACCAGCATCTCTGTTTTGTCGCTATTCAATTTTAGCTGGGACCTGTCCATCCAGCTAGTTATATCCCCAAGGCAGGAATACAAATCGGTGGCAGTGTTGTCCTTTTGGTTTAGGGATACGACGAGCTGAGTGTCGTCAGCGTAGGTCAACAGTTTAATTCCATAGGGAGCGACAATTTTTTCAAGGGGAGACATATACACGTTGAAGAGCGTAGGGCTCAATGAAGAGCCCTGCGGGACTCCGCAGTGTATTGGGGTCACTTTGGAGATGTAATTGCCCTCCGCCACCTGGAGGGAGAGGTTGTGTAAAAAAGATCTAAGCCAGGACAGGGCAAGTCCGGAGATGCCCAGTTCCCTGAGCTGTTGGACCAGCGTATGGTGGTTGACGGTGTCGAAGGCCGCACTCAGATCCAGGAGGATCACTGCCACTGATCCTCCTGCGTCAATGATCTTCCTGGCCTCCTCGACTACCGCAACCATCGCCGTCTCCGTGCTCTGACCCGGGCGAAAACCCGTCTGTGAGGGCTTGAGTAATTTGCTTGATTCCAGATAGTTAGACAGCTGGCCGTTGATAAAATTTTCAGCCACCTTGCTGGTACTTGGCAGAAGGAAAATCGGCCTAAAGTTGTTCAAATCCAGCGGGTCGAGATTAGTTTTTTTTAGTAAGGCCTTAACCACAGCCTTCTTCCAACTCGGGGGGACAATGCCCTGCGAGAGGGAGGAGTTGATCACGTTCACCATTGGGGTAAGAATGGTAGATGCAACAAGTTTCAAGGCCTTCTCTGGGGCTGGATCTAGCGGCGAACCACTCTTGATTGACTGAAAAATAGGCGAAAGGGTGTCCTCGGTAATCGGAGTCAACGCGTCCAGTCCCGTTTTAGGATCCTGTAATGATGTCAAGGGCGGATCGAGTGAGTTGGCAGGATTGTGGGGTGGGAGTTGTTTCAGAATATTTTGTATCTTTTGCTCAAAGAATTTGGCTAGTTCATTGCATCGGTTGTCCAAAGGATCCACCAGGTGGGGGGGGGGCTCCGGGGTTTTTATGTGTTTCTTTACAATTTGGAAGGTTTCACTCGATGAGCTAGAGGCTGCACTTATCCTTTCTTCGGAGAACCCTGCTTGCGCCGCTATGAGGGCCTTCTTGTAGTTAAGAATAGTACGTTTATATTCCTTCTTACTGTTAAGATCGTAGTCCTTCCTCCAAGCTCTTATCGCTTTTTTACAGAGTTTTTTCAGGAGACGCACTCCCTTTGTAAACCAGGGCAAGGTGGTTTTTTCCCGTCGTTTAGGGGAAGGTTTTTTTGGAAGGACTGTATTCAGAGAGTTTTCAATCTAAGCAGAGAACGTGGTGTCCAGATCTTTAGGTTCTGCTTCGAAGAGAGGAGACAAAAGCTCTAGAGCATGCTTCCATTTATCAGGGTCAAGTTTAGACCAAGGGCGTGTTGGCCTACAGGGAGCTAACCTGGGGCGAGGCGTGGACAGGATCCACCAGCTAAATGGAATGATCATGTGGTCGGACCACGGTATCGCAATTGGTGCCATTACTTTAAGATCCGAGATGTTTGAAAAAATGGGGTCCAGCAAGTGCCCCACAGAGTGAGTAGGTATATGGCTCCCCAGGTGTAGCTGATGTGTTGCTAGATCTGCTAATAGTTCAGAGTCTCGGTTGTCTCCACTGTTATCAAAATGGATATTCAAATCCCCCAAGATCATGAAATTGGGGAGAGTGCCAGCCAGAGCCATTGAGGTTTCCACAAGGGAGCTACAGAATTGTTCCATCGCACCTGGGGGGCGGTAAATTAAGACTCCCGAGAGAGATTTACATGGGAGATTTGGATTGCAAACTGGACATTTTCACAGTCAGCAAGAGAATTGGCGTGAAGCCGGCAAGAGAGATTGTCTCTATAGATTATGGCTATCCCTCCTCCCCTCCCCTTGACTCGGTCCAAGTGTTGTATTAGAAAGCCCGGCGGCAACGCCTGGACTATGCCCGGGTCAGAGTCTGGTGAGAGCCAAGTCTCTGTTAGAAACAGTATCTCCAATTTATGTTCCTCTAGGAGCATGTAGACTTCCTGTGCGTGCCTGGGTAGGGATCGACAGTTTAGCATAGCCATGTCAAAAACGATCTGGGCTGGAGGGCTGGGCTTAGGGGAGGATAGCTTATACGGGCAGTGAGAACAGTAGTTCCCAGGCCCATCGACTAAGATAGATGCAAATGCTTGTTGCAGCAGCTCCTCCTATCAGCTAAGTCGGCTGCAGAATGAGATTCATATAAAAACATACGACATCAAATGCAATTCTGGACATGCCTTCCTTTCATTTCCTGCACATTTGTGCCATGGTGAGCATCGCAAAGGAACATCTTTCCAGTGCTGCTGGTTGCGTAATACATCACACACCTTTCTTGCTACAGCATCACCCCGTTGCTATATGTCCGCACACCATATGTTTTGACCACGTGCCATTTTTTTCATTCTTTTAGTAAAGGCTTATTATTGGATTACAAAAGTTAACATATTTGTCACAATAGAAAATGACAACGTGGATTCTGATAGACATGATGCTTACTCTAGATATTTGAGAAAGGCGGGGCCGGCATCGGCACCGCCGCAAGTATGGTGGGTGCACCGCCCCCCCCGCTCTCTGCGGTGCGGTGAGTCCCATCGTTTCACCATGACGCGGCGGGCATGCCTCAACATTGATTGGACCCCGGGTCCCCTAGTGACCCGGAAGTGATCTAATCACTTCCGGGTCACTGTGGAACAAAGGCCAGGCCTGTTAGATCCGGCCTGGCAAGTGAGGGGTTAAAAGGCCAGGGAGCGCGGGAGTCTGCCTCTTTGACTTCGTGCTCCACGGCCTGCCCCTCCAGCCTCTAGGAGGCTGTGAATATTTTTCACCACAGTACGTCTTTAGGTCACTTCAGCCTCACTAGGAGGCTGTCCTTTAATTTTGTTCTTGTTTTTTGCAGGCCAAAGAGAACGAGTTTGGAGGACCGAGCTAGAGGTGTGGTGTTGTTGGTGGGTAAGGACTCGCAATCAGCAGAGGGAGCAGCCATGATCAGGCGTGGCGAGCAGGGTGGCGATCGGGAACCTGTTTGTATCAGGGAGAGCTCCGGATCACGGGACGTATCGCGGCTCAAGAGGGCACCCCCGCACGCAGCTTCAATTTGTACTACAAAAGTTAAGTGGGGGAAGCAAATCAGCTGTTCTGGCTTGGGGAGCACTCTGTTTCAGCTCAGCTGGTCGAGAATGAAGTGACCGTGTCGCGCGTTGGTGCACTGTGGTTGTGCATGATTGCGTGATCATCAGACCTGTCAGGTTTCACAACGCTGGTGGGTCGGTGTGGGTGGCGGTGACCCCATAACGGTTGAGGAGCATGGAGTGAGTTGAACAAAGTTAGGGGGTCTGAGACGGTAGTTCCGTGGAACGTGCTCCCCATAACAGTGTAGCAGGTCAAGGGTTCGAATCTTCCTCGGTAGACTAGCCCTACCGTTCATGCTTCCAGCTCTGTAAAATGATTTACTGTGACCCAGCTTGTTGTTGCAACGCAGGTGACGTACTCTGTTTAAAACACAGACAGACAGGAAGGGGGGGCACTGTGTAGCCTTAGGCTAATGCCGCTTCATACAGAGCATAATCAGTCTGGCGTAGGGTGGGTGATAGCACGCAAAAGCATGGCATAGGCTGGTGCAGGTTACAAGGAATACTGCCATAACGTGGGCACAGTAAAGGTTGAAACCTATGGCATCGAAATGCTACATACTATGTATGGCCCCTCAGCCATTCAATCACTAATTTGTAACAAGCAACTGCCCACTCAAGTTACTTTGGGTGACCACATTTTTAACAAAAGCAAGTTCGGGTGGGGCGCAAGAATTATAGTAGGGTTCCCCTCCTTTCCGGTGAAACTAGAAAGATATTTTTAGCCAAAAAATGGCCTAAAAGAGGTTACATCTGTTCCACTCCTTTGTTTGCAAGTGGCAGAATCGGTGTTGTGTAAGAAGAATATTTACAACAAGGGGTGGTGATGGACAGAGTCTCTGAATTAAGCAGAATACTCTCACCCAGTCAAGAGATCAGGGCTAGATCCAACACCGTTTTTTAGCTCATTGCACCATCCCAGTTTCAGAACCTGGCTGTATGCAAATTAGTCTGTCCCTGGCCCAGTGCATCATGGGAACAGGGCAGACCAGACTACAAAAGCCAATTCTTACACTGGGAAGGAAACAAGCTTCCGGGGACCGGTTTCTGGCATTTCAGCCGTCTTCGGCCCGGCTTGCTTGAATCCTGATGGTGCAATGAGCAAGGGACTCACATCTGAGAATACCCTTCCACGCTTAGGGTGGACAAAAATATTTACAAGGGGTGGTGATGGACAGAGTCTCTGAATTAAGCAGAATACTCTCACCCAGTCAAGAGATCAGGGCTAGATCCAACACCGTTTTTTAGCTCATTGCACCATCCCAGTTTCAGAACCTGGCTGTAGGCAAATTAGTCTGTCCCTGGCCCAGTGCATCATGGGAACAGGGCAGACCAGACTACAAAAGCCAATTCTTACACTGGGAATGAAACAAGCTTCCGGGGACCGGTTTCTGGCATTTCAGCCGTCTTCGGCCCGGCTTGCTTGAATCCTGATGGTGCAATGAGCAAGGGACTCACATCTGAGTATACCCTTCCACGCTTAGGGTGGACAAAAATATTTACAACAAGGGGTGGTGATGGACAGAGTCTCTGAATTAAGCAGAATACTCTCACCCAGTCAAGAGATCAGGGCTAGATCCAACACCGTTTTTTAGCTCATTGCACCATCCCAGTTTCAGAACCTGGCTGTATGCAAATCAGTCTGTCCCTGGCCCAGTGCATCATGGGAACAGGGCAGACCAGACTACAAAAGCCAATTCTTACACTGGGAAGGAAACAAGCTTCAAACGGTGTTGGATCTAGCCCTGATCTCTTGACTGGGTGAGAGTATTCTGCTTAATTCAGAGACTCTGTCCCTCACCAATCCAAAAATTCTTTATTTCGGTCGTATAGACCATAAAAGAGGCAGTAAAAAACAGCACATACAATAAAATACACATTATATTTAAGAGAAATACATATTATAAAATACTCCATCCCGGCGTGGGAATAATTAAGAAATTAAAAGTTCAAGAGGGTTCAGCAAACATTTTTTTTCCTGATCAACCATATAGCCATAAGAAATTTCGAGACGGCAAACACAATGTGACCCAAGGTACTGGTTTTCAGAATCCTGTATGCCTGTGCGTACTCTCTGAACCCTAGATTTTTACAAAGTGGTGCTATCCAGCGTTTCCTAGGCCTTTGGTAGGCGAGGCACACAAACAAGATGTGAAGGTCGTCTTCCAAGTGGGTTTTACAGCATGGACAAGATTTATCGGCCGTGTTAGACCACTTGGATGTGAAAGTTTTAGTAGGCAGTGTGCCAAGCCTCCATTGGACAAAAAGTTTTCTCGCCAGGATGGGAAAAATAAAATCCATAAAAGGTTCAAAAATATATGAATTTTTGGATTCTAAAAATCGCAAAGTAAGGGTGCCACTGTGTTGCGCATTTACCAAGAGTGCAAGAGACCTGTCCTTAAAAATTTTTGACAGGGCTTTGCGCGAGATTGCTTGGCAGCCTCGCACTGGGTCCTCCCAAAGGTCACGGAGATTCATTGTAGTCAGTTCATTTTTCACAGAGACAAGCCACGGAATTTTTCCACCACAATTAAGGCTCATGACGTGGGTAAGGGCCTCCCTATAATGGTGCAGTTCATTCGTGGACCAGAGCCTGTGCCAGAACTTCACTGGTTTGGACACAAGCTCCTCTGCAATAGGGGGGAGCCCAGGTCCATTCTCAAGGGCAAGAGTGGCGTTGCACGCGGAAGAGTCAATAAGCGCCTTAAAAAACTATTTTCAACTGTAGACAAGTCCTTCGCCGCTTTATGCCCCCAGAGTTCACAGCCATAAGTGGCCGCTGCCTTGGCCTGGGACCTATAGGTTTCAAGGGCCGGGCTCACAGGCTTAAAGGACGAAGAATTGGCCACCTTCAGAATTGCTTTTTTTGGTGCAAAAAACAAGGACCCCCTGTTTTGGAGTAAGAAAACCAAGCGACAGGGATAAACACTTTGTGAAGTCAAATATCTAAAAAACAAACCAGCTGGGTAAGACCTAAGATTACCTAATGCATATATTCATCAACATTCTATGTGGTCACCATTAGAATTACGACATTACAGATTCAACTTGTCTATTGTTGACTAATTGCGTAAACTTCTGTCAGACAAAGATATACACAACTATAAAAAGAGGGAGTAAATACACATGTATATAACACAACAGAATTTTTATTATGACATAATAAATCAAACGAAATAAAATTGAACAAGAACTACAATTCATAAAACCTTTCTTGTATCAATTTATAATTAAAAATTACAGATAGTCAAAGAATAAAAAAGATTTTCAAATGTGAATAACTAAGGTTCCTTCTAAATCCTAAAACATATAAAGAAAACCTATATTCACAAGAGACATAAAACGTGGCCAGAAAACTAATTTCTGTTCGACGCGCGTTTCGGCGTTTCCACAAACGCCTTCTTCAGGAGCCACAAGGTTAAACTGTAATAATCTTTAAAGAAAAAGGAGAGAAAAATATTTACATTTACCTTCTGTCCATTTTAAAAAAACAGCACATTCTCATTATATACAAAAACACATATGTACACATTCCCTCATACTTCAAAAATTGTTACACAAATTTCTATTTACATATTGAGTATCTATCTTAAGCCGTGAACCACAATTCTCAATTAATCAACCTATTCCTAGCTTACACCAGCTGTATTATTCATCTTATATCACATAATTATTTACACGGTAGAAAAATTTCTCAGTTCATGATAAGTTTCTAGAGCAGTTTCGGAGGGGTACCTTACTAATGTTAGGGGATACAACCTAATACAGACCAAGGTCGTTTTAATATTAAAAGAAACACAGGGCTGTCCCTTACTAAGGTATCATTTATTATGCAGTGCAGATGATAATTTGCATTTAGGGGTCTACTTACTTAAGAAAGGAGAGGTAAAGTACATGTTCACCATCCGCCATAAATAACGAGCAGAAGGGGCAAGATATCTTTATATATTATCATCTTTAATATTTTGGCTTCAAAGATAACCCTTCAACATTGCAATAATGCAAGCACCCCATATGGTGGCATCTTATATATTGGTCTCTTGTTTATTTATCCACTCTGAAACCTACGTTACATTCTATCCCATGGTAGACGATACCAAACTGTCAGAAAAAGGACCCCAAAATAACTACATATGTTGACATCTGATACATATGGTCATTACTGCCTTCAAGCTGGTTATTCCAATATCCCTTCTACTTACTTCAGTTAGAGTGAAAGACTCGTTTTCTCACTGTTCTGGTTTTTCTAATTGCAGAATGCAAATAATTCACATTCTTAGAGCCCGATTGTTTCAGCGTATTCTGGAAACCAGCATTACCAAAAACTGTCCGCAGAGAAAGCCAGAGTTAACTGCATGTATTGGCAACCAATCTACTTAATCGTTACTGCACTAAAACTGGTTTCCTGGAAATCCCTTGTACTTACTTAGGTTTAGGTAAAAAGGCTCGTTTTCTCAATGTTTTCGTTTTTTCAAAGTGCAGACAGAAAATAAATCACCATCTCAGAGCCCGTTTTTTTCTCGGAGTATTACTGGAAGCCGGTATTTCCTGAGGGAAAGATTATATTTAAGTTTTAATAGGCATCCCACTATTGGAAAGGTTGCTACTCGAGTTAATCTAAATTACTGTTTGACAGCAAAAACGGGGGACGGCGTTCTAAAACTAATTACTAAAGAGGCCTTTCTACTTACTTTGCTTAGATTACGCGGCTCATTTCCTCAATTTGTTGTTTATTCGGAGAGCTGCAAAAGAATAATTCGCACTCTTGGGACCCAAGGCTTCCAGCGTAATTCTGGAAAACGGGTATTTCCTAAAGAAAAGATTGTATCTAGTTTTAAAGGTCATCTTACGCGCTCGATTTTATCTAGATTTGTGCTTAACAATAAAAGGACGACCTTCAGAATTGCACCAGACAGTTGAGACAGTTTTACCCTTGAGCGTGCTATCTGGTGGTCCCAAGATAAGTGTTCCTGTAATGTTACCCCCAGATATATGAAGGTGGACACCCTCTCGAGGCTGGACGTCCCCAGGGTGGGATTAGGTCTTGTTTTAGTGGGTGGATTAAAAATCATGTACTTTGTCTTCTCTGTGTTTATCTCCAACCCGTGCTGAGCACAGAAAAGTCCAAATCCATCCAGGATCCTCTGAATCCCCATGGGGGATTTGGAAAGGAGGAGGGTATCATCGGCAAACATAATTGCCGGAACCCTCCTTCCTGCCAGGCAAGGAGCGTTGTTGTTATTGACATTTTCCAGGTGGGTGATGACATGGTTGATGTACAAACAAAACAGGGTTGGTGCCAGGACACAACCCTGCCTCACCCCTCGAGAAACGGGGAACCTAGCTGACAATTTGCCATCTTTCCCGCACCTGACCTGCGCATAGTTGTTCTCATGCAGCCTGACTAAGATGTTAAGTAGCTGGGGGGGAACTCCTAGCTTTTCCAGCACCTCCCACAGCTTCCTGCGCGGGACTAGGTCAAAGGCTGACCTCAGGTCCACGAAGACCATGTACAGTCTTCCCCCCTCGATGATCACGGTCTTCCAGTAAAGGAGGACAAGGCGGAAGATCTGGTCCATGGTCGACGTGTTCTTCCTGAAGCCAGCCTGCAGAGGACTCAGGATGTCATTGTCCTCTACCCAGTCTAATAGATGGTTCAGAATAAGACGCGCAAAGAGCTTTTGGGGGACGTCTATAAGGCTGATTGGCCTATAGTTAGTAGGGTTCAGAGGGGAACCTTTCTTATGGATTGGCACAATTTCAGCCCCTAACCAAGAGGAAGGAACCGCCATACCTCCTAGTATAGCGTTAAATAAAATTAGAAGGTACGGGGCCCAGATATCGGGATGGTGCCTGAACAGATCACCGGGTAGCTTGTCCAACCCCGGTGCCTTCCCCAAGGCCAGACATTCCAGTGCTGTCTTCACCTCACCTAGAGAAAATTCCAGGGACATATCTGAGGGACAGGGAAATCCAGCGCCAACCCATCGGGCCATAGTGTGGTTGCATGGTATAATGCTCCAAAATGGGCCTCCCAAACAGAGGGGGCAATATTAGGCTCTACAGCAGGCGTGAGCACCCCAGTACCGTTATTAACCAGAGCCCAGAACTTCCTAGAGTCTCTGCACTTCAGGGCTTCAAACAGTTCCTGCCAGTGGTTCCAATCCCACTCAGCCCTAGCGCTGGCCACTGCTGACTTGTACTCCCTCCTCAGGGTTGCAACCCTCTCCCTATCACTACCTTCTTTGATGGCTGAAAGTAGATCGGATTTGATTTTCCTACAGGTAGGAGTGTACCAAGTCGCAATGCGGGTAACTTTCCTTCTTAAGGGCACCACCGGGTTAAAAACATCTGCAAGGTCCCTGACCAGAGTCTGATGGATACCGGATAGTCTCTCATTATAGTCAGAGAGTCTGGGTTGACTAATGAGAGCATCCACCTCCTGAAACATGGGGAGTGCTATACCATATAACTTATTCATGGCATTTTCATTATTGACCAGCTTCCCCCATTTCACCCGTCGTCTACTTGTGGTGAGGAGTATGTCCCCCTGATCACTTCCGGCGTCAGTGGTTGCTAGCCCTTTAGCGGAGGTTGGGTGCTGGATTTCCAAGAGGAGAGAGTTGTGATCGCTATCTGTTCTTGATGCCACTTTGAAATCTTGCACTTTAGGCCATAAGGATATATCAATAAATATATAATCCAGCCTGGACTCGTGCCCCTTTCTATTAAATGTGCACACCGATGGAGTATCGGAGGGAGTGCGCCCATTGCACGCCCTCAGTGCAAAGTTCAAAGTAAGGGAAGTGAGTTGTATTGCCAGCGGGGACCATGCTTTAGGGTGAGGCGAGGAGGAGGGGGGAACTCCCCAATAATCATCCTCAGCTGTAAATGGTCCCTCCATTAGACCCTCGAGTGGTTCAAAGTGGCAATTGAAGTCCCCTCCCATCACTAATTTCAGGTCAGCTGGAAGTTGACCTAGAAAGGATGAGAGTTCGACTAAGGTGGAAGATTCATTGCCCACAGCGACTGGTCGAGAGTAGACATTTACAATTGCCCAGGACCCTTTACCAGGCCAGTTGAGGCGAACACACTGGATGTCCTGGGAGAGAGTATCCATACTTTCCACCTGACACCCAATGTGGCTCGCCACCCAAATTGCCAACCCGCCCGAAGGTCTCCCCCTACCATTCCATTTTGCCGGGATTTCATAAATGTCATACCCCCTCATATAATGTGGTTCCCTTGCCCACGTCTCCTGTAGGAGAAGAATGTCACTCCCATCGACCAGGGTCTCCCACTCCGGAGTACCCACCTTATTCATAATACCCGCCACGTTCCATGACAGAATAACCAGCCCTGAGCCTCGGGATTGCGGGGAAACGTCACTTAGTGCTGAGCCTTGGGGTTGGGGGGAGACTTCGCTTAGTGCAGGCGCAATATCGCATGTGTGCATTGCCGAAGCGCCCAACCAAGGTGTGGTAGGCTGCAAAATGAATGATACAGCACGCTCCTTCTGTTGCGATATGGGGACAGAGCTTGAATAGAATGGTTCCTGTACTTGCACTTGGGTACATCCCTCGGAAATCCCCCCCTCATTGGGAAAAGCCTGGATCTTTACCTCAGCTACTGGGTGGAGAAAGTCCGCCCCTCTAACTGAGATAGCATGGGGAGATTTTACAGAGTGTTTTGGTGTAACTCCCCATTGTGGTCAATCAACATGGTCCAGGCAAGAAAATCTGTTCTGGTGAACAAAGTTACCAAGAGCGGGGATTGGGTTATACTTGGGTCTGTACCGTGAACCATCAATTGCAAAGCCCACTCTAGTCCAGCTCTGCTCCCTCCCCGTGGGTAGGTTGGTCACATGTGGATAGAAATCTGAGAGGGGCACTAGTTCTATGTTAGACTTATCCGGCCTTACCAGCCAGTTGCAGATGTAGGGAGCAACTAGTGGGCTTTTAAAGCTAATTATGACACAATCCCCAGCCCTATTCTTGGGAGTGACTCAAATCCATGGAATCCTTCTAACCATTAGGACATCTCCTTTGATGTTGGGGGGGAGGGGTCTGTTGATATTGAGCCAACTAATTACCTTATTGCGAAGTGAGTCCTGTGGCTCTCTGGTACCACCAGTGAGCTCAGGAACTCCCACCATTATTGCCGTATAGGGCACTGCCTCCGGGGGCAGATTAACCACCCTACGCCTGGTATTAGGACTGGTAATGTGACCAGAAGGTGCATTAGTGTCACGCCCCACACTCCTTGGTTCAGGTGCTGCTGGTGGCTTAGATCTTCTTGGTGCGGGGATAGGGGGCCTGCAGGTTTGTGAAGGAGGAAGTGGGGGGGCATGGTCAATTGTAGTGCTATTTGGTACCCCCGTCTGGGCCTGTGTAGATGTTTCAACAGTAGGATGACCATTCCCCCCAGGTTCTCGAGGAACCAACTGTGCGCTTGCATCCAACCCTCCACCAGAAGTATTTCTCATATGCGCATTTTCTATAGCTGTGAGTCTAGCGTCTATAGAGTCTAGTTTTATAGATAGCGGTTCCAACAAGTTCTTGAAAATGACCGTGAGTGAACTAATTAGAGCATCTGCAGGGTTGAGTGGGGGCCCCCCAAAAATGAATGGCCCCAAGCACCCTGGTTCAGCTGCAACATAAGGTGAATCTGGATGGTCAGACTCAAAGCCCAAACCAATACTATCAGAAGATGCCGACATGTCCGTGGTGGCATCCAGTGATAGAGTAGTCGTATCCACTTTAGCCCTTTTTGAGCCTGTTGTCTCTCTTGACCTTTTCCTTTTCGGTGGATGGGACCTTCCACGACCTACAGAGTCTGTTGCCAGTGCGGCCTGGCCCTCCTCCATTGACTCGATTGATTCCACACAGTTCACATACGGAGTGGTTTCCACTACCCCGGAAGGACACAAGGACTGACTGTCCCTTGGTTGAGTTGTTGGGGTCCTAAGTTGTTGGAGCACTGACTCAATTGTCTCATCAATGCTATCCAGGAGTGATAGATGAGTGTTATGAAGAATTATTGGAGTACTGGCTTCATTTGACGGAGAAACCAGAATTTCCTGGGACAAATTTTCGGTATTCGCCTCAAGCAGTGTCTCTGTCACTATGGAATTTTTCCTGGCCGCAGCGCTAGCCTTGGGGAAGAAGTTTTCAAGAGTGTTAGCATGCTGTTGGGCAGACTTACTCCGGGATCCTCTGGAAGCCATGGAGGTGATTCAACAGGAAGGGCAAACTAGGCAAGCAAGGACAGATATCAGAAGAGGCCAGGAGTCAGAGGGATGGCCCGGTCCGGTCTCTTCCGGCCTCTAACGGCCTAGAACGGCCCGCCCTTTGCCCGGGCTTAGCGCGGCGCACGCCCGCGCGCGTCCCGCGTTGCGCGTGTAGGGGCGTTGTTCTATAGCCAAGGGTCTATGGAGGCGTGGCCAGCCGGGAAGAGCCACCAGGTGCGGCGTGTGAGGAGCCGCTTGGATTCCTGGGACTCGCAGTCCCGCTGGTGCGCCGGTGGTGTGATTCCGCCTGCCAAAATCGCTACTGCCTCCTCAGTGGGTTTAGTCCTGGTCAGAGAGGGTCAGACTGCTTGCTCCCAAGTTCGAGCGGCACCCGCGGAGCGGGGGCCGCGAGTCGCGGTTTTAGCCTCCCAGGCAGGAGGCGCGGCCAGCCGGGAAGAGCCACCAGGTGCGGCGTGTGAGGAGCCGCTTGGATTCCTGGGACTCGCAGTCCCGCTGGTGCGCCGGTGGTGTGATTCCGCCTGCCAAAATCGCTACTGCCTCCTCAGTGGGTTTAGTCCTGGTCAGAGAGGGTCAGACTGCTTGCTCCCAAGTTCGAGCGGCACCCGCACACCACCCCTTGTTGTAAATAATTTTGTCCACCCTAAACATGGAAGGGTATACTCAGACATGAGTCCCTTGCTCATTGCACCATCAGGATTCAAGCAAGCCGGGCCGAAGACGGCTGTAATGCCAGAAACCGGTCCCCGGAAGTTTGTTTCCTTCCCAGTGTAAGAATTGGCTTTTGTAGTTTGGTTTGCCCTGTTCCCATCATGCACTGGGACAGGAACAGACTAATTTGCATACAGCCAGGTTCTGAAACTGGGATGGTGCAATGAGCTAAAAAACGGTGTTGGATCTAGCCCTGATCTCTTGACTGGGTGAGAGTATTCTGCTTAATTCAGAGACTCTGTCCCTCACCACCCCTTGGTGTAAGAAGAATAGCATGCTCTGCAAAGAGTTATCAGTTTCAGGGATCGTAGCACCCTGCAGTATAAAGCAAGCTATGCCATGTGTTTGTGGGCAGGTCTCTGTTTAATGCTCTGCTAAATTTCAACCGCCGATGGCAACGGCGCAGGTATGCTTTCACCCGTTGGGGTTGCTACGCGCTGCGGTAGCAGACATGTTTTTCTTAAGGGGTTGTTTACCTGTTGAAGTTTGCAGCTCGGATCAGCCTTTCATCCTTCAGGGTCACGACATTTTTCCACATACTGAAAGTTATATCATGGGGTGTGGGCTGGGGTTCTGTGGAACGCCCCCACAATAGTGAACAGTTCCTGACAGTGTTTACTCGCTGATGATTAGCTGTGCAGCACAGGCTTTCACCCTTCCGGGATCGCTACACTTTGCCCTACAAGCACTTTAGGATCATGTATTTTGGGGGTGGGGCAAGGGTCTGGCATGCCCCCACAGGGTGTAAACGCTCCGCAGTATGTAACAGGTCAGGGTTCTGGGTATTTATGAACATGTTTTCACTTTGGTGCACAAGCCCTGCTCGGGTTCGATTACTGTACAGGGTAACTCAGCCTTGTTTTACAGGGGTTGATACACCATCCATATGAAACAAGGTATTATCATGGGTTTGTAGGCAGGCGTCTGTACATGCATTCACATGCCTGCAGCGGAGGGAGTAAGAAAGAGGTCACAACAATAAATTGACACATTAACGAAGGCCTCTGGAAACAGGACTCTGGACAACGTGAAATTTAATTTCTAATTATGTCCGGAAAGTATCTTGATGAGAGGAATGCCTTTTATCTGCCTTCAACAGAAGACACAGTTGGAACATATAACATAGGAAATAAGTTGCACCACTCCAGACTCAAGGTTAAGGAAAGGATATGGATGCCTCAGCATGTGCACTGTGCTAGGAACAGTTTATAGAGATCGGGAGAATGTGCGATAAGTACCTGCAATTTATAAATCGCCTAATGAGGAAGGGGGGAAAGTAAGTAATAACCAACCACCCTGACTCGTGTGGATCTATACCTGAACTTAAGGCTCAATATCCTTCTCTTGTTATAGGATGTAGAGCTAGGGCCAAAGCTACTGATTCTTGGAACAAGAAAGCTGGTACCAATATTCGCAAGGGCTCAACTAACTTTATTTTGGGCAATTACTTATGCCACCCATCAACGCTGTGCTCGGCTATGGTACTCTAAATTCTCGGGGACACACAGAGTGGAAATCTGTGGACGACACCGTGGGAAGATAGATCACGAGAGCAATGGGAGTTGGAGTGTAGGGGTATTTCTGGTAAAGAAGTGCTGGGATGTTTGTGACTTGAGAGGGGAGGGCAGCAGACATCAGCTGGAATTGGTCCTGTTCGGGCAATTATACATTTCCACTTCCAACGCTGTCTGACGGCGCGTGTGCGGCAGTGATCAATTCACACCTTTCAGTCCGTAGTTTTCCTATACTGATCTTAAGCCAGGAACACAGCACAATGATCATGGCATAATCTGGCAGGGATACGGTGTCACGCTCTGGTCATCCAGTTCATGCATTCCCCCAAGCGCTAGGGGGAGTAGCTCCGAGGCAGAATATCGTGCCTTTGCCCTTTGGGGTCACATGTTCAGCCAACGCAAGGGTTTGAGTCCTATCACTGATGGTAAGTATCAGAAGGGCGTGGTTGCGGGTAAAGGGCTGCAATACTTGCTGGACAAGTGTTTATAAACAACCTAATCAATGCAGAATTAGCCTTCAATGTACATTATACCAGTGCAATAGTATCTCACGTGTGCGAGCACCCCTGACTGGGCTCGTACTAATGCGTCCACTATTGAAACGTATTTGTGTTTTGTCAACTTGATGTCTTCCCGGTGGACCCATCATTTCCCAGTGGATTATCGCTCTTCATTTCTCTAATAAGCAGCTTGCTCGAGATGCGGTTTGAAAGGCAATAAATAGGAAATGCTAAAGGGGGCTACATTTGGTAAATCAGAGCGTCCCTGTATGGCCAGTGACTTTCCATCAGCGGTATTGTAAACAGATAGCCCCGCTCTGCTTGCAGACACAGGTCTCCAATCCCCACCCTCTTTCAGAATCAAGTTTCATAACCTTTTTATGGCGCTGTGATGAACAATATTCCCAGGAGTACCTCCCAGGGAAGTTGTTTTCCCCTTCAATGTAGCCTTTTACTCTTGGGTGCTAGCGGTCTGCGAACAATGGGGCTAGCATGTGAAATGTTTTCTGTTTGGCCAATAAATGGCAAGAGCATTGATTCGTATGTGTTTGTGTATTTAATTTATGGCAGGGATACGAATGACGACTGGGGGACACATCACGATGACGGCATGATGCCTCCAGGAAGTGGGAACAGAGGTTCCGGGACTGTCATGGCCAGCAGAAGCAACACAGGTGGTGAGCGCACTGGAAGAAGCACCAAGGACCCAGTCTGCATGGGGAAATGCTGTAGCCCACCCTCTACGTTGGAGAAATATAGCTCAATTGTAAGCCTTGTGCCTCCAGTGGGAAAGAATCTTGCAGGACAATGGTTCAAATCCTGCGATGCTGGCATCTTGTCCTCAGGTGGCAAATGTCCAGATCTTGTTAACAGGATTTAGTGGCAGATATCGAAACACTGCTGTAAATAGAATTTGTCAGCAGGGGGTACTTAAGTGTGCTGTCAATAGAATTTGTCATCAGCAGGGGGTACTTAAGAGTCCGCTGCGAGCCAGGGAACATGTGTGGGGGCTGGTATAGATAAGGCTACATCAGGAAACATAGCTCAAGGGTAAGTCAGAGGGTACTATGTGTGCTGTCAATAGAATTTGTCATCAGCAAGGGGCATTTAAGAGCCCGCTGCGAACCAGGGAACATGTGTGAGGGTTAGTATAGATAAGGCTACATCAGGAAACATAGCTCAAGGGTAAGTCAGGGGGTATATAAGTGGGCTGTCAATAGAATTTTTCATCAGCAAGGGGTACTTCAGAGCCTGCTGCGAACCAGGGTACATGTGTGGGGTCTGGTATGGATAAGGATACACCAGGAAATATAGCTCAAGGGTAAGTCTGGTGCTTCTAGGGACAAAGTTTCTCGCAGGACAAGAGTTGACCCCCTACTATGCTGTCATGTTGTCCTTAAGGTGGCAAATGTCCAGATACTGCTTGTAACAGAATTCAGTGGCAAATATTCTAACACTTTGTTTAATAGAATTTGTCATCAGCAGAGGGTACTTCAGAGTCCCCAGTTACCCGGGGTACATGTCCTGCCACCAGGACCAAACTCAGGGGCTGCATACGTCTGCAGCACGCCGGCGGCTCACGGAAAGTGTATGCCATTAGGCAGTATGTTTGGGCATGCAGGTGCCATCAGCAGTCCTCTGTGATCCAGAGGACAGGTCTTGCCAGCAAGGCAAATTCAGTGGGCCACTTACAGCTTCAGCACCTCGACAGCTGGTGGAGCGGGTACCTGCCATATGGCAGTATCTTACTGCACTTGTGCACGCAAGTGCTATTAGCAGTCCCCTGCGACCCAGAGGATAGGTCTTGCCAGCATGCCCAATCCAGAGGACAGGTCTTGCTAACAGGGCAAATTCAGTGGGCCACTTACAGCTTCAGCACCTCGAAAGCTTGTTAAACAGGTACTTGCCATAAGGCAGTACCTTATTGCACATGTGCACGCAATTTCCATTAGCAGTCCCCTGCGACCCAGAGGATGGGTCTTGCCAGCAGGGCCACTGACAGCTACGGCACCTCGGCAGCTTCTTGATCGGGTATCCGCTGTCAGGCAGTATTGAATTTCACTTGGGTGCGCAAGTGCCATAGGCAGGGTGGAGACATTGCGCGGCTCTGCAATACTTTCAGGGTGGTGTTTTACATGTTCAGCCATGTCAGTTGAGCAAATGGGACCTTCCTGTATGCTGGCTGGGGTAACAAACGTTTTAGGGCCACAATAGTGTGCCTCTGTCTCTCTTCTACCACTTCCTCTCCTTCCATCTTTCCCCCATCTCTTCAACTTTCTTCAGACTATCCTCCATATTCACCAATTTTCTCATCATGATGGAGACTCTACTTATTGAAGTGGGTTGGCTAGCGGGGACATGCCAGGTGCACCATAGTTTGGCCACAGATGATACTAAGATTCCAGTGGCGGTGGGTTAATACATGCCAGGGGTACACCATAGTATGGTATCAAATGGTACATAGATTTCCATGGGGGGGGGGGGGGGAAAGGTTTCTGTAAAAGCGTTGAATCATTCAGTAATGAGGATCGACATTAAAAATTGAAAATTTGTTTAGGTCTCCTCAACTACAGACGATCGCACACGGGTGTAGCAGGGGGAGCTGTGCTTCCTAAAAGACGGGGTCCACCTGACTAGGGTAGGGAATAAAATCCTGTTAGAGAATGTAGTTGCTTAGTTGGGGACTTTTAAGAGACAGGGCATGACCTTTCAGTGAGGAACTTTGGGGGTGGGGGGCAGATAGTCGGTCAACTACGCTGGCCTGTGGCAGTAAGGTCATGATTGGTGAGCAGTAAATTTAAGGTCCTTAAAGGGCGGCACCATTCTTGAATGGGGTCGACCAAGGGGAGGGACAAGTGGTCTCTCCTAGAACTCCAGGGGCAGTTACGGCCTGTTGGCTACATGGTTGCTGGGGAGGGGGAGTCACGCTTTCTCAAGGCTGGTTGGCCACCCGCACGTGCACAATGACACCAGTAAACGGCACAGAGATGCAGGGGCTCCCTTTAATGGAGTTAATAGAGCGTACGGGGGTAACCGGGGGGGTGGGAAATACCCTCACGGTAAACAGGCCCTCTGCGCATGCGCACTTCGACAGAAGGGTGTGGTTAATAGGGCGTACGGGGGTAAGTACCCTCACGGTAAACGGGCCCTCTGTGCATGCGCACTCCGACAGGAGGGCGTGGTTTAAGTGTTAAGGATCTGACACTAGTTAGTGACCTTGCCTTAGGCCCAAATAGGATACGCAGAAAAGTAATTATTGTATAATTGTGATTGATACGTTAGATTCAGATAGGAAATACCTTGTACTAGAATTATGTTAAGGTTAGCCATCTGATATCTGTATATATCAATTGTAATCAAATGTCATGGAACGTTTTCTGCGTAATTATGTAAATATTGTTTTCAATACGGCCTGGGGTTTTACGACCCCCGCCTCCAAAGAAATCCCTCTCATGTCCTTTTAATAATGTTTGTTAACGGAAGGGGGGTCCTCCGGCAGTCCATGGCCATATAGGAATGACCATTGGATTTATCTGGCAATGTGTGGAGGCTTCTACATTCATAAATAGTGCTAAACAAACTTTGGACTTTAAATATAAATAAAACGTCACAAGGGCAACTGTGGCAAGATGTACCAGGTCAAACAGCACAGAAAGAGCAGATCGGCATTGTGGTTGCCTGAGATGTGTGCCATGGGCTAAATCCTCTTTGAGCAGCATAAGGACCACTGTGTCCGGCTGAGAGAGGGTCAGCACCGGGAGACACTCATGGAAGGAAGAACGGGTGATGCAAGACACTCTTAGGACATCACTTGAAATGTTGGTCAGAGAAAAAAATGTCTCTTACAGTTCTGTGCCTGGCTCTGGGGCCTATGGCTGTCATCAAAGTGATGGGGAACCAGCAGGAGTGCTCGGACCCATGTGTGGGATTTCTATGGTGGTGGCACTGAGGGCAGTATGCAGGCAAAGCAATCAGAGTAGCACGGAGCTCTGCTCTGTGTTAATTTTAGTTTCAGGCAAATTTCAAACACAAACACATATTACGCTGGAAAATAAATTCCCAATGCACATTTTTGCGCAGGTTTCACCTGCCGCAAAATGTTAGCAAACTGCCGCAGAGTTCCTTTTAGCGTCAGCCTTCATCTTTATTCAGAGAAAGCGATTGTATTACTGATCTAACAAGGACTCTGCAGTTTCTAATGACTGACTTGAAACCAACCTAAGGATCTGTGCCAATAGTGTCAGACATACTGTAATAGAAAGGAGAAAGTGCAGAGCCTCGTGGCACTCTACAAGGCATGATGATGATGAAGGCTGCTCTGGAGAGGAAGATGACACAAAATGTGCACCATTCAAAGGTAGCACTCTCAACCCAGGCAAACGTAGAGTCCAGATGAGGGGCACAGTGTGGGTAACTGTACTGACCGAGCCCGGTAGTATCAGGACCGAGGCCTGAGATCGGTCCAAGCAGTACAGAAAAGGCAAAAAGATACCAAGATACCTTTTCTTAAAATGTAACCTTGAGTGAATATGCAACGTGTATATATGTAACTCTAACTATAAGTATCTGTAGTAGACTTATGTACTTACTACCATTCTTATGTGAATTTAGATTTTTTATGTTGGTATTTAATTCATGTACTCTGAAGTCCTCATGTAATGTAACTGGTTCTATTGTAAAGCGTCCTGACACCTTCGGGTACAGTTAGTGCTATATAAAAACGCAGAAATAAATGAGATAAAAATCACAATAATGTCCGTCCTGATTTGAACTTTTTGATCTAATTAAGAGGGTAGGAGGTCACTAAACGTGTAATTTCCCTTTTCACTGTTCATGGACAAAATCACCCTGATCTAATCAGCTCTCACAAATTCACGGTGTCCTTCAATCACAAGTGAGCAAAAGGGCTGTCTTTTTCAGACCGGGCCACCCAGCCCAGGCCTGCATCATGGGTCATGCCCTACACTGAAGATAATTCATTTTTTGTCTCCGGCTTCTCAAATGCAATCTACAATTATCCACACGCAGAGCTGGGACAGGAACTGCCTGCGGTTTCTGAGACTGTGGGATACAAGCCATTGGATGCTGCTTTGGAAGGCGCTGCCTTTGTCTGTTTGTAATTACATGCCTCGTAGGGACTTGGGAGGGTGTAACTTATGCCTGCACGATGAAGACATGGAAGCTCCTGACTTCCTGTGACATGTTCTTCCGATTTGACTTACAATAAAAAATCTTCTGTTGGTGTATCTGCAGAAGACTTACAATCTATTAAAAGTCAATGACATAAAAGATTGCACGGATTTTGAGCCTGTGCAAAATCTTGTGGTGCTCCGTAAAAAATTAACACTTCAAACTCCTTTTCCCCTAAGTAGTTAGGTCAAAAACTGAATATGCAGATATTATGGTAGTACTGGATAAGATGCCTGCAGGGCTACATACTTAGATAAATGCAGTGAATACTATTTGCCTGGAAAACAACCTCAGGATTAATAAAAAATAAAACCAAGATTGTAATTTTTGGCCATTAAATAATTTAAAAAATAAGAACCTGGAGGGCATGGCACTAGACTGCCCTAATAGTTAGAAGTACCTTTGTATATGGTTAAAGATAAGGGGAGCTCTCTGACGCAGCTAGTAGTATTAAATATAATTGCCCTGGTACTTAACATTTATCACCTACTTTTCAAATAAGATAACATGTGCTCAAATGTCACGAGTGGTAGCCAGTAGTCAGGAAATTAATGCAAACTCTCAGTTATGGAATGATAAATTTAAATGGGAAATTAACCAAATAGTTTGATATAGCACAATGTTAAACGTTAATGGCCTTATTTTCAGTTTGGTGGTCCGTGGACTGAATGTCGCAAGCTTGGCGGTCCGACCGCCATATTATGGGTTGTGCCAAAGGCATTTGGAAAGACCACGGCAGAACCACCGACACCGCCAGCACACCACAGACCGCCGTAGTCATGGTTGGGCTTAAGCAGCTGCCATAGGGCGGTACAGGGGAGTTACACCGCCATAAGTATTAAGAGTTGGCTTTTCCAAGAGTGACCAACCGCGGCAGTGAGACCACCAGTTTCAAGTCGGATTTGGAGTGCTAACTAACCCATTTCTTGTTCTTTTAGCCTTTCTTTAGCACCCCCCTTTGCAGTAGGATCTTCACTCTGAGAAACATGACCCTATTTGTGGTGAAATACACGTGAGTCCTTTTTGTACCCTATCCCCATTGCCAGTGGGGCTGCTCCCGGGAAGCAGAAGTGGGATAGGGAGGGGGTATGAGGGTTAAAAAAAATAATCACTTACTACCTGCAGGCTGGCCAGCTGGCCAGTTGGCTGGGCGGCGCTGCCTCTCCTCTGTCCTATCAGTCCTCTTCTTGGATTCTTCTGTGGAAACAGGAAGCACCCAGACTCCCAACCTCCCCATAGCCCATCACAACCCTGCATGCAGCATTGTGATTGGCCTGAGCACTGTGGTCCGGCACTCAGCTAAGGAAGGGGGGCCTGACTGTGTTCTCCATGCAGGTTGTAATTGCAAATTTCAGTTTTGTTGATATCATGTAGTACTCTATAGAAGGATAACACTTCAAACTCCTTTTCCCCAAAGTAGTTAGGTCAAAAACTGATTATGCAGATATTACCAGGGCCGGAATGGGAACCAAAACTGGCCCTGGCAAACTGATCGTCCGGCCCCCCATGAGGGAGAGGGGGGAGTGTGGCCAGGCCATTTTCTAGGGCCGGTTTTGGGCGATTTTGTTACAGGGGCCCGATATTGCCAGCACCGGTAACACAAACGGCCCCTAGCGGTCAAAACAGGCCCCCACCCTGGTGGCCCACCGGGGAAACGCCCGGTGCCCGCTACAGCCTGTCCAGCCCTGGATATTACGGTAGTACTGGATAAGATGCCTGCTGGGCAACAGAGTTAGATAGATGTATTGAATACTTATTACCTGGAAAACAACCTAAAGATCAATAAAAATAAGATTGTAATTTTTGTCCTTTGAATAATTAAAAAAATAAGAACAGGGAGGCAAGACACTACAGCATCCTAATAGTTATAAGTACTTTGGTATATGAATTAAAGATTAGGGGAGCTCTCTGACAAAACTGGTAGAATTAAATATCATTGCTCTGGTACTTAACATCGATCACCTACTTTTCAAATTAGATGACATGTTCTCGGGTAGGAACAATGTTGCGAGTGGTAGCCAGTAGCTAGGAAATGAATGCAAAGTCTCAGTTATGGAATGAGAAATTTTAATGAGAAATTAACCAAATATCTTTATATAGCACAATGTTAAATGTTAAACATTAATGGACTTATTTTCAGTTTGATGATCTGTGGACTGCTGTACCTGTGGTCCGAACGTCGCAAGCTTGGTGATCTGGCCGCCATAATATGGGTTGTGCAAATGCATTTGGAAAGACATCCACTGAACCGCTGACACCGCCAGCACACCGCAAACCGTAGGAGTCATGGTTGGGGGAAAGCAGCTGCTATGGGGTGGAACAGGGGAGTCACACCACCGTCCATATTACTTGTTGGCTTTCCCATAAACTGACCGCGGCAGTGAGACCAACAGTTTCAAGTCAACTAAAACTAAGGATTTGGGGTGCATACTCACCCCTTTCTTGTTCTTTCAGCCTTTCTTCAGCCCCCCCCCTTTGCAGCAGGATCTTCACCCTGAGGAAAATTACCATATTTGTGGTGAAATACCAGTGAGTCCTTTTTGTACCAAATACGCATTGCCAGTGGGGCTGCTCATGGGAAGCAGCAGTGGGGCGGAGAAGGGGTAAGAGGGTTACATGAAAACCCCATACTACCTGCCAGTGCTGCCTCTCCTCTGCACTCTCAGTCCACGGGGACACGCACTTACCTGCCGCCACCGCCGAGAGTCATTCCAGCCCACGAACAGTCGTTGACAGAGCCGACGCCTAAGCTGCCACCGCCGAGAGTCATCACAGGCCATTGGAAACCGCGTCGCCGCTCCGGGAGGACCACAACTCCCGGCAGGCATCGCGGCGGCGTGTGAAAGTGACGAGGAACGCGCCGGCAGAGCGCAGAGAGCCGCATAAAGGGAGGAGGTGACCGGCAGAGCGGGGGGACACGCACTTACCTGCCGCCACCGCCGAGAGTCATTCCAGCCCACGAACAGTCGTTGACAGAGCCGACGCCTAAGCCGCCACCGCCGAGAGTCATCACAGGCCATTGGAAACCGCGTCGCCGCTCCGGGAGGACCACAACTCCCGGCAGGCATCGCGGCGGCGCGTGAAAGTGACGAGGAACGCGCCGGCAGAGCGCAGAGAGCCGCATAAAGGGAGGAGGTGACCGGCAGAGCGGGGGGACACGCACTTACCTGCCCCCACCGCCGAGAGTCATTCCAGCCCACGAACAGTCGTTGACAGAGCCGACGCCTAAGCCGCCACCGCCGAGAGTCATCACAGGCCATTGGAAACCGCGTCGCCGCTCCGGGAGGACCACAACTCCCGGCAGGCATCGCGGCGGCGCGTGAAAGTGACGAGGAACGCGCCGGCAGAGCGCAGAGAGCCGCATAAAGGGAGGAGGTGACCGGCAGAGCGGGGGGACACGCACTTACCTGCCGCCACCGCCGAGAGTCATTCCAGCCCACGAACAGTCGTTGACAGAGCCGACGCGTAAGCCGCCACCGCAGAGAGTCATCACAGGCCATTGGAAACCGCGTCGCCGCTCCGGGAGGACCACAACTCCCGGCAGGCATCGCGGCGGCGCGTGAAAGTGACGAGGAACGCGCCGGCAGAGCGCAGAGAGCCGCATAAAGGGAGGAGGTGACCCGCGTCGCGGGACGCCCGGGGCTAAGCCCGGGCAAAGGGCGGGCCGTCTGAGGCCGTCCGAGGTCGGACAAGGTCGGGTTGGGCCAGGGATTCTGCCTTTTTTACTACACACTCTCCCTTGGATAAAGCATACCAGGCCCACTGAACTCCAGGTAAACATAAATCTCATTTCTCCTGCGTTTATTAACTTTTTGTTTCAAGTGCACTTTTGCTGAGCAATGCCTGCTAAAAAGATAACCTCTGTCTCAAACACAATGAAGAACTATCTTGTTCAAGTTGTGACAAAAATTAACACTGATAGAAGGACTTCTTTGGGATTAGAATCCCCTATACAATCACCACTGGTAGATATCGAGAACGAGGATTCATTCACTTTGCTAAATAATAGCCTCCTGGGTAGGGCACAGGACTCCCTCCAGGACATAAATAGCATTCAGCCCAGTGGCACAGTAGCCAACACTGAAGAAAATAGTGACATTGACGCTTTGACTGTGCTTTCTACAAATAGCGACTCTATCGTCTCCATCGCTCCCCCCATTCCCGCTCCAAGGGTTTCAGGGGGTAAAAAAAAAGCCATTCAAAAGCGTGGAGGCCTAAGATCATCCAAAAATAAAGCTGCTACGCCACCAAGGAAATCTACCGATGATGACGAGGAAGACTTGACTGGGGAAACCTACGTGACTCTTTCCGATGATCTATTACAGAAACTTTGTTGCCTGATGGACACAAAAATTAAAGGGATGGTAAAACCCCTGATTAGTAAAATTGATAAATTAACTGCTGAGGTAAGCAAACTGGAAGGTCTATTAGGAAAAACTCTGGGGGAAGTGAGAAAACTTCCAGAAGTCATTACAACAAGTGTCCAGCCATTGATGAGTGAAATCCAATCTGGCAAATTTAACGGACCGACTCCTGTTGTTGCACCAAACCCCCCATTGACTTCATTGACAAACTTATCTGATAGGCCCTCCAGTGACGTACCATCTGCTTTACTTCATGGGGAACCTAACTCCCTGAAAGGATCATCGGAGCTTGTTGTGGAAGCTTCACCATTAGTCCTTGTTCTTGCAAATGTACCCCCACTAGCCCCAGGTGATGTTGAATCAACTTCATCATTGTTAAACAAATCTTTATCATGGCTAACCAACAACATGGCCATAACTTCCTGGGGCAAAGAGCAATTAGCTGAAGAACTGGTGAATGCAAGAAGGGTTGAGTGGATTGGGAATAGGGTAAAAAAATTCAAGGGGGACTGTGTTGTGCTTAACTTCTCTGACCCTGAGGTTTTGCCAAACATCCTGCCCAATCTTCACCCACCTCAGAAAAGATTTACCCCAATTGTCCCATTGACCCTAGATTTCTTCTATCCTAGAAAAGGCAGAGGCCCTAATTGCAGCACACTAAGAACAAAATGGAACGTTGTAACTAAGAGGGGCAGCAAGAACCCTGATCCTGGTGAGTGGGGTCTAGGTTTGGTAAACAGATTTTCCGCTCTTTCCAACCTAGACGCATGCGATTGACTACCATCTATCCCCTCCACCTTGCTGCAAATTCCTACGGCTGCATGTTCTATAGAGGTGTCTAGTTGTTCAACACTTTTACAAAATGTGACAGTTATTAATGTACCTAGAGCTGGATTAACTGCAGTAAATATAAATGACATTGGTATTGTCGATTCAACGCCAACAGGGCCAGCTCACAGTAATTATCCAATAATGGTAAATGCTACCGGGAATTTATTATCTTGGAATATTGCTGGGCTTTGTTCCAAAATGGATTGTGGAGAATGGTTTGGTTTTGTCAGCCTGTATGATGTTTGTGTTTTTCAAGAGACCTGGGCCTGTGACCCTGTATTTGCATTGGGCTATTTGAACTTTTATCTTCCAGCCACCAAGGGCCCAAAGGGGCGACCGATGGGCGGACTCACTATATGGGTGCGCCAGTCTCTTAGGTTTGATGTGGGAAACATTGAGCTTTATCAAAAAGACATCCAGCTCATACGACTAAAAGGTAACCCATCTACCTCCATAGATATTTATAATGTATATGCTAGAGGGGTTAGTGTAGGAAAATCTGAGGTCCTTTTGTCTTTGTATAAATTGTTAGAAACTCACTCATCTGGGAAAAATACACTAATAGCTGGCGACCTAAATCGCACTTTCGAACCTTTGGGCATTGGTGATGCACATTTGGGCTCGGAGGAAGATATGTTATGGGATATTCCCGCTCTTAATACAACCCCAATAACACGCTGGACTGAGGATATTCTTGGCCTAAACGCCATGTGCCTCGAACATGGGTTAAGGGCCTTGAACGGTCGGACAAAGTCTGACAGAGTACCAGCTATGACATTCAATAATGGGAGAAATAAGAGCCGTATTGACTACGTTATATGTAGTATGCCCCTATGGCCAACAGTCACTGATATGGTTGTTCTGGAAAGGCTCGAGAGTGACCATAATCCTTTATGTGTTTTCCATAAATGGTGGCTGTCTGATGTTGTTTCAAGTACTTGTGTTGAATCTCTTCCACCGTTGACTGTACCCACCAATGATATGCGCAGGTTGAGGTGGACTAGTGTTAGAACTGACCCGCTGGTCTTAGAAAAAATAAGTATGGCAGCTGATAAGGCTATACTGACCCTTGAAGGAGAGGCTGGGCATTCTCCTACCCAAAATAATGTTACCAAGGTCCATAATGATCTTTTCAAAGAAATAAAATGCCATTTCTTAAAACCAGCAAATAAAAAGAAGCCCGGGGTCTATAGGCCTGCTAAATGGTACAATCAGGACTGTAAGGGGGCCAGGGCCCGCTTGGGTGATGCAATCAAGAACAAAAATAAGGAGGCCACTAGGATAGCTAGGAATCAATATAAACGTTCCATAGCAAAAGCGAAAAAAGACTGGGATGAAGCCCATTGGAATTTGCTACAGAGTGCTTGTGACCAAAATCATTCCAGGTTATTCTGGCATATAGTCAAATGGGGTCATGACAGGCTTGAAGATGCCACTATAAATAATGTCCCCCAGGATGCCTGGGTAAAATTCTTTCGCGAACAATACGCTTCTAGTGACCAGACCATAGAAGGTGTACGCCCACCCTCTTCTTTGATAGAAGATGACATTTTTATGCAGTGTGAAATACTGATTGCACTCAAAACTGTTCATAGTGGTCGTGCCCCCGGCATTGACGGAGTTCCTGCAGACGTTTTTTTAAACAACACTGCTAGATGGTGTAAATATATTCATCTGTTAATAAACCATATTGCCAGAGGTGTAGATATTCCAGAAACTTGGCGGGGTGCTGTTATTATCCCGATATATAAGAAAGGAGACCGCGCTCAGCCTAGTAATTACCGCCCAATTAGTTTGATCGACACTATCCAAAAAATAGTGGGGCGTGTAATCGTTAACAGGTTGCTTGATTGGGCTGAGGATAACAACATCTTATCCCCCTATCAGGCTGGTTTTCGCAGGGCAACCAGTACTGTGGACCAAGTCTTCCGTCTCCAACTGATTCAGTGGAGGACCGTGGTGCTAGGCGGAGGCAGCCTGTATGCAGCATTTGTTGATTTGCGGGCTGCCTTCGACCTGGTACCGAGGGCAAAATTGTGGGAAGTTCTTGCGACTCTTGGGGTCCCTGAGGAACTGTTGTCCTTAATTATGCGTTTACATGAGGGCAATTACGCCAAAATTCGCTGGGGTGGGTACGGTAATGACACTGCCGAATTCCCAGTTGAGCGTGGGGTTCGGCAGGGTTGTTCAATGGCCCCTACTCTGTTCACCCTTTTTATTAATGGTGTGGTTTCTTGTATGCAATCTCAGGCAGTGGATGCTCCCTCTCTTGCAGGTGAAAAAGTTCCAATTTTAATGTTCGCCGATGATACCTTTATTTTATCCAAAACACCAGCTGGGTTGCAAAAAGCATTGGCAATATTTGATAATTTCTGTGTAGTTCATGGACTGGAGGTAAATGGGTCCAAGACAAAACTCATGGCCTTCAATCCCCATAGAAAGTTTAAACCTAAAATTTCCCTGAGTGGTCGTACCCTGGAGGTTGTAAAATCCTTCACTTATCTAGGGATCCATATCTCTAATGACAACAGGTGGCAGCTACATCTTAATATTGCTACTTTAAGGCACAAGCAATTAGCTGGCACAATTATTAAGGAGCAAAGGAAATCGCTCACTAAGCCCATTAAACCACCACTGATAATCTATGAGGCAAAAGCAATAGGGTCTGCCTTGTATGGTGCGGAGTTATGGGGGCATGAAAACCTTCAGGAACTCCAAACCTCAGAAAACAAATTTTACAGGACACTGATAGGTGCCCCCCAGAGCAGCCCGCTATTGCCCCTAAGATACGAATTAGGTAGGAGAGCGATCTCTGATAAAGCCAAACTGCGCCCGATTTTATACTGGCGCAGGCTTTGGACCACGCCAGAGCTCTCTCACTACGCGAATGGGTTTAAAGATGTTGTCATGGCCGACTGCTATAACAAAATAAAATGGTTTAAATCATTAAAGATTGCTTTGTTTGAATTAGGACTTAATGCTCTATGGTTTGATCCAGCTGGGGCTTTATTTCCTTCCAAGTCCACCCTAAAAAACATTTACTGGGAACATGTTGTTAATAAGAGTATGCTTAGCACAAACAGTGGGTCTATGACCACTAGTTACTTAGAGATCAAATTGTACCCAATTTATGAAATGTATTGGGATTACATATTAAACCCCATGGACAGGAAATTGCTATTCCAATTGAGGGTAGGTTCCCTCCCCCTCTGTAACTTAACATCTAAATGGAAAGCAGGGGGTGTACCAATCTGTCCAGTCTGTGGGGTCGGTAACGAGACTCTTGGTCATTTTCTGTTCTCTTGTCCAATGTACTCCGCACCAAGGCGAGCATGGTTGGCTCCCATGTGCAGGAACCTAGGTACAAAAAATAGTATGGTAGCATTGCGGATTGTAAGATCTACTTCTGTTAATTGGATTATAATTGCTACTGCAAAGTACCTGGGGTGGGCCTGGATTATAAGACAGAGATTGCTGGCAGGATAACTATTTATCGTTTAGCTGACAGTAATTGTTAGATACATGTCTATTCTCTGTAACAATTCAATGTAAATTCAGAGACTGCTAGACTATTGTTTATTCTCTGTAGATGTTGATTAGTTGGCCAGAGACTGCTAGACTTGTGTCTATTTTACTTTCTTAATGTAACATACTAATTTAATGTATCATCGGTATGAAATTTTATGATATGAATTTTTTTACAAATTGCCTTTTGTGATTATCAATTAGGCACTTTTTTATAATGAACTTGCACCTGACATTTTATATGTGTATCGTTTTTTAAACATCATCAATGTGCTTATGTCTAATTGACACTGTAAATTTAATTGTTTTTTATTACATGTATGTATGTCTGCTTTTATGAGTAATACTCGAATAAAGCACTTTTGAACTACTGCCTTTATATAGCACAATGTTAAATGTTAAACATTAATGGACTTATTTTCAGTTTGATGGTCTGTGGACTGCTGTACCTGTGGTCCGAACGTCGCAAGCTTGGTGATCTGGCCGCCATAATATGGGTTGTGCAAATGCATTTGGAAAGACATCCACTGAACCGCTGACACCGCCAGCACACCGCAAACCGTAGGAGTCATGGTTGGGGGAAAGCAGCTGCTATGGGGTGGAACAGGGGAGTCACACCACCGTCCATATTACTTGTTGGCTTTCCCATAAACTGACCGCGGCAGTGAGACCAACAGTTTCAAGTCAACTAAAACTAAGGATTTGGGGTGCATACTCACCCCTTTCTTGTTCTTTCAGCCTTTCTTCAGCTCCCCCCTTTGCAGCAGGATCTTCACCCTGAGGAAAATTACCATATTTGTGGTGAAATACCAGTGAGTCCTTTTTGTACCAAATACGCATTGCCAGTGGGGCTGCTCATGGGAAGCAGCAGTGGGGCGGAGAAGGGGTAAGAGGGTTACATGAAAACCCCATACTACCTGCCAGTGCTGCCTCTCCTCTGCACTCTCAGTCCTCTTCCTGGATTCTTCTGTGGTAACAGGAAGCAGAAAGCACCCAGGCTCACAGGCTCCCCATAGCCAATCACAACCTTGCAATGCAGCGTTGTGACAGGCCTGAGCACTGTAGACCGGCACTCAGCCAAGGAATAAGGGCCTGGGCATGTTCTCCACACAGGCTGTAATGCAGCCTGCAAGGAGAACATGTAAAGTGCGCATTAATGTTTGGCCAGCCACAGATGGCCGGTCAAACATTCATGCGCCATTACATAGTGGCCACCACTCCTTCACCTGCTCTGAGAGAAGAGCAGATCTGCCCCACCCCGCCGAGAAACCACAGCGGGAACAAATAAAATGATAATAACGGAGTTATTTTAATTTTATTTTTCCTTTTTTTCACTGCAAAAAGCAGTTGGGCAATGCTGCTCCACCTTAGCGGAGGAGCTGCCACTGCCATTGCCTAGACTGCCCACATATGGGCCTGACTCCGACAATGGGTAGGTGGTATTTTCCACATGTATCATGCATATGTGTCCATTCAACACACATGCAGTCAAAATGCTCACAAAGGCATCGATACAAATGGAAAAGTAATCACAGCCACTGCAAAATCTCTGCAGCCATACCGCAGGTACTGCGGTAAACTCATAATATGGCAGTCGGGTAACCGCTGGCACTGCAGTCTTCTGGTGGCTGCGGTGTGGGACACATCGGTGTCAGTCACAACGACATTGAAATCAGCCCCTTAGTGTCCAACTCCTCCCAAAAATTGGTTTTGATTGGAGTGGAAATAGTAAATGTCACCCCTTTAGTGTCCACCACCATCCCCATAACATTTTGGATTAGAGTGGAAGTGGGAAATATCACCCCTTTAATGTCCAGAACTTGCTCCAAAATGGTTTGCGTTGAAGTAGGAATATTTAATTTACTCCTTTTAGCGTTACAATCCTTTAAAAAAGGTATTCTTTGTAGTAGGAGACATTCATGTTAGTTAATTAATACTATTAATGATTAGAAAGATAATTAAAATAGTAGTTGGTTGTATAATTGTAATAAATAACATTAATCTTTACATATTTTCATAGAATAAAGATATGTAACACAATTTTCTATTTCCTGATTTTTTTTGTTTATTTAATGTATATGTTTACACTTTTTATGTATATAATTATAGTTATAGAATACATTTATATATTCATAAATAAAATATAATACATTGTTATTATTAAAGGCAAAAATGTAAATTATATTTTAATATTCTTGTATGTGGTTCAGGTTTTATCTATATTATTTAACTTTTTTTAACATTAATTCAGTCATTTCATATACATATTTTTTATTATATATTGAATAATTGTATACTTTTTATACTATTATTTAATTTATACATTACAATTTATTTTCCATATTTTTGCAATTTTTTTAAACATGTTCTACATGTTTAATAATGGTTTACAATTCCGATTTTTTTTAAACATTTGTAGCTTATATTCCCTTTAATGTCTATGGGGAGCCAGTCTTTTTCCAGTTTCATGTAGCGAATATTTTCTTTTGCCCCTACCTTCTATTTTGCAGTCTATTTTCTAGGATCCAGGTCGTAGAAAGATGCTGCTGTTTGTTGGAACAGGCAAGACTTCTTTTAAAGTTTGTTTTAGAGTTTTGAGAGTAGGGGTTAGTTATAGCATTGTTTGTGGGTATTTATCACAATTAGTTGTATTGATTATTGACGTTGATTTGCAGCTACAGTACGTCATATTTAACTTATTTGAATTAGGTGGGAATGTTATATTTTATTATTTATCTAAGTGTTATGCCATTGTAATTTGGTATTCTATATTTTATGTGTTTTTTGCACTACAAATGACATCATATGTCAACTACCCGAAAAGTCAAATGACAGCTGTGCACATGTAGTGTATCTATGTATCACATTTAGCAGATAAAGTTCCCTGAAAACATTGAGGTCCAAACATTTGCAAGATAGATACTCCGAATTCATACAGCACATGGCATATGAACATCCTCAGTCTTGCTTGGTACAGGTGATGATGCCAGTCATGGATTGTATATCCACAAGTCAATACACCTTTGAAAGTTTTTGGTGTTCCTGAACATCTATGACATGAGGATGTGGCATCATTAGAGTCCTAAGGGGATGGCACATCACACAACTCTTTTGTATTGCATAGTAAGATTGCCTTGTAAGGATCAGTGTAGACACGCACATAGGATCCCCACAATTCTACATCTCACTCCCTCAAGCATGTCACCAGTCAGTGAATGAGTGTTTTAAAATGCTATTGTAGATGAATCAACTGCCAAATGCACACTGGCCAACATGTAGGCACTAATGCTGATGGCACCAGTGATGTTTACACTCTTATTTTACTGTATGGTAGTACTTACCAGAGAGAACTTTTGTACAGTCACTGTATGTACTGTGCGCTCTATGTCATGTCACATGCAATAGGGCAACCATCACATGAGAGACAGTAGTGAGGGTACATCACTTCTCACATAAGCAAGACCAGTTGCCTGTGTGGTACAATTGGCACCCAGATTTCCTGAGAACATGAGATGATTACTCACTTCATTCAGCCGAGAGTCTGCTAAAAAGGAGAGAATTGGATGTGGACAGGACTCTGCTGTCTTCCAGGTCAGAAAGACAACAGGCACAGCAGCATGCACCTACTACCACACTTACGCTAACAATGACTCATTTTGTGTGTGGCATGTGAGCCACCACCAATATGGTTGGTGAAATGCCTGTCCATAACACTCAAAGTTGGCAATATGATATGTATGACTCTGGTCAGGACTCACCCACTTGTGGCTGCTCTTGGGCCCTCAACTGTCCATCAAGGTCTGGGTAGGCCACCGCCAGTATGAAGGCCATCAAGGGGGGGTCATGGTTCGGCACAAGCCCCTTCCATGTTGTGAAAACTTCCCTAGTTGGACCTCTGTGATCTTCTGAGTTCAGCACCGCAGAACCTGCCACCTCTTCCTGCAGTGGGCACTACGCTGTTTGTAGACCTCCAGGATCCGCACCTTCCGGGCAATAGCTCTCCAAATGGCCTTCTTCTGATGGGCGTTTACCTGTATGGATGCAATAGATGTAGAAACAGACTATAACTGAAAGCTGGAGGGAAACTGTCAGCTTGATACACATTACCGTGACATCTAACACAAGCCTTGATCACGAGTCAACATATTAGAAATGTTTTATGTCATATCATGCTACGCACAATTAAAGCATGGATACACACTTTTGTGGTCATCTGATGACTAACCTCAACCCTGGTCATGGCCTTCACTGGCTGAGCCAGCCCACTACCATCACAAAGGCCAGGCCCATCCTACATGATGTGAGGTACCATGACACACACCACATGATTTTGACCCTCTAAACTATAAACTACCTACGCATGACTATCCAGACACATTTTCTGCCATGCCCATTGCATTGATTCATATGGTCCACAAAGGACCATAGTATACACAACATCCTAAGACTATGGTCACAAGGTAAGGGCTGGTATGTGTGACACTGAGAGCTACCTCTCCGCGGGCTGTGTGGGCATGTCAATTACTTATTTGAGTATCCTAATAATTCAACATAAGTTTGCGTTATTTTTACAGCTTTCACATGACACCCCTTTTGCCATATGAGGCACTGGGAACAGGGATGACACTCGACATACCATTGTATATATTTTGTGATAGGGACTATTGTAGCCAAGCAGACAATTCACATTTCTAATCTCTTTAAAAGTAACCCACTAACTACACTGCTCATGTCTCAGATGTGCAATAGGTATGTACAGTAGAAGCAACACTATTAGAAAAGGGTAAACAGCATTTACAATGCAACTTTTACCACGCACTACCTTTACCACTCAACTTTTACAACACAAGTCGTTACAACGAATTGCGCTGGGGGGCGCTGTAGGATAGGGAATAGTTTAATTTACTATCCAAAACCTTCTCTACTATCCTCGGGGACTGGAGTTGGAATAGTAAATTAAACTATTCACTATCCAGCCCCCCCCAACGCAAGTCGTTGTAACAAATTGCGTTGTAAAAGTTGCGTGGTAAAGGCATGCGTTGTAAAAGCATGCGTAGTAACGACATACATCCTTAGAAAAGTGTCAACAGTCCTATGTGAATAAGGGGACAGACATTATTAACAGACACACAATGACACTGTGGGTCAATGGAAAGAAGTATCAGGTCAGGGGGCCACCTCAGCGGTCAGGGCTTCTAGTGTGACAGATGACTCTTTCTGGGAACATAAATGGTCAGCAGGTCTACAGGGACATTACTAAATCAGTTCTCCTGCCACAGTAACTCTGACTGAGGCTGGGTCATGGCCCAGACTGCCCCCATATCAATGTCAGGCCTTGCTCTCTGCAGACTGAAGGTACTTATCCCACATAAACCTCATGTTTCCACCAATTCAATACTGAAAAGTCAAACCTCTGTCCATTCCATAAGTGAACACATGGTTGTTTGGCACTCTGAAGGGGTCTGTGAGGTATCGCTACAGCCCAGACAACCATTTTACAAAGTTTGATGTGGGCTGCATGATCAGTGGGATGGTACACTTGGCTAATATTATTCTCAAATGTTTCTAATAGTATACAGGCATGGTGTGAAGCCTATACATAACAATGCACACATACCATGATGTGATTTGAAAACTGATTGTAGCTACTATGAACTTGAGCCCTGCATAGAGATATGCTTTTAATACACGTAAACATCAGCCTCATCACACATTCCAATGGTGACCTTCTCTCCACAAAGTTCAGGGCCCCATAATCTATTACATGTGTTCCCCTATATAGAGGGCCACACAATGTATGCCTGCAACATAATGCTTACACTCTGACACACAGAGGCACATTGTAGCCTATGAGAATAGAAAGGAAGCAGTGAAATTGAGTTAAATATGTATTTGAAAAACTGTTTATCTAGGCAGCCATGGAGCTGAGAATACAGGGGAAGAACCTCACCTACTAGGGTATCCAGTTTCTCTGAAGGGAAGGGACGGGCCCTATTTCCTGTAGTCCATGCCATGATTGCTCTCAGAGGTGGCAAACAGCAGCTAAAATAGAGTAAGTGTCAGGTGGCAAGTGAGTTTTTTTCCAAATGTTGTGGACATGTACGTCGCATTTACAGTCATCAGCGTCGGCGCACAAAGCCATTGGCCCGCGACCATCACTATCCCCAACATTAGCCTATGGCTGTAACTGCCGTGGGTGCGACCGCACACTGCGACTACTGCTGGCGGCATACTTTCGACATGCCCTATTCACGAGGTCAGGCATCTGTCACATTAGCAATTGGGAAAACTGTGCATAGGCAGAATATGCACGGCCCAGTGTACACCACGGTTGGCAGTAATACATTTTATGCTACCTTCATTATAGTGGTAATTAAAATTCTTTCAATCTGACAATAATGATGTTCAAACACATAACTTAAGCCTTACTCTTCATATATGTTTCTCTGAGCACTGTGTCCAAGATAAATTTTGTGTTAATCCTTTTAAAGTTACCTTGGGAGAGGGAGGAGACGCCAGCCTCCAGTCTACCACCCATATCTAGACCCACACACCATGGAAGAACAACATATCATCATGAATTTCTGTTTAAATAGGCAAACAATCCTGGATCTATGTCATCTGTCGGAGCCTGACATCCTACCTCACCTCAATTATCCTATATCAATATCACCACAAGTTAAACTCATGTCAGTTTTGCATTTTTTGGCCACAGGCTAATTTCAATTCACTGTTTCTAATTATGGTAAAATATCGCAACCTATGTACGGCTGGGTACACACAGAGGTGCTAGCAGTACTTTTGAGACACGTGGGCAGCTACACCCAGGTCCCCAGTTGTCAGGATTTAGCCAGTGTGATGGCAACTTTATATGGATTTGGTCACATTCCATATGTAATTGGATCTATTGATGGCACCCATATTGGCTAAGTACCACCACACCACAGGGAGAAAGTTTACTGGAGCAGGAAGCACTTACATCCTATCAACGTTCAAGTTGTCTGCTTATCAGATTTATACAACTCAAATATCTGTGCCAGGTTCCCAGGATCTGCACATGATTCCTTTGTACTGCAGAACAGCACCATACCTCAGCTGATGTCACAACTAGTACTGAAATGGGCCTGGCTTGTTGGTAAGTGTGATCTGTCCTAACTTTGTGTGGGAAATGCCAGGTGATATGATTTAAAAGTGTGTAATCGAATGTTGTCTTTCTGTCTATCTTCCATCTAGGAAACTCAGCGTATTCCCAACCTGTCATGGTTGTTGACACCTCTGAGGGATCCTACAATGCAAGGGGAAGTCTGCTTCAATGAGGCCCATGGAGAAACACGACGGCCAGTGAAGTGGTCTTTCGGGCTCCTGAAAGCCAGATTCAGATGTCTGGACTGGACTGGGGGAGCTCTCCTGTGCTCACCCGGGAAGGTGTGTAAGATCACCATGGCCGGCTGCATACTCCACAACATTGCACTGTGACGGAACATACCTTACATCGCAGAGATTGTAGGTCATGAAGACCCACCAAGTGAGGGTCCTGAAATGCCAAATGAAGATGATGATAGTGGTGAAGAGGAAGGAGATGACTTGCGTCAGGATCTCATCCAGAACTACGCCTCCTGAGAGTAAGAAAAGTGTGAGATGAGATGACTGACTAGTCTTACAACTCTTGTTGTGAGGAGGGTGATAATGCTACATACTAGGAATATATGGGTCTGGAAATATCTGAGGAAACATGTTTGTATTATAAGTGTCCCTTTGTTCAGCTGTATATGTTTGGACTGTGTTCTCTAGAAGTGGACAATTTGCTGTGTGCCACATGTATGTTTTCTTAGCTAATCTATCTGTGTTGGTCAGGTTTAGGTACCTTCACCATGGCATCTTCATTTTGACACATCAGAGTTGTGACATTAGCAGGTATATGATGGAGTTCAGGTGTACAAAGTGGATATAGATTTGTCTTGGGGCGCTGGGGGGAGGACCTGGGTGACCGTCTTCCTGGTTTTGGTGGGGAGCCACCGGAAGATCTTTCGGAGCATGCCAGGGTGTTGAAACAGGATGACGAGACGGCGTTGACTTGCTTGGTCATCGTGAGGGAGGAGTCTAGGATGAAGGCCAGGTTGCGTGCATGGTTCGTTGGCTTGGGGGCGGTCCCCAGGGCGGGAGGCCTCCAGGAGTCATCCCAGGCAGAGGGGGATGGTCCCAGGATGAGGACTTCCGTCTTGTCTGAGTTCAGTTTCAGACGGCTGAGCTTCATCCATTCCGCGACGTCTTTCATTCCTTCCTGGAGGCTGGCTCTGGCAGTGGTGGGGTCGTTAGTGAGGGAGAGGATCAGCTGGGTGTCGTCCGCGTAGGAAATGATGTTTAGGTTTTGTTGGTGTGCGATGGAAGAGGGTTGGGCTGAGCGAGGAACCTTGCGGGACGCCGCAGATGACTTCGGTGGCTGCGGATGGGAACGGGGGGAGGCGGACTCTCTGGGTTCTTCCGGTGAGGAACGAGATGATCCACTCCAGGGCCGTTCCTTGGATTCCGGTGTTGCTGAGGTGCTGTATCAGGGTGCGGTGGCATATGGTGTCGAAGGCTGCTGAGAGGTCCAGGAGGATGAGGGCAGCTGTTTCCCCGTTGTCGAGCAGGGACCTGATGTCGTCGGTGGCTGTGATGAGGGCGGTCTCAGTGCTGTGGTTTGCTCAGAAACCGGACTGTGAGGGGTCGAGGGATCCGTTTGTCTCAAGGAAGGCGGAGAGTTGTTTGTTGACGGTCTTCTCGATGACTTTGGCAGGAAAAGGGAGGAGCGAGATGGGGCGGAAGTTCTTGAGGTCCGTGGGGTCCGTGGTGGGTTTCTTCAGGAGGACGCTGAGCTCGGTATGTTTCCAGCTCTCCGGGAAGGTGGCGGATGCGAAGGAGCTGTTAAAGATGTCCCGGAGGTGGGTGCGATGATGGAGTCGGCTTTGTTGAAGATCTGGTGTCGACATGGGTCGGTTTGGGAGCTGGAGTGGATGGTGTTCATCGTGCGGGTGGGGTCTTCAGTGCTGACCAGGGTCCAGGTGCAGAGGGTGGTGGTGGGGGCACTGGTTTGGAGGTTGGGTGCGTGGTCTGTGCGCCGAAGCTGTTGTGTATGTCGGCGATCTTGCGGTAAAAGAACGAGGCGAGTGAGTCGCAGAGGTCTTGTGAGGGTGTGATGTCGTTGTTGCAGGCGCTGGGGTTGGAGAGCTCTTTGACGATGCAGAAGAGTTCCTTGCTGTTGTGGGTGTTGTTGTCCAGTTGTTCTTTGAATGTTGTCCTTTTGGTGGTGCGGATCAGCTTGTGGTGTTTGCGGGTGGCGTTCCTGAGGGCTGTCATGTTTCTGTTGTCTGGTCGTGGTGCCAGGCTTTCTCGAGGGTGCGGCAGATCTTCTTGGAGTTTTTGAGGTCGTTGGTGAACCACGAGGCTTTCTTGCTGCCGGGTCTGCTGGGAGGGTTCTTCAGTGGTGCGAGTTCATCGGCGCAGTTGGTGAGCCACTGTGTGAGGATGCGGGCTGCTTCGTTGGGGTCCCTCGTGTTGGTGGGAGCGTGCTGGCTGAGGGAGGTGGTGAGTTGGTCGGCGGTGATCTTGCTCCAGCTTCTGCGGGGAGCCTGTTGCGGGTGGTGGTGGGTCGTGGTTCTCCTGAAGTAGAAGTGGACGCAGCTGTGATCCGTCCAGTGTAGTCCGGTAGTGCAGTGTGCGGTAATCCGGTAGTGCGGTAGTGTAGTGCTTGCTGGAGGAGAAGATGGGGTCTAGCGTGTTGGGCTTGCTCCGTGTGTTGGTCCTAATGCAATGTGTGTAACATTATGTGATCTAACACAATGTTGTGACCAATTCATGCTAAACTGGATCTGGAGCTGCTGAGAGAGGGGGGCGTGAATGCATGTTGTCCTCTGACAAAGGCTCCCTTCCTGTAGCTGCAGCCGATTATGATGGTGTTGATGTACTTGGACCACAGGAAGGGGTAGATGCAGGTAGAAAAGCCCTGTAGAGGATGGTATTAATGTCCCGCAGTGTAGGAGAGTAGGATCTGCTATCCTATGGTCACCCCAATTTTTGCTTTTTGCTTTTTGCTTCACTGGTTTTCGACTTAATGTGGCTGTGGGCCTGCTAATAAGACCCACAGCCTGCTGTTCTCTCTCTAAATTCACAGACATGTACTATAGGTACATAACCAATTTGGTACTGGACACCTTGTCAGCCCCTATACAGTGCACTATAGGTGCCATGGGCATAGGTGCATCCAAAGCCTACCAGGGGCTGCAGCATATCTTTTGCCACCCCTGGCTGGTACTTAAATCGACACAACTGGCTGTTCACACAGGTGGGGCAAGGTGGTGTAATATAGTATAACTATGTCTAAACCTATATCTGGACACATATACCTATATGTCACTCCTATGGCAGGCCTTTACAATCCTGGAGGCAGAGTGCTTGGTTTTATGTGAGATGGTGCTCTAGCATGAGCTGAGCCTGTCTGCAGTGTTCGGAACCATTTCCTTACTGCTGTTCCAGTGATACTGCCATACCATATACTCTTAAGTGCATTATAATCCTCGCGGTTATTGCTAACTTTGGTTTGGCTTTATCAAAACATGTCGTGTTTGGTGTCATACATTTTGGAATACTACCCCCTCGCCAATTCTGGCGACGGGGGTAGCATTCCACCCTTCTAGAGGGAGAAGACATGTTACTTTACTGAAAACGCGGTTAATCCTAACCAGAGCCCCAGCATCACAAAATGGATGCTGCTGCCACAGACACATGTCTGACCTCCTGCTGCTGACCGAAACTTGGCAGAGGACACCTGGACAAAGAGTTTCCTGTCACAGGGAGGTGTCACACCATCCCAGACAGGAGATAGTGGATTGTAGCAGGGAGGGTTGAAAGAAACTAGACACTGCCTGGGGCGCACAAGGTGTCCCTGGGCAGATTCCAGTCAAACCGGTTCTGGGGCCATCCAGCCCCAGTCCTGGCGGCAACCTGGACAAAGGAAAGGGGTGTAACCACCCCCTTCCTGGGTCCCACCCATAGGAGGGACCTAGCAGGTAATCCAGCCCCCAGATTTGGAATACAGGTGGGAGCAGTGCCAATGCACTTGAGATTATCCTGACTGAAACTTATGAAACGAAACTTTGGACCCTTCGACATCCCACTTGACGTGGAAGACTGAAGAATCTCCCTTGTGGTCAAGAAGTGACCACCCTGTGCAAACAGGCACCATCCAGCACCTCGACGTTTGCTTTGTTGCAGTTCCCGCCGGAACTCGAGCGACAGAGATCAACAAGAGCCAGCTTGCCTGCCTTCCAACAGCCCGATCCACAGTCTATGCAGAGCTGAGACCCGTGGAGGCGACCTGAAGCGTGGGAGCGGCCATCTTGGAGGAACAACAAAGTGCTGACTGTGCAGCACCCGAGGCTCCCTCGAAGCTGTGCATTAAAGTCTGAGAAGCTCCAGCCCCGAGCAGCTTGTGCACACCTCCACACTCAACAAGTGCTGCGTGGGGCCCTTTTGCATTTTCCTGCTCGACGCGTTGGTCCGGTCGCTTGCCCTTGGCTAGTGGCCCCAGAACCAATGAACCTACAAATTTACACAGCTGATCTGGTTGCTCCAGATTGGCACTAGCTCCCCTGAAAAGGAGCACCGGCTCTGACCTTGTTGGTCCGAGTGTTAAGCCTTCTTCGAATCCTGCGTGGGTTGCCTTTTCCAAGGCTTGTTGACTCCGATCCGGAAGCCGATACCGCCGACAGTGAGAGCCTTTGTGGGACAGCTTTTGATCCACTCCAGGACATCCTCTGTGACCCAGAGTCCATGTGGCAGCAGAGACAAGGCACCCGACATCGACCTGACTGCGCCCGGCATTGCCTGGTTCCTTCCTGGTTCCTTCCTGGTCACTGGCTAGTGACCCAGACTCTGTCCCCTCTGCTTTCAGGTACCTTTCAACTTCGATCCACCCTTGGATCGCACCGGACACTTCTCTTCTGGACGGTTGGCACCTGTGCACCCGCGTCCTGTGGGTGAGGTAACTTACTAGCGCCGGTGTTCCCACACTGGTACACACCTCTAGTGCCTAAGTTTAAAGTTTGGTAGTCCTAGTCCAGTCGGAAGACTCCTTTTGCAATAACATTGTAACTTTTACGCACCATTGGCTTTACATTGGTGCAAGTCGTGCTTCCCGCACTACACCCGAATCCCGCGGGCTACTCCCGTCCTAACTGCTGTTAGTCCAGTGTAGTCCCAGCGATTCACAAGGCCCTAGGCCTTACCCCCAATCGATTAGTGATGGTTATACCACTTTTTTGATATATGGTTTGAGTGGCCACCGGCCTCATCCAAAAACGTGCAACTTGTCTATGTTATACTGTGCTTTTATTAAAACGCTTGTGCTTCATTGCTCATAAAGAGTAGTGGGGATTATTCTAAGAATAAATACATATATTTTGATAATATATAACTTGTGTGGTGTCCTTTCATTTGGAATTACAGGATTGCTTATGGAAAAACAGCTGGCTTCACATGTCCTTTGGAGTTAAGCCTTTAAAGCTGCTTAGTCCATGCTACCCCTACGATAGCTTGTCTATAAGGTTGACTTACAACCACCACCATAAGGGATTGTTTGGACTGATACAGGGTGCCCACAGAACTGTGGACATCATATACCAGGCCAACTTCTCACACGCAGCACCCCAACCAGGGAAGCCACCTCGTCGCAATGCTGCCCACCTCGGTGTGGATGCCGGCCATCTCAGTGTGGATGCCGGCCACCTCAGTGTGGATGTTAGCAACCTCTTGGTATGTGTCCATATGTAGTGCCTTTCTTTCCAGGATTTCAGTCAATACCTGGCCCATGACCCTTTGGGAGTCCTGGTAGACTTCCAGGACTTGGGTGATGGCAGCCTGGGTGTCCATAGCATCAGTGGGCTCACTCTGGGGGCATAGACTGCACCTTACCACTGGGTCATGGCTACTCAGTGACTGGGGTGGTGTTATCCATAAAAGAATGAAGTACTGGGGGGCACAGGATGGTACTGACTATGCTAGGTGCACAGGTTAGGGGGCTGTGGTTGGCTGTGATGTTGCAGCAGTGGTTGAGGTGTTGTGGTGGGCACAGTTATCCCCACTGTTGCTGTCTGCTTAGGCTGATGAGATGAGTCAGGACGGTCACCCACATCTACCACTTGAGGAGTGGTGTCATCATTGAGGGCTTCCTCCTAGGGTACAGAAGAACTCTGTTTGGTTTTAGTCTCTGTACAAGTGCAGTGATGGATCTACCTGTTGAGCGATAGAGAACATTGTTAGTGGTGGAGGTGAGGTATCTACATCCACTGTTAGGTGAAAACAAAAACAAAGCAAGCCGAGATGCACCACTTCTACAAATGTAAGTCTAATTATAGATATATCCACAATATTCTTGCAATAGTTGAGATTCTTCTCTTATTGTTGCATCGTCAATATATATAAAAAAAAGTCAGTCAACATTTTTTGTCCACATAAATGTGGACTTCTTCAGAGCTGCAATGCGTGTACATATATATATAAATAGCCACAATACAAAGAGCTGCACAAAAATAACAACAGTATACGACAAAACCAAAAACATACAAACATCATTTCAATGTCATTAGAAATACACTACAACAAATAACAAAAAAGAAAATTAACTCACCTAACTCAATTGTAGATTGTGGGGTGGCGCTCGCAGTCGGGACATAACGCTGGATTGAAATCTTTGCCGCTCTACTTTCCAGGACGTACCTTGTCTTCTGTTGCTGGGACAAACGCCGAATTGGGGCAAGTGTAGCATCGCGGGACTGCGAGGACCAGTGTGCCCTGCAGCTAAGTGACCTGCCGCACCTGTGTTCTCTTCCCGCCTCCTCCCACCTGGTGCTTTCAAAACGACTCGCGGCCCCCGCTTCGCGGGAGCCTCTCGCAGTCGGGACATAACGCTGGATTGAAATCTTTGCCGCTCCACTTTCCAGGATGTACCTTGTCTTCTGTTGCTGGGACAAACGCCGAATTGAAGCAAGTGTAGCATTGCGGGACTGCGAGGACCAGTGTGCCCTGCGGCTAAGTGACCTGCCGCACCTGTGTTCTCTTCCCGCCTCCTCCCACCTGGTGCTTTCAAGCCGCCTCGCGGCCCCGCTTCGCGGGAGCCGCTCGCAGTCGGGACATAACGCTGGATTGAAATCTTTGCCGCTCTACTTTTCAGGACGTACCTTGTCTTCTGTTGCTGGGACAAACGGCGAATTGGGGCAAGTGTAGCATTGCGGGACTGCGAGGACCAGTGTGCCCTGTGGCTAAGTGACCTGCTGCACCTGTGTTCTCTTCCCGACTCCTCCTATTTAGGCACGCCCCCCTCCGCGCATGCGGGACGCGCGCGGGTGGGCGCCGGGCGAATCCCGGGCCAAGGGCGGGCCCGTTGTAGCCCGTTCAAGACCGGACCGGGCCCCCCCTCTTACATTTACCTACCCCCAACTGTGTGTTTGTATGTATACTTGAAGGTTATAACAAATCATTTGTAATTGGTGAATTTGTTTCGAGTTTCTGAGTAGATGTCCACACGTGAGAGTAGGAGTAAAACTATATTGGGAGGGCCTCAGTTAATAGGCACATTAGACAATTTTATTATACGGGCCAACTCTGTAATAGACCAGGATATTAATCTAATGGAACGCAGGGTGTCCCAGGACCTTGCCCTTGCTAAAAGATCGTCATTAGGTCATATTGCATCTGCACGCACCCCTGACCTCACTAACAGACCAAACCCCATACAGATCCAAGTGGTAGTGCATGAAACTCCAAGTGCTTTAGTAGATCCTCAATTATTGCCCCCCCCCCTGCCCCCATACGCTATGCTCCTCTGATTCCATATTAGAAACTCCCCAAGTAGAGGTGGAAGACGAAACAAAAAGGAGACAACTACGGGAGAGAAGGGAGGGAGCAATCCCAAAACTAAAGCGAGTAAATACCAATGCTGGATGCTCCAGAAAAGCCAAGGTAGCCAAACCTGGGAAGGATAGCGATGGTTCTAGTACCAAAGGGGTGGACCAAGGTCATGATCAAATGGTGAGGCAGGATGTAGTGCAGTTGGATATATCCACAGAGATCCCTACACTAAGAGATCCAGAAGATATTGCAGCTAATTATCCTGAACTAATGGATGGAATGAATGACCCCTTAGTAAATACTCTGAGAAAGATGTTTGAAACCCTCCTTACACCCCTGGAAACTAGGTTAATTTGTATTGAAAACAAGCTCCTTAATCTGGAAAAGGGTATGGGAAATCTGTTAAACGTCAAGGTGGGAAAAGCACCTTTAGAAGTTATATTGGCCAGTCCTTCTCAAGATCAAGCAATGAATAAGTGTTTGCCTTCTGGAAAAAAATCAAACATTAACCCCACAAAGGTACCCGGGAAAAAACTGATAGAAAAACCCTTAGCACCCAATGAACATCTTAGCCAAAAAATGCATGGTCAGAACACTCCACATCCTAAAGAGGATGTGACAGAGAGAATAAAAAAGAGTGGCCCTTCCATCAACCTACCTCCGGAAGCCTGCCCTTTTGTAGTGGTTTTAACGGGGGTTCCGGAGCTGGGTAAATCAATTAGGGAACCTTTTTGGGCATTGAAAAATAAGGTTTCCAATTGGCTTAATACCAATCGCCCCCTACCATCACATTTAACAAGTAAAATCTTAATGGTACGCAGGGTTTCTTGGGTGGGGTACAATAGGAAGCTGACCCAGGGGGATTGTGGGGTCGTGAATTTTGATGATCCAAGAACGGTGAACTATATATGCTCGTGGGGCTTGCATAGTAATGGGAGTGCTATAGCAACTAGACCACTCTCATATTTCTATGCGCCGGAGGAGAAATATGATAGCGGAGGGAACTGGAGTAGGGTTACTCATCATCCAAGAAGTGTGATGGAATACGGGGGATACAGGCACACCGACAGTTGGGGAGGGGCCCCAACATCTAATAGATTTAGCTGCCTAGAAGCAGTAGATTGACTACAGCAGACCGTGGAGGGTGATATTGGTATCGAAAGGGCCTCATACCCGCAAAACACCAAAAACATTAAGATCAGTTATGACACTAAAATTAGAAGCGATAAATTGGGCAATTATGGCCAAGACATTACCGATTCCTTTAGTGTACGGGGAGAACCTTGCCCCATCCATGAAAACTTTGGTGGGGATAGGCTATGGGTAGATAACGCCCAGGAAGACGTCACGCCTAATATTGTTGATGTCCAGGAGAAGAGAATGTCCTTGGAGGCCTTAGATTCACGCCTAGCACTTGTGCAACATGTCAATAGCACAGGTGTTTGTAAAAACCTTGAGGTAGGCAATGGCCTATCCTGTAACATGGGCAAAGAAGTTGAGCCTGGGAGGATGTTATAAAAACCCAGGGTCAACATAACAATCATTATAGACAAGCACAAGCTATGAGATTAATATCTTTGAATATAGCTGGACTTAGGAAAAACTTGATCAATCCAGAATGGTCCAACTACATAGAGGCAAGTGTAGTTTTAGAAACCTTGTCACTTAGCAACCCCCATAGTGGGATATAAGACCTTTGGAATTAACGCGGTTCCATCTGTAAGAGGTAGACCCTCAGGTGGCCTTCTAATTTGGGTAAGTGTCACCCTGAAAATCAGAGTAGAAGTACTGAAAAGGAACTCTATAGATATTCTGGCATTAAAAGTCAGTACTTATGATGGGAGGGTTCTATATTTAATCAATGTTTATAACCGACCCTCTGCATCTTCAAAAGAATCACCGATGCTGGGGGAGTTGGATACCTTTCTAAATAGAACTGTGGATAAACAATCTGCAATATTAGCCGGGGATCTGAATTGTAGTTACGAGCCTATCATAGGCCTGGAGGATATATTTGCAGAGGAGGATAGAGCAAATAACATCCCCCTATTAGACAATGCAGACCCTGTACATTGCACAGTCCTAGCTGGCCAAATAATGAAGCTATCTGCGGAATACGGCCTAAGAGCATGCAATGGTCGCCTGCCGGCAGATCTAGTAAGTGTTTCCTTGGATATCTGGCAATATATGGTTGACCTGGAGGTCAAAGAAAGGCCTGAAAGTGATCACTACCCACTAGATTTATTATTTGACTCGAGCCTGTTCAATGCGATCGACACTGATAATCACATGGTTAATCAAATTACAAGGCGTGATGAAATCTTAATTAGCAACAATAGGCGTGCATTAAAATGGCCCCGTATACTGGAGCAGGGTGAAATCTTGGCGGAAATCTACTTACTGTTTGCAAACACGGTTTCCGCTTATGTGGATGTACCCCTGGAGGCTGAAAATACTGTCAACTTTATGGACGTTCACAATGAGTTCTTTGCAATATTAAAAAGGTTACTTACAAAAATGCCCAACAAAGTGCACCAAAGGCCAAACAATTTATCTCATAGTAAGCCATGGTATGGCAAAACTTGTAGGCAGTCAAAAGCCAGCCTTCTAATGGCAGTAAAGACAAAAACTCCTGCTGAAATTAGGTCGGCACGGAAAGATTATAAGCAGATCCAGGATGCTGAAAGAAGAGCCTGGGAGGAAGCTAGCTGGGCTGATCTGTTGGCGCCTGCCAAGTCAAAAAATTATGTTGGTTTTTGGAGAATGGTGGCGAATGGGAATCGTGTAGGAAAATTTGCAAAAGATATATATTTAGACGAAGATACCTGGGTTACACATTTTACTGAGCTGTTCAAAAAACCCGATTTGGATACTGTTGTTAGGGAGGACGCCCCATGGCTTACTCCTCCAGTATCCGAACTTGAATTCAGTTTAGAGGAAACAATAACAGCTATTAATGGCATAAAAAATGGTCAAGCACCGGGTCTTGATAAAGTCCCAGGCGATTTGTACAAACACGAGTTAAGCGTTTGGGCACCCTACATTAATTACCTATTGTTATCTGGGATCGATTTCCCTGATAGTTGGAGGGGTGCGGAGATTGTTTTAATTTTTAAAAAGAGCGATAGGTCCGACCCATTCAATTATCATCCAATTAGTTTATTGGACATTCTGCAAAAAATTTACTCTAGACATATTTTAGCTAGAGTAAATATATGGATGGAGGACAATTTGATACTTACCTAGTTCCAAGCAGGATTCAGAAACAGTGTAAGCACCGTGGACCAAGTCTTTAGACCCTGCTGTCTCTATTGGAAATATGTGCACATAAGGAAGGGTCATCTCTATGTAGCATTTGTAGACCTTAGAGCAGCATTCGACCTGGTTCCACGAGATCTCCTTTGGGATTCTCTGCATGCGCAAGGGTTACCATCTTCCCTGCTTAACCAGATATCAAAGCTGCATGCAAAGAATTTTGCAAAGGTACGATGGGGGCCGAATGGGGAATTATCACAGAGTATACCAATCGAGCGTGGGGTCCGCCAGGGCTGTGTGCTGGCCCCAACGCTCTTTTCATTGTACGTGAATGATATCCCCACACACTTGTTAGGTTGTATAAACGACTCCCCCAAACTGAATGTGAGAAGGTGCCAGCATTGTTATTTGCGGATGACACGATATTGATCTCTCAAACTCCAAGAGGTCTCCAGGCACTTCTACAATCATTCAAGCAGTGCTGTGACAAGAAGGGGTGGAGATAAATGTTAAAAAAACTAAATACATGGCCCTAAATCCTTGCAAATCTCAAAAGACGAACTTGGTTCTTAATGGTCAAAAATTAGAATCAGTCCAGAGTTTTATTTATTCGGGGGTTTCCATTGATTCCAAACTTACATGGAAGACACAAATAGAGAAGAGTAAACTGATGTTTGCTCAGAACACCATTCCTATTATCAAAAAGCATGGCGAAAGCACCAGCAAAGCAATAACACCTGCGCTAGAGATATTTAAGTTCAAGGCTCAGCCTGCAGCTTTGTATGGTGCAGAAATTTGGGGGCCAATGTCCGAAAGTGCATTCGCGACCAACGAAAATAAATTCCTGAGAAATCTTGTGAAGATGCCAAATGGCACCCCTCTAGTTCCATTAATGATAGATTTGAATTTGAAACGTACAGACCATTTTGCCATTTTACTGCCCTTAACTTTTTGGGTGAGACTTTGGTCCACTCCAGAACTCATAGTATATAGGAATGGTATAATTGAAATAATGAGTCTGGATGTGCAAAAAACAAATCCTTGGTTAAAGCATGTACGTTTCTGGTTTGAGAAAATTGGCTTGGCCCAGTTCTGGGATTCACCGGGAGATCTACCCCAAAATGCCCAAAAATTAGTCAAGACCGCTTTTTGGGGATATATTGTATACACCACGGTGAATGAGCATAAAGGTGGAACGCTATATAATAATTCCTTGTTTTGAGAATTTTCTCAATGAGATCGAACCACCTTTGGCCAAAAGTTTATTCATGAAATTTAGATATGGAAACCTTATGCACAATTCAACTTTAACTAGATGGGCTAGGGAGTGAAACGCGGAGCAAAATGATTCATTGCCAAGTGACATGTGTACCATATGCCAGGATAATTCTAGGGATGATGACCAGCACATTCTCTTTTCCTGTCCTGCTTATGCGTCATCAAGGAGGAAATGGGTTAAACCCTTGTGTAACCTTCTAGGCATAAGAACCTGTAAGGAAGCTCTTGGAATTGTTAAAACTGATACAAGAAGAACAATAGTATTTAGTTTCAGTAGATTTTTGATCTCAATAAATTGTATCCGTAAAAGAAATGGTTGCAAATTATGAAATGGTTCTATCAAAGTATAAATGACCAGTATCCTACAGCCCGTATTTTATGCTTATTTTTATTTTTATTCAATGTATATAATATTGTTTGTTATTTAGATATGATCTCCCTCCCCTCCTTCGTATTGTATTTTATATTTTGCATATTTTATTATTGTTTCATTTATCTTTTATGGCTCTATCTGCGCCGAATAAAGATGAAATTGAATTGAATTGAATTGAATTGATTAAGTGCCATTGTGTTGATACAGAAAACAGAAAGTAATATAAAACCACTTAGGATGTTAACAAAAGATGGAAGCACTTAAGTAGCGTATCCCCAATTCTCATTCTGTGTAGCACATTGTTATATACATTTTAGTTGGATGGAACCAACCGACATATATAGGTAGTTTCTTCAAGGATAACCACACAAACAATTGGTATGTACACTACCCCCTCTATTCCTGTCAAGCCCTCAGTATGCAGGATGACCATGACCTACTCCTCCCAGTGTAAGTGGTGTAATGGTGCACTCAGAGGGCCAACACCTGTCCTCTGAGTGTCAAAGTGGTGGTTGTTGTACTTGGTAGTCTGAGGTCATTCCAGCTCTTCCTAATGTTGCCCTGTGTGTTCATGGTGGTACCAGCAGCATTAACTCGTGGACTATCCTGTCCCACATTTCATGTTTCCTACTGAGAGGAGTTTGTTGGACTTGGAAATGTGTGGATCTACTCTAATGATTTCATCCACGATGACTCTCAACTCTTGCTCAGTGAGGGCTTGTTTTTTGATTCCAGGCATGGTGAGAAAAACGTCAGTGAGTATATGAATGAAAAACAAACAAGTGATAGAGCTAAAAAAGGTGCAAAAAATATATATTACAGGTGGTGGAGAGTGCTAAATGGGAAGATGGGAAAAGGGGTGCCGTATCTAAAAAATCAGAAAATGGCGGTGCCTATCTTGCTGTCCTGCAGTTATGATGCAAAGGTTGCTGATCAAGGATGGGGTCTATTTTATAGTGTGATTTGCAGGTGTGTTCACTTGCCAAAGTGGAGGAGTGTGGCTCAATGGTTAGAGTGGCAGACCCTGATGCAGAGGTCTGGCCCGGGACCAGGGTTCAATTTCCTCGGACCTGACAATTCTCGTCTCGGTGCCTATTCTAATCAAGGGCCCCACGCTGCAGGGATTAACTGCACTAGACGAGGGGTCCTGACTACACTACTCTGCGTGATGGGAATCCTGACTGCACCCCAAGGGAGCTGACCGAACTCTGGGAGGGGTGCTACTAGTACTACACCACACACAGACAGGCTTGCCACACTCTGGGGGTTGACTGCAGCTACCAGGGGGCCCTGACCACAGACTATGTGAGGTTGTCGGTGGTTGCCACAATTTTTAGTGGTGTAGCCGCAGTCCAGAGTCGGCAGTCGCATTGGTGCCGGCCTGGGTGTAGCCAGTGTTTGTCCTAGCGTAGGGTGGAGGTAGGAGCGTAGCTTAGTCAAAACAAGCTTTGGTGGCAGCTCGGGGAGGCACGCATGCCTCGCGGCAGCAGGTGGGAGGAGGGGGGCCTGCGCGATTCACTTGCGGGAGCGATAATTGCTACCATATGGTGGCGCTCGCTGCCGCAAGTGATTCTCCACACGTGCACACATTGCCATTGAAGGCAATGGAACGCGTGCACGGTTGTGGGTGAAAAAGGGGACCGATGGCTAAAGGTCTCCTCCTATGCAGCACATGCACGCTGGGTAGGCGAGACCTAAAAAGGCCGTTTGAGTTTTAATATTCACCATGAATTGGTGTATATCTGCGTGAAAGGTATGGGGAACATTTTGAAGGTTTCTAGCCATCATCCAAGTTTGACAGTGGATTTGTTTTAGTAAGTTAACTACTGCAGAACATTTTAGGATTTGTCTATCATTGTTTACCTTGTCATATGAAAGGAAAGGTTCCTCATTATGTGTGATTTTTAGGTGTTCAGGTATTTTGATATCTGGGTACTTTTAAGGGCAGAAAGTGTATCACTGGTTGCTTTTTTAGTTTATGCAATTACACATTTAATAGTGGGACTAAATGGTAGTTGGGCTGTGATGTGTTTGGGGTTTTTAGGGATTATATGAGTTAGGATTTTGGTTGTTAGCTCCTAGGAGCAAGCGTTTGCCTCTCCTATATCCTGCAATACCTCCCATACATCTATTGCTGCCTGATTTGATGGGGTTGGAGGGAGCTGTCATTTAGGAGGATAAATACAGTTGAACATCAAATGTATATCAGTGATCCATATTTGGTTTGGGCAAAATCAAAGTATCAGGTACTGTGAGCCAATGAGAATTTGATGTAAATTATATGTAATTGGTATACTGTGTAGTGTGCATTCAATCAATCAATCAATCAATCAGTCATTTGTTAAGTGCACTACATACCCGCGAGGGTCTCAAGGTGCTGGGTGGGGAGGTGGGGACCGCTACTGATCGAACAGCCAGGTCTTTAGTATCCTCCTGAAGGTCAGCAAATCTTGGGTCTGTCGTAGGCTCAGTGGGAGGGTGTTTCATGTCTTGGCGGCGAGGTGGGAGAAGGATCTCCCGCCAGTGGTTGTTCTTCGGATGCGCGGGATGGTGGCGAGTGAGAGGTCGGCGGAGTGTAGCTGGCGGTTGGGGGTGTAGAAGGAGAGCCGTCTGTTGAGGTAGGCTGGGCCGGTCTTGTGGAGTGCCTTGTGTGCGTGGTTGAGGAGCTTGAAGGATATCCTCTTGTTGACGGCGAGCCAGTGCAGGTTTCTCAGGTGGGGGGTGATGTGGCTGTGTCATGGTACATGGAGGATCAGTCGTGCCGAGGCGTTTTTGATGGGTTGTAGTCGATTGATGAGCTTGGTCGGGGCTTCCGCGTAGAGGGCGTTTCCGTAGTTGAGTCTGCTGCTGATGATGGCCTTGGTGACTGTCTTTCTTGTATCTGTCGGTATCCCTCTTTAGATCTTGCGGAGCATGTGGAGGGTGTTGAAGCAGGAGGAGGAGACGGCGTTGACTTGCTTGGTCGTTGAGAGCGTTGAGTCGAGGATGATTCTCAGGTTGCGGGCGTGGTCGGTGGGGGTCGGGGCTGCCCCCAGTGCCATTGGCCACCAGGAGTCGTCCCAGGCTGACTAGTTGGAGCCGAGGATGAGGCCCTCCGTCTTGTCCGAGTTCAGCTTCCGACGGCTGATCTTCATCCAGTCGGCGATGGCCTTCATTCCTTCATGGAGGTTGGCTTTGGCAGTGATGGGGTACTTAGTGAGGGAGAGGATCAGTTGAGTGTTGTTGGCGTAGGAGATTATGTTTAGGTCGTGCTGTCGGGCGACGTGTGCGAGCGGGGCCATGTAAATGTTGAACAGTGTCGGGCTGAGGGAGGATCCTTGGGGTACGCCGCAGATGATCTTGGAGGCTTCGGAATGGAAAGGGGGAGGCGGAAGCTCTGGGTTCTGCCGGAGAGGAAGGAGGTGGTCCATTCCAGATCCTTGTCTTTGATCCCTGCGGCATGGAGGCGTGCGCGTAGTGTGCGATGGCAGACGGTGTCGAAGGCGGCGGAGAGGTCTAGGAAGATGAGTGCTGCAGTCTCCCCGTTGTCTAGCAGGGTCCTGATGTCGTCGGTGGCGGCAATGAGGGCGGTTTTGGTGCTCTAGTTGCTGCGAAACCCTGACTGGGAAGGGTCCCGGATTCTGTTCTCTTTGAGGTATTGGGTTAGCTGTCTGTTAATAATTTTCTCGATGACCTTGGGAGCAGAGAGATGGGTCAGAAGTTTTTGAGGTTTCTTGAGTCTGCCTTGGGTTTTTTGAGTAGGGCGTTGATCTCTGCGTGTTTCCAGAGATTGATGACGTTGCGTAGGTGGGGTGCGATGGAGCTGCTTGCTTTTTTGAAGACGTGGTGCGGGAATGGGTCTGACGGAGAGTCGGAGTGGATTATGCTCATGGTCTTGATGGTGTCAACGACGCTCACGCTGGTCCAGGCTAGCAAGGGGACGTGGTCGATGGTGTGCGGAGGGTCTGTTGTGTTACTGTCTGTTGGGGCTATCTGGGTGTTGAAGCTGGGATGCCTTAGGGCAGAAGCACCCCAGGGTTACAAGTAAGTGTTACACAAAATGTAAATAATATGTACCATGCCAGGTTCCAATGCAAGGGTAATTATATGGAGCTGTTATGACGGGAGGAAGCTCAAGTTCCCTGGCAATCAGCATTTAATGAACACTGTCCACAATAAAATTTTGCCCATTTTAAGTGTCCTGGGCTCTTTGGGTGGTTGCGGACGAGCTGTGCAAGTCTAACTCAAGAGATAGGTATGGGGGAACATCTAGGTAACGAACAACACTAGCAAGCAAAAACAAAGTATAACTATCCTGCCAGTACCTGGGTGTTCACAAAACGTTTAACAGTAGATCAGATACAAAATATTTATTTGGCTTATAAATAGGGTTAAATCACCGGAAAGTAAAAGACACGGATAATACACTGTACCAAACAAAATACCAATGCTGTGCAGTAAGGAGTCAATGGGACAGTTCCCTCACTATGAGAATATATGTCTGAAGTGGAATTGCTGGACACATTTAGAACAGATGAAATACAAAGCACTTTAAAAACAGGCCCCTTGACTAAACAGCTTATGACACTCATGTGAAATAGGAAGAGTATAAGGTATTTTTGTTTTTGTTACTATATTGCTATAAGAATTAAGATTTTAAAGCAGTGATTTAACAGTGATGTGATATGATCCAGTTAAAGGGCTTTGTGTGACTTAAAAAAAATTAGCAAGCAATTAATGTAAATTTTCTTTTGGCATTTAAGAAAAACATTTTCAAGTATCACAATCTAATAACAAACTCTAATGAAAGTTGCTTTTCAAACCTAACGAGCCTCTTTCCACTATGGCCTGTAGCGGACATTTTGCCCTTAAAACCTGAGGCAGAATTAACTAATCATGTTAGAGTCATATGCATGGATTGTGGTTTCCCAATGGTTCCGCAATTCTGCAAAATACTAATTTATTTTCTTGAACTTCAAAGTCTTATGAACAAAAATTATGATAACTGGTACGCTTAAAAATATACAAACAACTACACTGTTGACTCACTCCGTAACGTTCATATTTGTAAGGGCTCATTTGTAGTACACAATGTATACTTTTTGAGCATTTAAATGACTAGTACAATGGTAACTGGTGTTTACAAATGACTATTGTTCCTAAAAGCTAATGGACATCTTTTCCGAAGGCCTGAGGGGCAGTTTAGGGTTAGATAGGGAGCTATGGTAAAAGACAGAGATCCGAACTTCTATGAACGCCGTGCTAGGATGAATTGGGTTCAGGAAATGGGGGATCCTTCTAAATTATGTAGATTCCATCACATCAAGTTTATGTATTGTATTGCCATATATCTGAAGCATATGTTTAATAAAAATAAGTTACATAAAAAAAGCTAATGGACATCAATTCTATTAGAGGATAATAAATCCTCTCTGAAAGCAGGTTACATTGGAGTACAAACTATATTTTGTAGTAAGTTTTGTAGTACTCTTGTGCAACAAAATGATTTTACATACAAAGGTCTTAGCCATTGACTCTCCTACTTTTTGTGTCCTGGGATCTCCGCCCTGACTGTGGAGATATCCACACACATAACACAAATATATGCCAACATTTCAGTAGTAAATGTTGGAGAGGCATTTAAGTGGCTGGAAAATGGGGAACACTTACTACTAAAGGGGATGGTCTGTGGGAGGAGTAAAGTACAGGTAGGGGAGCCCAAAGAGTAGTTTTAGGGATCGACATGTACTCATGCACAGAAAAGTATGTGCATTGCTATTCACAAACTACACATCTAAAGTTACTACAGCCAATACACAGAGGAAAATGCACTGCAGATCTGCAGTACCACACATGGCCATCAATTGGACTGGATCACCTTCTATTAGAAATTAATGGTGTTAGAGACTTATAATAAACCCAATTAGAAATAATTTTAAACAACATTTATTTATTTAGACAACAGTAAAAAATATAAAAATGTAATATATATATATATATATATATATATATATATATATATATATATATATATATATATATATATATATATTACCTACTGGCGGTCGCCAGTAGGTATATATAGTTAGGATTTTTTCCCTATGGGATTTTTGAAAATTCTATGTCTAATAACTTTGGTGTTTGTGGACGGAATTGGCTGAAATTTTCTGGAAAATGGAACATTTTGTTTCTGAGCAGCCCTTGAAAATTTGGGGGGGGGTTCGTCAAGGGGGGGCCGAGAAAAAAGGGGGGTCCCAAAACGTGTTTTTAACATTGAGTTTTCCATAGGGCGTTTTTTTTGTTGTTTTTTTTGCGTGGGTAGCGCCCGGTACGCGAACCGGGAAGCGTTCTGGGCAGCGTACTACAATGAAAAAAGAATGAGAGACTTTTCAAATGCAGTATGTTAATTGATTGTTGGTTTTGTTGATTATTTTTTATTTTCTTTATTTTTTAAGCATTTTTTTTTATTGTGATTGTGTTTCATAATTTATTAAACTTTCTAACATTTCATTGTCAGAAATTTCATAATTATCATGGAATATACATTGTAGTCTCTGAGGGTGTAAAATGTCCTCATTTGCAAGGAGGTTATCTACTGCTTGTACACATTGCAGTAGTTCATTGTCCCAAGTTTCATCGAAAAATTCAATGTCAATTTGATCAATTGTATCAATCAATTCTTGGCTGCTCTCTTGCAGGTCCATTTCAAAAGAAACTTGGTTTTCGCCTTCCATTTTGCCTGAAATTTGGATTAAAAAAATATATATTAGTAGAGATAGGGCAATGTTGGGAATAATTTTAGATAGGCATTTTTTATCAGTGAATTTATCTTTGGGCAGTGTATAGTATCAGAGTGGAAGTAGGAATTTAAAAAAGTGTATGTGATTTAACGTAAGTAAATTCATAATTATACAAGAGAAGCCTAACTCCATCCATAACTATAACAGAGAAGTCTCTCTAAATCTATAACTACTACAGAGGGATAGTATATATCTATCAGAAAAAGTTTACCATATTAACTTATAGTGCACAATATACTTCAGTTTTAAAAATAAAAACTTACCTTTAGAAAGAAGTTGAAGGAATTAGTGAAAATACTATTGAAATGTACAGCAAGAAGTAGTAGTCAAAATGGCTGTGTTTTCTTCTCTTCCTTTATATATATTCAGGTATATAACCAATGAAATGTCAGGTAAAAAAAGTAGAAAATGAAAGTAACATTTTCATTGGTTGTCAATTCCAACACTTCAGATGTGTTTTGTGAAGTAATTTACCTCAGGGTATTTAGAGAGGTCTACAGGCTAAATGACTAAATGGAATTCCAATCAAATTTGTGAAAATGGTAGGGATTGGTATGTAGTATGAGCTAATCTATATTTGGTGAAATTGTCTCCAGTGGCTTTTCTGTGAACTACTTTCCCACCTTTTTTGATGGTGCGCTTCCCAGGGAGCGACCCGGTACGCGAACCGGTGAGCGCCCCGGTACGCGAACCTTAAGCGTTACGGGAGTCCACCATTTTGTGTTTCGGTCGAATTAAGATACAAAATGGAGGGCAAATAATGTTCAGAATGGGTAGAAGGGGGCACGGTAGACTTATCTTGACACCCTAGGTTTTGTGAGGGTGGCTGAGGAGGCTTATATGTGTGGAAAAAAACCATTGTTTTAAAAAATTTCGCGAGGTTAGCTCCCGGTTCGCGTACCGGGTAGCGCCCCGGGGAGCGTACTTTGTTGAAAATTAGTGAAAAATGTTAGAGTAAAATAATAATTGTGAGTGATTAGATATAGGGTAGCTCTGATAAGAGCTTTTGGGTTTATGGTACATTTAGATACTTATAAGTAGGTACCAATGCACATTCTTAAATTCAGAGTGAAAACTCTGTTGCCCTCATCTGAGAAGTGAACTCCATCTCCTCTGTAGATATCTTGCATGTAGTAACGCAAGTTATTGTTGTACAGGGAGCCCATTCCATGGTCTCTCATGTAAGCTGAAACAGATTTGTTTACATGCTTCCTCGACTTCTCAATTTGTGGACAAAATTGGTTTGACCACCTCCATTTCTGTCTTTGGCATATATTTGAATATACCAAGGCAGTCTGAGGAAAAAGTGCCATCAATTGCTCAAAGGTGTCCTTTAAAAGCATTTCCAGACCTACCCCAGTCAAAGTGCCCAAGTCATTACCTCCACAGTGCACAATTAACAGGTCAGGTTTGAGCAAATGCATAAAGGTTTTCACCAATGGTATCAATTGGTGACATTTTAATCCTCTGTGGCCAAACCACTTAATTTCCACATCTTGTAAATTGAGGTTAGGTAAATTCCTGTTTTCAACGTACCTTTGAGCCCAGTGAATATAACTATGTCCAACAATCCAGACAGAAAACATGGTGAGAGAAGGTTCTCCTGCAGTCAGATGAAGTGTGGCAATGAAATGGCAGTTGAAAAAATGAGAGTTTAAAATGAAAAAAACTGTGGAGTTTCTGTGTTCATGAAGAAGTAACAGTGATTGGTGGATTTTGATTGCTGAAAACAGAAAGTTAGGGTGCACGGATGTGTTCTTTGAAAGATGTATTTTGAATGGTCAATAAAAAATCATTAAATGAAAGAATGCACTGGATATGCAGGTGCACTGAGAGTTCAGAGTTCAATTGCAACAAAGTTGTGTGAACTTGCAAACACCAGAAGTCTTCCAATGAGGTGGTTGCCATGCAGAAAAGGCATGAAATGGCAGAGGGGGGAAGGGTTTTCATTTGAAAAAAGTGAGGGAAGAGTTTTGATTGGGTGACATGAGAGATATGTGTGAAGATTTACAGCATTTCTGTGCTTTTGATAGCTGCAGACTCTGGAGTGCATACCTTTTGCTCTGCTGAAGACAAATTGGTGTGTTTCTGAGACTGTTTTCAAACTCAAAGTATTTGCTAAGGTGAGAAAATATTTCTTTAATTTAGATAGAGAATAGTGTGCTTTAAGGAGAAAATTATGAATTATGTGGCGCAAATTGCTTGTAAATATGATCCCACATGTGCATGGAAAATTTAGATTTTGAATGTTTGTGTTACATAGCCATGTTAAAAGTGATACAAACATGCTGCAAAGGCAATCAAAAAACGCTTTTATGTGTCTTAAGGACATTTTAAGTAATTTTCCCATGTGCAGTGTTTTGAAATTATGATTTGAAAATCGTTTTTGGGGAAAAGGAATTGTTTTTAAATTTATGACAAGGACATAATGGTGTATGCTTCTTTATACGGCAATTGACTGTCCCTGATGTTATTTTTCCCATTTTAATGTAAGACCTTTCTCTGTGGCGCAAGTTGCTTGTAAATATGCTCCGACCTGTGCATGGGAAATTTAGATTTTAAATGTTTGTGTTACATAGCCATGTTAAAAGTGACCCAACCATGCTGGAAAGGCAATAAAAAAACACTTTCATGTGTCTTAAGGACATTTTAAGTAATTTCCCTGTGGGCAGTGTTTTCAAATTATGAATTGAAAATCGTTTTTGAGGTAAAGGAATGTTGTTAAAATTTATGTGCGCCATATGCCCACAAATTTCGTTTTCAGGGGTGCAGCAGGGTGTTCTTGAGACACCCCTGCACCTTTGGAAAAATTCCTAATTTGCGATGAGCTAATTGCTAATCGCAAATTGCACCTTCATTCCTATGGGCCTCCTGCTCCATAGAAATGAATGGGTAATTTGCAATTAGCAATTTGCTCATCGCAAATTAGGAATGGTAAAGAATCGCTATTTATTCCTTAAAATTCGCTATTTTGGAAATGCAAAATAGTTATATGATACATATGGCGGTTAATGTCTAACAAGATAAGAAGCTTAGGGATACATTTATGATGACTGGCGCAATGAAGTGGACATCACTTACTTCATTGGTAGAGCTTTACATGTATTATGTCCTCTGTATTCTTCATCAAGCGTAACTTTAATCTGCAATCCTGAGTAGGCCTCACCTTAAACAAACCTCTGGATAGGCCACACCTTATCGTCATCCTGAATTAATCATTTAAAATGCTAGGGACAGATTTATGATAGGTGTATGCCTCTTTTGTGCCACTTACAAAACACTGTCCACGGGGAAATGACTTAAAATGTCCTTAAGACACATGAATGTGTTTTTTTAAAGCGTTTGCAATTTTTTGGGGTGACTTTTAACATGGCTATGTGACTCAAACAGTCAAAATCTAAATTCACCATGCACAGGTGGGAGCATATTTACAAGGAATGTGCTCTATGGGGAAAGGTCTTATAATGTAATATGGGAAAAATGACATCAGAGACACTGAAATGCCTTATAGAGAAGCATACACCATTATGTCCTTGTCATAAATTTTTAACCATTACTTTTCCCCAAAAACGATTTTCAAATCATAATTTGAAAACACTGCACATGTGGAAATTACTTAAAATGTCCTTAATTCAAAATTTGCTATTCCTTATTTTGCGATTGCACTGAAGGATTTGCAAATTTTGCGATTCCTTAAATGCAATGTATCAAACAAAAAATATGTAAAAAATGATATTAAGGATTTGGAAACTACCACCAACTTCTAGTTTGTGGTAATTTGCGAATTCTTTTCAAAAAGCATTTTTTTCCAAAAAACAAAAGGTGCCATATGACGCCTATACATGTCCTTAGGGCATGTATGTGTGCCATATGCCCCCAAATTTCTTTTTCAGGGGTGTAGCAGGGTGTTCTTGAGATACCCCTGCACGCTTGAAAAATTTCCTATTTTGTGATGAGCTAATTGCTAATCGCAAATTGCAACCTTCATTCCTATGAGCCTCCTAGCCCATGGAAATGAATGGGTAACTTGCAATTAGCAATTTGCTCATTGCAAATTAGGAATGGTAAAGAATTGCTATTTATTCCTTAAAATTTGCTATTTAGGAAATGCAAAATAGTTTGATGGTACATATGGTGGTTCATCTGTAACAAGATAAGAAGCTTAGGGATACATTTATGATGACTGGCGCAATAAAGTGGACATTACTTACTTCATTGGTAGGCCTTTACATGTATTATCTCCTCTGTATTCTTCATCAAGCGTAACTTTAATCTGCAATCCTGAGTAGGCCTCACCTTAAACAAACTTCTGGATAGGCCACACCTTATCGTCATCCTGGATTAATCATTTAAAATGCTAGGGACAGATTTATGATAGGTGTATGCCTCTTTTGTGCCACTGTGCGTCACTTTTATGATGCAGCGGCGGTGCTAATTTGCAATTAGCAATTTGCTCATTGCAAATTAGGAATGGTAAAGAATTGCTATTTATTCCTTAAAATTTGCTATTTAGGAAATGCAAAATAGTTTGATGGTACATATGGTGGTTCATCTGTAACAAGATAAGAAGCTTAGGGATACATTTATGATGACTGGCGCAATGAAGTGGAGATCACTTACTTCATTGGTAGAGCTTTACATGTATTATCTCCTCTGTATTCTTCATCAAGCGTAACTTTAATCTGCAATCCTGAGTAGGCCTCACCTTAAACAAACCTCTGGATAGGCCACACCTTATCGTCATCCTGAATTCATCATTTAAAATGGTAGAGACAGATTTATGATAGGTGTATGCCTCTTTTGCGCCACTGTGCGTCACTTTTATGATGCAGCGGCGGTGCAAAAGATTTGCTATGAGGCGACAACATTACAAATTGATGCATTTAGGCAGATATGTCATGGTGTAAAAAAAACGTACCACATGAAACCGATGCAGCAGTGATGCAAAAGATGCACCATGTCGCAAGACAGGCCTCACTTGGGGCCATATGTATCAAGCTAATTAGCATTCGCAAAGATCAAAATTCTACGAATTTCGGCCTTTGCGAATGTTAATTAGACAAATGGTATGTATCAAACAAGTTTGATGCAAAATAAGGAGTAGCAAAATTTGCTATTCCTTATTTTGCAATTGCACTGAAGGATTTGCAAATTTTGTGACTACTTAAATGCAATGTATCAAACAAAAAATATGTAAAAAATGACATTAAGGATTTGGAAACTATTGTGGTAAATTGGTGGTAATTTGTGAATTCTTTTCAAAAAGCTTTTTTTCAAAAAAACAAAAGGTGCCATATGACGCCAACACATGCCCTTAGGGCATGTATGTGTGCCATATGCCCCCAAATTTCTTTTTCAGGGGTGCAGCAGGGTGTTCTTGAGACACCCCTGCACCCTTGGAAAAATTCCTAATTTGTGATGAGCAAATTGCTAATCGCAAATTAAACCTTCATTCCTATGAGCCTCCTAGCCCATGGAAATGAATGGGTAACTTGCAATTAGCAATTTGCTCATTGCAAATTAGGAATGGTAAAGAATTGCTATTTATTCCTTAAAATTCGCTATTTAGGAAATGCAAAATAGTTTCATGCTACATATGGCGGTTCATCTGTAACAAGATAAGAAGCTTAGGGATAGATTTATGATGACTGGTGCATCACCAGGGATGTGTCAGTCATCCTGCGCCGCTGTTCCGCCACCCATGGTGTGCTGCATTTAGAATGCGGGGCATCATGGGGCAAAAATGGCACAGATGCGTGACGTATCTGTGCTGTAAAGGTAGTGATTGCTGGAGTTGTATCGCAAGTGCGATGCAGCTCAAGCAAGGCTCAGGGGTGCCCCATCTCCACAATGTTGCGTCAAGACCTATGCCTGTTTAAAGCAGGCGCAGGGTTTTGACGAAGCTTTCTCCTATCTGATTGTAAATACGGCACACCATGGGTGGCAGAGTAGTGGTGCACGTTAACTGGTGCATGCCTGGGGATGTGCCATTTAACATAAATCTGCCCCTTTACATTTAAGTATGTGCAGGACACACAGAGTCGGTGAGGCTTATCCAAGGTTAAGAAGAGATGAGTCCTGTTCACTGAAAAATTAGACATAGTCTTCACCTGCTCAGCATTGATGGACATGGCTAAATAATAGCTGCAAAATATTACTCTTGTTAAACAATTTTACTATTATAATCTCTGAGATTTGTCTCTTACTCTGCAACATCTCATTGTTGTTATCTTTCTTTAAAGATAAAGACAACCTCAACATGAGCGACAATCTGCAATCAGTTGATTTTGACCTCATCATTGAACTTGTAATTGAAACATCAGTGGATGTTGATCCCTTGGATGATTTAAATCCTGAGGATGAAGAAGAGCGTGATGAGGATGCAGATTTGTCCGAATTATATGACATAGGATGGGAAGCTGACCTGCTTGAGCCTATGGAAATATAAACATTTATTTTTAAAATTTATAATTAATAAAAAGTAAAAAGGTAAACCGTTTAATTTAAAAATAAAGACACCTTCAAAAGCAGGTTATGTGTAGTGTCTTCAATAAAATATTAAAATATGCTCATAAAATTAGATCAGATTCACATATAAAATAGCACAGGTAACATAAATATAAATGTCATTTCTTTTCTGCTATTTCTGTATTGTAAATTTGCAAGGACTAAAAAATCTTCTATTTAAAATGTCAAGTAGTGTGTTAAGTTTTTGATCACTGTTATTGTTTTACTGTTTGGTAATAATGGTTAATAACATTTTTTATTATATTTTACCACAGATTCAACTGCAGATCATTTCAAGATTTCACCATGCCAACAATAGAAAGACAGAGAAAGGCTGCAAAACGTCAAAGACAGCAGGTGAAAGAAAATAAGCAGCAGTCCTCTAACAAAAAGATTTGTCAAGTCACGAAGAAAGCACCGGGTAAGAGCACAAAATATTTCATAAGAAATATGTGTAGTAAAAAAAATATTACTACAGAAAATGTTTCAGTCCATAAAACGAGAAGGAATTCAAATGGAAAGGAAAGGCCAATGAAAAATGTTACTGCTAGAGCAAGAGATAACTCTGTGCATGATAGTAGAAGGAAACAACAGTTTAGGGAGATTCGTAAACGAATGTTCCGCAACAGGATAATTGGCAATTTGTTAAAAAATATTAAAAAAGGTCAACAGAAACTGGTTTTTTATAAGAGAAAAAAAAAAGTTGAGAAAGTTATTGATCAGGCATTTGAAATTAAACGTAAGTTATTTATTTTGATAATCAATAGAATTAGGAAGCTAAACAAGGCAATTTATGATTTCAAAAGAAATAGTAGATGGAAGAGAATAGTTAATCGTAGTAATTTTTGTGAAGTTTTTTCTGGAGAATGGATGCATAGTTCAAGCTGTGAGGCATTTTTTAATGAGGAGAGTTATTTCCAGGATAATGATTTGGTGCATGCAGTTGACACCAGTGGTCGTGCTTATGAAGTGAAAGATGGTTGTCCAGTTGAAAAAGAAAAACTTGTGACAACAGAGGCAGAAGAGGTGTTAGGTAATGAGGTTTTAGGAAGACGTGCTAAGGGTCCTGTGTACACCTGGAAGTGTAGTAGTATTTGCAGTGTGCGACAGGATTCCATCAATTTGCTTTGTGATTTTGTACGGTCATTTAATAAGAAAAGTTTGAAGCAGAAAATAAGGTTGTTGCAAGAATTAGATCCTTGCAGAGTAAGAGAAGTGACAGGTTTGCATGGTCATTCACTGGCTTGTCTTTCCAGGAGAGTATGCCAGAGTGTTTTTCATCATTTCAGGATGCTAGCAGTGCATCATAATAAAGTGAGGAAATTAGTTTGAATGTTGTATTATGCTAAGAGTCCAGCAATTATGCTTAAACAATTATGCGCTGCTCTTTTGCATGGTTCTGAAATAGATGTGAAGAATATATGTGAAGAAATTGAGTTTTGTTACTTTGGAACTAAAGAGGAGAATGTTAAAATTGAGCAAGAAGAAGAGGGTCATGTGGAAGATAGTGTACAGGTTTCCAGTACAGATAATTTCCAGAGGGAAATTGCGACGTTTGAGGAGAAATCAAGTGAGAGGCCTAATTTCACTTGTGTGTGTTGTCGACGCACTTATTATAAGAATCAGACTAAGTTAGTGGATTTATATGCAAAAAGTGAAAGGGAAAATAATAGTGAATGGAAGGATTTCGCAACATACTTGATGGTAGAAAATTGTTTTGATTTGGGATTGGATCAACGTGTGTGTAGTTATTGTTGTTGCAAATTAAATCAAAACCAGATGCCTGCTAGAGCAGTTCATAATAATCTGGAATTGGTTGAGATTCCTTCTGAATTGAAGGATTTAAATACTTATGAATCTATTTTGATTCAAAGTATCCATCCCTTTCAGGCTATTGTAAGAATGGAGCCAAAGACAGGGAAATTGCCTCCATCAGATTTACAGAGAGGATTAAAGGGAAGAGTTGTTTATTTGCCTCTAGATTTGAAGAAAAACATTAACACAATTGGAGTAGAAAAAGTGGAAGAGGAACCTCTGGTTATCTTAGTTAATGGGGTTCCGACAAAGAATAAGAAAATATGGCAAGATTTAGTAGATGTTAGGAAAGTTAAAAAGGCAACATTGTATTTGAAAAAAAATAATAAATACTATAAGAATGTATATGTTGCAGAAGAGGAAGTAAGTGAGGAAGAGGATAGCGATTTGTGTGCTGGTCAAATTGAGAAAGTAGAACCCTCTACTAGTGAAGAAATATATGAACATTATAGTGTTCATCCTTTGCATTCCAAGGAAGTCATGGGGAATGCTATTGAGTTGTTTCAAATGAAACAAGCCAAAGGGAGTCCCATTAGTGTTTGGGAGGAAAGTTTGGAAGCTCGGTGTTTCCCACAGCTTTTTCCAACAGGTCAGGGAGGAAGATATGATGAGCGACCTCATCAAATTCCTGCTTCTGAATACCGAACTTTGCGATTGTATGCAGGAGATGCTAGGTTTCGACAATGCATTCCTTATTTGTTTCATCTCCTGTTTGAAAGCGATCTGTCTGGACTGTCATATGCAGTGAACCACATCTTGAAAAGTGGTATACACATGCAAAACATCTCGGCAAGTGACTTTATGGATAAAGTCAATGTCCAAGACAGTATTTTGGATTCTCACCTGATTAATCTCATGGCGTGTCAGCGTGGTACTAATGAGTACTGGTACCGTCGTCATGGTGATTTAAAATGTATGTTGAGGAACTTAGGTACTCCCACATGGTTCCTCACTCTGAGCTGTGCCGAGTATGGCTGGGAAGACTTACTTGAATTTCTACGAGAGGCAAATGCTAACGTAGATAACATCGAATTCAAAACACCCGGAGAACTGTGCTCTTTGGATCCAGTCAATGTATGTAGGTACTTCAATCATAGATTTGAAGCTATGATGTCTTTCATCATGAATAAGAAGAATCCACCTCTTGGAGAGGTGTTGGATTTCTTCTGGAGAAAGGAGTACCAAGCAAGAGGTGCTCCTCATATACATATGTTGCTGTGGATCAAGGATGCACCTAAATTTGGAACGGATCCAGAAGACTCAGTGATGAGTTTCATCCAACAGTATTCTACGTGTGCTGTTCCAAACGCAAAGGAGAAGAAAAGCCTAAGAGAAAAAGTTCTGCGTTTCCAAAGCCATCGATGTGGAAAGTACTGCCGTCGTAAATTCCGAAACAAGGACAAGTTCTACACTAAATGTCGTTTCGGCTTTCCACGACCGGTGATTTCTAAAGGAAGAGTAAACAGTTTGATGTCTTCGCTGCAACACAATGTCATGAAGAAATCACCTAAAAACACTTACAATTTGAAGAGGAACGAAGAGTCCAAGTACATCAACGACTACAACCCGGTGATTTTGTCCATGTGGAATGCTAACATGGATATACAGTTTGTGGCTGATAACTGTATGGCTGTGGCTCGGTATGTGACGTCTTACATCACCAAAAAAGAGAAGACAGAATTGAAGGATATGTGGGAGGACATTTCCCATGAAAAGAGCCTCAGCAAGAAGTTGTACAGTTTCAGTCTGAAGATGTTGTCGCATCGAGAAATTGGAGCTTACGAATGTTCTGACCGGTTGTCTTCAGCAAGTCTCTATGCCAAGTCCAGGAGTATCGTTTGGGCGAGTCTTGGTCTTGCAGCAACGCGTAATCGAGTTCTCAAACCTGTGCGGGAAATTGAGTATTTGGCGGAAAAGGAGCCAAACAGTACCGACATTTTGAAGACAAACATGTTGGATACATATTATCCAAATCGAAGCAGTCACCTCGAGAATGTTTGTCTGTATGAGGTTCTGCAAAATTACATATTCAAGAGGAACATCAAAGAAGATACTGAGAAAGGAGTGTATGCTGTAATAGGAAGTGAGGGATGTCTGGTCAAGCAAAGAAAATGCCACTTGGTAAACCATCGAAAATTGAGTGGCGAATCTCCTGAAAAAAAGGAGTTTTTCTATTTAGCACTTTTGCAACTTTTCAAGCCTTGGCGTGCAGAAGAGGAACTGCTTGGAGATTTCCTCTGTTACGAAGACTCTTTCAATGTCGCCAAGGAGACCATAGAATGTCCTGCTTTTCCCAAATATGTAGAAATGTTGAATGCGGAAATTGAGCAGGAAGCAACGATTGCAGCCGAGATTGCCAGAGACAGTTCTCAGGACAGTCAGAGTTCTGCTTCATTGAGTCAGGATCCACTAGGAGGACCTGTTATCGAAAATGAAGCTGCCACTGCCATGAATGAAGTGGAAAGAGCCATGGCACATGCTCAGGAGGATGCGGTTAACTTAGAAGAGTTGGAAAGACAACTCAACGTTGAGCAGAGGAAAATATATGACGAAGTTACCATGCAAATTGATCATGGATTAAGTCATGATAAGAAAGAGTGCTCATGTACGTCGTTGAAGCCTGTCCGACTGTACGTGAGTGGAGAAGCGGGAACTGGAAAAAGTTTCCTCATTAAAGCAATTTCATGCTATTTGCAGGAAAGGACAGAGTCATCGCTGTCTTGTGTTGTCACTGCTCCAACTGGACTGGCAGCACATAATATTAAAGGGATTACTTTACATCGTTTACTGATGCTGCCAGTGGAGCATGACAACAAATTACAATATCACAAGCTATCTGGAGATGCTTGTTTTGAAGTTTCAAGAATCTTGAGGAAAATGAAACTTCTTATCATTGACGAAGTAAGCATGGTTTCCAATGTCATGCTTGCCTTTGTGCATTTGAGGATGCAAGAAGTTCTCAAAACAGAGTATGATGTGTTATTTGGTGGCAAACACATCATTGTTTTCGGAGATCTTCTGCAGCTGACACCAGTGAAAGGGCAACCTGTGTTCAAAATGCTCACGCATGAAGATACCAGGAAGTGCCTAGGCAGCATTGGCAACGTCAATATATGGTTAAACTTCAATTATGCTGAACTGCATGAAAATATGCGTCAGGCGAAGGATGAAGTTTACAAGACTATTCTACAAGATGTTAGAATTGGAAAAGTGACCGAGCATGGGAAAGAAGCTTTACATGCACGATTACTGTCAAATTTATATCCAGAACAAGATGTTGTGCCTGAGAATATTTTTCAGAAAATTACTGAGAAGAAATCTGGAATATGTTTGATGCCAACTCTTGCAGAATGTGCCAAATTCAACAACAAAATGTTGCATTTAGAAAAGCAAGAGATTGTGAAACTGGAAGCTATTGACAGAGTAGAGCATATGGGATCAACAATTATTTTGTCTGAGAATCTGAAAACAAAATTGGATTCATTAGAGAAGAGTATATCTAAAACTGCAGGTTTTGAAAAGACTCTGAATGTGTGCTTGAACTGCCGTATAATTTTAAGAAGGAATTTACATGTTGAAAGAGGTCTGGTAAATGGATCAATGGGTAATGTTGTTGATTTTGTAAAATACAGAAATAGAGATGGAATTGAATTTTTAAAAATTAAATTTGATGGCATTGAGGAAGTACAGCTAATTGGTCGTTGCTCTGCTAGATTTTTGCTTGTAAAAGACTTATATGTTCGCCGTAAGCAGTTTCCTGTTTGCTTGGCATATGCGGTGACAATCCATAAATCGCAAGGTTTAAGTGTAGACAGTGCATTGGTGAATATTGGCAGTTCTGTGTTCAAGGAGGGTATGGCATATGTGGCATTGTCACGAGTTAGAACTTTATCGGGATTGTACTTGATTGAGTGTGATGTCACAAACATTTGTGCTGATCTAGATTGTGTTAAGGAATACAATAGGTTAAGAAGAGAGTATGCGCCACATTTGCCTCAGTATCCTTTGTTTGAGAAACGTGTGGTAGGCCGGAAACGAAGAAATGTGACCAATACTGGGGAGGTTGTAGCAAAAAGACGAAAAGTCGATGAACCTAAAATTACAAGCAGAAACAAAAAGGATTCTGTTGAAGATGTTGTTGGTTTTCAATTTGAAAACAGTTCTGGTGTCAACTGCTATGCTAATGTAGTGGTTAATGTTTTGTTTTCTCTAGAAAATGTAAAAGAAGAGATTGTGGTCAATTCTGATCAAAGATTTTGCAGTTTGTTAAATTCTGTGTTAGAGAAATGTAGCACTGATAGAAGAAACATAGAAAGTGTGTCTGAAATTCGAAATCTGTTAGACAGATGTTCAGGCCAAACACAATTCTCTCAAAATATTCAGCAAGATTGTCAGGAGTTTTTAATGTATATGCTTGATGTATTACATGCTGAAGGTGTAGATGTAGATCAGCTGTTTGGGCTTTCTTATCAATGGCAGCATGACTGCGAGAACTGTATGGTATCAAGTACTACTAGTGTAGACTCAGAAAGATTTATATATTTAACTTTGCCAGACAGTAAATCAGTCTCCTTTAATAAGCTAGTAAAAGCAGCTGATCACAACATGGAGTGTAGCCAATGTAAATCTGAAATGATGTCCACATTATTTATACGAACATATGGCCAGTATGTCATTTTAATGTTCCAACGATGTAGGCCTGATGGAACAAAATTGACAACTTTAATTAAAAATTTTGTAGCTTCGCAGTTGTCAATATCAGGAAGGACTTTTGTAACTGCAGCAATTATATATCATGACGGCCCTTCAATAACATCAGGACATTACACAGCTTATTTAAAGTCTAGAAATGGCTGGTCATTCTGCAATGATTCTGTTTTAATTTTCAAAAAAAAATTGCCGTATGACCTTAAAAACTCTTACCTGGTGTTTTTAAAACCAAAATTTTAGGGAAATAATCTCGGGATGTGCTCTGTGGAATTTCAAGAAGTTCTAATGGCTCCTACACAATTTGGCCTTGAGGATAAGTGTAGTTCAGAGACATAACTTCTAACCATAGGACTGGACATCATGGAGAAATACGTGCACTTTGAATGAGTTCAGAAAAACTGTTTCTTTTTATAAGCTAATTGAAGCAGCCAATCAAAACATGGAGTAGAGGGAATGTAAGTCTGCAATGCTGTCTACTGTTTTACATTGCTTTGTGATTAAAAGTGATGTAGAGAATTAAATAATTGTAGTAGTCATAGAGGTAGTGTAAGTCTGCTTCATAGTAAGCAGTATCAGTGTCATAGGAAATGTAGAACATGACTGAGCAAGAAGGGGAAGATATTACTATTCCAGGATTGTGAAAATGATCTTCAACATTTTAATTCTGAAAGTTGCGGAAATGCCAAATGACGGGATTGGCTTACAAGAAATCCAAGAGTTATAAATGGCTCTGACCAGATTTGGCCTTGTGGAAACTTGTGGTAGAGAGCAAGAAGTCATTTATTGCATGTAACGTGTTTTTAAAAACGATGGAGATTTTCTTTCAGAAAGTGGCGGGCTGAAAGTAATAACAGCACAAAAGAGTGTAAGCTGTTCATAGGACATCCTTGGACGTCATGGAAAGTAAGTTAACTTTAAGGAGTTCTGAATTTTCATTTCTTATGTTGTATGGGTTTTTTAAACACAATCATTTTGATTGTGTTTTTTTTTCCCCGCTGTTATATGATGAATACCTTCAAGTCACTGTTTTTAGTGAATTTTGATACATTCTGAGAACAGCAAAAATAAACCATTTAACATGTATAATTAATTCTGTACTATTTGCATTTATGATGTATATGTAGAACTGTGTAGGAGGCATGGAGAAGGTGAGGCTTCTGTAAGTGTCAAAGTTGTTGCATGCAGTGCTGCACTTCTGCGTATTCTTTCATATGCTGGACTACATCTGCACAATGAGATACCTAAGCAAAGGAAACACAAGTGATGTGATTGTGAAATGAGCAAAATAAATTGCACGTATTTCATTTACATCACCTGTGTTTCCTATCATTACGAATCACATTGTGCAGATCAAGTTTAGGTCTGTCCAGGGAAACATAGGAGGTTTGAACTTTGTTGAAGAGTGCAGTGGACATGACTCACTTCATTGGTAGACCTTCACATGTATTATCTCCTCTGTACTCTTCAACAAGTGTAAATCTCATCTGCAACCCTGAGTAGGCCTCACCTGAAACAAACCTCTGGATAGTATACATCTTATTGGCATCCTGAAGCAATTATTTAAAATTTTAGTGTCTTGCGACACTTTTCTGAAACAACAGCAATGCAAAAGATGCACCATGTTTTAAGATAGGCCTCACTTCATCTGCATCAAGATACTGTTAGTTTAAAATGTATATCTTTAGGACTGTGTAGGGGGCCTGGAGAAGCAGAAGCTTCTGTAAGTGTCAAAGTTGTTGAAAAACTGTTTGTCCTTCAATCTTTTCCCTTGTCTTTTCTAATGTTTAAATACATTTTTTAATATTTTTCAAATGTTTGTTCTCTCTTTCACAGATTGAAAATATAAAAACAAAAAGTGAGTAATTTAACGACAATTATAAGGTAAATATTTTGTACTGTTTTCGTTACATTTCTATCACATTTAACTACTATTAGTTCCACTGCTTCATTTCTTTAACCCTCAGTTTCCTGCCTTTGCTACTTCCCTCATTCCTTTCTCTATTACCTACTTACTCAACTCCTTCCACTCTTTTTCTCAGTCCCTCTCTTCTCATAGTTCCTCACTCTTGTTCACTCACTGCGTCTCTATTACTCTTAGTGTCTTTGACTGATCACTCTATCACTACTTGTTCATAATGCTTTCTCTGTGTAGTTGAAGCACACTAAGGGGAATATTATGAACACAGCCAATAAAATTATTGCTCTTTTTATTGGCAGAAAACTGGTGCAAAAGTGGTTTTAGTGGCAGTTTTCTGCCACAAAAGCAGCTTTAGCGACACATTTCTGCCAATAAAAGCTGCAAAACTTTTATTGCCTATGTTGATGATATGGCTCTATGTTAATTACATTTCTTTGCTGTTTCAATTAATCTTTTTCTGTTATTTTTTGTTTTCTGTTTTCTATTTTTTCTCTCTATTATTCCTCATGTTTTAATCTTATTTTGAACATTCACTCACATTCTCCAAGAAACTCTTCTTTGTTAATGTTATACTCTCTTTTTTTTTCTTTCACTTCGTTATCTATTTTGTTTTTCACAATTATACCCTCTTCTGTCTTTTCTTCGGTAAATAGATCTATTAAACAGTATCTCTTCTTTACTCCCTATAGCTGTCTTTCTTTTAACATCACTCTCTGTTTCCTTTCCTTATACTTACACTTTTTTTTTTTCAAAATTTTTTTGGGTTAGTTCCCGGTCCGCGTACCGGGAAGCTAACCCGGAAGCGAACCAAAAGAAATAGAGCTTGCCAGAGTGCTAAACATTCTAGCAATTTTTTTGGAAAGGGAAGGTAGTTCTGAAAAGAACTTTTTTTTATATATTTTTGTTGTTTTATATATTTTTTTTTTTTTGAACATTTTTTGTTTTTTTTGTATTTTTTGAACGATTTTATATTTGTTTTTGGTTTTTTTTTGGGGGGGGGGGAAACAACAAAAAATAGGCGTTGAAAAGGGCTCAACAGGAGCAAAAAAAAATTACTGGGGGCGGTTAGGGCAATCATGGTGTTCATACGCCAGGTTGAGTGCATTGATGCTCATGTTGCCACAAGCTAATAATGCACGACAGTGCATACATAAGTGAATCATGTGCCCAAAATTTTCTTGAATATTTGGCACAGTTTCCCGTGCCTCTTCTGGTGTTAGAGAAACCGGTATTGTTGGTCTGGCCACAGGAGTTGGTCTTGGATTGTCGTGCATATCCCTTAATTCCGCCCGGCTGTAATTTAGGGGATGTTTCCTCGTCATGTGCCTGTGCATTGTGTGATTTCCAAAGCTATATTTTTTGTCCGTCCCTCTGGACAATTGTTCCTTGCATATCAGGCAGGTGACATACCTCGCGTTGACTTTTTTTTGGCCACGAGGGATCGAATAAAACTGCCAGATGAAACTGGCTTTCTTTCTGGAAACCCGGGGCAACTCTTCTAAAAATTGTGGTTCTTCTCCCTCCTCATCCATTTCTTCCTCTTCCTCCTCAGTGTTGGTCAGGACCTGGGGAGGTGGTCCTCTCTTCCCATGAGGAGGTGGTGGTGGTGGTGGGGGTCCACCAGCTGAAGCTACCAATGAAGCCATTTTCCAACAAGCAAAATAGGTCTTCCTCTCACAATGATGAAAGTCAGAGTGAGGAAAGAAGGAGGGGTTTTCATCATTTGGGAAAAAACAATACTTCTCAACCAATGAAAAGTGTTATTTTTAAGTCACCTGACCTAGCCTTCCATCATTATGAAACCAAAAGTGAAATGAACCAATGAAAAGTTTTATTAACAAGTCACATGACCTCTCACGCTCATGTTACGCGCTGCGGAACGCTCCCCGGTTAGCTTCCGGGTCGCTAAGCTTCGCGCCCCGGTCCGCGCCCCGGGACACTTCCGGGTGCGCTAACGCGATACGTCACAAGACGCCTTTCGCGGCAACGCGATACGTCGCGCTTTCGCGCCGCGGATCGCTTCCGGGGAGCTGCGTTTCGCGCCTCGGTCCGCGCCCCGGGGCACTTCCGGGTGCGCTAACGCAGTACGTCATAAGACGCATTACGCGGCAACGCGATACCGTCACTATGTTGATTTCTTACCGGTTCGCGGAATCAAATTGAGCTAACGGGAAGCTTCCCGGTTCGCGGACCGGGAGCGAAACAAAAAAAATATTTAAAAAAAATTATTAATAAACATATAAAATATATTTTTGGATTTAAATAAGAATACATTTTATAGCTATAGATATTTGCTATTAAAAAACCATTGAAATTCACTGAAAAAACCATAGGTTATAAACCATATATAGTTAGGAATTAGCATTTAAAAAACCTTGAAAATTCACTGAAAAAACCATAGGTTATAGACCATATATAGTTAGGAATTAGCATTTAAAAAACCTTATTTTACTCACACAAAACCAATGAAATTCCATATATAGTTAGTTGTACTAACTATATATCACGCACCCGCAATCCACTGCTGATGATGTCACATATTACATCATTCATGACATGGTCAGTGACATCACTGATGACATCACTGATGACATCTCAAATGACATCACTGATGACATCACTGATGACATCACTGATGACATCTCAAATGACATCACTGATGACATCATTGATGACATCATACAGTGACTGTATTTTTCTGTAAAGTTAAAATATGTCTTACATATTTAAGAATGAGTGGATGTATAAGTGTCTGGATGAAGGATTTAGTAGGTGCATGACTGACTGTATGAGTGAGTGGTTAAATGTGTCTCACTGAGTGCATGGGTTAGTGACTAAACTGTCTTAATTTGTGCATCATTATGTCTGTTGTTCTGTAAACTGCTGCATGTGTTGATCAGTAGCTATATGAGTAACTATATGGGTTATTGATTGGTTGCCCAAGCATTTGTATGGGAGACTGAGTGTGTGTGTGGGTGGCTGGGAGGTGTATGACTCTGTGCATAGATGTATGGGTTCAAAAGTGCATGTGGAAACAGCTGTATGGGCGGTTGACTGTGTGCATGACTGTATTGGTGAGTGAATGGATATCTCAGTGCTACATGTCAAAGTAAGTACATATGTAAAATACAGTACATGTGAGAGTTGACATATATCAATAACTGTGCATAAGAGCCAGTGAATGTGTGAGTGGCTGTATGGATCATTGTGCTCTTGTATCCAGGATTGTATAAGTGAGTAAATATGTTTTAGTATATGTTTGAATAAGTAAGATGTGTATAACTGTATAGTTGTGAAAATGGAGGTGTGATTGATTCTTTGCATGACTGACTAGGTGTGTAAGTAACTCCATGGATGAGTGACAGTCTGTGAGTGTCTGTTTACACTGAGTGTATCTAAGGTTATATTAGAGTCTGAAGAGGTTCATCGTATTATCACATGAGTGATGTCATCAGTGATGTGATCAGTAATGTCAAATGAGATGTCATCAGTGATGTCATCAGTGATGTCATTTGAGATGTCATCAGTGATGTCATCAGTGATGTCATTTGAGATGTCATCAGTGATGTCATCAGTGATGTCATTTGAGATGTCATCAGTGATGTCATCAGTGATGTCATTTGAGATGTCATCAGTGATGTCATCAGTGATGTCACTGACCATGTCATGAATGATGTAATATGTGACATCATCAGCAGTGGATTGCGGGTGCGTGATATATAGTTAGTACAACTAACTATATATGGAATTTCATTGGTTTTGTGTGAGTAAAATAAGGTTTTTTAAATGCTAATTCCTAACTATATATGGTCTATAACCTATGGTTTTTTCAGTGAATTTTCAAGGTTTTTTAAATGCTAATTCCTAACTATATATGGTTTATAACCTATGGTTTTTTCAGTGAATATATATATATATATTCACTGAAAAAACCATGGGTTATAGACCATATATAGTTAGGAATTAGCATTTACAAAACCTTATTTTATTCACACAAAACCATTGAAATTCCATATATAGTTAGTTGCACTAACTATATATCGCGCACCCGCAATCCACTGCTGATGATGTCACATATTACATCATTCATGACATGGTCAGTGACATCACTGATGACATCACTGATGACATCTCAAATGACATCACTGATGACATCACTGATGACAACATCCAGTGACTGTATGTTTCTGTAAAGTTAAAATATGTCTTACATATTGAAGAATGAGTGGATGTATAAGTGTCTGGATGAAGGATTTAGTAGGTGCATGACTGACTGTATGAGTGAGTGATTAAATGTGTCTCACTGAGTGCATGGGTTAGTGACTAAACTGTTTTAATTTGTGCATCATTGTGTCTGTTGTTCTGTAATCTGCTGCATGTGTTGATCATTAGCTATATGACTAACTATATGGGTTATTGATTGGTTGCCCAAGTATTTGTATGGGAGACTGAGTGTGTGTGTGGGTGGCTGGGTGGTGTATGACTCTGTGCATAGATGTGTGAGCAGTTGATTCACTAGATGTATGGGTTCAAAAGTGCACATGGAAACAGCTGTATGGGCGGTTGACTGTGTGCATGAGTGTATTGGTGAGTGAATGGATATCTCAGTGCTACATGTCAAAGTAAGTACATATGTAAAACACAGTACATGTGAGAGTTGACATATATAAATAACTGTGCATAAGAGCCAGTGAATGTGTGAGTGGCTGTATGGATCATTGTGAACTTGTATCAGGGATTGTATAAGAGAGTAAATATGTGTTAGTATATGTTTCAATAAGTAAGGTGTGTATAACTATATAGTTGAGGAAATGGAGGTGTGATTGATTCTTTGCAAGACTGACTAGGTGTGTGAGTAGCTCCATGGATGAGTGACAGTCTGTGAGTGTCTGTTTACACTGAGTGTATCTAAGGTTATATTAGAGTCTGAAGAGGTTCATCGTATTATCACATGAATGATGTCATCAGTGATGTCATCAGTGATGTCATTTGAGATGTCATCAGTGATGTCATCAGTGATGTCACTGACCATGTCATGAATGATGTAATATGTGACATCATCAGCAGTGGATTGTGGGTGCGCGATATATAGTTAGTGCAACTAACTATATATGGAATTTCAATGGTTTTGTGTGAATAAAATAAGGTTTTGTAAATGCTAATTCCTAACTATATATGGTCTATAACCCATGGTTTTTTCAGTGAATTTTCAAGGTTTTGTAAATGCTAATTCCTAATTATATATGGTCTATAACCTATGGTTTTTTCAGTGAATTTCAATGTTTTTTTTTAGCAAATATCAAAAGCTTTAAAATGTCAAGTACGTGGTAGGTAAAAACATTTTCGTGTTTATGCACGCTGATGTGCTTTGAACGCTGCCCCCCCTCCCCTCTTTTCTTTTAGGAGTATTCTCTCTTTGCAGATAGTGAAGGGTAGGTAACGCAGGCCTTTGTCCCCGTTGTAATCCGTCGTGCCTGCTTCCCTCTCCATTTGATTGATTGTTATCCAAGCATTTACTGTTTTGGAATTGCTTCTCTTTGGTTCATTCTCTATTTACAAACAAGCACATAGTCGCAATACTCTGTTTAGTCTTTGCAGATAGTGAAAAATCGTTAGAAAAAACTAAAGGAATCAAGCAAAATCAGTAGCCCACTAATGGGATCTCTTTTTGACCTCGCTAAAATAGAAACATTAGGAACAACCCCTCATGAGAAATATGAAACTAGTGAGAGGAACCGAGCTCGACGCCATGATGGCTGCAAGACAGCTCGGCTCCGCCGCCCACCCCGCCCAAAATAACGACAAACCCTATGCAAATATTATAAATATATACAACACACCAGCAAAGTAACAGGGTAAAACGTTTCATTAAATAACTATTTACATGGCAGCCTGCTGCAACATCGATCCAAATACATGCTGCCGTTCCCGGGATTTCTCCCCGACTACTCTGCGGCCTACGAGATGGAGAGGCCGGGGCGTTGACTATGCGGGGCCTCCGGCCGCAACCACAGCGCCAACGATCGCTGCTGACGGGGGGGAGCCTTGCCGGTGAGACCACTGATCTGAAGAACCGCTGCCTGCGGTGCCTCCCTGAGCCGCTTGACGGAGGCCCCCGAGGGGCGGTGTGGTGGCGCGGACTCAGAAGGGGCGCTTGGCTCCTGCCCCCTCCCCAAGTCTTGTTGCCATGCTGTGGCTTGAGATCGCCCCCGACATAGGCGGCCGGCTCCCGGGGTCCGGCGGAACTTTTTGTCTTTTGGTGACTCTTCCATTCTGGACCTTGTCCCACAATCCGTTTGACCTGAAGACACGTCCTGCGGTGCCCTGGTCCGACCATCACATATACCTGCGCCAGGAGACGGCGTGGGGTGCACTAGAAGGAAGAGGCGGCGCGAACAAGCCTCCCCCACCTCCCCAGGTGGAGGTTTCTCAGCTGCACCCCAGCGCTTAACTCGGCATCTGAGTTACGCCCACTCTTCCGGCACAGTGCCTACCTGCACCACGAGACGGCGTGCAGTGCACCGGAAGGGAGAGGCGGCGCGAACGAGCCTCCCCCACCTCCCCAGGTGGAGGTTTCTCAGCTGCACCCCAGCGCTTCACTCGGCAGCTGAGTTACGCCCACTCTTGCGGCACAGTGCCTCTCTCGGCCAGCTGAGTTGCGTCTGCTCTTGCTATTACAGTGTCTCACCCGCCATCCGGCTGAATTGCACCCACTTTTGTGGTACAGCGACAGGCGGCTGCCACGGAGCTCACGAAATGGCGGTCGGCTCCACAGACTTGGGCCTGGCCTGCAAGGATGGCTCTGGGCAACCCTGGAACTCGGACGCTTGACTGCTAGGGCATGGGCCCCATTCCCAAAAGCGTCCCCTCAGCCTTGAAGATTCTACAAGAGTCACCGGGGCCCCCGACTCCCGCAGACTTCCGGTGGAGAGCGACTGCCACGATTGCTCGCGGAACGGTCACGACGTAGCCACGGGGTGCTCTCATGCTGACGCCAGCTTCAGTCTGAAACATCCAGAAACACTGTAGTATCGCGTTGTCGCGTAATGCGTCATATGACGCGCCGCGTTAGCGCACCCGATGCGCGAAGCGCAGCTTCCCGGAAGCGATCCGGGACGCGGCGCGGAGCGCGTAACGTAATCTTAACAGGTCATGTGACTTGTTAATAACACTTTTCATTGGTTCATTTCACTTTTGGTTTCCTAATGATGTAAGGCTAGGTCATGTGACCTAAAAATAACACTTTTCATTGGTTCAGAACTATTTTTTTCCCAAATGATGAAAACCCCTCCTTGATTCCTCACTCAGACTTTCATCTTTGTGAGAGGAAGACCTTTTTTCATCACTTAGCAATGGCAAGTGTTGTAGATTCAGCTGGTGCACCCCCACCACCACCACCACCTATCTAGGAAGAGAGGACCTCCTCCTCAGGTAATCCTCAATCAAGAGGAGGAAGAAGAGGAAGAAGAGGAAGAGGAGCAAGAGAGGAGGCAGTTTTTGGAAGAAGAGCCTAGGACGTCCCGTGTCAAAGAGAGTTTCATTTGGCAATTTTTAAAATATTCCCGGGGCCAAAAAAAAGTGAATGCCCGGTATGTAACTTGCCTTATATGCAAGAAAGATCTGTCCAGGGGGGCAAATAAAAAATACAGTTATGGCAATTATACGATGCATCGCCATATGGAGAGGTGGCATCCTATCAACTACAGTGCTGCGCAGCTACGTGACATGCAGGACAACCCCCCTCCTGTGGCCCGAAGATCAAATGTAGAGGAAGTGACGGGACCAGAGGCGAGGGACATGGTCCCAAATATACAGATGAGGTTCGGGACAATCAAACAAGTGTGCGTGCGTTGCGGTCAGTTGAATTGCTACAGAGAAAGTAGCATCAATTTAATCAACTTAGCAATTGATAATCATGATTGTCCGAAACGCCCCAGAGAATAAATTCTTTTTTTTGTGTTGCTCCTGTTGAGCCCTTTACAATGAATCGTTTTTGTTTCCCCCCCAAAAAAACAAAAAAAATATAAAACCGTTCAAAAAATACAAAAAAAGTAAAAAAATGTTCAGAAAAATAATAAAAAAATATAAAACAACAAAAATAATTTTAAAAAAGTTCTTTTCATAACTACCTCCCCTTTATAAAAAAATTGCTAGAATGTTTAGCACTCTGGCAACCTCTATTACTTTTGGTTCGCTTCCCGGTTCGCTCGCCGGTACGCGAACCGGAAGCGAAACAAAAAAAATTTTTTTTTTAAAAAGAAGAGTAAGTATAAGGGAAGGAAACAGAGAGTAATGTTAAAAGAAAGACAGCTATAGGGAGAAACACAGAGATACTGTTTAATAGATCTATTTACCGAAGAAAAGATGGAAGAGGGTATAGTTGTGAAAAACAAAATAGATAAGGAAGTGAAAGAAAAAAGGAGAGTAGAAGAATAATAAACAAGAGTTTCTTAGAGAATGTGAGTGAATGTTCAAAATAAGATTAAAACATGTGGAATAACAGAGAGAAAAAACAGAAAGCAGAAAAGAAGAAGTAACAGAAAAGGAATGATTGAAACAGCAAAGGAATGTAAATAACATAGGGGCATATTATCAACATAGGTGATAAAAGTATCGCTGCTTTTATCGGCAGAAATCTGCCGCTAAAGCCGCTTTTGCGGCAAAAAACTGTCGCTAAAGCCGCTTTTGCGGCAGTTTTCTGCCGATAATCACTGCTTTTATCGGCAGAAATCTGCCGCTAAAGCCGCTTTTGCGGCAGTTTTCTGCCGATAAAAGCAGCGATAATTTTATTGCCTGTGTTGATAATATGCCCCTTAGTGTGCTTGAACTACAGGGAGAAAGCATAATGAACTATTAGTGAAAGAGTGATCAGTCAGAGACAGTGAGAGTAATAGAGACGGAGTGAGTGAACAGGAGTGAGGAACTATGAGAACAGAGGGACTGAGAAAAGGAGTGGAAGGAATAGGGTAAGTAAGTAATAGAGAAAGAAATGAGAGAAGTAGCAAAGGCAGGAAACTGAGGGTTAAAGAAATGAAGCAGTGGAACTAATAGAAGTTAAATGTGATAGAAATGTAATGAAAAGAGTACAAAACATTTACCTTATAATTGTCGTTAACTTAGTCACTTGTTATTTTTATACTTTCAATCTGTGAAAGAAAGAACAAAAATTTGAAAAATATTAAAACATGTATTTAAAAATTAGAAAAGACAAGGGAAAAGATTGAAGGACAAACAGTTTTTCAACAACTTTGACACTTACAGAAGCCTCTGCTTCTCCATGCCCCCTACACAGTCCTAAATATATACATTTTAAACTAACAGTATCTTGTTGCAGATGAAGTGAGGCCTATCTTGCAACATGGTGCATCTTTTGCATCACTGCTGCATCACATAAGTGATGCAACAGCGGCACAAAAGAGGCGCACAGCCATCATAAATCTGCCCCTAACATTTTAAATGATTGATTCAGGATGCCGATAAGGTGTGGCCTATCCAGGGGTTTGTTTGAGGTGAGGCCTACTCAGGGTTACAGATGAAATTTAGACTTGTTGAAGAGTACAGAGGAGATAATACATGTGCAAGCCTACCAATGAAGTGAGTCATGTCCACTGCACTCTTTAACAAAGGCCAGACCTCCTCTGTCTCCCTGGACAGGCCTAAACCTGATCTGCACAATGTGATTCGTAATGTTAGGAAACACAGGTGATGTAATTGAAAAACGTGCAATTTCTTTTGCTCATTTCACAATCACATCACTTGTGTTTCCTTTGCTTAGGTATCTCATTGTGCAGATGTAGTCCAGCATATGAAAGAGTACGCAGAAGTTCAGCACTGCATGCAACAACTTTGACACTTACTGAAGCCTCAGCTTCTCCATGCCCCCTACACAGTCCTAATTATATACATTTTAAACTGACGGTATCTTGTTGGAGATGAAGTGAGGCCTATCTTGCAACATGGTGCATCTTTTACACTGCTCCTGCGTCACAAAAGTGACGGAACAGCGGCGCAAAAGAGGCGCACGGCCATCATAAATCTGCCCTTAACATTTTAAATGATTGTTTCTAGATGCTGATAAGGTGTGGCCTATCCACAGATTTGTTTCAGGTGAGTCCTACTCAGGGTTGCAGATGAAATTTAGGCTTGTTGAAGAGTACAGAGGAGATAATACATGTGCAGGCCTACCAACGAAGTGAGTCATGTCCACTGCACTCTTGAACAAACGTCAGACCTCCTCTGTCTCCTGGAACAGGCCTAAACCTCATCTACACAATGTGATGCGTAATGTTAGGAAACACAGGTAATGTAATTGAAAAACGTGCAATTTTTTTTGCTCATTCCACAATCACATCACCTGTGTTTCCTTTGCTTAGGTATCTCATTGTGCAGATGTAGTCTATCATATGAAAGACTACGCAGAAGGTGAGCACTGCATGCAACAGCTTTGACACTTACAGAAGCCTCAGCTTCTCCATGCCTCCTACACAGTTCTAAATGTATATCATAAATACAAAAAGTACAGAATTAATTATACATGTTAAATGGTTTATTTTTGCTGTTCTCAAAATATATCAAATTTCACTAAAACAGTGACTTGAAGGTATTCATCATATAACAGCGGGGAAAAAAAACACAATCAAAATGATTGTGTTTAAAAAACCCATATAACATAACCAATCAAAAATCAGAACTCCTTAAAATTAACTTACTTTCCATGACGTCGAAGGATATCCTATGAACAGCTTACACTCTGTTGTGCTGTTATTATTTTCAGCCCGCCACTTTCTGAAAGAAAAGCTCCATCGTTTTGACAAATATGTTACATACAATAAATGACTTCTCGCTCTCAACCACACTTTTCCACAAGGCCAAATCGTGTAAGAGCCATTTATAACTCTTGGAATTCTTCTAAGCAAATCCCGTCATTTTCTTTTTCCGCAACTTTCAGAAAGAAAACGTTCAAGATCACTTTCACAATCCTGTAGTAGTAATATCTCACCCTTCTTGCTCACTCATGTTCCACATTTCCTATGACACTGATACTGCTTACTATGAAGCAGACTTACACTACCTCTATGACTACTACAATTATTTAATTCTCTACATCACTTTTAATCACAAAGCAATTTAAAACAGTACATAAAATTATATCAACCCCTAGAATCATTATAGGCCAGTTACCTACCCTAAATTCTTTCTTCTGAAAACAGAAAGTAAGAATATTTTTAATAAGATGTGTAATAATAGGATGTTGTCAAAGGACCATCATGTCATATAATAGCTGCAGTTAGAATTTTTTTTCTAAAATCAACGAGTGTGTTGCCACAACATTTGAAATTAAAGTTGAAAACTTATTTTCATCAGGTTTATATAGTTGGAATTTTTAAATGACATTATAACCAAAAGTTTGTTCAAAATATGTCGACAGCATTGCAGACTTACATTACCTCTACTCCATGTTTTGATTCGCTGCTTGAATTAGCTTATTAAAAGAAACAGTTTTTCTGAACTCATGCAAAGTGCAGTTATTTTTCCATGACGTCAAGTGTTATGGTAAGAACACCGTTTGCTTCGGGAAATACTCTGTTGTCCTTTAACTAATCCGTGCCCACCACTTTCTGTAAGAAAACCTTCTTTTTTTTCAGGAACTACTTAAAACTGAAAAATAACTTTTGACTCTGTACTACACTTATCCTCAAGGCCAAATAGTGTAGGAGCCATTAGAACCTCTTGAAATTCCTCAGAGCAAATCCAGAGATTCTTTCCCTAAAATTTTGGTTGTAAAAACACCAGGTAAGAATTTTTAAGGTCAAAAGGCAATTTTTTTTAAAAGTTAAAACAGAATCATTGCAGAATGACCAGCCGTTTCTAGACTTCAAATAAGCTGTGTAATGTCCTGATGTTGTTGAAGGACCGTCATGATATATAATTGCTGCAGTTACAAAAGTCTTTCCTGATATTGACAACTGCAAAGCCACAATATTTTTTATTAAAGTTGTCAATTTTGTTCCATCAGGCCTACATCGTTGGAACATTAAAAGGACATACTGGCCATATGGTCGTATAAATAATGTGGACAACATTTCAGACTTACATTGGCTACACTCCATGTTGTGATCGGCTGCTTTTACTAGCTTATTAAAGGACACTGATTTACTGTCTGGCAAAGTTAAATATATAAAATTTTCTGAGTCTACACTAGTAGTACTTGATACCCTACAGTTCTCGCAGTCATGCTGCCATTGATAAGAAAGGCCAAACAGGTGATCTACATCTACACCTTCATCTTGCAATACATCAAGCATATACATTAAAAACTCCTGACAATCTTGCTGAATATTTTGAGAGAATTGCGTTTGACCTGAACATTTGTCTAACAGATTTCGAATTTCAGACACACTTTCTATTTTTGTTCTATCAGTGCTACATTTCTCTAACACAGAATTCAACAAACTGCAAAATCTTTGATCCGAATTGACCACAATCTCTTCTTTTAAATTTTCTAGAGAAAACAAAACATTAACCACCACATTAGCATAGCAGTTGACACCAGAACTGTTTTCAAATTGAAAACCAACAACATCTTCAACAAAATCCTTTTTCTTTCTGCTTATAATTTCTGGTTCATCGACTTTTCGTCTTTTTGCTACAACCTCTCTACTATTGGTCACATTTCTTCGTTTCCGGCCTACCACACGTTTCTCAAACAAAGGATATTGAGGCAAATGTGGCGCATACTCTCCTCTTAAACTATTGTATTCCTTAACACAATCTAGATCCGCACAAATGTTTGTGACATCACACTCAATCAAGTACAATCCCGATAAAGTTCTGACTCGTGACAATGCCACATATGCCATACCCTCCTTGAACACAGAACTGCCAATATTCACCAATGCACTGTCTACACTTAAACCTTGCGATTTATGGATTGTCACCGCACATGCCAAGCAAACAGGAAACTGCTTACGGCGAACATATAAGTCTTTTACAAGCAAAAACCTAGCAGAGCAACGACCAATTAGCTGTACTTCCTCAATGCCATCAAATTTAATTTTTAAAAATTCAATTCCATCTCTATTTCTGTATTTCTCAAAATCAACAACATTACCCATTGATCCATTTACCAGACCTCTTTCAACATGTAAATTCCTTCTTAAAATTATACGGCAATTTAAGCACACATTCAGAGTCTTTTCAAAACCAGCAGTTTTAGATATAGTCTTCTCTAATGAATCCAATTTTGATTTCAAATTCTCAGACAAAATAATTGTTGCTCCCATATGCTCTACTCTGTCAATGGCTTCCAGTTTCACAATCTCTCGGTTTTCTAAATGCAACATTTTGTTGTTGAAGATGGCACATTCTGCAAGAGTTGGCATCAAACATATTCCAGATTTCTTCTCAGTAATTTTCTGAAAAATATTCTCAGGCACAACGTCTTCTTCTGGATACAAATTTGACAGTAATCGTGCATGTAAAGCTTCTTTCCCATGCTCGGTCACTTTTCCGATTCTAACATCTTGTAGAATATTCTTATAATCTTCATCCTTCGCTTGACGCATATTTTCACGCAGTTCAGCATAATTGAAGTTTAACCATATATTAACGTTGCCAATGCTTCCTAGGAACTTCCTGGTATCTTCATGCGTGAGCATTTTGAACACAGGTTGTCCTTTCACTGGTGTCAGCTGCAGAAGATCACCGAAAACAATGATGTGTTTGCCACCAAATAACACATCATACTCTGTTTTGAGAACTTCTTGCATTCTCAAATGCACAAAGGCAAGCATGACATTGGAAACCATGCTTACTTCGTCAATGATAAGAAGTTTCATTTTCCTCAAGATTCTTGAAACTTCACAACAAGCATCTCCAGATAAGTTGTGGTATTGTAATTTGTTATCATGCTCCACTGGCAGCATCAGTAGATGATGCAAAGTAATACCTTTAATGTTATGTGCTGCCAGTCCAGTTGGAGCGGTGACAACACAAGACAGCGATGACTCAGTCCTTTTCTGCAAATAACATGAAATTGCTTTAATGAGGAAACTTTTTCCAGTTCCCGCTTCTCCACTCACGTACAGTCCGACAGGCTTCAACGACGTACATGAGCACTCTTTCTTCTCATGACTTAATCCATGATCTATTTAGTTGGTAACTTCGTCATATATTTTCCTCTGCTCAACGTTGAGTTGTCTTTCCAAGTCTTCTAAGTTAACCGCATCCTCCTGAGCATGTGCCATGGCTCTTTCCACTTCAATCATGGCAGTGGCAGCTTCATTTTCGATAACTGGTCCTCCTAGTGGATCCTGACTCAATGAAACAGAACTCTGACTGTCCTGAGAACTGTCTCTAGCAATCTCGGCTGCAATCGTTGCTTCCTGCTCGATTTCCGCATTCAACATTTCTAGATATTTGGGAAAAACAGGACATTCTATGGTCTCCTTGGCGGCATTGAAAGAGTCTTCGTAACAGAGGAAATCTCCAAGCAGTTCCTCTTCTGCACTCCAAGGCTTGAAAAGTTGCAAAAGTGCTAAATAGAAAAACTCTTTTCTTTCAGGAGATTCGCCACTCAATTTTCGATGGTTTACCATGTGGCATTTTCTTTGCTTGACCAGACATCCCTCACTTCCAATTACAGCATACACTCCTTTATCAATATCTTCTTTGATGTTCCTCTTGAATATGTAATTTTGTAGAACCTCATACAGACAAACATTCTCGAGGTGACTGCTTCTATTTGGATAATATGTATCCAACATGTTGGTCTTCAAAATATCTGTACTGTTTGGCTCCTTTTCCGCCAAATACTCAATTTCCCATACAGGTTTCAGAACTCGATTACGCGTTGCAGCAAGACCAAGACTCGCCCAAATGATACTCCTGGATTTGGCATAGAGACTTGCTGAAGACAACCGGTCAGAACATTCGTAAGCTCCGATTTCTCGATGCCACAACATCTTCAGACTGAAACTGTACAACTTCTTACTGAGGCTCTTTTCATGGGAAATGTCCTCCCACATATCCTTCAATTCTGTCTTTTCTTTTTTGGTGATGTAAGATGTCACATACCGAGCCACAGCCACACAGTTATCAGCCACAAACTGTATATCCATGTTAGCATTCCACATGGACAAAATCACTGGGTTGTAGTTGTTGATGTACTTGGACTCTTCGTTCCTTTTCAAATTGTACGTATTTGTGGGTGATTTCTTCATCACATTATGTCGCAGTGAAGACATCAAACTGTTCTCTCTTCCTTTAGAAATCACCGGTCGTGGAAAGGCGAAACGACATTTTGTGTAGAACTTGTCCTTGTTTCTGAATTTACGACGACAGTACTTTCCACAACGATGGCTTTGGAAGCGTAAAACTTGTTCTCTTAGGCTTTTGTGTTCCTTTGCCTTTGGTCAGCACATGTAGAATACTGTTCTATGAAACTCATCACTAAGTCATCCGGATCTGTTCCGAAATTGGGTGCATCTTTGATCCACAGCAGCATATGTATATGAGGAGCACCTCTTGCTTGGTACTCCTTTCTCCAGAAGAAATCCAACACCTCTCCAAGAGGTGGATTTTTCTTGTTCATGATGAAAGACATCATAGCTTCAAATCTATGATTGAAGTACCTGCATATATTCACTGGATCCAAGGAGCACAGTTCTCCGGGTGTCTTGAATTCGATATTTTCAATGTTTCCATTTGCCTCTCGTAGAAATTCAAGTAAATCTTCCCAGCCATACTCGGCACAGCTGAGAGTGAGGAACCATGTGGGAGTTCCTAAGTTCCTCAGCATACATTTTAAATCACCATGACGACGGTACCAGTACTCATTAGTACCACGCTGACACGCCATGAGATTAATCAGGTGAGAATCCAAAATACTGTCTTGCACATTGACTTTATCCATAAAGTCACTTGCCGAGATATTTTGCATCTGTACACCACTTTTCAAGATGTGGTTCACTGCATATGACAGTCCAGACAGATCGCTTTCAAACAGTAGATGAAACAAATAGGGAATGCATTGACGAAACCTAGGATCTTCTGCATACAATCGTAAAGTCCGGTATTCAGAAGCAGGAATTTGATCAGGTCGCTCATCATATCTTCCTCCTTGACCTGTTGGAAATAGCTGTGGGAAACACCGAGCTTCCAAACTTTCCTCCCAAACACTAATAGGACTTCCTTTGGCTTGTTTCATTTGAAACAACTCAATAGCATTCCCCATGACTTCCTTGGAATGCAAAGGATGAACACTATAATGTTCATATATTTCTTCATTTTTAGAGGCTTCTACTTTCTCAATTTGACCAGCACACAAATCGCTATCCTCTTCTTCACTTACTTCCTCTTCTGCAACATATACATTCTTGTAGTACTTATTGTTTTTCTTCAAATACAATGTTGCCTTTTTGACTTTCCTAACATCCACTAAATCTTGCCAGATTTTCTTACTCTTTGTCGGAACCCCATTAACTAAGATAACCAGAGGTTCCTTTTCCACTTTCTCTACTCCAATTGTATTAATGTTTTTCTTCAAATCTAGAGGCAAATAAACAACTCTTCCCTTTAATATTCTCTGTAAATCTGATAGAGGCAATTTCCCTGTCTTTGGCTCCATTCGTACAATAGCCTGAAAGGGATGGATACTTTGAATCAAAATAGATTCATAAGTATTTAAATCCTTCAATTCAGAAGGAATCTCAACCAATTCCAGATTATCAGTGCACTCGCGCACAAATTGTTGAACTAAGAACATCGTTGTGCTAGCGCTGGGCAGGAAACTTGCATTTCTGCTAGCAGTGATTTTAAAAATGTGTTATTGACTGTATTTTTAACATTGTTGAATCTCTGCCTTACCTACACGCTGACTCCCCGGTCCACCGCAGCAATTCATGCTGTTTGCTGTGGAGGGAGGAAAAGCGTCCTCACTTCCTGATCACTCCACGCAGGGCGGCCATCTTTAGGAGGGTGACGCTCTAGCTTCCACTGTCCCTCTGACTACTAAAGGGCTCAGTGCACTCGCGCACAAATTGTTGAACTAAGAACATCGTTGTGCTAGCGCTGGGCAGGAAACTTGCATTTCTGCTAGCAGTGATTTTAAAAATGTGTTATTGACTGTATTTTTAACATTGTTGAATCTCTGCCTTACCTACACGCTGACTCCCCGGTCCACCGCAGCAATTCATGCTGTTTGCTGTGGAGGGAGGAAAAGCGTCCTCACTTCCTGATCACTCCACGCAGGGCGGCCATCTTTAGGAGGGTGACGCTCTAGCTTCCATTGTCCCTTAATCTATTAAAACTTCGGTTCGGCCGCGCAGCGGTGACGCGCAGCGGGAGCGCCGAAGAGGCGCCAAAGAGAAGCTAGTCTGCACCAGTCCGCGTCCAGACGCGTCTGGTGCTCTGCTTCCACCGAGAATCATGGTAGGGCCTCGCATTATATACAGCGCTTCTTCTCTGTTGGCTTTAAGATCTAGCATTAACCCTTCATGTCTTCATTCGGTCTTTCCGACCAATCCGATGGCCCACTGTAAAATTTGCACTTGGGCTACGTCCATCTCGAGCACACTAATACATCCTCCTAGACATGATCGGAAAATGTTCCTTCTCAATTGCAGGTCATTACCTAGACACTGTACCGAATTAGCCATGTTGATAGAGGAACTCAATCCTGACGCCCTCTTTTTGACAGAGACGTGGCTCCAGCTGGAAATGGATCCTACTGTAGTATGGGCTATTCCTCATGGTTATACCCTAAAACGACTAGATCGTAAGCTACGTAGAGGTGGAGGGTTGGCTATCATACATAGAGACATCTTCCGATGCCGCATTTCCTTCCCGGCTATGCGAGCATGCGAAAGTTTGCACTTTACTTTGGAGTTCTCCCCGACATCCACTTTTTCTGGTATATTAGTTTATCGACCACCGGGCCCGTTGAATAACTTTATCACTGAGCTGACAGATGTGGCCGCTAATCAGATGCTCCCGGCAGCAAATTTTACGCTGCTGGGCGACCTGAATCTGCATTTGGATGACTCCCAGGATGCAACAGTTACTGGTCTTCGACTTAATCTGCAAGCCATTAACCTGTTGCAAAAAGGTTTTCATCCAACGCACAATAAAGGCCACCTCTGGGACCACATTTTTAGTAATCTTGACAGTCTAACAGTGGAAATCCCTATACCTCTGCCCTGGACTGACCACTATTTAGTACCCTTTATGTGGTCCACTAACATCCAGCCTATGCCACCAAATAAGAATAGCAAAAACAACAAGTGATGGACTGAATGTGGATCAATGTCACACACTCCCCCAGTCAAAAGATCTGGGCCCAAATCCATCGTTTTTTTGCACTCCACACCACCCTGGGTTAGACAATGGCGATATGCAAATCAGCTCTGACCCTGTTGCCCCATGGGAACAGTCCAGTCCGAACTACAAAAGCCATGTCCTTCCCAGAACGGAATCAAGCATCCGAGGACCGGACCGGTTTCGAGGTAACACCTCTCTTCAGCCCGGCTAGCTTGACTCCAAGTGGTGTGGAGTGCCTGGGACCCACGTCTGGGCATCCCCAGCGCACTTAGGGCGGCAATTGCAAAAACAACAAGTGATGGACTGAATGTGGATCAATGTCACACACTCCCCCAGTCAAAAGATCTGGGCCCAAATCCATCGTTTTTTTGCACTCCACACCACCCTGGGTTAGACAATGGCGATATGCAAATCAGCTCTGACCCTGTTGCCCCATGGGAACAGTCCAGTCCGAACTACAAAAGCCATGTCCTTCCCAGAACGGAATCAAGCATCCGAGGACCGGACCGGTTTCGAGGTAACACCTCTCTTCAGCCCGGCTAGCTTGACTCCAAGTGGTGTGGAGTGCCTGGGACCCACGTCTGGGCATCCCCAGCGCACTTAGGGCGGCAATTGCAAAAACAACAAGTGATGGACTGAATGTGGATCAATGTCACACACTCCCCCAGTCAAAAGATCTGGGCCCAAATCCATCGTTTTTTTGCACTCCACACCACCCTGGGTTAGACAATGGCGATATGCAAATCAGCTCTGACCCTGTTGCCCCATGGGAACAGTCCAGTCCGAACTACAAAAGCCATGTCCTTCCCAGAACGTAAGCAAGCATCCGAGGACCGGACCGGTTTCGAGGTAACACCTCTCTTCAGCCCGGCTAGCTTGACTCCAAGTGGTGTGGAGTGCCTGGGACCCACGTCTGGGCATCCCCAGCGCACTTAGGGCGGCAATTGCAAAAACAACAAGTGATGGACTGAATGTGGATCAATGTCACACACTCCCCCAGTCAAAAGATCTGGGCCCAAATCCATCGTGTTTTTGCACTCCACACCACCCTGGGTTAGACAATGGCGATATGCAAATCAGCTCTGACCCTGTTGCCCCATGGGAACAGTCCAGTCCGAACTACAAAAGCCATGTCCTTCCCAGAACGGAATCAAGCATCCGAGGACCGGACCGGTTTCGAGGTAACACCTCTCTTCAGCCCGGCTAGCTTGACTCCAAGTGGTGTGGAGTGCCTGGGACCCACGTCTGGGCATCCCCAGCGCACTTAGGGCGGCAATTGCAAAAACAACAAGTGATGGACTGAATGTGGATCAATGTCACACACTCCCCCAGTCAAAAGATCTGGGCCCAAATCCATCGTTTTTTTGCACTCCACACCACCCTGGGTTAGACAATGGCGATATGCAAATCAGCTCTGACCCTGTTGCCCCATGGGAACAGTCCAGTCCGAACTACAAAAGCCATGTCCTTCCCAGAACGGAATCAAGCATCCGAGGACCGGACCGGTTTCGAGGTAACACCTCTCTTCAGCCCGGCTAGCTTGACTCCAAGTGGTGTGGAGTGCCTGGGACCCACGTCTGGGCATCCCCAGCGCACTTAGGGCGGCAATTGCAAAAAAATTGTCTAACCCAGGGTGGTGTGGAATGCAAAAAAACGATGGATTTGGGCCCAGATCTTTTGACTGGGGGAGTGTGTGACATTGATCCACATTCAGTCCATCACTTGTTGTTTTTGCAATTGCCGCCCTAAGTGCGCTGGGGATGCCCAGACGTGGGTCCCAGGCACTCCACACCACTTGGAGTCAAGCTAGCCGGGCTGAAGAGAGGTGTTACCTCGAAACCGGTCCGGTCCTCGGATGCTTGATTCCGTTCTGGGAAGGACATGGCTTTTGTAGTTCGGACTGGACTGTTCCCATGGGGCAACAGGGTCAGAGCTGATTTGCATATCGCCATTGTCTAACCCAGGGTGGTGTGGAGTGCAAAAAAACGATGGATTTGGGCCCAGATCTTTTGACTGGGGGAGTGTGTGACATTGATCCACATTCAGTCCATCACTTGTTGTTTTTGCAATTGCCGCCCTAAGTGCGCTGGGGATGCCCAGACGTGGGTCCCAGGCACTCCACACCACTTGGAGTCAAGCTAGCCGGGCTGAAGAGAGGTGTTACCTCGAAACCGGTCCGGTCCTCGGATGCTTGATTCCGTTCTGGGAAGGACATGGCTTTTGTAGTTCGGACTGGACTGTTCCCATGGGGCAACAGGGTCAGAGCTGATTTGCATATCGCCATTGTCTAACCCAGGGTGGTGTGGAGTGCAAAAAAACGATGGATTTGGGCCCAGATCTTTTGACTGGGGGAGTGTGTGACATTGATCCACATTCAGTCCATCACTTGTTGTTTTTGCAATTGCCGCCCTAAGTGCGCTGGGGATGCCCAGACGTGGGTCCCAGGCACTCCACACCACTTGGAGTCAAGCTAGCCGGGCTGAAGAGAGGTGTTACCTCGAAACCGGTCCGGTCCTCGGATGCTTGATTCCGTTCTGGGAAGGACATGGCTTTTGTAGTTCGGACTGGACTGTTCCCATGGGGCAACAGGGTCAGAGCTGATTTGCATATCGCCATTGTCTAACCCAGGGTGGTGTGGAGTGCAAAAAAACGATGGATTTGGGCCCAGATCTTTTGACTGGGGGAGTGTGTGACATTGATCCACATTCAGTCCATCACTTGTTGTTTTTGCAATTGCCGCCCTAAGTGCGCTGGGGATGCCCAGACGTGGGTCCCAGGCACTCCACACCACTTGGAGTCAAGCTAGCCGGGCTGAAGAGAGGTGTTACCTCGAAACCGGTCCGGTCCTCGGATGCTTGATTCCGTTCTGGGAAGGACATGGCTTTTGTAGTTCGGACTGGACTGTTCCCATGGGGCAACAGGGTCAGAGCTGATTTGCATATCGCCATTGTCTAACCCAGGGTGGTGTGGAGTGCAAAAAAACGATGGATTTGGGCCCAGATCTTTTGACTGGGGGAGTGTGTGACATTGATCCACATTCAGTCCATCACTTGTTGTTTTTGCAATTGCCACCAAATAAGAATAAGCACTGGGGTAGGAAATGGGCTTCACTGCCTCTTTCTGATTGGAGACTGGCTCTTGATGACCATTTACCTTCCAAATCAATGAGCCCCAGTATAGCCACCTCTAACTATGATAACTGGATTACTGATACTTTGGACCAGGTTCTTCCAAAAGAATTTCTACACTCCATAAAGCGATCCAAAGTAGCCCCATGGTACTCCCCCGCCCTCAGAACCATGAAACAATCGTGTCGTAAACTGGAGAGAGCTTGGAGGCGAGAATACTCGCAATCCAAGAAAACCGAGTATAGAGCGGCTATTAAATCATATAAGAGTGAATTAAAAACTGCACAAATCCAATTTTATGACTCTAAAATTAATTCAGCTGCAAATTCCCCCAAAGAATTATTTAAAATAGCAAAGTCACTAATCTCCCCCCCTCCTGAGTGCCTATCCTCTGTTGGTGCGCTCGTTCGATGCAACAATTTGGCTACCTTTTTCTCTCAGAAAATTCAGGCCATCTATTCCTCTTTCCCCACTGATATAGAGGAGCTGGTCACCACTGCTGGCCCTAAAGCGGACGTTCCAGCTCACTGTTCGCTCGATAACTTCCCTCTTCTTGACTCCATCACATTGCTGAAAATATTTTCTAAAGTCACCTCAGGATCTCCCAATGATCCTGCCACCTCCCCAGACCCTCCTTAAAGTCAGCGAGGCCATATGTCCTGTCATCCTAGACGTCTTAAATGCGTCCATTGTCTCCAGCTTGGTCCCTGCCCAGTGGAAATGTGCGATGGTTAGGGCCCTTCTCAAAAAGCCTACATTAGATCAGAACAACTTGGCCAACTTCCGCCCTATCTCCCTTCTCCCCTGGATGAGTAAGTTGCTGGAGAGACATATTAACAACATACTGGTAGATTATTTGGAGTCCAACGGGCTGCTTTGTGCCTCCCAGACGGAATTCCGCCCTCAACATGGCACCGAAACCGCTTTACTCGCGGTAACGGAAGAAACTAGATCTGTGCTGGACCGGGGAGGGAAGGCGGCCATTATACTATTAGATCTCAGTGCCGCGTTCGACACGGTTAACCATGCCACACTATTACATCGTCTAAGTGGCATGGGCGTGTCGGGCGCGGCCCTGGAATGGCTGACCTCCTTCCTGGATGAGCGCTTCTTCCAGGTGTTTGAGGGCGAGGTAGTATCCTTGAAACATCCACTGAGCTGTGGGGTTCCTCAGGGCTCGGCCCTGAGCCCCACGCTCTTTAATGTCTACATGAGTCCTCTGGCAGGGATAGTTCAGCCCTTCGGTGTGCGTATCATCACCTACGCTGATGATACCCAACTGGTGGTCTCTTTGGATCACACAGAGGGTTCATCCAACACCTTGGGGCCCTGTCTAGAGGCTGTAGCAAAGTGGATGCATTCCTCATGTCTCAGGCTCAACGGGGAGAAGACAGAGATTATGCTACTGGGCAATCTCGCACCGACCACTCTGGTTTCCATCTGGCCCGCCTGTCTTGGCTCTCCTCCCTCACCAAAACCCCACATCAAAAGCCTTGGAGTTTGGCTTGATAAAGCATTATATTTTTCTGTGCAGGCCACCAAAACTGCTTCCATCTGTATTGGACTGTTGAGAATGCTCCGGAAGATCCTCCCTCTGCTTCCTTTCCAGGCGAGGAGAATCATGGTTCAGGCCTTAATACTCTCCCGCCTGGATTACGGAAATGCGTTATATCTGGGAGCCCCGGTAGCAGTGATCAACAGACTCCAAGTCACACAAAATTGTGCTGCTCGACTTTTGTTTGGCATCCCTCGCTGGCAATCAGCAAAGAAGGCCTTAAAAGAACTCCACTGGCTCCCAATAGCTGCCAGAATGCACTTCAAAGCTATGTGCATTGTGCACAAAGCATTTCATCGAACAGGCCCAGCTATCCTGCGCTCTTTGGTTTTACCCTACATTCCATCGAGAACCCTTCGCTCCAGCGTCCTGCATCTTGCCACTACAACTAAAGTCAATAAGGCTCGTTGGGGAGGTCGGGCTTTTTCACACATGGCGGCAAAGATGTGGAACTCGCTCCCGCCGAATATGCGGGAGATCAGTGACCGGATGGTCTTCAGGAAAACATTAAAAACTCACCTGTTTGCTAAAATGTGCTAAATACTGTTATCTGCTCACCACACTATTCAGTTCAAGCGCTGCGAGGCCTTCGGGTATGTATGCGCTATATAAATATAATTTTTCATTTCATTTCATTTCATTATTATGAACCGCTCTAGCAGGCATCCGGTTTTGATTTAATTTGTTACAACAATAAGTACACACACGTTGATCCAATCCCAAATCAAAACAATTTTCTACCATCAAGTATGTTGCAAAATCCTTCCATTCACTATTATTTTCACTTTCACTTTTCGCATATAAATCCACTAACTTAGTCTGATTCTTATAATAAGTGCGTCGACAACACACACAAGTAAAATTAGGCCTCTCACTTGATTTCACCTGAAACGTGGCAATTTCTTTCTGAAAATTATCTGTACTGGAAATGATGAAGGGTTAAAATCACGCTCTACCATCTGATCACCAGAAAAAGCATCCCTTAGCTGTCTTGATAGCGAAATATCATCCATGGGCCTGCCACTGAGACCCTGAAATATGCTTAAAAACCCTCAATTCTTGCTAGGCATGATCAACATACCAAATCCCGCTAACTACCTGAATCCTGGGGTTATAGGCCCAAGGCTGAGGCCCAGAAGGCATGTCGTGGCCTAGCAACATGCAATAGGCCACAGTAAGGTTAATAATACATTTCTCAGCTGCACTGAAAATAACATGGCGAATTGGCTTAAGGTGAAGTAGTAATTTTCCACAAAGGCCAACACCCACTCAACTCATGCACAGACTGGTGTCCGTTGGTACAGCTTCTTGAAAACATGGCTTAACTAATATTTTGAAACATAGCTTGCACCAAGTGAAAAACAGCAACCTATCGCAATACTAAATGTACGTGACCAAAATGTTCTTTCAGAAATGTACAAATTGTTCTGTTTCAAAGTGTACGGAACAAAATGTCCCTCAGAGAGGTCCTTCCGGTGTCCTGGGACACTTGTGGTTCAACTGCCGACACTGAAAGGGCGTAGGCCAGTGCGTCACCATAGAACATTGGTTCCTCAATTTCAGGTATATCAGACTCAACTGTCAGATTCTAAGGCAGGACTCTTCTGCAGATGCCTGGCATTGAGCGTGGTGTTGTCCTCCGGCTAGCCGTATCTCTGACCTGGGACACCGGCGCCTCACTCAGGTTGTTGATCTCCCAGGGCAGAGACCCCTTCTGCTCCTTTATATCTTTGATATAATCTTTTAGCCATCTCTCTCTCTTCTTGTCATTAGGAGACTAGTCTTATTTCCAGAAACTACCAGACACTGAATTAAATAGCAAAATGTTCTATTCTGAGCTAATTCTACTTGTGCCCTTCTAGCCTTGACCTCACAATTCAGGGTCCTGATAGAAATGTTTAACCTAATGAGTAAAGAACTATCTTAAATATTTTGCTTGAATGCGCCAGAGGTCTACATCAATGTGCTCAGTAGCATAGGATCTTTGAACATCTGTGCTCATGTTCATTTGTATACATTTTATTCCAGTCTTGCCTTGCTATATTTTGAGCATTTGTCATCTAGCATTTACTCTAGACAGAGTGAAGTCTGGATCCTTGGTAGGAACTTGTCTTAGAGCCCGAATTGATATGCTTTTATTTTTCTGCTCGTGAGCTAGTAATAAAAAGTGTCACTCCAAACTTGAAATTCTGGTATCTTACATCTTTATTCCTTGCCTCTCTCAGTGGAATGCTGTGTTGGTGATTTGAGTCCACTTCCGAGGTGACCACTGACCGAAAGGGTCAAGAGCTACCCTTTTTCAGCTGGCGCCCAACCCATCGTGCCTAGCCCATTCCTGCGGTGGATCTGGAGAATATCCACGGGCTGCCTTGAGGGGTCCCCGCCGCAGTCTCGTGCATACCATTGGTGAGTCAAGGAATATTTTATTTTTTTCCCTTGAGTTTCCGTGGTGTTGCCTACTTGCCTGTGTGCAGTCCCCTTGTGGCTAGCTCTGGTTAGGACTCCGGCCCCACCCCGCGGCATTGACTAGGGTAACGATTCACGAACCCTCTGTGTCTCTCAGTGGTCCCATTTCATTTTTTGCACACCTTCTTGGCAGGTGCTCTGCTCGATTGCTATTTACAGTTGCATTTGCACTTGTGGCTTGTAGCTTGTGGCTTGTGGCCTTCCGGCCCTTCTCCCTGCCGGTTCGAGCACGGAGGGAGCGATTTTGAGGTGTGGTTTTTGTTGTGGTGTCAACTGCCCCTAGGTTCATGATCCCTCTCGACACAACTGCCCCTAGGTTCATGATCCCTCTCGACAGTTCAAGTCTGCGAGCTGGGTGTCTTCCGGCAGGTCCGGAATCGGGTTCAAGTCCCAGCCTCCCCTTTTGTGGGGAGGTTCGCGATCCCTCACCCACTTCGTGTCTAGGGTGCTGGGTGTTCCCTGGGTGTGTCCAGGTCCCGAGTTTTCGGCATTGGGGTGTGGTTGACACGTGGTTGTGTTGCCACTGACACATGCTTCTTTTCCTTTGATGCTGCTTGTGAGTTTTCGGCATTGGGGTGTGGTTGACACGTGGTTGTGTTGCCACTGACACATGCTTCTTTTCCTTTGATGCTGCTTGCCACCACATACTGCGGTCTTCTTGCTAGTGCCCTTACTTCATCTATGCTCCTGCTTGACATCTGCTTATGCACATTACTCCTGGCTCTGCACAGTACTGCTCCTAAGTGCTGGCTCTTCATCTCAATAACAGCCCAACTACGCCCCCACTGCTCTGGTCTGTGAGCCAGCCCCGCCCTGACCTCCAATGAAGGCCCCTTCTTCCCTCGATTTTTTTCACGATCTCTTCGCCCATGGTCTCATTGTATTACTATGCATCTCCATTCCACTCTTACATCCCTTCTGCAAAAATACTCTGACAGTGAACAAGCCTCTGAAAGGCTGCCTTCCGCGCACGAAGAAAGAGGAAATGCTGTGTGCTATCTGTGGCACTTTCTCTGCATCACCGGCCCACTTCCTGCCCTGGCGCCGCGGAGATCAGCTCCCCCGAGCACCCACCCCTCCTTCCACCTCTCACTCCACACGGTGCCCTGCCTCCGCAGCGCTGCCTGGCCCCACAGCACCGCCTTCTGCCCAGCCCGAGCACACAGTCTCTCTTTTTCTACACGCTTTTTCTATCTCTCTTCCTTGCATCCCTTGCATTCCTCTTCTCTAACTTACCTTACACTGTGTCTCTCTCTCTCTCTCTCTCTGTGCCTTCCACTTCTTCTCTCTCTCTCTCTATCTTGCTCTTTCCTTCCTCTCTCTCTCTGTGTGTGTCTCTCTCTCTCTCTCTGTCTCTCTCTCTCTCTCTCTTGCTCTTTCCTTCCTCTCTCTCTCTCTCTCTCTCTCTCTCTCTCTCTCTCTCTCTCTCTCTCTCTCTCTCTTGCTCTTTCCTTTCTCTCTCTCTCTCTCTCTCTCTTTCTCTTGTGCCTTTCGCTGGTCTCTGGGGTCTGGCTTTTCTCTTTCCTTTCACTACTGACAGTACTTTCCACTGTGCTCTTCTGTCTCTCATTTCTGACGTTCCCCTTACAGATTCTGACGACCTGTACAGATATTTCGCGTGCGCCATGCCTTTGTTCAGCGTCTATGGCACTTCTGACTTCTGTGTTCTTGCATCTGAGATTTTTATAGCTACATAGTTGTGACATCTGACATCTGTGTTCTTGCATTACTGAGATTTTAATACCTACATACTTGTGACATCTGTGCTCTGGCATTAGTGAGATTTTAATATCTAGACCCTCGTTTCCTTTTCATTATGCTCTGGCATTAGTGAGATTTTAATATCTACACCCTCGTTTCCTTTTCATTATGCTCTGGCATTAGTGAGATTTTAATATCTAGACCCTCGTTTCCTTTTCATTCAGGATGCATCCTCTTTATTGTGTCACTATATTGTACTGTCTTTCTGTTTTGTTGATTATTGAACGTGTTGATTATTCATCTTGTCTCTTTTTATGTTTTATTCATTTGCCCTGCTGATCCATGTGCTTTGTGTAAGTAGCAGCTGCTGTGCTTTGTGATTCCCCTAGGTCTTCCCATCCTACGTTCCATCCCTTCCTTCCTAGTGTCCCTCTGTCCCCGCAGTTCTCTGCGGTGCACACTCCCTGCTTTGTCCCCTCACTTCAGTGTACAACATTCCTGGTAGCTAGCCATTTGCTCGTCCACCACCCCTGCATTGCGCTCATTTTTGTTTTTGTTTTGCTTTTGACAATCATTTGCTTCAGCGACTGATTGCCAAAGGGGGGGACTATTACTCCTCCTCCCCTGCCTCCCTCTCTCCCTCGCCTACACATGGTATGCCTTATACCCCCTTATTTCCGTAATGACCACCACCCCCCCACATATTCTTCATTGCACTATTCAGTTCCTTCACGGCAGGCCTGAATTAATTCACACTACCGCTAACAACGAATTCACTTCCCTTAACGACGACCTCCGCACTATACTAACAAGCGCCTGGACAATTTTAGGAGTTAACCCTACGCCAGGCACACAGGTTAACATCTCTACCCAAACTCTTGACATCCTCCCAGACATATCTCTTACACCACCATCTCCAGACACTATCGACCCTCAGCAGCTGTATCAGTAGAGGCCTCTGATTTGTCAACTCTGTTCCCCCCTCTCTCTCTCCCCCTTGAATACCCAGGCTATCAAAACAACACAGCTAACACACCCATTCTCATCACTGACGACGAGTCTTCAGCAGATTCCATACAGTCAGGTGCTACATCTGAAGTAGCGTTCATCCCACAGGCAGAAGGGCAAGGCCCAAATTTACCCCCGGCCTCCGTCTCTAACTCCTACTCCTATCACCCACAGCTTCAAAACGATACATCACCCCTTTTAAGAGCACTACTATCCGAATACCCATAACATACTGAGGGCCCTGCGCTCTGCCACACCTGCAGAACACATTCCACTATCCCAACTTCACATAAAGGAATGAGTAATAATACCACTGACCATATCACCATATTCCTGATAAACAATAACGTCGTAGGCATTTCTGATGGCCAACCAGCTTGTTTCATTCACGTCACCCCTCTTATGAGTTCTGTCCTTCTCACAATATTTCAGGCACTCAATATTGACTACGCCTACCCTCGCCAAGTCACCCTAGCTCTCGCACCAGCATTTTCACGCCCCGCAGAGCCTACAGTAAAGGCTCTCCCACACAGAAATTTTTACGCCCCACCTAAGCCACAGTAAGGGCTCATAACAGTTCTTACCCACCCGTGCACCACCCGCGTGCCGCCCACAGGAGACAAGCCACATGCAGGCTCTTCAGGCAGTATATGAGAAGAGAATATTCGGTACTTCTGTGCATAAAACACCTGAGTGGATATACATACGGATACGCCTACTATCCCCAGGCTTAGAGCTACCCACAGTATTCGAGTCCTCCTGGCCACGGAACCCACTGCAAAGCAAAGTTCGCTATACCTTTGCCCGTCATAATCTTCAGTTCCCTGACTTCTCCCCAGAGGGGAAATACAGAGGACCAGACAAATTAGATTTAAGATATATACTCTATAATATTGTCTGCAATGAAATAGGAGAGGAACTTATCAGAGATCTGCATCCTCACGTCTATAGCCCTGAAAACACCCAGGCCGGGTTTGACTGTCCCTCCGTTCCAACCTCTGCCTGTACCCCACACAGTGATGCCCAGCATCAGCACATGCATTGAGTAATTTTATGAATAGGATACTGAATTCCACTGTGTATAAGACACCCACGGGCTATTATATATATTTTATTTTGCGCCTTGCAAGTTGGGAAGGACCGACCATCCTATCTAGCGTATTCCCCAGACACCCCCACCAATCTAGAATAGCTGACGCTTGCTTTGGAGGCCAACTTCTTTTTCCCGGGTGCACTCCCTTCCAGAATATTGAATTACAAAGCACCATATATGACTGCATCCTTGAGGCAGTAGCAGGGGAACTCATACATGATCTCTAGGACCGCACAGACCGTATCGCCCCTATTGCAGAGCCTAATTTGCTTCCATACAAATATTTCATGATGGCAACACCACTCCAACATGTCCTGAAAACGTTTAGTAGCCAGGAACAGCGCATACTCAAACATTGTAGTGAGCTCCACAAGTTAACTAAAAATATGACCTTTCCATGGCCCTCAGAAGGATCGTTTGACGTAAATATCCTTGAGCCCGCCACCACCTTCCTAGACACAAAATACTCTGGTACAAAATTACAAAAAAGAAAGGCCACCTTAAGTCTCTGGCAAATATTTAAAGAGGACAATACGCAAGAACAAACTGCCGTCCAGCCCACTGCCCCTCCTGCACCCCCACCGTACCAAGCCAGTGGTATGTATCCCGCAATAGTATCCGCTGAAAATAAAGAACTGGACTTACAGTGTACAACTAATAATATGGCAACGGTGGGGTATAGTCAACTCCCAAGTGATCTCCTGAACACACTTGAACACTCTCCACCTGCCACTGACGGCAGTGCTGCCCCATTGACACCACCCGGCACCAGCAGTGGCCCAACAATACTCGTTACAGCGCCAGCTCCAGCCCCAGTCAGCCCCCCACCAGGTACACCGGTCACCTGTGGCAGTCCAAATTTGCACGCCACGGTGCCAGGGTTACCAGGGCAAATAAATGCGCAGTTTTCGCTACAACTGAATCCCACTTCTGTCTCAGCCCTGCCTGTCGAGGAAGGAGAGGAGGCGACCAACAATGTGTCCGTCACCTCATCAAACAACTCACGCACGTCATCTCACCACTCATCCGACTCGCCTCGCCAAGCACTCCCTCAATACCCCGATCTGAACAGCCTCCGTGACACGAATGCTCCACAACTCCCGGAGCAGGAGGCCACCTCACGAGACCATATGCCCTTCTGCCGTCCACACACAGGGGAGCCACTGATCACATTCTCCACTGTCCAACAACAGAATAAGGATAGAGAAGTACAGGGCCCGCCAGCACCATATCTAGTCCATTATGACAACTGGAGAGCAGCCACAGAATTCAATAAAAGTTTAGAGTGCAGTCCCAATGGAAATGCCCGGCCTGACATGTTCCTCCGAGAAGGGCCACACAGCCCTGAACGCGACGATATATCCCAGGTAGTCCGACGCGCCTCATTAAAATTAGAACAGATAACTGAAAGATTGTCCGACACCCTCAAGTTTGCCCACCTTCACTCACCAACTACCCAGGCGACAATAAACACTTCGCGACAACACACAGAACAGACATCTTTGAAAGCACGGGAGGGGCTGGGGAACTAGGCAATAATTCACAACAGACAGCCCATCTCCCATCCATACCTTTGCCAAGTGCGGGCCCCTCCCGGGACAGAAGAGATTATGAGGGACGGCCAGAAGTGCAGTACCATAGGTCCCCCTCCCCTTGCCGCCAGACAGCTACGCCAGACAATACACATACAACGGCTGGAACAGCTCAGCTCCAGCCCACACCCCCAGACATACCCCCACGGCGTCCCGCACCTGTAGCCGACCCGTTTGCCCCACCATCCGCCACAGCCATAACAAATTCCTCCAGCCAGCCACACGCCATAAATGAAACAAACACATCAACAAACCCATTCTACCAACATCAGGACTTCCAAAACTCGGGAGTTGTGGGTGGGACCAAGAAAAAGAGAAAAACAGAGGTACAAAGACTTGCAGTGTTAGGAACACACGGACGACCAGAGGACATCGCATACGATGACCCTGGCACGGACGCTCGCATTAACTACCAGGTTACTGGCACCACCTCCATGCGAAACACTCGAACTAGACCAGCTAATGGCATGTTCCTCAGCAGGCAATGTGCCCTGCGGGACAAGGACTTAACTCCCAACCAAATAGTGCAAATAGGCGAGAATTTGGCAGAAATATGCTATACGATATGACACCACAAGACCGAAGCTCCTAGGTGTAGGGATTAGCCGCCAGATGCCGCTAATATACAAAACAGCAAAAAGCCCCCCATATATAACTGTTGGTCTTATGCGGAGAAGGAAGCCATTAAAAAGAACCTCCCGCCCCTCACGGAGGGAGCCAGCAAATGGATAGTGGCCCTAGAGAAAAATACCACAGGCACCAAACCAGGGGTTAGCGATATGAAAAGCTTGTTAATTTCCTTAATGGGAGGGGAAGCAGAAGAAATTTTCACAAGTATCAGTAAAGGACTGATAACTATGAACGACACAACATATGATGGGGAACCATTTGATAAAATTAGGGCAGCAGTCTGGACTAAATTGCAATTAAAATATCCTGATGTTCCAGATATTGGGTCTCTCATGTCACTAACTATGCAAACAAATGAAGACCCAATTAACTTCATTTCCAGGATGAAGGAAAAGTGGCACCAGGAGTTGGATGACTCCTGGAATACAACTGGAGGAAATAGCAGACTCTTTTACCACATGGTCAAAAGAGGATTGCCAGACGACGTGCAGGAGAGATTAGATGGAGTAGTAGCCATGGAAGGAAACCCCTGGGCTGAAATACAAGACCACATTATACATTTCTGTAAAAAGAAAATAGAACAGAAGAAAGCTAGACAGCTAGCTATAGAAAATGCAGCTGCCAAACTGGTGCAGCAGAAACTTAAGAAAAAGGACGCCCTAGACACGGTCATGCTGGCTGCACCTGTCAGCCAAATGACAGCAGTTACCACCTTTCCACAGGCCGCTCAAAATGCACTTACTGCTAATGCCCAGTCCCCACAACAAGTGCAGCAGCCACCCATACAGCCTGCCATGCAATATGTGCAAGCACAGACACAACAGCAACAACAGCCCGCCATACAGTACATGCAAACACCACCACAACAGGCAGCGCAGTATGTGCAGGCCCTGCCACAGCCTACAGTACAGTATGTGCAAGCCCAACAGCAGCCCACAGTGCAGTACATCCAATAGCAGCCCCCGGTGCAGTACGTATCACCACAACCTGCCTACGGTAATGGCCAACACCAGTATTACGACACAAATAGAAACACTGGGATGCAGGGAAGAGGCAATGGAATGGGACAGCAAAGGGCCCAGCAACAGTCAGGCCCACGCACTTGCTTCTATTGTCACAAAGTGGGCCACATGCAAAGAGATTGCCGGTCTAGGCTTCGAGAGCAAGGCCAGCAACCCATGGGCCCCATCCACCAAGTCCCTATCCAACAAGTAGTTCCACAATTACAGCAACAACAGACGTTTTCACAACAGCCCCAGATGTTGTATGCTTATGCCCAGCCGGCCCCACAGCAGATGCAAGTACACATGCAGCCACAGCAGATGCAAGTCCCCATGCAGCCCCAGCAAATGCAAGCTCCCATACAGCCACAACAGCAAGTATCCGCATACCAAATGATGTCCCAAGCCCAAAATACAACACCTCAAGGAGGAGTGGTGATGACTCCCAACAACTCCTTCACACAGGGCACACTCCAGCAGTACCAAGCTGGAGGATACGCTCACTAGGACAGCCCACAGAAAGCTCTTGTGTGCCCAGTTTTATCATGTATCATGAGCGGTGAAGATGACCCCACCGTCCTGGTCACGATAAACAACAAAAAATATAGCTTCCTCATTGACAAAGGCGCCACGTACTCCTGCATTACAGGCGGACACCTGACTATTTCTGATCAAATAGCGGACACACAGGGATTTTCTGGGGCGATAGCAAGGGTCCCCTTTACAAAGCCAGTACCCCTACAAATAGGAGACCGGGTGCTGGAACAACAACTGCTCTATTCACCACACTCTCCAGTCAACTTGTTAGGGAGAGATCTCATGGCAAAATTAAATATGACAATTCACTTCCATGAGAACGTTACAATGGTGTGTTCCATGCCAGGTACACCCTTAGCACGGATGATGGCACTCACGGTGGACTCCTCAGATCAAATGAGGGCTCGCCCTGTGGATGAACAAGCTTTCTCCACTGCGGTGCACATCGTTATAGCCAACACCCCTGAATTACACCAGCGCACTGTCCAGCTCCCAAAGGAATTTCTCTTTCGCCCGCAGTCCCAGCACTACCAAATATCAAACAAAAGCATGATCCTAGGCATACTCGCTCTTCACATTACACCTACTTATGGGGCATTCATAGCCGGGGACGATGATATGCGCTCCTGGGCCTGTGTAATTTTCATCGAACCCGAGCACCAAGTAAGAGACATTGTAGACGACCAGCTCTTTGGTGATCCTGACAAATACCCCATAACAGAGATAATATATCAGTATGAGGTACCCCTCTCAGTGACAGTGGAAAACAGAACACCCGGTGCCCCACCAACATTTGATTCAGTGCGAGAGGCAGACTTGGCACAAGTCCCGCCGCATCTGTGGACCACTGGTCCAAATGATGTAGGCCTCATCCGTTCAGCCACTCCTTTTAAAATAACACTGAAAAATGGCGCTATTCTACCAAGAGTTAAACAGTACCCACTTTCTAAGGAAGCAGTGGAAGGCATTGCCCCAACAATACAAGCCCTGCTGGATCAAGGAGTCATATACCCCTGTGTATCCCCAGTTAACACGTGCCTTTTTCCTGTGCGTAAGGCCAAAACCAATCAGTGGCGCCTAGTTCATGATTTGCGCTCCATCAACAACATAGTGGTACCAGAGTTTCCCATCGTCCCAGACCCTTCTGTCATCCTCACCAACGTTCCCCCGAATGCGCAATACTTTTCCGTGATTGACCTGAAAAATGCCTTTTTCAGCCTCCCCCTTCACCCAGACAGTCAGTACCTATTGGCTTTTTCGTTCAATGGGGTGCAAATGACTTACAGAAGACTCCCACAAGGATACTGCGAGTCTCCCAGCGTCTTTAACAGAGTCGTCAAAGAGGATCTATCGAACTTTCAATGTCACAGCACCTTGCTGCAATATGTCGATGACATTTTGCTCTGCAGCACTACAGAACAAGAGTGCAGAACTGATACAGTCTCCTTGCTCACCACGCTAGCCCACAGAGGCTATAAAGTAGACAAAAACAAACTCCAGTACTGTCAAAGAGAGGTACAATATCTGGGCCAGATACTCTCAGCATCAGGGAGACGAGTAACGCCAGACAGAGTCGAAGCCATAAAAATGACACCAGAGCCCCAAACTGTCAAAGATATGCAGAAGTTCCTAGGATTAGTGAACTATGTCCGCCAATGGGTCTTTGACTTTTCCACAATAACTGCCCCTTTGTTGAAAGCAGTCAAAGCAGCAAAAGACAGGCGAAATAAATAAGATTGGACACCTGAAATGACAGCTTCCTTCAGAAAACTCAAAGATGAGATTACAAACGCACCAGTACTAGGCACACCTGATTACACAAAGGAATTTTACCTGTTCACACACTGCAATGGTCAGGTCATGACTGCAGTCCTTACACAGAAATACCCCATGGGCCATAAGCCCATTGCCTACTTCAGCGGCATGCTAGACTCAGTCATGAAAGGTTATTACCCCTGCGAACAAGCCCTGGCTGCTGCAGCCTTTGCTGTGGAAAAAAGCACCCCCATTGTCATGGGATCCTCGCTGACACTATACACCGAGCACGCTGTCTTTGCTATAATTCAGAAAGCCAAAACGACATTGACCACACAGAGAGTGTCCGGTTACGAAGTCATCCTGTCACTGCCCTCCCTGAAGGTTGTCAAATGTCACACAGTCAATCCTGCCACTTTCTTTGCCCATCCCATTGTAGCATCAGATGATGACACTCATGACTGTGCCACATACTCCCCAGATGAATCAGGAGCAGCAAAAGAGGACCCCCTGACTGACAGCACAGTATACTTTGTTGACGGCTCCTCCACCATTGACCAAGAGACAGGGATCAGGTACACAGGAGCCGCAGTGGTTAGAGCCCAGCAGCACGAGTCCTCCGATTGCTTTGACATTGTACAGCACATTACATTACCTCCACATTACTCAGCTCAAGCTGCTGAATTAGTGGCACTAATTGCCGCTCTAAACTGTGGGGCCGATGATCGCATCACAGTCTACTCAGACTCCGCATATGTCACAACAACGACACACTCAAGCATCCTGCGCTGGAGAAGGCGTGGGTTCCTCAAATCAGATGGAACACCCATGTGCCACAAAGATTTGCTGGAAAACTTGATTGAAGCACTCACACTTCCAACTGAGGTAGCCGTTGTTAAATGCGCAGCGCACATTAATGGACAGGACTTTGTTTCCAGAGGAAACGCCCTGGCAGATTGGGCAGCCAAAGCTGCGGCCAGGGGCCCCTTGCCCGTACCTGCACCATATCACCCTATCCTACTTGCTCAGGCTATTGCTCCATCAGAACAGACAGCACAAACAATAACACTGGCGGAGCAAGTACAAAAGAGTGACGGTGATGTATCTTCAGATCAGCACCCAGGCACAAATAATGACAATTCTGACACACCTGGTTTCTGCCCTATTGATGACACACAACAATACGATCACATTGCCCAACTACATCTTAGAGAAGTACAAGAAAGTGCACCACAACAAGAGAAAGAGCTATGGAAGAAGAGGGGAGTACAGCAGGACACTGCTGATTTTATCTATAGACAGACCATGTCAGGAAAACCTGTCATGCCACAAGCCTTACTGCAGGTGGCACTGGATCAACTTCACCTTCCCGCACATGTCTCCCGAGATAACATGTCCACCACATTGCAAGCAGACTGGTTCATTCCCAATGCTTATGAACTAATACAGCTCTTTGTTAATAAATGCCTCATCTGCCAACAGTATTCACCAAACCCAACTCTCAAAACAGTGGCCTCCACTATTCCTAAACCTTCTGGCCCATTCAAAGAACTCCACCTTGACTATGTCGATATGATTGATCGATGCCAAAATTACCGATATCTCATCGTGGTAGTATGCCCCTTCTCGCGATGGATCGAAGCTGGACCATGCGTCCACTGCGATGCAAAAGCAGCAGCCACATTCCTACTGCGTGAGGTCATCTCACGCTTTGGAATTCCTGCCGCCATAAGAACGGACAACGGGAGCCATTTTTCAAACGCCATCTTCTCCTCTCTCACCACAATGCTAGGCATCAGACACAAGCTGACATCCGCTTACCACCCCCAAAGCAATGGCATTTGTGAGCGCCTCAATGGCCTGCTCAAAAACAAAATAAGCAAAATTAGCGCCACTATTGGCAAAAAGTGGCTCTACTGTCTCCCACTGGCCCTCTTCTCATTAAGAAATTCCCCAAGTTCGGATCACCACCTCACGCCCCACCAACTTGTCACCGGACGATCCATAAATGTAGCGGTCCCTCCCAGCAGGCCCAAAACAGATACTGAGTCATCCTCTGAGATTGTTAAGGCTGAGCTTTATGACTTCTTGTGCACACTAACCCGCGCTGCGCAGTTCCTCTCTGTCCAGGTATCCAGAAGGAAGGAGAAGGGCCCCATCGATCCTGAGCTCCCACCTATCCGTCCTGGAACTCTGATCTTTATCCGGAGGCACGTCAGGAAGTGGAAAGACCCCAAATTTGACGGCCCCTTTTCAGTGACTGATTCATCTCCAACTGCCGTCCGGATAGCTGAACGCAAAGCATGGATACATCGGCGAGACGTTCGGCTCGCTCCTGTGCCTCCGCAGCAATAAACAATGAACTAAGAGAGGAAAGAGACATGCCCATGGTCCCCCTGAATGAGGACAGCGGTTTCCCGTCCACTGCCGAAGAAGAAGAAGAAGAAGAAGAAGAAGAAGACACACCCGTGCTGATCCAGGGATACAGCAGCCACGATGCGAAGTTATGTACTCTTGTCACATTTATGTTTTGTATCATTGTTGGAGTGGCACTAATAACTTTTAATTGGTGCGCCTATTTTTTTGCTGTAAAGAGCTTTAATGAGATAGGTAATAGAAATGCCTTACCATCCACTGTTTCAGCAACAGTACCAGCGGTCACACTCAAACAGCAGACAACAACACAACACACACTAGGTCCTGAGCTCCCAGAAAATAGTACTGCCAGCAGCGCACCAACCAGTGTGCATCCCAAGTACTCACTCGTCACCCCAGGGGACAGAAATAGGTCATGGGATAGGTCTGCCAATATCACAGGAAGACAACAAGTGTCCGGCCAACGCCTTTCCCGTCACCATAGAACACGCCGATTTGCTATTGCCCCTTACAGAACAAAACCCCTTGTCCCCCGCAAGAATGCTAATAACCAGAAGGCAGGGCACAACACATTCGATCATCTTGTGAAGATACAAGAGGGCCTAGGACCCATACTAGGCCTACAACTATCAGTGAGAGATCATTCAGTCCACTCTTCCCTAGTAGACAACTCCTGGTACAGGGACATGACAGCAGTGGGGAAGTCAAGGACAAATGATTCCTGTTATGTATGTTCATACATCCCCCATGCAGTAGGGGCGGACAGACTGCTATTTCCTAGAGAGGTCCCCCCACACATCACCATGTGCCTTCTGCACTTGTATCTTTGCCGCTTAGAGGGACAGATCCAGATAAATGCGGTGGAATTATACGTTGAAAATGTCAATACAACAGTGTGGGACTATACCCCCATCATATACAAAATTGTCACTGGGACAGCCGCCCTGACAAAAGAAATAAAAAGATTCTATCAAATGAAACACCTAAACGCACCTTATTATGAGACACTATTCAGGAGACAAGGGTTCACTACAGTGACGGTACCCCCAGCCGAGTGTGACCCATCTATACCACACGATGAAAGCTCCTGTCCATGCAACAATAGAACTGTGCTGGACATACGGGCACAGCTCTATGTCAAAAATAAATGGATCCATGTCCATACACTATTCTGCAGGGCAGCTTCCTTAGGTCCCCCTTGGGCGGGCAAAACAGACTGGGTGGGAGACATTGACTGGGATGTTGAGGAAAGCTGCGAGGATATTTGGAATAAGGAAGGGAAAAGATACACCTGGGATGGGGAAGGAATGCCCGAAAGTAAAAAAGCATTTAAACTAAAAAATCCTTCTCTTTGTTTCCTAGGCAATGGCTCCACCTCTGTTGGGCGTAACACAGACTGTAACAAAACGGTCTTCAACTTCGATATGCAGTTTGGCACCTCCACATTAATGGACTACTACTGGGCTTGTGGAGAACGCCTCTATCTCCACCTACCTCCTCAGTGGCTCGGACTGTGCTCTTTGGTGACTTTGCATGAAGTACATCTGGTGGTTCCGGCATCAAATGCCTCTCACATACTGACACACCCCATGTCAGGCGACGTGACATTCCTCCACCGCCACCGGCGAACAGCGGAGTACTTTGCAGGCGAAGCTCTCGGTAAAGTTCCAGAAGAATTCCGCCTCTTCAACGAGGCCCAACTTTTCTTTGGAGGAGCAGTCCCAATGTTCCAAACTCAGGCTAATGCTCGTTGGCTGGAAGTGACGCGCTATGAGGTCATGAAAGCCATCAACAGCACCAGAGACGGACTAAATGCCATTAGGGAAGAGCTGCGCCCATTGAGACTAATGGTTCTGGAACATCGTTACTTCCTGGACATGCTGACCGCCAAAGACGGTGGATTGTGTCACAAAATAGGGAAGTCTTGCTGCACGTTCATACCAGGAAATGATGAAGACAACGGATCGATCGCCAGAGCCATTGAGGAATTGACCAACTTGGGAAAAGAAATGGTCAATGAAGGAGGTGCCCCTGCGGACATTATTCCAACCGACTGGTTCAATTTTGACTGGATGCCTTCATGGCTCACAGGGATTTTAAAATTGCTGATACCAATTGTTGGGATTCTCATAATACTGTGTTGCGCTTTTCAGATTGGGAGTCATTGCATTAAAAGATTAGGTTCCAAGGCAGTTGGGATGAATTATGCTAGCACATGGATCTACCAGATAGCGAAGTATGAAGACATGGATAGAATTCCCGGGGATGGGACGGGAGTACAATTACAAATGGGCGAGATAACAGCACCTGCCACCCACTGTGACATACCCACTGCTCCCCCTCTGCCCCCAGGCAGAGACACCCAGAGCAGGAGCCCTACAGCCGCCCAGTATGAGCGTCTGCTTAATGATCGAGATGCAGAATATGTCAAAATACTCCTCAGGTCAGACGGAGAAATAACAAAAAATAAAGAGCAGGTCCAAGGTACATTCAAGTGTTATGTTAATGATATGCCCTGGATACCCCCACTAGCTGTAGGGTCGCCAAGATACTCAGTAAAGAGTGTGTTCATAAATGAACAAGACGGGGGTGATGATGAAGGGTTAAAATCACGCTCTACCATCTGATCACCAGAAAAAGCATCCCTTAGCTGTCTTGATAGCGAAATATCATCCATGGGCCTGCCACTGAGACCCTGATATATGCTTAAAAACCCTCAATTCTTGCTAGGCATGATCAACATACCAAATCCCGCTAACTACCTGAATCCTGGGGTTATAGGCCCAAGGCTGAGGCCCAGAAGGCATGTCGTGGCATAGCAACATGCAATAGGCCACAGTAAGGTTAATAATACATTTCTCAGCTGCACTGAAAATAACATGGCGAATTGGCTTAAGGTGAAGTAGTAATTTTCCACAAAGGCAAACACCCACTCAACTCATGCACAGACTGGTGTCCGTTGGTACAGCTTCTTGAAAATATGGCTTAACTAATATTTTGAAACATAGCTTGCACCAAGTGAAAAACAGCAACCTATCGCAATACTAAATGTACGTGACCAAAATGTTCTTTCAGAAATGTACAAATTGTTCTGTTTCAAAGTGTACGGAACAAAATGTCCCTCAGAGAGGTCCTTCCGGTGTCCTGGGACACTTGTGGTTAAACTGCCGACACTGAAAGGGCGTAGGCCAGTGCGTCACCATAGAACCTTGGTTCCTCAATTTCAGGTATATCAGACTCAACTGTCAGATTCTAAGGCAGGACTCTTCTGCAGATGCCTGGCATTGAGCGTGGTGTTGTCCTCCGGCTAGCCGTATCTCTGACCTGGGACACCGGCGCCTCACTCAGGTTGTTGATCTCCCAGGGCAGAGACCCCTTCTGCTCCTTTATATCTTTGATATAATCTTTTAGCCATCTCTCTCTCTTCTTGTCATTAGGAGACTAGTCTTATTTCCAGAAACTACCAGACACTGAATTAAATAGCAAAATGTTCTATTCTGAGCTAATTCTACTTGTGCCCTTCTAGCCTTGACCTCACAATTCAGGGTCCTGATAGAAATGTTTAACCTAATGAGTAAAGAACTATCTTAAATATTTTGCTTGAATGCGCCAGATGTCTACATCAATGTGCTCAGTAGCATAGGATCTTTGAACATCTGTGCTCATGTTCATTTGTATACATTTTATTCCAGTCTTGCCTTGCTATATTTTGAGCATTTGTCATCTAGCATTTACTCCAGACAGAGTGAAGTCTGGATCCTTGGTAGGAACTTGTCTTAGAGCCCGAATTGATATGCTTTTATTTTTCTGCTCGTGAGCTAGTAATAAAAAGTGTCACTCCAAACTTGAAATTCTGGTATCTTACATCTTTATTCCTTGCCTCTCTCAGTGGAATGCTGTGTTGGTGATTTGAGTCCACTTCCGAGGTGACCACTGACCGAAAGGGTCAAGAGCTACCCTTTTTCAGAAACCTGTACACTATCTTCCACATTACCTTCTTCTTCTGGGTCAATTCCAACATTCTCCTCTTTACTTGCAAAGTAACAAAACTCAATTTCTTCACAAATATTCTTCACATCTACTTCAGAACCATGCAAAAGAGCAGTGCATAATTGTTTAAGCATAATTGCTGGACTCTTAGCATAATACAACATTCTAACTAATTTCCTCACTTTATTATGATGCACTGCTAGCATCCTGAAATGATGAAAAACACTCTGGCATACTCTCCTGGAAAGACAAGCCAGTGAATGACCATGCAAACCAGTCACTTCTCTCACTCTGCAAGGATCTAATTCTTGCAACAACTTCATTTTCTGTTTTAAAGTTTTCTTATTAAATGTCCGTACAAAATCACAAAGCAAATTGATGGAATCCTGTCGCACACTGCAAATACTACTACACCTCCAGGTATACATTGGTCCCTTAGGACGTCTTCCTAAAACCTCATTACCTAACACCTCTTCTGCCTCTGTTGTCACAAGTTTTTCTTTTTCAACTGGACAGCCATCTTTCACCTCATAAGCTCGACCACTGGTGTCAACTGCATGCACCAAATCATTATCCTGGAAATAACTCTCCTCATTAAAAAATGCCTTACAACTTGAACTATGCATCCATTCTCCTGAAAAAACTTCACAAAAATTACTACGATTAACTGTTCTCTTCCATCTACTATTTCTTTTGAAATCATAAATTGCCTTGTTTAGCTTCCTAATTCTATTGATTATCAAAATAAATAACTTTCGCTTAATTTCAAATGCCTGATCAATAATTTTCTCAACTTTTTTTTTCTCTTATAAAAAACCACTTTCTGTTGACCTTTCTTAATATTTTTTAACAAATTGCCAATTATCCTGTTGCGGAACATTCGTCTACGAATGTCCCTAAACTGATTTTTCCTTCTACTACCATGCACAGCGTTATCTCCTGCTCTAGCAGTAACATTTTTGATCGGCCTTTCCTTTCCGTTTAAATTGGTTCTTTTTTTCTGGACTAAAACATTTTCTGTAGTACTTCTTTTTTTTCTACAAATGTTTCTTAGGAATGATTTCGTTGCCTTACCCGGAGCTTTCTTGGTGACTTGACGAGTTTTTATTGTAGAGGACTGCTGCAAGCATTTAGTAATCTGCTGTCTTTGACGTTTTGTAGCCTTTCGGTTTCGTTCTTTAGATGGCATTATGTACTTTTGAAATGATCTGCAGTTGAATCTGTGGTAAAATATAATAAAAATTTTTATTAACCACTAATACCAAACAGTAAATCAATAACAGTCGTCAAAAAATGAACACACTACTTGTCAATTTTACATACAATAATTTTTAGTGCATTGGCAAATTTAGTAGTCACAAATAGTAGCAAAGAAATGGAATGCTTCTACATTTGACCTCTGCTCTTTTATATGTGAATCTGAACTAATTTTATGAGCATATTTGACTATTTTATTAAAGACACTACACACAAGCTGTTTTTGAAGTTGTGTTTAATTTTAAATAAAACGGTTTACATGTTTACTTTTCATTTCCAGTAACTTTTAAAAATAAATGTTTATAGTTCCATAGGCTCAAGCAGGTCAGCTACCCACCCTATGTCATACAATTCTGACAAATCGGCATCCTCATCATGTTCTTCATCATCCTCAGGATTTAAATCATCCAAGGGATCTACTTCCACTGATGTTTCAATCACAATTTCAATGATAATATCGAGATCAACAGATTGCTCATTATCACTCATGCTTGATGTTGTCGTTATCTTTAAAGAAAGAGAACAACAATGAGATGTTGCAGAGTAAGAGACAAATCTCAGAGACTATAATTGTAAAATTGTTTAACAAGAGTAACATTTTGCAGATATTATTTAACCATGTCCAGCGATGCTGAGGAGGTGAGGCCTATGTCCAATTTTGCAGTGAACAGGACTCATCTCTTCTTAACCTTGGATAAGCCTCACCAACACTGTGTCCCCTGCTAATACTTAAATTTAAAGGAGCAGATTTATGTTAACTGGCGCATCCCCAGGGATGCACCAGTTAACGTGCGCCACTGCTCTGCCACCCATGATGTGCCGCATTTACAATGCAGAGCACCATTAAGCAAAAACAGCACAGATGCGTCACGCATCTGTTCCACAAAAACGGCGCATTGCACGAATCACGTCGTAAGCGCGACATGTCTACTGCAATGCACAGGGGCAAGCCACACATTGCATGGTGCATCACTCCTTATGCCTGTTTCAAACAGGCGTAAGGATTTGATTCAGCAATGCCATAAATGTGACTCAGTGAAATCTTCTTAATTTTACTGTGTTAGTTTTACAGGGCTTTCATGCAAATGACTGGCCACCCTACAACAAAACGCTCACATGAAATCTGACGCAGGTTTCATGTGGCACAGGACTTTACAGCATGACACATCTGCCTAGATGCATCAAGTTGTAAATATGTTGCAACATAGCAAATCTTTTGCACCGCCGCTGCGTCACAAAAGTGACGCACAGCGGCGCAAAATAGGCACACGGCTATCATAAATCTGTCCCTAACATTTTAAATGATTGATTCAGGATGACGATAAGGTGTGGCCTATCCAGAGGTTTGTTTGAGGTGAGGCCTACTCAGGGTTGCAGATGAAATTTAGGCTTGCTGAAGAGTACAGAGGAGATAATACATGTGCAGGCCTACCAATGAAGTGAGTCATGTCCACTTCACTCTTGAACAAAGGCCAGACCTCTTCTGTGTCAGTGGACAGGCCTAAACCTCATCTGCACAATGTGATTCGTAAAGTTAGGAAACACAGGTGATGTAATTGAAAAATGTGGAATTTCTTTTCCTCATTTCACAATCACATCACCTGTGTTTCCTTTGATTAGGTATCTCATAGTGCAGATGGAGTCTAGCATATCAAAGAGTACACAGAAGTTGAGCACTGTATACAACAATTTTGGCATTTACAGAAGATTCAGCTTCTCCATGCCTCCTACACAGTCCTAAATGTTTACAGTTTAAACTGACGGTATCTTGTTGGAGATGAAGTGAGGCCTGTCTTGCAACATGGTGCATCTTTTGCATCACTGCTGCATCGGTTTCATGTGGCACAGGACTTTACAGCATGACACATCTGCCTAGATGCATCAAGTTGTAAATATGTCGCGACATAGCAAATCTTTTGCACCGCCGCTGCGTCACAAAAGTGAAGCACAGCGGCGCAAAAGAGGCACACGGCTATCATAAATCTGTCCCTAACATTTTAAATGATTGATTCAGGATGACGATAAGGTGTGGCCTATCCAGAGGTTTGTTTGAGGTGAGGCCTACTCAGGGTTGCAGATGAAATTTAGGCTTGTTGAAGAGTACAGAGGAGATAATACATGTTCAGGCCTACCAATGAAGTGAGTCATGTCCACTTCACTCTTGAACAAAGGCCAGACCTCTTCTGTGTCCGTGGACAGGCCTAAACCTCATCTGCACAATGTGATTTGTAAAGTTAGGAAACACAGGTGATGTATTTGAAAAATGTGGAATTTCTTTTCCTCATTTCACAATCACATCACCTGTGTTTCCTTTGCTTAGGTATCTCATAGTGCAGATGGAGTCTAGCATATCAAAGAGTACACAGAAGTTGAGCACTGTATACAACAATTTTGACATTTACAGAAGATTCAGCTTCTCCATGCCCCCTACACAGTCCTAAATGTTTACAGTTTAAACTGACGGTATCTTGTTGGAGATGAAGTGAGGCCTGTCTTGCAACATGGTGCATCTTTTGCATCACTGCTGCATCGGTTTCATGTGGCACAGGACTTTACAGCATGACACATCTGCCTAGATGCATCAAGTTGTAAATATGTCGCAACATAGCAAATCTTTTGCACCGCCGCTGCGTCACAAAAGTGACGCACAGTGGCGCAAAAAAGGCACACGGCTATCATAAATCTGCCCCTAACATTTTAAATGATTGATTCAGGATGACGATAAGGTGTGGCCTATCCAGAGGTTTGTTTGAGGTGAGGCCTACTCAAGGTTGCAGATGAAATTTAGGCTTGTTGAAGAGTACAGAGGAGATAATACATGTGCAGGCCTACCAATGAAGTGAGTCATGTCCACTTCACTCTTGAACAAAGGCCAGACCTCTTCTGTGTCCGTGGACAGGCCTAAACCTCATCTGCACAATGTGATTCGTAAAGTTAGGAAACACAGGTGATGTAATTGAAAAATGTGGAATTTCTTTTCCTCATTTCAGAATCACATAACCTGTGTTTCCTCAGCTTAGTTATCTCATTGAGCAGATTTAGTCTAGCATATCCAAGAGTACGCAGAGGATGAGGACTGTATCCAACAGAGCAATGTACATTACTCACCTCCTTTGACACTTACAGAAGCCTCAGTTTAATATTTCTCAGTTCAATATTTATTTAAAGAAGCACACAAAATATGACCTCATAAATGTGAAAAGCGTTTTTAAAAAAAAAAAAACGATTTTCTGGTCATAATTTGAAAACACAACACAGGTCCTATGTAGAAGCACATCCTATCAGTACTTAAATTAGCCAAGCACACATGGGGGCGTATTTACAAAGACCTTACACCACAGGGAAATAACTTAAATTAAAATGGGGAAAATAACATCAAAGGGAGTCAAAGGCCTTTTAAATATGCCCCAAGCAGCCTATGAAACTCTAGCAGTACATATCAAGAAACTTTAATGACGTCAATAAACGTTTTTAAACACATCAAGTAAAGCAGTTATTCAACTACATTCATGGGGAAGTGACTTAAAATGCCCTAACACACATGAAAGCGTATTTTGAAGGCCCTTAAACCATTTTTGCATCACTTTTAACATGGCTATGTAACTCAAAGAAACAAAATCTAAATTTGCCAAGCACACATGGGGGCGTATTTACAAGGACCTTGCACCACGGGGAAATTACTTAAATTAAAATGTGGAAAATAACATCAAAGGGACTCAAAGGCCTTGTAAATATGCCCCAAGCAGCCTATGAAACTTTAGCAGTACATATCAAGAAACTTAAATGACTTCAATAAACGTTTTTAAACACATCAACTAAAGCAGTTATTCAACTACATTCATGGGGAAGTGACTTAAAGTGCCCTAACACACATGAAAGCGTATTTTGAAGGCCCTTGCACCATTTTTCCATCACTTTTAACATGGCTATGTAACTCAAAGAAACAAAATCTAAATTTGCCAAGCACACATGGGGGCGTATTTACAAGGACCTTGCACCACGGGGAAATGACTTAAATTCAAATGGGGAAAATAACATCAAAGGGACTCAAAGACCTTGTAAATATGCCCCAAGCAACCTATGAAACTCTAGCAACATTTTAAATACACAAATTTCTTCATAATTTTCTCCTTAAAACATACTATTCTCTATCTAAATTAAATTAATTTTTTCTCACCTTAGCAAATACTTTTTGAGTTTCAAAACAGTCTCAGACACACACCAATTTGTCTTCAGCAGAGCAAAAGGTATGCACTCCAGAGGCTGCAACCAACAATGGCACAGAAATGCTGTAATTCATCACACATATCTCTCATGTCACCCAATCAAAACTCTTCCCTCACTTTTTTCAAATCAACACCCTTCCCCCCTCTGCCCTTTCTGCCTTTTTTCCATAGCAACCACCTCCTGAAAGACCTCTCATGTTTGCAAGTTCACACAACAATGTTTCAATTGAACTCTGAACTCTCAGTACACCTGCGTATCCAGTGCAATCTTTCATAAAATGATTTTTTATTGACCATTCAAATTACATCTTTCAAAGAACTCATCCATGCACCCTAACTTTCTGTTTTCAGCAATCAAAATCCACCAATCACTGCTACTGATTAATTACCACAGAAACTCCACCGTTTTTTTCATTACATACTCCTACTGTTTCAACTGCCATTTCATTACCACACTTCATCTGACTGCAGCAGAACCTCCTCTCACCATGTTTTCTGTCTGGATTGTTGGACATAGTTATATCCACTGGGCTCAAAGGTATGCTGATAACAGAAATTTACACAACCTCAATTTACAAAATGTGGAAATCAACTGGATTGGCCACAGAGGATTAAGATGTCACCAATTGATACCATTGGTGAAAACCTTTTTGCATTTGCCAAAACCTGACCTGTTAATTGTGCACTGTGGAGGAAATGACTTGGGCACTTTGACTGGGGTAGGTCTGGAAATGCTTTTAAAGGACACCTTTGAGCAATTGATGGCACTATTTCCTCAAACTGCCTTGGTATATTCAAATATATGCCAAAGACAGAAATGGAGGTGGTCAAACCAATTTTGTCCACAAATTGAGAAATCGAGGAAGCATGTAAAACTAATTTTCACCAAAGTACGCTAACCGCGCGAAAATTTGAAAAAAAACGTCTACCGTGCCCCCTTCTACCCATTCTCAACAGTATTTGCCCTCCATCTTGTATCTCAAATCTACCGAAACACAAAATGGAGGACTCCCGTAACGCTGCCGGTTCGCGTACCGGGGCGCGCACCGGGAAGCGCTCGCTCAAAAAAGGTGGGAAAGTAATATACCGGAAAACCACTGGAGACACTTTCACCAAATATAGATTAGCTCATACTACATACCAATCCCTACCATTTTCACAAATTTGGTTGGAATTCCATTTACCCATTTAGCCTGTAGACCTTTCTAAATACCCTCTCTAAATACCCTGAGGTAAATTACTTCACAAAACACATCTGAAGTGTTGGAATTAACAACCAATTAAAATGTTACTTTCATTTTCTACTTTTTTTACCTGACATTTGATTGGTTATGTACCTGAATATATATAAAGAAAGAGAGAGAAACACAGCCATTTTGACTACTACTTCCTGAACTACATTGCAAGATCATTTTCACTGACAACTTAAACTTGTTTTTAAAAGGTAAGATGTTATTTTATAAATTTGAAAACATTTTCAGATAGTTATATACTATCCGTCTGTAAGAGTTAGACATTGAGAAAGGCTTGTTTATTATAATTATGGATTGATTTAGGTTTCTGTGGTATAATTATGAATTTACTTAGGCTTTTTCACAGGCACTTTTTAATAGTACTACTTCACGCCTGAAAAGTACCTGTCTGAACTTAAACCCAACAGTGCCCTATCTCTACTGATATATTTATTTTTTATGCAAATTTCAGCACAAAAATGGAAGGAGAACAGAACGTTTCCTTTGAAATTGTTGAGGAAATCATTGAACCCATTGACTTGGAACTCATGGATGAATCACGAGACCATGAACTTCTACAATGTGTAGAATCTGTGGATTTCTTACTTCAATATGAGGACGGTCAAATGTGGGAAGTTATGTTCAGTCAAAAAGAAGACATATCGGACAGTCAAATGTTAGACGTTCTATTAAATTTTGAAAAAGAATCAGAAAAATAAATGTATATTTAATAATCAAAAATTGTTCGAGTCTTTAATCATTTTTATATCTAATTCATAAACTAGTACCAAATTGATTATAATGTAAAGTCAGACTTATAGTATACTGTGCAACTTTATATTATCTCCAATGTGTATTTAACATCTCTTTATCATCTCCTGCCTCCATATTGTTTCTGCTTTCCTGACACACTATGGTATGAATTCCATATTCCACAATAACTTCTGAAACAACATGCAAGATATCTACAAAGGATATGGTGTATATTAATTTTTTGACTCTGCATTGGTACCTACATATTGCTACTTAAATAAAAAAAAACGGAAAAAAAACAACAAAACGAACAATCAATAAACATACAATATTTAAAAAGTCTATCATTATTTTTTCCTTATATTACGCTCCCCGGACCGCTTCCCGGTGCGCGTACCGGGCGCTCCCCACGCAAAAAAAACTAAACTTTTTTTTTTTTTCCCCCGCGGGACTCTTTTAAAGCCTCCACATCAAACCTAGGGGGTCAGGGTGGATCTGCTATGCCCCCTTATGGTCATTTACCCCTTTGTTTTGGCCTCCTCTTGTCTCTCGATCCTACCGAGAGACAAGATGGCGGCCGCTCCGGACTGTTTAGAATGTTGACAGACACCGGAGAGCCAATCAGCTTCGCTTTGCGAAGTTCCGTTACGCGTCAGGTACGCGAACCGGGGCGCTGCCCGGAGCACGCTTACAGATATATATATTTTTTTGAACGTTAATTTCTCAAAATCCACTGGAACACATATATTGAGACCTAGCAAAGGCACATCGGGCTACCAGTCCCTACAATTTTGCCAAGTTTCGTGGAAATCCATTCAGCCGTTCGAGCTAAAAGTGAGGCCAACCGCCCTATGGAAAATTGCATGGGAAAAACGTGTTTTGGGACCCCCCTTTTTTCTCGGCCCCCCCTTGACAAACCCCCCCCAAATTTTCAGGGGCTGCTCAGAAACAAAATGTTCCATTTTCCTGAAAATTTCTGCCAATTCCGTCCTCAAACGCCAAAGTTATTAGACATAGAATTTTCAAAAATCCCATAGAGAAAAAATCCTAACTATATATACCTACTGGCGACCGCCAGTAGGTAATATATATATATATATATATATATATATATATATATATATATATATATATATATATATATTCCTCACACGTCGGTTCCTTTTTCCCAGTCCTTCGAGCGCTCAAAGTGGGTGCGTTTCCCTACGGCGGAACCTCGCCGTTGCATATGCCAAAACACCTCCGGGTTAGCGAAAGTAATGGGCGCACTCGTGCTGTCTCTCCACAATGATTTTATTGTATTATCTCAGCATGGAAACAATATTAATGGATCAATTAATATTGTTTCCATGCTGAGATAATACAATAAAATCATTGTGGAGAGACAGCACGAGTGCGCCCATTACTTTCGCTAACCCGGAGGTGTTTTGGCATATATATATATATATATATATATATATATATATATATATATTCACTGACAAAAACCATAGGTGATACACCATATATAGTTAGGAATTAGCATTTAAAAAACCTTATTTTACTCACACAAAACCAATGAAATTCCATATATAGTTAGTTGTACTAACTATATATCACGCACCCGCAATCCACTGCTGATGATGTCACATATTACATCATTCATGACATGGTCAGTGACATCACTGATGACATCTCAAATGACATCACTGATGACATCACTGATGACATCTCAAATGACATTACTGATGACATCACTGATAAAATCATTCATGTGATAATACGATGAACCTCTTCAGACTCTAATATAACCTTAGATACACTCAGTGTAAACACAGACTCACAGATTGTCACTCATCCATGAAGTTACACACACACCTAGACAGTCATGCAAACAATCAATCACACCTCCGTTTCCTTAACTATACAGTTAAACACACCTTACTTATTCAAACATATACTAAAACATATTTACTCACTTATACAATCCTGGATACAAGTTCACAATGATCCATACAGCCACTCACACATTCACTGGCTCTTATGCACAGTTATTTATATATGTCAACTCTCACATGTACTGTATTTTACATATGTACTTAATTTGACATGTAGCACTGAGATATCTATTCACTCACCAATACAGTCATGCACACAGTCAACCGCCCATACAGCTGTTTCCAACATGCACTTTTGAATCCATACATCTATGCACAGAGTCATACACTTCCCAGCCACCCACACACACACTCAGTCTCCCATACAAATGCTTGGGCAACCAATCAATAACCTATATAGTTACTCATATAGCTACTGATCAACACATGCAGCAGTTTACAGAACAACAGACATAATGATGCACAAATTAAGACAGTTTAGTCACTAACCCATGCACTCAGTGAGACACATTTAATCACTCACTCATACATTCAGTCATGCACCTACTAAATCCTTCGTCCAGACACTTATACATCGACTCATTCATAAATATGTAAGACATATTTTAACTTTACAGAAAAATACAGTCACTGGATTTTGTCATCAGTGATGTCATCAGTGATGTCATTTGAGATGTCATCAGTGATGTCATCAGTGATGTCACTGACCATGTCATGAATGATGTAATATGTGACATCATCAGCAGTGGATTGCGGGTGCGTGATATATAGTTAGTACAACTAACTATATATGGAATTTCATTGGTTTTGTGTGAGTAAAATAAGGTTTTTTAAATGCTAATTCCTAACTATATATGGTGTATAACCTATGGTTTTTGTCAGTGAATTTTTAAGGTTTTGTAAATGCTAATTCCTAACTATATATGGTCTATAACCTATGGTTTTTTCAGTGAATTTCATTGGTTTTTTAATAGCTAATATCAAAACCTTTACAATGTATTATTCTTTAAAAAGAAAAATATTTTTTACATGTTTTTTATACAATTTTTTTTTTATTTTTTTTGTTTCGCTCCCAGTACGCGTACCGGTTAGCTTCCCGTTAGCTCAATCCGGAGGCGCGACCCGGTACGCGAACTGGTAAACGTTCCTTTTGCGCACCTCTCGCGTTACAAAACAACATCGTGACGCTTCGCGTCAGCATGACGTTTCGCGTTCTCGCGTAATACGTCATATTACGTGCTACGTTCGCGTACCCGGAAGCGCAGCGGTACGCGAACCGGAAGCGATCCGCGGCGCGGCGCCGACCGCGTAACGTAAACATAGCAGGTCATGTGACTCGGTAATAACACTTTTCATTGGTTCATTTCACTTTTGGTTTCCTAATGATGTAATACAAGGTCATGTGATCTAAAATGGACACTTTTCATTGGTTTAGAACTTTTGTTTTTCCCAAATGATGAAAACCCCTCCTTCTTTCATCACTCTGACTTTCATCTTGGTGAGAGAAAGACCCTTTATTGAGACTTTGAGATGGCTTCATTAGTAGCTTCAGCTGGTGCTAGCCCACCACCTCCACCAAATCCAAGAAAGAGAGGACCACCTGCAGAAGTAATTTTGCAAGAAGAGGAAGAACAGGAAGAGGAGGAAGAGGAGGAAGAGCATGAGTTTTTGCCAGAGGAGCCCAGGAGGTACAATCGAAAGGAGAATTACATCTGGCAATTCTACAGAATTCCTGAGGGGCAAAAGAAAGTGAATGCACGTTACGTGTTTTGCCGCATATGCGGTGATAGATTGTCAAGGGGCACTGATAAAAAATACAGTTATGGCAATCATACTATGCATCGGCATATGAGTAGGTGGCACCCAAATAATTATAGTGCTGCCCAGCTACGTGACGAACAACAAAATCCCCTCCCAATGGCAAGAAGATCGGTGGTTCCAGAGGTGTCGGGACCAGAGGCGAGGGAGATGATCGCAAACATCCAAATGTTGTTTGGGCACGTAAAGCAAGTGTGCGTGGAATGTGGCACTTTCATCTGCTACAGAGAAAGTAGCATCACTTTGATTTTGCGAGCAATTCAAAATCATATTAATGTTTGTACGAAACGCACCAAAAAAAAAATTCTTTTTTTTTTTTTTGCTCCTGTTGAGCCCTTTATAATGGATCGTTTTTGTTTCCCCCCCCCCCCAAAAAAACCAAAAAAAATTTAAAAACGTTCAGAAAATACAAAAAAAGTAAAAAAATGTTCAAAAAATACTAAAAAAAATATAAAACAACAAAAACATTAAAAAAAAGTTCTTTTCAGAACTAACTCCCCATTATAAAAAAATTGGTAGAATATTTGGAACTCTGCCAACCTCTATTTCTCTTAGTTCGCTCCCGGAGCGCTACCCGGTACGCGTACCGGAAGCTAACCAAAAAAAATATTTTTTAAAAAAAAGAACAGTAAGTATAAGGTAAGCAAACAGACAGTTATGTTAAAAGAAAGACAGCTCTAGGGAGTAAACTAAGGATACTGTTACCTACAATCCACTGCTGATGATGTCACATATTACATCATTCATGACATGGTCAGTAACATCAACAGCAGTGGATTGTAGGTAACAGTATCCTTAGTTTACTCCCTATAGCTGTCTTTCTTTTAACATAACTGTCTATTTCCTTCCCTTATAGTTACTGTTCTTTTTTAAAAAACATTTTTTTGATCAGTCATAAACAGTGACATTAATAGAAACAGAGAGAGTGAACAAGAGTGAAGAACTATGGTCCTCCTCAGCCACCCTCAGAAAACCAAGGGGGTCAAGATACATCTACCGTGCCCCCTTCTACCCATTCTGAACATTATTTGCCCTCCATCTTGTATCTTGATTCGACCGAAACACAAAATGGTGGACTGCCATAACGCTGCTGGTTTGCGAACCGGGCAACTTCCCGGGAAGCGGTCCAAAAAAAAAAAAGTTGAGAAAGTAATTCACAGACACTAAGAGTAATAGAGATGGAGTGAGTGAACAAGACTGAGGAACTATGAGAACAGAGGGACTGAGAAAAAGAGTGGAAGGAGTTGAGTAAATAGGTAATAGAGAAAGGAATGAGGAAAGTAGCAAAGGCAGGAAACTGAGGATTAAAGAAGTGAAGCAGTGGATCTAATAGTAGGTGAATGTGATAGAAATGTAACGAAAAGAGTACAACTATTTACCTTGTAATTGCCGTTAAATTAATCACATTTTATTTCTATACTTTCAATCTGTGAAAGAGAGAACCAACATTTGAAAAAAATTAAAATATGTATTTAAAAATTACAAAAGACAAGGGAAAATATTGAAGGACAAATAGTTTTTCAACAACTTTGACACTGACAGAAGCTTCTGCTTCTCCAGGTCCTCTACACAATCCTAAAGATATACATTTTAAACTAACAGTATCTTGATGCAGATGAAGTGAGGCCTATCTTAAAACATGGTGCATCTTTTGCATTGCTCTTGTTTCAGAAAAGTGTCGCTTCAGTATGCCAATAACATGTCTCCTATCCAGAGATTTGTTTGAGGTGAGGCCTACTCAGAGTTCAAGATGAGATTTACACTTGTTGAAGTGTACAGAGGAGATAATATCTGTGAAAGTCTACTAATGAAGTGAGTCATGTCCACTGCACTCTTCAACAAAGTAGAAACCTCCTATGTTTCCCTGGACAGACCTAAACTTGATCTGCACAATGTGATTCGTAATGATAGGAAACACAGGTGATGTAATTGAAATATGTGCAATTTATTTTGCTCATTTCACAATCACATCACTTGTGTTTCCTTTGCTTAGGTATCTCATTGTGCAGATGTAGTCCAGCATATGAAAGAATACGTAGAAGTGCAGCACTGCATACAATAAATTTAACACTTACAGAAAACTCACCTTCTCCATGCCTCCTACACAGTTCTACATATACATCATAAATGCAAACAGTACAGAATTAATTATACATGTTAAATGGTTTATTTTTGCTGTTCTCAGAATGTATCAAAATTCACTAAAAACAGTGACTTGAAGGTATTCATCATGTAACAGCGGGGAAAAAAAAACACAATCAAAATGATTGTGTTTAAAAAACCCATACAACATCAGAAATTAAAATTCAGAACTCCTTAAAGTTAACTTACTTTCCATGACGTCCAAGGATGTCCTATGAACAGCTTACACTCTTTTGTGCTGTTATTACTTTCAGCCCGCCACTTTCTGAAAGAAAACCTCCATCGTTTTTAAAAACACGTTACATGCAATAAATGACTTCTTGCTCTCTACCACTATTTTCCACAAGGCCAAATCTAGTCAGAGATATTTATAACTCTTGGATTTCTTGTAAGCCAATCCCATCATTTGGCATTTCCGCAACTTTCAGAATTAAAATGTTGAAGATCATTTTCACAATCCTGGAATAGTAATATCTTCCCCTTCTTGCTCAGTCATGTTCTACATTTCCTATGACACTGATACTGCTTAATATGAAGCAGACTTACACTACCTCTATGAGTACTACAATTATTTAATTCTCTACATCACTTTTAATCACAAAGCAATGTAAAACAGTAGACAGCATTGCAGACTTACATTCCCTCTACTCCATGTTTTGATTGGCTGCTTCAATTAGCTTATGAAAAGAAACAGTTTTTCTGAACTCATTTAAAGTGCACATACATCTCCATGATGTCCAATCCTATGATTAGAAGTTATGTCTCTGAACTACACTTATCCTCAAGGCCAAATTGTGTAGGAGCCATTAGAACTTCTTGAAATTCCACAATCATATCCCGAGATTATTTTCCTAAAATTTTGGTTTTAAAAACACCAGGTAAGAGTTTTTAAGGTCATACGGCAATTTTTTTTTGAAAATTAAAACAGAATCATTGCAGAATGACCAGCCATTTCTAGACTTTAAATAAGCTGTGTAATGTCCTGATGATATTGAAGGGCCGTCATGATATATAATTGCTGTAGTTACAAAAGTCCTTCCTGATATTGACAACTGCGAAGCTACAAAATTTTTTATTAAAGTTGTCAATTTTGTTCCATCAGGCCTACATCGTTGGAACATTAAAATGACGTACTGGCCATATGTTCGTATAAATAATGTGGACATCATTTCAGATTTACATTGGCTACACTCCATGTTGTGATTAGCAGCTTTTACTAGCTTATTAAAGGAGACTGATTTACTGTCTGGCAAAGTTAAATATATAAATCTTTCTGAGTCTACACTAGTAGTACTTGATACCATACAGTTCTCGCAGTCATGCTGCCATTGATAAGAAAGCCCAAACAGCTGATCTACATCTACACCTTCAGCATGTAATACATCAAGCATATACATTAAAAACTCCTGACAATCTTGCTGAATATTTTGAGAGAATTGTGTTTGGCCTGAACATCTATCTAACAGATTTCTAATTTCAGACACACTTTCTATGTTTCTTCTATCAGTGGTACATTTCTCTAACACAGAATTTAACAAACTGCAAAATCTTTGATCAGAATTGACCACAATCTCTTCTTTTACATTTTTTAGAGAAAACAAAACATTAATTACTACATTAGCATAGCAGTTGACACCAGAACTGTTTTCAAACTGAAAACCAACAACATCTTCAACAGAATCCTCTTTGTTTCTGCTTGTAATTTTAGGTTCATTCACTTTTTGTCTTTTTGCTACAACCTCCCCAGTATTGTTCTCATTTCTTCGTTTCCGGCCTACCAGACGTTTCTCAAACAAAGGAAACTGAGGCAAATGTGGCGCATACTCTCTTCTTAACCTATTGTATTCCTTAACACAATCTAGATCTGCACAAATGTTTCTGACATCACACTCAATCAAGTACAATCCCGATAAAGTTCTAACTCGTGACAATGCCACATATGCCATACCCTCCTTGAACACAGAACTGCCAATATTCACCAATGCAGTGTCTACACTTAAACCTTGCGATTTATGAATTGTCACCGCATATGCCAAGCAAACAGGGAACTGCTTACGGCGAACATATAAGTCTTTTACAAGCAAAAATCTAGCAGAACAACGAGCAATTAGCTGTACTTCCTCAATGCCATCAAATTTAATTTTTAAAAATTCAATTCCATCTCTATTTCTGTATTTCACAAAATCAACAACATTACCCATTGATCCATTTACCAGACCTCTTTCAACATGTAAATTCCTTCTTAAAATTATACGGCAGTTCAAGCACACATTCAGAGTCTTTTCAAAACCTGCAGTTTTAGATATACTCTTCTCTAATGAATCCAATTTTGTTTTCAGATTCTCAGACAAAATAATTGTTGATCCCATATGCTCTACTCTATCAATAGCTTCCACTTTCACAATCTCTTGCTTTTCTAAATGCAACATTTTGTTGTTAAATTTGGCACATTCTGCAAAAGTTGGCATCAAACATATTCCAGATTTCTTATCAGTAATTTTCTGAAAAATATTCTCAGGCACAACATCTTGTTCTGGATATAAATTTGACAGTAATCGTGCATGTAAAGCTTCTTTCCCATGCTCGGTCACTTTTCCAATTCTAACATCTTGTAGAATAGTCTTGTAAACTTCATCCTTTGCCTGACGCATATTTTCATGCAGTTCAGCATAATTGAAGTTTAACCATATATTGACGTTGCCAATGCTGCCTAGGCACTTCCTGGTATCTTCATGCGTGAGCATTTTGAACACAGGTTGCCCTTTCACTGGTGTCAGCTGCAGAAGATCTCCGAAAACAATGATGTGTTTGCCACCAAATAACACATCATACTCTGTTTTGAGAACTTCTTGCATCCTCAAATGCACAAAGGCAAGCATGACATTGGAAACCATGCTTACTTCGTCAATGATAAGAAGTTTCATTTTCCTCAAGATTCTTGAAACTTCAAAACAAGCATCTCCAGATAGCTTGTGATATTCTAATTTGTTGTCATGCTCCACTGGCAGCATCAGTAAACGATGTAAAGTAATCCCTTTAATATTATGTGCTGCCAGTCCAGTTGGAGCAGTGACAACACAAGACAGCGATGACTCTGTCCTTTCCTGCAAATAGCATGAAATTGCTTTAATGAGGAAACTTTTTCCAGTTCCCGCTTCTCCACTCACGTACAGTCGGACAGGCTTCAACGACGTACATGAGCACTCTTTCTTATCATGACTTAATCCATGATCAATTTGCATGGTAACTTCGTCATATATTTTCCTCTGCTCAACGTTGAGTTGTCTTTCCAACTCTTCTAAGTTAACCGCATCCTCCTGAGCATGTGCCATGGCTCTTTCCACTTCATTCATGGCAGTGGCAGCTTCATTTTCGATAACAGGTCCTCCTAGTGGATCCTGACTCAATGAAGCAGAACTCTGACTGTCCTGAGAACTGTCTCTGGCAATCTCGGCTGCAATCGTTGCTTCCTGCTCAATTTCCGCATTCAACATTTCTACATATTTGGGAAAAGCAGGACATTCTATGGTCTCCTTGGCGACATTGAAAGAGTCTTCGTAACAGAGGAAATCTCCAAGCAGTTCCTCTTCTGCACGCCAAGGCTTGAAAAGTTGCAAAAGTGCTAAATAGAAAAACTCCTTTTTTTCAGGAGATTCGCCACTCAATTTTCGATGGTTTATCAAGTGGCATTTTCTTTGCTTGACCAGACATCCCTCACTTCCTATTACAGCATACACTCCTTTCTCAGTATCTTCTTTGATGTTCCTCTTGAACATGTAATTTTGCAGAACCTCATACAGACAAACATTCTCTAGGTGACTGCTTCGATTTGGATAATATGTATCCAACATGTTTGTCTTCAAAATGTCGGTACTGTTTGGCTCCTTTTCCGCCAAATACTCAATTTCCCGCACAGGTTTGAGAACTCGATTACGCGTTGCAGCAAGACCAAGACTCGCCCAAACGATACTCCTGGACTTGGCATAGAGACTTGCTGAAGACAACCGGTCAGAACATTCGTACGCTCCGATTTCTCGATGCGACAACATCTTCAGACTGAAACTGTACAACTTCTTGCTGAGGCTCTTTTCATGGGAAATGTCCTCCCACATATCCTTCAATTCTGTCTTCTCTTTTTTGGTGATGTAAGACGTCACATACCGAGCCACAGCCATACAGTTATCAGCCACAAACTGTATATCCATGTTAGCATTCCACATGGACAAAATCACCGGGTTGTAGTCGTTGATGTACTTGGACTCTTCGTTCCTCTTCAAATTGTAAGTGTTTTTAGGTGATTTCTTCATCACATTATGTCGCAGCGAAGACATCAAACTGTTTACTCTTCCTTTAGAAATCACCGGTCGTGGAAAGCCGAAACGACATTTGGTGTAGAACTTGTCTTTGTTTCGGAATTTACGACGGCAGTACTTTCCACATCGATGGCTTTGGAAACGCAGAACTTTTTCTCTTAGGCTTTTCTTCTCCTTTGCGTTTGGAACAGCACACATAGAATACTGTTGGATGAAACTCATCACTGAGTCTTCTGGATCCGTTCCAAATTTAGGTGCATCCTTGATCCACAGCAACATATGTATATGAGGAGCACCTCTTGCTTGGTACTCCTTTCTCCAGAAGAAATCCAACACCTCTCCAAGAGGTGGATTCTTCTTATTCATGATGAAAGACATCATAGCTTCAAATCTATGATTGAAGTACCTACATACATTGACTGGATCCAAAGAGCACAGTTCTCCGGGTGTCTTGAATTCGATGTTTTCTACGTTAGCATTTGCCTCTCGTAGAAATTGAAGTAAGTCTTCCCAGCCATACTCGGCACAACTCAGAGTGAGGAACCATGTGGGAGTACCTAAGTTCCTCAGCATACATTTTAAATCACCATGACGACGGTACCAGTACTCATTAGTACCACGCTGACACGCCATGAGATTAATCAGGTGAGAATCCAAAATACTATCTTGGACATTCACTTTATCCATAAAATCACTTGCCGAGATGTTTTGCATGTGTATACCACTTTTCAAGATGTGGTTCACTGCATATGACAGTCCAGACAGATCGCTTTCAAACAGGAGATGAAACAAATAAGGAATGCATTGTCGAAACCTAGCATCTCCTGCATACAATCGCAAAGTCCGGTATTCAGAAGCAGGAATTTGATGAGGTCGCTCATCATATCTTCCTCCCTGACCTGTTGGAAAAAGCTGTGGGAAACACCGAGCTTCCAAACTTTCCTCCCAAACACTAATGGGACTCCCTTTGGCTTGTTTCATTTGAAACAACTCAATAGCATTCCCCATGACTTCCTTTGAATGCAAAGGATGAACACTATAATGTTCATATATTTCCTCACTAGTAGAGGGTTCTACTTTCTCAATTTGACCAGCACACAAATCGCTATCCTCTTCCTCACTTACTTCCTCTTCTGCAACATATACATTCTTATAGTATTTATTATTTTTTTTCAAATACAATGTTGCCTTTTTAACTTTCCTAACATCTACTAAATCTTGCCATATTTTCTTATTCTTTGTCGGAACCCCATTAACTAAGATAACCAGAGGTTCCTCTTCCACTTTTTCTACTCCAATTGTGTTAATGTTTTTCTTGAAATCTAGAGGCAAATAAACAACTCTTCCCTTTAATCCTCTCTGTAAATCTGATGGAGGCAATTTCCCTGTCTTTGGCTCCATTCTTACAATAGCCTGAAAGGGATGGATACTTTGAATCAAAATAGATTCATAAGTATTTAAGTCCTTCAATTCAGAAGGAATCTCAACCAATTCCAGATTATTATGAACTGCTCTAGCAGGCATCTGGTTTTGTTTTAATTTGTTACAACAATAAGTACACACACGTTGATCCAATCCCAAATCAAAACAATTTTCTACCATCAAGTATGTTGCAAAATCCTTCCATTCACTATTATTTTCCCTTTCACTTTTTGCATATAAATCCACTAACTTAGTCTGATTCTTATAATAAGTGCGTCTACAACACACACAAGTGAAATTAGGCCTCTCACTTGATTTCATGTCAAACGTCGCAATTTCCCTCTGGAAATTATCTGTACTGGAAACATGTACACTATCTTCCAAATGACCCTCTACTTCTTGCTCAATTTCAACATTCTCCTCTTTACTTCCAAAGTAACAAAACTCAATTTCTTCACATATATTCTTCACATCTATTTCAGAACCATGCAAAAGAGCAGCGCATAATTGTTTCAGCATAATTGCTGGACTCTTAGCATAATACAACAGTCTAACTAACTTCCTCACTTTGTTATGATGCACTGCTAGCATCCTGAAATGATGAAAAACACTCTGGCATACTCTCCTGGAAAGACAAGCCAGTGAATGACCATGCAAACCTGTCACTTCTCTCACTCTGCAAGGATCTAATTCTTGCAACAACCTTATTTTCTGCTTCAAACTTTTCTTGTTAAATGTCCGTACAAAATCACAAAGCAAATTGATGGAATCCTGTCGCACACTGCAAATACTACTACACTTCCAGGTGTACACAGGACCCTTAGCACGTCTTCCTAAAACCTCATTACCTAACAACTCTTCTGCCTCTGTTGTCACAAGTTTTTCTTTTTCAACTGGACAACCATCTTTCACTTCATAAGCACGACCACTGATGTCAACTGCATGCACCAAATCATTATCCTGGAAATAACTCTCTTCATTAAAAAATGCCTCACAGCTTGAACTATGTATCCATTCTCCAGAAAAAACTTCACAAAAATTACTACGATTAACTATTCTCTTCCATCTACTATTTCTTTTGAAATCAAAAATTGCCTTGTTTAGCTTCCTAATTCTATTGATTATCAAAATAAATAACTTACGTTTAATTTCAAAAGCCTGATCAATAACTTTCTCAACTTTTTTTTTTCTCCTATAAAAAACTAATTTCTGTTGACCTTTCTTAATATTTTTTAACAAATTGCCAATTATCCTGTTACGGAACATTCGTTTACGAATCTCCCTAAACTGTTGTTTCCTTCTACTATCATGCACAGATTTATCTCTTGCTCTAGCAGTAACATTTTCATTTGTCCTTTTCTTTCCATTTGATTTACTTCTCATGTTATGGATTGAAACATTTTCTGTACTAATATTTTTTTTATTAGAAATATTTCTTATGAAATATTTAGAGCTCTTACCCGGTGCTTTCTTCATGGCTTGAGAAATCTTTTTGTTAGAGGACTGCTGCGTTTTTTTTTTCTCCTGCTGTCTTTGACGTTTTGCAGCCTTTATCTCTCTTATTTTTGTAGGCATATTGAAATCTTGAAATGATCTGCAGTTGAATCTGAGGAAAAATATAATAAAAAATGTTATTAAACATTATTATCAAACAGTAAATCAGTAATAGTGATCAAAAACATAACACACTACTTGACATTTTAATTTGAAGATTTTTTAGTCATTGCCATTTTTACAATACAGAAATACCAGAAAAGAAATGACATTTATATTTATGTTACCTATGCTATTTTATATGTGAATCTGATCTAATTTTATGAGCATATTTTAATATTTTATTGAAGACACTACACATAACCTGTTTTTGAAGGTGTCTTTATTTTTAAATTAAACGGTTTACCTTTTTACTTTTTATTGATTATAAATTTTAAAAATAAATGTTTATAATTCCAAAGGCTCAAGCAGGTCAGCTTCCCATCCTATATCATATAATTCGGACAAATCTGCATCCTCATCACGCTCTTCTTCATCCTCAGGATTTAAATCATCCAATGGATCAACATCCACTGATGTTTCAATTACAAGTTCAATGATGAGGTCAAAATCAACTGATTGCAGATTGTCGCTCATGTTGAGGTTGTCTTTATCTTTAAAGAAAGATAACAACAATGAGATGTTGCAGAGTAAGAGACAAATCTCACAGATTATAATAGTAAAATTATTTAACAAGAGTAACATTTTGCAGCTATTATTTAGCCATGTCCAGCGATGCTGAGCAGGTGAAGCCTATGTCTAATTTTTCACTGAACAGGACTCATCTGTTCTTAACCTTGGATAAGCCTCAACGACTCTGTGTCCCCTGCACATACTCAAATGTTAAAGTGCAGATTTATATTAAATGGCACATCCCCAGGCATGCACCAGTTAATGTGCACCACTGCTTTACCACCCATGGTGTGCCGCATTTACAATCAGATAGGAGAAAGCTGCTTCAAAACCCTGCGCCTGCTTGAAGCTGGCATAGGTCTTGACGCAGCATTGTAGAGATGGGGCACCCCTGAGCCTTGCTGGAGCTGCATCGCACTTACGATACAACTCCAGCAATGCGCCACCTTTACGGCACAGATGCGTCACGCATCTGTGCCGTTTTTGCCCCATGCTGCGCCGCATTGTAAATGCAGCACAACATGGGTGGCGGAACAGTGGCGCAGGATGACTGTCACATCCCTGGTGATGCGCCACTCATCATAAATCTATCCCTAAGCTTCTTATCTTGTTACAGATGAACTGCCATATGTATCATCAAAATATTTTACATATTATAAATAGCAAATTTTAAGGAATAAATAGCGATTCTTTACTATTCCTAATTTGCAATGAGCAAATTGCTAATTGCAAATTACCCATTCATTTCCATAGGCTAGGAGGCTCATAAGAATTAATGTTGCAAGTTGTGATTAGCAATTAGCTCATCACAAAATAGGATTTTTTTCAAGCGTGCAGGGGTATCTCAAGAACACCCTGCTGCACCCCTGAAAAAGAAATTTGGGAGCACATGGCACACCTACATGCCCTAATGGCATGTATGGGCGTCATATGGGACCTTTTTTTTTTTTAAAAAAAAAATGCTTTTTGAAAAGAATTCGCAAATTACCACAAACTAGAAGTTGGTGGTAGTTTCCAAATCCTTAATATCATTTTTTACATATTTTTTTTTGATACATTGCATTTAAGGAATCACAAATCACAAAAAATTGGGGAAAAGTAATGGTTTGCAAATTTATGACAAGGACATAATGGTGTATGCTTCTCTATAAGGCATTTCAGTGTCTCTGATGTCATTTTTCCCATATTACATTATAAGACCTTTCCCCATGAAGCACATTCCTTGTAAATATGCTCCCACCTGTGCATTGCAAATTTAGATTTTGACTGTTTCAGACACATAGCCATGTTGAAAGTGACCCAAAAAAATTGCAAACGTTTTAAAAAAAAACATTCATGTGTCTTAATGACATTTTAAGTCATTTCCCCATGGACAATGTTTTCTAAGTGGCACAAAAGAGGTATACACCTATCATAAATCTGTCCCTAGCATTATAAATGATTAAATCAGGATGACAATAAGATGTGGCCTATCCAGAGGTTTGTTTAAGGTGAGGCCTACTCAGGATTGCAGATTAAAGTTACGCTTGATGAAGAATACAGAGGAGATAATTTATTGTAAAGGCCTACCAATGAAGTAAGTGATTTCTACTTCATTGCACCAGTCATCATAAATGTATCCATAAGCTTCTTATCTTGTTAGACATCAACCGCCATATGTATCATATAACTATTTTGCATTTCCAAAAAAGCGAATTTTAAGGAATAAATAGCGATTCTTTACCATTCCAAATTTGTTTGAGAAAATTGCTAATTGCAAATTACCCATTCATTTCCATGGGCTAGGAGGCTCATATAAATGAAGGTGCAATTTGCGATTAACAATTTGCTCATCACAAATTAGGAATTTATTCCAAAGGTGCAGGGGTGTCTCAAGAACACCCTGCTGCAACCCTGAAAAAGAAATTTGGGGGCATATGGCGAACATAAATTTTAACAACATTCCTTTACCTCAAAAACGATTTTCAAATCATAACTTCAAAACACTACACATGGGAAAATTACTTAAATTGTCCTTAAGACACATAAAAGCGTTTTTTGATTGGCTTTCCTGCATGGTAGGGTCACTTTTAACATGGCTATGTAACATAAACATTCAAAATCAAAATTTTCCATGTACAGGTGGGAGCATATTTACAAGCAATTTGCGCCACAAAGAAAGGTCTGACATTAAAATGGGAAAAATAACATCAGGGACAGTCAATTGCCTTATAAAGAACCATACACCATTATGTCCTTCTCATGAATTTAAAAACAATTCCTTTTTCCCAAAAACGATTTTCAAATCATAATTTCAAAAAACTGCACATGAGAAAATGACTTAAAATGTCATTGAAACACATGAAAGCGTTTTTTGATTGGCTTTCCTGCATGGTTGGTTCACTTTTATCATGGCTATGTAACACAAACATTGATAATTAAAATTTTCATGCACATGTAATAGCATATTTACAAGCAATTTGCGCCACAGAGAAAGGTCTTACACTAAAATGAGAAAAATAACATCAGGAACAGTCAATTGCCTTATAAAGAACCATACACCATTATGTCCTTGTCATGATTTTATAAACAATTCCTTTTCCCCAAAAACGATTTTAAAATCATAATTTCTAAACACTGCACATGGGAAAATGACTTAAAATGTCATTAAAACACATGAAAGCGTTTTTTGATTGCCTTCCCAGCATGGTTTGGTCACTTTTAACATGGCTATTTAACACAAACATTCAAAATCTAAATTTTCCATGCACATGTGAGAGCATATTTACAAGCAATTTGCGCCACAGAGAAAGGTCTTACACTAAAATGAGAAAAATAACATCAAGGACAGTCAATTGCCTTATAAAGAACCATACACCATTATATCCTTGTCATGAATTTAAAAACAATTCCTTTTCCACAAAAACGATTTTCAAATCATAATTTCTAAACACTGCACATCAGAAAATGACTTAAAATGTCATTAAAACACATGAAATCATTTTTTGATTGGCTTTCCAGCATGGTTGCGTCACTTTTAACATGGCTATGTAACACAAACATTCAAAATCAAAATTTTCCATGCACATGTGAGAGCATATTTACAAGCAATTTGCGCCACATAAATCATAATTTTCTCCTTAAAGCACACTATTCTCTATCTAAAGTAAAGAAATATTTTCTCACCTTAGCAAATACTTTGAGTTTGAAAACAGTCTAAGAAACACACCAATTTGTCTTCAGCAGAGCAAAAGGTATGCACTCCAGAGTCTGCAGCTATCAAAAGCACAGAAATGGTGTAATTCTTCACACATATTTCTCATGTCACCCAATCAAAACTCTTCCCTCACTTTTTTTCAAATGAAAACCCTTCCCCCTCTGCCCTTTCTGCCTATTTTCCATAGCAACCACCTCTTGGAGAAACTCTGGTGTTTGCAAATTCACACAACAATGTTGCAATTGAACTCTGAACTCTCAGTGCACCTGCATATCCAGTGCTTTCTTTCATTTAATGATTTTTTATTGACCACTCAAAATACATCTTTCAAACAACACATCTGTACACCCTAACTTTCTGTTTTCATCAATCAAAATCCACCAATCACTGTTACTACTTCATGAACACAGAAACTCCACAGTTTTTTTCATTTCAAACTCACATTTTTTCAACTGCCATTTCATTGCCACACTTCATCTGACTGCAGGAGAACCTTCTCTCACCATGTTTTCTGTCTGGATTGTTGGTCATAGTTATATTCACTGGGCTCAAAGGTACGTTGAAAGCAGGAATTTACCTAACCTCAATTTACAAGATGTGGAAATTAAGTGGTTTGGCCACAGAGGATTAAAATGTCACCAATTGATACCATTGGTGAAAACCTTTATGCATTTGCCAAAACCTGACCTGTTAATTGTGCACTGTGGAGGTAATGACTTGGGCACTTTGACTGGTGTAGGTCTGGAAATGCTTTTAAAGGACACCTTTGAGCAATTAATGGCACTTTTTCCTCAGACTGCCTTGGTATATTCAAATATATGCCAAAGACAGAAATGGAGGTGGTCAAACCAATTTTGTCCACAAATTGAGAAGTCGAGGAAGCATGTAAACAAATCTGTTTCAGCTTACATGAGAGACCATGGAATGGGCTCCCTGTACAACAATAACTTGCGTTACTACATGCAAGATATCTACAGAGGAGATGGAGTTCACTTCTCAGATGAGGGCAACAGAGTTTTCACTCTGAATTTAAAAATGTGCATTGGTACCTACTTATAAGTACCAAAATGTACCATAAACCCAAAAGCTCTTCTCAGAGCTACCCTACATCTAATCACTCACAATTATTATTTTACTCTAACTTTTTTCACTAATTTTCAACAAAGTACACTCCTTGGGGCGCTACCCGGTACGCGTACCGGGCGCTAACCTCGCGAAATTTTTTAAAAAAATGTTTTTTTTTCGCACATATAAACCTCCTCAGCCACCCTCAGAAAACCTAGGGGGTCAAGATAAGTCTACCGTGCCCCCTTCTACCCATTCTGAACATTATTTGCCCTCCATCTTGTATCTTAATTCGACCGAAACACAAAATGGTGGACTCCCGGAACGCTTAAGGTACGCGAACCGGGGCGCTCAACGGTTCGCGTACCGGGTCGCTCCCTGGGAAAAAAAGGTGGGAAAGTAGTTCACAGAAAAGCCACTGGAGACAATTTCACCAAATATAGATTAGCTCATACTACATACCAATCCCTACCATTTTCACAAATTTGATTGGAATTCCATTTAGCCATTTAGCCTGTAGACCTCTCTAAATACCGTGAGGTAAATTACTTCACAAAACACATCTGAAATGTTGGAATTGACAACCAATTAAAATGTTACTTTCATTTTCTACTTTTTTTACCTCACATTTGATTGGTTATGTACCCGAATATATATAAAGGAAGAGAAGGAAACACAGCCATTTTGACTACTACTTCCTGGTGTACATTTCAATAGGATTTTCATTAATAACTTCAACTTCTTTTTAAAGGTAAGTTGTTATTTTTAAAACTGAAGTATATTGTGCACTTTAAGTTAATATGGCAAACTTTTTCTGTTAGTTATATACTATCCCTCTGTAGTACTTATAAATTTAGATACACTTTTTTATATTCCTACTTCCACTCTGATACTATACACTGCCCAAAGATAAATTCTCTGTTAAAAACTGCCTATCTAAAATTCATCCCAACAGTGCCCTACCTCTACTAATATATATTTTTTTTATGCAAATTTCAGGAAAAATGGAAAGTGAACAAAACATTTCATTTGAAATTGTCCTTCCAGAGTCCAACACAGAAATCATTGATCCAAATGAGATTGAATTTATGGATGAAACTTGGGACCAAGAACTACTGCAATGTGTACAAGCAGTAGATAACCTCCTTGCAAATGAGGACATTTTACAACCTCAGAGACTACAATCTATATTCCATGATTATTATGAAATTTCTGACAATGAAATGTTAGAAAGTTTAATAAATTATGAAACACAATAAAAAAAGCTTAAAAAAAAAAAAAAAAAAATAATCAACAAAACCAACAATCAATTAACATACAGCATTTGAAAAGTCTATCATTCATTTTTCATTGTGATACGCTCCCCAGAACGCTTCCCGGTTCGCGTACCGGGCGCTAACCACGAAAAAAAACAAAAAAAAATTTTTTTTTTTTGCTTAGCGGGGCCCCTTTAAAGCCTCCACATCAAACCTAGGGGGTCAGGGAGGATCTACTATGCCCCCTTATGGTCATTTCCCCCTTTGTTTTGTCCTCCTCTTGTCACTCGATCCTACCGAGAGACAAGATGGCGGCCGCTCCGGACTGTTTAGAATGTTGACAGACACCGGAGAGCCAATCAACTTCGCTACGCGAAGTTCCGTTACGCGTCAAGTACGCGTACCGGGGCGCTGCCTGGTCCGCGCTTACAGATATATATCTTTTTTTGAACGTTATTTTCTCAAAATCCACTGCAGCACATATATTGAGACCTACAAAAGGCACATCGGGCTACCAGTCCCTACAATTTTGCCAAGTTTCGTGCAAATCCATTCAGCCGTTCGGGCTAAAAGTGAGGCTAACCGCCCTATGGAAAACTCAATGTTAAAAACACGTTTTGGGACCCCCCTTTTTTCTCGGCCCCCCCTGGACCAACTCCCCCCAAATTTCCAGTGGCTGCTCAGAAACAAAATGTTCCATTTTGCTGAAAATTTCAGCCAATTCCGTCCACAAACGCCAAAGTTATTAGACATAGAATTTTCAAAAAACCCATAGAGAAAAAATCCTAACTATATATACCTACTGGCGACCGCCAGTAGGTAATATATATATATATATATATATATATATATATATTCACTGAAAAAACCATAGGTTATAGACCATATATAGTTAGGAATTAGCATTTAAAAAACCTTATTTTACTCACACAAAACCATTGAAATTCCATATATAGTTAGTTGCACTAACTATATATTGCGCACCCGCAATCCACTGCTGATGATGTCACATATTACATCATTCATGACATGGTCAGTGACATCACTGATGACATCACTGATGACATCTCAAATGACATCACTGATGACATCTCACTTGACATCAATGATCACATCACTGATGATATCATTCATGTGACAATACAATGCATCTCCTCACATTTTAATATAACCTCTGTTTCACCCAGTGTTAAAAACAGAGTATAATTTTTGAAACCATTGACACACCAATACTAGTTACTACATACGTACTCACTGATTCCTACGTCTACACACACATTCACTCATTCACCCATACAATCATTCATACATACAATCACTCATGTTTACAACACAATCATATGCACTCATACACCTATACAGACACTCACACTCTGCCACTCATCCATGGAGTTACTCACACACCTAGTCAGTCCTGTAAAGAATCAATCACACTTCCATTTTCTACTCTATACAGTTAAACATAGAGCACCTTACGTTTTCAACCATATACTAACACATACTTACTCTCTTATACAATCATTGATACAAGTACACATTGATCTGTACAGAGTCACACACCTCCCATCCAGCCACACACACACTCAGTCTCCCATGCAAATACTTGGGCAATCAATCAATAACCCATATAGTTACTCATATAGCTACTGATCAACACATGCAGCAGTTTACAGAACAACAGACATAATGATGCACAAATTAAGACAGTTTAGTCACTAACCCATGCACTCAGTGAGACACATTTAATCACTCACTCATACATTCAGTCATGCACCTACTAAATCCTTCGTCCAGACACTTATACATCCACTCATTCTTCAATATGTAAGACATATTTTAACTTTACAGAAACATAGTCACTGGATGTTGTCATCAGTGATGTCATCAGTGATGTCATTTGAGATGTCATCAGTGATGTCATCAGTGATGTCACTGACCATGTCATGAATGATGTAATATGTGACATCATCAGCAGTGGATTGCGGGTGCGCAATATATAGTTAGTGCAACTAACTATATATGGAATTTCAATGGTTTTGTGTGAGTAAAATAAGGTTTTTTAAATGCTAATTCCTAACTATATATGGTCTATAACCTATGGTTTTTTCAGTGAATTTTCAAGGTTTTGTAAATGCTAATTCCTAACTATATATGGTCTATAACCTATGGTTTTTTCAGTGAATTTCAATGGTTTTTTAATAGCAAATATCATAAGCTGTCGAATGTCAAGTACGTGGTAAGAATTTTTTTTTTCGTGTTTATGCACACTGATCTGCTTTGATTGCTGCCCCCCACCCCTCATTTCTATTAGGAGTACTCTCTCTTTGCAGATAGTGAAGGGTAGTTAACGCAGCCCTTTCCCCCTTTGTAATCCGTCGTGCCTGCTTCTCTCTCCATTTGATTGATTGTTCTCTTTGGTTCATTCTCTATTTACAAACAAGCACAGAGTCGCAATACTCTGTTTAGTCTTTGCAGATAGCGAAAAATCGTGTAAAAAAACAAAAGGAATCGAGCAAAATCAGTAGGCCACTAATGGGATCTCTTTTGACCTCGCTAAAATAGAAACATTAGGAACAACCTGTTGAAAATAGCAATGCGTATGTATATAAGCGGCGTTCATTTGTGTTCACAGTACCCCTTGTTGATTGTTTCAATCGAGCATTGAATTGTTCGAAGTTAATTCTCTTAACGATCTTCTCTACCTGCAAACGAGGAAGAATAGGAATATTCTATCTCCCTTTGCAGATAGTGAAGGGTAGGTAACGCAAGCCTTTAACACGTCGTACCTATTTCATTCCTCATTGATTGATTGATTGTCCGAACATTGACTGTTTGGGAATTAGTTCTTTTTGGAGGTATTCCCTGTTTGCAAATAAACGTAGGAAAATCTTTGCAAGTAGTGAAAGGGTACGTAATGCGGACCGTTCTCCCCCGTTGTAATCTGTCATGCCTATCTACTCCCCACTGATTGATGCACCTTTTTCACCCGGACCATTTACTAGAGATACGTCATCTGGCCCGACCAGAGAGCACCCCTAGTGAAAAGGACATATGCAATAATAACGAAGTGATCACTGTATCCTGTTAACAGAAACTTTACCATGAAACAACCTGGAAAGAAAAAAATAGGAAAACGAAAATCAGTAGGCCACTGATGAACATGAACTTTTATTAAACAACGAACAAAGAAACGATAACATAACGTAATGATAAAACCTATTAATGTCCTAGAAACAAGAAAACGTTAAAATATGCCAGTGGTGAGAGACCAGAAAAACAGTAAGAGAAACCAAATCACCCCTCGCTGTCCCACCGCCTGCCACGCCAAAAAAATCGATAGACTAGGGAAAATGCAAGTCAGTAGAACATCCACCCCCACTCTGGAAACTTCCAAGGTGGGGCAGGGTTCCGGCTACGCCCAGCCGGGAGCAGCCCATATAAGGCAGGTCCTGCTGCCACGCCTCGGCCAGGAGATCCTAACGTAGGGTGTAGCCGGAGGAGAGGCCGAGACCAGCGGGACCCGGCCAGGGGATTGCCTTTACAACGCTGAACAGTTGCAGGGGGGGGGAATGTCTCCTCGACCCTCCCCTCTCTCTCCCAGTCCGGCCGCGGTGGCCCTTGAGAGTTGCAGGTAGTCCCGCCACATGCTCTTCCGGTCCGACCACCAACGGTCGGGGGGCCGAGGCCGACGGGATCCGGCTGCAGCCGATAAACCAAGAAACCCGTTCATGGGGCCAGAGCCAGGGGCGTCCGGCCGACATCCACCGGAAGCCCGGCCCGAAGACGGACGGGACACTTCTTTCTTTTATAATGGCTGCGACAACACTGGAGGGGGATGTCTTGCACATGCCTCCGACCCCCCCCTCGTCCTCATCGCCTGGTCCGGCCATAACAAATCTCAAGCGAGACGCCGTGGGGTGCACTGGGAGGGAGAGACGGTGCGAACAGGCCTCTCCCGCCTCCCCAGGTGGAGGCTTCCCAGCTGCACCCTCAGCGCTCCAGGCGGTGGCATCCTAACAACTACAGTGCTGCACAGTTTCGGAACGACCTAGATAACGGTTCTTCCACTGTGGCCATGCTGCAACGTCTCGCCCGGCAGGGTGGAGCCCGTCCGCTCATGTGACCCCGCGATCGCCGGTAGCTGCCGAACTCTCAAAATGGCGGTCGACCTGGCAAGAGCGGGCCCAACATAAAGAAATGGCCCGGTCACTGGTTGACTCCACCACCGTAGTCCTCCACGACCTTGAAGATTCTAGAGGAGCCGCGGGAGTCTCCGACCCCCGATGGGGAATGACTGCCATGATCGCCCGTGGAGTGACGAAACTGTATCCGCGGGACGTCGGCGCTCCCATGCTGGCGCCAGCCTCACTTTGAATTACTACAATCCTGCAGACCTTACTTCCGGTGAAAGCACAGTGTGACCCGGTAGGAAAAATTATTGCACCCCCTCCCCTTTTTGACTGATAGTTCAAACCACCGATCCTTTCCTTTGCCCTTTTAACGGAACTTTGGACTGCCTCCCCCTCTTTTACATTTTCTAGAGAAAACAAAACATTAACCACTACATTAGCATAGCAGTTGACACCAGAACTGTTTTCAAATTGAAAACCAACAACATCTTCAACAGAATCCTTTTTGTTTCTGCTGTGACCCTGCTACAGCACAGGCATTGTCCCCAGCAGTAATTCTGCAATGCCGGTAAGAATAGCTGTGGTGCCTACTGGACTCACTCACCCCCGCGGCGCCCCACGCCGTTTTTTGCTGGGCGGCAACTTACTAGACATCACTTTCGTGCCATCTAGATTTCAGCGCGTTCTGCTGCCTTGGAACTATTCGCACAACAGACCGCTACTGACAAGAATATTTCATTATTGGTGCTGTCAATTTCAATAAATCTATTGGATAATTAAAAAGAAATTGCCACGGTCTCTTCGTTGTTTAAATGTTTTTACTGTTTTTGTTTTGTTGTATATATTTATATGTTATTAAAGTTTTATATTCCTACTACTTTGTTGGAGTGCTATATATTTTTAATGTGACACATAATTGTAAAAACTTTGATGTACAAAGAGTCATTCCTGGAATCTTCCGCTTCAGGCTCGGTCCCCTCCCCAATCACAATACAGGATGGTTTTCAGATAGTAGGAACGCGTGTGCTGTGACGGATCACATCGGGTGTGGGCCTTGATCTACTATAACTCCTTTGAAGAGGGGTGATTCTTTACAGCTGGGGCCATAAACTACATCTGCAGGGCTAGCTGATAGCCTAGGACCGGCCTGGACATTCGGACACAGAGGAAGAGGAGTGTCAGAGGGTGCGGTAGTGAATAGGGCGAAAGGGAGGTGTCGGGCGGGCACAGAGTGTGATTCTCAGGGAAGAGCAGCGCAGATGGGGGAAGGTTTATTGCCCATGCATAAGACAGAGAGCGGTGGTGACCAGTGCCTGGGGGAGATGCTTACGAGGGTGAGGAGCCATGCTACGAATCGACAGCGTGCAGAGAGTGGGTCTGGTCAAGACATCTAAAATGGCTGCCGTGCACGACAAAAGTGTGGCATTTCAAAAAAGGCAAGATGGCGCAGACAATGTTTTTCAACACTTCCTCATTTCCTTCGAATCGAACGTTAACAGACGTTGGGGCATATTACCAAAGTTAAGCGATATTTATCGCTAACGATGCTTACCAACCAATTTTTTACCACTAAGCATCGTCAGAAATTATCGAAGATAAACCTTACTATTATCAAGGTTTATCGCAAATGCGATAATAAACGGCCGCAATGCATGAATATCGCTAAAAAGTCAGCGATATTCATGCATTACCGAGCTAATACTCTTAGCCATGTTATCCACCTCCCATTGGATAACATGGCTAAGAACTGCTCAGGGCAGGTGTTACTTTTTGGAGATATTCGCGCTTAGCGCGAATATCTCCAAAAGTTGGTAATAGGAGATAGATATCTTGCATGTTGTAATGCAAGTTATTGTGGTATATGGAACTCATACCATAATCTCTCAGGAAAGCAGAAACTGATCCTTTTGGGACCGCCTAAAAAGGCCTAGGGGGTGAGGAGTACTCTACTTTGCCCCCTTTTCACGTTCCGAACTATTTTATTTTACTCTCTTCTGTAATTACACAAAATACCAGCGATAAGATGCATCGGAGACACACAGTGAGAGAAAGGAGGCCGGAGATGAAGAAGACATGTCAAATACACATTGGAGATAATATAGTGGCAGAAGGGAAGTAAATATGAGTAAACTTACCATGTAACATAAAAATGTTGCACTCTATACTATAAGTCTCATTTTATACTACAATCACTTCGCTACAACCTCATAAATTAAAAATAAAAATAAATAATGTCTCAAACAATTTTTGATTTCTAAATATAAATTTATTCTTCAGAATTTTCTAAATTTGAAACAACTAGTAACATGTCCTCATCAGTAATTTCCTCTTCAATCATCTCATCTGGAATCTCCTCATTAAAAGTCTGCAATGATGATTCTTGTAACTCTATGGTCTCCAAACACTCGATAAATTCGCCATCAAGAGATTGATCAAAAAAATCATTCAAGTCATCTCCTCCTTGTGACAATATTTCATTATTGGTGCTGTCCATTTCAATCAATGTAGTGGAATCATTCAAGTCATCTCCTCGTGACAATATTTCATTATTGGTGCTCTCAATTTCAATCAATGTAGTGGAATCATTCAAGTCATCTCCTCCTTGTGACAATATTTCATTATTGGTGCTGTCCATTTCAATCAATCTAATGGAATCATACAAGCCATCTCCTCCTTGTGACAATATTTCATTATTGGTGCTCTCAATTTCAATCAATGTAGTGGAATCATTCAAGTCATCTCCTTGTGACAATATTTCATTCTTGGTGCTGTCCATTTCAATCAATCTAATGGAATCATACAAGTCATGTCCTCCTTGTGACAATATTTCATTATTGGTGCTCTCAATTTCAATCAATGTAGTGGACAATTCAAAAGAAATTGCCACGGTCTCTTCATTGTGAGCCATTTTATTTTGAAATTGCTTGCTGTAAATTGCAGAAAAAAATAATCACTTTCATTTATCGTTTTTAGTAATACATAATATAAAACTAACTTCATCAAGTATTTAGTATAACAGAAGGACTGCAAATAAATAACAGAAAACATTTTTCAAATTATCTTCAAGTGTACAACATAGTTCCCCTTACAAATTAACAACTCACCTTTTTAAAAGTAGCAGAAGTGTTAGTACTGTGTAAATCAAACACCAGAAATTCACCACCAAAAATTCCTCACAAATGTACCTCAGACAGTAGTATCACAAAATGGCTGTGGTTTCCTCTCATTTGACATATATACATAACCAATTAACTTTCATCACACACAAATACAAAACCAAAGTAACATTTTAATTGGTTCTAAATTTCAACACTATCAAATGTGTTTTCCCCATGCAATTTTCCATAGGACATTTACATACGTCTACAGCCTGAATGGCTGAACGGAATTACACCAAACTTGGCAAAATGGTACATCAAACCTAAGAGGTCAGGAATGATCTACTATGCCCCCTTATGGTCATTTCCCCCTTCGCTTTGGCCTCCTCTTGTCTCTCAATCCTACCGAGGGACAAGATGGCGGCCGCTACGGACTGTTTGGAATGTTGACAGACGCCGGAGAACCAATCAGCTTCGCAAAGCTCCGTAACGCGAAAAGTACGCGAAGCGGAGCGCTGTTACAGATATATATCTTTTTTTCAACGTTAATTTCTCAAAATCCACTGGAGCACATATATTGAGACCTAGCAAAGGCACATCGGGCTACCAGTCCCTAATATTTTGCCAAGTTTCGTGCAAATCCATTCAGCCGTTCGATTATTATTATTTTGTTTTTTTTTTGCCCCGCGGGGCCCTTTTAAAACCTCCACATCAAACCTAGGGGGTCAGCGAGGATCTACTATGCCCCCTTATAGTTATTTCCCCCTTTGTTTTGACCTCCTCTTGTCTCTCGATCCTACCGAGAGACAAGATGGCGGCCGCTACGGACTGTTTGGAATGTTGACAGACGCCGGAGAACCAATCAGCTTCGCTTCACAAAGCTCCGTTGCGCGAAAAGTCCGCGAACCAGAGCGCTAACCGGTCCGCTGTTACAGATATATATCTTTTTTTAAACGTTAATTTCTCAAAATCCACTGGAGCACATATATTGAGACCTACAAAAGGCACATCGGGCTACCAGTCCCTACAATTTTGCCAAGTTTCGTGCAAATCCATTCAGCCGTTCGGGCTAAAAGTGAGGCCAACCGCCCTATGGAAAACTCAATGTTAAAAACACGTTTTGGGACCCCCCTTTTTTCTCGGCCCCCACTGGACGAACCCCCCCCAAATTTTCAAGGGCTGCTCAGAAACAAAATGTGCCATTTTCCTGAAAATTTCAGCCGATTCCGTCCACAAACGCCAAAGTTATTAGACATAGAATTTTCAAAAAACCCATAGAGAAAAAATCCTAACTATATATACCTACTGGCGACCGCCAGTAGGTAATATATATATATATATATATATATATATATATATATATATATATATTATATATATATATATATATATATATATATATATATATATATATATATATATATATATATATATATATATATATATATATATATATATATATATATATATATATATTACCTACTGGCGGTCGCCGGTAGGTATATATAGTTAGGATTTTTTCTCTATGGGTTTTTTGAAAATTCTATATATATATATATATTACCTACTGGCGGTCGCCGTGGAGGAGTGTGGCTCACTGATTAGAGCGGCAGACCCTGATGCAGAGGTCTGGCCCGGGACCAGGGTTCAATTCCAGACGCGGCAGGGTCCTGAGCCCAAAAATGTCCACGGACTCGATAATTCTCGCCTCGGTGCCTATTCTAATCATGGGGTCCCACGCTGCAACTCTGGGCAATAGTTGCTTAATCTCCACTAGGGCGGCCCTCCCGCTGCGGGATGCCTGGTTTTCACCCTGGGGATACCCAGTAGGGGTTATCTCACAGGGAAAAGCCAGGACGGGTTCCCAAGGCAAGCGCCTTGATGCCTTCGGGTGATACGTGCGCTATATAAGTCGCAATACATAGTTAAGACCTATTTTCCATAGGAAATCCACAACATTCTATTTGGAATAACTTTGGCGTCGGTGGACGAACCTTCAAGAATTTCTCCAAGAAAATGGCCTGCTCGGTTTCGCTCCTTCTCTGAGAGTTTGGGGTTGATTTGTCAAGTGGAAGCCGAGAAAAAAGGGGGGTCCCAAAATGTGTTTTCCCCATGCAATTTTCCATAGGGACCTTTAGCCAGGGCTACAGCCCGAACGGCTGAACGGAATTACACCAAATTTAGCAGAGAGGTAGAGTTTGGTTCGCAGATTGTGCTTTTTGTTAAATGGTGTAAATCCGTTTAGTAGTTTCTGAGAAAATTACAAGTAAAATCATAGCGATATCTAGAGACAGAGTTATACACGCGGACGGAGATCCGTTCAATTACGAGCGCGAGCTGCATGCTGATTGGCTGTGAACTGTCTGTCAACACTCGAAACCAGGAAGTGTTGGTGGCCATCTTGTGCCTCTGTAGAACCGAGTCACAAGAAAACGGTAAAAAAAAGTTCGAGAAATAAGGGTAGGGGGCAGGCTAGAAACATTCTGACCCTTTACTCTTGCTCTGGGGGTCGTACATGGATGTTTAGGCTCTTTTTTTAAAGAAAAATCTCGGCGTACGCGTACGGAAATACGTACAATAACGAGCAGGAGATGCATGCTGATTGGTTGTCAATACTCCAAACGAGGAAATGTTGGCAAGCATCTTGTTTGTTGCGAGAGCCAAGTGAGAAGAAAACAGTAAAACAAAGTTGAGAAATAAGGAAAGGGGGCAGGGAAGAAACATTCTGACCCTATAGTCTTGGTCAGGGGGTGGTACATGGATGTTTAGGCTCTATTTTAATTTAAAAAACATAAAAAATGTCGGGGTACTCGTGCAGCACTTGTACGCGGTGGGTAAGGTGAAAAAAAACTAGAAGTCTGCTTTATTCAATAGGTCCCGGGGGGGCAAATTACGGGGGCAATTTTTTTTCATAAATGGGGCTCGTAAGGTGCCCCGAGCACTGGGGAATGGCACTCCTCTGGTTTTATTTTGAAGTATGTGGGGGGGGGTTACGGTCCTACTCCCCGCAGTCTCGGGGAGCGGCACCCCTCGGGTCTTTTTAAAAAAGAAAAATATGTTTTGAGCTCTCCCTCTCTCTCTCCCTGTACACGTCGCGGGAAAAGCCACCTTTCTGGAGCAGTAATATGTAAAATGACCTTCCAGCTCCGGGTACCTGCATTGTCTGGGGTTTTTTATTAATGTTGCGAGGGTGGGCTTGATAATACGTCCTTGTTAATTCCCATAGAAGCCTATGTTCTGGTGTTAACATGGGCTCCTATGGGAAATATAAGGCCGTATTATCAAGTTCATTATTGCAGTTTTATCGGCAGTTTTCTGCCAATAAAACGGCGATAATTTTAACACCGGTCCTTGATAATATGCACCTAAGTTTACTGGTCAAAAAAAGAGCAATGGGCCATATTATCAACAAAAGGCAATACATTATCGTCGCTTTTATCGGTAGGAAACTGGCGTAAAAGTGGCGATAATGGGCTTGATAATATGCCCTTGTGAATTCCCATAGCAGCCCAGGTTAACTACAGAACCTGGGCTGCTTTGGGAATTCACAAGGGCCTATTATCAAGCCCATTATCGCCGCTTTATCTGCAGTTTCCTGCCGATAAAAGCGGCGATAATGTATCGCCTTTTGTTGATAATATGCCCCTTCATTTCTATGATAGTATGTAAAACTTTCCTTTTTTTTTTGTTGCAGTTGTACTCTCTACGCATGCGCAGCCTCGTTTCGAAGCCCACGTTTTTTTCTTTTTCTTCAAGTTCAACAAGCAAACCTTTCTTTATTTCAGATAGTAAATTTGTCGCTTTCTTTTTCCGGGTCGTGTGTGTCATCCGCTGCTGTACTTTTGTAATATATTAATAATCATATTTTTTCTATATTTATTTGAAAGGTAGTGCCGAGGCGCCAAACATTGATTACGTACTCCGTCCACCGCCATTTTAGTCGTTTTTCACCGTCATTTTTATTATATCTGTTACTTAAAACTCAGTAGTTTTTAATCCTAGTCTTGAATATCTTACTATAGTATTTCAACATTATTTTTATTGTGGACCGTCATACCCCTCCCCCGCAAAATAAAAGAAGTATGTAGTTTTTTTATTAACTTTTATTAAAACAATAAACGTAAATGAAACTCAATTATAACTATATTAGAAGCAACTAGAAAAATAACTTTAACATCAAACAATATTATACACAAATTGTTAAATGGACTCCAAAAGATGTCCGATTGGTAATCTGCAAAACAAAAAAGGAAATTAGAGTTTAGAATTATGTAGATGTGTGTAAATGAGCTGAAGCATTATAAGTTTTGGTAACTCTACGGTTTTATGTGTGCAGTGTGCCTCGTAAATTTCAGTTCTGTTATAGTGCCACGTTCAAGTGGTGTCTATATGGAAGGGCCTACTGCGTTACTGACGCCCGTTATGCCGACTTATTTCTAATGCATTGCTATGAAGGCTTTGTAGATCTAGGCCTCTGTGCTTACCGTTGTATAAACCTTGCGGCCAAACACTTCAAGCAGTTGAATTCACAACTTATTTTCAACAATTCTTCTACACGTCCAAGCAGACAGCAGTGTCTATAAATTTAAGAGAGAAAGAGAAATTATGTCACATAGAGTGAGAGAGAGAGAGAAAACAACTTTAAAACTGTGTTGCAGAGTCTGAAGTTAAGATTTTTTCTTGAAAAGTCAGACGTAGATTTACAAGCTCCTTGCGTCACTTTACCCATGTTAAAAGTGACTCAAAAGTGGCGTAATAAGGTTGTGGATCTGCTTGTCAGACTGTTGTAACCTATCTGTTGTCACTGCTCGGAGGTAATTATAGATTTTACAGAGAAGCTGCTGTACACTGCGCACTCTGGGCCATATTATCAAGCCTGGGCGATAAAATTATCACCACTTTATCGGCAGGAAACGGCTGCTAAAGTGGCGATAATGGGCTTGATAATATGCTCTATGGAATTTCACTCGAAGCTCATGTTAGATGTCCTTCACATCTAACATGAGCTTCGATTGGAATTCCATAGAGCATATTATCAAGCCCATTATCGCCACTTTAGTGGCAGTTTCCTGCCGATAAAGTGGAGATAATTTTATCGCCCAGGCTTGATAACATGGCCCTTTGTGCTTTCACAAATAAATGTAACACTGCAGTTTTACGAGTGCAGTGTACCTGGTACATTTCACTTGTTATAGTGCCGCATTCAAGTGGTGTCTATATGGAAGTGCCTACTGCGTTACTGATGCCCGTTATGCTGACTTATTTCTAATGCATTGCCATGAAGGCTTTGTAGATCTAGGCTTCTGTGCTTACCGTTGTTTAAACCTTGCGGCCAAACACTTCAGGCAGTTGAATTCACAACTTATTTTCAACAATTCTTCTACACGTCCAAGCAGATAGCAGTGTCTATAAGTTTAAGAGAGAAAGAGAAATGATGTCACAGAGAGTGAGAGAGAGAAAGAGAGAGAAAACAACATTAAAACTGTGCCGCACAGTCTGGAGTTGAGATTTTTTCTTGAAAAGTCAGACGTAGATTTACAAGCTCCTTGCGTCGCTTTACCCATGTTAAAAGTGACTCAAAAGTGGCGTAATAAGGTTGTGGATCTGTTTGTCAGACTGTTGTAACCTATCTGTTGTCACTGCTCGGAGGTAATTATAGATTTTACAGAGAAGCTGCTGTACACTACGCACTCTGGGCCATATTATCAAGCCTGGGCGATAAAATTATCGCCACTTTATCGGCAGGAAACTGCCGCTAAAGTGGCGATAATGGGCTAGATAATATGCTCTATGGAATTCCAATCGAAGCTCATGTTAGATGTCCTTCACATCTAACATGAGCTTTGATTGGAATTCCATAGAGCATATTATCAAGCCCATTATCGCCACTTTAGCGGCAGTTTCCTGCGATAAAGTGGAGATAATTGTATCGCCCAGGCTTGATAATATGGCCCTCTCTGCTTTCACAAATAAAGGTAACACTACAGTTTTACTAGTGCAGTGTTGTTGGGAACTGCTTAGGCAATATGAGTTGTCATGAGCGTGGTGGTTTTGTCACAGCTCGTGACTAGCTCGTGTTGAATAGGAATGTTGGGGAATGTGTTATGCTTTAAATATTGTGGAACTTGGGCTGTTGTGCTGTGTTAATGTTAGCGGCATTAACTGACTTGATTTCACCGAGAGCAGACGCCTAATTAAAGCTCGTCATTTAACTTCTTTTAAGCCTCTTCGTATTTGTGGATCTTCCTACACTGGCGACGGGCGGGATTCGTTTACCACTAACATTCTTCTTGAAGGAGAGGATTTATTGATTTTCTCCATTTTACTACTGACTGGATGTTGCTGTGAAGTTCCTATAAGGATTGCTGACTGAGTTGCTGGTTGACTACTTAAGGATTATTTTTTTTTGTTACGAAGAATTTTAAATTTTTATTTCATTTTCTCTTTGTTTTCACTGTAAACTTGGAGAAGTAGTCTTACCATTTCACTGGCATTTTACGAGGAAATTGAAGTTCCATGTCGTCACCGTGGACTTGGAACTCGTTCTCTTGGAACTTTGAATAATCTGGCTTTCGCGTAGCTGATGCATTGACGTTTTGTCTTGTCATCACGTTACGTGAAACTGCGTCATTGCGCGACGTGGGAGCCATTTTCGTCAATCTATTTGGTCTCCTAGCAACGCCTTCATCAACTTAATTTCAACACTACGAGGAAGTTTTCGTTATAAACATTTTTATTGGTAACACGCACACCGGGTGTCTCGAGTTTGTTTAGAAATATTTATTTCGGTGACACGCACACCGCGTACCTCACGCTATGGATTTTGTGGTAATTATCATATCGGTGACACGCACACCTGGTGTCTCATAGCTCATTAAACTGATGTTATAAACTTACTATCGTTTTTTAAATTATTTATTGATTTATTTTTTCTGTCCTTTCCATTTCATTATTGTTTAATCTGTTTTCTGGATTACAATGGCTGGCATTGTTCCTTCCCCCTCCTTTTTGTCGTCTCCAGGGGAACCTCCCATGGCTTTGGAAATATGGGAGCCTGTTTTTCTTGCTTATGTGGATGTGTTGGAGGAGAGCGAATGTGAGCCTGAAAGGAAATTATCGCTACTGAAGCACTGTTTAGGTGGAATTGCTTTAAAAGAATTTAAGACTTTACCAGCTCTTATAAATCCAGGAAATCTTAACGTGTATGAATATGCTTCTTCACAACTGAGTTTGCGATATGGTAAAAAGAGGAACATTGTTATGGAAAGGTTTATTTTTTATTCGCGGAAACAACGAGCAGATGAACCTGTAGAAGATTTTGTTTCAGCTTTAAGATCGTTAGCTGTTACGTGTGATTTTGAACATATTTCTTATGAGCAAGTTTTAAGGGACCAAATTTTGATGAGAACTAATAACAACAAAGTACAGGAACGACTTTGGACTACATCTGATTTGTCTTTGGACAATGCTATAGATATTGCAAAGTCAATAGAACATTCTGAGAAGTTTGTTAAGGAAATTAGGGGGAATGATAAAGGTGATGTTTTTAATGTTTCTAAAGATTCGGATAGGTCCAAAAAAAAGTTTACACCAAGGAGTGACTTTTCATCTAAGGCTGAAAACCAAGTTCAGGAGTCAAAAGTATGAAAAGAAGAATTCAAAATTACTTTGCTTTAGATGTGGAAGTGATGGGCATTTAGAAGATTGTAAAAATTGTCCAGCATTAGGAAAAATGTGTTCAAAATGCAACAAGAAAGGCCATTTTACGAGATATTGTAGGTCTTTACTCAGAAGAGTGAATTGTGTACATGATTGCTGTGATAACTACGATTTAGATGATGAGAGTGAGTTTCAAGTTAATACTGTTATCAATGTATGTGAAGATGGGGAATGTGCAAAATTTCCTTCATGTGTAGTAACTGTTAACAATATTGACTTGCAATTTTTTGTAGATTCATGTGCATGGTATACCATCATTTTGTTGGAGGTTTTTCGTAAGAAATGGCCTAACAAAACTCTGGCTTTACCTGATATTTCTCCTGGTGGTTATACTGGCCACAACATTGATCTACTTGGATTTTTTAATGCTAACTTACAATTTTCTGGTCGTCATACCTTTGGAAAAATGTATGTAGCAAGATCAGGGTTGTCACTTTTAGGGTGGCCGCAACAACATCAGCTGGAAATGAAAATTGATTCAAGAGCCAAACCCCCTGTTTTTGCTGTGGAACCACATAGTATGTCTGTGGTTCACGAGAATACTTCCCGTTTGGTGGATGGGTTGTGGAAGTCTTTTCCAAAAGTTTTTAGTGGTACCAATGGACGTTATCAAAGTTTTGAACATGTCATCAAGTTGCTTGATAATGTTGTCCCTGTTCGACATAGAGTAAGGAATGTTCCTTTAACTTACAGAAGCAAATTAAAGGATATGTTTAAGGACTTATGTCGAAGGATATTATAGAACCAATTTAATCGCCCCCTTGGGTTTCTCCCATTGTAATTTCCATTAAGCCTTCTGGCGAGCTTAGGTTGTGTGTGGACCTTCGCAGTGTTAATAATGCCATTTGGGTTGCTTCCCACCCCTTACCTAATCTTCACAACATGGTCGCCACTCTAGCGGGTGCACACGTTTTTTCATGTGTTGATTTGGCCAGCGCTTATCATCAGGTGGTTCTTTCTGAGGAATCTAAAAACATTACTGCTCTCATTACACCGGAGGGTCTTTACAGATTTTGTCGTATGCCGTTTGGATTGGCAAGTGCTGCTTCAGTGTTTCAGAGACTCATGAGAGACATTTTGGAGGGGTTGAGTGGTGCAGTGGCATTTCAAGATAACATCCTTGTGTACGGCAAAAATGATGAGGAGCATGATAAAAATCGGGAATGTGTGATTGCTGCTTTGTCAAAGAAGGGACTTGACAAATGCAGGTTTAGGCAAAAAGAAGTTGAGTACTTAGGACATACTATAAGTGGAATGGGGATAAAACCTAAACGAAATCATGTTGAGAGTATTGTAAACACTCCTCTACCTGTTTTAAAAGAACAACTTGTAGCGTTTTTGGGACTCATTGAATTTTATGCGAAATTCATACATAATTTTACTTCAAAGGTTGATCCTTTTAGATGTTTATTGAAAAAGAATGCTAAATTTGTTTGGACTGATGATATGACTCAGGCTTTTAGGAAGTTAAAAATGTTTATTGTAAATGCGCCGTGCCTTAGACCTTTTGTGTGTGGTGTGAAATGCATTGTCATGGTGGATGCTAGTAGTTCTGGACTGGGTGGTGTTCTTTTGCAGAGGGATAGTGAGAAGGAATGGGTAGTTGCATATGCCTGAAGAGCTTTGGAAGACGCGGAAAGAAATTATTCTGTTATAGAAAGGGAGTTGTTGGCATGTGTTTGGGGAGCCGAACATTTTAGAACCATTTTGTGGGGTACGAGATTTATCATAAAGACTGACCATAAGCCCTTGGTTTTTCTCATGGCTCCTGGTGGTGGCAGGACCATGTCAGCGCGTCTTGCAAGATTAGCTTCCAGATTACAATCTTTTCAGTGTCAGATTGAGTATGTTCAGGGTAAGGCGAATGTACATGCAGATTGCATATCCAGACTGATTTCTCCCATTGAAGCTCCTGAGGGGGTCATAGAGGATGAGTGTGAAGTAGCTTTCACTATGCGTGATGTTGATATAGTGTATGGTGAACGGTCATGTTTGCAGGAAGATATTTGGTTAGTGGAGATGGATAAGGATTTAGAATTAGGCAATGTCAAGAAGTCTCTAGTACAAGGTTGGCCTGAACAGAGGAAGTTATCTGGAGATATGATGAGTTTCTATAAGGTTCAGGAAGAGCTTGCGGTGGAGAATGGTTTGGTTTTAAGAGGAGGCAAAATTGTTCCACCCTTTTTTTCAGGAATGTTGTTCTTGGTATTGCTCATGAGGGACATCTGGGGATATCTTTCACCAGAAGACATTTAAAGGAGTCATTTTAGTGGCCAGGTATTGATTCTTGTGTGGACCATTTTGTGCGTTCATGTGTTCATTGCTCAAATAGTGACAAAACAGCTGTGGCTTTGCGTCCTGAACCTCATCTGGTTGATTTACCTCTTGGTCCTTGGCGTAAACTGGGGTTAGACATCATTGGTCCATTTAGTTGTTTGCCTAAGCAGGAAGCTTTTGGCATTGTTCTTATTGATTACTATTCTAAATGGCCGGAGGTTAAGATGGTTAAAGATGTTACTTCCCACAAAGTGATAGAGTTTTTGGATGAGATTTTTTACAGGGAAGGGATTCCCCAAGAGGTTGTAACTGATAATGGCTCCCAGTTTGTTAGCAAGGAAATGGAAGAATTTATGGTCAAATGTGGTATTGTTCATAGAAGAATTGCTGTTTTCCATCCCGAGGCCAATGGCCAGGTTGAACGGTTCAACCGTGTGATCGAAGAGGCCATTCAACTTTCTATCAAGGGGAATTTGAATTGGAGGAATGCGTTACAATCCATGCTTTTGGCATACAGGTCCTCGCCTAATTCTGTAACCTTGGTCAGCCCATTTGAACTTTTAAGAGGACGTAGACCTAGTACCAGGTTGGCACCCTGGTGGTTAAAGAAAAATATAAGTGGGTCTGATAATTTTTTGAGGCGGTTCAACGCAGAGTTGAGTTATAGTTATATAAAAAAAATGAAACTTTCCATGGAAAAGAGAATAGGTTCTACATCTGGTCATTTGATAAAGGTTGGTGATTTAGTTTGTATTAAGAAGAAGGAAGGTGTAAGTAAGGGTTGTCCTGTGTGGTCTAGTCCTAAAAAGGTAATTGAAGTATTTAAGAACGCTGTAAGGGTTGATGGTGGTTCAGTTTGGAACTTAAACAGAATTTCTGTATTTACTGGGGTTAGCCCGGTTCAAAATGACTATGACAGTAATGTATTTTTGGATGTTGAGCAACAAAGTGTGCAAGGGAACGGTACTTGTGCTGAATGCGGTCCTGGTGATGCCGGGATCGTGGAGTGTGGTTCTGGTGACATCAGGATTGCACGTACTCATTGTCTTCCTACTAAGTATAAAGATTTTGTAATGAGTTAATTTTATGATGTTGTTATTCTTGTTTTTTTCTTTTTTCCTTTTTTTTTGTTTCAAGGGGGGAAGGTGTGTTGGGAACTGCTTAGGCAATACGAGTTGTCATGAGCATGGTGGTTTTGTCACAGCTCGTGACTAGCTCGTGTTGAATAGGAATGTTGGAGAATGTGTTATGCTTTAAATATTGTGAAACTTGGGCTGTTGTGCTTTGTTAATGTTAGCGGCATTAACTGACTTGATTTCACCGAGAGCAGACGCTTAATTAAAGCTTGTCATTTAACTTCTTTTAAGCCTCTTCGTATTTGTGGATCTTCCTACAAGTGAACCTGGTATATTTCACTTGTTATAGTGCCGCGTTCAAATGGTGTCAATATGGAAGTGCCTACTGCGTTACTGACGCAAAAGTGGCATAACGGCATTGTAAATATGCCGACTTATTTCTAATGCATTGCTATGAAGGCATTGTATATGTAGGCTGATGTACTTACCTTGTATAAACAGTGCGGCCACCGGAGTTCACCACTCGACTTGAACTCTGCTTCTATACGTCAAAGTATATTCAATACGTTGCAGACAATTCCATTGCTGTTGCTCAATAGGCCGTGGTTGCTTCTGAAGGATGTTTGGTGAAGGAAACAAAAGGACATTTTGATTAGTCATTGTAAACTGTGTTGCGAAACTACTGTCAAAAGTGAATTTTATTGTGGGTTCTTAATATTCCGTACTTAGACTGTTGAAGCTCCAGCCGCGGCCGGTAGTGGGAGTACCAGCCGGGTGGTGATGTGGGGAGGGGGAGGGGCAGGGTGGGGGATAGTAATGTATGTAATATGGACTTTAACAGGTAAGTAAGCATAAAATAAATAAAACAAATTTTGTTGCGCGCACTGCATCACCAAATGCGATGCAGTGCAAGCAACGAAATTCCTTTTATTTATTTTTATGTTTACTTACCTACTAAAGTCCGTATTTCATACTTTACTACCCCCCACCCTGCCCCTCCCGCTCCCCATGTCACCGCCCGGCCGGTACTCCCACTACCGGCAGCGGCTGTTATCGCCGCTTTTATCGGCAGGAAACTGCCGATAAAGCGGCTCTAATGGGCTTGGTAGTATGTCCTTGTGAATTCCTATAGCAGCCCAGATTAACACAAGAACCTGGGGTGCTATGGGAATTCACAAGGGTTATATTATCAAGCCCATTATCGTCGCTTTATCGGCAGTTTCCTGCCGATAAAACGGCGATAATTTGAACACCGGTCCTTGATAATATGTCCCTGTTTGTATTGTGAATATATTCCGGACATTTCAGCGATTATAAAAACGTTACTGCTATTGGGAAAAAAAATTAAATATGTAAATTAATACATTATATAGGAGTGCGTTCGTCTAAAATATTAAGTCGCATTTTTGTATGTAGTCAGATACAACCCTTTGACTCCTTCTGATGCGTACTCAAGTGTCACTGCTCACCTTTTGGGGAAATGAGTTTCTTCATGATGTAGTCACGATCTCCAACAAAGAAGTCTCATACGTGTTGCCGAGTCTTGATACCTCTATGGCTCATGACATACTCATGCTCCCATCATCATCATCATCGCAGGTTCTTCACCCGCTCAGTGCTTTGGGTACTACTAACTCAGTGACCAAAGAGGACACTCATGTAGTAGTGGGCCCTTTGTTCGGTGCTTTGGGAACAACTCTAAAATGGCGTACAACACGTGCGCTCCGTCTTTTTTATAGATAGGGGTAGTGTGTAGTGACTGATGCGCTGAATGGGTGTGGTGTGGGTGTATATCAGCCATGAGGGAGTGTGTGTGTCGATATGACAACTAGACCTGCAACTAAGAAATCACTTCAATGGAAGTTTGGGCCTTGTACATTTGTTGTGTTTTCCTGGTAGCTTAAGAGTGGCTTTCTTTTTTCTATGTGACGTCATATAGTCACCATGTATGTAACTTATTTTGTGACGCATTTTATTGTACAATGCGTTTGAAAAACGAGTTGTGGTAGGGTGTTTTTTAAATTAAACTGTGTACTCTGGTTACGAGTGTGTTGAGTGTAGAAGTATATATATATTTTTTCTATTTTGTATTCTATCATAATTGTGCTGACTTTTCTGCTTTAGCGTGCAGTATTATATTATTTTATAAAATGTGTAACAAACTGTTGAAATCATGTTTGAAATTAGAATGTAAGCATGTAAGCTGCTCTCTGTGAGGAATAGCAATTCCGGCTCCCGCAGGAAGTGGGGAGCCGGCTGGGATCGTGGAGGCCTTGCGGCTGTTCCCACGGTCCTCAACGTTAGATTTGAGCCCCGGGGGATGGGGTCCTCGGGAATTATAGAAAATTAGTGATAAAGGCTATTTTTCTTCATGGTAGATTTATCGTACGTGTACCAAGCACGTATGGACGACATACAGCTGGAATATTGGAAGTCGTCCTGTAAGCGTACCTAAGAAAGAAAAATTAAAATAATTTTAGATATTTATGAAGTGTATTTTTTTATGTGTTGTGTGGCTCTAAAAAGAGCCGTTGTGTTTATTGGGAGATTTTAGTACCTAAAAGTAAGTACCGATGCAGAGTCTTAAGTTTATGAGGAAGACTCTGTTCCCCTCATCTGTAAAATGTACACGTCTCTCCTATAGATGCCATTCATATTATAACGCAGATTGTTGTTGCAAATTGACCCAATTCGATAGTCTCGGAGAAAGGCAGAAACAGATTTATTCACATGTTTCCTAGCTTTTTCAATCCATTGACAATAGTGGTTGGACCAGTTCAATTTCTGCCTTTGGCATTTATTAGAATATACAAAGGCAGTTTTGGGGAACAGTGTCATCAATTGTGCAAAGGTGTCCTTCATAAGGATTTCCAGACCTACCCATGTCAAAGTGCCTAGGTCATTGCCACCACATTGCACAATTATGAGGTCAGGGTGTTGGAGATGCAAAAAGGATTTCACCAATGGAATCAATTGGTGCCATTTTAACCCTCTCTGTCCAATCCATTTAATGTCTACATTTGGTAAACGTAGGTCTTTGTGAATTCCTTTCCGTTCTGCGTACCTTTGACTCCAGAAAATATAGCTGTGTCCCACAATCCACACTGTAAGCATCTTGAAGAGAGGTCTGGATGCACTCTGAAGGTCTCTGTAAATGAAGTGGTAGTTTGAAAAATTAGATTTTTTCTAAAATGATGGACAACATGCAGTTTTGAAAAAAGAAAAGGATTGATTAGTTGTTCGAGAACATTCTGCACTAAGCTACGATGAATGTTTCAGTGTTTTAAAAGGCTGATTTTTATTGGTTAAGAATAAGTGTTAGCAAAGAACGTTACATAAGATAAGCTGGTATATTCTCAAGTGAAGCATACTTGCTGTTTTAAATTGCAACAATGTATGATGAACTTTTCACCTGTGTGCTGAGTTAGGTATTCCCTGAAGTGTTTCTATGGTAACTGGCAGATTGTGGAATGGAGGAAGGGTTGAAAGTTTTGTCAGTTGGAAAGGGTGCAAAGGTTCAAGCAATATAAATGTGTGTTTCGTTTTGAATTTAATGTGGGAATAAATGTGATTTTTTATTTATTTGTATATGTGTGTAGATTGAGTGTGTAGATTGATCGGAAAAGTTTGCTATTTTCAATAGGACTTTGTGATCCCGTAGGACTGCTTAGGGGGATTTACAATGATGTCCAAGTTCAAAATCTTTGATGGCCTTTGTTGAGCCTTTGATGGCCCTGGGGAGCACCGTCTCCGAGGTTCGGCTCTTGTAGTGTCATAGGGTGCCTATTCGTGGGAGTCTGTTGGTTGGGTGAGTTCTCTTTGAAGTAGGAAAGCAGATTGTTTTTCGTCTGAGAGAGCAGTATGTAAAGTAGTTTCTCTGACCAAAAGCAATTCCGGCTCCCGAATGATGCAGGGAGCCGGCTGGTACCGTGGTGCATTTGGGGCTCTACCTACCGTCTTGAACGTTATATTTGAGGCTTGGTGGATGGGGTGTCCGGTGATTGTAAAAAATTAGTGATCTATGCAATTTTTTTTACAGTATATTTATTGTGCGCATACAGTGCGAATTATGAAAGTTGTTCCTTAAGCGTACGTAAGCAAGAAAAATTAATTAAAATTAAATCTTTTACAGATATTTATCAAGTTTATGTGTTTACATCTTTGTTGCTTGTAATGAGACCTTTTTGCTTTATTGGTACTTATAAGTAAGTGCTTATGCATAGTCTAAATTTGTTGAGGAGCAGTGTGTTATACAGTGCTGAACTTTTGACCTCTGTTGACAGTTGACTTCTGTTGGGAGTAGGGTGGAAAGTTATTTCAGTAGGAAAGGTTTGGAATGTTAAACCAATAGAAATGTGTGTTTTGTTTTTGATTAATGTGTACAGGATTTTAATTGGTTATTTATATGTCTGTATCTGTAAAATGAGAGGGAAAATGTTCCATTTGACGGTTCTGCTGCAAACACGGAACTAGAGAGATTCTGTATAAGAATATCCACTGTGTGAGTGGTATTCTTCTTAATCTACAAATCAATTTGAAAGGTGAGTTGATTAGTTGTATGGGAGTGTGTGCGGTGCATCTTTGTACATTAAGGAATTATGGGGTATATCAAGACAGGCGATAATATTATTGCCGCTTTATGGGTAGAAAACTGCAGACAAAGCGGCGATAATGTTAATCCCTGTCTTGATAATATGCCCCTATATTCGTCCGTTGTTAAACGTTTTATAGTAGTAAATGTGTTTCGCTATAATGCCTGCTGTTATGTTTTTTAGTTTAATATCAGTTTGTGCGTCTCTGTACATTAAGGGATTATGGGCCGTATTATCAATAAAGGGCGATACATTATCGCCGGTTTTATCGCCAGGAAACTGCTGGTAAAGCGGTGATAATGGTATTGATAATATATCCTTGTGAATTCCCATAGAAGCTCAGGTTATGGTGTTAACCTGGGCTTCTATGGGAATTCACAAGGATATATTATCGAGACCATTATCGCTGCTTTAGCGGTAGTTTCCTGACGATAAAAGCGGGGATATTGTATCGCCCTTTACTGATAATATGGCACTGACGGGCATAATATCAAGGACTGGTGTTAAAATTATCGACTTTTTAAGGGCAGGAAACTGCAGATAAAACGGCGAAAATGGGCTTGATAATACGCCTTTGTTAATTCCCAAAGAAGCCCATGTTCTGGGGTTAACATGGGCTTCTATGGGAATTAACAAGAGCGTATTATCAAGCCCAGATGCGGCCCATGGAGGGAGTTGAGGTGGGACAGGCGGGGCGGAGGAGGGGCAGGGTGGGGGGTGATAAACAACGGAATCTGGATGATTGCAGGTAAGTAAACAATTAAATTATTAACACGAAGGGCCATATTATCAACAAAGGCAATAGATTATCGCCGCTTTTATGGGCAGGTAACTGCCGATAAAGCGACGATAATGGGCTTGATAATATGCCCTTGTGAATTCCCATAGCAGTCCAGGTTAACACCAGAACCTGGGCTGCTATGGGAATTTACAAGGACCTATTATCAAGCCCATTATCGCCGCTTTATCGGCAGTTTCCTGCCGATAAAAGCGGTGATAATGTATCTCCTTTTGTTGATAATATGCCCAATTTGCGATGCAGGGCGCGCTACGAAATTCTGGGCATATTATGAAGGACAGGTGTTAAAATTATTGCAGTTTTATCGGCAGAAAACTGCCGATAGAACGGCGATAGTGGGCTTGATAATACGCCCTTGTTAATTCCCATAGAAGCGCATGTTCTCACCAGAACACAGGCTTCTATGGGAATTAACAAGGGCATATTATGAAGCCCATTATCGTCGTTTTATTGGCAGTTTCCTGCCGATGAAACGGCGATAATTTTAACACCGGTCCTTGATAATATGCCCTTTCGTTTTATTAATTTAATTGTTTACTTACCTGCAATCATACAGATTCCGTTGTTTATCACCCCCCACCCTGCCCCTCCCCCGCCTCGCCTGCCTGCCCCATCGCAACTCCCTCCACGGGCCGCGGCTGATGAAGCCAATTATCGCCATTTTATCAGCATTTTCCTGCCGATAAAACGGCGATAATTTTAACACCGGTCCTTGATAATATGCCCCTATATTTGTCCCTTTTTTCAATAATTTGTAGCCTCTGTTTCCCTCGCTCTCCTCTTACTCCTTTCTCTGTCTCGGTACTACTGTCTTTTGTTATATTGTACTCTGTGCTGATATTGTCGTTCTTTGTGTATATATTTTCATGTCTCTCCTCTTATTCTTTCTGTCTCTTCATTTTCTTCTCTCTCTCTTCTTATTTCATTTTTTTTTTGATACTCCCTGTTCTGTCTTCTTTCTCGTGTCTCTCCCTCTGTATATAGTCTGGGCATATTTAGAAGCTCCTTTTGCGTCTTTGTTGTTTTATTGTGTTAGTTTTTTTGATGTAATAGTGGCAGAAATAATGGAGTAAACTGCATATGTATTTGGAAAATTAGTCAGTGTTGTTCACTGATATGTAGTAATTATATACATGGAATATGTATAGTCCGTTAAACGTTTTTTAATACTAAATGGTAAAATACATGGTCTGATTTTTTGTGTGTAATATCATACTGTGCATGTGTGTACATTAAGGATTTATGGGCCATATTATCAAGAACCGGTGTTAAAATTATCGTTGTTTTATCAGCAGGAAACTGCCGATAAGACAGCGACAATGGGTTTGATAATACGCCCTTGTTAATTCCCATAGAAGCGCATGTTAAAACCAGAACATGGGCTTCTATGGGAATTAACAAGGGCATATTATCAAGCCCATTATCACCGTTTTATCGGCAGTTTCCTTCCGATAAAACGGCGATAATTTTAACACCGGTTCTTGATGATATGCCCGTATGGGCATATCATCAAGTCTGGGCGTTAAAATTATCACCAGTTTATCGACAGGAAACTAGATGAAGTTGCGATAATGGGCTATATAATATGCTCTATGGAATTCCAATGGAAGCTCATGTTAGATGTTCTTTTCTGTCGATAAATTTGCGATAATTGTATCACCCAGGCTTGATAATATGCTCCCATATTCGCTCCTTATTGCATATTTTGTACGCTCTGGGTCATATTATCAAGGCCTGGTGTTAAAATGAACGCTGTTTTATTGGAAAGAAACTTCAGATAAAACGGCGATAATGGGCTTGATAATACGCCCTTGTTAATTACCATAGAAGCCCATGTTAAGTTGTTAACATGGGCTTCTATGGGAATTAACAAGGGCGTATTATCAAACCTATTATCGCCGTTTTATCGGCAGTTTCCGGCCGATAAAACGGCGATAATTTTAACACCGGGCCTTGATAATATGGACCTCTGTTGTCATACTCCCTCCTCTCTTGTCTTACTGCTTCCTCTCTCATTATACTATCTTCTTTTTCTTATATTCTGTTCTCTTTTTATACTTGCTCCTATTTTTGCATGTTTGTCCTACTGTTTATGTTGTCTTTTGGCTTTATATTCACCACTGTCGTCATAGTTGTTACTGTCTTCTTGTAGTACTCCCTCTCTGCTTATATGGTCAGTCTTCCTTTATATTTGTCTTTTCTCTATATTTTTGTCTCAGTGACTTGTTACATTTCTTCGTCTTTCTTCATATATACTCTTCTGTTGTTATATTCTATGTTTCTTCTTAATCTTGCTGTTCTTTGAAGGTATTCCCTATTGTTTTCTCATACTTTTCTTTTTCTTCTAATACTCTTGTGTCTGTTCTCACATTTCTTTTGTCTTTTCTTATACTTTGCAGTCTCTACTAATATTGTCATCTTTTCTTATTGTGATATTTCTCTCCTTATTTTACCCCCTGTTGTTATACTGCTCCCTGTTTTCATATTCTCCTCTCTCTTCTCTTACTTCTTAATGCGTCCTCTTACTAGTGAGTTTTTCTTATATTGTCTTTTGTCCTATATTCTCTCTGTCTGTGTTCATATTTTCCACTGTTTCTTCATATTTCTATTTTTATTTTCTGTCTTCTCTGTTTATACTTCTAAAATCTGTTCATATTGTTTGCTCACATCTGTTACTGCTCCTTGATTCACTGTATACACTCTGCAGCACTTTCCTCATATTCTCTGTCTTTTCATACTGACCTCTCTCTTTATATTTGTTTGTCTTGTCATACTTTTCCACTTTCGTCATACATTTTTCAGTCTTTAAAATCTTTCATCTGTTTATATTCCTTCTTTTCCCTTCAGACTGTATCCTCTGTTCTTCTTTACCCCTTTTTTCCTTTTGCTCCACTTTTCCTGACATTGTTTGTGCTTTCTTCTGGTACTGTTCTCTCCGTTCTTATACATAGTGTCCTTTGCTAGTATTACTTTTTTGTTCTTATAGTTTTTTTCTTTAGAGTCTTTCTCTCTCTTCTTATAGTGTCCCCTCTGTCCTCTTACTCTCTTTTTTCTTCTTATACTCTTTGTTCTTCTTATATTTCCATCTTTCTCTTCATACTCTCCCTTACCTATTCATACTTTCCAGTTTATCCATACTTCCTTTATTCTGTTATATTGCGGTGTCTATGTATACTCTCTTTTTTTATTATATTTTCCATTGTTTCATACTCCTTCTTCTTTTGTTGTAAATCCTTTTATTTTTGTAGTCCAAGGTTTGTCCTCATAATCCTCCCTCTGTTCTTGTAAGTAATATAATTGAATATTTGATATATTTATTTTTGTAATGTTATATATATTTTTTTGTTATAGATTCTGTTTATAGATACTGAAAAAACTATATGATGCCTACTAAGGTTGAAAAACGGAAACAACGAAAGAAACGTGTGTATTTGAAGAGAAGTCATCAACAAGATTTGCATAAACAGGAATATGTTAACAAAGAGAAAGAAAGTCCGGGTAAGACAAGGAACACTTTTTGAGGAAAATATTAAAGACTAAGAGTACTGTGCACAAACAGAAAAATTTTACTAGTATATCAGCAACGAAAAAGAAAAATACAAATAAAGAGAACAATCATGGAAAATCAAGTGCAGAGAAAACTGTGTATAGTAAAAGGAGGAAAAATCAATTTATGGAAATTAGGAAAAAAAATGTATAATAGATTTCTCTCAAATGTAATTAAAAAAATTAAGGTATGTAAGAAAAAAACAGTATTTTATAAGAAGAAGAAAGGAATTGAAAATGTACTTCAGAAAGCTTTGGAATTAAAAATAATTTATTTAATTTTAGTAATCAATAGAATTAGATCACAAGATAAGCCAATCCATTTAATGAAGGCCAAAAGTAAGTAGAGAAGAGTAATAAACAGAAGTAATTTTTGTGAGTTTTTTTTTCAGTGAATGAAACATAGTTCAAGTTCTGAACCATTTTTAATGAAGAAAGTTATCTTCAGAGTAATGATTTGTTGCATGCAGTTGACACTAGTGGTTGTGCTTATGAGGTTAGAAATGGTTGTCCTATTGAGACAGAGAAAATTGTTCCTAGAAATGCAGAAGAGGTGTTAGCTGGTGAAGTTTTAGGGAAAAGTTCTAAAGCTCCAGTGTACACTTGGAATTGTGGTAGTATTTGCCGTGTGTGGCAAGAATCTATTGATTTTTTATGCAATTTCTTACGTACCTATACTAAGAAAAGTGTTAAACGAAAGATTAAGATGTTGCAAGGACTAGACCCTTGCAGAGTGAGAGAAAATACTGGTTTGCAAGGTCATTCTCTGGCTTGTGTTTCTAAAAAAAGTATGTCGAAGTGTTTTTCACCATTTCAGGATGTTAGCAGTACATCATTCTGAAATGAGGAAATTAGTGAGAACATTGTATTATGCAAAAAGTCCAGCACTAATGTTAAAAAAGTGGAACAGTGCTCTTTTGCGTGGATCTGTATCAGATGTAACAAATGTTTATGATGAAATTCAAACTAGTTACTTTGACCTCAGGAAGACAGTGCAGAAACTGAGACATTAATAGAAGAAAATGTGGAAGAGAATGTAGAACATTGCAGTGTAGAAAATTTTGAGCACGAAATTATAAAGTTTAAGGTAATTTCAGGTGAAAGGCCAAATTATTCTTGTATCTGTTATCGACGAATTCATTATAAAAATCAGACCAGGAGTGTTGTATTGTATTTAAAATGTGAAAAGGAAAATAATAATGAGTGGAAGGATTTTGCAACTTATTTGTTGGTTGAGAATTGTTTTGATTTGGTTTCTGATCCGCGTATTTGTAAATATTGTTATAACAAATTAGGTGAGAACAAAATGCTTGCTAGAGCTGTGCATAATAATCTTGAGTTGGTAAATATTCCTTCTGAACTGATGGATTTAAATACTTATGAGTCAATTCTTATTCAATTTGTGCATCCATTTCAGGCTATTGTTCGTATGGAGCCTAAGACAGGAAAATTGCCTCCTTCAGATTTACAGAGAGGATTAAAGGGAAGAGTTGTATATTTGCCTCTAGATTTAAAGAAAAATATTGAAACTATTGGTGTAGAAAATGTAGAGGATGAACCTCTAAATATTCTTGTTAATGGCGTTCCTACTAAGAGTAAGAAAATCTGGCAAGAATTAGTGGATGTTAGGAAAGTGAAAAAGGCAACGTTGTATCTGGTAAAAAATAATCAATATTACAAAAATGTGTCTGTGAGAGAAAAAGAAATAACTGTACAAGAAGATAGTGACTTGCCATCTGGACAAATTGAAAAAGTGGATGTGTCCAGAACTAAAGAAATCTACGAACATTACAGTGTTCATCCATTGCATTCCAAAGAAATGATGGGGAATGCTATAGAGTTATTCCAAATGAAAGAAGCAAAAGGAAGTCCCATTAGTTTATGGGAAAAAAGCTTTGAAGCTCGTTGTTTCCCTCAGTTGTTTCCTACAGGAAAAGAAGGACGATATGATGAACGACCTGTGCAGATTTCTGCATCTGAATACCGGACATCAAGATTATATGCAGAAGATCCAAGATTTCGACAATGTATTCCGTATTTGTTTCATCTTTTGTTTGAGAGTGATTTGTCTGGACTTTCTTATGCAGTAAACCATATATTGAAAGCAGGTGTACATCTGCAAAATGTTTCGGCAAAGGTATTTATGGATAAAGGACAGCAGAAAGATAATGTTTTGGAATCTCAGCTGATTAATCTGATGGCATGTCAGCGTGGTACTAATGAGTACTGGTACCGTCGTCACTGAGAACTCAAATGTATGCTAAGGAACTTAGGAACTCCTACATGGTTCCTTACTCTAAGCTGTGCTAAATATGCTTGGGATGATTTACTTCAATTTCTTCAAGAGGCAAATCCAAATATACTAAATATTGAATACAAGACACCTGGAGAATTGTGCTCTTTGGATCCTGTTAATGTATGCAGGTATTTCAATCATAGATTCAAAGCTATGATGTCTTTTATCACCAATAAAAAAAATCCTCCTCTTGGAGAGGTTCTGGATTTCTTTTGGAGAAAGGAGTATCAAGCGAAAGGTGCTCCTCACATACATATGCTATTATGAATCAAAGATGCTCCCAAATTTGGAACAGACTCAGATGATACTGTGTTGTCTTTTATTGAAGAATATGCTACATATGATGTACCCAAAAAGTACACAAGATAAGGACTTAAGACAACAAGTCTTACGATTCCAAAGCCATGGTTGTGGGAAATACTGTTGTCGAAAGTACAAATGTAAGGACAAATTCTACACCAAATGCCGTTTTGCATTTCCACGACCTGTTATATCGAAAGGAAGAGTGAACAGTTTTATGTCATCTTTGCGACATACTATCACAAGAAAGTCTCTAAAAAATACCTACAACTTAAGAAGAAATGAAGAGTCAAAATACATAAATGACTATAACTCAGTCATTTTGTCCATGTGGAATGCTAATATGGATATTCAATATGTTGCAGACAATTCCATTGCTGTTGCTCGATATGTGACATCGCACATAACAAAGTCAGAAAAAACGGAATTGAAGGAAATGTGGGAGGAGATTTCCCATGAGAAGAGGCTAAGTAAGAAATTATACAGTTACAGTTTGAAGATGTTAGCTCATCGAGAAATTGGGGTGTATGAATGCTCGGATCGCTTATCATCTGCAAGTCAGTACTCCGACTCTAGAATCAATCAATCAATCAATGACATTTATAGAGCGCACTACATACCCGTAGGGTCTCAAGGCGCTGGGGGAGGGGGGGTGCCGCTACTGCTCGAACAGCCAGGTCTTCAGCTTCTTCCTGAAGGAGAGATGGTCTTGGGTCAGGCGCAGGTCGGCCGGGAGGGAGTTCCAGGTCTTGGCGGCCAGGTAGGAGAAGGACCTTCCTCCTGTAGTCGCTCTTCGGATGCGGGGGACGGCGGCGAGGGCGTGGTTGGCTGATCGGAGGTGGCGTTTGGGAGCGTAGAAGTTGATTCGGCTGTTGAGGTAGCTTGGGCCTTGGTCGTGTAGGGCTTTGTGTGCGTGGGTGAGGAGGCGGAAGGTGATTCTTTTGTTGACGGGGAGCCAGTGAAGGTCTCTCAGGTGTCCGGAGATGTGGCTGGTTCGCGGGATGTCGAGGATGAGTCTGGCTGAGGCGTTCTGGATCCGCTGGAGTCTCTTCTGGAGCTTGGCGGTGGTACCGGCGTAGAGGGCGTTGCCGTAGTCCAGTCGGCTGGTGACGAGGGCCTGGGTGACGGTCTTCCTGGTCTCGGTGGGGATCCACCAGAAGATCTTCCGTAGCATGCGTAGGATGTTGAAGCACGACGAGGAGACGGCGTTGACTTGCCTGGTCATGGAGAGGGAGGAGTCCAGGATGAAGCCCAGGTTGCGTGCATGGTCTGTCGGTTTGGGTGCGGTGCCCAGGGCGGGGGGCCACGAGGAGTCGTCCCAGGCGGAGGGTGAAGAGCCCAGGATGAGGACCTCCGTCTTGTCCGAGTTCAGTTTCAGGCGGCTGGTCGTCATCCACTCGGCTACCTCTTTCATCCCTTCGTGCAGGTTGGCTCTGGCGGCGGCGGGGTCGTTGGTCAGGGAGAGGATCAGCTGGGTGTCGTCGGCGTAGGAGATTATGCTGAGGTTGTGTTGGCGTGCGATGGCCGCGAGGGGGCTCATGTAGACGTTGAACAGCGTGGGGCTCAGTGAGGATCCTTGGGGGACGCCGTAGATGACTTCGGTGGCCTCTGATTTGTACGGTGGTAGGCGGACTCTCTGTGTTCTTCCGTCGAGGAAGGAGATGATCCATTCCAGTGCCTTGTCCTGGATTCCGACGTTGCTGAGGCGCTGTACTAGGGTGCGGTGGCAGACAGTGTCGAATGCCGCGGAGAGGTCTAGGAGGATGAGGGCCACTGTTTCTCCGTTGTCCATCAGGGCTCGGATGTCATCGGTGGCGGCTATGAGGGCGGTCTCGGTGCTGTGATTGGCTCGGAAGCCGGACTGTGAGGGGTCGAGGGATCCATTTGTCTCGAGGAAGGCGGCCATCTGCTTGTTGACGGTCTTCTCGATGACTTTGGCTGGAAACGGTAGGAGCGAGATTGGGCGGTAGTTCTTGAGTTCGGTGGGGTCCGCTGTGGGTTTCTTGAGTAGAGCGCTGAGTTCGGCGTGCTTCCAGCTCTCAGGGAAGGTGGCGGTGTCGAAGGATGTGTTGATGATGTCTCGCAGGTGGGGTGCGATGACAGCGTCGGCCTTGTTGAAGACGTGGTGAGGGCAGGGGTCGGTCGGTGATCCGGAGTGGATGGAGTTCATCGTGCGGATGGTGTCTTCGGTGCTGATCGGGGTCCAGGCGTGGAGGGTGGTGGTGGGGGGTGGTTGTTCGGTCTTGGTGTACGTTGGTTGGTTGTTGAAGCTGTTGTGTATGTCCGCGATCTTGTTGTGGAAGTATGACGCGAGGGAGTTGCAGAGGTCTTGCGATGGGGTGATGTCGTTGTTTCCTGCGCTGGGGTTGGATAGCTCTTTCACGATGTTGAAGAGTTCTTTGCAGTTGTGTGCGTTGTTGTCCAGCCGGTCCTTGAATGCAGTTTTCTTGGCGGCGCGGATCAGCTGGTGGTGCTTCCGGGTGGCCAGCTTGAAGGTGGTCCTGTTGTCCGGTGTGGGTTCCCTTCTCCAGACTTTCTCGAGGGCTCGGCAGTTCTTCTTGGAGCTCTTGAGTTCGTCGGTGAACCACGGGGCCTTCTTGCTGCTGGGTCTGTTGGGCGGGGTCCTCAGCGGGGCGAGCTCGTCCGCGCAGATGCTGATCCACTTCGTGAGGTTGTCGGCGGCCTGGCTGGGGTTCGCTGAGCTGGCAGGAGGGTGCTGGCTCAGGGAGGTGGCGAGATGGTCTGCTGTAATCTTGTTCCAGCTTCTGCGGGCGGCCTGTTGCTGGTGGTGGTGGGTCTTCGTTCTCTTGAAGGTGAAGTGGACGCAGCTGTGGTCCGTCCATTGAAGCTCTGTGGAGTGGCTGAAGTCGATGTCTGTGCTGGAAGAGAAGACTGCGTCGAGTGTGTGTCCGGCGAGGTGGGTGGGGGTGGACACCAGCTGCTTGAGTCCAAGATTGGCGAGGTTGTCGAGCAGGGCGCTGGTGTTGCGGTCGTTGTTGTTCTCCAGGTGGAAGTTGAGGTCCCCCAGGAGGATTTAGTCAGCGGAGGGTAGGGCGTGCGGGCTGATGAAGTCGGTGATGTCCTCGCTGAATTGTGTGCGTGGTCCCGGGGGTCGGTAGATCAGGGTGCCTCTGAGGGTGGTGTTCGGGTCGGTGTGGATCTGGAAATGCAGGTGTTCCGCAGTGGTCAGGGAGTTGTCGGTGCTGGTCGAGAGACGGATGGTGTTCCTGTGAATGATGGCGATGCCTCCTCCCATCTGGTTGGCGTTGCGGTCTCTCCGGACGATCTTGTAGCCCTCTGGGATAGCGATGGCGATGTCGGGAGCTGAAGAGGCGTTCATCCAGGTCTCAGTGAGGAAGGCAACGTCAGGGGCTGTGGTGTCTAGGAGGTTCCAGAGTTCGATGGCGTGCCTGTGGACGGAGCGGGTGTTGAGCAGGATGCACTTGAGGTGGGTGCTGCTGGAGGTCGACTTGGCGGGTGTTGGAGCGAGGCAGGTCCGGGTGCAGGTGTACTTGCAGGCGTGGCAGCTGAAGGGTCCGTGGGAGCGACGTGGTGTGGCTTGGTGGCAATCTGGGAGTCGGCCGGTGTTGAGTGCGGTGAGGGTGGCGGCGGAGTATGTCAGGCGGGTCGGTCGGGGTCCGCGGGGGCCAGGGGTCCTGGCACTGGGTGCGGTCCAGGCGCGGACGGGCGCAGACGGGCTTACCTTTGGCGCGCCTTCGGCGCACAATCGGCGCACCCGCTGCGCGTGACCGCTGCGCGTTCGCACGGTCTCCATATAAGGCGAAGTGCGCGGGTGGGCAGAGCAGCTGGGAGGCGGGAGCGGGGAGGGTACAGAAGAGAAAGGGGCAGGGTAATCGGTGGTGGCGGGAAGCGGGGAGGGAGAGCGGAGGGCGGCGAGGTAGGCGGACAAACAGGAAGGAAAAAAACGATAACACGGGCACAAGTTACAAAATACGATGATACAAGCACAAATTAATGGCAAAACAAGACCAGATACTGACAGAGGCAAAAGCGGCCGGCAGCCGAGCACGGACCACGCCGCTCGGAGGAGGGGGCGTGGTCAGCGGCAGCGAGGCAGGCGGCGAGGCAGTAGAGGCAGGGCAAGGGGCACACGCAGCAGCTGGTGGCCGTGCGGCGCGGCGGTGTCCCACAGAAGAATCCTTTGGGTGAACCAAGTACCTAAATCTGTACAAGAAATTGAATTTTTAGCTGAAAAAGAGCCAGAACGTACAGATATTGTGAAAACAAATATGTTGGATACCTATTATCCAAATAGAAGTCATCATCTTGAGAACATTTGTCTCTATGAAGTGCTGCAAAACTATATTTTTAAACGGAATATTACAGAAAACATCAATAATGATATATATGCTGTGATTGGTTCTGAAGGATGTCTGGTGAAAGAAAGAAAAATCAATTTGATTAATCACCGTAAACTGAGTTGCGAAACACCTGACAAAAGGGATTTTTACTATTTAGCTCTTTTGCAACTTTTCAAGCCATGGCGTTCAGAATTGGAATTACTTGGAGATTTCGAGAGCTATGAAGATTCCTTCAATGCAACTAAAGATACTATAGAATGTCCTGTTTTTGCTAATTATGTGAAAATGTTGAACGACGAAATTGAGCAAGAAGCTATAATTGCAGCTGAGATTGCTAGAGATAGTTCTCAAGACAGTCAAAGTTCTGCTCCGTTGAGTCAGGATCCACTAGGAGAACCAATTGTTCAAAATGAAGCTGCAACTGCTATGGAAGAGGTGGAAACAGCAATGTATCAAGCTCAAGAAGATGTAACAAACTTAGGGAACTTGGAAGAACAACTAAATCTTGAGCAGAAAGAAAGTGAGAGAACAGATTCAGCATGGATTACTTCATGAGAAGAAAGAGTGTTCTTGCTCATCATTTGAACCTATCCGAATGTACGTGAGTGGACAAGCTGAAACAGGCAAACGTTTTTTAATTAAAGTAATCACAACTTTTCTGCAGAAAACAACTGAGTTGCATTTGTCTTGTGTTAGACTGCTCCAACTGGATTAGCAGCACACAATATTAAAGGAATTACTTTACATCGTTTATTAATGCTACCAGTAGAGCATGAAAACACATTAGAATACCACAAGCTATCTGGAGAAGCTTCTTGTGAAGTTTCAAGAGTGTTGAGGAAAATGAAACTTCTTATTACTGATGAGGTAAGCATGGTATCAAACTTAATGCTTGCCTTTGTGCATTTAAGAATGCAGCAAATTCTTAAAACAGAGTATGACGTGTTATTCGGAGGAAAACACGTCATAGTTTTTGGAGATCTTCTACAACTTACTCCTGAGTGACCATCTCCCACTCGGCTTTGGTATCCAGCTCCCCGTAGATAAAGATTGTACCCTGATAGAAAGATTGGCCTGGTCAAGTAATTGTACTTTAAACCGACAGAACGGGTATGCTCTTAGGTGGTCCCTGAGTAATCCAGAGGTCACAAATAGTAACATAATTAAACAAGCACTTACGCCTATTAATAGATGTCTTTAGGAGGAAGTCTTACATTCAGAGGTATTGGATTCCTTCTCTGATATCTCAAGGATTATTAAAATGAATCTTCATCGTCCAGCTAGAGCCAGGAAACCTGCCAGAAATGGGTGGTTTGACTCAACATGCACAAAAACCCAAGTTCAACTTAAGAGGGCGCTGAGTAAAATTCCAAGAAATCAGGTCGAAATTATTCAGTGTAGGTGTGAATATAATCTGGCAAGAAAATCTCGGAAACGCAACATAGAGAACGAAGCCTGGGTAAATCTATATGAGGCCTCTTTGAAAAGGGACGGTTCTGCCTTTTGGGCAGCTGTCAAGGCCCCATTCTTTGATTCGGGAGATAACGCCAGATTGGAAGTGGCAATATCAGAAGATTCATGGATAGACTTTTTTTGAGGGGTCTATAACCCGGGTGGTGAACACAGGTTGGCTTTACGACAATTGACCTACAGGTTTCAGTAACTGAAATTCGAGATGCCATTGCTCAAAGTAAGGGTAATAAAGCCCCTGGCGCAGATTGCATCCCTATAGATCTTTTTAAACATCAGATTGAGCTATGGTCTCCGCTACTTAAGCGTGTTCTAGATGCTATCTGTGAGTTGGGCTTTATAGACACTTGGGCGGAATCGATAATTATTCCCATATTTAAAAAAGGGGACCGGGAAAATCCCTCCTGCTATCTCCCTATATCCCTCCTGGATTCTTTCATGAAAGTTACAGGGAGGGTAGTTTTAAATCGTTTACAACAATGGGCTGAAGAAACCAACATCTTATCCCCTGTACGGGTTCAGGGAGGGACGGGGCACTCTAGAACAGGTACTAAATTTCTCTATGCTCTTGGGAAAATACACCAAGGCTAAGGTTGGCAAACTATACGCAGTGTTTGCTGATTTAAGCGCTGCGTTTGATTGTGTTATCCATGAACGCTTATGGCAGATTCTGAGGGACATGAAGGTGGAAGAAGTGGTGATCTCCTTTTTAAGACAACTCTATGCTGGGGCCAGGGCTAAAGTGAGGTTTGGCACAAAAGGAGAATGCACCAAGCCTTTTTATGTAAAGCGGGGAGTGAGGCAAGGGTGCGTACTCGCCCCATTTCTTTTTAATCTGAATACCAACGATTTAGAAAAGGAACTAGTGGCTGAAGTACGTGACTCTCCGCAGGTTAACCACCAACAAATTGTGTCCCTCTTATATGCGGATGATGCCGTGATTATGTCACGGACCCAAAAAGGATTACAAGTGGCCCTGAATACATATTTAAAGTTTATGGATAGCAGGGGCCTTAAACTTAATGTATCTAAAACCTTTGTAATGACGTGCGGGAGACCAAGGAATAAAGAGTGCCGTCTATTTGCTGGGAAGGAAAAAATTGCCCCTACCAAATCTTTCTCTTATCTGGGTATAGTGCTTGAAGAAACTGGGTCCTGGGGGTCAGCTATCAGAAACAGGACCATGATGTTTAAGAAAGCTACTGCTGCACTTATGTCATTCTGTAAAAAGATGGGCAAGAGACCCCCAGAAATCTTGTTAACAATTTACCAGGCCAAGTGCATCAGCACAGCTACTTATGGAGCCGGTACTTGGGGAATTGACAATTGCATTAAAATACAAAAGGTTGAGAATGCGTTTTTAAGATTTATCCTGGCAATCCCTGTGAACTCCTCTGTATTCAACTGTCATGCAGAGCTTGGAATTCGATATGTGATTGATTTTATCAGTATGCAACCACTCCTGCTTTGGCATCGAATCTGGACTACCCCTGACCTTTTGTTAAAGAGAAGAATCATTAAGGACTGCATGGGGTGGACAGGGCCAGTAAGATACCTTGGCTGATGTATATCCTCAAATTCACTAGGGATCTAGGAAGACCAGAGTACTACTATCGACCAGATTCACTGAATAAGATTTCAAAAAAGGACTTGAAGCAGCTGTGCTGGTATCATGTTGAATCCCTGAGACTAGATGTGGAATTGAACAAAAAACTTGTCATACAACAACATCAACTCTCCCTAGTCAGTTATACTATTCAGCCTTATTTGATTTGGTGTCTGGAGGGCTTTGACTGTTTTTTTATTAACTAGATTCAGGTTTGACGTCTTTTTTCATTTAATTTCATTCCCTAAACTAAATGATTAGGGAAGAAATCTATGTAAATGTCCATGTGACAATTTGTCCACCCAATCTACGCTGCATGTAATTTGTTTTTGTAAATTTTATATGCTGGAAAGGTCTAGATGGATCAAACCACTTTTAAAAAAATATGGTACTTGGAGGCAATGTCGCCCAGCTTTGTTGTTTTTAGTATCCTTAAATGATGTAACCTCTGTGGCTGTTATGCTGGGCTTTTTAGAAAGTATTCTAAAGAAAAGGAAAAGCTTAACTATTTCCCAAAATATATGATTTTTTAAAATTATTTTTAATCATGTAATGTACTTGTTGCTTATATGATTTTATGTATCTTAAAGTCGAATAAAGCTTTTTCATTCATTCATTCATTCATTCATTCATACTCCTGTTAAAGGACAACCAGTGTTTAAAACACTGGTGCATGAAGATACTAGAGAGTCTTTGTGGAGCATTGGAAATGTAAACATTTGGTCATATTTTCAGTATAAGGAACTTATTACAAATATGTGACAGACAAATGATGCTGATTATGGAACTATTCTTCAAGCTATAAGAATTGGAAAAATGAGCGAACATGGCAAACAAGCTTTACAGAGACGATTACTTTCCAATTTGTTTCCAAATGAAAATATTGTCCCAGAGAAAATATACATGAGAATTGTAGAAAACAAATCTGTAATCTGCTTAATGCCAACACGGCGTGAATGTGGTACATTAAATGAAGAAATTATAAAATTGAAAGCAATTGATAAAATAGAACATGAAGGAATCACTATTATTTTGAGTGAAAAGTTGAAGAGTAAATTGGATTCTTTAGAGAAATCGATAAGTAAAACTGCTGGTTTAGAAAATAATTTATATGCATGTGTAAACTGTAGGGTAATTTTACAACGTAATTTGAATGTGGAAAAAGGTTTAGTAAATGGAGCTATGAGTAAAATTGTTGATTTCGTTAAATATGTAAATAGAGGTGGGATTGAATTTTTTAAAATTAAATTTGATGAAATTGCTGAAGTAGAACAACTTAGTCATTCTGCAGCTCGATTTTTGCTTGTAAAAGATTTGTATGTCTGCAGAAAACAGTTTCCTGTTTCTTTGGCATATGCGGTAATCATTCATAAATCTCAAGGTTTAAGTGTAGATAGTGCTTTAGTGAATATTGGAAGTACCGTGGTCCAAGTGGGGATGGCATATGTTGCTTTGTCTCGAGTCAGAACTTTATCTGGATTGTACTTGATTGATTTTGATGAGACAAAGATTTGTGCAGATGCAAATTGTGTGAAAGAGTATAATAGGTTAAGAAGAGAATATGCACCCAATGTAGGTCAATATCCAGTATTTGAAAAGCGTGTGGTATGTAGAAGAAGAAGATTTGAGAATATCTGTAGTGAAACTGTAGAAAAAGAACAAAAAGAAAAAGAAAACAAACAAGATGAAGTTGTGCCTTAAAGCAAAAAGAGAAAGGAAAGTGTTGAAGAGAATGTTGGTTATCGGTTTGAAAATAGTTGTGGTGTCAACTGCTATGCTAATGTAGTTGTTAATGTTGGTTTTTTTCTTGAAAGTTTGCAACAGCAAATTGTAGAAAATCGGGATAAAAAATTCTGTTCATTGTTGAATTCTGTTTATGAGAAATGTAGTGGTGATAAAAGTAAAATACAAAGTGTTTCTGATATTCGAAATGTTTTGGACATATGTTCTGGTTCTACTCAATTTACGCAGAATATTCAGCAAGATTGTCAAGAATTTTTAATGTTTATGCTTGGTGTACTGGAAGATTAAGGTATAGATGTTGAAAACCTTTTTGGCCTTTCTTATAAATGGCAACATGACTGTCAAAATTGTTTGTTTACATGTAGCACTAACATAGACACTGAAAGATTCATATATTTGACTTTATCTGACTGTGAATCAGTGTCGTTTAACAATCTAATTAGAGGAGCAAGTCAAAACATGGGGTGTAGCCAATGTAAATCAGAAATGTCATCAACATTACTTATACAAAGATATGGACAGTATGTTATTTTAATGCTGCAAAGTTGTAGAGCTGATGGAAGAAATGTGGATACTTTAATTAAAAATGTTGTTGCTGGTCAATGTTCAATATCAGGAAGAACTTTTGTAGCTGTTGCAATTATTTTTCATGATGAACCTTCTACCACATCTGGACATTACATTGCTTATTTAAAATGTGTGAAAGGTTGGATACATTGTAATGATAGTGAATTAGTTTTTAAGCAATGTTTGCCCAAAGAGTTACGAAATTCTTACCTAATATTTTTAAAGGCAAAATTTTAAGATCAAAATTTGCTTTTAGGATTACTGCTGTTAAGGTAGATTAGTCTGGTGTTGTAGAGTATTTTGTAAGTGAGGGTGAGGAGCTTGAAGGTGATCCTCTTGTTGATATTGAGGCAGTGTAGGTGTATCAGGTGGTGAGTGATGTGGCTGCAACAGGGAACATTCATAATCACTCAGGTGGAGGTCTTTTGGACTTGTTGTAGTTGTTGTAGGTGCTTGGCTGGAATTCCTGTGTAGAGTGTTTTGCCACCGTGTAGTCTGCTGCTGATGAGGGCATATGTCACTGTTTTTCTTCTTTTGTGTAGGATCCACTTGTAAATGTTGTGGAGCATGTGGAGGGTGTTATAGCAGTACAAGGAGACAATGTAGGCTTAGTTACACATGGAGAGGGAGGAGTAGAGGTTGAATACTAGGTTGTGGATATGGTTGGTAGGTGTTGGTACTGTTCACAGTGTAGTCAGGTAGTAGGAGTTGTCCGAGGCTGAAGGGGTGGGTGTGAGGATGAGTACCTTGATCTTGTGTGAGTTTATGTATACAGTGCTGCTCTTTATGTAGTTGGTGACGTCTTTCATTGTGTCGTGGAGGTTGCTTTTGGTGGTATGTGGCTTCTTGGTGAGGAAGAGGATGAGCTCATTGTTGTTGATGTAGGAGATGATGTTGAGGTTGTGGTGGTGGGCTACTTGTGTGAGGGTGGCCATGTAGATGTTGAACAGCGTCGGACTGATGGATGAGTCCTGGAGGACCCGTAGATGATGTCGGTGATTTTGGATTAGAAGGCTGGGAGGCGGACGTTCAGGATTACTATTGAACAACTTCCAAACAAAGGATTTGATGCCTACTATTTGGCCGTGTGGAATGGTGTGTGAAACCATTAAGGACGTTTTGTTGTGTATTTTGTCAGCATATATCTGTAAGTAACATTATTTACAGTGTAAGAAAATGAATCATAATGTTTTGTTATTTTATGATTGTTTGCTATGGGTCATATTTATGTAAGAAAGTGCTCTTATAAAAAACATTTAAGATATGTTTTATTTCTATTTTTTAAATTGTTATTGAGAATGTTGAATGTTTTTTTTAAGATAATCTTATTGATTGTCTATTTTTTGCCCGCTGTTATGTGATGAGTACTATTGAACTCACTGTTTCTAGTGAAATTCAATATATTCTGAGAACAGCAAAAAAGGCAAATGAAATGGTTTACAAATTATTTTGTGTTGTAAAATATATATTGTAACTGTATTTTTTTGTGTCTTCCACAGGTGCTAATTTTATAATATATAATTTTTTTATTATTTATTATGCTTAAGGTAAGTACAAGTAACTGTCAGCTGCGGCCCGTGGAGGGAGTTTCGGTGGAGCAGGCAGGCGGGGTGGGGGAAGGCAGGGTGGGGGGTGATTAGCAGCAGAATCTGGATGATTTCAGGTAAGTAAACTATTAAATTAGTAAAATGAATTTCGTACCACGCCCTGCATCGCAAAATGCGATGCAGGGCACGGAACGAAGGGCATATTATCAACAAAAGGCGATACATTATCACTGCTTTTATCGGCAGGAAACTGCCGATAAAGCGGCGATAATGGGCTTGATAATAGGCCCTTGTAAATTCCCATAGCAGCCCAGGTTCTGGTGTTAACCTGGGCTGCTATGGGAATTCACAAGGGCCTATTATCAAGCCCATTATCGCCGCTTTATCAGTTTCTATCACCCTTTGTTAATAAAATGGCCCGAAATTTGTTTTATTAATTTAATTGTTTACTTACCTGCAATCATCCAGATTCCGTTGTTTATCACCCCTCACCCTGCCCCTACCCCGCCCCGCCTGCCTCTCCCACCGCAAGTCCCTCCATGGGCCGCGGCTGAAAGACGCGGTAGCGATCTATTCTTTTACCACAGAGTTGTGGGGGATCCTTGGTGAGGCGCGCCCTCACTAACGAGTGAGCACTTCACCAAAGACGTTCCGGAGTTCATACCCGTTTTCAATTGCTCCTAAGACATTCCTGAAGAGAAAGTGGAAATAGTTCTGTGAGAGTTAAACAAAGTTGTATGACAAGTTAGTGAGTAAGTAAACTTACCTGACATTATAGAGGATATTGAATGTACTCAGTCGATGTATTTTCTCTAACTTAAAACAAGAAACGATAAAAATTGTGTTAAGCAAGGTTTTAAGAGAAAAGAACACATTGAGTAAGGAATACTACCAGAAAGACTTTTGAATTAAGAAGGAACATTAGTGAAAAACATAAGATATTCAAGGATTGACAGAATAGGTAACAAGCAACTGCATAAAAGAAAGGTTAGTAGAGGAACACAAGGAAATTAATAATATAAAAATTAGACAATAAACCGAGAGGCCTAAGTTAATTATTGTTACGTAAATATAGGTTATAAGCAGTGAGAAAAATAAAAGAACTGCAAGCTACAAGGTTGCAGATAAATACTAGAGGATAGGCTAGTTCGAAAGTTGAAGAGGTAGGTAATTAGTAGGGTTAGACTAAGTTATAGATGAGGAATAGAGATAGAGTAAAGACATGAAGTATTAAAAAAATAGTGTGATAATGATGTCTAAATATACACAGATACACAGTGTTATTCTGGACAATGAATAGTATCTTTTGCATTTTACTGAAACACATTTATTATTTTGGAATGGGTGAGGTGAATAGATATATTCTACATTTTTTAGTAGTGTATCTTAGTGTAATAGCCTGAGTCTTTTCCTATAGTCATAAGGAGTGACTGGTTTTGAAATTTAAGAAAAGCTAATATAGGATATTGTTATAAGTAATTATATTTATATAGCTTTGCAAAGGAGTAAAACTGTAGTAATGGAATGTTATTAGATAATAGTATTTATATAGTATTTTTTTGTAGGCCAAAATAGGTCAAAACTGTAGTTTTATATTATATCTCATAAAAAGTGATAACATTAACTGTTTATATTTTTATAGAAGGAGCAAGAACATAAAGGAAAAATTATGGAAAGAGAACAGGCTCATACTGAGGAGATTATGGATATTATCTTGAGTATAATTGAAGAATTAATCGTATCTGTCACAGGCAATGAGAGTGAAGAAGGGGAAATTAGTGCTGCAAAAATGAGGTGTGATTTCAAAGATGAAAGCTTTGATGGAGAATTTCTAGAAGTATTAAATGATGTTGAAATTTTAGAACAAATTAATTCAGAAACTGCTAACGAGGCAATTGATCTGAATGACATATCTGATGAACTTGTGTTGGAATGTCTGTTCAATTATGAGATGTTACAAAAATAAATGTATTGTTTAAAAATAATAAAGGTTTAAGAACTATCTACTACTGTATTTATTGTACTAAAAGTGAAGCACTTATAGATTCAGTTATATATTCTTTAAATGTTTGTATTGATGTACAATATGCAAAGTGGGTCCGAGGGTATGGTTTCCTTAAAATTCGTATGGAGTATACATGCAGTTTTGTATGCTCCTGCAAACTTGTGTTTATGCCTTCAATTTCCCAGTCTGTATCCTTAGACTTGCTCCAAACACTCTGTCATTGTTGTTTTAGTTTTGAGTCATTTATTGGTATGTAGTAATCCATTCACTACATTAAAACACTAATGGGCACATATATAATAACCCCAGGAATATGTTAGTTATTGTGGTCCATGATACCACCACCATGGATGTGCCGTATTTACAATGCGGTGTACCATGGGTCAAAAAATGGCACATATATGTGATGCATCTGTGCTGTAAAGGTGGTGCATTGTTTGAGTTATGTTGCAAGTGAAACACATTTCCAGCAATGGTCTGGGGGCCCTATGCTGAGAATGCTGTGTCAATCGTTAGACCTGCTTCAAGCTAGTGCAGTGTTTTGACACAGCATGAGCCCTAAAGTGACAAAGTGAAATCTTGCAGATTTCAGTCAGCAATTTTTAGGAGGTGTTCCTGCGCCGGAACGCCCCACCCCCCTATGTTGGAATGTCTTCTTCTGGTACAGGGATTTACAATGTGATGCACCTCCAAGAGACATCACATTCTAAATACCACATACCATGGCGCATCTTTTGCACCACTGCTTCGTCAGAAAAGTGATGCAACGGCGGTGTAAAAGAGGCACAAGGGTGTTGTAAATCTGCCCCTAACAAACACTTACAAATTCACCCAGGCAGTTTCACTAGCAGTGCATTCTTTTTGAATTTACTTTTGTTATTATTTTACATTAAAAATATGAAATGTAACTTTAAAAATAAAATAAATATAAGTATTTATAATAAAATTGCAGGAAATTACTATAAAAAGAAAGAAATATAATAATTAATACAATTTAAAATTATCATTTACAAAACCTTTGAAATTCACTGAAAAAACCATAGGTTTCAGGCACGTTATAGTTAGGAATTAGCATTTTAAAAAACCTTAGAAATTCACTGAAAAAACCATAGGTTTCAGTCACGTTATAGTTAGGAATTAGCATTTAAAAAACCTTGGAAATTCACTGAAAAAACCACAGGTTTCACCCATGTTATAGTTAGCTGGACATTTCTCTCATACAAAACCATTGAAATTGCCCCGTTATAGTTAGTTCAGCAAACTATAACTCACGCGCCTGCAATGCACTGCTGATGACGTCACATATTACGTCACTCATCAAATGGTCAGTGACATCACTGATGACATACCGACCCCCTTTTGTACCGCTTTGTTCGCCATAAGTTGGCAGGGTATGCTCAGACGTTGAGTATCAAGAGCAGTATCTCCTTTTCCATGCCAACCACCTTGGTTGTCATATCCTGAACCTCACCAATACGCGGCTCATCACATAACACTCTGGACTCCAAGGTGGACCATTTCTCTTCAATGCGCTAAAACGTTACATCATAAAGGGCTTCAAATGTTCAATCTCTACCATGAGGTCTTCTAATGTCAAGGGTAGAGGAGTCTTCGTAAGGGACCCAGGATCCTTCTTTTGTCGCTTTGTAGAAGCATTGGAGTCCTTGCGTACAACTGGCATAATTGTAGATGAAGCAACAGTCTTCTGACTAGCAGACACAGAGGCCTAGATAAGAAACATGTTTCACTTTTTTTCCACAAGACAGTTCTAAGCGCACACTCTAAAAAATGACCAAAGTGAGAGCGTAATACTGCAGTGTCAGGGAATGACTTCCAATGTTACTTAAAAACAATGTAGTATGCAAGGAACTGAGGAGGTTGGCACATAGTTAAGGTCACTGTTCAAGAAAAACAAGTAGAAAATCAAAAATACACGAGTAGCTCTTAGTAATACTATTCTATTTTGATTAATTCCCAGTGTATAGACATAAAACTGGCATTTTTTTTATCTTTCAAATGGCTCGCAGCAGTAAATAATAGCATTACTCATTACGGCTTTAAGGTCGTATCAAACCTGACATATCTTAAAGCAATGCCATAATTGTAGTCCTTAATGCTTCCATTGGCATGAGGGAGATAAAGAATTCCAGCACAACCGGAAGAGAAAAGCAGCTGTGTGCGCTCTTTTTTTCAAACATAATGGTGGGCGCAGCGCCGTTCCTGAGGCACGCAACACAGGAGAGCCAGAGCAAAGCATAAGCGGCTACAAATTAGCCAAAAAGAAAAATACCCGTTCTCTCTGAGTTCGCAACCCCAGACCTCTAAAGCATGCTCTCCCTGGAGACTAACCGCCTTCAATGTCCGGCGACGTACAAAGCTCTACAGTCCCGCGGCCATCTTACAGGCGGTTCCTCGCACCTCCTCACAGGACCCTATCAACTTTTTATTTATTTAGAAATGCATAGTGTGTAGCCAGACCTAAATGTGATATCAGGGAGCTTCACATCAAATAAAAATCCAAGCGAATGGATACACTGGGATAGGGAAAGTAGTTGAAGGTTCATAGCTTAGAGCATTGAGAGGAAACTGTGAATGTCTATAAGCAAAAACAAATAGCAGTGAAGAGCTTATGGTAGTAGGAAGTGTTTTCATGAATAAAATTCGTAGACAGACATGGAATAGGAAAATAATTTTTAAATAGATCCCTTTTTAGTTGTTATTCTAAGGGTGAGGAAAGGTGTAGTCTTCCTAAGATTAACTTGGAGGGAGGTCTATGCCATGGTTGCTGCACCCATGAAAGACTTCTTTCCCACTAGTCAGGTCTTGAACTTGGGGATTTTGAAGAACAAAGAGCCCTTGCTGCGTGAGCCTCTGGATGCATCTAAGATGGTCAGAAGTTCTGATAGGTAAGGTGAACTGTTGTTGTGTAGGGCATTATACGTGATGATGTACCATTCAAAGCAAATATTAGGTGGAAGAGGGAGCCAGTGAAAGTTGATGTAGTCACAATTCCTTTGAAATAAATTTAGCAACTGAGTGTGAGACCGCTTTGATACGGGTCAAGTCTAAATGAAGGATTCTGGCCTGTAAGGTGTTCCAGAAGTCAAACCTCTAATGACAAGAGCATGTACTGCTGATTTTTGTAATCATGGGGCATTAGGTGTCTTATTTTCTTTAACATATGAAGATGGTAGTTTTCAGGTTAGGCAATCTTGTTAATGTGTAGGATGAATAAAAGAGCAGAGTCACTCGTGAACGCCAGAGATTAGATCACAGCCATTCAGATATACAAGGTTCAGGAGGGACAGATCAAGTTTCCTTGTAGAATAGCAGAAGATAGAAGAAGAAATCCCATTTTGTATTGTATGTGTAAGAAAGAAAATTGTCCTTCATTCAAAACTAGAGCCATCGGATCTTAGGCTGTTATGAATGGTTCTTGTTTTAAGGCACAGCTGAGTGTTATTAGCGTAATATTTCAGGTTTACTCTCGTGCCTCTCATGATCATGACAAGAGTCTCCATATAAATGTAAAAAATAATTAGTGCAAAAAAGGAGCCCTGTGAGACCCCACAGTTTGCTTTTTTTTAATCAAAGCTGAGGTGTAGGCTCCAAGTTTTACAACAAGATATTGGCTCTCATTAGATGTCGGACGGACCACTACCGACAGCCCGCCGGTGGTGGTCCGTCCGACATCTAGGGCAGCAGTCTGACTGATGGATTGCGATACCAGCGGTCAGAGCAAAGAAGGTGGGGGAAAAGACTGTTGGGAGGCAGTCGGACAATAATCCCTACAATGAAGGAAGTGCCTGCACAGGCACCACCATGAAGATTACGATGTCCATTTACGACAGCCTTTCATTGCGGTCCGACTGCCATGGAAAGGCTGTTGGAAAGGAACAGTGGGGGCCCATTGCAGGGCCCTCGTCCCCTGTGGGCCACCACTTTGTGGCCAAGGGGTGTCCATGTGGTGCCCCCCCCAAACATCCATGAACGGTGTGCCAGGCACCAAAAGGTGTTTGGCACACGGTGCATTGATGTTTAAAAACATCCCTTTTCTCCTACGCTTGTGCTGTGGCCCTTTTTCGGTCTTTACACATGCCACAATAACAAAAGGCCTGTTTACGCCCGCCTACACGGTGGTCACATCATAATATGGTGTGTGGGACCACCAAAAATCTTTTGGACAGTCCCAATCCCGCTGCGATGGAGGTCAGACGCTCGTCCAACTTCCATCGTGAAAACTGCATTTTCTATGTTGTATATTGGTAAGCTTGACTGCAGGGTGGCGACTGCCTTATTCTTTCCTTCACTTGCCTTTCACAACCCTCTATGGCCCCTCTTGTCTTCCTCCATTCTGTCTCGCACTGCTCCTACTCTCTGTTCCTGCACTCTCAAAGTAAATGTGTAAATAAATACTGGGTAATGTGCACTCGTTGTTTCTCCTTGCACGTTACTGCTCCAGGCAGGCCAGTGGAGTAACACAAAATGAAGGGACTCCCCTGCAGAATGTGGCCAGTGACACTCCCATAAGTCACAGACATTCATAATTCTGAGGCTGAATGGAGGGCACTGAAGGGTGGTGTCCCTGCACGGCTCGATTGCAAGGGCCTGTGTTACACCAATAAGATAGGCACTCTTCACTTTGTGCTTGTGTGCCTGAAATACAAATGTAAAAATAAATATTTAATGGTATTATTATGGCTGGATTGCTAGACACTACAAAGGGGACTGTCGTTTTTGGCGGAATCATTTTTATGACCATGGCCTGAAGCTGACTGAACTTGGGTGATTGTAGGGCTTTAATTGAGAACCTTACATTGCTACAGGATTCTCTTTATTATTGCCATTGCCTAAAATTCGCATTGGTTTAGTTTATCTGGAACCATCAATAACGCAGAATATATACGTTGTAAATACAGTATACCAACAGCCTGGCTATATCCACTTAAGGGTCTCTGCAAAAGCATCCAAGATGTGTTCAATGGAAGGAGATTAAAATTACTAATGAATCATTTCCGCATTCAGCATGCCTCCAGGCTACATTATAATTTGCCTTTTTTGCAGAATTAGTGATCCAGAGACGAAAACTTCAAGCTATTGTAACCCACACAACATTCCAGTGATGATGCTAGAGATTACAATGGCGCTACTGTGTAGCACTGCTTCCATTCCCCTCTCAGTTTGTACAGCCACACTTTATTGCACAAGTTTTCAATAAGAAATGCTTACAGTGCAGAACCAGAAGCATACTATGAAGTAAAAAACCACAAACAACTTATCAAATCTGCTCTTTTTTGTTCTCTTGTGTCCAATGATAATATTGTGGAGGGCAAGCAACCTTCCTTATTCCTCAATGTCACGGTGCTTGAGAGTGAGAAAGAGTAAGAGAAAGAGGGTAAGCTCCATGAATCAGACAATTTAATTTGCCCTTTTTATTTAATGAATATTTTGTCGCTTCCATTATCCAGAAGTTAAAGATTTCACTTTTCACCTAGAAATCCAGTTTCTAATGCCCAAGCAGTTCTACAGTGGTCAAAGTACTAGGAGCCAAAGAGGGAATGAGAAAGGGAATGTAGGCGTGAGACGAACAAGTGTTCATGGGTGCATTCAAAGATTAACCCACACAAAGAAGGCTTTTATGAATTGATGCTGGGAAGAACAGAAGGAGAAGGAACTGACAATGAGTATCACAGTGGCACCTCAAAGGATTCACCACGAAATCGCCCTGCAATTTATGAAGAATATAGGGGCATATTAGCAAGGGCAAAATCGCCGCTTTAGCTGGACTTTTTCCCGCCAAAGCGGCTATATTTTAATCGCCCTATCAGCAAGTTGTCGCTAACAGCAGTTAGCGACAGCTTTTAGGCGATAGCGACCGGTTTGGGGCCCGCTTCGCATATCAGCGATATTTATCGCTAATGACATGCAAAGTGGGGGTACCCAAACTGTTAGCTATCGCCTATTAGCAACGCAGGCTTAGCAATAAAAAAAGTCGCGCTAAGCTAAAAGCTAATAGCATGATTTCTCCACTAACATATCCAGTGATTGGCAGCGATAAAAAAAACGTGCTAAGCGCGTTTTGCAGTAAATATCGCAATTCCTTGCTAATGTGCCCCTCGGTGACTAATAGAGGACTGAGCAGAGCAACTCACAACATGCCCCATGCAAAACAAATATGCAGAACAGCAGCAAAGCAAGACATTTTATTTTAATAGACAAAAAGCAGCATCCAGCATTCAATTGGGTATCTGGAAAAAAGAGAGGGAGTAGATATTTCTCAGTTGACTAAAGCAAGTGGCTATTTCCACATCAAAAAGAATAGAGATAAGAGAGATAATGCTGAGAGAAACCACGTGCAACCATGCGCCCAACAAATGCATAGTTGTGTGACAAATGACCAATGGAAACATTATTAAAACAGACTAAAAACTCAGATGAGTGTCCAGCTGTCTTTGAGTGCAGCTAACTTGTCACTCAGTTTGTACAGCCACACTTTATTGCACAAGTTTTCAATAAGAAATGCTTACAGTGCAGAACCAGAAGCATACTATGAAGTTGAAAACCACAAACAACTTATCAAATCTGCTCTTTTTTGTTCTCTTGTGTCATCTTTTTTCTCTGCTGACCGAATGCAGCAGCTAAACTCATCAGTGAACCTGTACTTCGATTCAGAAATCCATTTATATATGATAATCAATAACCCACACAAGGCATTAATATTTCTGTTCATTCATTGCCATGTAATGAGCAGAGCTGCCTTAAAATGCGTGCTCTGGGTGTAGAGTCTGTGGCCAGAACCTATTTTCCTGTGCCACACAAGCCTTTGGCACATGAAGGCAGAGCTCTTTCCTCAAGGCTCCTACCCCAAGTGTGTAATATCTAAGGCCTCAGCTGTGCCTATCAGACTTTGGTCATAGGGCCTGGTCTTTGACGAGGCCATGCAGATAGATTCCTTCATCCCAAAGACGTTTCAGTAGAGTCATAATTGGTGATACAGTATGTGAAGGCATAAGTGGTAAACTCAATTAGGTCATTTTTTATGTACGTTTCTTCACCGTGTTTGAGGTTCTGAGCAGTACATTGAGGGTAACTACTGTTACATAGCTCACCATAACTTGTGAATTGCAGTGTTTTTGAGGTTTTGGATCATTCCCCTGTCGAGGAGTAAGTTTTTGGCTCTGCCTTGGAGTTACGATTTCTTGTAAATCCGGGGCAGTGTCAAAAAGCCATGGATGTTTCTAGGAACGCCCTCAGCAACACCCATTGCACGCCCCTTTAACGCAGAAAACTGTGTTAAAGGGAATAATGTTTACAAGGCAGCATTAAGCCGAAAAAAGTGGCTTAGTGCTGTCTGGTAAATATGGAGCAGGCTTCCACACCACTGGAGCAGCACAAAAAGTGAAGCACCGGTGGCGCAAGGGGCTTATAAATAAGCCCCTGTTAAGTATATGTTGAAGACAGTGAACTTTAATAAATGCCTAGTGATGTAATGTAATGCATATTGATAAAAGCTACCTAATAAATATATTGTGTGCTTTAACTTTGACCATTACTATATTTTGCTGGCTCCACATGGATATCGATTAGGATTACTGAAGTAGTGTGCTGGCTTCACAACAACATCTATTTATAACCCATAATATTGAAGTAAGTCAGCAATGAAAGAGTACAACAATACAGTATGATAATGAGGAGTAAGACGTAAGGATGTAGTAAGATAGGCAGTTACTATATGACCCTACTCTGTATGCAATTCTTTCCCCAGAAAGTGTTAACTTTGACCTTTCATCTGCAATGTTAGAAAGATGAGCACCGATGATGTGCGCTCCAGGACAGATTAGGAATATGTGCCTGCTCTCTTCAGCCTCAGCAATGCAGCTGTGGTTGGAGAGCAGTCACTGCGCATGTGGTTTTCAGCCCGCCTGAGAACGCCAGCCAAAAAACACATGTGAGGTGTAGGTAGAGCCCACCACTCCTCCTCCTGCCTCTCGTAACACTAGCGCCGTCCACAAGCTAAATAAAACGCTAATAAAAACAGGTCTTACACCTGTTTTATTCTTGTTTTATTTTTCCATTTTTTAAAGTGCTGGCGGGGGGGTGATGCTCCTCTGCCATAGCGGAGGAGCCGCTGCTGGTATCCAGTGTATTTGTCCTGTGTTTTCCAGCTATCTTCTCCAATGGTTGGGGCTCCTTCTGGAAGGCACTATCTGTTTAGGCACTCTCAAGTGTGAGCTGCATTGTGGCTACTAGAAAAGGTGAACCGTATCTTGAGAAGTCCAAGACTGAGAAGACCTGGGCTTTCTGTTCTCCCCAAAGTCTGAGGTCTCTAATTAGCCGTTTCTCTTCTGCAAGTCTTGACACTCTAATTTGTTCTATCTATTATATCACCCGCATTCACCCTCTCCTTCACATTGTGTTGTTATTTTCTTTCCCTGCCCTCTTTTGCTGTTGTGCTTTTCCCACCACCCTCCCAATCTTGATACTTTTGCTTTTACCCTGACCTCCCACTATGCATGCACGTTGGGTTGTGCCTTGCCCTCCCACTCTTCATGCCTAGGTCATTCTGTCCATCATTGTTGTGTTTGCAGTTACCGCTCTAAGTGTACTGGGGATGCTCAGACGTGAGTCCCAGGCACTCCACACCACTGGAATCAAGCTAGCCGGGCTGATGAGAGGTGTTACCTCGAAACCGGGCCGGTCCTCGGATGCTTGTTTCCGTTCTGGGAAGGACATGGCTTTTGTAGTTCGGACTGAACTGTTCCCATGGGGCACAGGGTCAGCGCTGATTTGCATATCGCCATTGTCTAACCCAGGGTGGTGTGGAGTGGAAAAACGATGGATTTGGGCCCAGATCTTTTGACTGGGGTGAATGTGTGACATTGATCCACATTCTGTCCATCATTGTTGTGTTTGCAGTTACCGCTCTAAGTGTACTGGGGATGCTCAGACGTGAGTCCCAGGCACTCCACACCACTGGAATCAAGCTAGCCGGGCTGATGAGAGGTGTTACCTCGAAACCGGGCCGGTCCTCGGATGCTTGTTTCCGTTCTGGGAAGGACATGGCTTTTGTAGTTCGGACTGAACTGTTCCCATGGGGCACAGGGTCAGCGCTGATTTGCATATCGCCATTGTCTAACCCAGGGTGGTGTGGAGTGGAAAAACGATGGATTTGGGCCCAGATCTTTTGACTGGGGTGAATGTGTGACATTGATCCACATTCTGTCCATCATTGTTGTGTTTGCAGTTACCGCTCTAAGTGTACTGGGGATGCTCAGACGTGAGTCCCAGGCACTCCACACCACTGGAATCAAGCTAGCCGGGCTGATGAGAGGTGTTACCTCGAAACCGGGCCGGTCCTCGGATGCTTGTTTCCGTTCTGGGAAGGACATGGCTTTTGTAGTTCGGACTGAACTGTTCCCATGGGGCACAGGGTCAGCGCTGATTTGCATATCGCCATTGTCTAACCCAGGGTGGTGTGTAGTGGAAAAACGATGGATTTGGGCCCAGATCTTTTGACTGGGGTGAATGTGTGACATTGATCCACATTCTGTCCATCATTGTTGTGTTTGCAGTAGGTCACTCGCCCGCCTAGCTGTCCTCTTGCCATGTTGCTCATTGAATGTGTTTATTAAACGTGTCATTTTCTATATAGATTGGAATATTAACCGAATGTGCCTTGATTTCTATGCAACTTTGTAAAGCTCATATTCCTTTCTCTTATGTTAGCTGAACCTTGTAGGCCTGAAATACATTTTCCCCTGGAAAGCTCTCGCATTTGAATTAACAGTTTGAATTTCAATTGCACATTGAATTCTGCTCTTTCTCACGTTTGTGTTGCAGATGGGAGAAGCATCCTTATTAGTTAAAATAATGTCTTTGTTTCAGGAGTTAGGCAAGGAGAGAAGAGGATACATTGGAAATTATTGTCGATAAGGAGAACTGTTGCACTTTCTCACCGGAGAGGGCCTGGGAATCAAGGTCATCTTGTTACTGTTCGAGAGCATTGCTGTCTTGTGGAAAAGTAACTATGAGGATGTGGCCTGATCGGATGGTGGGACCCAAAAGGAATCCTGGGAAGACACCTGTGATATTGGAGTGTTGCAATTAGGGCTAGAGCCCCACTTCTTCTCTGCCTTCGGAGAGAGAGAATCTTAGAACAAGCCCTGTCTCTGTAGCTTCATGCTACTTGACCTACTGAAGTGGAGAGACTTGTAAGGAAGACTCCACATTCTGACGCCTTACCCAATCCTGTCCCAAAGAATACTTAAGTAGGGATGTGGCTTTAGCACTCGTGTAGAGAAAGATTAATGCTCTATTTTCATCAACACTTGATGCAGGGGAACTTGGACTCATGTTTTCTTATTTTCCCCATCTTATTTCTTGAATGTATTATCTTGTACATGTTGCACCACCTCAATCTGATTAGTAGATTTGACTCTATGTTGGTTCCGATGTATTACACCCTTGTCTTGAGGTGTCAGTATGTCCAGTTTTTCTTGGCTTTGTAATCAACCTACTAATCTTATTTAGTTGTCTGGGGTTTTTATGAGTCTAGAGAACCCACAAGGGGCATGGATGATTGTGGGGGCATCACTGGTGCTCCCTAGCCCTCATAGCTGTGGCCGGGTGGCATGGGGCCCTGCTTGTGGCCCCCAAAATCACTTTCAGACAGGCTTTCCATGTCGGAATGGTTGACATGGAAAGGCAGTCGGAAAAAGACATTATAATCCTGACGGTAGTGCCTGAGCAGGCACCACTGCCATTTGGGGATTATATGTCTGAATGACACCCTGACGGGCTCCATGAACCCATTGGAAGCGGAGCAGAATTCCCCTGCTGTTTTCCCTCCGACAGCCAGTATCATAATACGTGGGTCGGACGGAAACCTCTAATGGCGGACGGAAACCCTATGACGAGCTGTCGGATGGCTTTCCGCCCGACATCATAATGAGGCCCATAATTGTTATATTGGTATATTTAAAAAACATTTGAAAATTAAAATACAGACTACAATTATATATTTTTTAATAGTTTTATATTGTATATGTGTATATAAATATGTAAATATTTTCAATGGTAGACTTCATTTCCCATAATGCATTTTGTTTAGGTAAACATTTTAAACTTCACCCCAATGCATTTCGGACGATGTGGCCTTGATCTGGGGAGTATCAAAATTCACACAATTCTCTTATCGATGGTCTTGGTTACTAAATTCGGTCTTCCCTCAGTGTAATGTTCGGTGAAAAGTGAGATGAAGGCCACATCGGCTGAAATGCATTGGGATGAAGTTTAAAAAGTTTACCTAATCAAAATGCATTATGGGAAATGAAGTGTGCCATTGAAAAGATGAAATTGTGAATAAAACAATTCATAAAAGATTGGATTCTTGAAAAAACTTCATGGAGAAATATATGTTTTTTGATAAAATAATAAAGCTGCATTGAACATCCCTTTAGCCTGTGCCCTGGGGGACATATCCTAAGGAATTGGGAATGCTACCACAGTGATATACAAGCACGCTCGTCAACAGGGGGCGATACCCAGGAGCACAGCACATATACGATAAACCTTCATTACAGACTCATAGCAGTGCACGTTCCAAAACAAAACGGATTATATAAATATGTACACATTCATATATATATGTTTGTGTGTGTTTGTTTAAATAAATATGTTTATGTATCTTTAAATGTTACTAAAACAGATTTAATTTACATTATGTTATTGTTATATGTTAAAATATTTAGTACTTACTGTTTTTACCTATATGCGTATTAAAAAATATATTTTTATATATTTGTTCGATATTAGTGTAAAACAGTATTTTTTTGTAAAACATTTGGTAATTGCTATTATATGTATAGAAAAACTATATTTTTGTGATCGATATTTTTGACACCCCCTAGAATTGCCACGATGTCTATTGGCTCGTTACTGTTTGCCAATGATATAGCTATTTTGGACTTATCGCCTATTGGTACGCAACGTCATCTAGAAATTCTGTCAATGTTTTCGGAAGCCCATTTTTTGAAGATTAATATTTCTGAAAGTAAAAGTTCTGATTTTTTGTAAGAATGGGTTAAGACTATGAAAATGTTTTTAATGGTATCTGGGTACTGATAAACTTGATATAGTTAACTTGTATCTTTATCTCCGGAACGTTTTCTCCAAGAATCGGCGGGATCACATAAAGCTATGTGTAAGCAGGGCCCTCTTGAAGGATAATGCCCTGTATAGATAATGTATCAAATTTTTGAGCGATGTCATTTTGGCCACCTACTGTCTGTTTCATGACCAAAATAATCTCCTCTTTGTGCTATAATAGTGAAGGATTTTAGTTTTTGGAACTCTTTTGAAGGCACCAAAGGCCACATTCTTCGTCAATGTGGAATTTGAATATTCTTGCAACCCCTCCAAGTTATGCGCCGGGTGTGGTTGGTTTGCTATCCTCATATAAATTTTTCCTGGCAGCTTTATTGAGGTAGAGGAACGGTTTCCAACGAGGAGAGGAGGGAACATTAAGAGCAGCTTTGAGGGTCAAAATGTTGTTCCTGTTCAAAGAATGGTGTGCGTTCTTTAAGTCTTTTGAGCGGGCTCATGAAACGTTTGGGCTTAATTTGAGTTCGATTCTTTTAAGCCCAAATACACTCTGAAGAGCCTAATAAACTGCTCTGTGTCCAAAGGGAGCTTCGCCAGAGACATCGCCCTGGGCCAGTTAAATCTGTGTAATCAGGGGGTGTGTGAGAGCACTCTGAGGAATAAACCTCAGCCGTATCTAGTATGTAATCTGCCCTATGGGTTCAGAAGGTTGATCCTACTACTGGGATTGGGTTTGCTCCCTTTGTGTGTGATTAATGGCATTTGGGACAAAATCCCCAAAAAGGATAGAAGATGTGAGCTGTGCCAGCTACACATCCAGAATCTTAACCACAGGTTATTGGTCTCCCTTGTGTTGCAGAATGCTCGCTGTCATTTTTTAAGGCTTACGTTTATTAAATCTAACATCCACTCTGCCACAGAGGCCCATAAATTTGTTTTATTCCCTGCTAATTAAATGACTTGTAATTAGATTTACCAATTTTTGTAAATCTTTTTTGAATATTTATTAGAGCTTCTGTTGCTACTCTTTGACATGCGATATTGGTACATTCCGATTCTGTGTATCTATGCTGCTAATATTTACAGTTATATTTATAAGATTGTTTTATGTATTATTTGCACTTTGCATATTGCACCACACATGTTGAATTTCATAACAGTTTGAATATGTCAGAAACTCTCTTGTTCCAAGACTTCCACAGAAGCAGATGCTAAGCACCCAAATTCCTCCAGCGAGTGCTGACACAGATCCTTAATATTCTAATCTATGACCTCCAACCACTAGTGGGAAAGGGGAATGGAAAAAAAGAGAGACTGCATCCTGGTCCTTATTTTTAGCCTCAACTAATTCCTCTAACTTCTTGCGTTCTGTTCTAATATGCAACAGGTTTTACTTATAGAGGAATCATGTTGGCTTCCAGCAAAGGACCACAAGAACAATTGATAAACTTCCCCCTATCTATCCATTCATTTTCCAATCAAACTCTACAATTTCTTCCACTCAACTACCTTGGACTCTATGATTGGCTTGCCTTGCTCTTGCTTTTAAGTCGATCTTTTTTTAAGTCTTCTATTCTTCTTTTCTTTTTAAAAAATGATTCTCAAGAATTATCAGTCATTACATTGAAGAATTTAACTACAACTTATAACACTTGTCTTTATCAATGTCTTTTCTCTTACTGTCCCTTGACTATTGCGGTTAGCCAAGTCTGAAGATCCTCCTTGAAGTCTGTGGTTTTCTCTGGAATTCTGAATCCTCTGTAATTCCTTTTTCCTTCTGTTGAGCTTGATTAACTTCTAGACTCTGGGGAAACTACTTTCCTGGTGTGCACAACGCGCTATTAACAAGGAGCCCTTAACTAACGAAATAGATTTTGATGGCTCTGAGCATGCGTGAAGCGGGAATGCTGGAAGAGCTGACAAAATTATCTTCTAGACTGAGCAAGCAAAATACTAAGTGCGCTGATAAAAATTGTCTCTTGACTGAGCAGGCGCGATAACTGTGAGCAATAAATAATAGGACTCTTCAATGAGCAAGCGCACTAACTCAAATTTGGCACATTTACTGAGCAGGCGCAATACTGGTGACTCTTCTCAAGCGACATTAAAGCAAAAATCTTTTTTCCTTGAATTAAAATTCTTTTCTCCATTGACTATCACCAAAACACTTTTGAAATGAAAGATTCAATGGCGGACTTATAGCTCTGCACCTCACCCCAGTTTCATCAGTGAGTGGTCCTGTGGACTGAACTGATACCACAGCACCATTCGTTGCGTGATGCCTCTGTGATCCAGATCCTGAAAGGGGCAGCTACAAATTGGGGTGCACCAGGTAAAGGAGTCCAAGACACTTAAGTTGTATCAAATACCTTTATTTCAATTTCAATCCTTTCCATAGGTAAATAGCAAAAACAGTTCACCAAAAAGCTGCTTTCGCGATGAAATCGACAGTCGAAGTGCGCAGTTTCAAAAGATTAAACACCGTTGTTAGGCAACCAATGGAGAAGGCATACAACTAGAACGCTGACCTACCAATAACATGGCGGCCGCCATGTTGGGGGTATGCACACTTTCCAGAAGTTAAAAAGCACAAGAAACACTAAAAAAGAGCCCAAAGAGGAGGATGTCTTTTGAGCCTTCGGGATGAAAGGCTTTAAGAAGCTTTTTTTTAGAAGAGGAACTGAGGCAAATTACACTTCCTGACAGATTATGAAGTTTTTGAATAAGCTCTTTATAAGCCTTATCTGCTTCTCTAGTGCCTTTTGGGAATAAGTGCATAAATGCCTTTAGTGTGACATGAATCGAAATATGATGTATTATGGTGCTATGCACATTGTCAATTTATAAAAGATAGTTACTGTCATTCTGACATGAAGGATGCAACAGATTGGTGGTTTCATATCTTTTTAAATCTGGATCTTAATATGTATAATGTATTATTGCTTTATCACTTGTTTAGATTATGTGGACATCTGTCTGAGTTCCGTACCATAATTGACAAACTGAAATTGACACCCACCAAGGCATCCATACATCCACTAAGGCACCCACTCAGAGACCCAGAGAATGACTCATACATTCACTCACAGACTCAAATAGGCACTCCCACACCCACTCACACACCTGTACAGCCACTAATATACCCATTCAGAGACCCTCAAAATCACGTACAAACCCACTCACAGACTCACACAGTCAGACACACTTAATTCATCTCTGTGATCTCAGAGGGGTGAATAAGGTCTGAAATGGCTATCAGGAGGATGGTTCCTTAAAATGTAGGTGGAAATGCAAATGGATGAGTGGAAGATGGAGAAGGACTTAGATGAGTGGTGACAGAAAACAATATGTGGGTTGAGTAAGAAGAGAACACTAAAAGTGAGGTGAGGACAGAAATAGAGTAGCAAATCAGAAATTAGATGAGGTACAAACAGGAGGAGAACGGTGCACTTTTTGAAAGGTGCATAGTGGTGCAAACAATGAAAATGTGCTATGTGAGTAATATGGCCCCTTGGGCAGGGCAAGATTGGAAGGAGCGAAGTAAGGTAGAGGTGAGGTGAGGAGCAGAGAGGAAGAGAACATGAGAGGCAAGGTAACAATAGTAGGAAAGGAGTGGAGTAGCGGTAACAAAAAAATCTGGGAGGAGGAGAACACACACTGGTAAGGCATGGATGAGAGGAAATAGTGAGGCAGGAGAGATACAAGTAACAGAGGTAGCAGTGGACAAGGAAGACTACAGGTACAAAAGGAGACATCAATTTTACATCCACAGATTCAGCTGCCACCTGGAGTAATGCACTGAGTCTCCAATTGCCACAGTACAGGCTGCGCACCAGGGATCAAGGCAACTTTTAGTAATTGGTGGCAGAGAATCACAAAAGGTACATTTCCCTGCACTAAGAGCACTCAGTAAAAACAGGAATGCATCTTTGGAGAAACCTTTCTCTGTTGCAAAAGGAGCCAAGAAAGTGAAATCTCATTCTTCCTATGATAGTCGCCGGTTTGATCAAACAAAGGAAATCAGAGTCACATACAACTGCAATCTGGTAGCCGATGGTCTGATACAGACTCCTTTCCCAAATAACCTGATACTTGACTATTTTTTGTTGAGACGATGAGTAACACATGTTGAGGTGTATCACTAAAGAATCATGACTGGCTGGCTTGTGGAACTGTTTTCCATCACACACCTAGCGACCTAGAAGTGTATGGTATCTGATTATCCTGTACTAAATGTCATCTGCCAAAAATAAAGGCCCGGATTTACTAACACTTTATTTCAGGTTTGTATTATTTTTGTAATGCAAGCCTGATGTCATTCCAGGATTTGCTATTCAATGCAAATCAGGATTTGTATCAGATAGTTTCGCAAAGTAATGCACATTTTCACTAAGCACTGCTTTGCATTACTTTTCATGAAGGGGGCGTTCCATTGATGGTACATGGATGTTTCCCTGCAACCACCCATGGATTTTGGCCCAAATTCCTATAATTTCTAGACAGGGATTTGTGCCACATCATACACCATCTTGAGTCAAACATAATGAAGAGAAAGTTTTTCATTTCCCCTTGTTTATTCTACTTTACATTCATGATGTATTGTACAGCACAAACACACATCAAGAAATGTGTTACAGGATAGTTGTGCTGGAAGAGTCCCCTTCCGTGTAAACACTATTCCTTACAGAACGAATACAACTTTGTCTGTCGGTGTGTGCATTAGTAAATGGTGCCTAAAGTGCGCTAGCTAAGGGTTAAAGGAAAACAGTGCCATATCTTAGGAGACATGGTGCTGCTCTGCTTTACCCCTTTTTACACACAGCAACAAAGCCATTTTAGTTGCTGTTCTGCGTTGTGTGACTTTTTTGTAAACTTGGGCCATAGTATCTAAATATAATTTGCAAAAAATAACTCCTTATCTGCCATAATAATAGAATATGGACACACAATGGGACAATATTTTTGTTTATGATTGTTGGCACATTATATTTTTTTCAGAGCCATTTTTGTTAACAATATTATGGCAATCAGCCCTGCTAGAGCACAGGGTTCAGTCTGCCATTTACTCATCTGCAAGAACCCCATGCTATAGCACTCAGACCAGTGGATCTTTGTTGTCAGCTGAGACGTAAAAGTTAAATCTCAACAATAATCATTAACATTTGTCATTACTCAAGTTGAGTCAATAAAGAGAGTTAATTTAAGTTATTCTTTGTGGTTATTCATTCTTTTATTAAAGTATTATTCACCAAAAATCATCAATAAAATTTAGCCACAAATAAATCAATATTCGGTAATATTAATCATCTTAGATAATCAGAATTAAGCATCAATAAAATAAATGTAACAAGCATATTCCATAAGGAAACATCCCTAATCTAAGCTAAGTAAAGATAACAAGTGAGAAATGTTATGGTGTCAGTTCAGATACCCATGAAGAGTTCTGATGAGAGAATCAGCAAATCAACGAGTAACTAAGACGTCTCATAAAGAGATGTCCAAGAAATTCAGTACATCATCTCCTCTCAAAGAGTCAGGAATAAGGGAATCAGTCTGCTCTGCATCAAAAGGTGAAGGAATCTGCCACCTGCCTCCTCTGTCTAGGAACACACACTAATATAATAATAATAATAATAAAAGAGCTTATAAAGCGCCCAGTAACGCCATCTCGGCGTGTCCCCGCGCTAAGAGCTCCTAAACGATCACCAATATGAGCCTGTGTCCCTACTCAGTGTAAAGTTGTGTTTTTAGCTTTGCCCTAAACATCGCTTCACTGCTCTCAGTCTCAGAGCAGGAGGGAGTTTGTTCCAATGTTGAGCTGCTTGGAAAGCAAAAGATCGTCCACCCATTCTGGCCTTCCTTATCCTAGGAATTGTCAGCAGCCCGGTACCCACCGACCGGAGGGTCCTTGTTGGTTCGTAGCGGCTGACTAAGTCCCTAAGGTAGGCAGGCGACCTGCCCCAGACAATTCGGTGACAGAAGAGGAGGCATTTGAACAGCACGCGTTTCTTCACAGGCAGCCAGTGAAGCGCATCCAGAGCCTTCTGAGAATTTGCTCTCCTGGGTCTTCTTAGCACCAGTCTAGCGGCGGAATTCTGGATAACTTGCAGGCGACCAAGGCAGCCCTCGTTGGACCCTAGGAACAAGATGTTTCCATAGTCCATCCGAGAGGTCACCAATGCCTGCGTCAGTGTCCTTCTGGCCGCTATGGGTAGGAGGTCTAAGGTTTTGTTTAGGGTCTTCAATACTCCAAAACATTTGCCCACAAGACGCCTTATGTGGCCATCACAGGAGAGGGAGGGGTTGATCCAAACTCCTAGATTCTTAGCCTCTTCACACGGTACAGGAGTAGGGCCAAGACACGAAGGCCACCACTCGGCTGACCAGCTTTTGCTTTTTCCCCCCACTACCAGCACCTCTGTCTTAGAGCCATTGAGTTTTAGGCAGTGGGAGTCCATCCACTCAGCTAGCGCCTGCATACAGGACTTAAAGTTGGTGGGGGTGTTGGTGGTGGTCTGCGATAGAGAAATCACACAGGGGCATATTTACAAGCCCCTATTGCCAATGAACATCACCTTCTGCGTCTTTCCTGTGGCGATAATCCCTTCGCCTTATATACAAGGTGATGTTAAGCCACTTTACATGGCTTTATGCCACCTTGTAAATAAGGCCCCTTTCACGTTACACTTAGCGTGAAAGCGCTTCACAATGCAGCACACATAGTAGTTTCAAATTGGCATTCTGGATTGTTTATGTTTAGGAATGGACACCTTCCTGCACATAAACAATTGTTCCCCTCAAGGCAGGCATCCTTTACTATGGTGCAAGGGTGCCTGTGTTGGCGCTAGGTAGCTAGATTTAGAGCCAATGCTAGGGGAAATGCAGGGGTGTCTGCATTCTTGTGAATACTGTGCATTCCTGTTGTAAATATGCCCCACAGTTTCTCAATTGTAACATTAATGTTCTTTCCTTCATGTCGACCAATAGGATTTAAGCATGCTCCTGGGAACAGGTCTACTCCCCATCTACTAACCAAAGTACAATAGTCCTTTAACCATGTCTTGTTGAATGTTGCTGGTGCATCCTTTCTTGCTTGTAATATCGTCTACCCATGAATCATCCTCCCTGTTGTCTACATGTAAAGTAGTGTGAACCTCACTATCAGTCGTCTAATACAACATCTATTCACTAACTAATAAACAGTAGATTTCAAAGGTACAATGTCTGCAGCAAAGAGGAGAAAAACCACTTCCCCAATTTGTCGGTTAAAGTGAAAAATTATAATTTCAATATTAAATGGGCCTTCACGTTAAAACATGGCATTTTAAATATGTCAATTTAAAGGAAATCCAGGCCTTACTATTAGGTTACAGGACTACAGGTTCTAAGTATGGTTGCCTATTACAATTTTTGCATTAATCATTCTTCTTTTATAAATGGAAATTCTGCAAATTTGTATTTTATTAAAACATTTTATAAATAATTAAATTTGCATTAGCATCCCATTGAAGGCTTCACATTTTATAAAGAAGTAATTGGATCCCAATCATGTTTCGCTCACCCTCCGTACATCATCAAAATTGGATTCTACTAGCTAGCACTTTCCCAAAAACTTACTCAACCCATCTAGCAGACGAACTGGGTGGTCATTACTTGACTGTGTATGGTCTTTCTATTTAAGCATTTTGGATGAAGGCAGCTGTTGTCACGATGAGACAGTGTCACAGAGATTAAAGACTTCATTAAAGCGGCCCGGGTGATACCCACAGAGACGTTTAATGCACACGAAAATGATTTGACTCTAGATCAGGGCCTGGAGCCTTTCCCTTCTAGGTATCAATTGTTATCTCTGGTTTTCTATGAATAATACAAGCAAGGGTGTTTGGGGCGCCATCCGAGACTGGTATGGGGCGAGAGTATCAAATTCATTCATTTGTGCCTAGCTGTAAAACCATAACTGGCTACTGATGTGCCTATCAGGGCGGTCATAATTACCCATTAAGCCCCTTCCTATCACTTGATAATAAAGGCAGCAGTTCTTCTGCAATGTTGGTTTCTGAAAGTACTCTGTATGTGTAGAACTGCACACCAATCCTTTAACCTATTATAACAATCTTTTATGCTTTTGTCTAAGTGAGTGAGCTGCTTCACTAGGGGACCGCCCAAGCCCCTACTGTGTATGCACTGACGGGATTGGGAACACCCTGATCTGTGAGACGCTTGTTGAGCGTCTCACAGATCAGGGTGTTCCCAGATCTCGTCAGCGGTTTCTGAAAGTAAACATAGCTACCCGTAATGTTGTTGCGCCTTTCCTGGGGACACTCAATACTTTGTGCTAGTTCTCCAGAGATCTAAATATGAATATGTCAAGTGCTGGATTCCTTGTTAATAAACACTATTCATTCTGTTGCGCCACTGTGTTTGTTGACCAAGGGGTGGCATCAAGAAGCCCCTGTCTGCCGGATCAGCATGCCCAGCAACCCTCATCATCTTGCTCATTCTGTATTCCTTGCATCAGGACCACAACATTGAAGTTTATTGTGCTTTGTCCATAGAGCCTGGAAGTGCATTGGAGACTGCTTTGACTGCAAAATAACTGTCATGTTAATAATTACTCGCCCCTGTGCCATGTTTACTGTTGGAGTTGGTTGCCCAAAGCAGGCCTGAGTACTCAAACACAACTTCATAAAAAGTTTTCAAAATAACCGCTAACAATGGTAGTTGTCAATGCCTGTTTGCATTTTGAGTGAAAAGCAGTGCTTTATGATTTGCTTAATAATTTATGTCTCCAGAATCCTCTGCAGGATTTTGGTCATTGTGGTGTCTAAAAATTCATAAAAATAAGATCTTTGTTTATAAATTGGTGTTGTGTTTCTTTCTTATTCAATATTTTAGGTACTTCTAAATGCTTTGCACTTGTTCCTAACTTGAAACCTGACTTCTCAAAGCCACAGCTACCTAGGGTTGAGCATGGGTTTTATAAAGGAGCCTAACTGGACCCAATGTTGTTTAGTGAGTTTATTATACAATGAGGTCTCACAATCAAACCATATAATAAACTACACTCCTCACACTATCGGTTTCATACTAGTAACTTTGGAGTTGTGGTCAGTCGAAGCCCAAGATGGCTATGCAATGTCAGGGCTCATGATGGGATCCCTTTGAACGGTCCTATGCCTGTTAGAGGTATTTTACAGCAGGGAGGAGGAGGCACTAGGCACGTGGAAGGACAGCATATGTTCTTACAGATTTATCTGGTGAGTTCTTCACTGCAGCTTTCTCAACCTGCCTACAGTAGGTGCACCCAGACATGGGTGCTGTTGTACTACTGGTGATGTTCAGGCTATGCCACTGCTCCCAGTGCTGGAGGAGAATAGCAGGGGTGGTTCCTGTATGAGGGCGTGGGGGCAGAGCCCCGCTAGTCTAGGAGTAGGGAGAAGAAGGAGACTGAAAGATTAGTCTGAGGCACTCAGTATGCCCTACCTATGAGTAGAAGTGCACCACAGCAGTATACAAACACACTGCGCATGTGGCATTTACGACTTCAATATCGCCCGAGTCCCGCATGCGCAGTGTGTGTTTGTGAGGCAGAGGTGAGGGCAGTTAGGCGCTGCCTAAAGCAGCAAAATTTCTAGGGCTACGGTCGAGTAATCCCCTTGCCCGGACCTGCTACGTAGGTTATATTCTTTCAGGATCCTGCCTCCCCTTCTAATTGGCTGACCCTTGATACTGTCAACCTATGAGAATGAGGCAGGATCTTAGTTGGAACAAAGTATTTCACGTGTCCCATTTTTACAACCGTTGTTGAAGTCCTTTGTCTCCTGGTTACCCTTCAGCCTCTGCAGCCCTCTGTCTTCTTACTCAGGCGACTCACCTGCATCAATGCTGGGAGCATTCGGTGACGCTGCGTGCCTGTGCTGGGGCCCGTATTTCACTCCTTCCTTCATACGGCTGAGAGACACCTATCGGAGGAACACGTTACACCAGCCGAAAGCGTGAGTAGAGTACTAGTATCCTTTGCCTCCTCTGTCAAGCTGCCTTCGAGGCCTGAGTCTCTGCCCGGCGTCATCTGTTTTCATGGTTTGCGATCGCTCCATATTCCCCCCTCCGGCCTCTAACATCTCCCTTTGCAACCCTTAATACATGCGTGTCAGAGTGCAATGCAAGCATGCAAGTGTGAACCTTAGCAGAAAGGCCTTACCACGACTGCTAAGATTCACACTTGCATGCTTGCATTGCACTCTGACATGTACGTATTTAAAGACACATTGACATGCACATATTTAAAGACATTGTGTCTTTAAATACGTGCATGTCAGAGTGCAATGCAAGCATGCAAGTGTGAACCTTAGCAGAAAGACCTTAGCACGACTGCTAAGATTCACACTTGCATGCTTGCATTGCACTCTGACACGCACGTATTTAAAGACACATTGTCTGTAAATATGTGCATGTCAATGTGCGTGTCCGAGAGCAATGCAAGCATGCAAGTGTGAATCTAAGCAGTCGTGTCCTGGCAGTATGTATTAAGATATTCCCCTTGCTTAGTTCCGAGAGACCCCATTCTTTGTCACTCACGTGTTTAATGTTTAAAGGATTGAAAAGTGCGTTGCAATTTGGCTTTTGGCAAGTTTAATCCAGTAATAAATAGAGGCAAAGGCCTGTCGTTAAAGTTCATTGTGTGCCTGCTTCATTCTAATTCCCGGGGATATGGATGTGGTTATTGGTCTCTGTATTAGTATTCATGTAAAAATAATGAATCGATAAGCATCTTGTTAAAGCCCGGCAAGAACCCTGCAAATTGTGAATCCTACCGCCCCATAAACCTACTTAATTGTGATTACAAGATGTTCACGCAGATTCTAGCAAAAAGGTTAGGGAAAATTGCAGGAAACCTGATAAAAGAAGACCAGAAAGGGTTCATAAAGGGCAGGCATCTGCAAGACCTAACTCAAGAACTTATCAGGTCAATAGATATAGCGATAGTCGAAAAAACTCCACTGACCATAATAACCTTAGACGCGGCTAAAGCGTTCGATAGAGTGAACTGGGCATTTTTGAACGCAATATTAAAAAAATATAATCTGGGAGAAAACTTTCAAAGAACAATTAAAGAACTCTATCGAGCACCTAAAGCCAAGGTCCTAGTAAACGGGAACTTAACAGAGAATATATCAATACATAGAGGGACCCGACAGGGATGCCCCTTATCCCCACTCTTATTCAACTTATACATTGAACCGCTGGCAAACAAGCTCAGAGCTCACACCGAAATAACCCCGTTTACTTACCGCGGATGGGAAAAAAAAATAGCCTTGTATGCAGATGATCTGATGATCTTGACCGACAGCTATGTAGGTTCCATCTATGCAATCGAGGAAACCCTAAAAGACTTCGGGAAGGTATCAGGCTATCAAACAAATAGAGCCAAAACAGAGATCATGAGCTGGAATACCCAGGTAAATAGCAACTTTTCCAGAGAAAAAATCAGATATTTATGAATAGAGCTGGTTAAAAACCTAGATAAGATAACCAAGACAAACCTAGATAGGGTAACAGCGGAGGTGAGAAAGCTATTAAAAACATGGGGAGGCCTCCCCTTGACTTTCCTTGGTAGATGTAATCTAATTAAAATGTCTATTCTACCCAAGTTTACATTCCTGTTTAGTGCAATACCCTTAGAGTTTAAGAAGGAAACCCTGAAGAAAATACAAGGAGAGCTAGCGAGTTTTATTTGGGCGTCCAAAAGTACACGAATAGCCTGGGTAAAACTGCAAAGACGCAAAGTAGAAGGTGGAATTGCCAGTCCTGACCTATTTGAATATTATAGGGCCTTTCAGTTTAAGCACATGAGAATTCTGCTGGGTAATTATGATCTATATCCGGAACATCTAAAAGCAATGACCGAAAATACCGGACACTTCTTATTCAAATATGGTCATCCTAAATACTTTAAGAAAGTTAAACTAAAGACGTTAAGCTCAGCGGCAAAACTCTGGTACCAGATAAGGAGCACTTGGAAAATACCCTATTACAGTGAATCTGCGCCAATATGGGACTCTCCAGGAACCCCAGAGTGTCTCAACGATAAGCTAGCTACACCTTTGAAAACATCAGGCTTTCAAGTTTGGGGCCAATTAATGGTGGATAACAACATAATAGATTGGGAAACTCTGTCGGAAAATACAAACGCATCCCTCTCAAAATTCAAATTCTACCAGCTCACTAGGAGGGCAAAAACAATAAAAGAGAAAAACGCCGGAAACAAGTCCATAGAAATAAACATGACAAAGGGCGCCCCGTTGAAAAAAGAAATAGCGTTATGGTACTGGGCCCTTATTGAAGCTGGGGAAGAGAAATTCCTAATTCCAGAAGGAACCTGGGGGAAAAAACTGCTGTCGCTGGATCTCCAAAACCTGTGGCAAGTATCTATGAGCAAATGTTGGTCCATTGCAAAATCTGCTACTTTAAGGAGAAACCACCTCTTTACTATCCACTGAGCCTACTGGACGCCAAAGCGACTATCCAAATTCAGTGGACCAAATATGAAAGCGTGTCCCAAATCTGGTTTAGCAGGGGCGGATAATGTGCACATGTTCCGGCAGTGCCCACAGATCGATGGTTTCTGGCAGGAATTGAGTAAAATTATAGAAGCAATACTGAGAAGACCAATAATTGTAAGTATAGATCTTGTTATCTTCGGGGTTAGCAGGCATGAGGGGGTAACCTTCTTAACATCTAAAGAAGAGAATCTTTTATTTATGTTGATCTCACTAGCTGGCAGGGAACTTTCTATTAAGTGGATAAAACCGGTTGCCCCTACACATTTGGAATGGGTGGCCTCTATAGGGAGATTTGGGAAGAATCTCAGTTTGTGAATTAACCGGTTACTAATACCATTACCACGCTATGGCCCATGTATTTCCAATGATTATGCAATGGCAATAAAAAACACAAACAGTATGCTTGTGTGAGTGGCCAGGATGGCCAGTTCACCCAGTTAGAGATTGAAAGTGTTAAGGACACAAGGGGACCTCGCTCTGAAAAGACAAAACGTGAACACCTCCGAATCCATGGGCCGTGATGGAACAGAAAACAGAGAAGCGGGTCCCTGATAACTCTAATTACACTCTATTGCAGAATGAGGAAAAAAAATAATGAATCGAGCTGTATCACCGGGAGGTCAAGTTTTGCCCGAATTTTGTTCTTAAGGTGAGGAATCTCCATTCATTGAGTGAAAAAGATCACATGTATGTTGGCGGTAAGAGTGGAGGGGGTATGCATGGGTGGAACTGTACTGCAATCGTTACCAGAGGAACTTATTCTGTCATTTATGCGCCAGCAATAATTCTACCACTGTCAGACGAAGCCCATTATTTATTTATTTAATCGTATAATAAAATGGGCATGTTATGGCTGTCTTGGAGAAAGCTTAGAGATCAGAAGAAGCTTGTATTTTTCTATGTTACTATGCGGCAAATGTAATGATTGCTTTAATAATAAACACAATGAAGGGCCGCTTTTTCATCATTATGGGCCTTGACTGAGCATGGCGCAATCATTTTGAGGGTATGGGGGCCTGTCATATTTTATGTTTCTTGTTGGAGGGATGAGGGTTTGTTTCACCAAGAGGGGGACTCACTCATTGGGAAATCGTGTGGTAAATGTGCAAACTCACTAGACAAGTAAAGATTGATAGAGCCATAATAACTTCAAATAAAGTCAAGGTAATAGACAAGAGCATCAATTCGAGGAAGAATGGCCACGCAGAAAAGGGCATTTTAAAGGTACCGTGATGGATATGGAAATGCATGCCATTACTTAGTTAGTTCTTATGCAACAAAACCCTATCACCAAATGAAATTAATCAAGCCCTTGCCTGTTTCGTGGCTGGAGTTCGCTTTTTGTCCTTATGCTTCCGTAAAAAAATAGCAGCCCATCACAATGCATTCTGTGCTCTTCAGCTTGATTTAATGCCATCATTTAGCATTTTATCAAATTGAAATTTGGCACACAGTTGACCGCATGCAAGCTCGTCTGTTGTTTTTTGTTTATCTGACATGAGTTACCCTTTGAAAGTTTAACTAGTGCTCTGCTCGGGCTTCTAAAGGTAGGGTTGGCTTCTGTAGAACCGGCTTTTTGGAGACCCCCCCACTGGGAGAGTCAAAGCCAGTGGCGCAGGGAAATGCCTTGAATCTACGGGTCCTTCTTGCATCAATCATACATTACCAAAGAGACCAGGACAACCAGACGTGGAGGGAAGCAAGTCATTTATTAGCTCGAGCTAAGGACAGAGGTTCCAAAATGGTACAAAGACAATTCTACGGAGACTGCTGCTTACTTCACAGGATGAAACATATTTATAGTGCTAGCCACGCCCATTTGCACAGTACAAGTTCCCTATTCAGACAAGTTCCTCATCTGACAAACTCTTCGTCAGTCTTGTGTGGTGCAATCGTGGCCAGGGGGCATCTGTCTCTGATTGCACAATGTACGCAGCCCCCTGCTTCTTTGTTCAATTGGTGTGGTCATGGGACACAGCCTTGTGCTTCCTCTATCAGTTGGTGTAGTCACAGTGCACAGCCTTGTGCTTCCTCTATCAGTTGGTGTGGTCACAGGGCATAACCTTGTGCTTCCTCTATCAGTTGGGTGGTCACAGGGCAGCTGGTCGTGACAGGCTGAGTTACCAACAATGGACAGTATGTGGCTGAGTTTCTGACACAGCTGTGGTGGTGAGGCACACAGGCAGCTTCTTTGAATCGGCTCAACCACAAGGAGCAGGGAGGGTTGGGCAAGTTTTGACAGGGAGTGAAAGGCAATTCTTTACCAAGTTGCCGAGAGCATGGCAACACAAAATGGAGTCATAAAGGGCATTTCAAAATGCAGTCCAACAGTCCCTCATTTTTCCATGTTAGAGGCAACAATCAATCGTCGTCTATATCAATGTCTATCATTTCCTGGACCTCTCTCTTGATCTGCAGGCACTGTACTCCAGGACATCTTCATTACCTAAATTACTTAACTTTGACTTTAATAATATATATATATTTCCCACAGGAAAGTCCAAGCTCCATCACGGGCTGACCTTTTGAAGGACAAATTTGGAGTCACAACAGGAGGAATGCCAAATAAAAAAGATCAGAAGGTTCAATTTCGGATGATCACCGGTTTCTCGGGAGATGCACAGAATGTAAGACGCATCTTCAGACGTAACTGGCACATCCTACAAACTGACCCTATTATAGGCATGGATGTCCCAGAAGCACCATTGATGACTTTCCGAAAATCTAAGTCTCTTAAAGACATCCTAGTACAGAGTCATCTGTCACCGACAGTGTCACGAACAGGTACACTGAGGGATATGAGTGGCTTTTTCCCATGCGGGAAATGTAAGGCCTGCGCCACGAGCAGGAGAGTTTTAAGCTATCCGATCCCCGGGTGCAAGAAACCTAGAACAATCAGTAAATTCATCTCTGTCTCACCCCTTTTGTGGTGTACTGTTTGGTATGTCCTTGCGGACTTAAGTACATAGGGAGCACTGTCCACAATGTGAAGGTCAGAATTTTGGAGCATCAACGGGCCATAGTCAACAAAGATAAGAATTATCCAGTTGCGCGGCATTTCGCCGTGAAACATCAAAGCAATAGGGAGCTACTACAATACTATGGCATCGACCATGTCCCAATACACCCAAGAGGGGGAAATAGGTTACAGCGGTTGAGAAGACTTGAATCACGTTATATCATAGACCTGCAGACTAAAGTACCTTATGGGCTAAACAGTAGCGAAGAATTGACAGTTCACTTGGGATAAATGCACATGATTTCTTTATTTCTACTTATCAAGCCAAATTGTAATCTATTTGTAGCTAACTATGACGCATTGCATAATGTATTTATGAGGTCAACATGCTCCTTTTGTATCCATGTTTTGAAATTTGCTGGTATTGTTGGATTTATTGTTGAAAGGATCATATAATGACAACATTGGCATTCTCCCACCAAGTTGTTTATGAACAGGTATGGGTTATGCCGATATACGGCTAAATTATTATTCTTGTTGTCCACTTGTGGGGCTTATGAGTAGCACCTGAATTGAGAATGTCTCTCTAAAAGATATCTACTTTTGATACCCCGCTCAATTAATTTGTGGACTTATGCCGATCCACGGCAAGATTTTTTCACAATTTCTGTTCATATCCTTCATATTGGATGGGTTCCAAAAGAAAAAGTGTAGAACTCTATATCTTTTTTCACTGCCAGCTCTTGTGTATCATGGCTTTTTGTACATGGATATACCTTAACATTGACTGTTTCAAGATGGCGGCCGATATCTCAAACGGTCCTGTTGAGTGAACCCGTCGTCGCTGTTGTTTTCCAAGTGACGCAGGAACGTTTAAAAATGGTGTCTGATTAGTAATCATTGTAAGATGTTATGAGTGATGTCACTGACCATGTCATGAGTGATGTAATATGTGACGTCATCAGCAGTGCATTGCAGGCGCGCAAGTTATAGTGAGTCCAACTAACTATAACGTGGGAATTTCAATGGTTTTACGTCAGTAAAATTTCCAGCTAACTATAACTGGTGTCAAACCTATGGTTTTTTCAGTGAATATATATATATATATATATATATACATATATTGTGTAGATTTCAGTGCAACTTTTGTGGGTAGAGGGCTTGGCACTACTATAGACTTTATCGTTGCTTCTGAAAGTCACGCCTCTTGGTATGCAGATTATTCCACTCATTCTGTAGGTTTCAGTGATCATCTCCCCCTTTCCTTTGCCATTTATTTACCCCAGGTTAAGCATAATTCACTGATAGAAAGACTGTCCTGGACAAAATTTTGCGATATGCCCAGACAAAATGGTTATGCTATTAAATGAAGTCAGATTGATCCGGAGGCCATGCATGCCAGGATAGTCAGGGGATCCCTTGCCTCAATCGACAGGTGTCTAGACGTAGAGACCTCTCATGAGGAGACCCTGGCAGCTTTTGAGGCCATTACACGGACCATCCGAGATTGCTTGCACCAACAGGGGAGAGGCCATACATCTAGGCCGACGACCTACTCCTGGTTCGACGCTTCCTGTTCCAGGGCGCATTCCCACCTCATAGCTGCATTACACAAAAAGAACAGGGACTCGGCAAAGGTGGCCATCTGTAGGAAAGCTTATCGCTTATCCAGGAAGAACTGTAAGAATAACATCAAACAGGAGGCTTGGAACAATCTGGTTACTGCTGCACAATCCAAGGACAGCGCCCAATTTTGGTGTGCAGTCAACGCACCTTTTTTTAACGTATCAAATAATGCTAGGATAGAGGTTGCTATTAGCGATAATTCCTGGATAGACTTCTTTTCGGAAGTCTATAACCCGGAGGGGACTCCAAAGTTAGTCGATATGGAAGGAATAGATAAGGAGGCATCCCGGACTTTTCAACAAGTTAACCTGGGCATCTCAATTGGCGAAATGTCCGTTGCCATTGAGCAGAGTAGGGGAGGCAAAGCTCCGGGAATAGATGGGGTTCCTATCGATATACTTAAATACTCAGTCGATTTATGGTCCCCCATACTGAAGAGAGTCCTGGATGCAAGTTGTGAGCTGGAGTTCCCCAGGACCTGGTCCAATTCTATCATCATTCCCATTTTCAAGAAGGGAGATAGGGAGAGTCCCTCCTGTTATCGCCCTATCTCCCTTCTTGACTCCTTCATGAAAATCACGGGAAGGGCTGTCCTGAATCGGTTACTATCCTGGGTGGAAGAAGCAGGAGTTCTATCCCCGGTTCAGTACGGCTTTCAAGAAGGGATGGGCACTGTGGAACAGGTCTTGAATTTTACACTCCTCCAAGGGAAATATGTTCAGGCCAAGGCAGGCAAACTCTATGCAGCATTTGTTGACCTGAGCGCCGCATTCGACTGTGTCAAGCATGATCGACTGTGGAAGGTGCTGGAAGATCTTAAAGTAGATAAGGCCATTATTTCTTTTTTTAGGCAACTTTATGCTGGGGCAAGGGCAAGGGTGAGATTCGGAACTAGTGGAGAATGCACCAAGCCCTTCCATGTGAAGCGTGGAGTGAGGCAAGGGTGCGTTCTCGCGCCTCTCCTTTTTAAGTTATACTCTAATGACCTAGAGGATGTTTTGATGTCCAAAGTTATTGACTCACCCAGAATTAATTCCAAACAAGTGGTGTCCCTATTATATGCGGACGATGCCGTTATTATGGCCAGGACAGAGAGAGGTCTGCAGTCAGCCTTAGATGCTTATATTAATTTTATGGACTCCAGGGGTTTGACTTTAAATGTGAAAAACACTTTTGTGATGACGTGTGCCAAGGGCATGTCCAAATCCTGCAAACTGTTTGCACGCAGGGATAAAGTGCAGACTACCAAATCCTTTTCATATTTAGGAGTAGTCCTCGAGGGTGGGGGACTTTGGGGTTCCGCCATAAGGTGTAGGACCCTGTCTTTTAAAAAAGCAACTGCAGCACTCATGGCTTTTTCGCGAAAGATGGGCAAAAGACCCCCGAAATCTTACTCAAAATTTATATGGCCAAATGTGTCAGCACAGCCATTTATGGGGCTGGTGTTTGGGGCATTCAAGACACTAGGGAATTACAAACAGTAGAAAATGCTTTTTTAAGGTTTATTTTAGCGGTACCTTTTAGTTTATCTGTGTTTAACTGTCATGCTGAGTTGGGGGTCCGTCATATTAGTGATCTGATCGCGATGCAACCACTGTTACTCTGGCACAGGGTTTGGACCGCAGTCGATCTGGAACTTAACAGAGAGATCATTCGTGATGTTATGGCCCTTGATAAATCCAACAAAATAGCGTGGTTATCTTACATCCAAAAGTTCTGTCAAGACATGGGGAAACCCGAGTTCTTCACCGAACCAGAGGGGCTATGCAGGATCTCGAGGAAAGACCTAAAGAATAACTGCTGGTACCATTTGGAATCTCTGCGGCTAGGGACAGAGTTGAATAAGGAATCGGTTGTGCGGCACCAATTGTTGCTTATTTCGGGCAACATGCAACCCTATTTGAATTGGTGTACCAAGGGATTTGACAGGTTTTTACTTACTAGGTTCAGATTTAACATCTTTTTTTGACTAGTTTTATTTCCACTAATTAATGACTGGTCAAAAACGCTCATTAAATGCCCATGCGATGGGAGGGCTGAACAATCAACCCTCCATGTGATTTGTTTTTGTCGATTTTACCACAAAGAGAGAGCCCATTGGATTAAACCACTTTTGAAAAATCATGGAACTTGGCACCAGTGCCGCCCAGCTTTACTGTATCTCCAGTTGTTACATGATGAACTGTGTGTAGCCACCATGGTCGGTTTTTTAAAGAGTGTTTTTAGAAAAAGGAAAAGTTTAATGTGTTCATAAAACTATTGTATTCACAGTCAGTTTTTCTTAAATGTAATGCCATTTTTGTGTACATTATGTATCGATTTTCTGATGATGTTGCTTTTATGATTTTTTAATTTTACAAAAATCGAATAAAGCTTTTCTACTACTACTACTACATATATATATATATATATATATATATATATATATATATATATATATATATATATATAGATATATATAGATATATATATATATTACCTACTGGCGGTCGCCAGTAGGTATATATAGTTAGGATTTTTTCTCTATGGGATTTTTGAAAATTCTATGTCTAATAACTTTGGCGTTTGTGGACGGAATTGGCTGAAATTTTCAGGAAAATGGCACATTTTGTTTCTGAGCAGCCCTTGAAAATTTGGGGGGGGTTCGTCAAGGGGGGGCCGAGAAAAAAGGGGGGTCCCAAAACGTGTTTTTAACATTGAGTTTTCCATAGGGCGGTTGGCCTCACTTTTAGCCCGAACGGCTGAATGGATTTGCACGAAACTTGGCAAAATTGTAGGGACTGGTAGCCCGATGTGCCTTTTGTAGGTCTCAATATATGTGCTCCAGTGGATTTTGAGAAATTAACGTTTAAAAAAAGATATATATCTGTAACAGCGGACCTGGCAGCGTCCCAGGACGCGTACTTTTCGCGGTACGGAGCTTTGTGAAGCGAAGCTGATTGGTTCTCCGGCGTCTGTCAACATTCCAAAAAGTCCGTAGCGGCCGCCATCTTGTCTCTCGGTAGGATCGAGAGACAAGAGGAGGTCAAAACAAAGGGGGAAATAACTATAAGGGGGCATAGTAGATCCTCGCTGACCCCCTAGGTTTGATGTGGAGGTTTTAAAAGGGCCCCGCGGGGCAAAAAAAAATAATAATAATAATAATCGAACGGCTGAATGGATTTGCACGAAACTTGGCAAAATATTAGGGACTGGTAGCCCGATGTGCCTTTGCTAGGTCTCAATATATGTGCTCCAGTGGATTTTGAGAAATTAACGTTCAAAAAAAGATATATATCTGTAACAGCGCTCCGCTTCGCGTAACGGAGGTTTGCGAAGCTGATTGGTCATTCTGTCACTGGGCTATAGTTGGGCTACATCTGGCTGATATTTGGGCTACATTTGTTTTTTTGTGTGTCTGGCGGCCATCTTTGGGCTACATTGGGCTACATTGGGCTTCATTGGGCTACATTGGGCTACATTTGGGCTCCAACATATATATAGGCCAATGTAGCCCAATATATATTTTTCAAAGTTAATTTTCGTAAAAACCACTGGAGCATATATCTTGAGACATAGCAAAGGCACATCGGGCTACCAGTCCCTACAATTTTGCCAAGTTTCGTGGAAATCCATTCAGCCGTTCGAGCTAAAAGTGAGTCCAACCGCCCTATGGAAATGAAGGAAATGAATGGGTAATTTGTAATTAGCAAATAGCTAATCGCAAACTAGGAATGGTAAAGAATCGCTATTTATTCCTTAAAGTTCGCTATTTAGGAAATGCAAAAAACTTTGATGATACATATGGCGGTTCATCTCTAACAAGATAAGAAGCATAGGGATACATTTATGATGACTGGCGCATCACCAGGGATGTGTTAGTCATTCTGTGCCGCTGTTCCGTCACCTATGGTGTGCTGCATTTACAATGCGGCGCATCATGGGGCAAAAACAGCACAGATGCGTGATGTATCTGTGCCGTAAAGGTGGCGCATTGCTGGAGTTGTATCGCAAGTGTGATGAAGCTCCAGCAAGGGTCGGGGGTGCCCCTGTCGCAGGGTTTCTGTTCTCACACAGAACTGTGGACAGAGGATTGGAACCTCGGCGAATTAGGGTGTCCCAAAACTCACGTTAGTAATCAAAAACTCCTTAGCAAGCTAGGTACAGTGTCACATTGGATATAACAAACTCTCAATGTTTAGACAATCCAGAATATGAACTTATAGTACCTCAGGATACGTGGAACTCATGAACAGTCGGTCGTTATATATTTCTTAGAAACCAGAACATGGAGTTAAGAAGAACACATGTGTATTTGAAATGTTTATTTACTAATGCCGTCTTCTCAGGCGTAGTATCTTAGATAATACAAGTACACATATTATCAGTAGCAAAATTACCAGCATAGTTACTAGTACATAAAAAGCGAATGGTGATAGTATGTTAACATGCTGTAAATGAATAAGAGTTAGCAACACTTATAAGCAGCCGCGGGCCGTGGAGGGAGTTACGGTGAGGCAGGGAGGCGGGGAGGGGGAGAAGCAGGGTGGAGAATACAAGTACACATATTATCAGTAGCAAAATTACCAGCATAGTTACTAGTACATAAAAAGCGAATGGTGACAGTATGTTAACATGCTGTAAATGAATAAGAGTTAGCAACACTTATAAGCAGCCGCGGGCCGTGGAGGGAGTTACGGTGGGGCAGGGAGGCGGGGAGGGGGAGGGGCAAGGTAGAGAGGGCTCCACCCTGCTTCTCCCCCTCCCCGCCTCCCTGCCTCACCGTAACTCCCTCCACGGCCCGCGGCTGCTTATATCTCACCCTCCCTAATACACATATTATATTATTTGCTAAGAACGTCTCTTTGTGTTGGTTTAGGGCGTGCCCATACTTTAGTGTCTTAGATTTGAAGGAATCACATCAGCATACACCAGCTCTCTCTTCATGTGAACCGCATCAACTGTTGTGTATGTGTGTTCGGCAAAGCAATATAAAACCCGCCTCATGCCCAGAATTGGCAGAAGTTGCACTTATGTTATGAGTATGAAGTCGTGGAGATCAGACCTCATAACAATTCTGTATCGTGTTGTTCTTGAAACTTTAGCACTCGCTGTACAGATATAGTTTAACAAGCAAAGCAGATAGTAGAGCAATAACATATTATTCTCATGTAAACCACGATGAACTACTAGGTGGAAAGCTAAAGCAACAACTAAGTGTCGTGTGCAGAAGTTGCAAAAAAGGAAAAATGGCGTTTAAACCGGTAATGAGCCCATTCTAAGTTAACACGGTGTAAAGATATCCAGGACCTAGATGACACCTCCCCATGATCCGGAAACGAACTGAATAAGATAATAGAAGTGCCATCTCATGAGAGCAGATTGCAAGTTTATATGTGGACGGTCCGCAAGGTAAAGCATTAAAAACTAGGAAAATTTAATGCTAAAGAAAAATAAAACAGCCAAGTACTTTATCGAGTCTTAAGCCAATAGGCAAGGTAAATAATAAAAACTTGACAAATAAGTCAATGAATTGTCAATGAAATGCTAGTACTCAGCATATCAAACATGAAAAAGGTCTATGACATAACTGTGTATGCAAAATAAGCTGCAACAGCCTCCAATAGGAAGTCACCGTCTTCATCCGAAAACAGTTCAGCCATCCAATTTAAAAGCGGAAAAGAACATACGTGCTCTCCCAGCACCGGATCCTCTATCACCATCAGAGGACAGCTCGGTGGGTTTTCAAGAAAGCTCTGTTCCAAGAAAGACTGTGCTGCCGCCAGTAAATTCCAGGGACCAAGTAGTCCATGCATCAATGCCACAGCCATAATCCTTTCGCCAGGACAAACCAACTCGTGAGTAATGATAGGAGTCATCAGCTGATTAAAGTCGACGTCAGGAGAAACCGGTCCGCAGAGACACAAATCAATGGCCCAATCGAAATCACAGGTCAGGCAGTGAAATACAGGCTGGACACAGGTGAAGTAGGAGAATCGAAAAGATAATCCCTATGCCGTGCTTAATATCGCCAACGGCATTGTGCCATAATATTCTAGCATGCGATTGCGGAACAGTGTCAGCAGCTGCAGGGTGGGAGGTTGCATAGGAGGGACATCCATATTTAAAAATGTAAAAAAGCACAAGAGCGTCCGCTGGTAATGCAAGTAAAAATGCCAATCCACGAACCAGAGTGGAGAAAATAGAATGAAAGGAAGCAGGGATGACTCCAAAGATTTTCTCAAATGAAGTCACGAGACCACTGGTAACAACTTTAAAAAAGTGCGCCAGGGCCTTTGTGGAGGATGCGTTAAAGATAGTCGGAACCATCTTGCTGAAATTGAAAGGCAAATCTGAATTGAAAAGGGTCTGCACCTCTGTACGGGTGTTCGCTATGTGAAGCACGAAAGTTTCACGGGCCGAACTCAAGGCCACCTCTCTCTGAGACAAAAGAGCTCTTATTCTTGCCATGCCGTTGAAATCTGTCCCAAGGTTGGTATTTGTGGCCAGATTGAAAACTCCCTATGTTCATGTGTGGGAGGAAATAGAACATTTCTGCAGCAAATAACCCGTTCACTTACTGTTACGATAAAAGGAATACTTTTAATTAACTCAGAACAATCTTCATTATTGAGCATCAAATAACTACCATTTTCCAACAACTTGAACGTGGGGATGATAGCAGGAACTGGCGTGCCTTGCAACACGCAAGCCATATTTGGTCGGTGTTTGTTGCATGAACCGTGTAACTGTATGTGCCTACACATTAGTGAATGATCTGGCGTCTCAGTGCATTCCTCTCCATTCAGATAAACTTCTTGATCATCTTTGAAACATCTGTATGTGTATGGAAGCGACCAGACCTCATGAGGAAAAGCACTACCTAAAGGTTCATAACGACCTATTGGTATATATTTCATACAATTTGAAAACTTATATAAAGCAAAAGGCAGCGTTATTAAACCGTGGATAAGGCACGTTGCCAAAAAACCCGCAATCCTCTGCTGATGATGTCACTGAGCATGTCATGAATGATGTAATATGTGACATCATCAGCAGTGGATTACGGGTAATAGTATCTCTAGTTTACTCCCCTATAGCTGTCTTTCTTTTAACATAACATTCGACAGCTTATGATATTTGCTATTAAAAAACCATTGAAATTCACTGAAAAAACCATAGGTTATAGACCATATATAGTTAGGAATTAGCATTTAGAAAACCTTATTTTACTCACACAAAACCATTGAAATTCCATATATAGTTAGTTGCACTAACTATATATCGCGCACCCGCAATCCACTGCTGATGATGTCACATATTACATCATTCATGACATGGTCAGTGACATCACTGATGACATCACTGATGACATCTCAAATGACATCACTGATGATATCTCTTTTGACATCAATGGTCACATCAATGATGATATCATTAATGTGACAATACAATGCATCTCCTCACACTTTAATATAACCTCTGTTACACCCAGTGTTAAATACAGAGTATAATTTTTGAAACCATTGACACACCAATACTAGTTACTACATACGCACTCACTGATTCCTACGTCTACACACACATTCACTCATTCACCCATACAATCATTCATACATACAATCACTCATCTTTACAACACTATCATATGCACTCATACACCTATACAGACACTCACACTCTGCCACTCATCCATGGAGTTACTCACACACCTAGTCAGTCCTGTAAAGAATCAATCACACTTCCATTTTCTAATCTACACAGTTAAACATAGAGTACCTTACATTTTCAAACATATACTAACGCATACTTACTCTCTTATAGAATCACTGATACAAGTACACATTGATCTGCACAGAGTCACACACCTCCCAGCCAGCCATACACACACTCAGTCTCCCATACAAATACTTGTGCAACCAATCAATAACCCATATAGCTACTTATATAGCTACTGATCAACACATGCAGCAGCTTGCACAACAACAGACATACTGATGCACACTTTCAGACAGTTTAGTCACTAACCCGTGCATTTAGTAAGACGCATTTAATCACTCACTCATACAGTCAATCATGCACCTACTAAAACCTTCATTCAGACACTTATACATCCACTCATTCTTCAATATGTAAAACATATTTAAACTTTACAGAAACACATAATCACTGGATGTTGTCATCAGTGATGTCATCAGTGATGTCACTGACCATGTCATGAATGATGTAATATGTGACATCATCAGCAGTGGATTGCGGGTGCGCGATATATAGTTAGTGCAACTAACTATATATGGAATTTCAATGGTTTTGTGTGAGTAAAATAAGGTTTTCTAAATGCTAATTTCTAACTATATATGGTCTATAACCTATGGTTTTTTCAGTGAATATATATATACATATATATATATATTTATTTTTTTGTATCACAAAAGAGGCGGCACAACCGGATACTTTGCTGAAGCCTTTTAATTAGCGCTTCACCCCCCGACGCGTTTCAGCCACACAAGGCTTTGATCAAGGTCAGTAAGTCCTTCTACCATTTCTATTTAAGTACTAGCCCATATTAGCCCTAGGTGGCATTATGGGATACGTAGTTTGGAAAAATTATATATAAAATTCACATGAAAAGAAAGACTGGTGTGATTTTACATTGTCTTAGTACATTGCGTGACATGTTCATTCACATGGGCAAAGTTTTTCAGTCATTAGTGCGTGCAGGATTAGTGCCAAATCTTCTATTGGTGTCGGGTATAGTACCCTATTAGGTTTAGGCATCTGCTGGTTCTTTGTATTTTCACTCTAGATGTATGTGGAGATCTTCTCCAAAGTTCATCCCTCTCGGCATTTTGGTTCGAAGTCGGATGATTAGACGGGACTCTATTTGCCGTAGTTTGCGCACAGTGTCACCTCCTCTTTCCATTTTTGACAAAATTTTCAAGCCGTAGAATGTCATTGCTCTCCAGTCTCCATTCTGACATGCACTTATATGTTTGGCAGTTGCATACAACATGTTCTTATTTTTCACTGCACGGATATGCTCAAGGATCCTCTTTTTCAGCATGCAAGTTGTGCTGCCTAGATATTTGACACCACACCTGCATTCAATTACATATACCACATTCTTCGATGTACAAGTGATTTGTTGTTCAATTTGCATTGTTTTGCCATCCGGTTCTTCAATGCTCCTCATGCTCTTGCCGATCTTACATGCTTCGCATGTTGTACATGGTTGGAATCCCTTTCGTTGGTCTACTAACCAATTGGTTTGAGGTTTAATCTGAAAGTGACTTTTCACTAGGAGATCTTGGAGAGAAGTGTTTTTTCTCTCTTTACTATATGTGGTAAAGAGAGTGGAAACATCGCCAATAAAATGAAAAAGTACTGGCATCTGATTTCAGGAGACCCGGACATAGGAGAACTTGTAGGCAAACAACCCTCAATAACATATAGAAAAAACACCTCTCTCCAAGATCTCCTAGTGAAAAGTCACTTTCAGATTAAACCTTGAACAACAAATCACTTGTACATCGAAGAATGTGGTATATGTAATTGAATGCAGGTGTGGTGTCAAATATATAGGCAGCACAACTTGCATGCTGAAAAAGAGGATCCTTGAGCTTATCCGTGCAGTGAAAAATAGGAACATGTTGTATGCAACTGCCAAACATATAAGTGCATGTCAGAATGGAGACTGGAGAGCAATGACATTCTACGGCTTGAAAATGTTGTCGAAAATGGAAAGAGGAGGTGACACTGTGCGCAAACTACGGCAAATAGAGTCCCGTCTAATCATCCAACTTCGAACCAAAATGCCGAGAGGGATGAACTTTGGAGAAGATCTCCACATACATCTAGAGTGAAAATACAAAGAACCAGCAGATGCCTAAACCTAATAGGGTACTATACCCGACACCAATAGAAAATTTGGCACTAATCCTGCACGAACTAATGACTGAAAAACTTTGCCCATGTGAATGAACATGTCACGCAATGTACTAAGACAATGTAAAATCACACCAGTCTTTCTTTTCATGTGAATTTTATATATAATTTTTCCAAACTACGTATCCGTATCCCATAATGCCACCTAGGGCTAATATGGGCTAGTACTTAAATGTAAATGGTAGAAGGACTTACTGACCGTGATCAAAGCCTTGTGTGGCTGAAATGCGTCGGTGGGGTGAAGCGCTAATTAAAAGGCTTCAGCAAAGTATCCAGTTGTGCCGCCTCTTTTGTGATACAAAATTAATATTGGGTCAGGATCCGACCCCTGGGCCGAGCACACACTGTTGAGCGCACTCGTTAACTGCAGGATCCCTTTGTGGCGAAATATATATATATATATATACTACCATAATTAGGTCTCTCAACCTACAAACATATAACTTGAATAGGGGCAACAACCAGATCATCCTTTACTAATTAGTATGTGAAGCAATCCATGGGCCCTACAGCTAATAGAGACTATCACTACTCCATCTGTGTCAGTCCTTGTGTGGTATCAAATGGGCCCTAGGTATTAACAATGCTTTCAGGTGAAATGGTGATACTCTTTGTCTGAATACAGGCCTGATACTGTTCTACTAAACAGAATACTACTCTTAAATGATGTCAGCAAATAGTAAGAACAGTCACACACATTCACATCTGTTGGACCATTTTGAAACATATCTAACATTTGCTCTATATTATTAGACTGGAATTGCTTGTGCAACTCTGCCCAAAGTCCGTTCTATGCCTCTTTGGTAGGGTTCTATTGTCCATCAAATCTGCTTCCATTTTCTTCTTCCGCGTTGGGCTTTCTTGATCCAGGCCTTTCCATACCGATAGTGCTCCTTAGTTTCTGTTAGAGTGCCCTCCTGACAAACACTCACAGTTCACTCGAAAGTCTCAATGTCTCAAGGCAGTGCACCAATATCTCTCCTCTGTGGCAGGCACTACAGATACCATGCTCTTCGGTGGTCATGGGCGTAGATTACATTGTACAGACACAAGTACTGTTAATCAGGAGAGACCAACAGGTTTTCACACTCAGCAACACTCTCAGGCTCCAACACTCGTTATTCAGTATCAGAGGATGCTTGGGCTGCTCTTCCATTCTAATTTTCCTTTCAACATAGGTATTTACAAATGTAGTGCCTTTTGCCAATCTTGGATCCTCCGGTGCACTGCCCTTCTGTTGGAGCAAAGGAAAGGAGGAGGTGTTGTCAAAACTTAGGCCAAGGGGGTCAAAGAACCGCACGCTGTCAGAGGTTACCAGCACATGACAGGTAGAAAACTGAAACCTCAAACCAGCCCTGCCGTCAACAACAGGGCTCCTTCTTTTTCGCCCCTTTACACTAAAATTCTTGTCCTGTGGCAAACAGGGAACCAGCTCCTCTTTCTTCTCTGATGTCCAACTCCATCTGATGAAGAAAACACAATACTTTGGAAGACTGCTATTTGATGATACGCTGGCGATCGCTGTCCAGCCTTGCTACTTTCTGGGTGTTGGGACTGTAGGTCCAAGACGTCCGCCTCTCCTTTGTAGCTGTCCCTGATGGGAGTTAGGACTCATCGTTGTGAATGTTCTACAGGTTATTATCATTCTTCCTTTTACTCTGGAAGATCCCGCAGAACCTAGTGATGTAGGAAACGTGACACAGTTGTTAGTTTCCATCAAATTAGCGAAGAGACTATTTATTGTATTCAACAATGGGACTGCAAGCAGGTGGCCTGCAATCTTCAAGGAAGTGGCCAGACGCCATGGGACTACTCTGGTCTAGAATGCACTGTCTCTCTTATGGGATACAAAGGCAGTACTCCTAGTCTCCTTAATTGGGTATTTTCATATTCTCACTAACTTCAATGTGAGAGCACTATCCCTTGCCATCTAAGGGTAGATAGCTACATGGGGATCCTATCTAAATGTGTGTCCTCACACATAGTGGCATTATATTATTACATCTGTGTGTTCCTACATTCCTTATCTAGAACATCTCATAAAGGAAAAACGCATGATACGGATTATCAGGGACATGTAGATACCTCCTTTTCATAATTGTGCATCAGGGGTACTATACAATACACAGGCTAATGATCAAAATGTGGAAACAAAAGACAAGAACTAAAGAGTCCTGGCATTTCCATTATTAGAACACATCTGATCTTATTGAAAATTAAAACAGCAGGGACAAAAGGGTAAAAACCAAACTAGAATAGGCATTGAAAATATATCATGTAAAAAAATAAACATAAGGTATTCTCTATTTGAGATGGAAAACGTGCCTTACTATAATATTGAGTCAGTTAACCAATCCATCACTACCCTAACAGTCAGACTGGAAAACATCGAAGTGGGCCTAAAGAAAATTCTTAAGAACCAGCCTGGTCAGACAGAAGGGAATTATATATAATGTGGGGGTCCCTGATACATCACTGCAGTCTGGGAACAATGCATCAACCATAATACAAGGGCCGATTGGTGAAAGGAATGAAGAAAAAGGGAAATGGGACTAGGACACAGATAAAATCCCCAATAACTAGGCACAATGCGACATTGATCAGGGGAGAAGTGGCAAAAAAAAATCTATAGGAAGAACAAGAAATTACATGGGTGATACTCAGGCATGTGACACAACACCAAGAGTACGGCTGATACACAAAAAAATAAAGAAGTACATAAATCTTAACTCTACCACCGGCCGCTACACCATATACTGTAATCTCAGCTACAGATCCAGTTTCTTTTGAGGAGCAAAACCATACACTACCTAGGAAGCAGAACAGGTTTAAGTAGTGCAATATTATGAGAAGATTTTAGGTCACCTTTTGCAAGAGCCACAAATTTAGAGTCTTCCTTAGGGCCCAATCAAGGAACATTTTAATCAAGGGCTGCCTGTTCCTTAAGGGAAGGGGGCAGTAATGTGACTAACTGCAGGTGACACACTTTTAATCCTGTATAACTCTTTTATTTTTCTTCAATACCATTATAACCAAATAGACACGCCTAATGAAGCGTTGTCTCTCATGTTCACAGCATGACATATCATATCTGTGGAATTTAGTAACCAGAACAAGTCTAACCGACTGTTGCGTAGCATTGGGCATTGTCATGACCATCCCCTCACAACACAAGAGAGCTTGTAATAGTATCAAAAGTAAAATTGTCAAAACAAAAACAATAAAAAGAAAAACACGCATAAGATTAAAAAAAAACTCACGTGCCAAGCCATCAGGTATACTTGCTGTATACCAAGCGCAAAAAGCATAAACGAATTATAGTAGCACATGCAAATGAGCGGTGACACACAATACTTTGTCATGCACTTTATGCACAGTGAACCTGTAGCCCAAAACCCAATATTTTGGCCTGCTTAATTTGTCAGGTTTAAAATCAAAAGTCTACCAAAACCCAATATTTTGGCCTGCTTAATTTGTCAGGTTTAAAATCAAAATTCTATTTCCTTACTTCCTCACCCTCCTTTTGACAGCAGGTTACCTTAGTGGTGATCGGCTGTCAATACAACTTACTGTGTCGCTTCTGACACACAGGACCAGCAGGAACAATTCATACAAGGACAAAATGCACAAAAATAGAAAAACACACGAACATTCCTTTTCAAATGAGTTATGCAAAAAACACATCTTCTTTCAACATATTACTGACAGCACCCTTCTTTTTGCAATTTACATGTTGACATATGGAACACTTGTTCCACCACCTCGTGGAATGGACCATCACTGATGTGTTTGCTGTTGACCTCTGCTTTTCCACCACTTTCCTACACCTGTTGTAACATTCTTGGTCCGTTCCAATCTTTTTCTACCCTCATTTCCTACCTATAGTCATTCAGAGCGCACATTTCACCTTTTTCCTCTTACAACGATGACGTTTTTTGGGTTTTTTTTTTTTTTTTTTTTTTTGTCAAACCAACTCACGTGTCTTGTCAGCCTTAAAACCACCCAGAACAATCCATGAATCATCTGTGGGCAGAAGCAAGAATACACAATACACAAAACAGAGACACTTCTCATAACATAAAAATATCAACTGTAACTTTCAATCAGGAGACAAAACATAATAATCATTCACAGAGCACAAAATAGAAAATACTTAACTGTAACCAGCTTGTGAAATTTGTACACTCTGTGGTTCCTTTGTGCCACAATTTTTCTTGTGAAAAATAAATCTGAATTTGCTAATTGTTTTTATTTACCTAGGCCTAGCCCACAAAATTCTAAGAATGCATCACTTTCTTCACAGCATATAGCATGGTGTTGGGATTTTCAGAGAGAAACCCTTCATCATAAATGTTCCCTTTGGGGGCCCTGTTTTAGCAAGGCTGTTCAGATGCACTTCTCCAGAGACAAGGCCCTAATTGATGAGACCACAGATGTCGACATGAAAGCCTCCTACCATTGTTTACACAGAAACTAAAAAGCGGAACTTTTCTCGGCTGTGAGCCAGCCACTCCAAGCGCTCCTAGCCCCCACCTTCTGTTCACTCAGAAGCTGTTAAAGACAAAAAACCTTCCTAATTCCTCCTAACCTGCAATAATTCACCCTATTTTAAAAATAATTTTCCCTTTTAGGGGCTACAATAATTCACAGGACATAATATCATAACATACCAGCATAGAGCAAATGTTTGTCACTACCCCACGCAATGGCACTCCTTTTTTATCAACCTCAAATGGATGAAAGTTTCAGTAGGTCCAACTAGAATTAGAACCTACAACCATGATGTTACACACAAACCTTTATATCAGGGGCACTGGCTCACTGAGCCAACACCGGGCAGAAACTTGTACGCTCAACATTCAAGATAAACTTAAGGAGATCATGTTCAATGCTGTCTAGCAAGATATTTTAATCTACATATTAAATCAATACCAAATGGCATACTGATGTTATTTTTGAATATATTACTTTGTACACTTTCTTCCAGACAAAACTTTTTTCTTTGCCAAAAGAATATCTAGCGACTATATATATGTGATAATCATTAAGGCTGTCAACAAGGAATGGGTTAGTTGCACCGGGAGTTGAGGGCACATTAAGTTGGGCAGGCATGGGACCAGCGGGAGGTGCAACAAGGGGAAGGGAAAAGTGTACTTGCATTGGTACAGTGGCCTGAATAGTCGGGGCATTGGGAACAAGTGGACCAGGGCATGGGCAGGGGCAACAACTGGACCAGGGCATGGGCAGGGGCAACAACTGGCAACAACTGGAGCAGTAGCGGGAGTCAATTGTGCGGGATCAGGGGCCGGATACAGGGTGGGGGTATAGGATGGAGGGGTGCTCAATATAGAGGACATGAGAGGGTCATCCCCCTTGTCCTGAGTCTTTTCAGGGTCCTTTTTAGTAATGTAACATCTGTTCACCTGTATTTATGCAATCTATCATGTATCACTATACCCTCTTCTATTTCCTGATCACCATAATTCTGTGCCTTCTGAATCACACTCATACGTATTGCTTTAGCTTTGCTAATATTTACTTATTTATTTATTCATTTATGTTAGTTTGATTTCCTTCTGTTTGGACTCCTTGCGCCAAACCCGAAAGGAATCAAGCATCGCAGGCCTAACTTTTCTCTGAAATCATTTCTCCTCTAAATTATCTAAACAGGATGCTCAAAACTACCATATAGCATATACTTCATCCTTTTGCGGTCCCCAGAGGAGGAATCTGAAATGAAATGAAATGAATGAAATGAAATTAAAAGAATCTTGTAACGCGCTACTAAGCCCGAAGGCATCAAGGCGCCTACCAGCTAAACCATAGGAACAAAAGAAGACAGTAACTACGGGTACGTCCTTACAAACAACCATGTTTTCAGTGCTTTCCGAAAAAGCTGAACGGAAGACTGAGATTTAATTTCACAAGGAAGGGTATTCCATAACCTAGGGGCAATTGAAGAAAAAGCCCTACCGCCCCATTTATTCCTACGGAAGCGAGGTACAGCCAGCAGGTTCTTTGAGGAGGAGCGTAAGTCTCTGCCCGATATATAGGGTAGCAGCAGTTTCGTAACACCCCCTGCCCCCTTACCATAGAGTGCACTATAGGTCAGGCAAAGCGTTTTGTAGGAAGCCAGTGTAAGGCCTTCCTGGCTGCCGTTGCTGACGCCAGTCTGGGAGCGTCCAGAACGAATTTCGCTGCCGCATTTTGGGCAGTCTGAAGACGCTGTATCAGGCTCTTATTCATGCCGGTGTATAAGGCGTTACAATAATCAAGTCGTGAAGCGACAAGTGCTACCACCACTTGCTTCCGCGCTTGAGGAGACAGGTAATGTTTTATTTTTCGGAGTATTTTAATAATACCCCAGCAGGTAGCAACAGTTCTGTTGACTTGCAGAGTCATGGAGAGGGCGGGCTCAATCATTACTCCCAAGTTTCGTGCCGACTCCGTAGGAATAGGACAGGTCCCCAGCGAGGGTGGCCACCATTCAGGTGACCAGATGTTATTGTTTGGGCCGAACACCAAGATCTCAGTCTTCTCACCATTCAACTTTAGTGAATTGTAAATCATCCACTGGGACACTGCTTCCATGCAGTTCCTAAAGTTGAACGGTGAAGAGTTACCCAGATGGGAGAGGGAAACCAAGATCTGTGTGTCGTCAGCATAAGAGACTACCTCCATCCCAAAAGATCTAACCAGCCTGGCAAGCGGGGTCACGTAGATGTTAAACAGGGTCGGACTTAATGCCGACCCCTGTGGGACCCCACATTGCACAGGAAGGGATGGAGATAGGAACTCTCCCAGCTTAACCCTCTGTTCCCTCTGGTCCAAAAAGGAGGCCAACAGACTCAGAGCCGCCCCTTACACCCCTATCTCCCTCAGGCGAGATGTTAAAACCGAAGGGGATAGGGTATCAAAGGCGGCTGTCAGGTCCAAGAGGACCAGGACGGTGGTATGTTCATGGTCTACCTCCATACGGATGTTATTCAGAACGACCGTAAGGGCTGACTCAGTACTGTGATGCCTCCTGAAGCCATGTTGAGATTGATCTAAGAGATCCGAGGAGTCAAGAAAAGCCGCCAGATGTTGATTTAGGTGAGTCTCCATCATCTTTGCTGGAGCTGAAAGCAAAGAAATGGGGCGATAATTCTTAAGCACCTCGGGATCTAGTGTTGGCTTCTTTAGCAGGGGCCTGACCACCGCACTCTTCCATTGAGAAGGAAAAGTGCCCTCTCTCATAGCCCTATTCATGATGTCCAGCAATAAGGGCAGTACGGAGTTTCTGCACTCCTTCAGGACTTTAAGGGGACATGGGTCCAGTGGGGACCCCGACCTTATCTTATTTAAGAGCAGGTCAAGCTCCTGATAGGATGGAGGCGGAAACTCGGACAAAGTCATAGAGGTGGTAGATAACGGCTCCTTCGAGGGCGGAGAAGAGGGGACGGGCGGAGGAGGGGTGACTGATCTTTGTAATTCAAGTTTCGAATAGATGTCCGCGATCTTCGAGTGGAAGAATCCTGCGATTTTATCACAGAATTCCTGGGTGCTTACTACAGGATCCGGCATCTGTAACGTACAAAGCGAGTCCACTATTTTGAAAAGATCCCTGGGAGAGGAAAGAGCCATTGTCAGGTTAGCAAAATACTCTTGCTTCACTCTGATGATCTCCATCTTGTACTCCTTAAGGAGTTTCTTGTGTTTATCCCTCTCCTTCATTTCCAGCTCGTCCGCCAAACTCTTTCTTGCTTCCTGCACCCCTGTCTCATGCGCCTAAGAGGCTCCGAAAACCAGGGTGCTGAGGGTTTCTTTCTCGCAGAATAGCAAGAAGAAATAGGAGCCAGCACATCTACTGCTGCACTAATGGCTTTGGACAATTCAGAAGCGGCCAAATTGACATCCTCATAAAGATCAGCATTGTGATTTTGCATCAATGGGGCCAACGAGGCACTCGTGATTTTCCTGAGGTTCCTCCTAGATTTGGTTTGACTGGGAACACCAGTCTTTGCCGGCCTCGAAGCGACCCGAAGTTCCAAAGGAACGGCAAAGTGATCGGACCAGGCCAGTGGGATGGGATCGTCTATTTTGAGCCTATCATCATTAGAAAAAATCGCGCCCAGTATATGGCCCGCCTGATGAGTAGGCTGTTTGACCAATTGCACAAGATCACAAGCAGATAGTGAGTCCAGAAGGGCCAAGGAGTCTTTAGAGTCAGAGTTATCTAAGTGAAAATTTAAATCACCCAGAACTGTCAAATTGGCAGATCCGAAATAGGGCTCTAGAATGTTAAGAATGGACTGACTAAAGTCAGTCCTGGGCCCAGGAGGTCTGTACACCAGGATGCCCACAAAAGGAGCGACATCGGGAGATTTTATGAGAAAGTGGAGGGCTTGAAAAAGGTCGGAGGGCCTGGAGAGTTGAGTGGTGTGACAAGTATGGGAGGTCTTATAAAGGATTCCAAGGCCGCCTCCTCTACGCCCCACTCTACCAGTCTAGATAAAGAATACCCATCCGGCACAGCCTCTACCAAGTCAGGTCCCGAGTACTCAGTGGCCCAGGTTTCGGTAAGAAACACCCTTGTGGGCTTTCTTGCTGTGACAAAATCACGAAAGGCGATGTTATTTTTCACTAGAGATCTAGTGTTAATCAGAATCTGACAAGATTCCTCCAATGTGGAGTGCCGTGTACAACAACAATAATACCATTTCCGGAATTTCCTAAGTCCAGGCATCTCTAGATGTGTATCCTGGATCCAAACATCAAAGGGTGCAATTGAATATTTACAGCCTATAACTGTACTTACCCTTTGGCTTCGGCTTTTGCAAAAGTCGAATCAAATACCAAAACAAAGATGCAAATCACCAAAGAAGTGGGTCACTCCCACTCTTACCTGGCCATCAATCTTTTGTCACACGGCAAGTGTCACAAAGGTCTCGATCTCCAAAGACTAGGAACCGGAACTGGTGCGTCAGTCGGGGCCGCAGTCGGGTAGCCCACTGGAGAGAGGAATCACGCAATCGGAGACCTTGGGCCCCAAATGACAATTTTCAGCCAATGCAGTGGCGTGCCTCCCTTAGCGTTCGATCACGGACTTCTCACGACCACCAGGCTCGATGGCGACCACCAAAGACGCCCCGCGTTTTGGCGCCAAATTGTAGAACCGGCTTTTTGGAGACCCCCCCACTGGGAGAGTCAAAAACCAGTGGCGCAGGGAAATGCCTTGAATCTACGGGTCCTTCTTGCATCAATCATACATTACCAAAGAGACCAGGACAACCAGCCTTGGAGGGAAGCAAGTCATTTATTAGCTCAAGCTAAGGACAGAGGTCTCAGAATGGTACAAAGACAATTCTACAGAGACTGCTGCTTACTTCACAGCATGACACATATTTATAGCGCTAGCCACGCCCATTTGCACAGTACAAGTTCCCTATTCAGACAGTTCCTCGTCTGACAAGCTCTTTGTCAGTCTTGTGTAGTGCAATCGTGGCCAGGGGACATCTGTCTCTGATTGCACAATGTATGCAGCCCCCTGCTTCCTTGCTCAATTGGTGTGGTCATGGGACACAGCCTTGTGCTTCCTCTATCAGTTGGTGTGGTCACAGTGCACAGCTTTGTTCTTCCTCTATCAGTTGGTGTGGTCACAGGGCATAACCTTGTGCTTCCTCTATCAGTTGGGGTGGTTACAGGGCAGCTGGTCGTGACAGGCTGAGTTACCAACAATGGACAGGATGTGGCTGAGTCTCTGACACAGCTGTGAGGGTGAGGCACACAGGCAGCTTCTTTGAATCGGCTCAACCACAAGGAGCAGGGAGGGTTTGGCAAGTTTTGACAGGGAGTGAAAGGCAATTCTTTACGAAGTTGCCAAGAGCATGGCAACACAAAATGGAGTCATAAAGGGCATTTTAAAATGCAGTCCAACACTTCTTGTAAATAATGGTGATACCTGGATATGAATTATGAAAATTCAAGCAAAGTACCTCTGTACATGCAATATTCTGTATCTACTGTACAATCTAAATGGACATTTTGGTTGCAGAGTTGGTGTTACTACTTTTTGCTTCATACCTTGATATTTTGTACAGGCTGAATGCGGGTTAGGACTCTGAGAGCAATAAAGCGCATCAGTCTTGTATCCCCCTCCCATCTTAGTATGCCGAACAGCTGACAAACGTTGTTTGCAAAAGGGTGCGAATGAAGGAGAGACAAGACCAGATGGAGACCACACCTTGTGACCTGTGCTGTGGCCAGACTTGAGTCTCATTTGTCCTGACTGAGGCCGAGCCATGTTGTCACATTGTGTGATCCAGTGGTCATATGGGGGGATCTGAAGGGCACAACATGAAAAGACAGCTGTCCTGACAGTTGAAATGTTTCAGCTGAAGTGTAAGGCACGAGTCTTCTGTGCTGTGAAACTGAAGGAGGGGTGGACAGCTAAACAAGCCTTCCTGCCTGTGTGCCTGCTTCCCAGAAAGAAGTGTAAATGTGTGCAACTGGTCTATCTGCAAATGTAAAACGTTATTAGAAGCTGGTATTTGCTTTAATTGATGGATTCACTTCAAGCTTCCTGAAATCTCTTTATTGATGTCATAACTACATTTTCACCCATGCTTTATTAACCTTGCTTTCTCAAATATGCTTGAAAATGCACCACTTGCCTACCCCTAACGGCAGTTAGGCTCCCTTGCTGCGCTTGCTTGCCGCTGGTCACTCATTGCAAACTTTTACGCCCCTCCACTTTCAAATGTCACCAGCCACCACTGGAGAATAGTGCAAGAGGTACGCAACTTGGAAGCAATTGTGAGCTGGAAAAAAACTTCTCACTCTAAAAGGGCTGTTTTGAATCATGATGTTGCCTGTGTGGTTGCGAGAGGGATCAGCATGGGTCAGAGGGCACCAAGGAATGTACAGACCTGGTCTTCAGGAGGAAGACTTGCTCCACTGTACCTCTAGATAGCCAGTGACAGTACAAGCTGGTGTGAAATGAGGGCCAGCACTCAGACCTCGGTCTTGGGGGACTTGGATCAGTACATGTTTATCTGACTGAGGCATGTAGGGTGGAACAGTGGGTCCTCTGTCACTTAAGGGAAGTGAGATTTAGGCTTTGACAACGAGGAGGTGAGATGGCAGAGTACAGGAAACAAAACAATTATTTTTCATTTCACACTGTGCTAAAACAACGAAAAATTAGAATGGATTGATGGCAGACTCCCCTGAAAATGCAGAGCTCATGCATGATGGACAAAAAAACTCAAGAAACTGCACATTGAGACATTTGAGGGGACAGTGCAGCAGAAGTTAGTGAGGAATATCAGCAGAACAACAATAGTGGCGCATGATCTGGAGGCAGGGGTGTTAATGCACTGGAGATATGTTTGTCTGACATCAGAAAGGCAGTGGGAGATGTCTCCTTTTAAGGCCTGTGGTATCTTCTCTGGAAGGTAAATGAGCTCTTGGAGCTCTTCGAGATATTGTGGCGTGATGGGGTTTCCATGCAGATCGCTGCAGGTTCATCAGCAGATGAGATGGCAAGGATGCTGCAATGGCTGTGAGACCTGCAACCAGAGCCCGGATAAATCCTGTTGACAGTGCCTCCTGCCTCTCTTCAAGAATTCAAGAGTTAACAAAGTTGCAGGAAAGGTAGCTGAAGGAAGAATGAGATTCATTTTAGGAATGAGATTTGTTTTAGGAAACTGCTTAGAACCTGACTATACACTCACCAGCCTCTATTATCGGTTTACACTCGCAAGTGAATGCTATGATTCAGCACTGGGAAGCCTTCGGGTAGCTGTGGGTGATATAAATCTGTATAGTATAGTATTGTATAGTATAGTATAGTATAGTATAGTATTCACTAATATAGTATACCAAAGTATAGTATAGTACTTACTATTATAGTATAGTATAGTATAGTATAGTATAGTATAGTATCGTAAAGTATTCACTTGTATAGTATAGTAAAGTATAGCACAGTATAATATACACTTGTATAGTATAGTATTGTAAAGTATAGCCTAATATAGTATAGTATAGAATAGTATAGTAAAGTATAGGAACAATGATGTTAAGAACCAGGTTGACAGGTACTGTCAGTGAGTGTGGGTCTGCCATGTTATCCATGACATTACATCGCTGGCTGAAAAGGGTCCAACCAGATACCTTAATACAGGAACACTCAAAAAGAGCATAGAGGTAGCCCTTTCGTCATGCTGGAAATTCTTTGAGCGCCATGAACAAGGGAGAGACAGGTGTCCTGATGTTTCCAACGCATATGGGTGTTCCTTCCCTGATAGACCTCCTGATTGGTAAGAATGGTGTGAGGCAAGGGTGTGAGAACATCCCCTTTTGGCATTCACTGTGATGCTCGCTCCTGAGGGTGGGACCAGCTGATACAGTTGTAGTAACCATACTGAAAGGTTTCCTTCCACCACCGGCCCAAGAGCCCACATCATTGTGACATGGTCAATCACGGTTCATGAAGATGGAGTCAGTCTGAAGGTGTTATCTAACGTTTAAAAATCTGAATATTGGCAGGAGTCCACGTTTTGTGAAAATCAAAGTAGGTCAGACAAAAAAGAATAAAGTGGATCTCGGGTTTTGATTCTTCAAAATAATGTAAGTTGAAGTTGGAGGGTATACCCTGCTGAACACACTTTTTATTTATTTGGTAAAAGGACCCAAGGTCAACATTTCACTAGCAATTTCACAAGCACGCTTTTGGTGTTTATTGGAGTTATCCATTCTAGCGTCATTTTCACCGCACATAATTGTTTGGTTTATCTTGCAAACTGGCCTCGTTCGGCATGTGCGCGTGATTACCGTTCTTCGTACGTGTAATGGCCGGTTTGAGAGGGAGCAGTTACCTGGAGTTTCAACAACTGGGCGAAGCGCAGGCTGCTCGCGTTTTCTCTAAACGGAAACAGCTGCGCGGCGTGAACCGCCCGCAGAAGCAGAGCCGCTCGACTGATCTCCTTTCCATCCCGCTCTGCAGACTGACTGCTCCGCCGGGACCTGGAGTGGATGGAGGCTTCGGAAAAGCAATTGTGGTCTTGAAACCGCGCCATGTGTGACGTGGCCATGCGCCAACTCAAACCTGTCTGCTTTCATCCTCTGGTCAGCCACTCGCATGTCTGCAAAGGGAAGGAAATAACTGACTGTAAAATCCCTCAACGGAAGCGCTGCCAACAAGTGATCACAGGCCAGATGGAGGACAGTGAAGGAAGAACCAGGGAGGAGCCCGAGTACGAACGTTTCACAATCTGTGCAGGAATCGCTGTGGAGGTAGAGTCTGTACACCAGTGCTGTGTGTTTGCCGCTTCCAGGGGCAATGATACTTAGAGGTAAAGATGTGGGGGGCTCTGTGTGTGTGTGGGTCTGTGTGTGTGGGGGTATGAGTGTGGAGTACGATAATAAATTGTGTCCCAATGGTACAACATACAGGTCCCTTCCCTGAGCGTTCGCGTACACCAATATCACTGTTTCTAGGTCGTCGTAGCAACATAGCTGCCCCTGTGTGTGCTACGGGACGCAGAACACCACTGTGTTCCCGTCTATAACTTTACGAAGTCAGGCCCAGTTTCACTTCCGGTCTCTCTGGGCCGCAGGCCATGGATGTGCAGCTCCAGCTGATTTACACCTACAGACGAGTCATGAAGAGGGACCACAGCGAGGCCGCCGAGGCCGCGCTGACTCAGGTCTACCGAGGCCCCCAGTCCCTACTGCTGCGCACAAGTGTGTGCCTCTGAGGCAGGGAGGGAAGGCTTCTACGAGCACAGCTAGACCGAGCCCACGCTTGCTCACTGCCTGCCTCAGGATGGAAGATCTTCTCACAAATTTCGCAGGAACAAATACAAAGCACACCCTTGATCAGAGCTCTGATCTTGGTGTGGCGATTATACCACCCGATGCAATGGCAAATGTTTGTAGCACCAGGCTATCACAAGTGCTTCTTATTTCATTCTGTCAGCTCCAAGTTTGTAACTTCCAGTTACCTTATGCATTGTTCTGTGGACCGGGCAGAGGGAACTCTGCGTGCCCCATCACTGTATAATGCGAAACGACTCACAATGCCTCACCATGCAGTCTGGTTTAGCAGATCACTCCCTGGGTTACAGTAGACCAATGGACAGTTCTTTCTCTACTGCTCCTAATGAACATCCACTTCAAGGTAGCATTTTATTCTCGTAGTGATACCTCCAGTACCCATTTTAGTAGTCAGTGGGTTCCCTCCCTCAGTATAATGTCAGGCAGCTACTCCTACCATGGTTCAGAATGTCAAGGTTTCTTCCTTGGAGAGTTGGACCTCAAATAAGCCACCCCTGGAGCTCAGATATCTTTCTCATTCGACCTTTGCACTGGTCATTGAGGAATCCTGAATGAGGTGTTCTGCTGCATTCTTACAGTGAGCGCACAGACAGAGATTGTGGATTCTACCACTGCTGCTCTCGGAGCAGTTTCAGGCAATTCCTTGCTTTGGTGTATTCCTTATTCACCGATCAAGCCGCATTCTTTGTCTTACAGTGTCAGCAGGAAGGAGGGATAAGTTAGAAGCGCTCTGTCAGGGAAACCCATAACAAAGACACAAAAGAGGGATAGGCTTCCTCACTAAACTAACTCTTTATCTGTTTGTGTAATACCTTTGGGCAAAAAGGTGGGGCAAGGGCTATCCGTACACTTCAAAGGAATCCTCTGTCTCCTATCCTCTGCACCGTAGAGTATGGTCAATATCAAGGGATCTCAGGAATGCTTTGGACAAATCCTGCAATTCACACGGTTGTACAGTACGCTGCCCAAAACTCCATCCTTTTTACTACTCACACACAGGAGATCCAAAACTGATTCATGGCTGCAGCAGTCAAGCACAGATTACCATACATATCCTGCACATGCATAAATTAAACATAGACACATCAATGTGTCAACATAGAACAATCATGGATGTAGCAAAGGATCTGTTTGTAAAGGACTGGCGTACACATTTAAAAAGGAATGCCAAGTAGACAGTTCTCCCTGTGCACATAACAGGTAAAAAGAGATATCCTCTGGGTATAATCAATTGCTGCCACCAGTATTAGTTCTCTACAAGGGTGTTAGTCATGCTCACTAAAAAAAGGGGCAAACATGGTGTGCCTCTCTAGACCAGAGAGTGCACTTTTAGATTGCATTGTGTGTCAGTGGGCGCGTAGGGTACATGCATGATTGTCATGTTCTCTGAGGTCATAAATAGAAAATACAGAGAGACTCGCTACATGGGCAACACAGGGAAGTGGCGCATGCTCTCCCACTCTATGCAGGAGACATTCTCCATCCCAACAGATAATGTACAATTCATCAACAGTACTATGCACACAAAGATGCTGGAAGCAAGGTTTATAAATTACCTGGAAGTTGTGTTGCCACAGGATTACCACCTTTCACTCCAAAAGGCAAATTACATGTATTGCCACTGACAATGAATGTATCACTATAAAACATGTTATAAAAATGATCTGTTACAATTTCTCTACAAATGCCACTGAAAAAAGTTATAAACTAATTTTAAGAAAAAGTGGAATAAGAACTTGATTTCAAACGGAAAGCTGGAATATATGTGTAGGAGATATCATGCTTGAGGCATAAAGAAAAATTCCACACATGTATTTAGATGTATATATTTTTTAATTAAATGTAATTGGAGCACAGAAAATACAACTATAACTTGTCCATCCCACTCTCAGCTGGCAGCCTGGTAGACACATTACCACAACCCTTAATTTGGTGTAACCCACAATTTAAGAGGTGCAGAATGGCGATTTTGGAAGATCATTCCATGATTAGGCTGGATGTCCCGTCTATAGCGGCTGTATGGCTGAATATCAAGGACAAAATATTGTAGGACCAAAATATCAAGGACAAATATCGAGGATCAAAATATTGAGCAGGTAAGTGAATAGTGGTAAGTATTGCTGTACTATACTTAACTCCAAATAAAGGCATAAAGAAAAATTCCACACATGTATTTAGGTTTACATTTTTTTTATTGCATGTAATTGGAGCACAGAAAATAAAAATATAACTTGTTCATCCCACTCTCAGCTGCCAGCCTGGCAGACATATTACCGCATCCCTTAATTTGGTGTAACCCACAATTTAAGAGGTGCAGAATCGCGATTTTGGAAGATCATTCCGTGTTTAGGCTGGATGTCCGTCTATAGTGGCTGTATAGCTAAACATCAATGACAAACATACGTAGGACCAAAATATCAACGACAAATATGGATGATCAAAATATCAAGCAGGTAAGTGCATAGTGGTAAGTATTGCTGTACTATACTTAACTCAAAATTTATGTAACTTGAAGATATATTTATATTTTGGTCCTTGATACTTTTGCCACAATACCTTTACCCATGATATTCTCTAGTAGGCATTGGGTAGTCTGTAGCATCCAGTATATTTTTCAACAGGCCATCAATTTGGGTGAAAGGGAATGTAAATAGAGCTGCTGGTCCCCAGTTGATGCACCTTGCAATTCATCCAACAAATCCTTCTTACATAGACTAATTCCTAGTACCACACAGAAAGGATTCAATAATTACCAAAGGATTCTTTCCAACCTTTCTGAAAACTATTTATTTTATCCAAGTGGCGACTCAATGAGAAAAGTTTGCCACTAGTCACAAAGCCACCCCTGAATCTCCTTTCATAAATAATCCAAAGTCACTGCATTAATCTGTTTCTTTTGCTTATCCTTTCATTGCTGTTTTTTCTATTTTATTGAGCATTTTATTTTATGTAATTTCTGGCATGATATCTTGTTTCTCTTTCTTTTCAGATAGAGAGTTTGAGCCGTACTCTCTATCAAGTTCCTGTTTTTCTGTTTACATCACATGTGAGCTTTTACGGAATTACATTGTTTTCTTTTTTTCTTCTTTTATCGCTCAGCTCTCTTCTGTGATTTATGTAATGTCATCAATGCTGAGCATAACCAATTCCCAGTTTTAATGTCGTTTTTAATTATCTCTCAGTCCTTACTTTTTTATCAGAGATAATATTCACATGTGGGCTAGTTGATATGTTTCTTTGTACAACATCTAAGTAATCAAATGATTTCCTAATCTTATTACCATCTTCCTTTCAGGTTCTTGGAGCTATACATGAGACCTGGCTGGACTGCTGGCAATGGAGCTTTGTCTTCTGTAAGCCATTAAACCGAGATATGTACAGATTCAGGTCTGGAATGCCTAGTAAGTCGTGTCAGTTTGGGACTAGTTTATATTTTGTGCCCCAACAAAATGGCAATTGGGATTTGGTTCTTCAGACTTCTCAAGATTTCCTGCACTGTTTTCAAAACAACTTTTCAAACTATGTTGACTGAGTCTAGAGTACTGGAACCAGTCCGTAGGTGGTCCGCAACCTGAAATCCTTATCGGGGTTGGTAGCCACTGTCTTCCTAAGAATGGCCAGCCAACTTCTCTACAACCTCATACTACATACTCTAAAAATAAAACATTCTGGGGCATATTATCAACAGTTGTATCACCAAATTTCCGGCGATTTTCCTTTCGCACAATCATCAAGGCGTGGCTAACATGCATTAGTGCATATTAGCTGCCGTTTTTTTAACGCTTCTCATGTTAGCGATATACATCGCTAATGAGATGCAAAATAGGCGTTCCTACGAAAAATAACATGAAAAAAGTTACAAATACGACATCGTAGTATTTACAACACGGCCCCGGAACTGCGGAGCAAAAGCAAAAGCCGTGGTAACCGTGGTTATCGCCGGATTATCACGCCTGGTAAAAAGTTGACTTAAGCATGTTATGTATGTGAGATGGAATGCCTGGTTAATTCCACACTCCCCTATTAACAAGCTTTTCATTAGCGCTGTGAAATCATCACTGGATTTCACACTCTAATGATGGTTATCACAATCTATCGCTGGATCGCCTGTTAGCAAAGCGTTGCTAAGACGCAGCTAAGACGGCGATGTAATTCAGCAATAGAGGGCGATAATGAAAAATGCGCTACGCGCGATTTGTGATATTTATCACATGTTCTTGGTAATATGCCCCATCAGCTCTTGGGATGGTGAATAAGAGTTACTACAAGTCTTTTCAAATAATGCTGACTAATAATGACATTTGGATCTCTCTCTAGGTACACAGCATGAGGAGCTGCATTTGGTTCCTACCCTTGTTCATGACAAATGTGCTCTCTTCCTGCATCCAGCCAGTGTTGTTTGTTGCAGTATAGCACCAAAGGTGTGCATGAGACCTCTTTACCATAAACACATTTCTCAAATTTATGTGCCTGGGAAATCTGACTACTCTGCTAGCAAAATTGCCCTGCCTAATTCCTTTTCCTATCTGGTATGACTTATTTGTTTTGGAGGCTTCACACTTCCAGTCAGCAATTTGTTTATGTCTGACACCAAACAACCATTTTGCACCCAACTTAGGAGTCATATAAAAGTTGTGACCTAATTCGAGAAGCGTAACGTTACACAGTGGACTTGGCTGCTGGGGTTACTACAGTTGTCAAAAGTGATCAGCAATAACTGGCCATAAAAGCATAGGCAGGTCCAGCATTGAGCCAAATATTTTTTCATGGGGTGCAAACGGACGTTGGAGTCCTGAAGGGCAGTAGGATTTCGCTACACAGGAAAAAAGCTACCACATTTCTCCTACTGTAGATTTCCCTGGAATATTTGACCCAGCACTAATTATCACCCTTTACCCAAGTCGAACCCTCTAATGTTATTTTTTAGTCATTGGTTTCACAGGTCTTGTTTTTCTTCCTGCACAATGTATTACTCTTCAGTCTTGCCTATGTTGAGAGTATTTCTCATTATCTATGAACAAATGATTGTATTTGTTAATAGCCCATGTGTTACTGGAGCGTGGTGCAATAGCAGACATTGTGAACATGTCATGCAGTTTCACAGTATGTTGAATCCCACGTAGAGTAATACAGAATAATTGCATGGTGCCAAAATACGAATGTATGAAACAGAAAGTAACCGCCCCAGAAATGTATAAAAGTGTTCTCCAAGATCAAGTGTGTTTTCTACAGTGGTGGGAAGCACACATATTTGTTAAAATACCCCTCACACACCAAAAGGGCCCTTGGTGTCATGCTTCATCATAGGGGTCTTCCCGTCCCTCTGCGGGACGGGGCGTGCTACAACCTACAACTACGCGGGAGCACAGAAAAACAGGACCTCCGTGAATAGGTGGTGTACCAACCTACTACGTCTGTACCCAAAATCCCAAACCGACTAGCTATAATGTCTCATTTGTTCTCCGTCTACAGCAGAGCTACCAATGATTAGACAACCCAGAACACGACACTCTACCTTGGGAATCGCGGGAGCCAGACACTCATTCGTTTACTCACTCATACCTGTCCACAATGCGAGTAATCAAAGACGTGGTATAGATTACAATGTTTATTTCAACTAACGCGTATGGTGCAGTATACAAGCCAAGCAAAATACATAAACACAATATAGTCAGCATTGTTACAATACAATAGAATACAAACGGGGATAACATGTTATAAAAAACAGTGGAAAAGGACTGAAACAACCTAACCACCCTCCCCGTGATAAGAGATAGTATAGTATAAAAAGGAAGACCTCTGGGCTTTGTCAGCAGCAGACCCCATACCTCAAAACCTAGATGCAATTTTCACATCGGAGGACAAGCACAGCTCTTCTTGCCAGAAAGGTGTCTGCAAGTGTGGCAACATCCAGTTTGCGGTTGCAATATTAAAGTACACGATTTCCAGGAGTGCAGCTGTGTGTAGCATTTTATGTCTAGGTGCGAGGGACTGATCAGAACAGAATAACAAGGGGCATTTTTGTTTAACCTTGAACATCATGTGCAGAGTAAACCTCAGAGCACAGCAAAGAGCTTGCAAGGTAGACCGTTCTCATGCGAAAGGAGCACAAACAGAGTCTTATGAAATATATGCATGCAGTGTCGTGCGCAAAAACAGCCTCATGTCAGCGAAGCTCATGCTAACTTAACAAATGTCGACAATGGATCAATGGTAGTCAATGGTCGCAGTAGACTGGGACTTAGGCATGAGTTAAGGCCAAATGCGATGTAGCACAGGTCAGATACACCAAGTAGATTGGTTCCACTAGGGCCTGAAAGTAGGGAAGTTCAAAAAAGTTTCTAAGTTCCAATCTGCAATGGGTCTTTGTCATTGTGCCAGGCCGGGGCAAGGGGCATGGAACTTACTCCACCGGCCCGACATACGACAGGTATGAGCTCTGAACAACTAAGAGCCCTACGCCCAAAAAAACACAGAGACTGCACCGTACTTACGCCGTCACTGAAAGGAACCCCTAACTGCTCTAAATGTAATTTTTCTCTCACCAATTTTCAACCCTACCCTGACCCAAGATCCTGCAATCTAACGCAGACTCAGCGGCCTAAACACGCAGCTTGTGATTTCTCTTTCTATAGCATAAACTGCAGATCTCTACCACAGCACAAACCAGACATCTTCAACTTTTTACTGGACAATAAACCCAGTGTCCTATTCTTAACGGAAACGTGGCTGCACGAAAGCGCGGGCCCTGATATAGCAACCGCTCTTCCTCCTAACTATGCCATTGCGAGGAGAGATAGAGATGGTAAAGTAGGTGGGGTATCGCTAATATTTTCTGCAGAGAACTAGTATGTAGCCTGGAGTCAGTCAATATCCCGGAATGTGAAGCGGCATTCTTTAAAATCACCCTAAACCCCAACTTCACGTTCTCCGGCCTTTTAATATACAGGCCCCCCGGGAATGCCAACACTTGGGCGGCCAATCTAGCAAACCATATCACCCCATTTCACCTTGCCTCCAATAACTTCACTCTAATTGGAGACTTAAATCTGCACCTCGACGATTCCACTAATATGTCATGCACCTACCTACTAGATGACCTAACTGCTCTCAACGTAAGACTACTTAATTCTGGGCCTACTCATAAGGCAGGACACCTGCTAGACCCCATCTTTTCCAACATTCCCGAATTGAAATGGCTAAATACCATTCCCATTTGCTGGTCAGACCACTATCTTATTCACTTCTGCCTAACACTACCAGCACCCTTTCAAATAAATACGGCCTGGCCTGCTTCCTCTATGAGAAATTGGAAGTTGCTTGATGCCGAAAAACTAAATCAAACTCTGGCCACTAAACCCTGTGCCCCAGCCCTTGATATGGAAAGTATTGCCAATGCAACACATTCATGGCTGGAAAATGCCGCAGACTGCTGTCTTCCTCCATCGCGGACAAAAAGGAACCTCCACCGCCCCCCAGCCCCCTGGTTTAACGAGCTTTTAAAAACGAAAAAATCAAAGTGCAAAGCCCTTGAAAGACAGTGGCGGAAAGACTATGCTCATGAAAAAAAAATGATATATCATAAACCCAGAAATGAATATCATTCTGCATGCATTAAAACCCGAGCCCTTTATGTAGCAGATACCATCAACACAGCACACAACAAGGCAAGAACACTTTTTAACACGGTAAAAGAACTTGCAGGTACGAAAACGACTGCAACGGGCAGTACTGGAACCAGTCCGTAGGTGGTCCGCAACCTGAAATCCTTATCGGGGTTGGTAGCCACTGTCTTCCTAAGAATGGCCAGCCAACTTCTCTACAACCTCATACTACATACTCTAAAAATAAAACATTCTGGGGCATATTATCAACAGTTGTATCACCACATTTCCGGCGATTTTCCTTTCGCACAATCATCAAGGCGTGGCTAACATCCATTAGTGCATATTAGCTGCCGTTTTTGTAACGCTACTCATGTTAGCGATATATATCGCTAATGAGATGCAAAATAGGCGTTCCTACGAAAAACAACATGAAAAAAGTTACAAATACGACATCGTAGTATTTACAACATGGCCCCGGAACTGCGGAGCAAAAGCAAAAGCCGTGGTAACCGTGGTTATCGCTGGATTATCACGCCTGGTAAAAAGTTGACTTAAGCAGGTTATGTATGTGAGGTGGAATGCCTGGTTAATTCCACACTCCCCTATTAACAAGCTTTTCATTAGCGCTGTGAAATCATCACTGGATTTCACACTCTAATGATGGTTATCACAATCTATCGCTGGATCGCCTGTTAGCAAAGCGTTGCTAAGACGCAGCTAAGACGGCGATGTAATTCAGCAATAGAGGGCGATAATGAAAAATGCGCTACGCGCGATTTGTGATATTTATCACATGTTCTTGGTAATATGCCCCATCGGCTCTTGGGATGGTGAATAAGAGTTACTACAAGTCTTTTCAAATAATGCTGACTAATAATGACATTTGGATCTCTCTCTAGGTACACAGCATGAGGAGCTGCATTTGGTTCCTACCCTTGTTCATGACAAATGTGCTCTCTTCCTGCATCCAGCCAGTTTTTTTTGTTGCAGTATAGCACCAAAGGTGTGCATGAGACCTCTTTACCATAAACACATTTCTCAAATTTATGTGCCTGGGAAATCTGACTACTCTGCTAGCAAAATTGACCTGCCTAATTCCTTTTCCTATCTGGTATGACATATTTGTTTTGGAGGCTTCACACTTCCAGTCAGCAATTTGTTTATGTCTGCCACCAAACAACCATTTTGCACCCAACTTAGGAGTCATATAAAAGTTGTGACCTAATTCGAGAAGCGTAACGTTGCACAGTGGACTTGGCTGCTGGGGCTACTACAGTTGTCAAAAGTGATCAGCAATAACTGGCCATAAAAGCATAGGCAGGTCCAGCATTGAGCCAAATATTTTTTCATGGGGTGCAAACGGACGTTGGAGTCCTGAAGGGCAGTAGGATTTCGCTACACAGGAAAAAAGCTACCACATTTCTCCTACTGTAGATTTCCCTGGAATATTTGACCCAGCACTAATTATCACCCTTTACCCAAGTCAAACCCTCTAATGTTATTTTTTAGTCATTGGTTTCACAGGTCTTGTTTTTCTTCCTGCACAATGTATTACTCTTCAGTCTTGCCTATGTTGAGAGTATTTCTCATTATCTATGAACAAATGATTGTATTTGTTAATAGCCCATGTGTTACTGGAGTGTGGTGCAATAGCAGACATTGTGAACATGTCATGCCGTTTCACAGTATGTTGAATCCCACGTAGAGTAATACAGAATAATTGCATGGTGCCAAAATACGAATGTATGAAACAGAAAGTAACCGCCCCAGAAATGTATAAAAGTGTTCTCCAAGATCAAGTGTGTTTCCTACAGTGGTGGGAAGCACACATATTTGTCAAAATACCCCTCACACACCAAAAGGGCCCTTGGTGTCATGCTTCATCATAGGGGTCTTCCCGTCCCTCTGCGGGACGGGGCGTGCTACAACCTACAACTACGCGGGAGCACAGAAAAACAGGACCTCCGTGAATAGGTGGTGTACCAACCTACTACGTCTGTACCCAAAATCCCAAACCGACTAGCTGTAATGTCTCATTTGTTCTCCGTCTACAGCAGAGCTACCAATGATTAGACAACCCAGAACACGACACTCTACCTTGGGAATTGCGGGAGCCAGACACTTATTCGTTTACTCACTCATACCTGTCCACAATGCGAGTAATCAAAGACGTGGTATAGATTACAATGTTTATTTCAACTAACGCGTATGGTGCAGTATACAAGCCAAGCAAAATACATAAACACAATATAGTCAGCATTGTTACAATACAATAGAATACAAACGGGGATAACATGTTATAAAAAACAGTGGAAAAGGACTGAAACAACCTAACCACCCTCCCCGTGATAAGAGATAGTATAGTATAAAAAGGAAGACCTCTGGGCTTTGTCAGCAGCAGACCCCATACCTCAAAACCTAGATGCAATTTTCACATCGGAGGACAAGCACAGCTCTTCTTGCCAGAAAGGTGTCTGCAAGTGTGGCAACATCCAGGTTGCGGTTGCAATATTAAAGTACACGATTTCCAGGAGTGCAGCTGTGTGTAGCATTTTATGTCTAGGTGTGAGGGACTGATCAGAACAGAATAACAAGGGGCATTGTTGTTTAACCTTGAACATCATGTGCAGAGTAAACCTCAGAGCACAGCAAAGAACTTGCAAGGTAGACCGTTCTCATGCGAAAGGAGCACAAACAGAGTCTTATGAAATATATGCATGCAGTGTCGTGCGCAAAAACAGCCTCATGTCAGCGAAGCTCATGCTAACTTAACAAATGTCGACAATGGATCAATGGTAGTCAATGGTCGCAGTAGACTGGGACTTAGGCATGAGTTAAGGCCAAATGCGATGTAGCACAGGTCAGATACACCAAGTAGATTGGTTCCACTAGGGCCTGAAAGTAGGGAAGTTCAAAAAAGTTTCTAAGTTCCAATCTGCAATGGGTCTTTGTCATTGTGCCAGGCCGGGGCAAGGGGCATGGAACTATACTCCACCGGCCCGACATACGACAGGTATGAGCTCTGAACAACTAAGAGCCCTACGCCCTAAAAAACACAGAGACTGCACCGTACTTACGCCGTCACTGAAAGGAACCCCTAACTGCTCTAAATGTAATTTTTCTCTCACCAATTTTCAACCCTACCCTGACCCAAGATCCTGCAATCTAACGCAGACTCAGCGGCCTAAACACGCAGCTTGTGATTTCTCTTTCTATAGCATAAACTGCAGATCTCTACCACAGCACAAACCAGACATCTTCAACTTTTTACTGGACAATAAACCCAGTGTCCTATTCTTAACGGAAACGTGGCTGCACGAAAGCGCGGGCCCTGATATAGCAACCGCTCTTCCTCCTAACTATGCCATTGCGAGGAGAGATAGAGATGGTAAAGTAGGTGGGGTATCGCTATTATTTTCTGCAGAGAACTAGTATGTAGCCTGGAGTCAGTCAATATCCCGGAATGTGAAGCGGCATTCTTTAAAATCACCCTAAACCCCAACTTCACGTTCTCCAGCCTTTTAATATACAGGCCCCCCGGGAATGCCAACACTTGGGCGGCCAATCTAGCAAACCATATCACCCCATTTCACCTTGCCTCCAATAACTTCACTCTAATTGGAGACTTAAATCTGCACCTCGACGATTCCACTAATATGTCATGCACCTACCTACTAGATGACCTAACTGCTCTCAACGTAAGACTACTTAATTCTGGGCCTACTCATAAGGCAGGACACCTGCTAGACCCCATCTTTTCCAACATTCCCGAATTGAAATGGCTAAATACCATTCCCATTTGCTGGTCGGACCACTATCTTATTCACTTCTGCCTAACACTACCAGCACCCTTTCAAATAAATACGGCCTGGCCTGCTTCCTCTATGAGAAATTGGAAGTTGCTTGATGCCGAAAAACGAAATCAAACTCTGGCCACTAAACCCTGTGCCCCAGCCCTTGATATGGAAAGTATTGCCAATGCAACACATTCATGGCTGGAAAATGCCGCAGACTGCTGTCTTCCTCCATCGCGGACAAAAAGGAACGTCCACCGCCCCCCAGCCCCCTGGTTTAACGAGCTTTTAAAAATCAAAAAATCAAAGTGCAAAGCCCTTGAAAGACAGTGGCGGAAAGACTATGCTCATGAAAAAAAAATGATATATCATAAACCCAGAAATGAATATCATTCTGCATGCATTAAAACCCGAGCCCTTTATGTAGCAGATACCATCAACACAGCACACAACAAGGCAAGAACACTTTTTAACACGGTAAAAGAACTTGCAGGTACGAAAACGACTGCAACGGGCAGTACTGGAACCAGTCCGTAGGTGGTCCGCAACCTGAAATCCTTATCGGGGTTGGTAGCCACTGTCTTCCTAAGAATGGCCAGCCAACTTCTCTACAACCTCATACTACATACTCTAAAAATAAAACATTCTGGGGCATATTATCAACAGTTGTATCACCACATTTCCGGCGATTTTCCTTTCGCACAATCATCAAGGCGTGGCTAACATGCATTAGTGCATATTAGCTGCCGTTTTTGTAACGCTTCTCATGTTAGCGATATACATCGCTAATGAGATGCAAAATAGGCGTTCCTACGAAAAACAATATGAAAAAAGTTACAAATACGACATTGTAGTATTTACAACATGGCCCCGGAACTGCGGAGCAAAAGCAAAAGCCGTGGTAACCGTGGTTATCGCCGGATTATCACGCCTGGTAAAAAGTTGACTTAAGCAGGTTATGTATGTGAGGTGGAATGCCTGGTTAATTCCACACTCCCCTATTAACAAGCTTTTCATTAGCGCTGTGAAATCATCACTGGATTTCACACTCTAATGATGGTTATCACAATCTATCGCTGGATCGCCTGTTAGCAAAGCGTTGCTAAGACGCAGCTAAGACGGCGATGTAATTCAGCAATAGAGGGCGATAATGAAAAATGCGCTACGAGCGATTTGTGATATTTATCACATGTTCTTGGTAATATGCCCCATCGGCTCTTGGGATGGTGAATAAGAGTTACTACAAGTCTTTTCAAATAATGCTGACTAATAATGACATTTGGATCTCTCTCTAGGTACACAGCATGAGGAGCTGCATTTGGTTCCTACCCTTGTTCATGACAAATGTGCTCTCTTCCTGCATCCAGCCAGTTTTTTTTGTTGCAGTATAGCACCCAAGGTGTGCATGAGACCTCTTTAACATAAACACATTTCTCAAATTTATGTGCCTGGGAAATCTGACTAATCTGCTAGCAAAATTGACCTGCCTAATTCCTTTTCCTATCTGGTATGACATATTTGTTTTGGAGGCTTCACACTTCCAGTCAGCAATTTGTTTATGTCTGCCACCAAACAACCATTTTGCACCCAACTTAGGAGTCATATAAAAGTTGTGACCTAATTCGAGAAGCGTAACGTTGCACAGTGGACTTGGCTGCTGGGGCTACTACAGTTGTCAAAAGTGATCAGCAATAACTGGCCATAAAAGCATAGGCAGGTCCAGCATTGAGCCAAATATTTTTTCTTGGGGTGCAAACGGACGTTGGAGTCCTGAAGGGCAGTAGGATTTCGCTACACAGGAAAAAAGCTACCACATTTCTCCTACTGTAGATTTCCCTGGAATATTTGACCCAGCACTAATTATCACCCTTTACCCAAGTCGAACCCTCTAATGTTATTTTTTAGTCATTGGTTTCACAGGTCTTGTTTTTCTTCCTGCACAATGTATTACTCTTCAGTCTTGCCTATGTTGAGAGTATTTCTCATTATCTATGAACAAATGATTGTATTTGTTAATAGCCCATGTGTTACTGGAGTGTGGTGCAATAGCAGACATTGTGAACATGTCATGCAGTTTCACAGTATGTTGAATCCCACGTAGAGTAATACAGAATAATTGCATGGTGCCAAAATACGAATGTATGAAACAGAAAGTAACCGCCCCAGAAATGTATAAAAGTGTTCTCCAAGATCAAGTGTGTTTCCTACAGTGGTGGGAAGCACACATATTTGTTAAAATACCCCTCACACACCAAAAGGGCCCTTGGTGTCATGCTTCATCATAGGGGTCTTCCCGTCCCTCTGCGGGACGGGGCGTGCTACAACCTACAACTACGCGGGAGCACAGAAAAACAGGACCTCCGTGAATAGGTGGTGTACCAACCTACTACGTCTGTACCCAAAATCCCAAACCGACTAGCTATAATGTCTCATTTGTTCTCCGTCTACAGCAGAGCTACCAATGATTAGACAACCCAGAACACGACACTCTACCTTGGGAATTGCGGGAGCCAGACACTTATTTGTTTACTCACTCATACCTGTCCACAATGCGAGTAATCAAAGACGTGGTATAGATTACAATGTTTATTTCAACTAACGCGTATGGTGCAGTATACAAGCCAAGCAAAATACATAAACACAATATAGTCAGCATTGTTACAATACAATAGAATACAAACGGGGATAACATGTTATAAAAAACAGTGGAAAAGGACTGAAACAACCTAACCACCCTCCCCGTGATAAGAGATAGTATAGTATAAAAAGGAAGACCTCTGGGCTTTGTCAGCAGCAGACCCCATACCTCAAAACCTAGATGCAATTTTCACATCGGAGGACAAGCACAGCTCTTCTTGCCAGAAAGGTGTCTGCAAGTGTGGCAACATCCAGGTTGCGGTTGCAATATAAAAGTACACGATTTCCAGGAGTGCAGCTGTGTGTAGCATTTTATGTCTAGGTGTGAGGGACTGATCAGAACAGAATAACAAGGGGCATTGTTGTTTAACCTTGAACATCATGTGCAGAGTAAACCTCATAGCACAGCAAAGAACTTGCAAGGTAGACCGTTCTCATGCGAAAGGAGCACAAACAGAGTCTTATGAAATATATGCATGCAGTGTCGTGCGCAAAAACAGCCTCATGTCAGCGAAGCTCATGCTAACTTAACAAATGTCGACAATGGATCAATGGTAGTCAATGGTCGCAGTAGACTGGGACTTAGGCATGAGTTAAGGCCAAATGCGATGTAGCACAGGTCAGATACACCAAGTAGATTGGTTCCACTAGGGCCTGAAAGTAGGGAAGTTCAAAAAAGTTTCTAAGTTCCAATCTGCAATGGGTCTTTGTCATTGTGCCAGGCCGGGGCAAGGGGCATGGAACTATACTCCACCGGCCCGACATACGACAGGTATGAGCTCTGAACAACTAAGAGCCCTACGCCCTAAAAAACACAGAGACTGCACCGTACTTACGCCGTCACTGAAAGGAACTCCTAACTGCTCTAAATGTAATTTTTCTCTCACCAATTTTCAACCCTACCCTGACCCAAGATCCTGCAATCTAACGCAGACTCAGCGGCCTAAACACGCAGCTTGTGATTTCTCTTTCTATAGCATAAACTGCAGATCTCTACCACAGCACAAACCAGACATCTTCAACTTTTTACTGGACAATAAACCCAGTGTCCTATTCTTAACGGAAACGTGGCTGCACGAAAGCGCGGGCCCTGATATAGCAACCGCTCTTCCTCCTAACTATGCCATTGCGAGGAGAGATAGAGATGGTAAAGTAGGTGGGGTATCGCTATTATTTTCTGCAGAGAACTAGTATGTAGCCTGTAGTCAGTCAATATCCCGGAATGTGAAGCGGCATTCTTTAAAATCACCCTAAACCCCAACTTCACGTTCTCCAGCCTTTTAATATACAGGCCCCCCGGGAATGCCAACACTTGGGCGGCCAATCTAGCAAACCATATCACCCCATTTCACCTTGCCTCCAATAACTTCACTCTAATTGGAGACTTAAATCTGCACCTCGACGATTCCACTAATATGTCATGCACCTACCTACTAGATGACCTAACTGCTCTCAACGTAAGACTACTTAATTCTGGGCCTACTCATAAGGCAGGACACCTGCTAGACCCCATCTTTTCCAACATTCCCGAATTGAAATGGCTAAATACCATTCCCATTTGCTGGTCAGACCACTATCTTATTCACTTCTGCCTAACACTACCAGCACCCTTTCAAATAAATACGGCCTGGCCTGCTTCCTCTATGAGAAATTGGAAGTTGCTTGATGCCGAAAAACGAAATCAAACTCTGGCCACTAAACCCTGTGCCCCAGCCCTTGATATGGAAAGTATTGCCAATGCAACACATTCATGGCTGGAAAATGCCGCAGACTGCTGTCTTCCTCCATTGCGGACAAAAAGGAACGTCCACCGCCCCCCAGCCTCCTGGTTTAACGAGCTTTTAAAAATCAAAAAATCCAAGTGCCAAGCCCTTGAAAGACAGTGGCGGAAAGACTATGCTCATGAAAAAAAACATGATATATCATAAACCCAGAAATGAATATCATTCTGCATGCATTAAAACCCGAGCCCTTTATGTAGCAGATACCATCAACACAGCACACAACAAGGCAAGAACACTTTTTAACACGGTAAAAGAACTTGCATGTACGAAAACGACTGCAACGGGCAGTACTGGAACCAGTCCGTAGGTGGTCCGCAACCTGAAATCCTTATCGGGGTTGGTAGCCACTGTCTTCCTAAGAATGGCCAGCCAACTTCTCTACAACCTCATACTACATACTCTAAAAATAAAACATTCTGGGGCATATTATCAACAGTTGTATCACCACATTTCCGGCGATTTTCCTTTCGCACAATCATCAAGGCGTGGCTAACATGCATTAGTGCATATTAGCTGCCGTTTTTGTAACGCTTCTCATGATAGCGATATACATCGCTAATGAGATGCAAAATAGGCGTTCCTACGAAAAACAACATGAAAAAAGTTACAAATACGACATCGTTGTATTTACAACATGGCCCCGGAACTGCGGAGCAAAAGCAAAAGCCGTGGTAACCGTGGTTATCGCCGGATTATCACGCCTGGTAAAAAGTTGACTTAAGCAGGTTATGTATGTGAGGTGGAATGCCTGGTTAATTCCACACTCCCCTATTAACAAGCTTTTCATTAGCGCTGTGAAATCATCACTGGATTTCACACTCTAATGATGGTTATCACAATCTATCGCTGGATCGCCTGTTAGCAAAGCGTTGCTAAGACGCAGCTAAGACGGCGATGTAATTCAGCAATAGAGGGCGATAATGAAAAATGCGCTACGCGCGATTTGTGATATTTATCACATGTTCTTGGTAATATGCCCCATCGGCTCTTGGGATGGTGAATAAGAGTTACTACAAGTCTTTTCAAATAATGCTGACTAATAATGACATTTGGATCTCTCTCTAGGTACACAGCATGAGGAGCTGCATTTGGTTCCTACCCTTGTTCATGACAAATGTGCTCTCTTCCTGCATCCAGACAGTTTTTTTTGTTGCAGTATAGCACCAAAGGTGTGCATGAGACCTCTTTACCATAAACACATTTCTCAAATTTATGTGCCTGGGAAATCTGACTACTCTGCTAGCAAAATTGACCTGCCTAATTCCTTTTCCTATCTGGTATGACATATTTGTTTTGGAGGCTTCACACTTCCAGTCAGCAATTTGTTTATGTCTGCCACCAAACAACCATTTTGCACCCAACTTAGGAGTCATATAAAAGTTGTGACCTAATTCGAGAAGCGTAACGTTGCACAGTGGACTTGGCTGCTGGGGCTACTACAGTTGTCAAAAGTGATCAGCAATAACTGGCCATAAAAGCATAGGCAGGTCCAGCATTGAGCCAAATATTTTTTCATGGGGTGCAAACGGACGTTGGAGTCCTGAAGGGCAGTAGGATTTCGCTACACAGGAAAAAAGCTACCACATTTCTCCTACTGTAGATTTCCCTGGAATATTTGACCCAGCACTAATTATCACCCTTTACCCAAGTCGAACCCTCTAATGTTATGTTTTAGTCATTAGTTTCACAGGTCTTGTTTTTCTTCCTGCACAATGTATTACTCTTCAGTCTTGCCTATGTTGAGAGTATTTCTCATTATCTATGAACAAATGATTGTATTTGTTAATAGCCCATGTGTTACTGGAGTGTGGTGCAATAGCAGACATTGTGAACATGTCATGCAGTTTCACAGTATGTTGAATCCCACGTAGAGTAATACAGAATAATTGCATGGTGCCAAAATACGAATGTATGAAACAGAAAGTAACCGCCCCAGAAATGTATAAAAGTGTTCTCCAAGATCAAGTGTGTTTCCTACAGTGGTGGGAAGCACACATATTTGTTAAAATACCCCTCACACACCAAAAGGGCCCTTGGTGTCATGCTTCATCATAGGGGTCTTCCCGTCCCTCTGCGGGACGGGGCGTGCTACAACCTACAACTACGCGGGAGCACAGAAAAACAGGACCTCCGTGAATAGGTGGTGTACCAACCTACTACGTCTGTACCCAAAATCCCAAACCGACTAGCTATAATGTCTCATTTGTTCTCCGTCTACAGCAGAGCTACCAATGATTAGACAACCCAGAACACGACACTCTACCTTGGGAATTGCGGGAGCCAGACACTTATTTGTTTACTCACTCATACCTGTCCACAATGCGAGTAATCAAAGACGTGGTATAGATTACAATGTTTATTTCAACTAACGCGTATGGTGCAGTATACAAGCCAAGCAAAATACATAAACACAATATAGTCAGCATTGTTACAATACAATAGAATACAAACGGGGATAACATGTTATAAAAAACAGTGGAAAAGGACTGAAACAACCTAACCACCCTCCCCGTGATAAGAGATAGTATAGTATAAAAAGGAAGACCTCTGGGCTTTGTCAGCAGCAGACCCCATACCTCAAAACCTAGATGCAATTTTCACATCGGAGGACAAGCACAGCTCTTCTTGCCAGAAAGGTGTCTGCAAGTGTGGCAACATCCAGGTTGCGGTTGCAATATAAAAGTACACGATTTCCAGGAGTGCAGCTGTGTGTAGCATTTTATGTCTAGGTGTGAGGGACTGATCAGAACAGAATAACAAGGGGCATTGTTGTTTAACCTTGAACATCATGTGCAGAGTAAACCTCATAGCACAGCAAAGAACTTGCAAGGTAGACCGTTCTCATGCGAAAGGAGCACAAACAGAGTCTTATGAAATATATGCATGCAGTGTCGTGCGCAAAAACAGCCTCATGTCAGCGAAGCTCATGCTAACTTAACAAATGTCGACAATGGATCAATGGTAGTCAATGGTCGCAGTAGACTGGGACTTAGGCATGAGTTAAGGCCAAATGCGATGTAGCACAGGTCAGATACACCAAGTAGATTGGTTCCACTAGGGCCTGAAAGTAGGGAAGTTCAAAAAAGTTTCTAAGTTCCAATCTGCAATGGGTCTTTGTCATTGTGCCAGGCCGGGGCAAGGGGCATGGAACTATACTCCACCGGCCCGACATACGACAGGTATGAGCTCTGAACAACTAAGAGCCCTACGCCCTAAAAAACACAGAGACTGCACCGTACTTACGCCGTCACTGAAAGGAACTCCTAACTGCTCTAAATGTAATTTTTCTCTCACCAATTTTCAACCCTACCCTGACCCAAGATCCTGCAATCTAACGCAGACTCAGCGGCCTAAACACGCAGCTTGTGATTTCTCTTTCTATAGCATAAACTGCAGATCTCTACCACAGCACAAACCAGACATCTTCAACTTTTTACTGGACAATAAACCCAGTGTCCTATTCTTAACGGAAACGTGGCTGCACGAAAGCGCGGGCCCTGATATAGCAACCGCTCTTCCTCCTAACTATGCCATTGCGAGGAGAGATAGAGATGGTAAAGTAGGTGGGGTATCGCTATTATTTTCTGCAGAGAACTAGTATGTAGCCTGTAGTCAGTCAATATCCCGGAATGTGAAGCGGCATTCTTTAAAATCACCCTAAACCCCAACTTCACGTTCTCCAGCCTTTTAATATACAGGCCCCCCGGGAATGCCAACACTTGGGCGGCCAATCTAGCAAACCATATCACCCCATTTCACCTTGCCTCCAATAACTTCACTCTAATTGGAGACTTAAATCTGCACCTCGACGATTCCACTAATATGTCATGCACCTACCTACTAGATGACCTAACTGCTCTCAACGTAAGACTACTTAATTCTGGGCCTACTCATAAGGCAGGACACCTGCTAGACCCCATCTTTTCCAACATTCCCGAATTGAAATGGCTAAATACCATTCCCATTTGCTGGTCAGACCACTATCTTATTCACTTCTGCCTAACACTACCAGCACCCTTTCAAATAAATACGGCCTGGCCTGCTTCCTCTATGAGAAATTGGAAGTTGCTTGATGCCGAAAAACGAAATCAAACTCTGGCCACTAAACCCTGTGCCCCAGCCCTTGATATGGAAAGTATTGCCAATGCAACACATTCATGGCTGGAAAATGCCGCAGACTGCTGTCTTCCTCCATTGCGGACAAAAAGGAACGTCCACCGCCCCCCAGCCTCCTGGTTTAACGAGCTTTTAAAAATCAAAAAATCCAAGTGCCAAGCCCTTGAAAGACAGTGGCGGAAAGACTATGCTCATGAAAAAAAACATGATATATCATAAACCCAGAAATGAATATCATTCTGCATGCATTAAAACCCGAGCCCTTTATGTAGCAGATACCATCAACACAGCACACAACAAGGCAAGAACACTTTTTAACACGGTAAAAGAACTTGCATGTACGAAAACGACTGCAACGGGCAGTACTGGAACCAGTCCGTAGGTGGTCCGCAACCTGAAATCCTTATCGGGGTTGGTAGCCACTGTCTTCCTAAGAATGGCCAGCCAACTTCTCTACAACCTCATACTACATACTCTAAAAATAAAACATTCTGGGGCATATTATCAACAGTTGTATCACCACATTTCCGGCGATTTTCCTTTCGCACAATCATCAAGGCGTGGCTAACATGCATTAGTGCATATTAGCTGCCGTTTTTGTAACGCTTCTCATGATAGCGATATACATCGCTAATGAGATGCAAAATAGGCGTTCCTACGAAAAACAACATGAAAAAAGTTACAAATACGACATCGTTGTATTTACAACATGGCCCCGGAACTGCGGAGCAAAAGCAAAAGCCGTGGTAACCGTGGTTATCGCCGGATTATCACGCCTGGTAAAAAGTTGACTTAAGCAGGTTATGTATGTGAGGTGGAATGCCTGGTTAATTCCACACTCCCCTATTAACAAGCTTTTCATTAGCGCTGTGAAATCATCACTGGATTTCACACTCTAATGATGGTTATCACAATCTATCGCTGGATCGCCTGTTAGCAAAGCGTTGCTAAGACGCAGCTAAGACGGCGATGTAATTCAGCAATAGAGGGCGATAATGAAAAATGCGCTACGCGCGATTTGTGATATTTATCACATGTTCTTGGTAATATGCCCCATCGGCTCTTGGGATGGTGAATAAGAGTTACTACAAGTCTTTTCAAATAATGCTGACTAATAATGACATTTGGATCTCTCTCTAGGTACACAGCATGAGGAGCTGCATTTGGTTCCTACCCTTGTTCATGACAAATGTGCTCTCTTCCTGCATCCAGACAGTTTTTTTTGTTGCAGTATAGCACCAAAGGTGTGCATGAGACCTCTTTACCATAAACACATTTCTCAAATTTATGTGCCTGGGAAATCTGACTACTCTGCTAGCAAAATTGACCTGCCTAATTCCTTTTCCTATCTGGTATGACATATTTGTTTTGGAGGCTTCACACTTCCAGTCAGCAATTTGTTTATGTCTGCCACCAAACAACCATTTTGCACCCAACTTAGGAGTCATATAAAAGTTGTGACCTAATTCGAGAAGCGTAACGTTGCACAGTGGACTTGGCTGCTGGGGCTACTACAGTTGTCAAAAGTGATCAGCAATAACTGGCCATAAAAGCATAGGCAGGTCCAGCATTGAGCCAAATATTTTTTCATGGGGTGCAAACGGACGTTGGAGTCCTGAAGGGCAGTAGGATTTCGCTACACAGGAAAAAAGCTACCACATTTCTCCTACTGTAGATTTCCCTGGAATATTTGACCCAGCACTAATTATCACCCTTTACCCAAGTCGAACCCTCTAATGTTATGTTTTAGTCATTAGTTTCACAGGTCTTGTTTTTCTTCCTGCACAATGTATTACTCTTCAGTCTTGCCTATGTTGAGAGTATTTCTCATTATCTATGAACAAATGATTGTATTTGTTAATAGCCCATGTGTTACTGGAGTGTGGTGCAATAGCAGACATTGTGAACATGTCATGCAGTTTCACAGTATGTTGAATCCCACGTAGAGTAATACAGAATAATTGCATGGTGCCAAAATACGAATGTATGAAACAGAAAGTAACCGCCCCAGAAATGTATAAAAGTGTTCTCCAAGATCAAGTGTGTTTCCTACAGTGGTGGGAAGCACACATATTTGTTAAAATACCCCTCACACACCAAAAGGGCCCTTGGTGTCATGCTTCATCATAGGGGTCTTCCCGTCCCTCTGCTGGACGGGGCGTGCTACAACCTACAACTACGCGGGAGCACAGAAAAACAGGACCTCCGTGAATAGGTGGTGTACCAACCTACTACGTCTGTACCCAAAATCCCAAACCGACTAGCTATAATGTCTCATTTGTTCTCCGTCTACAGCAGAGCTACCAATGATTAGACAACCCAGAACACGACACTCTACCTTGGGAATTGCGGGAGCCAGACACTTATTCGTTTACTCACTCATACCTGTCCACAATGCGAGTAATCAAAGACGTGGTATAGATTACAATGTTTATTTCAACTAACGCATATGGTGCAGTATACAAGCCAAGCAAAATACATAAACACAATATAGTCAGCATTGTTACAATACAATAGAATACAAACGGGGATAACATGTTATAAAAAACAGTGGAAAAGGACTGAAACAACCTAACCACCCTCCCCGTGATAAGAGATAGTATAGTATAAAAAGGAAGACCTCTGGGCTTTGTCAGCAGCAGACCCCATACCTCAAAACCTAGATGCAATTTTCACATCGGAGGACAAGCACAGCTCTTTTTGCCAGAAAGGTGTCTGCAAGTGTGGCAACATCCAGGTTGCGGTTGCAATATTAAAATACACGATTTCCAGGAGTGCAGCTGTGTGTAGCATTTTATGTCTAGGTGCGAGGGACTGATCAGAACAGAATAACAAGGGGCATTGTTGTTTAACCTTGAACATCATGTGCAGAGTAAACCTCTGAGCACAGCAAAGAACTTGCAAGGTAGACCGTTCTCATGCGAAAGGAGCACAAACAGAGTCTTATGAAATATATGCATGCAGTGTCGTGCGCAAAAACAGCCTCATGTCAGCGAAGCTCATGCTAACTTAACAAATGTCGACAAAGGATCAATGGTAGTCAATGGTCGCAGTAGACTGGGACTTAGGCATGAGTTAAGACCAAATGCGATGTAGCACAGGTCAGATACACCAAGTAGATTGGTTCCACTAGGGCCTGAAAGTAGGGAAGTTCAAAAAAGTTTCTAAGTTCCAATCTGCAATGGGTCTTTGTCATTGTGCCAGGCCGGGGCAAGGGGCATGGAACTATACTCCACTGGCCCGACATACGACAGGTATGAGCTCTGAACAACTAAGAGCCCTACGCCCTAAAAAACACAGAGACTGCACCGTACTTACGCCGTCACTGAAAGGAACCCCTAACTGCTCTAAATGTAATTTTTCTCTCACCAATTTTCAACCCTACCCTGACCCAAGATCCTGCAATCTAACGCAGACTCAGCGGCCTAAACACGCAGCTTGTGATTTCTCTTTCTATAGCATAAACTGCAGATCTCTACCACAGCACAAACCAGACATCTTCAACTTTTTACTGGACAATAAACCCAGTGTCCTATTCTTAACGGAAACGTGGCTGCACGAAAGCGCGGGCCCTGATATAGCAACCGCTCTTCCTCCTAACTATGCCACTGCGAGGAGAGATAGAGATGGTGAAGTAGGTGGGGTATCGCTATTATTTTCTGCAGAGAACTAGTATGTAGCCTGGAGTCAGTCAATATCCCGGAATGTGAAGCGGCATTCTTTAAAATCACCCTAAACCCCAACTTCACGTTCTCCGGCCTTTTAATATACAGGCCCCCCGGGAATGCCAACACTTGGGCGGCCAATCTAGCAAACCATATCACCCCATTTCACCTTGCCTCCAATAACTTCACTCTAATTGGAGACTTAAATCTGCACCTCGACGATTCCACTAATATGTCATGCACCTACCTACTAGATGACCTAACTGCTCTCAACGTAAGACTACTTAATTCTGGGCCTACTCATAAGGCAGGACACCTGCTAGACCCCATCTTTTCCAACATTCCCGAATTGAAATGGCTAAATACCATTCCCATTTGCTGGTCAGACCACTATCTTATTCACTTCTGCCTAACACTACCAGCACCCTTTCAAATAAATACGGCCTGGCCTGCTTCCTCTATGAGAAATTGGAAGTTGCTTGATGCCGAAAAACTAAATCAAACTCTGGCCACTAAACCCTGTGCCCCAGCCCTTGATATGGAAAGTATTGCCAATGCAACACATTCATGGCTGGAAAATGCCGCAGACTGCTGTCTTCCTCCATCACGGACAAATAGGAACGTCCACCGCCCCCCAGCCCCCTGGTTTAACGAGCTTTTAAAAATCAAAAAATCAAAGTGCAAAGCCCTTGAAAGACAGTGGCGGAAAGACTATGCTCATGAAAAAAAAATGATATATCATAAAGCCAGAAATGAATATCATTCTGCATGCATTAAAGCCCGAGCCCTTTATGTAGCAGATACCATCAACACAGCACCCAACAAGGCAAGAACACTTTTTAACACGGTAAAAGAACTTGCAGGTACGAAAACGACTGCAACGGGCCGCCCTCTAAACAAAAAACAATGTCAAGATCTTGCCTCTTTTTTCTCTGAAAAAATCGATAAAATCATCCACGATATTAATTTAAACACCTCCGCTAACGGCTCACAAGAGGTCATCCCCTCTAGGTCGACCGAAATAAACATCTTAGAACACTGGCCTCCTATAACCTTGGAATCACTTAGGTCAACCCTCAGTACCATTAAATCAGGTTCCCCTCGTGATCCACTACCCGTTAGTGTCTTGAAACAGATTGATGCCCCATCCCTGACCATTATTGCTGATACTTTAAACTCTTCCCTTCAACTTTCCACAGTCCCTTCACTCTGGAAACACGCTATGGTCAATCCACTTCTAAAAAAACCCACAGCCAACCCTGAAATACTAGCAAATTACCATCCCATATCTCTTCTTCCAGTCTTTTCAAAACTTCTGGAAAGACACATCCACTCTGCCCTCACTCTTTTCACCGAGGAAAATGCCCTCCTTCACCCGTCACAGTCCGGTTTCAGAGCGGGTTTCTCCACCGAAACCGCCTTACTGGGAGAAACCGAAACCATCAGGAAACTCCTAGATGAGGGCCAAACAGTCGCACTCATTTTGTTAGACTTGAGTGCGGCTTTTGACACCATCTCACACAACAAACTTCTGGCCACACTCGGGAGAAACGGTATCCGGGGTGCCGCACTACAATGGATCGAATCCTTTCTGACACACAGGACGTTCCAGATCACATCCTCTCTTGCTTGTTCTGATACGTTCAGTGCCCCACATGGAGTTCCACAGGGCTCCATCTTGATCCCACTGTTTTTCAACCTCTATCTCAGACCCCTGGCTGACTTAGCAGATAGGTCAGGACTCACTCTCATGACCTCTGCAGATGACTCTCAGATCATCTTTTCACTATCAGAGTCCAACCCTTTAGCTCCATCCCTTCTCAGACAGGGGCTCCAAAATATCTTCAGCTGGATGTCCTCCAACCAGCTGAAGTTAAATGGTGACAAAACTGAGATCCTTCTTTTGGGGAAAAACAAAGATCTATGGAACTCCTCCCACTGGCCCTCCGAATTAGGAAACCTCCCCACTCCTGCAACTCATGTAAGAAACCTAGGGGTTACCATTGACAATGCCCTATCCATGAAACAACAGGCCAACAAAGTGGTAGGCCTCTGTTTCACCATTATGAAGTGGCTGAAAAAAATCCTATGATGCTGCCCCCAGATACCCAAAAGACCGTAGTCAATGCACTTATAACATCTCGTCTTGACTATGGCAATATCCTTTATCTGGGCTCAAATCAGGCAGTCATTAAACGGTTGCAACTTGTCCAAAATTCAGCTGCAAGATTCTTATGTAAAATCCCAAAAACGTCCAGTGTGTCGAAGCACCTGAATGACCTGCATTGGCTCAGGGTTGAAAACCGCATTAGGTTCAAAGCCCTGAGTTACATGTTCAGGATTAAATCCAGAACAGCACCGAAGTACCTGCAATCACTAGCTACTCCCTACATCCCAGGAAGGACGTTGCGCTCCCAAACCACAGCAAACTTTGTGGTTCCCAGGTTCAAACTGGCGAGAATGGGGGGAAGATCCTTCTCTGTCCTATGGCCTATTCTCAGGAATACACTCCCCCCTCACATTCGCAAGGAGGAAAACTATGCCAAGTTTAGAAAGAACATAAAGACCTGGCTCTTCCAGAAATATCTCTACTGACGAAGCTCATCCCATATCCCTGCTCAACAATATGTCGTCGGCACCGGGAAACCCTTTTTGGGTAGCTGTGCGCCATATAAGGGTACAAAATAAAATTAAAATAAATAAAAATAAAAAATAACTCTACTCCACACAGGACAAACATGAAATTTAATTTGACACTGTGGAACTGATGTTCGGATACTTTTCACAGTCCATCCCCTTGATGATCCGGAGCTCTGTAGCAAAAGATTTGAAAAAGTTCCCAAACTTCATTTGCTGCCCAAACAACCCAAGGAGTACACTTCCAAGGTACTTAGGGGCAGATTTACAAGCCCTATGCGCCGCCGGTGCATCACGTTGCGTGACGCACCGGTGACGCAGCCTGCTAAGGGATATTTACAAGCACAGGTAAAGTCACCCTGCGTGACTTAACCTGTGCTTGTAAATATCGCCCCTGTTCACGCAACACTTTGCGTGTTAGGGGCGGGACATGGGTGTTGCTGTGGGTGTTCCCACGCAATATCCATGTCCACTGAGGCATTTCCAGATTTACGAGAAATCGCAAAACTGGAAATGAGTCAGTTTGCTGTGCCACCATAGGTGTGACGTAGCCAAGCAAAACAAGGAAAATGTTTTTATTTCTCCTTAATTTTTCCTCCTTCAATGCGTGCTGCATTCTACAGCAGGCATTGAAAGAGGAAAATGCCTGGAATGATTGCTTTTGGGAAGGAAGGGGCCCCTGCCTGCACAAAAGCAATCTCCCCATGGCGCAGGCATCCTTGCACCATGGTGCAAGGGTGCCTGCGCCGGCGCATGGCAGCTGTTTCTGCGCCAGCACTGGGGAGAGCACAGGAATGCGACATATCATTGTAGATATGTTGCATTCCTATGCTCTGAAAGTGCCGCAGCGTGGGGCAGCCAAAGGGCTTGCGGTGCCGCGCTGCGGCACTTTCTGGTAGATCTGCCCCTCAGTACCTCAGAGGGAGCACTTAGAGACTATCAAGGTATAAGGCAGAGGACAACAGCAAAGCCACTGGTCAGCTGAGTTTCTTTACAGGAATGTCCTCTTCAGGTTTTCTGTGTCCATGGAGGCACCTCGGGGATCAGCCTTATTATCCTTGCAGATCTTTCTGTCATTCGATTTCAAGTAGAAGGGGGTTGAACCTCCTCAGATTCTTTTCACAGGTCACAGACTCTAAGTGCAGCAGCAGTTGCTATCCTTTCACAAGTTCAGCAATATTCTGAGGAAGGCTGGTGAGGCTCCAGCTTTGTAGCGTTCAGCCTCCTGTGGGTGGGGGAACACCATAAAACAGTCCTAGTCCCTGTTTCCAGGCCTGACTTTTACAGGAGTTCCTGTTTGCTTTACTTCAAACAGGCCAACATTGCAATGTATCAAGGCAAATCCAAGTCAAGCTACAATGGCAGGCCTGAAGCAGTGGTTTTATTGTCACACTAGTGGATGGCATAATAAGTGCTGCAGTAAATAGGTGACATTTAACTTTCAAGTGCAGTTGCTTTACCATATACTATTGCCTTGTAAGAGAGTTGAATGCAGTAGTCTGGGATTAGGCAATTTCTATATTTTTTAACAGTCAGAGCGCATACACTGAGCTCTGGACATCAGTGTTCCAGTTAGCAGTCTAAAAATAAGCAATACAACTCAACCAAAAATGGAAGGGGAGCGGGGTCGGGGGTCCACACATAAAGGGGCATTTTCTCACAAGAAGGAACAATTTTGGGCCTTAAGTACATGCCCTGATTCTCTGCTCCTGGTCATCCAACCCCTGTATTCTTACAAGTATTCACACAAGAACCTTTCACACACAGAGCGTTGGGGCCGGATGTATGACCCACCAATTTGCGAGTTGCAAATTGCATTGTAATTGCGACTCGCAATTTGCCACTCACAAATTGGGATGCACAACAGCGTCTGAGACACTGTTTGCGATTCCCAATGGGTTAAAAAATGGCATGCCTCAATAAAGAGGCAAGCGTAATTTGAAACTCCATGGGGAATGACTGGCACTCCCGGGGATGGTGGCCTGTTGGGGTCAGCAGACTACCATGTCTGGGATTGCTTTTAAATAAAGCAGATTTTGTTTGAAAATGCAGCCCGTTTTCCTTAAAGCAAAACGGGCTGCATTAAAAAAATAAAAATGAAACTTTCCCTGGGGACCCCTTCCCGTTTGCGAATGGTTTACCAGAGTGGTAAACTGCAACTGTTTTGCTACCGCAATTGTGTTAGCAAAACAGTCATTCGTAGCTTACGGAGTCCCTATTAGGAAGGGACGCCCTTGGAACGCCCCTTCCTAATAGCGAGTCGTTAATCCTATTTTGCGAGTCGCAAATTGGTTTGCGACTTGCAAAATAGGATTAGTACAGGGGCCACACTTTTTTTGCAGGTGCAAACAGGTCTAAAACCCATTTGCGCCTGCAAAAGACCTTAGTACTTCTGGCCCACAATGCCTTGGCTTCTTTCTGTATCATCTAACCTAAAGTAATCCAAATGTAGATCCCGTAGCTTGATGGCAGTGTGTAATTCAGTGTTACATCCCAAATGACTCAATTAGGGCCTGCGGTTGCGAGAATCACTCTACAGTTGCCTTAAAGACTCGCAAACAAACACTCTCTCTCCTCTCATGAAGTGTTTGTCTTTTCCCAGGGAATAGCGACGGGATTTAACAGAAAAACCCATGTGATACCAAAAAAGGCAATTTCGGGCTGTCACACCATTGTCTTTGTATCATTTTCTTCGTTAACAACATTGCCTAATTTGACCAACGTCACCTACACTCAGCACATCAGTCCAAACCAAGCCCCAACCCCACACACATTCAATCATCAACCAAGAATATATTTATACCATACCCACACAAATATGCGAATACCTGGTGCAGACCAAACACACCCACCATGCAAAGATTTGCAGACCCCTCTTACACAGCCATGGCACAGATATTCTCCTACACATATCTTTAACTGGTGTGACACATTCTTAAACTAAATCTACCAATGTGTTCTCAGGAAGTTGGTAACATTTCCTGCTGATTTGCACTCTCTTCTCGTTGTATGTGAAGCAAAGATGTGCTTGCACCAGAATGGAGCCCTTGGGTGTGTTTGTACAAGGGCCATGTTCTCCATATCAATATGTCAACATCTGTCCATAACAGAATGGTGAGACTACCAACAGCAGGAATATCTTAAGGATTTTGGTGGCCCTGGGTCAAACGTATTTTGGGGGTCCTTTGTCGGAACAGCTTTAAATTTATCTCTTCTCGTTGTATGCGAAGCAAAGATGTGCTTGCACCAGAAAGGAGCCCTTGGGTGTGTTTGTACAAGGGCTATGTTCTCCATATCAATATGTCAACATCTGTCCATAACAGAATGGTGAGACTGCCAACAGCAGGAATATCTTAAGGATTTTGGTGGCCCTGGGTCAAACGTATTTTGGGGGTCCTTTGTCGGAACAGCTTTAAATTTATGAACTAATTTCAGCTCTTTCATGCACATTGTTCCTCCTATCCCTTACAAATACTTATCAATGCACTCTAAAACACACAGCAAAGTTTTAACTTTTCTCGTACAAACCCTGAATCGTAGGTGCAGTGACTCAGCAATGTTGTGAACCCTAATGCATTCTTGGAAAATGGGCCCGAGTTGGAAAACTTAATAGTTCGGCCTTTCGAAGCTAAAACCTCTTGGTTTTACCAATGTTTAGTAACGTAAATTCCAATTACAATATATTTCCTATCTGCCAATCACTGAATAAATAACAAGATGCACAGAGCAATTTTTGCTAAAACAAAGAGAGTTTACAAATGCTAACAGAGTAAGGGCCAGATGTACGAAGAATTTTACTGGTCGCAAACGGCCCATCGGGCCATTTGCGACTGGTAAAATGCATTATGCCCTATACAGAAGGCAAAATGTGACTCGGTAACTTGTTACCAAATTGCATTTTTCTTTTACAATTCGGTATTAGGAAGGGGCATGTTTAGGGCGTCCCTTTCTAATACCGAATAGCACTGGTATGTATGAATGTTTTGCGACCGGGAATGCAGTCGCAAAACATTTGCATTTACCACCAACTTCAAATTGGTGGTAACCCATTAACACCTTTGTAAATGTGGGTGCCTTATCTTAAACAGTGAAAATGTATCTTTAAATTATTTTTTTTTAAATGCAATCCGTTTTCCTGGCTTTATTACAAACAAATATTGTTTTATTTAAAAAGCAATAACTGGCATGGTTGTCTGCTGACCCCAGCAGGCCACCATCCCTGTGATTGTGGCCATTCACAATGGGTTGCAAATTGCTACCTGCCCCATGAATATTGATGAGGCAGGTCCATTTGTGACCCACTGTGAATTGTTAACAGTGTCAAATACACTATTGTACATTGCAGTTTGAGATTTCCTAATAGCGAATCGCTAACATTTGCTATTAGGAAATGGCAAACAAACACATTCGTACATCTGGCCCTTTAACTAGTAAAAATGCACTGTATGTGGAGAAACATAAACTTGCACTATTACTAATAAAAACTTGAAAAAAGTCTCTATCTTCTCAATTTATTCCTTTCCTTCGTAGCCAAGCAAGACCGAATGGCATTGCCAATGCTAATTTCAATTTGGCACTCTAAATTATGAACTTTTTTGTGGACCAAGGGTTACAGTTGGGCCTGGGGCCATGACCATTGTTATGAGGGTATGCCTTTAACTCCCAGTGCATTCCAAATTTCAATAGGCTTCCTGGGTGCTAAGCTGTAGCTTAGAACTGTCAAAATATTAATTATTCTGAGGTAGGACAAAAGTAATAGTAATAAGGAATAGTAAAAGTAATATTAAAGGACAGCCTTCACTATTACTTAAATGTCATATAAGATAACTTTGGAGGAGCAAGACCAGCCATATCTTCAGTTTTAACTCCCTAACCTATCGGTTTAGTGACTTCACTGGCATCTGTGGTGCAAAACCCTATATTTCTTCCAGATAATTGTAAGTAAGTCTTTATAATTTGATTAATAAAAATCATTCCAATTGTTAAAACATTGACAGCCATATGCACATTAGTTCATAAGATCGGTTAGAGAGAAATATATAAGAATAAAAAAATAAAAAAATAAGGAAAGCCCACTAAAATGTCATCAATTTCAACAAACATGCTACTTATATTGTGAATAAATTAGGGATAACATGCCGCACTAAAAACATTGATACCACACAATCTAAAAATAACATTTCAATTGCCAATAAGCACCATCGAGTCAGTGGGCATTTCGATGAACAATAAAATATCTTCATGTTTGCATATGATCATTACATTAGTCCACTGTTTTAGATCCAAATCTATAAAGTGACTCCATGCTTAGTTCACTGTACTGTATAAGGGTATTAAAATCACTTTTTTATAAAACTTAACCAGTGTCTTGTAGTTAAGGTTGAGTTATTAAGAGGCCTCAAAGCAATTAAGTGCCTCTGTGCTGTGTCTCAGTGCTGACGCAAGTTGTAAACATTATGTTTCTAAGGGCAGGCAAGAGATTAATAAAGTGCTTCCATATGATCCAGTCTTTCCTATTCTTCATTTAATTATGAATTTAATTTCTTATCTGCTATAAGGATAAACTTAACAAGTTGTCTAGATAGATGGATTAATTTCTTGGAAAGGCATAAGATTATTGCTTGATGATGTGTTATCACCCCTTGTTCAATAAAGGTGTATCTCAGCAATGCTTGCCTTTTCTGGAGTAGACAGGGGCAAATACACGCAAAATGTATTAACGTTTTATTGGGAAGACTACAGTGTGGCATTATCCAACTGCAGATCCACCTCGGGGTGCCATCCTTTGTTCGTTATTGCCCAAATTGTATGTTTAAAAATGTATCCTAAATAAATGACTGTAGGTGGGAAAGTAAATAAGGTTGGGTCTCTTTCTTATTCAAAGAATTAATGATCAGCCAAGCATGTTTTTACTGAAATATCCTCCTTATCCATCAACAGGGATAAAAGGTTTGTTGATCGCTTTAAAGATGTTCAAAAGTGGTTTTGTTACTATCCCAGTGGTCAAAGGGCTGGAGATTAAAAAGTTTCAGATTCTCAGTTAGATAAAACCTCTACGTGCTTGCATAATCAGATTTTAGTAGCTCTTGCAAACACAAGTTTGGAAGGTTGCCATGATCGGATAGAAATAAGGAGTATAAGCTTTTTAGGAATGCTGATTGTCTTACTAGGGATTGACCGGACATGCCAAACGCCAAACGGATATTTGCATGTCCATTATTTTTGGGAATCCTAAAAGTGGATTTAAAAACCTTAATTTGAAAGTAGTCAAATGTTTTGGAACCGTTGGCTTGAAAAATTACAGTTACGTAGGCTAAGGCAGGAGTCATCTTCACCTTCATCAATTTAACAAAGTGCTCATGGCTGGGGCATAGAACTTTATCTCGCAAGGTTCTAAAAGCGAATGCAAGGGATGTAGCTTTGGCCTTTAAACTGGTAAAATGATGTTTAAAGGATACCCTATTATCAAATGTGATTCCTTAGTATTTGTAAGATTTTACTGATTCAATTGCTAACCCATTAGCTTTCCATTCTTGCATACTGGATTTAGGTAGCCCTATCATCATAAGTTACTTTTTTTATAGTCATTTGAAAGCCATTTGCTAAAATATAGTTGTTAAATGAGCCTATTAGCGGCTGTAATCCTATTGGCGTATGGATAAGCAATACCGTGTCATCTGCATTCATCAAGTAATTTATGTTCAGTCCTGAAAGATTTGGTGAGTGGGCATTAACATTCTACAACTAAAAGGGTAAATCCACCATAAAAAGATAAAAAATACATGGCGCTAATACGCAACCTTGCTTCAAACCGCTAAACGTTTTAAAATGGCAAGTAGTGCGACTACCACTACCCAATTTCACTTGGACCCATGTATTTGAATATAATAAAACAATCATGTCCAATAATTGTTTGGGTATACCCCATTCTACCAGCATTTTCCAAAGTGGATTGCGGGGAACAGAGGCGGCTTTCCAGTCTACAAAGCAGTTGTATAACGTTTTTTTTTTTTTTTTCTTTCTCCACTAACATTGTGGGGGAAATAAAATCTGTGATTCTTGACTGGCCTCTTCTGAATCCTGTCTGAAAAATTGGTATTTTCTTTAATGAATTGGTCCACTCTTCAAGGTTCTTGATTAGGCATGTTGCAAAAATGTTCCCTTTCCATGTCAGTTAGGGATATGAGGAGATAGCTGGCCGAATTGTCAGGCGGACCACTCTTACAAATGGGTTGGATAATACTACCTTGCCAGTAGTTTGGAATTAATTTGAGCATGATCACTTCTTTAAACAAAGGTGTTAGAATTCTTGCCAACAGGTCTGTTTTGGCTGTGAACAAAGTGTTGGGAATTCTGTTGGGGCTAGGTGCGCCATTCAATTTAACCCTACCTACGCCTTGGAGTCTCAGAGACCCCTCTGAGAGAGTCCACTGCGTATAGGGAGCCTCTCGCAACAGAGATGGGGAAATGATACTATTTCTCCTGGGATCACAGCTTACTGGACTTTGGGCGTAGCTTTGACTCATCTGCCTGTTGGTGTCCCCTTCACCCTCCTCTTTCCATGCTGTCTCTCTCACCCTCCCCTCTACTTTCCTGCCTTCTTTTTCTGTCTACTTCCCCTGCTCCTACCCCCTCCCCTGAATCTCTTCCCTTGCCTGCTTTTTCCATTATGTATAAGTCCTTTTTGTTTGTCTTGACCTTACATGTAACTATGTTGCTATGCTCTAATAACTGTGTAATCTTTCTAACAATGTAACCTGCAACTATGGTCTAATACTCATGTAAAGCGCTAGCCAGCACTATATAAAACCTTTAAAATAAATAAATAAAATAAAATATAAAAATAAATACCACCTTTTTAGTCTCTTCCTCTTGTATGGACTCCAATAGATGTAGATATTCATCATGTGGTTTTCCTGGGTTTTTTCGTTCTTCTTAACCCCTGGGAAGGTCAGCGTATTTTGTTGGGGATCTATTTTCCGTCCACCGCTTTTCCGCCGCGGTCACCTTCCGACCGCGGTGGAAAAGGACTAACATGGCTGGCGGTGTCTATAAGACACCGCCAGCCATATTAGGATAGCTGCGGTCATATGCCTTTCCACGGCGGCATTTCCGCCGTGGAAAGTCATACGGTGTTGTCTTCGGGGGTCCGTTGCGGGCCCCCAGGGGTGAAGGGGGGGTGGGGGGTGCACATGGGGGGTACCTATGGTACCCCCTGCCTTTGCGTGCACGAAGCGGGAGGCACCACGCGGTGCCTGCAGCTTGGTGCATGCAAAGGTAAACATGCATTTGTTTACATTGCCGCGTGTGCTGCTTCAAGCAGCACCCGCCGCAATGTTAAGAATACAGGATGTGACCGCCAGGGTGGCGGTCACATCCTAATTGGCACGGAGGGACCGCCGCTGCCCATGCGGAAAGTCCCTCCTCCTCTGGGATGGCGGACGGACGCAGGTCCGTCCGCCATCCTAATAGGCCCCTATATGCAGTATTTGAAAAGTGTGATCAAGACCAAAATGGTATTGTGTCAGTATTTGAACAAATAGTGCAAATGTGCATACATATTTGAAAGTACCTATTTTGGTGTCATTTAAGAGACTGATTTTTTTTTGGTGTCAGAACTTGCTTCAGTAGATAATGACATTTAGACATTTACACACTTACAAAAAACGTACTTAAACAATTGCTTATCCGAGCTTTAATGTGTAATGACTAAGAACAGGCTGTATATCTAAATGCCATCACTGCCTGCATGTTTTACAATAAATGACCCTTCAACCTCTAGGTTCTTATTTTCCAAAGGTTGCACTGACATTCGTGCAATCCAACACAATTTAACGATGAATCTGCAGCCCTTTAAAATGATTAGTAAATTGACACTGTGATTTGTATTGTATTGCATTATGCGAATGCCCGGACAAACCTTTACGGGCACATGCATCATTCATACATTTTGCATTTCTTAATTTGCGAAAATTACTGAATCGCAAATTAAGAATTGCAAAATGCTATGCATCATTTTTTTCGGTATTTATTTGTGATTCGGTAAAAATCACAATTTTTACCGATTCGCAAATAAATACCGAATTCCTAACTGATTTTTTGCAAATCCCATTGATTCCTATGGGCCAAAAGGCCCATAGGAGTCAATGGGAAGGCATTTACGAATTCGCAATTTGTTGATGCATTCCAAGGGTGCAGGGGGGGTCCAAAGGACCCCCCCTGCACCCTTGAAATGCATTTGAAAGTGCATGTTTCACACACACATGTCCTAACGACATGTGTGTCTGTAACATGACAGTTTAAAAAATGCATTTTTTTGCTTTTTGACAGATTTTCGCAAATTAACACGAGGGTCAACCTCGTGTTCATTTGCACTTCCTGGTTCATAATTCGCATTTTTTTTAAAAATGATGCATTGCATTTAAGGAATCGCACAAATGCGATTCCTTAAATGCATTCGCATTTTTAAGAAATGCAAAAAAATGCGAATTCTGAAAAAGTGTTTGATGCATCCCAAAAACGTATTTAGGAAGCGCAAACGGCCGAATTCACCGATTCACACTGTTTGCACTTCCTAAATAGGTTGATGCATGTGCCCCCAAGTGACTAACACCCTAACTTCATTTCAGCAGAAGGGCCTTAACTAGGCGTGCTACCCATGCCTTTCCGCATCACGTTATGTCACATATCATAATGTGGTTTGCCTTTGAAGTGGTTGAGCCTCAGTGATTAGCAGTAGTTGAAGTTGGAAGGGAAAGAAGACATCCTTCATTATAAGCCTGGCAAGAGAAGTGTTTAATTTAGGTTCGAAAATAAATGTAGGACGATGTTGGTTCCACTAGGGTCAGAAACAACATCATGGTGAGGATTGAAGTGGCCTTTGGCAACATGTTAGAATGATACGCAATCTATAAAAAAAAAGTGGCACATAAATATTAGCCCTAGTATGTTCTCACTGTGATTTAATGTCCAAATGCCTGGCCGTAAATAATGTACTTACTTTATTGTTTGGCTTGGGAAAACAAATCAAACATCTTCCACTTAGTTTTCAAAAGCAAATTTAATGGTGCAATTAGATTTTTGTTAATTCTAGTGGAAAAGTATCTTTATAAATATGGTTGTGCTGTTTCAGGCAAAATGTGCTTACCGCAAGTTATGTCACTAATCTCATGTCCAGTTGCTCAATACACATTACTGTTAATGCCCTTCTATTTGTGAAATATATGCAGTGTGATGTATGGAATGCATAATATTTATTATATATCTGTGCAGTAGGACTCTTGTGCTCCTAGGCGGAATCCTTCCAGAGTTACTTGATCAGTTGGGAGGTGTTTGGGTGAGGTCAGTAAAGTCTATGATGCACTGCGTTCAGTTAATGGTTGCCTACCAAAGAACAAAGATGTGTATTGCAGAGCTCCATCTGTGGCTCAGTCATTTGCGTGCTGGAGAGGATACTACAACTGGCAATGAGTGGTCCGAAGAAATGAGAATGCTCTTCCTGAGAGTTTGCCGAGGTCCAGCAAACTACTCATGCGTGCCACTTGCCCCCCAAAAAGCAAGCCACAGTTGATGAATGTGGAGTCAAAGTGCTGCTCTAGCTCTTAGAAGGCCCTCAAAGGAGGTGAAAGGCACTACAGAGGAGCACCTTCAGAATGCCCACCAGACGCCTACTGGTCAGGCCAAAAGTAGAGATAATGTGCCGCAGAGTAACACTCAGGGAAAACAGAAAAAGTTGGCTGGACAGGAAAAATATCACGAAAATTCTACAGCCACGCAGTCAAGACGTACCACGTGACCACTGGATTATAATTCCAAATACATTTATTTTATCATTTTTTCAAAGTTTCTCAAAGTTCAAAACAAGCACAAACAAAATGACCATCAGAACAGTGGGTTCATGTACACAGTATCTACAAGTGCAGTTTTTTACATATACAATATTTACATCAATCGAATCACACGAAACAAATAGTGACACACCAAAACACTAAAGCATATACTGATTCAATTGAATTGCAGTTATATACAGTGCAAATAATGCGAGAAACACAAAAGGAAAACCAGTCCTTTAGAACATTAAAGCCAAGGGACAGGCGGGATCAAGGTGGAAGTGGGTGCCTGCCTGTCTATCAAGACCTGTGGTCAAGTATTTCTTGAGCGTTACACTGCTAGGGTCCAAATTGCTGGAAATAGTTGTATCCTAGCGGCAGCCTTTGAGATTACCACAGGGTGGAAGTGTCGACGCGTTTCGAACCTGGATGTTATAGGTTCTCTTCAGGACAAGGACTGGGGACAATGGATCTTCACAAGGCCACAAGAGTTGCCGAAGTGTTGGTAGGTCGCAAAAGGCGTTCAAGGCTGTAATTTACACACTGTAGAGCTGAAAACGTGATGCCCGCAACGCGGAGCACACTCAGGGTTGATGGACCAATCTCATTTTGCAGTCCAGATAATGGTAGCTGAACTCAGACCACGCAGCGAGCAATGCGGGCGCCTGGGCACGAAACCCGGTTCAGGCCAGCAGGCGGTGTCAATGTCACCGAATCTCGTTGTTCAAAGGGAATTAATCTGCCAAGTACACACGGAGTTCCAACTATGAGTCAAGTATAGTTGGAACTCCGTGTGTACTTGGCAGATTAATTCCCTTTGAACAACGAGATTCGGTGACATTGACACCGCCTGCTGGCCTGAACCGGGTTTCGTGCCCAGGCGCCCGCATTGCTCGCTGCGTGGTCTGAGTTCAGCTACCATTATCTGGACTGCAAAATGAGATTGGTCCATCAACCCTGAGTGTGCTCCGCGTTGCGGGCATCACGTTTTCAGCTCTACAGTGTGTAAATTACAGCCTTGAACGCCTTTTGCGACCTACCAACACTTCGGCAACTCTTGTGGCCTTGTGAAGATCCATTGTCCCCAGTCCTTGTCCTGAAGAGAACCTATAACATCCAGGTTCGAAACGCGTCGACACTTCCACCCTGTGGTAATCTCAAAGGGTGCCGCTAGGATACAACTATTTCCAGCAATTTGGACCCTAGCAGTGTAACCCTCAAGAAATACTTGACCACAGGTCTTGGTAGACAGGCAGGCACCCACTTCCACCTTGATCCCGCCTGTCCCTTGGCTTTAATGTTCTAAAGGACTGGTTTTCCTTTTGTGTTTCTCGCATTATTTGCACTGTATATAACTGCAATTCAATTGAATCAGTATATGCTTTAGTGTTTTGGTGTGTCACTATTTGTTTCGTGTGATTCGATTGATGTAAATATTGTATATGTAAAAAACTGCACTTGTAGATACTGTGTACATGAACCCACTGTTCTGATGGTCATTTTGTTTGTGCTTGTTTTGAACTTTGAGAAACTTTGAAAAAATGATAAAATAAATGTATTTGGAATTATAATCCAGTGGTCACGTGGTACGTCTTGACTGCGTGGCTGTAGAATTTTCGTGATATTTTTCCTGTCCAGCCAACTTTTTCTGTTTTCCCTGTTGTTGAGATCCGGGCTGGGTAGATGTAGGATCCAAAACCTTCATTGTTTCCCTGCAGAGTAACACTCAGCCATCATCAGTACAAAGCAGAAGCGCTAAAGACCGCCAGAAGCAAAAATCTCTCAAGGCAGTCTGAAGTTGAGAGCGTTGACAAAAATGTGCAAGAAACAATACGGTTACTCATCATCAAGAAAGGAGAGGGCACCGTACGACATCAGCCTGGGCATGACAAAACAGATTTAAGCACACGGCTGATGCTTACAGAAAGTGCACGTCGGAGTGAGCAGCAAATGTTGTCAGGACAACAAACACTCTCAATTTCAGTAAGTCCCAACACAAGTTATGATGCTGCAGTGTTCCTGAAGCCACAACCGTCATTCGATACAGCCAAAAGCAGAATATTGGGACCAAATGGACTGAATGGATCAAAATGTTCAATGATTCCATAGATGCCCTAGAGGAAGTAGATGAGAAAAAAGATCATCATATACTTAAACAACCTTGCAGATGATGGTGTGAAGAAGAGATAAAGAAAATATCCCAAGTTGAAGAAATATTGTACTGCAAAATCAAAGAAACGTTAGCAGTCAAGTTCAATCCAATGCCGAATTCAGACTAAGAAGTATACATTTTCAACCAGGCAAGATAACAAGATGGTAAAATGATGGATGAGTTTGTTGAAAGACTTGATACACTCATCAAGCATTAAAATCCAATGAATTCACTGACAAAGATGCCATGCATCTTAGAGTCATTAATGGGTGCCTGTGCCTTGCTGATTCAGTCAGATGATGCACACTAAGAGAGATACTTAGTCTAGAAAAGGTACTCATGGCTGTGAGAGCTGAGGAAGATGCAAATCGACAGGCTGCTGATATAGAAGCTGTAACAACCCAGAATGAATCAGCATTGATCATGAAAAGTAAGCAGGAATACAAAGCGGAGGTCCAAAAGATATTGTCTCCGAAGAAAATTAAGTTGCGTTTCCGATGTGGATTCTCATTTCCACACAAAGGTAAATGTCCCAACAATAGACAGATATTCAAAGGCTGTGGGAGAGAAAACCATTCTGTAATGGTCTGCAAAGCAAAACAGAAACTGAAGTAATCAGAAATGTAGCACTTACTAAACAACATAGCGCTAAATACAATATTGTGAAAAATCCATTCAGGAAGTCCAAGGGCAATCAGAAGGTACTGAACCCCAATAATGTCAACAGGATTGTTTTGCCCCTTGTGTCCAGAGGCCAGCATACAGTGGAGTCTCAAACTGGGGACCAAGTACTTCTTTAGCACTTGATTCACAGGGTAGTGAGCCAGAGTAGTTCAAGAGTGACTGAAGGAGGTGCTGAGAGCTAGAAACTCAGAACTCAGCAACACAATAAGTAGCACTTGGCAAATCAATGTTCTGTCAGACCTTTTGCTTTGTTTAAAGGAAAAGTCTTTGATACACACGTAATTAAATGCTATGCACAATATTAGAAATATTTACAATATGCCAGTGGGAACTTTCACAGATCATAACTCATAAAACTACAAAATTCTAATGTATGCTTATAGTAAATCATATAAGTAGTGCTGTTTTCAACAGCCAGGCCTACTTGCTTTGACAAAGGTTGTTCACCAATCAATTAATGATGAACTGCTCTTTCAATAAACATGAATATTTCATTGCATTGCCACAAATGTTCTTTTCTTTACTAAAATGTAAGAACTATTAGCTGTCAATTACTTTGAACAAGAAACATACACCATTAGAACATTTTACGGAGAGATCATATTTCAGTTTTTTTCCCAAGGGGTGCAACAAATTTCCCAGAGTAGTTGAAACAGACCTCAGGCTCTAAATGGTTCACTTCCTTGTATACAAAGGTTAGAATGTTTTCCTCCATGCATAGGGATTTCCAGTGGCCCACCGAACACTCTTCAACGGTAAACATCGTTTACCACGAAGTTTTTACAACGCGGTACCTTTAGCACGCATCCCTTACAACGCAAGTCGTTACCACGACTTGCGCTGGAGGGCGCTAAAGGATTAAAAATAGTAAATTTACTATCCCAACACCTTCCCTAGGTTCCACGGGGACTGGTGTTAGAATAGTAAATTATACTATTCGAAATCCGCACCCCCAACGCAAGTCGTGGTAACGACTTGCGTTATAAGGGATGCGTGGTAAAGGGATGCGTTGTGACGGTACGCGTTGTACCGTCATACATCCCTCTTCAACATGGTCCACCGTGTCCTTCCCTTGCTTGAACACTACAAGCACCACAACTACACATATAAAAAGTTTCTCACCCCTTGTGCCGTATGGGTCTCCCCTTCGCTGGGAGGGCTTTACCATATTTATGCCTTTCATGCTGCCACAAAACATTTACCTTTTGGTACTTTTAAGTTTAAGCTGGTGTGCATTCCTTTTCAAGTGGGTTATTATTATTATTATTATTATATTTAAGCTTATAAAGCGCACAGCTACCCGGAGGTTTCCCGGCGCTAAGGACCAATTGAGGGGGAGAGCAGACTGAAAAAGCTGAGGCAGAGTTATTGGTTAAATAATCAGGTCTTGACTTCTCTGCGAAACTTGAGGTAACAGGGTTCGGTGCGCAGAGGAGGTGGAAGAGAGTTCCAGAGGGAGGGAGCCAGGACGGAAAAGGAGCGACCACCCATCCTGGCTTTCTTAACTCTGGGAACTTGAAACCTGTACTGATTGGAAGATCGAATGGTGCGGGCAGGGCAGTATCGATGCACTAAAGTAATACGGTAGGATGGAGCCTGGCCTGTGTTTATCCTGTACATGTAGCAGAGAGCCTTAAATTTCGGGCGGTTTTCGATGCGTAACCAATGCAGTTTACGAAGAGAGTTGGAAGTGGGGGATAGGTGGGGTAGTTTACTGAGCAGTCGAGCCGCCATGTTTTGGACTGTCTGTAATTTACGGGTCACCTTTTTGCACGCCCCCAGGAGAAGAATATTGCCGTAGTCCAGTCTAGAGGTGATTAAGGCCTGGGCTACGGTTTTCTGGGTCTCCTGAGGGAGCATTCAAATGATCTTACGGAGCCACTTGATGATGGTAATGCAGGTGGAGGAGGTTGTTACCACGTGATGTTTCATAGAGAGTTGATCATCAAAAGTGATGCCCAGATTACGAGCTGTTTTAGATGGGACGGGGAGCGTACCCATTTGTGTGGGCCAATGCTGGGGTCCCCACAGGGAAGTGTTCTTACCAAATAGAAGGAGCTCTGTTTTCCCCCGTTTAACTTAAGTTTGTTTTCATGCATCCACTTGACGATGTTATTAAGGCCAACACAGAGGGAAGAAGGGGTGGGGTGAGAGCCGGTTGAAAGAGAGTAAATGATATGTGTATCATCGGCGTATGAGTAGATGGTTAGCCCCGCTTGTTCCGCAATGTGAGCCAGAGAACTGACATACAGATTGAAAATTAAGGGGCTTAAAATGGAGCCCTGGGGAACACCATGCGCCGATTTAAAGTTTTGGGAAACAGAGGAGGGGGAGAAGACTTGAAAAGTACGGTCTGAAAGAAAACTAATAAGCCAATTAAGGGCTGGGCCAGTGATGCCTGATGATCTGACGGCATTGATGAGGATGGGGTGGGAGACAGTGTCAAAAGCGGCACTCAAGTCGAGTAAAATGAGTGCCACGTTCTCCCCCCCATCCACTCGGCAACGAATAGTTTCTGAGACCCACAGCAAGGTAGATTCTGTCGAAAAACCGGATCTAAAACCAGACTGAGATGGGTGAAGGATATTATTGGATTCAACATGCCGGGTGAGTTGTGTGATAACGTGTTTCTCCAGTATTTTTGAGAAGACAGGGAGAAGAGAAATGGGACGGAAACTGGATGGGTTGTTGGGGTCTGCGTTAGCCTTTTTTAGTAATGGCATAATCATGGCGTGTTTCAAAGTGGAGGGAACCTTGGCTTCTCTGAGGGAGAAATTAAGTAGATCCAAAATAAGGTTAGGAGAGGGGGTATCCAGAATTTTTAATATTTGAGGGGGAAGTGGATCCAGTGGAGAGCCAGATTTGATGTTACTAATGATATTGATGAGTGTAGAACTGTTGAGAAGGTCCCAGGTACAGATTTGCTGAGCGAGTGGAATATGGATTTCCTCTGAGACTTCGGGTTCAAAAGAAGTCACAGGATCAAGCCTGTTAGGGGGGCTATTCTGTTGCGAAAAAGGGGAAAGCTTGTCCACAGAGGCTTCAGGGACACATTGGTTAGCAGGATCAGGTAGTATTGGGGGAGGGGAGGGGGGGTCGGCTTGTCAAAATCAGCATAGATGGCGTCAATTTTAGAAATAAAAAATTCAGCCAAAGAATTGCATTGAGAGGCGTCTAGGCAGGGCGCTTTGGGCTGACATGCTGCTCCCGATAATTCTTGTACCACCTTAAAGAGTGCCTTGGGGCGATTTTGTGCCTCCAGTATGGTAGTATTGGCATATTCTCTTTTGGCAGTTTTACAAAGTATATGGTAATTATTTAAGGTGGTCTTGTAGATTTGCTTAGAGCCTGTGTCGTAAAGTATGCGCCATTTGCGCTCAAGGTTTTTACATAAGGTTTTTTCTTTTTTCAGTACGTCTGTGAACCAGGGCGCGGGGGGTGATGCTGGTTGTGCTTTTTCTTTTGCTGGGGTAGACATACGTTAACAGCTTCAGTTAACCAACTGTTAATAAAAGCCTCTGCTTTAATGTTGGTGACTTCGGTGAGGGGCCTGGTGTTCTCAAGGCAAGCGTTACATTTTATAGGGTCCATTTTTTTCTAATTTCTGGAAGGTCTAAGTTCTGTGGAGGTCATGGGGAAGTTGGGCAGGCAGCTAATAGTGACAGAGAAGGTCACCAAGTAGTGGTCTGACCATAGAATGGGTAAAGATGGGCTACACACAATGGATTCAAGGTTGGAAAGGATGGGATCAAGGAGGTTCCCAGCTTTATGGGTGGGGCCGGAATTGTGTAAAATAATATTAAGAGCTGCGAGGTCCTGAAGAAGATTCAAGCTAATCGAACAAGATGGATCATTAAAATGCAAATTAAGGTCACCAATAATCGTGAAATTCGTGGAGTCCTGGAGTAGAGGGGCAATAAACTCTGGAAGGGCAGTGGCCCACGAGCTGGCAGGGCCAGGCGAGCGGTAGATGAGCATCCCAGAAAAGGTGAAATTAGGTGATAACAGAAGTTTAAAGTAACCTGCTTCGCTGTTCGATATGTCAAGGTCCTCCCATTTACAGGAGTATAGTCTGTTAAAAATTATGGCGATGCCACCACCTTCTTTCCCCACTCTGTTTTTTCCTGCTGGGTTGCTAAGTCTATGTGTCTATTGGAATTCTCCCCGCTTCAAGGTGCTCTCAGTGCACAGGTAGTGTACTGGACGCTAGTTCTGGATCTTGATAATACTGCACAGTAATGTTTGAACGATCTTCCATGCCTCAACCAAAGGGCTTTCTAGAAGCCTTCCTGGCTTACATGGTGAAACAGCATAAAGCAGACTTTTCTGCATTACAAATGTTGCTAAAGGCAGAGGCACAGAGGTAAACTTCTGAATCCAGAGGAAGTGCAAAGATACTGGTCAAGTATGTATCTGACTCTGTGTGCACTCTTAGGAAGCTGCTCCCAACCACAATCCAAGCTTTCATTACAATTGTAACACTTTTACAGTCAAGACAGAACACATTTTGTGAAGCTCTAATCTTTTGCATAACCGTGTGAAGGGAATGTGGCAGAGTTGTCAGTCGTATGTGCACTTCATCCAGACTCCCTCAGTCAAGTCTTTCTAGTTGCTAGGCAACACCAAGTAGACATAGAGGGGAATTGGAAGCTCCAGTTTGGTCACTGAGTAGATCTGAGTCTGAAAAATGAAACTGTGCATTCTGCCAACTGGCCCTGGCATCCACTGCATTCTTCAGAACAGAATTCAAGGGGCAGCACCACGTACCTTTTCAAGTCCACAAAAGAAATCAAAGGCAACATGTAAAATCACAACTTTATGTACATACAGTGTCCTCCCTAGGACACCAGTTTCCCTGCACATGATATCTCACATATGTACATTGCTAAACGTGCTTTACATGCACACACAAAGACAAATTTGCACAGTATACACTGGAAAAATGTAGCACTGGAGGGACTTTGCAGAGGAGATGATGGTAGCCCTTTTTCCACCAGCACTATAGGTAACAAGTTCAATGCGCAGAGAATGCAATTACATGTGACCTTGTTTCCAGGGACTTTAAAGCCTGGTTTGAAGTAAAGTAGCTATTTTGAGTAGGGATGGGATACATTTGGAGTACACCGTTGAGCAGAAATGGTCTCATACCAACCCATCTTCCAGTTAAAACGTAAACGCTTTGTACGTTTGGCTTAAGTTGAAGGACAGTTCTGATTCCAAGACTTTCCTTTTGAGTAGCGAGGACGAAAACATGTATCCTTGAGTATAATGTTTAAACGAAATCTATCTTTTCAGATAAAGAATCTTCTATACAGCGACTTCATGACGGTGCAGTTTCCATTTTACATTGCAAATGTCCTGCACAAAGTTAGTTACAATCAGTATGTGAACTGTTATGAATAGACGTATCTATTAGTTTACTACGCATCTGAACTTCCATATGATGTTCAGTGCTCTGTCTCTAGCTGGGGCTTTTGGTGCCCTGCATTAAGAACTAATAAATAATACAGAAAAACCCTTTGTATCCATGTAATTATGTCATTTGTTTTATGTAGAGCCAGGAATGGAGTCTCACAGCTTCTTTAGAGCACTTTGTTACAAACAAAAAAACGTAGGTGTTTCAAATACTGCTATGAACTTCATGAATTTATGTTCATGAGTGATACAGCCTTAAAATAGTATATCTTGTCTTTGTTACATATTAATAGATCAAAGATCTGTCTTCGATCACTTGAAAATTAAAATACAGTTAGCAAATTAAATCTGGCTGCTAAAGTGTATATTATTTTCAAACGCACCTGGTATACAGATTTAATTAAATCTCTTCAATTTTGCCGTTGTATAGGATGAAGCTAAACTGGTCAGTTAAATAGCCTCTGCATGCGTCCAAAAAACCTGATTTATGGACTTGCACTCTTAATGCACTCTTAATGCCAGTGACACTCAATGACTGGAAAACCATTTGCATTGCAGGCAACAATCATACCGATCCAACATTTTATGAAAATGAAATGAAAGTCTTATCAATATTCTAGTCGGCTTATCATTGGGATTTGAATGTGTGTTTTCCTAGTTTAAATGAAATGGGTAGATTATGAGAGCTGCTCAGAACATATAGATGTAAATAGTGCTCTGTAAATCACAGGTATAACTTTTCTTCAAGTCATGATAAAAGAGGTGCAATAGGAGTGCACATTTATGCAAATTGTACAATTATGTAAGAGGAAGTCTGGGAGGAGAAGAGAAGGTAGAGTGCTAGAAGTAGATACTGATTCAATGGCTGATTAATGATTATTCTGTAGCCCACGCTACCCTCGGGAGTGGCTTGGTATTGGCGACCAATGAGTGCCAGCGTGAAAGGCGTGCTTTAAACCGAGGTGATGGTCTGCATCTCGAGCAGTAGAATCACCAGAAGAATCATATGTGAAAATTTAAATGTTTGGAACAGATAGAAAGGGGACGGAGGTATCTGAAAGAACAAAAATATTGCATCAACTTTATCTGCTGCCATTGTATCTTCATGTATATACTGGTGTTAAGAAAATAAAACCTGCGTTTATGACTGAATATTTACCTTGGTGATATAGTGATAGGCAATGTGGAGGATGAAATATTTTTTTTAAACTATATATATTGGCATTTTCCAAAAACAGCGAATACAGTGCAATTAGTTACAGTCGATAACTGTAATCCAAAAGAGCTGTCACAGAAGTCCAGAGTATCAGCACATAATACAGAATTCAAAAACAATGTTTGCAGGCATGATGTAGAACACACAGTATAAAAACACCACAATATGTCAATCATATAGCCCAACCAATGAGAGTCAAGGGGAATGTGGGACCGTCTACAGAGATTAGCTCACCTCACCACCTCCGTGGGAGCAAGCAGCCTTTCTCGTATATCGCAAAATAATGTAAGCAAACACAAGCCAGCTCACCCCAACAGGGGGTGAACAAAACTGAAAAACAACACAACCTGTCCAACTAGTGGTCTCTACGGGGTCGCTGGCTGCAGCCACAAGTAAATGCGAATGAAAGGAGGAAGGAGGACTTGAGGGGACAGGCAGGAGACCCCGGGCCAACGGTCTACAGAAGTTCAATGAGTAGGAGTTCCCTCCAAGGTTGTCACTGCACCCACAGGGAAGGTGGTCCAGGCCACGGGCGGCATACAGAATGGGTACATTGAAGGGCAAGTGAGGGGGGGAGAAAAAGAAAAGAGGAATGAGCGAAGACCGGAGGATAGGGGGGGAAGACTCGTTGTGCATCGAGAACAGCCAGTCAGCCATACTGAGGCCTGTTGCTAGTCTCTACATGCTATACTGTCACACACTCACACTGCCACCCACATCAGGGTCATCTCCTCCGTATGAATCCCGCTCCACCCCTCCGGTGAGGTTCTCCACGCTTCCAAAACTTCTGACCACAGTGCCGCTATCGGGCTGCGAGCCTCCTCCTGCTGCTGTGCTCTCTCGTCTATCAGTGCCCATGTGGACACATCTTTGGCCCATATCCCCACTAAGGGTCCGTCCCTAGAGTGCCAGATCATTGCTATCCTATGCAGAAACAACAGAAGAGCCAAGCCTATGAATCTGCTACTCAGTCTCTTGTTCTTGGGTTGAGGGAATTGCCCAACAGGCACACTTCTAGAGAGCACGCCAGCGCACTCCAACAGCTCCCCCAGTACATTTGTAAATGGAAACAGCCCCAAGTCAAATGCCAAAAGTTAGTGTTGAGCTGCTCACACTGCGGGCAACCTCTAGGTTACCCAGCATAGATGGACCAGAGCCTTTGTGGCATAAGGTTGGTTACGCGAGCATGATTAAACTGGATATATTTCAAATGCCTGGTATGCAACACTTTATGTGGGTATTTCAGTATATGATACCACTCGCCATCTGTGAGCTCTCTGCCCGTTGCCTCCTCCCACCACTCCTTGAGTACAGTCAGTGGGTGTTGTACCATCTCATTAAGAGCCCTATAAAGCCAAGTCATCAAATGAAAGGTCAACCCTATCGTCACCAGGAGTTGAAGGACATCATGCATGGGGGGGGGGGGGCACTTCCTCGACACTGTTCCATAGGTCTCAAAATGTTCAACCCAAGGCGTCATATGTCAGGAACTAGCCTGGCTGCAGTTGATAGTGTTCTGCTATCCCCAAAAAGGCATCAAGATTCCCATCTAAAAAATAGTCTCCTACCATCACCCACCCCCACCTTGGTCCAGTCGCTTAGCTGTGCAGCCGAGAAGTGTAAAAGTGGTTCACCATGTGGGAGTCTGCCCAACGGGTGCACCTGGGCCCAAAGTACCCGACCACCCATGCATTGGACACAGCATCGCCAACAGTTTAGAGCCACCACCAAGAGAGCCTTTGGGCCCCAACAGCCAGGTGGAGCAGTCAGGCCAGCAGGGCACCCGAGTCAGGCCAGCAGGGCACCCGGGTCAGGCTCTCTGCCAATGCGGCCAAGCTCTTCCTGATACTTGCCATCCAACCAAAGAGCCACTCATTCAAACTGAGCTGCCAGAAAGTAGAATTCAAAGTCCTACACCTGTGGAACCCATCCTCAACCTGGCCACTGGTGTAGTGTAGAGCAGGCATACCCATCAAATCCAGGAAGCCCCTAGGCACACATGACCTCTTCCAAAAAATCCCAGTAGACCATGTAAAACGTCTTCTGAAGGTCGACAGACTTGATCACCTTCAGCAGGGTTAGAAAGTGTTTCGGGATGGTACACTACAGGGTACAAATTCCGGAGATTAAGGGAAGTATTGCATACTGGAAAAAACTGTTTTGGTCAGGATGAATGAACAGTTGGAAATGTGGCACAGGCAGGGTGCAAGTAATTTATTTGGTATTGGTTTTGATTTAGGGAGCAGGACCACTAGAGCGTCCATGGTTGATGCTGGCAGCACCCTCTTCTCGTGAGCCGCCGTATATACTTCCATCAATCTGAGTGCCAGCAGTTCTCCATAAGCCACATAAAACTCAGCAGGTAGGCCATCGGGCCCCGGAAATTTGCCAGTAGCAATATCTTTTATAATAGCCCTTATCTCCTGAGGTGTCACAGGACCCCCCCCCCCCTAACCATTGCATGCTTCCCTAGCAGAAGCCGCCCCTGGTACTTCTTATTCAAGCCGTCGGCACCTATACAGCTTAAGTTAATAGTTCCAAAAGGCCTCATTAATAGAAGCAGGGGGAAGCTAAGCCAGGCCAGCAGTCTCTCAGCCTTCCCCTCTTCGTCATGGGCCCAAAGAACATATTCCTTGTTATTGTGACTGTTCAGTTGCTCCAATACTACCGTATAGCGTTCTATCGAACCCCTCAAATTTGTGTGTTTTTTTCTGGGTTTTCACTCAGGCTCTGGCCAAGAGGCTTCAGCTCCTCCTCCTGCTTGCAGAGCTTTCCATCGAGTTCCCAACACACAATCACTGAATGACCCAAGCAGTGCCCATGGATGACCACCTTGGAAGCCTCCCACTCAGGTAAGCAGCTAGAGGCTGTACCCTGGCTGAGATCAAAATAGTTCACTAGAGCTACCATCAGGGAGTCTCTTTAGGGGCATTCGCGAGGGCAGCCATGTTTAGCCACCACACAAGAATGACTTGATGGTCGTTTTGTGGTTAAATACTAATTTTCAATGGACTATGGTCCGGAAAGGTGCAGCTTAAGTATACTGTCTGTGTCATGTATCGACTCAATAAACAAACGTAATGATTCCGGCATGTCTACTGTTAGTACAGGTGTGAGTAATACGAATAGACCCTCACTTCCCCATACTGGGTCCTCCAATCATCCTCAAGCCCCCAAGCCTGCAGCCAATATCGGAACCCCGCCGTCAACCTGTGGATCAGGACAGTATTAAAATTTCCCTTCAATAGTAGTGCATCTGCATCTAGATGCCCTAAGGAAGTAGACAGCAAGTCAAGAAATGTGATCTGGCATTGGCCTGGCTGGAGCATAAATGCTCTCCAGTGTTACCTGTCTGCCTGAGACTAACATACAGCGAACCTACTTGTCTATGATAGTGGTCAGTGTCTCAAATGGGATCCTTGTCCACGCCCAAAGGAGGGCGTGGACAAGGTTGCACAACCCCCCCAACCCCCACAAAATGCATTTTCCGCAACATGGCTATATGAGCCCCGATGTCCTGTATATGCTGTGTAGCTTAGCTGTGGACCCCATTCTTCTAATATTCCAAGTCAGGAGCTTACGTCCTGGGTGCATGTCAGCCATTGGAAAAACATCTCAGTGGTTTCGCCAATCTCACTCTGAGCTCCCACCCCTACCCCCAAAACCAACAAGCCAGTACGCACAGCAAACCCGAGACAAAAAACAATCCAATCATCCCCAAACATCCCCTTCCAAAGGCAGTACAGCAACACCTGGCTGACCAAACAGTAAAGATAACAACTGTGGTGCAGTCATGATGCTTCATTCCCAACAGAGACCCATTGGATGGGGGCAAGTGCTCAACTTGTCACTTTAGGTCTGTGAAGAAACACTGCCATTTTACATGCACATATTTCTTAAGTTGCCTTCTTTCCTACATGATAAATTATGGCACGGATTTTCTTGCATGACAGTGCAGGATTAGTGCCTCCAAAACCACATTGCTTACAATTCCACTTCTTAAGTACACTTTCGCAACACCTTAAACATTTACTTTATAGCCAAAACATACATTGTGCAAATTTTCACAAGAGGATAAATAATGTCAACCCAGATGAAAACTTCAATATGGAAGCAGGGATACTATTATTATAAATACACACACATTTCCATGTTCAAAGGAGAGGAGCACTCTGCTGTCATTACTGGTTCGCTGTTGTCAGCCAGCCCAGCTGGTTCCTGTGTTCCCTCTGCGAGGAGGGATGTCCAACTTGTGACCAAGATGGGGACCTGAACACATTCACTCACAGGTAATGGGGATTTAGATCATCCAGTAGGGGATTCTTGTCGGATCACCCACCCTAGGCAACTAGGTTAGGGAGCACATAGTAGGAGTACACTATACATAGGGGCGTATTTACAAGCCGATTGTATCGTCGGTGCCTCACTTTTAAAATGGAAAAAAGTGACGGACCAGCACCACAAGGGCTTTGTAAATAAGGTCCATTGTACTTCGATGCCAGCATATATACACTGTTTTAGCACAATGGTGGAAATGTTTATGCTTTTCTCTGTTCTCAAACTGCTAATCACTTTTAGCTGCTTCAGTCTATTAATCATTAGAGTGTATATATTTTATAGAAGAAGCACAATGGTTCAATAAATATGAAGCACCCCTTTGTGTATTTCTTGTGTATCTCTCTGGGTATGCACAAGTGACTGAGCGAATAGGTTCTACATCTGTTACCACACTTCCTTGAGGAGTCAGGGTTGTTATGTTCTGAGGTTGCCCAAACCATTTGTTACCTTACTAGGGGTAGGGTTACTTATGTGGCAATGTGAGCAAGAAGGCTATAGGCCAACATAACCTGTAGGGGTGCATAGAATCAGTCTGGAACCATCCCATCCTTTATGTTGTCCAACAAACGAACAGTTCCTAAAAGGAAAGTGAAAACCATACAACAAACTAAAAATCTACATCGCAGCAGTCCTGAGATGTCTGTATGTCACACCCTGGGACATCACTGCCACACGTGGTAGGATTGTAACACAGCCCCCGCTGCCTGCATAGGCCGGTACTAGCAGAGCAGGAGTAACAGTACACATGTGGGAGGCGAGCGAAGGGGGGTCCCACCTATACAAGGCATTGGAATGCCTTGGGATACCTTGGGATGCAACCCATCCTGCAGCAACAGCACTCAATAGTCACCAAACTGCACAGGCCATCATCTGGCAGCGCCCCATTTTTCAAATAAGTTCCCCAGCAGTCTGCACTGTCAGATCCGGAAGGTTGCCACTGCCCTGCACTGGGTCAGTCGAATCCTACTGTCCAGAGCACTGGCCAGAGGACTCACTTCCATCTGGGCCCTGGTGGCTGAGCACAGCGATCTCCGCCAGAAGCGATGCCACTCTTTCCAGCTCTGTCTGGGACCTGGCCTGCTTCTTGAGCAGCCGTCAGTGGGGAGTATTGCGGTGCGATTTCTGGACTTATGGATAGTGGCCGGGACCTCAGCCTGAATCTCTACAATGTAACCCTCTAGCTTGTAGGCCTCTAGCCAAGCCCAGGCCTCACTCATCTGGGTCATTGCAAAAGTGAACATTGCCGTCCAACATGATTTTGAGACCTGCCGGTAATAGCAATGAATACTGTATGCTCCCACTCGCAGGGCCAGATTCACAGCCAAGAAGGAGTCTCTCTGCGACTGAACCTCAACAGTAAAGTCCGGGGACAGCAACACCTTACTGTTCCCCACCTGAAGCAGGCCATCTGCCCTGGACCGCTGCCACAGCACATCCTTGTCTTTGCAATAGGGTAGTTTAGCCACCGCTGGTCTAGGTGGCTGTCCAGAGGCAGGTGGACGGACCGGCACTCGGTGCACCCTCTCAAGTGTGAAGAATGTGGTTAGCTGCATCGGGGCACCACATTCTTCATCCAGGTTTCCAGGTAGGTCAACGTATCCCCACCCTCAGTCCCCTCAGGAAGGCCCACAATCCGAATGTTATTGAGTTGGTTGTGCTCCTCAGCGTCTTCACTGCAGCGCTCAAGCACTCGCTCCCTCTCCACCAAGTCTATGGCTTGGGCGGCCAGTTCCTGCTGGACCGGCCTGAGCTCCTCAATATGTTTTTTAGCCCCTTTCTACCAGCCAGGTTGTGGCGATTGGAACGTAACAGCCCCATTTCAGCAGACATTGTGCCTATTTCACTCTGGATGGTGTCCTTAGTGTCCACAGTAGCCTCAAATATCTTGTTCAGCTGAGCCTGAAGAGGAGGTGCTAGGGAGTGGATACCTTCCTCAGGCAAGTTGTTGTTTCAAAGATGATCCGTAAGCACCACTGGAGGCCCCAGCCCCCAGATCCTGGATTTACAGGAAGGAGAAGAGGCCAGGCCCTCACTAGTTCAACCATGCACTCTTGCTCACAGATCGCCCCTTCAAGGGTTTGTAAACAAGGCCATTCACCAAGGGTTGGTCATCCACACAAAAAGTTAGGGGCTGCCCATAGCCTCATCACAATCCTTTGCTTCCACCAGGCACCCCCTGCAGCAGTACCATTCAGGATGTGTCAATCATAGGAGAGCATCAGGGGGCCTGGCCAAACAAAAGGTCAGCATTGACCTACACCATGAACCAAGCTCCTCGTCTCAATGGAGGCTACCTGGGCCCAGTCTGAACCAGGATGGTTCCCATCGTGGAGATGCCAGGCCTACTCCCCCTGCAACAGTCAATGTGGTGGGGTAGACCTGCAAGAGCACCAAGCCTCCTCTTTATCATTGATGGGCCGCACAACTGGAGGGGGGTCCCATTCTCCGTAATCACCAACTTGCTGCAGAAGCTATGCCTGTGAGAGTCCAGGATCACAGCGCCTCTCCTTAGCCAGGCTTTGAGGGTGTACAGACTGCCCTTGTCCAGGTGGCAGGAAGTCGACCCACTACCCTTGTGAAGCAGCGACCACCCAAGCGGAGCCTCCTGGTGAAGCACCAACTCGTCTGCAGCACACACCCCTACTGATCACCGCCGCCAGTCCCTTTCCGTCACTCTGTTGCGGCACAAGGAACCTGCCAAAATCAGGAGCAGAGCGTCAGATGCTCCAGGGCCGTCAAAATCAAAGTCAGAGACTATTTGCCCCTTCATGAGGTCTAGCGCCTCATCGCTGGTGGCACAGCGCAGGCCCGCACTGCACTCTTGGCCTCTGTGGAACCCTCAGTGCCTCGAGAACTGCAGCGGCTCTCTGTTTAGGCCCTGCACAGTGTCCAGGCCATTCAACAGTGTCCCTCCAGCCCACCACCAGCCCCCACTGCCTCTGGGGCCAGAAAACATTGTTGTCCTCAAGTCGGCAGGTCGGCCTCCTCACTCCCGTCTTACAGCGGGGAACTCCCTGGAGAATCACCAGCCTCCGGCCCGTCATGGCACACAGGTCTACCGCTCACCACCTCTGGTCTCTTGTGGCTCACCACTGTGGCGTTAGGCTCTGCGAAGGGTGAGAAGGGTGTGCCACGGGAGTCTCAAAGCCCCCGAAGGGCAATGCAGTGGTATTTTCCACTTAGTGTGGCTCAAGGGCTCAGAGCGCAACTCGGGCGCGCTCTGCCATCTTGGGTTCAGCACGCACTCTAGAGGTTCTTGATCCACCTCTGTCAGAGGGTGCCCCCAGACTCCGATTTTGGCAGGAGCCCACCCCCGGTGCTCTGTCTGACTAGGGACCTCAATCTCTGGGGCCAATGGCACCCCAGGGCAGCTGAATGCTCAGGATTTGAGTCGGGCCGATGTGGAGTTGTAGGCTCAAGCATCCACCAACATTGTCCAGCAAACCACGCCCTTTGTAGTGGATGCAATATTTATGTAGGTTCATATTGTCGACCTCAGTATAGTGACAAACAACCGAAACAGCATGTTGGTATCGAGCAGTGCCATTCCAATATGTAAGCCAGCCGGTTGAAACTAAATCTACTCCTGTTTATGATAGGGCGCCAAGGAAGATGGCTACTAGCTGCACGGTACCCTCTTCTTCAAGTTAATAGGCCATAGTACAAGAACTGCAGTAGTTACTCAGCAAATGTGCATCAGCATTTGTGCAAAATGTTGTTTTCAATAGTGCCAAAGTTATTTGGCACAGGTTGCTCAGTTTTCATTGTTAAATGAACAGTGTAAAATTGCTTAGTCACTGGCGCAATGTCCACAATCTTGGCTCAGGGAAAAGTCTTGTACGACCTTTAACCTACGAGGAGGTGTATTTAGGGAGCATGAGTATAGGGAGTTGGCATATTCCATGAAAGAGTTAATAACTGCCCCATGATAGACAGATGGAAACAGAAGACAGGAATTATTTTCAAGTTCTGAAATCGAAAGAAGCCCATCCTGATGTTATAAATTAAACAATCAAAACTGTGGTTCTTATTTCCAACTCTAATTTCTCCCCTGAAAAAAATAACGAAAATGTGGAGCTCTATTTGCTTAGTTCTACACAGCAATCTCTCTTGCTCTTCTGCTGCTTGGATTGACTGACAGGCTGGAAGGTGTTGCCAGCCTCCAGTGAAATTGACTTAACAGTTTAGTTCAAAGCCACAGTTCTAGGATACAATGCAACATGTTATATTTGTGTGATTGAGCTCCTGGCTTTGAGACAAGGGTAATAGGCCCAAAACGCTGTTTACATTAAGGATGGATTTTCAACAACGCACATGGTTTTTCAATTATACTAAATGGACCAAAGCAGAGAATAAAATGCATTGCACGGCACAATTTCTGCCTTTTGCAATCCTCAGTAGAAATGCATCCACATGTAGCAGACCACCGCAAGGCCCGTAAACCGGGCAGTTTAGAACGCAGAAATCCATGTAATATTACAAAATATGCAGGGCCTCATTTATGAAATGTGACGCATCGCAGCGAGAAAACAGCGATGCGTCACTTTTCCTTGCGCCCTCCCTGCGACACCAAAATTTACAGTATGACGCACCATGTCGCAAGGAGTTATTGATACGTCAATATTTTTGATGTATCTGTAGGCGCAAAAATGATGCACTGCTGGAGTGTGTCACAAAAGTGACGCAACTCCAGCAATTGGTCACTACAGATGGGCAAGGCCCATATGAAATGTGCCTGCATCAGTCTTACGCCTGCCATGAAGGAGGCGTAAGATACTGATGCATTTGCCTCCTAGAAGTGGCGCAGTGAAATTTTATAGATTTCACGGCGTCACTTCTACGAGGCTTACTTGCATGGGAATGCCCCCCTGCATACATTATACCTGGCGCAGGTGTAAGGTGATGTATGGGTTTACAAAGGGACGCATCTACCTAGATGCGTCACTTTGTAAATATGGTGCAAAAAGGCACATTATTTACACTGCTGGTGAGTCACAAAAAGTGACGCACCAGCGGCGCAAAAGTGATGCAAGTTTCCGTAGGTCAGCAAAGTTTTACTATATATAACTCCACATATATCTACCTGGATGATATATGAATTTATTTATTTATTTATTACATTTATAAGGCGCAACAGCTACCCAGAGGGTTTCCCGGCGCCTTGGATCTGTGAGCGTGAACTGAAATATTGTAAGTGCTACTGATTAAAAAGCCAAGCTTTTACTCCTTTCCGGAATTGAAGGTAGCTTGCTTCCAGACGAAGTTTAAGTGGTAGAGAGTTCCACAAAACTGGGGCCAGAAAAGAGAACGAGTGTCCACCCAGACGTACTTGCCTGAATCTGGGGACAACAAATTTGGCTTGTGTCATGGACCGAAGTGCGCGTGAGGGTAAATATTTCTGAACCAGCCTACATCATTAGGAAGGTGCCTCATTCGCATTGATCCTGAACATGTAACAGAGTGCTTTGAATTTCGCTCTGTTTGCGATTTTCAGCCAATGCAGTTTCTTCAGATGTTGTGAAATACTCATGCGCCCTGGGAGTTGGAGAAGCAGCCTAGCAGCAGCATTCTGCAGAACCTGCAGACGGTAAATAGTGTCTTTATTAGAACCTAGAAACAAGATATTTCCATAATCAAGTCGAGATCCTATTAGGGCCTGTATTACCGTCCTCTGTGCCCCTTCGGGAAGTTGCCACAGTATCTTCCTTAGCCATTTTAGGATTCCAAAGCAGGCGGAGGCCGTTTTTGCGGTGTGTGCACGCAGTGATAATTTATCAACAAGTGTAATTCCGAGATTGCGAGCAGATGGTACCGCGACCGGGGTTGGGCCCATTTCAGTCGGCCAATGAGCAGGACCCCAGAGATCCTTATGATCACCAAAGATAAGTAGCTCTGTTTTTTTTTCCATTGAGTTTTAGTTTATTGGAGTAAAGCCAATCGGCCATTCTCAGGACACCAGAGCGGAGAGGGGAAATATCGGATTTATCAGTGGATGCTAGAGAGAACACTACTTGCGTATCGTCCGCATAGGAATAAATAGTGAGGCCCATGTCTTCCGCAATTTTAGCTAGTGGGGTGACATAAATATTAAATAAAAGTGGGCTCAGTATAGAGCCTTGAGGTACCCCATACATGGAATTCATAATATCAGATGAGTTATTTTTGGAGAAGACCTGAAAGGTCAGGTGAGAAAGGAATTGTTCTAGCCATCTCAAGGCTGTCCCTTTGACACCTATGTCCTCCAATGTCTGAATCAGGGTGTTGTGGGAGATGGTGTCAAAAGCGGCACTCAAATCTAAAAGAATGAGTGCCGCCGTGCCCCCGCCATCTAATTCCTTACGGATAGCTTCCGTGACCCCTAGTAGGGTTGATTCCATAGAGTGTCCCTTTCTAAATCCTGACTGTGAGGAATGCATCAGATTATTATTAATGACAAAATCCGATAACTGATTATTTACATGCTTTTCTAGAATTTTCGAACAGATAGGTAGTAGTGATATTGGTTGAAAATTAGAGAAAATCTCTGGGTCACCATCTGCCTTTTTTAGCAGAGGGACTATCATTGCATGCTTCCAGTCATCGGGTATCACAGCTTCCTCTAGCGAAGCGTTTAATAAAGATCTAATTGTGCCCAGGATCGAAGAATCCAACTGCTTTAGGAAGGCCGCAGGGATTGGATCCTGAGGTGAGCCTGACCTAATGCTGTTAAGTATATCTACAAAGGTCACCATATCCATGGATTGCCAACTAGTTAATGCATTCTCCCACGAGATTGCCCTGTCAACTTTCTCATTAGGGGGAGAAGTATTAACTACAGGAGTTGTGGCCTCCTCGTGTTTGCTAAAATGAGAATAGATCTTGGTTAATTTCTCATAAAAAAATTGGGCTATATGGTTACATTGCATAGTGGATAAAATCGGTGGTTCAGGTTGATGGGCGGCCCCTGCCAAATTTTTTAGAACTTTAAAAAGAGTGCCCGAATTGCTCTGTGCGGCTAGAATAGTAGCTCTGGTAAAATTGCCCTTAGCTATTTTGCAGGATAAATGATAGGCATTGAGCGCATGCTTATAAGTTTCTTTATGGGCTGGGTTGTAGTTTCTTCTCCATAACCTCTCTAATTTTTTACGTTTACTTTTTTCCTCACCCAATTTTTCAGTAAACCAAGGAGCAGGGGGGTTACAGGATGTACGTTTACTAAGTGTAAGCGGGGCTATAGTCTGTACAGCGGTAGCTAGCCAAGTGTTGATAGTTTTATAATCACTAATTCTAAGTTCAGTAGGAGCAATGTCCGGACTAGATTGTAATAACTGTGTGTTGAGATCACCAATACTTAATTTTTTCCAGTTTCTGAACCAAACTTCTGATTTGACCAAGTTCTTAGGACTGGGAGCCCAGATATAAAAATGGGTGAGAAAATGATCGGACCATAAAATAGGGGAGGCAGGTTTACAAATTATGCGATCAAAGTTAGTGAGGATCGGATCTAGTAGGTGGCCCGCTGAGTGCGTCGGACCAGTGTTCCTCAAATGAAGGTTAAGAGCTTCTAGGTCTGATAGGAAGTTAAGGATCGTAGGGCAACTACGATCCTCCAGGTGCAGATTAAGATCCCCAAGGATGGAGAACATAGAAGCTTCCATTAAAAATGGAGCAATCTGCTCTGATAGAGCAACTGCCCAACCCCCAGCCGCCCCAGGTGGCCTATACATCAGAAGACCGGAGAGTGTAATTTGGGAGGTTAAGGTGAGTTTGAAAAGGCCAGCTTCGCAGTTGGCCAAATCCAAGTCTACCCACTTGCATTGGTGAATTTTCTTATAAACTATCCCTATACCACCTCCACATTGATTCACTCTATCTTTCCTAACTATAGCATAATTTGGGGGGAGGGCCAAGGCGATATCTGGCCCTGAGCTGGTATTTAGCCATGTCTCCGTTAAAAAGAGTGCATCCGGCTGTATATCAGTTAAAAGATTAAAAATGTCCTCTTTATGCTTAGGCAGTGATCTGCAGTTAGTGCTTAGAAAGTTAAACTGTTTATCGTGCGATGTAAGCAGTTGGGAGATCAAGCTCATAGTTTTCCCATTCTCCCCTGTTATGCCTAACTGCATATGGGAGGTGGAGAACTTACAATTCGGGCAGTGGGCTGTGAGATTGTCTAGTTGCAGTGTCTCACAGTTAGCCATGCATTTAGTTCTCAGTCTGTGTAAATCCGCGCAGGAATAGCTGTGGGTTATAGGAAATCGGGCAGGGGGTAGCCCCTTGCCCCGTCCTGGCACGGACGGGTGCAGACGGGCTTACCTTTGGCACACCCGCTGCGCGACGAACTCATGCCCGTTTAAATATTGTTTCAGCAGGGTAGTTCCCGACCTCTGCCCCGTGACTCAAGCCCAGTCCCGCCTACGCTCCCTCCACGTCAAGCGGGAGAACCCGTGGTGGAACGGGGAGCCGGCGGACTGGTTGGTGGGCGTAAGAGAGGTGAGGTTAAACTCATCGTAAAAGTTAAGAACAATATTAAAAGCAGGAGCAGCGTTTGTTTTAAAAAAAGTAACAGTGCCACAGTAAAAGTGTTCAGTGTAATTCAAGGTGTGCAAATTAGCAGAATATTATCTATCATACCCGCCGCCTCGCACCCTTGACACACAACAAATCCAGCGAGTGCCTGAGAAATCCACTACTAAGTAGTGTTTCAGCAGGGTAGTTCCCGCCCCCCGACCTCTGCCCCGTGACTCAAGCCCAGTCCCGCCTACGCTCCCTCCACGTCAAGCGGGAGAACCCGTGGTGAAACGTGGAGCCGGCGGACTGGATGGTGGGCGTCAGAGAGGTGAGGTTAAACTCATCGTAAAAGTTAAGAACAATATTAAAAGCAGGAGCAGCGTTCGTTTTTAAAAAAGTAACAGTGCCACAGTAAAAGGTTCCAGTGCAATTCAAGGTGTGCAAATTAGCAGAATATCGTCTATCATACCCGCCGCCTCGCACCCTTGACACACAACAAATAAATATATATATATATATATATATATATATATATATATATATATCTATCTTCAAAGTATATAGATCTACAGTTAGGAATAGAAAGTCTATACTTACCTTTTTGCACTTTTCTTCTTGATATGATGGTCTTTGACATTTTTTACAGGATATTTTGTCCACATGCTATTTTTGCTTCCGATATTCATTCGGTGATCTGGAAATTATAGAACATTGTCACAACCATTGCAAAAAAGGCATCTTTCCAACTGTATATAAAGTTCAGCCTGGTTAAATTTTATACATGTTAAGTGTGTGTTACCTCAGACTGTTGGATTGGCCTCCAGGTGTGCACTTTGTCTGGGATTATAAGTAAGAGGGCATATTTATTAAAAGTTCAAGCAACGCAGGGTAATAAGCAGAGTTGCTGCACTGTGTTGTGAGAAGGGAGGGTGCTGAATAGTGCAATATCCCCTCACATATGGCGCTATTCAGCTCCCTGTCTGCGAAGACGCACTTGAGGCTGTTAAAGGTGCCAACACAGGCTCCCTTGCACTATTGTACAAGGCGGCCTGCACTGCAGGCAGAATTGTTTTTGTGCAGGAAGGGACAGTAACGAGAAGAAATAAAGAGATTTTGGCTTTTCAGTTTCATATAGTCCTTGAAGAAAAGAGCAGAGGTGGCAGCCTGGGTAGTAGGAATAAAATGAGAAGCGTTGGTAGAAGATTAAAAAGCTCTTGTGTTGTTGAGCCAGTCCTGGATTTGATGTTGGAGCATGATGCTGTTGATGGGGTAAACTCAATCTTGGTAGGTTTAAATTTAAGATGAACGGCAGACAATCAGTTTTGCATATTCTCCAGACAAAAATCTGAGTTTATGAGTGCCACTGGCTGGACAATACTTGAAGTACAATTGAGTGAAATTACATTAATGGTAAAGAGCATTGTCTTCTACTGCTCTAAAAGCGCAGAGTAAAAATCAAGCAATGCAAGCTCACTATTTAACCTTGTGCAATGCTGCAAGCAGCATCCACAGGCTGCCACATTTTCTCATGTCCTCTGTCCATGGTTTCTCCATTTCACCCTCTTGTCTCCTCCATCTGATCCTTGGCTCATGAACCCACAGCTTCTTTGAATTAGTAAAACAATATGTATTAGGTGAGGCCATTTAGGCCAGGTGCCACAATACCAGTGGATCACTTTCAGCACTTGCTCTCAGGCTTCGTACACAGAAGCTAAAGTGATCCATAAAGTCTTTAGACTCCGAGATATACTCAGAGATTTGCTCACACCAGAGTTGACTGAATTGAGGTCTGTCTGCTTTAGCTACCAGTATAGCTGCCTTGCTCCAGCTAGCAGCAGCAAGTATGCACATTTGCAGAACACAGTCCCATCTCTCAGAAGCTATGCCAGTGCGTGTGTTGACTGAATTAATGTCTGTCTGCTTTAGCTACCAGTATAGCTGCCTTGCCCCAGCTAGCAGCAGCAAGTATGTACATTTGCAGAACACAGTCCCATCTCTCAGAAGCTATGCCAGTGCTTGCAGAGCTCAAGTTGAGAGCATCAGCAATCAGAAGGCTACTGAGAGACAGCTGTCTGCTTGACCTATCAGTACCAACTATTTAAAATCGAAATAACTCAGATAAGGCAATGCATCCAACTGTCTAAGAAAAGTTAGCATTGGCAAAACAGGTAGATGTGATTTATTGTAGTAAAATATGGAAACACAGCCGTGCATGAAGGCATTGTGCATGCATTAGTATATTAAAGCGAACCCTCTTGCCTTTGCTAATGCTTGTTTGTCAATTTGCAACATACTAGACAGTAGGATACTCTAAACATAACAACTGCTTAAATTCAGAGCAATTCAGATATGAACTAAGAGCAGCAGGCACATTTTCAACTGGGTATACAAAGGAAAGTGTCACTCCAACCTTGATACGAAAGGGCAATACACTGTCAAATATAAGCCTTTGTTCCTAACCTGCTCTACACTGACAGCTATATGAAAATGTATGTAAGAACAATAATAATGAGTATGCAATGTGTAAGCCAGTTCCATAGTATCGGTGAGCAATTCCATGTACCTATGTGTAGTAAATCCCTCTTTCCTTGTTAAACCCAGATAATTCACCTATTTCTGGACACTCATTCTTTGCTGAACCTGCTAAATAGGGGTATAGTTCCTGTACTCTCCCTTTAAACAAGTTTAAATTGGGTAATACTTGATGGATGTATTTAACTGGTCTATAAGTCATTAGTAGATGGTGTACAAAATGTACCTAGTGCCTAAAAGCTAAATGCCACCTGTGGACTGTAGCATCCACACAGTGGCCCTTTAAAAAATGAACTGAGGCCTACAAGGATAGGTTGACTGAAGCAGCCTCAACATGTGCTTTCAAATCTGTGGCTAATATTTAAAAGTGTGACAAATTATGTGCTCCCAGGGACAACCCGACAAAAACGTGTTTCTCTGTGGGGCAGTAGCTGGATCCTAGACAATGGTAAAATACAGTTTATCAGCTTTAATCTATAGCTTTTGAAAAGAAACTGCTGAGATAGTCATTCAAATATTAATGTTCATCTTTATTAAAAGTCCAATACATTTGTGAAGTAGAGTTTTAATGAATGCTTAGGAAAAGTACATTTTAGAAACTTATTGTCACCCTGCCTGAAGCTCTGGAGACTAATTTGCATTATCTCTCTAGCTGCTGCCCATTTAGTGCTTTACTTAAATGAGGTATGAAAACAGCTCCCAGAAGAGGGACAATATCCTGGATGTAGGGAGGTGTTTTTCTTCCCTTGAAGGAAGATCAGTTAGGTAGGACCAATAACTTTATTAACTTGTAAAGGGGTCCATTCTTTCACAAATAAATGGAATGCAAAACCTGGAGAAGGCAACCTTTTGTCTCGCCAGCTGGCTGGCACCAAATCCCACCAACTAGCTATTGCCAACCATATATGTGACATCCAAGGCACAATCATTACAACTCTTTATGGGTCTGCAGTAGATTAGAGTAGAATGATCCCTGTTTGCTATAATCTAAGATGAGCCATGAAGGACTGAGCTTGCCCCCTTGTACTCAGGGCAAAGAAGTGAATTCCAAGGGGAAATTACCTGTCCTCCTATGTGTCTCCAGGGACACAATAGGCTGCACAAGCCCTTTTTTCTGAAGAAACCAGTTGAGCAGTGCTAACTGGATCTGACTGGGCCTTGCTGGTGCCCTCTACTGGAGTGAATACGGGCCCAATTGTATTGCCCCTGAGGTACTGTGAGCGTTAGAACGAACATAGAGGTGCTATTCCCGAACCACAGAAAAGTAGAAACATTATGAAACTTGCAAGGGGACTCCTATTGACCTCGGTTTGATCTGTTCCTATTGCAAGCACTATGTCCAGCCGCACAAGTGGCACAGCATTTTTATCAGAATGCTGGGTGGTAGGAATTTTGTGGATTTCTGCAGGTTCCAGAAGTTTCCATTACAGAAATGTAAGGAAAATGTGTGATTTCATGCAAAGTTTGAGGTTTGCAGGGCATTTTGGGCAAAAAAAACTCATGGTATCTATGCAAGGCTCATCATCCTGGAATAACCCTGGTTGTCTTGTTTTAAAAAATGTCTGTAGTTTATAGGTTTGCATTGGTAGCTACACAGCACAGCCCCAAATACCCCTGCTACCCTTATTGATAATATCTCAAAGTAGCACTTTAGAGCCTTTTGTGTCATGATCTCTTGGGCTTCCTATACAAGTGGGGTACCATTCTTATTGGGGGGGGGACATGAGAGAGCTCAGGGTAGTGGAAAATGTGTGGTTCTCTGCAGATGTCAGAACTTTCCTTCGCAGAAATGTGAGGAAAATTTGACTTTTTACCAAATTTTGATATTTGTAAGAGATTCTGATTAAAATTACCTTGTGAGAGCCAAACAAGTCATGCACCCCTGGATTTTCTTAGTTGTCAAATGTTTAAAACAAATTGCAGGTTTACTACGTTTCTCTAGGGCCCTACCTGAGCTAGGGCCCAAACCCTCAGCTACCCACATTGCTAAAAGAGGGTTTGTTTTCAATGCAAAAATGTGATGTATCCATTATGTGTATTAGGGTCTTTCCTGTTGAGGCCACTAGGCCTAACCACCCAAGTGAGGTACAATAACGATTGCTTGCCATAAGGGCTTCCATGAACTGGAACTGCCAATTCGTAAATAGATCTCTACGGTCATTTGGCTATTTTTGTGTACAACTGCCTACCTACTGGGGAAATTGCCTCCTGAGAGCTTGAAATGCTTGAGATTACAAGGGAATGTGCAAGAAGAAGTTACTTGTTAAACCTGACAGACTTAGGGCGGTCTTCCTCCAACGGTTTGCCTACCTTCCTCATTTTTTTGTATTAGTTTTTGCTGGTTTTAGGACTCGTAGCACTTTATCTCTGCTGACAAGTGCTAATGGGCATCTGCTCTGCTCCTCAAACATCTTATAACTGACTTATACCTGTTTTGCATATTTAATTTACCTGTAAATCCTTGTGAAGTGGTAAACAATATATACAGGGCCTGTAAACTAATCCACTTTTCCCCACTAAAACATTCTAGATCGCACACTATATACTACCAACACTTTTATTTAGAAAGTACGACCTTCTAGTAAGTGGCAGAAGCAGGTAATGGAATTTCTAGAAATCTTATCTATAAAACTGATACTCTTAACTATGTACTTAAATGCCCAATTTAAAAACATGAATTCTACATGTTTATGTCTAAAACTGCTCTTTTAAATGACTTATTAATACATCGCATCATGTAATTTTATCTGGCAAATTTTATTGCAATGGGTTTAAGTAACTTAGCAATTATTTGATTAACTTAAACTTTAAATTAAATGCTACTAGGGGGTACCTGCAGCACTGATTGTGTCACCCACAAATGCTAGCTTTCAAACCAGTCTCAGGCCTGCCATTGCAGGACTTGTCTGTGCAGTTTACTGCCTCTTCGGTTTGACAAATACAACTACTTGTTAAGCTTTAAACTCCCCTTTTATTACATATAAGTCACCCCGTAAGGAAGGCTCCTGGTAAAACAAAAAGCAGGGTGCTATGTAAGTAAAATTTAGGACATGTACATTATATTTTTCATGTCCTGGTAGTGATAAACAGCCTATTTCGTGTTATGTGAGGCCTACTCTTCTCATCTGCTACAATTGGGAATTCCTTAATACACTTTTAAGATGTAATTAATGATCAGAGAGGAATAGCGTTTTCATGTTTCGTATGTTTTGAGTGGTCTTTATACATAATCTTTACTGGTGAAGATTGATTTAACATGACTGTTTTAGACTTTCACTTTTAGAAAGTGGACATTTCTCTGCTCTTAGCTCTTTTGTGCCTGACAGCCTGTCTCCAATACACATCTGGGATGGGTGACAGCTACAGTTTCTGCATTCCCTCTAGACAGTCACAAAGACAGGAGGGTAAGGCTCATTTGATGAGTTTTCCTGGCAGGGAGGAATGGTACTTCACTAGGTAGTGTCCTGTCCACACACAAAGCACTGATTTACCCCCAGGGTTAGCCTGGCAGACAGAACTGGGCTGAAAGGGAGTGTGTACACTCCAGTTGCTAGCTTTGGGTGTCACCTCCACTTCAAAGGCACTTTTGTAGTACTGGGTCCCACACAAATCAGACTCTTCTGAACCTAGACCCGAACTTCTGTCAGAAGAATTGCTATACTGCTCAAAGGACTGGACATCTGATCTGGAAGGCCTGCTCTTCTATTTGGGGCTATGCTGCCTGCTGCTCTCTGACTCTGCTGAAGGAGAGCTGGACTCTCCTTTCCTCCAAGTGATCTACAAGGGCTTGTTTGCTTGCCTCCTCTTGCTTGAGACTCATAGATATCAAAGTATCTACCCCTGATCCTGTGCCTGGCTCATTGAAAGTGGCCCAGTTCCGTGCAACATGGATTTCGACGCCTCTCTGTCTGTGTGTATCAGAACTGGCGCAGCGACCTGGCTGAGGGAGTAAAATTGGCGGATTGCATCAGAACCATCACCTTGCCTCCAGAGATCGATGTATAGGACTGCATTTCGCCATTGCTGCTTCTTGGTGAGATCAATGCACCCCTCGACTGCCCGGCAGAAACTGCCACATCGCACAATGCCTCTCGACTCCGGCACCTGTATTCGGAACTGGCACATCAGCTTCACTGAGTGGAGAAGATCGGTGCATCTCGCTACCTGCGACCAGGAAAAGTACTTTGTTCACTGGGGCTCCGTGGGTCCTGTAGCTGGCCAGCACTCCATCGTAGTCGGCCCGAACTTTGACTTTGCCCCAGTCCAGCACGACCTAAAGTAACCTTTTTAGCACTACTTGCTACTAAGCCCTTAACTGCATTTATTTCTTCAAAAATCAATATCTCAACTTCTACACATTCAATTTTTGTCGGTTTGGTCTTATTTTACTCAGATAAATATTCTCTATTTTTCTAAACTGTAGTGGAGTCTTTTGTGGTGTTTCAATGTGCTACTGTATGAGTTATTGCATAAATACTTTGCACATTGCCTTCTAAGTTAAGCCTGCCTGCTCTGTGCCAAGATACCAGAGGGTAAGCACAGGTTAATTTAGGTTGTGTTGTGACTTACCCTGACTAGGAATGTGGTCCCTGCTTGGACACAGCGTGCATACCTCTGCTGACTAGAGACCCAATTTCTAACATTACTTCACCCGTTCTCGTAATTAGCTGATGCCCAGTGGCAGAGTGCATCTTACAACTGATCCTCGGGAAAATAATGTTTCTGGAAATAGTCCAAGTCAATAAAAAAAATATTGTGGGGCATTTTCACTGTTTTGAGGAATAAAACCTGTTTTTGGAGCAATCACATGACCAAGACATGACCTCATTGAAAGCTGCAATAGAAGACACAACTGCTCATCACTGTAAGGTTGCTTCACCAGAAGTACCTGGCAATACCTGGCAATCAGAACTATATCTACACTATTGTACTCAAAGAATATGCTCTACCATGATATATTTGACGTCTGAAATAAGATTAATCAACACAATAGAAACATAACGTGACCTCTCTGGGCTACAAGGAATTTCAATGGTAGATGTCTCCACATGTGCTATATATCATAACTGATGCCTTCAATAAATGTTAAATAATGTTTATTAATAAACGCTAAAGAACCCACTGCACTTTCAAAAATAACCGTCAACATAATAATTTCCTAAAAGAAAGAAACAAGTTTATCACCATTAAGCTGTGCATCATACAATCACATGGACAGATTTAGCAAATCTATACAGAATGAAGTTGCTCCCTTTTTGAATCAAAACAATTTTAGTATGAAAACACAGTGATTAGTATGACAAATGATGTGTGCAGATGTTGTAATACAAGACGCCTTGAAGCCGGGTGTAAGTTCTGTAAGATGATTTAATATAAGTAATGGGCTTCAATAAAAAGCTTCAAGGATAAGCTCTATTGTAAGCTTCAATGATGATCCCACTAGGAGCATCCTCCCTGCTGCTCAGCCCATACTTCAACTGAAACTCACAGGCACCCTTACATTCCAATACATCATCATGCAACAACATTCCACTCAGCACACTCATACTGGCTGAGCAGCAACATAACTCCCCTTTTTAGAGAATGAAAGAACAACATTGCTACTACCATATGAAAAACCCACAATTGCATAAAGAGAGAAAAGAAACATGCATGAAAACAAACCAGACATAAATACGATAAGAAATTGCAAATACATAAGAGACCATCAGCCTGATTCATGAAGGTAAATGCGCTCGCAAAAGGGCCAGATTCTCAGAATCTGGCCCTTTGCGAGTGCAATTTTTGCTTTTGGGATTCACAATCCCAAATGCAAAAATCGCTAATAAAGAATTAGCAAACATGCGAGGATTAGCATTTAAGGAATCTCTATTAGAGATTCCTTAAATGCTATTCATGACACATTTAAGAATTGCGAATTAGCAATTTTGGGCCGCTATTTACCGAGAGGTCAGACCTCTCGGTAAATAGCAAAAACTTAGAAAAATGCTTTTAAAAGCATTTTTCTAAGTTGCATGTTGCACACACACTTGTCCCTTGGACATGTGTGTGCGCAACACCTGTTTCAATTAGCATTTCAGGGGTGCTACAGGGTGTCCTTTGGACACCCCTGGCACCCTTTAAATCGCTATCTTATTTACGAGTAGCAAATTGCTACTCGCAAATAAGGGATACTCCCCATTCATTCCTATGGGCCTTTTGGCCCATAGGAATGAATGGGGAGTTATTCCTTATTTGCGAGTAGCAATTTGCTACTCGCAAATAGAGAATATGTAGGAATCGCTATTTATTTAGCAATTCCTACATGAATACCGTTTTGCGAGTCCTCAATAGCGATTCGCTATGAATCGCTATTAGAGACTCGCAAAAGGGTACCTTCATGAATCAGGCTGCATGTATGTAAAAGCAATAAGTAAAAGACGTAATAATATGTGACTAACAGATGGACATCTCACAATTGCATAAAGAAACAAAAGAAACATGCATGAAAATATATTATATATACGGATTTTAATTTAATACAGAATTTCAATTTAATACTCGACAAGTTGTTACATTTATAGCATAGAATGCTTTCCTTCATTTAGGTGACTTAGTCGCTATGAAAGTATAAAACCTGTCAACTCATGACAGCGTGGATCGATGACTATGGTAGATATTGTACACATAGCCTACATCTGCTGTGCTGATGCTGTGGTATGACACTTTTCGGCTTTTCAGTATGGAACTAAACTCTTCAACCAGGGTAACTAGAACTGGGGTACACTATGTTTGGGACATTGTGCATTGCGTGGGGCCGAGCGATGGAGTCATTTTAAGTGGTGCATGACCTACTCAGACATTTGTGCAGGGCGGGAATGTCCATTTGGGAGTGTTCTACATGTCCCATATTCTAGTCTGTAAGTTTTGCTTTGCTATTGGTCTACTCTACTGGAGAGCTCTGTCTAGTCCTTTCGTGATGCGCCTCGTCTGTGGGGGACCCAGCACTCTGCGATGCTGGCATGAAAGTTGTTTCCTGTTTAAAGCAATGGAGTAACATTGCCCAATGCATTGCTATGTGGTGTTTGCGGGTACCCTTAATCTCATCTGATCTGAGCGCTTCCTCTTCTGCGGCTCCCCATTTATTGACCGCCCCTTTCTAGACCTCTATCGGTGGTCCCTCCGGTGCTCTCCTGTGCATCACTATGCCCCTTTTAGCCAGAGGGAGCGCTAAGGACATGAACCACGTCTCCACTTTGTGGTGTTTGGTGATGACTAACGCGCAGGCCTCCCATGTGTAAATGCCTGTAAGCCCTGTAACATTGCGAATGGTGGCATGTATTGTGGTCCAGTAGGTGTGGAGCATAGGGCAGCCCCAGAACATATGGTGAAAAGAGGCCTGGGGTTCCGAGGATCTTGGGCAGGTGATTGGCGTGTAAGGGTAATGATGTTGTAGCTTCTCGGGAGTCAGGGAGACGCAGTCTAATATGTGCAATTGTATATTTTTGAATCAGTAGTTGCGGGAAATCTTTTTCAGGAACTCCAGTGCTCGCTCCCATTCCTTATCGTGAAACAGTCTCTGTATCTCTGCCTCCCATTTCTCACGGAGTGGCGTCAAAGTGGGCGGGGTCAGTACCTGCACTGCTTTATATATCCAGGTCACTAGATGCCGCCCAGGGATCATTTGCAATATTGTGTGTAGTACTAGGTGTGTGGGTGGTTCCATCTCGACTGTGTGCCACATCCGGCGACAGTCCTCCAGTAATTGCCTATGCAGAAGAAATTGCCCTCTAGGGAGATCCATGTCAGTTGCCATGTCTGCGAATGTCTGTAAGTGTGCATTCGCATAGAGTGAGCCCACCTCCATGATTGAATGTGCTGTCCACACTTGTAGTATCCACTCTCAGTAGTGCGCCCGGCCTCTGGGGAATCCAATCAGTGGGAAGTTGGAGGTGTACATGGGGGCTGTGCGTTCCATTCTGTGTATGCGGCTCAGACAAGTTTGAGCTACTGTCACCTGGAGGGGGAATTCCTGTAAAGGTTTCGCTTTGGGCAGCAACATGCAATGTATAGCGGGAATAGGAATTGGTCCTGTGTTGTTTTGCCTAGTGCTCGACCCGCCGTCCATATTGACACCCATTGTAGTTGAGCTGCGAGGAAGTATGCCTCAAAGGATGGGGCACTCATCCCTCCCTGGTTCCTAGGCAACTGCAATTTGGCTAGGGCAATGCTTCTATGCCCCGATCCCCAGATTAGGGTGCCAAGGAGGGTGTCCAACTCTCAGAAGAGGGAGCACGGGGCATTACCTAGACTTTACATCTAGACTATGGTAATGCGCTGCTCCTAGGCTTAAGTAAAAAAGGTATACACCAACTGCAGTGTGTTCAAAATGCTGCCGCTCGCCTGGTGCTCAACCTTCCTCGCAGAGCATCAGGAAAGATGGCACTATCCAAACTTCACTGGCTTCCTATTGAGGAACGCATTAAGTTTAAAGCACTCTGTTTTGCACACCGCATTGCCCAAGGAAAGGGTCCAGGTTACTTGCGTAATCTTCTCACCATCCATCACCCCATCAGGAATTTAAGATCTGCCGGAGCAATGCTGTTCCAACTACCTCGCATTCACAAAGCCAGGATGGGAGGTCGCTCCTTCAGGTTTTTAGCAAGTAAATACTGGAATGAACTTCCACTTGACCTGCGTATGGAACCCTATGAAGCTAGATTTAGATTGAGACTTAAAACCCATCTCTTTCCACGTAAATAATAGCCTTTGTGTTCTTCTTTTCTAGGCCATTCGCTTCTGGATCTCTGCCTCTCTTGTAGCAGCAGTAATTTTTAGCGCGGGGACACACCGTCTTGAGTGTAACCAGGCGCTCTAAAAATGGTTTTATTATTATTATTATTATTATTATTATTACCTGCAGATTAGTGAAGTAATATAGTAAACTGGGGACCAAAATCATTTTAGCGACCGAGATTTTCCCTATGGTAGCCAGGGGAAGATCCTTCCAGAACTTCATGAAGGATCTGATTCCGGCCATCGCTTTGCAATAATTTCCTTCAAATATGTCCTGTGGCGTGTGATATAATCTTATACCAAAGTAACAGACCGCCTGGGTACTCCACGATACCTCTATATTGCCCAATCGTATTATCTAGGGGGAAGGCTGTCCGAAAGCGTATATATATTTACGACTTGGACCAGTTAACTCTAAGTTCAGCCACTGCCTCAAATTCCCGGAGAGAATTGAGTATAGGAGTGAGATTCAATGTAATATTGCGGATATAGATAAGCACGTCATCCGCGTACAATGAGACCGCATGAACAGTGTCCGCGACGGGATTCCCCAGCTCTCCCCCTATTTACCGAGACGAACCACCAGTGGTTCCATTGCAATCACGAATATTAGGGGGGAAAGCGGACAGCCCTGCTGAGTGCCCCTAAGTATAGGAAATGAGGGCGACATATGTTGCCCGAGTCTCATTCTGGACGTTGGTTTTGAATATATTAATTTTGTGTATGCTAACTGTCGGGATTCCTCTCCCACTCTTCGTAGTGTTTGAAAAAAGGTATGGTCAGAGGTAGGTATAAAAGGCTTTCTCCAAGACGAGAACCAGGCACACAGCATGAGGAAAGCGACCCTGGGTCTGGTCCTGAACGCGGGACAAACGTCTTATATTATAGGAAGTTTTCCTGCCCGGCACAAGCCCACATTTATCTGGATGGATCAGCGCTGGTAGGACTATAGCATATCTGTCTCCCAGGATTTTCCCATATAATTTATAGTCTGCTGGTAGCAGCGCTATTGGTCTGTACGAGCTCACCTGATAGGGGTCCCTGTCCGGTTTAAGGAATGACACTATAACTGATTCGCACATGGATTGCGGTGACTCGCCCGTATCTAACACTGCCTGAAACTGTTTAGCTAGTTGGGGGATCAGTTGCGCAGCGTAGACACGGAAAAACTCTAGGGGAAGGCCATCAAGCCCCTGCGCCTTACATGTGGGGAGCGCTTGCATTGCTTGCTTGATCTCTTGCAGTTATCCTGTCGTCCAAAGCCTTACGATCGCTGGGAGTGCCCATCTAGAAATCTGGTGAGTCTGTCTGTGTCTTCCAGGGCTGGGGCGGCATAAAGCTGCACATAGTGTTTGGAAAACACGTCTAGTATATACGCTTGCGAGTGTATTAGCATGCCCATAGTGACGCGTATTGTCGTAAACGGTGTGGAGGGTTGTGTCCTACTTCACTAACCATGCCTGCAGCACACCTACTCTATCTCTCCCCCTATGCATCTTGGCTGCGTATGCCCCAAAATGATATGCCCGTAGGTCCACCAGTGCCTCCGCATATGTGGTTTTGGCGTTCGCTACCTGGGCCGGTGTGGCTTCATTTTTGTCTGCTGCTTGCGTTAGTGCAGCCAGCGCCAGCTCTTTTCCTGAATACTCTGTTCTAGTGTTCTGCGCACCCCCGCAATGTGTTGTATGCACGTGCCTCTAATAACTACCTTAAAAGCATTCCATTCCGCTGCGCGCATGGTGGCTGTACACGTGTTCTCTCGAAAATAATTGTGTATATGTTCTACTTGGGTTTGTCGAAATATCAGGTCATCCAGGCATTCTTTAGACAGGTGCCAGGTGGGAACCGGGGGTCTGTGTGATCTCCATTTGAGGGTGATTGTATGGGCATCCTGATCGGACAGAGTCCTACTAAGGTATTCGGACCCCTGTATCTTGGGTACAATGGGGGGAGAGCAGAGGAAGCTATCTAGACGGACCCTGAGATCCTGCGGTATTGAGTGAAACGAGTAGAGCCGTGTGTCCAGGGATTTGCAATGCCAAGCATCTGTGAGGGACCAGTGAGTTGGCCATTCTGCAATGCATTTGGCCTTTGCTATTATGGGGGAGGCTGGATGGGGGGGATAAGATCTATCTAGGAATGTGTTTTGTACACAATTATAGTCCCTACCTAGGATCCATGGTGCATGAGTATGTGTACTTCGTGGAATAGAGAGTGTGTCCAGAATTTACTTTGGTCCGAGTTGGGCGCATAGATGCTCCCTAGGACTACTGGTCGGCCATCTAGGAGCCTTTGGGTGAGTGCATATCGACCCTCCAGATCGACTGTCCTAGAGACTCGTGGCACAAAGTATTCCGTGCCATCACTTGCGCAGCTTGGCCAATTCCCCTGCAACCAGGTGGGTCTCTTGTAATAGTGCGATCTGCACATTCTGACGCTTTATGTAGGCGTAGGTTGAGTATCGCTTATGTGCTGTGTGCATGCCGTGCACATTTAATGTGAGAATTGTTATGATACCCTTATGGGCCATGTGGGATCGAGGGATGGGTCTGGGGGGGAATGTGCTATGTACACCTTTTGTAAGATGGCACGCGTTTGTAAGGCCGATACGAGCGAGTTCTCTCTCGCTTTCTAATTATTCATGGGCGTCCCGAAAATGCGGGTGTATTTAGGGACACCGCGCAAAGGGGACCGTCGTGTAGGAATTATCGTGCAGTGCGACAGGATTAATTCTGGTAAGTTTACGAGCATCATCTATCCATCCGGGGTATTACTTTAGTCTAAGCTAATATTGGTGAAGTTTGGCTAATTTTTATATAGCGTGGATGCATCCATGCATAACGTAAGGCGGTGAATGTGTATATTAATATGCCCTCCCTGAGTGGAAGTGAATTTATATGCCGTCTTTTATTAACTGATGCTTTGCTTATTCCTAATGAGGGGACATGAAGGTATTTTTTAACTGTATTCCCCCTAAGCAGTAGCAAGTAGGCTTCTAACGGGACTTTACATACTTTTTTGCCCTCTCTAGATCACGCACAGGAATCAAGTATAAGGGAGAAAGGGTTCCCCTACCCCGTGGTTGATTTCGTCGGTTTATCTCTATGTAGTGACGGAGGTAACCAAGTTATTGAAGTTGAATACAAAATTGTTTCCAGCCAATTGCCTCTATCAAAATCGTAAGTATTGTGGTTTCTAAATTTCTTCTTGATAACTCACCATAATTGAGCTGGAGATTTATCTATCCTTGTCCTTCCCTAGATTTTATCATCCATTGACTGCTGGCTAAGCATGGGCGTAAAATCCGTTACGCTCGCGGATTTTTCGTATTTTCGGAGAATCCGCAATCCGCGAACTCTCGCGGATGCGGCGAGAATACGCAAAATCCGCGCGAAGCGGATTTTTTGTTTGTGTTCGCACTGCTCGCGCTGCTCGCGGTCCGCGGCGCGGGCAGGAACAATCTCGCACTAGCGAAAGTACAAAAATTAGTAAAGGAAGTGGCCCAGTCTCCAACTTCCTGTTCCTGTCCAGCAAGCTCCTCCCATAGGGGTGGGGTGAAGGAAGTGCCCCAGTCTCCAACTTCCTGTTCCTGTCCAGCAAGCTCCTCCATTTCCTGGCCACTTTGATTTCGATCTTGACTGGGAAGGATTACTTTTTGTGGTTGCTGCTGGATATTTGGATTTGAGGCCTTTTGGATTACTTTTGGATTCGAAATTTGATTTCACAAAGAAGTAAGTTGATGTTGTTTGTTTGTGGTGATTTTTGTGTGTGTTGCTTTTTTTCGACTTTTTGGGGGAAAATCTGCAAGTTCGCGAGCTGAGGATGTTTTTGCTTGTGTTCGCACTGCTCGTGTCCCGCGCAGCAACAATCTCGCACTCGCGAAATTGTAAAAATTACAATTCTGCTGCACATGAATAGAAAACCACCAGGCTTATTTATGGGTGCATGCATGATACAACTGTTTTGTTGATTTTTTTTTTAACATGATTCTGGCCAGGGCATGGATGGCATTGGATTGTGCTGATTTTTGAGTGTTTTAGGACTTTTTGGGGTGGTGTTGGGGGCCTGCTATGTGGGTGGGGGCCATTTTATTGTCTGGTCCCGTGTGGGTGGGGGTCTAGGGGCCATTTGTAAGCCAGTTTGTGTGCTTTGTGCCATAGGCCTGCACCCACTGTGCTCTGATGTCATCCATTATGCCCAGGGGGGCCCAGAATCGGTCTGTTCGCGGTTTTTGCGGGTTTTTGCCACGTTCGCACCGTGAAGCAACAATCTCGCACTCGCGAAATTGTAAAAATTGCAATTTTGCACCGGAAAACCACCAGCAGGCAGCATAAGCCTTCTGAAAATGGATGGATGGCATTGGATTGTGGTGATTTGATTTGTGTTGTGTTTTTTGACTTTTTGGAGTAGGGGTTGGGTGCTGGCTATGTTGGTGGTGGCCATTTTGAGGCATGGTCCTGGCCATGTGGATGGGGGGGTCAAGCGGCCATTTTGAAGGCAGGCAGTGAGCTTTGAGACATAGGCCTGCACCCATTGTGCCTTGCTTTCACCCATTGTGCCCAGGCGGAGTCAGGGGTACATGAAAGTACAACCCTCTGTGTGTTTGCTCTCTTGGATCAATGTTAAATTCCTGTTTCCCAAAAATTTAGCAAATCCTAATTTTGAAAGTTCCATATTGTGTAGTGGTGTGCAGTGTGCACGTGTGTATTCATAAATGCCTACTTGCAAACTGTTTATTCAAGCGCTACATATGCAACATTTATGTTTATTGATGTTCCTCTGTCTTCGTTTGCGTTTAGGTGCACAAAACTCCGCATCATCGTTGAGCATCAGTGCCAGGAAGAAGTGCTGCTGCGGCCTGTTGTTCCGACATCTGAAGAAGATGGCTCCAAAAAGAGGTGCCCGTAGGTCCTCTTGCAATAAAGATGTCTCTACTAAGGAGAAGAAGAAGCAAGTGGCACCACTTACCAAGGAGACTGGTGGCTCAACCAATACATTTTTTGGGCAGCAACAACAAAAAAAACAAAGGCCCACCATGAGTGCTGCACAGGTAGCCTGTTTAGTTGTTGAATCACCAACGACCAGTGATGTTGGTTCCTCGCAAGAAAGTAGCAGCACACCATCAACACAGGTTGTAACTCATCCCACAAGTACTATTCAACAACCAAAGCCGCAACAACAACTGCATGGGCTACTAGTACAAGCAGAAGTACATGCGCAAGGAGCTGTCCAAGAAGGAGCTGTCCGAGAAGGAGCTGTCCGAGAAGGAGCTGTCCGAGAAGGAGCTGTCCGAGAAGGAGCTGTCCGAGAAGGACCTGTCCGAGAAGGAGCTGTCCGAGAAGGAGAAGGCCGAGAAGGAGCTGGCCGAGAAGGAGAAGGCCTAGAAGGAGAAGGCCGAGAAGGAGAAGGCCGAGAAGGAGAAGGCCGAGAAGGAGAAGGCCGAGAAGGAGAGGTCCATGGAGACTTGCAAGTAGAGGTCAGAGAAGATGCCCATGTAGCGGCGCATGGAGCGGTGCAAGTGCCCACAATGGTTGTTCTTCCAGAAGTAGGGGCACAGGAGGAAATTGACTTTGGAGCCGGGGTATCATGTCAGGAAGACGAAGCCACTCCTCCTGATGATTCATTTTCTCCCAGCTCCCCAGCAAGGAAAAGATCAAGGAGGGTGTGTAGAAGTTCCTCTTCAAGCCCCGCTCCATCAGATGATGATCTGGATCTAGATTGGCAACCATCTCTGACGTCTGAGAGGGAGGCACACCATGAGCTGCGAAAGGTATCACATGTTAAAAGGAAGGGCCCCGGAAAGCTCATACTTATGGATCCGAACGTCCGACTTGATGAAGTGGTGCATTCTGATGTTGTTGAAGAGGATGACAGCAATGATCTATTCATCACACATGTCAGTCCAGCTACACCGGCCATGCAGCAGACAGACATTTACACCCTATCCCGACGTCATGCTGAGCGTGACCCTGGCGACGTGCCACTGGTAGCACCACCAACGCAGTCAAGTAGTACCACAAGTTCAACAAAACCTACAGCTCCCATATTTTCTCCCCAGAGGGGGACTCCATCCAGCTCGACTCCCTCAAGTAAGGTTGCTGCAATAATTGCACAACCCAGTAGATGTCTGCAAGGCTCATCCACCACTGCTTCATCTGGCATTGGCAGCAGTATCACCTCGTGCGGCAAAACCAGAAGTTTCCAGTCCCCAGTTTGGAACTTTTTTAGTGTCCATGAAAAATATGATAACATAGCCGTTTGTTGCATTTGTAAGACTAGCGTTAGCCGTGGTAAGACTGGTACCAACTATGGAACCGGAGGCCAGATAGGTCATCTTGAAAGAAAGCACGCTGTCGAATGGTTTCCGCACCTAGCAAACGTCAAGGGAAAGCGATCCCAAAGGGCAAGTGGCCAAAATATACCCATAGTAGGTGTTTCATCTGAAGATGATGGGGAGGTAGAAGAAGCGTCAGACATGTGTCCGGTTGCACCCAGTACCCCTGGCAGCACTACACCCTCCGTAACACATAGCAGGCACACTGAGAGTCTGGGAGACACACCAATGCGGAAAATATCAACACTGATCAGAAGTGGGTCGAAGAAGGCATCAGCATCATCCCGTAAATTTGTCCAGCGCACCATTTCAGCCATGTTCTCCTCAGATGCGCAATTTCAACGCAACCACCCAACTGTACGCCTCTATAACACTAAGCTGGCAAAAATGCTAGCGGTGGACCTTCTCCCTTTTTCGTTTGTCGAAGGTGTGGGTTTCCTTGAACTCGTGGCAACATTGGCCCCTAAATGGAAGGTTCCTAGCCGGTACTATTTTGCCAGGGTTGCTGTTCCAGCACTACACAAAGAGGTGCTTGAGTTGGTGGGGGCAGCTTTGCAGAAGAGTGCTGTTCACACTATACACCTGACAACAGACATGTGGACCAGTTGCCAAGCCCTTGATTACATGTGCATCACTGCACACTGGGTCTCTTTTTCAGGGGTTATAAAACAGATAAATGCAGGTGGTGACTTGATCGAGATTTTTAAGGGTGCTCGTAAACATGCAACATTAGCCATGTTTGGCATGGAGAAAAGTCATACTGCAGTCAACATTTTGGCTTACTTTAACAAAAAGGTCTTGCAATGGCTGCGCCCAAGACATTGCAAGGTTGGTTATGTTTCTACAGATAATGGCAGTAATGTAGTTAAGGCCATGGCGGACGGTTTCTATTTCAGAGTGCCGTGTTTGGCGCACTGTATCAACCTTGTTCTGCAAAATTTTTTGAAAAAAGAACTTGCAGTCGACAAAACACTGACCATCTGCAGAAGAATATGCACACATTTCAACCATTCTTTTAAGGCCCGGAAGGAGCTGAGGCGCAAGCAAAATGAACGTAGAATGCCAGTGAAAGCACTTATCCAGGAGGTGGCAACACGTTGGAACTCAACCTTCTACATGCTTGAGCGTCTGCATGAGCTGTTTCCAGTAGTCAATGAGTATTTCTACAACCTGGGTGGTGATACGACAGAAATGATGCTAGCGGTGGAGCAATGGCAGCTAGTTAAAAGCCTGACAGACATGCTTCGGCCTTTTGAGGTCTTCACGCGTGACGTCAGCAGGGAGGACTGTTCTTTGAGCAAAGCTATCCCACTGTTGCTGAAGCTCGAGCACCAAGTCAAGGTGGTGTCTTCACAATTAGAGGACGTTGGAAAGAACGAAGCACATGAGTTGGCGCAGAGATTATTACAACGCCTAGTTAGCAATGAACGGCTTGTAAATATCAAGAAACAACAGCACTACATTTGTGCTACTATTCTGGATCCACGTTACAAAAAGCCATTGTTTGGCAAAGTAATAATTCCTTTTGAAACATCGGATGTTACAGAGTACAAAGGTTGGCTAGCTCAGTCAGCCATTCGTTTTGAAAGAGAGCGGAAGGAAACTGTAGGAGAAGACAGTACTACTAGTGAATCAGCAGGCCATCAGGCGTCCCAAAAAAGCCCTTCTGCATCTGTGCCTGTGGCAGAAGTGAGTGACTTTCCCTCTGAGCCGTTAACCACACCAGCAACCGTATCATCTGCACCAGGCGCATGCGATATGTCAGAAGCGAGTTGGCTAACTCAGCTAGGGTTTCCTGGTCCTAGAAAAGACACAGAAGTGCAAAGTACAGGAATCCGGGAGGACATTCTTTCAATGGTGCAGGCCTATCTGGATGACTCAACAGAGGTCAATATTACTGAGGACCCATTGGCGTATTGGCATGGGAAAAGAAAAATATGGCGCGAGCTCACCAACCTGGCTATCAATTACTTGTCTTGCCCACTCGCAAGCGTGTCCTCAGAACGTGTTTTTAGTTCTGCTGGTGGCATTGTGACTTCCAAAAGGTCCCGCCTCTTGCCCGCAAATGTGGAGCGGCTCACCTTGATAAAGATGAACCAGCACTTCATACCACCAGATTACAGAGTACGAGAATGCACGCAGGAAGAAGAGGACACCACCCTACCTGAGGAAAGTTCTCCTCAGTTACCAGAAGTAACCCCGACTGATGATTTAGCAGAGTATGAGGACGAGTTCTGCTTCCCTGACAGCGAGTTCTGAAAATGACTCAATCATTCATTAATTGTAAATAGTCCTCCTTATTCACTTTTATTCCTGTGTGTCTGTCTTTCTTTAGCAAGTGCTTCATCACATTCCCAACAAAACTGTAATCAACCAATAAAACAACAAGCCCAGCAACAGAACTGTCTTGATTTTGATGCCGCAGCATTCCTCAGGTTCACAACAGTTAGTTGACAAGAACTCAGTCCTGGTCGTCTATCCTGAGTCCTCCTCCTCCTCCAGACTCACCCTATCCATTACCCATAATGCTGATGCCTGGATTCTGCACAATGAAGAAACTTACTTAACGTTGATGAGTCCCCCACTGTGAATTCCAGGTGGAGCCAGCCCTCAAACACAAATTACAGGTAAGATAAGCGTTTGGATGGGAGGTAGTATAATGGAGTATTCGGAGAGGCGAGAGAGTGACAGTGGTACTAGCAGCAAAGTCCTAGGGCTCAAGAATTATCAAACTCTGTGACAGGCATTTACTTAGGAAAACATTTGGCCTATTGCACGTGAACGTGTAGGCGTTATTATTGCTCGCTTGCCTGTCTCAGGGGTGCTGTCTGTGGGGCTTCTAGGTTTTAGGGTTGTGTGAGCACCGCTGCCACATTTCTAATGTTGATTGCTTTTGATTTGCAGAAAATCCACGCCGGGAAACTCCAGTTGTGGCCCTGCTGCAGAACGCTTTAGGACTCTGTGAATTCCAGGTGGAGCCAGCCCTCAAACACAAATTACAGGTAAGATAAGCGTTTGGATGGGAGGTAGTATAATGGAGTATTCGGAGAGGCGAGAGAGTGACAGTGGTACTAGCAGCAAAGTCCTAGGGCTCAAGAATTATCAAACTCTGTGACAGGCATTTACTTAGGAAAACATTTGGCCTATTGCACGTGAACGTGTAGGCGTTATTATTGCTCGCTTGCCTGTCTCAGGGGTGCTGTCTGTGGGGCATCTAGGTTTTAGGGTTGTGTGAGCACCGCTGCCACATTTCTAATGTTGATTGCTTTTGATTTGCAGAAAATCCACGCCGGGAAACTCCAGTTGTGGCCCTGCTGCAGAACGCTTTAGGACTCTGTGAATTCCAGGTGGAGCCAGCCCTCAAACACACATTACAGGTAAGATAAGCGTTTGGATGGGAGGTAGTATAATGGAGTATTCGGAGAGGCGAGAGAGTGACAGTGGTACTAGCAGCAAAGTCCTAGGGCTCAAGAATTATCAAACTCTGTGACAGGCATTTACTTTGGAAAACATTTGGCCTATTGCACGTGAACCAACACGATGACAGTGTTCAGTTAAATGAAATTACTGCAAAACCACCACCCACCCAGCTCAAAAGTAGTAAAAAAACAGGTATGCTCAGATAAAGTTTGAAAAAGTATATTTATATCCCTAACAAAATAATCTCCCGCAAGACCCTCCCTAACCCCAACAAATAAATAGTCCTCAAAAGTCCCCAAAAAACCCAACTCCCAATTCCCACCCCCCAAAAGTCTCAAAAAAAGGGGCAAGGGACACTCTAGGGATGCAAGCTGTTAAGTTTGGCCTCCAGGGCATCATGCTTTAGGGCCAGGGCATCATACTTCTCTTGGAGGATGGCTTGATCTAGGCGGAGGCCCTCCACCACATTCTGATATTTGTTCCATTTCTGGACCTCCGCCTCTAGGTCGGACACTCTGCGGAGTGCACGGCGCAAGCGACCTTTAACAGTGCTGCGAGGTGCAGCTTTTGCTGCTCGGCGGTGGCGTCTTCCGGCACGGCTCCGGTTCGCTGGAGCACTGTGCTTACCGGCAGAACGTGGGGTAACAGAGGAGGATGTAGATGATGTTAGGTTTGATGCACTGGAGTGCGTGTCGTCCCCCTCCAGTTCCACCAGTCGCCGATATTCGGCAACAGTTGCTTCCAGCCTCCGTTGCCGGGCCAGTACAGCCAGCATACTCCTCGTTGGTTTGGAGGTTTTAGTATTGCCAACTATATGAAGAAAGAAAGACATAATCTGTAACCAATGCTCTTTAAGAATATGATTAACACAAAATGATTCAGCAGGAAGTTGTGTCACAGTACAACTAGCAACTAGCCAGGGCAGTACAAAACTATTCAGGCCAGTATCATGGGCGTCTGCAGGGAGGGGCAAGGGGGGGCGCTTGAATCACCATTTCCCTTCCCACAACTCACTTGTATCCTTGGTTTGGTGCTCTTTCATATGAAAGAGATCTGGCAGAAGTGAGTGATTTTTCCTCTGAGCCGTTAACCACACCAGCAACCGTATCATCTGCACCAGGCCCAGGCGATATGTCTGTTTCCCTCCCTCTCTCTCTCTCTCTCTGTCTCCCTCTTTCTGTCTCCCTTTGTCTCCCTCTACCTCGCTGTCTCTCTCTCTCTGTCTCCCTCCCTCACCCTCCCTCTGGCTCCCTCCCTCTCTCTCTCTCCTTCTGTCTTCCTCTCTCTCTGTCTCTGCCTCTATCTGTCTGTCGGTCCCAGCCTGCTGTAATTACCATATTGTAATTTGTCACTGGGCCACCACTGAATACACATCATATCCTATCTAAGAGTCAGATAGTACCTCCATGATCCAGCTTACCTGTACTCGCCACCGCCACCGTCTCCTTCCTCACAGTCTGTACTTCTTGCTCTTGGTCCGACTCCTCTAGCGCCGCCTCCTCCCCAGATTGACCCTCGGACTCCGAGTCAATGATGACCACCACATCCGAGCTGGCCCCGCCACCAGATGTTCCACCTACAAAGTAGATTTAAGAATGTTAGATTACACCACTCCACTAGTATTTGGTCTATTAATGAAAAAATGTGAAAACAACAGAAAAATTAATTGACTGTCTACTCTAGTCTAAAGTAAAAATGTCCCTCCTTCCAGGGAAAGCTGTTGTCTTGCTTCATTTTTTTGTCAGAATTGTTGAATGCTTGCTTAATTTTAACACACACTATTTTTCTCTGAACAGACAGAAACTGGACTTCTAAGGACAAGAGGAACATCAACTTCAAACCAGGTGAAAGCTCGGCTCGACCACAAGAAATGTGTACCAATCCAGTACTCATCAACTCTGCACCAAGCACTTTTCCATTTCCAACTAACTTTATTTTAATATATGTGTTTACTTAAACTTTTAATAAAGCTTTTAAACTTGAATTGACTCTGTGGTTTTTAGTCCTCCAGAGAGTCCAGACTAGAGTGACTGAGCGAAAAGTTTTGCAATTTTTGCAAGGAGGAGTCTGTGCTGCTGACACTACCAGGTTTATTTATACAGTGTGCCAAACACGCCACTCTGAAATATTATTACTCTGGTCTTTGGTGTCCATATTTCGGTTTGTGGAGAATTGTCCCTGCAACAGTAGGATTATTGATTTTGCTCCTATCTAAACACTATTTCGAAACAATTAAATTAGGAATGCTTGGACAACAATAGGTCCTCTATATTTAAATGAAAACTTACTGGGGCCAGCAAAGGAGCACTCGCCGCCCTGGCCTGCATCCTCCTCCTTTGGAGCCACTGCTGCATCCGATTTTTCGGTCCGCTTGCCCCTGGGCGGACCTGACGTACAACATGAAAGAAATAACAGAAAACATTGATGATTGCTGCTTGCCGATGTCCTTGTCAACCAAATCAAACATTTAGAAAGAACAAGAACCTACTATTTCATCCAAAAAGAGGGCTACAAAGGAAGGACTGCACCTGAGCCTCTACTCTAGGGGCAGATTTACAAGCCCCTTGCAGCTCTTTTGCTCCATTCTTGCGTCAATTTTGTGACGCAGCGCCACAACAAGAGAGGCGCCATGGTGTGGCGTATATTAACAACGTGACGCATATGGGAGATGCATCCCATTCTAAAACCCTGCGCCATTAGGGAGCATTCCATCGCAAGGGAGGGCGTTCCTGCGCAGGAACGCATGCTAAAAGTGGTTATGGGGAATATATAAAATTTCAATCAGTCATTTAGGACAATGATGCGTCACTGAAACCCTGCGCCTGCATGAAGCAGACTTACGGCTTGACGCAGCATTGCTGGAGCTGCGCCATCATTGCAACGCAACTCCATCAATGAGCCGCCTTTACGGCACCGATGCGTAACGCTTCGGTGACGTTTTGGGACCATGGTGTGCCGCATTGTAAATACGGCGCACCATGGGTGGTGCTGGGGTGCCGCACACTTTGCAGGGATGCGCAGGTAATTGCTAATCTGACACTTAGGGGCATACTTACGAGTTCTGAGCTGGACACCTCCAGATGTGCACCAGAACAAATGCGTAATGCAAAACTAACCTTGCGTCACGGCAGATGCGCCGCTATTACAATGCGGCAAACCCTGGCGCAAGGGTAGGCAGATGCGTGACGCATCTCGTGACGAAATAGGGGCGCATCTCTAGAGTCGCGTCGCGGGCGCGATGCAACTATAGCAGTGCTCAGGGCTGCCCAATAATACTCAACATACCGCATCAGTCCTTACGCCTGCTTCAAGCAAGCAGGCATAAAGAATTGACATAGCAGCGTCGCGGAAGTGCCTGCGTTAAATCTTGTAGATTTCACGCAGGCACTTTTGCGAGGCACACATCTGCCTGACCGGCACCCCCCACCCCCCACCCCCCCCCTGCGTGGGAACGCACCCATTGTGGCGCAGGCCCAGGCCTTCACGTGGCGCATCTCCTTAGATGCATCACGTTGTACATGACTCGCAGGGATGCGCCACGTTTACGTCGCTGTGCGTCAGGTAAGGCAGTGTAAACGTGGAACAAGGGGCTTGTAAATCTGCCCCTTTGTGTCTAGCATTGCGCAGTTCTGTAAAATACACTCATACATTACTCAGCCCAATTAAATGAACACAAAATAGAAAACAAATAAGCAGTGGCACCGGCACAGAGAAGGAGAACAGTGCACCTGAAATGCACAGAAGATTTTGAAATAGTAATTTACCTCTCCTATCAATGTAATCACCAGCAGCATTATTGCTCTTTGTAAAAAAGTTAAAGCAAACATTTGCAATATAACACAGCCACATAGAGCAGGAGAAAAAACAGAGTAGTGAGTAATGAAAAAATTGCTACTACTACTCACCAAGCCCGGGGACCTCCACTCCCAGCACGTCTAGCAGGTCACGCTCTCGGTCCAGGATGTCGGTCCAGCGGTGGGTGACTTGATTGCAGGTGCGCTGGACCCCCGTGATCTTAAAAAGGGCCCGGCACACCTGCCCCCACCGCTTCCGTCGCTCCTGGCTGTTGGTGTAACCAGCAGCGATCCTGCCGCCTGCCGCGATGGTCCTGGGGAGACGGCGCTGCACATAAAAAACAAGTGCGCCCACCTCCTCAGGGCTGAAGATCTCCCGGGGCACCACCATTTCCGCCCTCAAGCGACCACACGGGAGCCGGGCACGGGCTGCGGTGCCCGTCTTGGGCAGCTTGACAGCTGTCTTGACCATGTTCTGGGCAGGTGTTAGCAGTAAAGAAGAGAAAAAATGAAAAAGAATAAGAGTAGGGAAGAAGGAAATAAAAGTTTAAAAAAGTAGTTCAAAAGTAAACAAAAGTAGCCTAAAACACAAAAATATAGATCTAGAAAAATAGAGGGATAGAAAATAAGTTAAATAGATCAACAAAATATTAAAACAAGCAAAGGATGGCAGAGATATACAGAGGATAGAAACACCATACCCAGACACATAGGAATGAATGAAAACAAGATGGCGGCCCGATCACGTGCGCGTAAGTAAGTTCGCACACGATTTCTCTCGCGAACTCGTGCGAACTTGTATTCGCAAGGCGCGAGTCGCGCGAGATTACACATAGCGGGCGGAAACGGAAATACGTCACGCAAACAAAATGGCGGCGCCCATACTCAACCTTGAGGTAACTCGCACGAGTTCGCGGCCTCCACGGGCCAGTTCGCACTACGACGCGCCCCGCGAATAGGGCGAAATTACCGAAAAACGAGTTTTGCAAAAGCAAAACGAACGAGCAGGTGCAAAAGTTCGAGCTCATCATTTGTAACCATTTACCTGTAGTGCTTCCTGAAGGGGCCCTCCAGAATCCGGTTGCCTACTTGCAACTATTGTGTGACCCTGCTCTGACAGTCACAGAATAGTTACAAGTATGCCATTGCATCCTGTTAAAAAAAATTATTTTCATTGCATTTGCAACAAAAAGGAAAGGGAGCAGACAAGCAGGTGCCAGCCTTCATTAATGTCAGTTGGGGCAGGGCAGGTGTTGTTGTTTGCAAAACTTAAAGCACTTAGCAGGTGTTTGTTCACTCAGTGGTCAATCAGAGGGTGTTGTGATGACACTGAGGGTGGCATGGGTGTGCCAGCCAGAGGGTGGCATGGGTGAACCAGAGTGCCAGTGTTGACAGAGGATGGCAGTGCTTTGCTTTGCCCCAATAATGTACACTGGTGAACTAGAGGGTGATGTGATGACACAGAGGGTGACATGGGTGAGCCAGAGGGTGGCATGGGTGACCAAAGAGAGTGCCAGTGGTGACAGAGGGTGGCAGTGATGAAGAAATCTTAGCAAACAGGCTGGGCACGTAGAAACAACAAGTTCGCAAAACTGGCGACCCGACAAGTAAGTTCGCAATTTGCGAAATTGTACAAACCCTCGCGAACTTGCAGAAACCCGTGCGAACACACACACACCCAAAAAATACGCAAATCCGCGAGAATTCGCGGATTTCGCGTATTTTCGCAATCCGCGAATACGCAAATCCGCAAATTCACGGATTGCGAATCCGCAAAATCCGCCCATGCTTACTGCTGGCACGCTTGCCTTCCTTTATTTGTTTGTAAGTAAGTGCAGTCTATACCTTCAGTACTAACATGCACTCAGAGTTTTGGAGAGAAACTGGCTGATTTTTTTCACTTTTTCCTTTCTTTTCTTATTTCTTTTATTTTGGCACATTCACTGGCTTTTCTTGGTTATGATGTAAATACTAAGTAATTCTTGTCATAATAACTGGGTGTGGTGAGGCAGTTCTTTCTTCCCCACCTTTTTTCCTTTCTGGAGTTTTAAGATAAGCACACTTGTTGATCTACTTTTGGTCCATTTTTAGGAATAATTAGGTAAATAATTATAGATGTTAATTTTTGTACTTTATAGATTGTTTGTTGGGATGCTTAGTAAATGTTATGTGCTGAAGATGACCGTGGATTAATAACAAAGGTCAAAACGCCGTCGACACAATTGTGGCCGCAATTAATGGAGGACACATTGTCTTGTTTGTTGTAGTTTCAGTGTGGTTCTGAAACTTCTTCTTTTATGTAACCTCCTTTTGGATATCACCTGTCTGGTTGTGTATTTTTACTAAATGATATATGTGCCAGCTTACAATTCTGAGTTCTATTATATAGTATCTAATTTTTAATAAATAAAATGTGTATGTTTTTGTAAACTTTTCCTGTACATGTATGTTCTCACTTTTATGTGTACACTGATGTGGTTGTTACTTTAAGTAATTGTTTATTACTTTTTTGTATATGTAATTGTATTTTTTTAAACATTCTGAACCTTTGTTTGGATTAAATACTGCAAGCCCACCAGCATCATTTGATTTACATGACCTAGGCAGAGTTTGATACATATGGCCCTAAATCACTAGGGGTGAATGGCTTTTTTCCATTGCCTTTCCAGAGATGTATTTCTTAGATTTTAGAGATTTTGGGTCAGATGCCATCTCACCGGGTTTCCAGCATTGGGCAGTCAAAGAGGAAGGGGTCATTTATTGATCTGAAGTGTATATTTGCAAGAGAGAAGAGCGTGAATGGCAGAATGATGCGTAGATGGAGAAGAATTACTGAGTACGCCATGAGATGAGAGAGGAGGGTTGAGACAACATCTTCCTTGACCCCTTGACCTTTAACCCCTTCACTGTGGTGGCTATTCCGCCGCAGTGCTAAGGGGGCGGGGCGGAAGAGCGGCGGGCGCATGCTGGTGACGGAACCGCTCCGTCACCAGCGTCGGTTGCGCTGTGCTTATGACGGAGCGGTTCCGTCATGGCCCGCCCCGCTCAATAGAACGCTCAGCGCAGGCGCGGAATCCGCGCCGCGCAGGCGTGCCGAGCGGGCCATGACGGAACCGCTCAGCACAGCGCGACCGCGGCTGATGACAGAGCGGTTCCGTCATCAGCAGGGGAGGGGTTAAAGACCTTGAATTGTGCTTGCTTTATGGTTCTATTAGACCCTCTCATATTCCTGACACATGTCCGAAACAAATCAGCACACTTCTTACTGCCTCCTTAATAGCCTTCAAGATCACTGTCTTTCAGGTTTTCCATTGTTATTTATCAGAAAAAAATATTTTATCTGGACTTGTATTTGGGCCATTAAGATCAAGTGTTACAGCATGTGCTATTCAGGCCTCCATTCCTGGAGGGGGTCACATCTTTCAAGATTGTAACTCGATGTCTGTTATTACCTATACATGGTTTGATACATGTTTATGTACTCAACACAACCCAACGAGTCACCAAAGGAAGCAAACTGCCAGAGTTTAATCATTTTGTGGAGATGACTCGTGGACTGGTGATTAAAGGATTCATTCCATGTAACAGTTGTAGATGAATCTAAAAATCCAGAAACCCCAAGGATTTGAGACACCCCATAACTTGGAGTTATATTTCAGTTTACAAACTGGGAGCAACCATGATCCAAATGATGACTCATTAAAATGTCCCCATTTGTTTGCTATTTTAACACTCTTTTATAACACAACTCGACAGCGTGGTAATATGTGTTTTATATGTAACTTAGTTTCACATTACAGTAAAGGTCATTTGAGACCAGAGAAGATCCAAAGGTTAGAAACACATTATTTGAAATGCAGCAGCAAGACTAAATTGTGCTCTAACTTTGTTCCTTCACTTTTTGCTATGTGGGGCATGTGCTAGGCTTTGTTGCACAGTCCTGGAGATAAACAATCTGTTTTGGTGCTGTCTTTGGCGCAGGCCACAATCCTGTCTTATGAGTATGTCCATCAGCACAGGCCAAGGGTGGGATCCCTGACCTAGACTTTTGGATCATGACTGGATCGAGACATTTCTGCTCCACTCAGGCACACACCGAGAGCCAGGCTAGCTTGCTGTCCCCTTCATTCTTTTGGCAACTTTATTTAGCATGAACTCAGCATGAGTACCAGTTACACAAGGGCAGAAATATTTATTTTTTTCGGCACTGGAGCTGGCCTAATGGCTAAGGCAGTTGACTTCGAATATGGGGAACTGGGTTCAAGCCTCTTCAATGACACTGAACATCCTGTGATTCTGGGCAAATCACTTAATCTCCCCGTGTCTAACAAAAATGAATGTGTCCTCATGTAATGCAACTGGTGCTATGTAAATCGCTCTGATACCCGATTTGGGTCAAGTTTGCGCTATATAAAACTCTGTAAAACAAAAAAATAATAGCAACAGGGGAGTGATCACTATTGCAGACCAGTCCAGTAACACAGAAAAAAACTTTAAACAAAAGCTGAAGCAACAGAAGCATCCTTATCGTCCTTGCATTGTTTAAGAACTGAGGGTTTTGTGAATTGAAGCCCTTGAGCCTCTGCATTATATTTAATGGCTCTTGTAATACAGCAGAATGGAGGTCTGTCATGTTTGGGACGATGTAACCCATCCTCCAAACTCTAAATAAGGCTCTTAATTATAATAGAAACATTTATCCTAACTGAATATCCAGTATGTAATTACTGCTCAGTTGTATGTTTGAAGGTGGCTTTCAAGCCTCGTTGTATGGGTCATCACTTTGCAAAAAAGCTTCTGGTAGTGGTTGACTCACACTCTGAGAATGAGGCTCTGCAACCTCGGTTATTATTATTATTATTATTATTATTTAACGATTTGTAGAGCGCCTGGTGACCCGGATGCATCCCCGCGCTGTAAGAACTTGAGTTGGCCAAAAGAGAAAGTGGGCTTATTTGGGAAAGAGAAGGGTTTTGAGCTGTTTGCAGAAGAGTAAGTAGCAGGGTTCCAGCCGCAGACAGTGGGGGAGCGAGTTCCAACCTGAAGATGCTTTTACTGAAAAGCGCCGACCTCCAGTGCGAACCCTCCTGAATTTGGGGACATTAGCCAGACGCTCATTGTCCGAGCGCAAGGATCTCGAGGCTTTGTACGGGGTGACCATGTCTCTCAGGATGGAAGGGCCTTGACCGTTGAGGAGTTTGTGGGCGATGCACATTGCCTTAAACTCTATCCTCTCTCGCACTGGAAGCCAGTGGAGAGCCTTAAGCGCTGGTCTGGCAGAGGCTCTAGAGGGAAGACTCAACAGCATCTGGGCAGCCGCATTTTGGGTACGTTGTAGCTTGGCCAGGGTAGATTCGGGGGCTCCTAAATAGACGGCATTGCTGTAGTCCAATCGTGCAAGGATCAGTCCTTGAACCAGGAGTTTCCTAGATGGGGGAGGGAGCAGCGGAAGGATCTTGCGGACTGATCGCATGAGTCCGAAGCAAGTTCCCGCTGTTTTGGTTGCCTGGGTTTTCATAGACAGGTCTGGTTCGAGCCAGACCCCCAGACTCTTGATTTCCTTCTTCGGTGCGGGCACCTCACCCAAAGCATCGGGCCAAACAGATGATGGAATTGCTGACCATTTCTTGCCCATCAGCATGACTTCAGTTTTAGACCCGTTGAGTTTGAGTGAGGACTCGCACATCCAGAGGTGGATTTCCTGGAGGCAGTGCAAGAGATTGTCTGGGCAGTGGTCAAGATGTGAGAGCGAGACGACCAGTTGCGTGTCGTCCGCATAACTCACAATCTTGATGCCGAAGGGGGCAACTATGTCCTCTAAAGGGGCCATATAGGCGTTAAACAGGGTGGGACTAAGTGAGGACCCCTGGGGCACCCCGTTAGTCAGAGGCAGGGAATCAGAGCGCGAGTTGCCATCCCAGACCTGGAACGAACGGCCCGACAGAAATGACTCTATCCAGGCCAACGCGGTACCCCCGAGTCCCGCCCTGGCCAGCCGGTGGAGCAGGACACGGTGGTTCACCGTGTCAAAGGCTGCACTAAGGTCCAGGAGGATCACTGCCACTGACCCCCCTGAATCTAAAATGCACCTAGCCTCCTCGATGACTGCGAGGAGGGCAGTGTCCGTGCCTTGGCCGGGACGGAACCCAGTTTGGGACCGACGCAGCAGGTTATTAGATTCCAGGAACTGGGACAGCTGGACGTTGACCAGTTTTTCGGCCATTTTGCTGATGCCCGGGAGGAGCGAGATCGGTCTATATGAATGAATTACTTAAATCAACAACGCATTGCATGAAAGAGTCACTGCTTAGAGCACAGCTAAAATGCAAGAAGTGCACCACAACCACTTGCTCAGAACTGCAATAAAGTAACCTACAACCTTATTGAGTTGAAGGTTGTCAGAACCCAGAGGTCTTCCCCACTCAGAGCTATGTTCTTCAGCCAGTTCCATGTGAACAGAGACTATCAGCCACTGAGCTAATAGGAGGGCAAAGAGGAACATGGCTTCCCATGCCTGGCTCTTGCTATGTGAATTACTTTCAGTGTAAAACTTTTTTACACCAGACATTTTCCCTTTTTGCAGCAAAAATAGTGGTATGTGCTGCTTTGCACTACATTGCAATGAAGGGCCGTTCCTTAATTTGTACTTGGGCATTGTGATGCTCTGATCCTTGATTTTTGACACAAAGCCAGAACTATAAAGATTGTCAGAGCTGGCTTTCCAATCTTCTCCCAGACTTGTTAACCAATCTTGAGGATCCAACCAGTAGTTTCTGGTGCTTCCTTCACTTCTCCAGTGGTGTAACAGTTCTGCTAGATGTTGCTCTACGCTTCTTGATAGTTGTTCAGATTTAGTAAAACATCCCAACGAGTCACCGAAGGAAGTAAACCGCCAGAGTTTATTCATTTTGTGGATATGATTCGTGGACTGGTGATTAAAGGATTCATTCCTTGTAACAGTTGTTGATAAATCCACAAATCCAGAAACCCCAAAGATTTGAGACACCCCATAACTTGGAGTTATATTTCAGTTTACAAATTGGGAGGAACCATGATCCAAATCATGACTCATTAAAATGTCCCCATTTGCTATTTTAACACTCTTTTATAACACAACTCGACCGTGTGGTAATATGTGTTTTATATGTACCTTAGTTTCATATTACAGTAAAGTTCATTTGAGACCAGAGAAGATGCAAAGGTTAGAAACACGGTATTTGGCATGCAGCAGCAAGACTAAATTGTGCTCTAACTTTGTTCCTTCACTTTTTGCTATGTGGGGCATGTGCTAGGCTTTGTTGCACAGTCCTGGAGATAAACAATCTGTTTTGGTGCTGTCTTTGGCGCAGGCCACAATCCTGTCTTATGAGTATGTCCATCAGCACAGGCCAAGGGTGGGATCCCTGACCTAGACTTTTGGATCATGACTGGATCGAGACATTTCTGCTCCACTCAGGCACACACCGAGAGCCAGGCTAGCTTGCTGTCCCCTTCATTCTTTTGGCAACTTTATTTAGCATGAACTCAGCATGAGTACCAGTTACACAAGGGCAGAAATATTTATTTTTTTCGGCACTGGAGCTGGCCTAATGGCTAAGGCAGTTGACTTCGAATATGGGGAACTGGGTTCAAGCCTCTTCAATGACACTGAACATCCTGTGATTCTGGGCAAATCACTTAATCTCCCCGTGTCTAACAAAAATGAATGTGTCCTCATGTAATGCAACTGGTGCTATGTAAATCGCTCTGATACCCGATTTGGGTCAAGTTTGCGCTATATAAAACTCTGTAAAACAAAAAAATAATAGCAACAGGGGAGTGATCACTATTGCAGACCAGTCCAGTAACACAGAAAAAAACTTTAAACAAAAGCTGAAGCAACAGAAGCATCCTTATCGTCCTTGCATTGTTTAAGAACTGAGGGTTTTGTGAATTGAAGCCCTTGAGCCTCTGCATTATATTTAATGGCTCTTGTAATACAGCAGAATGGAGGTCTGTCATGTTTGGGACGATGTAACCCATCCTCCAAACTCTAAATAAGGCTCTTAATTATAATAGAAACATTTATCCTAACTGAATATCCAGTATGTAATTACTGCTCAGTTGTATGTTTGAAGGTGGCTTTCAAGCCTCGTTGTATGGGTCATCACTTTGCAAAAAAGCTTCTGGTAGTGGTTGACTCACACTCTGAGAATGAGGCTCTGCAACCTCGGTTATTATTATTATTATTATTATTATTATTTAACGATTTGTAGAGCGCCTGGTGACCCGGATGCATCCCCGCGCTGTAAGAACTTGAGTTGGCCAAAAGAGAAAGTGGGCTTATTTGGGAAAGAGAAGGGTTTTGAGCTGTTTGCAGAAGAGTAAGTAGCAGGGTTCCAGCCGCAGACAGTGGGGGAGCGAGTTCCAACCTGAAGATGCTTTTACTGAAAAGCGCCGACCTCCAGTGCGAACCCTCCTGAATTTGGGGACATTAGCCAGACGCTCATTGTCCGAGCGCAAGGATCTCGAGGCTTTGTACGGGGTGACCATGTCTCTCAGGATGGAAGGGCCTTGACCGTTGAGGAGTTTGTGGGCGATGCACATTGCCTTAAACTCTATCCTCTCTCGCACTGGAAGCCAGTGGAGAGCCTTAAGCGCTGGTCTGGCAGAGGCTCTAGAGGGAAGACTCAACAGCATCTGGGCAGCCGCATTTTGGGTACGTTGTAGCTTGGCCAGGGTAGATTCGGGGGCTCCTAAATAGACGGCATTGCTGTAGTCCAATCGTGCAAGGATCAGTCCTTGAACCAGGAGTTTCCTAGATGGGGGAGGGAGCAGCGGAAGGATCTTGCGGACTGATCGCATGAGTCCGAAGCAAGTTCCCGCTGTTTTGGTTGCCTGGGTTTTCATAGACAGGTCTGGTTCGAGCCAGACCTCCAGACTCTTGATTTCCTTCTTCGGTGCGGGCACCTCACCCAAAGCATCGGGCCAAACAGATGATGGAATTGCTGACCATTTCTTGCCCATCAGCATGACTTCAGTTTTAGACCCGTTGAGTTTGAGTGAGGACTCGCACATCCAGAGGTGGATTTCCTGGAGGCAGTGCAAGAGATTGTCTGGGCAGTGGTCAAGATGTGAGAGCGAGACGACCAGTTGCGTGTCGTCCGCATAACTCACAATCTTGATGCCGAAGGGGGCAACTATGTCCTCTAAAGGGGCCATATAGGCGTTAAACAGGGTGGGACTAAGTGAGGACCCCTGGGGCACCCCGTTAGTCAGAGGCAGGGAATCAGAGCGCGAGTTGCCATCCCAGACCTGGAACGAACGGCCCGACAGAAATGACTCTATCCAGGCCAACGCGGTACCCCCGAGTCCCGCCCTGGCCAGCCGGTGGAGCAGGACACGGTGGTTCACCGTGTCAAAGGCTGCACTAAGGTCCAGGAGGATCACTGCCACTGACCCCCCTGAATCTAAAATGCACCTAGCCTCCTCGATGACTGCGAGGAGGGCAGTGTCCGTGCCTTGGCCGGGACGGAACCCAGTTTGGGACCGACGCAGCAGGTTATTAGATTCCAGGAACTGGGACAGCTGGACGTTGACCAGTTTTTCGGCCATTTTGCTGATGCCCGGGAGGAGCGAGATCGGTCTATATGAATGAATTACTTAAATCAACAACGCATTGCATGAAAGAGTCACTGCTTAGAGCACAGCTAAAATGCAAGAAGTGCACCACAACCACTTGCTCAGAACTGCAATAAAGTAACCTACAACCTTATTGAGTTGAAGGTTGTCAGAACCCAGAGGTCTTCCCCACTCAGAGCTATGTTCTTCAGCCAGTTCCATGTGAACAGAGACTATCAGCCACTGAGCTAATAGGAGGGCAAAGAGGAACATGGCTTCCCATGCCTGGCTCTTGCTATGTGAATTACTTTCAGTGTAAAACTTTTTTACACCAGACATTTTCCCTTTTTGCAGCAAAAATAGTGGTATGTGCTGCTTTGCACTACATTGCAATGAAGGGCCGTTCCTTAATTTGTACTTGGGCATTGTGATGCTCTGATCCTTGATTTTTGACACAAAGCCAGAACTATAAAGATTGTCAGAGCTGGCTTTCCAATCTTCTCCCAGACTTGTTAACCAATCTTGAGGATCCAACCAGTAGTTTCTGGTGCTTCCTTCACTTCTCCAGTGGTGTAACAGTTCTGCTAGATGTTGCTCTACGCTTCTTGATAGTTGTTCAGATTTAGTAAAACATCCCAACGAGTCACCGAAGGAAGTAAACCGCCAGAGTTTATTCATTTTGTGGATATGATTCGTGGACTGGTGATTAAAGGATTCATTCCTTGTAACAGTTGTTGATAAATCCACAAATCCAGAAACCCCAAAGATTTGAGACACCCCATAACTTGGAGTTATATTTCAGTTTACAAATTGGGAGGAACCATGATCCAAATCATGACTCATTAAAATGTCCCCATTTGCTATTTTAACACTCTTTTATAACACAACTCGACCGTGTGGTAATATGTGTTTTATATGTACCTTAGTTTCATATTACAGTAAAGTTCATTTGAGACCAGAGAAGATGCAAAGGTTAGAAACACGGTATTTGGCATGCAGCAGCAAGACTAAATTGTGCTCTAACTTTGTACCTTCAATTATTGCTATGTGGGGCAAATGATGTGCTTTTTTGCACAGTCCTGGAAATAGACAATGTGTTTTGGTGCTACCTTGAGCGCAGGCCATGATCCTGTACTATGTATACGTCAATCCTTGGTTTTTGACACAAATCCAGAACTATAAAGATTGTTAGAGCTGGCTTTACAATCTTCTCCCAGACTAGTTCACCAATCTTGAGGAACCGGAAGTTTCTGTGCTTCCTTCACTTCTCCAATGGTGTAACATTTCTCCCTGATGTTGCTCTAAGCTTCTAGAAAGTTGTCTGATCTTGTGAAACATCCGAACGTTCATTGATGTCAAATGGTATCTCACACACAACTGGACTGGGAATGTCAAGGTCATGTACCCACATCTTAACCCCAAACTGGACCACATAAGGAGTCCAACCACCCAGGGAGTTTATAGGCAAATTGTTTGGGGTTCTCTGGACCCCACACAGGAGATGAAGCCAACTGCGACCTGAACCTAATACCCTTGCCAGTCCTTCCTCTTCACTATCATGTTTCCTTCAGGACGATAGGGGGAAGAATACCGTTCAGTCACTCCCAGTTTTCCTGTCGTTTCTCTGTAAGCCTTTGAGGCAAACACCGGACCCTGGTCAAAATGGAATGTGGCTACTGCATATGTCCTGATATGGACTTGCAAATCTTTTATAACAGTTCGGGCGCCAGACGATAGCTGTAGCCAAACCCTTAGGAATCAAGAGCAGGAATCCACTGCAATCAAGATGTATTTGCAAGTCCCCACTAACTGTAAGTGGCTACCTTTGTCCAGATAAACACAAGTGAGAGGATTGTTTGAAATCAATAGAGGTGTCTGTGGTGGACGCACCATAATGGAACTCTTAAACTGCTGGCAGATGTTGCACTTGAGGACAAAGTCCTTAGTCTGTTTGTAGAGACCTGGCCACTAATAGCGTAGCTGCAATAGTGAAATTGTAGCTTCCACCTCTGTTTGTGCAGATGATAGGCCCTCATGTGGTGCTAAGATCAATCGTAACCTGCGATCTGAAATTTGCATCACTCGGTCTACCACTCCAGGAATACAAGCAAACTGAATGTTTTGCGCACTTAACTTTAGGACTATTTTGCAGGAAAGCCTTTCAGCATGTGGGCGCCATTGCATGCAGTATTGATAGCCACCTTGATGTCTCCATCTATCCATATAATTGAATGAGCAAGTGCAGCAATTGCAGCAGTTTGCACTGTTACCTTTGCGGCTCGGTCAGCAATGGAATTCCCTACAACGTGTATGTTAAGGGTGCATACACTGCAACTGGTCTTCCCACGTAATCCTGAGATACACTGGCCCTGTTCAAATGTTTCTATTCTCCAAATATGTGTAGCAATTGTAATAACAACATTTGAGCATTTAAATGTGAAAAGATTTATGTTGAAAGGCAACTTATTTAGTCAAGTGTAATTCGTTGTCTTGAGCAATGCTTGTTTGTTGCTGCCATGATCATTGCTTACCAAAGCTTGTTCTTTGCTACCAAGAAAGCATTCCTTAAGCACCACGTTCTAAGTTCAACACGCGTAGGCTTGATGAGAGGTTTCCACGTGTAGCATATGCTAATGTAAAACCCGCAGTGAGGAGAGCCTATTTAAGGAACGCTTACAAACGTGACAGCGCTTCATCTCGTGTTGCAGTTCCGACGAGCGCTTCAGTTCTGCACCTCGGTCCTGATTTGAACTTCTTCCGATTCCCTCCCGCTACCCGCCTACAAGATCCTGCTACCCGACTACAAGATCCCGCTCTCGCCTCCCGCACTCGAGTCCCGGTACTGTAAAACTTACCTGATTACAGCTGAAGGATCGGAGTCTTCAAGGAATCCCCAGGCTATCGACGAAAGCTGGTGACACGCCTTCCTCTTCAGGCAGTGTCTGTCCGAGACACTCCTCCTTCCCGAATTTGGCTGAGAAAGCGAGAAAGGACAGTAAGACTTTTTAATTGTAAAAGACAAGCATTTAACATTGTTTCTTTATCGCGCTGCAGCTAAAAAAGCCTTGGCAAAAACAACTCTGTTTATAGACTTTCTTGATTGTGTTGGAAGAGCTTGTGAAGTTAAACACGCTTTGGCTAAAGCAAATTTTGTTCTACTGAATCCAAACTGAATAATAAAATTTCGGAGATAATATTTGTTCAAAAAGTATACAATTGGAATGTTTTCTGTGTACATTTAGCAATCACCAGAGATGTAGGTTGCAGGCATTGTTCTTTTTCTTTTCTTATAATTACAGAACCCCATTGACAGATGTCAAACTGAGATATCAGGTATGTGCATGAGTTTTGGAGTGAAACTTGGTTTGACTATTAACACACTAACACTTGTGTAGAAAAGAACAGTATTGAATATTCTTATCTTTATTTAAAGGAGGCAGTCATAGGTTTATTCAACTGCGCTTGACTCTTGACTCAGTAAAGTGTAAACAAGGGCCGATACTTATCACGGTCAGCCTTCAGTATTTTTGAAATGAAGTTAGCATATTAAAAAGACTGTCTTGATAGACAAGGAGTGTTGTTAATCAAGTGTATTATAATACAGGATTACGTGAGATCAGGATTACGTAAGATCAAACATCGGCCTGGAACACTTTGAAGAGAAACGACAACTGGAACCAGTGTTTGTTGTTGTTTGTTTGTTTCTCTCTCCACTTCCCCTTTCCCTTGTGGAAAAATTGGCATAGTCAGTGTTTTTAATCCTGACTACGTTAGCTGATCCTTGAGGGACTTGGGAGTTTGTGGCTTCAAGAGGAAACAACTGGAGTGACTCTCGAAACTACTCAACAGTGTATTCCTACACACTGATATCTCAATGTGTGTGTATTACATGAGTTTTGCCACCTGTCCCCAAACCGTTTTGTGCTTTCTGGTATACCCTCTGGAAACTCTGAATCCATTTTGGTTCCAGTTGTGTAAGTACTTGCTGTAAGACTGTACACAACAATGGAAATCATGTACAATCAGTGTTGCCAATTCAGGATTCTCCAGTGCCAGAATTAGAACCCTGAGTTCTGCCAGCTGTGCTGTACAATCACCTAGTAAAGGCATGTAGGTCTTGTGAGGACGGAAATCACCATCCTCAATTCTACACTTTACCGCGGCACATGCTGAAGAGTATTGATGTTATTTCCCTGTGACAGGCTGTGCAGAACCAGCAGTATAAATGATGTAATCCTACTGATCAAGAGGTATGACTTCATTAGGCAGAGGGTATTCCTTTTTTTATTGCAGGTATGCTTGTGTTTGGAGGGTGTGAGGGGTGGTGACAGGATGCTACATCTGAGGAAGACAGAATCGCTTTGGATTTGTAAACTCAGATGTGTGACCTCTGGCCTTAATATTAATAATGAATTTCATCATTTTCTGTAATGGCTTGACACATCCGGTCTCCCTGTAATGACAACCTTGATAGAATGTGACCTATGTTTTGCTCATGAAAATAGTTTTGTGGTGTGAAAAAATTATGAATTAAATCTGTTCCCCACTTACTGGCATGAAAAATTGTCTTTATACATGTCTATTACTTCCTTCATTTTGACTATTAGTTTATATCTGTAAATATATCTATTAAAACATCGCTTATTTGTTGAAATATACTACTTAGATACCATCTCTAAAAACATCTTCTATTTGTTGAAATATACTACTTAGGTGCCAAATATTTTCCAATATCGATCAGAACATGTTTATGTTCTTTATAAACAGATCGAGGGGAATATGGTGTATGTTTTCTCGCATGTTTTGAGAAAGCGGAATCTTAACAACAGACGGTCCGCTTAGAAATAATACGAGGTGCCTGTTTGGTTTAAATCTCGAAATTCTAAAACTTAGAGTCTTTGTACTTTATATGAGGTACTATATTTGAGGCCAAGAATTAAAATTCGATCAACGACATGAATGGGATCATACTAGTCAGTTTTGGCGAAAAAACTCTTTGTCTGATGATCATAATAAAAAAAGATATAAATTATACAATTGAAGTAATAACTCTTTAAGTATGTTTGGCTTTTAGAATACAACACGGGTACAAGTGAAGAACCCGTACAAATAAACTTTTTGTTGTGTTCTACGTCGCGTTATATATAGAATAGCCCCACTGCAAGATGGTGCCCATTTTTTCCATTATAAGGCTCGCAAATGTTTAACATCTAAAAAAGCGCGGAAAACTTGCCAATTTAAAAGTAATCTAATTGAGCTAACTATCAATTAGCACGAGTATATAAAGAGTATTCCTCTAGCCACCACACATGCACCTTGGCGACCATGTGAGGCGGACGTGATCGAGGACCTTTTCGGTGGAATTCGTACCAGAATATCCGGGTGAGATAATAGAAAAAATCCCCGCAGACACTGTTTACCAGTGCGCTGAATTCCTGTCCCTAGTTTCAAAAACTTAGCTCTCCTGTTTATATAAAAAAACGGTGTGTTGTCAACTTTCCTAATCCTACTATGCAGCCTATGACTGTGCGCTTTTGATATGCAATATATCACTGTTTGACCACATCCCTCTTTTTTAACAAAATCTCGAATAAATCGGTCATGCTTTTTCGAACACTAAGCAAAAGATGCATTTGTGTCTAGATTTTTGTAACATGTGTAGCTCTATCGTCATTTGACATTTGTGTGCTTCATTTCAGGTATTTTAAAACTATGGTGCATTAAACATGAGCACACTTCGTAAATATTTTAGGTTATGGTTTTTTGATTATAAAGTCCGTCCAAACAATTGTGCCAATACAATTATAAGCATTCGAATTACTCGTTCTTATGGACCAATTATTATTGGCCATGAAGATATATGAACTTAAAAATAAGTAAAAAAGATAAAAAATAATAATATATACCTGTGGGCAAAAATCTATTTGAATCTCTATGGGACCTTTTTAGAGGTATTATGACAAAATATTAACTAAATTGCTGATGACTGATATGTTTTTGTTTAAATCTAATAATACATATTCGCTTTTGTTGCATATTTAGGACATTACCCGTAATTAAGTCTTGTCACCTGAGAGAAAAAATTACCCTGAATAAATAAGGAGGCGCATAAAAACTAAATTTCAAGTAAGTAACAATCATAATTATAAGTATAGGTCAAAACAATCTCTAATACATGCTAGAGTCCAAAATTAATTGTTATCATATTTCCTTCAATTAATTTTAGAGAATCAACATTTGTAATACACGAAGGATTACGTACTTCTGGAAGATTCATAACTTTATTTATTTTTTCAAGGTATGTCTTTTTACATGTCTGTGTTAATGAATTTCCTTTTTAAATTGTAACAAGGGTTGTAGCTGTTCCTCCCTTTCGATATGAATATGCTGTACCAAGTATGGGTCCAATATTAGTGTAATAACGTATGACCATGAAACTGGACAAAAATTATCAAAAGGTTGCTCATTTAGGATAAAAAAAATGTAATAGATATTAATATGTACTGATTAGGTAATATTGTCAAAGTCGATGTGTGTGCTTGCTTTACTCTTTGTAAAAAACCTTGTGATGTATATATTGTAAATAGATCTCTTTTTTTTATATGTACTTTTGTAGCCCTGAAGAAGTCCCTGGATGGGACGAAACGCGTTGGCGGTTTCAAAAGTGTTGCGTTTGAAAGTTTTTAAAGCTTGAAAAATAAAGAATTAATTGAAAACGAACATCGACTCGCCTATGGAACCAGATTCCTTTTGAATTGTGTAATTTGCTATAATTTGTGTTCAAAGTGTGCCGGGCTATTATGTATTTTGTTGGTTGATGAATGCTGGGTTCTTCTGAATCGGCTTCTAAAATTAATGGAAGTATAGGGAATTGTGCTTCCAGCCCGTTGTTTGCACCTTTTTTCAAAAACTGACAGGGACTCTAAGACTAGTGCAGGCGAAGTATGCTCTGATTCCCAGTTCTCTCTTTTGTATGCTTGTGTTTGTAGTGTTGAGTCATATCTGTATTCCACATCTGTTGCGGTAAGAGAGTTAGGTCACTATATCCATCATGGTTGTAAAGCCTTCAAGTTTGGAACACTTGCCTTCATGACAGCCTCAAAGGCTGGAACCGGTGTCATGACAATAATGAATTTCCCTTGAGCCAAGGATCTTACTCTCACGTCAGCAGTCTGTTCTGCTGCCAGATTCTTTTCTGTCTGTCCAAAACACATTTCAGTAGTGTTGTATAAATGTGATTTATATGCAATTGGTACAGTATTTCCCTCGTTGAATGTAATGTAGGTATACCCTGGTGTACCCGCAAACATAAGGATCACCAGGTTTGTTGTGTTTACACATTTATATAAGTGTGCTGAAGCTTGCATGTCAGCTTGTACTGTATGTAAGAGTAGTGCATTTTCAGTTGTCCAATGTGTACTTAAAAAGTCTAGACCTATCAAATCGTAGATTGGTTTTGCCTGGTCTGCATAATCTGGAATGTAAATTCTGCCAACATTGATTGTGGTTTCTTCAAGATGTTTGTGGTTGTAGAAGCGCACACTTCTGGAGGAAATGTGTCACTAGGCTTTTGCCGTCACATGACAGCTCATATCCTAAAATAGGACATTAAGGTGGGATATTTTTGATTTTTTTAATTTAAATTTTTAGCCCAATATCACTCTATCCCCTCCTGCCAAGTGTGTTGAAAGGTCATCATCCATCAGATAGATGTCATCAACATAGGACCAGGCCTGGTCATCATATTCTTGCAGACGTTTTGTAACCCGGGCAGAAAACAACCCCGGGCTATTCTTATACCCTTGAGGCAAACAACAGAACTGATTTTGAGATTCCAGCATGCTGAATGCAGACAAATAACTGCTTTCAGGTGCTATGTTTTGGCAGAAAAATCCATTTGAGATATCTAGTGTTGTTTTGTATTTCTTTCACTCTCTGTTGCTCATTAGTGCTACTGTAATCTAGTACTAGATTATATAAATGGTCAGGTGTACACCTCACTGGCATAAAGTGATAAGGGGAACCATCATCCCAGCCCACATGTCTGCGGTAAAACGTAGGAGCTAGTGCTAAAGCCCACTCCTTGGCATATGAATGCTTCACTGTCTCTGAGACAAGGTCGGAAAAAGCAGGTAAAATTACATTTTCTCCCTCTGGGCAATCCATCTTAAATTCAGTTACCCAATCTGTTTCAGCAAAGAGAGTATCGTAACAGAATGACATATTCTCCCAAAAGACAACATTAATGTATCTTGGTACCTCCCCCTTCAATTGAAGTTGTATCTCATAAAATCAATGCGGGACACTTACTCTTGTATCCAGTGTTTCCACCTGGATAAAGTCACTCAATGCTACTGCAACCACATAGTACCAAAACTTGTGTTTTGTGCTAAATAATACCTGAACTGTCTGTTTTAGTAGAATGGTTACTTTTTTTGCTGCTTCTTGAGTAGAAAATCTATTTGAGAATCAGCCCTCTGAATGAGACCGCGCACGACTGACTGTGTTAGAAAATGGGGTCGGAAGGCTTCCTAGCAACTGGAAAGAGCAATGGGACACAAAATCTCGCTCACTCTCCCCAACTTGCTTGCTGGAGCCTCACATTTTTCCCATTGTCATTGCATTACTCGAACTGGAGCAAAATTCCACCATATGGCAATTGGCTGAATTTTGGCCAGAAATCCATGTTAATAAGTAAGGTGGAGTGACCAAAATTCCACTAATACCGCGAGGGAATGAAATTTCCACCCACCCCTATAAACTGCACAATTCAATAAAATATTAAGAAATGAATGAATTAGTTGAAAATACCAGACAATGAATAAATTTCAGTGGTCTGTTGCAGGGTAGTGCTTACTGAGCCAGTATGTATGTTTGTATGTGTGGGTATTTTTAAAGCACAAACCTAGCTGTGAAGCAATGGAGCACTGTTCCTTACATGAGGGTTCAAGAAACACTCTACCAGATAGTGCACATCAAGTACAGATCACACAAATACATTTTATGCTATATTTAGGCACAGGGAGAATAAGTGATTTGCCCAGAATCAACTGATGTAGTCTAGCACTGAGGCTGAGTTATAAACCCAAGTCCTCAGTTCTCACAGACAGCAGCTCGAGCTGCTAGGCCACAACTCCCTCTTAAATGGCCTAGCTACACCCTCTGTGTAGTTAGGCCATTTACATTCCTGTCAGGTGGCCTGTCTTCACTCAGTTCTGATGTTTGGATATTGCTTAGAATTCTAGCACTTGTTGTCCACTTTTAGTAAAAATCAAAGCCAGCAAAGCACTGCTAGCTAAAACAACATGTCTGGCTGAATGTGTCATACACAACAGCTTTTCATTTACAGATAGAGTGTGGCAGTCTAGGTTTGATGTGAAGTTCTCTGGTATGGGGAGAGCAGGCAAATTAGTGAATCATTAGAGTGCATGATATGAAAGGATGGCAGCTGATTAGAGAGTGGTTTCTAGTGCTGTGCAGAGTGGCCATCTCACCCTCCATGTTATCACGGACCCATTTCCAATCTTGGTTATTCAACTACAAATCAATATTTTCAAGCATTACTGTTGATGATTTGATTCATCCAGTGCTGAGCCAACCTCTTACCACTGGTTATCAGATGGGTCTTTCTATGCTACTGAGAGGTGATGGAAGTTAGCACTTGGTCAAACACATATATTTAACGGTTTAAACCAATTGGCTACATAATAAGGACCAAGACTGAGTAAATAAAGTCGAAACGTTTTCTTACAAGTTAGCAATTAGGTTAATGTAACTCAATCTCAGTACTATGCTGTAAAGGTACAGAATAATAACTGGATAGCCAAAACACCTGAAGACATTCAGGCAAATCAGTATGAGAGAAACAAGAAGTTCAGTCACAGCAATTTAAACCATTAACAGCAGAATCTGACGCTCAGAGAAGAGTATTTGATCTTTGCTCTAAAACAATTAGTAATCCCGGAGGTCCTCTAATCTAGAATCTAAAATTATTAAAGGTGATTAATCTAAAGGAGGCTCACACAGTCGGGGAAATGAAAAAATGAGAAAATTGTCAGAAAATATGCAGGAAGGTTTCAGCATTTTAGAAGCTAGGTCAAGTGTAATCTAGGTATAGGGAAATAAGTGTTAGCCTAAGCCTTGCTCAGCAAAGAATCAAAGGGTTAAGAATAGAGGTCTGTACCTCTCAAATTCCAAAGGAAAAGTGGGGAACATAATCTTGTAAAACATTAGTTAATATTACAAGAATTGTCTGGGTAACACCCATTGATCACATCATCAGGGGCTCAATTGTCCTTTCCATTCTTACGTTGTGAGCTCGACGTTAGAAAACTCTCCTAGGCCAGTCCTGAGAACGACATTGTCCTTGGTCACTGGCAGCAGTTAACGCTCTGGCTCTCCGTGTTCTTTGTTAAGGTCTTCTTCTCTAGGGGCCAGATGTAGGAGAGCAAATACCCGACCGGTATTTGGGTTTTCAGATGTAGGGGCCATTATTTTACAGAATCGGTAAATTTACCGATTCGGGAAATTTACCGATTCTGTAAAACACCGAATCGGTAATTTTACCAATTCGGTAAATCCAAATGTAGGTGACATTCCTGAGAGTGTCACAGGCCCTTAAGAGTCGGTATTTTACCACACAATCCTATTGTGTGGTAAAATACCGAATTCAGGTGTGCATGCACATCTGTGCATGCACACTGTTCAATGTGACACACAGACATGCCCTTAGGGCATGTATGTGTGCCACATGTCACACATGCCTTTACTTCAGGTGCTAGAGGGTGTCAAAGTGACACCCCCTGCACCCTTGCAACATTCGGTATTTACCGATTCGGTAAATACCGAATCAGTATTTCCCATTGATTCCTATGGGCTTCGCAGCCCATAGGAATCAATAGGAAATACCGATTCGGTATTTACCGAATCGGTAAATACCGAATGTTACAGAATCGGTATTTCTAATATAAAAATTAGCTACATTTCCCTCCTTCATATTTACCGATTCATAAATACCGAATCGGTAAAATTCGGTATTTATGAGTCTGTAAATCTCCCTCACCTACATCTGGCCCCAGGTCTCTAGCACTAGTACAGAATTACATCTATTCTCAAACTAAAAACCCATGTGAACGTACCTGCAAAGAAAAGACATGCAAGCAGAAATTGGAAAACAGTATTTGATGCAGAAAGAAACACAGGCCTAGCTAAGTCAGGTTAATCATCTTATTCAAAAGTGTACATTAATACAAATGTATAACACATGTAAGTTCATAAATTCAGCATTTTATTCACATGGCACTTTAAGTAAATGTAAAGTAACTTTGAAATCACTAATAAAAGTTTAACTAAGAGTATAAGTATAAGTATAAGTATAAATCTTTATTCGGTAAAATTGATCACCATAAAAGACAACAATATACATTTTAAAATACATTCCATCAAATTATACTAGCAACAACAAGGGTTGACCATACTTAAAATACGACTGAGCACTGTCATAATTAATAAAACCACGGACAAAAAAAATACTCCAGGCACTCAGAATTAGCAGCTTCAAACAACTCCACTCTGGGTAGGTAGAGGCCTTGCAATCATTCCCAGAGATCTTGATCTAATAATCCAGGCACTACCTAAAAACTTTGCCACCCCGCATATCAATGGGGTAGATGATAGATCCGATGTAATCACTCGTAAGGCCGAGCGATGGCACCTCATCCCCAAACCTTTACATACTGGTTTCAACCAGTTTTTCCGCGCCACTTTATACGCGGGGCAGGCAAAAAGAAGATGGGCCACGGACTCTTTAGGGGCCGCACAGCCAGGACAAGATCGCAAGGGGCCGCCCTGGTTGGACCATTTTGAAGTAAATTCGTGTACCGGGAGGGTACCATACCTTAATTTTAAAAAGAGGGCCCTGTCTAGAGGCTTGGTTATCAAGTCAAGGAAGGGTTCAAGTTTCCTTACACACTTACACTCCAGAAAAGACTCTGTAAGTGAACCCCCTGTTATACCACGTGATGCTTCAGCCTGAACCCAATCCCAATATAATTTCTTGATCACCATTTTGGGCGGGGGCGCTTGAGACTCCCAAATATCTCTCAAACCCAATTGGGAGACCAATAGCCTCAAATTTTTCAACCAGCCAATTTTACACCCAGAGTCGAGTAAAATTAGCTCGTCCAGTACTTCAGCATATTTGGCCAACTCCTTAGTCCTTCTCAGGCGGACCCAAAAAAGCAATGGTCGCAGCCTCACTATATCCTTTAGGGCACGTCTACCAAGGTCTAACCGCAAGGGGATAAGCGGGGTGGAAACAGGGAGTGCCACCACATCTCTCAAAAACTTATTTTCTGCTAAGGTTAGCTCATTTACATTGTCGAACCCCCATAATTCGGAGCCGTACAATGCAGCCGGGAGTATCTGGCCATCGTAGATGGCCATTACCGGGGACACTGGTTTACTAATTGATGCCCGGTACTCTCGTAAGATCACCCCCGACACTCTTTTGTGGCCCAATAGCATTTTCGCTAAGTGATCCTTCCAGGTCATTCGGCTATTTATCCGGACCCCTAAATAGTCGAATGCCTCGACCAACTCCAAGGGAGTCCCATTAAGCAGAAAATTGTTTTTAAAATTTTTGGCGGGTGAAAAGGCCATCAATTTGGTTTTGGTGGTGTTGATGGTTAGGCCTCTCTCTGTACAAAAGGAGGAGAAACGCTGCAGGAGTTTGTGCAGGCCTATCGGGGATTTAGCTATCAGTAAGGTATCATCAGCAAAGAGCAGAGTCTGAATCTTTTCCCCCGCCAGGGTTGGGGCATCCGTCTCTTCTCCTCTCAGATGGTCCACCACTCCATTCACAAACAAGGAGAAGAGAGTCGGAGCCATGACACACCCTTGACGGACTCCACTCCTCACAGGTACCCTATCTGTCAGTTGGCCCTGTGTACCCCATCTGATCCTGGCGTATGTCCCCTCGTGGAGTCTTACAATTAATCTTAAGAGTGAGCCAGGAAAGCCCAAACTTTTCAGAATCTCCCACAGTTTAGCACGGGGGACCAGGTCGAAGGCCGTCTTGAGATCTATGAAGGCCATATATAGGCTCCCCTTCTTGATGGTAACTGCCTTCCAATAGATCCCAAACAGCCGAAAGACCTGGTCCATCGTGCCCACCCTTTGGCGAAATCCGGCCTGCAGATGAGAGAGAATGCCTTCCTCCTCCATCCAGTCGCCCACCCTGGCGATAATGACCCTGCCAACCACTTTCTGGATTATGTCTATCAGACTAATCGGTCTGTAGTTGGCAGGGTCATCTCTTGCCCCCTTCTTGTACACTGTGACCACCTCGGCACCCTTCCATGAATCTGGCACGGGGTGTCCCTTTACTAACAAATTCATTATGGTGGCTATTAAATTTGCCCAGGCTAGGGGTTCAGCAATCAAGAGGTCCCCAGGGATCCCATCCGGCCCAGCTGCCTTTTTGGGCGTCAAATGTTTAATTGCTGCCACTACTTCGGAGGCCATAAATAAGCACTCCGTCTCCCCGTCAGGATCCCTTCCCTCCCCACAAGCAACCAAAGGGCCAGATGTATCTTCACTGCCGCCATACAGAGATGAAAAGTGATTGAACCATTGCAGGCTGGTTATATGGGTTGCTAAAGGCTGGGTTTTACCCTGCCTAGCTCTATTGATTAAATCCCAGAATAACGTCGAGTCCCTCCTGCTGACGGCGTCTGTTATTTCCCTCCAGTGCTCCTCCTCCCACTCGCGCTTTGCCAGAGCAATTGCTCTCAAGTACTCCCTCCTGGCCGCTCTAACCAGAGTAGGATTCCTTGAGAGCAAGGCAACTGACAAACTTTTCCTCTTCCCCCTGCAGTCCGTTGAATACCATGGGTTGCTGGATATGGGGGGAGTCCTATTTGATCTGGGGGTTTTCCCTTTAGAGGTGAAATAAAGACTCACTTGATCTATCGTGCCTTTATATGCAGAATCTAGTTGTAAAGAAAGGCACGGAGGGCTAGCAACCACCCGATCCATTGCTTCCAAGTCCGTGTACAGGGCTTCGATGGTAAATTTAATGGTCTCTAGTTGGTCTGCGTTTAGCTGAGCCTTGTCCCACTTCAATCTACGATTGTTTTCGTAGGGGATGATCTCTTTGGTTAGTTTCAACGGTGCACTCATCCCTTTCTCTTTAATTTTGCCCCATTTAAACTTGCAGCAAAGCGGATTATGGTCGCTATCCTGGGTGGGTACCACCTCCATATCAATAAGGTCCATCCACATACTAACACTCATTAAAATATAGTCAATTCTGGACGGGGCCGATAGCCTGTTAAAAGTCATTGCACCTAATATATCAGACCGGGTCCTGCCATTAAGGGCTCTTAATTTGTGCTCCCTAGTGAGGGCGTTCAGTTGGATTGCCCTAGCAGACCATTTCCGGATGGGGGGTACCGTCAAGGGGGGGATAGACCACCTGGAGTCGTCCTCCTCAGTACCTATTGGATCATCACCAAGAAGAGGTTCGAACGTGCAATTAAAATCGCCACCCACCATAATTCTGGCTGAGGGAGGGCAATTAGCTAGAGCAGAATCAAGGCTCAATATGGTTGCCGAAGTATTATCCCCCGCAGCCCCTCTAGCGTACACATTAAAAAGTTCAAGCCTAATCCCCTCGATATGACCCCTGGAAGAAAGGTGCATTAAATCATTACACTGGGTGTCATTAGAGGCCATGTCCCAATCTAGGTCAGTTCTTATCCAGACTAAAAGACCTCCTGCTGGTCTACCTTTCCCTCTACTTATCGCTGGGGAAAAGAAGGTAGTGTAGCCAGATTTATCAATTGGTATCAAGCACCAAGTTTCTTGAAACAGGCAGACATCGAACTTCTCGATGAATTCATGCCATTCAGGAATGTCTAACTTCCTTTTTAGCCCGGCTACATTCCAGGAAATCAGGTTTATTACCCTAGAACCCTTGTGCACTAGAGAGAACCCTTCCGTGATCACCCCCCCCGGCTCCATTCCCACACCTCTAGATTGGTGGCTGTTACTCACACAACAAGATTGCCTGTCGGGTTCAGAACAATCAACAACAATAGACATACCCGGGGCATCAAAATGAGGCATATTCGAGTGGATGACATTAGAGTCATCTATGGTTACCTCCTGGGAATTGTCACAAATAATTCCTCCTTGCTGGGGATCCACTCCATGTCTACCGCCTCCCTCCTCCATAGGCTGTAAGCATCAATCGCAGTCCTCCATGCCACTAAGCTGCGAAAACCTATTGAAAGTATCTAAGGGGGTGAAGGGTCTAAGATGCTCCATTGCACCATTGTGGCTTAGGTGATGTCTCTGTGGAACCGTAAACCAACCAGACTGACCATTAGGGTAAAGCTGATGCTGGCCAAATACCTGATGAGTACTATTGTAACCAAACTGCTTGGGCCATAGGGCATAAGACTCTTCCCTATGTTTGGGGGGGTAAGGAACCGGCCTCGGGTAAAAGTAGGTTAAGGGCCTAGGTGTAATAGAGTTTCCTCCTCCTGCATATGGCCAGTTTAAAATGTAGTCCACTGCACGGGGGTCTCTAAAATTGACCACCACTAGATCCCCGTCAATATCTTTCCTAGTGTTACCCAACCACGGGATCCTTCTGACATGTACAATATCTCCATCCACATTTGGGGCTATAGGCCTGAATGTACTCAACCAATGAATTATTTTATTTTTCAATTGGCCATAACCTTCCTTCTTATTGTCTGCTAATGGAGGAACCCCGGTCATGACTACTACATAGGGCACCGCCTGAGGTGGAATTTCCACTTGAGGTACCCTAGTAAAAGGACCTCTGGTGCGTCCCCCTTCCCCCTGTCTCTCGCTTCTGTTTACTGGGGGAGCCTTTGTCATTGGCCTTTGGGGGCCACCTTCTGTCCCAGCTACAGAAATGATCGGGTTCATTGTAGGATTTTCTTTATGTATAGCAGGCGCCGCCTTTCCCTGATGCTGAGACGACTGTTTAGACGGCTGGAGTAGAGCAGAGGGGGTAGCTACTGGGGGTTTTACAGTCTCGCTAGACGAGACCCCAGTACAAGGTGTTGGTTGTGTTCCCCCACTCCCCTGAGCCCTGGTCACCGTGGCCATACTATTTAAGGCAGCCTCTACTAAGGTCAATCTATTTTCGACTTTCCTAAGACTCTCAATCACGGGTAGCAACAGAGACCTCAGTAAAAGTTCAAAATCCCCTACAGGTGGAGGAGGAGTCGATGAGTTTGTAAATAAGGGCCCCTGACTGTTAACTAAAACTGCTATATTGGGGACCTCAACAAGCGGAGTAGCCACCATTGGTGATGCCTCGGGTGTTACAGTAGTTGCAACTTCCATGGTAGCCCTTACATGCGGTGAAGATAATTTAGGGCCTTTGCCAAAGTCTAGATGGGAAATTTAACTTTGCCTTGTCCCGCCCTTAATTTCCTCCTTTTTTTATTTGGTGGTGGTCCGTGTATCTGTGCAACCACTAGTTGCTTGGATTTCAATGATTTAAGCTTCAGGGGAGCAGCAGGGTGGCATGGGATCTGGGTAGGGGGGTCAATCACAATAGGATCAAGGGACATACCAGGCGAAGAAGTGCAGTCACGCAGTAAAAGTGGGAAGCCTTCTTGACTAACGGTTTCCCTCCCAAGGTCGATTAAGTCCCCCTCGGTGAACAAAGATACAGACACAGAGTCAATAAAGGATCTGTTTTTCAAGCTTTCGATTGAACGCCTCCGCTCAGCCCTGCGTTCAGCCATGATCAATTCCTTCTCCCCCTCGGACAGTACCTTGGGAAAGTAATTGTCTAGTGACCCATTGCGAAGTTTGCCCTTCTTCCCAGGTGACCCCCCATCAGGTAGGGTAGCCATTAACTAACCTGTAACACAAGCCCACGGAGTGGGTTTTAGAGAGTGGGCCCAGCCCGGCCTGCTCTGGCCTACGAGGGCCTCAGAGGGCCCGCCCTTTGCCCGGGCTTCGCCCCGGGCGCTCCCGCGCAGCGGGTTACAAAGGTTTATATGGGCCTAAGGCTGGAATAAGCTGGGCGGGGCGGTCAGGGAGAGCGGGCCAGGTGATAGGCCGGAGGATTGCCGGGACTCCTGGGAAAGCGAGTCCCGGTTCCTTCGCTCGCAGCCCTGTCGCACGCTCTCTCACCCAGCTGGCTCCTGTGACTCCTGGGCTCCGGTGGCGGCAACAGCGCAGCGGGACCCGCGAAGCGGGTTCCGCAAGTAGTAAAATTGGTCTCCCAACGGCAGCAGGAACACACACAGCAAACGACCCCAATGTCAATAGGAGGCGGGGATTTTAAAAAGGTGAGCTGGGCGGGGCGGTCAGGGAGAGCGAGCCAGATGATAGGCCGGAGGATTGCCGGGACTCCTGGGAAAGCGAGTCCCGGTTCCTTCGCTCGCAGCCCTGTCGCACGCTCTCTCACCCAGCTGGCTCCTGTGACTCCTGGGCTCCGGTGGCGGCAACAGCGCAGCGGGACCCGCAAGTAGTAAAATTGGTCTCCCAACGGCAGCAGGAACACACACAGCAAACGACCCCAATGTCAATAGGAGGCGGGGATTTTTAAAAAGGTGAGCTGGGCGGGGCGGTCAGGGAGAGCGGGCCAGATGATAGGCCGGAGGATTGCCGGGACTCCTGGGAAAGCGAGTCCCGGTTCCTTCGCTCGCAGCCCTGTCGCACGCTCTCTCACCCAGCTGGCTCCTGTGACTCCTGGGCTCCGGTGGCGGCAACAGCGCAGCGGGACCCGCGAAGCGGGTTCCGCAAGTAGTAAAATTGGTCTCCCAACGGCAGCAGGAACACACACAGCAAACGACCCCAATGTCAATAGGAGGCGGGGATTTTTAAAAAGGTGAGCTGGGCGGGGCGGTCAGGGAGAGCGGGCCAGGTGATAGGCCGGAGGATTGCCGGGACTCCTGGGAAAGCGAGTCCCGGTTCCTTCGCTCGCAGCCCTGTCGCACGCTCTCTCACCCAGCTGGCTCCTGTGACTCCTGGGCTCCGGTGGCGGCAACAGCGCAGCGGGACCCGCGAAGCGGGTTCCGCAAGTAGTAAAATTGGTCTCCCAACGGCAGCAGGAACACACACAGCAAACGACCCCAATGTCAATAGGAGGCGGGGATTTTTAAAAAGGTGAGCTGGGCGGTCAGGGAGAGCGGGCCAGATGATAGGCCGGAGGATTGCCGGGACTCCTGGGAAAGCGAGTCCCGGTTCCTTCGCTCGCAGCCCTGTCGCACGCTCTCTCACCCAGCTGGCTCCTGTGACTCCTGGGCTCCGGTGGCGGCAACAGCGCAGCGGGACCCGCAAGTAGTAAAATTGGTCTCCCAACGGCAGCAGGAACACACACAGCAAACGACCCCAATGTCAATAGGAGGCGGGGATTTTTAAAAAGGTGAGCTGGGCGGGGCGGTCAGGGAGAGCGGGCCAGATGATAGGCCGGAGGATTGCCGGGACTCCTGGGAAAGCGAGTCCCGGTTCCTTCGCTCGCAGCCCTGTCGCACGCTCTCTCACCCAGCTGGCTCCTGTGACTCCTGGGCTCCGGTGGCGGCAACAGCGCAGCGGGACCCGCGAAGCGGGTTCCGCAAGTAGTAAAATTGGTCTCCCAACGGCAGCAGGAACACACACAGCAAACGAACTAAGAACTACACTATGAATACCAATGCGAAAGCATTAGTGCATATATTTACATAAATCCCTCTCGTTTCTAATGTAAATACATTTTAATAGTGTGTGGAAGGTTTATCAAATCTCTAAAGACTATATTTCAATTTAATAAAGCTAAGGCACACAAGTGTATATGATTCCTAGTTCTACAGTAAATGCATTTCAGTATTGAATGTAAGTGCAACACTTTACATTAAAAATGTTAGGACACACCAGTATGTTGTGCTAAATCCACATAAAAATTGCATATTTAGGATGTGTGAGGGTCGAGCTAAAATTACGCTACTCCACAGTCTAATTAGTTCAGTGGAAGCGGACAACAGCTAAAAAGTCATAATGCATTAGAATTTCCCACAAAGCCCAGAGTGGAAATAGTGTTCATGAAGACATGCATGAGTTGCCACCCTTTTGCAAAATGAAGTGCACATGTCAGAATGCAGCTGGAAGTGAGAGAAGAGGTGCATGATGGATGCTAGTGGCTGGTGAGATCAAAGTGTGGGTAAAACTAGTTATGTGTGTTTAAGTGTGAGATATGTTTTATGCTTTGAGCATTCATGTGTTATATCAGGGGAATAGAATCCGAGTGTAATGACCTGGGCACAGGAAAAAAAATCACTTTTTGGTAAAGAAGAGACTGAACAAGTGCAGACTTTTCTATAGGGAGTGTCAAAAGATTTGATACAAAAAGATAGGACAACTGACTAAAGCCTTCCCTTATGTGGAAAAATGAATTACATGTCTAGTATACTTTACTTACTGGTGGGCTCTTTCTATAGGTGACATTTTTATAATGCAGCTGTAATGTACTTATGACCTTGGAACCAAAGAAAAAACATTAGTTCAGGCTTGTCTTTGTCTCCAGACTTGTTGGCTTGCTCACTGCTTGTGCGATTTAATGTAAACGTTCATGAAACCAAGACTTGGCAGGAAGCAGGATACCAAGGGGCATGAACATAAGGACGTTGAGGCAGTGCATTCTCAAGGGACCTTAGAGCAGCAAGCAAGACTCACTTTGGGGTCCACTGTTGGCAATAACGTCTGAATTTGTTAACGAATTTCAATTAATTCACCCCTCAGGATGCCACTCAATATTGAACTATACATTACACTTTGATTTCAAAAAAAGGTGCACAATTAATTACCTGAAAGCTAAAGCTGTCCACTGTTGCCAGCTAGGTAATACTTTAGCAACAATTGATTGAGCAATTGCTTTTTCTACTTAGATCTATGCTTTTCTCTTGCAAGATTTTATGTATTTTTTAGTATCAAACCAACCAGATTTGAAAAGAACAGGGCATTGTTGATTTGATGGCTGTTTAGTGGACTAGTGAATAATATTAAAATTTAAAAAAAATGCACATAGAGCTTCGAAGTTCACTTTAATTGCTGTATACTTGTCATCACAAATTAATCCTCCTCCATAATTAACATTTTGATAATTATGTTCTCTGTTATTCTCTACACTTGTCTTGTCCTTCTCACCCCTTTTCTACGCGAAGCCTTCTTTGGTTAATCAGTAATTGCATGAACATGACAATCGGATACTGTAGGAAGCTGGCTCTGTACATACTATACCAACGTGACGTATAGTGTGCAGAGAGTGCAGTGGAACCTAAAAGGTAGGCAGAGGTAAAGTAGATAGCACCTCACTCTCTATCAGGCCCTGACTGGCCGTTGCGGGCCCCGAGCAATCCCCCGGTGCACCGCAAGAGTGGGGGCCGGTTTTGGGCTCCTGGGGGGCGTTTTTGTTACAGGGCCGTTTATGCAGCATAGCTGCAAAATCGGCCCTGTAGCAAAATCAGCCGAAAACCGGCCCCTGCAAAGAGCTCGGTGGCACCCCCAAGCTCCTCCCCCCCAGGGGGGCGGCCAAGCACTTTGCAAGGGCCAGTTTGGGTTCCCAGTCCGGCCCTGCTCTCTATTTGGGGTAGTGTGGTCGAGCAGTGAGGCTTTATCAGAGGACAGTGTTAACCATTGTTGCACACACTCGGTCAGCAAATGAATTCACTTCAGACCAATTGCTTTTGTATAAAAATATTCTTTTAGTTATTTCATTTCCTAGATTCAAGCAGGCAAGTGATAAATACTTTGCAGTGAATATACAGTTTGTAAACAGTTTGAATAGCAATTGTAAATGTATTTTTGATTACAGTAGTGTTACTGATAATGCAATGTTTTTCAGAATACAGTATATATATACTTTGTATAGGAGTTTTAGCAGTATATCATGTAAGTTACTTTTTAGATTACTTTTCTTAAACAGTGCAATATACCTGGATACTGCACTGGGACATTTCCTTTAAATAGGTAAGTAAAAGCGTTTTGGTTATTTAGTTACAGTTTTAAAGGATTTCTTAGATTTTCCAACTCCACACTTTCTAACTTTTCAAAGAAAAACAGTCAATGTTATCCGATTGAGGAAAATAGTTTTATTGGTTCAAAGGTAAGTACTTTGTTGTGGGAGTTGATATTCTGGGGTTAGACTCAGGGGTCCCCCAGGGTCAAGGAAGCACCCTCAGCGGCATTAGGACGGTTGGGTGTAGAGTGCATTAGGCCCAATTTTATCCAATGGGGGATAGGGTGCCTCCGGTTGGTGGCTGCTGATGAGCAGGTCATTGTGTTGTGGGAGCAAAGCTCCTGGACTTAAGTTCAGGGCCCATGGGGTTTAGGCCAGCACAAAATATGCACCCTCAGCTGCACTGGGGTGGCCGGGTGCAAAGTGCTGTTTTGGCGTCGGAAACCCTGTAGCTTTCAATGGGGAGTCTCCGGTTTGCAAAAGCACTGCAGGCTCGGGGACGAAGGTCTTCGGGGAGCTACAACTACTTGGACAGATTAAGTGGGTTTTTGGGGGCTGGTTAGGCACCGTGAGTTGGGCCACCCAAGGAATGGGGCGTCAGGTGCAGGGGTGCATTTTAGGGTTGGATCTTCTTACCAGCTCCTGGTCGTGGTTGGGGTGACCATCTAGTTTGAGGCTGCAGGCGTCGGCTGGAGGCTAGAGGCAGGTTAGTGGTCACCGGATCAGGATCGCCAAAGAGAACTCCTCTTGGTGTTGGGCTACTCGGACCATGGGTGTTGGGTGCAGAGTGATGCAAACTCGCGGATCCTTGCTGAGGTGGAGTCTGTTGTTTGAACAAATCCGGTGATTCTTTGGGATTGAAGGCAGGCAGGTCCTCCGGGTTTCTTGATGTTGCTGGCTGTAGGACACACCAGGATTTCACTGGAGCAGGTTCATGGTGGGGACAGGTCAGTAGGGCTGGTCTAAGAGGTCCTCCTCTTGTTAGCTTCGGCACAGCTGTTTAGTACTTCTCCTTTTCTTGTTTGAGGAAGCAAGGTTCAAGGGTACCCCTAAATACTAGACTTAGGGGCGTTACAAGTAGGTAAAAGGTTGGGACCAATGGGTCCCTTCCCTGGGGTGGGTATAACCTGGGGGGGGGCTTATGCCCCCCTTCAGTGGGAGGGGGCATAAGCATTTCCCTGGATGGCTGGGTCCTCCCATCTGCAAGATGGGGGAGGGCACATCAAGTCAATGTGCATCAGTAGTCTGGCAAAAAGTGGGGGGTGACTGCAACAGAAAACCAGCTTCTCACAGACACAGAGGATAATGGCATCATGACCCCCGACTGCAGATGGATAATTGTATCGCACAGATGACTGATTCTGTAAAATAAGTAATCTGAGGGCATTTACCAATGTGACTAACAAACCTGGCACCATGAAAAACTCTTGGTGCGTGAAGATTCACAAGCCCCATGAACTTCACTGGCCTACCTGATCTCCGTGACTACTCCCGATCATCGTGCATTTTATGCAGGATTCTGAATACTTGTGTAGCCACATCATTGAGTATGAGAGCAGTACTGTTCAATGTATTTTAATTATGCTCTCATATTATGGAAACAATGCATTGCATAAAGTGTAATGGCATTTTCTTTTCTGGCACCGCACCCAAAATACCTCATAATCTTCTCAGCCAATGACACGCCTGCCTCCAATGCATTTAATCCTGGATGTCAACAAACCATCTGATGCTAACCACCATGAAAACCAAATTCCTCTTTTTTGTAAATAATGCCAAACATCCTTTGACTGTCAGAGTTAAACCTAACGGGCTTCACATCCCAATTGACAGAAAACACCAAATCCCTCGGATTTTACCTTGACTTGAAACTGTCACTAAAAAATGCTAATTAAAAAGAAGACTAAATCAGCTGGGTTCCAACTATCCCTTCTGAAAAAAGGGAAACCTTTTCTCCCGGGAGAATACTTCAGAACAACAGTTTAAACTGTAGAATTAAAGGATTTTTTATTGTCCTGTGAAAGATATACCGTGTTTTTTGTGGCACTCGGACACCCAGGGTTTTTTCTGCTGTATAAGCAACAAACATAAGCTAGCATGATTAACTGACCAATTAAAATAAGTATAATGTAATTCAATGTGATGACTGGGAATACAAGCTGCATGCCACAGTAATACTTTTTCTCAACTTAACAAAAACTTAGCGCTACAGTATTTTCTTGTCCCATGGTATCCTTTTGTAACTAGCATAGATAAACGAACATGATATGCTCATTCCATCTGTAAGCAAATAAGTGCAACAGGAATGTGTTTATATTCTATTGACTGCTTAAATTGCTACCCAGCATCACTTCTTTACCATATAGTGCGTCATAACGTGCTGGCCAGAAGAGACCTCCTCGTTATTTGAGCCCAACAGCCAGAACTACCATTATTGAGGGTTCCTGGTAAGTCTGAAGTGGAAATAATTGGCAAAATGAAGTTGTCTGAGAATATAACGTGAGAATCATAGTGTAAACATTTGTTACTCTGTTGTTTCTACATTCTCCCCAGTGTTTCACATGACATTGTCTATTGTCAGTCACAGAAAGGTTTTCTGTGAAAACTTTTATCTCGATGGAGCCGGCAACTCCTTTACGGGCACCATCAGATTGACTGAGGCCACTCATAATGACTAAAATGTTTTGATCCTGGGCAATCAATTTCACCTCGCTTATTATCTAAACCAATATTAGTTAGAAAAAGGCTAACCCCAGTATAAGGTGCTATTTAAATTAACCTTTTCAGCACGTTATCAATGTTTGACCCCAGTAGGTGGCTCTGCCCATTTCTCTCAGTGCACTATGAGTGTGTGCCCATGTGAGATTACGTCAGAATTTAGGTGATTTGGCAGAAAAGTTCTCAATCTTATTCTGGGTTATTACCATTATTATTATTATTAACAATAATAACAGCGGAAGCGAGAGACATTCACTGGGGCAGACCAGGCCCCGATGCTGACCGGGACAGGAGGGAGGGGAGGCCGTATCTGTCTGCACAAGCAAGCACAGAGTTCTGACCTTCAGTGTGCAATGAGGATGCAGGAGCACCCTGTGTCCGAGGATCATCCTCCTGCGGCCTCCGCCACATGGGGTTTATAAAGGGGGTGGAGGCATCTGAGAATGAACAAATAAGGACGGTCAGTGTGTCAGCCGGGAAGTCTCGGTCTCCTCTTCCTTTCTAAGCAAGACATGATGTATATATACACATAGGTCTCCCCAGGGGTCCTACTTGCTGTGTTACAGTGTCAGCCTAAAGGATGACGTTGGGCCTAAACTTTAAACAGAGATATTATACAGGAGATGTTCATCCTGCTGTGCTTCCAGGAAGCCTCATGCATAATGTATGAGATTCAAATTAGGGAAAAGCCTGCATTCTGAATGCAGCGTCATACCTAGGTAAAAGTTCAATCCCTAACAACTGTTATGTATGTAATGTAGGGAAGAATATGGTTGAAAGACAGTAATGTTACCTACGCCTATATAGGGAACCTATATGGAATATAACACCCACTCCTCTTCCGACTGTACGACATATGTAATGATTCAGAAAAGGGGGTGGTGATGAACAGAGTGCCTGAATTAAGCAAACCACTCTTACCCAGTCCAAAGATCAGGGCTTGATCCATCACCGTTTTTTAGCTCACTGCACCATCCCAGCTCAGAACTTGGCTATATGCAAATTAGTCTGTTCCTGTCCCAGTGCATGATGGGAACAGGGCAAACCAAACTACCAAGCCAATTCTTGTACTGGGAAGGAAACAAGCTTCCGGGGACCGGTTTCTGCCATTTCAGGCGTCGTTGGCCCGGCTTGCTTGAATCCTGATGGTGCAATGAGCAAGGGACTCACATCTGAGTATACCCTTCCACGCTTATGGTGGACAAAATGATTCAGAAAAGGGGGTGGTGATGAACAGAGTGCCTGAATTAAGCAGACCACTCTTACCCAGTCCAAAGATCAGGGCTTGATCCATCACCGTTTTTTAGCTCACTGCACCATCCCAGCTCAGAACTTGGCTATATGCAAATTAGTCTGTTCCTGTCCCAGTGCATGATGGGAACAGGGCAAACCAAACTACCAAGCCAATTCTTGTACTGGGAAGGAAACAAGCTTCCGGGGACCGGTTTCTGCCATTTCAGGCGTCGTCGGCCCGGCTTGCTTGAATCCTGATGGTGCAATGATCAAGAGACTCACATCTGAGTATACCCTTCCACGCTTATGGTGGACAAAATGATTCAGAAAAGGGGGTGGTGATGAACAGAGTGCCTGAATTAAGCAGACCACTCTTACCCAGTCCAAAGATCAGGGCTTGATCCATCACCGTTTTTTAGCTCACTGCACCATCCCAGCTCAGAACTTGGCTATATGCAAATTAGTCTGTTCCTGTCCCAGTGCATGATGGGAACAGGGCAAACCAAACTACCAAGCCAATTCTTGTACTGGGAAGGAAACAAGCTTCCGGGGACCGGTTTCTGCCATTTCAGGCGTCGTTGGCCCGGCTTGCTTGAATCCTGATGGTGCAATGAGCAAGGGACTCACATCTGAGTATACCCTTCCACGCTTATGGTGGACAAAATGATTCAGAAAAGGGGGTGGTGATGAACAGAGTGCCTGAATTAAGCAGACCACTCTTACCCAGTCCAAAGATCAGGGCTTGATCCATCACCGTTTTTTAGCTCACTGCACCATCCCAGCTCAGAACTTGGCTATATGCAAATTAGTCTGTTCCTGTCCCAGTGCATGATGGGAACAGGGCAAACCAAACTACCAAGCCAATTCTTGTACTGGGAAGGAAACAAGCTTCCGGGGACCGGTTTCTGCCATTTCAGGCGTCGTCGGCCCGGCTTGCTTGAATCCTGATGGTGCAATGAGCAAGGGACTCACATCTGAGTATACCCTTCCACGCTTATGGTGGACAAAATGATTCAGAAAAGGGGGTGGTGATGAACAGAGTGCCTGAATTAAGCAGACCACTCTTACCCAGTCCAAAGATCAGGGCTTGATCCATCACCGTTTTTTAGCTCACTGCACCATCCCAGCTCAGAACTTGGCTATATGCAAATTAGTCTGTTCCTGTCCCAGTGCATGATGGGAACAGGGCAAACCAAACTACCAAGCCAATTCTTGTACTGGGAAGGAAACAAGCTTCCGGGGACCGGTTTCTGCCATTTCAGGCGTCGTCGGCCCGGCTTGCTTGAATCCTGATGGTGCAATGAGCAAGGGACTCACATCTGAGTATACCCTTCCACGCTTATGGTGGACAAAATGATTCAGAAAAGGGGGTGGTGATGAACAGAGTGCCTGAATTAAGCAGACCACTCTTACCCAGTCCAAAGATCAGGGCTTGATCCATCACCGTTTTTTAGCTCACTGCACCATCCCAGCTCAGAACTTGGCTATATGCAAATTAGTCTGTTCCTGTCCCAGTGCATGATGGGAACAGGGCAAACCAAACTACCAAGCCAATTCTTGTACTGGGAAGGAAACAAGCTTCCGGGGACCGGTTTCTGCCATTTCAGGCGTCGTCGGCCCGGCTTGCTTGAATCCTGATTGTGCAATGAGCAAGGGACTCACATCTGAGTATACCCTTCCACGCTTATGGTGGACAAAATGATTCAGAAAAGGGGGTGGTGATGAACAGAGTGCCTGAATTAAGCAGACCACTCTTACCCAGTCCAAAGATCAGGGCTTGATCCATCACCGTTTTTTAGCTCACTGCACCATCCCAGCTCAGAACTTGGCTATATGCAAATTAGTCTGTTCCTGTCCCAGTGCATGATGGGAACAGGGCAAACCAAACTACCAAGCCAATTCTAGTACTGGGAAGGAAACAAGCTTCCGGGGACCGGTTTCTGCCATTTCAGGCATCGTCGGCCCAGCTTGCTTGAATCCTGATGGTGCAATGAGCAAGGGACTCACATCTGAGTATACCCTTCCACGCTTATGGTGGACAAAATGATTCAGAAAAGGGGGTGGTGATGAACAGAGTGCCTGAATTAAGCAGACCACTCTTACCCAGTCCAAAGATCAGGGCTTGATCCATCACCGTTTTTTAGCTCACTGCACCATCCCAGCTCAGAACTTGGCTATATGCAAATTAGTCTGTTCCTGTCCCAGTGCATGATGGGAACAGGGCAAACCAAACTACCAAGCCAATTCTAGTACTGGGAAGGAAACAAGCTTCCGGGGACCGGTTTCTGCCATTTCAGGCATCGTCGGCCCAGCTTGCTTGAATCCTGATGGTGCAATGAGCAAGGGACTCACATCTGAGTATACCCTTCCACGCTTATGGTGGACAAAATGATTCAGAAAAGGGGGTGGTGATGAACAGAGTGCCTGAATTAAGCAGACCACTCTTACCCAGTCCAAAGATCAGGGCTTGATCCATCACCGTTTTTTAGCTCACTGCACCATCCCAGCTCAGAACTTGGCTATATGCAAATTAGTCTGTTCCTGTCCCAGTGCATGATGGGAACAGGGCAAACCAAACTACCAAGCCAATTCTTGTACTGGGAAGGAAACAAGCTTCCGGGGACCGGTTTCTGCCATTTCAGGCGTCGTCGGCCCGGCTTGCTTGAATCCTGATGGTGCAATGAGCAAGGGACTCACATCTGAGTATACCCTTCCACGCTTATGGTGGACAAAATGATTCAGAAAAGGGGGTGGTGATGAACAGAGTGCCTGAATTAAGCAGACCACTCTTACCCAGTCCAAAGATCAGGGCTTGATCCATCACCGTTTTTTAGCTCACTGCACCATCCCAGCTCAGAACTTGGCTATATGCAAATTAGTCTGTTCCTGTCCCAGTGCATGATGGGAACAGGGCAAACCAAACTACCAAGCCAATTCTTGTACTGGGAAGGAAACAAGCTTCCAGGGACCGGTTTCTGCCATTTCAGGCGTCGTCGGCCCGGCTTGCTTGAATCCTGATGGTGCAATGAGCAAGGGACTCACATCTGAGTATACCCTTCCACGCTTATGGTGGACAAAATGATTCAGAAAAGGGGGTGGTGATGAACAGAGTGCCTGAATTAAGCAGACCACTCTTACCCAGTCCAAAGATCAGGGCTTGATCCATCACCGTTTTTTAGCTCACTGCACCATCCCAGCTCAGAACTTGGCTATATGCAAATTAGTCTGTTCCTGTCCCAGTGCATGATGGGAACAGGGCAAACCAAACTACCAAGCCAATTCTTGTACTGGGAAGGAAACAAGCTTCCGGGGACCGGTTTCTGCCATTTCAGGCATCGTCGGCCCGGCTTGCTTGAATCCTGATGGTGCAATGAGCAAGGGACTCACATCTGAGTATACCCTTCCACGCTTATGGTGGACAAAATGATTCAGAAAAGGGGGTGGTGATGAACAGAGTGCCTGAATTAAGCAGACCACTCTTACCCAGTCCAAAGATCAGGGCTTGATCCATCACCGTTTTTTAGCTCACTGCACCATCCCAGCTCAGAACTTGGCTATATGCAAATTAGTCTGTTCCTGTCCCAGTGCATGATGGGAACAGGGCAAACCAAACTACCAAGCCAATTCTTGTACTGGGAAGGAAACAAGCTTCCGGGGACCGGTTTCTGCCATTTCAGGCGTCGTCGGCCCGGCTTGCTTGAATCCTGATGGTGCAATGAGCAAGGGACTCACATCTGAGTATACCCTTCCACGCTTATGGTGGACAAAATGATTCAGAAAAGGGGGTGGTGATGAACAGAGTGCCTGAATTAAGCAGACCACTCTTACCCAGTCCAAAGATCAGGGCTTGATCCATCACCGTTTTTTAGCTCACTGCACCATCCCAGCTCAGAACTTGGCTATATGCAAATTAGTCTGTTCCTGTCCCAGTGCATGATGGGAACAGGGCAAACCAAACTACCAAGCCAATTCTTGTACTGGGAAGGAAACAAGCTTCCGGGGACCGGTTTCTGCCATTTCAGGCGTCGTCGGCCCGGCTTGCTTGAATCCTGATGGTGCAATGAGCAAGGGACTCACATCTGAGTATACCCTTCCACGCTTATGGTGGACAAAATGATTCAGAAAAGGGGGTGGTGATGAACAGAGTGCCTGAATTAAGCAGACCACTCTTACCCAGTCCAAAGATCAGGGCTTGATCCATCACCATTTTTTAGCTCACTGCACCATCCCAGCTCAGAACTTGGCTATATGCAAATTAGTCTGTTCCTGTCCCAGTGCATGATGGGAACAGGGCAAACCAAACTACCAAGCCAATTCTTGTACTGGGAAGGAAACAAGCTTCCAGGGACCGGTTTCTGCCATTTCAGGCGTCGTCGGCCCGGCTTGCTTGAATCCTGATGGTGCAATGAGCAAGGGACTCACATCTGAGTATACCCTTCCACGCTTATGGTGGACAAAATGATTCAGAAAAGGGGGTGGTGATGAACAAAGTGCCTGAATTAAGCAGACCACTCTTACCCAGTCCAAAGATCAGGGCTTGATCCATCACCATTTTTTAGCTCACTGCACCATCCCAGCTCAGAACTTGGCTATATGCAAATTAGTCTGTTCCTGTCCCAGTGCATGATGGGAACAGGGCAAACCAAACTACCAAGCCAATTCTTGTACTGGGAAGGAAACAAGCTTCCGGGGACCGGTTTCTGCCATTTCAGGCGTCGTCGGCCCGGCTTACTTGAATCCTGATGGTGCAATGAGCAAGGGACTCACATCTGAGTATACCCTTCCACGCTTATGGTGGACAAAATGATTCAGAAAAGGGGGTGGTGATGAACAGAGTGCCTGAATTAAGCAGACCACTCTTACCCAGTCCAAAGATCAGGGCTTGATCCATCACCGTTTTTTAGCTCACTGCACCATCCCAGCTCAGAACTTGGCTATATGCAAATTAGTCTGTTCCTGTCCCAGTGCATGATGGGAACAGGGCAAACCAAACTACCAAGCCAATTCTTGTACTGGGAAGGAAACAAGCTTCCGGGGACCGATTTCTGCCATTTCAGGGGTCGTCGGCCCGGCTTGCTTGAATCCTGATGGTGCAATGAGCAAGGCACTCACATCTGAGTATACCCTTCCACGCTTATGGTGGACAAAATGATTCAGAAAAGGGGGTGGTGATGAACAGAGTGCCTGAATTAAGCAGACCACTCTTACCCAGTCCAAAGATCAGGGCTTGATCCATCACCGTTTTTTAGCTCACTGCACCATCCCAGCTCAGAACTTGGCTATATGCAAATTAGTCTGTTCCTGTCCCAGTGCATGATGGGAACAGGGCAAACCAAACTACCAAGCCAATTCTAGTACTGGGAAGGAAACAAGCTTCCGGGGACCGGTTTCTGCCATTTCAGGCATCGTCGGCCCGGCTTGCTTGAATCCTGATGGTGCAATGAGCAAGGGGCTCACATCTGAGTATACCCTTCCACGCTTATGGTGGACAAAATGATTCAGAAAAGGGGGTGGTGATGAACAGAGTGCCTGAATTAAGCAGACCACTCTTACCCAGTCCAAAGATCAGGGCTTGATCCATCACCGTTTTTTAGCTCACTGCACCATCCCAGCTCAGAACTTGTCTATATGCAAATTAGTCTGTTCCTGTCCCAGTGCATGATGGGAACAGGGCAAACCAAACTACCAAGCCAATTCTTGTACTGGGAAGGAAACAAGCTTCCGGGGACCGGTTTCTGCCATTTCAGGCGTCGTCGGCCCGGCTTGCTTGAATCCTGATGGTGCAATAAGCAAGGGACTCACATCTGAGTATACCCTTCCACGCTTATGGTGGACAAAATGATTCAGAAAAATGGGTGGTGATGAACAGAGTGCCTGAATTAAGCAGACCACTCTTACCCAGTCCAAAGATCAGGGCTTGATCCATCGCCGTTTTTTAGCTCACTGCACCATCCCAGCTCAGAACTTGGCTATATGCAAATTAGTCTGTTCCTGTCCCAGTGCATGATGGGAACAGGGCAAACCAAACTACCAAGCCAATTCTTGTACTGGGAAGGAAACAAGCTTCCGGGGACCGGTTTCTGCCATTTCAGGCGTCGTCGGCCCGGCTTGCTTGAATCCTGATGGTGCAATGAGCAAGGGACTCACATCTGAGTATACCCTTCCACGCTTATGGTGGACAAAATGGTTCAGAAAAGGGGGTGGTGATGAACAGAGTGCCTGAATTAAGCAGACCACTCTTACCCAGTCCAAAGATCAGGGCTTGATCCATCACCGTTTTTTAGCTCACTGCACCATCCCAGCTCAGAACTTGGCTATATGCAAATTAGTCTGTTCCTGTCCCAGTGCATGATGGGAACAGGGCAAACCAAACTACCAAGCCAATTCTTGTACTGGGAAGGAAACAAGCTTCCGGGGACCGGTTTTTGCCATTTCAGGCGTCGTCGGCCCGGCTTGCTTGAATCCTGATGGTGCAATGAGCAAGGGACTCACATCTGAGTATACCCTTCCACGCTTATGGTGGACAAAATGATTCAGAAAAGGGGGTGGTGATGAACAGAGTGCCTGAATTAAGCAGACCACTCTTACCCAGTCCAAAGATCAGGGCTTGATCCATCACTGTTTTTTAGCTCACTGCACCATCCCAGCTCAGAACTTGGCTATATGCAAATTAGTCTGTTCCTGTCCCAGTGCATGATGGGAACAGGGCAAACCAAACTACCAAGCCAATTCTTGTACTGGGAAGGAAACAAGCTTCCGGGGACCGGTTTCTGCCATTTCAGGCGTCGTCGGCCCGGCTTGCTTGAATCCTGATTGTGCAATGAGCAAGGGACTCACATCTGAGTATACCCTTCCACGCTTATGGTGGACAAAATGATTCAGAAAAGGGGGTGGTGATGAACAGAGTGCATGAATTAAGCAGACCACTCTTACCCAGTCCAAAGATCAGGGCTTGATCCATCACCGTTTTTTAGCTCACTGCACCATCCCAGCTCAGAACTTGGCTATATGCAAATTAGTCTGTTCCTGTCCCAGTGCATGATGGGAACAGGGCAAACCAAACTACCAAGCCAATTCTTGTACTGGGAAGGAAACATGCTTCCGGGGACCGGTTTCTGCCATTTCAGGCGTCGTCGGCCCGGCTTGCTTGAATCCTGATTGTGCAATGAGCAAGGGACTCACAGCTGAGTATACCCTTCCACGCTTATGGTGGACAAAATGATTCAGAAAAGGGGGTGGTGATGAACAGAGTGCCTGAATTAAGCAGACCACTCTTACCCAGTCCAAAGATCAGGGCTTGATCCATCACCGTTTTTTAGCTCACTGCACCATCCCAGCTCAGAACTTGGCTATATGCAAATTAGTCTGTTCCTGTCCCAGTGCATGATGGGAACAGGGCAAACCAAACTACCAAGCCAATTCTAGTACTGGGAAGGAAACAAGCTTCCGGGGACCGGTTTCTGCCATTTCAGGCATCGTCGGCCCAGCTTGCTTGAATCCTGATGGTGCAATGAGCAAGGGACTCACATCTGAGTATACCCTTCCACGCTTATGGTGGACAAAATGATTCAGAAAAGGGGGTGGTGATGAACAGAGTGCCTGAATTAAGCAGACCACTCTTACCCAGTCCAAAGATCAGGGCTTGATCCATCACCGTTTTTTAGCTCACTGCACCATCCCAGCTCAGAACTTGGCTATATGCAAATTAGTCTGTTCCTGTCCCAGTGCATGATGGGAACAGGGCAAACCAAACTACCAAGCCAATTCTTGTACTGGGAAGGAAACAAGCTTCCGGGGACCGGTTTCTGCCATTTCAGGCGTCGTCGGCCCGGCTTGCTTGAATCCTGATGGTGCAATGAGCAAGGGACTCACATCTGAGTATACCCTTCCACGCTTATGGTGGACAAAATGATTCAGAAAAGGGGGTGGTGATGAACAGAGTGCCTGAATTAAGCAGACCACTCTTACCCAGTCCAAAGATCAGGGCTTGATCCATCACCGTTTTTTAGCTCACTGCACCATCCCAGCTCAGAACTTGGCTATATGCAAATTAGTCTGTTCCTGTCCCAGTGCATGATGGGAACAGGGCAAACCAAACTACCAAGCCAATTCTTGTACTGGGAAGGAAACAAGCTTCCAGCGACCGGTTTCTGCCATTTCAGGCGTCGTCGGCCCGGCTTGCTTGAATCCTGATGGTGCAATGAGCAAGGGACTCACATCTGAGTATACCCTTCCACGCTTATGGTGGACAAAATGATTCAGAAAAGGGGGTGGTGATGAACAGAGTGCCTGAATTAAGCAGACCACTCTTTCCCAGTCCAAAGATCAGGGCTTGATCCATCACCGTTTTTTAGCTCACTGCACCATCCCAGCTCAGAACTTGGCTATATGCAAATTAGTCTGTTCCTGTCCCAGTGCATGATGGGAACAGGGCAAACCAAACTACCAAGCCAATTCTTGTACTGGGAAGGAAACAAGCTTCCGGGGACCGGTTTCTGCCATTTCAGGCATCGTCGGCCCGGCTTGCTTGAATCCTGATGGTGCAATGAGCAAGGGACTCACATCTGAGTATACCCTTCCACGCTTATGGTGGACAAAATGATTCAGAAAAGGGGGTGGTGATGAACAGAGTGCCTGAATTAAGCAGACCACTCTTACCCAGTCCAAAGATCAGGGCTTGATCCATCACCGTTTTTTAGCTCACTGCACCATCCCAGCTCAGAACTTGGCTATATGCAAATTAGTCTGTTCCTGTCCCAGTGCATGATGGGAACAGGGCAAACCAAACTACCAAGCCAATTCTTGTACTGGGAAGGAAACAAGCTTCCGGGGACCGGTTTCTGCCATTTCAGGCGTCGTCGGCCCGGCTTGCTTGAATCCTGATGGTGCAATGAGCAAGGGACTCACATCTGAGTATACCCTTCCACGCTTATGGTGGACAAAATGATTCAGAAAAGGGGGTGGTGATGAACAGAGTGCCTGAATTAAGCAGACCACTCTTACCCAGTCCAAAGATCAGGGCTTGATCCATCACCGTTTTTTAGCTCACTGCACCATCCCAGCTCAGAACTTGGCTATATGCAAATTAGTCTGTTCCTGTCCCAGTGCATGATGGGAACAGGGCAAACCAAACTACCAAGCCAATTCTTGTACTGGGAAGGAAACAAGCTTCCGGGGACCGGTTTCTGCCATTTCAGGCGTCGTCGGCCCGGCTTGCTTGAATCCTGATGGTGCAATGAGCAAGGGACTCACATCTGAGTATACCCTTCCACGCTTATGGTGGACAAAATGATTCAGAAAAGGGGGTGGTGATGAACAGAGTGCCTGAATTAAGCAGACCACTCTTACCCAGTCCAAAGATCAGGGCTTGATCCATCACCATTTTTTAGCTCACTGCACCATCCCAGCTCAGAACTTGGCTATATGCAAATTAGTCTGTTCCTGTCCCAGTGCATGATGGGAACAGGGCAAACCAAACTACCAAGCCAATTCTTGTACTGGGAAGGAAACAAGCTTCCAGGGACCGGTTTCTGCCATTTCAGGCGTCGTCGGCCCGGCTTGCTTGAATCCTGATGGTGCAATGAGCAAGGGACTCACATCTGAGTATACCCTTCCACGCTTATGGTGGACAAAATGATTCAGAAAAGGGGGTGGTGATGAACAGAGTGCCTGAATTAAGCAGACCACTCTTACCCAGTCCAAAGATCAGGGCTTGATCCATCACCGTTTTTTAGCTCACTGCACCATCCCAGCTCAGAACTTGGCTATATGCAAATTAGTCTGTTCCTGTCCCAGTGCATGATGGGAACAGGGCAAACCAAACTACCAAGCCAATTCTTGTACTGGGAAGGAAACAAGCTTCCGGGGACCGGTTTCTGCCATTTCAGGCGTCGTCGGCCCGGCTTACTTGAATCCTGATGGTGCAATGAGCAAGGGACTCACATCTGAGTATACCCTTCCACGCTTATGGTGGACAAAATGATTCAGAAAAGGGGGTGGTGATGAACAGAGTGCCTGAATTAAGCAGACCACTCTTACCCAGTCCAAAGATCAGGGCTTGATCCATCACCGTTTTTTAGCTCACTGCACCATCCCAGCTCAGAACTTGGCTATATGCAAATTAGTCTGTTCCTGTCCCAGTGCATGATGGGAACAGGGCAAACCAAACTACCAAGCCAATTCTTGTACTGGGAAGGAAACAAGCTTCCGGGGACCGATTTCTGCCATTTCAGGGGTCGTCGGCCCGGCTTGCTTGAATCCTGATGGTGCAATGAGCAAGGGACTCACATCTGAGTATACCCTTCCACGCTTATGGTGGACAAAATGATTCAGAAAAGGGGGTGGTGATGAACAGAGTGCCTGAATTAAGCAGACCACTCTTACCCAGTCCAAAGATCAGGGCTTGATCCATCACCGTTTTTTAGCTCACTGCACCATCCCAGCTCAGAACTTGGCTATATGCAAATTAGTCTGTTCCTGTCCCAGTGCATGATGGGAACAGGGCAAACCAAACTACCAAGCCAATTCTAGTACTGGGAAGGAAACAAGCTTCCGGGGACCGGTTTCTGCCATTTCAGGCATTGTCGGCCCGGCTTGCTTGAATCCTGATGGTGCAATGAGCAAGGGGCTCACATCTGAGTATACCCTTCCACGCTTATGGTGGACAAAATGATTCAGAAAAGGGGGTGGTGATGAACAGAGTGCCTGAATTAAGCAGACCACTCTTACCCAGTTCAAAGATCAGGGCTTGATCCATCACCGTTTTTTAGCTTACTGCACCATCCCAGCTCAGAACTTGGCTATATGCAAATTAGTCTGTTCCTGTCCCAGTGCATGATGGGAACAGGGCAAACCAAACTACCAAGCCAATTCTTGTACTGGGAAGGAAACAAGCTTCCGGGGACCGGTTTCTGCCATTTCAGGCGTCGTCGGCCCGGCTTGCTTGAATCCTGATGGTGCAATAAGCAAGGGACTCACATCTGAGTATACCCTTCCACGCTTATGGTGGACAAAATGATTCAGAAAAATGGGTGGTGATGAACAGAGTGCCTGAATTAAGCAGACCACTCTTACCCAGTCCAAAGATCAGGGCTTGATCCATCGCCGTTTTTTAGCTCACTGCACCATCCCAGCTCAGAACTTGGCTATATGCAAATTAGTCTGTTCCTGTCCCAGTGCATGATGGGAACAGGGCAAACCAAACTACCAAGCCAATTCTTGTACTGGGAAGGAAACAAGCTTCCGGGGACCGGTTTCTGCCATTTCAGGCGTCGTCGGCCCGGCTTGCTTGAATCCTGATGGTGCAATGAGCAAGGGACTCACATCTGAGTATACCCTTCCACGCTTATGGTGGACAAAATGATTCAGAAAAGGGGGTGGTGATGAACAGAGTGCCTGAATTAAGCAGACCACTCTTACCCAGTCCAAAGATCAGGGCTTGATCCATCACCGTTTTTTAGCTCACTGCACCATCCCAGCTCAGAACTTGGCTATATGCAAATTAGTCTGTTCCTGTCCCAGTGCATGATGGGAACAGGGCAAACCAAACTACCAAGCCAATTCTTGTACTGGGAAGGAAACAAGCTTCCGGGGACCGGTTTTTGCCATTTCAGGCGTCGTCGGCCCGGCTTGCTTGAATCCTGATGGTGCAATGAGCAAGGGACTCACATCTGAGTATACCCTTCCACGCTTATGGTGGACAAAATGATTCAGAAAAGGGGGTGGTGATGAACAGAGTGCCTGAATTAAGCAGACCACTCTTACCCAGTCCAAAGATCAGGGCTTGATCCATCACCGTTTTTTAGCTCACTGCACCATCCCAGCTCAGAACTTGGCTATATGCAAATTAGTCTGTTCCTGTCCCAGTGCATGATGGGAACAGGGCAAACCAAACTACCAAGCCAATTCTTGTACTGGGAAGGAAACAAGGTTCCGGGGACCGGTTTCTGCCATTTCAGGCGTCGTCGGCCCGGCTTGCTTGAATCCTGATGGTGCAATGAGCAAGGGACTCACATCTGAGTATACCCTTCCACGCTTATGGTGAGTCCCTTGCTTATTGCACCATCAGGATTCAAGCAAGCCTGGCCGAAGACGGCTGTAATGCCAGAAACCGGTCCCTGGAAGCTTGTTTCCTTTCCAGTGAAGAATTGGCTTGGTAGTTTGGTCTGCCCTGTTCCCATGATGCACTGGGTCAGGGACAGACTAATTTGCATATAGCCAGGTTCTGAACTGGGATGGTGCAGTGAGCTAAAAAACGGTGATGGATCAAGCCCTGATCTGTTGACTGGGTAGGAGTGTTCTGATTAACTCAGATACTCTGTCCATCACCACACCCTTTTTGTAAATTTTTTTGGCCACCATGAGTGTGGAAGGGTATGCTCAGACATGAGTCCCTTGCTCATTGCACCATCAGGATTCAAGCAAGCCGGGCCGAAGACGGCTGTAATGCCAGAAACCGGTCCATGGAAGCTTGTTTCCTTTCCAGTGAAGAATTGGCTTGGTAGTTTGGTCTGCCCTGTTCCCATGATGCACTGGGCCAGGGACAGACTAATTTGCATATAGCCAGGTTCTGAACTGGGATGGTGCAGTGAGCTAAAAAACGGTGATGGATCAAGCCCTGATCTGTTGACTGGGTAGGAGTGTTCTGATTAACTCAGATACTCTGTCCATCACCACCCCCTTTTTGTAAATTGTACGACATATGTAACCTAACTAGACATTAATACGCACAATGTTTAAAAACATTTCTTTTACTAAAATGTTTAAAACGTCTAAAAAGTGTCATAAAAAATCTTTACAAATGTATCCTGACATATGAGTGATCCACTTCAAGCGTTCTCACAGTTCGTACCGCTTGGAAACACTTCCCGATCCCCACTCCGGCATCGAAATCTTTATGGTAATTCCCATGATTCCTTAATGTATTCCTTACCCATTTTGTCATATCTGCCTGCCTGCTTTTATTCAAGGCAATACTGAAACTGAAAGTAGTGACAGGTAGAGTTATGTGAACAGTAATCTATCAAGTTTTTCAATATCACTCAACGACATGTGAAATAAGTGTGGAATTTTAAAAATTTCTGTCAGGCCAAATATATTGAATCAACTTTGTCCCAAACAATACCATCTGGTATAGGAACTGTTGTAACGTTCACTGAGGACAAGTCTCTTTGTTCTCGATGATATGATTGATGTGGTTTCAAAATTAAATTCACCTTTTGGGCTGCAGAGCTTTGTCGAAGATATTTGCCATTAACAAGCATGCTAAAAACTATTACCAAGCCTACCCAGAAAAGAAAGAAAAGTATCCCTGTTATTACCCATAGTTCGATCCAAGGTGATACCAGGTAAGTCTTTTTAAGATAGTTCAAAAAAGTCTTTAACTTGCTGCTTGTGTGATTTATGGGCTGGCATCGTTTCAGGTTCACTTGGATCCAAAGAAAATGTATAAAAGTTTATGAAGTAGCCAGAAGCAGTTTGATCAATTGTTGATATCGTATCAGGATTTGCAGAAATAGTAGTTTGCTCTTGTTGAGGCATGTTGATGTAGATATCTGTATTTGGTCAAATAGCAATTTGTCTTTCATTTTGATTCTGAATTTAAATCTCAGGTTCAAAGGGAACTAGTTCCATACTGTAATTGCATAGTCCTTCATTCGGTACAGGGGACTCTTCAAACGTGATGAGTCTTTCAGTTTGAACCTCTTGAATTGTAACAAGAGGAGGGTGCCTGCTACTTTGGAGTCCATGTGGCCTACTACTCAGGATCAACCACATAGTGTGGTTTGATTAGGTGGATTGATACAAATCTTTTCTCCTTTTTCCAGCAGGAGGCGGTAGAAGAAAAGTTGTTCTTCCTTTTACTGCTAGGACCTGTACAGGCTTTCTGTAGGATGGGCCAAACTCCTTCTTATCCACTATTTTCTCTCAGACCAGATCCCTAACCTTTGGGATCCAGACAGGTCTTGCTGAGACTGATTTGACCTCCCCAGTGGCGGTCTGCTTCCGGTGGACATTACTTTGTTATGTCCTGGATTCCTTTAGATCCTGTAAAACAGCCAGACGATCATGGATGACAAAAGGCTTTTCTTCCACCACTGTGTCTTCACAATCAAGATCAGGTACCCACATTCTTGTCCCAAATAGGACCTCAAATGGAGTGACCCCCCTAGAGAACTTCTTGGCATATTGTTCAAAGCCAGCTGCACTCCATACAAATGTTTTACCCAGCTCTCATCCGTGCCTAATACTCTAGCTGTTAAAGAATGCTTTAAGTCTCGGTTTTTCCTTCTCCGTGACCGAATTTCCCTCTGGATGGTACGGAGAGGAGTACCGCAATGCTACACCCATTCCTCGTATGGCCTCCTTGTAAGCCCGAGAGCTAAACGCAGGGCCCTGGTCAGAATGTAATGTGCCAATTGCGTATGTCCCTATGAAGACTCACAAATCTTTATAACAGTGCGAGCATCAGCCGAGCGCTGGCGCCACACCCATAGGAATCTTGAGCAGGAATCCACTGCAACCATGACATCTCTTTTTAAGGGGCTGCAGTTATCCAAGTAAACACACGCTAGTGGTTTGTCTGATATTAACAGAATCACATTTCAAGACATAGTCCCTAGTCTGCTTTGTTAATCGAGGCCACCAATAGCGTTGTTTCAGTAAAGAAACTGTCATTGTAACTCCTGCATGTGCAGATCCTATCCCCTTGTGTGCTGCTAGAATTAAACCTAACCTACGATCCATGTTTGGAATTACTCTATCCCCCACTCCAGGAATCTGAACAAATGGAATGTTATTTGCATCTAACTTGTAGCAGTACTTGAGTGAAAATCTTTTTGGTACTGCACCGTTGTTTTTGAGTGAAGCAATAACAGCTACCATAACATCATCGTCTATTTTTGTTTTAGAACAAGTGATTGCAGCTACGGAAGCCGTGCGTACATTCCCGTTTGCGGCTTCATCAGCCAATTAATTCCCTTCAATGTAAACGCATCACACTGATGACTCAGTGTATTAATCTTGTGAGCCCTCGGAACTTCGGTTTTCAACTCCACTACCTGTTCCCATAGCATTTTAGGCTTAATTGTGCCACCTTTTGCATCTTTGAACCCGTTTTGAACCCAGTGCTTCAAAGATTAATTATATGACTGCACACAGTGGGGGGCGTGGCTTAGCCAGCGATGGAGACGGATGTGCTCATGTAGAGCTCCGTTGCAGGCTCCTGCTACCTGCCACATAGATGCGCAATCGGGAAGGGGTCGCTGACCTCCGAGAGCACCCCGGGAGCGGACCCGAGGCTCGGGTGTCGCAACAAGTAACAGGAGACGCGGAGACCCGAGACGCACCTCAGTCTCATTGCAGCCACTCAGAAGGTGCTCACGGCCCAGGGCGCCACTTGCCACGCAATGCTAGGGATTGGCTCCGCCCCCTAGGCCCAGACCTGTGGCGCAGCATCGCTCTTCGCGCTACGGCCGTCTCTGCTGTGGTGGTAGTGCCTAGTGGCTGAATCTGCCTGGCATCGGAGAATCCCCTGTAGATAATGCAGCAGTTTCGTAGCGGCTCTCCCCACCAGCGATGAGATTCCCATGGAAATTAGCAGATCTGAGGCGCAGACTCTGGCACAATACTTGCCTTCCCTGCATCAGGCATGGTAAACTTTCTTGGCTTCTGCGGGCAGAGAGTTGATGAGTAGCTATGAGGAGAAGATACTACTGGCCTGTGAGTGCTGGTGATATGGTGGATACCTGCTATAGGCAGTGAGAACTGAAGAGAGGGGGTGCAGGGGTGCAACTCACTCTAGAGGCATTGATCCTGCCAACGTGCAGTCCTTTTACAGGAGAGAAGACCCCTGGCCCTGACAGCAGTAGGCCCGCTGCTGCACAGCCCTATGTGTCCACCTTGCCTTGTTTCACTGGGGGCCTCCTGCCTGGGACTGTGAGATGCATGTGAGGCATGCTGTGTCGCAGTGTTTAAAGACCCCTGACCAGGGGCCGCTGGAAGCACCTAGTTGGAGAGGGACTCGCCATGGATGGGGAGGCCTTGAAGGGAATAGAAAGTGCAGTTTTTCCTCCCTGTGCCGGTCCATGAGGCCAACCACACTGACCTCTTCCACACAAGCATGTGCCCTACTGAAATAGCACTCTACCTGCTTTACGGAGGCATACGTAGGCCTCATGTCACGAGGGGGGCACACAAAGACAGGCATCGGAGGTATTGCGGCCCCAGCCCCCATCAGAGGTATTGCGGCCCCAGCCCCGCAGACTCGGGCCCAGGCTGATAAGGTGGCGGGCACAGATGCAGTGGATCCGATGTCGCATAAGTTGGATGCTGTATTAGCAGCAGTTGAAAAACGTGGAGAAACCATGAACCAAATCCACGCTTCCCTTGAAGATAAAATTGACAAAGTGGCAGTTAACCTTACCCTACTTCACGCAGACCATCGAAAACTGGCAGACCGCACCTCCTCAGCCGAGAGAGTCATTGCCGATGTCTCTCCACGAGTCACATCGGCAGAGAAACAGATTTAGAGCCTTCTGGACCACGTCGGATTCTTGGAAGAAAGGGCCGAAGATGCAGAGGGTCGCACCCGACATACGCATGGTGGGTCTTCCAGAGGGAACAGAAGGGATAGATGTGGTAGCCTATACTGAACAATGGATTCGCTTGTTGCTGCCTGAGGGCACCCTCTCTCCATACTTTGCCGTTGAACGGGCGCACAGGGTGCCAGCCAGGCCTCCCCCACTGGGCTATAACCCTCATCCACTCTTCTGAACTACAGAGAGAGAGATGCAGTACTCCAGGGAACAAGAATGTTGCAGGAGGTGCAAGTGGATAATCACAAAATCTTGTTTTTTCGTGATTACACAATGCAAGTGCAGAGACAACGTTATTCGTTCATGGCAGTGAAACAGCGACTCCGACAATGTGATCTGAAATACTCGTTGCTGTTCCCGGCGAAACTTAGGGTGATTGCGAATGGAAAAACTAATTTCTTTACAACTTCAGTGGGGGCAAAAGAATGGCTGGACATTTACGACTCCTTGGGGGGGTGGGGCCCCCTCTGCAGGTCGGAGGGAGTTGGCGCACAAGTCCTCCTCACGACGTCGCCGCAGGGGACGGAAGAAACCCCAATCCGTTGCCTCTCAGTCCTTCGGCCCGGCCCCATAACTTATCCTCAGCAGCCAACAACAGGCCTTACAGGTGGTGGTGGACATCAGCGGGGCACACAAAGAAGACACTAATTCAACCTCCGATCAGCAAGGGCCACGAAGTGACGATGATCTCTCAGACAGATTCTTTGCCTCCCAAACCTCCTGCGACCTGCCCCAGATCTCCCCACAGACTTCCAATGACATTGTTTGAACTTCAAACACTCTTTTGCCTTTATCTTATGGTCCCCGCTAATCCGGCAATGACTGTTGTCCACTGTCACGCAAGTATATGGCTCCTGTGATTGACTTATGCTTTGTACTCCCTGACATGAGATGCTAGGCTTCCATTGTTGCGCTGCTGCTGTAGCTACTGGTGGGATGCCGGGGTTCTACCACTTGATTAGCTCCGCGACATTTAGGTAGGATGCCCCTATGACCCCTGCCCCTACAGGAACATTAAAAATGTTATAGAGAAAGTAGCCCTAGAATGTATATACTTAGCCAGAGCAACGGGGTAGCTAGCGGAGACGAATCCCCAGCTACTGACAGTCTAACCCTGGGCGTAGTGGGGCGTAGTGGGGCTCCGCGGAGCTACGCGGAGAGGGCGAGAAGCTACGCCCACTCCCGCACTCCGCGTAGCCCCACTACGCACCTCCCTCCCGCTCTCCCCTACATACTTTATTTAAGCATTTACACGGATTAAAACAAGTTAAAAGCACTTACCTTGTCCGGGGCTCGTCCGGGTCTTCATCTTTGAATAGCGTCCTTTGCCTGGATACCAATGCGCATGCGCGGGCGGCCGCGCATGCGCATTTCTCCCGAGAAATTCGCATGCGCGGCCGCCCGCGCATGCGCATTGGTATCCAGGCAAAGGACGCTATTCAAAGATGAAGACCCGGACGAGCCCCGGACAAGGATAGTGCTTTTAACTTGTTTTTATCCGTGCAAATGTTTAAATAAAGTATCTAGTGGAGGGCGGGAGGGAGGCGGGTGGCGGCCGACTCGGCTACGCTCACGGAGTGGGCGTAGTGTTGCCGGCTACGCTGTCTACGCAAAATGCGTAGAAGGCAACACTACGCCTACTCCGTGGGCGTAGCCGATTCGGACGCCCACCCTTAACTGACACATAGTATATTGCTGTGTATATCGGTCCCCCCAAACGTTGACTGTATGCTATTCCTATTTGTTTGGGCGGTTGCCTGTTGCACACTCGTCATTCTGGTATTTTTCATTGTATATGGTTTAAATGTTTGATATGCCATCTATTACATTACATGACACACTGACCAATCAGCTGGCCCACACGGAGGCGGAGACTCTCCACGTACCTGTATAGACCCACTGCGAGCTACCCCCACCCCTCGGCTTGATGAGGCCTTGTGTGCTCCTCTCTCTGAGACATTATGGTCCCGATTAGGATAGGGACTTGGAACGTGAGGGGTTAACAAAACCCATTGTGACGATACTACATCTACTCATATCTGAAACGCCACCGTATACACATAGCACTACTCCAAGAGACGCACCTACACCAACCTGAAGTGGCACGATTACACAGGCGCTGGAAGGGACAATTGTACGCCACAAGATACTCGGTGTATGCAGGAGGGGTTCTGGTATGGATGAGACTGGGGACTCCCTTTTGAGTGGTAGACACCTATATAGACACGGAGGGTAGGTATTTCATTGTTAATGGTGTCCTTGATGGTAGACCTGTGATTATTGCCTCGCTGTATGCACCTTACACTGACCGAGCAGCTTATTTTGAACTCATCTCCCATAAACTGGCCACATGGCATGATACTTCTATTATATAGGGCGGCGATTACAATAGTGTACTAGACGTCTCACTGGAACGGTCCTTTCTTCGCTTACCTGGTACAGCCACACACACAGCCATGAAAGCACTGAATAACTGGGCTACACATTGGCACTTAACGGATACCTGGCGACATCGAAACCCACTAGATAGAGTATATGCCTATTATTCGGGTGCACATGGCCTTCATGTATGACTGGACTGCTTTATGGTAACCAATGATCTCTTACCCTGTATCGCATGGTCACACTATTTGGGGCATATGCACTCAGACCATAATCCTTATGTGATGGAGCTGGAGTGGGAGGGCAGGATACCGCCAATCCCCATCTGGCGACTTCAGCCGGATGTGTTGCTGGACGTGCCCTTCCGAGACTTACTGGCTACCTTTGTGGCACAATATTTTGATGAGAATGCAGGTTCAGCCTTGTCGCCACTGCTGGAATGGAACGCTCTGAAGGTGGTCATACGGGGTCATTGTTTGGGGGCGCAGGCGGGAATCAGAGCTCAGCTAGAAAAAGACCTCACTAAATTAGAGACACAATTGGCATCCTGCGAGCAGGGAGCCACTGGGGGATCCTCGAGGTGGCATGATTGACACAGGGAAGAATATGCATGGCTGTTGAAGCGGTTGAGATGTCTTGAATATGCAGCACACTCGGGCGGACGCACCACATGGGGGGACAAAGTGGGAAGACTACGCACATGGCTTGTCCGTCAGAACGAATCGTCGGCTCCGATAGCATCTGTACACATAGTGCAAGGAGGCGTAGCATATACACAGTGAGACATACATGATGTGTTTGTGATGCACTATTGGGACCTATATAACTCTTGCATGCAGGCCACACACACCCTTGGAGCTGCAACTCTACCTTGAAGAGATAACACTGCCACATCTTACACGTTCCCAAAAAGGGGAACTGAACGATACCCTCCTCCCGGAGGAAATTCGAGATAACAGATTCTCACTCTCCAATGGGAAGTCGCCGGGTCCTGATGGACTACTGACTGAATTTTACAGAGCCTATGCGCATATAATGGTACCGCAACTGATGAAGGTGTTTGAAACTGCGGTTCAGGAATCCACTCGTGCGGGCACACAGAACAAGGCTTTACTGCTGTCTCTACTCAAACCCGATAAGAATCCTGAATCCTTAGGCTTTTATCGCCCATTAGTGCTCCTAAATACAGGCTACAAAATCTTTGCATCCATACTTGCAAAGCGTCTCTCTTCCATTGTGAAAACACTGGTGCATCCAGATCAAAACAGTTTTGCTCCCGCTAGGAGTACCTCGCTCAACATTCGCAGTCTTTTCAGCGTAGAGCATTAAGCGGTACGTGCATGGCCCCACTCTGGCTGCCTGGTGCTGGACCTAGAACAGGCCTTTGATTCTTTGGAATGACCCTATCTAGCGGCAGTTCTCTGTAAATACGATCTTGGAGATCATTATATGAGAATGGTACAGCTGCTATATCAACGACCTATTGTTCGGGTTAGGACCGGCAAGCTCATTTCAGAACCTATTTGAGTGAGATGAGGGACGCACCAGGTTTGCCTCCTGTCCCTGTTACTCTTCTCCCTAGCCATGGAACCACTAGCGATGGTACTCCGCAATGATAGCGAGGCGTGGGAAATTGAGCTAGGAGACGGGACGCATGCTGTTTCTCTCTATGCTGACGACCTGTTATTGTATGTTAGGGACATTACCGACATCCCATCATCCATAGCACAGGCGCTTGCAGCCTTCGAAGCAGTATCAGGCCTCTGGGTCAACTGGGTCAAATCGGGGGTTTACCCCTTTATCGCTGACACGGTCAAAACAGAAGTTCTCCTCAGCGACTCTCCCCTCCCGTGGTACTCTACCACATTTTGCTATCTTGACATCTTCATATACAAGACACCTGATGATTTGTTAGAAGGCAATTTAATGAGGGCAATATCAGCGTTCAGAGCTCAGGTACAATTCTGGAAGTTGCTCCCACTAAATGTCATGAGCTGCATCACCTTAATCAAGATGATCGTCCTCCCAAAACTATTATATTATTTCTCAAATCTTCCGTTATATGTCCCGACCAGAATATTCCGCGAGCTGGAACGTATGTTTCGGGACTTAATCTGGAACAAAGGCAGGCCTAGTGTAGCCTTGTGGAAGCTATATGCTCCCTCTAGTCAGGGAGGATTAGCAGTCCCCAATTTGGAGCTGAACTATATAGCGGCCCAGCTACAGTGGGTGACGAGGTTGCTCGGTGACAGGGGATTGGAAGACATGGCAACTCTGCAGCAGCCTTGGACCCATGCACAAATCTATCCCATCGCCAGGCCCCCATAACCATCTCAATCACACCTAGCACTGGCGCACCAATGCTACAGGCGAAGCCAACATCTTACCCGCGCCATGCTCCCATACGCTCTGATACTCACACTCCTAGGGACACCCAGGGGGAGGACAGGCACTTCTGAGGAAGCTCTTACACATTGTCATACAGCGTAAGAGGATGCCCTGGGAGACTTATATATGGCTGGCGCGCTACTCACATTCGATGCCCTGGCGAGAGACAGTGGGTTACCGGCAGGGCAGTTTCTAATATATACTTCCCTAATTAGAGCCCTGTCGGCTTCCTGGGGGAATTTGACAATTGACCTGCCAACACACCTGTTACTTCAATACCTGCATGTCATGGGGGTGGGTTCACACACTGCACTGGCTAGTGGCGGCTCTCCTTACCCATACACTGAAACCGATGCTAGGTCTCCGAACCCGCCAGGAAGAGGACAGGGGCACACCCTGGATGGAAAAAGAATGGAGTGCTATTCTGACCAGCTCCACTTGCATTCCGAGAAGCTCCAAATGTAAACTGATACAAACATACATACAAAGAGCGTACCTTTCACCCGATAACATAAACAGATACTTCCACATCGCTACGACTGCATGCCCTCGGTGCTAGCAACTTAATGCAAATCTACTCCACATGTGTGGTCTTGCGCCTCTTTACACAGCTATTGGCAGAAAGTGGCCGCGACCTTTGCATGCTGCACCGAAACTTCCTTGCCACACACATGGTAAATACACATACTAGGGCTTACGCCAGGTCTAAAAAAACAAAGTCACGTCATGATTCTGGCATCTTGGGCTGATAATAGTGAAGCATTTAATTACGAAGAGGTGGAAACAAGATGCTCCCCCGGAAACGATCAACTGGGAAAGATCGCTCATGATCTGGGCGCAGGCGGAAAGCACATTACATAGGGAGGAAAAAGCAGGACTCTGCAAATACCCCATAGCACAATACTGGGATAACATATTCACGGCCTTTAAGAATGGGAACAACGGAAATAGTGCAGGTGCCCCTCACTCCAACACCTGATCCAATCCCAGTCGACGACCTGTTCCACACTGTTGCGCATCCACACTCAGAGACATTAAGAAACCATGGATAATGCTGCGTCCTGAGTGGCAGTGCGTCAGTGTCCTAGGTCCATCGTCGAACATCACCACCAACCACTAGCCACTAGACAATAGTCTAGATGATAGAGGTTTCTAATGCTTTAATGAGTCCAAATACCAACCTGGCAAGCCACTGTAGGGCCCAGATCGAGATGAGCGTGTGAAGGCCTGGTGATGCTATGTATATCCTTTTCGTTGTAATGTGATGGCAGTATTTCTTTTAATTTATTGTTAATTTTGACGTTTGATTAATATATGTCTTATTGGCTCACCCTTCTTTTTCTGCATCATTTCCCAAAATATGATTAGTTGCAATACAAGCCCCTGTTCTCGAAGTGGACTGCCGGCTCAAACCACCTGCTGCAGACGTCTGACTAAATAAGACATATTCACAATATAATGGGCGGACCTACATGTTAATTGGGAATTGAATAAACAAACACAATTATTAGCAGGAAGTAGCATGCAGTGTTTTACAACTATAGGCCACCTGCAAGGACGACTACATGACATTGTATATTGTATTTGAATATATGTAAACTGATACAAATAAGACAATTGCTTACATACTGTAGTTGTGCATGTGCAAATGTGCTGCCTCTGATGACTCTACTCTGTTACTAAAGTCAAGAAAACCAACAAAGATATTTAAACAAAAAAAATGGCTGCACACAGGAAAAGGAATCGCACACAATTAGTGTGGGGAATCCTCAAACAGTATTTACCAGTGCCAGTATCGAGGGTTTTAATTCTGCCATCTGTCCCATGCAGTCTCCTAGAGATTGCATTTTTGTGCAACTTGGATGGAATTTCCTATCTCGCATCTGACCTTTAAAGATTGCACAAGCTGCGCTATATTGTTGCTTACTTCCTATGGCCCTGTAAGCAGATCCGTCAGTTTAAATTATATATTCATACTGATCTAGAAGCATTATTTCATTCAGTAGAGGACATTCTTGTTCGTATTGCAGAAATGCTTGTGTCTTTAGATTTGGGTAGTACCTGTATTCTACATCTGTTGGAGTGACAGAATTAGCACATTGCATCCATCTTGGATGTAAGGCTTTAGCGTTAGGGCCGCTTGACTTTGTCACAGCCTCTAAGGCTGGAACCGGAGTCACTACTATTATTCGTTTCCCCTGAGCCAGTGCTCTTTCTCTCACTACAGCAGTCTGTACTGCTGTTAGAATTTTTTCTGTGGAAGTGAAGCACATATCAGCATTTTTGGACAAATGTGATTTGTATGCAATTGGTACTTTTTCACCGTCATTATATGTTAAATAGGTGTATCCAGATTGGCCCGCAACTATACGAATCACTTAATTAGTCGAGTTCTCAGAATTCCGGGCATGTCTGTTCTTTAGACCTGCAACCTTCTTCTTTTTGAACTGTGGCTTTTGCTTTGGCTTCTATTCTTTTTTAGAAGTGTTATCATGAGCATGCAGCTTGTCTCTGGACTTTGTACACTCTTCTTGTCTGTCTGTCTGACCGTCCTTCCCACTCGGAGTTTTTCGATGACCCTTAAAGGAACGTGTATCAGTATTCTGATACCTGTCAGGTTTCCTAATGTTATACCTATTCCTAAGCTTATACCTCTATTCAGAGGGCTCCTGTGTTGGAGATCTACTTTGGGATTAAGATCTGTTTCCTTTAAAGTTTTTTTGTTTTTTTTTTGTCCCAGTTGAAGCATGTGTCTGCTTGGAAGTGTCCTTTTCAGGACAGCCAATCAGTTGAGGTTTCAATGGTTTCCCACCCAAACTGTCTCTGCCTAATTCCACATATGCAGTTTCAATTATTTTTGGTAGTTTGTGTTCCTGTTCTAAAGGACTGAACTCCCTTAGGCATTGGCGGATAGCCACGGGAGCTGCGTCCCCTTTAATATTAGCTAGTATTATAGCTGATACCTGGGCATAGTTACCTAGTAACTTCATCCCTAAGTTCACAGCAGGTTCTGCTCCGAACTCGTTTTAAATTTGTCTCAATACATCTGGTATCACTGCTAATGAAGGAATACCATGAGTCCTGGTATAAATGGCAGCAAAGACTGTACCCCAAGTGGTTCAATCTTCTACTTGTGGGGTTATCCCCATGGGCAAGCAGATTGTTAGCATTCTGTGTTTTTTCATACAAGGTAGACTTCAGGAATACTGCCTTTAGCTGTGTTATTTTCTAAACTACCCAGAATGGCATTTGTTCACGTTTAGTGGGCATTTTGCCCATCACTGCGTGTAATGTTTGTGGTGTGATTTTAGTTGCTGTACCCCGAGCTGGAGTTCCATGTGTTGCACCTATTGCTGTTTGGACTGTAAGTGTCCTCATGATGAATTGCGGCAAATTTCTATAGATTTTAATTAAATCTTTGTGTTGTGTGAGTAAGTCTCCTACTGACATTGTTTCAATGTCAGGATGTGGTGTGTAGGCCGTTAATATCGGCCATGTTGCCCCTTCTCCTCCAAGCGGGCCAAGTCCTACTCTTCTTGTTATATGGGGGAGGGCACCTTTAAACCAGTATAAGTGTTTCTGGTATGTCAGCAGAACTTCTATATCCTCAAATGGGCAATACTCTGCTGGTGCATCTCCTTCTGTGTAGGAGTGAAATGTTTTTGGTCTTTCATTTGCTGCTGGGAATGTAACCCACAAATAAGATACCTCTGTTTTGTTTAATTTGTGTGCCTCAATTACGAAAGCTACTAGGCCACCCCTAGGTGTTAAACCATGCTCTAGCAGTTTCATAGTGACTGTATTTCTGAATTTTTCTGAGTCTGCATCTTCTTCTCTGGCTGAGAGGTGCAGATCTACTATTACGTCATTCCCGGTCTCAGTCATTTTTATGAAGAAGAAGTTTGTAAAAGGGAACTAAGATAAGGTTTTTTTATGTACAGCTTTAGGAACACTGTGTCCTTCAAGCTTGATCAACCAACAGTCAATAAATAGTATTTTTCTCTTACTCAGCTGTGGCGGAGTTTTGTGCCCACCCACTGCAGACGTCTCTGGTGTTTTGTGAGTAGGGGTCTCTGAGAATAGCACGACTGAACTACTCAGATTCTACTGTTAAATAAGTACCCAACAAACGTTGGCGGCGCCATGTTGGTAGTTCCTATATAACTTATACAGGATCTGCGCGTTTAGATAACATAAACTGTGGGATTGGTGGTGGACTGATTCGGTGCACCCCCACCGGATATGTTAGCCTGTCTGTTACAGCTAGCTCAAAGTGCCACTATAATCTCCTCTTAGTTTTTGGCAACCTCAGAACATGACAATCCCTGATCCCTCGGGATTGTGGAAACAATATACTACCTTTCACTCAGTCACTTGTGTTGGCTTATTTCGTCACAGTGATACACAGAATAAACAGGCTGGGCGTTACAATAAGAATTTATTGAACAGTTGTTATTCTAATGTAGAATAGATGAACTGCAACAACCATTAGACAGTAGTAGAGATATATGATTAGCAGTACTACGAAAGTAAAAGTATGGTACAGTTCTTCCATTTTGCAATAATCATGAATATATAAAAGTACATAAAATACATGATAATAAGTGCATACTCCTATGATGCCTCCCTAACTAGATGTACCTAATACATCTGTGTAGGTGTTATACCAAGAATCCCCCTAGGATCTAGTTAACCCTATTGACTGAGAATGAGAGAATATGAGACCCCATATTTGTCTCGAGGTAGACACCCCGCGAGGGATGTTAGACCACTGCAAGCTGGAGCGTCTGCATGCAGGAGCCTCAGCGTCTCTGGTCAGTGTTTCAGCCGGGAATTCTTGGTCTCCTCTACCTTTCTAAGACATGATGTATATATACCCATAAGTCTTCCCAGGGATCCTACCTTGTTGTGTTACTGTGTCGGCCTAAAGGATGACGTCGGGTTTTAACTTTATACAGAGATATTATATAGGAGATGTTCGTCCTGCTGTCAGCCCTGCTGTCAGCCCTGCTGTGCTTCCAAGAAGTCTCTAGCATAATGTTTGAGATTCAAACTAGGGAAAAACCTGTGTCCTGCATGCAGTGTTGTATCTAGGTAAAAAGGCCAGTCCCTAAGAACCGTTATGTATGTAATGTTGGGAAGAATATAGGTGAAATGTTGGAATGCTACCTGTGCCTATTTAAGGTACCTAAATGGAATATAAAACCTCTGTGAGTGCAATAGCACCCATGAAGACCTTGATGAACGATGGCGAGATCATGCCTTGTAAATATGTAATATATCATTGTCAAACCCTAATCGCTTCTTAAAATGTAATCTTGAGTGCATTTGCATCTTGTATATATGTAACTCTAACCACTAGAAGTCAGTCAGTCAAATCCACTTTATTCAGTTAGTAAAAACCATAAAAGTACACAAGAAACATCATATACAACAACATAAGAACATATACAAAAGGCATATTAGAATATTCGTAGGCACCATAAAAACATTTCATCGCCAACTTCATAAAATCAGTTAAAACGGACTTCAGCCTTTAAGTTTGGATGATAAAAAAGGTCTATGAAAAATGTCTTTGAGATTAGTCCAGGGCACAAGGCACAATCAAATATGATAGCCACTTCTTTACATATTTCTTAGAAAGGTACTCTTCATTTAAAATGTCATTCATTTAAAACACAATTCATCATGATTAGAAAAGAACTGCAGCATTAATTGGCAAAACATGATAAAGTGCAAGGTGCCTTGGGTGGAGAAGATATCACCTGTACAAAGGCCTAAATCCTTCTCCTTTCTCCAACTGAGCGACCCTTGACCCTACCAGGTAGGTCGCTCCCCCTCTGCACAGCACCGCCTGTGTGAACCTGCCCCAGCTGCCGCTGCTGAGGAAGTTTGAGGCCCTCCACCACCAGCAGGCTACCACCTGTGCCTCATCCCTGGTGGCCAGTGGTAGGCCTGCCTGTACGTGGTCCATGCCCTTTTTTCTTCCCTCTGTTTTCCTCGCTGTCCCCGTGCTCTCTCTGCCCGGTCTTTCCTTCTGTACCCCTTATGCCCCCGTGTCCCTGCCCGGTTTTCCCTTCTGTTCCCCTCGCTGCCCATGCGCCTCTCTGCCCGTTCTGCCTTCTGTTCTTAGCTGTCCCTGTTTTTCTGTATTCTGTATTTTGCCTCTGTGCCACTTATTTTTCCGGTATTTCTGTGCCCTTTTTGCCTTCTGTGCCCCTCGTTTTTACCTCGTTTTTGTGCCCTCTTTTGCCTTTTGTTCCACTCGTTTTTGTGCCCTCTATACCACTCGTTTTCCCCTCATTTTTTCTGCCCTTCTGCTTTCTGTTCCACTCGTTTCTTGTGCCCTTTTGCCTTCTGTTCCACTCCTTTTTTGTGCCCTCAGCCCTCTGTTCCTCTCGTTTTTTTGTGCCCTTCTGCCCTCTCTGCCACTCATTTTTCCCTTATTTTTTGTGCCCTTCTGCCTTCAGTTCCACTCGTTTTTTGTGATCTTCTGACCTCTGTTCCACACGTTTTTTGTGCCCTTCTGCCCTCTGTGCCACTCGTTTTTCCCTTCTTTCTGTGCCCCTTTTTCCTTCTGTTACCTTTGTTGTCCCTCACCGCCCTCGCTGCTGCGTCCCCTGCAGCCCTGCCCCCATGACTGCCCACTGCCCATTCGCTGCCCCCGCCTCCCAGCTGATCCTCCATCCCTCCTCCCCATATATGCCGGCCGCTGAGCGGCCGCACCACTGGCGCGCCTAAGGCAAGCCCGTCTGCACCCTTCCGCACCTAGAACGCACCCAACGCCAGAACCCCTGGCCCCCGCATGCACCACGACGACTGCCGCCACTACGACGCCAGCACTCTGCACGCTCTCAATTCTGGACGGAGCCACACCTGCTTCAATGCCGCCCCGAAATTCACACACAGCCCCTTTACCTGCCGAAACTGCAGCTACACCAGCCTCAGATCCGATGAACCATCCACCAAGAAAGACCCCAACCACCTCCGCATACTACTGAACACCCGCTCCGCACACAAGCATGCCGTCAAGCTCTGGGACCTGCTCGATACAACATCCCCGGACATCGCCTTCCTGACAGAGACCTGGTTTAACGTCTCCTCTGCACCTGATATCGCCATAGCCATAATGCAAAAGGAGTACAAGGTTCCCCGGGAAGAGTGTAGGAGTAGAGGTGTGTGTGCTAGGAAGTGGGGGGAGTCCCCAAGTTGGGACTAAAACCCTCACACACCCTGCAAGCTAGGTGTCATGCTTCATCATATGGGTTCTGCTCCTCGTCAGACTGGCGCTGCAATGTCTGACGGGCTCCCGAAACCGGGGCTCTTTATCGGAGATCTTTTGTCCCGGCCATATGGTGCATGCGTGTGAGGGGGTGGGGGAGTGTGGTCATGACGTGTGTGATAAAGTTAAAAAAGGTAAGTCAGTCCACGACCTATTTTATTATTGTGGTAGATTTCCTTGGTTAAAAGGGGGTGGGAAGGGAGCTAAATGCCCTGGAGCTATCCTAGCAAGTTAGCTACTACCCTCTAATATGGTCTATATGGTCGACATGTTTCTTGCCGTGGTGGCAATTCCTCAGGACCTAGATGTAGTGTACCACACAGTGAAAAGAAACTAATAAAGAAGTGAGTGAAAATTATATAGGAAACTTGCAATGTGGTATACGACCTTCTGTGGGCGGTAATACCGGATTGCAGGCCAATTGGTCCTGCTCAAGTTTCTACACCCCAGGAGATTCCCTGAAGTGCTTCTCAGTCTGCTTCCGATGAACCAGTGGGAAACAAGGATATGATACCTTCGGCGGCCCACGGTCCAAACCGTAGCACCTACCCCTCGGACGGCGTCTCAATCGAGGCACTCAGCAGCTGGTTAAATCGCCATAGCCATCCCAGATGGCTACAAGATCACCCGCAGAGACTGCACCAACGGAGTCGAGGAGGAATCGCCATCGTCCACAAGAACAGCATCAGGGTCTCGACTAGCACCAACGATGTGTGCAGCATCGCTGAACACATGCATTTTCAGATCCACACAGACCCTAACTCCACCCTCAGAGTAACCCTCGTCTACCGAACCCCCCGGACTCATACCCCAGTTCAGCGACTCCATCGCCAACTTGATCAGCACACACGCCCTGACATCCACCGACTACATCCTCCTCGGAGACCTGAACTTTCACCTTGAGAACAACAACGACAACAACTCCACACCTCTGATCGATAACCTCGGACTGAAGCAACTCATCACAAAGCCCATCCACTCCTACGGCCACACGCTCGGCCCCGTCTTCTCCTCAAGCCTGCATGTCTCCGTCAGCTACACCACCGACCTCTTCTGGACCGACCACTGCTGTATCCACTACGCCTTCCAGAAACACACCACCTCACCCAACAGATCCCCCGCCGCTGCTACAGCAAAATCACCGAAGATCAACTACACGCAAACCTCGCTCTCAGCCCACCTACCGAACCCTCCAACACCGACGACGCTGCCCACAGCCTCAGACGCTGGTTCGAGGACTGCACCAACACCCTCGCCCTGCTGAAGAAACCCCCCCACAGAGACACCAGCAAGAGGGCCAACTGGTTCACCCCAGAACTCCTAGCCTCCAAGCAAGCCTGCCGGACACTAGAGAAGAAACTGTACAGTGAACAAACTCCGGACAGCCACGCAGCACACAAGGACGCCATCCGCAACCACCACCACCTCATTAGGGCTGCCAAGAGGACCTCCTTCAAAGACCACCTCGACAACAATGCACACAATAGCAAGGAGCTCTTCAAAATTGTGAAGGAACTCTCCAACCCCAGCTCCAACACCAACGACATCCCGCCGTCGCAAGCACTGTTCGACTCTCTCGCCACCTTCTTCCTCCGCAAGATAGCAGACATCCACGACAGCTTCAACACCCAGACAGCCCCAACAGATAGCAACACAACAGACCCTCCGCACACCATCGACCACAAACCCCTGCTAGCCTGGGCGAGCGTGAGCATCGAGGACACCAACAAGACCATGCCCACAATCCACTCCGGCTCTCCCTCAGACCCATTCCCGCACCACGTCTTCAACAGAGCAAGCAGCTCCATCGCCCCCCACCTGCGCAACGTCATCAATCTCTCCCTCGAGACCGCAACCTTCCCAGAGATCTGGAAACACGCCAAGATCAACGCCCTACTCAAAAAACATAAGGCAGACCCAAGAGACCTCAACTCTCTGCTCTCCTTCCTGGCCAAGGTCATCGAGAAAACCGTCAACAGACAGCTAACCCGATACCTTGAAGAAAACAAAATCCTGGGCCCTTCCCAGCCCTCATCGCTTCCACCGATGACATCAGGACCCTGCTGGACAACGGCGAGACCACAGCACTCATCCTCCTAGACCTCTCTGCCGCCTTGGACACCGTCTGCCACCGCACACTACGTGCACACCTCCATGCTGCAGGGATCCGAGACAAGACTCTGGATTGGACCACCTACTTCCTCTCCGGCAGAACCCAGAGCGTCCGCCTCCCCCCATTCCAAAGCCTCTGAGATCATCTGCAGCGTACCCCATGGATCCTCCCTCAGCCCGACGCTGTTCAACATTTACATGGCCCCGCTCGCACACGTAGCCCGACCTCAACATAATCTCCTACGCCGACGACACTCAGCTGATCCTCTCCCTCACCAAGGACACCATCACCGCCAAAGCCAACCTCCACGAAGGAATGAAGGCCGTCGCCGACTGGATGAAGACCAGCCGTCTGAAGCTGAACTCGGACAAGACAGAGGTCGTCATCCTTGGCTCCAACCCTTGAGCCTGGGATGACTCCTGGTGGCCGACTGCACTGGGGGCAGCCCGACACCCAGCGATTACGCACGCAACCTGGGAATCATCCTCGACTCAACGCTCTCAATGACCAAGCAAGTCAACGGTGTCTCCTCCTCCCCCTTCAACACCCTCCGCATGCTCTGCAAGATCTACAGATGGATCCCGACAGATACAAGAAAGACAGTCACCCAGGCCCTCGTCAGCAGCAAACTGGACTACGGAAACGCCCTCTATGCGGGAGCCCTGACCAAGCTCATCACACAACTACAACGCATCCAAAATGCCTCAGCACGACTGATCCTCGACGTACCACGCCTTAGCCACATCACCCCCCACCTGAGAAACCTGCACTGGCTTCCCATCAACAAGAGGATATCCTTCAAGGTCCTCACCCATGCACACAAGGCACTCCACAAGACCGCCTAGCCTACCTCAACATACGGCTCTCCTTCTACATCCCCAACCGTCAGCTATGCTCCGCCGACTTCTCACTCGCCACCGTCCCGCGCATCCGAAGAACAACCAACGGTGGGAGATCCTTCTCCCACCTCGCCGACAAGACATGGAACACACTCCCACTCAGCCTACGACAGACCCAAGACCTGCTGACATCCTGGAGGATACTCAAGACCTGGCTGTTCGATCAGTAGCGCCTCCCCGCCCCAGCGCCTTGTGACCCTCACGGGTATGTAGTGCGCTTTACCAATGATTGATTGATGGCAGAAGAATACATCTGAATCTGTTTAAAAGAAAGCAGTAATATGGCTTTGTTACAACTTTCAAATATGGTTCTATCAATGGGGATGTTTTCAGCAAGAGATAGGCTCGTACTATGGGTTCCATTATCTCATTTGCCTCTCTATCAGTGTACATCATGTTTAAAAAATATTTTTTCACCAACGAATGATCCTCTTTCCTGATATTGTCTGGAGACTCAAAGAGATCGGGACGCCCTAATTTCTTTGTTGCAGTCTTTTCATACTGTGACCACGGGATGCAAGTGGCTCTATCCAAGGATAGACAATCTCGGACGATCTCTCGATTTATCTTCAGCTCTGGATTAATCCAGATCATTATCCAACTTACAAGTGGTGCCAGTCTTATCAGGTCCGAAACAAAGCCGGAGCCTAATTCTTGGTGAATAATATTTGAGGGAGTAGATTGTGGAACGGAGAGTAAGTTCCTAAAAAACTTGTTTTCCACTATTTGTAATTCCTCTACTGCCTTGAAGCCCCAGATTTTAGACCCATTCTTAGCAATGGCAATACATTTAGATCTGTTAATATTAAGCATGGCTTAAATTGGCTTAGCCTCGAGTCTCTGTGCAAAACCAAGGAGAGCCACTGTTGATCTTACCGAGGCATACTTTTTATCATTCTTTTGTGGTACCCAAGATACCCTCTCATCAAACAGCACCCCAAAGTATGTAAATGATGTCACCCTTGTTAATATGGTTCCTTCACTGTAGAATCTTTTAAACTTTTTGGGTCTCTGACCATAGTATGAGATTTAGAAATATTAACACTTAAAGCCAGGGATATCATGAAATGAGCAAAAGAATACAGGAGACTCTGGAGCCCCACTGCTGTGCATGCTAGTAGAACTGCATCATCTGCTTATAAAGGAGCCGGCTCGAGGGATATCTTGGCTAGCTGTGCACAGGGAGGTGTCAAGGTTATTTATGTATGAAGTAAAATAAAGGGTGCTAAGATGCAACCCTGTCTCATGCCTCAGTATGAAAGTGTTCAGTGCAGTTACCCCTCTGGTCAAATCTCACCCTAGCAGAGATGTCCCTAGGTAGGTCTGCCCAAAAATTAACTATACAACGGTTCATTCCCATGTCAATTAATAAAACCCATAATTTCTATCTATTGACTCGATCGAATGCCGAGGACAGGTCCATAAAGGCCAGATGTAACGTCCCGGACTTGGCCACTATGTATTTCCCAACCATCAACTGAAAGTTGAGGCACAGATTGATTGTGCCCCTTTCCTTCCTAAAACCATATTGCAAATTTGACAGTACACCACTCTCTTCAAGCCATTCTGTTAGTTTGCTGAGAATTACTCTCCATATTACCTTCACAGTGGAATCAATCGGGGATATGGGCCTGTAACATCACGGATCACCTCTCCGGCCCTTTTTAAATACCGGTATAATAATAAATTGGGACCAAGACTTCAGGAAACCATGCTGGCTTACTGAATTAAACACATTGGTTAAAAGTTTTGCCCAGAGTGTCTCATTTATTTTATAGAGATCAGCAGGAACACAATCTGGACCAGGGGCCTGATTGCTAAACATCTACATAATTGCCAACCCAACTTCCTATTTGTTAAAAACAAGACTGTATGTACCCGTACTTAGTGAGGGAGGACTAGGGGTTCCCACATCTCCCTGGTAATCATATGTGAGTTTAAAATTAGTGAACCATTGATCCTCAGTTATGTTATATTCCAACAGGGAGTTGCTAATTCCAGTAAGAAAAGGTTTATTTATAATCTCCCAAAACCTGCCACTGTTCTTGTGTGTTTTGCTGTTCACCCTATGTGGGAAGGGTATGCCCAGATGAGGGTCCCGTGCTCACTACGCCATTGGAGTCAAGCTATCCTGGCTGATGACAGCTGATAGCCAGAAACCGGTCCTAGGATGCTTGATTCCGGTCCAGGGAAGACCTGGCTTGGCAGTTCGGGCTGGACTGTTCCCATGAGGCACAGGGTCAAGACTGATTTGCATATGGTCATGTCTGAACTGGCGTGGCGTGGTGAGCAAAACAACGATGGATTAAACCCAGATCTGTGACTGGGGGTGAATGTTTTGCCATTGTGCAACATTCCGTCCATCATCTTGTGTATTTTGCTTGAGGACATCCACCAAAAGTAAATTGTTCCAGGCTTCTTGTTTGATTTCAGTTGAACGGGACACGCTTATATGTCTAAGTGCCGCTATTTGTGGTTTATCTTGTGGTACTTGTTTTAGGGCAAAAAGAAGCTTTTGATGTGCTTCAGTGAATTTGCTTTCAAATCATCTCTCACCTATTTCCTTGCGATTTCTTATTGGATGTATGAGACCTCTAACCACCTGGTCACAGATCCTTTCAAAGGCTAGGAGAGTTTCTACCCCCATCTTAGTATTCTCAAGACAAACCCCAATATCCTCATTAACGGTATCCCATAGTTCTTGTAGAAAAAGGCCTGGACTACCTTGCTCCATTTCGGCCTACGACCGTGGTCTGTTATGTTATGTTCCATATAGGTACCCCGATATTGGCCTGGGTAACATCCCAACCTTTCACCTATATTCGTCCCTACATTACATACATAACGGGTTTTTAGGACTGGCCCTTTACCTAGTTACGGTACTTCTTACAGAACGTGGGGTTTTCCCGGAAAAATGGTCTCATACATTACGCATGAGGATTCTTGGATTCTTGGAAACTCAGCAAGACTACCATCTCCTGCATAATAACTATGTACAAGGTTTATTCCCAACGTCATCCTAAGTCCGACAATGGCTCAGCAAGGTAGAACCCCTGGTTATAAAAACATCACATCTTGCTGAGATAGTCAGAGAAGATCAGGATTTCCCTGCAGACACAATGACGCGAGACGCTGAGGTTCCTGCATGCAGATACTCCAGCTTGCAGTGGTCTAACATCCCTTGCGGGGTGGGGTGTCCAACTCAAGATCAAGATGGGGTCTTACAGTCTCTCACTTCAAGTAATGGGGTTGACTTTATCCTAGAGGCATTCTTGACTTAACACCTACATACATGCTGGGTATACTTAGGTACATCTAGTTAGGGTAGCATCTTAGGAGTATGCATTTTATTGTCATGTATTTTATATGCTTGCCTGTATTCATGGTTATAGCAAAATGGTAAAAATCTACCATCCTTTTACTTTCTTAGTGCTTATAATCATTTATATCTGTTTCTGTCTAGTGTTTATTTCAGCACACCTATTTTACAGTAGATGCTTATTGAAAAACGTCCATACCATTTAGTCTGTGTATCTCTCTGAGACTAAGGGGTCTATTAGAATGTCGGGTGGATCGCCACTACCCGCATGGCGGTGGTGATTAGCCCGACAATCTCCTCGGCCCACATGCCAAATCCCCCCGCCATATGGCGGGGGTGGGACCACACCGGACAGAAAGACTGTCCGCCGGTTTTCTGACGGTCACACAGGTGACCGGGCGGAAAAGGGGCTTGATATGGTGGCTGTGTCTGCTAGACACCGCCATCCATATGATGGCAGCGGGAAGCAGCCTTTCCGTGGCAGCCATGCAGATTTCGCTTTTGGGGGCCCGTTGCAGGCCCCCAGGATGTTGGGATGTGGGGTGGCACATGAGGGGTACCTATGGTACCCACTGCATTTGCACAATGTTTGTGGCACTGCGCGGTGCCTGCCACGTTGTGCAAGTGTGCAGCCACAGCATTGTGGCGGGTGGTGCTGTGTGCACGGCCCGCCACAATGACGTGGATGGAGATGCCACTGCCACCGTGGCGGTGGCATCCTAATTGACAGTGCAGGACACCCGCACCACTGGCGGCCGGTCCCAGCACCGCAAAGGTGGCAGGCAGATGTAAGTCCACCCACCATCCTAATAGGCCCCTAAGTGAGCTCGAGTGACTGAGCGAAAAGTATTACACTGTTTCCACGGTCTAGAGGGATCAGGGTTGTCATGTTCAATAGTTGCCAAGAACTATTCTCTTCTTGGTAAAAGGAGTTTCCAGAGGCAATGTGAGATACCTGGTACACATGCCAACATACCCCAGTGGAGGTATCTAGAACCAGTCTGACACCAATCCTACAGCGTATGTTGTCTAAATGTGCAGATCTTATAGAGGTTTATAAGAACTACATGACATGGCGCCACCAACGTTGGGTGAGCACTTATTCAACATTCAGACCTGAGTAGTTCAGTTGTGCTATTCTCAGAGACTCCTACTCACATTTATCCAGAGACATCTAGAGTGGGAAGGAACACAATCTGCTACAGCTAAGTAGGCAAAAATCTAATGTATTGGCTGCTGGTTAATCAAGCTTGAGGGACCCATTGTTCTATTGTACATAAACCTAATTTAAGCTCCCTTGAAAGACTCTTCTTACTAAAAACAATGACTGAGAAGCAGAAGGACGCTGTGCATGGCCTAAATCTCTCAGCCAAAGAAGAAGAGGCAGATGCAATACAAATTTCAGAAAATGTTAGAAATGCCATCAACCTAAAAAGCAGCATATGGTTTAACAGCTAGGGATGGGTCAGTAACCTTCGTGATTGAGGCACATGAATCACATTGAGCAGAGCTATTCTATTCATGGGTTAGATTCCCACAGGCAGATGCAGGAACAAAAACATTTCATTGCTACATAGAAGATGAAATACCGAAAGAATATTGTCCGTACGGGGACATTGAAATTCCGCTCACTTAACAGGAGCATATAAACTGGGTTAAAGCACCCTCCCCCATACAAGAAGTAAAGTACGACTCTGTCCGCTCGGAAGTGATGAACCAACATGGCCAGTACTAATGGCCTATATACCACATCCTGATATTGACACAATGCCAGTAGGAGAATTACGTACACTTCATAAAGAACTAACAAGACTTTACAGAAACATGACACAGTTTGTGATCAGAACACTCACACTCCGGCCAACCACGGCTAAACCAACAGGCCTGATTCAAACATTGACAACCAGAATTATGCCACAAACATTAAACGCAGTGATGGGTAAAATGCCCACAAAACGTGAACAAATGCCATTCTGGAATGCTCAAGAAATAACACAGCTAGAGGCAGCATTTTCACACAATTTGCTTGCCCGTGGGATTAGCTCAACAGATAGAGGATTGTACCACTTGGGGTAGAGTCTTCACTGCCATTTATACCTGGACTCATTGTATCCTTTCATTAGCAGTAATACCAGATGTATTAAGACAAATACAGAATGAGTATGAAGCAGAGCCTGCTCTGAACTTAGGGTTGAAGTTACTAGGTAACTTTGCCCAGGCATCAGCTATACTTTTAGCAAACATTAAAGGGACTCAGCAGCAGTGGCAATATGCCAACGCCCGTTGAATTTCACTCCTTTACAACAGGAGACAGAATTACCTAAAAGTATTGAAACTGCTCATGCAGAAATATGGTAGAGATAGTTTGGGAGCTAGAATAGTAAAACCTCAACTGATTGGAGGTCCAGAAAAAGAACACACCAAGCAAACACCTGCTTATTCAAAGAAGAAATGGGATAATAGCAAACAACAAAAGAATAGATCTCAATCCAGAGGTAGGTCTCCTCAGCAGGAGCCCTCCGAAAGGAGGAATAACCTTAGGAATAGAGATAACATTAAAAAACCTGACAGGTATCAGGACTCTGATACACGTTCCTCTCGTTCCTTCCAGGGTTCATCAAAAAAATCTGAGAGGGAAGGACAGTCAGAACACAGACAAGAAGAGCATACAGAGTCCAGAGACACGCAACTCACTTCAAACTACGCATCCAAAAAGGAAGTAAAGCCTAAACCCAAACCTCAATTCAAAAAGAAAAAAAGTACCAGGTATTAAGATCAGACATGCCCAGAATTCTGAGGACTCAACTACTGAACAGGGAATGGGCTTTGACGATGCTAGACAGTGCAGCAGAAGTAACAATAGCTCACCAGAACATGATGGAATTTCTGGTGACAGCGGAGCTGAATGAACATATCATGGTGGAAACACCTGATACTAGGGTAAGTGTCCCACGTAGGTTACATGAAATAACACTGAAAATGGAAGGGGACAAGCCCAGAAAAATTAAAGGTCTCTTTTGGGAGAACCAGACTTCTGGCTATGACCTCCTTTTAGCTGAAAGAGATTGGCTACCTGCTATTGTTATGGAATGCCCAAAGGTAGAAAAGGTCATTTTTCCAGCCTTTTCTGAGCTCATTCCTACACACATAGGAGCAGGAGTGGCCGGTAACACTTGCCCCTGCACTACATCGCAAACCTTTTGGGTGGGATGGAGAGTCAGCTCACCATGTGATACCACTAAAATCTACACCAACTCCACAGACATATTATCCAATAAAACTGGAAGCGAAAAAACTGGTCAGGGAGACTTGAATACAGGGTGTGATTGAAACTTGCACCTCTTCAATGAGGAATCCTTTTTTCCCGTAATGAATCCCGATAACTTGTATCATCTCGTTTTAGATTACAGACATCTGAACTCATGCACCAAAACATTTGCAGTCCAGAACGCATACAGTTTGACATTGATGAATAACATAGTGCATAAAAAAATACAAAACAACACTAGATATATCGAATGGATTCTTCGACCAAAATGTAGCGCTTGAGAGAAGATATTTGACAGCATTCTCTCCGCTGGGGTCCCAGCATCAATTTTGTCCACTCCACCATGGGTATAAGAACTGCCCTGGGTTGTTTTTCGCCAGGGTATTGAGTTACTTCAGAATCTGGATGTAGAGGCATTTTCCTATGCAGATGATATTTATCTGATGGATGATGACCTTGAAGAACACTTGACCTGGGTGAGCACCATCATGTTGGGATTTGCCTCTGAGGGCTATAAATTGAACTTAAAAAAATCAAAAATAGCCCACCTCATTGTCCTATTTTTGGGAAATTAGTTTTCAAGTGAAGAGAAAAGCTTGGCTTCTAACTTTTTGAAAAAGTGCGAGCAGCTCCAAACCCCGAAATCATTGAAAAATTTACAATCCATACTGGGATTACTGAATTTTGGCAGAACATACATTTTGGATTACACAGAAAGGGTTAAACCTTTCTACGACCTCATAAGACATTTTTCAGTTAGGCAATGGACACAGGAACACACAGATATCCTATGTTCCCTACAAGCTGACATCCAAACACTTACAGACACGTGTAAATGTCCGCAATCTAGTAATCTGTATAGTTGCAGGTCAATCTGGGTATACCGTCTAACATAAAATTAAGGCGAAACGGTATCCATAGCATACAAATCACACTTCTACATAAACTCTGAGTTGCGCTTTACATCCACAGACAAAATTCTGACAGCTGTACAGACCGCTGTAGTGAGAGAAAGAGCACTGGCTCAGGGGAAACAAATAGTTGTTGTGACTCCAGCACCAGCCTTAGAGGCTGCTACAAAGTCAAGAGTTCCAAATGCTGAAGCCTTACATCTGAGATGGATATAATGGGCTAATTCTCTCACTGCATCAGATGTAGAATATAGATATGACCCAAGTCTAAAAACACATGCATTTCTCCAATATGAACAAGAATATCCTCTCCCGAATGAAATACTGCCTCTAGATCAGTACGAATACATAATTTACACTGACTTATCTGCTCAGCCGGCCAATGGAAGTAAACAACATTACAGTATTCCTTGTGCAATTGTAAAAGCTTGTATGCGGGTTTCCAAGTTCCATTCAAGCGATACGAAGACACTGTCTTTAGGAGACTGTACAGCCCAGCTGGCAGAATTAAAAGCTCTATTACTGGCACTGATAAATACGGACCGAGAATTCCCCACACTAATTGTGTGCGATTCTTTTTACTGTGTCCAGTTATATAATGAATACCTTCACTATTGGGGACAAAATGGGTTCAAGGCCTGAAAAGGTGGCACAATTAAGCATAAAATGCTATGGGAACAGGTAGCTGAGTTGAAAAACAAACTACCAAGAGCTCAAGTGATACACACACAGAGTCATTGTGAGAAGTTGGCCTGGCATATGCTGTTCACTAATTATAGTGGGCACCTTGCACCAGTCCAAACAACCCCTTAGAGGTGATAGGTTAAAGACAACCTTTATTGAAAGCTATCCTAATGGTAGATATGGAGAGCAGCCTTTAGGCTAAGTCTTGAAGGAATGTAAAGCAGTTGTTTTACCAGTCTATAATCTCTTGAATGACCAAATGAAAGGAGAACCACGCCAGGTATATATATAAAATATATGTATTTATTCTAACCACAACCCACTAGTCACTTTATGAGGATAGAGGTAAAAGCATATAGGTTACACTCAATAGCACACAGTAAATTAGTACAATATACGTTGAGCCCTAGGGGCGTACCAAACGATATATTAAGAAAGTGGTATAAGAACCACTACTAGAGCCTGTAGAATCACTGGGACCACAAGGAATCACCAAAGGTAGTGGCACAGAGGACCCACGGGCGCGTGCAGTGTGCGAACACAGCTGCAAATCACTGTTAGCTTCTACGGGGAGTAGCGGTTGGAAATTTAAATATAAAGGACACTTGGAAGAGGACTTTGAGCAAACCCCTTTAGACTTAAGAGGTTCTAGGGCCAACACTCACAGGAGCACTGGAGTTCTTAAGTTACCTCCCCCAAGGAGGCCGGGTGCATGGGTGTCTTTTGGTGTCGGGAATCGTCGCAGTTTTCAATGGCGATCTGCTGCAAAGTGCTGCTGCTGTCGTAGAGGAAAGTGTACGATGTGATCCAAGCCTGGATTGAAGATGAGAAGAACCTGAAAGCAGAGAGGACAGAGTCTGGGTCACTAGCCAGTGACTAGGGGCACGATAGTCGAATGCCCACTGATGTCGGGTGATTTCAGGTGAAAGAGGTGAAGCTTGACTCTTCAGCCATGAGGACCAGGCGGTGTCAACGATGACCAGGAGTTGGGATTGAGCTGTCCCACAAAGGATGTCGAGTGCTGCAGCATCAGTGACTGGCTTGGACCTAACAAGCCTTGGCAACAGCAACCCACACAGAAAGTAGAAAAATGCTTCGGTGTGGACCAGCAAGGTCCGAGGGACTCACCATGTGGTCGGGAGTCAGGGCACATCTTGAGAAACCAGGGAAGCCCAAGACAAATCAGAGTTTCCTTCAAAGGGACCCACCAGTCGACGGACCAGGGATCGCGAAAGAGCCTCAAGCTGAAATGCAAGAAGCGGGCTCACGCAACACTCATGGAGAGTAGGCCCACAATCTTCAATGCAAAAGGTGCTCGGGATTGGGCTACAAGTAACACAAAGCACAACTTCAAGAGAAGTCGAGAAGTCAATGTTATGTTATGTTATCCTGCATTTCTGAAGCGCACAGCTACTCAGAGTATCCCGGCGCTGCTACCCTGAACCCCCACCCACCAGCAAAGCAGACAAAGCCTCTAAAAGAATGGGCTCAGAACAATAGTGTTTTTAGGCTCTTTTTAAAGACAGCCGGATCAGCAACCCTCCTGAGAGCAAGAGGAAGCTCATTCCAGGCTAGGCCAGCTTTACGGGTGAAAGAGCAACCACCTAACCTATGGCGCAAAAAACGCGGATTCTGGATAAGGAGTTGGTCCGAAGACCGCAGAGTCCTGTAGCGCTTCTGCAAATAGAGTGGGCCCAATCCATACAAGGCCCGTTGGACAATGACCAACATTTTAAATTTCAAACGGGCCTCAACTGTGAGCCAATGAAGGTGGCGGATATGGACCCGCACGCTCTGCCTGGAAGAAAGACCCAGTACGAGCCGAGCAGCCGCGTTTTGGACTGCCTGTAACTTTTTTATCAGATAGCCTGGACAACCAACTAAAAGCGCGTTGGAGTAATCCAACCACGAAAGGATCAAAGCCCGGACTACTGTTTCTTTGGCCTCCACAGGCAAAAGGGGGAGGAATTTTCGCAGGGTTTTAAGTATACCGAAACAAGTGTCTGTGAGTTTTTTGACATGCGTTGCAAAATTCTGATTTTCCTCAAACCACACCCCCAAGTTTTTTGCAAGGCCCTTGTCTGATTGAGGGGGCGGAAAGTCCGGAGGCCACAGCCTAGTTCTAAAGCCAGCAGGAAATGCTCCAAACAGGAGCACCTCCGACTTCTCCTCGTTGCACTTAAGTTGTGCATTGGCCAGCCAGCGAAACACCGCAAAAAGACAGCGCTGAGCCGTGTTGACTGAGTCCTCGCCCCTTCTCCACGTAAACAATAACTGCGTGTCATCCGCATAGGCCATCACCTTAGCCCCCAATGACTCCGCGAGGTAAACCAGGGGAGTCACAAAGATGTTAAACAAAAAAACAAAATGCACTTGCAAATGTGCACGGTGTCCAGGAGTTTACATCACTCACAAGGGCTGCGGGTCTTAGCTTTGCTGGGGACTCGGGTCGGCCTCGGAGAAGTCTGGAAATCCTCTTCCTGGGCTGCAAATACTTCGGAGTCTGGTGGGAGCTTCGGAGATGCAGACCGGCAAATGCTTTGTTGGTGCCTGCCAAGCAGGGGAGTCACTCCTTGCCCTCAAGGGAGATTCTTCCATCCTCTAATCTTGATTAGAGTGTAGAAGTTACAGGATTCAGTTTCAGAGTTTCGTCCAGGTGTAACCTAAAGTCATGTTGCCAGGGATTCCTTACTTATACCTGAGAAAGGGGTTGGACATACTCTGGAGACACACCTATGGGAGGATTTGGAAAGAGGGGTGGCTAAACCCATTTCCTTTGTCTAGTTTCATGCCAGAGCAGGGGCTAGTAGCCCCTGCAACCGGTTTGAACTGGACTATGCACCGAGACACCAAATGTGCCCCAGTGCAGACTTCAAAGCACTCTCAGAGTGCACCCACCCAGCCCCAATACACTAAATCCTGTCTGGAAGGTGGTTACACCTCCCTGTGACAGTAAACCTATTGTCCAGGCCTTGCTTGCCGGAGTTTCGGTCAACAGCAGGAGGCCAGACTTGTGTCTATGGCTGCAGCATCCGTTTTGTGATGCCAGTGCTCTTTTGAACTGGTACCGGGTATACCAGTGTGTACATGTCTCTCCCTCTAGAAGGGTGGAATTCTACCCCCGTGGCCAGGAATGGCAGGGGGGTAGGATTCCAAAGTGTTTGACACCAAACACGACATGTTTCCATGCAGCCATTCCAAAGTTAGCATTTACCGCAAGGTTATAATGCACTTAAGAGTATATGGTCTAGCTGTATCACACAACAGCCCCAGAAAATAGGACCTGAAGGCTGCAGAGGGGTCCTGCCCATGCATGGGCACCCTCTCACACAAAACCAAGCACCTTGTCTTCAGGATTGATAAGGCCTGCCATACGGATGATTGATAGGTTTCTATGTGCAGTGAATAAAGGTAGATATAGGTAACCTATATCTAAGTAAGGGGTGCATGCACCACCTTACCCAGCAGCAGTCCTATGGTGTCATTTTGAAAGGTTTCCCAGGTAGGCCTTATCAATCCCTGGTAGGCCTCTGGGGTACCTATTCCCTTAGTACTAGATGTACCATATACTAGGGATATACTAGGGACTCACAAGGGTACCCTAGTAACCAAACTGGAGTGTACCTAAAGTACTTGCAATCAATTTAAAGAGAAAGCAGCTAGGCTGGGGTCCTGAATAGCAGGGCCCCAGCCAGACTAAAGTCGAAAAATAGTGAAACATCAGCAAAAAGTGGGGGTAACCACAGTAAGCAGATCCTACTCTCCTACAGTCATCAATGTGATGGTGTTCACATTGAAGGGAATTCATTGGCTGATGATGCCGCAAAGGGTGCAGTTCGAACTGTGTCCGTAGCTGCAATCACTTGTTCAAAAACGAGAATAGACGGACAGATCATGGTGGCTGTCATTGCTTCATTTAAAGACAATAAGGAATTACCGAAATGTTTTCCACTCAAGTACTCCTACAAGTTAGATGCAAATGTTCAATTTGCTCAGATCCCAGGAGTGGGGGGTAGAGTAATTCCAAACATGGATCGCAGAATAATCTTAATATTAGCTGCACACGAGGGTCTGGGTTCTGTGCATGCAGAGGTTACAGGGACAGATCCTTTACAGAAACAATGCTGTTTGTGACCAGGGTTAACAAAGCAGACAAAAGATTATGTCTTAAAGTGCCACATCTGTAAACAGATGAAGGGCTCCACGATAACAGGTCCAGCGCAGACAACATTATTAATATCAGACAGACCACTCACATGTGTCTATTTGGACCACTGCTGCCCCTTGCAATCTGACAGGTCTTACAATTTCATCATGTTTGCAGTGGATTCCTGTTTGAGATTCCTATGGGTATGGCCTCAGTGCTCGGCTGACTTTCGAACTGTTATCAAATATTTGTGAGTCGTCATTGGGATATACGCTGTTTGCACATTATATTCTGACCATTGCCCTGCGTTTAGCTCTAGGGCTTACAAGGAAGCCATGGGAAGTTTGGGTGTTGCCCTGCGGTACTCCTCTCCGTACCATCCTGAGGGAAATTCGTCTGTAGAGAGGAAAAACCTGGACTTTAAGCAATCGTTAACAGCTAGAGAATTAGGAGCGGATGGCAGTTGGGTCAATCACTTATGTGGTTTATAGCGGGCCTTGAATAATATGCCAAGAAGTTCTCAAGGGGGTGTCACTCCTTATGAGCTCCTATTTGGGATGCTAATGTGGGTGAACAGCAAAACACATCGGATGAATGATAAGGTCGGTGATGATCTTAATTGTGAAGGCACAGTGGTGGATGAGAAAACTTTTGACATCAATAAACGTTTGGCTGTTTTACAGGATCTGAATGAATCGAGAGTAATACAGAGTAAGGTGCAGCTAAAGCGGAACTGCCACTGGGTAACTCAAGTCAGTCACGAAAAGGCCTTTCGATGTCCCTAACCTGCTGAGCTACCAAAAATACATCAAACTGCATCAGGCTATTTCATCGACTTTGATACCTTTTCATTGGATCCAAGTGAACCTGAAACAACGCCAGCCCCAAACTCTCATCAACAACAAATCAAAGACTTTTTAATTTTTCTTAAAAAGACTTACCTGGTGTCACCTTGGACAGAACTTTTGATGATCACTGGGGTACTTTTCTTTCTTTTCTGGATAGGATTAGTAACTGTCTACTGCTCACTTATTAATGGAACTTACCTTCGCCAACACTCTGCAGCATCAAAAGTGAACTTGATCATGAAAACCTCATGTTTCATCACATCGTGAACAAAGAGACATGTCATAGGTGAAGATTACAGCAGTCCCTACACCTGATGGTATAGTATGGGACAAGGTTAATTATGATCTATTTGGCCCAATTGAACTTTTAAAAATACCACATTTATTTAAAATTTCCTTAGATGATATCATTACCTCCAGTACGTTTTCCAATGATTAGGATTTTGAAACTGTAAACAATATGTTGTCTGATGTAGAACAATCTGCTGCATTTTCTAGCAATGAAATGTTAGAAGACATATCAGATTTTATCACCATGTATTGGTATCAGCATTAAGGTCATCATTGTCTATATAAATCCAATACGCCCATTGGGAACATTGCCCTACACCACCGTAAAGTAGTTTGAAAACCTTTGCACAGAAATTGTAATATTTTTCACAGTTTAACATTTCTGACCCGACCATATATTACTATGTGTTTGCATTGGCATCCGCACAGAAAAATATGCTGACTAACAACAAACAGATTTACTCTGCTTCTTTTATTATCCAACTGTCTGAACAGGGTTTCGACTGATGGAAGGACACTTTAGACTTAAAATCAGTCTGGGGTTCTGGATACTGGCAAGTCCAGGGAACAGAATCGCTATTTAGAGCATGCCTCATTCCTTAGCAGATTGTATTTCCAAGGCATATTGTGCAACAGACTTCCTGTCTTGGAATAGGAAGGACAAGGATTTGAACACTCCTCGGATTCCAACACCATCGTATACCAAGGAAAATTTTGCATCAGAAGAAGGGGCTACAATAGCTGACATTTTACAATACAATAGATCAGACCCCAATTGGAAGGGATAGTTGGTTTGGCCCACAGACACAAACCGATGTCAAGGAATATTCAGGGGTACCACCGACGGGTTCAGTATCCATAGGCCAGACCTGCGCTATGTACAAAGAGAACATCCGTGGGTGGGGACATCGTACAGTGTTGGGAAGTTATGCCTCGATTGGCTAAAGACCTCAACCCTACCACAGGTAAAACAGCATTTATCCTTACTTACAGAGGATGTGGACCTACAGGATTTTTTATTAGGTCCCAGAAAGCCACATCAAAAACGTTTCCTATTTGCTGTCTATAATGAAATTTGAAAAATCTCCCTACAAGAAGCAACGGAGAGAGCACGAGAAATAGATAGGATCAATTTAGAAAAGGCGTTGGTCATAGTTGACAATGGTACGACTACGTTAACATCCAGGATTTATTCACTGGACAACATTGTATCTTCTGCCATTAATGTACCAGAACAAGATTTGTCCATACTACAACATATACAATCACAATTATGTTTTATTATGTTATGGAGCTGGACGCTACAATCATTGCACGCAGGTTATGTGGCTTGGAGGTTTATCAATAGTAAGTCCCTGTTTTCTGCATACAATCTAACGGAAGACCAGATGAAAACGGCACAGAGGGTGAGAAAAATATACAATGCTTTGTATTGAAAAACTGGACAGATTACCTTTTACTGTGGCAGAATCACCGATCACAGAGTGGTTGATCCATGAACATATAACATTACTGGTCACAACTTTCCAGCTTCAGTACTGCCTATAACAACAAAGGCAGGCAGATATGAAGAAATGGGTAGGGAATTCATCAAGGAATCTTGGGAATTACTGTACAGATTTCGATGCAGGATGGGTATCTAGAAGTGTTTCTAAGTATACAAACCGTGAGAACGCTTTAAGTGGATCTCTCATATGCCAGGATATTATGCTGCATGGGGCCTGCAGTTGTTCAGTAGCCAACCTGCCCTGTCACTTAGGGGTACCCCGGCAGCCATGATTACCCGAGTGCTCAGGCTACTTTCAAATGGGAGTTACTTGATGCTGAACGGTCAAGGTTGTTGTGGGATGCTTCCCGGCATGGCATATCTTTTCACCATTAGCTCCAGGGTTACTTACTGTATGAAAATATTGTTTCAACTGGCACAAACAGTCAGGGAGGCACCGCTGTGGCCTTCATTGAATATTTCCTAAAAATGGTTTGATACTCTGAGCAGAATTAAAGCCATGCTTATACCAAAAACTGTGCCCTAAACCTCCGCCCGAGAGACTTTTGATCTCCAAATAGCAAGGTCCTCAGCTGGGATACGGACACTCATACATACAAATTGCCCCTTCCATTTCACAGAAATGGTGAATCAGCCAGATATCTCCTGAGGCACAGCCGGGAGCAGAAGCAAAAATTGTGTATTTTAAATGACAAAAACTGAAATTTTGTACTTATTTTAAAAAAACCACTCACCTCCCTGTTGCACGATTACTGTGTGCAGGCACCCTTTTTCATTCAAAAACGAGCGCTGGGTAGGGCGAAATCACCGTTTTACCACCAGCTGCATTCCTCACAAGCTAACTGGGACACGCCCACTCGAGGCCATGCCCCCTTGTACTAAAACCTACAAATACCGCACTGAACCACGAGCGCTGAGACAGCCAGATATCTCCTGAGGCACAGCTGGGAGCAGAAGCAAAAATTGTGTATTTTAAATGACAAAAACTGAAATTTTGTACTTATTTTAAAAAACCCACTCACCTCCCTGTTGCACGATTACCGTGTGCAGGCACCCTTTTTCCTTCAAAAACGAGCGCTGGGTAGGGCGAAATCGCCGTTTTACCACCAGCTGTATTCCTCACAAGCTAACTGGGACACGCCCACTCGAGGCCACGCCCCCTTGTACTAAAACCTACAAATACCGCGCTGAACCACGAGCGCTGAGACAGCCAGATATCTCCTGAGGCACAGCCGGGAGCAGAAGCAAAAATTGTGTATTTTAAATGACAAAAACTGAAATGTTGTACTTATTTTAAAAAACCCACTCACCTCCCTGTTGCACGATTACTGTGTGCAGGCACCCTTTTTCCTTCAAAAACGAGCGCTGGGTAGGGCGAAATCGCCGTTTTACCACCAGCTGTATTCCTCACAAGCTAACTGGGACACGCCCACTCGAGGCCACGCCCCCTTGTACTAAAACCTACAAATACCGCGCTGAACCACGAGCGCTGAGACAGCCAGATATCTCCTGAGGCACAGTCGGGAGCAGAAGCAAAAATTGTGTATTTTAAATGACAAAAACTGACATTTTGTACTTATTTTAAAAAACCCACTCACCTCCCTGTTGCACGATTACTGTGTGCAGGCACCCTTTTTCCTTCAAAAACGAGCGCTGGGTAGGGCGAAATTGCCGTTTTACCACCAGCTGTATTCCTCACAAGCTAACTGGGACACGCCCACTCGAGGCCACGCCCTTGCACTGCCCCCCTGCTATAAACATGTGTATATGCCGGAGGCGCAGCGGACGAGCGCAGCGGGCGCGACGATTGCGCGCCGAAGGCGCGCATAAGGCAAGCTCGTCTGCGCTCGTCCGCGCTGAGTCCGGGCCACGGGCCACCCCTCTTGCACCCCAGCCATCACAGCGCAGATGCTACACCCCGGCAACTCTCTATGGACTAAGGCCCTCCGCTAATACCTGTACTCGACATATTCTTCAAGCCGAGGACCTACCGGTAACCTGCCCCACTTGCTCCGTACCGCTCAAACCTAAACCTTGTCCTGCGCCCACGCATGAATTTCACATGCTCCTACTAAACTGCCGCTCCCTGCCCAAGCATAGCGCAGAAATAGCCCTGCTGTTAGAGGAACACACCCCAGATATATTGTTTCTGACGGAAACCTGGCTCACCTCTGAGTCCGATCCCGCGATAGTAGACGCCCTCCCTGCCGGCTTCCAAATCACATGGCAAGATCGACCTAAAGGGAGAGGAGGAGGCCTGGCTATTATTCACAAGGAACAATACCACTGCCGAGTCACCTCTGACACTATCTCAGATTGTGAAAGTATTGGTTTTAACATCAAACTCTCGCCCAATAGCTGTTTCTCGGGCACCCTTATCGACCGCCCGCCCGGCCCCCCGAAGCAATTTTATGAATCACTGCCATCTAGTGTGGCCGATAGAGTTAGTACCTCCTCTAACTTCACTGTGCTAAGTGACCTAAACTTTCATTTTGACTCCCCTTCTGACCACACAGCCGCCATCTTACTAGAGGATCTCGCAGCCCTACAACTCACTCAACGTGTCACCACCCCCACTCATGCCAAAGGCCACTTACTGGACCCAATTTTCACCAACTGTCCTTACATCACAGTGGACCCAGGCATTCCCCTGCCCTGGACAGACCACCTTCTGATCCCCTTCAGGTGGACCGCACTCAAAACTCCACCACCAGCCCCCACTACAAGGCTCAGGCGAGCCTGGTCGCGCCTCGAGGTTGATAACTGGTCCATCAAACTTGCCAGCTCACAACCCGAGAATCAGGAGGACCCTGCCCTAGCTAATCAGGCCTATGTCAACTGGATTACTCACTCCCTTGACACCACTCTCCCTATGAGCAAGACTGTACTGAAGCGTCCACAGAAAACTGCCCTGTGGTATACGCAGCCTCTTAGGGCCAAGAAACGCCTCTGTAGAAGGGCGGAAAGACACTGGCGTTTAGACAACTCAGCAGATAACAAAACCCGCTATTGTGAAACTCTTAGCGAATATAAAACCCAAATAAAAGCAGCCCAGTCCACTTACTTCGCCGATAAAATCCTGCAGGCCAAATCTAAACCTAGAGAGATCTTCCAGATCATTACAAAATTAACAAACCCACCCCCTGCGTTGCAGGTCGAGAAATCTGTCACTCATTGCAATAATATTGCCGAATTTTTCTATCAGAAAGTAAACAAGATCTATTCAGCATTTCCCCCCTCAAAAATTAACTCATCAAACCAACTTAACATCTCCCCTATCCTCCCACCTCCCCCCTCTCAACACAGCTTAACCCTTTTTCCCCCACTGAATCTCTCCACCCTTGAATCACTAGCTCTCAGTGTCAAATCAGGCTCTCCGGACGACCCTGCCCCACCTGACATCTTAATGGCAGCATCCCGAAACACCTTGCCCGTCGTCAGGGAGGTACTAAACGCATCCATCTCATCCTGCACTGTACCAACTGTCTGGAAACAAGCCTTGGTCAGGTCACTAATTAAGAAACCCAATCTGGACCCGTCTGACCTGGCCAACTATCGCCCCATCTCTTTGCTCCCATGGGTGAGCAAGGTCCTAGAGAAATACATTAACCAACAGCTAGTGAATTATCTGGAAGACTATCACATACTAGATCCCACTCAGACGGGCTTCAGACCACAGCACGGGACTGAGACCGCTCTCCTCATGGTTACCGAGGAAGCTAGAAAAATCCTGGATCAAGGAGGATCAGTGGCAGTGATCCTCCTTGATCTAAGTGCGGCGTTTGACACGGTCAGTCATGACACCCTACTGAACCGCCTGGCCTGTGCGGGGATTAAGGATAAAGCCTGGGCATGGTTTAAATCTTTTTTGGAGAACAGATCCTTTAGGGTTTTTGATGGCGAGTCCGTGTCCTCCAGCAGACCTCTAAAGTGCGGTGTTCCTCAGCGCTCTTCTCTGAGTCCTGCACTTTTCAATCTGTACATGAGACCACTAGCCGACGTTGTCCGCCCATTTGGAGTTAAGATCATCTCCTATGCGGACGACACGCAGCTAGTGGTCTCACTGGCGCAGGAGGCAAACCGTACTGCACCAGGCGGGCTTAGAGAATGCCTGGAGGAAGTGAGGACCTGGATGTCGTCATCATCCCTGAAGTTGAACGGGGACAAAACAGAGCTGATGCTCTTAGGCCCTTCAGATCTGGCCCTCCCTCCCTCTCAGTGGCCTACTTGTCTAGGCCCCCCCCACACCCCAAAGATAACATCAAGAGCCTTGGAGTGTGGCTGGATAGATCGCTATCCTTCAATGTGCAAGCCACAAAACTTTCAGCTACCTGTTTTGGTATCATGAGGGTGCTAAATAAAATATTTCCCCTCCTTCCCATGGAAGCCAAACAGGTAGCCATTCAAGGTCTCATACAATCACGCCTTGATTTTAATAATGTACTCTACCTCGGCGCCCCAGAATACACCCTACGCAGGCTGCAGATTGTACAGAACTGCGCAGCGCGTCTACTGCTCAAAATCCCCCGTAGACACTCAGTGAGGGCCGGACTGACTAGCCTTCATTGGCTACCAATTCGGCAGAGAGTTTTGTTCAAGGCATTATGTATAGCCCATCAAGCCTTCTGGAACATGGGCCCCAGTATCACCCGTGATCTGGTCACCCATTACACCCCAAACCGAAGTCTTCGTTCCAGCCAGACCTTCTCGGCAGTGGTGCCAAGAATAAAAAGATCCAGATCTGGTGGAAGGACGTTCGCATATATAACGCGTCCAAGACTTGGAACACTCTTCCACTCCATCTCAGAGCTAACCCTAACCTCACGGTGTTTCGCAAGCAATTAAAGTCTTTTCTGTTCACATCCCCTTACTAATTGCTTGTCCCCCTCCTTTGCTTCAGTGGGTTCGTGGCTATCTTAGCGCTTGGTCGCCTCCGGGCAACAATTTGCGCTCTATAAATCTGCAAGTTTACAAGTTTACATGTTTATCTTTAACATGTCTCATACGACGGGTATATTCCACCTATTTAAGACCATAGGTTTAGGACTGTTAAGCACCTTTAAGACTTTCCTCTGAGTTATACCAAACTTTGTAAACTTCATATTCTGAAGTATTTTTGGAGGACTTCCGCTGATCCTGTTCTTAATAGCAGGTATCCTGATTGTAATTTTTTGGCTACTCATTGGATGTCCCAGTCACTTAGAAGATGGAAAAAGCACTCCTGGGGCATAAATAGCGTGATCGCATGTTTCAACATCTGGACACACCTGTTTCTGTCTAGTGGTTGTTCTAGCACACCTATTTTTCGGCTACGCATTGGATGTCCCAGTCACCAAGAAGATGGAAAAAGCACTCCTGGGGCATAAATAGCGTGATCGCATGATTCAACATCTGGACACACCTCACCTTTTGGAACTAAGTGCCTCTTGGTTCCTGTCATTTAGGCCAGTCTGGATGGACTGCATCCTACCTGTTCTCTGATGTCTGTTGTGTGGAAAAGAACGTGTGTTAGGTTTCTGACTGACACTACCATCAGTTGGGCAACCAGGCGTTGATGCTTTACTGGAACTGATAACGGCCCATGTTCTGCAGGGTCCCCAGTATATTCCCATGTTGATGGCGGAATTCTTAGAGCAACCATAGGAAGTCTCCGCTCCTATTAGAATGGATACCGGCCCCTCCACTAACACCCAGGCCTTGGATGGAGCACAGACTGCCCTAGCATCGGCTGAAGGCAGTACAAAAGGTTATCTGTGCTCAATTGACGTAATCTGCGAGGTGTTACAGGAAAAGTCGTCTACGAAGGCAGGCAACAGCAATGTTGAGTCTACTAGCCAGGACACATGAACGTTTCGCTCGTCAGGTGCTGGGAAAATTTAGTTTTTTTTAAATAAACAAACAAACTCAAATTGAAACTCCAAAACAATTGACACTTTTTATGACCTGCATGACTCTCCGATGCTTCTAGTCGTTCGCACTATATATATATATACAGACACATTAGAGCTATTGCTTGAGTGACAATTCCTCTCTTTTAGAACTTTCTAGAGTTTTTTAACATTTGTTGTTAATACAATTATTGTTTAAACTGTAGTTGCTTGCGTACTAGTGCCTAAATAGCCTAGTAGTACATTATATTTGAATTATGTTGTCCGGTCGAATGAAGAGTGGGTGTTATATTCCATATAGGTACCCTGATATAGGCCCGGGTAATATCTCAACCTTTTACCTATATTCATCCCTACATTACATACATTACGAGCTGTTAGAACTGACCCTATGCCTAGTTACGGTACTGCTTACAGAATGTGGGGTTTTCCCTGAACAATAACATTATGCATGAGGATTCTTGAATTCTTCGAAACTTAACAGGACTACCATCCCCTGCATAATAACTATGGACAAGGTTAATTCCTGATGTCATCCTAAGTCAGACAATGCCACAGCAAGGTAGAACCCCTGGGAATATCTTTGGGTATATAAACATCAGATCTTGCTGAGATACTCAGAGGAGATCAGGACTTCCCTGCCGACACACTGACGCGAGAAGCTGTTGTTCCTGCATGCAGATACTCCAGCTTGCAGTGGTCTAACATCCCATGCGGAGGGTCCACCTCGAGACCAAGACAGGGTCCCACAGTCTCTCACTTCACACTTCAGGTAATGGGGTTGACTTTATCCTAGAAGGATTCTTGGCTTAATATCTAAATACATGCTAGGTACACTTAGGTACATCTAGTTAGGGTAGAATCATAGGAGTACGCATTTTATTGTCATTTATTTTATTTTCTTGCCTGTATTCATGGTCATAGCAAAATGGTAGAAATCTACCTTCCTTTTACTTTCTTAGTGCTTCTAATCATTTATATCTGTTTCTGTCTAGTGGTTGTTCTAGCACACCTATTTTTCGGCTACGCATTGGATGTCCTAGTCACCAAGAAGATGGAAAAAGCACTCCTGGGGCATAAATAGCGTGATCGCATGGTTCAACATCTGGACACACCTCACCTACAGGAACTAAGTGCCTCTTGGTTCCTGTCATTTAGGCCAGTCTGGATGGACTGCATCCTACCTGTTCTCTGATGTCTGTTGTGTGGAGAAGAACGTGTGTTAGGTCTCTGACTGACACTTCCATCAGTTGGGCAACCAGACGTTGATGCTTTACTGGAACCGATAACGGCCCATGTTCTGCAGGGTTCCCAGTATATTCCCATGTTGATGGCGGAATTCTTACAGCAACCATAGGAAGTCTCTGCTCCTATTAGAATGGATACCGGTCCCTCCACTAACACCCAGGCCTTGGATGAAGCACAGACTGCCCTAGCATCGGCTGAAGGCAGTACAGAAGATCATCTGTGCACAATTGACGTAATCTGCGAGGTGTTACAGGAAAAGTCGAGACCAAGACAGGGTCCCACAGTCTCTCACTTCACACTTCAGGTAATGGGGTTGACTTTATCCTAGAGGGATTCTTGGCTTAATATCTAAATACATGCTAGGTACACTTAGGTACATCTAGTTAGGGTAGAATCGTAGGAGTACGCATTTTATTGTCATTTATTTTATATTCTTGCCTGTATTCATGGTTATAGCAAAATGGTAGAAATCTACCATCTTTTACTTTCATAGTGCTTCTAATCATTTATATCTTTTTCTGTCTAATGGTTGTTTTAGCACACCTATTTTAAACCAGAATAACAACTGTTAAATAAATGCTCATTGAAAAACATCCATACCGTTTATTATGTGTATCCCCCTGACACAAAATGAGCATGAGTGACTGAGCGAAAAGTATTACACTGTTTCCACGGTTCTGAGGCATCAGCGTTGTCATGTTCGATAGTTGCCAAGAACTATTCTCTCCTTGGTAAGAGGAGTTTCTAGTGGCACTGAGAGCTAGCTGGTACACAGGCCAACATAGCTGGTGGGGGTGTCTAGAATCAGTTTGACACCTATCCTACAGTGTATGTTGTCTAAACACGCAGATCTTATGCAGGTTCATAAGAACTACACGACAGTTAGCTTTAGACATTTACCAATGAAGGTTTCCCCAGATTTACCAACTAATCCCATACCACCACCCAATATAAGGTGAATAGGATTGTGATCACTAAAGTGTGACCACAGCACATTATAGGAAACCACCTGAGTTATCAGGCCTGGGGAAATAAATATGTAGTCTACTATAGAGTTTAGGCCTCTTCCCTTAAAAGTGGGGATCCTCGGGTCTCCTGGATTTATAGATGGTTGCTGCGTGTGCTCATAATGCAAGCTAAAACAGTTTTCAGGACCCAAAAAATCGGTGACGTGACAATTCATTGTGCATAAATGTATGTTAAAATTGTCTAAGATTACTATCTACTAAAAAGTGATTTGCTTCACACTATAAGCCTCTAAAAAACGTTTTAAGTTATATAAATGTTCATTCATGAAACCACTTTTAGAGGAGTTGCAAGAATGAACAATTAATAATTTCGGCACATGGGCAGGCGTTATTTCTATTGCTAAACAATTACAGGAACCAGAGTCCATCATACAATGTGTTCCTTGCAGGTTAAGGGAAATAAGAGTTATTAATTCCCCCTTAGGACCACATGCTAGAGCTGTGCGAGTTCCTAATAGCTCTTATACCCGTCCAGCCAAAAGTTGTTATGCCTATCCCAAGTTTCTTGTAGGCCCACCACGTCATACTTCCTCAGGTTATCAGACCACCTAGGATCATTTATTTTATTTCTCAAGCCCGCTATATACCAACTAAGAACCATTAGGTGTGATTTATCACCCTCATCTTTCCTGTATTTAGGGCAGGAAATGGAGGTACTTGGATCATCCATCCTATGGTTTGACTGTGGGGGGAATGGCACCAATCATTATTGTGCAGCTGGTGCCGATGGAGGAATCTGTTTGTGGATACTAGCTAGACTGTTCTGCTCTATATCCTCCCTAATTGAATCTCTTGAATTAGGGGGTGGTATACGAGCAATAGGAGGATTAGGCATGAGTGGATGGCCAATCCCTGAATCCATACTCCATACTAATATTATAAAGAGATAGCCCAAACCTTTGAGGTGGGTAATCTCAGTAACCAAAGCACCAATCACAACACCCAATACAGCATTGGAAAGGGCAGTTGCAGCAGAAGGACATAGCCTATGCAGACGGCCACCATATATATATATATTTTTTTGCAGAGTTTTATATAGCGCGAACTTGACCCGAACTGAATCAGGTATCAGAGCGCTTTACATAGCACCAGTTACGTTACATGAGGACACACATTCATTTTTGTTAGGCACAGGAAGATTAAGTGATTTGCCCAGAATCACAGGATGTTTGGCATCATTACCAAGAATCGAACCCAGATCCCCATGTCCGAGGTCTAGCGCCTTAGCCGTTTGGCCAACTCCTCTATACATTTAAAAGGTAAAAGAACCGTGCCAGCAAAGTAGTCCCTTGTGGGCGTGTCTGCATTTTTCTGTTGGCGTGGGCCGGGGGCGTGACTAACGCTGGGGGCATTTGGTACGGCCATCACATCGTGGGCTGTGGGCGTGTGCTGGGGGCGTGACAAACGCTGGGGGCATGACAAACGCTGGGGGCGTGTGTCCGCCGTTCATGCCATGTGAGTCGTACATACAAGCGCCAATTACGTTGCTGCGCAGCATCAAGGGGCATGCTGGGGGCGTGACACACTGGGGGCGTGACACGCTGGGGGCATGAGAAACGCTGGGGGCGTGTGTCCGGTCTTCATGCCATGTGAATGCAATTGCGCCGCATCAAGGGGCACGCTGGGGGTGTGTGCTACGTTCTGCCCTTCATGCCATGTGGGTCGTACATTAATCAGAAGATCGTCTGCTGTGGCCGTGTGCTGGGGGCATGACAAACGCGTTCACCTGGAGGCCTGGTAAGTAACGTTACTGCAGCCTCTCCTGCGCGCTGTTACTGAACTCTCTCATTCAACGAAATTACACGCGCCTGCTACCATCAACCAGGGCTCTAGCCGGGCTCAGGCGGCGGATCAGTACACTAATTACACGTGCCTGATAACATCAACCAGGGCTGCAGCTGGGCCTCAAGCAGGAGATCACGCGCCTCCTAACATCAAACAGGCCTGCATCTGGGCCTCAAGCGGGGGAACACGCAAATGAGCATTTCTGCAGGGACAATTACTGCAGCCTCTCCTACTCATTGTCACTCAACTCTCTCATTAAACGGATTTACCTGCGGCTGATAACACTCTCATTCAATGACATTACACGCGCCTGCTAACATGAACCAGGGCTGTAGTCGGGCTCAGGCGGCGGATCACTACACCAATTACACGCGCCTGCTAACATCAACCAGGGCTGCAGCTGGGCCTTCTCCGTCCCTATTCTAATTAAACAAAATTTTTTGTCTACCGGTAGATTTTAAAATAAATTGCCCTTGCCAAATACACACATTACACACATTCTATTTCATACCCGGACAACGTCGGGACGGGCTGCTAGTCTCAATATATGCATCCTTCGGGCCCTTCCTGGCTCCGGTGCAAATCTCCCCTACTCACTCAGGCTATAAGCCTGAGGGCCCTCTAGTGGTGGCTAAAAAAAGCCAAGCAGCAAGGCCTTAATGCCCCTAGGCCCTGGTTTGGGCCTCCCTGGAACAGCTTCCCTGCAATGCTGATCTGATCAAAATTGATGATAATACAATTGCCCTCTCCTTGTTTTAGCCTTCTACCCACCCAGTCCACCTGACTAGCCATAATGATATGGGCGTATGCTAGGGTTCCATTACCTGAGAGTTTTTTACACAAGAATTTAGTTTTACGTATAAGCTCCTCAGCTGATTCAGTAATTTAATCTTTGAGAGAAGGTGTTCCTGTTAAAACTCCTAACAGGGTGGTAGTTTCAGGAGCCAGATGAATCTTAGAGCTATTTGCAATCCCACTTACAATCCTGTTTGTGGTTATCTGGCTCTGTCCAGCATGGAGTTGATTATTTGGGGGGATACGTTCACCCATGTACTTGCTATTCTTATCTGCCACACTAACACCTACAATATCACTAGGCTTCACTTTTTCTTGAACACCTACACCAATCTGTAGGGTACTCTGACTTTCCAGCCTCGGTATCTCCCCCTTACTATTAGAAGCTGTATTTAGCAGAGAGAGTACATCAGAAGTGTTAATAATCACTCACCTATGATTCATGTCCCTCAATAGAGTCTCTATTTGCGCCATTTTCTCACCAACCCGTCTACAATTGTTTTAAAGAGTTTGGAAATATCTTCAATGAGTGTGGAGAATAGTGGTTGCAGGTGTGATTGAATTAGGTTATCAACGATTTTACTCACACATGAGAGGAATAAGCGTTTAGGGTCTAAGCTCCTTCCCCGGTCGTGGCACAGAGGGGATTCAGCCGGATTTTGTGCCTCTCTTCTTCCCTTTCTTCTTTACTGAGGCCACAATCAAATGCGGTGGAGGTAAAGCATCCCTGCCCCGGTATCGTCTCTCTGCTGACTGGGACGCCCGTAGCGGATCCTGCGATCCCTGTGCCAAGACCACCTTCTTCATGGGGGTGCCGGGAGTCTCACATGGGGTTACAATTGAAGGAGGGTCTGCTGGTAGTGCACTCAGCGTTAAATGTTCAGCCCTTAGTCCCTACTATTCTTCCTCATTTTGGATTTCCTGTTTTAATGCTCCCATTGCTGTAGTTAGGTACGAAATGATAGAGGCAGAGTTCCGGGGAATTTTAGCTTTAGATTTAGCCAAATCAGAACTGCATGGTTGTTTGCGCTTATCAATGATAGTTGCTGTAGGATGGACAAAAGAGCGGTGGCCCAGCCCAGCCTCTGCCAGTCGCTGACAGGTGTAGACGGGCCCGCCCTTTGACCGGGCGCAACCAACGCTGCGGGAACCCTGGTCTGTTTTTATTGCGGAAATTGCATTGCGGCACCGGCCGCCAATGACGGCTAGGACGGCTAGTATCTGTAGTAAGTAGACTTATGTACTTACTACCAGTCTTATGTGATTTTAACTATTTCCATTTCAGCATTATTATAAAGAGCATGTAGTGTCAATTCTAATCATATTCCTTCCATTGCGGTACCCGATGGTAGTCCCAAGACCGGTCACTTTATAAACTGCAGTATTTGTAAGTTTTATATACTCTTAATCACTAATGACCTCATTGATTTGAGCGCAATAGCATGATCCACATAATGGTGCAGGGTTGACAACAAGGAGTCGGAGAATTGGATCACCAAATTAGTTTACTCTTATACCAAATTGTTCCATACTCATGACTCAAGAGGTAATTGAAGACAAGGTTTATTCCTAAGGGCCTGAATCTTGGTCTTTCAAGTATTTATATAACTTTTTTTTAACTACATCAATATAAATTATTTTACATTGTAAAACTACTGGCTTTTGGTCTACAATGACCAAATCGTCAGCATGCAGTAAGATGTTAACTAGGCCCATGGCGGTGAACTCCACTCCATTCGCAGAGTTTGTGGAGTTTTCTGTACTCCGCAGAGCTCGTGAAGTGCACAAAATCTGCTCTGCATATTGAAGCAGAGTATTTTCCCCACTTGTGCTCATGAACAGTAAATTCACGAGATGCCACTCAGGTAGAATTTCTACCAGAGCTGCAGGAAGACCAGCACAAATGGCAGTTCACACTGCACTCCACCACTTACGGAATTCAGCAGAGTTTTTTTGTCACTTCGTGGAGTTCCGCGTAGCGAAACTACACGAACTAGGCCCAGGCTTAATGTTAACTCATAACTGCTAAACTTTGAGATTAAAGCTGTCTGTCATGAATAAAACTAATGCTTGATCAAAATATTTCAAAATGTTAAATAAGATCTTCAAGTGGCTACCCCAACTCATCACCAGCTGACTGAACTACGGCAACGCTTTCTATATAGGAATCGCCATACATCTCCTATAGAGACTTCAGAGCGTACAGAACGACGCAGCCAGCCTCAGCCTTCTCCAATGAACCTCCATCTGACCCCACCTGAGGCAACTCCACTGGCTCCCTTACAGAGACGATGCCAATTCAAGCTGTTGGCCCACGTACCCAAGAATCTACAAAACCAAGGACCTGCATAAATTGACCGCCTCCTGAACTTCCACCATCCATCAAGAAGACTATTTAACTTGTCCAGTGGAGGATGCTCCTTCTCCCACATTGCAGCAAAGATCTGGAACAGCCTCCCTACGCACCTTCGAACTACCACCTCATTTCCTGAATTCTGAATGACCCTGAAGACCTAGCTGTTCGAATAAACCTCCAGGACCTGTAAGCGGCTGGATACCCTATCTGGTGATTATCCGTACTTCATAAGTCCTGATTGATCGATTGAATGCAGTAATGAAAACACCAAGGGTGCTAATATTCACCTTTGCATTAAACCATTAGAGACAATAACCTTCTTTTAAATAGTGCATTCCCATCCAATAGACCAGATTGTTATAACTATTATTTTCTGTGTTTTAGAGTCAAATATTGTACAATATAATAATCCTAATTAAAAGTGTGAGATGTTGATAAAAATTTATTTTCCCCTTATAGTGAATTTAAGTATTCCCCTTTCAGATACAAAAGGGAAGGAGACTAGGGGCCTGATTATGATCTTGGTGGATGGGAAACTCGGTCACAAACGTATATCCTATGGAACTTGTAACACAGCAGACAGGATATTCATCATGTTTGGACCGGGGCATCCCATCTTTGAAGATCATAATTAGGCCTCGGGGTCCGGATTTGAGGCCACAACCAGGTTTTTCAGCGGGTCGAGAGCGCTGAGGGCGATGTGCCAGGTCGCTCCGACCCCCTCCCGAGACCCATGGTGCTAGTAGCGCCCCTTTTGAAAGTGCAGTGACACTCCAAATTTACGGAGTTTTTTTGGAATCGAGTATTTTACTCTTCCAACATTTTTATGCACTTTTTCCACTTTTTATTTTCACTTTCACGTCCCCAGGTCAGGGTGGGTGATTAGAGAGCCCATACCGCCGGGGTATAGTCCTGAAGAATGCCACGGTAATATACCACCCTTATGGCTGAAACATGTTGACTAAAAGAAACTGAGTATATTCTGTATTTTACCAATCTTGAACCTTGGCATGTAAATACAGACACGTAATACTCTTTACTTTGTGCCTCAGGGATCATTTATTAAAATTTGTTTTTGATACCCTTTTTTTAGGCACTTTTAATATTTCACTGTAAAAAAGAGCACGCCCTCCACACACAAAACCAGCTCCGCAGTCTTTCTGGCGTCGTAGCACACCGAAGAGGCATTCGGCCTCTATCGGTGGGGCCCGATGATGAAGCATGACACTGACTAGGTCAGTGTGTGAGGGCTTTCTTTATCACCCAAATCGGATGTGATAATCTTGTGTTGACTCCTTGAATTGTGGTCTGTATAGATTACGCTTAGATTGATCAAGTGTTTGATCTGACCTCTCTTTTCTTGTTTTTGCATAACTAACCGGGGACTAAGAGAGTGCCTCATTCTCCCTACCTCTCCCTTTGTTGTTAAAGATCATAATTAGGCCGTCAGGATTGTTGTACAATTTATTAACAGAAGTCTGTGGAAAAGTAAATTTTGCCATGTTATATGTGTCTACGTGTTCCCCATATTATGCTATATGTGCATGATCGATATGCATGTATCCCCTTATGATCGATTAAAGACGCAATTATAGTTGTGTCCATCTCTAGTATGCCAGTTTCCAGTTCTCGTGAAAGCAACGAGTATTAGGCCTATGTTGCCACCTTTTACAGTGTGCACGTTAATTCATTGAATTGTCCCCGTTTCTAGGCCTCAAAAGGGCCCGGACACCAGATTCAGCTCCAGTTTCCTGAACCCTCTCCGAGGAGCGATGCAGCCCCCACCTGCATCCCTGACCCTTCACTTACTTCCTGCCTCACAGTGCCCGGCCCGGCCTGGCTCTGCCTCCCAGTCTGCCAAGAGTATGTTATGCTTCTAGTTATCAGTCCAGCCCTCCTTTTCTGCATTCCTAAGCTACTGAATCGCATCAATAGTTTCAGCCATGGTCTAGCCTTTCTGTCTCCATGTAAGAGAATTACTGTATTAATATTCATAGAATATTCCTAGCACACGCAATACATGTAGAATTATGCACGCACCAGTCTTAGTGTCAAGTAGCCTTTGCCCTGATAACTTTTGGATTCTATCGACATGTACTCCAAACACAAGATACCAGATATGATATAGGTACAAGTCGTTCTGACACTGCAGACTTTAGTCTCCTCTTCCAGCGTAGAAGTCATAGCCCCCAGTTCCTCCTGGTAACACGCCATTGCCCGTTTGCGCGCACCGCTAGGTTAAAGGTCCCAGCTGCTCAGGTAGCCCCCTCCATGTTTCCGCCCCATTTATGACACTTCCATGACATCTACATCACATGTCTATGTATACGCCCTGTACACGCCTTCTTGTTACACCCATTTTACTCTTATCTTTCGCGACTGCTACGAGTTACGCCTACTGCTACGCCTACTGTATTAAATGTAATGTAATTGTTTTAGTATATATACTGTATACTGTTACTGAAAGTTACCCTTCTTTTTACCCTTAGTCCTGCCCATTCCCATTCCTTGGCAGCTGCCATGCCATCCTTTCTATTTCCGTGCAGGCTATCCCGTTCCTGTCCCTGCCCTTATGCCTGATTAAAGCCTGTAAGACTCAAGATACCTCGAATCCTGTCTCTTATTTATTGAGCTATCTGTTTTTTTCACTGTATTCAAAAATAGTACCGGTAATTAATTATTTATTTACCACATAATGGCGCCCGAATAGGGACTTGCCCTTTCCCCACGCGCCGGCGAAGCCACGCAGGCCCCCTGACCCTCTGCAGCCGTGACGGAACTCTACTGCGCACCGGCAGATATTTCTGCTTCAAGTATCCCTCAGGCCCACGGAGGAGACGGAGGTTGCGGTCCAGCATCCAGACGAGGCGGTGAGGAACGCGGCGAGTCCCGACCAGAGCCCAAGCCGAGAGTCCAAGGTCCGAGGTATCCGGAGGCCCACCTGTAACTGAAGTCCGAAGTTCATAGTCCGACGTAGTAGCAGTCCAGTCCAGTCCGAGGCCTTCCGTTCTTGCTGCCCGGTGAGTACCGTCGCTGGGGTAGTATCTAGACAGGGTCAATTAATTTGTCTCTGGTCCGTGGGTTTGGGTACGCAGACCCAGTCCGAAGTGTTCACCTAGGTGGACGCGGGTCCTGACGTGTCTCTTTATGGGACCGGTATGTTTCGTACTGTTTTAGCAGTGCATCTAGTAATTCTAGTAAGTTCCGTTCTCGAGAAATTCATGTCTCTGTTTGTTTTCAGTATACCAGGTAATATTTCTGTCCGAACTGTTATTCTAAATGTTATTTAATGTGTCATGTCGTGGTATGAGTGATTTGTTTTTCTAGTCATTATTGTGTTTTTCGTGTATTGTATTGTGTTCGGATTCAAGTATAGAATGCCTCTATTCTCCAAGTTACGTCAGTTAAAGACCAGAAAAGGGTTACTCGAGGAAGCAGTTCCTGTCCCGCCCAGGGACAGTCCAGGTCATTTTATGTATCATAAGCATGGCTTAGGTGCCATATTATATCTAGACTTATGGGTGGACTATACCAAGGAGTTAGAAGAGAAATATAGATGGCCCATATCAGGTACATGGGATGCCGAGTGCATCATGCGGGTAGAAGAAGCATTATGGAAAAAGAAAGCCAGACAGTCCCAGAAAGATGCCATCGAGTTATGGCGCAAAGAATCTCATAGAAGAACCGAAAAAGAAATCAGAAAAACAGAATTAAGTAGGGAATCCTCAGAAAGAGCCCAAGAAAGGGAATTAATCGAAGTAGGTGAACGAGTTAAAGCAGAACAGTCAGACAGACAGAGAAATGCCCTTATTAAGGGTATGTATCCTCTTCTAGCCGAGGGCTTGCCAAAAGCAACCCCGGAAGCACCATGTAATTTTCCGCCACCATTGGTCCCGATTAAGCTACGTCACAAACCGACCGCAGCTGATATTTTTCTCTCGTCCTATTTGGACGATACAGTCCCAGAATATGCAAATCCTGTTCCGCCTGCTCCCGTAAATAATGTAATTCCTGTTCCTCCAGCCACCAGGGCCGTGGGTACAGTTCACGTTACCGCACCCGTTACAACATCTGTTACAGCACCCCCGGCCCAGCCTACAGTGCATGTACCAGCTACATCAGTCACTCTACCAGCACGTACAGTACCCACCGACGATTCTAGTTCAGGAGCCGCGGGGGGAAGTCCTCCTGGTACCCCGCCTCAACACAGACGTATGACGCTACATGAACTAGCGTTACAGCGTACGCCAAAAGTTCATACATTCACAGATATCAAGCGAGCACTTACCGAATGTCGTTATGATCCAGTTCCAGGCGATGGTAATATGGTCATATATTCATTACGTTTAAGACGGGTGACCGACTATTTGGACACCCTGCCCGATATGAGAGAACATCTAGACAGAATATATCGTTTTATCCGTACAGGAGTGGATCCAGAAAGTGTTCGCGACGCCATGATTCAAAGAAAAGTCGAGACTCAGCTCATGCTTTTAAAGTTTTTAATTAACTGTTTAATAAGAGAACAAGATTGTCCAGGAAAAGATCAAGAAGAAATGAAAGTCCTGACCAGGTGGAGTGACCATATAGCCGAGAGAAGACACAAGACACAGAACTGTATAGAGAGTATGTACAAGAAAATTCGTAGGGAAATAATAAAGTTACACGAGAAACGAGAAGCAACACAAGTAACTGAGAAAGAAGACGACTCTTCTACTGAAGAGGTAAACGACGAGAATCCCTCCAGAATAGCGTATGTAGGTAAAACTAGACTTTCCGACCGACATTCACACCTAGATCACAAGAAAGTTTTCCCTCCTCCAGCACCAGAACAGGGTTCTCTTGAACAAGTATTCCAAGCTACCGATCACATTCTGAAATCACGAATAGGTTATAGTGAACTCAGTACAATGCATGAACAAGAACTAGCCCGATCAGCAGTCCGGTGGACTACTGATTCTACCACTTTTCCAGACGAAATAGTGGCACAAATGTTTCTGAAACGGCCCCCAGCCGAGCAGCGACTGGTGGGTATGTATATGATCCAGTACCTCATTACACTATATGAGGAACAGCATTCTGATCCAGGTCCACTACATGATGTATTGAACGAGTTACTCCAGGATAGATGGAGAGGTCTAGGTACCGATTTAATTAGTATCATTCTAGAACAGCGCCACAAATATCGAACGTTTCTAAATCCGCATTTTGTTCACGTCTCACCTCCAGAAAGTAAACCATTTTACATAGATAGACAGAATCCGTTACGAGAAGTACACCCAGTTAGGACAACGGGTGGTGATCTAGAACGAGTATTTGTTTACACCCCTATCACAAAGATGGAACTCTTAGAGATGAAAAAGTTAATTCCCTGTCACGATAAGGATCCAGCAGGGTTCCACCGTGAATTAAAAGACATGCTCCGTATGGGAGAATACACGTATCCTGATATCATTAAAATGTTAAAGGTCCTGTTGCCTGCAGGCATATATGAAAAACTCAAGGAAAAAGAATGGGAGGTGGGAGAGAAAAAGATCGATTGGACAGCTCTAAAAGCTGAAGATAATACACGAGTACCAGGTACCGGTCTCGGGGGTAAAGCTAAAGAATTGCCCGAGTTATTGATACAAGTTTTGCCAAGATTATTAGCCACGAAAAAGGAAGATTGGGATGCCATTTCAGCTTGTAAACAGAAACAAGACGAAGACACTAGTGATTTTTATTCTAGATTTGAAAAATGTTTTATTATTAACAGTGGTCTGAAGACAAGTAGTGAATCATACCCTCATCTTTTTGTTACCAAACTAGTCGAGAATTCAAGTCCACAAGTTAAAAACCGAGTATTGAAAGTAGAAAGCACCTGGCAAGCTAATACTCCGTCACAGATGCTACAAATGCTCCAGTATCACCAGAACAGAATCAGGGAAGAGCAGGAACACGAAAGAAGACGTATGAAAGACACGAAAATGAAAGTATTAGTTGCACAATCTGTTCCACAAGACAGCCAGAAGAGGGGTCCGAATCAAGCCAGTCATCCTGCAGCTCCCGTTAAAGGGACCTGCAATTACTGTAAACAGCCAGGTCATTTTATAAACAAGTGTGCAGTTCTGAAACACAACATAGCTACTGGTAAAACCAAAGAAAGACCACGTCCGCCTAGACAAGAACAAGTTTCACAGACTTCCCAGCCACCACAGAATGCACAACAGACAGTTCCAGCACCGCAGCCTATCGCTGCAACACAGCATGTTACACAGCAGATGTATCAATATGCACAGACAGAGTATCCAGATTTTCAACCGTATTCATGAAACAGCCTAGAGAGGGAGGTAGGCTTGCCTCTCATCGAGATACCTGTAGATCAAGAGGGTCCCTATGTACACAGTCAAGTATTAGGGAAAGACAGAAAGTTTCTGATTGATACAGGGGCAAGTAGGACTACCATCAGTCATGACAAGGTTCCAGGGGCTCCACTCTCAGGCTCTAGAAATGTTTCCCTTGGATTTTCAGGAAAGCCTATTGTTAATGAGATATCGAAACCAGTTACTCTAGAAGTCGGTCCATTGTCCCGAACTACAGATTTGTTACTCACGAAATCTTGTCCAGAAAATCTGTTAGGCATTAAGACATTGAAAGAATTAGGAGCAGTCATTTGTTGCTCCCCAGAAGGGGTCCGCCTGTTTTTGAGAGACTTCAAAGGTCATTATGTATTACGTGATTTTGATCCAAGATTATTGAATGTACCACAGCATTTATGGGCGCAAGGTCCAACTGATGTAGGTTGTATGCATATCACACCCCATCGTTTGACTCTCAAGCAAGGTGTAGTATTACCACGAATCAGACAGTACAAATTGCCACCTGAGGCTGTAGCAGCCTTATCCAAAATTATTGACGAACTTATTGCTCAAGGAGTGGTTGTAGAAACTGACTCCAACGTATGTAATTCTCCTATCATTCCAGTCCTGAAACGTACTGATCCAAATGCACCCCCAGTATATCGATTAGTGATTGACCTTCGAGAGCTTAATAAATGTATCATACCCCAGTATCCAGTAGTCCCAGATATTTCATCCCTCTTGACAGCCATTGATTCTGAAGCTACGTTCTTTACAGTTATCGATCTCAAGAACGCATTTTTTAGTGTCCCCATTCATCCAGACAGCAAATTCCTTTTCGGTTTTTGTTTAAATGGAAGAAGCTATAAATTCACACGAGCTCCTCAAGGTTTTACAGAAAGTCCTAGTATTTATAGTCAAGCACTTAAGAGACAACTAGACAATATTCACATGCCAACTGACACTGCCCTGCTCCAGTATGTCGATGATCTATTGATCACAGCCCGTTCTGAACCTGACTGCGAGCGAGCGTCCCTTACAGTTCTGTATTTTCTGGCCGAGATGGGGCACAAGGTGTCCCCTTCCAAATTACAATTCTGTGTCCAGCAAGTGGTCTACTTAGGACACTTACTGTCCAAGTGGGGTAGGCAGTTGACACCTGACCGTATCCAGTTAATAGCACGTCTTCCACAGCCCAAGACACAGAAGGAGGTGCGAGCTTTTATCGGCCTCACTTCTTACTGCAGACAATGGATTCCTCAGTATGCATTTCTAGCCAAGCCACTGATACAGTTAACGACACAGGAGGCAGCCGTATCGACTGTCCTCCCTTGGACCCAGGAACATACACTTGTTTTTAATGAGTTAAAGAAAGCTTTATGTAATGCACCTGTTCTAGCAACACCGAACTACAGTAAGCCTTTTACACTTTTTGTCACAGAACGTGATGGTACTGCATTATCTGTCCTCACACAAGATCAAGCAGGACAATACAAGCCCTGTGCTTATTTTTCGAGCACATTAGATCCAGTGGCCCAGGCTCTGCCTGCGTGCCTCAAGTCAGTTGCAGCCACAGCTCTAGCTATCAGACAAAGTGATTCCATAGTGCTAGGACACTCTCTGACAGTACAAGTTCCACACTCTGTGGAAGTTCTTTTAAACAGAACCCAGACTCAGCACTTGACAATTGCACGTTTAACAGGTTATGAATTGACACTGTTTCAGCCACACATAGAAATCAGACGCTGCAACATTCTAAATCCAGCTACACTGTTACCGTCAGTTACTTCAAATCCTGCCACACATGACTGTGTGGAAGTTGTTAACACTATGACAAAGCCAAGACAAGATCTGACAGACGTTGCATTACCTGATCCCGACCTGACACTTTATGTGGATGGTTCATGTATGAGAACAAGTACAGGAGAACTAGTAGCCGCGTATGCAGTGACTACTGACGCCGAAGTTATAGAAACACATCGTATTGACACCCTGTCTGCTCAAGCAGCAGAGCTAGTCGCTCTGACCCAAGCCTGCATACGTGCCAAGAACCTGAAAGTAAACATATACACAGATTCACGTTATGCATTCGGAGTCGTACACGAGTGCTCTGGCAAGAGAGAGGTTTCATGACTTCTCATGGAACCAAGATCCAGCATGGTCTCCTCATTCAAGCTCTGTTAGATGCAATACATTTACCGACAGCTATTGCTAAAATGAAGTGCAAGGCACATACGAAGGTCACTGACATTATTTCCCAGGGTAACGATCTAGCAGATCGAACAGCCAAGCTCACAGCTCAGACTCCAGACATTCCAGTTAACACGACACAGACACTCACTCCAGATCAGACTACTTGTATGACAGTTAAGGACCCTACACAAGATGTCATAGACATACAGTTACATGCTACTCCCGAAGAAATCAAGAAATGGTCCGAACAAGGAGGGGTCCAGACAGATCAAGGATGGTTGACGAAGGGAAAAGCCATATGGTTTCTCCCCGACTCTATGGTTCAAGTCATTATTAATACCGCACATAGTCCAGCACATCTAGGAGAAAAAGCTATGTTAGACAGTATTCAGAACCTTTGGTTCAACAAGCATTTACGAGCAGCAGCCAAGCAGAAAGTACGTACCTGTATGATATGTTGTCAGTTCAATCCAGGTAAAAGCGTCCCGGTGGAACAAGGTGGATTCCAACCTCCTGACCACCCTTTTGAAGTCCTCCAGATGGATTATATTCAGATGGAGCGATGTCGAGGTTTCAAGTATGTCCTCGTAGTTGTATGCGCTTTGTCCAGGTGGACAGAAGCATACCAGTTCCAGATTACACAGCTGCGACCACTGCCAGGCAGTTGGTTCGTGAGTATTTTCCCCGCTTTGGATTGCCTAGGGTCGTGTATTCAGATAACGGCCAGCCATTCTCATCCGAGCTCATGAAACAAGTTTCCCTTCTGTTAGGGTACCAGTGGAAGTTCCATTGTGTACGCCATCCTGAAGCAGCCGGTCTCGTAGAGAGACATAACCAGACTTTGAAAATCCGCATTGCTAAAGTGTGTACAGAGAAAGGTGTAGATTGGTTAGTAGCTTTGCCAGTCGCTCTTTTCTACATGAGAATGGTTGCACATTCCAGATCAGGTCTGTCCCCGTATGAGGTCGTATTCGGCCGCCCTCCAAACATGTGGGGTACACCTAGACCCCGTAGTATTACAGACGTTTCCAGTAACATGCTGACAGATTACCTAGCTTCCTTGATGTCTGCCCTACACTCTTGTCGTTCACAGGTTGCCGCTGCATTTCCAGACAACACAGAGGTGAAACCGCATGAAGTCGTTCCGGGAGAATATGTCCTGGTGCGAAATTTTGATCGTTCAAGCTCGCTGGAGCCCCGTTGGAAGGAGCCACAGATGGTGTTGTTGACAACAAGGACCGCAGTCAAGCTAGAAGGCCGGAAGGGATGGGTCCACATCAGTCATATCAAGAAATTCCATGGATTACGACAAAAGACATTTATTAAAGACTGCCTTATTCCCAAGGACTGCCCGATAAAGGACTCTGAATTCAAACTTCCCCTGTTAGAGAAAACTCCGCAGCAGGAGTATAAAGACAAGCTACGGTCTAGTAAAATAAGTCAGCCAGTTTAATTGTCTAAGTCCCTCTCGGGTGAAACGGTTAGACAGGTTCCTGACATGTATGAGATAGACCCACACAGTGAGAGAGTTAGTCAAAACTCTAAGAGATGTATTATTGTTCTATTCTTTTTGTTATTTTTGAGTCTTATGGTTACATGCATAAGTTATGCTTTACATTTATGTTTTCCAATTTCACATGTACATATGTTTTCTAATACTACAGTAGAGCACACATTTAGTGATCTGCCTCCTCACGAGCTATCCTATCGTCTTGCTATGCGTAACAACACATTTATTCGAATGTTGCACTATTCACACCAGACCAGCAATGCCACTAATTGTTGGGTGTGTGGTCGACTTCCCCCTTTCCAGACACCGAAGGGAGTTCTGCCACTGTTTCCTTATCCGTTTTCACATAATGGTTCGTGTGGAGCATGGTCCACGTTAACGTCATCCTCAACTGATATGTCCCTTCTGAATAGAACATGTTTTCCAGACAAGCAAGGTCTTTCCCATAGAACAGGGTTAGATCTAGAAAATGAAGTATATGATTTAGGTAATTATTCCTCGAATTTCATGGTCCTGAATGTTCAGTTCGATACTACTCCAGATTTGCCTGCTATTTCAGTACTACCAGTCAAAGGCGAATTATGTGTCAGAAAGAATGGTTCCGCACATGTAGGACATAGTGATTGTACTACTATTGTCGAGTATAGTGACAGTGGGAAATCTATTTTCAAAGCCTCACGTCATTCTTATTTTGTTTGTGGTCAGACCGCATATGTTCGTCTGCCCCTTGATTGGGATGGAACATGTTACATTGCCTTCCTACTGCCACCAGTATTTCTAGCCCCATCCGATTATCACAGAAACACACATCTAGTACACGTTAGACATAAAAGGGAGACCAAGTCCCCAATTGTCGATCAAACTGAAACTGCTCTAGAACAATATCAGGACTTCAATAAAGGTTTCTTCTTCTTTATAGGACCTGTCCAGAATAGTAAGTTAATACGTAGGTTAACCAGAACCCTTGAAGCAGTAGTGAATGAGACTACTTCCGCTCTAGGTAACTTAACTGAAGAACAATCTGCTATGCGTTTTGTTGTGCTCCAAAATCGTCTCGTTCTTGACGTCATACTGGCCGATAGAGGAGGAGCTTGTAGAGTCATCGGATCTAGTTGCTGCATTTTCATTCCTAATAACGCGCCGTCTGTTTATTCAGCTATAACCAGACTTCATAAAATTGCCCATCAGTTACACCAGAATCCAGGCACCTGGACATGGTCCGGTTGGCTCTGGAGTATCATATCTGCCTGGGGATGGAAGGTATTGTCATTCCTAGGTATAGCAGTAATGATCATATTCAGTTGCTGCCTCTGTTTACAATGTCAAAAAACAAACGAGGGTCTTGACTCAAAACTCAGCAAAGCTGAGTCAATCTAGATTTGTAAAGAACAAAAACAATTGCTAATACTGAGGGTCAACAAATCGCTAGAAACGACTGCACACTGGTGCACCTGAATGTATCACAGAGGCACCTGCTTTATGAATTGCAAACAATACTTTTTAATTCCTTTTTTCGTAATTCTCATAAATTTTTACATGAACACAATTTTAGTACATGGGAATACAAAAACATATATATACACAATATTTACAAAAGGCAGAGCAAAACAACACAATTATCACACAATATTTACATATGAAACACTCTTGGCCAAACCAATCACGCAGCACATCTTTCACACAACAACAACACTCATATGGGAAATTAAACAAAAAGGGGAAATTAAACAAAAAGGGTAGTGGGTGGGTCTCGATGTCAAAATGTGGCTTTCAATGATGTAAAACAAAGCCAAGTATAGCTAAGTGAAAAAATGTCTTTAAAGCAACGTAAACTCGGGGTCAAACTAAGATCCCCTATGATTTTAATGGATGTCCTTAGAGTTGCTTTCACTCCAATGACCCGAGACCACGTGGGTCGACGCGTTTCGAATCTCGTGAATGTCGAGATTCTCCTCAGGACCAGAACTGTAGTTTCTCACGCTTGGAAGCCACTGGGGCAGTATTCCCTGCCGGAGTTATTTTGCTGGAGCCGCTATAATTCAATTGCGGTTCTTCTCTGTCCGTTTCAAGCGAGCTGGCCGGCATGCGCCCGCTTGGCGGGTAGCTTACAATTTCTTACGCCTCGTCTCACTCGGGGTTTGAGACGAGGCGTAAGAAATTGTAAGCTACCCGCCAAGCGACATTCACGAGATTCGAAACGCGTCGACCCACGTGGTCTCGGGTCATTGGAGTGAAAGCAACTCTAAGGACATCCATTAAAATCATAGGGGATCTTAGTTTGACCCCGAGTTTACGTTGCTTTAAAGACATTTTTTCACTTAGCTATACTTGGCTTTGTTTTACATCATTGAAAGCCACATTTTGACATCGAGACCCACCCACTACCCTTTTTGTTTAATTTCCCCTTTTTGTTTAATTTCCCATATGAGTGTTGTTGTTGTGTGAAAGATGTGCTGCGTGATTGGTTTGGCCAAGAGTGTTTCATATGTAAATATTGTGTGATAATTGTGTTGTTTTGCTCTGCCTTTTGTAAATATTGTGTATATATATGTTTTTGTATTCCCATGTACTAAAATTGTGTTCATGTAAAAATTTATGAGAATTACGAAAAAAGGAATTAAAAAGTATTGTTTGCAATTCATAAAGCAGGTGCCTCTGTGATACATTCAGGTGCACCAGTGTGCAGTCGTTTCTAGCGATTTGTTGACCCTCAGTATTAGCAATTGTTTTTGTTCTTTACAAATCTGTTTACAATGTGGCCCTGCGATTTGCGGCATGTGTGCTACCTCTTGTATTCCTAGTCCTAAATCCCGTTCCAAGACAATTCGGGACGAGCAAAATGATGCTATATGAACAGATAGATGGTCTCATGAATATTGATGTTTCCTGATGGAAACGTAGGGCACAAGGAGGGAATGTGGAAAAGTAAATTTTGCCATGTTATATGTGCCTACGTGTTCCCCATATTATGCTATATGTGCATGATCGATATGCATGTATCCCCTTATGATCGATTAAAGACGCAATTATAGTTGTGTCCATCTCTAGTATGCCAGTTTCCAGTTCTCGTGAAAGCAACGAGTATTAGGCCTATGTTGCCACCTTTTACAGTGTGCACGTTAATTCATTGAATTGTCCCCGTTTCTAGGCCTCAAAAGGGCCCGGACACCAGATTCAGCTCCAGTTTCCTGAACCCTCTCCGAGGAGCGATGCAGCCCCCACCTGCATCCCTGACCCTTCACTTACTTCCTGCCTCACAGTGCCCGGCCCGGCCTGGCTCTGCCTCCCAGTCTGCCAAGAGTATGTTATGCTTCTAGTTATCAGTCCAGCCCTCCTTTTCTGCATTCCTAAGCTACTGAATCGCATCAATAGTTTCAGCCATGGTCTAGCCTTTCTGTCTCCATGTAAGAGAAATACTGTATTAATATTCATAGAATATTCCTAGCACACGCAATACATGTAGAATTATGCACGCACCAGTCTTAGTGTCAAGTAGCCTTTGCCCTGATAACTTTTGGATTCTATCGACATGTACTCCAAACACAAGATACCAGATATGATATAGGTACAAGTCGTTCTGACACTGCAGACTTTAGTCTCCTCTTCCAGCGTAGAAGTCATAGCCCCCAGTTCCTCCTGGTAACACGTCATTGCCCGTTTGCGCGCACCGCTAGGTTAAAGGTCCCAGCTGCTCAGGTAGCCCCCTCCATGTTTCCGCCCCATTTATGACACTTCCATGACATCTACATCACATGTCTATGTATACGCCCTGTACACGCCTTCTTGTTACACCCATTTTACTCTTATCTTTCGCGACTGCTACGAGTTACGCCTACTGCTACGCCTACTGTATTAAATGTAATGTAATTGTTTTAGTATATATACTGTATACTGTTACTGAAAGTTACCCTTCTTTTTACCCTTACTCCTGCCCATTCCCATTCCTTGGCAGCTGCCATGCCATCCTTTCTATTTCCGTGCAGGCTATCCCGTTCCTGTCCCTGCCCTTATGCCTGATTAAAGCCTGTAAGACTCAAGATACCTCGAATCCTGTCTCTTATTTATTGAGCTATCTGTTTTATTCACTGTATTCAAAAATAGTACCGGTAATTAATTATTTATTTACCACAAGTCAGAAACTGCATGCATGATTTGACTGCATATTTTCCTCATTTGCTGGCAGTGCTTTTTTGTGTTTATCATATTTTTAAAATCATAACTTCATAATTTCAGAAGGAGTATCTTTTCTTGAGACTTCTTGGACATCCTTGGTAAATGTGCTTTGCCCTAACAATCAAAATTAAACCAATATGGTTTCAGCGCTTTAGTAATGCCTGGTTGCTGAAACTCAAAGGTAATCTGCCATAGTACGACAGAATCACAAAGTTATAATGAACATAATGTCTTCATAAGTCATTCCCAAACAATTAGGGGGGCTTGGAGCCTTGTCTCCAAAAATGACCATTTATGGAACACAAACTCAGTTCCTTCAAAAATTAGGTAAGGGGCCTGTATTTGGCACAGAATGATTCTACATTTTGGTTTAGTTTCTTCTCCTATCTAAATCATAAAAAAGGTGGACTGTTGTCTTGCCGCTATATTCCAAACCTTTGTTAAAACAACAAGGAGTTCTTGCTCTTGTCCCTTCATCTTTGCATGTCTGAGTATTTGTGGGGTACTTCCTGCACCAGCACATCACTGATACTCCATGTCAATGTGCAGAGATAAGTAGCCTGAGCTTCTGTTCCATGTCAATTCCCACCTAGATTTCCATAATTGTGATGATATTGTGGAGTCAGTTTTCTGCACACTATATTGTTCCAGGTCAATAATAAAAACTTGATACACTGGTAGATAACCTTTTGTAGCAGCATCACACTGTTCTTTTCTTATTAATGCTATTATTAATTTTAGTCCTATCTAAAACACCTCCCTTTAGGTTTGTTCTTCTTTATCCTGCTAAGTTCTAATTCTAAGATGGCTGTCCACTTTGTTTCGTTGTGGAGTGGCAACATTGTTTGTTGGTGCTCTCTGATTCAGATGTCTCGTGTTTGTTTATTGTTATGAGGCTTCATATGACCACCCTGCCAGTTCTGTAGTTAGATTTAGATTCCCTCTGCCATGTCCTTTCCCATATAGGACAGGACTTGGAATACAGGTGTGCTCCTCATTGTAAGTTGGTCAACACATTAGAGTTTACTGAGTCACAGATTAGAGCAAGCTGGCTCTATACTGGCTGCTCAATGATCGCACAAGATTCTATCTCTTCCTAGTTTTAAAAGATTTTCTCTAAGTTCTCCCATGTCACTGTAATGGCTGTAGTGGATGTCTCACATGATTTTGTTGCCGACCTATGCTTTCATTGCTTTTTTTCCACTGCTTCACTCCCTTCCCCTTCTGCCATCATTCCTCTGAGAAATGGTGGACCCTAAGACTAATCACAGAATTGATGTCTTAGGAAATATGATGAACAGACCAATTCATTTCATTTGCAAATATAGGGATCCTCAGATACTGGAAAACAGAAAACATACCTACATTTGAGACATGGCTGTAAGATATGCATAACACTGCAATGTGTAAAAGAGAGACACTAAACTAAATGATCGGAATACTTACTTATGCGTACTATCCCTCCTGGGGTATAGGCCATCAACCAGGACTCTCCAGCCGTCGCCTGCAAAAGTTACAGCAGTTGTTCTGGCTGTGTTAGCCTTCAGGATATTGGTTGTTCCCCTGTGGATGATGAGGCCATGTTGTGCTGATGTGGCTGCCACTTTGTCTGTCTTCTCTTGCATCTGCAGACGAGTATGGGAGAGTAGGGCCAGGTCATATGCAAAAGTCCAGGTCGTTAAGCTGTGTCAAAGGTGTTCACTGGTTCCCATTTCTTCTCTTTACGGTGGCTGTCTTCTTGATCCAGTCTATAGCCAGCAGGAAGAGAAAAGGAAAACCAAAAAACCCTGGCATAATCCAGTCTTCAATATGAAGGCTTCTGTGAGTGATCCTCCATGGACTATCTTGCAGGTCATTTAATTGTAAGAGTTTCTGATGACTCTTATGGGATTATCTGGCACACTGTAGTGGAGTTTTCAAAGATTCTCTTCGTCCACGCTGTTGAATGCCTTCTCATAGTTGATAAAGTTGACATAGAAGGGGGAGATCCGTCCATCGACTGCTCAATGATGATGCACATTGTTGGAATCTGATCTGTACAGAATCTATTTTTGTGGAAGCTAGCTTGCAGGTCTCGTAACAGAGCGTCAACTTGTTCCTTCATTCTGTTCAGGTTGACTCTGATGAACACTTTGCCCGGGGCCGATGGAAGAGTTTGCCTCTATAGTTTGTGCAGTTACTCAAGTCATCTTTCTTGGGGATCTTGATCAGATACCTCCCCCTCTAGTCTGATGGCACCTTCTTAATATCGTGTAGAGCATGTATGCTGATATTTCAATGATCAGATGGCATGATTGAAAGAATCGTGTGGAATATTTTTGAAATGGTGGCATGATCAGTCTTAGTGGCGACTTACTGTACAATGATGCAGTAGAAAGAAGTACGGGGGAATACTAATCATTCATTTTGACGGGAGGATGTACAAAAAAGAGTGGGATACAGAACTGAAAAGTTGTATGTTCTATCTTGTTCATTATAACCTAGTTTATTCACAGGTATAGATGAAAAGTGAGTTCATAGTGGACGAAGTTTATTTTTTACATTATTTTTGTTTTGCTTTGTCTTTTTCCTTCCATAAATTCGCGTTGCTTTATGCCACTGGCCACATTTTCGATAGCGTTTATGCTTTGACTGATAGCCTTTTTTTCCTGAATGCTCAATAAACATCTGTTATAAAAAGGGAATTTGATACTTTGAACTCATTGCTGATGCCCAAAATATTCCTTTTTATTGCATTCATTCATTTGATTTTAAACTCTGAAGTGAAACTGCTAAATCTAAGCCTACGCCCTACAATTGACTCTCTGCTATAGAAACACCATAATTAGTGGCTTCTTTTGATCTTTTTCTGCTATATACAGATTTTTAAGCACTAACCCAGCAGTTTTCTATGGAAGAGGGAATATTTCCTGCCAAACGAGTAACCGACAACTTAGTGCATTGCTTAAACAAAGTTATGAAATCATATGCTTGTTCTATGGAAAAGCTTTCAACCCAATTGGATAACATTTACTTTAAACAGAGAAAATGGGGCCTAGACATATTAACTGAATGGTGTTTGGTTTTATATTGCAGCCCCGGAGAGAGAAAACGAGGTGCCGATCCTCCTAAAAACTCTGAGCAGGAATGTGCCTGGCAATCAAATGAGTATTCGGGACTCTTCCAATCCATTACACAGTACGGAATGCATTTTGGACCCAAATCTAATAGGATTTAATATTCTTTTAAAGGCAATTAGTGAGATTACTGGGGTTATTTTTACATTTCGAATCTTTTTGAAATGGCTTGCCATACATAAGTGCACCAGATGGTTTAACTCTCAGTTACAGGTAACGCTTCACAAATATTCACAAATAAATAAGTATTGTTGCATGCTACATATCTGCAAAGCTAACCCTTTTAATTTGTTCTGCTTTGGGTTAGTCTATGCTACTTATTACCTTCTTGGGTAATGGATTGTTAATGCAATAAGATATTCCAATAACCAAAAAATGCAGCATTTTAATTTCTCTCCTTATGAATGACTGCATTAGTAATATAGCGTCTGTGCAAAAGTGGCCCGAGAGGGTTTTAAAAGTGAGCCTTACCGTCAGTGACGTCAATATCAGAATTAGCTGGGGGCAAAGATTTGCCTTGGGTAGACTCGAAACCAGAGTGTGACTCAGCCTTGAGACAATCTGCAGGCAGGGATAAGGAGTCAGATGAACAGGAGTTAAACACAACAAAAGGTAAATAATGCATCTACATTTAAGATTCACAGCAGCAGTTCTGCAGCGAGAAGTCTTCCTTGCTTGCGGGGTCCTCCCTCAGGAAGTAGGGAACGCCCGTCCTCCCTGGGGCAGAGAAATAGCTTCCCTACGGGCTCTCCCCAGCCCACATTGAGGACAGAGAAAGTTCTTATGTTTTTCTGAAAGCAAGCCTGGCCCCTAGAGAGGGCGTCCAAAGGTTAGAAGGGTGGCCTTGACCAGACCCTGCAGGCGCGTCCAGGGTCGCTCAGAGATTATTGGATCAGATGAAAGCTTCATGGCTCGTTTTAAGGAAGGTATAAGGGACTACAATCACCCTTATGCAGGCTTCACAACCACAAAGGAGGGGTGTGGGGGAAGCTGACCAGAACCTGACTGAGTGCCTAACTACTGGCAATTTTGTCAGACCAGGTCTCACCCACAGGGGGGTGGGGAGCGTGAAGCACTACTGCTTAACAAAACTGGCCCAAGCACTTCTACATTTGTTCCTGGGGATCGATATAAGAAACCCAGTAAGAAAACTGGCCTCCACTGTTCCAAACTCGGCCCCCACCCTTCCAGCCTCCCTGGCAAACGCCTGATGCCCGCTACGGTCAGTCTGGTCCTGTGGCTGACAGCACATGTACTGATCCTGTTGCTCTGTCTCTATGTTCCCCACTCACTCCTATGCATATGCACACAATGTCAGTGTGTAAATGCTTTGGAGACCATGCCTTGTCTTCTAGGGGAATAATATGGACCCCTGCAGCCCCAGCGATGCAGGGGGCCCTAGTCCTTCGAGAAGCCCCATTCAGCTCAAAGCCAATGAATATCTGTGAGATACAGGAGAATTGGGCCCCCCTGTTCCGTTCTGCCTGGGAGCCCATCATTTTGAGTTACGCCACTGAGAAGGCCCTTATTGTCCAAAGATTACTTCACAAAGGGGCATATGTAGGTAATTTCAATTTTGAGATTCTCAAATAGCGATTTTTAAGGAATCACTATTTGGGAATAGCAAAATGGAATGTAGGTAATAATTCACAATTTTTTTGCGAATCTCTAACATTCCTTATTTGCGATTAGCAAATTGCGAATCGCAATTACGGAATGAGTGTTCGATTCCTTCCTATGGGCCAAAAGGCCCTTAGGAATGAATGGAGATACATTTTCAAATTGCGATTTTCTGTGAAAAATCGCAATTTGAGAATCGCAATTCCAAGGGTGCCAGGGTGTCCAAAGGACACCTATTGCACCCCTGGAATGTGCCTGTAAGTGCATGTGGCGCACATATATGCCCTAAGGGCATGTCTGTGCGCCACATGGCATTTTGAATTTAAAAAAAAAAAAGAATTTTTAAAGGAAATCGCAAAATACCATCTACTTGAAGTAGGTGGCATTTTGCGATTCCTAATACCAAAATCGCAATTTTTAAGGCACCCCTACATAGCATTTAAGGAATCGCAAAATTGCAATTCATTAAATGCTATAAGCAAAATAAGGAATCGCAATTTTTGCGATTCCTTATTTTGCTAAGTGCCACCTACATACCAAAGGGGCGTTTGCGATTCGCAAACGCCGAAATTCGGCGAATTTAGGCATTTGCGAATCGCAAACGCCTACCTACATATGCCCCAAAGTATCAGAACCCTTTGTCATGGAAAATCTAGTGACTCATTAAAGAGCATTGCCATAAGATTTCATTCTATATTCATCTGCTTTTTGGCACGTGTTAAGACTGGATGCAGTCTGATGATTTTTAAAATGGAAGCACTATTAAACAAGATTATGTATCTGGCTTTTATGTGCTCAGTCCTGCAATCATCACCTGTACATGCTTGTATTGTACGAGCTGGCACGACTTATTTTAATATGGAAGAAGTTTAGACCGGGGTACATGAACGTTTGAATGAACTCGTTAACAGTGGTATTTTTCACAGTTTCTAGTTTGGAATATTGTACGGCTTGAACATTTTTATGTTTGTGACTAATCTCATACAATAAACTCATGACATCATACAGAAAAGGGAAAGCCAACCCGCGACCCCAGTTTCCAAACAGTAGTGAATTCAAGTAATATTGAATGAGATGATAGCTTGACAGAATTCCTCAGTAAGTAGGTATTCTACGGTTACACGTTTGAAAGAAACAATATATAGCATTATGCTAATTAAAAATTATAGAAAGATACAGTAATGTGCTTCACAAAAGGTTTTGTCTGCAGTAATTACATTTTCTATAACATATGTAAGACATGCTCACATTCATTAAGTCTAGTGGAAACTAAAAAGAAGTGTGTTTCATAGTCGAAGTCTATTGTAGGCCTGTCACATGCTCAGTATTATATTTCACAAAATCAATAATTTTTGTCTTTTGGTGCTTGTAGTGTGATTTTCCCTATGTGGGAATACTGCTCCAATGGAATTATGTGCATACTAAATTGACATTATAGATAGATCAAAATGCCAGTTACAACATATTTTAAACTCAAAAGCACTGAACTTCACCAGTTATATTTGACTCAAGTAGTGTAACTTGCACCCCTGTCATGCAGCGTTGTCATCGATGATGTAATTTCAGATGTCATCAGTGATGTTATCAATAATGATACCATAGAAAATGTCATCATTTATGTAATATGTGAGGTCACAAGCAGTTCTTGGGTATTGATTATTATGTCCTTTGGGAATCTACAGAAGGATGCAGAGGCTTATTGTTGGGGAGGTTGAGAGTTGACCACTCAATAGGAGTTCTGGTTTTCACTTTGGCCAGATGCTAGTAGCTTATCGTACTTATCGGTTCTTTCATAAAACCTTTGCATAATTTGCAATAAGCTCTGTCTGACTTCTCCATAAGAAGAACATTGAGTTGTTCTCTCAGTGATATGAGTTCCCTCTTCACTGCCAGCTGCCGTTCTTCATATATCATTGTTCTAATACAGAAGAAGCTTTACATTGTCGACATCACATCGCTCATTGAGAATATATATTTCGTGGATGTCTTTCAATGACCAGGTCAAGTCAAGCACGGCACGTGCATTTCTGTTGTTTATTATTGTCTTTCAATGACTGGCCTTAGCATCGTGTTAAATTCTCAGACTTAATTGGTTCCCATTTCATTTTCGTTTTGATAAGCTCTATCCATGTGGTTAAAACATTCTATTGTTGCAAAGTAGAGACATAGGAGGCTACAGATGTAACGTCAACACCCTTAAGTTTACCTAGGGCAATAACATATCATCCATCCTTAGAATCTTTTGTCTCTTCAAATGGTTTGAAAGAAAAATGTGTGTGTAGCGCTATCAGTAACCTGCTGACTTGCCTGAATAAAATGGCATGAAATTGAGTTGGCCAGTGCTTATAAGACATCAGTCTCAGGACCATAGAGAGCAGATGTGTCTTACAATAACTTACACGATCTAGATGTTCAAACAAAAGAGGACTTAAGACCTCTCACATTCCACAAGAACAGCTGTACCATTCACATAGGAATGGCTGAATGCCAGGTGAATGAGTTCTTGTGATATCTGAATTGCATGTGTGTGTATCAATATGTGTAGATGTTTTACAAACAGATGCTTTATGCTTCCTACCCAAAAATACATCTCAGACCCTCCCACTGAAGTTTCCAACAAATATAACAAAGATTTTTTTTTTCAATAAGTTAGATTTACTCCGAAGTGGGAAACATGCCCCCCGGAAGTGTTGATGCGTTTGCACCCATGACTGCCAGCTCTCGGCTCCTACCCAATGCGTAACTATAACTTGCCCCAAAAATATTTTGCTCTGGTCAAGTTTAAGGCAGTTAGAGACTGGTTAACCATCACATCAAGATGGACTAGAATCGACACAGTATTTAAAAGTTGGAGTAATGTTTCTCAGCAATAAAGGAAAAGCTAGTCACCATCGTAACCTAGCAAGGTTTTTTTTTCACCACGTTTGGCTGTTGTGCGTGACCCTTTTTCCATTTCTCTTCATTTCACAATGTGGTGAATCTCAGTCTGTCACTCGTCGTTAGTTGGTCTCTTTTAGGGAAACGCAGGATCCCCTCTCCCTCCTCCAGTGTTTGTATTTCATGGGTTTTGGAGTCTCGTTGAAACCACAGTGCAAATGAGAATGGCCAGCCTCTTAGCCCAGATGTAATTAGGATCAGGGTCCTTGAGAGATCTTGGAGTACTTAAAGTTGTAGTCCTTGAACGAAAATGATTCCTTTCTGCTGGCGTCTCTTAGTATTTTCTCCATTAGTGAAGCGGAAGACAGATTACCTAGAATATCTCTCAAGGGTACTCTCTGCATTTCTTTCTAGGTGCCGACCCTTTGCTCCCTTACAATGCCAATTTCAAAATCCTCGGTGGCCTTCAGGATACTGAGGGAAAATGTACACACAAAGAAAGTTTCATTCTATCTCGCTCACTTTTCTCAGTCTTAGATTTGTCCTGTCACGATCAGTCTTCCAGATCATCATATGTGTGTCTCAATTCTTGTCCTTTGTCTTTCATGTTGAGTGTTTAGGGTCGTGTCTCCTTGACAGCCAGGCACAGATTGACAGCTTTCTTCATTTCATAACACTGGCGACGAACATCCCATCCTCAGTGCCAGTGTTATAAAATCAAGAAAGCCGCTTACATAAACTGAGGGAAGAGCTTTATAACATGTCATTGACCATCACAGGTTATAGTCAGCTGGAGTCACCTGTAAAATCTTCATTTGACAGTTGGGTACGGAACTATGGGAAGCCGTTCATGTCAAAATTACAGATCCCCCTATAAGACATCTCCTGAAATGCATGGGGTGCTGCAAAACGTATTTGACACACACCAGAATGAATGTAACATGTGTTAAAGCAAATATGCAACATGGCAGAATGAATATACTATCTAGTAGACAATTGAAATAACACACACTCTGAACTGGATAAAATATATACTGAGATGTATAGTAACTATGTTGAAAGGAATATGGTGTTGCTGAAAAGAATACAACAAAAACTGCAGTGAATATGACCCTTATTGAAATGATAAAGACTGGTGCTGAAATGAATATGACCCCCATTGGAATGAATATGTCAAACATTACATTAAATCTGACACTCTTTAAAATGACTGTGACACTCATGAAATGAATGTCAGACACAATTCAATGAATACAAGTCATGTTCAAATGAATATCCCACATGTCCAAATGAATGTAAGATACCTTGAAATAAATATGACTGGTGTAAAAATGAATATGATTAACACTGAACTGAATATGAAACATGTTCATTTGAATATGATTGCAGTTGAAATTAATTTGATGTACATTAAAATTAATATGGCCAACACTTAATTGAATATGAGACGCTTTGAACGGAATCAACATCCATTGGAATGAATATGATGCATATTAAATTGAATGCAACACTCTTTCAAATGACTGTGACACACATGAACTGAATGTCAGACAATCAGCAATGAATACAAGCCATGGTCTAATGAATATGGCACATGTTCAAACAAATATAAGATAAGTTGAAATAAATATGACTAGTGTTAAAATGAATATGACTAACACTGTACTAAATATGACATACGTTCATATGAAGATGATTACACTTGAAATTAATTTGGCATGCATTAAAAGGAATATGGCCCACTTTTAAATGAATATGAGAAGCTTTGAATTAAATACAACATCCATTGAAATGAATATTGCACATCTTGAAATAATTCTGACACATGTTGAAACATACATGACATATGTTGACACAAGTAACATGTTCATTGAATTTGAAAGTACACACTTTCAAAGGAATATGACAACTGTCATAATAAGTCTTGATCTGTTGAAATAAGCATTACTTATGTCATAATGGATAAGACAGGCATAGCAATGATTATCACAATTGTTAAAATTAATTTGCCCTACATTAAACGAATGTGATACACAATTGAATGAGTATGGCATGCACTGAAAGTAATCTAACTAGTGTTAAAATGATAATGACCTACACTGAACGGAATCTGATGTATGTTGATAAGAATGTGACCGCAGTTGAAATGATTTTGTTATGCCTCAAAACAAATATGGTCAACGTTTAAGTAATACGAGAAGCTTTGAACAGAATGTACATCCATTGTAATGAATATGGTATGTTTTGAACTTAATCTGAAACATGATGAAAACCTCATTTTGCAGCAAGACAAACTCTTGTTTAAAATGATGAAGTGGGCATGAGGAAATGCAAATTTTTACATGCTCAACCTCTTTTGTTTCCTGAATGTATTGCTGTTTTAGACTCTGAACACTATTTGCTTTGAGCATTTATTGAGCGCACAACTGCCAGGAGGCGTCTAGGTGCTAATACCCTGAAATACAGCATGGCTGCCACTGTGACTAGGTGTGTGAGAGTTAGTTGACAAAGAGCCATGTTTTTACTGCTTTTCTAAAAGCCAGAAGTGTAGGGCTGTGTTTTATCCTGTCTGGGGCCATGTTCCAGGTTTTAACAGTCCCGACCAAGAAACTTCTTCCACCCCAGCGAGCTCTCTTGATCCTGGGTGTTTGTAGAGGTTTATGGTGGCCAGACCGTAGATTTTTAGGAGGTAAGTACCAGTTTAGTCGACTTTTCAGATAGTGAGGACCAGACCCATGGAGTGCCTTAAACATTAGGCATTGGGATTTTAGAGTAATCCTCTTGGCCACTGGGAACCAGTGCAAAGTTCTCGATTTGTGCAAGACTGGCTAAAAGTTTGGTTTATCCAGCAGCAGTCTGGCAGCTGCAGTCTGAAGACGCTGCAGCTTTTGAAGGTGCTGCGTTTGGATCCCTACGTACAGCGCATTTCCATACTCCAGTCTGGACAAGGCTAGTGCTGTCACCAGGGTTTTTAAGGATACCAGAGGAATGAAGGGGTGCATTTTTCTAATCATCTTTAAGATGAAGAAGATTGAAGAGGTGAGGGAGCTGATCTGGGTTTTAAAGGACAATTTATCGTCAAAAATAAAGCCTAGATTTTTTCCTTTTGCACCAGGACAGGAAGGTCTCCCAGAAAGGACAGCCACCATCTGGCTGTCCAAATTGAGGTGTCCGAGCCAACAGGAGAACCTCTATTTTTCCCCCATTCAATTTCAGACAGTTATGACTCATCCACTGAGGGACCGGAGTCATACAGTGGTTGAAACGATCTGCTGATTCTTCAATGTTGCTAAAAATTAATATGACTTGCTGTGTATCATCAGCATATGATACAACTGATTAGCCGAACTTCCTGATGATTTTAGCCAGAGGGGAACATATAGATTGAATAGCGTAGGGCTTAAAGCCGAACCCTGTGGTACCCCACACGCGAGCGTGAATTGTTCTGAGGGAAAGGTTCCAGCCTCTACCGATTGAGCCCTATCCGAAAGGAAAGGGGATAACAGTTTGAAGGCCATGCCTCTGATTCCTATCTCTGAAAGCCTGTTGACTAAGATGGCATGACTCACCATGGAACTGCCGTCAGCGCACAATGTATATGCTATGAACCCTAAAACTTTTAGTCATTGACTAATCATTGATTGGCATGCTAAGGCCATTGTGTATGATGTAGAAAATGCACCCAAGGCATGGAAATGGAAAAGTCACCTGAGATCTGCAGAACTTATTGTACACTCCACTCAGTACGACAAGGAAACAGGGATACCATTGTAGCCTGACTGCTGCAGTCTAAAGCTTGCCGAGCAAATGGTTAAACTAACCCTTTTTAATAGGTAAAAACCTCCCTTTTAAATACTAGTCACTCCTATGTTGCCATTGCAGCCAACAAGGTTCGGTGGATGGAATTTAAAAGTGTTACATGTTGAAAATAAACATGACAACGTCCCTAAAGCAATAAATCCCTTAAAGCTATTTTTGGGTTGGCAGGTCTTGCTGTCCTCTATATAAAACCATAGTGATTTCGAATTTTTATTAAATAGAAATAATAAAGAGAAAGTTACCATTAATCTGCCTAAGCTGTCACAAGGCTAAACAGCATTCACTTCTGCCAACTCCCAGCCTGTTCTCAAGCCTGGTAATAGGTGTGCAAAATGTGTGAACTGCATCCCAGGAGCAAACAATAGGTTGACCAAAATGGGCAGAGTTGACCCCTCGGAATTCCACAGAATATTCACAGGGTAGGCTGTGGGCATACTGTTGACACTGTAATGTCCAATCCTGCCTAACAGGTCTGTTGAGCCACATCTAACACTTGACAGAGAGAGAACAAGATGCCAAGACACTTCTTGTGTATTTAATGCCTTTTACTGAAAGACAGTGCTTTGTTGTGACTTATCAGGCCTCAGTCTCTGGGTTTGTTGTGGGTACAGAGAGTGCTTTAAATTGCATTTTAGTGTTAGACGTGGGACACACTAGGCTTACCATGGTACACTCTCCACTCACACCCACAGCCTCGGAGCCCAAGTTTTGTGTGGCCAAAGGCCTTTGCCATAGTGGATGTGTCCTGACAAAATGCATTTTTGGCCTTATTAGAGTAACGCAAACAGGAACTACGGCAAAAATAGATTTGTCACGACCTGGGATCCTTTACTCCATTGGTCATAGAGGAACTAGGAGTGTCATAGGGTGTGTCCCCCTCAGGCTGATGAATTGAACAATTCTGGACCCTCATCATTAGTCATTGCTCAGAAAAATGCTGAACTTGCAAAAGGATGCCAGGCAGACTAAATCTGCTGCACTTGGCTTTTGAGACCGGCAAGAAGGTACCAAGTAGTTTGGACCCCCCTTCCTTTTGAAACAATAGTTAAGAAAGGTCTCAAAGGATCATGAGGCTGATCCTCTGGGTGGCTCCAGGAACCTAAAAAAGCTGAAGAGGACATTCCTGTGAAGAATGCCAGTTGACCAGTGGCAACTGGACCTGGACTGGACGTTGTTGTTTCCATCTGCCAGTCACCCTGAGGGGCAGATTTATCATTATTTCATGCAGAGCAGTGCAGCAAGCCACCTGCTGGGTGAAAGAGAAAGGGCAGGATTGCACCATATTTAACATAATATAGCACATTCCTGTGCTTGCTTTCACTGGCGCACAATATGCTGCCAAACTTTAATCCAGGCATCCTTGCGCCATGGTGCATGCGTGCCTGCTTCGCAGACAGGATTGTTTTGTGCAGGAACAGACACCTACAAGAGCAAAAACAATCCTCTGAGGCCTTTCCTCTTTCTATGTAGGAACAAAAGAAGAGAAATAAAGATATTTATCCTCGTTACGCCTGACCTGGGAAGGCATATCATTCTGCCCCATTCCCAGGTCAACCAGGAATGGTAAATCTGGGTATGTCCCAACATCCTTGGGTGGGAAAATCCACGCTCCAGCCATGAACCACCTCTCTGGGGCAGAGTAATACATCATAGCAAATTGTGCTGCATTTTGTTAGTCTAGATTTATCAAGCCACACCTTGCATGGCTTGATAAGTCTTGCATGGTGCAAAGGTGGTGCAAAGGCAATGCAACCCATTGATAAATCTGCCCCGAGGAATCTAAAACTACTCCACCTTATAATTGTCCTCCTGTAGTAGTTCAGGCACCAAAGAAGTTTGGGAATTTTGCTCCCAAGCTTCAAGGGGACCAACGGTAAAAGGTATTGGATTGGCAGTTCATAGTGTGAGATTAAAATTCCTCAGAAAGCAAAATACTTTGGACTTGGACATATTTTCAAACTTCCCTACTTCCAGGTCTGAGCAGGGCCAATCCACTTGGTGTATTCAGCTTGGCGAGGCAGCCCTGATATTAAAATGTACAACACTTTTTTATCTGATGAAATGCCCCTTGTTTTTAATGCAGTGCACCACTGTGAAGGCCTCTGTTTGTCAATAGTTGGCTAGTCTCTTGCTCCCTCTGGGTCTACTGTTATGTACTTTAGGTAAGAGAGGGAAAGAAAAGACTTCTTTAGTAATCATAGTTCTGAATCTTTTCTTTTTGCATATAGACATCAACGTAGTCACATATTTCTTTCAATGCCCTGCATTACTTATGCATTGAGTATGTAGCTAGCTAGGGAAGTGTAATTCTTGTAAGGTCATAAGGGCATGGTTTGCACTGATGCTGGCATCGTAAACGGGGCGATACAAAAGGGGATGATGGACGGAGCGCTTGAGCAAATCAAACACTCACCCCAGTCAACTGATCTGGGTTTAATCCATCACCATTCTTTAGCTCACTCCGCCACCCCAGTTCAGACATGGCCATGTGCAAATCAGTCTGACCCTGTGCCTCATGGGGACAGTCCAGCCCGAACTGCCAAGCCATATCTTCCCTGGACCGGAAACAAGCATCGTGGGACCGGTTTCGGGTTCATAACCCTCATCAGCCAGTCATCGTAAACGGGGGCATGCTTTTCTTCCACAGGTGATTAAGCTGAAAGAGGGTAAAGGACAAGGCAAGATGTCCTTTTCTCCTGCTTCAATGAGAACAGAAATAGAAATGAGACCAAATTCTTCCCACATTTTCACATATAGAAAGAAGAAAATGCCTTTTTAATTAGTTTTTTTGTAGGATCCTGCACATAACCATTCCTGCCCGTAACACAGTCCCCCTTCTAGCATAATGCAAGGGTGCCTGCGTTGTTGCTAAGCAGCAACAAGTGTGCAAGCACTTGAGAGCAGAAGAGTGCCACATAGTTTAAATGTGGCCCTTCTCAGCTCTCTCCCATTCACAAAACACAGCATAGAAACTTGCCTTGCTGCAGTGTGTTACATAAATTGTTAGTAAATCAGCCCCTAGACCTGAGCCTGCTGATCTTTTGGCACAGTTGTTTCTTCCCCTTTTTAAGTATGGATTGTGGGGTGGGATGATGACTGGAAGGTGCCTCCTACTACCTGGATCCATGTCGGGTCATATGACATTTTTGTTTTCAATCTACTTGCAAGGGCAAACAGCCCACAGCTTTGCTAAAGACAATTCAGTTAATAGGCTTTGCAGACAATTTTGAGGGGAACCTATGGGAGTATCCTGTACCTTCAGCCTCCAGGATTAAATTTAACATGTTGTTTCTTTTGTGCCAGCTTCCCTGGTGTAGTGGTTACCTTTCTGGTTACTTTTCTGTATGCTTGGGCTACCTCTTCCATTCAGTCCGCTGCCCTACAGAGCCTTGACCACTTTGACTTGTCTGTTTCCTTGCATTCTTTTACACTTGTATTTACCAGTTCTCCTTGGACCCCATTCCTACCTGGATCCATTCCCCGCATTTAGTCCTCTTCCTTCCCATGTGTACCCCATCATGATATTGTTTCTTCAACCCACCTCAACAGGTTATGAACTCTAGTCGACTTCTCTTCCTGGCCTCCAGTTAATATTGTGTAATTTCTTTCTTTCACTCTCCTGCGTACACTGGGTGTATCCCATGTAGTTGTTTTTTTCCTTTCCTTCTCTATTCGTGTGCCGTTCTCTCCCTATATCCTTTCATGCTTTGTCCTTACTTTGCTGTGTTTTTGTAACTGGACTCCTAGGCATTCTCATACTTCCTACCTTCCTTTTTTCACGATAATGTAATTTTCATCACCTGGTCCCAATGAGATCTGACCTCCGTATCTATCTCTCCCCTGCCACACCCCTCTACTTGTGTAATTGCTTACCTGGCCCCACTAACCATTGCAGTCTGTTCCTTACCAGAATAACAATTTACTTACCTTTGGTAATGCCTTCTCTGGTAGAGACTCTATCTAGCCGCAGATTCCTTGCCTTACAATATTCCCCAGGCCTCAGATTAGATCCAGAAGTTTTCAAGCAGTACCCCTGTGTGCTGGTAGGTGGCGTCGTACAGCTTTGTGTCAGTGGTGTCTGCGCCGGCAATGAGATGTGTGGTGCCTATATAAATGCCACCCGGAGCACTGATGTCACTTCCTTTTGGAACTTTCCACACCAGGAATGTAGGTCCACAATGAAGACTGACAACTGGACTGAAATTCTAAGGCCCTTACATGGGTGACCCTCACACTGTAATCAGTTCTGCGGGCGTGGAGGATGGGATGTCCAGTAAAGAATCTGCAGCTACCTAGAGTCTCTACCAGATATGTCGTTGCCAAAGGGAAGCAACTTGTTAATCTGATAGAGACATCTAGCCACAGATTCCTTATATAAAATAGAAAACCCAAGTAATGCCTCCAGGGAGGCGGGTAGTAAAGCTGATTTAAACCAGGATGTCCTACAGGACCAAACAGACAAAGTGTCCGTCACAATGGACCTGACTGTCCGGGCAGTAATGCTTGGTTAACATGTGCAGAGAGGCCCAAGTTGCTGTCTGACGGATATTCAGGACAGGGACTCCTTGGGCTAACGCAGTGATCGCCGCCTTGGCTCTGGCAGAATGAGTACGTAACCCCTCAGGGGGTTGCTACTTGGTTAATGCATAGCAGATATTTATGCAGAGCACTATCCCTCTTGAGATGGTCCATTTCAGTACAGCCTTCTCTTTCTTAGCCCCTAGGCACCCCACAAAGAGTCGATTGTCTGCCCAGAACTCTTTTGTGCGATCAAGGTAGAGCTACTCCTCTCTCTTTGGGTTCAGACGGTGGAGTCTCTACCCCTTTGAAGTATGAGATGGAGAAAAACGTTAGGTAGTGTGATATTCTGGCCTACAGGGAAAGGTTTCACAACCTACAGGAAGAAGGAATCATGTGTCCAGAGTACCAGATTATCCAGATCGAAAATGTTCTAGGGAGGGTGTACAGAGAGTGCCTGCAAATCGCTGACCCTTCTGGCCAATTTGTAATAGGCATTAGAAAAGCAGTCTTCATAGTTAATAAATGGATTAAATGTTAGACCTGGCATCCTTGGCATGGTTTTCCCCTGTCTTTTTGTCTCTTCCTCCTGTATTTTTCCTGTTTTCGGGATTTCGTTTTTGCTGCTCTGGATGCTTTGGGCACTTTGCCTTGCTGATCAGTGCCAAAATGCAAGTGCTCCCTATGTAAATTGTGCATATGGATTGGTGTTTGCCTGATTGGCTTGTTTGACTTACTACTAAGTCCCTAGTACTCATGCACTCATTGTGTGTACCTAGGGCCTGTACGTCAATTGCTGCTAGTGGACCTGCAGTACTGATTGTGTCACCCACACAAGCAGCCTTTCAAAAGTTGTCTCAGACCTGCCACTGCAGCGTCGGCGTTCAGTCTCTACTGCCTTGTCGGCCTGGCAAGTGCACCCATTTGCCAAGCCCTAACCTTCCCTTCTAGTACATGTGAGTCACCCCTAAGGTAGACCCAAGTTACCCCTATGGGCAGGGTGCAGTGTAGGTGAAAGGTAGGACATGTACTAATATGTGTGATATGTCCTGATAGTGAAATGCAGTGACTTTCGTCTTTCACAATTGAAAGGCTATCTGTCCCTCAGGATAGAATTGGAGTTTATTTATAATATCTTATGAGTATAACTTTCCATTGGGACAAGATGGAAAGGTGTTGTTTGGTATCTCTGAACTCAGAATATAAAAATGCATCTTTTGGTAAAGTTGATTTTTGTATTGTGTGACTGAAGATACCACTTTCAGCAAGTGGGTATTTTCTTGCTTAGCCATTCTGTGTGCCTCTGCTGGTTTGTGAATTGACTGTCAGGTTTTGGAGTGACAGAGGCTGCAGACATGCATTCTTTTCAGACAGCCACTGGAGCGGGGGAGGTGTGTCCTGCCTTTTTCTGGATGAGTCAGGGCTGGGGTGAATAGACCTGGGTTGCATTTAGAGTAGTGGGAGGAGATTTCACTGCACCTGAATAGGTCTGGTCTGCCTTGGACAATGCAGTCTCCACCTCCTACCGGGAAGATGGGCCAGAGAGGACAGAAATGGTTTTGACTGAGCACAGAGTCTCTCTGCCTGCCACAAGAGTACAAAGAGAAAATGAGCATAAATATTAGGGCCCAGACCCCAGGACTATAGATTACTTCTTGACTCAAAAGGAGCATCTGCCATGGAGAAGAACTGGGAAAGCTGAAGGAGAAGTACTGCGCCTTTGCTGTCGTCTGTCTGGGGTTGGCCTTAAGTGGCGGGTTCTGCCAAGGAGAGGACAAAGACTTTGCTGTGTGCTGTGTATCTGCTTGAAAAAGATCTCCAAGTGCTTGAAGTGGAGCTTGCCTCCTGTTTTGAAGTCTCAGGGACACAAAGACTTCACCACCTGCTCCCCTGAACTTCCTTGCTGGGAGTTCTGACCTGTCAAGAGGTGCCTGTTCCTGAGTTGGGCCTGTAGGGGTTGTTCTTGCTGCCTGGAGCTGGGAAAAGAGAAGCAACTACGGAAGCGTGAAGCACCCATTTCCAACGCATCACCGTAGTGCGGGAAGAATGTCCACGCATTACCACGCGCTGCTGAAGAAACCGTCACAGCACCACCCGTGGCAGGAGAAATTGCAGCACGCCGAGTCTCGTGTATCGATTCCTGAAGTCCGAGATCACAGCACCAACTCCGATACGAGCCCTGCTGTGCGACTGCAAGAACCAACGCATCATGGGACCGCAGCCGAAGAGATCAATGCAGCACGGTTGCGGCCCCATCGAGAACCAACGCATCCCACCGGGGAGCTAAGTCTACAGCAATGCCGGGGCCGCATTATAAGGAGCCGACCCATCACCTCCCCTGGAGAAAGAAACCAGCGCATCACCTTGCCTGTGCATAAGGAATCGATGCATCACCTTCCCTGCGGCTATTTTTGATTATGATTTTGACACATCCTAGGTACTTTGTGTTAAAAGTGTTGTATCTATAGTGTGCTATAGACAAAACTGTTTTTACCTTTTAGAAGTCAAATCTTGATAACTGTATGTTGGATTTTTGTCATTTTGGTCTTGTTTGGTTTAGATAAAGATGATTTATTTTTCTAAACTGGTGTGGTGTCCATTTGTAGTGTCTTCACTGTATTAATGTATGTGTGCACAAATGCTTTATACACTACCTCTGAGATAAGCCTGCCATGCTTGTGCCAAGTTACCAGGGGGTGAGCAGGGATTGTCTAAGATGAAACTCCCTTACCCTGACTAGAAGCAAGGGTCCATACTTGGACAAAGGTACCTACCTCTGCCAACTAGAGACCCCCATTTCTAACAGAGAGCAATTGGGCAGTGGCTCACATGTTGTGCCCTTTAGGTCCTTTTGTGGCAACATAAAAGGCCTGCAAGGAAAAATATGTTGCAAATCTTTGAGTGACCTAACCACAACAGGTGACTTGAACAATGAAGATTGGTCTGGCAACCACAAAAAGACTGAAATGGTGAAATGGAGGTAGCTGTGCTGAGAGCAAGGCCCTGCTGGGCCAAGGATGGACCACACAGAAGAACCTGAGAAAGGGGTGCAGATAGAGGACTGATATTCCTGTATGAACACCATGCCACAAATGTATCCCACTGGCTGGTGTATACCTACTTGGTGCTAGAATAACATCACAGACTTTATGAGTAAGTCTGAAAGCTGTCAACTGTTACCACTCAATTTTCACTCATAAAGGTGAATGGTGTGCAGGTTTGAGTGCATGACCCTCCCCTGTTGTGGCAACAGAAGATCCTCTTGATGAGGCAGACTGATCGGGAGACTGAAGCTCACGCTCAACAGCTCGGAATACCAGACTTTCCATGCCCAATTCGAAACCACAAGAATGATTTGGATCCGGCAATTCCTGATCTTCTTGAAAACTCTGGACAGAAGTGGTACTGATAAAAAGACATACAGGAGGCCGGAGCTCCACTCAAGACTAAAAGCGTCTCCGAGCAAAAGACGCGTTGGATACACCAGCGCACAAAATTGCAGACAATGCAAGTTCTTGGCGATGGCGAACAGATCTAGCTAAGGCTCTCCCCAGTCTTGAAAGAGACCTTGCATCACCTCTGGATGGAGATGCCATTATTGATCCACTAGGCATTGTCTACTGAGTTTGTCCACCCTGACCGTCAGGAAGCCAGCTAAGTGTTGAGTCACCAGGGAAACACCCTGGTGCTCCAGCCATGTCCAGTGACGTAGAGCCTCTTGACAAAGGATCCACGACCCTACTCATCCCTGTTTGTTGCAGTACAAGATGGCAATTGTATTGTCCACAAACAAAGGTACTACTCTTCTCTTGTTAGAAGGAAGAAAGGCTTTCAATGCCAAATGGATTATCCGAAGCCCTAATATACTGATGTGAAGATCAGAGGCCTCTGATCTCCCTCCATCACTCCCAGTTGTCTGTCCCAGCCTAGTAGTGACACATCTGTCACTATGGTCAGCTCTGGTTCCCTGTATCCAATCGTGGTTCGTCACACACCACTGCACATCTTTCACAATTCCATCCAAGAAGTGGACCATTTTGGAGAGATTCACCTGATGCTGTGCCCACTGGAACTTCAGGTCCCACTGCGGAGTCTGCGTATGTCAATGGGCATATGTTACAAGCAGGATACAGGATGCCATGAGGTCCAACAGCCTCAGTGTCATTCATAACGAAATCCAGGATAGGGGCTGAAACATTTGTATCAAAGCCTGAATATCCTAGACTCACCAAAACTGCACTTTGTCCAAAACAGCTCCGATGAAAGGGAGCGCATTATAGGTAGTCAGGTGTGACTTTGGCACATTGATAGTGAACACCACCAAGTGTAGGAGGTTCAACATAGTCTTGAGGTGGGAGACAACTGCCTATTGTGAGCCCGCCTTTAAAACTATTCTCAAGGTAAGGGAAAACTGTTATCCCTGACCTCCCTATATGTGCTGCAACCACAGCCATCACTCTGGATATCACTCAATGGGGGCTTGCAAAGCTGAAGGGGAGTACTGCAAACTAAAAAGTGCTCTTGGCCCTGTGGACATGCAAGACGGGGATGTGGAAATATGTGTCCTGCAAGTCAAACGCTACCAGTATCCCGGGTGCAGGGCACAAAGGACTTGAGGGAGCATGAGCATTTTAAATTTCTCCTTTATCAGAAATAAATTGTGTAGGCGCGGGTCTAGGAAAGTAAGGAGGCCTCTCTCCTTTTTGGGCACCATAAAGTAGCGATATAGAAACCGTGACCTACTTCTGATGCCGGCACCCTCTTGATTGCTCCTTTGGCCAAGAGAGCCAACACTTTCAGATGGAACAAGGGGAGGTGGTCCTCCATCAGCTGTTTGTGAGAGAGTGACATGGGTGTATGAGTTGTCATTAAGGGGATGGAATAACCCCTTTTTACAATTAGATGTTTCCAAACTCCCGTGGTGCAGGTGATGGCCTATCCTGCCCCCCACTGGATGCCTTAGGGCAAACTAAAGGGGTTTGGAGGCTGCAGCTGCTGGGGGCAGTGTACTTTGGCTACCTCTCCCACAGGTCTGTGGGACCCGTGACCAAGGCTATGAAAAAGCTGGGAAGGTATGAAATGCGGTTAAAAACCCCTTTCTGTGGCAGAAGGTTGACTGAGGTTGACGAGGGGCCTTGGAGAAGCTGGCCATAGATCATCTATCCTTAAAGCGCGGCCGCAATGAGCCAACTTTCTCTCAAAAGGGCATGTCCATTAGTGAGGCTCAGGTATCCCCTGAAAAGCAGGTGTTTCTCAGACAGGCATGGTGCCGAATGGCCTCCGACAATGAGATCACTCTACCCAGCAAGTCTGTTGTGTTCAGTCCACGTAGTATGTTGACTTTTGCTGCATCTCTCCCCTCAGTAATGACTTCGGAAAGTATGGCTTGGCCTCCTCCAAGTCTCAGATCATATGGGAGTATCGGCCCAAGAGGCATGCGTTGTTCACTGACCACAGTGCAAGGCTGGCGGAATAGGACATCCTCTTCCAGGAAATATCCTTTACCCTGCAGTTTCAACAAAGACCCGCTTATACAACACAACCCCGACTGTGACTTTACGGCATGTTACTTTAACCCACAAAGTTTTACAATGACTTGCTGTAGGAGACGCGTTGTTGGACTGGTGTTGAATTTTAAGTCAAACAACTTCCCTATTGATGTATAAGTTGGAGTTGGAATAGTAATTTATGCTATTACAAAGACCAGCGCCACCTAAATCAAGTCATCGTAATGACTTGCGTGGTAAAGTAACGTGTGGTAATGTCAGTCGGGTAGTGACTGCTTTTAAAGGCATGTCTGATAAATGCATGTGGGGTTCCTCCGTACAATCCGTCTTCCCAAAGGTATCCAACCTCTTGTATCTCCAATCCGGTGGAGTGGTATAGAACACATCAGGATTAACTCCAGAGTTGGCGGCCAAGGCCACAAAGTTCTCCAGGGTGGAGTGCTGGGTAAGGAAACTGGGGTCCCTAGGAGCGGAACAACGGTGGCAGGCAATTGTATTATGCACAGCAGGCCCTGTGCAGGGCTCAGAAAAGGCCCCGAGTAGGACATCAGTAAGGGCTTCATTAAAAGCTGGGTTCAGATGGGGTGACTCATGACTGAAGCACTTCTGTCAAGACATTCGTCTTGGCTGCCATTGAAGGTCCAAAACCTCAGCCACCCTACACACCATCATAGCAAATGAGGCAAGCAGGAAACACACTTGTCAGCTAGCTGACCAAGAACAGGGGTGGGAAGTTGTATTCTATTTTGTTTAAGTAGCAAATTCTGTTTTACTCTTTTCAAACTCCTTTTGGGCTGCTAGGCCTTGAATATGGGAAGTCCACTACCTCTGATGCTCAGCTGTTTACGCTGATGCTCATTGTGACTTTGAAGGGCAGGTAGTTGGTGCATATTTTTCGGTGCATTTTCTACTTGGGGAAGTTGGGAAAAGGGGGCGGTTTGGCTTTTTCTTTTTAATTCATCCAGTTTTTTTCTCTATTTTGATTTGCGTTGGGTAGGCAAAACCTAAGGGGATTGTGGTTTTGACTGTAAATATACTGAGTGCCTGCCAACCAGTGCCCCAGTAACTGTACCGCAACTGGCACAGCTTCAGACCACTTTATAAGTCCCTAGTAAAGCGTACGTCTGGTACCAAGGGCATAGCATAACGGAAGAGGGACCACTGGAGTTGCAGCACCAATTGTGTCATCCTAGGGTCCCCTCCCCAAGGCTATGCAAACTCCCACTTCAGGCTGCATGCCTTGATGCAAGCAAAACTAGAAGAGTCAACATTGCACACACCTCTGTCTGCCATACTTACAGACACTGCCTGTGATATAGGTAAGCCATCCCCACAGCAGACCTTACCAGCCCTAATGCAGGAACAACGTCATTACGAGTTTCCCAGCTTCATGATAGCTTCACTGTACCCACAGATGTTTGGTACAAAACATCAGGTGGCCCCTGAAAATCTACTGACTATTTGTGTGGTTACTGATCTTTCCCTTACAAAAGGGGATGATGGACGGAGCGTCATCAGCCAGGCTATCTTGAATCCAGTGGCCAAGTGAGCAAGGGACTCACGTCTGAGCATACCCTGCCACACTTAGGGCGTACAAAGCGATACAAAAGGGGATGATGGACGGAGCGTTTGAGCAAATCAAACACTCACCCCGAGTCAACTGATCTGGGTTTAATCCATCACCATTCTTTAGCCCACTCAGCCACCCCATTTCAGACATGGCTATATGCAAATCAGTCTGACCCTGTGCCTCATGGGAACAGTCCAGCCCGAACTGCCAAGCCATGTCTTCCATGTACCGGAAACAAGCATCCTGGGACCGGTTTCGGATTCATAATCCTCATCAGCCAGGCTATCTTGAATCCAGTGGCCAAGTGAGCAAGGGACTCACGTCTGAGCATACCCTGCCACACTTAGGGCGTACAAAGCAATACAAAAGGGGATGATGGACGGAGCGTTTGAGCAAATCAAACACTCACCCCAGTCAACTGATCTGGGTTTAATCCATCACCATTCTTTAGCCCACTCAGCCACCCCATTTCAGACATGGCTATATGCAAATCAGTCTGACCCTGTGCCTCATGGGAACAGTCCAGCCCGAACTGCCAAGCCATGTCTTCCATGGACTGGAAACAAGCATCCTGGGACCGGTTTCGGATTCATAATCCTCATCAGCCAGGCTATCTCACGTCTGAGCATACCCTGCCACACTTAGGGCGTACAAAGCGATCTTTTCCCTGCCAGCCGCCACCACTAGATGTGTACCTGACCTCATGGGGTGAGAGCCTGCGCTCTCAGAGGCCAGGAACAAAGTCTCCGGGCGGAGGTGTTTCAAACCTCCACCTGGGCAGGAACAGCCTTTAAGGGTGGGAAGCTTCAAAGGCCATGCCATCTTTGAAATGTAACCCAGGCAGCTCCAACTAGTGTAGGCTGCCAACCCTCCTGTCATGGCCTCATTCTTGGTGGGAGGACAGGTGGGAAAACTAGAAAGAATAGGAGGCGTGCCCACCTTCAGCTAGCACCTCTACCTAAGGTGTAGCAGGCGAGGTGAAACACATTTTCAGTCCCCTCTACCTTGATTTGGAGGGAAACCGTCATGTTCGGTTTATGCCCATTCCCCTGTGGGAGGGGTCATATAGAGGCTGTAGTCAACCTAAGGTAGATGGCCCAATAGCCATTACCTGGCACTACATTTAATGTCCCTAAATTTAGTATTCAAGCAGCATCCCAAAGCTCTGAACTTCAGATATGATGAAGGTGAGAAGAGAAAGACAAAGAAGAGCTGTTGACCCCAAGATCAGAGAACCTGCTGTGGACGTTTGGTTGCGAAACCTTACCCGCCACTGTCAAATTTGACAACCAGTAAAGACTGCCTCACTGTCCCACTCATTCTGACTCACTAAGACTCACTCAGACTTGACTCACTCAGTCTCACAAACAGTAACATTCAGTTACACTCCCTGTCTGGGTCCCTTACTCATTCATTCTCACTCTTCGTATCACTCACAGTTCTCACTTTGACTCACTCCTTCATTGACACTCTCTTTTACTTACACATACATGCTCACATTTACAAACTCTCTCGGACACACACTCTCACATATACTACACAATATTTAAAACCATTTTTACTTACCTTGCTGTCTATGCAGGTCCTGTTTGCTGCTGAACCTTTCAGCTTCGGAAAATTGAAATTGAAACCTTAAACCTGCGCAGTCGCAGATTCGAGTTTTCAGTCTCTGCTCATTCCCCCCACCCTTTCCCAACTCTATGACAAGCTCATAAAGGGTGGGGTGACTTGTGGATTGATGTGTGTGGCCTCGGGCACTGCAGGGCTTCAGCCTGCAATGCCCCTGTCTAACTTTATCTGTGAAGCTTTACCACATTACAGATAGGGAGGCACTGAGGAGTGCCACGGGCCTGAGGCCAGAGCTGGGGGTTTCAACGGCCACAGATAATCTCTGATGGCTCGTGCAGGCTCCTTTATGCGTCTGCAGGAGACATCAGACATTGTCTCTGTTAGAAGGTGGTTCTGCCCATTTGAGCCGTCCAGATTTTTCACTTTTTGGACACCTACTTTTTGAGCTTCTACTGTGGGAAACCCTCATAGGCTGGGACTCACCCACAGTTAACTCATGATGAAAGAGACTGCATGGGACTTTTACCGGTGTCCCCCTTATGAGAGAAGGCCGCTGCGCTGCAGCCGGAGTAAGGGGCACCAGACTGGGTACATATAGACACGTGTGTACATGTGTGTGCACACGTTTAGGGGCTGCGCGGGGGAGATTCCTGTTGTGCGCAACCCAGAAGCAGATACAGATAGAATGGTGTGGCAGGAATGAAGCAGAGTTGGGTGGTGACATGGAATAGGCTTTATAATATAGGAAGACATATGGAAGAGAAAGTCAATGTGCTTTACTGTTTTCACTGTTAGAACACTCCATTACTCTCCTATGAAGATTGGGACCACATGGGGTAGTTTCACTTCCCTAGGGCCTACAAATTACAGACACGCCCCAAAGTACACTGTAAGATGTGTGAAAAGAAGTATTCTGCTGAGTCCAAAGCCATATCTGTACTGCTTATGGGTCATCCAGAAATTTCATATTCCTCTGACTCAGATCATAATTGACCCTGCCTGGGTGTGACCCTGCCAGGCTGGATTAATGACCTTCTTCCCCAAGCTGTAGCATCAGAGGCCTAGCCTTTCACTGGAAGCATTCCAAAGGGGAAAGGCATCCTCTCCAGGAGGAAGAGATGGGGGTGGAGCTGAAGGTTATCTATCAGCAGCTGTCACCCGGTGCCAGGCACCAGGGCTGCTCCGGGCCCTGGCCATGAAGGCAGCAAGTGGGGAAGGGGGCTTTTCAGAGACCATGTGGCATGAGACCCCTGGATGTCATTTTTAAGTATCCCAGAGGCCTGTGCAGGAAGGAGGGAGCAGGGGCCGACAGGTGATGTGTCGCTGCAGAATAGGGCAGAAGGGCCTTCCTGCCAGCCCCCTCACAATTCTTTTAAAATGTCTTGCACAGGAAGAGGAGCTCTATCTGTGCTGAGGAAGACTGGTGATGGAGTCTGGCGCCATGGGCAGTTGGAAGAAGGAACCCCCTGACTGTCCCAGGACCCTGGACTGCGCCTTTGAGGGAGTCCTGGGCCAGTGACGAGAATTCTGGGCCTCTGCACAAGGAGAAGAGAGGCCCAGAAGGAGAGCCAGGTGAAAGGCTGGGTGAAAGGCTGGCACAGGGAGCCAGTAAAGACCACTCCCTGCCAAGCCCAGGAGGGTGGTGAAGAGTGCCCAAAGTAGCTAAGGCAGGCCACCAGAAGCACGAAGAGGCCAAAATGGTGGAAATTGGTCCCCTGAAGATATGTCCCCCAGAAAGTTGGCGACCTTTGACTCCCGAGCTGACCAATGACGGAGCATGTGGCGCTCCGCTGCCGGTCTTAGATGTGCCCCCGGGGTGGGTAAGGTTCCGGGGGCTGCCCCCAGAAGAAGAGAAATGGGGGCAGGAAGGCGGGGGAGTGCTGTCGCACTCCCCCAAGGTCCCGCTGGACCAGCAACAGCCTCTGTGTCTTCCCACAGGAGCGGGCAGACCAGACGGTCGCACTGGCTCCCGCGGCTGCACACAAGCCGGCAGGAGCAGCCGGGTGGGTTCCCCGAGCTGCAATCACCTCGCCTGTGAAGAAAGGGGCTCAGCAGGGACCAGGCCCGCAATGAGGTGCAGAAGAGGCATGAGCCTGCCAACGATGGTAGCACAGCTCTCACTGTGCATGAGGAAAATGCCCCAAAATGCCCTCCAGGGCCCAGGAAGGCCTGCAGAGAAAAACGGCTTGTTGGTGGCAAGGGGTGGCCCCAGGAAGATGGGGTCATTGCAAAATGCATGCAAGGGTGCAGGGGGGGGCTGCAGGAGCAACGCAGACTCCCCAGTACAAAAATGGAACGTCCCCACCCTCAGAGTCAGGGGGACTAAAAGGAGACTACCTTTCAAGGGTTCATCTGTCTTTTAAAACCCACCTCATGCTGGAACTTTTGTTCTACAATCAGGCGCTAACGCTTAGGGTTGCACTGAAGTATGCAGAGTCAAACATGGATTGTCACTGAGGTGATCCCCTTAGAAGTGAGAAGTTATACTTGCACAGGTGGGGCATTCACGAATAGCATTTCTTTTGGGGACTGGAAGTCACATGTGTAATGTGAAGACATAAACAAAGTGGGTTAGATTGCCAGGTATTCCTGCTAGGGGGCCTGGTTGTACATGCTTAATCCTATGATTATAACTTGGATGCCTTTTAGGGGATTTAATTTCATTGCATTATCAGTGTGACCAGATATGATAACTACTGTCATTTTAAGTGATGCCTACACATGTATTCTTGCTACTGCATTAAGGGATGAACCACCCTGATGGTTAGCCACTATGATTCAGGGGTGTATACTGTATGGTCAGTATTAGATGCTCAGTCAGGGTTATGTGTCACTATGGCAGGTGTTTCCATTAAATATGCTTGTTAAGATAATTGGGTAGGTCGCCACTGGTATGGTGCAAGTGGGCAGGCTCCTCACTCTAGATTATGGTCAACCTAATGCATTTGGGGGCAAGATGATGTGCATTCATCAGAGTGGTGGTACTGGACCCCACCCCCCATGCAGAAGGGGTGGGAAATGTTATGAAATGTCACAAAGTAATTCCAATAGCTTATGCATATTTGTAAATTGTTGCATGATATTGATTAGTGTGTGTGTTTAATGAATGTACTCTTCCTTTTAGAAAGCATAGTACAGACTGGACAATCAATTATTGAGGGTTAGTTCTGCGTACTGGTAAATGGTGATTACTAGCCCAAGCCACCTCCCTTGAGTTAGCCTTACACTGCTCTGCAATGCTATCCTCTGAGAGTCAAGCGATACAATGGGGTGTTTGGCTCACAGTGAAGGACAAATGTAGACATGTTATTTGTGTAGGCCTCACAGATACTGCCTCGTTTTCCAACAGTCTCTAACAGAGCTGCCTTATGTTGCTGCTAGACAGCATTTTCTTTTTATACCAAAGTGAATAAAAGATTATTATTCACTATTGGTATAACAAGGGGGAGCATAGCCCTGGAGCACTAAATGGACCCCCCGCTGGGTGCATATAATAATAGAGAGCACTGTGGAAAGTAGAGTACACTCATCAAGGGTCCTCCAGTGATATCTTTCAGCAGGAGCAACTTAGTAGAAACAATGCCTCCACTGGCGATGGTAAGACACTCCAGTGGTGCCAGACACAGTCTGAGAGGTACTCACACACCCAGTGTGCCTCCTAAGAATAAACACCTGATGCTCGGGAGGCCAGGAAATTATAGCGAGGTGAGAGAGGGCTAGTAAACAGCTTTGCAAGGAGAGTGTAGGCAGCAGGTATGTCTCAGCCCTTCGGTCAAGAGGGAAAAGCATGTAACCCTTATCATGAGGTAGGAGTCATGGTGGCCGCACAGACAGAATGCCGCGCTGAGAAACCGACGAGGAGCGCATACTATCAAAGCAATCACATACATGGCAATAATTTAGAAGAGGAAAGTGGGAGATTTTTTTTAAAAATAATAGGGAGAATGTTTTTCTCCCATTTACTTCCAATGAGGCCTGAATCGGGTCTATTGTCATGTGTGGAATTTGCAAGTGTGCTGCCGCAGGATCAGATATCAGAGATGTAATTATACTTTTTTTTTCTGTACCTGTCAGGAGCACAGAGAAAGCACTGTGAAAGGCAGAGAGAATGTGACAAACATGTTGTCTGACTCACACAAGAGCAGTCCCTGTCGGCAGAATCCCTAAGTCCTGGCTTTTTGGGCATCCGCGCTAAGCATGCTGTAATATCTAAGGCCATTCTTTAATTCTAAAAATAAAACTACAATGCTCACAATGTATATTGTAATAAACAGTCAGGGTTGGCTGAAGGAGTCGCACATGACATAAGACTACTTGGTAGCTTTTTCAAAATTTAGACACCAGGCAGAGGGGGCATTATGGTACTTTATCGCTTGCTCGAGTACAGTTGACATTTCCTTTGTGCCCAAGACCAAAATGGTTATAGATAGGGACAGTAGAAGGATGGAGGGAGAAGGAGGATAAACTAAACTAGGTCGGCCTCCTAGTCAACGTAGCACAAAAAGTAAGAATCCAATGTATAGGATTCAGAGACCTAGTTTGTATGATGGTAACTGATCAATTTTTCAGTATAAACCAAGGAAGAAAGAAAAATTTCTTTCTAGTGTCCCCTCACTCACCGGGGTTTCCCCACGGTGACATGCTTCATCATTGGGGCCATCCCAGTTCTCTACGAAAAGGGGCGTGCTGCGACTAGCGGACTACGCAGGAGCACTTTTATTGTGAATGACTATGTGTGGTGTGAAGTAAAAATAGTGGCAGAGTGGGTGTGAGTGACTATTAAAAATACCGTGCTAGTGGGCCTCAACAAATTTTATTTCGCTCCTAGATTGGTATATTAAAAGGGGTTAAAACTGCTCTTTAACCATTAATCAGGGTTAAGTCAGTGTGTGGTCAACATGTTTCAAGCTCCCCAGGCTTTTCGTCAGGACCATACAGGGACCAGCCCTGTATTTACCACTCCTATGCGTCCCATGAGGTGATCCTGCCCCCTACCTAAGACCATGAAGTGCTATTAAGCACCACTATATGTAAATATGCCATTCTGCCTTGGTTACATTTATGTTTTGTGTGTCATGTCTATAGTCACATTAAGTCCTGTGTTGCTTATATGTGTGAATTCACAACCACCGATTGACATTATTTTTCATGCATGCACTGGACTGGAAAGCCTGCACGCACCAGTATGGTGCAAACGGGACACCTATTACCCGAAAAAGAGGCGTGAATCAAATGTGTGACCCTTCCCTTAAGGAGGGGTTACCTTGTCACTAATCATGTGTTCTTTTTACAGGAACAACGAAAACGTACAATCGTATGTATAACACGCATGTTTTATAGTTAACAGCGTTTAATATTCTCTCAATCATTTTTACACCACACTTGGGACGCATAGGAGTGGTAAATACAGGGCTGGTCCCTGTATGGTCCTGACGAAAAGCCTGGGGAGCTTGAAACATGTTGACCACACACTGACTTAACCCTGATTAATGGTTAAAGAGCTGTGTTAACCCCTTTTAATATACCAATCTAGGAGCGAAATAAAATTTGTTGAGGCCCACTAGCACGGTATTTTTAATAGTCACTCACACCCACTCTGCCACTATTTTCACTTCACACCACACATGGTCATTCACAATAAAAGTGCTCCTGCGTAGTCCGCTAGTCGCAGCACGCCCCTTTTCGTAGAGAACTGGGATGGCCCCAATGATGAAGCATGTCACCGTGGAGAAACCCCGGTGAGTGAGGGGACACTAGAAAGAAATTTTTCTTCCTTCCTTGGTTTATACTGAAAAATTGATCAGTTACCATCATACAAACTAGGTCTCTGAATCCTATACATTGGATTCTTACTTTTTGTGCTACGTTGACTAGGAGGCCGACCTAGTTTAGTTTATCCTCCTTCTCCCTCCATCCTTCTACTTTTGCATTTAGCAGCCGCATGGCTGCGGGAGATTTGATATTTTATAAAGGTTAACGGATCGGCTGATCTTGGGTAACCTGGCGACTATAGACACACACATAACAGACACTAATTATGGCAGAAATTACAGGTCTATCTTTCTCGGAAGAGGAAGTGGACAGAGTAATCACCTCGATGTTACCTCATGCAGGGGCACCCAGCAGAGACAGTAGTGATGCAAGCCAATGTTGGGACGAACTTACCGAGCTTAAGAGAACACAGATCAAGACATTGATACATGGAGTAATGATGGCAGAATACCTACAAGCAAATACAGCACCAAGGGGCTTGTTAGTCAGAAATGAACCTTTCATATTCCAACATGATAAACAATTTAAGAAGGACTGATCACTAATCTCGTGGCACTGTACCCGAGATTGGTTGGTTTTAATAATAAAAACAGCATCACGCCTGGTTGACTCTCTTAAAGATGAAATTCACTCTATGGAGGTCCGTCTAAAATCCTTTCAGAATCATACTGAACTTAAAAAAAAAATTGGACGAGTTAAACAAAAGTATGACAGATTTCGAAATAAGTCTAAAAGATTCGAAGTATATCAAACTTGCAAAGGATAAGAAATCCTTTTCTCATGAGAAGGTATTTCCGTACACTAGGGACGACTACAAACTCAGCAATAGGAACCCGGGATACAACACTGATAGTGATGGCACAGATTCAGGATCTGATAGCTCAGGAACCTCGGGAAATTACAACACCACCCCCAACAGAAGACCGAGAAGAGGAAGGGGCAATACGGGGAATTATCGAGGAAATTCAGCCTCTATATGGCCAATGTATCAGGACCCTTATACTTACTGCCCACCTCCACCACCCTTTTTCTATGGTGATGGAGCGAGATAGAAAACAAAATTTTGTTTAAACTCGTGAAGTCATATTTCCATAACATGAATAATAATATTAATGATTTGTGATATGTCGTGCTAATACAACTTAGATTAAACTTTACACATGGGGGGACTAACATGTGTGCTCATAAACGTGCATAATTGTTGCATCTTTTTGTTCGTGCAAAATAATAAAATAATTTATTGTTTTCGTTTTTGTCACTACTAACTGCTGCAAATTTAAAAGAAGCATGTGCTTGTTTTGCTTTTCCTTGTCTGTGTGATGTCATTTCTACTATTCTAGGTGCACATTAGTCTCATGGATTAATGAAGACCGGTAGATATAAACGCTGCTTTATTTGTTTGCATTTGCTAGGTAACATTTGATTAATCGGGTGGGTTAATTAATTAGTAAATCTTGGGGTGGATACAGAATCTACATTATTTCTTACATTAATACTTTTCTTGTGTTTGTTTTATACTAGAAAGCATAAGTTGCCTGCTTTTGGGCCTAGTTTACTCGAGCTACAAAAAGCTGAATTTTACTTCTGCAAAAGTCACGAGACGCCCATTCTGAAATAAAATATTCGTCAAAAGCTGCGTTCACAAAGCAAAAACTGACGTGCTATCATCATTCTGTCGGACATGGCCAAGGTCGAAAAAGAACATTTTGTCAGCCCTTAACTTGGCATCCGCGGAAGTCAATTGGAAGCTATGAGAACATTAATATACATTTGTTGCAAACCTAGGAAGCTCCTGGTTGCATTCAGAAAAGACAATGGTCCTTAAGAAAAGTGACCTAATGGAACTTTTGAAATGTGGGTGACATGTCACTTGTCACTCTCAGCCAATGGGACGTCGAAGATTTCTGAAAACTTTCCTTTGCGTAGTTTAGTTAGCATAGAAAGGTATAAAAAGTCATGCCCCTAGGGATGGGCTGGCTGCTGCTTTCTGACTTTCCGATGAGGGTGAAGTGCTGTCGGACATTGCGTGGAGCACGTAAGAATCCTCAAAGAACTTTTCTTTAATTTCTATCTATTTAGCTCAGTTAGGGACTTAGGTTTTAGAAATGCTAAACTTTAAATATTCACTTTGATTTTGATTCACTTGCTTAAATTGTATTTTTCTCACGTTTCTTTACAATCATGCTTGCTTCAATGCTAATAAATTACTTTTATAAAACTATCAATTGAAATACCATAATTTAGTAAATAAAATCTTACTTTTGACAAACAAGCTGGTCTTGATTATTCAGAAGTGTAGGTTACTATTAGCTAGATCACGTCGCCAATGGTGGTCGTTTAAATGGTTAGGATTTATTCTAATGACAATATTCTTTCCGCAGATGTATAAAATTGTATATAGTTTGTAGATAATGTGTATATAGATTTAATCTGACCACCTGATTCAGTAGGCCCAAAATATGTCAGGTTTATAAATGGGTCCATAATTTAGTATATAATTTTGTTTATAGGTTATGAAATTGGGTAGCGTTGTTTATGATATATTTTCTATAGGCCACTGGATCAAATTCTCTGGTAGCAGAGGATGGTTGCTAAGAGTAACCAAGGTAATATGTTGGTTGCTAAGGGTTACTAAAGTGTTATGGTATAGAAATAGGATGGATGTTTTAACACATGTTGAGTTCGTTTTTCATGTTATCTGTAAGCTATACCGGTATAGATTGTGTGGCGAGAAATTAGTCACGCAAGCCATCTGTTCTGTTTGTAGTGATATCGCCGAGTATCACAAGAGGTATCGCCGTGTACCATAGTGTTGTCGCCGAGCAGCACAGTTTTAGGGCTAGGTGTGAATCTTGTATAGTGAAGGTTTTCTAAGAAATTAAAGCAGCATGAGAATAGGGACAAAGCGCCTTCCATAAAACTCACTGTGATAAGAGTATTAGTTATATCCGAGCTTGAGTGAAGGGTAAAGTAGCGTCGGTGCATGATTATCTATAAACAGGTTAGAGTCCTGTACGGGTACATGTTTCATATCTATAAACAGGTGAGAGCCCTGTACGGATAACGTCGTTATTTTGCTAACGGTGCATGATCTCTATAAACAGGTGAGAGTCCTGTACGGATTTCATGTGTGTTTGAAATTAGGGAATTTTCAGTGTGAAAGTGCGAGTTTGATTTGTATTTTATGTTCAAGTGGAACTCTTAGAACTGTCACTTCGCGGTGCGTTCAGAGGAAAGCGAGTTCATAATTATACGTGTTAGAAGGGTGGGGTAAGGGTTACTCTACTGACAATTGAATATTATCCTTAGTGTGAATAGCGCCGTCTATTCCGAAGTGTGGATACTTGAATGTATGAAAACTATCCTAAATAGTGAAACGAACAGATGATGTCCTTATAGTCATTGTTAAGAATTAATTTACACTGAAAAGTGTTCTTAAAATGGCGCTGTGAAAAGATTTTGTGAAGGAGGGGTAAGCGCCAGGAGTGAGAAACGAGAAACCGCAGCTGCTGTGTACGTCACAGAGCCGCGCTGGGATTGGGTGACCTACGTCACAAACTATACTCTGATTGGCTCTTGAGTCTCTGACGATCTGTAAGCTAATTGGTTCTTTAGGAAAACTCCAATTTTATTGGTTGAGCAGAAAAGTGACGTAGCTCAACTGTCATTGGCTTGTCGGTGTGTTTCGCGCACGGATTGGTTGTTTTGCGGAACATCCCGGAAATATTTTATGAACGATTTTGTGAATTAGAATTAACTCTTAAAAATGAGTTATCATTTTAAACATGTTGAAAAAAAGCCAACATAATTTCAGAAATTTAAGAATTTATTTTCGCCTGACAAGAAAATCGAAACACGAGGTGGTAAATTACTTCATAAGTATAAAACACCTGCAGCGTACATGGAAGGTGAATATGGATATCATACCGTCTTATGGTTTGATAGCTGGAAACGCTATACTAAGAACGATGGTGTTTTAACTTGGCCTGATGATGGTTCATTTAACATAAAAGTTTTGAGAAATTTACGAGAGAAAATGAATGCTCTTATTCCAAAACCGAGACCAACTCAATTTGAAGCTTTAGTTGAGTGGGAAGACGAGATGTATCAGTTACAAAGAGAAGCTAGTGGAATTAAAAGACCTACTAAAACTCCACCTTGGAGAAGAGAAACTCATGAAGACAGATTGCGAATGTGGAGACAGGGAAACATGAGTGAAGGATTGTATTTAATACAAGAAATGGTAATGGGTACTCCTACAGGGAAATCTATGGAAAGTGAATCTGAGGATGCAGTTATGGAAGAAATATATACTACAGCTAGAAAGAATCAACCTTTGAGACCTCCTAGATCATGGTCTACTCCGGTGGTTTCTACTGAAACTTCACCGAGTGCACCTCCAATTAATGAAGCTCCTAAACTTTATCCAAATAATTGTGAAATCATTGAAACTCCTAGAAGACCAGAATTTGATAATGCTCGTAATGAAGGTAGACATTTTACAATGGCTCCAAGGGCAAGAGAAGCTCCAAAAGATTATACAAGAGAGGCAAGAAATGTTGAAGATGTCGATTATAATGAATATTTAAGATCTAAAGAAGAATTAATAAAAAGAATGACAAAAGGCATGGAAGCTGTGACAGTTCCAGTAACGATTGGTCCTGTTCAGCCTATATTTGACCAAAAGGAAACAAACAAGACAGGATTAACTATTCCTTTAAATGCAGAGATTCAAAAGGTTACTGAAAAATTTTATTCAGACTTATCTGAAATAAACTCTTCTAAATCGAGAATGCCTGATTTAACCTTTAATGAGGATTTATCTCCGAAAACACCAATGGGTGCTATATCAGATATAGGGAGTCCTGAAGTCAGGGTAACCACACTAAAACTTGATGTGGCCAAACTAAAAGCGAATATCGAAGAATTAATAATCGGAACAATTGGTCCAGATAGTTTAAATTACTATCGAGATGATGAACTACTGTTCATTTGCAAAAGCATTCAATGGAAAACAAAAAATAAATATGATCAACTAGAGGATCTAGCAGCGGAACTTGAAATCGATGTGAGCAAACAAAAGAATTTTGCGAAACATTACAGATTAGACTTTTCAGAAAGTGACATTGAGAGTTTGAACTCAATGGGAAGAATAGTACATATAAAAGATTTGATTGTTTATATCAAAAAGCTAGGAGAACTAAATAAGTGGAGAGTGAAATGGACGAAAAAGAAGGAAGATGAAAGATTGGAAAAATTGTCAAAACAATTTCCAATGAGAGAAATTGCAGGTGGAGGATATGTTCATGTCCCTTGGTCGAGACAGGACATTCTGTTGTTTACAAATGACTTTCCTAAATTAAGGGAAAAACCAGTTGAGTGGTACAGACAAGTAGATAGATTTATCAAAGTGTCAAAAGTTCTGTGGATTGATTTAGATGGATTTTTTGACATTGTCGTTCCATCAGATCTTTGGACAGAATGTAAAATATCGATTAGTTGGCCAAAAACAGAACCTGAGCGAATCAAAGAAACAGGTGCTCCAAATCCACTTGTAATGGATTTTTATGAAAAAGTGATTGTTTGGATGAAAAACAAAATTCCACCCAAAGAAGTCGATTGGGTTAAAATAGAAAGGACAGAACAGGAAACAAAAGAATCAGTTCATTCTTTTTATGAAAGACTACTGCTAATCTTTAAACAATACAGTGGTTATGAAAAACTAGATGAAAAGGACATGAGCCATTTTGTCTATAGATTTGTTTATGGACTAAAACCTGAAATTGGAGAAATGATCAGAAATAGCATTGTAGGATGGCAATCACTATCTGTAGATGATATTCTAAGAAAGGCTAAGTATTGCAGTGATGAAATAGAAGTAAAACAGAAGAAGCTCAAGGAGAAAGCCATGTGGGCTCAGGTAAAAGTGGCTGAGCAACAGATCGCCAGCATGGGTAATAAGAACACTAATTTTGTTCAAACTGGAAATACAAACCAGATACAAGGAAAGTTTAAAAGTAATAATTTCCCAAAGAAATTTAGCCCAAAGATTGAGGAGTTGAAACAAAGATTACCTTGTTTTAATTGTGGCGAAATTGGACATTGGAGAGACGAGTGTCCTCATCCTCCTAAAAACTTAAAGAATCCCTTATTGAATCCACAGATGCAGAATGGTGTTGACCTGCAGCGACAGCTACAGATGCAACAGGGGTTAAACGAATTAAATATTCAGCGACAGTTACAGCAACAGCAACAGCAACAGGTGAATAATCGTCAAGACCAATTGCCACAACCACCTTTTCCGAATTGTGGGGGAGTTCAAAAATATAATCCAAACGTGGGATTTCAGGGAAGTGAACAGGTAATAAAACCGCAAAAACAGCAAAAGCAGCAAAGAGTTCAAATGCAAAATGCTTCACAACAGTTTTTATTAGCAGAAAGTCAAGACAGCGATTCTGATGATTATTGCTGACGGTGCCCGAGAGAGGAGGAAGAGTGTGTTGTTGGAGCCACTCTTGAGGTTGACCAGTCTGGTCCTTTTGTAAACGGGAAAGTTAATGATATAGACATCACTTTTCTAGTGGACACTGGTGCTACCCGTTCTACTGTTAGATCAGTGGAAATTGAAAACCTACCTCTCTCTGGGGATACCATCCAAGTTGTCGGAGTAAGTAATCAGCAAATTAAAACTGACTTAACTGATCCAGTACCAGTTGAAATTGGAAATTACAGAGACAAACACAGATTTGTGGTTTGTAATAGTAGTCCAGTGAATCTATTGGGCAGAGACATCCTATGTAAAATGAATTGTAGAATATATTGTTCTCCGGATGGAGTTGAGTTACAAACAATGGAGGAAGATGGTTTGTACAGAATGACAATGATGATGATAGAAGCAGAAGAAACAAAATTGTTTCCTGCATTCGAAGAAAAGGATTTACCTGAAGAGCTTAAGGAAACAGTGAAATCTGATATATGGGATTTTACTGGAAATGAGATGGGTCTGATGAAAAACGTAGATCCAGTAAAAATTACATTGAAACAAGGAATAGAATTTCCAAACATTCCACAGTATAAAATGAAAACAGAAACAATTGAAGGTATTACACCAATAATTGAAAAACTAATTAAGCAAGGTGTATTAAAAGAAATGGAGAGTAGTCCTTGTAATTCACCAATTATGGGAGTTAAAAAGTCAAATGGAACGTTTAGAATCGTACAAGATTTGAGAAAGGTTAATCAAATTGTCGTTCCATGTTGTCCTGTGGTTCCAAATCCAGCAGTAATTTTATTCCAGATTCCACATGATGCTGAATGGTATACAGTCATTGATCTTTGCAATGCATTCTTTACTGTTCCCTTACATCCAGACAGTTATGAAATCTTTGCATTCAGATTCCAAGGTAAGACCCTCGGATGGTCAAGAATCCCTCAGGGCTATACAGAAAGTCCTTCAATCTTTAATGAACTGTTAAAAAGATCTTTGGAAGACCTAGACTTACCTGGTAGGTCTACGTTAGTGCAGTATATTGATGATCTGTTGATAGCTGCAAAGACAAGAGAAAATTGTGTGACAGACACAATAATTCTGTTAAATCGCCTTGCAGAAGAAGGACATAAAGTGTCCCCAGCAAAACTACAGTTTTGCAAACAAGAAGTAAAATATCTTGGTCACAGAATTGCAAAGGGAAAAAGACAAGTAACAATAGAGAGAATAAAAATGATTCAAGCAATGTTACCACCAAGAACACAAAGACAAGTCAGAATGTTCTTGGGAATGGTTGGTTACTGTCGACAATGGATAAGTGGATTTTCAGTAATTGCAAAACCACTACAAAGATTGACAAAGTCAGATGTAAAAGATCCAATTATTCTCAATGATGCTGAGATGGATTCTTTTGAGAACCTGAAAAAGAGCTTATGCCAAGGTCCTGCTTTAGGTATGCCAAATTATGAGAAAGATTTTGAACTGTATTGCAGTGAGAGAGAAGGATGTGCATTATCTGTGTTGATTCAGAGACATGGAAATTTAAAGAAACCTATTGCATACTTCTCTGCAGTTCTTGATCCAATTGCAAAAGCATTACCAGGTTGCTTAAAAGCAGTTGCCGCTACAAGTATTAGTCTCGAACAAAGTGAGGGGATCATTATGGGATTTCCTGTGAAAGTTTTTGTGCCTCATTCAGTAGAAATTTTACTGACAAGAGGTAAAACTCAGCACTTAACAAGTAGCAGATTGACAAAGTATGAGAAAATCATACTAGGAGCAGATAATGTTTCGATTTCAAGATGTTTAAATCTAAATCCTTCTACATTACTGCCTGATTCTGAAATTGTTGATGACATTGAAACAGAACATGAATGTTTAGATGTCATGGAATTCTGCACTAAACCAAGAAAAGACATCAAAGACAGACCTTTGTCTGAATCGGATTTCGTCTACTTTGTAGATGGCTCATGCTTAAGATCCGAAGGAGGTGTCTTAAAAGCTTCATATTCAGTTTGTACAGTCAAAGATGTCGAAGAAGCATCATGTCTTGAAGGAGTTCGTTCAGCACAAGTGGCTGAATTAATTGCTTTAATTCGTGCATGTGAAATATCAAAGGATATAAGAGTTACCATCATTACTGATAGTCAGTATGGGTATGGAGTTGTGCATGATTATGGACAACTCTGGTCACAGAGAGGATACATGACATCAGCAGGATCACCAATTAAAAATGCAGTTTTCATTAGAAGATTAATTGAAGCAATACAATTACCAAAAGAAATCGCCATTGTTAAATGTGCAGCGCACACTAGAGGAATTGATTATATTTCCAAGGGAAATGCCTTCGCAGATGAAACAGCTAAATACTGCGCAAGGAAAAATTATTCTTACAATCGGGAGAGGAGTAAAGAAACTGATTCAAATTCATTAATGCTAACAACAGTTGTAGAAACATGGCATGAGATTAGAGATTTACAAAATGAAGCAGATGATGAAGAAAAAGACTTGTGGTTAAGATCAGATTGTAGACCACGTGAAGAAGATGGAGTGTGGGTTTACAAAGATGGCAGAGTAGTCTTACCAAATTGCTTGATTGCTGACATGGCCAGATTATATCATGGTCCAGCACATCTGGGAAGAGATTCTATGGTTAGACTTTTTAGAGAAACATGGTTCAATACTAAGTTCAGAACTATTGCAGAATCTTTTTGTCAAAGGTGTTTGTCATGCCAACAAATGAATCCAAACAGAAAATCAGTGGTGGGGACAGGAATAATTGGTCGAGAGGGTGGTCCCTTTACCAGATTACAAATGGATTTCATCGAAATGCCCTTACACAATTGTTTGAAATATGTGCTTGTAATTGTTTGCTTATTTTCAAGATGGGTAGAGGCTTTCCCTACACGACATTGTGATTCAATTACAGTAGCAAAACTAATGCTCAGAGAAATAATCCCAAGGTACGGTTTTCCAGTCACTATTGAGAGTGATGGAGGAAGCCATTTTGATAATAAACTGATGAAGTTAATTTGCGAAGCTTTGAGCATTGAGCAGAAAATACACTGTGCATACAGACCAGAGGCATCAGGAGTGGTTGAACAAATTAATGGAACAATTAAAAACAGAATTGGAAAAATGTGTCTTGAAACAGGTGTAAAGTGGACTGATGCTCTTCCACTTGTTTTGATGTCATTAAGAAGTACACCAGATAAAAAGACAGGTTTGAGTCCTCATGAAATTTTAATGGGAAGAGTTATGAGGCAAGCTTTTGTACCTGTAGGTAAACTGTTGAGCATAAATGACAGTGCTATTTTGGATTACTGTAAAAGGTTATCTGATATGGTAACTTCTGTGTCTAATCAGGTGGGAACTGAAGCACAATCAAATGAAAAGGTTTTGACACATGATCTGAGACCTGGCGATTGGGTCAGAACGAAAGTACATCGGAGAAGGAATTGTCTAGCTCCTAGATGGCAGAAGCCTAGGCAGATAATTTTGATCACTACTAATGCTGTAAAGTGCAGAGGATTGAAACGCTGGATTCATCCTAGTCATACTATTCCAGTACCAACTCCTGAGAGTTCTGATGTTGAAAGTGATACCACAGATGATTCTGATTCTGAAGCAGAAGGCGAAACAGAAGGTGAAATAAATCCAGATTCTGAAGATCGACAAGAAAGTCGACATCTGGAAACTGTGCCAGTGAATGGAAATTTGACAAGAAAAGACTTGGAAATAATTGAAATAGATTCTGAAGGTGAAGAGAATCTGTTAAAGGGAAAGATAACTGAGGATTCGGTTGTCTATATCGAAGACAAAGAAGCAGAACAAAAAGAAGTTTCAGACCAGGAGAGTATCGAAAGGCAGAGAACAAACTCTGAAGTAAGGAACAGAAATCCGAAATCTGGGAAGTTGAAGGTAATTGAAGAAGAGGAGGAAGACGAATTACCGAGTACCAGTGATGGAAGACAAAGTGAAGTTCCTGAAGGAGTGAAATTGCCGAATAGAGAAGTTCCTGAGTCAATTGAAATTTCAGACTACGAAAATGAAGAAAGTGACGTGGATGGTGAAAGTGAAAACAGAAAGAAAAGGACTTGGAAGTCAGAATCAAATAATTCTGAACCAAAAAAGAAGTACGTGAGAAAAGCAGACTACTGGCCTGGTGGAAGATTGAGAGTCAGATTGATCAAGAAACCAAAAGAACAAGTTGAAGAAATCAGTAGTCAAAAGAGTCCTGGAAAAGAAGTTGGAGTTGGAAGGAAAATTGAAGTGATATCGAGAAAAGGAAAAAGAATAGTAAGACCAAACCAAAAATACAAGTCTCCTGAGTGGACTTACTTAGTAATTCCACCTGTTATTGACATATATGATAGTAGTGAAGAAGAAAACGAAATCCAAGAAATTAGTGACAATGATTGAAGTACAGAAATATTAAATTGGCAAAAGGCTGAAGAAAATTTGTTAGTTGACACAAGGTCGAAGAAAAACTGTTTAGTTGAAGAAAACTTATGTATGACATAAGGTCGAAGAAATCTTGTTTAGGGTTTAAAAAAAAAAAAAAAAAAAAAATTATTTTAAAAGGGGGGTGTAAATATAAAATTAGAAATTTAAAATTTATTTTTATTTTATTTTGAGGCTAAACTAACCAAAAATGCCTTATGTTAAGGAGAGCACTTCAAAGTGTTCTGTTTTTAAGAGATGCTGTAAGATGACTCTGGTGTGTCTGCTCATTTTAATTCTGCTCTGGTTGGTTTTAGCTGTGATTATCCCTTTGGAGATGAATAGAGAATTACACAAAGTTAACATAACAAACAAAGCTCTGGTTAGCCAAACTAAACCTAGTGCGTCTGCAAAAGTTATTGATCATCAGCCTAACATTCATCAAGATAAATCAATTAGTGATTTTTCAAGTAATACATTCACAAAGCTATTGAGTGAATATGTTAAGGTAATGGATGCAAAAGACTGCTACGTCTGCGTTAAGTTACCTGCTTCTGTTTCTGAGGGAGTAACATATAATATGCTTCCTCTCACTTATGCTGTAACATGTAGTGTGTTAACTAGTTTATTTTATCAAACTGGACGTTTAGAATATTACTATTCAAATTATGATGAAATTTTTGCAAATATTAAAATTGAAAATGCTTTAAATAAGCATAAGAAAGCAAAGCAAATGAGAGAATTTTTCCTTGTTACTAACGAACTTACTTATGAGTATGCTTATAAAATTAATCTAACTTGCAAATTAAGTGCTGAAGGAAAGAAATTTTTGAATATGGTAGAGGAGAGAAGAGCAATTTATAAGAGGAATGAATTAGTCAAGCAGACTAAGTCAAGTTTCTGGCAGAAAGAGGATGAGAAGTTAAATGGCAAAATGCTTGAAAATATTGCAATTCACATAGACAAACCAGTTAGTGGAAAACTTTGCATTAGAAGAGATAACACACTTTTTGATAATTACTTTGTAGGTGCAAGTAACTGTGAAGATACTTATCAGATTATGGGAGGTTGGGGATTCAAAGGTGGAAAGGATCCAATCTTTCCTGGGATTTATTTTGTTTGTGGTGACAAAGCCTACTACAACCTTCCAGACCACTGGTATGGAACTTGTTATGTGGGAATTGTTTTTCCTAAAGTGTTTCATGTTGACAGAGATTCAGAAGGATTGTTTAAAATTCATAATTATGTAAATAGAGTTAAAAGAGAAACTTTTACTGAAGTTCTAGGAGATATTTTTCAAGCAGTAATACCTTTTGTTGGTATAACCTTAAATGCAGGGAGAATTAGAAAATTGTCCACTATAGTTGATAGATTATCAACTGACACAGATGATGGGTTTCAATTAGTAAATGTTGAAGTTATTGCAGTTAGATCCATGGTAATTCAAGATCGCCTTGCTTTAGACATAATCCTAGCAAAAGAGGGAGGAGTCTGTGGCATTTTACATGTACAACATTGTTGCACATATATACCTGACGAAAGTAAGAATATTGAAATGTATATTAAGAATATTACACAAATGCATTCAGAGATAATTCCTTTAGAAGAAGAAGATTTTACAGGGAAACTTTCAAAAAGGTTTCAAGCAATTAAAAATTGGTTTCACAATATTGGAAGTTCAATTCTTGGCAAGATTTTGGCACCTTTGATAGTAATAGTATTCATTTTTATTTTAACCAAAATAGGTTGTTTGTTACATAAAAGAAAGAAACAGTTGAAAGAGAAGAAAAGAATCTATAAACTTAGAAAAGAGGAAGAAAGGGAGATCGAATTACAGGAGTTACATAGAGAGCGTTATGCTAATTCCAAAGATTATGCAGAAACAGACTTTTAGGTTTTACTAATACAAATGAATTTGAATCGATTTCTTGGAAGTTTAAATTACCAAAATTTTGGGTGCTGGTGTGGTGATTTGTTAATCACCAGATGAGGGAGTTGATGGAGCGAGATAGAAAACAAAATTTTGTTTAAACTCGTGAAGTCATATTTCCATAACATGAATAATAATATTAATGATTTGTGATATGTCGTGCTAATACAACTTAGATTAAACTTTACACATGGGGGGACTAACATGTGTGCTCATAAACGTGCATAATTGTTGCATCTTTTTGTTCGTGCAAAATAATAAAATAATTTATTGTTTTCGTTTTTGTCACTACTAACTGCTGCAAATTTAAAAGAAGCATGTGCTTGTTTTGCTTTTCCTTGTCTGTGTGATGTCATTTCTACTATTCTAGGTGCACATTAGTCTCATGGATTAATGAAGACCGGTAGATATAAACGCTGCTTTATTTGTTTGCATTTGCTAGGTAACATTTGATTAATCGGGTGGGTTAATTAATTAGTAAATCTTGGGGTGGATACAGAATCTACATTATTTCTTACATTAATACTTTTCTTGTGTTTGTTTTATACTAGAAAGCATAAGTTGCCTGCTTTTGGGCCTAGTTTACTCGAGCTACAAAAAGCTGAATTTTACTTCTGCAAAAGTCACGAGACGCCCATTCTGAAATAAAATATTCGTCAAAAGCTGCGTTCACAAAGCAAAAACTGACGTGCTATCATCATTCTGTCGGACATGGCCAAGGTCGAAAAAGAACATTTTGTCAGCCCTTAACTTGGCATCCGCGGAAGTCAATTGGAAGCTATGAGAACATTAATATACATTTGTTGCAAACCTAGGAAGCTCCTGGTTGCATTCAGAAAAGACAATGGTCCTTAAGAAAAGTGACCTAATGGAACTTTTGAAATGTGGGTGACATGTCACTTGTCACTCTCAGCCAATGGGACGTCGAAGATTTCTGAAAACTTTCCTTTGCGTAGTTTAGTTAGCATAGAAAGGTATAAAAAGTCATGCCCCTAGGGATGGGCTGGCTGCTGCTTTCTGACTTTCCGATGAGGGTGAAGTGCTGTCGGACATTGCGTGGAGCACGTAAGAATCCTCAAAGAACTTTTCTTTAATTTCTATCTATTTAGCTCAGTTAGGGACTTAGGTTTTAGAAATGCTAAACTTTAAATATTCACTTTGATTTTGATTCACTTGCTTAAATTGTATTTTTCTCACGTTTCTTTACAATCATGCTTGCTTCAATGCTAATAAATTACTTTTATAAAACTATCAATTGAAATACCATAATTTAGTAAATAAAATCTTACTTTTGACAAACAAGCTGGTCTTGATTATTCAGAAGTGTAGGTTACTATTAGCTAGATCACGTCGCCAATGGTGGTCGTTTAAATGGTTAGGATTTATTCTAATGACAATATTCTTTCCGCAGATGTATAAAATTGTATATAGTTTGTAGATAATGTGTATATAGATTTAATCTGACCACCTGATTCAGTAGGCCCAAAATATGTCAGGTTTATAAATGGGTCCATAATTTAGTATATAATTTTGTTTATAGGTTATGAAATTGGGTAGCGTTGTTTATGATATATTTTCTATAGGCCGCTGGATCAATGGCCCTCCTATACACCACCAACCAAACTATCAGAACTGGGGTGGCAACCAAGGAAATCAAGGGAGGCCTTTTTTAGGCAGAGGTCGACCCACACAACGGGCAAGAAGCAAATCCAGCCAGAGTGTGCAATGGGCTGAACCAGTGACGACAACAGTACGCCACACACGCAGCAAAGGCCCACCGGAACAAGCAACGACCAGCAATCCAATCTAGTGGTCAATCTATCCTCTTTGAATCTTTCGGAAATACAAACACAAGTTCTCAACAAGGGTCTGGGCTTTGTACCAACCCCCCTCACAGACAAATTTAAACTTTGCTGTGAGTTGAAGGAATTCCTCCGAAAACTGAAACTTCAGATCTTCTTTTAAGACAGCCAACCCAAGGAACCTACTAGGAGTGACACTGGACTTAAAAAGAAATCAACTTTTGTTCCACCATCAAACAATTTACCAGTTGAATTACTGGCCTTCGAGAAAGCAGTAATGAAGGAGGTACAAGATCTGGATCCTCGTACTGTGAAAGTTTTTCACAACACAAGTAAGGCGGAATTAACAGCAATACAGGAACTTTCTAAGAATGATAAGATCATAATCAAACCAGCCGACAAAGGCGGGGCGATCGTTCTACAAAACACTACGGATTACAGGAAAGAATGTTTACGCCTCTTGGCGGACACACAAAACTATATCATCCTGGAGGAAGACCCAACAGAACGTCTAAGAATTTCCATTGCATACCTCATCGAGGAATCTCTTGCCAACGACTGGCTAAGCAAAAAGGAAGCAGATTTTTTGGCTAACAAAAAACCAACAACCCCCTATTTTTATACAATCCCTAAAATCCATAAAAGACTTGAGAACCCCCCAGGCAGACCGATAGTCTCGGGGATTGGATCGATCCTGGAACCGCTATCAAAATTTGCGGATGCTTTCCTTAGGCCGCTAGTACAAGGCACCGATACGTATCTCAAAGATACTAAGGATGTTCTCTGCTTACTAAAGGAATTGTCTTTTGACCCCACATCCAGCATCCTTATTAGTCTGGATGTGGAGAGTCTATATACGAGTCTTCCACATAGGGAGACTCTACAAATACTGGAGGAAGTCCTTTTTGAGAACATTTGGGAATATCATACTCCTCGACATGTGGTGATTGAGTGCTGTCAATTGGCTCTCTCTGAGAATTTCTTCAGGTTTGAGGACACGCTATACAAGCAACAACATGGGACCAGCATGGGCAGCACATTTGCGCCGAGCGTAGCTGGGCTGTATGTCCATCAGTTGGAGAACAACAAGATCCTTAATGACATCAATCCATACAGACATCATATATTAACATGGAAGCGTTATATAGACGATGTCTTTCTAATTTGGAAAGGAACGGAAGAGGACGCAAAATCTTTTTTGACCTGGCTCAATGAACAAGACAGGTTCTTGAAGTTCACCAGTTCCATGAGCAGATCACATTTGGTGTTCTTAGATTTGAACATTTGGGCAGATTCAGGGGCTCTGACCACAACTACTCACTTTAAGGAAACAGCTCGAAATTGTTTGTTAACCTATGACCGTTTCCACCCGCGACACCTTAGACAAAACCTTCCCTTCGGTCAATTTTTAAGACTGCGGAGAAATTGCAGTAAAAAACAGGACTATCTTGCACAGGCGGAAGACCTGAGCAAAAAACTGCAATCAAGAAAGTATCCTAAGAAACTGATAAAGGATGCAAAAAAACGTGCAAGTAACAATGACAGGGATGCCTTGCTAGAACCAAGAGAAAAAACCCAAATGGAAAACAGAAGACCAATCTGTATCACGACTTTCAACCAAGTATCAGACAAGGTATCCAAGATTGTCAAGAAGCATTGGCACATGATCAACAGTGGTGGTTTGAATATACCAACCCCCATGTTTAGTCATCGTCGGGGGAGGAACCTGAAAGACTACTTGGTACACACTCGACCTGCACCTATCATGTCCACTGTGAGATCTCAACCACTACCCAGTGGGCATTATCCCTGCAACAATTGCAGTGTTTGTCACCTGACATCAGTAACAAAATCGGTCACCTTCAACAACAATACGAAATGGGAATTGCGGAATTTTTCAAATTGTAACACCAGTGGGGTGATCTACCTAATCACTTGCACCTGCAATCTACATTATGTAGGCATGACGACCAGGAAGGTGAGCACGCGCATCGTTGAGCATAGAAGCACCATCCGCTGCAAACGAGCAACCACCAGGATGACAAGTCACTTTATCGAGCAGAACCACACACCCAATGACCTGACATGGGTAGTGTTGGAAAATGTAAAAAACAAAGAGAACCTTGAAAAAATATTACACGAATGAGAACAAAGATGGGTTTTCAAGTTACATACGGACACCCTTGGATTGAACGATGACATACCTTGGGGTGCCTTTGGTGTCTAATTACATCTAAGATTCTAGGTAAACTCATGATGTAACGACAAGTGCCTGCCTTATGAACCAACATTGTATCAGAATTGATGTACAAATCAGTTATATCTGCTCAAGAACTTCGTCATAGAACGAAAGGTTTTTCAGTATTTGCTTATGTGTACATGCCAGATAACGAACTAAAGAAGAGGCTTAGGCGCACAGCAATGTGAAATAAACACAAATTGTACAGGGCGGTTGATATGGTGAAAAACAGATAAAGGTGCTCCAACAGGTGACGTAACTAGCCAGAATACGTCCAATAATTGTAGCAAAGTAGTGTGTTACGTGGTACGTAAACACAACCCTGTATGCGGGCACACTTGTGTAGCTCAGCGTGGCTGATTCAAAAGAAAGTTCAAATCCATAAGTTTGCAAAATTTGCGTATATTTAGTAAGTTCAGAAGTTCATTATACGGGGCGTTACATCACGCCATATATTCAATTGAAAGTAATCCAATAACGTATGTTTCAAAGTATGCTCCGATGCATTTCGGACTCGGACCTTGAAGAACATTGCGAACAACCAATCAATCAAATGTTTGAAAGCGGACAAGGGTGGCGCCCTAGTTATCCTCAACGCGGATCTCTACACTCGCAGAGCCAGAGAACACGTCCTCGACGTTGAAACCTATTTGCCACTTGAGGGCAACCCCACTAAGGAGTATAAAACTATGCTGCTCAACATCATTGAAAAAGCCAGAGAGAACGACATCATCGATGATAGAACCAAGCAATACTTGACCGTGGAACACCCAAAAAGTCCTACTCTCACCATGCTGCCTAAGATACATAAGAACTTAATGGATCCACCTTTCCGGCCCATCGTGTCCACATGGGGGTCAATCCACGAATCCACTGGGAAATTCATTGACCGTCACTTACAACCTATGGTGACAAACTTAAAAAGCTACATTCGTGACACCACCGACTTCATCAACAAATTAAACACCGTTGAAATCAAGCAAGGCGAACAAATCTTACTATGCACAGCTGATGTTAAGAGCCTATATACCTCCATTCCCCATGCTGGGGGAATTGAAGCCATTGAATCAGCCTTACTAAAATCAGACATTGCAGATCCGTTGAAAACCTTTATTTTAGAACTCATGATTTCTACCTTGTATCACAGTTACTTTTGTTTTGAGGACCACTGGTATTTACAAATGTCTGGGATGGCAATGGGCAATTGCGCCGCGCCAACATACGCGAATATCTACATGGGCAATTTTGAAGCCAATCACATTGAAAAGAACGCGGATTGGAATGACAACCTTAAACTATACGCACGATATATAGATGACCTTTTCTTCATTTGGACCGATTCCAGAGAGCACCTGGAATCAGCCTTATCCACACTGAACACCATGGATGACCGCATTGAGTTCACCTGGAACATTTCAGCCACAGAAATTACATTCTTGGATGTACTCATAAGAATCACAACAGACGGTATCGAAACGGATTTATACCGTAAGGAAACAGATCGCAACAACACTCTGCTTTATAGCAGTTTCCACCAAGACTCCCTTAAAAGACATCTTCCATTCAGCCAGATGCTGAGAGTCACCCGGATAGTATCAGACGAACACAGAAGAGACATTCAAATTCACGATGGCCTCTAGGTTTTCCACCGGAGGTTACCCCGAAAACATCGTTAAAGAAGCACAAGACAGAGCACTCACCATCCCAAGAACTGAAGCTTTGAAAAGCAAAAAAAAGGATTTGAATCCCAGATTGACATTGGTCTCTAAATTCTCCACAGCGAGTAAGATGTATAAAAAAATCATACTAAGACACTGGCGAATTTTGTCGTCGGAACCGGATTTCGGAGATCTCTTCAAGGATCCTCCGATCTTTGCTTACAATCGACCCATGAACATTGGAGAAATTCTGTCAAAACCCACTGACAGACCGAGGAAACACACTGGCACACGACCCTGTCATCATTGTAATAATTGTAACAATGTAATTGGAGGCAATATTATCCATCACCCGATGAAAGGATTTGCGATCCCCTTAAAAGTAGATGCCACCTGCGACTCAGCCAACCTGATTTACTTACTCAAATGCCCGTGTGGAAAGATCTACGTTGGCAAAACCAGCAGAAAAATAAAGATCAGACTTAATGAACACAAATCAAATATTCGCACCAAGAATACCAAGTCTATTTTGGCCACACATTTCAACGAGGCGCACCACAGCATAGCCCAGCTGAAGTACCTGGTATTGGAAATGGTCACCCACTGTGAGGGCAGAGACAACAACAAAACCCTCCTACAACGCGAGACATCGTGGATTTACAAACTCCAATCTCTGAAGCCCTTCGGGCTTAATGATCGGACTGAATTGAGTTGCTACCTGTGATCAGGTTGCTTGTTACGTTGCACCCGCATTCTGCATGTTTATTGTCATTTTTACAAGTTGTTGTAATGTCATTGTAACACATCCCACGATGTTTCACTTTTACCATCACAAGATGGCCGCTTGATTTTTCCTTCACTGGGATGTCTTTTCTTTATTTCTATCACCCAACACTTTCCCCTCGAACTCCGCAGTACCTACGCGAAGCCCGAGACACGTAGTTCACTTCTTTGAACCTCCACAGTAAGTCACCACGACCGCTTGTCGGTTTAGTTTACCGTTTTTCCAAGCGCTTTCGCTTGTTTACAACTGCTAATGGACTGTTTCATCGTTCCTTGCAGCACCGATGTGAGCTGTACACTGATGTGGAAGCGTAAGATACTTTCACATTGCATGATTATCCATGTTTAAATTTTTCACATTTCTTTTAAATTTTTCACATTTCTCGTATTCTCGCACTTCTGATTAGGGTAACATCACAAACCATCACTGGGTCTAATAATTTATTTAACTCTCTGTATGCACTAAAAAGCGCCCCGATTTATTATCATGCCCGCATGTTTTCTCAATCACACATTTTTAGAATCACGGACTCACATTGTTCACAATGATCGCATGATTAGGAAACCATATCTTTTCTCAACCGCATGTATTCACTTTTTTGTCACATTTTCACCGCATGTGCACAACCTTACTGCCGTCAATTTCTCGTTGATCTAAAATGCTGCTGTTGTATCCTTCCCAGAGTGCTCCTTGACAAAGGACTACACGAGTCCGAAATGCATCGGAGCATACTTTGAAACATACGTTATTGGATTACTTTCAATTGAATATATGGCGTGATGTAACGCCCCGTATAATGAACTTCTGAACTTACTAAATATACGCAAATTTTGCAAACTTATGGATTTGAACTTTCTTTTGAATCAGCCACGCTGAGCTACACAAGTGTGCCCGCATACAGGGTTGTGTTTACGTACCACGTAACACACTACTTTGCTACTATATGCCAGATAAATCACACTCCACATCGTGCGTAAAACCTAAAGTAAGTCTTTTGATCAAGATAAGCTTTCAGTAATTTGGAGCGCTCCAAAAAGTTTTTTTCAGCACAAAATAGTCAATCAGTGTCTCTCGATTTTTATCAGAAAACATAAATAAGAAAGCAATATATGAATTACACTATCTGCGTATATGTAGAATCAGTATTAAGACTTTAAAGAACTACGTTCGAGAAACCATTCCGATTTTTCAATATCTTTATTGTTCACTGTTTTTACATCCACCCAAGATGGCCGCTATCGACATACGGTCTAGTTTCTAAGTAACAGACCCGGAAATGCGGCAACCTTAAAAAACAGTCCTCGCCTAACCAGCTCCAAGATGCGGTCCGGAGGGGAACGAGTAGGTAAAACAGTGCGGTTTCACCAGTAAGGAAGTGAGTACATTGCCCGACTAGATGGGGAAAATGTCTCGTTTTTCAGAAACTTTTTTGAGCTTCAAAACACAGCGAACGATCTATAATTGAAAAACGCTGTCTCTCACCTTTAAACCAACAGCAATGTTTCCATGAGGTGATCCTGCCCCCTACCAAAGACCATGAAGTGCTATTAAGCACCACTATATGTAAATATGCCATTCTGCCTTGGTTACATTTATGTTTTGTGTGTCATGTCTATAGTCACATTAAGTCCTGTGTTGTTTATATGTGTGAATTCACAACCACCGATTGACATTATTTTTCATGCATGCACTGGACTGGAAATCCTGCACGCACCAGTATGGTGCAAACGGGACACCTATTACCCGAAAAAGAGGCGTGAATCAAATGTGTGATACCCTTCCCTTAAGGAGGGGTTACCTTGTCACTAATCATGTGTTCTTTTTAAAAGAACAACGAAAACGTACAATCGTATGTATAACATGCATGTTTTATAGTTAACAGCATTTAATATTCTCTCAATAATTTTTACACCACACTTGGGACGCATAGGAGTGGTAAATACAGGGCTGGTCCCTGTATGGTCCTGACGAAAAGCCTGGGGAGCTTGAAACATGTTGACCACACACTGACTTAACCCTGATTAATGGTTAAAGAGCAGTGTTAACCCCTTTTAATATACCAATCTAGGAGCGAAATAAAATTTGTTGAGGCCCACTAGCACAGTATTTTTAATAGTCACTCACACCCACTCTGCCACTATTTTCACTTCACACCACACATAGTCATTCACAATAAAAGTGCTCCTGCGTAGTCCGCTAGTCGCAGCACGCCCCTTTTCGTAGAGAACTGGGATGGCCCCAATGATGAAGCATTTCACCGTGGGGAAACCCCGGTGAGTGAGGGGACACTAGAAAGACATTTTTCTTTCTTCCTTGGTTTATACTGAAAAAATGATCAGTTACCATCATACAAACTAGGTCTCTGAATCCTATACATTGGATTCTTACTTTTTGTGCTATAGAGAGGGACAAACAGAAACCCACATGTCCAGGGTTGTGGGCCCATGTTAGTTCAAGCTCCTAATCCGCACTGACACATATATGCCAACAGACTTGGAGACTCCCGATTTTGAATACACAAATGGCATTATTTTAGCTGTCAAATTTTTGGTGAGCAAAATAACGATGGATTAAACCCAGATCTGTGACTGGGGGTGAATGTTTTGCCATTGTGCAACATTCTGTCCATCATCTTGTGTGTTTTGCTGTTCACCCTATGTGGGAAGGGTATGCCCAGACGTTGGTCCCGTGCTCACTAAGCCACTGGAGTCAAGCTATCCTGGCTGAAGACGGCTGATAGCCAGAAACCGGTCCTAGGATGCTTGATTCCGGTCCAGGGAAGACACGGCTAGGCGGTTCGGGCTGGACTGTTCCCATGAGGCACAAGTTCAAGACTGATTTGCATATGGCCATGTCTGAACTGGGGTGGCTTGGTGAGCAAAATAACGATGGATTAAACCCCGATCTGTGACTGGGGGTGAATGTTTTGCCATTGTGCAACATTCCGTCCATCATCTTGTGTGTTGTATTATTTTAGGTGTCATCATCTTGAAATTGCCTCTGCTTCATAAGAAGTCAATGGGGAAAAAACTTTTGCTTGATTTTTGTTTTCAAATTCTCCCTCTTTGCTGTTCTAAAATGTTTACATGTATGTAACATGCCGTATGTTTACTCTCCCCATTTGTCAGAAGTACTGCGAGGTTGGCAAACACTCACCAAGTATTCGAAGGACTATTCTAGAGTACTAAACCCTCATCTCTTCTATTATTTGGAGGGTATTTCTTATGTGCATCTCATCAGTCTCGGGTGCCAGCACCGACGAGTCCTTCCTCTGATGTAAAAATGTAAAATAAAATGTAAATAAAAATGTAAAATGTAAAAAATGTAAAAATAAAATGTCGGAATTTGTAAAGCGCACAGCTACTTCCACCGGAGGTGTCCCGGCTCTGTCCGTGTACTGCTTAGGAACCCTTCCTGGCTTTCCTGGGAAATGTCCACTCCTGGGTACCCCCCAGGTGCAGCCAGGCATCCCAGCGCTTTTGAGGCCGTTGTGGAGACTAAGCAAGCTATTGCCCAGAGTTGCAGCGTGGGACCCATGATCAGAACAGGCACTGAGGCGAGAATATCCAGTCTGGGGAATTAATGAGCCGGAGACCCGCCGAGGCGGGAATCGAACCCTGGTCCCTGGCCAGAGCTCTGCATCAAGGTCTGCCTGCTCTAACCATTGAGCAGCACTCACCCGTTGCAGGAACTGCAACAGGTATAGTATATTAATTTCTGCTCCGGACAGGCCAGGGATCGCTGGTGCGACTGAGGCTCATACGCCAGGTTTTTTTGAGGTCTTGGCTAGACAATGCATGTACTGTCTTGAAGAGACTGCTGTACTGAATATGTGGGCCTCAGCCCACCCACATGCTTCCCATTTGCTCACTCCATTATCTGTCTCATATTCATTGTCACCATTTGTCCCTGGCATTCATGGTAATGCCTCTTTTAGTGATCAGCCCTCCCCCCAGTTCCTGGACCAAGTACTTAAAAACAACCACTACTCCCGCTTTTACACGCACTTTTGGACCTAATTTTTTTAATTCTTTTTCAGCACTCTACATAGAGCTCATGCTTTAAAGCTCCATCTCCTCCCATCCGCCCTCATGCCCCGTCACTGACCACCCACTCCCCCGTCACTGCTTCTCCCTTTGTTGCACTTTCCCTGTTTCCTGCACCTCCCTCCCGCCACTGCCTGTTCTCTTACACCTCCTCCAATCCTGGGGTCTGTCGAGCGCAGGGAAGTTTGTCCAAGGCCAGGCACATAGTCTAGGAATGATGTATCATTGTTGGTATGTTTCCTTTATATGTGATCCTGGCCCAGAGTCAGCTTTAGATAATAGACTGCAATGATACTTATTGTGCATTTTCGTAATAAGCGCATGGGATTTGAAGGATCTTCATACTCGTTGCTCATTTGAGGTGTGATAGTGTACCGCTTTGTATATTTCCGGGTGTTTCACAGTGCTAACAGCTTTTGTATATAGTGCATATTATAGGGAGCTCCAGCATGTTTGCGCACTACGTTTCTGAGTGATTGTATATTTTTCACATCTTTAATGCTTAGGTCTGTAGTCTCTCGTATAATTTTCTCCCCTCATGAAATGGGAGTGCCTCTGGGCTCTTGCCCACTCGCTCTATATAGCTCGAATATAGATTGTTAACTTGTTTAATACAGTAGATGCTCGCGGAGCATCTAGATGCGCAGCATCGGCATCAGCAAGAATATGTTAATTATCAGCTGTTGGCTGAGCTTTCAGGGCATAGGATTCATCTTTATCTAATGAGGAGAGTGAAACGTCCTAAATGTGACTTCTGTGCTTCCCATGGAGGTGTTGCCACTGAGTGTTCATCAGGAGAGCTTTGTTGCGTTTCCTCATTTTTTTCCTTCTCCGAAAAAGAAGCTGAAGAGCCTTGATTACCTGGAAGCAGTTCATTTACTGATGCCAGAACAGGGTGATCCTGCAAGTTCTGATTCATGTACTAATACACTGGACAAATCGGCATCAGAACGTTTGTTTGCAGATGCAGGAGGAGGATGGCTGTGATCTTTCTACATCCTTTTCTTTTTCAGGGTAGATGTGCATTGATCACCTGACTGTCTAATCGAAGATGCATTATGAACAGACTCAAATGCCCTTACTTAGCACAGCGAATGTGTTTCCAACTGACCCGAAAAGCACCACCACTTTTGTCCATTTCTTTCAAAATCCCAGGCCAACGGAAGTTCCGCTCCTCTGCTCAGGCAGAGGAGCGTCGCCCCACTGCATTTCAGCACTGCAAAAAAGGAAAAATAAAATGATAATAGTGCAATGTTATTATCATTTTATTTTTCTGCACTGAGGCAGTTTTGAGGTGGGCAAAGCAGGGGTGGGTGTTGGCCCTCTCCAAGTGTGCATGACTGGCTGACCGCCTTGGGCCGTCCAAACAGTGATGCACACTTTACATGTATTCTACAGCCTGGGTGGAGAACAAGCTTGGACTCCCAGTCCCTGTCTGAGCACCAAACCAGGGTGCTCAGACCAACCTTGATGCTGGATCACTGAAATAATATCGACTACCAAAATATCGACTACCCAAAATATCGACGAGAAAATATCTACAACCAAAATATCGAGTTTGTATGTACAAACAGGTAAGTACAAAAATATCGAGTACAAAATATCGTTAACAAAAATATAGTTGTAAAAAATATCGACTTTAATAAAAACAATGTTTAATTACATTAATATTAAAAATTAATTACTAAAATATAATTAACAATACTTAAAATAACTTTTAATAATTAAATAATTAATGAAAGTAAAAAAATAATATTTTTTTAATCATATTTCTTAAAACATATATATATATATATAGTAACAAAATTTAATTAAATAATAGCCAATATTATTAACATACAAATACAAAAGAGTAAAAATTACTATTCCCACTGCAAAGAGTGCAACAGTGGATATATGACGTTACAACGCAACTTTTACAACGCACTACCATTACAACGTAAGTATTGGTAAGTATATAATAATTTTTTTTTAATTAAAATTATTTAAATATAATTTAATTTAATTTCATTAAATTAAATTAATGTAAATTTAATTTTACTTTATTTTTACACTGTACCCCTGTACCCCTGTACCCCAAAACTGACCCTGAACCCTAAAAAAACCCTTTACCCAAAAACCCAAAACTGACCCTGAACCCTAAAAATACCCCTTTACCCAAAAACTAAAAACTGACCCTGAACCCTAAAAATACCCCTTTACCCAAAAACCCAAAACTGACCCTGAACCCTAAAAATACCCCTTTACCCAAAAACTAAAAACTGACCCTGAACCCTAAAAATACCCCTTTACCCAAAAACCCAAAACTGACCCTGAACCCTAAAAATACCCCTTTACCCAAAAACTAAAAACTGACCCTGAACCCTAAAAATACCCCTTTACCCAAAAACTAAAAACTGACCCTGAACCCTAAAAATACCCCTTTACCCAAAAACCCAAAACTGACCCTGAACCCTAAAAATACCCCTTTACCCAAAAACTAAAAACTGACCCTGAACCCTAAAAATACCCCTTTACCCAAAAACTAAAAACTGAACCTGAACCCTAAAAATACCCCTTTACCCAAAAACTAAAAACTGAACCTGAACCCTAAAAATACCCCTTTACCCAAAAACTAAAAACTGACCCTGAACCCTAAAAATACCCCTTTACCCAAAAACTAAAAACTGACCCTGAACCCTTAAAATACCCCTTTACCCAAAAACTAAAAACTGACCCTGAACCCTAAAAATACCCCTTTACCCAAAAACTAAAAACTGACCCTGAACCCTAAAAATACCCCTTTAATTTAACATAATTAGCAATTAATCAATTAAATTAAATTAATTACCAATTACATTTTAATTAATTAACAAATAATATTTAATTACCAATTAATTAAATTTTACTACCAATTAATACATTTACATATTTAATAAATAATAATTAAATTACTTCCCACCCTATTCCCCTATAAACCCACAACCCGCTACAGGAAATACATTATTTTATTTTACATAATTAGCAATTAATAAATTAAATTAAATGAATTACCAATAAAATTTTCAATAATTAACATATAATATTTAATTACCAATTAATTAATTATTACTACCAATTAATACATTTACATATTTAATTAATTATAATTAAATTACTTCCCACCCTATTCCCCTATAAACCCACAACCCGCTACAGAATAAAATTACACAATAATTTTAAAAAAATCATTAATTAAAAATAATTGTAACATAAAATGACACTTTTCACACATATTATAACATAAAAACACTATAAATAATTACATATATAAAAAACGATATTTTTTACTTTCGATATTATTTACAGTCGATATTACTTCACTTACCTTAAAAACGATATTTTGGCTGTCGATATTCTGTCCTGTCGATATTTTCTCCAAACGATATTTAAAACTCGATATTCTGTCCAAACGATATTTTGGAGTCGATATTATGTCTGTGCACCCTTGATGCTGCTGTCATGGTGACAGTAGCATTGTGATTGGCATAGGGAAGCCTGGGTGCTTCCTGCTTGCGATTTACAAAGAAGGAAGAGGAGGGAGGAGAGGTGGCAGCCGGCAGATAAGTGATTTCTTTTTTATACCCCACTCTCAGTCCACTACTTCTGCCAGGGAGGAGCTGCCACTGAGTTCTGGGTTTATGCAGTGGTCAAAGTGAGGGAAAAAAGTAGAACTGTGGAGAATCAGAGGGAGGAAATAACTTGAGGACTGGGTCAGTGGGCGGAGTAAGAGGTGCGGCCAGAAAGAGCAAAACATCCCAATTTCTAGTATTTGTTTGGCATTTCACATTGTGCAAGAAGTAGAGAGACCATGAGGTTTCTGCATGTAGGGGCATATTTTCAATAATATGGCGAAGCGTATCGTTAAGCCAAGAAGGCTACCAACACGCTTTATCACTTTTAAACGCGGGGCTGCACCATATTTAGTAGAATATGGTGCAGCCCTGTGTTTCCCCTTGCGCTGGCGCCTACTTTAGCTGCCTAGCATCAAAGCAGGCCCCCTTACACCATAGTGCAAGGGTGCATGTGTTGAGGGGAAGATTGTTTATGTGCAGGAAAGGGGACCTGCACATAAACAATCTTTGAGTGCCGTTTTGTAACTTCAAAGTGTGTGCTACTTAATGCAGCACACATAGAAGTTTTAAAATGTCTATTTATTTTTTTAGGATTTTTTATGTGCTAGAAGGAATACCTTCCTGCACATAAACAATCATAGGCAATTTGCTGTTCCTATGTGTGCTGCACAAGGTAGCATTCATGGAAACAACAAAAACTGGAAGAAATAAAGCATTTCATCTTGTTTTCGCCTGTTTAAGACCAGGTTTTACCTGGTCTTAATTTTGGCGCTGCCTCCAATTTATGCAACCCTTGTAAATAGGGACAGCATCAAAATCAATGGGTGTTGCGGTGGAACGCCCACCGCAACACCCATTGCCCTCCCCTTTCAAGCTAAATACAGCTTGAAAGGGTGCCTTATTTACAAAGCAGCGTTAAGCCATATTAACTGGCTTAACCCTGCCTTGTAAATAAGGCGAGGCCACTATCGTCATCAGAACAACACTGAACGAGACGCTGTGGTGTTGATAGGTGCTTGAACATAAGCCCCCTAGTTTGGTGTGCATGCAAATCCTGCATTGCCGATCCCTGGTGAGTTGCACTAATACTGATAAAACAAGGCCAATAGAAGTATCAATGTGTGAGGTGGACTGGCCTCAAGGGTCCTGTGACCTCAGTGGCAGAGTCACTGTTGCTCTAGTGTGTGCTGCTTTGGCCTGCCCGCAAGACTGGAGGCTTAACTTCAGTGTGGGTTGTGGTGGACAAGCCATTAAGGTTAACCCACACTTGCCACCACTAGGTTAACCCTGCTGGTGCTAAGACACCAGGGCTTCAATGGTCTAGCGGGCGTTCTAAAGTCTAGCACAGGAATGTGTTCCCTCAGGACAGTGGTCGGGTGGACTGGTTATGAAGACTGAACCAGGTTCCTCAGTTCTAAATTTGGCAGCTCTGGCCATAGTGCCACATCCTCTCCCCCACTGAACACCATACTGCTCCACAGAGAAACTCGGACTGCCTTCTGCTACAACCCAATGTGCCCCACTATAAACACCTGGATGCCTCTCAATTCAAATTATGCACTAGACAAGAGCAATATGCTGCCTGAAGAGAAAAGTACCACCATCCTGGAAAAAGCACACACAGGGAATGCAAAATTAAGTAAAGCATGTGAAATGTAAACAACATGGCTACCTTTACCCTTTTACATCCATTATTCAGAAATTATTTAATGTTTTGCCTGGAAGGGATCCGTTTCAATGCCCATTGTTTATATCATTAAAAAAACGTAAGCAGTATGGTTTAAAAATACCTCTTTTCTGAACACAGAGCTGCCGTACACATTTTACAAACTGAAATAAGGACAACAGCTGATTAGGATCACATTGAACGTTTTTCACTCTACTGACCATTACAAAAGTGCAGGTCAAGATTTCACTACCAGTCTGCAAATATAGTTCTCGGGCATCATGTCAATATAAGTTTTCTTAGCTTTGATGCCGAAGCATCTTCTTTTATTTTCTTTAGAGGGTCTTAAAAACGTCTTCCAAATTACTGATTTATTTGAATAGGTACACACTGCAAGACTCTGCTAGCCTCTAAACACTAGCGTGCTTTTTTAGCTCACGTGTTGTCTACATTTGTCCAGCTCATCGCTTAGGGCTGATTAACTGTACTAGTGAGCATTTTTTAAAGAAATGCTTTCCCTCGTTTCTATTGAGCCCCAGACGCCGTCACCACCGCAGCCGTACTCCTAAAAAATATGATTGGGTGGCAGCTGTGGCTTTCGCTACGAGGCAGCAGCGACACGCAGCTAGATCTCAATGGGGGGCGATGATGAACACCTGAGAGCCCCGCAACCCCTGCTGCGGGGCTTCACAGCCATGGGAAGTGCAGTTCTTGTGACATGCGCCCTGTCAAAGGTGAGAGGCACACCACCAGGATGACGGGCCCAAAGAGGCTTCAAACACGGAGCCAGGTCCAGGCCCGTCTCACTCCTCCAGCCGCTGATGGCAACAGTCATCAAGGCTCCGCACCGAGTGACGATAATGGGCACGGACACCCCAGGCCTCCAGCCTTTCCCTGCAGTTCATAAATGCGAGCGGAGCTTGTGATATGTGGCGAGCGCTGCATGGGTCACGGTGCCCAAGGCCTTCAGCAGGATCAGCCTCACCCCACGTCCGACGGCAGCAGGAACAGTACCTTCCCTGCACCGATAAACGGCGTCAGAGGAGACCACTGTGATTGGCTGTCAGTGTCACGTGCTTTTCAGTATGTGTTATACACACAATTCACCATATCCAATTCATTCACATCCTTATCCAGTTCATTCAGCATTCTATGCAACACAATGTGATTCATATCCGATTTCAGTGATGCTCATATTCATTTCAAGAACAGTGTTATTTGCCTCACTGTTATTTATATCAATCTCAAGAGTTCTTATATTTAAACCATTCTGTAATGTTAATTTTTTAATTTATTTTTAAATGAGCTTTTGCGTTATATCAAGTCTATACAAAACAGTACACTTGCCTACAGTAAATGACAGCACCTTAACACATGGGGCAGCATATATTTTGAAAGATTAACAGTCCAGCAGTATCCATCTTTACTCAGATTTTTTTTCCACATCAGGATGGCACCTCCAAGCATAATGGCATTTATCAAAGCTGGAATGGGGCTGAGATGGCACTTCAGATACTATTACATTTGGAGCTTTTGTCCTGGAATCAGTGTGTATACACATTCCCACAATGCCTCCATCCCTCCCCAATTTTACTCTTTGGGGACTCCACATCCTAGCTGCCATTGCTACAGGAGGCGCGCACCTGCATCTGCTGCTAGGGGTAGAAGCCTATTTAGCACTTAAACCAATCCCCAAACTCCCGCAGCACCGGCCGTGGACGGGTATGTCCTATACCCATCAGAGCCCGGAGGAGGCTTGGACCACACTCTGACATCGTGATCCAGGGGTGAGTGCTCTCTGATATTGTACTGGAGAGCTGAATGTTGTGAATCTGTTAACATGTTTGGGTATAGCTCTACCCTGGTTGCTATTCTTTTGGATACTGCCTCTGGTGATATTGAGGTTTTGATAACGCCAAATTACAATGGGCAAACGCAAACCCCAAGAGGTTGAGGCGAAAACACCTTCTCCTTCTAAGAATACCAGCATCGACAAAATGTTGCAGAGGGCTATGGGGATAATTTCCACAGAAATAGCCCTGCCTAAGAGGACATTGTCTCTGGGAATCCCAAATGATGCAAGCTTGGACGGTTCCTTATCATACAGCCCAACTGGTACAAATAGTGCAGTGGACCATTTGGGGTTGGGTAACAACCAAGCCAGTGATAAGGAGGCAAATCCGGCCCCTAATCCAACAGGGGCATGCCTGAACGTTACATCTCGGCCTTCTTGAGCCACCAAACAACCTAAACTGCAGCACACGTCTCAGTTTCCTCTAGCACCTGCTAGCCCATATGCTGACTCGAACATTATTGACCCTTATAATTCCAGCCTAGAGGGGACCATGCTTACACCTCCTTTTGCTGTGGACCTCATGGAGACCTGTTTTGGAAAAATTAAAAAATATCTGCATAAAGAACTTTCCTCATTGACAGTGCAGTTGGAGGCCATCGAAAGGGGTCTCAATTGCGTTTGATCCCAACAAAAGCAAGTTGTATGTTCAATACCAGTAGCAGAGAATAGTGCCCAGATTATGACCTCCAACTGCCAACTCAAACTGTTTAAGGACTCTAGCACTAGCCGCACAGCCACAGAGCCACTTTACTTAGAGATGCTGTAATTAACCATGGTAAAGGGACTGAAGTTACGGGTACTTTGCACATATCAAAAGTGTTAGGAGTTAATAAGGCCTCATTGTCCTTTTGGGGTGAGGGAGTGGTCTCCTGGCTAGACTGGCAACCTTGGAACTGGGAAACCAAGGTTCGAGCCTCGGGGTCAACTCCACATCCTGTAATTCTGGGCAAATCACTTAATCTCACCGTGCCTACAAAAAACATTAAACTGTCCTGTGTATGTAACTGGTGCTCATGTAAAGCGCTCCAATACCTTTGGGTCGAGTTTGCGCTATATAAATCTGCAACAAAAAAAAACATTGGAGCTGCGAGGATACAGCCACCTATGCTAAATACCCCAGTATGCATACAGAGGCAAACAGTGACCAATCTCACCACAGCATCTTGCCCATATGTACTTGTTTTGGTAGGAGTTCCTGAGTTGAATGTGAATCAATGAATCAGAAGGAGGGTCAGGACTAATACATGTTTAAATTGGCTGGCCCAACAGGGGAAGTTCCCCTATTACATGGCTAGTGAGATTCTGCTCACATGGAGAGTGGTACGGTTGGGGTTGGGATCCAAGGATCATTGTAGTGATTGCATAATTATAAACTTCAGATCCCCCCCCAGGTAGTGCAGAGGTTATTTGGCCTGCTTCCCTGACTCAGAAGAGAGTCTATGATTCGGGTATTCCAGCTGGGGTATTTTTATAAACCATCTTGTGTTCGGGAAAGTGATAATTTTGCACGAAAAAAGGTCATGTCTTCGCATTGGCCCTGTAAGGCCTCCCATTGAGCATATGATAAGGCCTGTTGGTTTTACAGTTCCCACCTCGAATTGTTTTGATGCCATGGATGGGATGGAGTAACTAGCCCCTGACAGGAACGGTTCTCCCTGATTATGCTCTCCATTAGGGAAGGGCAGGAGAACTATCCAAGGTGTTAGGGCACACTACGATGACGAGGGGGAGTCACGGTTTGACGTCGTCTGCTTGGCCCGCGACGACATGTCAGTCAAGTTATGGAGGTTTTTGACAAAAATGCTCCAAATGATCTCAAACTTCTGAATCTTCTTCCAAGAAGGTCCTTTTGTGGGTCCAGTGGGTCCTTAACAACAATCCAAGGCTCCAGAAGCTCTGGAACCTCATCCTTCTTCCCTAATGCTCCCTTCATTCTTCCTCACCTTTTACCCCTAATCGCTCATTCTATATCTCTTGGATTTCACCTTTTCTTTTCGCTTTGCGTGATAAGTGCAATTGACAAATGATGATGTCCTAAAATATTCACCACCCTGTCTATTTTAAGGCAATCTAATACCTCACGCCACATGCCTCTGTTCTTATTCCTCATTCCTTATCACTCATCCATATATCCAATTTCCTTTGACCTCATGACTCAGTGATCGCCCCTCTTTCATCAAACCTCTCTCCTTCACCCCCATTCTCCACTTGTCACCATTCAATTCTTATTTATCAGTTCTAGTACCTCATCTCATCCCACACTCTTTACTTTCACACCTCATACCTTACTCTTTATCTCTCATTCCTCATCTCTCACTGCACATTCTTTTTCATTTTCACCTCTTTATTGTCTATGCCTTACTTCAGATTTCACATCCCTCAATCCTCATCTCCCATTGCTCAATTCTCAGTCTGAACGTATTGCTCTTCATTTCTTGTTTCCTGTCCCTAACCCCTCATTTCTCTTTTTTAACTTCTCTTTCTTCATCATGAGACCTTCACTTCTCTTCTTGTCTTCCTAATACCTCAACGCTCATGCCTTACTCCTTACTTCTTGTGCCAGATTTCTTGTCCCACACTCTTCACTTTTTTCACTGCTGGGCCTCAACCCTCGGTCATCATCCATCACCTCTCACCTCTTAACCTTTGCACCTCATTCTTTATCTCTCTTCTGTCACTGCTTTTCCTACACTTCTCTCTTACTCTTCATCCTTTACTCCTCACTCATTCACCCTTTTCCCTCAATAACCTTTCACACCTCTGTCTTAATCTATCACTCGCAATTTCTCACTCTTTAACTCTCATCCCTCACTCTTTATCCTTGATTTTGTATTCTTACTATTCAGTCTTCATTTCTCAGCCTTCACTCCTAATCACTCATCCCTCACTTCCCATTTTTCACTACTCATCTCTTGCTCCTCATACCTCATGCAGTAGTCCTCATCTCACACTACTTACTCTTCATGCCTTAGTCTCAGTACTTCTTCCCATCCATCACCCCTTCATTTCTGATCTCTATCATCCCTGATTTATCTTTCACCACTCTTCCCTAACATTTCATCCCCACACTGTGCTTATAGGTCCTGTGATGAATTATTGAGTGTTGTATTTCTTTTAACATTTCTAGGTCCCCCTTAGGCAGCGCTTGTGCTGTCTCTTTGAGACATGCTGTATTCAGAATATGGGCTTGACTTCCTGCCCATTTTCTGCCTATGTACTTAATTGGCTTCTTTGAGTGTCTTTTTAAATTGTTTTTTGTTCTTTGGTTACTTTGTTTCTAAGTCCGTCCTTAGTACCTCCTTTCCTTCCATGAGGACTGCCCCAGTTACACGTGTTCTTACCCTGGATGTTTTATTTAAAGTGTCAAATGTCTGCTTTTCTATGAAAGTCTTTGATAGAAAAGCAGACATTTGAGGTGAGTAAATTTAGAGTGTCACTGGTGTTGAAGGTGCTGTATACAGGAGCTGTTTTCCACCTAAACTTGAGAACTACTCAGAGTTCTCTGCTTCTTTTTTGCACAATTTATGTGTCACTCTAAGCCTGAAAGGGTATTGTTTTGACTTATACTGGGTGCTACCTTGTGTCTGGACAAAGCTATACCTCTCTGAATAGCTCTAATGAGAGCGAAACACGTGTCAGGGGTTGCTTTTTATTAATTTCAGGTTGGCTTGGTTGGTATTTTACCTATTCAGAGCTGTAATACTGAGCCTGGAGTGGTAAAAGGCTTTTGTCATTTTACAGCTCGGCTTGGATAACACTGTGCTAGTCCTATGTTTAACCCGTTGCGTGATTCTGTTGGCTGTTGGCCGACGGGAGCACTACCTCGCTAGTGCTGCCGTTGGCCAACGGCCGACGCGGCTCTGTCCATTTTGCGGCAAAGGGGTTAAAACATTGCTGTAGAAATGGCAAAAGCCTTTGTGCCTTTCTATCTTGGCGTGAATGGCACTGTGCTAATATCACGCTTAAAGACTTTGATAGAAAAACAGACATTTGTGGTGAGTGTTGCTAGTGTTGAGAGTGCTCTATACAGAAGCTGCTTTACACCTAAACGTAAGAACTACCCAATGTTATCTGCTTCATATATATATATATATATATATATATATATATATTCATATATTCACTGAAAAAACCATAGGTTATAGACCATATATAGTTAGGAATTAGCATTTAAAAAACCTTATTTTACTCACACAAAACCAATGAAATTCCATATATAGTTAGTTGTACTAACTATATATCACGCACCCGCAATCCACTGCTGATGATGTCACATATTACATCATTCATGACATGGTCAGTGACATCACTGATGACATCACTGATGACATCTCAAATGACATCACTGATGACATCACTGATGACATCTCAAATGACATCACTGATGACATCACTGATGACATCTCAAATGACATCACTGATGACATCACTGATGACAACATCCAGTGACTGTATTTTTCTGTAAAGTAAAAATATGTCTTACATATTTAAGAATGAGTGGATGTATAAGTGTCTGGATGAAGGATTTAGTAGGTGCATGACTGACTGTATGAGTGAGTGGTTAAATGTGTCTCACTGAGTGCATGGGTTAGTGACTAAACTGTCTTATTTTGTGCATCATTATGTCTGTTGTTCTGTAAACTGCTGCATGTGTTGATCAGTAGCTATATGAGTAACTATATGGGTTATTGATTGGTTGCCCAAGCATTTGTATGGGAGACTGAGTGTGTGTGTGGGTGGCTGGGAGGTGTATGACTCTGTGCATAGATGTATGGGTTCAAAAGTGCATGTGGAAACAGCTGTATGGGCGGTTGACTGTGTGCATGACTGTATTGGTGAGTGAATGGATATCTCAGTGCTACATGTCAAAGTAAGTACATATGTAAAACACAGTACCTGTGAGAGTTGACAGATATAAATAACTGTGCATAAGAGCCAGTGAATGTGTGAGTGGCTGTATGGATCATTGTGCTCTTGTATCCAGGATTGTATAAGTGAGTAAATATGTTTTAGTATATGTTTGAATAAGTAAGGTGTGTATAACTGTTTAGTTGTGAAAATGGAGCTGTGATTGATTCTTTGCATGACTGACTAGGTGTGTAAGTAACTCCATGGATGAGTGACAGTCTGTGAGTGTCTGTTTACACTGAGTGTATCTAAGGTTATATTAGAGTCTGAAGAGGTTCATCGTATTATCACATGAATGATGTCATCAGTGATGTGATCAGTAATGTCAAATGAGATGTCATCAGTGATGTCATCAGTGATGTCATTTGAGATGTCATCAGTGATGTCATCAGTGATGTCATTTGAGATGTCATCAGTGATGTCATCAGTGATGTCATTTGAGATGTCATCAGTGATGTCATCAGTGATGTCATTGACCATGTCATGAATGATGTAATATGTGACATCATCAGCAGTGGATTGCGGGTGCGTGATATATAGTTAGTACAACTAACTATATATGGAATTTCATTGGTTTTGTGTGAGTAAAATAAGGTTTTTTAAATGCTAATTCCTAACTATATATGGTCTATAACCTATGGTTTTTTCAGTGAATTTTCAAGGTTTTGTAAATGCTAATTCCTAACTATATATGGTTTATAACCTATGGTTTTTTCAGTGAATTTCAATGGTTTTTTAATAGCAAATATCTATAGCTGTAAAATGTATTCTTATTTAAATCCAAAAATATATTTTATATGTTTATTAATATTTTTTTTAAAATATTTTTTTTGTTTCGCTCCCGGTCCGCGAACCGGGAAGCTTCCCGTTAGCTCAATTTAAAGCAGCGACCCGGTCCGCGAACCGGTAAAAAATCAACATAGTGACGGTATCGCGTTGCCGCGTAATGCGTCTTATGACGTACTGCGTTAGCGCACCCGGAAGTGCCCCGGGGCGCGGACCGAGGCGCGAAACGCAGCTCCCCGGAAGCGATCCGCGGCGCGTCGCGAAAGCGCGACGTATCGCGTTGCCGCGTAATGCGTCTTGTGACGTACCGCGTTAGCGCACCCGGAAGTGTCCCGGGGCGCGGACCGAGGCGCGAAGCTTAGCGACCTGGAAGCTAACCGGGGCGCGTTCCGCAGCGCGTAACATGAGCGTGAGAGGTCATGTGACTTGTTAATAAAACTTTTCATTGGTTCATTTCACTTTTGGTTTCATAATGATGTAAGGCTAGGTCAGGTGACCTAAAAATAACACTTTTCATTGGTTGAGAAGTATTGTTTTTCCCAAATGATGAAAACCCCTCCTTCTTTCCTCACTCTGACTTTCATCATTGTGAGAGGAAGACCTATTTTGCTTGTTGGAAAATGGCTTCATTGGTAGCTTCAGCTGGTGGACCCCCACCACCACCACCACCTCCTCATGGGAAGAGAGGACCACCTCCCCAGGTCATTACCAACACTGAGGAGGAAGATGAAGAAATGGATGAGGAGGGAGAAGAACCACAGTTCTTAGAAGAGGTGCCCCGGGTTTCCAGAAAGAAAGCCAGTTTCATCTGGCAGTTTTATTCGATCCCTCGTGGCCAAAAAAAAGTCAATGCGAGGTATGTCACCTGCCGCATATGCAAAGAACAATTGTCCAGAGGGACGGACAAGAAATATAGCTATGGAAATCACACAATGCACAGGCACATGACAAGGAAGCATCCACTAAATTACAGCCGGGCGGAAATAAGGGATATGCAGGACAATCCAAGACCAACTCCTGTGGCCAGACCAACAATACCGATTTCTCTAACACCAGAAGAGGCACGGGAAACTGTGCCAAATATTCAAGAAAATTTTGGGCACATGATTCACTTATGTATGCACTGTCGTGCATTATTAGCTTGTGGCAACATGAGCATCAATGCACTCAACCTGGCGTATGAACACCATGATTGCCCTAACCGCCCCCAGTAATTTTTTTTTGCTCCTGTTGAGCCCTTTTCAACGCCTGTTTTTTGTTGTTTCCCCCCCCCCAAAAAAACCAAAAAAATATAAAATCGTTCAAAAAATACAAAAAAAACAAAAAATGTTAAAAAAATAAAAAAAATATATAAAACAACAAAAATATAAAAAAAAGTTCTTTTCAGAACTACCTTCCCTTTCAAAAAAAATTGCTAGAATGTTTAGCACTCTGGCAAGCTCTATTTCTTTTGGTTCGCTCCCGGGTTAGCTTCCCGGTACGCGGACCGGGAGCTAACCAAAAAAAAAAAAAAAGTGTAAGTATAAGGAAAGTAAACAGAGAGTGATGTTAAAAGAAAGACAGCTATAGGGAGTAAAGAAGAGATACTGTTTAATAGATCTATTTACCGAAGAAAAGACAGAAGAGGGTATAATTGTGAAAAACAAAATAGATAACGAAGTGAAAGAAAAAAAAAGAGAGTATAACATTAACAAAGAAGAGTTTCTTGGAGAATGTGAGTGAATGTTCAAAATAAGATTAAAACATGAGGAATAACAGAGAGAAAAAATAGAAAACAGAAAACAAAAAATAACAGAAAAAGATTAATTGAAACAGCAAAGAAATGTAAGTAACATAGAGCCATATCATCAACATAGGCAATAAAAGTTTTGCAGCTTTTATTGGCAGAAATGTGTCGCTAAAGCTGCTTTTGTGGCAGAAAACTGCCGCTAAAACCACTTTTGCACCAGTTTTCTGCCAATAAAAAGAGCAATAATTTTATTGGCTGTGTTCATAATATTCCCCTTAGTGTGCTTCAACTACACAGAGAAAGCATTATGAACAAGTAGTGATAGAGTGATCAGTCAAAGACACTAAGAGTAATAGAGACGGAGTGAGTGAACAAGAGTGAGGAACTATGAGAAGAGAGGGACTGAGAAAAAGAGTGGAAGGAGTTGAGTAAGTAGGTAATAGAGAAAGGAATGAGGGAAGTAGCAAAGGCAGGAAACTGAGGGTTAAAGAAATGAAGCAGTGGAACTAATAGTAGTTAAATGTGATAGAAATGTAACGAAAAGAGTACAAAATATTTACCTTATAATTGTCGTTAAATTACTCACTTTTTGTTTTTATACTTTCAATCTGTGAAAGAGAGAACAAACATTTGAAAAATATTAAAACATGTATTTAAAAATTAGAAAAGACAAGGGAAAAGATTGAAGGACAAACAGTTTTTCAACAACTTTGACACTTACAGAAGCTTCTGCTTCTCCAGGCCCCCTACACAGTCCTAAAGATATACATTTTAAACTAACAGTATCTTGATGCAGATGAAGTGAGGCCTATCTTAAAACATGGTGCATCTTTTGCATTGCTGTTGTTTCAGAAAAGTGTCGCAAGACACTAAAATTTTAAATAATTGCTTCAGGATGCCAATAAGATGTCTACTATCCAGAGGTTTGTTTGAGGTGAGGCCTACTCAGGGTTGCAGATGAGATTTACACTTGTTGAAGAGTACAGAGGAGATAATACATGTGAAGGTCTACCAATGAAGTGAGTCATGTCCACTGCACTCTTCAACAAAGTCCAAACCTCCTATGTTTCCCTGGACAGACCTAAACTTGATCTGCACAATGTGATTCGTAATGATAGGAAACACAGGTGATGTAATTGAAATACGTGCAATTTATTTTGCTCATTTCACAATCACATCACTTGTGTTTCCTTTGCTTAGGTATCTCATTGTGCAGATGTAGTCTAGCATATGAAAGAATACGCAGAAGTGCAGCACTGCATGCAACAACTTTGACACTTACAGAAGCCTCACCTTCTCCATGCCTCCTACACAGTTCTACATATACATCATAAATGCAAACAGTACAGAATTAATTATACATGTTAAATGGTTTATTTTTGCTGTTCTCAGAATGTATCAAAATTCACTAAAAACAGTGACTTGAAGGTATTCATCATATAACAGCGGGGAAAAAAAAACACAATCAAAATGATTGTGTTTAAAAAACCCATACAACATAAGAAATCAAAATTCAGAACTCCTTAAAGTTAACTTACTTTCCATGACGTCCAAGGATGTCCTATGAACAGCTTACACTCTTTTGTGCTGTTATTACTTTCAGCCCGCCACTTTCTGACAGAAAATCTCCATCGTTTTTAAAAACACGTTACATGCAATAAATGACTTCTTGCTCTCTACCACAAGTTTCCACAAGGCCAAATCTGGTCAGAGCCATTTATAACTCTTGGATTTCTTGTAAGCCAATCCCGTCATTTGGCATTTCCGCAACTTTCAGAATTAAAATGTTGAAGATCATTTTCACAATCCTGGAATAGTAATATCTTCCCCTTCTTGCTCAGTCATGTTCTACATTTCCTATGACACTGATACTGCTTACTATGAAGCAGACTTACACTACCTCTATGACTACTACAATTATTTAATTCTCTACATCACTTTTAATCACAAAGCAATGTAAAACAGTAGACAGCATTGCAGACTTGCATTCCCTCTACTCCATGTTTTGATTGGCTGCTTCAATTAGCTTATAAAATGAAACAGTTTTTCTGAACTCATTCAAAGTGCACGTATTTCTCCATGACGTCCAGTCCTATGGTTAGAAGTTATGTCTCTGAACTACACTTATCCTCAAGGCCAAATTGTGTAGGAGCCATTAGAACTTCTTGAAATTCCACAGAGCACATCCCGAGATTATTTCCCTAAAATTTTGGTTTTAAAAACACCAGGTAAGAGTTTTTAAGGTCATACGGCAATTTTTTTTTGAAAATTAAAACATAATCATTGCAGAATGACCAGCCATTTCTAGACTTTAAATAAGCTGTGTAATGTCCTGATGTTATTGAAGGGCCGTCATGATATATAATTGCTGCAGTTACAAAAGTCCTTCCTGATATTGACAACTGCGAAGCTACAAAATTTTTAATTAAAGTTGTCAATTTTGTTCCATCAGGCCTACATCGTTGGAACATTAAAATGACATACTGGCCATATGTTCGTATAAATAATGTGGACATCATTTCAGATTTACATCGGCTACACTCCATGTTGTGATCAGCTGCTTTTACTAGCTTATTAAAGGAGACTGATTTACTGTCTGGCAAACTTAAATATATAAATCTTTCTGAGTCTACACTAGTAGTACTTGATACCATACAGTTCTCGCAGTCATGCTGCCATTGATAAGAAAGCCCAAACAGCTGATCTACATCTACACCTTCAGCATGTAATACATCAAGCATATACATTAAAAACTCCTGACAATCTTGCTGAATATTTTGAGAGAATTGTGTTTGGCCTGAACATCTGTCTAACAGATTTCGAATTTCAGACACACTTTCTATGTTTCTTCTATCAGTGCTACATTTCTCTAACACAGAATTTAACAAACTGCAAAATCTTTGATCAGAATTGACCACAATCTCTTCTTTTACATTTTCTAGAGAAAACAAAACATTAACCACTACATTAGCATAGCAGTTGACACCAGAACTGTTTTCAAATTGAAAACCAACAACATCTTCAACAGAATCCTTTTTGTTTCTGCTTGTAATTTTAGGTTCATCGACTTTTCGTCTTTTTGCTACAACCTCCCCAGTATTGGTCACATTTCTTCGTTTCCGGCCTACCACACGTTTCTCAAACAAAGGATACTGAGGCAAATGTGGCGCATACTCTCTTCTTAACCTATTGTATTCCTTAACACAATCTAGATCAGCACAAATGTTTGTGACATCACACTCAATCAAGTACAATCCCGATAAAGTTCTAACTCGTGACAATGCCACATATGCCATACCCTCCTTGAACACAGAACTGCCAATATTCACCAGTGCACTGTCTACACTTAAACCTTGCGATTTATGGATTGTCACCGCATATGCCAAGCAAACAGGAAACTGCTTACGGCGAACATATAAGTCTTTTACAAGCAAAAATCTAGCAGAACAACGAGCAATTAGCTGTACTTCCTCAATGCCATCAAATTTAATTTTTAAAAATTCAATTCCATCTCTATTTCTGTATTTCACAAAATCAACAACATTACCCATTGATCCATTTACCAGACCTCTTTCAACATGTAAATTCCTTCTTAAAATTATACGGCAGTTCAAGCACACATTCAGAGTCTTTTCAAAACCTGCAGTTTTAGATATACTCTTCTCTAATGAATCCAATTTTGTTTTCAGATTCTCAGACAAAATAATTGTTGATCCCATATGCTCTACTCTGTCAATAGCTTCCAGTTTCACAATCTCTTGCTTTTCTAAATGCAACATTTTGTTGTTAAATTTGGCACATTCTGCAAGAGTTGGCATCAAACATATTCCAGATTTCTTCTCAGTAATCTTCTGAAAAATATTCTCAGGCACAACATCTTGTTCTGGATATAAATTTGACAGTAATCGTGCATGTAAAGCTTCTTTCCCATGCTCGGTCACTTTTCCAATTCTAACATCTTGTAGAATAGTCTTGTAAACTTCATCCTTCGCCTGACGCATATTTTCATGCAGTTCAGCATAATTGAAGTTTAACCATATATTGACGTTGCCAATGCTGCCTAGGCACTTCCTGGTATCTTCATGCGTGAGCATTTTGAACACAGGTTGCCCTTTCACTGGTGTCAGCTGCAGAAGATCTCCAAAAACAATGATGTGTTTGCCACCAAATAACACATCATACTCTGTTTTGAGAACTTCTTGCATTCTCAAATGCACAAAGGCAAGCATGACATTGGAAACCATGCTTACTTCGTCAATGATAAGAAGTTTCATTTTTCTCAAGATTCTTGAAACTTCAAAACAAGCATCTCCAGATAGCTTGTGATATTGTAATTTGTTGTCATGCTCCACTGGCAGCATCAGTAAACAATGTAAAGTAATCCCTTTAATATTATGTGCTGCCAGTCCAGTTGGAGCAGTGACAACACAAGACAGCGATGACTCTGTCCTTTCCTGCAAATAGCATGAAATTGCTTTAATGAGGAAACTTTTTCCAGTTCCCGCTTCTCCACTCACGTACAGTCGGACAGGCTTCAACGACGTACATGAGCACTCTTTCTTATCATGACTTAATCCATGATCAATTTGCATGGTAACTTCGTCATATATTTTCCTCTGCTCAACGTTGAGTTGTCTTTCCAACTCTTCTAAGTTAACCGCATCCTCCTGAGCATGTGCCATGGCTCTTTCCACTTCATTCATAGCAGTGGCAGCTTCATTTTCGATAACAGGTCCTCCTAGTGGATCCTGACTCAATGAAGCAGAACTCTGACTGTCCTGAGAACTGTCTCTGGCAATCTCGGCTGCAATCGTTGCTTCCTGCTCAATTTCCGCATTCAACATTTCTACATATTTGGGAAAAGCAGGACATTCTATGGTCTCCTTGGCGGCATTGAAAGAGTCTTCGTAACAGAGAAAATCTCCAAGCAGTTCCTCTTCTGCACGCCAAGGCTTGAAAAGTTGCAAAAGTGCTAAATAGAAAAACTCCTTTTTTTCAGGAGATTCGCCACTCAATTTTCGATGGTTTACCAAGTGGCATTTTCTTTGCTTGACCAGACATCCCTCACTTCCTATTACAGCATACACTCCTTTCTCAGTATCTTCTTTGATGTTCCTCTTGAATATGTAATTTTGAAGAACCTCATACAGACAAACATTCTCAAGGTGAATGCTTCGATTTGGATAATATGTTTCCAACATGTTGGTCTTCAAAATGTCGGTACTGTTTGGCTCCTTTTCCGCCAAATACTCAATTTCCCGGACAGGTTTGAGAACTCGATTACGCGTTGCAGCAAGACCAAGACTCGCCCAAACGATACTCCTGGACTTGGCATAGAGACTTGCTGAAGACAACCGGTCAGAACATTCGTACGCTCCGATTTCTCGATGCGACAACATCTTCAGACTGAAACTGTACAACTTCTTGCTGAGGATCTTTTCATGGGAAATGTCCTCCCACATATCCTTCAATTCTGTCTTCTCTTTTTTGGTGATGTAAGACGTCACATACCGAGCCACAGCCATACAATTATCAGCCACAAACTGTATATCCATGTTAGCATTCCACATGGACAAAATCACCGGGTTGTAGTCATTGATGTACTTGGACTCTTCGTTCCTCTTCAAATTGTATGTGTTTTTAGGTGATTTCTTCATGACATTGTGTCGCAGCGAAGACATCAAACTGTTTACTCTTCCTTTAGAAATCACCGGTCGTGGAAAGCCGAAACGACATTTGGTGTAGAACTTGTCCTTGTTTCGGAATTTACGACGGCAGTACTTTCCACATCGATGGCTTTGGAAACGCAGAACTTTTTCTCTTAGGCTTTTCTTCTCCTTTGCGTTTGGAACAGCACACGTAGAATACTGTTGGATGAAACTCATCACTGAGTCTTCTGGATCCGTTCCAAATTTAGGTGCATCCTTGATCCACAGCAACATATGTATATGAGGAGCACCTCTTGCTTGGTACTCCTTTCTCCAGAAGAAATCCAACACCTCTCCAAGAGGTGGATTCTTCTTATTCATGATGAAAGACATCATAGCTTCAAATCTATGATTGAAGTACCTACATACATTGACTGGATCCAAAGAGCACAGTTCTCCGGGTGTCTTGAATTCGATGTTATCTACGTTAGCATTTGCCTCTCGTAGAAATTCAAGTAAGTCTTCCCAGCCATACTCGGCACAGCTCAGAGTGAGGAACCATGTGGGAGTACCTAAGTTCCTCAGCATACATTTTAAATCACCATGACGACGGTACCAGTACTCATTAGTACCACGCTGACACGCCATGAGATTAATCAGGTGAGAATCCAAAATACTGTCTTGGACATTGACTTTATCCATAAAGTCACTTGCCGAGATGTTTTGCATGTGTATACCACTTTTCAAGATGTGGTTCACTGCATATGACAGTCCAGACAGATCGCTTTCAAACAGGAGATGAAACAAATAAGGAATGCATTGTCGAAACCTAGCATCTCCTGCATACAATCGCAAAGTCCGGTATTCAGAAGCAGGAATTTGATGAGGTCGCTCATCATATCTTCCTCCCTGACCTGTTGGAAAAAGCTGTGGGAAACACCGAGCTTCCAAACTTTCCTCCCAAACACTAATGGGACTCCCTTTGGCTTGTTTCATTTGAAACAACTCAATAGCATTCCCCATGACTTCCTTGGAATGCAAAGGATGAACACTATAATGTTCATATATTTCTTCACTAGTAGAGGGTTCTACTTTCTCAATTTGACCAGCACACAAATCGCTATCCTCTTCCTCACTTACTTCCTCTTCTGCAACATATACATTCTTATAGTATTTATTATTTTTTTTCAAATACAATGTTGCCTTTTTAACTTTCCTAACATCTACTAAATCTTGCCATATTTTCTTATTCTTTGTCGGAACCCCATTAACTAAGATAACCAGAGGTTCCTCTTCCACTTTTTCTACTCCAATTGTGTTAATGTTTTTCTTCAAATCTAGAGGCAAATAAACAACTCTTCCCTTTAATCCTCTCTGTAAATCTGATGGAGGCAATTTCCCTGTCTTTGGCTCCATTCTTACAATAGCCTGAAAGGGATGGATACTTTGAATCAAAATAGATTCATAAGTATTTAAATCCTTCAATTCAGAAGGAATCTCAACCAATTCCAGATTATTATGAACTGCTCTAGCAGGCATCTGGTTTTGATTTAATTTGCAACAACAATAAGTACACACACGTTGATCCAATCCCAAATCAAAACAATTTTCTACCATCAAGTATGTTGCGAAATCCTTCCATTCACTATTATTTTCCCTTTCACTTTTTGCATATAAATCCACTAACTTAGTCTGATTCTTATAATAAGTGCGTCGACAACACACACAAGTGAAATTTGGCCTCTCACTTGATTTCACCTCAAACGTGGCAATTTCCCTCTGGAAATTATCTGTACTGGAAACCTGTACACTATCTTCCACATTACCCTCTTCTTCTTGGTCAATTTCAACATTCTCCTCTTTACTTCCAAAGTAACAAAACTCAATTTCTTCACAAATATTCTTCACATCTACTTCAGAACCATGCAAAAGAGCAGCGCATAATTGTTTAAGCATAATTGCTGGACTCTTAGCATAATACAACATTCTAACTAATTTCCTCACTTTATTATGATGCACTGCTAGCATCCTGAAATGATGAAAAACACTCTGGCATACTCTCCTGGAAAGACAAGCCAGTGAATGACCATGCAAACCTGTCACTTCTCTCACTCTGCAAGGATCTAATTCTTGCAACAACCTTATTTTCTGCTTCAAACTTTTCTTATTAAATGACCGTACAAAATCACAAAGCAAATTGATGGAATCCTGTCGCACACTACAAATACTACTACACTTCCAGGTGTAGACAGGACCCTTAGCACGTCTTCCTAAAACCTCATTACCTAACACCTCTTCTGTCTCTGTTGTCACAAGTTTTTCTTTTTCAACTGGACAACCATCTTTCACTTCATAAGCACGACCACTGGTGTCAACTGCATGCACCAAATCATTATCCTGGAAATAACTCTCCTCATTAAAAAATGCCTCACAGCTTGAACTATGCATCCATTCTCCAGAAAAAACTTCACAAAAATTACTACGATTAACTATTCTCTTCCATCTACTATTTCTTTTGAAATCATAAATTGCCTTGTTTAGCTTCCTAATTCTATTGATTATCAAAATAAATAACTTACGTTTAATTTCAAATGCCTGATCAATAACTTTCTCAACTTTTTTTTTTCTCTCATAAAAAACCAGTTTCTGTTGACCTTTCTTAATATTTTTTAACAAATTGCCAATTATCCTGTTGCGGAACATTCGTTTACGAATCTCCCTAAACTGTTGTTTCCTTCTACTATCATGCACAGAGTTATCTCTTGCTCTAGCAGTAACATTTTTGATTGGCCTTTCCTTTCCATTTGAATTCCTTCTCGTTTTATGGACTGAAACATTTTCTGTAGTAATATTTTTTTTACTACACATATTTCTTATGAAATATTTTGTGCTCTTACCCGGTGCTTTCTTCGTGACTTGACAAATCTTTTTGTTAGAGGACTGCTGCTTATTTTCTTTCACCTGCTGTCTTTGACGTTTTGCAGCCTTTCTCTGTCTTTCTATTGTTGGCATGGTGAAATCTTGAAATGATCTGCAGTTGAATCTGTGGTAAAATATAATAAAAAATGTTATTAACCATTATTACCAAACAGTAAATCAATAACAGTGATCAAAAACTTAACACACTACTTGACATTTTAATTAGAAGATTTTTTAGTCGTTGGCAAATTTACAATACAGAAATAGCAGAAAAGAAATGACATTTATGTTACCTGTGCTATTTTATATGTGAATCTGATCTAATTTTATGAGCATATTTTAATATTTTATTGAAGACACTACACATAACCTGTTTTTGAAGGTGTCTTTATTTTTAAATTAAACGGTTTACATTTTTACTTTTTATTAATTATAAATTTTAAAAATAAATGTTTATATTTCCATAGGCTCAAGCAGGTCAGCTTCCCACCCTATGTCATATAATTCGGACAAATCTGCATCCTCATCACGCTCTTCTTCATCCTCAGGATTTAAATCATCCAAAGGATCAACATCCACTGATGTTTCAATTACAAGTTCAATGATGAGGTCAAAATCAACTGATTGCAGATTGTCGCTCATGTTGATGTTGTCTTTATTTTTAAAGAAAGATAACAACAATGAGATGTTGCAGAGTAAGAGACAAATCTCAGAGATTATAATAGTAAAATTGTTTAACAAGAGTAATATTTTGCAGCTATTATTTAGCCATGTCCAGCAATGCTGAGCAGGTGAAGACTATGTCTAAATTTTCAGTGAACAGGACTCATCTCTTCTTAACCTTGGATAAGCCTCACCGACTCTGTGTGTCCTGCACATACTTAAATGTAAAGGGGCAGATTTATGTTAAATGGCACATCCCCAGGCATGCACCAGTTAACGTGCACCACTACTCTGCCACCCATGTTGTGCCGTATTTACAATTAGATAGGAGAAAGCTTCGTCAAAACCCTGCGCCTGCTTTAAGCAGGCATAGGTCTTGACGCAACATTGTGGAGATGGGGCACCCCTGAGCCTTGCTTGAGCTGCATCGCACTTGCGATTCAACTCCAGCAATCACTACCTTTACAGCACAGATACGTCACGCATCTGTGCCATTTTTGCCCCATGATGCCCCGCATTGTAAATGCAGCACACCATGGGTAGCGGAACAGCGGCGCAGGGTGACTGACACATCCCTGGTGATGCACCAGTCATCATAAATCTATCCCTAAGCTTCTTATCTTGTTGGAGATGAACCGCCATATGTATCATCAAAGTTTTTTCCATTTCCTAAATAGCGAACTTTAAGGAATAAATAGCGATTCATTACCATTCCTAGTTTGCGATGACCTATTTGCTAATTACAAATTACCCATTCATTTCCATGCAGCAGGAGGCCCATAGGAATGAAGCTGCAATTTGCGATTAGCAATTTGCTCATCGCAAATTAGGAATTTTTCCAAGGGTGCAGGGGTGTCTCAAGAACACCCTGCTGCACCCCCTGAAAAAGAAATTTGGGGGCATATGGCGCACATACATGCCCTAAGGGCATGTATGGGCGTCATATGGGACCTTTTGTTTTTTGGAAAAAAAGCTTTTTGAAAAGAATTCACAAATTACCACCAACTAGAAGTTGGTGGTAGTTTCCAAATCCTTAATGTCATTTTTTTACATATTTTTTGTTTGATACATTGCATTTAAGTAATCACAAAATTTGCAAATCCTTCAGTGCAATTGCAAAATAAGGAATAGCAAATTTTGCTACGCCTTATTTTGCATCAAACTTGTTTGATACATACCATTTGTCTAATTAACATTCGCAAAGGCCGAAATTCGTAGAATTTTGATCTTTGCGAATGCTAATTAGCTTGATACATATGGCCCCAAGTGAGGCCTGTCTTGCGACATGGTGCATCTTTTGCATCACTGCTGCATCGGTTTCATGTGGTACGTTTTTTTTACACCATGACATATCTGCCTAAATGCATCAATTTGTAATTTTGTCGCCTCATAGCAAATCTTTTGCACCGCTGCTGCATCATAAAAGTGACGCACAGTGGCACAAAAGAGGCATACACCTATCATAAATCTGTCCCTAGCATTTTAAATGAGTAATCCAGGATGACGATAAGGTGTGGCCTATCCAGAGGTTTTTTTAAGGTGAGGCCTACTCAGGATTGCAGATTAAAGTTACGCTTGATGAAGAATACAGAGGAGATAATACATGTAAAGGCCTACCAATGAAGTAAGTAATGTGCACTTTATTGCGCCAGTCATCATAAATGTATCCCTAAGCTTCTTATCTTGTTACAGATGAACCACCATATGTACCATCAAACTATTTTGCATTTCCTAAATAGCAAATTTTAAGGAATAAATAGCAATTCTTTACCATTCCTAATTTGCAATGAGCAAATTGCTAATTGCAAATTAGCACCGCCGCTGCATCATAAAAGTGACGCACAGTGGCACAAAAGAGGCATACACCTATCATAAATCTGTCCCTAGCATTTTAAATGATTAATCCAGGATGACAATAAGGTGTGGCCTATCCAAAGGTTTGTTTAAGGTGAGGCCTACTCAGGATTGCAGATTAAAGTTACGCTTGATGAAGAATACAGAGGAGATAATACATGTAAAGGCCTACCAATGAAGTAAGTAATGTCCACTTTATTGCGCCAGTCATCATAAATGTATCCCTAAGCTTCTTATCTTGTTACAGATGAACCACCATATGTACCATCAAACTATTTTGCATTTCCTAAATAGCAAATTTTAAGGAATAAATAGCAATTCTTTACCATTCCTAATTTGCAATGAGCAAATTGCTAATTGCAAATTACCCATTCATTTCCATGGGCTAGGAGGCTCATAGGAATGAAGGTTGCAATTTGCGATTAGCAATTAGCTCATCACAAAATAGGAATTTTTTCAAGCGTGCAGGGGTATCTCAAGAACACCCTGCTGCACCCCTGAAAAAGAAATTTGGGGGCATATGGCACACATACATACCCTAAGGGCATGTATGGGCGTCATATGGGACCTTTTGTTTTGGAAAAAAATGCTTTTTGAAAAGAATTCGCAAATTACCACAAACTAGAAGTTGGTGGTAGTTTCCAAATCCTTAATATCATTTTTTACATATTTTTTGTTTGATACATTGCATTTAAGGAATCGCAAAATTTGCAAATCCTTCAGTGCAATCGCAAAATAAGGAATAGCAAATTTTGAATTAAGGACATTTTAAGTCATTTCCACATGTGCAGTGTTTTCAAATTATGATTTGAAAATCGTTTTTGGGGAAAAGTAATGGTTTGCAAATTTATGACAAGGACATAATGGTGTATGCTTCTCTATAAGGCATTTCAGTGTCTCTGATGTCATTTTTCCCATATTACATTATAAGACCTTTCCCCATGGAGCACATTCCTTGTAAATATGCTCCCACCTGTGCATGGCGAATTTAGATTTTGACTGTTTGAGTCACATAGCCATGTTAAAAGTGACCAAAAAAAATTGCAAACGCTTTAAAAAAACACATTCATGTGTCTTAAGGACATTTTAAGTCATTTCCCCATGGACAGTGTTTTCTAAGTGGCGCAAAAGAGGCATACACCTATCATAAATCTGTCCCTAGCATTTTAAATGATTAATTCAGGATGACAATAAGATGTGGCCTATCCAGAGGTTTGTTTAAGGTGAGGCCTACTCAGGATTGCAGATTAAAGTTACGCTTGATGAAGAATACAGAGGACATAATACATGTAAAGCTCTACCAATGAAGTAAGTGATGTCCACTTCATTGCGCCAGTCATCATAAATGTATCCCTAAGCTTCTTATCTTGTTAGACATCAACCGCCATATGTATCATATAACTATTTTGCATTTCCAAAATAGCGAATTTTAAGGAATAAATAGCGATTCTTTACCATTCCAAATTTGCGATGAGCAAATTGCTAATTGCAAATTACCCATTCATTTCCATGGGCTAGGAGGTGCAATTTGCGATTAACAATTTGCTCATCGCAAATTAGGAATTTTTCCAAAGGTGCAGGGGTGTCTCAATAACACCCTGCTGCACCCTTGAAAAAGAAATTTGGGGGCATATGGCGCACATAAATTTTAACAACATTCCTTTATCTCAAAAACGATTTTCAAATCATAATTTCAAAACACTGCACATGGGAAAATTACTTAAAATGTCCTTAAGACACATAAAAGCGTTTTTTGATTGCCTTTGCAGCATGTTTGTATCACTTTTAACATGGCTATGTAACACAAACATTCAAAATCTAAATTTGCCATGCACAGGTGGGAGCATATTTACAAGCAATTTGCGCCACAGAGAAAGGTCTTACATTAAAATGGGAAAAATAACATCAGGGACAGTCAATTGCCTTATAAAGAAGCATACACCATTATGTCCTTGTCATAAATTTAAAAACAATTCCTTTTCCCCAAAAACGATTTTCAAATCATAATTTCAAAACACTGCACATGGGAAAATGACTTAAAATGTCCTTAAGACACATGAAAGCGTTTTTTGATTGCCTTTCCAGCATGGTTGGGTCACTTTTAACATGGCTATGTAACACAAACATTTAAAATCTAAATTTACCATGCACAGGTGGGAGCATATTTACAAGCAATTTGCGCCACAGAGAAAGGTCTTACATTAAAATGGGAAAAATAACATCAGGGACAGTCAATTGCCTTATAAAGAAGCATACACCATTATGTCCTTGTCATAAATTTAAAAACAATTCCTTTTCCCCAAAAACGATTTTCAAATCATAATTTCAAAACACTGCACATGGGAAAATTACTTAAAATGTCCTTAAGACACATAAAAGCGTTTTTTGATTGCCTTTGCAGCATGTTTGTATCACTTTTAACATGGCTATGTAACACAAACATTCAAAATCTAAATTTTCCATGCACAGGTGGGAGCATATTTACAAGCAATTTGCGCCACATAATTCATAATTTTCTCCTTAAAGCACACTATTCTCTATCTAAATTAAAGAAATATTTTCTCACCTTAGCAAATACTTTGAGTTTGAAAACAGTCTCAGAAACACACCAATTTGTCTTCAGCAGAGCAAAAGGTATGCACTCCAGAGTCTGCAGCTATCAAAAGCACAGAAATGCTGTAATTCTTCACACATATCTCTCATGTCACCCAATCAAAACTCTTCCCTCACTTTTTTTCAAATGAAAACCCTTCCCCCCTCTGCCCTTTCTGCCTTTTCTGCATGGCAACCACCTCTTGGAAGACCTCTGTTGTTTGCAAGTTCACACAACAATGTTGCAATTGAACTCTGAACTCTCAGTGCACCTGCATATCCAGTGCATTCTTTCATTTAATGATTTTTTATTGACCACTCAAAATACATCTTTCAAAGAACACATCCGTGCACCCTAACTTTCTGTTTTCAGCAATCAAAATCCACCAATCACTGTTACTGCTTCATGAACACAGAAACTCCACAGTTTTTTTTCATTTTACATTCTCATTTTTTCAACTGCCATTTCATTGCCACACTTCATCTGACTGCAGGAGAACCTTCTCTCACCATGTTTTCTGTCTGGATTGTTGGACATAGTTATATTCACTGGGCTCAAAGGTACGTTGAAAACAGGAATTTACCTAACCTCAATTTACAAGATGTGGAAATTAAGTGGTTTGGCCACAGAGGATTAAAATGTCACCAATTGATACCATTGGTGAAAACCTTTATGCATTTGCCCAAACCTGACCTATTAATTGTGCACTGTGGAGGTAATGACTTGGGCACTTTGACTGGTGTAGGTCTGGAAATGCTTTTAAAGGACACCTTTGAGCAATTAATGGCACTTTTTCCTCAGACTGCCTTGGTATATTCAAATATATGCCAAAGACAGAAATGGAGGTGGTCAAACCAATTTTGTCCACAAATTGAGAAGTCGAGGAAGCATGTAAACAAATCTGTTTCAGCTTACATGAGAGACCATGGAATGGGCTCCCTGTACAACAATAACTTGCGTTACTACATGCAAGATATCTACAGAGGAGATGGAGTTCACTTCTCAGATGAGGGCAACAGAATTTTCACTCTGAATTTAAGAATGTGCATTGGTACCTACTTATAAGTACCTAAATGTACCATAAACCCAAAAGCTCTTCTCAGAGCTACCCTACATCTAATCACTCACAATTATTATTTTACTCTAACATTTTTCACTAATTTTCAACAAAGTACGCTCCCTGGGGCGCTACCCGGTACGCGAACCGGGAGCTAACCTCGCGAAATTTAAAAAAAAAAAAAAATTTCTCGCACATATAAGCCTCCTCAGCCACCCTCACAAAACCTAGGGGGTCAAGATAACTCTACCGTGCCCCCTTCTACCCATTCTGAACATTATTTGCCCTCCATCTTGTATCTTAATTCGACCGAAACACAAAATGGTGGACTCCCGGAACGCTTAAGGTCCGCGAACCGAGGCGCTCAACGGTTCGCGTACCGGGTCGCTCCCTGGGAAGCGCACCATCAAAAAAGGTGGGAAAGTAGTTCACAGAAAAGCCACTGGAGACAATTTCACCAAATATAGATTAGCTCATACTACATACCAATCCCTACCATTTTCACAAATTTGATTGGAATTCCATTGAGCCATTTAGCCTGTAGACCTCTCTAAATACCCTGAGGTAAATTACTTCACAAAACACATCTGAAGTGTTGGAATTGACAACCAATGAAAATGTTACTTTCATTTTCTACTTTTTTTACCTGACATTTCATTGGTTATATACCTCAATATATATAAAGGAAGAGAAGAAAACACAGCCATTTTGACTACTACTTCTTGGTGTACATTTCAATAGTATTTTCACTAATTCCTTCAACTTCTTTCTAAAGGTAAGTTTTTATTTTTAAAACTGAAGTATATTGTACACTATAAGTTAATATGGTAAACTTTTTCTGATAGTTATATACTATCCCTCTGTAGTAGTTATAGATTTGAATAGACTTCTCTGTTATAGTTATGGATGGAGTTAGGCTTCTCTTGTATAATTATGAATTTACTTACGTTAAATCACATACACTTTTTTATATTCCTACTTCCACTCTGATACTATACACTGCCCAAATATAAATTCACTGATAAAAACTGCCTATCTAAAATTAATCCCAACACTGCCCTATCTCTACTAATATATATTTTTTTAATCTAAATTTCAGGCAAAATGGAAGGCGAACAGAAAGTTGAATTTCAAATTGTCCTGCAAGAGAGCAGCCAAGAAATCATTGATGAAAATGATATTGAATTTTTCGATGAAACTTGGGACAATGAACTACTGCAATGTGTACAAGCAGTAGATAACCTCCTTGCAAATGAGGACATTTTACACCCTCAGAGACTACAATGTATATTCCATGATAATTATGAAATTTCTGACAATGAAATGTTAGAAAGTTTAATAAATTATGAAACACAATCACAATAAAAAAAAATGCTTAAAAAATAAAGAAAATAAAAAATAATCAACAAAACCAACAATCAATTAACATACAGCATTTGAAAAGTCTATCATTCATTTTTCATTGTAGTACGCTGCCCAGAACGCTTCCCGGTTCGCGGACCGGGCGCTCCCCACGCAAAAAAAACAAAAAATTTTTTTTGTTTTTTTTGCCCCGCGGGGCCCTTTTAAAACCTCCACATTAAACCTAGGGGGTCAGGGAGGATCTAGTATGCCCCCTTATGGTTATTTCCCCCTTTGTTTTGGCCTCCTCTTGTCTCTCAATCCTACCGAGAGACAAGATGGCGGCCGCTCCGGACTGTTTAGAATGTTGACAGACACCGGAGAGCCAATCAGCTTAGCTACGCGAAGTTCCGGTACGCTTAAGGTCCGCGGACCGGAGCGCTGCCCAGAGCGCGCTTACAGATATATATTTTTTTTAAACGTTAATTTCTCAAAATCCACTGGAGCACATATATTGAGACCTAGAAAAGGCACATCGGGCTACCAGTCCCTACAATTTTGCCAAGTTTCATGCAAATCCATTCAGCCGTTCGGGCTAAAAGTGAGGCCAACCGCCCTATGGAAAACTCAATGTTAAAAACACGTTTTGGGACCCCCCTTTTTTCTCGGCCCCCCCTTGACGAACCCCCCCCAAATTTTCAAGGGCTGCTCAGAAACAAAATGTGCCATTTTCCTGAAAATTTCAGCCAATTCCGTCCTCAAACGCCAAAGTTATTAGACATAGAATTTTCAAAAATCCCATAGAGAAAAAATCCTAACTATATATACCTACTGGCGACCGCCAGTAGGTAATATATATATACATATATATATCCAAACTTGACTGCTCCAGCCACTTCCGAATCCCACACAGCGGCGGTAGGCGAAGAAGGAGGCACAGACCCCACAGTACTCTAGGCAAAGTCTAGTTTATTGAATCGACCCAACACAACGCATTTCAAGCTAAAAAGCCCTTATTCACGTGCAATATGTTTACATGCCATCTTGATTTTTAAACTCTAAAGTGAACACACCCCTTGATCACCATCACAGGTCACATGATCGTGAGTATAAAAAACAAACTACATTCAAGTTGCTTGTTTCTGTTGTGACTAAGTCCGCAAACATATTTTGATATTACAGCAGGTCATATTAATTTAGGCACATAAATATATTAAAATACAAATAAATATGTGCAAAAAAACTGTTTTTGTTGTATGACATATAAATATAATTGGATAAATCCATCATATGTTATTCACAATGTAGTCATATTTGTTGATATATCACCGGATAAATCCTCACATAGCCATGTGTTAAACTGTGTTTGTATAACATAATTTTTTCTTTTTTCTTTTTTTGTGCAAAATAGGTGCAAAGTGTGCAAAAAGTGCAAATGTAAAGTGATCACATGGACAACATATAATTATATACAAAATTGATCTGATAAAGTAATTCATTAATGCAAAAAATATCTAAAAGTCAATATATTAATAACAGTAAAATGTCAACAATATATATTACCTACTGGCGGTCGCCAGTAGGTATATATAGTTAGGATTTTTTCTCTATGGGATTTTTGAAAATTCTATGTCTAATAACTTTGGGGTTTGTGGACGGAATTGGCTGAAATTTTCAGGAAAATGGCACATTTTGTTTCTGAGCAGCCCCTGAAAATTGGGGGGGGGTTCGTCCAGGGGGGGTCGAGAAAAAAGGGGGGTCCCAAAACGTGTTTTTAACATTGAGTTTTCCATAGGGCGGTTGGCCTCACTTTTAGCCCGAACGGCTGAATGGATTTGCACGAAACTTGGCAAAATTGTAGGGACTGGTAGCTCGATGTGCCTTTTGTAGGTCTCAATATATGTGCTTCAGTGGATTTTGAGAAATTAACGTTTAAAAAAAGATATATATCTGTAACAGCGGACCGGGCAGCGCTCCGGTTCGCGGACTTTTCGCGCAACGGAGCTTTGTGAAGCGAAGCTGATTGGTTCTCCGGCGTCTGTCAACATTCCAAACAGTCCGTAGCGGCCGCCATCTTGTCTCTCGGTAGGATCGAGAGACAAGAGGAGGCGAAAGCGAAGGGGCAAATGACCATAAGGGGGCATAGTAGATCCTCCCTGACCTCTTAGGTTTGATGTACCATTTTGCCAAGTTTGGTGTAATTCCGTTCAGCCATTCAGGCTGTAGACGTATCTAAATGTCAATAATCGAACGGCTGAATGGATTTGCACGAAACTTGGCAAAATATTAGGGACTGGTAGCCCGATGTGCCTTTGCTAGGTCTCAATATATGTGCTCCAGTGGATTTTGAGAAATTAACGTTCAAAAAAAGATATATATCTGTAACAGCGCTCCGCTTCGCGTACTTTTCGCGTTACGGAGCTTTGCAAAGCTGATTGGTTCTCCGGCGTCTGTCAACATTCCAAACAGTCCGTAGCGGCCGCCATCTTGTCTCTCGGTAGGATCGAGAGACAAGAGGAGGCGAAAGCGAAGGGGCAAATGACCATAAGGGGGCATAGTAGATCCTCCCTGACCTCTTAGGTTTGATGTACCATTTTGCCAAGTTTGGTGTAATTCCGTTCAGCCATTCAGGCTGTAGACGTATCTAAATGTCAATAATCGAACGGCTGAATGGATTTGCACGAAACTTGGCAAAATATTAGGGACTGGTAGCCCGATGTGCCTTTGCTAGGTCTCAATATATGTGCTCCAGTGGATTTTGAGAAATTAACGTTCAAAAAAAGATATATATCTGTAACAGCGCTCCGCTTCGCGTACTTTTCGCGTTACGGAGCTTTGCAAAGCTGATTGGTTCTCCGGCGTCTGTCAACATTCCAAACAGTCCGTAGTGGCCGCCATCTTGTCTCTCGGTAGGATCGAGAGACAAGAGGAGGCCAAAGCGAAGGGGCAAATGACCATAAGGGGGCATAGTAGATCCTTCCTGACCTCTTAGGTTTGATGTACCATTTTGCCAAGTTTGGTGTAATTCCGTTCAGCCATTCAGGCTGTAGACGTATGTAAATGTCCTATGGAAAATTGCATGGGGAAAACACATTTGAAAGTGTTGAAATTTAGAACCAATTAAAATGTTACTTTGGTTTTGTATTTGTGTGTGATGAAAGTTAATTGGTTATGTATATATGTCAAATGAGAGGAAACCACAGCCATTTTGTGATACTACTGTCTGAGGTACATTTGTGAGGAATTTTTGGTGGTGAATTTCTGGTGTTTGATTTACACAGTACTAACACTTCTCCTACTTTTAAAAAGGTGAGTTGTTAATTTGTAAGGGGAACTATGTTGTACACTTGAAGATAATTTGAAAAATGTTTTCTGTTATTTATTTGCAGTCCTTCTGTTATACTAAATACTTGATAAAGTTAGTTTTATATTATGTATTACTAAAAACGATAAATGAAAGTGATTATTTTTTTCTGCAATTTACAGCAAGCAATTTCAAAATAAAATGGCTCACAATGAAGAGACCGTGGCAATTTCTTTTGAATTGTCCACTACATTGATTGAAATTGAGAGCACCAATAATGAAATATTGTCACAAGGAGGAGATGACGTGTATGATTTCATTAGATTGATTGAAATTGACAGCACCAATAATGAAATATTGTCACAAGGAGGAGATGACTTGAATGATTCCACTACATTGATTGAAATTGAGAGCACCAATAATGAAATATTGTCACGAGGAGATGACTTGAATGATTCCACTACATTGATTGAAATTGACAGCACCAATAATGAAATATTGTCACAAGGAGGAGATGACTTGAATGATTCCACTACATTGATTGAAATTGACAGCACCAATAATGAAATATTGTCACAAGGAGGAGATGACTTGAATGATTTTTTTGATCAATCTGTTGATGGCGAATTTATCGAATGTTTGGAGACCATAGAGTTACAAGAATCATCATTGCAGACTTTTCATGAGGAAATTGCTGATGAGGACATGTTACTAGTTCTTTCAAATTTAGAAAATTCTGAAGAATAAATTTATATTTAGAAATCAAAAATTGTTTGAGACATTATTCATTTTTATTTTTAATTTATGAGGTTGTAGCGAAGTGATTGTAGTATAAAATGAGACTTATAGTATAGAGTGCAACATTTTTATGTTACATGGTAAGTTTACTCATATTTACTTCCCTTCTGCCACTATATTATCTCCAATGTGTATTTGACATCTCTTCTTCATCTCCGGCCTCCTTTCTCTCACTGTGTGTCTCCGATGCATCTTATCGCTGCTATTTTGTGTAATTACAGAAGAGAGTAAAATAAAATAGTTCGGAACGTGAAAAGGGGGCAAAGTAGAGTACCCCTCACCCCCTAGGCCTTTTCAGGCGGTCCCAAAAGGATCAGTTTCTGCTTTCCTGAGAGATTATGGTATGAGTTCCATATACCACAATAATTTGCATTACAACATGCAAGATATCTATCTCCTATTACCAACTTTTGGAGATATTCGCGCTAAGCGCGAATATCTCCAAAAAGTAACACCTGCCCTGAGCAGTTCTTAGCCATGTTATCCAATGGGAGGTGGATAACATGGCTAAGAGCATTAGCTCGGTAATGCATGAATATCGCTGACTTTTTAGCGATATTCATGCATTGCGGCCGTTTATTATCGCATTTGCGATAAACCTTGATAATAGGTTTATCTTCGATAATTTCTGACGATGCTTAGCGGTAAAAAATTTGTTGGTAAGCATCGTTAGCGATAAATATCGCTTAACTTTGGTAATATGCACCAACGTCTGTTAACGTTCGATTCGAAGGAAATGAGGAAGTGTTGAAAAACATTGTTTGCGCCATCTTGCCTTTTTTGAAATGCCACACTTTTGTCGTGCACGGCAGCCATTTTAGATGCCTTGACCAGACCCACTCTCTGCACGCTGTCGATTCGTAGCATGGCTCCCCACCCTCGCAAGCATCTTCCCCAGGCACTGGTCACCCCCGCTCTCTGTCTTATGCATGGGCAATAAACCTCCCCCCATCTGCGCTGCTCTTCCCTGAGAATCACACTCTGTGCCCGCCCGACACCTCCCTTTCGCCCTATTCACTACCGCACCCTCTGACACTCCTCTTCCTCTGTGTCCGATTGTCCAGGCTATCAGCTAGCCCTGCAGATGTAGTTTATGGCTCCAGCTGTAAAGAATCACCCCTCTTCAAAGGAGTTATAGTAGATCAAGGCCCACACCCGATGAGATCCGTCACACCACACGTGTTCCTACTATCTGAAAACCATCCTGTATTGTGATTGGGGAGGGGACCGAGCCTGAAGCGGAAGATTCCAGGAATGACTCTTTGTACATCAAAGTTTTTACAATTATGTGTCACATTAAAAATATATAGCACTCCAACAAAGTAGTAGGAATATAAAACTTTATAACATATAAATATATACAACAAAACAAAAACAGTAAAAACATTTAAACAACGAAGAGACCGTGGCAATTTCTTTTGAATTCCTGATGAGGACATGTTACTAGTTCTTTCAAATTATGAAAATTCAGAAGATGTTGCCTGGGGGTGGGTCGTCAGTAGCAGTCTGTTGTGCGAATAGTTCCAAGGCAGCAGAACGCGCTGAAATCTAGATGGCACGAAAGTGATGTCTAGTAAGTTGCCGCCCAGCAAATAACGGCGTGGGGCGCCGCGGGGGTGAGTGAGTCCAGTAGGCACCACAGCTATTCTTACCGGCATTGCAGAATTACTGCTGGGGACAATGCCTGTGCTGTAGCAGGGTCACAGCAGAAACAAAAAGGATTCTGTTGAAGATGTTGTTGGTTTTCAATTTGAAAACAGTTCTGGTGTCAAATGCTATGCTAATGTAGTGGTTAATGTTTTGTTTTCTCTAGAAAATGTAAAAGAGGGGGAGGCAGTCCAAAGTTCCGTTAAAAGGGCAAAGGAAAGGATCGGTGGTTTGAACTATCAGTCAAAAAGGGGAGGGGGTGCAACAATTTTTCCTACCGGGTCACACTGTGCTTTCACCGGAACTGAGGTCTGCAGGATTCTAGTAATTCAAAGTGAGGCTGGCGCCAGCATGGGAGCGCCGACGTCCCGCGGATACAGTTTCGTCACTCCACGGACGATCATGGCAGTCATTCCCCATCAGGGGTCGGAGACTCCCGCGGCTCCTCTAGAATCTTCAAGGTCGTGGAGGACTACGGTGGTGGAGTCAACCAGTGACCGGGCCATTTCTTTATGCTGGGCCCGCTCTTGCCAGGTCGACCGCCATTTTGAGAGTTCGGTAGCTACTGGCGATCGCGGGGTCAAATGAGCGGACGGGCTCCACCCTGCCGGGCGAGACGTTGCAGCATGGCCACAGTGGAAGAACCCTTTTCCGGGCGCCTGGAGCGCTGAGGGTGCAGCTGGGAAGCCTCCACCTGGGGAGGCGGGAGAGGCCTGTTCGCACCGTCTCTCCCTCCCAGTGCACCCCACGGCGTCTCGCTTGAGATTTGTTATGGCTGGACCAGGCGATGAGGACGAGGGGGGGGGGGTCGGAGGCATGTGCAAGACATCCCCCCCCAGTGTTGTCGCAGCCATTATTCAAGAAAGAAGAAGTGTCCCGTCCGTCTTCGGGCCGGGCTTCCGGTGGATGTCGGCCGGACGCCCCTGGCTCTGGCCCCATGAACGGGTTCCTTGGTTTATCGGCTGCAGCCGGATCCCGTCGGCCTCGGCGCCCCGACCGTTGGTGGCCGGACCGGAAGAGCATGTGGCGGGACTACCTGAAACTGTCAAGGGCCACCGCGGCCGGACTGGGAGAGAGAGGGGAGGGTCGAGGAGATATTCCCCCCTCTGCAACTCTTCAGCGTTGTAAAGGCAATCCCCTGGCCGGGTCCCGCTGGCCTCGGCCTCTCCTCCGGCTACACCCTACGTTAGGATCTCCTGGCCGAGGCGTGGCAGCAGGACCCGCCTTATATGGGCTGCTCCCGGCTGGGCGTAGCCGCAACCCTGCCCCACCTTGGAAGTTTCCAGACTGGGGGCGGATGTTCTACTGACTTGCATTTTCCCTAGTCTATCGATTTTTTGGGCGTGGCAGGCGGTGGGACAGCGAGGGGTGATTTGGTTTCTCTTACTGTTTTTCTGGTCTCTCACCACTGGCATATTTTAACGTTTTCTTGTTTCTAGGACATTAATAGGTTTTATCATTACGTTATGTTATCGTTTCTTTGTTCGTTGTTTAATAAAAGTTCATGTTCATCAGTGGCCTACTGATTTTCGTTTTCCTATTCTTTTCTTTCCAGGTTGTTTCATGCTAAAGTTTCTGTTAACAGGATACAGTGATCACTTCGTTATTATTGCATATGTCCTTTTCACTAGGGGTGCTCTCTGGTCGGGCCAGATGACGTATCTCTAGTAAATGGTCCGGGTGAAACAGGTGCATCAATCAGTGGGGAGTAGATAGGCATGACAGATTACAACGGGGGAGAAAGGTCCGCATTACGTACCCTTTCACTATTTGCAAAGATTTTCCTACGTATATTTGCAAACAGGGAATACCTCCAAAAAGAACCAATTCCCAAACAGTCAATGTTTGGGGAAACAATCAATCAATGAGGAACGAAATAGGCACGACGTGTTAAAGGTTTCCGTTACCTACCCTTCACTATCTGCAAAGGGAGAGAGAATATTCCTATTCTTCCTCGTTTGCAGGCAGAGAAGATTCTTAAGAGAACCAACTTCGAACAATTCAATGCTCGATTCAAACAATCAACAAGGGGTACTGTGAACACAAATGAACGCCGCTTATGTACATACACATTGGTATTATCAACAGGTTGTTCCTAATGTTTCTATTTTAGGGAGGTCAAAAAGAGATCCCATTAGTGGCCTACTGATTTTGCTCGATTCCTTTTGTTTTTTTACACGATTTTTCGCTATCTGCAAAGACTAAACAGAGTATTGCGACTCTGTGCTTGTTTGTAAATAGAGAATGAACCAAAGAGAACAATCAATCAAATGGAGAGAGAAGCAGGCACGACGGATTACAACGGGGGCAAAGGCCTGCGTTAACTACCCTTCACTATCTGCAAAGAGAGAGTACTCCTAATAGAAATGAGGGGTGGGGGGCAGCATTCAAAGCAGATCAGTGTGCATAAACACGAAAATGTTTTTACTTACCACGTACTTGACATTCGACAGCTTATGATATTTGCTATTAAAAAACCATTGAAATTCACTGAAAAAACCATAGGTTATAGACCATATATAGTTAGGAATTAGCATTTAAAAAACCTTATTTTACTCACACAAAACCATTGAAATTCCATATATAGTTAGTTGCACTAACTATATATCGCGCACCCGCAATCCACTGCTGATCATGTCACATATTACATCATTCATGACATGGTCAGTGACATCACTGATGACATCACTGATGACATCTCAAATGACATCACTGAAGACATCACTGATGACATCTCATTTGACATCATTCTTGTGCTAATACGATAAACCTCTTCAGACTCTAATATAACCTTAGATACACTCAGTGTATACAGACACTCACACACTGCCACTCATCCATGGAGTTACTCACACACCCAGTCAGTCATGCAAAGAAACAATCTCACCTCCATTTCTTCAACTATACAGTTAAACACACCTTACTTATTGAAACATATACTAACACATATTTACTCTCTTATACAATCCCTGATACAAGTTCACAATGATCGATACAACCACTCACTCATTCAGTGGCTCTCATGCACAGTTATTTATATATGCCAACTCTCACATGTACTGTGTTTTACATATGTACTTACTATGACATGTAGCATTGAGATATCCATTCACTCATCAATACACTCATGCACACAGTCAACTGCCCATGTAGCTGTTTCCACATGCACTCTTGAACTCATACACCTAGTGAATAAACTGCTCACACATCTATGCATAGAGTCACACACCTTCCAGCCACCCCCACACAAACTCAATCTCCCATAGAAATACTTGGGCAACCAATTAATAACACATATAGCCTCTCGTATAGCTAATGATCAACACATGCAGCAGTTTACATCACAACAGACATAATGATGCACAAATTAAGACAGTTTAGTCACTAACCCATGCATTCAGTGAGACACATTTAATCACTCACTCATACAGTCAGTCACGCACCTACTAAATCCTTCATCCAGACACTTATACATCCACTCATTCTTCAATATGTAAGACATATTTTAACTTTACAGAAACATACAGTCACTGGATGTTGTCATCAGTGATGTCATCAGTGATGTCATTTGAGATGTCATCAGTGATGTCATCAGTGATGTCACTGACCATGTCATGAATGATGTAATATGTGACATGATCAGCAGTGGATTGCGGGTGCGCGATATATAGTTAGTGCAACTAACTATATATGGAATTTCAATGGTTTTGTGTGAGTAAAATAAGGTTTTTTAAATGCTAATTCCTAACTATATATGGTCTATAACCTATGGTTTTTTCAGTGAATATATATATATATATATTACCTACTGGCGGTCGCCAGTAGGTATATATAGTTAGGATTTTTTCTCTATGGGTTTTTTGAAAATTCTATGTCTAATAACTTTGGCGTTTGTGGACGGAATCGGCTGAAATTTTCAGGAAAATGGCACATTTTGTTTCTGAGCAGCCCTTGAAAATTGGGGGGGGGTTCGTCCAGTGGGGGCCGAGAAAAAAGGGGGGTCCCAAAACGTGTTTTTAACATTGAGTTTTCCATAGGGCGGTTGGCCTCACTTTTAGCCCGAACGGCTGAATGGATTTGCACGAAACTTGGCAAAATTGTAGGGACTGGTAGCCCGATGTGCCTTTTGTAGGTCTCAATATATGTGCTCCAGTGGATTTTGAGAAATTAACGTTTAAAAAAAGATATATATCTGTAACAGCGGACCGGTTAGCGCTCTGGTTCGCGGACTTTTCGCGCAACGGAGCTTTGTGAAGCGAAGCTGATTGGTTCTCCGGCGTCTGTCAACATTCCAAACAGTCCGTAGCGGCCGCCATCTTGTCTCTCGGTAGGATCGAGAGACAAGAGGAGGTCAAAACAAAGGGGGAAATAACTATAAGGGGGCATAGTAGATCCTCGCTGACCCCCTAGGTTTGATGTGGAGGTTTTAAAAGGGCCCCGCGGGGCAAAAAAAAAACAAAATAATAATAATCGAACGGCTGAATGGATTTGCACGAAACTTGGCAAAATATTAGGGACTGGTAGCCCGATGTGCCTTTGCTAGGTCTCAATATATGTGCTCCAGTGGATTTTGAGAAATTAACGTTGAAAAAAAGATATATATCTGTAACAGCGCTCCGCTTCGCGTACTTTTCGCGTTACGGAGCTTTGCGAAGCTGATTGGTTCTCCGGCGTCTGTCAACATTCCAAACAGTCCGTAGCGGCCGCCATCTTGTCCCTCGGTAGGATTGAGAGACAAGAGGAGGCCAAAGCGAAGGGGGAAATGACCATAAGGGGGCATAGTAGATCCTTCCTGACCTCTTAGGTTTGATGTACCATTTTGCCAAGTTTGGTGTAATTCCGTTCAGCCATTCAGGCTGTAGACGTATGTAAATGTCCTATGGAAAATTGCATGGGGAAAACACATTTGAAAGTGTTGAAATTTAGAACCAATTAAAATGTTACTTTGGTTTTGTATTTGTGTGTGATGAAAGTTAATTGGTTATGTATATATGTCAAATGAGAGGAAACCACAGCCATTTTGTGATACTACTGTCTGAGGTACATTTGTGAGGAATTTTTGGTGGTGAATTTCTGGTGTTTGATTTACACAGTACTAACACTTCTGCTACTTTTAAAAAGGTGAGTTGTTAATTTGTATGGGGAACTATGTTGTACACTTGAAGATAATTTGAAAAATGTTTTCTGTTATTTATTTGCAGTCCTTCTGTTATACTAAATACTTGATAAAGTTAGTTTTATATTATGTATTACTAAAGACGATAAATGAAAGTGATTATTTTTTTCTGCAATTTACAGCAAGCAATTTCAAAATAAAATGGCTCACAATGAAGAGACCGTGGCAATTTCTTTTGAATTGTCCAACACATTGATTGAAATTGAGAGCACCAATAATGAAATATTGTCACAAGGAGGACATGACTTGTATGATTCCATTAGATTGATTGAAATGGACAGCACCAAGAATGAAATATTGTCACAAGGAGATGACTTGAATGATTCCACTACATTGATTGAAATTGAGAGCACCAATAATGAAATATTGTCACAAGGAGGAGATGGCTTGTATGATTCCATTAGATTGATTGAAATGGACAGCACCAATAATGAAATATTGTCACAAGGAGGAGATGACTTGAATGATTCCACTACATTGATTGAAATTGAGAGCACCAATAATGAAATATTGTCACGAGGAGATGACTTGAATGATTCCACTACATTGATTGAAATTGACAGCACCAATAATGAAATATTGTCAGAAGGAGGAGATGACTTGAATGATTTTTTTGATCAATCTCTTGATGGCGAATTTATCGAGTGTTTGGAGACCATAGAGTTACAAGAATCATCATTGGAGACTTTTAATGAGGACATTGCTGATGAGGACATGTTACTAGTTCTTTCAAATTTAGAAAATTCTGAAGAATAAATTTATATTTAGAAATCAAAAATTGTTTGAGACATTATTCATTTTTATTTTTAATTTATGAGGTTGTAGCGAAGTGATTGTAGTATAAAATGAGACTTATAGTATAGAGTGCAACATTTTTATGTTACATGGTAAGTTTACTCATATTTACTTCCCTTCTGCCACTATATTATCTCCAATGTGTATTTGACATGTCTTCTTCATCTCCGGCCTCCTTTCTCTCACTGTGTGTCTCCGATGCATCTTATCGCTGCTATTTTGTGTAATTACAGAAGAGAGTAAAATAAAATAGTTCGGAACGTGAAAAGGGGGCAAAGTAGAGTACTCCTCACCCCCTAGGCCTTTTTAGGCGGTCCCAAAAGGATCAGTTTCTGCTTTCCTGAGAGATTATGGTATGAGTTCCATATACCACAATAACTTGCATTACAACATGCAAGATATCTATCTCCTATTACCAACTTTTGGAGATATTCGCGCTAAGCGCGAATATCTCCAAAAAGTAACACCTGCCCTGAGCAGTTCTTAGCCATGTTATCCAATGGGAGGTGGATAACATGGCTAAGAGTATTAGCTCGGTAATGCATGAATATCGCTGAGTTTTTAGCGATATTCATGCATTGCGGCCGTTTATTATCGCATTTGCGATAAACCTTGATAATAGTAAGGTTTATCTTCGATAATTTCTGACGATGCTTAGTGGTAAAAAATTGGTTGGTAAGCATCGTTAGCGATAAATATCGCTTAACTTTGGTAATATGCCCCAACGTCTGTTAACGTTCGATTCGAAGGAAATGAGGAAGTGTTGAAAAACATTGTCTGCGCCATCTTGCCTTTTTTGAAATGCCACACTTTTGTCGTGCACGGCAGCCATTTTAGATGTCTTGACCAGACCCACTCTCTGCACGCTGTCGATTCGTAGCATGGCTCCTCACCCTCGTAAGCATCTCCTCCAGGCACTGGTCACCACCGCTCTCTGTCTTATGCATGGGCAATAAACCTTCCCCCATCTGCGCTGCTCTTCCCTGAGAATCACACTCTGTGCCCGCCCGACACCTCCCTTTCGCCCTATTCACTACCGCACCCTCTGACACTCCTCTTCCTCTGTGTCCGATTGTCCAGGCTATCAGCTAGCCCTGCAGATGTAGTTTATGGCTCCAGCTGTAAAGATTCACCCCTCTTCAAAGGAGTTATAGTAGATCAAGGCCCACACCCGATGAGATCCGTCACACCACACGTGTTCCTACTATCTGAAAACCATCCTGTATTGTGATTGGTGAGGGGACCGAGCCTGAAGCGGAAGATTCTAGGAATGACTCTTTGTACATCAAAGTTTTTACAATTATGTGTCACATTAAAAATATATAGCACTCCAACAAAGTAGTAGGAATATAAAACTTTAATAACATATAAATATATACAACAAAACAAAAACAGTAAAAACATTTAAACAACGAAGAGACCGTGGCAATTTCTTTTGAATTCCTGATGAGGACATGTTACTAGTTCTTTCAAATTATGAAAATTCAGAAGATGTTGCCTGGGGGTGGGTCGTCAGTAGCAGTCTGTTGTGCGAATAGTTCCAAGGCAGCAGAACGCGCTGAAATCTAGATGGCACGAAAGTGATGTCTAGTAAGTTGCCGCCCAGCAAATAACGGCGTGGGGCGCCGCGGGGGTGAGTGAGTCCAGTAGGCACCACAGCTATTCTTACCGGCATTGCAGAATTACTGCTGGGGACAATGCCTGTGCTGTAGCAGGGTCACAGCAGAAACAAAAAGGATTCTGTTGAAGATGTTGTTGGTTTTCAATTTGAAAACAGTTCTGGTGTCAACTGCTATGCTAATGTAGTGGTTAATGTTTTGTTTTCTCTAGAAAATGTAAAAGAGGGGGAGGCAGTCCAAAGTTCCGTTAAAAGGGCAAAGGAAAGGATCGGTGGTTTGAACTATCAGTCAAAAAGGGGAGGGGGTGCAATAATTTTTCCTACCGGGTCACACTGTGCTTTCACCGGAAGTGAGGTCTGCAGGATTGTAGTAATTCAAAGTGAGGCTGGCGCCAGCATGGGAGCGCCGACGTCCCGCGGATACAGTTTCGTCACTCCACGGGCGATCATGGCAGTCATTCCCCATCGGGGGTCGGAGACTCCCGCGGCTCCTCTAGAATCTTCAAGGTCGTGGAGGACTACGGTGGTGGAGTCAACCAGTGACCGGGCCATTTCTTTATGTTGGGCCCGCTCTTGCCAGGTCGACCGCCATTTTGAGAGTTCGGCAGCTACCGGCGATCGCGGGGTCACATGAGCGGACGGGCTCCACCCTGCCGGGCGAGACGTTGCAGCATGGCCACAGTGGAAGAACCGTTATCTAGGTCGTTCCGAAACTGTGCAGCACTGTAGTTGTTAGGATGCCACCGCCTGGAGCGCTGAGGGTGCAGCTGGGAAGCCTCCACCTGGGGAGGCGGGAGAGGCCTGTTCGCACCGTCTCTCCCTCCCAGTGCACCCCACGGCGTCTCGCTTGAGATTTGTTATGGCCGGACCAGGCGATGAGGACGAGGGGGGGGTCGGAGGCATGTGCAAGACATCCCCCTCCAGTGTTGTCGCAGCCATTATAAAAGAAAGAAGTGTCCCGTCCGTCTTCGGGCCGGGCTTCCGGTGGATGTCGGCCGGACGCCCCTGGCTCTGGCCCCATGAACGGGTTTCTTGGTTTATCGGCTGCAGCCGGATCCCGTCGGCCTCGGCCCCCCGACCGTTGGTGGTCGGACCGGAAGAGCATGTGGCGGGACTACCTGCAACTCTCAAGGGCCACCGCGGCCGGACTGGGAGAGAGAGGGGAGGGTCGAGGAGACATTCCCCCCCCCTGCAACTGTTCAGCGTTGTAAAGGCAATCCCCTGGCCGGGTCCCGCTGGTCTCGGCCTCTCCTCCGGCTACACCCTACGTTAGGATCTCCTGGCCGAGGCGTGGCAGCAGGACCTGCCTTATATGGGCTGCTCCCGGCTGGGCGTAGCCGGAACCCTGCCCCACCTTGGAAGTTTCCAGAGTGGGGGTGGATGTTCTACTGACTTGCATTTTCCCTAGTCTATCGATTTTTTTGGCGTGGCAGGCGGTGGGACAGCGAGGGGTGATTTGGTTTCTCTTACTGTTTTTCTGGTCTCTCACCACTGGCATATTTTAACGTTTTCTTGTTTCTAGGACATTAATAGGTTTTATCATTACGTTATGTTATCGTTTCTTTGTTCGTTGTTTAATAAAAGTTCATGTTCATCAGTGGCCTACTGATTTTCGTTTTCCTATTTTTTTCTTTCCAGGTTGTTTCATGGTAAAGTTTCTGTTAACAGGATACAGTGATCACTTCGTTATTATTGCATATGTCCTTTTCACTAGGGGTGCTCTCTGGTCGGGCCAGATGACGTATCTCTAGTAAATGGTCCGGGTGAAAAAGGTGCATCAATCAGTGGGGAGTAGATAGGCATGACAGATTACAACGGGGGAGAAAGGTCCGCATTACATACCCTTTCACTACTTGCAAAGATTTTCCTACGTTTATTTGCAAACAGGGAATACCTCCAAAAAGAACTAATTCCCAAACAGTCAATGTTCGGACAATCAATCAATCAATGAGGAATGAAATAGGTACGACGTGTTAAAGGCTTGCGTTACCTACCCTTCACTATCTGCAAAGGGAGATAGAATATTCCTATTCTTCCTCGTTTGCAGGTAGAGAAGATCGTTAAGAGAATTAACTTCGAACAATTCAATGCTCGATTGAAACAATCAACAAGGGGTACTGTGAACACAAATGAACGCCGCTTATATACATACGCATTGCTATTTTCAACAGGTTGTTCCTAATGTTTCTATTTTAGCGAGGTCAAAAGAGATCCCATTAGTGGCCTACTGATTTTGCTCGATTCCTTTTGTTTTTTTACACGATTTTTCGCTATCTGCAAAGAGTAAACAGAGTATTGCGACTCTGTGCTTGTTTGTAAATAGAGAATGAACCAAAGAGAACAATCAATCAAATGGAGAGAGAAGCAGGCACGACGGATTACAAAGGGGGAAAGGGCTGCGTTAACTACCCTTCACTATCTGCAAAGAGAGAGTACTCCTAATAGAAATGAGGGGTGGGGGGCAGCAATCAAAGCAGATCAGTGTGCATAAACACGAAAAAAAAAATTCTTACCACGTACTTGACATTCGACAGCTTATGATATTTGCTATTAAAAAACCATTGAAATTCACTGAAAAAACCATAGGTTATAGACCATATATAGTTAGGAATTAGCATTTACAAAACCTTGAAAATTCACTGAAAAAACCATAGGTTATAGACCATATATAGTTAGGAATTAGCATTTAAAAAACCTTATTTTACTCACACAAAACCATTGAAATTCCATATATAGTTAGTTGCACTAACTATATATTGCGCACCCGCAATCCACTGCTGATGATGTCACATATTACATCATTCATGACATGGTCAGTGACATCACTGATGACATCACTGATGACATCTCAAATGACATCACTGATGACATCACTGATGACATCTCATTTGACATCAATGACCACATCACTGATGATATCATTCATGTGACAATACAATGCATCTCCTCACATTTTAATATAACCTCTGTTTCACCCAGTGTTAAAAACAGAGTATAATTTTTGAAACCATTGACACACCAATACTAGTTACTACATACGTACTCACTGATTCCTACGTCTACACACACATTCACTCATTCACCCATACAATCATTCATACATACAATCACTCATGTTTACAACACAATCATATGCACTCATACACCTATACAGACACTCACACTCTGCCACTCATCCATGGAGTTACTCACACACCTAGTCAGTCCTGTAAAGAATCAATCACACTTCCATTTTCTACTCTATACAGTTAAACATAGAGCACCTTACGTTTTCAACCATATACTAACACATACTTACTCTCTTATACAATCATTGATACAAGTACACATTGATCTGTACAGAGTCACACACCTCCCAGCCAGCCACACACACACTCAGTCTCCCATGCAAATACTTGGGCAATCAATCAATAACCCATATAGTTACTCATATAGCTACTGATCAACACATGCAGCAGTTTACAGAACAACAGACATAATGATGCACAAATTAAGACAGTTTAGTCACTAACCCATGCACTCAGTGAGACACATTTAATCACTCACTCATACATTCAGTCATGCACCTACTAAATCCTTCGTCCAGACACTTATACATCCACTCATTCTTCAATATGTAAGACATATTTTAACTTTACAGAAACATAGTCACTGGATGTTGTCATCAGTGATGTCATCAGTGATGTCATTTGAGATGTCATCAGTGATGTCATCAGTGATGTCACTGACCATGTCATGAATGATGTAATATGTGACATCATCAGCAGTGGATTGCGGGTGCGCAATATATAGTTAGTGCAACTAACTATATATGGAATTTTAATGGTTTTGTGTGAGTAAAATAAGGTTTTTTAAATGCTAATTCCTAACTATATATGGTCTATAACCTATGGTTTTTTCAGTGAATATATATATATATATATATATATATATATATATATATATATATATATATATATATATATATATATATATATATATATATATATATTGCTACAATGTAGCCCTATGAGTTTGACGCCGGCGCTCCCTTTGCAGGCGGTACGTCTTTTCCGGCAGGACCACGCTGGTTCCAATTTCACCAAGAAACAACTCTGCTGCCAGAGACAGCAGAAATTGTAAAATAAAGACTCACTCTCTCGTATGACTTGAAGTTTTAAGGCGGCTTTATTTCAAAGACGCTGCCTGGCCAACGCGTTTCACCTTCGCCCTGAAGGCTTGATCAAGCTGTACCTTCACCTACCACCGCCCAATAGCCCCACCCACCGCACAACCGACAAATACCGGACCCCACCCCTCAGCTGTATTCTGCTCAGCACACACTCCCTCCACAAAAACGTAGTGTAGATCTAGGACATACTCTACTCCATCGACCCCAACATCACCTTCCTCATGGAAACCTGGATGAACTCCACCTCTGCCCCGGACATCACCATCAACATCACCATCCCGAATGGCTACAAGATCATTCACAAGGACAGCATTAACAAACTGAGTGGAGGCATCCCCTTCGTACACAAAAGTACCCTCCGCCTCAATACCCACTCGGACGACCACTCGACCAACATGGAGTATCTCCACTTCCAGGTCCAGACCAACCCGAACACCACCCTCTGCAGCTCCCTCATCTGCAGACCCCCCAGGCCCATCCACACTTCGGCGACTCCATCATCGACTTCATCACACCACACGCTCTGGCCTCCAAAGAGTACATCCTCCTCGGCGACTTCAACTTTCACCCGGGCAACCTCAATGACAAGAACACATCATACCTGCTGGAGAACCTCCTCACCGTCAGACTCAAACAATGGTTCTCTTCCCCCAACCCACTCAGCAGGACACACGCTCAACCCCATCTTCTCCACCAGCGGCAATATCACCTTCAGCCACACCTCCGAGCTCCTTTGGATCGACCACCGCTGCATCCAAACCCACCATACACCACTGCGGCCAACGCTACCCTTGCAGAAGTTGGAACAAGGTCACTGAAGAACAGCTCACCACCTCCCTCAGAAAAACCCCACCTCCAACATCTGCAGATACTAATACCTCAGCATGCAACCACCATTGATGGATCTCTAACTGTGCCAACACATTGGCTCCCCTAAAAAAAAAACAGGCAAGCGACATTCCAAAAAAGCCCGCTGATTTTTTCCCGTCCTTCATGAGTCCAGACGCAACTGTAGATAGCTCGAGAAGAGATGGAGGAGCAGCAAGACCCCAGAGGACCCCTCAGCCTTCAAAAACCGCTGTCATTGCACACCACCACCTCATTAGAACAAGGAAAGCGGCCCTACAAGAAAGGATCAACACCAACGTACTCAATAGCAAAGAACTTTTCGCCAAACCCAGCACAGAGACAGGAGACAACCCACCCTCCCAAGACCTCTGCAACAACCACAGCACCTTCTTCCACAACAAGATTAAGGAGATATAGAACAGCTTCAATACCCAAGACCCTCTTCCCCCACCCGCAACCACCGCACCCAATGAAACCTGACCCCAGCAGACCCTGCTCAGTTGGACTCCCCTCATTGCTGACAACATCCTCAAGACCATGAAGAGCATTCTTTCTGGAGCCCTCTCGGGCCCCTGCACCAAACCACATCTTCAACAAAGCCGCCACCTCCATTGCCCCAAACTCTGTTGCACCATCAACTGCTCCATCAACTCCGCCACCTTCTTGAAAGACTGGAAACACTCAGAGATCGACGCCTTGCTGAGGAAGCCCTCTGCCGAATCGAAGGACCTCAAGAACTTCAGACCCATCTCTCTGCTCCGTTTCCCAGCCAATGTCATCGAGAAGGCAATCAACGTCCAACTTTCTGAGTTCATTGAAGTGAACCATATCCTGGACCTCTCACAATACTGCTTCAGAAGCAACCACAGCACCGAGGCCGCCCTACTTGCAGCCACAGATGATGTCTGCACCCTCCTTGACCAAGGTGAAACTGCAGCCCTCATCCTCCTGGACCTCTCTGCTGCCTTCAACACCATCTCCCACCGTTCCCTATGCACAAGACTCCACAAAACTGACATCCGCGACAAAGCCCTGGAATGGATCTGCTCCTTCCTCATTGGCCAAACACAGAGAATCAGACTACCACAGTTGCACTCTGAACCCACAGAGACCACAGAGCTCCTCCCTGAGCCCCACTCTCTTCAACATCTACATGGACCCACTCGCAGCCTCCGTCAGAAAACACACTCAACATCTTCGCCTATGCCAATGACACCCAGCTGATCCTCTCCCTCACCAACAAACCCACTCCACCTGGGACAACTCCTGGTGGCCCACAGACCTTGTATCCCCCACGCCTACAGACCTTGGATCCCTCCACACCCACAAACCTTGGATCCCCCCACACCCACAGACAACGCATGAAACCTCGGCATCATTATGGACTCCAGATCAACGCAGTCTCATCATCCTGCTTCCACATGCTACATTTGCTCTGAAAGATCTTCAAGCGGATCCCCACCGAGTCCAGAAAGATGGTCACTCACACACTCATCAGCAGCAGACTGAACTACGGCAACACACTCTACGCCGGCATCAATTAGAAACTCCTCTGCAGAATATTCAGAATGCCTCCGCCAGACTCACCCTCAATATCCCCCTCCACGGCCACATCACTGGCCACCTGAGACCTCCATTGGCTCCCAGTCAACTAAAGAATCCGCTTCAAGCTCCTCATACAAAGCCCTACACGACATGGGACCTGCGTACCTCAACCACCGCCTCACCCACCAGACTCCTCCGCTCTGTCCAACTGGCCCTGGCCACGTTTCCGCAAGACCACGGCCGGAGGATGATCCTTCTACTACCTCGCAGCAAAGACCTGGAATACCCTTCATTTCCACCTCAGCCAATTATCATCACTGCCTCAATTCAGAAAGGACCTCAAGACTTGGGTCTTCGACTGAACCACAGTGCCTTCTATGGATCAGCAGTCCCCCCTTTGAGACCCTTATGGGTGAGTAGTCGCGCTGTACAAGTCACATGATTGATTGATTGACTCATGTGTCAAGGGTTGCTTTTATTCAATTCAAAGTTGTGATACAGTGCCTGGAATGGTACAACGCTTTGGTTATTTTATTTCTTGGCATCGATGACACTAGCTAATCCTGTGTTTAAAGACTTTGCTGTAAAAATGACAAAAGACTTAGGGCCTGATTACAAATTTGGCAGTCCGATGAACTGCCAAACCCATGTGGCAGTGCGGCTACCTGCAGTCCTACTACTGTATTATGAGTTTGATGGTCGGACCGCCGTAGGACCACTGTTACCACAGGGTTACAAGATCCCTGTCAGTCTTGCAGCGTCTGAGGCCTGCAATATGCTGGTGGTGCCGCTGCGGCACCGGCAAGCATATTACGAGTTTCCTGACCACTAAAGATTTCATGGCGGTAAGCCCACCATGAAAAGTGTGGTGGTGAGGAAACTAAGGGGGCCCTATGTGGCCCTCTGTTGCCTCTGGGCCAGGAGACACATGCAGGAGGACACATGGTTTGCACCCCTGTCTGTATGTACTCCGTTTTCCAGCACAGCATGGACTTCACAGTCCATGCCATGCTGGAAAATGCTATGGCGGTTGCATGCTGCCTCCTTTCTAAGGCTCACATATGACTCTTTGATAGGCACCGCCGTGGGCCGGCTAGCTGCTGGAGGACTGCCTGACGTGTATTCCAATCAGAATATGGCAGGCGGCTAGACTGCGGGTCTGGTGGTCTTGGAGTATGGTGCTGGCGTGGCAGCCCACTCCAAGACCAACAAACTTGTAATATGGCCCTTAGTCACTTTATTGCTTGGAGTTGATGGAACTGTGCAAATCCTATACTTAAAAACTTTGCTAGAAAAATGGACATTTGAGGTAAGCAGATTCGGGGGTGTTGTAGAGTGCTCCATAGAAAGGAACTGCACTCCATGTAAACTTGGGAACTACCCAGAGTTGCCTACTTCCTCTTTTGCATAATTTAGACATCCTGACACGATAAAGATATATACATATGTGTGCACACCCATGTATATGGATGTATATGTGTGTGTGTGTTTTCTTTTTATTTTGTACAGGAGAACTCCTTTTTATTCCTTCCCTCCCTTTACATCTACCCCCTTCCTAAACCCTGAAATCACCATTACCTCCCTTTATCTCTACCCACCTCTAAAGCCAAACATTAGTCTTACCTTCCTTTACCTCTAACCACCTTTAAACCCTAAAATCATCCTTACCTCCCTTTATCTCAAAGCACACACAAAAAAAATGTTATTTACAAAAATACTTACCTATGTGATTAGTACGGTGTGACAAATGTAGAAATACTTACCAGCATTGCAAATAGGTGCATGTAATGGATGCATGACAAAGGCTGGTTCCTTGTTTTATATTCTGTTAAATGTCTGTTATTAATTGTAGTTGATTCAATGTAGCCCTCATCATCTCATTTCAGACTTTGTAATATTCATTTCAATATGTAATATACATTTTAAAGCAAATCAACATAAGATCATTGCAAGCCATATTAATAAGGACAGGGGTCATATTCATTTAAACATGGCTTGTGTTCATTTCGATATGTGGTTATTCATTTCAAAGTATTTTACAATTATCTTAAATAGTTTCATATTCATTTAAAAAATGCCATATTCATTTTAATAAATGTCATATTCCTTTTGATGTGGACATATTCATTTTAACAGGTGCCATATTCATTTCAAAGTGGTTCATATTCATCTTAACATGTGTCATATTCCTTTCAATTAATGTCATATTCAATTCAATGGATGTCACATTCAAAAACACTTGTCATAATCATTTTAACGTGGCCCACATCCATTTCAACATAGGTCATATTTATTTCAATACATGAAATATCCAGTTTGATGTATATCATATTCATTTCAAAGCATAACATATTCATTTTGACAAGTTTAATTTTATTTTCACTGTTGGTCATATTCATTTTTAGACATTTTAAATCAATTTCAATGGGGCTCATAGTCATTTCAATGCATGTCCTATTCATCTTAGCATATATCATATTGCTTTCAATGGATGTCTCATTCAAAATTAACAATTCTTATATCCATTTCAACACGTATCATAATCATGTCAATGTGTATCAAATCACTTTCAAAGCAAGCTGTATTCATTTTGTTTGTACTCGTTTTCATTTTAAAACATGGCAAATTCATTTCAATAGACCTCATATTCATTTCAACTCATTTCATATTCATTTTAACATGTTAGATTTTTTTCAATCAATGTTATATTTATTTCAATAGATGTCATATTGATATTACCACTTGTCATATTAATGTTAAGATGCAACTTATCCATTTTAAAACATATCATATTCATTTGGATATGTAGCTTATTAATTTCAATGCATGTCATATTAATTATGACAAAGGTCATGAGCATTTCAGCTTTGTTCATACTCATTTTAAGGCATGTTAAATTCAGTTCAATGGGGCTTATATTCATTTCAACACAGGCCATATTCATTTGAAATAATCTCCTATTCATTTCTGTATATCCCATATTCATTGCAATCTAGGTAATATCCATTTCAACTTAATTTATATTCATTACAACATGTGTTACATTCATTTCAGTGTATGTTATTACAATTTCAATATGTATTATATTCTTTTCAGAATATAATATATTTATTTCAGTAACTTATATTCATTTCAATCTGTTATTTTCATTTTATTGTATGTCATATTCCTCTTGGCATATGTTAGTCATTTCAAGGAATGTCCCATTCTTTTTGGTGCATATTGTATTTGTTTCACTGATTGCTATATTGTTTACAGTGAGGGCCATATTCATTAAAGTATCATTGATGTATATTTCAATATGTCTCTTATTCAATTCAGAGTGTGTGTTATCCATATTAATCAGTAAGTAGTATATTCACTCTGCCAGGTTTGATATTTGTTTTGGTTCAAGTGAGATTCACTCTGCCAGGTGTCATATTTACCTTGACATATATTATATTCATTCTGGTGTGTGTCATAATCGTTTTGCATCACGATATGCATTTCAGAAGGTGTCGTATATGGGGATCTGTAATTTTGACGTGAACGGCTTCCCATACGGAACAATCCAAAGGCGGAAAAGTAAAAGGGGGAAAAGAATGAACCAAGGGAAAAGAAATTACAACAAAATGTTTTCTTTGCTGGTGTTTACTTGCTCCCCTAAGTCCTGTATGATTTTCACTAAATCTGTCATGGCTTTTGGTGTCTCTGTGTTGAGACTCTGTAGATGTGTTGCAAAGCTATCACTTTGCGAGGACTGGAGGGTCGACATGCATTCATGAATTATTCCTTCGTCAGATCAGTCGGATCAGCTTTTTTGTGTGTTTTATTTCCAATGTTCATTTCCTGAGTGTCCTTAGTCAGATTTCTCCTTGAACTGTACCTGGCCCCTTCTCAGTAATAAGGGCTTTATAACTGTCTTTATTGTCCATGACTATATTGTTTACTTTGAATATCTGTTCTTTCCCACACAGTACTTGTCTCTGGTACTGCTGAGTCAAACTGTAATTGTAATTCTAATTGCATTTATATAGCGCTTACTATCCCTGAGGAGAAGATGAAGTGCTTTGAGCTGGGCAGCATGCTTCTCCCGAACACAAGATTAATAGTTAGTCCAGTATGGTTGGTTATTGTTAGTTATTGGAATTAGTCTTGTGCATCAGCAAACCTTTCTATGTATTCAATCCAGTATCTTTGGGATTACATTAGTAGTAGTTAGGTGTGATCATTAGGGGATGTGTTATATGAGTTCATGCACATGGTTGGTGGGGTTCGTTGATGTGTTTTAAGAGATTAAGTATTGTTAGGTTGCAGGGGTGTGCCTTTTAATGAAGGAGAGGTTGTGATCTTTCGAATGAGTTGTGGGCAGTTTTAACAAATACATACTGTAGGGATTAATGCAAACCTGCATGTCACTTTAATTTGTTGTGCCCAGAAAGAGGAGACATGCAGAGGATGTTAGTGCAAGGGGGGCATTTGAAAGAGAAGAGGAGAGGTGACAACCAGACTTTTTAAGTAAAGATCAGTTTTCATGCAGGAGTTAGAAATATTATGGGTGATTTTGAGACAGAATGCAATTCGAGAAAACAAGATGTTGAAAAGCATCAGCATAATTTGTATGCAATGATAGTAATATATCATGTACTTTTAATAGGTTCTAGAATTCGGGGAACATTCTATCTACTGCATGTCGCCTGCCAGGCCACCACTCCAGCTAAGTAAGCTTAACAGCACGGGGGTTGCAAAACATAAAGTAATGTCTGAATGCACATATTGGAAATATCAAGAACTTTAGGTTGTGCTTGAAGGAAGCATTAACCTCATGATCATAGTACTGAAAATCCTGGATGGGGATATTTAACCTTAAGTATGGCTCACAGTATTTATTTTAAGAAGCAGAGCAGGATCCCTTTGGATGCCTACTGGTTGTAGAATGGACAACTTCCCCAGACAGGGAAAGTGTATCAGCTTCATTACTGACACTGGAGGGTGGGGATCCAGACAACAAGGGTGAGGCCATGGTAACTGGGTTCCCTTTAGAAATTAAATGAGAACTTTGTTAGCCGGCTGATGAAACTTCTTGAAGCGCTGCCCTTTAGTGAATGGTACGGCACAAGTTGGAGTGCAGACTCTGTTGTACAAGGTGAAAGGTGTCCCTTTAGGTGAGACCAAGCCTTTTGTCTTTCTTGATCACAAGCAATTGCAGAGACCTCACATGGGATGATTGGGGACAGGCCACAAGAAGCAGCTGCATGATAATGCAGAATATTTGTTATGTCCCTCTGCACTAAATGTAATATAGCTTCAGGTAAGGAAGGGCCCTAACCTGTGCAGTGTGGAAGGCGGTGAAGGTATTTACTTGTAAAAAAATGCTAGTGTCTGCAGGGGACTGTAGCTTGGTCTTCAGGGTCCTTTGGGGTGGAGGTTTTCACCACAAAGAGTCCAACTTAGGGGGCAATTCCGATGTTGGAAGGACCAGAGTCAATCCAAGATCATTTGGGAATAGGAACCAAACAACCTCCTATTGTTGGTCACAGCCCAGGAAGTAGGATGCTACCGAACAGAATAGCCTCGTATTCTTTTACCATGGTAACATATATTCCAAACAGAATGCATGCTCTCATGGTAAAGAGCTGAGGTGCAGTTCATCCCTGCACCCGGTGGCAGGCACCTAGGCTGCCATCTGGCGGGCTTGCACCCATGGGGGCCCTGCTGGGGGCCTCCAAAGTGAGATTCCCACAGCCTTTCTGGGTAGGAAAGGCCGGCACAGAAAGTCTGTGGGACTCCTCGTAATCCCTTGGTCAGAAAGAGCCACCCCAGTGATTGATGGATGATTCCCGAATGGCAGCCGGGCTCTCCGAGCACGTTGCAAGTTATTTGGAAATCCAGTTCGGATTCCTTTCTGACCGACCCCATCAAAATGGGTCGGTCGGAAAGGAATCCGAAGAGCCGATTCCAATGCGGTCGGCCCCAAAGTCTTTTGTGCTTCTGGGGAATGCAAAATAAATAAGTAAACTGAGTTTTACAAAACAGCACCTATTTACAGTACTTAAAAATCCAGAAATCTCTAATTAGCAATTTCTCCTCTACCGTCCAACCAACCTTCTGCAGTGATGACTTTTCTACGTCAATCAGAATACTTGACCTTCACTTTCAGAAGCGCCACTGACATGGTCTCCTCTGTCCCAGACAGCCAATGCAGTATTTTGATGCTCTATGCCATGACATGTTTTAATGTCATCTTTTATTATGAATAAGATATTATAATATAATTTCAGCTTGTTTATAAATGGTAGTAAAATAATATAATATAATTTCAACATGTTTATAAATGACATATCAATTTATCTAAATGGTATTGCCCTTTCTTTTACCCACTATCTTCTTCCCCAGTAGGTGCATCCTTACAGTTAGGGTGTGCAGCCTGCCTTAGAATGTTGATGTTGTTGGGATTCTACTCTGTTAAGCAGGTGACAAACAGCTATGTGAAGGTGGAAAGAGGAGATGCATAATAAATACCTGTGACAGCTATCAATGACTTGACATCTTTCTAACATCATAATTTTTGTCTCTGAATAGCCCCAGTATCCAATCAAACTAAAAAAATTACTGGAATGTATGCTGAAACCTGCTGATCCGAGAATTTTCACAGTGCACGATGGGTTCTGAAAGATGTATCCATATACCCACATACAACTACAGTTAAGCCATACAGGCAAGACAGTTATTTAGGTGTCTCTTTCATGGTGGCCTAGGTCTGTGAAAGCTGGTGTGGTCCACCAGCTCGGGCTGGTGAGTTTCCCTTACTGTACGGTTAAGCTGATGTTGCTGGTTTGTGGCTACATTTCAACATGTTGTTCCTTCATTGTGGTGACTGTGGGAAAATGGGGGTGGCTGGTATTCGGGTAATGTATGGGAGTTCATCCCCAGATCAGTATCTTTTTAATTAGTTTGGTATTTTAATTCCATATCCTTGGCCCAGCATTTCAACCAATTGATCTCCCATATTGGGGCCGATTACAATGTCATTAGGAAAGGCTCCGGATGGGATTCGGCATTGCAGAATCTGGTTCGGAACCCTTGTTTCCTACCGATTCGTCCAAATTTCCCAACGACCGATTACAATGCCTGGAAACCGTTCGAGCACGACGAATCAGTCCCAAAAGGCATCCGGATATCCCAAATCTTTCAGTGCCGATTCGTTCAGCTCTATGGACATGGTTTCCGGACGAGCAGTTACGATGACCGATTCGAACAGCTGTTCCGATTCTGTTTGCCCGAGACAAAATGGCTGCTGGAATCTATTTTTGGGGGCCTGTTGCGGACCCCCCTTCATACTGAGACCTACGAATGTAGCCAGTGGGGGTACCAAAGGGACCCCTCTCTCTTCCCAACCATGCACAGTGTGGAAGACACCATGGAGTGCCTGCCACAGGGTGCAAAGTTTTTCCCCACCACTCTTTTTTTCAATGGGAGCCTGAGTTCTCGTTCGGAACACAGGCTACCATTGAAGTTAATGCAAGTCTGACCGAACAATGTTGGGAAGCATTGCAATCAGTCGTTCGGATTCACAGGACCCAATTCATTTGGAAACAATTCCAGAACCAATTCGTTTTGGACAGTTTCCTAACGACATTGCAATTGGGCTCCTAGTGGAGTTGGTATCATAGACTCCTCAGAATCATTTTATTTTGTGATCTTAGTGGCATACTGCGTGTATATCTTGTAAGTTTAGCTTGTGATTATTTTGAGGCAATAAAAAACAAACACACACAAGGTGATGGGAGGAATGCTTGCAATTTGAGTAACCACTGGCAATCATATGGTGTAGCTTTCTAACTCATCGTTCTTTTGCCCAACATGCCACCTCACTTTGGACCTGGCCAAATGCAAATCTGTTTTGACCCTGCTTCAGAATGAGCAGTCCTCCCTGAACTGCCAGGTCAGGACTTCCCTGAACCGGAACACACAACCAAGACCTGTGTAGCCCTGCTTGGGGCTTGTGATGTGATGTGCTATTTTTAATAAATGTTATTTCTAAATATTCACCAAATTATTGTGTTTTATAGTTTTTATAGATTTATCAGCTTGTTAAGTTTATTGTGGATTTGTTTTGGAAGTTAAATTCAAATTTTATAATGAATTTGTTTTTTATTCTGTTACATTTTTTGTGCTGATTTTAATTTGTATTGATGTATAATTGTATATTTTTTATAACTTTAGTATTATTTTCTTTTTAGGCTGTGGAGGTCATTACAAGAAATAATCAGTCATGTTTTATTTGAATTGTTTTTAAATAAATCGATAATGTAAAATATTAACTAATTTAATAACATTTTCTATGATATAGGGGTTGATTCCGATTCGGTAAAATCCCATACGAATCGCCGTATGGAGCATTTTTCCCATACGAATTATACACCTTCAACGTCCCCGTACGTACGATGAAGTACTATCCGAACCCAAAGCAGATCTCCGTACGAATCGTACGAAAGACCATACGACTCAAAAATACGTACAAATCGCATTCGGAAAACGCAATACGTGACGTCCGTACGGATTGAAGCAGCTTTTTACGAACCAGCAGGTACGATTCGTCTCGACAACACTCCGTACGACTCTTTTCCTACGGGAGTTTAAAACGTCCATAAAGGCAGATTTCGACTCAAACCGCGTGCAAAATGGACCCCCCCAAAGGTACGCGAGTGCACCCCATGATTGCAGGTGTGCGGTGCGTAGGTGTACGCTGCATAGGGGTACAGAGCATAGGGGTACAGAGCATAGGGGTACGGTGCATACCCCCATGATTGCAGGGGTACCGTGCGTATGTCAATGTGTGGCTCTCCGTATGAATTGCTCATACGACGTTTTCCGTACGAACCGCGTTCTCGTTCCATGGTCTGGATCATACTTGTCGGGTCGTACAGCATGTTTACGATTCGTACGGTTCACCGTGAGGGTCCTGTATCGTACGGATTTTCCCGGCTTTTCGTACGTATTCTTTTCCTACGGATCGTACTATGCGATTCCGACGGATTTGTACGATTCGTACGGAAACAGCTACGAATTCGAATCGTCGTACGGATTTGTTTCCCGTATCGGAATCGACCCCATATTTTACAAAATAATATTTATTTAGCTTAATGATTTGAAAATAAAAATATGACTCACCTAAGTTTTGTACTTGTGGACTGGTTGTGTACTTTCTTATCTTTTGGAAAACGAATTTGCATACATTCATGGGGATTCAATTGATATTAATTTTAGTTGTGTTATTGTAAATGTAAATGTAGTTGAGCTTATATAGCGCACAGCTACCCGCAGTGGGTTTCCCCGCGCTTGCTTAGGGAACCCTTCCTGGTATTCCCCTGTGAGATAGCAGGGTATCCACGAGGTGAAAGTCAGGCATCCCGCCGCAAGGGGCCGTTGTGGAGATTAAGCAAGCTATTGCCCAGAGTCGCAGAGTGTGAACCTGTGAGTCGAGGAGGCACCGGGGCGAGAATTATCGAGTCCGTGAAATTTTTAGCCCAAGACCTGCCGAGGTGGGGAATTGAACCCTGGTCCAGGACCGATCTCAGCATCCGGGTCTGCTGCCTCTAACCCCTGAGCCACACTTCTTCACATTCTGCTAAGTAAAATATTGTGGTTAAGCCTCTTATATTATATATAAAGGTTCACAAATGTTATCTACAATTAAAAAAATAATTAGGGCTCATCTTAATTTTCTGTTTAACTGTTTTTACAAAATGTAATAGAATTTACTTATAATAATTGAAATAAAAATAAAAAAATGTTTTCAGTATTTCATAAAATATGATTTAAGTAATGATTTATAATTGTTTATATAAATGCTATATATATATATTTATGTATCATATAAATGTACTCTGAATATTTGTATTAGAATATTGAAAAAGAATTCCCTACCGCACCAGTCACTCACAAGGATATATGTTCTTTCACCAATGTAAGTTGAACTGGAGTTTCCGTAATACATTTAAACCAACTTCCTTATCACAATTCGTGTACTTTCTGAAAGTTTGTTGGACTAAAGTAAGAATAGTAAATAGGAAACCCCCTCCAAAATCTATTTGCTTTAACCAACATTTTTTGTCTGGAGTTAGAACACTGAGGGCCTGATTATGAGTTTGGTAGTGTGGCAGCAGGCCACCTCGCCGGATGTACATTGTTACAATGCATGTTGTAACAACTCATGCCTTTACCACGCAAGTCTTACAACGCAAGTCGTTACAACGACTTACGTTGGAGGGCGTGGATTTAGGAATCTTATAATTTTATATTCCAACACCAGTCCCCGTAACAGTAGGGAAGGTGTTGGAATATAAAATTGCAAGATTCCTTATCCCACAGCGCCATCCAGCGCAAGTCGTAGTAACGACTTGCGTTGTAATAGCTGCGGGGTAAAGGCACTGCGGTGTAAAAACCGCGTCGTAAACGATGTTCCCCCACCTCGCCAGCACCCCTCTGCCACAAAGCCAAACTTGTCTGCACACCACTCACCAGGTTATGAGTTGATTTATGGTCTGGGTGGCAGTGCTTTGGCGGTCTCACAGTGGTGTATTTCAAAGGCTCACATCTGAGCCTTAAAAAGGCACCGCAATGGGAGCGCCAAAGCACATTCCTGCACAGCATAGACTGGGCAGTCCATGCCGTACAGGAACAGGGGGTGCATACTGACAGGGTCCTGTAGAGTCCCCTTACTTGCCTCACCGTCACACTTTTCATGGCAGGCTCACTGCCATGAAAACTGTGGCAGTGAGGAGGCTTGTTTTATGCGTTGTGGTGCTGCTGTGGCACTGGAAGCATATTGAGGCCTCAGGCCACTGCAAGACTGCAGAGGGATAATGGATACCCAGCAGTTGCAGTGGTCTTTATGACAGTCCGACCGCCAAATTCGTAATACGGCAGCCAGACCACCCGTGCAGTGGTAGCGCATTGCTACTGCAGGAATGATGTTCAATTGGACTGCCAAACTAGTAATTAGTCCCTAAATCTCGGCCGCTTTATTTATTCAATTTCTCTAGTTTTACGTGGATTGGAGTTAGAATAGTAAATCTCCCAACAAAATGTATTCACTTTCCCCAATGTTTGTGAGACTGAAGGTGCAATAGTAAATAATAACCCTTCTTGGAATGCACTTTCCATCATTTTATTTGAATTGAAGTTAGAACAGTAAATCTCTTCCCACTAAGGGCCAGATGTAGGTAATTCTATTTTACCGACTCATAAATACCGAATTTTACCGATTCGGTATTTATGAATCGGTAAAATAGAAGGTGGGAGATGTAGGTAAAATCGGTATTTGAAATACCGATTCTGTAAAAATCGGTATTTACCGATTTTGTAATTACAGAATCGGTATTTCCCATGGATTCCTATGGGCTTTGAAGCCCATAGGAATCAATGGGAAATACCGATTTGGTAATTACCGAATCGGTAAATACCGATTTTTGCAAGGGTGCAGGGAGTGTCACTTTGACACCCTCTAGCACCCCCAATACTGTCATGTGTGCCATGTGGCAGACAGACATGGCCTAAGGGCATGTCTGTCTGCCACATGGCACAGGTGTGCATGCACACATGTGCATGCACACCTGGATTCGGTATTTTACCACCCATTCGGATTGGGTGGTAAAATACCGAATCTGTAATGGCTTTGGGACTCTGAAGAGTCCCACCTACATATGGAAGATTCCGAATCGGTAAAAATACAGATTCGGTATTTTACCGATTCGGTAAATTTACCGATTCGGTAAATGTAGCCCCCTACATACCGAAAACCCATTTACCGGTCGGTAACGGCCAAAATCGGACGTTACCGGTCGGTAAATGACTCCTACATCTGGCCCTTTGTCCTTTGTTTCTGAGACTGGATTTAGTGTAATAAATGTCATCCTTACCTTTAAAATCACCAAGTAAAACAAAACCAATGTGTGACACAATGGGTCACGCCATAAACGGAAGAATTTAACAATTTAGATCTATTTTTTTCCAGAAGCTTAAAAATAAAAATACAAAAGCTGGAAAACTTACTTCGGTTTCTCTCAGCATCTTAATCAATTAAAAAAAAAAATCAAAAGATTCCATTTAATAAATGATTCTGACGAAATGACCCAAAAGAGATGCATGATAATAAACCTATAAATGGGGTAGAGCCAGTCCTTCTTGATCCTTATTTATTTGTAAAACTGAAAGGTAGACCATAGGTTGTTTATTATCCAACATAAATTTCCTTAAAAGGGAATCAACTCTTTTAAAGTAACGGCTGTTCATTGATCGGGATGTTAAGAAAAAGAAATAGAAACAATGATGAAATTGACATTTTGATTAAAGAAATACGACCATTGGTAGGTAATGGAAGCAAAGTCTATTTATTCAACAACTCTTTTACTTTCTTTAATTTGGAAGTATAATTAAAATGAATCAAATCTGCAATGTCGGATGGTACAACAATTTCCAGGTAACTAACTGGTTCCTTGTAGAACTGTTGCTTAAGATTTTGACGGAGATCAATTACTTACACATTGAATAATAAGAGCTCTGTTTTTGAATGGTTAATCGTAGCTCCCCCACTGAGGTGAATTGTTAGTTTAAGTCCTGTGCTCCTTGAACATTGGCTTTTTCAACTTTCAAATACAAGATGATGTCAACTGCAAACAAACATATTTTTGCCATCCCCTCTAGTGTTGGAGCTACTGAAGCATTTTTGTTAAGCCTTCCTGCCAAAGGCTCAATAAAAACGGGTGCTTCTTTTAACTTTACCTGAACCTATCTCTTTTGAGTTTATCATTATTCTAAATTCAGCACCTTGATATGTATTCTGAAGCATTGTTAAAAATTAGCCAGGAAACCAGAATTTTGCCAAGATAAAAAAATTAAAGCCTCCCACTTCACTAAATCACAAGCTCTCTCAGCATCTATCATCAATGTAGCCACTTTTAACCCATTATTAGAAAATAATTCAATAGCCTGAATCAATAAATTTGTTTGGGCAATCCTTCGATCTGGATGGTAAAAAAAACTTTCTGATCCTTATGCATAATTTCATGCACAGCAGGCATTATTCCTGCTGCCAATACTTTGATCAAAATTTTTAAATTGCCATTAAAAAAACGTATTGGTTGATAAGACTTGACATTACAAATTGGCTTACTATAACTGATTTCTTAAAAGAAAGAAGGATAATAATTCCTGTCCTAATATGGTTGTAAAAATATATTAAAAATGGTAGCAGTTCAGCAGCAATTTCTTTATACATTTAGATCAGAATACTTACCTCTGTAATTATTTTTTTGGGCCAACAGGCTTTCTTTTTGAATCTCCATCTAGTGAGCTACAGTATAATATGTATATCTCTAAATGAACAAAAATATTTCTCTAGCTTAACTGGAGAAATATGATCTCTTTTCTTTAGGAGGATGTAAGTAAGTAAGTAAAAGTTTATTTGCACAATTAATTAAAATCATTGCAATATACACAATCGTAGCTAACAGTTAAAAAAAAGACAATTTTCAATTCTGATAAAAAGACAGTAAATATGTGGGATGAAAAGGTGCCACTTAGGGGAGTTAAAGCTCAGTCTTGGTCAGCTGGTGAGATCAAGGAGTTAATATCAGAAATACATTTTACAAAGCGGGTCGCCATCTGAGGTGAGTCGCCCCTCATGCATACGTCCAGTGCTTCTGGGTATGTCCTGATGTTAAGAAAGACCCAAATTGGACGAAGCCAAAAAGTTCTTTGGGCTAGTAAGCATCTTCAAATGCACAAGATGTGAATCAGGTTTTCCTCTTCCTGGTTACAGAAGCGGCATTGGGTGGAGGCAGCTTTCTTGTACCCTTGGCCAAACTTATATGCCATCAGTGGAATTAGGCCAAAACGTAATCTCATTAATTGGAGTTTTACATGAGGTTTCATGGGAGATATAAGATAGAGCTGTAATATTTTTGGGGCATACAGTTTGGAGGCCCAGGTGCCATGGAAGAGCTTTAATACTTGTTGTGCGTCATGGTCATTTGAAAAATGTTTTGCTTGTTTGGTTAAAAGCTTCGTTTTCGCCTCAATGGGCAGCAAAGTTGACCATATGTCCTTTGCTTTCAGGGTTTCAAGACAAAAGATCAAATATTTATTCCACGATGTTCTAGGGTTGCTTAGCAATGACCATATACAGCTCTTTAAAGTGTGGGAGATAGCTTGTTTCGTTTTTAGGCTGTAAGCGATGAGTCTTGCGCTCATGATGCATCGCTGGGAAGATAAAGAGAATTCCTTTCGGATTTGGGCATGAGAGGTCGAGTTTGGCAGTTGGAATACCCTACGGAAGCATGATGATTGCGCTCTCTCTAACCAATTGATCATTTGTCTTTAAAGATTATTGCGTCGAAGGATATTGTAGGAAGGAATTTTGCAGCAATCAGTTTTATTAGTGGGGCAAAGTCCGGGGAATGGAGAGCTCTCTTTGTTCTTATAAAAGCCCCCTCCAGGCTACGAGCAACTGCCTGCATTGCGGTTATATGCACAGTCGATCTCCCTTTATGATCAATCCAAACGCCCAGGTACTTATATGCGGTAACAGTTTCCAATGGCTTCCCTTTAATAAACCACGTGCTCTTTTTTGTTTTCGAGGAAGATATTATTTTGGTCTTGGTGGCAAGGAGTCTTTGGAGGCCCACCTGGGTTTGTTCTAGGAGAATGGTATCATCTGCGTATTGCAGGGTTTGGATTTTTGTTTGGTCAATTCCTGGGGGAAAGGCTCGAGAGCGGGACAGCCATTCAGGGAGGTCTGCGAGGTACAAGTTGAAAAGTAGAGGTGCAAGAATGCATTCTTGTTTTAGACCTCTGCTGGTATAGATTTTATTAGTGGAAGACCATCTCGATGTAACTCTTATTTTAACCCAAGTATCTGTATGTAGAGCTATTAGCGCTTTCAATAACATCGGGGGAATACCCCATCGTGCCAATTTTTCCCAGAGTTTGGCCTGAATCACCCTATCGAAAGCTTTGCGAAAGTCTATGAAGCCCAGGTATAGTGATTTGCCTTTTGCGGCTAAGGTGGTTTCCATCATGTGGGCTATGCAGAACAAATAATCTTCAATATGACAGCCCCTTTGGAAGCCGGTTTGTGTAAAGGGGATTAAGATGCTATTTTCCACCCACTTTGTTAGTGCTGTTAAAAGGACGCTTGCATATGCCTTCCCGTCCACGTCAAGGAGGGCTATCATCCGCTAATTGTCAGGACTGGAGCGCAAGCCTTTTTTATGGATGGGAACGAGTAGTGATCCTGGCCAAGAGACCGGGATAGTACCTCCCAGTATTGCAGCCTCCAAGAGAGGTGCCAGCATCAAAGCCCATTTCTGGGCGGAGGCTTTGTATACTTTGTGGGAATTCCGTTGGGTCCTGGGGCGCCACCTGAACGCATTTTCTTTATTATTAGCGCTATTTGGTTTGGGGTTATCTTGGCGTGTGGGGTTGTATCATCCTGGGAAATCAATTGTTTGAGGATGGAAAGGCTAATGCAGTTGGTAGCGTACAGTGCTGTATAAAGTACTTTGACATAGGCCTCCCAGTCAGCAGGAGAGATATTAGTTGCAGTAGGAGGTTTGGTGGTTTTAGTGGCCTTGTTTACCTGGCTCCAAAATTTTCTTTGGTCTTTAGATTTTATGATCTCATAGGCTGCTGCCCAATGGTGTTCTTCTTCCAATTTCTTTAGAATGAACCTAGCCTTCCTGTACTCTTTTCTGACGGCTGATATTTCACTCCACAGAGATCTATATTCACTTTCATTATTGGCGTTGTTTCGCTGTAGCTTATTTAATTTACTTTTTATGATGGTTGTATGTTGTTTTTGCTTTAGCAGAGTAGTTGGAGCCGGAAAGTCCTTGACTACACTTTTTGTTAGTTTTGGAGCTAATTGTTCTCTAAAATCGGTCTGTATAATTTCCCATGAGTATACCGTCAAGTGACTAATGCCAACCGCAGCCCATTTGGTCAGAAGATTGTCCACTTCCGCTTCTATTACTTCCCGGTTACCCTCAGACCATCTCAGGTTTCTTACCCTCTGTAGGTTCGATTCCGTTCCGATCAGGGGAATATTCGGGCGATGGAACTGCCAAAGGCCAATTTTGCACGTTAAAATTGCGTGGTCGCTATCTGGAGAAGGAGTTACCAAGAACTGTCGTACCAGCTGGAAGTGGGTTACTGATATCCATATATAGTCCAGGGTGGCCATTCGAGAGGAGGATACATGAGTGTATGCAGCTGGTTGGTCCGAAGCAATCCTTCCGTTTAAGATGCGAAAGCCTAATTGATTTATTTTGTTGCTAATTTTATCCCTTTGGCTTCCTTCCGTTATCTCCGGAATAGCCCACATTTCATTAACTGGGGATGGTTGAGAAGGTAGGGTGGAACCAGTCTCCATTAGGTTGGCGTAAAAATCACCCATTATCAGCCATATATCGTTTGGGAAGAGGGCTTCGAGGTTGTTTATTACGGGTAGCATATTTCTCAGTGTAGACTCTCGTCTTGTTTTGGAGGGGTGCAAGTAAACACAGCAGAGGATGATTTTTAGTTTTAATTTTCCCTTTTCATGGCTCTGAGTCTCGATGCTGATAAAGATATAGTCGTCCTCACCTTTATAAAGTGGTTCTAATTTTGCGACCAGTGTGTTCTTCACTGCAATCAACATGCCTCCAGATGCGTGACCACCTACAGCAGATGGGATAGCGAACGATTTGATAACAGTGAAATCTTCCCAAATGGTGTTCTCCAGGGCCCAAGTCTCTTGGATAGCAAATATGTCATGCGTCTTCCGGAGATCCAAGGTTAATCGTCCGATTTTCTCTTTTGTTAGACCACGGATGTTCCAAGAACATATATTGAGGTAATGGGCTACATCGTGGTTAATTTTGTTTTCATTCGATGTTATCTGTGCACTACCCTAAGGCCTGGGAGAGCCAGGACCAATCTTGGAATTTGTGCGGCTTAAGTACGCATTTGCGCGGACCTCCTGCTATTGTAGCTATTATTTGAAGCGGGTTCTCTATCCTGGGTGCGGTTTTTGTTTCCTGTCGGAGGCCACGTAGCATCGAAGATAACTGCTGGTTATTCTTGTCCTGTTTTAGGTCTAGTTTGTTATTGTCAACCATTAAGGACTCGGGAGTGTTTTTTAGGAAGTCCGGGTAATTAGTGGTGGTATAAAGGCTAGCCTGGACGCCCCATTCGCTCAGTTGTTTTTTATTCTTCATTAGTGTTGCCACCCGATCTGGATTGTAAGGAGGATGTAAGATATCTGCAATTTTTTAATTTTATTTTCACTTTTTTTTTTTTCAAAATGTTTTTATTGTATTCATTCAACATATAGGCAATAATGACAGTATGCAGAAAATCACACAGTATAGTTAGGTTAAATATATCCGAATACATGCCGTTATGAAATCAATAGTAATCTGTACATTCTCTAGTAGTCCCTTTGGCAGTTCAGTCCCTACCAGGCACCCCACCCCACCCCTACTCCTCATCTGAGCTATCCACATCAGACTCTGGTATTGGGTTACAGATGTCCCCCCGATAAGAATTCCAGGCCGGCCAGATTTTAGTCCATTTTCGGGGGCTCCTCCGATTGGCATATACTGTCCGTTCTGCGACCATAGTAAGATCCATGTCTCTACACCAGGTCGCCAACGAGGGTAGTTTCACTGCACCCCATTTCTGTGCAGTATATCGTTTTGCTACCATGAGCCCCAAAGTGACCCATGTTTGTCCGTGGCGTGTGAGATCATTGGGCTCCCACATGTTGAGTAGGCATCTGCGCGTTTCTGGTAGAAGTGACACCTCCATCGCCTGTGATATTGTTTGCAGTACCTGTCGCCAGTAGTCTGCTATTGCTGAACATTCCCATATTGTATGTATAAACAAACCCTCTACCCCGCACCCTCTAAGGCAATATGGATGTTGTGCCCTTTGTATTCTATGCAAGGTGGTCCTAGTATAATACACTCGATGCAGGATCTTAGCTGTACTAACCGAAGCTTTGCAGGGATTCCCACCTCCTTAGGCGACGCAGGGCTTCCTGCCACTCTGAGTCGTCTATGTCCCCCACGTCCATCACCCATTTGCCCCGCAGAGAGACTGTCGGGTCTGGTAGATTGTTGATCAGTTTTCTGTATGTGAAAGATGTGGCGTGTTTTTGCATGTGGTCAGTAAGCAGTCGGTCTCCAGCGGGGCGGCCTCAGGGACCTCAGTATCTTGCAGGATCACCGCTAGCAACGCATGTCTTATTTGCGCGTACATGTAAGTCTCAGTCGGGCCCAAGTCGTATTGTTGCTGAAGTTGGGCAAATGGTATTACAGTCCCTCTGTCCCACAAATCCCCCACCGTGGAGATGCCTATATTGTCCCATTGTTCAAATCCCTTGCTGTTTCGCAGCTGTTCCTGTTTTTTTGTGTCCTAGAGCTGGGTAAGTTTAGTGATAACCCCTCTCCATCCCAACCATGTCTGTGCTGTGTGCCACAACGTGGCCGTATGTTTTGTAGGGCCCTCTAGTTTCAGTGTTAGCCTCTTGTTATATAGGATTGCAAGCATATTATTCGCGCCCAGTTGGGCTCTATCTGTCCTATACGCTGGATCATCCTGAGCTGCATGGATCCCCTGGTTAATGACCTTAAGGTGTGCCGCCGAATAGTACAACTGTATGTCAGGGAGTGCTATCCCGCCATCATACCAACTTTTATGCAGTTTTGCCTGTGCTATGCGAGCAGGTCGGTGGCCCCAGAGAAGTACTGACACCTGTGCAGCTATTTGTTTAAAGTACCGGGGCGGGACAGGAAAGGGCGTATTGTCAAGGGCATAAAGAAACCAGGGGAGGGCCATCATCTTATATAACGTCGCTTTACCTAGGAGCGTGAGGGGCAGGGATGCCCAATGTATCAAGTCTCTTCATAAGCGCTCCAGAAGGGGTGCCAAATTTCTGGAGAAGAACTCTGTTGCATCCTTTGTAATATATATACCTAAGTATTTAAAGGAGTCCCTAGTAACTACAAGCGGACAATTGGTAGGGAGTTGTGGTACGGGCCCCTTTAATATATATAGGACCGACTTGGACCAATTTATTGTGTATCCTGACACCTTCCCGAAGTTATCACAGATGTTAAGGAGCTCTGGTATAGAGTGTTCTGGATCTGTGCGGTACACTAGTATGTCGTCAGCATATAAAGAGAGACGGTCTTCCCATCCCTCCCTCCACCGAATTCCTTTTAGCAATGGGGCCTCCCTGATCAGTGTCTCCAGAGGCTCTAGTACCAGCGCGAATAGGAGCAGCGACAGGGGGCAGCCCTGGCGCGTACCTCTCGCCAACGGTATTTTGCCTGATATGTGTCAATTAGCCATAACACGAGCCAGAGGTCCCGTGTATAGAAGCCGTACCCACGCATAAAATTTAGGGCCAAACCCCAGATGTGGAAGGACCGCAAAGAGATACTGCCAGTCTAACATATCGAAGGCCATCTTCGCATCTAGGGACAAAATTACTGCCGGTTCTGACAGAGATGTAGCCTTTGCCAGCGCTCCATGTAGGCGTCTGAGGTTGAGCGCCGTGTTCCTATTTGTCATGAAGCCCGATTGGTCTGGGTGTATTAAGTGTGGTAAGTGGGTCATCAATCTGTTGGCGAACAGTTTAGCTAAAATCTTGGCTTCTGCATTTAGCAGAGATATAGGGCGGTAGGAGGTACATTCAGACGGGGGCTTATCAGGTTTTGGGATTGCCACTATTGTTGCGATTCGTTGGTCTAGCGGCAGTTCACCCTTCTCTAAGCTTTCGTTGTACATTGCCAATAGAGGCGGGCTTACAGTCTCTGCCATTTGTTTATACCACTCTATTGGGATCTCGTTGGGTCCCAGTGCTTTGCCTGATTGTATCGATCTAATTGCTAATTGCAACTCTTCGTTCGTTACTCCTCTAACTCCAGGGAAGTGTCCTGCATTAGCGTTGGCATCTCTATATTTAGTAAGGACTCTACGACCTCCGCCTCCGTCACATCCGATGTTGGTGTGTAAACTTCCCGGAAATAGCCTGCCAGTGTATTTACTATGTCTTCTGGATATGTCGTGAGTCGTCCCCCCGCCTTCCTTATATGTCGTATTCCCCTAGTGCCACTCTCTCGCCTATCTAGCCAAGCCAGCAGCTTTCCCGCTTTGTCTCCTACGTCGTATATTTTGTGCCTAGTCGCCGCCAGGCTAGCGACCGTCCTTTCTTGTAGGTAGTCCCTGTGTTGTTGTTGTCAGAGGTGCAGGATGTGCGCCGTATCTGGTGTGGGATCTGCTGAGTGGTCTGTGTCGGCTGCCTGTAGTGCTATTTCTAAATCTAAGAGTTCCCTCTGTTCCGCCCGTTCGTGCCCCGTGACAGATGCTATTGCTTGCCCTCTAAGGACGGTCTTGTATGCTTCCCACACTATTGATGTCAAACTAACCGATGCAATGTTTTCCTCAAAGAAATGTTTTGTGACTGTACGGAGTTCTTTTTTTAATTTTGGGAATGTGGAGGTATCCGGGATAAATAGGGTATATCCTCCGACGAGACCTCCGGAGGTAGGAGAAAGTTAGCATCACCGGAGAGTGATCAGAGATGCTCCTGGGTTTGATTTCTACCTCTTCAACGTTTTGTAGGTTGGTGTCCAGCATCATAAAATAGTCTATCCTGGACAGACTGTTATTTACAGTGGAGTGATACGTGTATTGGCATGCTGTGGGGTGTCTCCAAACATCTACGAGCCCTATTGCCTCTGCGAAACTCTGGAAGCGAGAAGAGACCTAGGCGGGTATTTGTCTATGGTGCCGTCCATTATAGCATTAAAGTACCCCCCAATGATAAGGTCCCCATCCGGCAGCGCAAGGAGGAAGTCGCTGAGTGCTGGGAGTGCCACTGCGTGAAGTGCCGGTGGAATGTATACTGATACCACATTAAGGAGTCTGCCTTCCCATTGACCCTGTAGTGCTGCAAACCGTCCCTGGTCGTCCGTCTTAGTCTGGAGTACTATGAAGGGAGAGGTTTTCCTCACCAGGATGCCCGTCCCCCTGGATCGCGATGAGAACTCGGAGTGCACTGCCATCTTGTACCCTCATCTGTCTAATGCCTTACACACCGTCCTCATAAGATGCGTCTCCTGCAGTAGCGCTAATGCGGGACCTTGGCGTTTCATGGCCTGCAGTACCAGACCACTCAATTTATCTTATCGCCCAGGCCGCAGACATTCCACGTTACAAACTTTAGAGAGGTTTCTGGGGTTTCTTGGGTTGTGGTCTGGGTACAGTCAGGTTGTGAACCTATTGCCATGGGCGTGGTGTGTAAATACCGGGAACTGCCGCTTAACCACCTCAATTAAAGATCTGCCGATCAATCGATTTTCTGCTTTACCATCAGTGCCATTACAAACTAGAACAAAACTAAACAGAATCCAAACTTCCCCCCGCACTGTCCCTCCCTCCCACCCTGCCTCCCTGCTTAACGGATTTAAAACCGCCCATCACCCCAACTCAGCAGAGTGCTTCTTCCCAACCCAAACCATAGTACTTGCTTGACGGGGGTAAGGAGTCCAGAGGAAGCATCAGTCTTTCCTCCCCTCCATGGCCTGCTTCAGTCCAGTGGCCAAAGTCGGCACGACCGTGGCTTTGATTTGATGGGAGCTCTCTCCCGGGTTCTATCGGGCTAGTAGGGCTATACTTGACCGATCTCCTCTGCATCCGACCGCGGGGAACGGTCCGGGTCCGGGCGTCGTGTTGCTTGGCTGCCTGTGTCCTCCTCCTCTCCGCGTTGGTGGTCTTTATTCCCGCGACGCGGTTTATCCACTCGCCGCCAACCTTCAAGCCAGTCATAGGCCTCTTCCGGAGTCTCGAAGAACCATGTCTTGCCTTCTGCCACTACTCTGAGCCTTGCGGGGAATAGCATGGAATAGGGCAATTCTGGCACTCTCAGAGCTTTTTTTACTTCCAGAAAACTTAGCCTACGCCGGGAGACCGCTGCTGTATAGTCCGGGAAGAAGGCGACTGTTGAATTGTGGACTCGAATTGGTGGGGAGACTCTCGCCGTTTGCAGGATGTCGTCTATACCACGAATGTTGAATTGTCTGGCGAGCACCGGTCTGGGGGGTGCTCCCGGTTTAGGCCTTCCGCCCGGAACCCTATGGGCTCTCTCCACCGAGAAGAAACTGGAGAGGCCCTTGGGCTACAGTCTCCTTTTCACCGGTTCTTCTACATAGAGGTCCATAGCTTGAGCCCCTTCGCTTTCCAGAATACCAAGAATGCGTACATTGTTCCGACGTGAGCGCCCTTCTTGGTCATCGAGCTTCTCCGCTAGCTGCTTGTTTTCCGCCTCGAGTCGGGATAGGGCTTTCTGCATCTCCATTGTATCCGTCACCAAGGATTTGGTGACTATCTCTACTTCTTTGACTCTGTCCGCCATTTTCTGAAAGTCCGCTTTCTGTAGTTTGGACACTCAAAAGGGCCGCCATAATGTCCTCCAGCGTTACCTTTTTCGCCCCATCGCCATCCGTCACTTTGCAACCAGGCCCTATGGACAGCGCTCCGTAGTATTTAAAAGAACCCTATACCTATTCCTAGAAATGAGCAGAATGCTCTACACCATTTTAACAATCCTTGCAATTATACAGCAACGGGAACCGTCTCTAAAAAAGTCACTCATAGATTAAATATTGTATAACATTGTATAATGTTTCAGACCTTCCACTGAACTTATGGAAATAAATATCTGCACTATATAATCCTTCAGTTACATATACTAGTGTCATTCAGTCTCTACCTTTTTTAAATGAAATACTGTTTGCACTTAAAACATCACTGGTATTCACAGTGGTGGTGTGCTGTTTAGGCTCTCCTATGAGCCTAATCAACATGCTGCCGTGACACTGGCTCTGCACCGCCCGCCCAGGATTTAAGTCATAATCCGGCGTGTGGGTCCACATTGGGTTTGGAGGTCTTCTTAGGATCACAGCTGTGGCTGTCTGATAGAAAAACTGCTAAATCGTAATAAAGCCCTATGTATTTACTATCCATACAGTTAAGATAATAAGCTAGAAATTGGATCCTTGGCATCCTGGAACTGCTCAAACTGAGCCAGCAGTATGGGGATATTTTTAGTGGCTCAGTTTAAATGATGATGTTAATACCTATTTACAAACAGGGCCTCCGCGATGAGTGTGGAGGCCCATTGTAAATCAGGCCCAAATTGAGCACTAAAGTGCTGCATCCCCAGCTACAAAGTATAACATGCCTTTAAATGAGGTCTTGGCTATGGAAACTTCAAAATTGTGAAGGTATTATAATGCTCACTTTAATATAAGCTTTTATTATATATATGATTGTTCAATTAATTTAAAAAAATGTTGTTGAAGACAATTTTTTGGTGGTGTTGGGTTTATTAGAGGATTGGATGGGTAGTTTTGTTTAATGAAAAATGTATTAATTCATGAGTTTATTTGTTCAATTTGGATGTGTTCAATTTTGTGGGTTTAATATTTAATATTTTTTTGACATTTCAATGATTGTCAGTTACTTAGAGTAAAAAATATTTTCAAGGTGCAATTATATTATCTGAATATAGTGCTTATTACCCACCCAATATATGCACTTTCCCCACTGTTTTTGTTTGACTGGACTAAGGAACAGAAAATCAGCCCCCCCCCCCCCTAATTCTGCCCAATGTATGCACTGTCCCCAAAGTCTAACATTTGTTTCACTGGAGTTACTAAAGTAAATGTGTCTCCCTCCAGGCCCCCCGCCCCCAATGTATGCCGTTTCCCAATGTCGGTTAGTATCAAGCTAGAATAGAAAACTGGAGTTAGAATAGTCAATATTGCATCCCCTAATGTATGCACTTTCCACTTTTCTAGTGTTTGTAGGTTGGGCATATAAATGGCTTTTGTTTGATTATTTTTTAATAATTCTTATGGTAGTTAAGATATTATTATATATTTATTTCTGCTTTTTTAAGAATTATTTCTTTTAAAAGTTTATTCTCTAAAATGTTTATTTTAATTGTGTTTTGTCTTAGTCTTTTTCACAAATAGTTTTTGGACTTTTAAAAAAACATATTTTAATGCTTTAAAAACCAAATATGTGTTTATGTTTAACAGAATAATAAGCATTATGCATTTGTATATAGTGTTTTATTTAACAATATAAATTGCTGTATATTTTTATTTAAGAATTGCGTGTGTTTAATAAATGGATTTGAATTTATAACTACATTTTAAAATGTTGATGTATCTGTTCTAAATTATTTTATACTTAGATATTATTTATATAAATTAGATTAATGTTATTAAATTAAAATTTGTGTTTTTAAGTGAATTACATCAATAAAAATATATTTTACTTTTTTAAGTGTACTAAATTTTAATTAAATGAAAACATGCTTGTAACGTCAATATATTGGTCCACAATATTTTGATAGAGAGAAAATTCTTGTACTTTATATTACAAGTATGCAAAGTTAATACTTTGCTTTTCGATAATGTTTCTGCAATATTTTTTCATTGCAATATTTTTGTGACTAATACTATGTCATACAGCCACAGAAAGAAACTGTTATTAATAATAATAATAATAATAATAATAATAACAACAACAATTAATATAATATTTGTCATTAGTAGTAGTAGTAGTACTACTAGTAGTAGTCTCTTTACTATTTTATAGGTTTAAACACAATAACCTCTTATCAGTGGCTAAGTTGCCTGTGCCTAACAAAGCTTATAAAATATGAATCTGTGTGTGCACTGTAAAGGAACGAAGTAACAAACTATACCTATGTAAGTTCAGTACTACACTGGCAGAATTGAATGCCATAGGTAGAGTAGAGGTCTTGCAGGACATACTAATAGAGTAATATGGTGCAGAGTAGGTTACAATTAGAGTAGTGCGTAGCATATTTACAAGAACTCCAAAAACTTGAGTGAAATGTCATTCTCTATATGTATTGTCTGAGTTATTACATGTATTGAGCTAGTATCGTATTGCAGTGTATGAACTCGGTGCCAATTCTAGCCGAAGGGAACTTTCAGAAGCACAATAGTAGCCGCTAACTGTGTATGTAGGGATATTACTAGCACTCCTTCCTTCCCTTGTATCACTCTGAAAGATGCTTGCACTTTACACTTGGTTTTGTGATATTATCTTGTCAGCCTTCAGTTGTTGCCAGAATATGACTGTTACTTTCAAACTATAAATTAGAATACTGATAAATTAACTGAAAAAGCATTTCTAAAGCCAGTCTGCTGCCTTGAAAGCAGCCTCCTCTGCACTTCAGATGACTTGGATTTAAAGCATATTTTCCCCGTGTTTGGAACACGTACAGATATTTCATATGTCTCCATTTGTGAGACCATCTGTTGATGATATTCTAGATGCGTGGGAGGAAGAAAAAAAAATGTCATCAAAGAAGATGAATAAAAACAAAACCGGGGGTTTCGCAACACCTCTTTTCCAGATTCCAAGTAGTTAACATCATGTCATTTAACTTAAAGTTTCACAGCCTTTCCTTCACATAAGAGTGGGTTGCTTTAGGTGAAGAAATTCATTAGAATGCGTGATGCATTGTCTGACTTCAACGTCCTATTTGGTCTACTTCTGTGGCAAAGTGGTATGGCTCTAATGACACATACTGTTCATATAAGGCGGTGTACATCATAGATGTAATACATTTGTAAAAAGGAAATATATACAGGGTACATACTGGCTTCAAGGAGCATTGTGCAATTCCCTAACAGGATACTGTTCTGAAAAACTACCACAACAAAACACTAAGGGGTTTATTTACAAGCCCCTTGTGCCACTTTTGTGTCATTTTTAACATGGGAAAAATGATGCAAACGTGGCGCGAGGGGCTTGTGAATAAGCCCCTAAGAGCCTGATCTAGTGTTTGGGGGATGGGTTATGGCATAGGATATAGTGCACTTGTAATGAGGTAAATGGTATGCACTGGTAATAAAGAGGAAGGGATATCTGCCAAATTTGTGATGAAGTGACTCTACTGCCAAACTCTAAATGAGGCCCTAACTCTATAATCTCTATATCTTCTATTAAGTCAGCCCTCCTGTGACCTCGGAAATGATGTACGATGGGAGGGAATGTATTGAAGGATTGGGAAAATGTATGACTGAAAAGAAGCAGTTCACACCTTTTAATAAGAAGCAATCTGTTGATACCCCAGCTTTCTTGATTCAAAGAATGTGTTCACAATAAAGCAGCACGGTGCAAGGAAGAATTACAAGCTTGTCAGTGAGGGTTCTGGTTGAAACAGCTGGATCAGTAACCGGTCTTACCCTAAATCATCGCCACGCTTACAAAAGCCTTTATGGAAAAGCTGATTCCTGATCCCTTTTATTCCTAACATAGTCCAGGTGAGAGACAGGAGATTGTTCTGGTCTCAGTATTGTATTGCAGTTTTATTTATGAAAGCTTCATATGCAAACACAAGCTACTAAAGTATATTAGTTGAATGGGCAGCACGCTAACTATATGGTGGGCACGGTTAGAACTCTAGTGTGGCCTATGTGGCAAGTGTTTTATCGTCCAAATAGTACGAATGGAGGGACAAAAAGTGGTTGCTAATGGTGCAGCTATCATTTGCTGATCCAATCTGATTTTTCAAACTCATTTATATACTAATAGGTCAGTTGGCAAAATACTAAATTGTAGTGGGTCACAGAATTACCTACCTTGTGACTATAAACCAGTGAATAAATGGTGGCTCACTCCAATTAGCTGCAAAGACAAGGATAGTGGCATGCCTCAAACAGCCTTTCTTTCCATTTCAAAACTGAAAACTTGGTTTTTAAGCAGACTGAATTCCTTAAAGGAAATGTGGTGCTATTTAAAAAAAATATATGTTTTCATTTTTTAAAAACTTTAGTGAAAGTTAGCAGCGCTCCACAGTATTGCTGCCTTATCACCTTGAAGCTGCCTCTCCAATTCCCAAAGAGGATGCCATCCGAAAGGGACCCCTTACTCTTTTGCTAATCATTTACCACCTCAACTTGAGAGTGGACACCTGGTAAATGGTTTGTTATTGGAATACAATTTCTAAAAATTGATATTTGAAAAGGATGCCCAAAACACGATCCTCTCAAACAGCAATTCAAAACCATTTCTAAACACAGTTGGCGATTTGGAAAAACTTTTTCAAATGTTAAATGGGTTTGGTGAAGAAGAAAAAAAGTGTGTTAGCGGTGGCAAAGCCTTACATTTAGCGATTCATTGAGTCTGCACCTGCTAAAACAGTTAGTACATCTGACCCATAGTCTTATGTGTGATGGGCAGAATCATGCTCTGGTCCAGTCATCTCTTGCTGTGCTTAAGTATGTAGTAGAGAGAAGAGGCAAGCACTTGAGCTCTCTGTTACCTTTGTGCCTAGTTGGTAAAGGGGGTAGGTTGTGAGTGGAAAAAGTGCTGTTTTTGTTTCATGTAGGGTGAGTAGTGGATAGCACATCTTGTGCCACTGGGATAGTGTAAGATAAGAAATAGTACATTGTGGAAGTGGTTAAGAACTAAAGAAACAGTAATGCAGGTCTCACTTGGTTAAATGTATTGTCTTCAAGAGTGGGAGTATGTATTTCAAATGCATATAGTTGTATTTCATGAGGACCATAACAATGTATCATTATTGGAAGCATTATCACAATCACACAGGGAGCCTAAGGTCAAGAAAGCAACGATGATTAAATGGCATAAGCTGTGGAAATAAATTAAGCCTGAAGAAAGTCAGCAGTCGTCACTTGTGACGTGGCATGTCCAAGGTAAGGTACAGCTCCAAGCCGCTTACAGTTTTCACCAACAGTGCATGACTTGCTAGAAGCTTGTTCTGTGCTGAAGCCTCCCAATCTGCTGTCATCTCATCTCTGAATGCTTCTTTGACTCATATTTTATCAGCTTGAGCAATGCCACTTGGATCATGATAAAGTTCTGGTCTCCCTAAACTTTTCATTGTGGAGGAAACATAGGCCAGCCGGGGGATCAGAGAAAAATGTATCCAGGTTCATGCAATCTGGCATGATCAACCTGTTGAGGCCTAGCTCCTCCTTGCACCAGACTGAAAGCCAAAGCAGCAGAGGACAAAGGTGAATAAAATCAATCACACCCCTAAGAGGCTCCCGAGGAATTTGCATTCTGCCACTTGGATCTGTCTAACTGGCCTATACCCCCAAATGACACACCTAAAACAGGCTATTAGGATACATGTGGCCTTGAATATATCCAGGACTGTTTTTATGTGAGTGTGTCCCAAACACCGGGAAAAGTCACCCGTACTAAACATTGCCCTGTTAAAAGCTGACACGTTATGATTTATTAAAGGATGCCAGCTAAGACCAGAGTCTAATTGAACAGCCAAATAGCGAAACTTGTCAACCTGGATAATATGATAACCATCCACTATGAATTTCATTGTCTTTGTCTAAGGTGAACCAAACATCATCACATGAGAAAAATGTGTAGACAGATCAAGGCTGTTCATAAAACCAATAAATTAGTCTTAGTGTTTCTGTAACCCCCTAGCAGTCCGAGCATAACTGTGTCGTCTGCATAAAGCACAGCAGGGATCATGCAGCCACCTGCCAAAGGGGCGTCAAGGTGAGGGTCTGTGAGAACTAATACTAATTGATTACTGTAGAGCATAAATAAAAATGGGGCAAGTATGCAACCCTGACGAACCCCTCGCTGTAGTTCAAAATTGCAGTGTGCATTTGCCATTGCAGCCAATTTGATAGAAGCAGAGAGATCCCTGTGCAAATCCCTCCAAAAATGTACTAGGGCGGGCTCTATGTCCGCCTGAGCCATCATGGACCACAGCTTCGAGCGGTTAACTCTATCAAAGGCTGAGCTGAGGTCCATGAGGGCCAGATGGATTGCCCCCTTCTTAGCCGCAGTATACTTACAAATCTGCAGATAGAAATACAAATTTTCCTTGTCAGTGCCCCTTCCTGGCCTAAACCCATACTGCAAATTGGACAGGATAATATATTCCTCTGCCCAGTTTGAGAGTAACTCCAGCAGAAGCTGGTCTATAATTTTCACATCTGAGTCAATGAGGAATATTGGCCTATAGCAGGCCAGATCTAACATGTTTCTCTTTTAAAAAATTGGGACTATAACTGATTGGCGCCAGGTTGGTGGGAGGGAAGCTCTAACAACTGCATTTAAATGCTGCGTTATTAAGGGAGCCCAGAGATTGACAGAGAATTTAAAAAGGTCCCCAGGGACTCCGTCAGGCCCTGGGGCCTTGTTAGAGGAAAGATTAGTGATTGCAGAGGTCACCTCGGTCAATAGAAATGTAATAGGATAATCCTCCTCACTACCATCTAACAGGGTGGCCTCTTCCGCTTGGCTATACATGCTCAACCTAAGCTTGTGAGGTAATAGTTGATGCTTGGATAGAAAGTTAATTTACAACAAGGGGTGGTGATGGACAGAGTCTCTGAATTAAGCAGAGTACTCTCACCCAGTCAAGAGATCAGGGCTAGATCCAACACCGTTTTTTAGCTCATTGCACCATCCCAGTTTCAGAACCTGGCTGTATGCAAATTAGTCTGTCCCTGGCCCAGTGCATCATGGGAACAGGGCAGACCAGACTACAAAAGCCAATTCTTACACTGGATAGAAAGTTAGTCACTCTTGAACAAAGGGAGATTAACCACTCACTAGAAGGCAGCACTATCCCTCAACATGCTAGCGGTGAGTAAATTATCCCTGACCTCTTCTTTCAGCTGGATCTTACATTCCTTGCAGGACCTTTTTTTTTTTGTAGAGTTTTATATAGCGCGAACTAGACCCAAACTGAATCAGGTATCAGAGCACTTTACATAGCACCAGTTACGTTACATGAGGACGGACACACATTCATTTTAGGCACGGGAAGATTAAGTGATTTGCCCAGAATCACAGGAGGTTTTTGGCGTCGTTACCGAGACTCGAACCCAGATCCCCAGGTCCGAGGTCGAGCGCCTCGATAAACTGCCCTGGAACTCTCCCTGTCTCTTGATCCGATCATTTCCTAATTCAATTTTCATCGACCATCAAGCCATCCTATGCATCTATGAGGTTTTCGGAGGCTATACCTCCTTCTCGCATTGAGCCTGCTTCCCTGGGCAGAGTCCTGACGCATAACCGTCCAGGCATGTCTGGGGGTCTGTCGGAAGCTGTTGATGGGTTTAATAATTGGCTGTCTAGAGCAGTGGAACATTTTTCCACACATCTTGTTCATAAAAGAGCGAGAAACACCCTGGTTTTCGAATGAATCATAAGAACTAAGAAAATCTTGCAAAAAACTTGAGGGCTGTTGGAGACATGCCTACTGCCCACTAGCGAAAATAGCTCTCAGGAAGACCCAGAATAACTATTACACGACAGTCAAGTTGACCAAAGGCCACTTTTATGCTGAGCGCATTGCTCAATAAAAAATAACTCGAAGGAAATCTTTGCAATCATCCAAAGCTTCCTGAATCCATGTGCTGAACAGATGGCTACACCTGCCTCTAACACTAAATAGAAGGGGGACCCCCGGAATGTTTCAGGCAGGTAGAGAAAACGCAGTTTTCTCTTCTGGGGATATTTTGACTGAAAATGCCGCATTCTCTACATACATTTGGATTGAATTGTTCCTGGTCGGCTCTGGGGGGCATTTTCGTATTTATTAAATGACCTCTTAGTTAGGCATATGACTAAATGTGATAAGCTGGTACCTTTTTGACTTTGTACACCCGCCTCTAATGCCTGGTGCGAGCAGCTTTCGTTTTTTTATTGATCACATTCAAGCTATTCAGGATAGCTTTGGGACTGCTATTCTATTTGCATCAGACAGTCTTAGACTTTGATCTAGTCCATACCTGTTTGACTGCGTTCACTCCCATCCTGCTGTCAGATACTCTGGTCATACTTAAATCTCTTAAATTAGGCTCTCTAAGGATCCTTGTCAAGCCACGTTACTGGCGGCTGTAGCAAAGATAGTTAACCCTGAAGTTAACAAAATGGTCAATCTGTCCCTCCTGACCGCCACGTCCCACCTGAGTCAAAACAGTCAAACCTCCTCCCCCTGCTAAAAAAAATTAACTAAACCCCACCACCCTGGCTAGTTATCACCCAATCTCACTTCTCCCGGCTGTGGCAATGGTGTGTGAAAAGGGCGCTCACAAGCAGCTTTCTGAGATGGTTGAGACCTCTGGCGCCCTCCACCCAGCCCAGTCGGGTTTCTGGGCCTCACACAGCACCGAGATGGCTGTGTTTGAGGTGGCGGAGGATATAAGAGAGTGCCTGGATGCCGGCGGGCGAGCAGCTCTGGTGCTATTAGACCTCTCTGCCGCATTTGACACCGTGCCACACCATCAACTTTTGGCCCGCCCGTCTTACATAGGCATCTCTGGTCTGGTGTGGGAGTGGATTGAATCCTTTCTGGCGAATAGAACACAGCAAGTATGGCTGTCTCCTTTAACCTCAACACCGAGAAGTATGACTACAGGGGTTCCTCAAGGCTCAACACTGAGCCCTCTTCTATTTAACATATACATGACACCGCTCATTTTATCTGGCAGGGGAGCTGGGTGCTAAGATCATAGCTTATGCTGATGATACCCAGCTCTTCGTCAGGTGGAAGAAAACTGATCTTTCGCCGAACGCTGCTAAAAACTGTCTTGCGGAAGATTTTAAATGGTTAGCGCAGGCTCAACTTAAATGCAACGAGGAGAAATCTGAGGTGCTCTTCTATGGATCCTTTCCCCTGCATTTCAGAGAGGACATTTGGCCTGTGGGTTACCCCATGCCTATTTCAATGGGGAGCCCGGCAAAAAATTTGGGGGTATGGTTCAGTGAGGAACTAAGATTTTTGCCACAGATCAATAAACTAGCTGGGGTGTGCTTTGGCATACTGAAATGCCTAAAGATGTTTTTGTCCGCTCTGCCCAAAGTGGCTAAAGAAATGGTGACCCATGCTCTCAACCTCTCACGCTTGGACTGCGCCAATTCTCTTTACATTGGCCGTCCGGCATATCAGCTAAAAAAGCTGCAGATTGTCCAGAACGCGACAGCTAGAGCTTTACTGGGTAATCCTTGCAGGTCTAGCGCTAGGCAGACTCTACGGGATTTGCACTGGCTCCCGGTAGACCAACATGTTTAGTTTAAGGCACTTACACTTGCCCACTGTGCTCTCTACATGGCAGGGCCTAGGATCTTAGGAGACGCTTAACGTTCTATGTGCCAACCAGACATTTATGCTCCACAGGTTAATGTCTCACTGTTAGAATGGGAGGCAGTTCCCTCTCTGTCAGAGCGGCCATGGCATGGAATGCCCTTCCCTTTGAGCTGCGGAACATCGGCAAACTCAGGCTGTTTAAAAAACAGCTAAAACCCTTGCTATTCAAGTAACCATCCAGCCGGGTCAGCTCCCCTCTGTCTCCATCATTTGACTTCCGCGCCGGGACACTTCCGAGTGTGCTATGAATGGAGTTTAACATAACTTAACACTTATTTTTTTCTGACACTGAGTTGTTTTGTGCAAGGATTTCAACAAATCCTTGTGTGACTTTGAGCGCATTTTATCGAATCGTCTAACTGGTCTAGGCGTTGGAACGACACCTGATTTGCTAAGAGCCGATTTGGTATAACTGCAGATATTAGAGAAGGACAACATGATACCTTGAGCCGAGGCATCCTCAGTCTCAAAAGAGATCAGTGCTACATAGGGTGACCAGGTTGGAGAAAAATTCAAGAGCAATAACTGAGTCCCACTGGAACCGTCGGGCCTGATCGACAGAGAGTACTGATTCCTTATAGGAATAGACCACATCATTGGGCTTTTTGCCCCACCAAAAGGTGGCAGAAAGAGGATTTTATTAACTCAGATTGTCCCACATAATCTTGAAATCTATTAGAGCTGAAAATAAACAAAGAGATACAAAAATAAAATCTGTGACTGTGCTAAGACCTCTCCCCTTGAATGTAGGGATCCTCTCAGTTGAGCCCTATAAACTTGGATCCATTAAATTAACCAAGTTATATTCAACAATAAGACTATTCACATTCTCCCCTTGCTGTGTGTGAAGATGGTGCACCTGATCAATGACTGGATTTACATTCTTGAATGCATCATTGAATTGACAAGACAGACAAGGATACTAATTAAAATCCCCCAATAGCATTATCACAGTGAATGAGGATTCCACACAAAAAAAGTAAACAATGAAATATTTTAAACTAGAAACAGCGTCTTATTCAGACCTAGATAGGGAAGCCTTATAAAAGTTTATGACCAAAAGTCTGCATTTATTTCTAAAAGTTAAGAGAGTACCCAGGACCTTCTCCGACTTGGACCTAACAAGTTCCATCTTGCAATTAAGGCCTAGCTTCACTGGAGTGACAAGGCCACCACCAGTACGACCACTGAGTGACAAGGTGGCTGGAATGGTGAGAGGGGAAAAGCCATCCAAATGGAGACAATCGCCGGAATCTCATGTTTCTTGAACACAGACAATGTCATACGAAGTCAGCATATTAATCCAACCAGCATTAGCTAACTTATTCTGTACCCCGTCAATGTTCCAACTAAGAGCTTTTAGGACCGATAAACTACTACTAACCAGACAGTTGGGCAGGTCCTCATCAACGGGGACAGGACCCAGTCAATCTTCCAGCTGGCTCTAGGGTTCAAAGCGATTATTGAGAGGTATGCCTGCCACTTTGCTGTGGCGAGCATAATTGACCAGTTCTTCTTGAGGTCTGTGCTGGCCAAAATGCTGACCTCCCTGTTCCAGAGGTCTTGCAGTGCAAGGAGGATAAAAAAAGCCTATGGGAACACCGAAATGCGATCCCTGGGGGAACCCTTAAGGCCAAATGTATGAAGAAGTATGAAGAATGCATCCCACCCGTTCGGAATTATTAAAGTTGATGATGATACAATCACCTGGGAATAATTTAAGGGAGAGGCAGATACAGTCAACTCTAAGTTCCATGATGATTTCGTTAGACAAGAGCTGAGCTGGGCTGAGGGCTCAGTAGGCCCTGATCGGCAGCCAATGCACCACTTTGTTTTTTTGTTGTGCATAATTTTCCTGGGTCTCCTTACTTGGGTGCAGTACGTCCATCAAGAAGACGGCATAAGGGGTCGCTGCTAGGGGCAGCTCGATTACATCAGTGCAGGGGGAGACTGTAGGCGCAGGCTTAAGGGACAAAGGTTGGGCTGCTACTATTTGGAGACCACAGCAGGACTGGTTCACTGGAGCATAAGGTTAGTGACATTATTTGGAACGGACGTCTCAGGACAGGAGCAGGGTCATTAACAGCTGCGTGGGGGTAGAGAGGGCTCTGACTGATGACCCAAGAGCAGTAAGCAGAGTTCCCAAGTTTTCTAGGGCTGAAAAAAACTTTAATTCCAAATTGTGGATCGCTCTACTAAAGTACACTCAGTCTTATCAGCCCCAGAAGCAGTGTAGTTATTGGTGATGTTAACAATGCGGGGCTTTGAGGAAGGCTTCCTTGTGGCTTTGTCAGGCTTCCTGCTAATTTTTGGGGAAAGAGACTGCCCAGGGTAATTAGCTTTATGTCTGGCTCCTGGCCTCTGGGTAACCTCAATTTCCTCGGTGGCATAGGCTTCCTTGAGGTGAGCCACTGAGGTTGTGGTGTTTGTGAGCGGATGTGGATAAGGGTAAGACTTGTTAGGTGAAAGATCAGGGATGGCGGTACTGGGTGAAGCTTCCCCTGTACTGACGTATCTCTGGATACTAGAATGGCTTGGTGGTTCGAGACCAATTCAACTTCTGCACATGGGATTTCGTCCGAGAGCATGCCTACTGCCTGATTGAGAAAAGACAGAATAGATTTGCTGGCTGAGCCATTGGTGGATTCAGCTTTCCTCTTCCCCATGCCCAAGATAGTTCAGGATAATTCACTGGTCCCAGATTATAGGTAATCAAGAGCCTGGTAACTGCAGTCAATGTCAGTCTAAGGAATCCACAAAAAACCCACCAAATAAGAATAAACTGCACTCACCGGCTCCACAAAACATCTCTATGAAAAGGGATGAGGGGGGGCCAGCCCAGCCTCTTCCAGGCACTGACAGGCGCAGCATGGGCCTGTCATTAGCCCGGGCTTTGCCCGGGCGTAACCCACGGCAATGATTTAAGCGCCTCTGTGCACGAATGCGGCAAACTGCGGTGGCCATGAAGGAGTCTGTGGTCTGAAGTCCGTGCCCCACCTATGTCTTGTAGCACGCCCTGAGCTGTGGGACCAGCTACAATGATTTAAGCTCCTCCGGGCGCAAATGCACCAAACTGCAGTGACCGTGGAGGAGTCTGGGGGCTGAAGTCCGCGCCCCACCTTTGTCCTATAGCAGGTCCAACGCTGCGGAGCCCACCGCAATAATTTAAGTGCATCCGCAGAAGAATGCGGCAAACTGCAGGGGCCATGAAGGAGTCTGCGGGCTGAAGTGCAGGCCCCACCTGTCTCCTGTCACGGGTCCCCAATAGTAATCCAATGTCTATACTATCCTTGTGTGAGCATTGTGTGTTTCTCTGCTTTCATGTGTTTGTAGGGTTTGGGATGAGTTTCCCAACTGCAAATGTTATCTTAATAGGGCAAATAACAAAATTTGACAACGTTCAATAAAGAGTTTTTGGTAAGAGCATATGAACCAACAGACAAAAAGGTATTATATAAAAACTACAGTCCAGCTTATTTATGGTTGGGGACATGAATAGTTCATGAGTGCATATTCTCTTTCTTATAACCCATGTTGCCTGTGTATCCTGGCCACTGCCTAGGGTCATTGAAATCAGCAGTTTTGCTTACAATATTTGGATTAATGTATCACTCTTTGTGAATTTCTGTTTTTTTTCCAGGTGTCCTAAGTGGCATCAATTAGAAGAGTAGATTTAACCTCATTCAGAACCATGGATTGAATAAAATCTCTGTTAGTCAGCTACAGTTTTATGTTGTTTATGTTATTACAGCCTCCACCAAACTCTCTTCTCTATTCAGATAAGGAGTATAGCAAGGGTAGAGAATTCATGGAACTAGGACGTAGGATGCAAAAAGTCATCCTGAAACGTAGGGGTGCAAAAAGTCACCCAAACAAACAATTTAAAGGGAAGGAAGAAAAGGGGGGAAGGAGACAAAGAAGCCTAGGTATGAACACCCATCGTAACAAAGGCAAATATTGTCCTTAGTTGCCCTCACACACCCTTTGGATATCATGTTTCATCATACACCAATAGGATGTCATGCTTCATCATCGGGCTGTAGCTCCCCGTGGGGCCGGCGCTGCAATCCCCCACGGGCCCCAAGAAGGGACACTTTACTGGAGATCTTTTAGGACAGCCGGAAGGTGCATGCAGGTGTGCGGGGAAAAGGAGGTATGGGGTAAGATGAGGGAAAAACCAGTGCCTAGTGAAAAATCAAAATATGGGGAGGGTTTATACGCAACAATATGTCGTAATGATATACCTCAAGCAGTAGTAACTATGAAAGACGTTCTTGTTCTAATAGGTATATTCACCTGATGAATCAAGGAATCAGGGGTCAACATGTTTCATGCCCGTAATCGCCAAAAGGTCGGTGGCATTTTGTCAGGACCAAAAACTTATAAGTGCACGTGAATTAAAAAACCTCTCAACTTAACTTAACAGGGCGGCCAGGGGGGTTATGTATCCAGACTCAGGCTACATCTTCTTAATGTGTCCCGCTCCTGTATAGTACCTAGGACAAAGAGACAGACAAAGATATACTTGTGTATGCATCAGTAACAACTTGATGTCATAACGTGTGCCATCAATGGTGCACATCTTTCACAAAAAAGAGACAACAGTGAGCTGTACACAAGAGGCACACCGCAAAAATATAAATATACGAGTGCATGGGTAATAAGGCAGAATCGCCCCATGATAGGCTCAACCATCACATGTGTGATAATGAACTCAATGCCTCGTGGTTGTTTTAAGAGAAGGCTCTAGATCTAGAGGGACTACCTTACAGGCGCAAAAAAACAAGGAAAGATTAGATAGTTCAATAAATTAAACAAACACGTCTCACTAATTGAGGGGAGTGTTGGCTGGACCAAGAAGGGAAACCGGACTTTGTTCACGAGTGGTAATCACAAAATTAGCAACAAAAATAGCAACAAAAAGCAGGCTTACCTTGCTCATTGACGAGTATCAGGCATGGCGTGAGCATCCTGCACTGACTCGTTGGCAAGTTTGTAAACACTAGTCAATAGAAAACATGAAAAAACAAGAGAATAGCTGAGGCGAACAACCATGAGCCAGCCTCCGACTCGTGCAAAAGCATCCCAGAGTCTCGCGGCCGGGATCCCACAAGAGGGACCCGCTCAGTACTTACGTCGCTCTCAAGGGGCTGCCAGCTGTGAACCTAGTCGTATCGGATGCCTGCCAAGAAGACCCGGCATCCGGAGCTAGTTAAAAATGGAAGAAAGAAAGGGCATGACCCTCAAGGACCAACTCTTTCCGGGGGACGGAATGGTGCTCGGCCGTCCCACCCGAGGACATGCGTTTCGGCTCCTGTGCTCTTGCGCATGCGCTGAACCTTGCGAGCACTGGGTTTTCATGTTTTATATTGACTAGTGTTTACAAACTTGCCAACGAGTCAGTGCAGGATGCTCACGCCATGCCTGACACTCGTCAATGAGCAAGGTAAGCCTGCTTTTTGTTGCTATTTTTGTTGCTAATTTTGTGATTACCACTCATGAACAAAGTCTGGTTTCCCTTCTTGGTCCAGCCAACACTCCCCTCAATTAGTGAGACGTGTTTGTTTAATTTATTGAACCATCTAATCTTTCCTTGTTTTTTGCACCTGTAAGGTAGTCCCTCTAGATCTAGAGCCTTCTCTTAAAACAACCACGAGGCATTGAGTTCATTATCACACATGTGATGGTTGAGCCTATCTTGGGGCGATTCTGCCTTATTACCCATGCACTCGTATATTTATATTTTTGCGGTGTGCCTCTTGTGTAGAGCTCACTGTTGTCTCTTTTTTGTGAAAGATGTGCACCATTGATGGCACACGTTATGACATCAAGTTGTTACTGATGCATACACAAGTATATCTTTGTCTGTCTCTTTGTCCTAGGTACTATACAGGAGCGGGACACATTAAGAAGATGTAGCCTGAGTCTGGATACATAACCCCCCTGGCCGCCCTGTTAAGTTAAGTTGAGAGGTTTTTTAATTCACGTGCACTTATAAGTTTTTGGTCCTGACGAAATGCCACCGACCTTTTGGCGATTACGGGCATTAAACATGTTGACCCCTGATTCCTTGATTCATCCGGTGAATATACCTATTAGAACAAGAACGTCTTTCATAGTTACTACTGCTTGAGGTATATCATTACGACATATTGTTGCGTATAAACCCTCCCCATATTTTGATTTTTCACTAGGCACTGGTTTTTCCCTCATCTTACCCCATACCTCCTTTTCCCCGCACACCTGCATGCACCTTCCGGCTGTCCTAAAAGATCTCCAGTAAAGTGTCCCTTCTTGGGGCCCGTGGGGGATTGCAGCGCCGGCCCCATGTGGAGCTACAGCCCGATGATGAAGCATGACATCCTATTGGTGTATGATGAAACATGATATCCAAAGGGTGTGTGAGGGCAACTAAGGACAATATTTGCCTTTGTTACGATGGGTGTTCATACCTAGGCTTCTTTGTCTCCTTCCCCCCTTTTCTTCCTTCCCTTTAAATTGTTTGTTTGGGTGACTTTTTGCACCCCTATGTTTCAGGATGACTTTTTGCATCCTACGTCCTAGTTGCAGTGTCCCCTTTGTGTTTTAGTGATAAGGTTAGGAGCATGGACACTGTATCTTTAATAGCTCTTGGGTCTCCCCTTGTTGTTAATATAGTTGCACGGCGGCTCAGCCGTAGACCCTTAAGTGTTTCTCTCTTTTTTCACCTCTCCTTTGTGAGTTGGCACATTGGGCACATCCGCATTTTTAGGTAATGTTGGCCCACCTCGTGGCCACACATTAGTTACACCCTTGCCTGGTTTATACTACCTAGACCAGGCGTCAACACCTTGAGCAGGCGCTCCGAGATCGGTTCAGGAATTTTTCCTATTTTTTATTGAAGACGGTACATTTCCCGTATACATGAGAGTAGCTTCGGCATAGCCATTTACACTATGATAACATGTTTATAGACCAACAGTTGGTTATAGTTTGGGCGGCAAGGTTCACTACTGCATTTATGAAATAATTTTTTCAACTTTCCTTGTGCTTCAGGAGCACGTATGGATGCACTTTGTAGGCCAACACCGGTATACCTACAATATTTGGGTCAGTGGCCTCTAATTAAGTATCCATTGCGCATGTTCTGTAAATCAGCCGTCCCATCCGAGGACATGCATTTCGGCTCCTGTGCTCTTGCGCATGCGCTGAACCTTGCGAGCACCATTCCGTCCCCCGGAAAGGGTTGGTCCTTGAGGGTCATGCCCTTTCTTTCTTCCATTTTTAACTAGCTCCGGATGCCGGGTCTTCTTGGCAGGCATCCGATACGACTAGGTTCACAGCTGGCAGCCCCTTGAGAGCGAGGTAAGTACAGAGCGGGTCCCTCTTGTGGGATCCCGGCCGCGAGACTCTGGGATGCTTTTGCACGAGTCGGAGGCTGGCTCATGGTTGTTCGCTTCAGCTATTCTCTTCTTTTTTCATGTTTTCTATTGACTAGTGTTTACAAACTTGCCAACGAGTCAGTGCAGGATGCTCACGCCATGCCTGACACTCGTCAATGAGCAAGGTAAGCCTGCTTTTTGTTGCTATTTTTGTTGCTAATTTTGTGATTACCACTCGTGAACAAAGTCTGGTTTCCCTTCTTGGTCCAGCCAACACTCCCCTCAATTAGTGAGACGTGTTTGTTTAATTTATTGAACTATCTAATATTTCCTTGTTTTTTGCGCCTGTAAGGTAGTCCCTCTAGATCTAGAGCCTTCTCTTAAAACAACCACGAGGCATTGAGTTCATTATCACACATGTGATGGTTGAGCCTATCTTGGGGCGATTCTGCCTTATTACCCATGCACTCGTATATTTATATTTTTGCGGTGTGCCTCTTGTGTACAGCTCACTGTTGTCTCTTTTTTGTGAAAGATGTGCACCATTGATGGCACACGTTATGACATCAAGTTGTTACTGATGCATACACAAGTATATCTTTGTCTGTCTCTTTGTCCTAGGTACTATACAGGAGCGGGACACATTAAGAAGATGTAGCCTGAGTCTGGATACATAACCCCCCTGGCCGCCCTGTTAAGTTAAGTTGAGAGGTTTTATAATTCACGTGCACTTATAAGTTTTTGGTCCTGACGAAATGCCACCGACCTTTTGGCGATTACGGGCATGAAACATGTTGACCCCTGATTCCTTGATTCATCAGGTGAATATACCTATTAGAACAAGAACGTCTTTCATAGTTACTACTGCTTGAGGTATATCGTTACGACATATTGTTGCGTATAAACCCTCCCCATATTTTGATTTTTCACTAGGCACTGGTTTTTCCCTCATCTTACCCCATACCTCCTTTTCCCCGCACACCTGCATGCACCTTCCTACTGTCCTAAAAGATCTCCAGTAAAGTGTCCCTTCTTGGGGCCCGTGGGGGATTGCAGCGCCGGCCCCACGTGGAGCTACAGCCCGATGATGAAGCATGACATCCTATTGGTGTATGATGAAACATGATATCCAAAGGGTGTGTGAGGGCAACTAAGGACAATATTTGCCTTTGTTACGATGGGTGTTCATACCTAGGCTTCTTTGTCTCCTTCCCCCCTTTTCTTCCTTCCCTTTAAAGTGTTTGTTTGGGTGACTTTTTGCACCCCTACGTTTCAGGATGACTTTTTGCATCTTACGTCCTAGTTGCAGTGTCCCCTTTGTGTTTTAGTGATAAGGTTAGGAGCATGGACACTGTATCTTTAATAGCTCTTGGGTCTCCCCTTGTTGTTAATAATAGAGAATTCATGGGACAGCTATCCACATCAAAGCTTCTCGTGCCTCATCCAGATGTTCTGTGCTATATGGATGAAAACAAAATTATATGGTGCCTACCACCACCATCCAACAGCCATCTCCCTCCTCTGCCCAGTTGACAAAAGAATAATAATACTTGGTATCCTGCCACACCCCTGCAACACTTCCTCCCATTCTCCTCCCAAATAAACAAAAGGCATGGTGTCCTAATACGAACTCCCACCAGCCTATCCTGATTCCTGCTCAACAAATACCTGAGGTCCTGCCACCCTTCCCACCCATCCTTTGTGCCACCCATCCCCCAGCAAACCTGATAGCTGCATCTGCATGGTATTAATATCCTTTGTCATTCACGACTCTCATAAGACCCGCAGCTGGCAGGTGGCATTTGGTGATCAAGGCAAAGTGCCTGGATACCCTCGCGGGTGACAAGCAGTGCTCTATAAATCCACCTTACATTACCTTACATTACATACATTACATTTCAGTACCACTCACATCCCTCAGTAGCCTTAGACCTGAGAACGTTTTGCCACTTTATTTGGTGCATCCAAGACTTATACTACGTGGGCCAACACCAGAGCTCCCCTTCATAAGATGAGATGAAACATACTTTTGCTTTTCCATTTCAGGGATAGAGTGAATAATCAGATTTTGAATCCTTAATTCACACTACTGACTCTTAATATATAAGAAATAATGTTGCACAACGTTGTGGTATCAACCTCAGATGAAAATTGCTGTAAACACCTCATCTTGATGATATGCAAATGTGTGGCCCTTTACGTGTGATCATGGGTGTAAATGTATCTATTTTCTCTTTTTGTTTATCCAAAGTCGCAACAGGAATATCAACCAATTATTTGATAAACTCCAACAAAGCAAGGCGGTATTCCCATTAGATTTTCTGCCAACATCTCGAAGATCATTGTGAAATGCTTTTAAATTGCTCGCTTTACAGCTTATTTTATCAACCAATCTCATAATAACTTTCCTCCAAATAGCATATGCTTTAAGTCAGTTGATCTCTCAAACCTCTGGACAGACTTACTAGTACTATCCATGTCAGGCTACAGTTCTCCCTAAAATTCGCAGGAGTGACATTCATTACCACCAATGGTAATTGCATCACCTTAGGCATTCCCTGTAACAAGAAACAAGTCTAGCTCTGTCCGGTGTAAACAATAATGCAAGCATGGACAAAGACAATAGGCCTGGCTTTAATGTGCTAAAACAGGTAAAGTTAGGCATTCACAAATGCTTTGCCTATGCTGTGGAAAAAAAGTAGCCAAAAAAGGATTACTGTTTATTTAGAATACATATAGGTGATAGAGAAGTGAAAGCGACAAAGGGGACAAATGTGTTGTCCAACACATTTCCATTAACTAATAATAAGGGGCCTATTACGATCTCAGACATAAAGCCTCTGACCTTGGGTCGGAGGCTTTACAACCGAGATCATTAGTTTCAATTCCGACTGGCTGATTACAATACAGCTGTTTGGAACTGAAACCGTCCGGTCATTCCGGACAGCGTCCGGATTACAATGCGGGGTTTCCTGCAGACTTTCCATGTCGGGCGTATCAACATTGAAAACCTGTCAGAAAGCGTGTTGGGGTCCTTAGCAGGGCCTCCTTCTGTTTTCAGCCTCCGGTTGGGGGCTGCCCCCTTGTTAATCCCTGCACCGTGTGGCAGGCACCTTGAGGTGCAGGAATTAACACAACCTCCCATTTCCATATGCGAGCTTGTGCTATGGCCGCTTTATAACCGTAACACATGCTCCCATTGGGAAATGTGGGAATGCGACCGCACCATGTGTTCATAATTAGGCGGTCAGGACTACCGACTGGAGGGCGTTCAGTCCTGTGGCCGCCACGGTGTCGGTCAGAGGAAACTCCATCCAACATTGAAACAAGCCCCTAAGTGTTAGCTTGAGAGGCTACCAACGATACCAATTTGTTTCTCTTTCTAGTACGGCAAAGTGGGAAGTTGGGAATGGTCGCCTGTTTGGTGCTTCCCGCAAGCATATACTTTAGGTGAGGGCAGAAGTACGAGCAGCCTTTAAAAATATGAAGCATGGATAGATGTGCCTTTAGGCACTCATTTGTGCAAAGAATGTTACTGCTCTTTATCTTGCCTGCGCAGTCCCAAGGGGTCGTTGCGCATCTAATGAACCTGGTTACCTCATCAGTCTGAGTTGTGGACCTATGAATGGGGATTACATATCAATAAGGCATGTTTTCCCCTATAACTGGGTGAGCAAACCTAAAATGTTCATCAGATTTTACCCAGTGAAATTGTAGAGGCAAAAACCTGTGTTGTATGCTATTTGTGTCCCAGGTGCAATCCTGATTCAGATATTTATTGCACTCTAATCTGGATTATCTTCGAAAAGAGAATGCGGATATTAATGTAAAATGCATTTGGGAGGTTGTCCTGCTTGAGATGGTATAGTAGCCACCATGACTACAAAGTTAGCTCCAGCCAGACACGCCCCCAAGAACTGCTCCATCCTTCAGTTGACCTGTGAGGATTTGGAGGCATCTCTGCAGATTTACTTCAGGATTACCTCTTGATCCCATCCCAATTTCAATTATGAAAATGCTAATGCCCAACTTCAAGACTTTTTATGTGATATATTAATGAATTTCTGAACACATGCATTGCACTGGACTTTTGCAACCAAGGGAAAGTTGCACCTCTGTTGAAGAAAACTACCCTAAACTTCACAGTGAGGAAACAATATTGCCCCATTGCACTGCTCCTAGTCCTAATGAAGCTCAACAATACCTGGCCAAGTGGCTAGCACCATATCTACAAAACTATGAGGCCCTTGGCTGGCTACAGCCAGGTTTCAGTATGTGTGCAGCATTGAGACTGCGCTAATGGTATCTGTAAAAAAGTATCACAGAGCTCGGGGATGATAATACAAGGGTGGTACTGCTGCTATTACATTTCTTTTCAGTTTTGATAGGTCAGATAGACCACTTAGACACCTGTGGAGTTTCGGCTATGCTCTTTGCTGGTTTCAGAAATGTTTACAGGATCACTCTCAGATGGTTTTGCTGTCTCCCTGTTGCCAGTATGAGGTGTGGTTCCACAAGGCTGAACTCTCCTGGATTTTCTATCCAGCTTATAATTTCAGCCCTTCGTAAAAAATTTCAGGGGGTTCAGCCTTCAAGTCTTCTCATATGCTGACAACTCCCACTCTCCTTCAAGGAATGAATGCTATTGAAGAAGTAGGATTGTAATTATTAAAAAATATATAATGATGTTTATAAACAGCAATAGGGAATAAAGGTCTCATTGAATCAAAGAAAGATAATAGCCCAGAGAAGAGTTGAATGAGGTGACACTAAATAAACAACCTGGATTATTAAATGTTTTTTTCTGGATCCCTGCATGAAAAGTAGCAGCCTTCACTGCAAATTAATATTTGGTCACATTGAATCTTCAAGCAGGAAGCGGACTGTGGTCAATGAGCCAGTGCTTCAAAAATCCTAGTTTTAAAATAGAAGCGTTCTCATGCTTTACAAGTTATTAGTGTCAAAAGAATTTGAGTCCATGGTCATGAAGCATTTAATCGTCACATGATATTTGCCAGTAGTCATAGGTGTACCCCACAGAGTGCAGGATTGTTAACTAGCAAACACCCATGCACAAAGATGACAACATTTAGGGCCCGATTACAAGTCTGGCGGTCCACGGAACGCCAGACACATGGGGGCACAGGGGTGGCAGTCTCCCAACCGCCCCGTTATGATTAGGGCAATCAGACTGACACAGCCTCGCCACATCCGCCAGGGAACCACTGTTCAGCAGTCCTGCCAAGCATATTATGAGTTTCGCCTCCACCGGCGGTATCATGGAGATTCCTCCTTCATGAACATAGTGGTGGAGAGGAAACAAAGGGGGCCTGCAGGGACTCCTGTGCCACCTCCACATGGGGTGCACACAGGGAGGCCCAACTTGTAACCCCTATGTGCTTGTGATCCAGCGGTTCACCAACAACAGATACTCCAATACCACATACTCACCTGGGCCCATAAACTCACAACTGGTAAAAAACACTGGTCAGTTAAGGGGGTTTCCGTTTAATTTTTTAACAAACTGTTTAGGATTAGTTTATTCAATACCTACATTCATCACTTAACTAACCCTTCACAGATCAACAAGTTCTTTCCTCTGGTCGATGTATCATTAGTTGAACTAGTTGATGGTGATAATTAACATAACTTTAACTTTTATTTAAAAGTAAATAACCACAGACTCATGAAGTTTTTAAATATTTATCTAAAATGAATGTATGTGAACCATTCCAAAATACAGTGCAGTCACCGACATTAAGAGGAGAGAAAATTCAATTCATAAATACCAAGCATATACTTCGGACTCATACAATAGTCAATGCTCATAAAGGGAGAGGACAGAGAGAAAAGGACCTCAATAATAACAAAAAATTATATTTACCAAGGATGGTGTGAAAGACCAACCCCTTGGCCAAAGGGCTGGTGAGGGTCCCCCGGGATAGTACAGGAGAGAAATACTCCAGGACAGGATTTAGTACAGGATAGATGACCTCTCTAGAATACCAATGATTGCGCCGCACCCCTCTCTGACACTTTCCTCATCCTCGAGATTCTTCTGCGATCTTCTGATTTAACACAATTAATTAGGATAGAAGGTTCTGCAACAAGCTCTTCATCAGCAATTTAGTATCTCACAGCACTCAGCTTCTCTCTCTGACAGCATTCTCAGACCCTCCACTCTCAGCAGCCTCTGTTCTGACTAACTAACTTAAACTATCTTAATTACACCTTTCTGCATGTTCCACCCATTAATGTTTCAATATTATACAAATTCGAAATATGATTGGTCAGGCAAGGAGGGAAGCTCCATCACACCATGCTTAAATGTCACACAAATTAGTTCATGTATTGTTCGCAAACACATCTCCTTAATTTTTATTCAGAAATTGGATTCCCACACGCTTTCTTAGTTCACTTTGAAACAATTTAATAGCATCCTGAATATGAGTCTTCATTGTTGAACTCTGCAGCAGTCGTTCTCATGCTGTAACACTGGCCCTTTGGCTCGCATTCAATCTCTCAGTCATCGATCCGGGCTCCCTTTCAGTGGACATGCGCAGACTTCACGTAACTCAGCTTAATTTAGTTATGCGAGAGAGGCCCAAATACGCACTAGTGATAAAGTCAGAAAGACAAATATTAATTTCACATATAAAGTGGTCGCACTGTATACCATCCACCTCTACTCTGTTTTCCTTTTACTTATTAAAACTTTTCCCGCATTAGCATTAGTAAAATAGCTTGTTTTTGTTTCAAGTAAGCAGATGCCATGCACGCGAGTTTTTAAGACTCCATTTTAGTGTCTTCTGCTCATGCGCAAGAATTTCCCTCCTAGCATTAATACGTCATGCTATGTAGATGCAGTTGACGCATGCGCACAACAGTTCCACGTTTAAAAGCGGTATTAGTCTGTCTTCATTCTTATCCACTGTAGTACACACATACGCAAGCTACACTAACCCGCGTGTTCATGTGGTTCGTATTGGTTATTCACAACACTTTGTTAATAACTTCGTTAGTAAGTTAAATGAGTGGATTGCATCCGAGCAAGTCTCTTTTCCACTCATTCTTGCGCCATCACATGCACCCCTGTTCCTGCATGGCCTGGACTTTTCAGTCCATGCCGTGCATGAACTGTTTATGGCTTACACATTGGGGTGCCCATTGGACAGCCACTGCCAATCACTTGCTCAGAAAACCCCATTGACCCCTCCATTCCTCTCCACTAATTTGAGCTTCCACCACACAACACTGATTCTTCCAAAGAGCCCTCCCCATGCAATACCACACCACACAAAAATTTCCCCCACCTCCCAAGGCATCACACCCTGAATTGAGCCATCTGGCACCATTAAACTTGTAGGCGGAGTGGGAAACTCCTAGGCCAAGTGGGTTAAGGCTTGACTTGAACTTGGTCTGGTGAAGTATGGAAACTTTGACCTTTTAAGCAAAGTGAACGTTTTCCCATGTTTACCTGGCTATGCTCTACTGTAGGATTACTGGTTGAGGGTCTGAAACTCTACTCAAACACCAAGCACAATCCTTGTCATGGTGAAGTCACAAGCAAAACCTAAATTTACCTGTGCTCAACCCTCGGGTGCCTGGGCACCGAGCTCTTAGGCTTAACGCGTAAAGTACTTGGGCAATACCTCAAATAGTAATAACGTGAAACCACAAGAAGAAGAATCCCCTAATAAATGAAACAAGGCCAAAACGACAAAAAACAATCGGTAGAACCGGGAAAATGCAGGTTTAAAGATGTCAGAACAATGCTCCAACTGTGGAAATCTAGTCATGCCAGACTGCGACAAAGTCACAAGTTCAGTCTGACTGCAATGGATATCTACAGGATCCAGTTTGGCCGGCTGAATAAGATAGAAGTAAGTTCATCCTTTTGTTACTACACACTTACTTTTCTATGTATAGTTAGCTCACAACTCATACCAATCAACCCCAAGATTCAAAACAGGAAACAATGTAGCCCAAGCAGTAAACAGAATAACTGTCAAAAGTAGAATTTTTCATACAAAAATATTCATTAAAAGTTCTTTATACACATGTATATTATAATATTAATTCATAAAAACTCTAAAAAATATTTTTTGGGAGCGAGATATAGCTGTTACCACAATACACAAATGAATAAAAGCCAAGTTCATATATAGTAAATGCTCAAATTACCCACTTGTACTAGATGGGTGAAAGAAATACCCTGTACATCAACGTTAATGCATCTAATCTTTCGAGAGAGAAAAACAGTGTATTTTGTTATCAAATTAGACACATTCGTAAAAAGAGAATATATATTGATAAGGACCCGATATGTTCACTTTACTCGGTATCCATGGTTCCAGTCAAATAGATGAATTGGGTAAAAGAAGCGTCGACGCGTTTCGAAGGTGTTTGTATTTTATACCATCTTTTTCAAGACAAAATATGTACTCTCTATGTACATCGCAAGGTTGAACATAGAACAAATGCCTGCATATGAGACAAATATATGCTTACAACAATAACCATTATATTTCACAGTTTCCAAGCACATCAACAAATATCTGCCCTGAAATTTATAAACATTCTAAGCAAAATATTATTAGAAACCACTAGATATAACAAACCCTGAACAATGACAGTAAAAAAAAATGTTTTCAATGATTTCATACTAGAGACAGAGAACATTGGCCTACTGAATGGGCTCAAGAAAGAAATAAACTTCATGCATTCACAAGTACACCTTACTATCTCTCTACTCACCCTATAGTTCTACCAATATATACTGTTTTTCTCATTTGTCGTATTTATTCACTAAAGCTGAACTCCAATCTCGCCAGCCGCTGCACATTTTTAATAGTGCCACAGCTACATCCGCAGGTGAGGTCTAGTAATTAATGCTTCACCTTGTATAAATGTTGGTTTTAAGAGCAACCAACCTGATTGAAATATCCAAATTGATTTATTTTCACTGTTCAGCAAGTGCGAAAGGTGTGTTATAGGCTACCCTCGTTGATTAGTGCCCAACATATAAATCTGTGTTGCAGGGAAAGAGGAAAGAATACAATAAGTCCTCTGTTTTAGTTTATACAAGACTCGTATTTCTTTTGTACAAGGGAGAGTACTATTACCTTTTTGTTGACCGGAGTGATGTAACAGTCGTTTTGTTAGAAGAATATATAATATAACGTAGCCGCATCTATTGGAAATCTCCTTGATACGATCTGTAACATAGAAGGGTTGCATTAAATTCCCCTCTTGTTGTTCTGTTACTACAGTATATTATGCCATCATGACGCATCGCCTACCTCAATATAAAGTGCCTGAAGCTTACACTTCATTAAAAATAGAGTGTCATCTTCTACATTCTAAGGGGAAATAGAAGTTCAGATGCTATGTGCATGACAACCTTTCATCAATTGGGCCTGCAATACAAAAGAAGAAAGGGATTGCTAGGGTTTGTCCCGAAGGGAAGGGGGCAGTTTTGATAAAAAGGCAGTAAAGTCCAATCCCCCCATGTAGCACTAGTATGAATACACAACGCATATTTAAGGCTACTGATCATACCTCTGCATGTCCTCTTGGGAAATTCTATACAGCTCTCCTGGCTCGATTATTCACCCGATCAATCTGGTTGACTGAATGTTAGCTTTAAATACTACGTGCGAATTGAATGAAATTTCTCTTCGCTTCCTGTATACATCCGAGCGCGTGCCGTAACCCGGAAGCAGGCACGGTGCATCCATTAGAGCGTGGGCCTGCAGCTCCCTCGGCGTCTCTGAACTTAAGTAAACTGAGTTAGTTTACTTTAGTTCAAAGACGCTGAGGGAGAACTGACAATCATGTCAGTTAGCATGAGGTCGGACCGCCCACCCCCTTCATCTGAAGGGGTGGGCGGGGCAGCGTCATGTTGACTGACATGATTGTCAGAGTCAGATCAGGGGGCAGGCAACAGGTAGCAGCACAAGTGCGCATGAGTGGGGATGAAGGGAAAACGTTTGCTCGGTGCCCACTTATGTGCACTAGTGTCTGCTCTGCTGGCGCATGCCCATTAGGAGAGCGAGAGTTGAGCAAAGGCTCAAACCTCGGGCTCCTAATGGGCAGGCGAGCGAGTAGTAACCGTGCCCTAAGCCAATCCTGCGCCAGGATTGGCTGAGAGGGGCTGCTACTCCACTCCAGTGCCGTTCGTGAAGGCACCAAGGAGAGCAGAGGTGGCGCGGACCCAGACCAGCTGTGAGGTAAGTTTTTTGTTTTATAATTTAATTCCCCTGCACCCCCCTCTAACTGTAATTTGTAGTCCGTGCAGTGTAAATAAGCTTCATCGCCTGGATCAGTGAGTCACTGGTGCTGTGCACTGACTGACTGATGTTTGCACTTTGTCCTTACTGTAGCGATTCCTCATCCTGGGGCCGGTTGCTCGACCCCGGTCTGGCAGTACGAGGAGTGGTGCATACAGGGGGAACAATTAAGTCGGGCCAGGTGGTTCTTGGCCGTGTCGGGCGCACAGACTCCCGCCGGTGTTTGCTTTCATCGCAGGGCACAGACACTTACAGTAACCCCGGCTCCCTCCCGGCCCTCTGCTGAGTAACTCGTCTTGGCAGCTGCTACGGGGCATTTGTTCCTGATTCCTCTCCTCACACTCGAACAGACACACAACAGTTCATACAATGGCCCGCTATGCTTCTTTGTCCACTCCGCCCCCTGGACATGCTGTCCAGTCCAGGACAGCTGTGCGGCTTCACCCAGTTCAGAGTTACCGCAGGGGTGGTCGTGTTGCATGGTTCAGACATATGATGGCATTGGGTTAGCTGCGGTAAGTGCAGGCCATTATACCGTCCCTCTTTAACACTGTGGCTCCGATCCAGTGGCGGCCCGTGCGAGGGGCTTTCGGTTGTCCTGCGTGCCTTAGCCCGGACTGTGACGTGCCGGGGTAAATATTGTTCAGGTCGAGCTCCCTTGAGCATTACCATGAGGTATTAAATAATTTTGTTTACGCAAAAGCAACGTAGGCCTCGGTCATTGCTTGCTTGTGAATTATTGCCCGCTTGACACGCTGTTCAGAGTACGGGCCTCGATTTAAAGCTTGCATTTCCTACCGGCCCGGGAGGGGAACATTCGGTCTTCTGTGGCCAAGGGCCGGTGTTCCGTCGTTTTCCACTCCACAGCTGTTGGAGCTCCCCCCTCAATGACGGATTCAATAACAAATAGAAGAGAATTGTGAGGACTTCTGTGGGACAGGAATGCCATTCTGAAGCTGTGTTCTGTATGTCTGTGCTTAACAATCATTGGACGTGATGATGAATACATTTCAGCAGTGCTTATGTGCGTATAAAAATTCAATCACTGAAGTCATTGACAAAAGTGAACTATAAAGTAAGTACAACGTAGAAATCTACTACTGTTTTGAAGGGACGTGATCTCACAAACAGAAAAGTAATCCAAATGAATGGTGCGATTCGGTGCATTTTTGCGGCTAAAGGCTACAACTGAGAGCGAGTTTTTTTGCACTTTTGACCTAGACATAAGTAGCCTTTTGAGGTCAGCAACGGTTAAAAAATAGTTATAAACTAGAATTCACCCCATTCCAAATGATGTACTTTCTTTCTCAAATAATTCTGAAATACTCGTGATGCATAAACGCCTTCCGAAGGGAAACGTTCCCAATCAGTAAATGGAATTTAAAGATGTCTTGTCATTGGCAACGAGACATAACCGAATGATTGCGAACAGTTGCAGTACACTTTTTATTGTGTGCTGTTGCTTTTTTTGTACAACTCCCAGGCTGATGACATGTAAATTTCTTTTTAACGTTCAATATGAACTTTCACTGATTCGAAATAGAATCGCTTCGAGAGCCTTCACAAAACCTGACAAGTGACACCTCCGTCGTGTTTATTGTAAAGCAGAACCAAGGCAGTCCTAATGTGTATGCCTGTGCGTGTTTTCATGTTTTGTGGCCTTCCCTGGCGGTGTCTGTTCGGTGTCAGGTCTTTGTCTTCTAATCTGCCTAACAAGTTGTAAACTGTTAGAAGGCACTGTTTATTATCGCAGCCCCTTTAGCTTCTGCAAAATACGTTTAGAGTGTGATATACAGTGACAGTGAACATACATACAAAGGGAGAATATAGTTTAAAAAAAAACAAGTTGTGCAGCGGAACTCTGTAAAGCACAGTTCTGAGGGTAATTGGTGTTGTCCTGTGGAACTTATTTATATAGGATCTACCTTGGGCACAGGTACAACATTAGGAATCCAGGGAACTCTGTGGCACAGTAGTTGCTTTATGACTTGTTTCTGACACCTCATGAGCTGTCTGTGGTACAGGAACACACTGGGGCACAGACATGCTCGCTGGGTGCAGAGGGGTCTCCAAGGATGCTGCCTGGGAGCTGTTAGGAGCTTTGAGGGGCAGAGAAGCAGCTACCTGAGGCTTAAGTTCCATGTGCCTATTATGATGGTCGGCCTCGCTCCCAATGCTCAGTCGCCATAGGAACTCAAACTTTTATGCCCCACCACTTTCAAATGTCACCAGCCGCCCCTGTCCGGAAGTAACTATAGCCTAATGCTTTTTGTGTCCCTGAAGTGATAAGTATTAGGAGCAGAGAGCCGGCTCCGGGCTCCAAAATAGGCAGCATCTTAGAACGTGTCACTAATGTATCCTTTTTACTAAAAGCACATAGAAATAAGTGAGATACTATCAGTTATTAAACCTAGGACCTTCTCTCTTGCTTACAAACAGAACTGTCCTCTCCTAGAACAGGTCCATATTAAAAGTACAGAAGAATTACATTTCAAGCAAGATCACTTTTTTAGTTGGCGTACTTATACAGACACATGCCTCTGATGGAGCAAGGACTCGTAGAGAAGAGACTTGCCAGAGCAATCCACATATGTGTGTACTAATACGGATAACAATGAAAACAGACTAATACAGCTCTAAATGGGGAAACTGTTGTGTGCATGTGCCAACTGCATCTACGCAGTATGACGAGCTAACACTTGGAGGGAAATTCTTGCGCATGAGCAGAAGATACTAAAATGGAGTCTTGAAGACTCGCGTGCATGGCATCGGCTTGTTTGAACTAAATCGAGTGGTTTCTACTAATACTAATGCGGGAAAAGACAATAAATAAACTGGATTAGAGTAGAGGTGGGTGGTATACAGTGCAACCATTTGATTTGTGAAAGTAATGTTTGTCGTTTGACTTTATCAATAGTGCTTATTTGGGCCTCTCTTGCATAACTTGACTGAATGAAGTGACGCAATGCCTGCTCATGCTCACTGAATAACTAAGTTGCCGAACTGGAGCCAAGATAGAGTGTTACAAGTATGGGAACGGATGGTGAAGAGTTCAACAATAAATGTTATTCAGAATGTTGATAAAATGTTTCAAAGTGAATTTAGAACCATATGAGGACTACATTTATGAATATGAATTAAGGGGATAGGTTTGCAAACAATAGTTTAACTGATTTTAATTTACATGTAAGCATGGTGTGATGGAGCTGCCGCCTTGCCTGAACAATCAGATTTCGTATTTTTACGATATTGAAACTAGGTGGAATATTCAGAACGAAAGGTATAATTACGATAGCCTTAGTTAGTTAGTTGGAACGGAGTGTTGTTGCTCCGGGAGATGCTGCTGTTAGGGATGCTGTGAGATGCTGAACTTGAAGCAGAATTTTCTATCCTAATTTAATTGGGTTAGATTAGAAGATCGCAGAAGAATCGCGAGGTGGAAGATAGTGTCAGAGAGGGATGCGGCGCAATTGTCGGTATTCTAGTGAGGTCATCTATCCTGTCCTGATTCCTGTCCTGAAGTCTTTGTCTCCTGACCTATCCCGGGGGACCCTTAACAGCCCTTTGGCCAGGGGGTTGGTCTTTTACACCATCCTTGGTAACTATATTTCCTTGTTATTTGTTGATGTGCTTTTCTCTCTCCTTCCTCTCCTTTTCTGAGCATTGATTATTGTATGAGTCCGAAGTATATGCTTGATGTTTATTAATTGAATTATTCTCTACTATGAATGATGGTGACTGCACTGTATTTTGGATTGGTTCACATGTATTAATTTAGGCAAATATTTAATACTTTCCTAAGTCTGTGGTTACTTACATTGAATAAAAGAACAGATAGTTGCATGTTATTTTCACCATCAACCAGTTCAACTAATGATCCATTGGCCAGAGGAAAGAACTTTTTGATCAGTGAAAGGTTAGTTAGGAGTATTAAATAACTATGTACTGTGAGTTTATGGGCCCAGGTGAGTATATGATAGTGGAGTATCTGTTGTTGTTGGACTGCTGGATCACCTCTTCCTCAAAAGACAGTTAAATGTGAGATGATAGGGATGAATAATCCTATGTTATTATGCAATTCTTCATAAAATTAATTTCATCCATTCTTCTCAAGAGTTTAGATCATTGTCAATGGTCCCTAAATTGCACACGAACCACTGCTCTCTTCTTTTTCTCTTCAGATCCAAATCACCACCTCTTCTGTCAATCATGATCTTCTCAAAAATAAACCACCTGAACTGGGTATAGTCATGATTTGCCTTGGAGAAGTGGTCTGTAAGAGGAGTGTTTTCCTTCTTAGTCCTCAGAGCTGATTTGTGTTCCAAAAGTCGTAGTCTGAGTTCTCTGCTGGTTTCCCCAACATGCCCTAAACAGCAAGGGAAAATGAGGAGGTATACTACATTTTTGCTTCGACAATTATTAAAAGTCAAGGCTACCAACATTTTGCCTTTGCTGAACAAGAGTACTTTAAATCCTAGTTGTGAAGTATTGCAAGGTCCTGCATCAAGGATGCGTCAGGCAACTGAGGCAGTGCAAGGTCCGGGTCGAAGATGCTTCATGCAACGTAGTTTTCGGGAGGCAGCAAGGCACGATGCAAGATCCTGTATTTTTGTTGAGGAGGCTGTAGATGACGAAAACTTGTGATGTGAAGTCCTGTGTCGAGGATGCGTTGCGCACAGATTGGTTCCAAAGAGAATGTGAAACTTAGGATGAAGTCCTGCATGGTTGTTGAGGCTGCCGTCAACCAGAGACTTATGATGTGAGGGGCTGAGGCAGCCTGCAAGATCGATTAAGAGTCCTTGTACTGGAAGAATATTCGCAGCAGAGGCAATGCTTGGGGTTGTGCCGTGCAGCAGAAGAGATGCGTCAGTTCTGGTGAAACCACAGATTGCCTGGCATAGCACCTTCAGACCCACTTCCAAGGGTGTAGGACTGGAGTGGCATCACTTGGCAGGGTAGGACTCAGAGTTACGAAGTCCAAGTACTGGTTACACGAGATGAGCTCTAGGAATCACTGGTGGTCCTGGGGTACAGGTTGGAGGTCCAGTCCTTCTCACCCAGGCAGGAGGGCAGCAGGGCAGCAGGTCACCACAGTAGCACAGCAGTCCTTCAGGTTATCAGACTAGCAGGATAGCAGTCCTCTCAGTAGCACAGCCATCCTTTTTCCTGGCAGAGTGTTCCACAGGTCCCGAAGTGTACTGAAGAGTTTGTGTCCAAGGTCCAATATTATACCTGGTGCCTTATTTTAAGTGGAAGGCACTTCTAGAGGATTCCCTTTGAAGTGCACCCGATTCCAGCCTCCCATACCCTGGCTCCAGACTAACTACAGGTGGTATGCAATCCTTTGTGTGAAGGTAGGACTCAGCCTATTCAGGTGTAAGGAGGTCTAATTCTTCCATCCCATCCTGTCAGTGATGAGCCTATCCAGGCACACCTAAGCTCTCTATTGTGTGTGTCTGTCTAGGATGAATACACAAAGACCAACTGCCAATTTCACCTAGTCATGTGACCCCAAAATAGGCTGCAGGCACCAAATGGCTAAGGTAGGAAAATGACAACTTTCTAGAATGGCTTTTCCAAATGTATAATTGAAAATCCAGCATTACCATAGAAGAGGATTTTTCATTATAATTTCAAAGACACCAAATGTAATCTGTTTATCTGCTCTTATTTGAAGTTACTCTTATTAAGGGTAATAAGGTAACGTTAATGCTATCCCATTGGAGAGGTAGGCCTCGCAAAAGTGAAAAACAAGTTTTTCACTATCAGAGCATGTAAAACTTAAAAGTATACGTCCTCCTTTTGAAATACATTGCACTCTGTCCTGTGGGCTGTTTAAGGCCTACCCTGACGTTGACTTATATGTATTAAAAAGGAAGGTTGGGGTCTGGCAAAAGGTTTATTTTGCCAGGTCGAAATGGCAGTTCAACACTATATGGCTGCAATGGTAGCCCTGAGACTTATTTAAAGTGCTATCTAAGTGGGTGACATTATCAGTGCTGCTGGCCCACTAATATCATTTAATTAATAGGCCTGGCACATGTATTTACTAGGTACTTAGAAGTAAATTAAATATTGCAAACATAGAGAAGCCAATATTACCATGTTTTAAGGGGTGAGCACACACGCTTAGCACTAGGTAGCAGTGGTAAAGTGCATATAGTCCTAAGGCAAACAAAAACAAGATCAGAAAAAAAATATGGGGGAGTAAGGCAAAATGTCTAGGGGAACACCCTAAGTCTGACGGGTCTAACGCATGCTCCCCGACCAGATATGTCTAAAGCATTATTTGGAAACAAAGGTACTTTAATTGATTCCCTTAATGATCATATTTCACGGTAAAGATTTTTCATGACCCGTTCAAAAAGTACATTCCCTAAAGAGTGAAAGTCATCTGTAAAAGTGCTGCACATTGAAAAGCACTGGAACTCCAGATCTTAGTAAATATACTGCAATCATTTTGCCTGTTCCGGCTTGACTTACTGTATTCAGAAGAGCACATGAACCAACTAGTGCAGTGCATTCCAGAGACATCTTGAACAGCATTGTTTAATCAAATAGATCATATTGCAATCCTAATCTACCCTTGCGGCAACATATTTTAAATATAGATTCCTGGCCTCTGAAAGGCACGCAGCTGAAAGAGCCCTGGGCACATCATTGCAAGCCCAATTTTTAATTGAAGGTGATATGAGAACATGTGTCTGCAGCTCTGCACCTGGACAGCTGTCTTTGCTCGGTTCTGTGTGCTGGCGTCTCTGGGGAAGCTGGGTGTGAAGGGCTGAACAAATATACTTTTTAAAGAGAGAGAGGCATGTCTTAAACAGTGATGCCTCCTTTTCAGAACACGGGTGAGTCAGTATTGTTTCGTAATAGTGGTGTACTCCTAAAAATAAATTCTTGTGCCTACATTGCCAATTTATACATTAAAGAGATTCGGAGTTTTCACCGATATAGAGAATTGATCGGGCACGTTAATACCGCCTGCATTCCTGATTTATTTGCTATACGAGCACACTAATGTCAGATAACTTGATTCCACTTTTGAAGTGCCAAATATTATTATTAGCAGCAAATACAAGGCGGAAGTACGAGGATGAAACGCCAAACTGCAAACAAACACGGTATAGAAGAAGTCGCATCATTTGAAACTAACATTTTCAGGTGAACTAAGATCTAGTTTGAGCTCTTCTGGCGTGTAATATAGAAGACAAGACAATACAAACGGTTTGTTACAAAGAGTCATTCGTGTGTGCCTTTTGTAATAAAAATAAGCTTATATACGACTGAATAGTTCTTAGCAAGACAACTATTTGATATAGGTATCTGTGGCAATAAATATAGATCTACAGTGCTTCCTAAACTCTCTAGAACCACGACCCACATTTTAGTGGACACACTTTCGCAACCCATCTCCTTTGAATGGATATGAGGCGGACAATTTCTTAATGTAACTGAAGCATCCTATCGTAACCCATTGTCATTTGCAGGCAGCACATTTTCCACTGAAATGATCACCAAATTTGCTCAGAAATACAGTTTTCTGATAAAACAAGATCACACACAAATAATAATGTGTAGAAATATGGTTTCAGTGAATATTTATTATTTGTGCATCACCCAGTAAAGTTTCTTGATTTGTTCTGATGCCATTACAATTTTTGTTTCCATCACACTTCAGAATGACATCAAAAATAGTATTCATTTTTGCTTTCCTAACTACTGAATCTGTACAGTTCATTTACAAATATTTACATTTTGTTGTTACGAATACATTACATCATAGTCTTTCCTGTCACACTTCATGTATCCAGCAAGATTGTCACATAATTCACTTTACTTTTCTTTGTCTGACTGTATAATGAGAGGAGTTTGCAAACACCAGTCTCCATATTACACAAGCATTGACAAAGGCAATCGGTCTTGCCTATACAGGTACTATTGGCTTTGGCAATGTGTTTTTGCCATGTTGTACACCAGTGTGGCTGCTGTTCAGTATGGCTAAAAGTTACTTGCGTGGAGTGTCCTAGAGTGGAGTGGGGGGAGCAGAGTGTTGTAGACTGGATTTGTTGGAGTAGAGTGTCGTAGAATGGAGTGGGGGAGTAGAGTGTCATAGAGCTGAGTAGAGGAGAATAGAGTTCAGTGGCAGAGAGTGTCGCAGAGTACAATGTCATAGACTGGGCAACACTGTTTTGGATTGGAATGGGGACTTTTTTTGGATTGGAGGGGGGCTGATTGTTTTGGATTCGAGTGGAGCTGAATGGAGTGGGGCACATTGTTTTGGATTTTAGTAGGGCAAATTAGAGTGGGGCCCATTGTTTTGGATTGGGCTGGTGCAGATTGGAGTGGGCAGATTGTTTTGGATTGGAGTGGACATATTGGAGTGGCTCAGATGGTTTTGGATTGGAGTGGGGCAGATTGGAGTGGGGCAGATTGTTTTGGATTGGAGTGGGGCAGACTGTTTTGGATTGAATAGGGTAGATTGTTTTGGATTGCAGTGGAGCAGATTGTTCTGGGGCAGTTTGGAGTGGTGTATATTGTTTTAAATTCAAGTGGGGTGGATTGGATTGGAGTGGCATTGATTGGGTAGGGAGCGGGGTGGACTGGGTTGGGGTATGGTGAAGTGGATTGGATTGGAGTAGGGTAGATAGGATTGGTCTGGATTGGATTGATGTGGGGTTGATTGGATTGGAGTGGGGTGGGGTGAATTGGGATAAGTTGGTGGATTGGGGGAGGTGGATTGGATTGGAGTGGAGTGGGAAAATTGGAGTGGGGTGGATTGGAGTGGGTTAGATTGGAGTGGGGCAGATTGGGGAGGGGCTGATTGTTTTGGAATGGAGTGGGGCAGATTGTAGAAGGAAAAAAATTTTGGGATTGGAGTGGGGCAGGTTGGAGTGGGTCATTCTGTTTTGGATTGGAGAGTGTGGGTGCTTTTTTGGTACCATTTACTTTGCCCTTACATGAAATTTAAATAAACCAAATGGTTGAAACTAATTGTAACACTACAATTTGAGGGCTGGAGCACATCAACCGTGACACTGAATACAGTCCATGAAGCCTTCTCATCTGCAGATCATACCTGTGAGACGACTAATCCTAGCCTATTAATAAATGCATCCCTGTATGTTACTAGTATCACCAAGGCCAACAAAGTTATGTGGAGCATTCCATCTCCAGTATCAGATGTCTTTCTTCAATCCATGGTCAGTTATGACCATGGGGGTAACAAACAGATAGCGATGTTGAAAATTAGTACGTTCTGGTGAACATTATCTGCGCCATCTTGCCTCTTCCCCTGATGCCACACTTTTGTCGTGCGCGCCCGCCATTTTTTTAAGATGCCCCGATCAGAACGAACCCTTTTGCATGCCGCTGGCCCCTGACATAGCCCTTCGCCTTCACTAAGCCTGCACGCTGACCACCCCCCTGCTTGCACCTGCCTTGAGTCATAAACCCCCCTTCGGCGCTGCTCTGCCCCAGGCCCCCATCCTGTTCCCAGCGCGACACCTCCCTGCTTCCCTTTCATGATCTCCGGCCCTTAGATGCAAACCCCCTTTTCCCCGTGTGCCCGTTTTGTCTTCCCCGTTCCCAGGCCGACACCCCGCTCTGCCGATACCATTCCTTGCCCCTCCCCGTACAATAGAAAGCGTCCCCCATCAAAGGATCCCCGGGTTGATCAAAGCCCCCACTCCATGAGACCCGATCAAACCCCCCACATTCCGTGAATCAGCGGACTATCCAGCTGCGTGATACTCATCACCTGTTATGACTAGGGTGGGGATTTCAACTGTAAATGTGTGTGGGAACGGGCCCCAAAGGGGGATTCCGGGAATGTCTTTCCGTATATCAAAGCTTTGTCACATGTATGTAAACTATAATAAAAACCACAAACACTGTATATAAGGGGCCAGGCCTCAAACGTAAGTTAGAGCACCTCAGAACGATACCTTCTGTCCGTTTCATTGTGTTCTCCTCCGGAGAGAATAAAAACCTTGTTTCCTGCCTTCCAGTCTCCAGCGCCTGCCTCTTCATTGATTAATTAACTAGAGGGTCACAGAGGCCATACCGCCGGGCAAATATCGATTGTCCCCGACCCGACCCAGGTTTTTACAATTGGCGTCCCAAGCGTGGGGCCCATCAGCGACTCGTGGATCCAGTGGGAGAGGTCCCGACGACAGAGTGAACGACTGCAACGATCGGGAGAGCTCTTGCCCAATAGACCCTCGTCTGGCAACCGATCATCCGAACTTCACTAGTTCCGAACAGACCTCTCTCGAGTGATCTACGGTCCTGACTGGGAACCATCAGGAGTGCCGTGAGAAATACGAGAAAAAGAGGACGATCGGGCGCTGGATTCGGAAGACAAGAAACTGTCCATACGGTCCGGGTAAGGTCGTGTTACCACGACAAGTTGCGAAAAATTGCTTGATTGCTTGTTTGTTTAAAAATACTAGTATTGCTCTTTTTTATTTGTTTGGAGATTCACTGTCTGCAAACGGAGAAACAACGGGCTCTCTCTTTGCAAGCAGTGGAGGATAGGTAGGGCAGCAACCGTGCTTATTTTTTCTCCCCCACGCAATAATTACTTGAAACTGAACTGTTGTTCGCAAAACTATTGTTTCCTGGAGATTCCCTGTCTGCAAACAGGGAAGAGACCACCCTTTTTGCAGATAGTGAAAAGGGTAGGTAACGCAGATCTTTGCGGACCTACTCATTCTCCCCATTGTTATTTATTGGTCGTTTGGTTATTATCATTTTTTTTTGATCCATGAGGTATTCACTGCCTGCAAACAACGTCGAATAGAAATATTCTGTACGGTCTTTGCACCTAGTGATAAGATAGGCAGTGCTGACTTTTTAGTCCCTCGTTACGAGCCGTCATGTCTGTCTTCTCCCCACTGATAAATAGCCTGTTTAGCCCGGACCTCGTATTAGAGGTGGACCATATAGCTCCACTAGAAGGCACCCCTAATAAGGACATGTTCATAAACTATGGATTAGTCACCATAGCCTATAATAAATTGTGGCACAGGTATACCGAAGAGAGTCAAGACAAACAGTGGCCACTGACAGGATCCTTTGACCTTGATAAAATAGAAACGTTAGAAATAGCCCTTCGAAATAATAAGACAACGCCAATTATGCTCGACAGTCTCGGTATGTGGCGCAGAGAAGCTACGAAACGACAGAGAAAAGACGAGGACAAACCAAGTAGAGAAATATACCGACAGGACAACCCCAGGACACCGCTACCCACAACTTATCCCCCGACACTGTGCAAAAGACGACTAGACTTAGGGCCAGACCAATGCGCTTTCTGTAGGTATGTCGGACACTGGAAAGCCCAATGCCCGACTCTACTGAGCGTGAGTAAAGGCAAAGGGCCGACAGGAACGACAGACCGGCAGTACGGGAAAAAGCGCGAGACAAAGAAGAACCCGACTTACATAGACAGACCAGACAGAACCACCACGTTTGATTATGCCCGATGGCACAGATTCCGCCAGGAAAATCTCAGCGGCATGCTCAAGTTCTCCTAGGTCGGGCAATGTCAAGACAGGAACCCAGCCTCGTTTCAAATTCACAGACGGAAAGAGATAATTATGACCAATAACTGTTTTATATTCGTCTTGGGTCTTTGTATGTCGTACTTGTACTGTCCCCCGTCTGAGTTTGTGTGTATGTAATGTACAAATCTGCGTCATCCCTCTACACGTGTTTCCGTGTTACTCAACCTCTGTTAGCAGAAACTTAGCATAAAAGCAACCTTGAAAGAAAGAAATGGTAAAACAAAATCCGTAGACCATTAATGAACTTGAACTTTTAATTTAGCACAACAAACAAGGAATAATAACGGTAAAACTGTAGAAAAATGAAAGTCAAACAGAACATTCGCCCCCCCCCCCCCCCATTCTGGAACCTTCCAAAGTTGGGCAGGGTTACGGCTACGCCCAACCAACGGCAACCCATATAAGGCGGGCCCGGCCGCCAACTCTTGGTCAGGAAATCTTAACGTATGGGGGAGCCGGAGGAAAGGCAGGAGCCAGCAGCCCGGGCTGTTGTAGGTAGTCCCGCCACATGTCCAGAGGAGAACGAGGCACCTTTTTTCCTTTTCTCTTCCGTAACAGCCGCAGCAGCTCTGGACGGCGGGATGTCCTGCACGTACCTCCACAACAATTTGTCCAAGTTGGGCTGGGAGGGAGAGGCGACGCGGACGAGCCTCTCCCACCTCCACCGGTAGGAGGTTTCCCAGCCCCCGGCCCGACGCCGAACACCCCCAGTCAGGCGATGGTGCCCATACTTCCACAGCACCGAACACACCATGGTGGCACCCCAGTACTTGCGCAGCACCGAACGTGCAATGGTGGCCATACTCCCACAGCACCGAGCACAGGACTTGGGGAACACCGGATGTGGAGAAACCTTCATGCGGGGCGATGAAAAGGAGCGGCATGGAGTGCACCGGGAGAAGGAGACGATGCGAACCAGTCTCCCTCGCCCCCCAGGTGGGGGCATCACAGCTGCACCCCAGCCGAACGTCCCGCTTTCACAAAACAGGGACCTCTTCCTTTCACTCCGAAGGGTCTCTTCCACTCTTGCAAACTCGACGAGAGTGGCCCCGGTAGGGCCTCAAAATGGCGTCTGGGTCCGCTGGAAGACGGGCCCCGGCCACTAGAGTAACTTTGACCAGCCATATAACTCGGACATTTGCCCCCTGGAGCACGAACCCCCATCTCCGACAGCATCTCCGCAGCCTTGAAGATCCTACAAAGGTCCCCGACGGAACCTTCGGCCTTTGCAGGTTTCCGGTAAGGGACGGCTGCCTTGATCGCCAACGAAACAAACATGACATTGCCACTCCTTCTGTTAGCATGAATTCTAGAACTGCCGAAAAGGACTCTGGTCCAAACTGCCAGTAATGGGAAACATTTCCCCTGATGCTGCTTCCGGACTGAGCCGGCCCCGCCCAAAATGGCGCTGGTATCAATCGGAACTTACAAACACCTCGTGGTGTTCCTTCGCACTAATATAAACTTGATGTTCTGAGATTTTATATGATCCTTTGTACACTTGGCTAGAAAAGACAAGGAGAACTCACTCGACGAACAGTATGAAAGGATCCCCGTTACAAATGTTGATTACAAATGTACAATGTATTATATTTTTATAATTGATGTAAACCTCATTTACGACGCGCACGTACGGTATGCATATAGGAAATCTGATTACAACTATTGTGATTATGCTTCTAAATTATGAAAATAAATGCCCCCGAACCCCCAGCCAATTAATAGACGTTTTAGTTTCTTACAAATGAAATGAGTAAAACTTTCCGATGTTTTTTGCTGCAAGCGACACCCCCCCACTGTAAGCACTTTAGCCGTTACCACGACCGGCCAAATACGACCGCACCCTCATAATCCACATGCTGAAATAATTTTACAAAATAAAGTTTTTGAAACTATGGACGGGTATTGCATGCTTTATTTTAAAAATGTGGGATCGGTGGGAAAGTTCTTTTCTGTGCACCCTACTCTGCTCTCTCTTTAAGGTTAAAAGAAGATGGTTGCCCAGCCCCGGAGGACGGATCGGATCGACAACACGACACTCCGCCTTCAAAGTACGCGACTGACCCATGAACTCTCGCGTAGAGGAAGACCTTGACTTCCAAGGATGGGTAAAACGAACGGTGTAAATGAGGGAATGTAAAAGGAGGGTGAAATGAAATAATATAAATGTTATAAAGTACCACGTTCCAAAGTATCAGGGACCCAAGAACCGAAGAACCTTAGAACGCCACAGCGTTGAAAGAGGTTTAAGGACCCCGATAGTGAGATACATCCTTTGACTAGATACCTCGCACTAGGCACCTCTGGTTTCCTTTTTACGTTTCCCCGCACACGACCTATATGGACACACTACCCCCCCTCGACTCCAGAAACCATATCCCCGGGGACCCTGCCCCAAGGAGGAAAGACGAGTAAGAGGTAAGTAAAGGACTTATGAATCCATGTATTTGAATGCGCGCGAATGCTGTCTCCCCCACCCCCCTTTTTTCCTCCCTCTGCAGGTTACATCAGAGATTACAGCCGAGGTGTGGCGAAGATCTGAAGCCTCGCCATGTCTAATACACGAAGCGGACTGGCGCCGCAAGGTGGTGTCTAAGCACGCCTGCAAACTACTCACGTATCGAACAAACCCGAAAGAAATTAGCACAACCTGATAAAAAGTGATCACCCTTAAACCAGACCGGACGAATGAACCCATGTCACGTATGATGCGAAACTATGAGGGAATGTGTGTGTGTGACTGAGGCGTTGACCCAACTGGTCAAAGGACCGAGAATGCGAGAAGTGCGACAAAATGGTACCTCCTTTCTTCTTTCCCTTTTTTCTCAAAGCACGTCCCCTCTACCCTGTCTAATGCTCAAACTGCATGATTACAAGATTCTAACGCAGACCCGTGAATGCCTTTTACTGTGTAATGCACTAAATAGCCTTTCTTGAATACACTGCCACCCTCTCTGTTGCACGTGTACTATTTAGTCTGCCGTTGCACTCTCTCTCTCTCTCTCTCTCTCTCTCTCTCTCTCTCTCTCTCTCTCTCTCTCTCTCTCCTCTCTCTCTCTCTCTCTCTCTCTCTCTCTCTCTCTCCCTCTATTTTTGCACTCCCACTCTTCCGAGTGATTAGCCCCGAAACTGGCAGACTGCCACCCCTAGCACACCACCTAATTGGCTTCAAATACCGTCAGTATTTGCACAAAAACTTGTCTTTAATACAATCACCCTGAGGCCGCGTCGTTACCTCTCCTTTTCCGCTAGAAGTCAATGAACCAAGGTTGGGCCGTAAGGGAAAGGACAGGTAAGACGACAGAAGTTCCCTAATCTGACCCGAAAATAAGGGAACTACATGTCAACGGCTCCTATAGTATAAAACAAGGACCTCAGAATACGCGACCCTCCCCTCCCCGAATCGTCGCAATACCCAAACCGAAAGAATGATCACCCCTGTTACCTCCCCTGTATCAGCCGCCCAAAACTGGAATTATGAAACTACCCCCCCATTTCCGGTTGTGAGAGATGGGTCGATTTGTGCCCTTACCACAAGTTTCCTATGTCCCTGGTTGTTTCCCATAAAACCCCTGTCCTTCCTAATTAAGTAATCAGGCTATAAAAGGTTACGTAGGACCCAGAATGATGTTTTACAAGGTTAACAGACTAGTCCAAGGTAAAGAAATCATCAAAATGAACCCCGTAGTAGTTGAAAAGCAGGATGCATCAATAGAAAGGAAATGTTCAGCCATGTTCGTCTCTCAGCAAAATACCTGTGTAGTAACTAATTGTAAAGGAAAGTCATAGTAAATCCAACAAACCCGTCACCGGTCATTCATATGCCAGTTGTAAACACTAACATAACGGGCATTTTTCATTCTTTGCCTGGAGCTGGGAGAGAAATAGACTTTTTGATTATCTTCATCTGCAAATTCACTAAAGACTGTCTTTTCAAACTTGTTTAAGGGTACTACCGTTGGAGGAGAGAAGGACCGGATGTGGGAGCACGAGGCCTGACTGCAGACTATGGAACACCTGCGACATTAGCCAAGGCGAGACCACGACAGAAAAGAGCTGCAGGACGAGGCACTGTTTTCGACAACATGAGAAGAAAGGGTCGACCTGATGCCCCTGCTCGATGTCCAGTGTCTGTCGACAAGTCCCCGCTCTCTGAATTCGGTCACACGCCCGCCTATTTGAAGTCTCTCGTTCCCCTAGTTTGTTCCTACTTTGGCCTTGCTCCATCCCCCTTTTCCTCTGACCTACCCTATGGACTGTTTTGTACGCTCTTCTTCCATTTGAACTTTCTGACAATCACCTCAAAGGACACAGGGCGAAAAGGACCTTTCCGACCAGAAACGCGAGGAAAGGGTCGTGCCCTGCAACGCAGAACTTAGAACAGAGCTGGACTCGTAGCTCCACCGCCGGTGCTCAACAGCGCCAACGAAAGGCAACAAAGAATGAACATTTGACATCCCCAATCGCCGTTTCTGCTAGACCTCATTTCTCTCCCAGCCGCCATTGTATTGATCATGCTCCAATCCGAACCTGATATATATGTAATAACCTGCCAGTATGAACTATACTTGCTGCTCATTTTTGTATTGCATTCCTATGACTTTCCTGCTAAACAAATTGATCAAAGTTTATCAAATAGGCCCACCTCCTAAAAACTAGAAACGTTAAAATGTACAACTCTTTTCATCTGGGGTTCCTACCGTTTTCTTTCTCATGACCGAGTAGAAAATGAACCAGCAAGATGTCTTGAATATGTTAAAGGGAGGACTGTTGAAAATTAGTACGTTCTGGTGAACATTATCTGCGCCATCTTGCCTCTTCCCCTGATGCCACACTTTTGTCGTGCGCGCCCGCCATTTTTTTAAGATGCCCCGATCAGAACGAACCCTTTTGCATGCCGCTGGCCCCTGACATAGCCCTTCGCCTTCACTAAGCCTGCACGCTGACCACCCCCCTGCTTGCACCTGCCTTGAGTCATAAACCCCCCTTCGGCGCTGCTCTGCCCCAGGCCCCCATCCTGTTCCCAGCGCGACACCTCCCTGCTTCCCTTTCATGATCTCCGGCCCTTAGATGCAAACCCCCTTTTCCCCGTGTGCCCGTTTTGTCTTCCCCGTTCCCAGGCCGATACCCCGCTCTGCCGATACCATTCCTTGCCCCTCCCCGTACAATAGAAAGCGTCCCCCATCAAAGGATCCCCGGGTTGATCAAAGCCCCCACTCCATGAGACCCGATCAAACCCCCCACATTCCGTGAATCAGCGGAATATCCAGCTGCGTGATACTCATCACCTGTTATGACTAGGGTGGGGATTTCAACTGTAAATGTGTGTGGGAACGGGCCCCAAAGGGGGATTCCGGGAATGTCTTTCCGTATATCAAAGCTTTGTCACATGTATGTAAACTATAATAAAAACCACAAACACTGTATATAAGGGGCCAGGCCTCAAACGTAAGTTAGAGCACCTCAGAACGATACCTTCTGTCCGTTTCGTTGTGTTCTCCTCCGGAGAGAATAAAAACCTTGTTTCCTGCCTTCCAGTCTCCAGCGCCTGCCTCTTCATTGATTAATTAACTAGAGGGTCACAGAGGCCATACCGCCGGGCAAATATCGATTGTCCCCGACCCGACCCAGGTTTTTACAGCGATAACTGTCAGTTTCCGGCTCCAGACCACTGGCCGCTCACAGGTCAATGCTGAAATCCAGTGCCTTCTGCGTGTTTCCATTCCAGCCAGTGAGATGATTGGGATTCACCTATGGGTTCCCAGCACCTATCTGAACACAGTCCAGGCCGTTTCAGCACACTGAGCCTTGGTGGAACCACACATCTCAGTGCCAAGCCTTCCAGGCCCAAGTCAGACACAGGGCCTAAGACCATCTTCTCACCTGTCAACACAGGCTCCATACAATGGTCCCCAAAAGTTTCCCACGGATCTAACACCAGCAAATTCAGGGTACAGAAAAAGGCAAAGAATTTAAGGTGACCAAGCAATATAGGTAGATTCCGTAAAAAACATAAAATGTCTCTGTGTGCAATTAAGGATAAACAATTATTAGCACCACCGCAAAATGGAGTTGAACCGTTATAAAAAGAGTGATGTCAACAATTGGTACCCCTCTTTGTGGTAGTGAAGGTGAGTTACTGGTGTGAGGACGATGGCAGATTACTGAAGGTTCAGAGACGGTAAGGTCATTATATCACTGAAGTCAATGAGGGTAAAACAAAGTAGGAAGGGTGATGTTCTGGAGTCAGTGGGAGTGACCCATTGTTGGGATAGTGATGAAGTTTTGTGAGCAGGCGGTCCTATGAAAATGTGCCAGTGTTGAAGTGATAAGGTACTCTCTTACCATTGTAGTTAAATGGGAGCTAACCATTGTTGGGATTGTGATGTTTCAATATGATGCCACTGAAGTCAATGGAAATGTATCATTTACAAAATATGTTGCAATTGAATGCTGGGAAATCTTAACACTTTCAAACACAAAGTAATGTAGAGTAGTCCGTGGAAGGCCAGATGATCATCTGTTTTTCTGTGGAGTTTGTAATTGAAAATGAGTGTCAGCCCAACACTAAAACACAGTTTTTGTGCCGCAGTGTTGAATATATTTTTTTATAGGGGTGGACCTAGCTCGCTTAATTCAGTGTATCATAATCATGAGTAATTACCTAAGAATTCTGCAAGATTACACATTACTATGAAACCATTGGTGCATGACCATGTGATAAACAAACAAGCCAAACTATATTACATTTTGTATTTTTCTGTCGATACTATTTGCCATCTACAAGGAGGTTTGTATTAGCTTTGTTGTGCAGATATAAATTCTCTAATTGCAAAGCTGACCTATTTTTTTTATTGCAAATCAATAATTTTGACACATGTCACACAGTTGCTAGATTTTTGAAGAGCATTTTAGCAGAAAGAAGGAGTATGCTGTTTTAACAATAATGTATATATATTTATTGGTATCATAATTTGTTGGACACTTACCATGATATGAATTTTGACCTACGCACTTAAAATCCCGTAAACCGATGCTAGGGAATGCGAGTTTATCCATTTAATAATGCTGAACTATTCTCACCTCGAGTTTCTTAACTATGGGCCTGGTTATGATGTTGGGCGGATGTGATGCAGAAGCAGGACTGCCTACTCGGAGTCGGAGGTCCCGCTGGCCACATTAGGATGCAACCGCCTTCACCACAGTCGCAAGGTGTATATTTTGTATTGTGGCATGTGCTGCACACGCCACAAGAAAAAAATAAAATACATTTCAAACATCCCTGCATTCCACATGGTGCCTGCCATATAGTGCCCGAGGTGCCACCTAGGGCCCATGGCAGAGGTCCAGGAGGGAATGGCAGCCCCCCAGGTGCCCCCAAAATCACTTTCCGCCAGCCTTTTCATGGCTGGTTCAATGCCATGAAACGGACGGTGGAAAGGGATATTGTGTTTCCTACAGAGGTGCCTGAGCAGGCACCGCCACCATTGCATGGATGGTAGACAGTCCAACAGCCTCCTTGAGCCCGTTTGATGAGGGGTGGACAGTCTCTCCGCCCACCCAACATCCACCGGCCATCCTAATGCGGTGGGCGGTCCTTCATGGGCAGATGGTGGTAGGACCACCACTGATGGCCTGATGATCCCACCGCCATCGTAATCGGGCCCTCAGACCTAAGCACTTTTATTCTTTTAAATATAATTTATCAAAGTTTTTTTTATTGTAGATGTTTTTAATATTTTTGTTTTTACTGCATGATCTCTTTCGTGTTTCTTTTATGATCTGGCTTTAGAAGATCGAATAAAGACAAAGAATTGAATTCAATTGAATTGAAAGAAAAGCAATTCTGAGTTTAGCGCTATTACTCGACACAAAAATGCACCCTTGCACCCAAAATGTGTAGAAGAATGCATTTTGCCCAAATAAATAGGGCTAAATGCAACATAACATGATTATCATGTGCAATTGGCTGTTCACACTCGCTAAATGTGCTCTTGGGGTAGGATTTTCACCCAATTTACTCCCAGCATTTAGTGCTATTTTCTTATCTCAAAATGTCTAACTAGTGTCCAAAATGGACGCGAGAAGGCATTTTGCACTAAGAAATAGCACTAAATGTGGTGCTGGAGAAGAATTCTACCCCCCAACTTACTCCTGGCATGTAGAGGTATTTTCAGCCTTTATTTTGTATTAGGAAATAATATTAAATGCAGCAGAGCACAAATAGCGAGCAGGCAATCTTGGTCGCTAAATGTGCTTTTTGGGTAGGATTGCTTTCCCTCAGATAATGCAGAATTATTGAAATTACGCCAGCATAATAAAAATTATGCCAGAACCTAGGGGCATATTATCAAGGAATTTATCTCCGCTTTTTTGGCTTTAAAAGCCAAGAAAGCGGAGATAAAATTATCTCCCTATCAGCAACAGGGTGCAAACACGCAAATTCGCATGTTAGCACCCTTTTTCTCTACACTTCCCCTTGCATTTCTAATGAGATGCAATGGGGCATTCCAGAGAAAAATAATAGGAGAAATGTTGTTAAGCGACATTTCTCGTATTATCAAGGATTTCGCTAACCCTGTTAGTGATAAAAAAAGCAGCGCTAACCGCGGTTAGCACTGCTTTTTTTACACCTGGTATTTTCCTGACTTAGCCATGATATCCTATGGAAGGTGGATATCATAGCTAAGTTTGTGAGCCCCTATCATCAAGCTAATGCCAAACTTCGAGAGATTATCGTTGGTTTTCCAGCGATAATCTCTCATTTGGCAGTTAGCGCGAGGATTTTTATCACTTCTGAGGTAAACCTTGCTAATAGCAAGTTATCTCTGCGATAATTTCCGGTGATGCTTAGTGTTAAAAAATGTGTTGCTAAGCATCGTTAGCGATAAATATCGCTCATCGTTGGTAATATGCCCCCTAATTATTTTCTCTATGGTGCTAGTACCATAATGAACTGAACCAGCATATACCATCTTCCTTCACAGCTTTTGCGGGAAGACAGCCATCTGATTTGTTCCACTTTACATGATTGTTGCCTTGTAACATCACAACTCTCGTGAAATAAAACATGACAATGTTTGCTCTGATGGCCAGATCCCGAATGTGCTGATATTAACAAAATAAATGTCACACGTTTATAAACATCTAATATTCTCCTATATATTGTAAGGAAATGCATTCACCTGCCATTAGGACAATTCAAGAATAATGTACCAAGGTAATGCAGAAAATATCTCACAGTACTATATTCGAGTCACTTGTTAGTGTATATTTAGCAGTTCATGCAGAAGGAAAGGATGGTCATCAGGCACTCTCCATCTAGCTTTGCAGCTGGACTCTCCAAATACAACTGTGCAATGATCTATCTTTATGACCCACCGGAGGCCTCTCAAAGAAAGGTTTATTGATTTGACTTCACAGGTTGTTTGCAGTTAATGATCCTCTGCTGCTGTGTAATGCACAGACACAGCTGCCTTAAACTGTTTGAAGTTCCTTAGTGATCGACTGGAAACACCCATATGAGTCACGCAAAGCATCAATGGAGGTCATTCAAGGATGATGTTCACATTCCAAATATGGAGCTAGGTCAAACTTGCAAGCGTATAATGAAAACATCTAAACATCTGTTATCTAAGGCCTGTTTTGGGTAAAAACATCGACGACGGTAAGGCTGGGATTTTTTTTTACGTGTACAGTTGCACAGAAAACTCTGCGGGTGAGCAATGTTGTGTTATGTTTGCCCCTGAAAGACTGGAACGAAAAGATGTCTGCTTGCATCAACACCACCACCACTGCTGAGCGACATTTTCTCCTCAAACCAGTGTCTGGCATATTCAGTTCATGACTTTCGTATGCCCTCGAGTTCTATTTTGTAGTCCAAGTACTGATCGTGCAATATGCATAATTTCACGTAATTTTCCCAAAATTCTCAAAAAATGCGTTGCTTAAGTTCACCCTTATGTAGGATGCGATATCTTGTATTATCCCAGTATGACTATCTGGCCTCTTCATGCAAATATCAGGACGTCCTTACATTAAGATGAATGCTTATTGTTAAAGGGTCTGATTCACAAAAGTAAACTTACACTTACGTAAATTTACAATTTTTTGGGTATTCACTGTGATGCTCTTCGCGATCCACCACGTCCTAGTCTTGGCCCACCATCGACGCCGACGCAGGTAAGGCACAAACCATTGGCTGTCTGGAGGGGAATACCTGCAAGGGTCGTGACGTAGGGAGGGGGAGTGTCATGTTACCGAAATCACTGATCAGAAGCAAATACAAATACACAATTGTAGTACGCAAGCAGGAATGACTACGAAAAACCCCGACACATGATTGACTACCTTTATTACACATAATAGGGGTATAATCACAGTGTATGCGTGAGCATGGGCAAAGTGGGCACCAGAGCATGAACATCAGAGGCAGCACATCAGAGGGCAGAATGCAGTATCAGAGCATCAACAGGGCATTGTGGACAACAGAGCAGGTACATCAGAGTCAGCACATCAGAGGGCAGAATGCAGTATCACAGCATCAACAGGGCATTGTGGACAACAGAGCAGGTACATCAGAGTCAGCACATCAGAGGGCAGAATTGAGTATCACAGCATCAACAGGGCATTGTGCCCAACAGAGCAGGTACATCAGACGCAGCACATCAGAGGGCAGAATGCAGTATCACAGCATCAACAGGGCATTGTGCCCAACAGAGCAGGTACATCAGAGGCAGCACGTGAGAGGGCAGAATGCAGTATCACAGCATCAACAGGGCATTGTGCCCAACAGAGCAGGTACATCAGAGGCAGCACGTGAGAGGGGCTAAGTGCATCAACAGTCCATAGCACTGAACATGTCCATCAGAGGCAGCACGTGAGAGGGCAGAATGCAGTATCAGAGCATCAACAGGGCATTGTGCCCAACAGAGCAGGTACATCAGAGGCAGCACGTGAGAGGGAGGAATGCAGTATCAGAGCATCAACAGGGCATTGTGCCCAACAGAGCAGGTACATCAGAGGCAGCACGTGAGAGGGAGGAATGCAGTATCACAGCAACAACAGGGCATTGTGCCCAACAGAGCAGGTACATCAGAGGCAGCACAAGTACGTGTTCCAACCAACCCGTCCCAGGGACCACAACAGTGCAAGGCTGTTCTCAATGGACAATGCACACACCATGTGAAATAACATGTGAGTCAAGTGAACACCACCTCACATCACTGAATCAGGTGGACTGCGTGACCTACCTGCCTCGGACACACTGCCAGCACCAGAAACAGGAGTGTGAGACACAGCCACAGCCCGAGTGACACACACATGGGCCACAGACCCAGACACACTGCCAGCACCAGAAACAGAAGTGTGAGACATAGCCACAGCCTGAGTGACACACACATGGGCCACAGGCCCAGACACACTGCCAGCACCAGAAACAGGAGTGTGAGACACAGCCACAGATCTACTCACTGACACATGAGCCATAGACCCAGATACACTGCCAGCACCAGAAACAGGAGTATGAGACACAGCCACAGATCTACTCACTGACACATGAGCCATAGACCCAGATACACTGCCAGCACCAGAAACAGGAGTGTGAGACACAGCCACATATCTACTCACTGACACATGAGCTATAGACCCAGATACACTGCCAGCACCAGAAACAGGAGTGTGAGACACAGCCACAGATCTACTCACTGACACATGAGCCAAAGACCCAGATACACTGCCAGCACCAGAAACAGGAGTGTGAGACACAGCCACAGATCTACTCACTGACACATGAGCCATAGACCCAGATACACTGCCAGCACCAGAAACAGGAGTGTGAGACACAGCCACAGATCTACTCACTGACACATGAGCCATAGACCCAGATACACTGCCAGCACCTGAAACAGGAGAGGGCACAACTGAGACTGTGCCACTACATGATGCATGACAGCAAACAACAGACACAGTGCCACTATCTGATACATGAGAATCAACTGCACCTGCGCCAATGGGACCACTTAAATGATGAGCCACAGGGCTGTATGGGCCAGGAGGCAGGGTGGCACTGGGAGCTGGGGATAGCTGTACTTGAGCGACATCGGGGTGGGCAGGTGTCAATGGTGTGTGTCTGCGTTTCTTAGGGATATGTGAGTGCACCCTGGACAGGACAGGACTGGCAAGTGGTGGTGACTCAAAACAAATATCACCCACCATAGGTGGAGCATCTGCTTCCGGGGATCGGCTTTCTGGGGACGTGCTGGAGCCTGCTTGTCGTTTGCTGTGTGCCTGCCACCTGGACTCAGAATCATGTGTAATGGGGGGTGCAACAACAGGGGACTCCCTCCTGTGCTTCTGACAGGCCTGGATGGGAGTGGAGGTATGGGGGGACTCCGCCGCGGTTACATCTGTTTGCCGTTCATTCGAAAACATCAGCCGCAGTGCAGCCAGGGGTGACTTATGCCTGTGCTTGACTGCGCCATTGTCCATGGGAGAATTATTGTCCCTAGGATGTGCCTTATCCGTAGGTGGAGTGTTGTCTCTGGACTTTGCCTGTGCCCTGGACGGTGCCCTGTTCCTGCCAGCAGACTTGTCGTCTGTGGTATACCTGTCTCCAGAAGACATCTGCTCACTGTGTGTGTCCCTGCCCTTGGGAGATGGCCCTTGCTCTGTTGTGTGCCTGCCCTTGGGACACTTCCTGCTCTTAGGAGGTGCCTTTGTCTTATGACTGTCCTTGTCCTTGGGAGTGGCCCTTTCCTCTGTTGTGGGCCTGCCCTTGGGACTCTCCCTGCTTTTAGGAGCTGCCTTTGTCTTTTGACTGTCCATGTCCTTGGGAGTGGCCCTTTCCTCTGTTGTGGGCCTGCCCCTGGGACTCTCCCTGCTCTTTTGAGGTGCCTTTGTCTTTTGACTGTCCCTGTCCCTGTCCTTGGGAGTGGCCCCTTCCTCTGTTGTGGGCCTGCCCTTGGGACTCTCCCTGCTCTTAGGAGCTGCCTTTGTCTTTTGACTGTCCATGTCCTTGGGAGTGGCCCTTTCCTCTGTTGTGGGCCTGCCCTTGGGACTCTCCCTGCTCTTAGGAGCTGCCTTTGTCTTTTGACTGTCCATGTCCTTGGGAGTGGCCCTTTCCTCTGTTGTGGGCCTGCCTTTGGGACTCTCCCTGCTCTTAGGAGCTGCCTTTGTCTTTTGACTGTCCATGTCCTTGGGAGTGGCCCTTTCCTCTGTTGTGGGCCTGCCTTTGGGACTCTCCCTGCTCTTAGGAGCTGCCTTTGTCTTTTGACTGTCCATGTCCTTGGGAGTGGCCCTTTCCTCTGTTGTGGGCCTGCCTTTGGGACTCTTCCTGCTCTTAGGAGCTGCCTTTGTCTTTTGACTGTCCATGTCCTTGGGAGTGGCCCCTTCCTCTGTTGTGGGCCTGCCTTTGGGACTCTCCCTGCTCTTAGGAGCTGCCTTTGTCTTTTGACTGTCCTTGTCCAAGGGACTGTCCATGGACTTGGGAGTATCCCTTGCCTTGGGAGTACCTTTTGTGTTCAATGCCTGTGTATCATGTGAAGGCATGTCCCCCAACACCACTTGTGGATCCTGTGTGTATACTCCAGTGTATCTGACGTTGTCTTTGTGAACAGATTTTGATGACCTAGGGGATGGTGTCTGTGCCCTCCGTGCCCTGACGTGCTGTCTGACGCTGCTTCTAGTGCAATAACCTGTATTAGAGTCCTGGTCAGAATATTCACTACCCCCTGAGACATCCAGTGGTGTAGATGGGGAAACAGAAGTAGCACCCTGTCCATGCGACTGTACTATGGCAGACGACACACTGCTTGCCAATGACTGAACTGTCCTGTGTAGACCAACAAGATCGCCATGCATCCCTTCCATGAATGCCACCACCTGCCCCAACTTCCTATCATGGTCTTGGAAAGCATTTGTCATATTGGTCTGCCCCACACACAGCTGTCGCAGCAGATCAACAGCCTCAGCACACAGTGCATTTTGGCTCACCGTGGCAGGGGCAGCGGTGCCTGCACCGAACGCCACTCTGCTCCCCCTACTCCTGCGTGCACGAACAGTACATGGTGCAGTTGGCGGAAGTGTGGGCCCTGTGGGCTGTGTCCCGACAGAAGGTGTGGATTGCCCACTCCCAGTCTGTGACAACAGTGCTGGCTCACCACGATTTTCAGAAGATGAGGACGATAGTGTCTCCACATGCGAGTCCTCAGGGACGGTCCTGTCCCCCTCTCCGGCGCTGCCCTCCTCTGTGTCAGTCTGCGTGTGCGCAAAGTCTGATCCGGATGCATTGCCTCCACTCATCTCCGCCGTCTGTGGCTGAGTGCCCTCTGTCAAAGCTGAAATGCACAGAAAAGAGGTGTAAGTCATGGGCACACTCACGTACAGAAGGCCAAGGAATCCCTAATTCCATAGCTGACAAAGTTCTTCTAGCCCCCATCCTGCACACGGCCCACCTCTAACAGTCATCCTCACATTACATAAGCGTTGGTGGCCGTGACACATGTACAGCATGCGGACAGGGCAGGAGCACGTACATCTGCACACATGTGTTGCCATGGGTCCACGGACTACTACGGCATGTGCTTAAACACTCAACTACTAAGCAAGTGGCGTGTCAACAAGCCGGACCTGGATGTCAAATTACACACACACAATGGCACCAACATGGCATCGCAGAGATACATACGCACCACGGAACTCAATACTGTGTCTGGCCACCAATACATGCATTGCACTTCCAAGTATGCTACACAGACAGTATGCTCACCGCTAGTTTGCTGTTGATCCACACTCAGCCGTTCGGACAGGTCAGGATGCGTCACAGCAATGATACGGTGCATGAGAGGGGTCATTGAGCGTCGGGCCAGACGTGGCGTCCTTGGAATCAGTTTATTGCTCTGGTTTTATTCTTATAGATCAATTGTTCAATTTCTTTTCAAATAAAGCTGTTTGACACAGCTGTGTAAATATTCATCAACATTCCGATTGACAATGTGTTATCCACAAGTTCATCCCAATACCCAATGCATTTCGTGCTGTCTGCACTTCGTCAGGGGAAATACATTTCTGCGGGGTAAAATCAAAACGAGGAGTAATCAATGATAGGGAAGCAGGTCACAGTCTCTGTGAAATGTTAAATCATCATACTCAGGGGGTGACTACAATCCGTCTATGGGTGTGCTTGAACGTAGGTCCAAATACGAGAAATACATACAAAAAATATAAAGAGTAAAATTGCAACAAGTGTCAAAATGTGCAGCCCGAGTGAATACAACTTTACGGAGTAGTCTTGCTGTTAAAGGGCTCGTGTCCCGGGCGTTCGTTACTTAGTGCAACAAGCATGCAATTTGTCAGGTGCCGTATGTTTAATCCGGTGCCATGTAGATTTTGCGTGAGACCAAGTAAGTGAACATCTCAATGTTACTTGTTTGTATAAACATGAAGCATGCAGTACGCATTCAGCTTAAACGGATAATCGCCATGCAGCACTCACCGGTCGGGTAGTAAGGACGCGTAGTTAGTAACCGCCGATCTAGACCAAGGTCGGGTTAGTGTACGTTCACGCATGCGCAAATGGCGCGTTATGTGAGGTTACCTGCGTGACCCGGAGGTGAATAGCTTTAAAGGTTGGACTTAGCAAAACGTGATAAATTAGAGTATGTTTAGCGGCATGTTAAGGTTAAAGTAAACAACGTCTTCAAGAGTGTAATCCCCAAGTAAAACAATAGTTGCCGTGATGGTACAACAATGCTGTATGTGCAGTTACACTCGCGGCCATATTGGTGCGGTCAATGATAGTTCAATAATACATTCAACAAGGCAGAAAACCAACTAAAAAAGTTAAAAAAATTACGTGATGATAGATGCTAAAGGTAACTATCACGTGTTCTGTATAGCTGACATAGTGATCAATTCTGGAACTTGATCAAAGAAAATAAAATACTAATCAAAAAATAATGGTATGAGAAGGTGCGGTAAAGTGTATAGTCAGGGCATCAATTTAGGCTTATAAAAAACAACTATATTCAAGACGTTCATTGAGACCCGTGGGGTTGCAAGAATTCAGTTTTTTAATCCAAAATATCTCCCTTTGAAGCAGTCTTTTTTTGTTATCACAGCCTTGCCTCACAGGAACACACTCCAAAACCAAAAAACGTATCTGGCTGATGTTGTGGCTGTTGGAAATGTAGTGTGCAGCTACTGGAGCTTTGGTAGATCTGTTTCTTATGGTACTTTTGGGCTCTGTCATTCGAGTTTTAATTTTTCTCTCTGTCTTGCCCACATAGGGAAGTCCACAGGGACATAAACCACATTTTTAGAGTCGCATGTGGCGTTGGTAAACAACTTTATGAGTTTTCCTGTAGTTGGATGGTTTATGCTGTTGCCACGGATGATGTTGTTACAGTGCCCACAGTTTGCACATGGGATTGTTCCTGAATATTTCTCATTTTTGTTGTGTGCATCCTTTTCTATTAGATCCTTTAGGTTTTTGGGTCTTTGGTAGGCGAACAATGGTTTACTGAAGAGTCCTTTGAAATCTGGTTCCTTCTCAACCATCTCCCAATTTTTTAAGATGATTTTCTTTATCTGGTAGCTTAAGTTAGAAAATTTAGATACAAACACAGGTCTACTTTGGTTAGTTTCATTTGTATGCCTTTTAAGTAGATCTTCCCTTGGGATGGCTTGCGTTCTAGCTTTGGCTTCTTCTAGAATGTTGTCTGGGTATTTCCTTTCTCGGAATTTTGCGATCATTGAGTCTGCATTTTTTTCATAAGTTTGATCGTTTGATGATATTCTTTTCATTCTTAGAAGCTGAGAATATGGTAAATGTCGTTTCAGTGACATGGGGTGGCAACTGTCAAAAATCAGCATGTTGTTCCTGTCAGTCTTTTTGGAGTAAACATCTGTGTGGAAACGGTTATCATGTAAGGAGACTAGTACATCCAGGTATGGGATGGATCCTGTGTTAATGGAATGAGTAAATTGGATGTGATCGTCGATGTCGTTGATCTCTTTAATGAATTCTTCAATGTCAGTTTAGGGGCCTTTCCATATAAGAAAAATATCATCAATGTATCTCCAAAACTTATGAATTTTGTGCTGCCATCTGGGATTTTCAAGGATGTTGTCGAGTTCCAACCTGTGCATGAAGAGATTTGCGTAGCTAGGAGCTGCACAATTCCCCATTGAAGTTCCGGCCAGCTGTTGGAAATGTTGATCGTTCCAGGAAAAATAACTGTGATACAGCGTGAAGTGGAGTAATTCCAACAGGAATATTTTAAGTTCTTGCTTGATGTTATGATTAAGTAAGAACGACTCTATGGCTTCAATACCTCTATTGTGGGGGATGGAGGTGTCATCATCTTAAAAAATTGGGAGATGGTTGAGAAGGAACCAGATTTCAAAGGACTCTTCAGTAAACCATTGTTCGCCTACCAAAGACCCAAGAACCTAAAGGATCTAATAGAAAAGGATGCACACAACAAAAATGAGAAATATTCAGGAACAATCCCATGTGCAAACTGTGGGCACTGTAACAACATCATCCGTGGCAACAGCATAAACCATCCAACTACAGGAAAACTCATAAAGTTGTTTACCAACGCCACATGCGACTCTAAAAATGTGGTTTATTTACTAAAATGTCCCTGTGGACTTCCCTATGTGGGCAAGACAGAGAGAAAAATTAAAACTCGAAGGACAGAGCACAAAAGTACCATAAGAAACAGATCTACCAAAGCTCCAGTAGCTGCACACTACATTTCCAACAGCCACAACATCAGCCAGATACGTTTTTTGGTTTTGGAGTGTGTTCCTGTGAGGCAAGGCTGTGATAACAAAAAAAGACTGCTTCAAAGGGAGATATTTTGGATTAAAAAACTGAATTCTTGCAACCCCACGGGGCTCAATGAACGTCTTGAATATAGTTGTTTTTTATAAGCCTAAATTGATGCCCTGACTATACACTTTACCGCACCTTCTCATACCATTATTTTATTATTTTTTGATTAGTATTTTATTTTCTTTGATCAAGTTCCAGAATTGATCACTATGTCAGCTATACAGAACATGTGATAGTTACCTTTAGCATCTATCATCACGTAATTTTTTTAACTTTTTTTAGTTGGTTTTCTGCCTTGTTGAATGTATTATTGAACTATCATCGACCGCACCAATATGGCCGCGAGTGTAACTGCACATACAGCATTGTTGTACCATCACGGCAACTATTGTTTTACTTGGGGATTACACTCTTGAAGACGTTGTTTACTTTAACCTTAACATGCCGCTAAACATACTCTAATTTATCACGTTTTGCTAAGTCCAACCTTTAAAGCTATTCACCTCCGGGTCACGCAGGTAACCTCACATAACGCGCCATTTGCGCATGCGTGAACGTACACTAACCCGACCTTGGTCTAGATCGGCGGTTACTAACTACGCGTCCTTACTACCCGACCAGTGAGTGCTGCATGGCGATTATCCGTTTAAGCTGAATGCGTACTGCATGCTTCATGTTTATACAAACGAGTAACATTGAGATGTTCACTTACTTGGTCTCACGCAAAATCTACACGGCACCGGATTAAACATACGGCACCTGACAAATTGCATGCTTGTTGCACTAAGTAACGAACGCCCGGGACACGAGCCCTTTAACAGCAAGACTACTCCGTAAAGTTGTATTCACTCGGGCTGCACATTTTGACACTTGTTGCACTTTTACTCTTTATATTTTTTGTATGTATTTCTCGTATTTGGACCTACGTTCAAGCACACCCATAGACGGATTGTAGTCACCCCCTGAGTATGATGATTTAACATTTCACAGAGACTGTGACCTGCTTCCCTATCATTGATTACTCCTCGTTTTGATTTTACCCCGCAGAAATGTATTTCCCCTGACGAAGTGCAGACAGCACGAAATGCATTGGGTATTGGGATGAACTTGTGGATAACACATTGTCAATCGGAATGTTGATGAATATTTACACAGCTGTGAAGCAACAGCTTTATTTGAAAAGAAATTGAACAATTGATCTATAAGAATAAAACCAGAGCAATAAACTGTCTCCTTTGGTATACCTTTTTAAAAATCTTATGATCAAACTGAATTGAAATTGAAGGGATTGATTTCCCCAGAAGAGTGCGACTGGGCAACCTGTCAAATCAGATAGCATCCAATTTTTACATTTGATAACTCCCCAACGGTCAGAGGGAGCAAACCGGTCAGCACCTAAGTGCCTAGGAGCGCATTAAACTTAGGACAACCCCACAGAGTGCCACGCTACCTCCCACAGATCGTCCTTGGAATCATCCCCAGTGTCACTTCCGCTACATTCTTGCTCAGCCTGGAAATGTCGTCCCAGCGTTTGTGGCAGTGTGTATGCCGTCTGTTGCACACCCCCAATGCCCGTGCATCACGTGCAATGCTCCTCCACACGTCCTTGCGAAGGTGCAGCTTGACCTACCATGAAGGGAGACAAAAGGGTGCAAGTCATCCGCCATGCACAATCCGACAAATATGTCGAGGCCACAGTACACAGCTAAGATTGCAGAAGCCAGGAGTCATTGGCCACCTCATGCACACCAACATGTCCCACACTGCACTTACCACCTGTCCGGGTGCGCCGTAGAGCTGTCCAAAGTTGCGGAGCACACCGTCCACGAGCACATCAAGTTCCGCGGCGGTGAAGGGGCGAGACCGGATCTCTTTTGCTCTCGACATGGCAAGATCACAGAGTATGGCACTGGAGCAGCAGTCGGTGGTCAGCTCAGCAGCAGCAGGTCGAGGTGATGGTCACAGGCAGCAGTCGGTGGTCAGCTCAGCAGCAGCAGGTCGAGGTGATGGTCACAGGCAGCAGTCGGTGGTCAGCTCAGCAGCAGCAGGTCGAGGTGATGGTCACAGGCAGCAGTCGGTGGTAAGCTCAGCAGCAGCAGGTCGAGGTGATGGTCACAGGCAGCAGTCGGTGGTCAGCTCAGCAGCAGCAGGTCGAGGTGATGGTCACAGGCAGCAGTCGGTGGTCAGCTCAGCAGCAGCAGGTCGAGGTGAACAGGCAGCACTGGTTCCCATGGTAGGATGTGTGCTTTTGGACATCACACATATATAGGGCCCTCAGCACGTGTCAGTGGCATACGTCGCCAGCAATTGGTCAGCCCTGGAAGCGTGTTCGTAAAAGGGCCAATGACTGGCCCTGGTGTTGCGGTGCACTGCTTCCGCTACTTTTGATTGGCCATACGCGGCCAGCGTTCCCTCTTCCCATTGGCTGCATGTGCACGGACCGTCACGGTCACACATCGGCAACCGCTCGTGCAAGCTTCCGGCACGGATGCTTCAGTTGCAACAATGTTCTATCACTGGCGCCACCATGGCGGTGCACGTACTCTGCGGGGGAGATGCAGGCCTACACACCCTTAAGATGTAGGCAATGGACATGGCAGTTCATGTCCCCTCTTACAGTCACATTGCATCATCCACCGTCCACCGGCCGGACCAGCCTGGCCTAGGCCCGGCGTGTCGGCCATGTCCACAACCGGCGTGCCGGCCATGTCAGCCACCGCCGTGCAGGTGGTGTGCCTGGCCAACAACATCATCTCCCATGTGTGCGCAAGATTTCCAGGCTCCGCACATGACGCCCACATCATGCGGAGCAGCATTGTCTCCCAACTGATGGCAAATCTGCGTCCCGGTCAAGCGTGGCTTGTTGGTGAGTCTGGCGTGGGGACTTTTGTGATCTCTGTGTGGCATGGGGTACCCAGCAAATCTGGTTGTGATATTTGTGTCTGTCATCCCCCTACATAGGCGACTCGGCGTACCCAAACCGGCCCTGGCTCCTGAGTCCCATGCGTAATCCTACAACTGCGGGTGAAAAGCGCTACAATGATGCACATGGAAGGACACTTAGAGTGGTTGAACGTACCTTTGGACTGCTAAAGTCTAGGTTTCGGTGCCTGGATAAGACCGGAGGGGCCCTGCCTTACTCACCAGGCAAAGTATGCAGGATCGTGATTGCCTGCTGCAAGCTCCACAACCTGGCCGTGCGCAATGACATTGAACTGCTCTTGGACCCTGAAGACGAAGAAGTTCCTCGGCCTCCCATCCCACCCATGTCGACTGATGAGGATAGTGGTGAGGAGGAAGGTGTGGACCAGAGGCGCTAGCTCATTGATCGCTACTTCGCTTGAATGTGAGTAACTACCTCTTGTGCCGGTTGACAATGCCTTATGTATGTTTGCTGGTGTTGTGTGGATGTGGGGTGCATTAGCTGTGTGTTCTGGTATGTGATGGTTGCATATGTGTGTGTTCATTTATTGGACATGCAAGTCTCCATGATGTGTGTCCTCTCATCCAATGCTTTTGTGATGAGTGTAGTTTGTGTAATGTTGCTGTGTAGTGTGTTGTGATGTGTGTGAATCTGTTTCCTGACGTGCGCTGGCTGTCTCTGAATTTCCCTAGGTCACTCCCGCAGCGGCATGATTATGTACCACTTGGATCCCTGCACCTGGTTACGTCTGTTTCTGAGGCAATCATGTGATTAAACATGGAGGCAACACATCATTGAGTGTGTAAGTGACATTTATTTACAGGTTGTGCATTTGTGCAGGTGAATATTTACAAATAAGTGTGGGGTGGGGGAGTGGGAGTTGAAGGTAATGGCCGATGAAGTGTCCGTGCTGACACCACATTGGGTGGTGTCAGGCTAGTCCAGCAGACCTGTGACAATGATTGGCTATGTGGGACAGGATACTTGGCAGGATGAATGGCTGGCTCAGGCAGTGTCAAAGTCATTGGCGGCCCCTCTTGGACCGTGTGGATGGAGCACCCACACTGCTATCACCCACTTCCAGCCTCGGACGGCCCCTCTGTCTTTGAGGTGGAACAGAGTCAGCTGGGGGGGCAGGTTGATCAGGGGCCACATCCGTCGCCAGGGGCACAGGTGGTGGTGGTGGTGGTGGTGGCGGTGGCGTTGCTGGCCGTGGCGCCAGGACAATTGGTTGAGGGGGGGTGGGGTTGTTCCGGGCAATCCATTCCCTCCACATTGTTGTCTGCTGGCCCATGATGTCCACTATCTGGCCAAGGTAGCCCGAAATTTCACGCAACATGTTCGTGTTGTCCACCGAGTCCTGGTGGGCACGATCTGCCTGTTCCTGGCCACGGTCGTATGAAGCCTGGCACCTGGCTAGGGCTTCAAGGGACTCTGCCACAGGATGGGGTGGGTGTCCTTCCTCTGTGCGGCGGAGTGTGGGTCTCCTGATTGCCTGCTGTGGCCTCACCTCTCTCCTTTGTGGTCCACTCACCCTGCTTGGGTGGGAGGCCGATGGACCTGCGTCGTGCGGTGGGTTAGGCAGGTTGGCACAGGCAGGAGTGGTGGTACTGGTGGTGGTGGTGGTGGTGGTGGTGGTGGTGATGGTGACTCTGCAGATCACTGAGGTCGGTGTCGCTGGAGTTACATATGCGACGGTTGTCGGGCCGGGATTCCCTGTGAGCCAGATGGCCCTGGCTGTCTGCCTGGGCCCGCACCATCCTCCGCACCGGAGCTGCCTGTGTCATCGTCCCCAGAGAGTCCGGTATGGATGTGAGGCGAGTCTGGCGGCCAGGTGCTGGTTTCCCCAGTCAGATTACGATCACCTGAGGGACAAGATTGTGCAGGTCAGTAATGAGGACATTACATGTTCATATCAATTTGTATACATTTCAGTGTCCTGTCGCAAACACTCCACCCACCCTACCCTCCACCGCCCTCCACCACCCTCCACCACCCTCCCTGTGGACATGGGGGCCTGTTGGGAGTTGTCGTTGTGACCTCTCACACACCCCACCCACCACCACCGCCCTCCCTGTGGACATGGGGGCCTGTTGGGAGTTGTAGTTGTGACCTCTCACACACCCCACACACCCTACCCTCCTCCACCCTCCACCACCCTCCCTGTGGACATGGGGGCCTGTTGGGAGTTGTAGTTGTGACCTCTCACACACCCCACCCACCACCACCGCCCTCCCTGTGGACATGGGGGCCTGTTGGGAGTTGTAGGTGTGACCTCTCACACACCCCACCCACCACCACCGCCCTCCCTGTGGACATGGGGGCCTGTTGGGAGTTGTAATTGTAACCTCCCACACACCCCACCCACCATCACCACCTTCCCTGTGGACATGGGGGCCTGTTGGGAGTTGAAGTTGTGACCTCTCACACACCCCACCCACCACCACCGCCCTCCCTGTGGACATGGGGGCCTGTTGGGAGTTGTAGTTGTGACCTCCCACACACCCCACCCACCACCGCCGCCCTCCCTGTGGACATGGGGGCCTGTTGGGAGTTGTAGTTGTGACCTCTCAGACACCCCACACACCACCACCGCCCTCCCTGTGGACATGGGGGCCTGTTGGGAGTTGTAGTTGTAAATGTATAGGCATTTATATAGCGCACTACTTACCCGTAGGGTCCCAAGGCGCTTCGACCGCTGCGAAACCCTTCCTGGCTTCCCTGAGAGATGGTCCCTTAATGGGTATCTCCAGGGTGAGACCAGGCATCCCCGGCGGTCTGGTGGGGTCGTTAGTGAAGATGAGGCAAGCTAATGCCCAGAGTTGCCGAGTGTGAACGCTGATCAGAGTGGGCACCGAGGCGAGAGAATTATCGAGTCCGCTGACCCTGGTCCAGAAACCTGCCGCGCCGGGAATCGAACCCTGGTCCCGGGCCGTCCTCTGCTCTCGGGTCTGCCGCCTCTAACCAGTGAGCCACACTACTTCACTGATGTGTGACCTCTCACACATCCCACACACCCTACCCTCCTCCACCCTCCACCACCCTCCCTGTGGACATGGGGGCATGTTGGTAGCCATTTACATTTTGGTGAGTATGTGTCCGACGTGAATGGGTTGGGGCCTGGGAGATGTGTCTTCTCAGTTGTGTGAAGCTGACCATGTCGTACTGATCGTGGTGCTTGGTTTGTACTTACCAGCCTCTTCTCCTTCCTCAAGTCCGTCTAGGCTCTCTGGGTGAAGTATAACCAGCACCTTCTCCTCCCAATCGGTGTAGGGTATGGGTTCCGGGGGTGTTCCGCCGCCAGTGTGATTGGCTCTCGCATGGTTTTTGACGCGGTTGCCTTTCACCCTGGTTTTCAGGTCATGCCAACGCCTCTGTATTTCGTGCTTTGTCCTTGGCACGGTCCCTGACGCATTCACCCGACTGACGATTCTGTCCCACATGTGATTCTTTTGCGCCACGGTGGTCTGCTGGACTTGTGCCCCGAATATGTGGGGCTCAACACGGATAATTTCATCGACCATCACCTTCAACCCGGTCTCCGTGAATTTAGGGTTTTTTTTTGGGTGCCATGGTGTGTGGTGCTCAGTGTGTGGGTTGAGTGAGTTGGGGGGTGCAGGTGTGTGGTGTGTAAGAATGGTGTGGTGGGTGTTTGTGTGGTGGGTGTGGTAGGGTGGTGGGTGTGTGCCTTAAATTTGAGTATGCTGTAGATGCTGTAGATCGTATAGGGCCTCTTGCTAGCAGCAATGCTGTGATGCAAAGGATTGTGGTAGTGGGTGGGTGTCATTTTATAGTTGTGTCTCAATGGTTGTTGGCAGTCAGGTGGTATGTTCGTGTGTTGACTAGTGTGCATTATTGGGTACTTGGGGGGGTGTCATAGTGGCTTGTGATTGGTGTTGGTGTTTCAGGTGGGGGGGGGTTGTCCTTTTTTGTGTGTTTGCTATTTACTGGCGGCACACTTTTAGACATTGGTTTGACGATAGGGATGTTGTTCGTGTTGGCCTTCCGCAGTGATGCACTGTTTCTCGTTGCATTTTTTCCGCCGCGGACGTGGATGGCTGTGCGTACCGTGGTACAGGCGGCGTTATCCTAATTGCAGACACTGAGTTTTCACAGGTATGGCGGTAAATGTGGCTGTGACCGCGGTCATGTCCGTCCGCGGCGGTGGGTGTTCAATTGGGTCTGTCCGGACGGTGTTAGATGTGTTCCGTCCACCGCGGACGGTGTTTGATGTGATCCGTCTGCCGCGGACGGTGTTTGATGTGATCCGTCTGCCGCGGTCGGAGTTTCTTGACATGAATATCCTAATCACAACCGTGGATTCTCCGCGGCGCTGCCGGGAGTAGAAATTCCCCGAACATGGCGGACAGTACCCGTTTCTGTCCGCCATCCTAATCGATCCCTAAGTGTGAACCCGAGCACTGAATGTGACAAGAATGCCCTACGTTTTGTAGCTAATAGTCCTTAAGCCTACTGATCCTCACTGTAGGCGAACCTCCGCTCCGCCGACCTCGCCCTGGCAGAGGTCCCCCGCATCCGCAGAAACAGAGCAGGCGGGAGAGCCTTCTCCTACATCGCAGCCAAGATCTGGAACAAGCTCCCTGTGAACATCAGACGCTCCTCGACCCTGCACACGTTCAGGAAGGACATCAAGACCAGGCTCTTCGACTGATCCAGAGCTGCACCCCCCCTCGAGCACCCTGAGCCCCTCACAGGTTAGTAGGGCGCTATATGAACCCCTGATTCATAGATTGATTGATTGTAGTTCTATAAAGTGGAAGTATAAGTCCGCCTCTATAAATAGGCGGCTCTACTACCTTCAGCATTTTTTTCTTTTGATGTGACCCCACCTTCCCCCCCTAAGAAGGGGATTGTGAGGTGGCCATCATAACAGGGGTTCCAGATATGCTGGGGCCCAATCATAACTCACAATTTCTCTGAGTTAATGCATGTAATGCAGAAGTTCTGAAACAGTAAGCAAGGATTGGTCCCCTGTTTACAACTTTGGATGTTTGAAGCTACTTTATTAAAATAGAGGAATACCAAGCTATATATATGAACTTAAGGCACCACAAATGCAAAAAACAGGCAATGGCTCTGCGCTAAGGCAATGCAGCTCTTCGTGGTGCAGCAATAGGGGTTGGATGGTCTACACTGTGATGATGGAAAGATAATTGGAGCACAGAGGACGAGGAAGCAGTACTTGATGCACGTGATGGAGACCACAATGCCCTACAATAGCCATTGCATTTGTGATATGATGAGGAACATTTCGAGGTGACTTGGTGGAGCACTCTTAATTGTGACACAGTTGACCACGTGTGGTCTTAGGATGGGCTGGTGTGTCCTGACACAGAAAGGTAAGCATGCAGGTAAGCACACAGGATCTGAGCACTGGAATTTTTGCTGTATACAATCTTGGAATATCAGTTACACCACTGAAGAAAGCGCAAGGAGCAGGAGCAGCGTGCTAGCGCGCCTACTTCTTCACAAGGACGTCTCTCCGCTCACAGGCAGGGGCAGTAAATGTGTCTGTGCCTGACGCTCTCTACTGCTGTTTTGTGCGAATGGTGCCTTAATGGTGCTAGATAAATTACCTGAAATAAATAATCAGATAAACAGGTGGACGGCACAATATCTATGATAAGATGATATGAGTGACATGCATGGAAAGATGAAACAAGTTCTGCAGGATTCCTAAATGCAATCAAAAACTGGGTATAAATATATATATACATATAAATAAATGAGGAAATACTCGCCAGACGCCCACGGCGTCACCGATCTAAGATTGGAAATCAGATAAATGACGAAGAATGGAACCCAGGTCTGGTGCCAGAATCAAGGTGTCTTTATTCGTGCAAAATTAAAGCTTAACAAGCCGCCACGACGCGTTTCGACTGTGTCCACAGTCTTGATCACATGATGTGATTGCTTAGTCACAGGTGAGTTTATAAATAATCAAAACAAAGGGCGGACTCATGGTACATACTTAAAATACGTCACACGTTTGAATGAAATGAAGAACAGACTTGAAATACATCATCAAATTGAAGACATAATATCATCATTTTACCATATTCAGTCTGAAAATAAAACTCATAGTGAGTTGAGTCTCAACATATTGAATGTTTCATGTGAAACAATATATTTCATGATTGAAAAAATGTAAAAAACATCATTAATGATCAAATATTTAAATCTATTAGATTATATAGAAATATAAATATCAATTAAGATATAATGACTCCTAATTCATTAAAGACCCGTTATTTTCATTATTGTACAAAACTCTTGTGTAAATACACCCCAAGTGGGGATCAGTAAAAAGTACATGTACCAATTTTTTAAGGTTGCCCTGAGAATATCCCACTTTGTGACTAAGAGCAGCTATTATGGCATAGTGCAATAATACAAAACAAGTGCAAAAGTGCTTATTTTAGGTTATAAAAACAAATTGTATCTTCACTTTTCTCTGTCCTATTTTGCTTAATTCTAAATTATCTTGAAAAGGAGGAGCCCCTCCCTTTATGAATATTTGCACAAATATGGAAAAAGGAAGAAAAATACAAACATTTGATCAGAAAACAGTAAAGCAAAACTCAAATATAGGAATAGAAAATTGGATTTACATTGTAAGTCATTTTTTGGATGGCAGCCTATTTGTGTAAGCAAGAATATTACCTAGCATGATGCTCCTATCATAAGACTTTAGATGATATCTGAAGCCAAATTCATAAGCATGTGTAAAGATCCTCCGTTGCATTGAGGCCCCTGGGGGTACGGCTGTCTAGTTCTAATATATAACGAGTTTCAAGTAACCGTAGTCGTGCATCTCTGTCACCCCCTCGTTTTAATGGCATTACACAGTCTATGACATAATAAATCAAATGTTTAGGGTCACTATTGTGTACACATTCAAAGTGGCGTGCCACCGGATAAGACTGGTCCTTGGTGTTAATAGCTCTTATGTGTTGCAGTATACGCTTATGAGCTGGCAGTCGAGTACTCCCTACATACCGGAGCTCACAAGGACACTGCAACACATAAACTGCAAATTCTGTCTTGCAGGTGAGTTGTTTGGAGATAGCTACAGGAATATCTCTGAAGGGAGTCAAGTAATGGGTCTTGTTACAGCCTTGTTTGCAAGCTTTACAGCTCAAACATTTTTTGAACCCCTTCTTCAGAGCCATGATTGTATCAGATATTGGCTGTTCTAAATAGTTCTTCACTAGTTTGTCCCCCATAGAGGTAGATTTTCTGAAGGAAAATTGAGGTTTTCTGCCCACTGTATCCCCAATGACAGGATCCCCCGTCACTAGGTTCCAATTTCGAGAAAAGATCTTGCGAATTTCCTTATGCTGTTTGCTGTAGGTAACAATTATTCTTGGAGTACCTGATGATAAGACTGTATCAGCCGTACTAGGGAGTGTCTTGGGTAATAATGCCTGATCTCTGGGTATGTTATTCGCACGGGTAATTGCCTGTTGTATCACATTGATTGAATAACCCCTGGCTAGGAAGCGCAATTTGCTCTCCTCCTGAGCTTTAATACACTCCACCTCAGTACTGCATATTCGCTTGATGCGCAGCATCTCCCCAAAGGGGATACTGCGTATCAAATGATAAGGATGTTGGCTGGCTGCATGCAGGACCGTATTACCTGCTGTAGGCTTTCTATACAGTCTCGTAGCTAACTCTCCAGAATCTGTGTATACCTCCAGGTCAAGAAAACAAACTGACGAAGTGCTAATTGTAGAAGTAAATTCTAAGTTTAAGTCATTTTTGTTCAATTTGGCCACAAAAGAAACTGCCTCTTCCATAGAACCCTGCCAAATCAAGAAAATGTCATCTATGTACCTTAGGTATATTGGTACATGATTTTGCATAGTATTAAGGTGCTGCCCCATGAGGACCTGTTCCTCCCACCAGCCCATGTGCAAGCACGCCAGGCTGGGAAAAAAACAGGCCCCCTTGCTACCCCTCTGATTTGTTGATATACTTGGTTGTTAAATAAAAAGAAGTTCTGCTCCAGACACATTTTCATCATGGAGATCAACATAGTATTGTGAGCAGAGAAATTAATCACTCGTTGATTGAGGTAGTGGCTGACAGCTCTTATTCCATCATTGTGGCGTATCGACGTATATAAAGATGTTACGTCTAATGTGATGAGTAAACATTCAGAATTCCATCTGCAATTTTTCAATTTTCGCACAAAGTCTGAAGAATCCTGTACATAAGATCTCAAATTTTTGACACTGTCTTGTAAAAAATAGTCAATGTATGTTGAAATGTTCTCTGTTGAACTGTTTATGGCGGAGATTATTGGGCGCCCTGGTGGTTTGTCCATATTTTTATGAACCTTTGGAAGTAAATGGAACGATGGTATGACCGGAAATTCTTTCTTAAGATAGCCAAATTCTTCTTTTGAAATTAGGTTGCCACTCCTCCATGCAACCAGTTTAGAGTTTTTATCCTGCCAAGCAAGTCTAATCGCTGAAAGATTACTCTTTTTATAGCATGATTGGTCTTTTAATTGGGATTCTGCCTCCTCGATATACATACTACGTGGCCACAAAACTACATTTCCTCCCTTATCCGCCTGGCGGACAATGATGTTTCTATTTAATTCCAGTTTTTTTATCAAGTTGTTGTAGCTTTGATTCATTTTACTGACCACAGAATGTTTTCTATTAGTAGTAATGTACAGCTTCTTGAGGTCTCTTGTGATGAGTTCCTGATAGACCTCTAGGTTGTCATGTGTCATCGTTGGTAAAAAAAAGTTGATTTAGGCTTGAAAGGAGTATTGCATATAGCTTGGTCAATTCTAGATGTAACCAGTAGCATCGACCTAGATGGACATATTTCCTCTTGTAATGTCCAAATCTCTTCAAATCCCGTGCGATCACCAGCCTCTAAAAGTGTAGGGCTATTTGGAATTCCAGTTTTTTCTTTGTAGACATTGGTTGCAGTTTAAAATGTTTTTTCAATTTCAACTTCCTGATATATCTAAACGCGTCCATTCTCATGTCTGCATAATTAAAATTGCTAGGTGGACAGTAAGTAAGACCAAGGCTAAGGATTTTGATGTCTTTTTTAGTCAGTTTTTGTGAGGTGAGATTGATTACTGAGCAGGCGGTTGGCCCTGTACCTTCGCAGCTTTTTTGTTCCAGCGTCCTTTTCGTGGTTTTGTTGCGCTGTTTGATTTTCCAGGCGCTGCATTTGTGTCTTTCATTGCGTCTCCTGTTGATCCTTGTGCGTATGGCCCGCCAGTTTTTGTTCTCGGTCTCAGGGTCTCTCGGCGATCCTGGCACATGCAGCTCACTTCCTGGGCCAGGGATAGCTTTGTAAACCCCACTCTTGAAGATTGTACTCCCTCATTCTCCGACTCGCTTTCCCTTGAGCTGATATCTGTGGAAGATGGAGTGGCAGGCGTGGTGCTAGGTGGCGTTGAACGGGCTTTTATGGCACGTGCCTTTACGTTGTCATACCTTTTAGCATAGGTGAAGATTTGGCCGTTGAGGTAATCTAAACGATCCCGCTCAAACTTGAAAGCCTTACACTTCTTTATAATCTCTTCCTCCTTATTGAGCCTAAATGCCATATCCGCCTTCATGTTGTCTATTTGATCACTAGACCCCAGCGCGCTGATTTTCTCTTCAAGCTCCTCTATTTGTGCCTGTAGTTTGCAGCGGTCTGACTCAGCGTATTTTACAAGCATAGTCATTAGTTTAGCAGAAGATTCCAAAATGATTTCTGCCCATTCTGTGAGCATATTCGGGTCAGGCGTCTCATAGCTTGGAGCTAGGCTCAAACGTAAGCCTCTCGGTATTCTGCCCACCTGTAGATACATCGTTAAAGATTTGTTCTCCCACCATTTTGCTTGTTCTTTTAATTTCAATTTTTCCAATTTTCTAAATAAATCCCTTACTGAGGGATTTGCATTAGCTTTTGTCATTTGCAATGTTACTTCCGATCCCCCAGCCAGAGGACTAATAAACACGAGGCCAGCGGCCTCCTCTCTGCTCCGCAGCACATCCACGGACATTGTTAAGTTGTAGCCGGTGTTTGCACTACACCAAAGATCAATTCCACAAACGCTGGATTCAAATACGTTTTGATAGATTGCGTTTGCGAAATAAAGGCACACTCCCCACTGGACAATCCGTCGTCTTCTACCTCCACTGGGCTATCTTTACGCCGTCCGCTCTTCCGATATGGATGGCGCCGATTCCCTTCGTGTGGCAGGACTCTGCAGCGTCCAGGGGCTCTCCGCGGCTAGCTTCTCGCCGAAGTTTACGTAAAAGTCAGTCCCCGAACCGGAACTCACTGCTTCCTGCCGCCGAGCCTCTCTTGGGGGAGGGGTTCCACTCGCACCACCGAAAGCCTTACTGGTGCACAACAATGAGGAAATACTCGCCAGACGCCCACGGCGTCACCGATCTAAGATTGGAAATCGGATAAATGACGAAGAATGGAACCCAGGTCTGGTGCCAGAATCAAGGTGTCTTTATTCGTGCAAAATTAAAGCTTAACAAGCCGCCACGACGCGTTTCGACTGTGTCCACAGTCTTGATCACATAATGTGATTGCTTAGTCACAGGTGAGTTTATAAATAATCAAAACAAAGGGCGGACTCATGGTACATACTTAAAATACGTCACAAGTTTGAATGAAATGAAGAACAGACTTGAAATACATCATCAAATTGAAGAAATAATTTCATCATTTTACCATATTCAGTCTGAAAATAAAGCTCATAGTGAGTTGAGTCTCAACATATTGAATGTTTCATGTGAAACAATATATTTCATGATTGAAAAATGTAAAAAAACATCATTAATGATCAAATATTTAAATCTATTAGATTATATATAAATATAAATATCAATTAAGATATAAAGACTCCTAATTCATTAAAGACTCGTTATTTTCATTATTGTACAAAACTCTTGTGTAAATACACATAAAAATATATATATAATATATATATATATATATATATATATATATATATATTACCTACTGGTGGTCGCCAGTAGGTATATATAGTTAGGATTTTTTCTCTATGGGATTTTTGAAAATTCTATGTCTAATAACTTTGGCGTTTGTGGACGGAATTGGCTGAAATTTTCAGGAAAATGGAACATTTTGTTTCTGAGTAGCCCCTGAAAATTTGGGGGGGTTTCGTCAAGGGGGGGCCGAGAAAAAAGGGGGTCCCAAAACGTGTTTTTAACATTGAGTTTTCAATAGGGCGGTTGGCCTCACTTTTAGCCCGAACGGCTGAATGGATTTGCACGAAACTTGGCAAAATTGTAGGGACTGGTAGCCCGATGTGCCTTTGCTAGGTCTCAATATATGTGCTCCAGTGGATTTTGAGAAATTAACGTTCAAAAAAAGATATATATCTGTAACAGCGGACCGGGCAGCGCTCCAGTTCGCGTACTTTTTGCGTTACGGAGCTTTGTGAAGCGAAGCTGATTGGTTCTCCGGCGTCTGTAAACATTCCAAACAGTCCGTAGCGGCCGCCATCTTGTCTCTCGGTAGGATCGAGAGACAAGAGGAGGCCAAAGCGAAGGGGAAAATGACCATAAGGGGGCATAGTAGATCCTCCCTGACCCCCTAGGTTTGATGTGGAGGTTTTAAAAGGGCCCCGTGGGGCAAAAAAAAAAAAAATAATAATAATAATCGAACGGCTGAATGGATTTGCAAGAAACTTGGCAAAATTGTAGGGACTGGTAGCCCGATGTGCCTTTGCTAGGTCTCAATATATGTGCTCCAGTGGATTTTGAGAAATTAACGTTAAAAAAAGATATATATCTGTAACAGCGGACCGGGCAGCGCTCCAGTTCGCGTACTTTTTGCGTTACGGAGCTTTGTGAAGCGAAGCTGATTGGTTCTCCGGCGTCTGTAAACATTCCAAACAGTCCGTAGCGGCCGCCATCTTGTCTCTCGGTAGGATCGAGAGACAAGAGGAGGCCAAAGCGAAGGGGCAAATGACCATAAGGGGGCATAGTAGATCCTCCCTGACCCCATAGGTTTGATGTGGAGGCTTTAAAAGGGCTCCGCGGGGCTTTTTTTTGGTGGGGTGCGCCCGGTTAGCGTAACGGGAAGCGGACTGGGGAGCGTACTACAAGGAATGAAGAATGATTGACTTTTAACTTATTGTATGTTTATAGACTTTTTTTAAACTTTTTTTTCTGCTGAGTGACGTCTCGGCCTATCTTCACGGGATGGAGTCCCTACCATCTCGGCGTTTAAGCCCAGGGGGACCGGTAGTGTGGGAGAGATAACGGGGCATATTATCAAGGGGGTTTATCTCCGCTTTTTTGGCTTTAAAAGCCAAGAAAGCGGAGATAAAATTATCTCCGTATTACCTAGCTGTCGCTAACACCAGTTAGCGACCGCTAGTAGGAGATAGCGACCATCTTGGGCCCCACTTTGCATGTCAGTGATATTTATCACTAATGACATGCAAAGTGGGCATGCCAAGATGTTAGCGACTGGAAACAGTCGCTAACATCGCTATCTCCTATTACCAACTTTTGGAGATATTCGCGCTAAGCGCGAATATCTCCAAAAAGTAACACCTGCCCTGAGCAGTTCTTAGCCATGTTATCCAATGGGAGGTGGATAACATGGCTAAGAGCATTAGCTCGGTAATGCATGAATATCGCTGACTTTTCAGCGATATTAATGCATTGCGGGCGTTTTTTATCGCATTTGCGATAAACCTTGATAATAGCAAGGTTTATCTGCGATAATTTCTGACGATGCTTAGCGGTAAAAAATTGTTGCTAAGCATCGTTAGGGATAAATATCGCTTAACTTTGGTAATATGCCCCAACGTCTGTTAACGTTCGATTCGAAGGAAATCAGGAAGTGTTGAAAAACATTGTCTGCGCCATCTTGCCTTTTTTCAAATGCCACACTTTTGTCGTGCACGGCAGCCATTTTAGATGACTTGACCAGACCCACTCTCTGCACGCTGTCGATCCTTAGCATGGCTCCCCACCCTCGCAAGCATCTCCCCCAGGCACTGGTCACCCCCGCTCTCTGTCTTATGCATGGGCAATAAACCTCCCCCCATCTGCGCTGCTCTTCCCTGAGAATCACACCCTGTGCCCGCCCGACACCTCCCTTTCGCCCTATTCACTACCGCACCCTCTGACACTCCTCTTCCTCTGTGTCCGATTGTCCAGGCCGGTCCCAGGCTATCAGCTAGCCCTGCAGATGTAGTTTATGGCCCCAGCTGTAAAGAATTACCCCTCTTCAAAGGAGTTATAGTAGATCAAGGCCCACACCCGATGAGATCCGTCACACCACACGCGTTCCTACTATCTGAAAACCATCCTGTATTGTGATTGGGGAGGGGACCGAGCCTGAAGCGGAAGATTCCAGGGATGACTCTTTGTACATCAAAGTTTTTACAATTATGTGTCACATTAAAAATATATAGCACTCCAACAAAGTAGTAGGATTATAAAACTTTAATAACTTATAAATATATACAACAAAACAAAAACAGTAAAAACATTTAAACATTTTTAGGGAAAAAGAAGGAAGTAGCGGTCGGTTGTGCGAATAGTCCCAAGGCAGCACAACGTCCAGATTTCTGGACGGCACCCAGGTGATGTTGCCTGGGTGCCGCACTGATTTCGGTATCCGGCGTGGGGCGTCACGGGGGGGTGGGTCATCAGTAGCGGTCTGTTGTGCGAATAGTTCCAAGGCAGCAGAACGATGGCACCAAGGTGATGTCCAGTAAGTTGCCGCCCTCCGAATAACGGCGTGGGGCGCCCCGGGGGGGGGGGGAGGCGGCGTGAACGGGCCTCCCCAGGTGGAGCCTCGTCTGCTGTAGTGGGGCGCCCCTTTACCGTTTCAGTTGCCATTCCGTCCGCTTTTGGTCCACTGTGTCAAAATCCGCAATTCAGCTGAGTTGCCGCCCTCCGAATAACGGCGTGGGGCGCCCCGGGGGGGGGGGGAGGCGGCGTGAACAGGCCTCCCCAGGTGGAGCCTCGTCTGCTGTAGTGGGGCGCCCCTTTACCGTTTCAGTTGCCATTCCGTCCGCTTTTGGTCCACTGTGTCAAAATCCGCAATTCAGCTGAGTTGCGCCCACTCTTGCGGTGCAGCGATAGGCGGCTGTCACAGGACTTTCAAAATGGCGGCAGGCTCTTTCCTTTTTGGGCCTGGTCCACTGAAATGGCCCTGGGACACCTTGGAAATCGGACGCTTGTCTGCTAGGTCTTGGACCCCATTCTCGAAAGCGTCCCCTCCGCCTTGAGGATTCTACAAAAGTCTTGGGGGCCCCCGACTCCTGTAGGCTTCCGGTGGGGAGCGGCTGCCATGATTGCTCGCGGAATGACCACGACGGAGCCACGAGATGGTGGTGCTTTCATGCTGACGCCAGCTTCAGTCTGAAACATCCAGAAACAAGGTGGGGCTTTCATCGTTTGGGAAAAAAAAATCGTTTTCATCCAATGAAAAGTGTTATTTTTAGGTCATATGATCAAGCCTTCCATCATTAGGAAACCAAAAGTAAAATGAACCAATGAAAAGTTTTATAAACAAGTCACATGACCTGTTATGCGGCATAGGGTATAAAAAGCGTAGAAAATCCGTTGGCACGTGAGGCGGCGTCAGTAGCGGACCGATGTGCGGATAGGCCGAAGGCAGCACAACGCGCCAAGATCCGGATGGCACCGAGGTGGTGTCCAGCAAGTTTTCGCACTGGTGTGGCCATCCTACAATGCTGAAAGTCGGCGTGGGGCGCCCCGTTGGCCTGTGAGATGGCGGCAGTAGCGGACCGATGTGCGAATGGGGCCAAAGGCAGCGCAACAATATTTTCTGAATAGAAGACACCACAAGGCGCTGAGATGCCAAGATCCGGATGGCATCGAGGTGGTGTCTAGTAAGTTGTCGCACTGGTGTGGCCATCCTACAATGCTGAAAGTCGGCGTGGGGCGCCCCGTTGGGCTGTGAGATGGCGGCAGTAGCGGACCGATGTGCGAATGGGGCCAAAGGCAGCGCAACAATATTTTCTGAATAGAAGACACCACAAGGCGCTGAGATGCCAAGATCCGGATGGCACCGAGGTGGTGTCTAGTAAGTTGCACTGGTGTGGCCATCCTACAATGCTGAAAGTCGGCGTGGGGCGCCCTGTTGGCCTGTGAGATGGCGTCAGTAGCGGACCGATGTGCGAATAGGCCGAAGGCAGCACAACGCGCCAAGATCCGGATGGCACCGAGGTGGTGTCTAGTAAGTTGCACTGGTGTGGCCATCCTACAATGCTGAAAGTCGGCGTGGGGCGCCCCGTTGGCCTGTGAGATGGCGTCAGTAGCGGACCGATGTGCGAATAGGCCGAAGGCAGCACAACGCGCCAAGATCCGGATGGCACCGAGGTGGTGTCCAGCAAGTTGTCGCACTGGTGTGGCCATCCTACAATGCTGAAAGTCGGCGTGGGGCGCCCCGTTGGCCTGTGAGATGGCGGCAGTAGCGGACCGATGTGCGAATAGGCCGAAGGCAGCACAACGCGCCAAGATCCGGATGGCACCGAGGTGGTGTCTAGTAAGTTGCACTGGTGTGGCCATCCTACAATGCTGAAAGTCGGCGTGGGGCGCCCCGTTGGCCTGTGAGATGGCGTCAGTAGCGGACCGATGTGCGAATAGGCCGAAGGCAGCACAATGCGCCAAGATCCGGATGGCACCGAGGTGGTGTCTAGTAAGTTGCACTGGTGTGGCCATCCTACAATGCTGAAAGTCGGCGTGGGGCGCCCCGTTGGCCTGTGAGATGGCGTCAGTAGCGGACCGATGTGCGAATAGGCCGAAGGCAGCACAACGCGCCAAGATCCAGATGGCACCGAGGTGGTGTCCAGCAAGTTGTCGCACTGGTGTGGCCATCCTACAATGCTGAAAGTCGGCGTGGGGCGCCCCGTTGGCCTGTGAGATGGCGGCAGTAGCGGACCGATGTGCGAATGGGGCCAAAGGCAGCGCAACAATATTTTCTGAATAGAAGACACCACAAGGCGCTGAGATGCCAAGATCCGGATGGCACTGAGGTGGTGTCCAGCAAGTTGTCGCACTGGTGTGGCCATCCTACAATGCTGAAAGTCGGCGTGGGGCGCCCCGTTGGCCTGTGAGATGGCGGCAGTAGCAGACCGATGTGCGAATGGGGCCAAAGGCAGCGCAACAATATTTTCTGAATAGAAGACACCACAAGGCGCTGAGATGCCAAGATCCGGATGGCACAGAGGTGGTGTCTAGTAAGTTGCACTGGTGTGGCCATCCTACAATGCTGAAAGTCGGCGTGGGGCGCCCCGTTGGCCTGTGAGATGGCGTCAGTAGCGGACCGATGTGCGAATGGGGCCAAAGGCAGCGCAACAATATTTTCTGAATAGAAGACACCACAAGGCGCTGAGATGCCAAGATCCGGATGGCACCGAGGTGGTGTCTAGTAAGTTGTCGCACTGGTGTGGCCATCCTACAATGTTGAAAGTCGGCGTGGGGCGCCCCGTTGGCCTGTGAGATGGCGTCAGTAGCGGACTGATGTGCGAATGGGGCCAAAGGCAGCGCAACAACATTTTCGGAATAGAAGACACCACAAGGCGCTGAGATTCGGTTAGCACCGAGGTGGTGTCTAGCAAGCTATGCAGCTGAGTTGCGTGCGCACTTGCGGCGAATAGGTCGAAGGCAGCACAACAATGTTTTCTGAATAGAAGACACCACAAGGCGCTGAGATTCGGTAGGCACCGAGGTGGTGTCTAGCAATTTGCCGTACTGGTGTGGCCATCCTACAATCCTGCTCCGAATAACGGCGTGGGGTGCCCGAAGGGGGGGACGGGGGGGGGTAGGCGGCGTGAACGGGCCTTCCTAGGTGGAGGCTCGTCTGCTGTAGTGGGGCGCCCCTTTACCGTTTCAGTTGCCATTCAGCTGAGTTTCGGCCGCTCTTGAAGCTACAGCGACAGGCGGCTGCAAGAGGACTCTCAAAATGGCGGCCTGTTCTTTGGATTTGGGCCTAGTCCAATAAAATGGCCCTGGGACACCTTAGAACTCGGATGCTCGAATTTTTTTTCCTTTCCTCTACATGCAAAAAAAGGTAAATGCCCGGTACGTTACACGCTTCATCTGCCACGATGTACTCTCCAGAGGAACCGAAAAAAATATATAGTTATGGTAACTATACCATGCATCGTCATATGGAGAGGTGGCACCGATTAATTATAGTGCTGCATAAAAGAGAGATTTGGAGGAGAACCCCCGACCTGCCAGTACATTCATCAAAGAAGTGGCACTGACAGCATCAGAGGCAAGGGAAACGGTCCCAAATATTTAGAAGAACTTTGGAAAGATTAAAATGACATGTTTAAATTGTGGCAAATTAATTTCATGTGGACAGATGAGTGTTACTCTAATAAATACAGCATATGAACATCATCATAGTCGATGGTTGGTAGAGACATTTTGACTATATCCTGGACCTGCCCGTCCTCGCCCAAAATGGCGCCGGAATAAATGGGACTCGTAACTCCTTGTTGTGTACTGGTTGCACAACCTTGATATCACGAGATACGTATGCAGTTTTGAAGCACATGGCGGGCGGGGACGAGAATAGATTGAATATTTCGATATCCCTATTGATATTAAGTTCTGATGTGTTATTGATTACTGTACTATTGAAAGTTCGAATTAACGTCACCCATGGTACTTGCCCGCAAATGTATATCTAGATAATTTTATTGTAAGTGGCCCTGTCGTATTTTAATTATAAAATGTACGTCCACCGATTCCGCAACTGTTAGACACTTTAGTTCTTGCAACCTAATGGCCCGCCCGTTACGTTCCTCTACAGTGTAAATGTCTACTCATCATATACGATTACAGTTTGCTCCGTGGCCGGCCCACGTGGTTATAGGCCCGTATTTGTATAATGACATTTTCACAATAAAGGTTTTTAAAAGAAAACATGGTAGTAGTATATACATTGGTAAAGTTTTTAATAATAGTCACTGTTTTCGAATCAGTAAAAGGCAAGTGAAATAAAGCAGTCCAATTACATGAAGGGTAAAAGGTATAATACGCAGGAACGCAGTAAAGATAAATGGTCAAGGGCTGTTGTGTTTTCTACTCCTGCAACATAAAGTGATCGATAAGAATCTGATATTCAGGCGTATCGGCGACTAAGACAGCAGGCCGACCCTCTTTTGCTCATCGGCTCCGTCATGGGACGAAGAAACGCCCTTTTTCTCGAAAAAGGAATATATTTTACTTGCAGGACAGTTGTAAATTTTCCGGGAAAGTACATTAGCCTGGAACATTATAACATATATTTAAGAAAAAATAATGTTCGAAAGCATCATTAGAATAAGAAAAGTAATATGAACCAATGAAAAGTTTTATTAACAAGTCATATGACCTGTTATGCTTACGTTACGCGCTGCGCGTCGCGCCCCGGATCACTTCCGGATGCGCTAACGCGGCGCGTCATATGACGCATTACGCGACAACGCAGGTCTAGAATATAGTCAAAATGTCTCCACCAACCAGCGGTCGGAACACAACCCCTTTCAGCAGGCTAAATAGTTCTGTTAAATGACAACAGAAGGGACAGGCAACAAGAACCATCAGTGAAAGAGGGGAGGGCTAGTTCTTCTCTACCGGGTCACGTTGGGGCGCTACCGGAACTGATCGAATTGGTAGTCTACAGTGTTTCTGGATGTTTCAGACTGAAGCTGGCGTTAGCATGAGAGCACCACCATTTCGTAGCTCCGTCGTGGCCATTCGACGAGCAATAATGCTAGCCGCTCTCCACCAGAAGCCTGCGGGAGTCGGGGGCCCCCAAGACTTTTGTAAAATCTTCAAGGCTGAGGGGACGCTTTCGAGAATGGAGCCCAATCTCTAGCAGACAAGCGTCCGAGTTCCAAGGTGTCGCAGGGCAATTTTAGTGGACCACGCCCAAATCTGAAGAGCCGGCCGCCATTTTGAGAGTACTGTGGCAGCCGGCTATCGCTGCACCGCAAGAGCGGGAGCAACTCAACTACATGGTGAGCGAGACGCTGTAGTCGAAAGAGCGGGCGGTAAACAGCTGAATAGCGGAAGAGGCACAGTGTAGCAAAAGCGGGCGGAATGGCAACTGAAATGGTAAAGGGGCGCCCCACTACAGCGTGTCTTTAGGTGAAACGGATTGTGGGACAAGGTCAAGAATGGAAGAGTTACCAAAAGGCAAAAAGTTCCGCTTGATCCCGGGAGCCGGCCACCTATGTCGGGGGCGATCTCAGGCTACACCAGGAGAACACGACTTGGGGAGGGAGCCGGAGCCAAGCGCCCCCTCCGAGTCCGCGCCATCACACCGTCCCTCGGGGGCCTCCGTCAAGCGGTTCAGGGTGGCACCGCATTACATTGTTCACAAATGCAGTCACGTCCTCAAACAGTCCCCACTTTACTTTGACAATAGTGAAGCTGAAGCAAGTGCAAATAGGCTTCAGACAGTGTTACAAGCACTCCTCAAAACTTTGAACCATCAGAGTGCATGAGTTTCATGCTCGATCGATTGAGCTAGCCGGATCGGGCAACAAAAAGTATAAAATAGTTATGTAAATAGTTGTTTAATAAAATGTTTTACCCTGTTACTTTGCTGGTGTGTTGTATATATTTGTAATATTTGCATAGAGTTTATCGTTATTTTGGGCGGGGTGGGTGGCGGAGCCGAGCTGTATTGCAGCCATCATGGTGTGGAGTTCAGTTCATCTCAATAGTTTCGTGTTTGTCATGAGGGGTTGTTCCTAATGTTTCTATTTTAGCGAGGTCAAAAAGAGATCCCATTAGTGGCCTACTGATTTTGCTCGATTCCTTTTGTTTTTTTACACGATTTTTCGCTATCTGCAAAGACTAAACAGAGTATTGCGACTCTGTGCTTGTTTGTAAATAGAGAATGAACCAAAGAGAACCAATTCTAAAACAGTAAATGCTTGGATAACAATCAATCAAATGGAGAGAGAAGCAGGCACGACGGATTACAACGGGGGCAAAGGCCTGCGTTAACTACCCTTCACTATCTGCAAAGAGAGAGTACTCCTAATAGAAATGAGGGGGAGGGGGGGGCAGCATTCAAAGCACATCAGTGTGCATAAACACGAAAATGTTTTTACTTACCACGTACTTGACATTCGACAGCTTATGATATTTGCTATTAAAAAACCATTGAAATTCACTGAAAAAACCATAGGTTAGAGACCATATATAGTTAGGAATTAGCATTTAAAAAACCTTGAAAATTCACTGAAAAAACCATAGGTTATAGACCATATATAGTTAGGGCTTAGCATTTAAAAAACCTTATTTTACTCACACAAAACCATTGAAATTCCATATATAGTTAGTTGCACTAACTATATATCGCGCACCCGCAATCCACTGCTGATGATGTCACATATTACATCATTCATGACATGGTCAGTGACATCACTGATGACATCACTGATGACATCTCAAATGACATCACTGATGACATCACTGATGACATCTCATTTGACATCAATGATCACATCACTTATGATATCATTCATGTGACAATAAAATGCATCTCCTCACACTTTAATATAACCTCTGTTACACCCAGTGTTAAATACAGAGTATAATTTTTGAAACCATTGACACACCAATACTAGTTACTACATACGCACTCACTGATTCCTACTTCTCCACACACATTCACTCATTCACCCATACAATCATTCATACATACAATGACTCATCTTTACAACACTATCATATGCACTCATACACCTATACAGACAATTACACTCTGCCACTCACCCATGGAGTTACTTACACACCTAGTCAGTCCTGTAAAGAATCAATCACACTTCCATTTTCTAATCTATACAGTTAAACATAGAGCACATAACATTTTCAAACATATACTAACACATACTTACTCTCTTATACAATCATTGATACAAGTACACATTGATCTGCACAGAGTCACACACCTCCCAGCCAGCCACAAACACACTCAGTCTCCCATACAAATAATTGGGCAACCAATCAATAACCCATATAGTTACTCATATAGCTACTGATCAACACATGCAGCAGTTTACAGAACAATACAAATAATGATGCACAAATTAAGACAGTTTAGTCACTAACCCATGCACTCAGTGAGACACATTTAATCACTCACTCATACAGTCAGTCATGCACCTACTAAATCCTTCATCCAGACACTTATTCATCCACTCATTCTTCAATATGTAAGACATATTTAAAGTTTACAGAAACATACAGACACTGGATGTTGTCATCAGTGATGTCATCAGTGATGTCATTTGAGATGTCATCAGTGATGTCATCAGTGATGTCACTGACCATGTCATGAATGATGTAATATGTGACATCATCAGCAGTGGATTGCGGGTGCGCGATATATAGTTAGTGCAACTAACTATATATGGAATTTCAATGGTTTTGTGTGAGTAAAATAAGGTTTTTTAAATGCTAAGCCCTAACTATATATGGTCTATAACCTATGGTTTTTTCAGTGAATATATATATATATATATATATATATATAAATATATATATATATATATATATATATATATATCCATATGAATTTTTTACATGGAGAACGCCCTTCCAAGCTGGTTGGGGCTTGTTTGGCGGCGTCACGCCTAAATATTCCACATGAAAAATCGTGCCTGACTTCCAGCACAATAAAAGCCCTCCATTCGGGAAATAGGTAAAATTAGATTTTAATCTTAGCAGGCAAGCCTCGTAATACAGCATAATGCGTTTCAACCTAATGACGGTCTTAATCATATGCAGCGCCGAGCATCTGTTTTTCTCAATTTATATATGCTGGAGTAGTAATCAGCAAAGGAGGACACAATGCACAGAAGCTCGGTTTAAAGTCAAACCTTGTGTTTGAAAGCTTTATTAAAATAAAGGATATATAACAACAAGGTGACATCAGCAGATAAATAGGAATCAAATACAGAGGAAAAGTATATGGGAAGAACTAAAGGCTACTGATGACAACACTAGGAATCTAAGCATTTTCTAATTTTTGGGGGGATCACGGGGGAGGAAAAAAGGGGGAAATAGAAAACCATGCTATTACAATTCATGCTTATATAAAAATTATCGGCAGATAAAACAAGTGCACATTAACAGAAAAGAATACACCATATCTAAAAGTCTCATAATACAACTTAAACTGTGAATTTTAGGAAATAATATTGCAAGCGAGAGTATTAGTCCTTCAAGGAGGCTTAAAATTGTCGGGGGAAAGGGGGTGTATATTCTTTTGGCAGATCGATCTAAGTATAAGGTATGGGGTAACCAATAGAGTTCAACATTGCGAGGAGGTTTACAGGAGGATGCAAAGGCAACGTCAAGTCTATGGAAATTACATAATAAATTCCACCAGCAACGAATTGAGACTTTGGTAAGGGATTTCCAGTTAGAGGCAAAATGTTGGAACGCAAGGGCTAGCATAAGGTCAAAAAGACCATGTGAGTGTGACGGGAGATTTAAAGATTCCGAGAGGCTCCCCAGAAACATAAGGGTATTGGAGTAAGGAACAGAGAGTGTAAAAATGCGTGAAGTGAAGGACCAGACCTGCTTCCAGAAAGCTGCTACAGAGGGACAGAAAAAGAAAAGATGTAGAAGATTAGCATCAGGTGCATTACATGTCCAGCAATTAGGATTAGAGGAAGAAAGAAAACGAGAGAGAGAAACGGGGGAAAGATAAAGTCTATGATAAAGGAAAAAGATGGATTGAGTGAGGGAGGCTGAACGAGAAGTCTTCAAAGTTTTAGACCATAGCTTATCCCATAGAGGAACAGGCCACGAGCAACCAAGATCTGTTTCCCAAGAGAGCTCCACTTTAGTCTTGGGACGTACAGGGTTAGGGGCAGAAAAGAAACGGTAGATAAGAGAGGCTTTAGGAAGAGTGATAAGAATGGAAAGAAGAGGGGAAGGAGGAAGAGGCGAATCGGAAGAAGGGAGAGGATAATAACGGTCTAGGACAATTTCCATAAGAATACAATATTTCTGGGAAAACGATCGAGGGCAGCGGAACTGCGTTTGAAATTGGGGGAAGGAGCAAGGCGATGAGCCGTCGAAAAGTTGATGAACCCAAATAATACCTTTCGACCTCCAAGAAGACCAAGCAAGAGGTCTATTCTGTAGTAGAATAAGCGAATTATACCAGATGGGCAAAAGTAAGAAAGATTCATGGGATATAGTTGGTGGGGACAGCAAGGGTTTCAAGAGAGAAGAAGTATGTTTAAACAGTGGAGGAATGGTGTAAGGGGATTCAGAAGTAAACCGAAGTACATCTTGAAATGAAAAGGGCAGTAATAAGGAGCGTTCAATATGAAGCCAGAGGGGGGGAAAGGGAGAAAGCTCTAACGATAACCATCTGGAGGCTTGACGTAGAGAGAAGGATTTGTGGTAGAGACGAAAATCAGGAAAATTGACCCCTCCGTTTGATTTGACTTTGCGAAGAGCTGATAAGGATATCCTAGCTTTTTACTGTTTCCAAAGAAATTTGGACAAAACCGAATCAATACGATTGAAATAAAGAGCCGGAATATGAACGGAAAGCATAGAAAGCAAATAAATCAGAATAGGGGCAATCATCATCTTAATAGAATCAAGACGACCCCAACAAGAAAGGAATAAAGGATTCCAGGAAGAAAACAAATGCTCAATTCTAGAAATAACTGCGGACATGTTTAATTTGACAGAGGATGAAATGGAATTAGAAAATAGAACACAGAGATATTTAATTTTAGTACTATTCCAAGCAAAACCCATAGAAGAGAAAAAATGCGGAAGACAAAATTTAGTTAATGGAAGAATTTCTGTTTTATCAGAGTTAATTTTATAGCCCGAGACAAGGGAAAACTTTTCAAACTCAGCTAATAAAGAAGGGACAGAGGATTGCGGATCTGAAATAAATAAAAGAATGTCATCGGCGTAAGCAGAGAGCTTTAGCTGGTCATCTCCATATGGGAAACCAGAGATAGAGGGATTGTTACGAATATAGGAGAGAAAAGGTTCAAGAGCTAACACAAAAAGGAGAGGGGATAGAGGGCAACCCTGACGAACCCCACGTTGAAGTGTAAAAGAAGAGGTAAGTTGACTATTAACGAGGACGGAGGCGTTGGGCATAGAATATATCAAAGAAATAAAGGAAATAAATTTTGGGCCAAAACCATGCCGTTGCAAGGAAGCAAGTAAAAAAGACCAGTCAACCCGATCAAAAGCTTTTTCAGCATCCACTGAAATAGCTGCCAGGGGAATAGAGAGAGAAGAGGCTTTATTTAAAACATTGAGGAAAAGTCTAGAGTTATCAGAAGTAAGACGACCCTTAACAAAACCACACTGTTCTTTCCCAATGAGGTGTGGCATGAAGGGATCAAGACGAAGTGCGAGCAACTTGGCAAAAAGTTTATAGTCCACATTAACTAGTGAGATTGGTCGATAGTTTTTACAAAACTTGGAATCCCGGCCCTCCTTGGGAATAAGGCATCTTGAAAAGAACCCTGAGCAAGACCAGAAGAGCAAAACGATTGGAAAAGAAAAAGAAGTTTGGGCAATAAGAGGTCATAAAAATGCAGATAAAATTCCACCGGGAAGCCATCAGGGCCTGGCGTTTTGCCTTTAGTAAGAGAGGACAATGCAGTGGAAAGTTCATGCAGGGAAAAATCTGTTTCAATAGCTGAAAATTGGAGTTGGGAAGTATCAGGCTTGGGTAATTTGTCAAAGTAAAACTGAAGAAGAGCCGGCGTAGGGGGAGCTTCCGGAGTGTACAAAGATTTGTAAAAGTATTGGAATTGGTCCAGAATGTCCTTATCCGTGTGAAGGAGAGTATTAGTAGGGGAATAGATAGATTCGATAAAAGTACGTTCTTTACTAGATTTAAGATAGTTAGCAAGGAGGTTTCCCGATTTGTTACGACCGCCGTAGTAACATGCGCTACTGCGAAGAAGAAAGGAAGAAGCCGAGTCAGTGGTAAGTTTATTGAATGCAAGATTGGCTTGAAGAAGTTCAGAGGATATGTGATTGGGAGACGAGGTATAAAACTGATGTTCCAAGGTTTTGATATGAGCTAAAGCAACCTTTCGCTTTTGAAGAAAGTGCTTCTTTTTCTTAGAAACGAAGTCAATGATGAAACCACGTGCTGCAGCGTTGAAGGAATCCCAAAGGACATGAGAGGACATGTGAGGGTAGGAATTGATTTGGAAAAATTCAATAGTGAAGGAAGGGAAGGAAGAGGAAAAATTAGGATCAGTAAACAAGGAGGAATTAAACGAGAGGATTTAGGAAGAGGGGGAAGCAAGTTAAAGTCTGTAACAATAGGAGCATGGTCTGAAATTACGATAGGTTCAATAGAGGAGGACAAAAGGTTTTGAGATAAGGAAGAGGAGAGAAAGATATAATCTAGACTGTTTATGGGGCTTGTGTGGGACAAAACGGACAGAGGATTTGCGATCCAAAAAGGGATCAACTATCTGGTTACAGTCACCTCCTAAAAGGAAAAAAATCATCCTGATGTTGAATACATTTGCTAGTGATTATCGGCCAAAAGGAAGGATCAAAGTTAGTGGGACCATAAACATTAAATACAGTAAGAGGTATTGCATTGATAAGTAACTTAGCTAGAACCCAACAACCCTCAAAATCCTTTTCTTCTAATACGACCTTACATTTGAGTCTTTTATGAATTAAAATAGCAACCCCATTCTTTTTATGAGTCAATGGAGAAAATAAAACAGTACTAACCCAATTTCTTTTCAATTTCAAAGATTCAATATCATTGAGATGGGTTTCTTGGAGAAGGACAATATCGGGATTATAAGAAGATAAATGAGAGAGTACTCTCTGCCGCTTAATGGGATTATTAAAACCTTTCACATTCCATGAAACGACTCTAAAAGTGTGAACTGGGTAAACATGTTAAATTCAAAAGATGGAAGAAGAATAGCAATTATGAACAAACTAGAGCATGAAAGAAAGAAAAGAAAAGAGAGGAAAAGAGATAATCAGGAAGGATAAGAAGAAGATAAGATAGAAAAGAGTAAAGAGGGGTAAAGTAGCAAAGGGGAAGAGATAGACATAAGAGACAGTACAAGTCCAGAAGGATGACTGCCAAAGAACAGGGGCATAGCCGCACCGGGACACCATAGAGCCACAGAGGAAAGGTCACAGGGCGATTGGAATAATAAAAAACGAATCTGTGGAAGGGGAGAAAATGATTAGAGGCAATATCAGAACAACAAAATACAATCATAAGAGTACCACAAACAGTACAACAAAAAGCTGAGAACAATAGCAAATAGCGTTTCAACCTAATGACGGTCTTAATCATATGCAGCGCCGAGCATCTGTTTTTCTCAATTTATATATGCTGGAGTAGTAATCAGCAAAGGAGGACACAATGCACAGAAGCTCGGTTTAAAGTCAAACCTTGTGTTTGAAAGCTTTATTAAAATAAAGGATATATAACAACAAGGTGACATCAGCAGATAAATAGGAATCAAATACAGAGGAAAAGTATATGGGAAGAACTAAAGGCTACTGATGACAGCACTAGGAATCTAAGCATTTTCTAATTTTTGGGGGGATCACGGGGGAGGAAAAAAGGGGGAAATAGAAAACCATGCTATTACAATTCATGCTTATATAAAAATTATCGGCAGATAAAACAAGTGCACATTAACAGAAAAGAATACACCATATCTAAAAGTCTCATAATACAACTTAAACTGTGAATTTTAGGAAATAATATTGCAAGCGAGAGTATTAGTCCTTCAAGGAGGCTTAAAATTGTCGGGGGGAAAGGGGGGTGTATATTCTTTTGGCAGATCGATCTAAGTATAAGGTAAGGGGTAACCAATAGAGTTCAACATTGCGAGGAGGTTTACAGGAGGATGCAAAGGCAACGTCAAGTCTATGGAAATTACATAATAAATTCCACCAACAACGAATTGAGACTTTGGTAAGGGATTTCCAGTTAGCGGCAAAATGTTGGAACGCAAGGGCTAGCATAAGGTCAAAAAGACCATGTGAGTGTGACGGGAGATTTAAAGATCCCGAGAGGCTCCCCAGAAACATAAGGGTATTGGAGTAAGGAACAGAGAGTGTAAAAATGCGTGAAGTGAAGGACCAGACCTGCTTCCAGAAAGCTGCTACAGAGGGACAGAAAAAGAAAAGATGTAGAAGATTAGCATCAGGTGCATTACATGTCCAGCAATTAGGATTAGAGGAAGAAAGAAAACGAGAGAGAGAAACGGGGGAAAGATAAAGTCTATGATAAAGGAAAAAGATGGATTGAGTGAGGGAGGCGGAACGAGAAGTCTTCAAAGTTTCAGACCATAGCTTATCCCATAGAGGAACAGACCACGAGCAACCAAGATCTGTTTCCCAAGAGAGCTCCACTTTAGTCTTGGGACGTACAGGGTTAGGGGCAGAAAAGAAACGGTAGATAAGAGAGGCTTTAGGAAGAGTGATAAGAATGGAAAGAAGAGGGGAAGGAGGAAGAGGCGAATCGGAAGAAGGGAGAGGATAATAACGGTCTAGGACAATTTCCATAAGAATACAATATTTCTGGGAAAACGATCGAGGGCAGCGGAACTGCGTTTGAAATTGGGGGAAGGAGCAAGGCGATGAGCCGTCGAAAAGTTGATGAACCCAAATAATACCTTTTGACCTCCAAGAAGACCAAGCAAGAGGTCTATTCTGTAGTAGAATAAGCGAATTATACCAGATGGGCAAAAGTAAGAAAGATTCATGGGATATAGTTGGTGGGGACAGCAAGGGTTTCAAGAGAGAAGAAGTATGTTTAAACAGTGGAGGAATGGTGTAAGGGGATTCAGAAGTAAACCGAAGTACATCTTGAAATGAAAAGGGCAGTAATAAGGAGCGTTCAATATGAAGCCAGAGGGGGGGAAAGGGAGAAAGCTCTAACGATAACCATCTGGAGGCTTGACGTAGAGAGAAGGATTTGTGGTAGAGACGAAAATCAGGAAAATTGACCCCTCCGTTTGATTTGACTTTGCGAAGAGCTGATAAGGATATCCTAGCTTTTTACTGTTTCCAAAGAAATTTGGACAAAACCGAATCAATACGATTGAAATAAAGAGCCGGAATATGAACGGAAAGCATAGAAAGCAAATAAATCAGAATAGGGGCAATCATCATCTTAATAGAATCAAGACGACCCCAACAAGAAAGGAATAAAGGATTCCAGGAAGAAAACAAATGCTCAATTCTAGAAATAACTGCGGACATGTTTAATTTGACAGAGGATGAAATGGAATTAGAAAATAGAACACAGAGATATTTAATTTTAGTACTATTCCAAGCAAAACCCATAGAAGAGAAAAAATGCGGAAGACAAAATTTAGTTAATGGAAGAATTTCTGTTTTATCAGAGTTCATTTTATAGCCCGAGACAAGGGAAAACTTTTCAAACTCAGCTAATAAAGAAGGGACAGAGGATTGCGGATCTGAAATAAATAAAAGAATGTCATCGGCGTAAGCAGAGAGCTTTAGCTGGTCATCTCCATATGGGAAACCAGAGATAGAGGGATTGTTACGAATATAGGAGAGAAAAGGTTCAAGAGCTAACACAAAAAGGAGAGGGGATAGAGGGCAACCCTGACGAACCCCACGTTGAAGTGTAAAAGAAGAGGTAAGTTGACTATTAACGAGGACGGAGGCGTTGGGCATAGAATATATCAAAGAAATAAAGGAAATAAATTTTGGGCCAAAACCATGCCGTTGCAAGGAAGCAAGTAAAAAAGACCAGTCAACCCGATCAAAAGCTTTTTCAGCATCCACTGAAATAGCTGCCAGGGGAATAGAGAGAGAAGAGGCTTTATTTAAAACATTGAGGAAAAGTCTAGAGTTATCAGAAGTAAGACGACCCTTAACAAAACCACACTGTTCTTTCCCAATGAGGTGTGGCATGAAGGGATCAAGACGAAGTGCGAGCAACTTGGCAAAAAGTTTATAGTCCACATTAACTAGTGAGATTGGTCGATAGTTTTTACAAAACTTGGAATCCCGGCCCTCCTTGGGAATAAGGCATCTTGAAAAGAACCCTGAGCAAGACCAGAAGAGCAAAACGATTGGAAAAGAAAAAGAAGTTTGGGCAATAAGAGGTCATAAAAATGCAGATAAAATTCCACCGGGAAGCCATCAGGGCCTGGCGTTTTGCCTTTAGTAAGAGAGGACAATGCAGTGGAAAGTTCATGCAGGGAAAAATCTGTTTCGATAGCTGAAAATTGGAGTTGGGAAGTATCAGGCTTGGGTAATTTGTCAAAGTAAAACTGAAGAAGAGCCGGCGTAGGGGGAGCTTCCGGAGTGTACAAAGATTTGTAAAAGTATTGGAATTGGTCCAGAATGTCCTTATCCGTGTGAAGGAGAGTATTAGTAGGGGAATAGATAGATTCGATAAAAGTACGTTCTTTACTAGATTTAAGATAGTTAGCAAGGAGGTTTCCCGATTTGTTACGACCGCCGTAGTAACATGCGCTACTGCGAAGAAGAAAGGAAGAAGCCGAGTCAGTGGTAAGTTTATTGAATGCAAGATTGGCTTGAAGAAGTTCAGAGGATATGTGATTGGGAGACGAGGTATAAAACTGATGTTCCAAGGTTTTGATATGAGCTAAAGCAACCTTTCGCTTTTGAAGAAAGTGCTTCTTTTTCTTAGAAACGAAGTCAATGATGAAACCACGTGCTGCAGCGTTGAAGGAATCCCAAAGGACATGAGAGGACATGTGAGGGTAGGAATTGATTTGGAAAAATTCAATAGTGAAGGAACGGAAGGAAGAGGAAAAATTAGGATCAGTAAACAAGGAGGAATTAAACGAGAGGATTTAGGAAGAGGGGGAAGCAAGTTAAAGTCTGTAACAATAGGAGCATGGTCATAAATTACGATAGGTTCAATAGAGGAGGACAAAAGGTTTTGAGATAAGGAAGAGGAGAGAAAGATATAATCTAGACTGTTTATGGGGCTTGTGTGGGACAAAACGGACAGAGGATTTGCGATCCAAAAAGGGATCAACTATCTGGTTACAGTCACCTCCTAAAAGGAAAAAAATCATCCTGATGTTGAATACATTTGCTAGTGATTATCGGCCAAAAGGAAGGATCAAAGTTAGTGGGACCATAAACATTAAATACAGTAAGAGGTATTGCATTGATAAGTAACTTAGCTAGAACCCAACGACCCTCAACATCCTTTTCTTCTAATACGACCTTACATTTGAGTCTTTTATGAATTAAAATAGCAACCCCATTCTTTTTATGAGTCGATGGAGAAAATAAAACAGTACTAACCCAATTTCTTTTCAATTTCAAAGATTCAATATCATTGAGATGGGTTTCTTGGAGAAGGGCAATATCGGGATTATAAGAAGATAAATGAGAGAGTACTCTCTGCCGCTTAATGGGATTATTAAAACCTTTCACATTCCATGAAACGACTCTAAAAGTGTGAACTGGGTAAACATGTTAAATTCAAAAGATGGAAGAAGAATAGCAATTATGAACAAACTAGAGCATGAAAGAAAGAAAAAGAAAAGAGAGGAAAAGAGATAATCAGGAAGGATAAGAAGAAGATAAGATAGAAAAGAGAAAAGAGGGGTAAAGTAGCAAAGGGGAAGAGATAGACATAAGAGACAGTACAAGTCCAGAAGGATGACTGCCAAAGAACAGGGACATAGCCGCACCGGGACACCATAGAGCCACAGAGGAAAGGTCACAGGGCGATTGGAATAATAAAAAACGAATCTGTGGAAGGGGAGAAAATGATTAGAGGCAATATCAGAACAACAAAATACAATCATAAGATTACCACAAACAGTACAACAAAAAGCTGAGAACAATAGCAAATAAAAGCAGCAACTATCGGATAAAACACAACAATCTCAAGGAAGGTAGAAGAGAAGGAAGACTTTCAACAAAGAGAGAAAACATGAAGCCAATTATACAGTATCGTAAAACAGTTCAAACTAGTCAGCCATTTGACGAGGAAGAATTGTCCATGCCACCACCATTTTGTAGAAGGATAAAATTTCTCAGTTCACCAGGATCCTGAAAGGTCCAAGTTTTATTCTGATGGGTGACCTTGCAGGGATGGAACAGGGCATATCTTGCTCCAAGGGAGCACAAAGAGGGGCGAAGAGAAAGGAATTCCTTCCGTCGTGCTGCGGTAGCATTGGAGACATCTTGAGCGAGGAATACCCGCTGACCCAACCAGGAGACTTGACGTTTGGCTCTGGCAGCTGAGAGGACAGCAAGTAAATCCGTAAATTTCAGGAAAAGAATAATGACTCCACGTGATTTTGTAGAGGCAGCTGATCGAGGGCCAAGTCTGTGGGCTCTCTGAATACTGAGGGCAGTAGATGGTAACATGTCAAGAAGCTTCGGAAGGAAGGAGGTAAAGAAAGTCACCGGATCTTCTCCCTCCAAAGATTCTGGCAGGTTATCAATACGAAGGTTGTTCCTCCTATTTCGATTTTCCAAATCCTCCGTGTGCTGCTGGAGAGAAAAAACAGTTTTCTCTAAGGAGGAGATACGCTGCGAATTAGATTGAATATCAGGAACTTGTTGTTCAACTGAAGTAATTCGGGCATCCATGACTGACCATTTCTCCTTCAAAAGTTGCATGTCCTTACTTGTTTCTTCGATAAAAGGACGTAATGCTTGTATCTCTTCCAGAATCAAATCCGTGGAAGAGGGCGGTGATGGTTTGTCAGGGGAGGGAGAGTCTTGCTTGAGGCGTTTGGAAGAGGACGCAGGAGGTGAGGATTTAATGGAGACAGACTGTGTGACTGAAGAACGGTGAGGTGCCGAGCCGGCCATTATTGGTGCTGAATCAGGAACGCACAGTTGTTCTGAGGATGATGGTGAAGGAGACTTGGAAGGGACAAAAATAAACTTTGGTTTACGGAGTCTGACCATATGAGCAAGGTATAAATAGGTTTTGGAGGGCTTCGTGTAGTAGGCAGTGAAATGCGTTCACAACTGAACAGAGTACAGCAATTATGGGCTATAAATGAGCGTGAGACCAGATAACAATACTCCTGTAGAAAACATCAAAGGCCCAAGCCTATTGAGTAGGAGTATAGCAAGTAAAACAGCAACAGTCACATTAAATATGGGCAATGAGGCAGTAGCACATTTTAGAAAAACATCTGGAGAGAACTGCCACGGTGGTTATACATGGCTATAAAAGTCTTATGCCAGCATTTACTTCATGGAAAGATGATGTAAAACACAATGCAGGCCACAATAATAGGCTTCCAGAGTGACATTACATCTATTTGTAGGAAAAAGTCACAAACGTGAGGAAAAAGAAGAGAAAATGCAATTTCTAAATACCAGCTCCAAAGTCGTGGGCACGGTGTAAAAACCGCTCACCATTTCATAGTGTTGACGCTGGAGACGGTCCCAGGTATCGACCCTCACAGCGTAGATTCACCAGCAGCCGACCGCTGAGAGCTCGTAAAATGGCGGCGGCCCGTTCGGTGAAGAGAATCGGAACCCGACCATAAATCAGCTTGTAATGTTCACCGGCGTCTAGAAACAATCAAAGATGCAGCCGCCCGCATTCCGACAACTTCTCTGTTGTCCTGCGGCGATATGAAGGGCAGGAAGCGGCAGTAAATCATGAAGGTCGTCCCGGCGCAGCGGAGACCCTGAGTCAGGCGGCCATCTCGCAAGGCGCCGTAGCCACGCCCCCCTTAAAGTCAAACCTTAACACTAATAAAGTGCAGCTTGCAGTGGGAGTCTCTGTTCCCTAATATATATATATAACATGTCCCCAATGTGCCTTAAGCTATTTCGGGAGGCACACGACAGTCCTCCTCCCCTCCGGGCTTCACGTGCAGTGCGCCTCCCCACCTGGCATTTCTGTAGCCCAACGCGTTTCTGGGAATTTCACCCGTCGTCAGGGGCTTTACAACCAAGAAGCACTCGTATTTACACCATATTTACGGATGAACCAATTAATACAGGTCCCTTGGTGGGCATGTGTAGTCCAGCTTTATACCAAGATTCTTGGGACTTGTAGTCCGTTTTAGTGCAATATCCAATTAAGTCGAGTGTCTTTAGGAATTGAATGTATCCTTAAACTGCCTATAGTAGGCTGCGGGTGGTTTGGCACACTGAAAATCATCACGGGAGTCCTGTGCTCACGTTTCCAACTTGTTTGGAAACGCTGCCTCGGCCGCAGTAAGGCTGCTGATCACTGCGGTGGATGGTGCTCTCCCACGACCGGGCGGCCGCCAGTAATATGTTTCCCAATGTGCCTGAAGCTATTTCGGGAGGCACACGACAGTCCTCCTCCCCTCCAGGCTTCACGTGCAGTGCGCCTCCCCACCTGGCATTTCTGTAGCCCAACGCGTTTCTGGGAATTTCATCATCGTCAGGGGCTTTACAACCAAGAAGCACTCGTATTTACACCATATTTACAGATGAACCAATTATTACAGGTTCTTTGGTGGGCGTGTGTAGTCCAGCTTTATACCAAGATTCTTGGGACTTGTAGTCCGTTTTAGAGCAATATCCAATTAAGTCGAGTGTCTTTAGGAATTGAATGTATCCTTAAACTGCCTATAGTAGGCTGCGGGTGGTTTGGCACACTGAAAATCATCACGGGAGTCCTGTGCTCACGTTTCCAACTTGTTTGGAAACGCTGCCTCGGCCGCAGTAAGGCTGCTGATCACTGCGGTGGATGGTGCTCTCCCACGACCGGCGGCCGCCAGTAATATGTTTCCCAATGTGCCTGAAACTATTTCGGGAGGCACACGACAGTTATCCTCCCCTCCGGGCTTCACGTGCAGTGCGCCTCCCCACCTGGCATTTCTGTAGCCCAACGTGTTTCTGGGAATTTCACCCGTCGTCAGGGGCTTTACAACCAAGAAGCACTCGTATTTACACCATATTTACGGATGAACCAATTAATACAGGTCCCTTGGTGGGCGTGTGTAATCCAGCTTTATACCAAGATTCTTGGGACTTTGTAGTCCGTTTTAGTGCAATATCCAATTAAGTCGAGTGTCTTTAGGAATTGAATGTATCCTTAAACTGCCTATAGTAGGCTGCGGGTGGTTTGGCACACTGAAAATCATCACAGGAGTCCTGTGCTCAGGCACTATGGACAAATAATTCTTACCTGCCGCCTGGTCGGGGGGAGAGAACCATCGACTGTGGCAGCGTACATCGAGTGCAGCAGTCTGAGGCAATCGCTTCCAAACGATTTGGAGGTTTGAGCACAGGACTCCAGCTGAAATTTACAGCGTACTGAACCGCAAATCCAGCCTACTATAGGCATGAACAATGGCATTAATTCTCAAGGAATCCCCAATGTGACTCTCATGCACCTAACGGACTACATATCCCAGAAAACTTGGTATGACGATGCACTTAGCATACGCCTACCATGGGTGTGGTTGTAAATAAATGTCTGGCGAATAATGATGCGTGAACAGTATTCCTTGATGTCAGCCCCTGATGAAGGGAAAAGGTTCCCAGAAACGCGTCGGGCACATTTTAAATCATGGAGCGGGGAAGTGCGCTGAGCAAGAAGCCCGGAGGGCGGAGAAATGTTGTGTGCCTCCCCAAAAGCTCAGGCACTTTGGACAAATAATTCTTACCGGCCGCCTGGTCGGGGGGAGAGCACCATCGACTGTGGCAGCGTACATCGAGTGCAGCAGTCTGAGGCAATCGCTTCCAAACGATTTTGAGGTTTGAGCACAGGACTCCAGCTGAAATTTACAGCGTACTGAACCGCAAATCCAGCCTACTATAGGCATGAACAATGGCATTCATTCTCAAGGAATCCCCAATGTGACTCTCATGCACCTAACGGACTACATATCCCAGAAAACTTGGTATGACGATGCACTTAGCATACGCCTACCATGGGTGTGGTTGTAAATAAATGTCTGGCGAATAATGATGCGTGAACAGTATTCCTTGATGTCAGCCCCTGATGAAGGGAAAAGGTTCCCAGAAACGCGTCGGGCACATTTTAAATCATGGAGCGGGGAAGTGCGCTGAGCGAGAAGCCCGGAGGGCGGAGAAATGTTGTGTGCCTCTCCGAAAGCTCAGGCACTTTGGACAAAAAAAAAAATTATATATATATATATGCAGATGTATATATATGGAAACTATTATGAAACAAAATTATCCCCAAAAAAATTATAAACAAATATGTCTTATGTTTGTGTCTAAGTAGGAAGTAGGCCTCTGTATATTGATGAATACCAGAGGTTTAATACAACAAGGACCACATTCAGGTCCTGCCACCCTACGTCAGTACGGTAAGGCGGAGGGCGTATGTAAAAGTAAAAGAGACATAAGCAGGTGGGGACACACACATCAATGCAACACAACATGAGCGGAGCACTTGATCTACAGATAACAAATTCATTTTAGGGTACCAGTTCAGGGAATTTTAGACTGAGGAGGTACACATGGAGCAGCCTTCACTACAATCCCATAATTTGCAGGAGCTGTAAACAAAAATGTATTTGTAGTCTCTTCATAAAAGTTTGAAGCCTAGTCTGGCTCATTTGAAAGCCACTGCATCGGTCGAGTAGATTAGAAGAAGGGCATGTCAATTATCTGCGTTATTACCTCCCTAAAAGGCTCAGTCTAGAGGACAGAGATGGTCGGAGAGAGGACAGATCCACACAGGCTCAAGGGTTGCCTGGCAGAATACCCTGTGTACATTCATGAAATAAGGAGCTGAGCCTGTACAGCACTTGGCCTGAGGCTGCCTATCTTGATTCTAAAAGAGTGTTCATAGCGCTGATCTTTGATGTACAAACTGCAGAGTGATCATGCCGCAGGCCTTGGGATACCTTCCCTGTGTCGAAGGTCTAGAGTACACCACTGATACCCAGAGAGCAGTGGACTGACTGATCCAAGGAGGGGGGGGGGCTGAAGCCTGACTGACTGCGCAGCTGTGTTCTGTTCTGCAGCACTGTAAAGACTTGGAATATTATTACCTGTAATGTAACGGATCGGCAGGGTCCAGGGAGGTGGGCAGAGCACATTCAAGAGGCTGAGGGGGGATATCCAGGGCTGAAACAAATTGTATATCATTGTTTCAAAAAGTGTTTGTTAAGCCTGTCTGATGTTTCTTACCCAGCCAACACAGCAGTGCCCGTTATGTCTCTTGTGCAATGTGAGTATGCTTTACCTTGTCACGCTAATTGTGGAGAATGTAGATATGTTTTCTCCATTATGAATTGTCATAACGTGTGCACAGTATGCGTAAGCAACACTATGTAACATTGTAGCAAGTATCCTTATAAAGTTCTCTGACACCCTTGTGGTAGGGTTTACACCAGGGTTTCCCAACCTTTTCTATGCCCGCACCCCTAGGAAATATTTGATTTATGCTCTCCCCTACTACATAATTCTCATCGGTTTCCTATTATGCATACAGTACATACTTTACCTCTTTGTTGCACCCCCTGAAATGCCTTCCCACACCCTCTGAGGGTGTGTGCACCCCAAGTTAGGAACCCCTGGTTCACACTATATATGAACCTGACAAGAAATACATAAATAAAACAGTGATGGAGTGCCAGACAACCTGGTTCACTTGCAGGAATCTTCAATGCAACTCATAAAATATACCTAAATATAAAGTTGCTCTCGGGAATTTTTTCTACACAAGGTATATGTTTTGTGGTAGCGGGGGCGTGGCTTCGGCGCAAAGTGGAATGGCTGCCTGCTGAGGGAGCTCCATGCGCCGGAACTTTTATTCGCTCAAGACCATCCCGAAAAGGCTCCCTGCGTGCCGAGGAACCCTCGCAGGACACTGCCCAAGGTATCAGGCCTGTATTGATGTGTCGAAGTCATCGTACCTACGGAGCCGTACTTATACTGAGCCAATATTTGCATCGTGGCCCTGGCGAGAAAATGGCGCTGACTTAGTGAGCGCAGCCCGGAGACTGCGTTCTGCACCTGTCGGACTGGACCTGCCTTCCAGCGGCTAGATAATCACCGGGACATCTCGTCTGCTGCGGGAGGTGAGCTGAGCTGTGGATCGGTGCTGGCAGTGGACGAATATCTGAGACGGTGAAGGCGGAGGAGTGTCCTGTATTTCTGCGCACTGAGGAGGCCCACGTAGACACGGAGCGCGGCCCCCTCCTGGTCCGGCCGGCTGGTCGCGGCATAGTGCGGAGGCGCACACCGAGGAGAGGCCTGCATCTGATCCTGCGAGTGGCGCTGAGAAAAGGAGGAGGCAGTGCCGGGGGTGCGCTTGAGGCGGCATCGAGAGACAATGCTGGATATGGCCTGGCAGGGTAAGAGAAACGCCAGAGCGGGCTGGGCCTGGGCTGCTAGGGCGGCGACGCCAACATCGGCCGCCGAAGTCGAGTGTGAGGTGGCGCTTGGTGGGGCAGTCGGGCAGCGGGGGGTACAGGATAGAGGTGGTGTCTTCTGGGTGCTCTGGGCCGTGGCTGGACTGCCCCTCGGGGTCTGGGGGGTGCTACCCGGGAGGCTCCTGGACTTCCGCTGGCCCGTATCTGTGGACTGGCGGGGTTGGGGGGCCACCAGAGACCACTCGGCCAGAGGGGGCGGTAGTAGCGCTACCTTGTGTGCACAGTGAGACTGCCCATATCTGGTGACCTGCTGAGGAGCTGAGACTGGCCTTGGAGTTATTGAAAGGGCCTGGGAGACTTTCGAACAGTGGGTCAGCGAGGAAGTGCTGTCAGCTGCAGAAGTGGCGCGTGAGGATCGGCGAGAGCACCTTCTGGATGTGAGGTGCTATCAACCCTAACTAGCTTCTAGAGGTGCATAGCTACACATGAGCAGTGGAGCTGCCCTGCTGGTCTCAATCCTCTGCATAGCTAAGTGCTGATGTGGTGCGAGAGACTGCTACTGGAGGAGGGCTTGCTGACCAGGTTACCGTGTGGGCACGGAGCTGGGCGGTTTGTGCCAATCAGTGTCTCAGACTTTCAGCATGGGCAAATCGGAGCCCAAGCAGGCCAAGTTACAATTTGAAAATAAGGGTGATCCTCGTGCTGCTGACGGAATAGGGGACTTGAACGAGTCACGGGGTGCCTCGGGACTTGTAGAGGGTACAGAGGATGACACCAGGTCCATTTTGCTGGAATTGCGTGCTGGCATGAAAACTATAGACAGCAAGATTGATGCGCTGGCGACCGGACTCGACATGGTCAAAAAGAAGGTGGATAAACACGAGCAAAGATTGGACGTCCTAGAGAATCATATGTCTAACACGCACGATACACAGGCTGAATCATGAACACAGATCCTTCAGATGGAGAAGATCTTGGAGGTCATAAGAGCTAAAAATGAAGATTTGGAAGCGCGCTCGAGGCGCAATTATCTTCGCATTATTGGGCTATTGGAATTAACGCCTATATCTAAAATGGAGACGTTCATCGATGGGCTACTGCGAGAACTCTTTGGGTCTGTACTTTCCACCGTGATGATTGTAGAGCGAGCGCATCGATCGCTGGGAGCAAGGCCTAAACCTGGTGCACCACCACACCCAATTATAGCGCATGGCCTAAATTATGCTGACAGAGACGCTGTGCTGAGAGCGGCTAGGGCCAAAGATCCGGTTGTCTATAAAGGAGACAAGCTATCTTTCTTTCTGGATTATACCCCGGTGGTTCAGGCGGCACGAAAGGAATTCGTGCCAGTGAAGAAACTGCTGAGGGCGGCCTCGGTACCCTACGCCATGCAATACCCGGCCAAGTTGAAAATCACTCATGAGGAACAGTCAAATTTTTTCACGGACGCAAAGTCAGCTTTGAAGGTCACTAAGCATATTTGCAAGACCAGGCCTTGGCAGAATATATAGGAGGAAGCGATGGTAGAGTCGGGACTGGATGACGCAGACTAATGACTGGGCAGCTGATCGGATAATGTTACATGCTGATACAGATGACTTGTCTGCAGCTGGGCTGGGACTGACGGCAGAGGATGATTGCTTTATTGTCTGTGCGGAGTGATGGGTGGGTGGCAAGGACTCACTGACACTAAACACTGTTTGTTCTGAGAGGGTAGTTGTTCTATACTGACCGTAACATGTTGTCATGCGGTACGCAAGGGGGCTGATTAGTGATATTCCGCCGACCGCATTTCAGTGCGGGTATCCATCGCTGAACCTCTTCCTCTGGTGGGTGTTTCCCGAATGTTGAAATGGATGGGTCGGGGTGATGTTCGAAGGGTGGGTTGTGGGATCCGGTCTCACTCTCGACCTGATTGGGAGGTTGGAGTGGGAGGCATGAGGGGGGTGGCTGGCGGGGATTTGTGTTGTTTCTGGTTTTGTTTTGTAACAAATCTGTCAGGATGCACACAGGTGAATATCAGGTAATCACTTGGGTGGAAATGTGCTATTATGGCATAATCAATGCTCCTCTGAGACAGGCTGGGAAGAAATGGGACGTAGAAATCAGGTAACTGATGGAGGATAGATGCAGGTTGTTCACCTGGAATGTTCGTGGCCTCAATTCGCCTAAAAAAGTGAGACAGGTTTTGGCATATCTGAATCGCCACATGATACATGTTGCCTTATTGCAGGAAACGCATTTAACGAAGCATACAGAATGTGGTATTGCGGGCAGGTGGGCGGGTTTTCGGTTGTCTGCATCATACTCTTCTTATGCGAGGGGAGTTATGATCTTGGTCAAGAGAGGGGTGGAGTTTCAGCCGATTCATACATATGCAGGTTTGGAAGGTAGATGCGTAATGGTGTGTGGCAGAATGAGTGGCAGATTGATTACTATAGTCAATATGTAGGGACCAATTATGGATGACCCGTCTTGGGTTGCCCGCATGTGTGGGGTTTTGAGAGGCTGGCCAGAGGCTCCTGTTCTATGGGGGAGAGGGATCTGAATATGTATCTGAATGCGGAGTTGGATGAGTCTAATCCCATCTCTCACCATACCCCTAAGGTTGCTAAGAGTGTTACATGTGCCATGGAGGAATTTGGACTGTGTGATGCTTGGCGAGTGCGGAACCCCCAGGTGCGGGAAGGTACGCATGCGACACCGTTGCATGGAAGTTGGTCACAATTGGACTATTGGCTAGTAGGGACGGAGATGATGGACTGGGTGGAAGGGGTAACGCCTCTTGCTTGAACATTATCGGATCATAACCCGGTGCAGTTGGATGTGGTGTTTCCGACGGCTGTACGTCCCCCCTTTAGATGGTATTGCGATCTGAGGCGCTACTTGACCCGACATATGGGACGTCGGTGCGGGAGGCCATCGTACAATATTTTGAGCTCAATAAGGGCACTGTGGATGAGGCTTCTACACTCTGGGAGGCCTTTAAGGTCACAATCAGAGGGGTGTGTATTAGCACTGCAGCGGGTATATTGAGGGATATACGTACTCAACTAAAAAACACTGAGGAAGCACTACAGGAGTTGGATAGAGGGTACAAGGCTGAGCCGGGAGCAGACAAGTTAGCTCGTCTGCAGGAATTGCTTAAGGATTATGATGAGCTCGCCGACACAGAGATAAAATACCTGTTGTGCAGACACACAGCCAGACAATATGGGGAGGGGGGAAGGCCGGGACGTACACTAGCGTTTAAGATTAAGGAACGTCTTGAGCAACCGCGATTAGATAGAATAGTAGATGGGCAGGGGAGAGAATATCATAATCCAATCGACATTACGAAACAGTTTCGTGGTTTTTACACTGATTTATATACGTCGAGGGGAGTTGTTCCGGAGATAGAATTTGAGAAATATCTGGAAGACGTAGCGTGTGCCTGGCTTTCTGATGTGCATCGGGAGTATTTATGTGTGCCTATAGACGAACAGGATGTTAAGTCAGCGATAGCGGCGTTGCCTAATGGTAAGGCACCAGGACCCGATGGGCTCACGGTGGAGTTCTATAATAAATACGCAGATCTACTTGCCCGGCATCTTTTGGAGATGTACGCGGAGGCGTATGACTCAGGGAAGCTACCGCCATCCTTGAGAGAGGCATTGATAATTACCTTGCTCAAAAAAGACAAACCCCCGGACAGATATGACTCTTACTGTCCGTTGTCATTGATCAACATTGACGCCAAAATCCTGGCTAAAATTCTTGCGACCAGACTACAACCCCTGATGCAATGTCTAGTACTGCCGGATCAATCGAAATTTATACCTGAAAGATCCACGTACAATCTTCGAACTGTTTTCTCCTTGTTCCACATTCTTGAGCAGACTTTACCGGCAGTATTATTAGGTGCTGCCAAAGCGTTCGACTCAGTTGAATGGCAATATATGTATTATGTGTTATGTCGTATGGGGTTTACACCTTTGTTGCTGCAGTGGATAACTGTGCTATGTACGGAACCGTCTGCGCGAGTGCATGTTGGGGGTCTTACATCTGAACCATTTCAAATAGAAAGGGGTACACACCCGGGGTGTCCTCGTTCACCGCTATTGTTTGCAATTGTGTTCGGAGCCCTTGGCTTGTGTAATTCAGCAACGACATAGTGAGCCCGCGCTTAATTTCGATTATCGACCAGTAGCCATTTCACTTTATGCGGATAACATGGTCCTTTTCGTCCGTGACCCATCTAGATACCTGGAACAACTGCTCAGGGAGTATGTTAGGTTTGGTCGCCTGTTGGACCTTTATATAAACTGGGATAAATTGTTTATAATCCCACTGACGACATCTACTACATGTCCTGACTTGGAGTTCCCACTGGTGTGGTCGACAGACCCGGTACAGTACATCGGGATCCGACTATAGTAGTCAGGGAGAATTATGGCAGGGCATATATGAAGTTAGAGATCCAGGTAGATATCTGGATTTCGCTACCGTTATCTTTAGCAGATCGTATTGCACTCATCAAGATGGTGGTGCTGCCGCAGTTCCTCTACCTTTTTCTAAACATCCCAATAGTACTAACAATGGGGTACTTCAAGAATCTTCGAAGTCAGTTGATTCGATTAGTGTGGTGGGGCAAAAACGCTTGTGTACAATGGTCGGTCCTCATTAGGGGGTACGAGAAAGGAGGGTTCGGAGCCCCAGACTTTTATGTGTATTATTTGGGCGCACAGGCCCAGTACATATTCCACTGGTACAGACCACATGCATTCACCCCTCATGTTGCGGTGGAGGGAGGAGATGTTGCCCCAATTCCGCTACACAGTGTGATTACTCATCAAACCCTCGATACTCCGAGAACAGAAATTAATACAGTTGATACTACTATTTCCGCCAAGCGGAAGATAGGAAATCTAGCACAGAAGCTTCCGTTGTATGCACCATATATGTATCTGGAGCATCATGCAGCCATGTCTGTGACACACGAGGCACCATCAATGCGTTTGCTGCACGAAGCAGGTCTGAGACGCATGATGGATGTTTATCCAGATGGCTTGTTTAGTACACAGGCTGACCTACAATATGTTAGTAACCAGTCACTACTCTTCAGATTTGAAATTCATCGCCTAGGGCAGGCGACCAGGTTACACTACACCACTTATCTGCAAGAACCTCCCACATTGCTGTCCTTACAATTTGCACTCACTACGGGAAACATCCTTTACAACGCAACTTTTACCACGCAGTCCCTTTACGCCGCAACTTTTACAGCGCAAACCATTACAACGCATTGCGCTGGGGGGCGCTCTAGGATAGGGAATGTGTTTAATGTACTATCCAACACCTTCCCTACTATCCACGGGGACTGGAGTTGGAATAGTAAATTAAACAATTCACTATCCAGCGCCTAAAAGCACTATGCGTTGTAATGGTATGCGTTGTAAAAACAGCGTTGTAAGCATGCGATGTAAAAGCATGCCTTGTAATGTCATACATCCCTCACTACCCCTATTAATAAAAGGTTAATATCGAAGCTCTATAAGATGATTAAAGATGAAAGTGTGGATGTTTTGGACTGGAGCTGGGGATGATGGAACGAATGTCGGCCTGAGCCGATTTCGGAGGAAGATAGGAAATATGTCTGTGGCTTGACAGGGGCGCTTAGCATGAATGGTAACCTGAGGATCATACATTTTAAATACATACATCAAGTGTATCATACTCCTGTAAGATTGCACAGGTATGGGTTGCATGCATCCGACAGCTGTGAGAGTTGTGGGCAAGAAAATGCGGATTTTATGCATTTGGCTTGGGGGTGTCAGAGGGTGTTTGAGTTCTGGGAGGAGGTGGTGAGATGTTTGAAGGATATGGTAGCTTCAGATCTTCAGTGCACTCCACTTATATGTTTGCTATGCTGCGTGCCACATATCAAGGGAGTGAGCGGTAAATTTGTGCGTCTGGCTTTGTTACTAGCGGCACGAAGAGTGGCGATTACGTGGTGAGGCAGATGCAGACCGAAAGCCGACATGTGGATAAAAGATTTTGTATATTGTAGGGACAATCTGGGAACGTATGTGGAAGAGTTGCCAGCAATTCCGAGGCCAAGAGACATTTGGGAGCCACTGCGAATATATTTGCTTAATAAAAGTGATTCAGGTTACGCCTAGAGGAGAGTTCAGGGGGGGGAAGATATAACGAGAAATGTTTGATGTACTACCAAGTTATGATAGCACAACCCAGGATTGTACAACGTCAATGATGTGACTTGTTTGGTTTTATTTTAATTTTAATTTTTGGATGGTTTGTTACTTTGAGTTCATGTGGATTATTTTACTCCAGGAATACGGTGGTCTGCACTCTGGGAATTGGTGGACTGTGGATGCTCCTCTGTCATATGATACAAGTAGATTCACTGGTACAATATTATGTATGACTATTTTATTCGTCTTTTGTATTGCAATGAAATGTAATAAAAAATAAATAAATAAAATAATGTTTTGTGGTAGCAGCAAATGCCGAGCTCCTTTGATTCAACATTTTTGTAATGCAGAATGAAAATACAAATGAGCCGAAGTGTGAGTTAAGACAGAGCTGCCCACAAAGTCCAAAACATGGAGAAATTGCAGAATGCAAAGGTAGGTATTTTTTCTCCCTCGGTTTTTAGACATTCCACAGCAGTCTGCTTTTTAGGTCGAGCTGGAGAAAGCATGCCAAGCATGCGTCCAGCTCGACAACTATAGTCGCACGTTTCCTGGGAATCTGAGACAGGGGTCGGGCACGCGCGCCGATTGGTGTATGGGGACGCGCATGTCCAGGCCGGCGCCGTGCACATCCCCTGCCTCAGATTCCCTGAACACACACATGCACACGCAGGCAGGCACACACGCACGCACGCACACACACGCACACACACAACACACACACAGACAGACGCACGCACACACAACATACAGACAGACGCACGCACACACACACACACACACACAGACGCACACACACATGCGCACACATCCCCCCCCACTCACCGGGCTCTTTCAGCGTGTTCTGTGTCCCTCCGCAGCGCTGGTCTTCACCCGGGCCCCCTCCTGGCATCGGGACTTCAGCTGCCGGACTTCGTTCGACGTAACAAAGAGCACGCATGCGCGGGCAGCCCCCGCCCTCTCACTCTCAGCTCGGGCTGCTTTCGGTTTCGCTTTTTTTCATGTTGCTGGTTTGAAACTGTTGCTTGTAATTAACTAAGCTGTGCGTGACGGAGTTATCTTTGCCCCCACCCAAACAACACACACAACTCCCCGCCTTTCATACTGTTTAATATTTCCAGCTGGCAAACACCTGTGAGGGTTCGGCTGAACGCAGGAAAGTTGTCATGGAAGTAGGACATTTGTTTTCTTTCCCAACCGGCGGCCATGTTGGTATAGCGACCTGTCACTGAATCAACCCTCGTGCAAAATATAATGTTTAGTCATCAAGAATGAATGATGTTACTGCGCATTACAAATACCGCAAAAAATACTGCCAGATAAAGGCAAAAAGGATACATTTTATTTTTATTGAAACTGTAAAACGCTTTTTGAAGGTCTTTTCTAATATTCAGTTAGCCCATACTTTGACATGAATGTCTTGCGCTTTCCCTTTAAAGCGTATTTGTTCGCGCCGCCACTTTTATTCTGGATTACTCATTGAATGTATCCCCTACCTTCTATTTGACCCGCTGCCATCTGAGGTCCTTAGCCTGACCGACCTGGGCTAAAGTGGGAGCACACTGCGTCTCTTACATATAATAGGTAGTTAGTTTGTCTATTCGTGAAGCCAATCTCTACGTAAACCGAAGTGGGTAGTTGTGGGTACATTGAAGTCACGGGGTTCTCCTTCCTGTTTTAAATAAGAAACTGTTTGATTGACACCCTGACTGGTAGCGAACTGACTCTACTCTGTGATGAGCGATGGGAAAATGAGACGGCTCCCTGTTGTTTTTATGATCCATTAAACACTCTAGTCTGAAAATATTGTGTTAGGTAAGCATAGCTTTGCTCTGCACTAAAGCTAGATAAACCAGACAGCCCTCCCTCCGCCCTCTGACTGGCAGACTGTCACCCAGCTCAATGATCTGAGGTCCTTAGCCTGACCGACCTGGGCTAAAGTGGGAGCACACTGCGCTTCTTACGTATAATAGGTAGTTAGCTTGTCTATTCGTGAAGCCAATCTCTACGTAAACCGAAGTGGGTAGTTGTAACCCCCCCTCCCTCTATGTGGTAACATAAGCAGGAACTGCCCATCAAGAGTTACGGCCCGGACCCCCTTTGAGCTAAGGCTGCTTTGATTCCTCATCCCACACAAGAAGTGTTACACATACAGTCAAGTCAGTTCCACAGGTCATTGACGCGAGAAGTACTGACTTAAAAATACTTTCCTATCTGTCCACGAAAGTGAGGTCGGAAGAGAAGCCGGTCCTCAGAGCAGTTCGACCCCACCCCATATTGAAGTAGGAAATGCCATGTGCTGCTCCTCCCACAGCCAAACTGCACGGATCCTCATTTCTTTATTGCACTGCTGTACACAGGACTGTCATCTTCTCCAATGACGCGAATCTACATCTAGTCCACGGTATGCTTGTTTTTTTTCAAAACCGTATTTATTAGAAGTTCAAGCAGATCAAGTGTACAGCTCTCCAAAAGCAGGAGAACACGACAATATGCAAAGTACAGTAGAATATACGTATGGCTCAAACTTTTGACTAACCCCTACCCGCCCTATTATCCCCCCCACAACTGCAACAGTTCCAACTACCTACCCCTTATCCCACCCTAACCCGATGCACGTGATCACAATCAGCTGCAGTATACAAGAGGAAACACACTAAGTGACTTGGAACTATCCAGGCCCGAGGCCTCAATCATCGGACAGACCATCTTCCGTTTCAGCGGGAGGATCCAATGTCAGGTCTCTGTAGTCCGCCCACCGCTTCCAGATCTTGTAATGTTTCCGAGGGCAGCCCCTGGATTCAAATACTGGCTTTTCCAGCCCCATGAGGAAGTCTAAGCCCGCCTTCCAGGCGCTGAGCGGGGGGGGCGCGGTCACTCTTCCAGGCCCTCGCCAGATCCCTCTTGGCCACAACAAGGCCTAACAGAAGGAGATGGCGCTTATAAATGTTACCACCCACTTGATCTAGGACATGAAGAAGACCCAACCTAGATGTACGGGGTAGCTCCCATCCCAGCACCTCCGACAGGCAGTCCCACACTCCACCCCAGAACCGGACCAGGCCCACACACGACCACACAGTATGCACCAATGTGCCTCTCTCGGCCCCACAGCGCAGGCAGTCTGGGGAAGCAATAAGGCCCGCCCTCCACAGTCTCTCTCTGGTGTAATAGGCCCGATGTAAGTATTTATATTGTATGAATCGCAACCGCACTGCTATAGCTGTGCCCCGGGGGGATTCCAACGCCTCTCTCCAGTCATCCTCATCCAGCGGACCAACATCCACCTCCCAAGAGGCCTTCAGCGACACCAGGGAAGAGGAGCAGTGAGGGACCAGGGTTTGGTAGATTTTTGAGACTTTTTTATCCCCTAGGTCTCCCATGAAAAGCTTAGCCTCCACGGGGCTAAAGTCTGGAAGCTGGTCCAGCTCCACCAGACTCGGCGCCAGAGCATGACGAAGCTGTAGATACTTAAAAAACTGGGTCTTAGGCATCGCAAACTCAGCGCTGAGCGCGTCAAAGGATTTAAGGGTAGTCCCGGTAAGTATATGACCAAATGACGAGATCCCTATGGAATCCCAGCCACCAAACCCTTGCAAGGAGGCCAGTGCAGGGAGCCGCCCGTTGTTCCACAGCGGAGTTTCGGCTGTCAGCCTTCCCCACCAGCCCATTCGACGCAGTGCCTGTCTCCAAATCAGGAAGACCACTTGAGTCGCATGCGGCAGCGACTTCCGCCGCCCTGCCGAGTACAAGAGGGTATGGAGCGTGGCATCTCCCATCAGAAAATGTTCTAGGGCATACGCCGGATCGTCACGGCCACCGTACCACCACTCATTTAAGACCAGCAAATGAGAGGCTTGATAGTAGGACAATATGTCTGACGTCGCGAGACCTCCACAGTATGTGGACAAAAAGCAGGTCCGCAGAGCCACCCTAGAAGCACCCCCAGCCCATAGAAACCGGCCCAATAAGGAGTTTACACGCCGGAACCACTGCGGGTCCACTCTGTACGGATGGTTTTGTAGCTGGTATAGTAGTCTAGGGAGGGCCACCATCTTAAAAATAGCAGATCTGCCATAGATATTCAGAGGCATGCGTGACCACGTTTTGACGTCGGACTGAACCCTGTCCCACACCGGTTGTATGTTACGCTCCCACGCAATAGCGGCAGACTCCGACAGGAAGACTCCGAGATACTTCAGGCCACCAATCGCCACCTGCAGATCCACTGCCCAAGGAGACACTTCGCGCCGGCCCCCTAGCATCCAGAGAGTCGATTTGCGTGGGTTAAGGTAGAGGCCCGAGACGTCCCCGAAAACGCGCATTATCTCCAAAATACGCGGGCCTGAACGATCAAGGTCTGTCAAAAAAAAAAGAACATCATCCGCATACAGTGCGATTCTGTCTGTGAGGCTCGCACTCCATACAAAGCCACGAAGCTGCGCGTCAATGCGCACCCAGGCTGCCAGCGGCTCCATGACTAGCGCAAAGAGATACGGGGACAGGGGGCACCCTTGCCGGGTCCCCCTAGCAATCGGGAATTTCTCCGAAATGGCGCCCGAGACACGTACCGAGGCTGTGATGTCGGTGTACAACAGTTTGACATACGAGACAAAAACTGGACCCAAGTTGAGGCGCGGTAACAGAGCAAAGAGGTATGTCCAGCTGACAGAATCAAACGCTCTGTCGATGTCTGCCAGTAGGAGCGCCGCCCGCTCCCCAGTCACCCCCATCGCACCCACCGCTACCTGTGCCCGTCTGATGTTGTGCCTTGTCGCTCTGCCCTGCATAAATCCCACCTGATCCGGGTGGACCAGATCTGCAACATACGGGAGAAGACGATTCGCCAACGCCTTAGCCAACAATTTGGCCTCAAAATTAATAAGAGAAATCGGGCGATACGACTCGTGTCTGTCAGGGGGCCTGCCCGGTTTCAGGAACACCACTATTTCAGCCTGACGCCAGTCAACCGGCAAGCAACCACCCTCCCGCGCCGCCTCCAACGCCTGCCGATAGTGTGGTCCCAGCTGCAAATGAAATTTCTTGTAGAATTCACTGGGAAAACCACTCGGTCCAGGCGCCTTGCCCGTGTTAAGTTGTCCTAGCGCGTCGCCCAGTTCCTCCGCCGACAGGGGAAGGTCTAGAGCTGTCCTGGCCTCATCCGAAATCACCCGGGGGGGAGGTCAGTTATGAACTTATCAATTGCCTCCGGTGGGAGACAATCACGCGAAGCGTATTGTACCCTATAATAGTCGGCAAAACTCGCCGCAAGCGCAGCAGGGTCCGTCATGGCAATCCCCTCCCCGTCTGTAAGGCCCGGCAGAGAGATCGGCTGTAGAGTTTGCTGACACAGTCGGTGGAGCATAGTGCATGATTTGTCGCCCCACTGGTACACCCTACTCCGCGTGGCCAGCCAGGCTTGTCGAGCCTCGTCCAGTAGGATCGAAGCATAGGATTGCTGTGCCTGGAGAAGTAGCCTGAGCGCCACATCGCCCACATCTCCACTACACTGCCCCTCCAAAGCTCTCACCGCAGCCGCAGCCGCTACAGTGGCCTCCTGACGCTTCCGACGGGCGGCAGCACACCAGGCGATGTCCACGCCCCGCAGCGTGGGTTTCATGGCCTCCCAGACCGTCACGCTGTCCATGCCCTCGGTCAAATTCTCCCGCCAATATTGGGCTATTGCACCGCGCATGTGGGTCGTATATTCTGTCCGTTGGAGATGCCACGAAGACATCCGCCAACGGAACGGCTGATGGGGTTTACAAAGTGCAATCCGCACTGCGACCGGGGAATGGTCCGACAATCCTCGAGGTTGGATCACGGCCTGCTTCACCCTATCGAGGAAGGCCCCGGGTACAAATACACAGTCCAACCGGGAAAAGGAGCCATGCACTGCCGACACAAACGTGTATTCACGCGTCCTGGCATGTAGATGTCGCCATGCATCCACCCAACCTAGCCCATCACTCATCGCTCTCAGACGTGTAGGGGTAGGCGCCCCCGCGGCCACCTGCATCCTCTGCCTGTCCAAACTCACATCCATCACATCATTCCAGTCACCCCCTATTACAGCCAGGCAGTCCGGGATATCGGCCCACAATTGAAACAGGCGCTCCGCCAGAGACCACTGCAGAGGAGGGGGAGCATACACACTGCCGAACACCACAGGTTCCACACCAATCAGGCCCTTGACAAATACAAACCGACCCTGGGGATCAAGCCAATGGCGCTCGTGAGTATAAGATAAGCATCGATGAATGAGGACAGCTACCCCTCTCGACCCCCTGGTAAAGCCTGCATGGAACACCTGGGTATAACCAAAATGTTGAAGACTCAATACCTTCGTCCCTAACATATGTGTTTCCTGCAACAACATGACATCCGCCGAGTCTCTCTTACCCCAGCGCAGAACTGCTCCCCTTTTAATTTTGTCCAGCATTCCCCTGACATTCCAACTAAGAATCCTCATGGAGCCACTAACAGGCGCCGTCTCCGGGGAATCACCCATAGTCTCGGTGGGAGAGCATCTGGAAACCCTCGGACCTAGCCCAAGCACCTTGCAGTACAAAAATCACAGCAGCAAAAATCACGTGCATCCCTACCCAACTACCCCGCACCCCCCCCACCCCGTACACCAGCACAACATCCCCAACTACCAAACCCCCGCCTATCCCCCCTCCCCCACCCCTATACCTCATGAAACAGTGAAGTACCTGTCACGGCATAAAGAGCCCAGGGCCCAAAACAGAGCGCCCAAAGCCCCCCAGGCCAATGGATCCCCTCACACTCCCCAACTAACAGTACCTCCCCTTAGGGCCCCCCTCGAACATGGGAGGAATAGGCCGCCCATGGGTCAGCACCCCGAACCCCGTCACTCAAATGTGGCCCACCGCTTAAGCGCAGCGGGACAGAACTACTACAAACATCACGCCCCCCCCTGTGTGTCCAGCCACGGCCCAGACCACTCCATACCATGCGCTAGCCCATCAAGCAGTAGTGTCACCCCTATGGCCACCAGCCAATGCTAGAGACGAATGACGCTCAGGAGACAAGAGGGGGCCCTACGACCCTCAGGTCCCAGTCCCAGACTGAGCAGTGTCCGACTGTGCACCATCCAGCAGGACACCCCCGGATGGGGAGCGTCGCCGCGACCTAGACTTCCTGTGTCTCCTGCTCCTGTTGGAGGATTCGCCCCTCTCCGGCGATGACCCATGCGATGCTCCGGAGTTCAGGCCCGGCTGGGCATTCGGTCGGATCCTGACAGTCTCATCCGTCCAGTTAAACACCGCCTCCGGGGTGTCAAAGAAGTGGGTCTTGGAATGAAACACAACACGCAGACGGGCAGGGTACAACAGTGAATACTGAATTTTCAGTCCACGTAACTTGGCTTTCGCATCTTGGAAGGATCGGCGCTGCTGCTGCACCAGCCTGGTATAGTCCGGGAAAATCATAATCCTGTGACCCTCGAACGACAAGTCCTCCTTCGCTCTTGCTTCCCTAAGAATAACGTCCCGGTCATGAAAATTGAGGATCTTGGCGATGACTGGACGTGGTCGCTCTCCCGCCGGCGGTTTCTGCGCCAGGGCCCTATGGGCGCGCTCCACCACAAAGCAGCGTGACAAGACGTCCGGGGGAAGCCAACTCTCCAACCAGTGCATCAAGAACACATCCATGGACCCCTTCTCACAATCCTCCGGAAAGCCCACAAAGCGCAGATTATTTCTTCGCGCCCTCCCCTCCGCATCCTCGACACGGAGCGCTAGCCCCTTTTGGATCCTGGCCATGTCCTCCACTTTCTTTTTCAGAGCCACCACATCATCCTCCACCCCTGTAATCCGAGTTTCGGCTTCCGTGATGCGGACCACAGCATTGCGGAGATCTTGACGCAGCAGCATGTGACATCAGCGCCAACCGCCCCAATTTTGGCCTCAAGCATGTCCCTGGACTGCGTAATGGCGGCCATCAGGGCCGCATTATCAGGGCCTGTGTTCTGGCCACCTCCGGAGGCCCCAGATCCTCCGCCGGGCCCTGTGAATTTATCAATCGGCCCCTGCTTGGTGGACCCAGTGCCGCCCCCACCTCTCGTCATGTTCAGTGGCAAGGAAGAGGGCCTCTCCGCTCTTGCTGTGGGCCCCCGTCTACAGCAATTCAATAGCAGCGTCCACTCGGGGGGGCCAAGGAGACTCCGTCGGGGCCTGCACGCCGTCCCCAGTGGGCACCCCTAAATCACAGACTCCGCAGCCCAGCTTCGGGCAGCCAGTCCCAGCGGGAGCGTTCAGTAGGATAGTCTCTCCCCCAAGTTAGGGCCACCAGGAACCCCGGTCCGGGCTTCACTCAGGATCTGCGAGGCACACAGGAATGTCTCAAGAACCTGGGACGTCCAGCCCCGTCGTCCACCAGGCCACCTCACAGCCCACTCGCGTCTCACAGCGGCTGATGATGCAGGGCAGGCACCCGGGTCTCCTAACTGACTAGCCCAGATCACTTCCCGGGGCACAAGTCCCGTCACAGCGCCCCAGTGCAGGTCCACCAGAGGGAAGGAGGAGGGGGGGGGCACTCACTGTATATTGCGGACTATGTGCGGGAGGCCTCCACGCACCATCCGGGCAGCAGGCTCGTCTCTCCAGGCTACACCAGGTCCAGCCCTCCAAGTCCAACGTGGCGTGCAGGTCTCCAGCTCTCCGGCTGCACTGAGCCCACCTCTCCGACCAAGAGCCAGGGAAGGCACCGTCCGGCTGAGGCCCACCAGACCCGAGGCCCCGGCTCCCCCAGGGCCAGGTAGGCTGCAAGGTCACACCAAAGCCCCAGTGTGCGAGGCGGGATCCAGCGGGGGCTTCCACCGTCGTGACACCAGCCCCAAGCAAGCCCAGGAACTGGCCAAGGGAGGCGCGCCCCAGAGCGCACAGAACGGGCAACACACGGGGCCACCGGGCAGTCTGGTCCGAGCCGCGACTCACTCCCCAAGGTCCTCCCGGACGTGGTCAGCGGACGCCGCGCACAGGAAGTGGCACACCGGAACGAGGAGCAAGCCTCAGCGACCCCCGGTCCCTCTGACACGGACCGGCCCGGGGTCGCGAAACTCGAGGCCCCGGTCGCCCGGGGTCCGCACAGGCCGCGGCGTCCCAACTTCGCTGCAGGAACACCCCGGTGCAGCCTCCGACCTCCTAGGTACCCCAGTGGGTCCCGTGGGCTCCGGCGCCGATGCGTCTGGGCGAGGAATCCCCTCCGGCCGGCCCGACCACTGGCCGTCGACTCCGGGTCTTGAAAATTGAGGCCCCGGCTCCACTCGTGGACAGTAGGCCGCACTGCGTCGCCAGCAATCGCGGATCACCGGAGCCGCCGCTGAAGCAGGGCGGCACACCGGACAGGTCACGGTGCCACCCGGAACACTCCCAGCACAGGTAGGGCAGTTTGCGGGCCTCGGGGGCCAAGATAACTGTCGGATAATGTGCGGGCCGGCGGGAGCTCCTCTAAGCTGCGACCGCCATCTTCGCCCTCCAAGCCACGCCCCCCACGGTATGCTTGTTTTAATTTCTCAACACAGTGCATATTGTGACACCGACCGTAGCAACCGGTGGGTGTTAGGGAAATGGCAGTCCAAATGATAAATGTTTGTCGTCGGGCTGAAATGTCTTATTCTGAAATAATTGGCCACACCTAGGAGGGTGGGGAGAAAAATAAATATCTTACTCTTCTCGGTTAGCCCATTATAACGTGCCTAAATTCTGATGAGATGTCATCAGTGATGTCACTGACCATGTCATGAATGATGTAATATGTGACATCATCAGCAGTGGATTGCGGGTGCGCGAAATATAGTTAGTACAACTAACTATATAGGAGCAATTTCAATGGTTTTGTATGAGTGAAATGTCCAGCTAACTATAACACCCCTAAAACGTATAGTTTTTTGAGTGAATTTCAAAGGTTTTTTAAATCTTAATTCCTAACTATATAAGGCCTGAAACCTATGGTTTTTTCAGTGAATTTCAAAGGTTTTTTAAATGCGAATTCCTAACTATATAAGGCCTGAAACCTATGGTTTTTTCAGTGAATTTCAATGGTTTTTTAAATGCTAATTCCTAACTATATTAGGCCTGAAACCTATGGTTTTTTCATTGAATTTCGAAGGTTTTTTAAATGACAATTTTTAAATGTATTAATTATTATTTTTTTATATTGATTTACTACATTTTTGCAGGCAGGTGTTCAGAAGGGAATGCCCCATTTTTACAACACTCTGCAGCACAGCTCCATGGCGCTTACTAGAGATACCTGTTGGAATAGTTCCCTCAAGGGGACCTGGATTGAACAGGAATTAATTCCCCAACTTAAACTGTGTAAACACACTCTGTAGAGTGTTCTAAATTGGGGGGTTAAGTTCCCTTGCATACTAGAGGTCCCTGGGGGCCAACTAGTCCACCTGAAACCTCCAGTATGCGCCAGGGGGCTGCATTGCAGAGAGGTGTAATGAGGCCACACCCTTTTTTACACCTCTCTGCAACGCAGTCCCTGGGCGTGTTTGCAGAGGGGGAACTAATTCCCCTTGCATACTGGGGGTCCCTGGGGACCAACTAGCCCACCAGGAGCCTCCAGTATGCGCCAAGGGGCTGCGTTGCTTTGCCCCGGGGGGGGCGGTGGTCCCCGGGGCAGTGTGGGGGGGATTGGGGACCTCCCACACTTCTTTATCACTATGCCCCCGTGATTTGGTCCCCCTGGGGGGTAATTTAAAAAAAAAAAGGGTTTTAAAAAAAATAAATGTGGGCCTTTTTTGTCCTTGTGGGACCACCTGGGCAGGCCTAGGAGGTCAGCGTGTGTCTACCCTGCCCCCTTTTTGTGTTCTACACGTTTGTTTTTCTGATTTCTTGTGCCTCGGTCTACCGAGCACAAGATGGGTGCCAACACTTCCTGGTTAGAAGTGTTGACAGCCAATGAGCATGCAGCTTTCTCGGGAAGGCATGCTGATTGGCTGCCACTGTCTGTCAACACTAGCACAAGATGGATGCCAACACTTCCTGGTTTGAAGTGTGACAGCCAATGAGCATGCAGCTTTCTCGGGAAGGCATGCTGATTGGCTGCCACTGTCTGTCAAAATTCCAAAACAGAAATTGTTGGCAGCCATCTTGTGCCTCGGTAGACTGAGGCACAGGAAAGCAGAAAAACAAACGTGTAGAACTCAAAAAGGGGGCAGGGTAGAAGCACCCTGACCCTCTAGGCCTGCTCAGGGTGTCCCACAAGGACCCCCAAGGCCCCAAACAACATTTTCTTTTTAAATCGCGGGGTGCTCTCAGGGTGCTCGCACAGTGCTCGCACGGGTGCGCACACGGGTGCGCACACGGTGCGCGCTTATAGATATATAATTTTTTTCAAATTCGATTTTCTCAACAACTACTTGAGGGATTTACACCATTTATACAAAAGCGTGATCTGCGAATCAGACTCTACCATTTTGCCAAATTTGGTGTAATTCCGTTCAGCCGTTCGGGTTGTGCCGTGTCTAAATGTCCTATGGAAATTAACATGGGGAAAACACATTTTGGGACCCCCTTTTTTCTCGGCCCCCGCTTGACGAATCTACCCGAGACGTTAAGGGAAGAAGCAGAGCAGAACGGGCCATCTTCTTTGAGAAATTCGCGAAGATTCAACAACCGGCGCCAAAGTTATTCCCAATAGAATGTTGCGGATTTCCTATGGAAACTAGGTCCTAACTATATATACCTACTGGCGACCGCCAGTAGGTAATATATATATATATATATATATTCACTGAAAAAACCATAGGTTATAGACCATATATAGTTAGGAATTAGCATTTACAAAACCTTATTTTACTCACACAAAACCATTGAAATTCCATATATAGTTAGTTGCACTAACTATATATCGCGCACCCGCAATCCACTGCTGATGATGTCACATATTACATCATTCATGACATGGTCAGTGACATCACTGATGACATCACTGATGACATCTCAAATGACATCACTGATGACATCACTGACGACATCTCAAATGACATCACTGATAACATCTCAAATGACATCACTGATGACATCACTGATGACATCTCAAATGACATCACTGATGACATCACTGATGACATCATCCAGTGACTGTGTGTTTCTGTAAAGTTAAAATGTGTCTTACATATTGAAGAATGAGTGGAAGTATAAGTGTCTGGACAAAGGATTTAGTAGGTGCATGACTGAATGTATGAGTGAGTGATTAAATGTGTCTCACTGAGTGCATGGGTTAGTGACTAAACTGTCTTAATTTGTGCATCATTATGTCTGTTGTTCTGTAAACTGCTGCATGTGTTGATCAGTAGCTATATGATTAACTATATGGGTTACTGATTGATTGTCCAAGTATTTGTATGGGAGACTGAGTGTGTGTGTGGCTGGCTGGCTGGGAGGTGTGTGACTCTGTGCAGATCAATGTGTACTTGTATCAATGATTCTATAAGAAGGTAAGTATGTGTTAGTATATGTTTGAAAATGTAAGGTGCTCTATGTTTAACTGTATAGACAAGAAAATGGAAGTGTCATTGATTCTTTAACAGGACTGACTACGTGTGTGAGTAACTCCATGGATGAGTGGCAGACTGTGAGTGTCTGTATAGGTGTATGAGTGCATATGATAGTGTTGTAAAGAAGAGTGATTGTATGTATGAATGATTGTATGGGTGAATGAGTGAATGTGTGTGTAGACATAGGAATCAGTGAGTGCGTATGTAGTAACTAGTATTGGTGTGTCAATGGTTTCAAAAATTATACTCTGTATTTAACACTGGGTGAAACAGAGGTTATATTAAAATGTGAGGAGATGCATTGTATTGTCACATGAATGATATCATCAGTGATGTGGTCATTGATCTCAAATCAGATGTCATCAGTGATGTCATCAGTGATGTCATTTGAGATGTCATCAGTGATGTCATCAGTGATGTCACTGACCATGTCATGAATGATGTAATATGTGACATCATCAGCAGTGGATTGCGGGTGCGCGATATATAGTTAGTGCAACTAACTATATATGGAATTTCAATGGTTTTGTGTGAGTAAAATAAGGTTTTGTAAATGCTAATTCCTAACTATATATGGTCTATAACCTATGGTTTTTTCAGTGAATTTTCAAGGTTTTGTAAATGCTAATTCCTAACTATATATGGTCTATAACCTATGGTTTTTTCAGTGAATTTCATTGGTTTTTTAACAGCTAATATCTGTAGCTGTAAAATGTATTCTTCTTTAAATCCAAAAATATATTTTATATGTTTATGAATAATTTTTTTTTAAAATATTTTTTTTTCTTCGTTCCCGCTTCGCGAATCGGGAAGCTTCCCGTTAGCTGACCTTGATGCCGCGAAATAGACCGCGAGCCGGTAAACGTTTCTTTACCGCAACTGCCGCGTTAGAAAACAACATCGTGACGCCTCCCGTCCGCATGACGTTTCACGTTGTCGCGTGATACGTCATATGACGTGCTACGTTAGCGAACTGGTACGCGAAGCGAGTCGCAAAGCGCAGGTTTCTGGAAGCAAACCGGGAGGCCCTGCAAAGCGCTTAACGTAAACACAGCAGGTCATGTGACTTGGTAATAACACTTTTCATTGGTTCATTTCACTTTTGGTTTCCTAATGATGTAAGACTAGGTCATATAATCTAAAATGAACACTTTTCATTGGTTGAGAACTCTTGTTTTTCCCAAATGATGAAAATCCCTCCTTCTTTCCTCACTCTGACTTTCATCATTGTGAGAGAAAGACCCTTTGTGATCACTGAGCAATGGCTTCTTTAGTAGCTTCAGCTGGTGCTTCCCCACCACCTCCACCACATCCAAGGAAGAGTGGACCACCTGCTCAAGTTATAATTCAACAAGAAGAGGAAGAAGAGGAACAGAACGACGAGCACAAAGAGAGGCATTTTTTGCCTGAGGAGCCCAGGACGTCTCACCGGAAAGAAAACTTCATTTGGCAATTTTTTAAAATTCCCAAAGGTCAGAAAAAAGTAAATGCAAGATACGTAACTTGCCTTATATGTCAAGATAGACTGTCCAGAGGAACCGAGAAAAAATACAGTTTCGGAAACTACACAATGCATCGCTATATGACTAGGTGGCATCCTAACAACTACAGTGCTGCACAGTTTCGGAACGACCTAGATAATCTCCCTATTATGGCCAGAAGATCTGTTGTACCGGAAGTAACGGGACCAGAGGGCAGGGAGATGGTGCCAAATATACAAATGAGATTTGGTGAAGTAAAACACATCTGCGTATATTGCGATGGATTCATTTGCTACGGAGAAAGAAGCATCACTCTGATCAACAGAGCTATTGACTATCATATGCAAGTTTGTACGAAACGCCCAAAATAATAAATACTTTTTTTTTGTTTTGTTGCTCCTGTTGAGCCCTTTACAATGAATCGTTTTCATTGCCCCCTCCAAGAAAAACCCAAAAAAATATAAAACTGTTCAGAAAAATTCAAAAAAAGTAAAAAAATGTTCCGAAAAATAATAAAAAAAATATAAAACAACAAAAACAATAAAAAAAAAGTTCTTTTCAGAACTACCTCCCCGTTATTAAAAAATTGGTACAATATTTGGAACTGTGCCAACCTCTATTTCTCTTAGTTCGCTTCCCAGTTCGCTCGCCGGTACGCGAACCGGAAGCGAACCAAAAACAGTAAGTATAAGGGAAGGAAACAGACACTTATGTTAAAAGAAAGACAGCTATAGGGGAGTAAACTAGAGATACTATTACCCGTAATCCACTGCTGATGATGTCACATATTACATCATTCATGACATGCTCAGTGACATCATCAGCAGAGGATTGCGGGTGTTTTGGCAACGTGCCTTATCCACGGTTTAATAACGCTGCCTTTTGCTTTATATAAGTTTTCAAATTGTATGAAATATATACCAATAGGTCGTTATGAACCTTTAGGTAGTGCTTTTCTTCATGAGGTCTGGTCGCTTCCATACACATACAGATGTTTCAAAGATGATCAAGAAGTTTATCTGAATGGAGAGGAATGCACTGAGACGCCAGATCATTCACTAATGTGTAGGCACATACAGTTACACGGTTCATGCAACAAACACCGACCAAATATGGCTTGCGTGTTGCAAGGCACGCCAGTTCCTGCTATCATCCCCACGTTCAAGTTGTTGGAAAATGGTAGTTATTTGATGCTCAATAATGAAGATTGTTCTGGGTTAATTAAAAGTATTCCTTTTATCGTAACAGTAAGTGAACGGGTTATTTGCTGCAGAAATGTTCTATTTCCTCCCACACATGAACATAGGGAGTTTTCAATCTCGCCACAAATACCAACCTTGGGAGCAGATTTCAACGGCATGGCAAGAATAAGAGCTCTTTTGTCTCAGAGAGAGGTGGCCTTGAGTTCGGCCCGTGAAACTTTCGTGCTTCACATAGCGAACACCCGTACAGAGGTGCAGACCCTTTTCAATTCAGATTTGCCTTTCCATTTCAGCAAGATGGTTCGGACTATCTTTAACGCATCCTCCACAAAGGCCCTGGCGCACTTTTTTAAAGTTGTTACCAGTGGTCTCGTGACTTCATTTGAGAAAATCTTTGAAGTCATCCCTGCTTTCTTTCATTCTATTTTTTCCACTCTGCTTCGTGGATTGCCATTTTTACTTGCATTACCAGCGGACGCTCTTGTGCTTTTTTACATTTTTAAATATGGATGTCCCTCCTATGCAACCTCCCGCCCTGCAGCTGCTGACACTGTTCCGCAATCGCATGCTAGAATATTATGGCACAATGCCGTTGGCGATATTAAGCACGGCATATGGATTATCTTTTCGATTCTCCTACTTCACCTGTGTCCAGCCTGTATTTCACTGCCTGACCTGTGATTTCGATTGGGCCATTGATTTGTGTCTCTGCGGACCGGTTTCTCCTGACGTCGACTTTAATCAGCTGATGACTCCTATCATTACTCACGAGTTGGTTTGTCCTGGCGAAAGGATTATGGCTGTGGCATTGATGCATGGACTAATTGGTCCCTGGAATTTACTGGCGGCAACACAGTCTTTCTTGGAACAGAGCTTTCTTGAAAACCCACCGAGCTGTCCTCTGATGGTGATAGAGGATCCGGTGCTGGGAGAGCACGTATGTTCTTTTCCGCTTTTAAATTGGATGGCTGAACTCTTTTCGGATGAAGACGGTGACTTCCTATTGGAGGCTGTTGCAGCTTATTTTGCATACACAGTTATGTCATAGACCTTTTTCATGTTTGATATGCTGAGTACTAGCATTTCATTGACAATTCATTGACTTATTTGTCAAGTTTTTATTATTTAGCTTGCCTATTGGCTTAAGACTCGATAAAGTAATTGGCTGTTTTATTTTTCTTTAGCATTAAATTTTCCTAGTTTTTAATATTTTACCTTGCGGACCGTCCACATATAAAGTTGCAATCTGCTCTCATGAGATGGCACTTCTATTATCTTATTCAGTTCGTTTCCGGATCATGGGGAGGTGTCATCTAGGTCCTGGATATCTTTACACCGTGTTAAGTTAGCATGGGCTCATTACCGGTTTAAACGCCATTTTTCCTTTTTTGCAACTTCTGCACACGACACTTAGTTGTTGCTTTAGCTTTCAACCTAATAGTTCATCGTGATTTACATGAGAATAATATGTTATTGCTCTACTATCTGCTTTACTTGTTAAACTATATCTGTACAGCGAGTGCTGAAGTTTCAAGAACAACACGATACAGAATTGTTATGAGGTCTGATCTCCACGACTTCATACTCATAACATAAGTGCAGCTTCTGCCAATTCTGGGCATGAGGCGGGTTTTATATTGCTTTGCCGAACACACATACACAACACTTGATGCGGTTCACATGAAGAGAGAGCTGGTGTATGCTGATGTGATTCCTTCAAATCTAAGACACTAAAGTATGGGCACGCCCTAAACCAACACAAAGAGACCTTCTTAGCAAATAATATAATATGTGTATTAGGGAGGGTGAGATATTAGCAGCCGCGGGCCGTGGAGGGAGTTACGGTGGGGCAGGGAGGCGGGGAGGGGGAGGGGCAGGGTGGAGCCTAAGGGGTTTTTGAGTACTAAGGTGAGTTTTGGGGCACCCTAATTCGCCGAGGTTCCAATCCTCTGTCCACAGTTCTGTGTGAGAACAGAAACCCTGCGACAGGGGCACCCCCGACCCTTCCTGGAGCTTCATCACACTTGCGATACAACTCCAGCAATGCGCCACCTTTACGGCACAGTTACATCACGCATCTGTGCTGTTTTTGCCCCATGATGCGCCGCATTGTAAATGCAGCACACCATAGGTGACGGAACAGCGGCACAGAATGACTAACACATCCCTGGTGATGCGCCAGTCATCATAAATCTATCCCTATGCTTCTTATCTTGTTCGAGATGAACCGCCATATGTATCATCAAAGTTTTTTGCATTTCCTAAATAGCGAACTTTAAGGAATAAATAGCGATTCTTTACCATTCCTAGTTTGCGATGAGCTATTTGCTAATTACAAATTACCCATTCATTTCCTTCATTTCCATAGGGCGGTTGGACTCACTTTTAGCTCGAACGGCTGAATGGATTTCCACGAAACTTGGCAAAATTGTAGGGACTGGTAGCCCGATGTGCCTTTGCTATGTCTCAAGATATATGCTCCAGTGGTTTTTACGAAAATTAACTTTGAAAAATATATATTGGGCTACATTGGCCTATATATATGTTGGAGCCCAAATGTAGCCAAATGTAGCCCAATGAAGCCCAATGAAGCCCAATGTAGCCCAATGTAGCCCAAAGATGGCCGCCAGAGACAAAAAAAACAAATGTAGCCCAAATATCAGCCAGATGTAGCCCAACTATAGCCCAGTGACAGAATGACCAATCAGCTTCGCAAACCTCCGTTACGCGAAGCGGAGCGCTGTTACAGATATATATCTTTTTTTGAACGTTAATTTCTCAAAATCCACTGGAGCACATATATTGAGACCTAGCAAAGGCACATCGGGCTACCAGTCCCTAATATTTTACCAAGTTTCGTGCAAATCCATTCAGCCGTTCGATTATTATTATTATTATTTTTTTTTGCCCCGCGGGGCCCTTTTAAAACCTCCACATCAAACCTAGGGGGTCAGCGAGGATCTACTATTCCCCCTTATGGTCATTTGCCCCTTCGCTTTGGCCTCCTCTTGTCTCTCGATCCTACCGAGAGACAAGATGGCGGCCGCTACGGACTGTTTGGAATGTTGACAGACGCCGGAGAACCAATCAGCGTCGCTTCACAAAGCTACGTTGCGCGAAAAGTACGCGTCCTGGAGCGCTGCCCGGTCCGCTGTTACAGATATATATCTTTTTTTAAACGTTAATTTCTCAAAATCCACTGTAGCACATATATTGAGACCTACAAAAGGCACATCGGGCTACCAGTCCCTACAATTTTGCCAAGTTTCGTGCAAATCCATTCAGCCGTTCGGGCTAAAAGTGAGGCCAACCGCCCTATGGAAAACTCAATGTTAAAAACACGTTTTGGGACCCCCCTTTTTTCTCGGCCCCCCCTTGACGAACCCCCCCAAATTTTCAAGGGCTGCTCAGAAACAAAATGTGCCATTTTCCTGAAAATTTCAGCCAATTCCGTCCACAAACGCCAAAGTTATTAGACATAGAATTTTCAAAAATCCCATAGAGAAAAAATCCTAACTATATATACCTACTGGCGACCGCCAGTAGGTAATATATATATATATATGTATATATATATATATATCTTGTCTGTCTGCCTATATATCTATCACCCTCACTCTATCTATCACGCTCACTCTATCTATCTATCGCCCTCACTCTATCTATCTATCGCCCTCACTCTATCTATCTATGGCCCTCACTCTATCTATGGCCCTCACTCTATCTATGGCCCTCGCTCTATCTATCGTCCTCACTCTATCTGTCTGTCTATCTATCTATCTATCTATCTATCTATCTATCTATCTATCTATCTATCTATCTATATATATATATTAACGCTCCAAACTCCTTTCACATTCATAAAAGAATGGACGCCACTCGGTAACTCGTTGTAAAGACTTTCTTTAAGATTTATTCAAAAAACAAAGCAGGACGCGTTTCGGCTTCGCGCCTTCCTCTACTGCGACTCGCGCTCAATTCATATAGCAGTTTAAATAAAGAAACACATTGACGTCAATCTAATGTTAAATAAACACAAAAGAGAGACTAGTCGAGTGTGAACATAGCGGCCATCTTATAGTGGGTTACTTTAAGGTATTAATTCATCGGCCGGGTTATACCAACAAACACAATTGAGCCCTGAATGGGCAACTAAATCATAATCATAACAATTCATTAGAAAAATGCAATTATAAGACATCAATTCATTAATCCATGATCATAATGTATATATTCTGAAATTGACTAGCAGACTCTGACAGAAAGAAAAGGTTTATACTGTTAGGGGAACATGGGGAGTTGTTGTCCCATTAACCTATAAGTTAGCTGAGGTGACTGGCTAATTCTTCCCCAACGTTCAGTCCAGATGGGGACTTGGTACGAAGATCAATAATAAACCTTGACTCAAGTTTTCTCAATTGTAATTCTCTATTTCCTGCACATTCTTTCGGGGGAATTTGATGTAGGTAATGAAATTTAAGGAGATTGTGGTCACTGTTATGTTTCAAGGCGAAGTGTCTCGCCACGGGTTAAATGGGATCATTGTGTTCTATCGCTCTTGGGTGTTCAAGAATCCGCTTTTTCACCGGATGAATTGAACTCCCCACATAATAGAGTTTGCACGGACACTCAAGACGGTACACACAAAATGGGCTTGTACAAGTGAGGAATTTGATAATTTTCCTCACTGTCCCTGTGTCTGGAATTTGATATGTGGTGACTTTACAGCTTGACTTGTAGGCTTTGCAGTTTTGGCATGGGAAAACCCAGTAAGGTTGCCCAGCTGTGGTGATTTTGGGATAGAATCAAAGTGGCTGTGTATCAAAGTGTCTTTCAAGGACCTGTTCCTTCTATACGTGATCTTTTGATGAGGTGATAATTGCTTGTCGATGACTATGTCTGCTTTTAAGATATTCCAGTGACGGTTCATAATATCATGAATCCTTTTGGAATCATGTGAGAAAGTTGTGATGAAGCGAGGAGTTATGCCTTCGCTAACTCTTTTTCTCTTTGGATGTTTGAACAGACTGGCTCTCGGAATCATTTTTACTTTATCAAAAGCATTAGACAATACGTCATCAGTATATCCTCTAAGCTTAAACCTCCCTATTGAGTCGTGTGCGGCTCGCTCAAAATCTTCTGTGAGCGTGCAGTTTCTCTTGAGACGCAATAGTTCCCCAAAAGGTATGCTATTTTTCATGGGCTTGGGGTGACAGCTGCTCGCTTCTAGGGTGTAATTCCCAGCCGTAATTTTCCGGAAAAGAGAAGTACATATCTTTCCATCCTGTATGAAGACTTTTAGATCAAGGAAATCCACCTCATGACTACTAATAGTGCCACTGAAATGCAAATTAAGGTCATTGTTCTTCAAAGTGAGGGCTAGAAACCTAGCCTTCTCTCGGGCAATAGGCACCCTTAATAATTTTGCAGCTAATTTAGGGGGCAGACCGGTGAAAGAACTGACTCTTATTTATAAGGCCAAATGTACTTCAACAGCTACATACGGATCCGGACTCTGGGGAATCGAAAATGCTCAACCGATCCAACAGAGTGAGAACCAGTACCTCCGATACTTGCTGGGTGCCCCTAAATCAACTGCCACATTTATCTCACATATTGAACTAGGTCTACCGTATATTGTGGATGCAATAAAAACCGCGCCCTTACTGTTATGGCACAAGGTGTGGGTTACTCCGGAGACATCGCTCAACAGAGATCTAATCTCTGACTGTCTCACTCTTGACGGTTTCAGTAACATCAAATGGTTAGCTTATGTAAAAAACATGCTGACTGAGATGGGCCACCCCGAGTATTTCTCAAGGCCATCCAGTATGGAAGTAGTTCCCAGAAAGATGCTGAAAAAAATGGCCTTTGACCATCTGGCCAATAAGAGATGGGAACTGGAAAAAATTAAACCGTCAGGCGTGGTCTACCAGCAAATTACCATCAACTAAGGAACTCAAAGGTATCTCCTAAGTGAAACAAGTTGGTTTACACGCATGTTATTGACCCGCTTTAGGTTTGGCACCTTTTTTCGGTTACTAACCTTTCCAGACTGTAATAATTGGTCAAGGGAGAAGCTCATTTGCCCATGCGATGACACTTCTGCTCAATCGAACATCCACTGTGTTTTACTGTGTAAATTTTATTCTGTACCCAGGGGGGCTTACCTGAAACCCATCTTGAGGTCGTGGGGGCATCGCACATGTAGAACAGCTTTTGTTAGGCTGCAACAGCTTGAAAATGACGGTGTCACGCATGCTGTGTCTAGTTTTTTAAAATTAGTGATCAAGTTTAGAAAGTCCATGTAAATATTCATGATTTTAAATTGACTTTGTTTGAATTGGAACATAAGATTCTTTTTTATGATGAAATGCTATTCTTATTTAATAGAGAATTACTATGTTAGGCACTTTTAAAATGTATGCTTTTATGAATTCAATATTGAATACCGAATAAAGCTCTATTTGAATTTTAATTTTAATTCAGGCTTCTCATGCATCGACTTGGCAAATGTGAGAGCTGTGGCTAGTTATGTATGCATTCCTCTGTTTGTCAGGGTCCTGCTGTGTGTATATGTCGCTATAAGTTGGCTGGATAAAAGGATTCCTATATGTGTGATGTCTGTGTGGACATGATTGCCTGTATGTTTGTAAGACTTTCAAGGTTTTATTTTATCTCCTATATTCCATGTATTTCATGGATGCACATGCTTTGCAACACATAAGCTTTTATGGAACTGAGGGAAGGGCGATCTGCTGCACTTACTCAACTGGTGTCTTAGCATGGTACTTTACCTAATGGCCCAAATTTCTGCTCCACAGGGTACGACAGAGGAGCAAAACATAACTTATCTTGCCTTTCAATCCTCCTTAACCCTTCGTCAGCATCCGATATGGTTAAGCATGATGACCTCCTTGACCTTTTGGAACACTGTGTGGCACTAACAGGATCAATCCTTAACTGGTTCACCTCCTATCTCCAGAACAGGACTCAAAGAGTCAAGGTTAAGCACTCACTATTGCAGACCACTCCAGTCACATTATGGGTCCCACAGGGCTCCTTACTTTTGCCCTCTCTCTTCAACCTGTTTATCGAGCCTCTAACGGAAATTCTGAGTTCATCCAACATCCACTAGCACATGTACGCTGATGATACCCAACTATACCTAAAAGTCTCCACCCCAGAAAACATCAGTTTCCACAATACAACTCTACAGAAAACTCAAAATTGGCTAAATCCAATCACCTAAAGCTAAATACTCCAAAGCCCAATTCCTAATAATCACCCCACCCAACTAGTCACCTGTCATCAAAGAACAGTTGGAACATCTAACAGCTCTCAACTGCATTCCACAAGTCATTCACTCTGCAAGATCACTGGGATTAACTCTCAACAAGAACCACAATATGCAGAAGCACATGAGCACTGTCAGCAAAGTAGCAGATCACCAAATGAACATTCTAAGAAAACTAAAACCTTTCCTCCCCCGAACAAGTTCAAGCATGCGGTGCAAGCCCTAGTGATTCCCAGGTTGGACTATGGAAATGCAACCCTCTCTGGACTGCTCAGATCCAAACTGGCTCCTGTAAGGGCTTTGCTTTTCTCTGCTGCCAGGCTGATCACTGGCCAAAAATGAAACAACCATATCACCCGCAATCTGGAATCCCTCAACTGGCTCCCTTACAAAGCAAGAATCCAGAAAAAAATGGCATGCATGATACATAAAGCCCTCCAGCTCACAACCCCTTAGTATCTCGATCAGAAGCTAAAACTTTCTGGTGGCTCCAGATCATCAAGAAGCTCCTACAGCTAACTTCTGAAACCACAGAGATTCCACAAGAAGAAAATTTAAGACCGATCTTTCTCTGGGATTGTCCTGAGAATACGGAGTACATTGCCACCTGAAGTCAGAATGAATCCCTCAACTGTATTCTTCAAGAAAGAAGTCAAAGTACTCCTTATGAACATATTTCTTCCCTTTATCCTAAGATACTGTGTTCCTCAATACACTCAAGACTACTTCTTATTGTATACATTAGTATTTTCAACTTATCAGTCCTTTTTCTCAATACTGCCTGATCCAGCAATTTTCTGGACTATGATAGTTTTGTTTTTAATGGTTTATCTCCTTTGCTCTCTGAACATTGTAAAGTGTACCCTCCCTTTTCTGGTTACTACCCTATCCTGTATTTTTTCTCGAATATGCTATCATAGTTACTATTGGTCTACTCTCTGTACATGTGTAAAGCACTCTCATACCTGCAAGGGTCATGTTTGCACTATAAAAAATTATTTAAATTAAATGAAATTGTTGAATCTTGTGTAAAGTAATTTAGGCTTTGGCAAGCATTTCCCTTTGCATTCTGGCACTTTCTTATTCTTTTAAAATTCTGTTCAGAGTTTCCTGAGTTAAAAGTATTTGACAAATAAATTATTCTGGGCCATATGTAGGTGGCCAAATACCGGTCGGTAACAGCCGATTTCGGCCGTTACCGACCGGTATTTGTAGTTTCAGATGTAGGGGGCCAGATAATTATCGATTCTGGAAATTTACCGAATATGTAAATTACCGAATCGGTAAATGTACAGAATCGGTAATATGGGATGTAGGTGGAACTGGAAACAATGCCACAGGCCCTTAGGAATTCGTTATTTACCATGAAATACTATTGCATGGTAAATAAAGAATTCCTGTGTACATGCACATCTGTGCATGTACATCTGTGCCATGTGGCACACATACATGCCCTAAGGGCATGTATGTGTGTCACAAGCCAGAATCAGGGGTGCAACAGGGTGTCAAAGTGACACCCTGTCCCCCTTGACAAATCGGTAATTTTACAGAATCGGTATTTACCGATTCGGTAATTGCCATTGATTCCTATGGGCCTCAAGGCCCATAGAAATCAATGGCAATTAACGAATCGGTAAATACCGATTCGGTAATTACCGAATCATAACGATTCGGTAATTGTTACCGAATATTTACCTACATGGCATTTACCGATTTGTAAATACCGAATCGGTAAAATTCGGTATTTACGATTCGGTAAATGACATTTACCTACATATGGCCCTCTGTATGTAAAGATTAAAACAATTAATTCAATGTAAAGTTTCAGATGTCATAAGATATGTTTGGTTTTCCTTCAGTAGTTTGATATGAAGATGAGACTGATTGACTTTGTCAATGTTTATTGGTTTTGCTTGCATGTGTGCCTAAGTCACTCTGTTGTATAAGTCAATGTGCATATGCTATATGAATGCCAGATCTATTGGCATTGTTAGTGCTTGTTTATACTTTGCAAAACCATACCACGCCCACCATTACAGCACGTTAGGAGGTGAAATGTAAAATGCATAGCATCAGCAGTCTTGTATTTCTGGCAGCAAAGGCTATTGAAGGTTTGTGAATGGTAAGAATGTCAAGTTAGCTGAATTGTTAACACCCATACCCTTTTTCACAGCTCCCTCGGTTTTGAAATATCTATACACACCCATGCACGACTTTACAACACATCCACAGAACTCCCTCATTACCCTGTTCTGTTTTGCTACATTGGCATTTACACAGTTCTAAATACCTCCAGGGTATTCCAGGACTGAAAAATAAATAGACCAAGATAAAAATGTTTGGTCCAAGAATGCTTGAGTCAGTGAAGAGGTTCAACATGTTGGTGGTACAGGGTGACGTTTTCAATTTGTCATCGATGTAATGGGAGGTTATTCAAGGATATGCCTATCTGGCGTGAAGCATCTCATTAAATTATTAGCATTTTAAACCTTGCAAAACAGTGTGCCCTTTCATTGAATGTGCAAAATTCTGATAGTGCTACAAGTGCAAACCATTTTTTTAACTGTGTCTTACAACCACTCCTTGTTCTTCTCCCACATTCTTCCTCTTCACCCTCACTAATACCCCTTTTTCTCTCCTCCTACAATTCTGCTTTTCACTACTCTTCTTTCTTCCATATCACCCTACCACCCCTTCCCCCACCTGCCCTACTTCTCATTCACTCCCATGTTTGTCCCCCACCCCTTCATTTTGATCCCACCTCCTAGTTTTCCTTCGCTAATATGTGCTCCCTCATTTCTCCTTCACTTCCACAAGTCTCCCTCTACCCTGGGGATCTTTCCATATTGTTAGTGTTTACTCCCACTATGACTTGTTCTTCCCGTACGACTGCTACCTCTTTCCCCAAGCACCTCCTTCGCTTTCCCTCTAAAAGCATTGAGAGTTACCATACTAGATACGGTCTTACACATATATCTGCAGCATTTACACCTACTCATTGTGCTACCTTCATGAAACTGGTACCCCTAACTACAGTTTGTTCACAAATCATCATTGAAGGGATCACATTAACTCAGTTGTCTTACTGAGATATTGATCTGTGATCTAAAGGACTTGTACAGATCTCCGAAGCTGGCAAATTAACCTGCATATGCTAGAGAACTTTCACTGCAGATGTTGATGAAACATTATTATAGGGTCCCGCTGTGCTTTTTTACATCTTTGGATTGATGCAGCTCCCTGAGTTAAGATTAAATGACAAGTAGATGAGTCTAGGAGTGCAGTTAAGACACCAATCGTTTTCAAGTGGACAACACATTCTCTGCCTGGCTCTCCCTTTCGCTCCCTGGCACTCCCTATTCCTCAGGATCCAAAACAGAGACCCTACTCAGTGATTCACCAAGTTAGGCCAGTCGACCACCTGCCCTTACATTTTCCAGGTGGTCAGGGCCGGACTAGGAACCAAAACCGGCCCTGGCAAAGTGCTCGGCTGCCCATCCCCTCCCCCCCCCCGGGGGTATGGGGGTGCTGCCAAGCTCTTCGCCAGGACCGTTTTTTGGCCGATTTTGTTACAGGGCCGATTAAAAACGGCCCTGTAACAAAAACAGCCCCAGGGGCCCAAAACCGACCCCCACCCTTGCGGCGCACTCGGGGATTGCCCGTTGCCCGCTACGGCCAGTCTGGCCCTGCAGGTAGTACTCCACAGTTTCACCAGTACAGAAGGCATGCAACTTAGCAAATATTGCTTAAAAGCAGACTCCCTTTCAAACCTTGGGTTAATGATGCGACCAAGAACAGTTACACTACCTGGGGAAACTGCAGGGGATCCCGCCTTGGCTTAAGCTTCCTGGACAAAATAACCTTGGCTCTCTCATTGGTCTTCTATATGCTGGACTAATTATATTGCCATCTATTCAAAACTATCAAAAAATATCTGATCAACCCCTAAATGGCCCAAAACATGCCTGATCGGCTCACACTCAACTATAGGTGTCAGGATCAAAGAATGCCCATCCTCAAGGTCCTATAATTGATTTCCCTCAAAGCAGTGTCTTAGCTCAAAACATAATGCTCTTTCCACTTGGAATTGCATTGTCATACAGCAGGGTAATATTACCAGGAACTTGAGAAAACTCAGCCATGCCTGCCCATCTGGTAATAGATGATTTTGAGTCTGATCCTTTCATTTGCAAGGATCTCCACTGTGGGCCAAACTGCCTGTACACCTAAGGCTCAAAAACATGTTCTGAAATTACCAGAGAGGTCTGTAGAGGAACATCACATGTCTAGTTTAGGATCAGAACTCCACCAGGTCCTTTATGCATTGTAATCATTCTATAAGATGGGTAGAACGATCCTTCTTCAGTACTTCTATGAGACTGCAAAATCTCAACCCCTCCACTTCTTTTTCTTTTGTTTTATTGTTCATATATGTGTCTATACTCTTTAAAAGTATGTACAGTTTTCATCCCTTTCCTTCACTGAGAGCTGTTGTCTTAAGATCTTCCAAAAGTTTGCATGAATTACAATACTGCGTATTTATCCAATTTATCCATTGTTTTCATGTGATGACAACTGCAACTGTAAAAAAAACATTTTCTGTGGTTTTTCAATTTGTGACAGCTCTTAGGTAATATTTTCTACTGTGTATTTGCAGGTTTAAACAAAGTTGTAGTCTTTCCACAGACCAAGACTCCAACCTCGCTGGGCTGTGGTCAAGAAGCTGTCTTCGGAAGTCCTGCATGAGTACACTTTGACAGATTTAGGCAGCGGTAATGATAAATTGCTAATATTTCATTGAAAAGGCAAACTAGGAATTCTTTTCTTTTTAAGCAAAGCAGAGGTGTTTCCTTTTCTGCTTTCTTTTAGTGTTTGAAATGAGGAGCAGTGGGTCAAATCAATGCACACTGCTAGATCTGGCCCTCTCTGCAGGTTCACCCTCACACATTATGTCTTTCATCCTCCATTTTTTGCTGGAATACATTTTTGTTGGCCTTAGGACTCTGTGCCCTTTACCACTGCTAATTAGTGCTAAAGTGCTTGTGCCCCTTCTTTAAACATGGTTTAATTGGCTTATACCCAATTGACAAGTTCAATTTAGTTGTAAGTCGCTTGTAGAGTGGTATGCCATATACTCAGGCCTGCAGGGAAATTAAATGCTACCAATGAGCCTGCAGAACTTATTGAGACATCCACTTAAGTAGCACCTTAAAACATGTTTCATGCATGCCACTGCATCCTAAATGCAGACATAAACTGCCTTGTCGACTTGGCTTTTAAACCCCCTTGCCAAGCCTTAAAGTTCCCTTTTATGACATATGTTACCCCAATGGTAGGCCCTAAGTAGCCCCTAGGTCAGGGTGCTGTGTAATTAAAAGGTTTGACATGTACTTTTAAGTTTTACGTATCCAAATAGTGAAAAACTCATACATTCGTTTTTCACTACTGTGAGGCCTACCCCTCCCATATGATAATGTTGGGGATTCCTTATTACATTTAATAAGTTATAATTTCCAATTGGGCGCTGATAGCGATGTCATGTTTGATGTCTTTGGAATTCAGGATGACATGTCTTGGACTGTCATAGAGCAGTTTGACACCAACCAACCCAATAATGACCGGACCCTGCTCACTAAACAACAGAGATGGATCTACCGCCTCTCAACACAGCTGCAGGGCCTGAATGACTCAATACCCTGGAGTTCACTGAAACCATGAGAATTCCCTTGTATGAAACTCCACCCTTCATTCCCTTCTCTCCGTGCCAAAGGTGGTCTCACTGTCATTTTTGTTTTAACATGCTACCTACAGCCAGTAATAGTACATCTGGCTTACTAATAACATGAGCGCTCTACCTTTTAACTATTTTATTTACTCATTTACACTTGGCCATACTTATATGCATGCCGGAACCACACCCGATATAACTTCAGGATTTACACACAGTGCGCTGGTGCCAACAAACGGCACCACGCATGCGCACACGATGAACCACAACTGATAAAACTTCAGGATTTGCACACAGTGCGCAGGTGCCAACAAACGGCACCGCGCATACGCACACGAGGAAGACACTTTCCCCGTACACACGCGGAGGACAGACATGACTCAGCAAGGCCCGCATAGTCTCTCCTGTGTGTCCTCACTTGCACAGGTGAACCGTGTCAGCTGGTCAATACTTAAGGCCCGAATACAGTTTGTGGCATTCTTACGGAGGTCCCAGAGACAGCTAGAGGTTCACCGCAGATGCCGACCGAAAGTCTCGTGAGTACACCAGCGCTTCAGCAACAGCCCGGGTAAGCTCTTCCTTTACAGGTCACTAACCCCCGAGGACCCTTTTTCTTTCTAGGGCCAATAGCACTGCCAGGACTATTCCATGGGGCATTTATGGCAAATAGCAAACATGAGGATAATATTCCCTTTATGCACCTACCACTCAACCCTTGTGTTGATGTGCTGACGATGTCTAGCCCACCACAAAACTTTATGCATATACGATAACTCTCACTCTAGCCATACCACCAATATGGCTAAACTAGTTGCCGCTTTTTTATCGTCTACACTGCACTATAGAAATCGGCAATAAGATTGTTTTGTGAATATATACTACCATTCTAAGACTCTCTCTTGTATGTTTGTATTGTTATGCATGATGTATGTCCAGTGATGCTTTAAGAGGGAATCCCCCTCGCACACATACAGTACCTTAGCGAGTGCTTCACATTTTTTAATCACACATTCACTTAAATTAAGAAAATTGCACCTTCACTCCTTGGTCCTGAGGAAAGCTAGTTTTAATCATAAAGGACTGGCTGAAACATGTAGACCACACTTGGATGCAGGAGACCCCAATAGGCACTCCTAACACACCCAGCATCCTTTTTTAATGCTAACCTTGACCAAGTTATTAAAGTATAATTTACCCTCGGGTACTGGGATCCCTGTATAGCTTTTAAACTTTCACTTTCACGTCACCACACTGCTCTGCTGTATCCAGGCGGTGTCGTAGCACACCCGGGATACACTCGGTGTCACTGGGTGGGCCCAATGATGAAGCATGCCACCAACTAGGTTGGTCGGTGAGAGCTTCATGAACAAACAAAAGGGTTTGTATTCTGTCATACAGTTTTGAGTCCATGTAAATTCACAAATAGGCTAGTCCTTATTGATTTCACACAGGTTTTTCTTTTGCCCATAGCCCTTTTGTGCCTGTAGCCTGGCCTGGGTCACATGACTGGGAGTAACTGACAGGTATTAGGTGTGACTCAATGAGTCATCTGCTGGCAGGATAGGGGTGGAGCTGAGCACAGCCCTACTTACAACTGGATAGCAAGTGCTGTGCCTTTTCACACAGTGCGTAACGATCTCACATTGTTACTGCAACCAGCTTGGAGCCAGAGCAAGGCAGGCTGCAAGTTCCATGCACTTTAAAGAACCTTTCTTGAAGATTCTATCACTTTACAGAGTAAAGGCGCCAGAGTATTAAAAAAGAACCTAAACAAACAGTTCTACAGAACTCTTCTGGAAGTGTGGATATGGCTGTGAAGACGGCTGATAGCCAGAAACCGGTCCTAGGATGCTTGATTCCGGTCCAGGAAAGACATGGCTTGGCAGTTCGGCTGGACTGTTCCCATGAGGCACAGGGTCAAGGCTGATTTGCATATGGCCATGTCTGACCTGGGGTTGTGTGGAGTGCAAAAAAAAGATGGATTTAGGCCCAGATCTCTGTACTGGGGTGAATGTATGACATTGTTCTGCATTCTGTCCATCAACTGTTGTTTTGCATTTGTCACCCCGAGTGGGATGGCTATGCTCAGACGTGAGTCTCATGCTCTCCACACCACTGGAGTCAAGCTATCCTGGCTGAAGACGGCTGATAGCCAGAAACCGGTCCTAGGATGCTTGATTCCGGTCCAGGAAAGACATGGCTTGGCATTTCGGGCTGGACTGTTCCCATGAGGGACAGGGTCAAGGCTGATTTGCATATGGCCATGTCTGACCCGGGGTGGTGTGGAGTGCAAAAAAACGATGGATTTAGGCCCAGATCTCTGTACTGGGGTGAATGTATGACATTGTTCTGCATTCTGTCCATCAACTGTTGTTTTGCATTTGTCACCCCGAGTGGGATGGGTATGCTCAGACGTGAGTCCCATGCTCTCCACACCACTGGAGTCAAGCTATCCTGGCTGAAGACGGCTGATAGCCAGAAACCGGTCCTAGGATGCTTGATTCCGGTCCAGGAAAGACATGGCTTGGCAGTTCGGGCTGGACTGTTCCCATGAGGCACAGGGTCAAGGCTGATTTGCATATGGCCATGTCTGACCTAGGGTGGTGTGGAGTGCAAAAAACGATGGATTTAGGCCCAGATCTCTGTACTGGGGTGAACGTATGATATTGTTCTGCATTCTGTCCATCGACTGTTGTTTTGCATCCTTCGCTTTACAGCATCGAACGCTTGCGAGGACTACCAACACGGAGTAAGACCCGTTTGCAATGCCTGATCTGCTCTTCGTGTCATGCCGGCAGCCTCCCGCAACTCTCCCCCTGCTCCTTGCGGCCCTCTCCATCATTAACTGGATTCTTGGCACAGATTTGAGTAGGTAAAACTTCAGCTGGCCTAACCTGGTGACTGTAGCTGGCCTGCACTCCTTCGTTGGCGGCCTGAATGTGTGACTTTGACCCAGTCCAGCATTACAGCTATCCCTAGTAGTTCATAACTCTGTTTATACTGATTGGATTTTTGTGGCTTTGGCATCAAATATTTATTCAAACGTACTCTATTGTTCTATATTAGTTTGGGGTTTTTCTTTTGTTGTGTATTCACTTTGTTGCTGTTTGTGTTGCTGCATAAACACTTCAAACATTGCCTCTAAGTTAAGCCTGACTGCTTTTTGTGCCAAGCTTCTCCGGGTTAAGCACAGGTTAATTTAATGACGTATTGTGATTTTCCCTGCAAAGGATTGTAGCTGTTGCTTGACCAGGGCTCACACCCCAGTCAACCATCAACCCAATTTCTAACACACACCATTTTGTCAAATGTAGATAGCATTATACCTATTCAGAGCTGTCCCTCATAGGTCCAAACTCCAAATCCGTTTCTCACACAAGTAAACATTTCCTTATTGCTGTGGCACTCTTCCAGGTGATGTCCAGCAAAAAATTGAAGCCATCTATCAAAAGATCAGAGCTCTCCTGGACTAGGTTCCCTGTTTACTAGTTCAACCTTCTTGCACCCCAAAAACAATACTCACTCTTAATTGGAAAGGTTCTCACAGAAGTGGAAGGCTTTTGAAGCTCTGCACAGCAATTCATCACTGATATCTGCTAATGTAAATTGCTTTGCTCTCTAGTCTATATATGTAATTTTGCCCTCAAGCACCCTTTGCTGCATAAACATGAACTACTCTGATTACTTAAATACCAAATGGAATATTTAAAATATGCCTTCAGATTTGGCAGATGTCACCCAAATACAACAAATCCGTCAAATATTATATTGAAATCTCAGGTCCTAGAGTCATGAGATAATTTGACTGAACGTGCTCAGATAAGGTAGTAGAATGGCAAAACATGGCCAGCAAAGCAGGATGCCTAACTCAAAAAAAGCTACAGATTTGGATTCCATTGTGCATCTTGACCAGGTAACACACCTGGTCAAGATGTCATGCACAAGGGAATCCAATCTCTGAATCAGAGCATGGCTCTTCAGAGAAGGAACTAGATATGGGTGATATTTCTCCTCCTGAAACATGGTCCCATGACGTGGACTAGACACCGATGACTGCTGAACTCATATCTGAAGGAGGTTTGTTTCAGAAACAGATGGCTCTGAGGAGTGTAGCATAGGATTTGGGGCGGTATGGATAGCTCTGTGAAGCCTGACGTCAATGTTTACTGTCAAACAAGGAAGTGTAAGCGTGTTAAACATGCGGGGGGGAAATTGTTGTAGTGTTAAGCTGGAAAAGATCAAAAGACATTTCTCAATTGTTATCCTTGATACACATGCACAAATAGCAACCCAAAGGGACATTACGCATTAAATGTTGTGTGTACTGTTGGGGCTTTCATGGTAGTTACCCACACCTTAACCAAGAAAAGATTCAAGCAGCAACCAGGCACACTAACACATGGATTTCTTATTCAAATACAAAGTCTGTTTGCAAGGAAAAGTCAAGTAGGTGGGTTCATATTGCACATTGACCTCATCTTCAGAATTCCGGGGCACATTTGCCTGTATGGTCCATGGGAGTCAAGAGATCCTATATAGTACTCACAACAAGCAATACAAGGTGTGTTTCAGATAAATAAATTCTCAATTGCATCTCATGGAATGTGAAGGGCCTTGGTATCACTATGCCCAGCCAGATCCGCCTTGGAGAAACCTACAGGAGGAGAGAATTTGTAGAGTACAACTGGGAAAAAATACTGGAGTATACTAAATTCATGACCAAGAACACCAGATTCATATTTTCCTGAATTAACTATGCTCACTAAACATATTTATCCCCTTTCAAGATAGTTTTTTTTATAATTCTGTTTATTTTGTATTTTGCAAAATATGCAACAACAAAGAAACGCAGTACATAGCTTTCCTCCAGATGCCTCGTTTTCCATACAAGATGTCAACATCTCCTCTTCGCAGGAATCCCCCCAAAATGTCCATCTATAACAACTGTAAATAATCATACACAATTGTCGGATCAAACATTACACCACAGCATCAGTTACATTGATCGATTCTGTAGGCACCCTCCTCCCACATCGTGTGTACATTCCCAAATACCTCACAGATCCTTGGCCTCTACCGGCTGTAGCCAGCTGACAAATGGCTCCCATATGTCTCTAGGATGAGATTGTGATGGTAACATTTCCCAATATATTGCTAGTTGTGTGTGGCAGTATGTCACACTCGCTACCTATGCCTTTGTCGTGGGAGGTGCGGCCGCCCCCCAGTGTATGGCACCTGTCTTTTTGCCATTAAGAAGAGTGGTTTTTCTTTTTTTTTTTTTTTGGTGCCTTAAAGTTTATTAAAAAGAAATACAAGAGATAAGACAGTATTAAAGTATTTAACACATCTATTAGAATGTAGACTGACTTATTCATCCTTAAAGGTCCATTTAGCAGCAATACAGTGGCTTACACAAGAGGCCACATTGGCAGATGTTTCTTTACAGCACCAGGTATTAAGCAGCTTCTAGAAGGAGCAAAGAGAAGTGCCCTTTCGATAAAGATTTTTTTATTAAACATTTTATTGCATTAATTGACAGCCACACAGCACATCATTGCAGCTCTGTCCTTCTGAACAGCATACACTTAGCTCACACACTGAATTATGGTACACAGCCATTTAGCCAACAACAACTCAATTCGGGCAGGCGGCGAGAATACAAGGCACAGAAAAATAGTACTTTTTGAACAACGATTACCCGCACCCAGGAGTGTGTAAGAAAAAGTATAGACCACGAGTCCACATTTCTTGAATATGCTCATTGTGAACCTGTCCTATGATATGCCTGTTCTCTTGTATTCTGCCACTGCAAGCTCCACAGTAGCGCGCTTACGTTCAATTTACTTTCTTACTGACCATCTCTTATTACAAAGTAGTGTAAGCAATCCTGCCAGGCCTCAACCAACACCAGCTGGTTCATTCACGCTCTGATCTCCCCCAGCACATTCCTCCTCTATTGTCCCTTTGAAGAACTATAAAAAATATACCATAGAGCTATACTTACCAATAGCCCATATACCTTATTTACCAGGAATAAGTCAGTCGGCAATGGAGAAGGTTCAATCATTTATATTGCAAAGCGCCCTATATAGGTGAGCCTCTCTCTCACCTTCACCCTCAAAGGTGCGCAGAGGAGACTGCTGGATTACTTTCAGCATACCTCATGAGACCCCCGTACATGGAAAAATACCACTTCTCGTGTAGCCAACAGGAAAACCCATACACGGCACAATTGATTGATTCGAAACTCAGCTTAAACTATTTCGGGGGTAGGTCAGTAAAGGTGCCTCCCTTTCGTTCTCGGGCACGGTGTCTGCGAGAATGTGCTCATCCCACAAAAAAAGCAGATGCGACCTTGAGTTTCCTAAGTTAGAATCATTGGTCCTTCATAGCCCAGGCCGGAATCTATGACATAATATCGACAGACAGAATATCTACATACAAAAATATCGACACAAAAATATCGAAGTAAAAAATATCGGAGTTATATCTTCATAAAGGTAAGTACAAAAATATCGAAAATTTAATATCGTAGTACAAAAATATCGAAATTAAAAATATTGTTTTTTTAAATGTATTAATAATAATGTAAAAATATTTTAAAAATACATATAATTTTACAAATATTAAATAAAAACATTAACACATATTTAAAAAATTATAACTAATACATATACTTTTAAAATAAATTAAAAACTCTACATATAAATTAATATATATATACGTACTCCACATATTGCAACAGTAGGAAAATTGTTGGATAGCGTAGGGGTAAAATATACTATTCCCACTCCAGAGGGTGCAACAGTAGGGAAAGTGTTGGATAGCGAAGGGGTTTAAATGACTATTCCCACTCCAGAGGGTGCAACAGTAGGGAAAGAGTTGGATAGCGTAGGGGTAAAAATTACTATTCCCACTCCAGAGAGTCCAACAGTAGGGAAAGCGTTGGATAGCGTAGGGGTAAAAATTACTATTCCCACTCCAGAGAGTGCAACAGTAGGGAAAGCGTTGGATAGCGTAGGGGTAAAAATTAGTATTCCCACTCCAGAGGGTGAAACAGTAGGGAAAGCGTTGGATAGCGTAGGGGTACAAATTACTATTCCCACTCCAGAGGGTGCAACAGTAGGGAAAGCGTTGGATAGCGTAGGGGTGAAAATTACTATTCCCACTCCAGAGGGTGCAACAGTAGGGAAAGCGTTGGATAGCGTAGGGGTTTAAATAACTATTCCTACTCCAGAGGGTGCAACAGTAGGGAAAGTGTTGGATAGCATAGGGGTAAAAATTACTATTCCCACTCCAGAGAGTGCAACAGTAGGGAAAGCGTTGGATAGCGTTGGGGTAAAAATGACTATTCCCACTCCAGAGGGTGCAACAGTAGGAAAAGCGTTGGATAGCGTAGGGGTAAAAATTACTATTCCCACTCCAGAGGGTGCAACAGTAGGGAAAGCGTTGGATAGCGTAGGGGTTTAAATAACTATTCCTACTCCAGAGGGTGCAACAGTAGGGAAAGCGTTGGATAGCGTAGGGGTAAAATTTACTATTCCCACTCCAGAGAGTGCAACAGTAGGGAAAGCTTTGGATAGCGTAGGGTTTAAATTACTATTCCCACTCCAGAGGGTGCAACAGTAGGGAAAGCATTGGATAGCATGGGGGTAAACATTACTTCCCACACTACTCCCCCTTTAACACACAACACACTAAACATACAAAAAAACACAATTAATATAAATTTCTATTAATCTATTAATAACAATTAATATTATTAAATTGATGTAATTATTAATGAACTAATTAAGACATATTAATTACTAATTAATTAACAATAAATACCAACAAATAAATACAATCTCTTTAATTATTTACATTTAATTATATCACACCCTATACACCTATAAACACACAACCCACTACACATAAATAAATCACATCATTTAATCACTTAATAATTATTATTTACCAATTAATTATTAATTAACAATAACAAAAACATTAAACATATTAGCACATTAACTCTAATTAATTTAATTAAACAATTAATATTATTTAATTACCAATTAGTTATTAATTAACAATAACAAAATCATTAAATATATTAGCACATTAACTCTAATTAATTTAATTAAATAATTAATATTATTTAATTACCAATTAATTATTAATTAACAATAACAAAAATATATATATATTAGCACATTAACTCTAATTAAGTTAATTTAATTTACTAATTAATATTATTTAATTACCAATTAATTAATTAACAATTATTATTTTTTATTTATATTAAAACATTAAATCTAATTAATGTAATTAACTAATTAATATTAATTAATCACCAATTAATTAATAATTAAAACTATTTACAAAAATATATTAATTAAATAATTATTATTAAATTACTTCCCACCCTATTCCCCTATAAACCCACAACCTGCTCTGATACTAAAACGCAAAATGTAAACAAATATACTAATTTTCAAACATACATTACAAAACATATTTAACAAACATATAAACAACATAATAAAATACATAACAATAAACAAATTTTCGATATTAGTACATTTCGATATTTGTAACATACATACCTTAAAAAAAAGATATTCTGTCTGTCGATATTTTGGACATCGATATTCTATACCATCGAAATTAAAACATCGATATTATTGTATATCGATATTTTATTTTCGATATTTTGTCTCACTACCAAAAATATTAATTGTTTAATTAAATTAATTAGGGCTCACTCTCTACACAGTAGCAGGTCACATGTTTTCCTAGCAAGAGCAAGAGGTACGGGGAAATGAAACCAACATGCTGTTTCTTCAGAAAAGGCCCGATTCTTAAAGTATACATAATTTGAGTATATTCACAAGGGGGGGGGGGGCTTCTAAAGACAGTATGCTAATATATCTTGGATACATTAGGCCAATATTACATAATATCGATTTATATTTCTTCAGACCGCCCTTTTGGCGTGATGTAGCCAATATACATACAAAGAAATAACAGGTTTTACTCCAAAAACACACCTTCATCTATTTGCATTAGATCTGCAACTTCCTTCTGCACTAACTGTTTCTCTATTTTCGCCTGGCGTGAAACTGTCAACGAAGAAGTCAGCTTGGCAGCGCAATAAGAGCAACATGCTGGCCCACAATGTAGGCAGAGGCAACAAGTGAATACCACCCCAATCACTCCAGCTAGGATCATAAAAATCCTCCAACCCCAAGTGGACAAGAGATTCCAGAACCACCCTGTTAAGGACCAAGTACCGGTGTCAGCATGAACTTCTGGAGCCAAGCGATGTAATTTCTGAATGGCTAAGTGTATAGTTGGAGCAGAATCAGGGATATGCACACAACAGGAGCTGCCGATCACGCGGCATGCTCCTCCTCGATCAGCTAGGATGACGTCAAGCACCATTCGATTTTGAAGCGAAACGAGTCTCGTAGCCTGAAGCTCTACCGTCAAATTAGTAAAAATTCCAGCAGTGGTTTGAACTACATTTTCCACCACTCTGGAGAGACGTCTAATGTCTCTGCTAGTAAAAATGGGTCCCCATATAGGAAAGAGGTGTAGTGTAGTTCCTATCTTCCCAATAGGCTCTGCGCATTGGTATAATACCTACAGCAGTAAAGGCCTAGACCAGACGTTAACTAGGTCTACTACTGTCGATACTAGACTTAAGTTTTGGGTTTGCCAGCGTAGCTCAGAGTTCGCTAGAAACTTTCTCGAATGTTCAAGGAGGAATTAACTTCCCTGATTAGACAAGAAGGGATTTAGTTTCTGACAACCATAGAACATGACAACTTTGCTCTCCCCTAATCAAGAGTCAATCTCGAGAGTCGTGTGAACAAAAGGCAAATTATTTTACTCAGTCAGTACGTGCATTCTTAGTCTCATCAGAATGTAGAGAAAAGGAAGAGACGGGCGTGTTCAATAAAAAGGTGTTATTTATTGATCAGTCTCTTTTCTCGTACAAGAGAAATGGATCGATATTATTGCAATACTTATAGTTAAGTAAAGTGCATACATTAAAAGCAATAGTATAAAGTAATACTGTAAAAACATTGATATGGTTTCTAAGCCATAAGATGTATAAAATGAATAAAATATATTTACATACACATATACAATTGACTAAACGTATTCTACTGGTGTTTCTAGATACGCCTACCCCGTGTACCTGACCTAAGTCTAATGTGTGGGCGGGAATAGAAAGTTACAGTTTAAGTTAAGTTTGTTTTTGCCAAGTGAATAGTTAAAGAATTCTCTGTGAGGGGTTATTCAGTTCTGTACCTGGAATTTAGGATGAATGAGGAATGGTATCTCTCTCTCTGGTCTCGATATTCCAGGCTGCCTGCGAGGGCTGCCCAGAAACGCCGGTGCTGGATTCTCGGCAGGAGAAAGCAGCGCGTCTCTCAGCGCGTCAGGAATGCGGGGCTGCTGCCAGCGGGGTCTGCTCTGCTCTTGGCTTCGGCAAGTATGGCTGCTCCGTCTCGTCACCACGCGTGTGTTTGCATAGGGCAAGATCGGTAATATTTATACCTTTAAGGTGCCGAGATTGACGTAAGGATGGACAATGATACGTCAATAAAGATGTCATACGACTTGCTCGTTAGCACATTCTTTTACTAAAGCTCTCTGTGAAATCAAAACAATGGCCGCAGGGTTTTGCCCAGGTTGTCATAGGTTTGATTTGTTATGAGAACTCCGTATGCCTTATATGGGACTGGAGGAATATCGCTTGTCTAATTAGATCGCAAGCGTTATGACCTAATCAGATAACACGTTCCTGTGCCGTAGTGTGACTGCGTCAGATAACGGTATCTGCATCATGGGGGTTTTCTGCCTCATGGGCTGACTGCTAGTTAACTTGTTGGTTTGTTTAACTAGAATAGGGTCAGGAATAGGGGGATCGATTCAGAACCGATAGGAATACATGACACCCACTCCACGCTAACTATGGACATATTTACTAATCTAGGCGTAGTATAACATAGTACAACATACTATAGAGTAGTGTGTATACCTTACCACCCCAAAATACATTAATGCATTTTGAAATTTTCAAATATACGGAAAAAAATTGAAGACATATATATATGGTATGCACTCAAGCTGTAGAAAAATGGCAAAGTAATTGCATTTGTATACACTATTGCTTATTTGGTATATGAGAATTACACATGAAATGGTTTCTGACAGAAAAATGTTTCGAGACCATTCCATCACAGAATAAAATATCTTTATGAACATGCCAGCGGGCAGCTAATGTCTATAAGCTATCTAAAATTTAGAAACCTTAGTTCTCTAAGAATAGTTCTTACTTTAAGCAGAAGATAGTGTCCCGAAAAATAATGAAAAATATTTGGGGCTGCTGAAAAAACTGCTGTCCGTGAACTGGAGCGAAAATGTTCATGTGACTTTATTTTTAAAGTTGAAGGCCGAATTCAGGGAACGCCGTGTGCGAGCTTGCTCAAAAGTCTCTATTTCTGTTCGGGTGAGAACATCATATCATTTAGGCTTTCGAAAAAACTGTCAACAGCTTCCTGGGAAAGTTCCACTAACTCGGAAATAGGTGTAATCATGCATTCATGCGCATGATTGTCTCCATTGACATTCTGATTTGCATTACTGACAGAAGGTCGTACCTGTTCGATGCTGCTTTCATCTTGAACTTCACTACCCATCAATCGTAGTGGTGAAGCTTCCACGAATGCCGTCATCAGGATTGGTAGCCTTTGAGGGCAGCACAAAGCATGAACATTAATCGGGCTCAACAATGTTTCTGCATCCATCTGCGCATCCGATTGTAGCGTCAGACAGGTGTCTAACACGCATTCTTCTCCGCATAGCAGTCACCTCAATACAGGTAAAACACATCTTTGCCACATTGGTCGAAATGATAGAAACCAAGTCATGTTCAGGTCTCTAAGCCGGGAGAGTCCCAGGATTTTTGATATCCGGTCCCGGTATCCAATGGCTAGGATTGTTTCTTCCCTTGTCGCAAGAGTTTTGTCTGTGACATGGGTTGCCATAACGAAAAATAAGGACTAAGAATAGGATTCCTGCAATTAGTCATTGGTATCAGAAATATTTAAGATTTCACTTAGGATTTCCGCGAAATGTACGGGGGAATTAGTTGATAATAATGTATGTATCTCTGCAGTCGTCCTTGCGACTTGTAGATCATACGTTTCTTTTGATGACGAGAGCCTGGTAGGCATCTGAAGAAGGACTGTTTTCATTCTACTTAAAGTATCTATTCGAATAGAAGTAATTTTCAAATCGGGCCATGCCCTTGCCTCCCTGTCTGGGAAGGAGCTGGGGAACAATGAGCGTCCACAGCACTTGACCTTCGCAGTCGTAGTAACTAGATAAGGAGTCCCGGGCATAAGACTACAACATCTGCGGTCTACAATAAGAATGTAACTCCCATTATAGAGTCTTTGAAAGAATGGTTCTATTTCAGTTGCAGGTGCGCCTTGCTGGTGACATGAAAGGTTGTATGAATTCCCTTCACAGGCTCCATGCAAACTAATTCCGTTACACAGAAGCGTGCCGCTTAGTGACATCGCACAATTGTTGCCACTAAGAAACACTTTCTGGCCTTTATTACTGACACATGCATGTGAATAGGGCAGGTTCCATGTTGTTTTAAGGTACCCCTTTCCCAATTTCTCGTACATGCCAGCCTGTATATATTTTTGGCAGTATTGAAACCTGAAGGTTGAGATTGGAATATTTATGATTCCGTGTATTATCCATTCACTGACAGGTCGTTCTGACATTGTCATTGGTAATCTTTCTAGTTTTTCAATGCTCAAGATTGTATAATCAGCACCCTTTTGTGCCATACCGATTTGTCTATCAGTAAGGTTAAAGATTTGGAATAGTGACGTTGTGTTGATTAAACGCCAAGGCACATAGCCTGAACGCAGATTTTGTAACGTCCAGCCAAGCTGTACAATAGAACGCAATTGTGACTGACCATGTTGTAATAACAGTAAGTCTTGCGATAATATATCGATTGCTGAAGACACAATGCTGTCCAATGAAAAAATTCTGGAGGACAGAGTCATTAACCCATTGTCCACTACAGAAAGTGATTTTTCCAAATTAATACGGTCAATTTCCCGTATTCTCTCTGCTGTTTCAATTTGATTAACCTTCCAGGCCTCATTATATGCTGCATATACAGAGGCTGCTATGAAACGCTTTTGACGCTGTTTGCGTGGTCCCAAAGTGAAATCACGCAAGTCAGCACCATCAGTAAGTAAAGTTAGGTGTTGCTTAATTTCAGCCAGTGTGGAAGTTTGTAGCCATTGAAGGCATAATTTGCCCACACTGTAGGTGGTTATTATCCCTGGGTGATGTCTTTGAGGATATCTAGGGTCTGGCCTGTTCATTTTGAAACCCTGTGTTTTGTTCAGGAATCTGTTTTGACAGTTATTAGTATCTGTGGGCCAGATCAACCACTGTTTCCAATCAGGATGTGTTCTGTTTTGGTTTAATAAATGGTTTACGTCTATCTCTTCATCTGTATCAGAGTTATTGCTAAACATTGTTGGCTTTGGAATAGACGGTTTAATTAAATCTTTGATTTTGGCTAAGCCAAGACAGGTGGTTTGTTGAACAGTGTCATTTAAAAATATCATTTGTTCTGGGATCATGCAGGCTCTAAACAAAGCTTCTATACCCTGTACTTGCCAATCTTTTGTACCCCAAACACTTTTCAATTCAACATTTTTGTCCCAATAATCAAATCCAAAAGTATTCATTTGTGCAAAAAATGAGTCTGAATATAACAATGTTGTGTTGGTTATCATGGTCTTGGTTCCTGTCTTGTTCGACAATTTAAAATAAAATGTTTCAGCATTACTTGTGTTAAAACCTGAAAAATATGAATATTTGTCGTAAACGGTTCTTGAGCTCCCTTTTGGGGGTGTTGCACAATGTTCCCATTGATTATAATTTAAAACATTTCTAGGTTGTGCAGATCTATGTAAAAAGTGGTGACCATAGTGGTTATAGCAATACATACTATCATAATTTGTAGAACCCTGCAAATAATCATGTTTGGTAAATTTAGCAGACATTACTAAGTCAGACATCATATTATTAATGCTTTCGAAGTCCCAATCATCAGCAAATGAGTTTGGTTTTGCAAAGTCACTCAATGAGATCTTAATTTGGTGTGGATATTTCAGGATCTCGACCGGACCATAAATTTCATAGTCAGTGTTGTCCCAGGCTACCCCACCAGGTATCGGATTGGCTGTGAAGTTGGCTGAAGAAAGTTCTCTTTTCTCGACGTGTGAAGATGTGTGTGGTTTGAGGATCAAGTTGATGTTCTGACTTGCTGAGTCCATTTTAGCATATTTTCCCTCAATGAAGCGTCCCAAAGTAAGTACCATGATGAGCCAAAGTATGAGGATAAATGCACCAAAACCCACCCAAAATTCAATCCATGGAGAAATCAGATATGTTTCTTTTAGTTGTTTCAAAAGTTCTTTAGCTTTTTCTTTAAAAGTTTTTGATGATGGCTGTGTCTTTGATTCACTGAAGCCTTCAGAGGAATCATCGAAGTTTATGAAGTAGCCGGATGCAGTTCTGTCAATTGTTCCAATTGCTTCAGGATTTTTGTTTCTTGCATTTTCACTTGGTACTTCATTATAGATTGGTGTGTCTCTGCTAAATGTTTTTATTTGGGTTTTCAGAGGTCTGAGTTCTATAGCATTGTTGCATAGTGCTTGTTGTTCTTCTGTAGGCGTTTCGAATGTGATGAGCCTCTTCGTTAGGACCTCTGTACTGGTAGCAAACCTTGGTGTTCTGCTACTTATTGGGAGTCCACTTGGCCTACTGTTTGTTATCGGCCACATGTTGTGGTTTTACCAGGTCGATGGATACAACTCGGTTCTCCTTTTTACCAGCAAGTGGCGGTAGTACAACTGATCTTGTCCCGTTGACAGACAAGACAGGAACTGCTTTTCTGTAAGAAGGCCCAAATTCCTTCTTTACCGCGATCTTTTCCCTGACTAGATCCCCGACTTTTGGAATCCAGACAGGTCTTGCTGGGACAGGTGGTGGTTCTTCAGTGGTTGTTGGCTGTTGTTTCAACTTTATGTTGCTCAGGTCTTTTCTTGTTTTGTTTAAGTCCTGCAAAATAGCCAAACGGTCTTTGATATCAAAGGTTTTTTCTTTCACCACTGAAGTCTGACTATCAATGTCAGAGATCATCATCCTAGTTCCAAATAATAATTCGTACGCACTGAATCCCTTCAGAGAATTTCTTGGCAAGTTATTAAGACTACGTTGGACACTTATTAGATGTTTGACCCACCTAGCTCCCGAACCTAATATCCTTTCTGCTATAGATTGCTTTATGCCTTGGTTTTTTCTTTACACCATCCCGTACCCTCAGGAAGGAAGTGAGAAGATTCCCGCTGGACTGTGCTCATTCGGCCATGTTTCCCCCCAGGCTGGTGGGCCTGAGTGAAAACAATGGTCGAACGTAGCATGCTCTTAGCGTATATGCCATTTAGACTCGCAAATCTTGTATAACAGTCCGGACGTCAGCCGAGTGCTGGTGATCTACATTATAAGTGGAAACTAGCCTGTATATGTTAATCGCAAGCCATTCTTTTTACTGGTAATATTATCTGCCGTGATACGACGAGGTATCAAACTGTTTCTCTCCCCACTGCGATCTCTATTGCAGTTTGGGCAGCGTTTTACAAACATGGTGTGACGCAGGCTCATGCCTGGCCACCAGTACCGTGATTGTAATTCTTCCAGAGAATCTTTTAATTTAAGGTGTCTGAGACCCTCGCCCACGTGTGCGTCTGCGATTAACAAGTTTCTCCTGTCCATGTTTGGAATCACTCTATCCCCCATTCCAGGGATTCGAGCAAAAGGGACGGAGTTTGCATCGATTATGTATGTATAATTGAGTGGATAGTTGATCGGTAACGCTGAGCAGTCGCCTTTTGATGACGTTTTCACCGCCAGCACTGTTTCACCGTCAATGTATTTTAATGTACGCTTTTTTTGAACTTCGGGAGCCGATTTAGTGGCTGCCGCTGCGGCTGTTTCAGCCAATGAATTCCCTACAACGTGAACGCCATCACGCTGATGACTCAGTGAGTGTGTCACGTGAGTCTTTGGTAGTTCTTTTTGTAAAAGAGCTATTTGTTCCCAGAGCAGTTTCTGCTTTATTGGTGCATCTGTGTAATCTTTGTAACCGTTTTGAATCCATGTCTGCAAGTCCTTGTTGTATGATTTGACGCAGCAATATGAATCTGACACTATAAGTGTCGGGAATTCGCGATCCGCATTATCTAGCGCCATTTTCAATGCTATTATTTCAGTTTGTTGTTCTGAATTATTTTCTACTGAGTGTGTCTTTGTTAATAGAGGTTTTAGTTTACCTCCGCGCCACACTTCTTTTGTAATCTCACATGTGGGGTTGTATGCTTGTTCTCCCCAAACGGAGGGTTGAGCATGTCTGTCTGTATAGATTACACAGGCGTAATGTCGTAAAGGCAGAATGTCGATTGGCAGAGGATATGTTTCTTCATATTCTAGATTTTCCATTTCTTCTAGTTCTGGATCAAAGTAGTAGTATACTTTGTCCGTCGTGATTGAATTCACCCATTGTATCCATTCCGGATTCAATGTTGTTGTTGGTAAATTACACGGTGCTGTTAATGCCTCAAAGGCTGATTCAGCTGTTCTGACTGTGATATGTCTACCGTCTGCTTGATCTTTTTCTCTAGCTATTGCGGCTTGAACTGCATGAACAATTTTTTCTTTGTTGCTGAATTTCTGTTCAGCTTCTGTGTACAAGTGTGATTTGAATGCAATTGGTACCTTTTCTCCCTCATTAGAGGTCAGGTATGTGAATCCGCATCTCCCTGGGATGACTCGAATCACAAGATTGCGTGTGTTATCACGTGTTTCTAATTTTGTTTTAATTAGCATGTCTGTTTGTAGGGATCTCAAAATTTCTGTGTGTATTTGAGTCCAACTGGATCTTTTAAAGTCTGGTTTAATTAGATCATAAAGGGGTTTGACCCTTTCTGCGTAATTTGCAATGTATGTTCTTCCGAAATTTAGGAAGCCTAGAATCGACTGTAAGTTTTTTAGTGTTCTAGGTGCTTGGAGTACGGCACATTTCTCTAGGAAATTGTCAGCCAGGCTTTTGCCTTCACTTGATAACTCATATCCTAAGAATAGGACCGTCAGATGGGCAATTCTGGATTTTTTAAAGTTGAATTTGTAACCCTCTGCTGCGAACCCAAGTATTATGGTGTTCACTCTTTTCAAGTGAGTCTCCAAGTCATCATCTGTTAAGTAAATGTCATCGACATAAGATAATGCTTCATCATCATATAATTGTAGTAATTCTGTTACTCTCGCTGAGAATACCCCCGGGCTATTCTTGTACCCCTGGGCTAACCGACAGAATTGTTTTTGAGTGCCATTTACTGAGAATGCAGTTAAATATCTGCTCTCTGGTGCTATGATTTGACAAAAGAATCCATTGGAGATGTCCAAGGTTGTTTTGTATTTTTTGCGCACTATGTTATTCATTAGTGCAGCACTGTGTGAGTTTTGCACTGCAAAAGTTTTGCAACATGTGTTAAGGTGTCGGTAATCCAAAACTAGACGATATGAATTGTCTGGTTTGGAGACCGGAAACAAAGGATTGTTCATTTGTGAGGTGCAAGTTTCAATCACCCCCTGGTATTCTAGCTGATCTAGTATTTCATTTACCTGTTTTTTAGCTTCTTGCTTAATTGGGTACTGCCTTTGTGCAGTAGGTTGTGATTTTAACTGGATTTTGTGAGGAGGAGAATCCTCATCCCATCCCACGTGATTTTTATATAAAGCAGGAGCTAGAGCCACTGCCCACTTTCTAGCAAGTGTGTATTTTTTATGAATTGGAATTTGATTTGAGAAGGCAGGCATAATTATTTCTTCGCCATGAGGGCACTCCCTGACAAACTCTGGTGGCCAGTCTTTTTCAGCTAGAAGGATGTCATAGCCCTTGGAGAGATTATCCCAAAATAGTCCCCTTATTTTCCTAGTCTTATCTCCCTCTATACGTAATGTTATCTCGTATATCTTGTGAGGTTTGCTAACCCTGGTGTCTGCAGTTTCCACTTGAAGATATTCATTCGTGTCCACTGTCTCCAGATGATTCATAAGGACTTTGCGAGCTATGCTCACTTCTGCTGCACTGTCTAGCATTGTCTGAGCCCACTCTCCGTTTTTCAGTTGTGTCCTCAGTATTCTCGGCATTGTTAACTACCTTGATACTGGCTACCTTCTTTTTTGGAAATTGTAATTTCTTTTTTAGTTGAGCAGGTTCCTTGTCTTTGGACTTGGCGTGCTCTTCTCTTTGTTCTGATCGTCCTCTTCTTTCCGATTTCTGCGAGGAATTCTGAAAAGATTGAGAGGGACGTGTATCAATGTCTTGATATCTATCAGGTTTTTTAATATTATCCCTATTTCTAAGGTTATATCTATTCCCAGAGGGGTCACTCTGCGGTGACCTCTGTCTTCGGTTTGGAGATTTTTCTCTTCGCCTAGGAGACCTTCCTCTGGACTGGAATTTCTTTCCTTTAGGATTGGATTGTTTGTTTCCATCCCAGTTCTTTTTTGGTGATGTATTATTAAAAAATATTTTTTCTGGACTTTCAGTCAGTTGCGGTTTTACTGGTATTCCACCTAAACTATCTCTACCTAGTTCCTCATAGGATTTTTCTATGATTCTGGCAATTTCAGCTGGTTGGTCTGCTATATCTGTCTCTTTTAACCTCTGGCGGATCGCCACGTTTGCTGCTTCTCCCTTTATGTTGGCTAATAATATAGCCGAGACCTGCTTGAAGTCTTTTAGTAATTTCATACCAAGAGTTAAAGCGGGTTCAGGACCATATTCATCTTGAATTTGTTTTAGCACATCTGGTATTACCGAAATGGATGGAACACCGTGCGTTTTTGTGTAGATGGAAGCAAAGACTGTACCCCAAGTGTCACAGTCCTCAATGTGTGGTGCGATTCCCATTGGAAGACAGATAGTCAGAATCCTGTGTTTTTCTAGCGGTGTGGTGTCAGGAAACACCGCCTCTATTTGTGTAATTTTCTGTGCCAACCAGAATGGTATTTGTTCCCGTTTAGCCGGTACTTTACCTAGGCAGGATTGGATGTTCTGTGGTGTAATTTTATTTGTGTTCCCCTGGTGAGGGGTCAGCTGTGGAAGTTTAATTGCTGGCTGAATTGTTGAAGTCCGCATCACATACTGTATTAATTGTCTATGAATTTTTATTAATTGTTTTAGCTGTGTTAACAGCTCTCCTGTAGACATCCCTTCGATGTCTGGGTGTGGTGTGTATCCGGCTAAGACCGGCCACGTTGCTCCTGGTCTACCTAAAGGACCGAGCCTGGTGATGTGATTATTATGTTTTAGGGCGCCATCAAATAAGAGCAAATGCTCTTGGAATTTGAGTGGTACTTCCACCTCCTCGAAAGGAGTGTACATTTCAGGAGGTTCCTCTATTTTGTAATAGTGGAAGTACTTTGTTACAGCATTTGCTGCTGGAAAATGTATCCATGGATAATATACCTCTGTCTGCCGATATTCGTGTGCCTCAATTACGAATATGACTGTGCCACCTCTAGGTGTCAGTCCATTTTCTATAAGTTTTAAGGTTATAGATTTCCTTTTGATGACCGGGATGAGTATTATCTCTGGGTCAGCGTCTTGTAGTGCAGTATCTGCTGCTGCGATTTCAGCTGCTAATCTAACTGCCTCTCTTTCTTCATCACTGTCTCCCATTTTACCGACAGGATGGTATTATGTTTGTTTGCAGATCAGGTTTCTTATGGAAACAAAGATTAGATGCACAATATTTTGGAACTGTTTATCCTTCAACGTTGACTTAACCAAGAACCATACATAGGAGTTCCCTCCTGCGAGGTTTTGGAGGATATAACCTTTCACCCACTCCAGACGTCTTTGGAGTATTTGGGAAAAGGGGTCTGAGTGAGAAAGCACGACTGAGTTACTCTAAATGTCTTACGTTAGTTTTATCGCCCTTTCCAAACGCGTTGGGCGCCATGTAGTGTAGTTCCTATCTTCCCAATAGGCTCTGCGCATTGGAATAATACCTACAGCAGTAAAGGCCTAGACCAGACGTTAACTAGGTCTACTACTGTCGATACTAGACTTAAGTTTTGGGTTTGCCAGCGTAGCTCAGAGTTCGCTAGAAACTTTCTCGAATGTTCAAGGAGGAATTAACTTCCCTGATTAGACAAGAAGGGATTTAGTTTCTGACAACCATAGAACATGACAACTTTGCTCTCCCCTAATCAAGAGTCAATCTCGAGAGTCGTGTGAACAAAAGGAAAATTATTTTACTCAGTCAGTACGTGCATTCTTAGTCTCATCAGAATGTAGAGAAAAGGAAGAGACGGGCGTGTTCAATAAAAAGGTGTTATTTATTGATCAGTCTCTTTTCTCGTACAAGAGAAATGGATCGATATTATTGCAATACTTATAGTTAAGTAAAGTGCATACATTAAAAGCAATAGTATAAAGTAATACTGTAAAAACATTGATATGGTTTCTAAGCCATAAGATGTTTAAAATGAATAAAATATATTTACATACACATATACATTTGACTAAACGTACTCAACTGGTGTTTCTAGATACGCCTACCCCGTGTACCTGACCTAAGTCTAATGCGTGGGCGGGAATAGAAAGTTACAGTTTAAGTTAAGTTTGTTTTTGCCAAGTGAATAGTTAAAGAATTCTCTGTGAGGGGTTATTCAGTTCTGTACCTGGAATTTAGGATGAATGAGGAATGGTATCTCTCTCTCTGGTCTCGATATTCCAGGCTGCCTGCGAGGGCTGCCCAGAAACGCCGGTGCTGGATTCTCGGCAGGAGAAAGCAGCGCATCTCTCAGCGCGTCAGGAAGGCGGGGCTGCTGCCAGCGGGGTCCGCTCTGCTCTTGGCTTCGGCAAGTATGGCTGCTCCGTCTCGTCACCACGCGTGTGTTTGCATAGGGCAAGATCGGTAATATTTATACCTTTAAGGTGCCGAGATTGACGTAAGGATGGACATAGATACGTCAATAAAGATGTCATACGACTTGCTCGTTAGCACATTCTTTTACTAAAGTTCTCTGTGAAATAAAAACAATGGCCGCAGGGTTTTGCCCAGGTTGTCATAGGTTTGATTTGTTATGAGAACTCCGTATGCCTTATCAGGGACTGGAGGAATATCGCTTGTCTAATTAGATCGCAAGCGTTATGACCTAATCAGATAACACGTTCCTGTGCCGTAGTGTGACTGCGTCAGATAACGGTATCTGCATCATGGGGGTTTTCTGCCTCATGGGCTGACTGCTAGTTAACTTGTTGGTTTGTTTAACTAGAATAGGGTCAGGAATAGGGGGATCGATTCAGAACCGATAGGAATACATGACAGAGGCTCTTTGCTATATCCACAAACTGCTGTGATGCGGTGTCAGTCTGATCAGTACTATCAGTATCGATACTTCTACTAGCTCGGGAGAGATATGAATTTTGTTTAGTCAGCCGATGATTCTTATGATAATTAGAAGGGGCTATATATTCTGGAGGATAAAGGAACGACAGGTAACACTGCCCTGCCCATCCTCGGGGAAGCCAAGTGTAAGCGTTTTCACCGCATACAAAATACACATTGGGCGAAGTTATCAAGGGCGGGGTGCTGTTGGTGTGCAAAGTGTAGATGTAGTTACATCTACTATCTCCTACCTTAACATGACCTTTACCTTGAATGCAAAAGGAAGCAGTACTATTTAAAATAGGGACTGGCATTGCCTTGTCATCAGTAACATTACGGTCCTGGAAATACTGGATATATTGCGTGGAGTTAAAATGTTCAAAATCTAACATTTCTTCCTTCGACCACGTAGCATTCTCATAAGTGGTATACATATTCATACAGGCATCTGGATCTAAAGATCCCTCTCCTTGGTTTCCCAATGCATCAAATCCCTGATTTTGTTCTATATATCTTAAAACAGCTTCATAATCTTTTTCGGTATATCTTTTGGGGTCGGTTACGTAATGTAGATACATAAGAGATAGCAACTGAAACCAGGCCTCACAGCTCGCTAAGTGTGATAACGGCAGAGAAATGAATAAATCATGACGATGCATTACAGATGGCAAAAGGCCACATACCCAACAGTTTGTCTTATTTGTAGTGCTATGAGCTTCATGAAACATTTCAATTAACACATTTTTAGCATACGTTTCTTGATGTCTTTCCTTATGGGGAGGCAAAGTATAAAAGAAATGTTCAGGCGGAGCTATTGTAGTACCTAATACCTTGTGCATAGGATATTTGAATTCTAAATATACAAACACACTCATTAATATTATCATGATTACTGCAATGATTATTACAAAGGCTACCTTCACTCTGGTAGCCCAACCGGAAAACATGGGAACATTTTCATAGAAAGGTCGGGGGGCAAGGAGTCGCTCATCTTCAAGGGCAAATCGGGCAAAGGGGTACATCCTAACTAAAAGTCCAAACTAAACTCGGAAAAAGGGTGCAAGCCAACTGCCAGAGGGTTTCTTCTCCCTGTGTCCATCTAGAGCCTCACAGGTAGGCTCCTATCGTTCATCAAAAAGGAACAATCTTCACTTTAATTTCACCGTTGCAATTTAGGCCCTTAATGTAACACAGTCTTTCTTTCTGAACAGAGCAATGTAACAGTTCCAAGCTCTCAATGGGTTCAGTCCAGTGTCTTGCTCAGTACCCCAGTGAAGAGCTATCTCCAACCCTACAGCTCAAGTCTGTCCCTATCTCCTAAAATCCGAAACTGGGGTACTGCGTTGTTTTCGGAGCCGTAAATTGTATCGAAGATGGCCAGGTTGCTCCTGGTCATGAAACAACACAGCAGCATGGACATTCAGTGCAACAAGATTTTCAGAAGCCTCTGAGGAATCAGCCTTATCAAAAGATTCAGGGACTGGGGCCGATTCGTCTCCTTGTGGTATCAACAATCCTTCCTCTTGCCCGATTTCAAGGGCATCTGAGAAAGGCACAAAACTCAACCTCCGCTCTTCTTCTTGCGTTAGAACTCCGTCTCAGTTCTGCTGGTCAAAAGGGAGCAGAAGGGGTAATTTCTTCACATGGGAGACATGTATCCAGTGCTTCTTCCCGTCCACTTTCACTGCTGTCCGCGTTGCCGAAAGGATCTGGTAAGGACGGCTCCACCTTGGTTCCAAACTCGATTTCCGCTGATAATTCCGGGTAAGGACCCACTGTCCTGGCTCCAAACGATATCCTGGACCCTCCGGCAGCGGCTGCAATACAGCTGACACCTGTTGATGAATGGAACGCAAATCTTTAGTCAAAGCGTACAGATAATCTGTCATCATAGGGTAATCAATGTCGCGAGTGGACCTAGGTCTTGGGACACCCCACACATTAGCTGGTCGACCAAAAACAACCTCATAAGGGGACAGCCCGACTCTTGAATTGGGGGGTTACTCTTAATGACATTAACGCTAAGCTCAAGCTCGTGCTTTCTTGAATTTTTGCCATCTTTAGTTTCAGTATGCCATTATATTTCTCAAACAGTCCTGCAGACTGCGGATGTCGTGCTGCATGAAATTTCTGTTTTTATCTGTAAACCATTACAAACATGTTTGACAAGCTCTGCATTGAAGTGTACCCCGTTGTCTGTCCAAATGACTCGAGGCAAACAAAATCGGGGCAGGAACTCTTTGATTAGGGCTTTTGCAGTGGATATAGCGGTGTTATCTTTAGTAGGATATGCTTCAACCCATTTACTAAATGCGCATACCACCACCAACACATATGTAAGGTTATTCACCCTTTCGAGTTGAATATATTTCATTTCTATTACTTCAAAAGGTAAAGAAGGAGGCGCAAAATTCACACTAAGGACTGTCTCCCTCCCTCCAGGATTATGCTGTAAGCAGACTATGCAGTATTTAACCACATGGGCAGCCACTTTCGGAACATTCTAGTTATTCCACACAGGGTCTAATAATGCACAAATAACTTTTGCACCAATGTGAGCGGGACCATGGGCCATCACGACTACTGCATACACCAGTGCATTGGGCAAAAGCCATCGCTGTTTTTCAGTCAAATCAATCCAACAATAATTTTTATTCAATTTCCCTATTTCCTGTTCCCATTTCATTATTTCATCAGGAGAAGCTTCTTTCTGTAGTTCTTTAACACTTTCAATAGTATTATCAAACACTTTTGTCTCCGCCACCCATCTGGCTGATACACTGGGGAACATAGCAGACATTTTAGTTTGCGCAGTTTCTTTAGCTACCTGATCGGCAAAGGCATTTCCCTCCCCTGTAATATCAATGATTTTCTGGTGGGCACTACACTTGATAATAGCCACCTTCTCTGGTGAGGTTAATGCATGAAACAATCTTTCGATCAAAGGGCCATGTTGTATCCTCTGACCCTGGGAGGTAAGGAATCCTCGTTCCCTCCACAGCCTCCCAAAACTATGGGCCACGCCAAAGGCAGTCAGTAAAAATATTTACTCTTAAACCTTCGCTCAGTTCACACGCTGTTAGTAATGCTATTAGTTCAGCTGCTTGTGCTGAGTGATGGGAAACCAGAGCAGTCTCCACTACTGTTCTGAGGGTAGTTATAGCATAAGCAGCTGTTGACGTGCCATCTGGTAACTTAAAACATGAGCCATCCACATACAACTCCCGTTGAGGTTCAGATAAAGGGGAGTCAGTGAGGTCTACACGTCCCTTACTTTCTTCTTCAGTCTGAAATATACAATCATGGACATTGTCCTTTTGATCACTCGAAGGGAGGGGTAGTAACGTGGCTGGATTCAGAGTGGCACATCGTTTGATAAAAATGTGGGGTGCAAATAGAGTTAATTCGTAACCCGTCAATCGTGCACTCGTAAGGTGCTGGGTTTTTGTTCGATTCAATAGTACATCCACAGCATGTGGTACCATCACTGTGAGGTCAGTATTCAAAACAATCCCCTCCGACTGTCGAAAGGACACCGCCACAGCAGCAGTAGCCCTTAAACAGCTAGGAAGGGCTCTGGCAACATTATCCAATACTGCTGAAAAATATGCGCACGGTCATTGCTTTCCGCCAAAACCTTGTGTTAACACTGAAAGTGAACAACCGTCCACCTCATGTACGTAAAGTACAAAAGGTTTTCGGTAGTCCGGAGTACCCAAGACAGGTGCAGAGCAAAGGGCATATTTCAAAGAATCAAAAGCATACTGACATTCATCCGTCCAGGGCAAGGGTTCATGCACATCTTTCGTAATCAAATGCAACAAGGATTTAGCCAGAAGAGAAAAATTAGGAATCCATTGGCGACAGTAAGAGGTTATGCCAAGAAAAGCACGAACATCACATTGAGTACGGGGTACAGATATGTTAGTAATAACAGTTATTCGTTCAGGAGTTAGCCTTCTCCCCGCTTTCGACAGTAAATGACCAAGGTAGGTCACTTCCTGTCGACAATATTGAAATTTGGATAAGGATACTTTATTACCGTTAGCTGCTAAATGGGTCAATAATTTAACAGTGGCCTCTTTGCAACCTTCTGCTGTATTTGACGCCACTAGTATGTCATCCACATATTGGATGAGATCATTTCCAGGGGGTAGGACTAATTCATCCAGTACTGCTTTTAGTGCTTGGCTATAAATACTAGGACTCTCAGTATAGCCTTGAGGTGCACGACAAAATCTAAAGCTACGGCCAGATAATGAGAATCCAAAAATATGACGGCTGTCGGATCGGAATGCTAAAGAAAGCATTTTTCAAATCTATCACTGAGAAATATTAGGCAGTAGGAGGTATCATAGTAAGAATTGCAGTGATGTCCGGAACCACCGGATATTGGGGAATCACTATTTTATTAACCTCTCTGAGGTCAATCACAAAACGATATGTATTTCTATAGTCAGGGTCACCGTCCAGTGGGTCCTTCTTCAAAATCGGTAAAATGGGACTATTACAAACATTAGCAGCTTTTTCTTCTACCACTCCTTTCCTAATTAAGTCACGAATAATCGATAATAAGGCCCGTTCGCCTTCTGGCGAAATTCGATATTGTGGGATACGTGGTAAATGTGCATTCGGTTTTAAGGTAATAGACACAGGGGGTATCTTTAACAATCCCTCATCTGTATCCCCCGTTGCCCAAAGGGTCGGGAAAATCTTGGAAAATTCAGGTGGAAGATGTTCATTTTTGGCAAAACATTGAGACGTACATGCAGTAGGAAGTTGCATGGTTAAATAAACACCATCAGGAGAACAGTAAATGCAAGCATGCAATTTCTTTAATATATCTAATCCTAACAGATTTTCACCACAACTAGAAGTAAGCAAAAATGGGGAATCCACAGTAATCGGGCCAATCGTAAATGGCAGTGGCTTAGAAATGGGGCTTACTACTGGGATTCCTGAGAAACCCACTGATACATTATTTTGCCCAGACAGAGCAGCCCCTGGGACCAGTGAATGAGCAACAGAACTATTCATTGCTCCAGTATCCATCAAAAACTTCTCAGATGTCCCCATCAATTGCCCCTGTACATAAGGCCCCTGTTGGTCAACTGGTACTGATATTGTGGCTCTGTCCGTGGCTGTCTCATGCATAACCATTTCCCTCATGTCCATCCTCCAGATAATCCTCATTGTAGTATTGTCTTCCTTGAGGATCATCGAAATAATTCCTTCCTGTCTCACCACCGGACATGTCCCCACATCTCATATTATTCGATCATTACCTCCTCGTCCTCTTCCTCTTCCTCTGTTAAATGCTCCTCGTCCATATAATAATGGACACTGAGCTCGCCAATGTCCCTCTTGTTTACAATGAGAACACTGATTTATCCCTATATCCGGAGCCGGACCCATTCCTCCTCCCTGACCCATCATTGGCCTTCTTGGAAATGAACCTCTTCCCCCCTACTTACCTGTTGCAGTAACACTCGGGTTTTTAACTCCTTAACCTTTTTATCAGACTTGTCCTTGCTCTCATTTTCTCGATGTTCATAATACTGGGCCATACTGAGAATAACTGAAGGGGTCGAAGTGATCCATGTACTTTCAGCAGCCTTTAATCGGGCCATTACTTCAGGCAACAAATTAGTGACAAATCTAGTCACAAATAATCGTATGCCACCTTCCGTGGACAAGTCTTGTCCACTAAAGTCAAGAAATACTTTCTCAAACCGGGTGAAGAAATCAGATACACTTTCATCCTTTTTCTGTTTACAAGCCGTTAATTTATCCCAATCTACTTTTCGTGGGGAAATAAGATTTTGCATATATGTGATAATTCGAGCGGGTATAGCTAAAATCTCATCTTTAGGTTTATCACCCGGCTTCCGATCTTTGTCCCATACCTTAACCTGATCCCAGGTCCCTCCAAGTTCTGCAGCATGATCTGAGTCATGTACCTGTCTCCATATATCTACCGGGATCAAGAGGCCGAAAAATAGCTCAATATCGGCTAAAGTCATAACGGCCGAATTTGCGGACTCAGTTAATTCTGTGTAGTAAGCTGTAGGATTTTTACGAGGGTCGGGAAGTCGGGCTTTTCATGTAGGAACTTCACTTCGTTTCCAAGGGGTATAAACCACCTGCTCTTGGAAACGTGCCTCTACACGATTTCTGGTCACTGTTCCACCTCCATCTCTTACTTCGGGAATCTCCGGATGGAAAAGGGGATGCACTTCTCTCATGGGATGTTGTGCCTCCCAGTCTGGACATTTCCTATGCATTCGTTCTCTGTATTGTGTCTCAACATTCTGGAATACTTCTTCGACTTGCAGTTCGAACTTAAAAGCTCGATCCCTGATATCACATAATATCTGAGGAGCCAACCCTTCCTCAAAACACTGTTCCCATAAGGAAATGAATCGAATTGCCATGTGTTCCAATGCCAATTGTTGCGTAACTGGTTCAAAATCCTTCATAGTGCTCCAAATATCTTCTAAAGTATAAATCGGATTCCGCATCCACCGAGACGTCTGAATCACAATGGCCCGTCTTTCTTCAGTTCCTAAGGACGATCGAGTAAAAACTCGTCGGCCTTCCAAACCCCCTACGGGGCATCGTGGCGTAACATCGGAAGAGTCAGTGGTCATTCCCTTAGGGAAGACCGCTGGTCCTACGGCTGGGGGTGTTAAAATTACCTGGGGCAAGGGAGAAGCAGCAACCGGCCCAGGTCGCCAAGTAATCAAATCTGAGGTAGTTGAGCGAAGGGTAGGGGAGAAAACACTGGAGCCGGAGGGGGCACGGCTACTGGGGCGGTAGCAACTGAGAGCACCTCTGCGGGAGCTCCAACCACTCCTGTCCTAGCTATTGGGACCGCAGGATATAAACCTTGAGGGGCATATGGAGGTGGTGGACGGGCTTCTAATAATTCCTCTATCTCATCTTCTGCCTTAGTTTGTGTCATATAACTCTTATCTGTCTGTAATCGAAATTGTTTATCCATTTGTTCAATATTTTTCTCTACCTTTTCTTTCTCATATGCCACTGCCTTCCGAGTAACAGTCTGTCCAGCTTTAATTTTTCCCAATTTTTCTTCCCTTATTCGCCGTCGTTTCGCCTCCTTTCAGGTTCAGGGAGTCAAACATAGTTTGACGGCTTCTCTTCATTAACAATTTGTTTTGCAAATAATTAATTTTTCTTTCATCAAAAGACCCCGTTAAAGGCAATTGTAATTCTGAATTATCTTTAGTATACTAGTTCCATAGTGTATTAAACAAAATGGGAGAAATACCATGTTTTACATACATATCAAAACTGGGACTGCCTTCCGGAGCAGCAGGCTGTCTTGTTTCTATCCGTCCACTCCGACGACGGCAGCACCCAAAACACAATTTACTAAAACACGACATGTTTATAAATTCAATACCTCATACTATTTCAACCAGACTCACTCATATGGACGCGTCCATTCATCACATACCCTTTGACTCCTAAATCGTACAATCCCACTTGCTATTCATACTTAAAGTGCATATTTAAAAAAAAAAACAATTCGGTCATGAATTCAAATACAATATGACATGTCTTCCATATCGAACAGAGCCCGTCGACTCCTGTTCGGGGAATCGATCACGCCGGATTCCAGACCACCAAAGATTCACAAAAGAGGCAGTCCAAAGACTGTCCTGAGATCACCAGACAGGCAAACGATGAACCCTCTTACAGACCATCCCATAGTCCTGTGCTGGTTGGGCCGGGCAGCTGGGCACGTAGCTCCAGACCCCAAGCTTACTCAGTTGCTCCTATGGCTTTTCCGAAGAGGATTCGGCCGAGTGAGCACCCCTCATGCAACACTAAGGCATCCGATGTTGGCTCAAATAGTCACCGAACAAGTCTGTGGGGCATATGACCATGCAGTAACTCCTCTGTCACGTCAGACCCCCAGATTCCCTGTGGTTCAGTAACCACCAAATTCCATATACAGTTAACTGTTTCCTTAAGCCACTTCTCAAAAGTGCTTATTCCAAAGTCATCAAAGGACTAACAGTACAATTCACTCACCAGGTGCACTCAGGTCTGATTGCGTGTTCTCCTCTGCAGACTCCTTTATAGACCAACACGGTCAGCTGTTCCGGGTTAAGCCCGAAGGACTCCGGCGAAGGGTTATTTAGCAGCTGGGAAGGTCACTGGGCTCTAGAGTGGAATTTCCTTTTCTACCACAAACTGGTTTCTCAATTAGGATCCTTTTTCAATCCACCCACTTGACCAGAACCCCTCCCCGTCCCTCTTCTCCTGTTTACAGGAGGGGACAACCCTATTGCGGAGTCCCGGTGGAGTCGCCAACTGAAGTACTAGAAAAAATATACCATAGAGCTATACTTACCAATAGCCCATTTTCCTTATTTACCAAGAATAAGTCAGTCGGCAATGGAGAAGGTTCAATCGTTTATTTTGCAATGCGCCCTATATAGGGGAGCCTCTCTCTCGCCTTCACCCTCAAAGGTGCGCAGAGGAGACTGCTGGATTACATTCAAAGCAGTGCATATATACTTTCAGCATACCTCATGATACCTCCGTACATGGAAAAGTACCTCTTCTCGTGAAGCCAACAGGAAAACCCATATAAGGCACAATTGATTGATTCAAAACTCAGCTTAAACTATTTCGGGGGTAGGTCAGTAAAGGTGCCTTCCTTTCGTTCTCGGGCACGGGAGTACAGGCACAGTGTCTGCAAGAATGTGCTCATCCCACAAGAAAGGCAGATGCGACCTTGAGTTTCCTAAGTTAGATTAAATGGTCCCTTCATAGCCCAGGCCGACCTTTCAGGTTCGCTCTCTACACAGTAGCAGGTCACATGTTTTCCTAGCAAAAGCAAGAGATACGGGGAAATGAAACCAACATGGTGTTTCTTCAGAAAAGGCCAGATTCTTAATGTATACATAATTTGAGTATATTCACAAGGGGGGGGACGTTCTAAAGATGGTATGCTAATATATATTGGATACATTAAGCCAATATTACATAATATCGATTTATATTTTTTTACCTTCGGCCGCTGTTAGAACTGGCTATTTCTGGTAGGCTAAGGCTGACACCAAAGCCAGGCAGAACCACCATTCTAGTCAGGGCAAGGGAGTCACACGCCAAGATAACCCCTGCTCACCCCCTTAGTAGCTTGGCACGAGCAGTAAGGCTAAACTCGGAGGCAATGTGTAAAGCATTTGCGCAAGCACACAACAGCAAAAACATCCTAGGCACACCACAAAAGGAACTCCATACAAGGTTATATAAAAATAACTTCTGTATTGCCAAAACACATCAGATAGAAATCACACATGTACATTGTGCCAACTGGCACGGGCAATATTCACAAGGGATTATTTACAAGACAGGGCCACTGTCAGGATCAGCACTTAGTAGAAATAGCACTTCTAGAACATAGAATATAGGATATAAAATCACTGTACCACAAATTAGCAAGTATAGCACACAACCAGTAACTACTGGTAACAGGTAAGTACCACCTACGCAACCCTAACCACCTTAGGAGAATGTCACGCAGGGAACCAGGACCTCACTAGGACCACCTATACTGGAAAGAACAACCACCTAAGAATAAAATACATTTAGGGGTGTAGACAAGAACAAAACCCATGATGTATAAACAACACATTCAGAGGTGTGAGGAAAGAAAACACATGATGCATACAAACATTCAGAGGTGTAGGAACAAGGAAGACACATGATGCATAAAAACATTCAGAGGTGCCAGAACACAACTCAATAGCGCAAAAACACATGATGCCTGAAAACATTCAGAGGTGCAGGAAAAACCACACAATTGCGCCAAAACTTACATAAGCCACCACCTGTGGCAGTCCCTAGGCCAACTGGCCTTGATGGGGCTAGGACGCCCTGTGTCCAAAAGTCAGGGGCCTAAAAGTGACAGCTGCCCACAAATTGCTGGGCAGCTGAGGACAATCCCAAGCGCCTAAACGGTGCAGCTGCCCACTAAATGCTGGGCAGCTGGGAATCAAAACTGTGACAGGGTCCTCACTGACCCTAGAACAGAACTGCGCCCAATCGTTGGAGCCACACAGGCTCTGACACAATACTGTGCAGAACGTTGGAGCCACACAGGCTCTAAAACAAATATGCCCCATGGAGCCCTCGAGGCTCTGAATGTACCTCTGGAGCCCTTTTTGGGATAAACATGGCCAAATGCCCCCACGAGCCTCAGAGACTCTTAAAACAATATAGGCCTGATGGAGCCTCTCGAGCTCTGAACAAATACCTCGCAGGCAGGAGGGGGCTGGCACCAGCAATGTGCCCGATGCCCCCTCTTATTAAAATGGCCCCCGGAGCCTTCTCGTGGGCTCTACTCAACGTTGGGGCGACCCATTGCCAACCGGGGCCGCCCTGCTTGCACCAACTATGCCCCCCAAAAGAGAGGGCAGGACACGGGCCATCGTGAGAGCCTACGGGGCTCTAAACCATATCGCGGTAAGAAGGGAGGAGTGGCCCGCTGCCACGGGGCCACTCGAACGCTGCCTCGATCAGGCACTGCCACCCGCGGAGCTCCCCGGCTACCCCCAGCCCTTCGACACTCACCAAGCTGGTCGGGGGGCTCTGCTTTACTCGCGGCTTCCTCTCCTCTTGCTGGAGGGCTCCCTCAGCTCACGGGAGCCCTGTTGACCGGCCACCATGATTCTTCTCTTCTTCTCTTCTCTTCCGGCGGGTGCTTCAGGCAAGCAGCGCGGAGGGGCAGGCCCCGGCATTGTGCCTCCCGCCCCCCTCCGCAAGACGAGAGGCTGCACATCTTCTCCGGGGCTCCCTCACAGCTTACGGGGCCCCGGGCGGCCATTCCACGGCCAGTTGCTTCTCTCCCCGGCCGGCGGCGGGCAGGACTTCCTGCCGGATTGCAGGCCCCGCCCCGTCCCGGCCAAAAGCTGCCTGACTTCCGGTTTCTGTGGCACGAGGGCCGCGGCGGTGATTCAAAGGGGCACAGCGAGGGGTGGGCACCCTCGGTTGCAAAAATAAAAGTAGAAACGGGGTGAGCACCCGTTAGGCAATTAAATAAATGGGGTGGCACCCATGATATAAAAATATATCGAAGCTCGGGCTAAATGCAGGGTGGGCACCTGCGAGGCACAAAGAGCAGGACAGGGAGCAGCTTCACGCTGCAGAGCCCCAATAAAGCGCTCACATCGCGCTGGGGGCACGGACAGCCCCACAAGTCCTCAGAGATAACCCCTGCATAAAAAAAGGGTCCCAGGCAGCTCCGCATTCAAGGACAAGGTCCTGGGCAGCAACTACTAGCAATCAAAAAGGTCCCAGCAGTCCTGGGGGGGTAAAAGTGGAGCAAAACAGCTCCCTGCAAAGAAGAGTCCTCCAGCATCCAGGGGCTGGGCAGGGCCCAGGGAGGCAAACCTTTCCCCTGAGCCCCAGCAGCAGCATGCCCCTGGTCGTTTCAAGTCCAAAAACAAGCACATTTTGGAAGGGGACACAGCTCCTTTTTATACAGCAAAATCCTTTGTCTAAAGGGTGCAGGCAGTGTGAGAACCAGCTACAACTGGTTATAGGGAACTCCTTTCAGTGTGAGGGGCAGAGGCGACAGCCGCCCAGCAGGAAGTGGAGCCAGCATTGTGGCAGGCAGGCACAGCCCTATTCACTCTCAGGTGCTATCTCCTCCCACCACTCTAGTTGCAGATGCTGTCATTCAACCACGGGCTGACTCCTGGGGGCTCCCCAGCCCCTGTCACCCTCAAACCAGACAGTCAATCCACAAGCAGGCCCAGGCACTCCTGGGGCCAGGCTCCAGCCAATCACATGCCAGCAGACTCACTACACACGTACACACATGTCTAGGAGTGGCACTTCCGCACTAGACACATTCATTCCACATACATCATTACGCAGCATTCAATCTCACGAGTTCGCACATACCAAACTCGACCCTGCACTCCCCACACATCGGGAACTACCATGGTCACACAGATTCCCCATGCATTCCTATGGGAGGGCAGGTCACTCACCACACATACACAGAGAGCTCAAGCACTTTACACTGTACCACAGTGAAAAAGTGTGCAAAGGCCTAAAATCACCAACACCAGGTCACAGAAACAGGCTAGGAAAACGCAAAAAAGTTTCGGGGTGAACCTGCCAAAAAGGGCCAGGTCCAACAGCCGCCCTATCAGCGTTCTGCATGTAAGTAATATACAAACCCCCAAAAGTTCTTTGGTCTGCTTCTGGGAGGCAGAAACTCACTGTAATGTTCCGATTGTGTGGAACAGTACATCATATCCTGAGTCCACTGTCGCAGCGTCGGGACCGGGCCCCTCATCCAGCATAGAGCCACACGTCTCTTGGCTATAAGCAACCCCATATCAACCAGCCTGCGCACTGCTCTAAGCAGCTCCTTCGTGTACCCCAGTAGGGCCATCAACGGATCTGGCGTAAGGTCGGCCTCAACCACTTTGCCTAACTTCGCACATACACTTTCCCAAAAGGAATAGACTCCCGGGCACAACCATGTCAGTGGAAAAAGTCCGCAACCCGCGAGCAGCATCTCTCACACCTTGCGTCTTCACGCAGGCCGTATCTACACAATCGTTCAGGGGTATAGTATATTCTATTAAGATATTTCAAATGAACCAACCTATGTCTACCATGTAGGGACACTTACTTAGTAGCCGTGCAGCAATAGACCCACCTATCTTCATCCAATTGGACGTTCAAATCACGCTGCCATGCAAGTCTGGGGGCAGTGTACTTATGTGCCCTGAGCAACATTGCTATCTTATAAATAGCTGTTATCATTTTCCTGGGAGAGGTGCTCTTGATAACATGCGACAACTCCCGAACCTCTGGTGGTTCTTCCAAACTATCGCCCAATTGTGCTTTGAGAGCATTCCTCACCCTGTAGAATTGAAAACTGATCAGAAGCGAGACACCCTCCCGCGCACTTGTCGCCTGCTCCAGAGTGCAATCCGTCCTGTCACGAAATAAGTCCCCTGCGACCTCTATTTTCAGTTCATGCAATGCCATATTAAAGCCTTGTTCCGTAAATGGTCCCAGCCCTCTCATCCACTCTAGTGGCATAGCTGGAGAATACAATAATGCGCCCGCCTGGTTTTGCAGCAACCAGTTCCACGGGAGTCTAGTGTTGTTCAAGGAATCTATAATACCCGTCCTGCGGTCAACAGGTTCCATTATTATTGCTGGTAGAGGAATAGGCTCAGCAAATAGCCTCTCCATCCACAGAAAAGGGATGTCAGTCCCACCATGTATCCAAGCATGCAAGTGTGCTCCCTGAGCTGCCCTGTAATATAGTTCGTAGTCCGGAGCGCCCAGACCCCCCAGATGATATGGCAGTGTAAGCTCTCTCCACTGAACCCTAGCTTGCTTACCCACCCTAGCCTATTTTATCATCAATTGCCTCAGTCTGTGGAAAAAAGTGCGCAGAAGCACCAAGGGAATATTTGTGAAAAGAAACAAGAATCTAGGCAGGGCTATCATTTTCATAATTGAGATACGCCCCATCAAGGACAGTGGCAGACGACACCATAGCTCAACATCTTCTTCCAGTCTAGAAATAGCCGTTCCATTGTTTTCTCTAAAAACAATGTCGGAGTCTTTGTGCAGTCTAATGCTCAGATACCGTACAGAGTCAGTTGTCCACTGGAATGGATATTCCATCTCAAACTCGCAAGTAACTGGTGCAAGTGGGATAGGAGGGATTTATCCCAGTTAACCCAAAGTCCAGACAGCGCTCCGAAGCGTCCACCTCCCTAATAACTGGGGCCAAGTTATTCTCCGGATCCCTCAGATACAGAAGCGCGTCGTCCGCATACATTGACACTATTATTCTATACGTCAGAGGTCCGATACCTTTGTTTCCGTGATACTCCCTCAAACACAAGCCAAAGGCTCCGCTACCAGAGCATAGAGCAACGGGGACAACGGGCACCCCTGCCTGGTACCCCTAGTAATATTAAAGGAAGCTGTGACCAGGTCGCCAATCCACACACGCACTGTGGGCTTGTAATAGAGAGTCCCCAACAACTGCAAAAACACCGCCCCAAGCCCCATTCTCGTCAACACTTGCCTTAAAAATGGCCATTCCACAGAATTGAATGCTTTTTCCATATCAAGAAAAACAGCCACCGCTTTGTTTTCCTGGCGGACATGTTGCATCGTGCCAAATACTGTACGAATGTTATAAGTTAAGTTCCTGCCTGGGATAAATCCTGCCTGTTCCGGGGCTACCAGAATATGTGACATCAGAGCAAGCCTGGTGGTTTATAATTTCGCAAATATTTTTACATCTACGTTAAGTAGAGACACAGGCCGACACCACCTGCACTCATCCAGGCCACCAGCATGGCCTCCCTCATGGATGTGAGTGCCGTGCCCGTGGTGCACATATCGTCAAAAGGGGCTGCAAGGTGTGGTAGCAATTGTTCTAAAAATGTCTTATAGAACGCAACAATCAAGCCTATGTCCCCGGAGCACTACCAGCTCTCATGCTACCTATTGCCTCAATTATCTCATCTCTCTCAATCGGGTGCATTAGGAGTTCCCTATGCGAGTTTGGGATAAAGGGAAGTCGTATATGCTCTAAATACTCAGCTATCTGGTCATCCGACCCTGCCGACCGGGAACTATATAGCTCTGCGTAGTACTGTCGAACGCGTTCTGCTACCTCCGCCTCCTCTGTCAAAAGCTCCCCGCTCTCCGCCTTAATCTCGGTAATTTGAGTCTTACCGCGCAGCGCTTTCATTAACCATGCCAGAACAGATCCCGGTCTCTCTCCCGCGCCATAGACACGTGCCATGGTGTACTTTCCCATGTGTTTCACTTCGCTATCAGTAGCCGCATGATATTTCTCCAGTACCGACTTAATTTCATCATCCAGAGCCTCATCCCCCCCAGCAAGTCGCATCTGCTGTAGGCGCTTTAACTTCCCTTCTAGATAAGCTAATGTCCTACAGAGAGTCCTAAGAACTTCTGAATGTTTAGCCATCACAACACTCCGAATGTACGCCTTAAACGCCTCCCAAACAGTTTGATAGCTATCCACTGAGCCAACGTTGGCTTCTAAGAAGGTATCAATGGCAACTGCCATCTCCTCCCTAAACACCGCATCCAATAAGGAATAAGGGGGCAATCTCCACGTAAACGGCGGTATTCGCCTACCCGGGTGCCCCAGTACCAGCAATAGGGGAGAGTGATCCGAGAGTGTGCGCCGTAATGCCGAGCAGTGTCGCACCTTATTAATTAATGCAGTGGAAGCCATCAAATAGTCTATGCGGGTGTGTATGTTGTGGTATGCTGAGTAGTGCGTATAACCCCACTTCCCTGGAAGTGGAGAAGTGTGGCTCACTGGTTAGAGGAGGCAGACCTGGAAGCAGAGGTCAGCCCGGGACCAGGGTTCAATTCCCGGCTTGGCGGGGTCTTGAGTCCTAATATGTCCATGGACTAGCAATTCTCGCTCCGGTGCCTACTCGATTCACGGGTTCACACTCTGCGACTCTGGGCAATAGCTTGCTTAATCTCCACAACGGCCCCTCGCGGCGGGATGCCTGGCTTTCACCTTGCGGATACCCTGCCGGGGTTATCTCACAGGGGAATACCAGGACGGGTTCCCTAAGCAAGCGCTTAGAAACCGCTTGGTGATTTGCGCTATATAAATTCCTGTACATTTACATTTACATTTACATTCCCTCCGTTTCTCGTCCGCCACACAACACACACATCCAAACGTATCATAACTTCCTCCAACTTTCTTGCTGCCGCTGCCACGCTCCTCGCCGGGCCCGCCGATCTATCCATGTCCAAATCTCTCACCAATTTGAAGTCCTTCCCCATAGTATCTAGGTCTAGCCCCTGACCCGTACATTTAGACATGACATATCTACCCTCAGGGTCCTCTCTGAGGCATGTAAGTTTAATGGATGACCTTGGATTGACCCAATTCAGTGCCCCTCTGGCATGTGTAGTGAAGCCTGCCGAGTTAATGTTACCCTCCAGCCCCCTATATCTCAACATAGGGCTAGTTTTCGGCAGATGTGTCTCCTGCAAGAGAGCCAGATCGATATTCTGCCTATTAAGATAACTCAACACCTTCCTGAGCTTACGATAATCGTTCAGTTCTCTAACATTCCATGTCAACGTCCGTATCTCCCTCCCTCGCTCCCGCTCCTCCTGATGACCACGTACCATTATCCAAGTAAACAATACTTATTGTGAAGTGAGCAAATGTGTGCTCTGACGCGCCGTGTAGCTTCCACTTAAGAAACACCCAACATCTGTAATGATCCCCCTCATCCAACCTACAACTCCCCTCCGCTACCCCCCACCCACAGCAGACCTCCCCCAACATGGCCGCATGTAGTTCAAATCCCTGTCCCCACCCCCCAACACCCCCTATTCCCAAATCCATTCCAGTGAAAAAACAACAACAGTGCAAGGCACATGTGAGCGGAGGTAGCCCAATGTTCCCAACTGCAGTAATTACCAACAATCATAGAAATGGGCCCTGCCCTCGTGTGCCATCAAAGTCATATTTTCAGCGTAGGCTATAAAGCGCCAGCCCCCACAGGTTAATATACATGCCCCCATAACATATTGCAATATTACTGTCCCAACTTGCTCTCCTTGTGGCTACCCTGTAACACCCCAGACCCATCATCTTTACGTGAATTCTGTCAACATATAGCAGTCCCAACCAACGCCCAGTGACCAGTGCTAATATTCGTAGCCACCCCAATGCACAATTCACGATTCAGCAATTTACCCTCCTTAATCAGACGTCGCACTGATTACCACCTCAATTTCTCATACCTGAAAACATAGTTCCCCCTCAGCGCAGCCTTTAGAGCTTCACTTTACCCAACGATGTCCACTGCAACTTTCAATGCTGGTCATCCAGCGCAGCCTCTTCTGACACATCCTGCTACCCTTGCTCCGGACTGTTCTTCCGTTCTTTTGTCCAGTTCTTGATGGCTTGTTGCAAGACTTTAGGGTCCGTGAAGATGTGCGATCTCCCCTATCTATTTACCTGTAGCTTCGCAGGATACAACATGGCGTAGTCCACCCCATCTCTCGAAGTTGCCTCTTCAGTGGCACAAAGTGTCTAGTGGGCTCCTGTACTCTAGCAGTAAAGTCTGGATACAAAGAGAGTTCCTACCCCTCATACCTCAAAGTCTTCTTGTCCCTGGCAACACGAAGGGCCACATCCCGATCACGATAGTTAAGCAGTTTTGCTATGATCGGGCACAGGGCAGCACCCAGCGGCGGTCGAGGCCCCAGAGGCCTGTGTGCTCTCTCCGCCACGAACATTGCAGAGAAGACGTCGTCCCCCAGCAGCTGGACATGCAATTTTTCAATAAACTGTTCCATATTGCCTGTGGCCGTCAATTCGGGAGGGCCTATGATTCGCAGGTTGCAGCGTCGGGAACGTGCTTCTATGTCTTCCGTCTTCTCCTGCAGGATACATATGACCTTTCCCAGTTGTTTATGGTCAGCATCCAATGTGGTGTGTGCCTCTTCAACCTCCGTTAGCCGCCTCTCAGACATATCCAAACGTTCAGCGTGTTTATCTAGGCGTTCCACAATTCTATCCATCCTATAGGATGAAGCGTCCATTTTAGTACCCAAGGTGGTAATGCCGCTCTGTAGTGAATGTTCCATGGATTTGAGGATGGATCGTATATCTTCTTCGGTGTCATCCCGCGATGGCTACAGCACCCCAGCACCCCTACCAAGGCCGGGGTCCTGCGATTTGGATTGCTTTTGTTCAAAGGCCAACTTAGACTGAGTTTTGTTCCCCTTGCCAATTTTCGCTTTGGGCGCCTGCTCCAAACAGATAGGGCTCCATCACTCACGTTCCCCGGTCAATTATAAGGCAGGTGCCACTCCAAAGCTGGCCGCACAAGTCCACTGGTAGAGCTTCTCGTGTCCTGCATCCACCTTCCACCTGCAACTCATCTCGCTACCCCCACAGAGTCCTGTTCTTCCGCTATTGCGTGGCTACCAGTGGTACCTGCCTTCCTCGAGCTGTGTGCTGAGTGATAATCTAGGCCAACAGTTCAAAGACACCACTCAGACGTGGCTGATCCTCCTTCAATCACATTCAACCACTGCTGCCACCTTGTAAGACTGATTGGCAGCGTCTTAACCTAGGATAACTACCCAGGTCTCCTCCTGCCCAGCCCGATCACACAGCAGGTGCAGGAGCGCCTAGTGAGCATCGCACAGCCAATAACCAGTTCCAGGGGGGGATTAGGCCACCAGTAAGACTCAGCTCACCTCCCCGATATGGCCTGTATTGCAGATATGTCAGCCGTGGGGGTTGTAAATAGGCCCGGCTCCTCCGCACTGCCACAAGCCGACTCCTAGGGGGTGGGGGGCCACAGGTGACCGGCTCTCACGCTCACCCCTTGTGCCACAATGCTGCTCCCAGCCGGTATCACCAGGGGCCCTGCTCCGCTCCACGCTGCCAGAATCTCACCTCTCCCTTCCTCTGCAGCAACTCCGTCGAGTGTCCGCCAGCGGCCTCCCACACTGCTGCAATACTCGTCTTATGTCCTGTGCCCCTCTCCTCAGTAGTGCACGTTGCTCCCACCGGGAGCGTTCCGCTCGGGCCCCTCCCCCTTCGGGATCAAGGGCTCCAGCACGCCGCACGTCCTATGACGCAACCCGGCCGCTGAGACCACCACACACCGGGGATCAGCGGCCGAGCGCCGGGAGAAGCCTCGTCTCTTGCTCACGCTTCGCCAGCCATTTTTTAAGAAGGGCGATCTTCTCCTTCGCCTCCGGACCCCTTTAGTCACCGTGGGGGCAGGTTGTGATCCAGCAACACAGCCTTAGCTGCAGGATAATTACAGGATTGTCGGATGGCTTCACGGAGCTCCGGGCTCGGGCGGCCATTACGCTCCCGAGTTTGCTCCGGCCCCATTAATAAGAATGTTGCTGGCAATTTGCGGAGTTTCGGCTGCACCATGTTAATTATACTCAATAGCGCTATCCCGGGCTCTTGCAGGAATTTGAGACTCGTAATTGAATTCATATGAGTAAATATCTGTATCCAGTAGTTCGCTTTTGGTCTACACTGCAATGCCAAATGGAGGAAGGTAGCCTTAGAGTCCCCGCACCTCCAACATCTGTCATCTCCACGAAGGCCCATCCTTGGTAGCTGTATGGGTGTGCGATAGAGGCGATGAATGTATTTGAAATGAAGTAACCTAGGGCCAGATGTAGGTAGGCTTTTACCGGGTGGTAATGGCCGAATTCGGCCGTTACCACCCGGTAAAAGCAATTTGACATGTAGGTCCCTGTAATTTACAGACTCGGTAAATTTACCGATAGGTAAATTTACCGAGTATGTAAAATACCGAGTCGGTATCATTACTGATTCCGGACAATTGGTATGTAGGTGGGACTCTTCTGAGTCCCACAAGCAGTACAACATCAGTATTTTACCATCAAATACTACTTGATGGTAAAATACCGTTTCTGGTGTGCATGCACCTGTGTGCATGCACACCTATGCCATATGACAGGCAGACCTGCCCTTAGGGCAGGTATGCCTGCCACATGGCACCCGAGCCTCTTTTGGGGGTGCCAGAGGGTGTCAAAGTGACACCCCCTGCACCCTTGTGACAGTCGGTATTTTCCGATGTGGTAAATACCGACCGGTATATGCCCAATCAATCCTATGGGCTTCAAAGCCCATAGGAATGCATGGGCATTAACTGGTCGGTATTTACCACATCGGAAATTACCGACTGTTTCCGATTCGGTAATTGCACATCTGCAATTACCTACATCTCGGTATTTTTATTTTCCGACCTCTTAAATACCGAGTCGGTATGATTCGGTATTTAAGAGGTCGGTAAATAAAAATTACCTACATCTGGCCCTTAATGCGGTAATTTGGTGTCAGTCTTTCCATCTGTCTACAACTAAGTTCCCATTTCTTGTCCGTAAAGGCCATTCCTAAATCTTCCTCATACGCTTTGCGAGAGTTTGGAACTATGATTGGGTGTGTGTTCTTGATGCTTCTGTAAATGCAAGAAATTAGTTTCCGGCCAGAGGTTACTAATAGTACATTTTCGAGCGCCTGCAATGTTGGCGGGGGCACGGGGAAATGCTGTGTAGTGTTTTTTACATGAGGTCCTTATTTTGTAAGATGTTACCATGTCCAGAGCCGAGGGTGGGTCGGGATCGCACATTTGCTGCATTGTGAGGAAGTTATCTGCTGGAAAGAAGTCACCACCTTGGCGTATGTTATGCGTGGACAGGCATTGGTGTGTGGTAGTTTCCAGGAGTGGGAGGAGGAGTGGGTTGTTGGGGAATGGAATGGATGGTGCATATAACAGTGGCAGCTGATCCCTCCTTTGGAGGCCCTCCCATGCCCATCTTAGAGCTTGTACGGTGTCAATTTCTTCGTGGGGCATTTACATGTGTGGAACAGTGCCGTGGACAAAGGGAGGGGTGCGACTCTATCGATTTCTATTGTAACATGCGGCTGGAATGGGGTAGGGTGTGCCCAGAAATGCAGGTATTGTGCCTGTGCGCTTAGTGCATATAAAGAAAATTCCGGTGCCGCCATTGCCCCCTGCGATTGCGGGAACCTGAGTACCTCCCAAAAGATTCTGGGTTGTTTACCCACCCACACTAGCTCGATCATAAGTGATCTAAGTTTATTAAAAAATTGTACTGTGAGTGGTAGGGGGATATTTGCAAATAGGTATAGAAGTTTAGATAATATGATCATCTTGGTTATCGCGATGCGGCCTGCCAGGGAAAGGGGGAGCGTCTTCCATCTTTTATCCTTTCCTCAATCCAGTCCACCGCCCTGCCGTAATTTTCCGTCCATATTTCTTGCAAGTTATTACTGAACAAAATGCCCAGATAGCAGACCAGGCCAGTTGCCCATATCAGTGGATACTCAGGAACGAAGGCACGGGTGCCCGATGTGAGTGGCAGAATCACTGACTTTCCCCAGTTTATGTGTGTTCCAGATAGGCCACAATACCTCACAATTTCCCGTGTCATTGGGGCTAAGTTTTCTTCGGGGTTGTCCATATATAGGATTATGTCATTCGCATACGTAGACTCAATGAGTGCCCTGGTTGTAAAACCAACCCCCCTGTTTGCGTGGTGTTGCCCCAGGAGGGCTGCCAGTGGCTCAGAATCGATCGCAAATAATAGTGGCGACAATGGGCAACCTTGTCTGGTACCGCGCGTGATGTCTATGGGCTCCGAGATCAGCCCATTTACTTTAATTCATGCTATCAGATTAGTGTACAAAAGTTGGATCTGTCGGATGAAGAGGGGGCTTATGCCCAGGTGGCCGAATAGCGGAAACAAGAATCTCCATTCTAAGGAGTCGAGCGCATTGGTGGTGTCAAGGAGAGCCGCTATTGCAAGGACATGAGGGGAGTGGACCTACCTGGCACGAATCCCACTTGGTCTGGGCTCACTATTAGTGGTAATAGGGGTTGGAGTCGGTTAGCCAGTAACTTGGCGAAGATTTTGGCATCCAGATTTATTAAGTAAAGGGGTCTGTATGAATCGCAGTGTTGGGGGTCTTTATCCGGTTTTACAAGTGTGATAATAATGGCCTCTCGCATTGTGGCTGGGAGGGTGCCGTCCTGTAGATCCTCCTGGTTTACTGCCAAGAGGTAAGGGGCTAGCAAGTCTGAATATTCTTTATAGAATTTGGCCATGAGGCTATCTGCACCTGACGCCTTGTCTGCAGGCAATGACCCGATCACCTCTCGTATGTCTTCAACCGTGAAGGGGAGATCAAGGTATTCCTGATGAATTCTACCGAGCCATAGCAATTCTATGGTGTCAAAATATTCTGTGAGGACTGAGTCCATGGGGGTTGACTGTGAAGTATACATAGAAGTTGTGCATAGTATCTAAAATGTCTGTCGGGGAGTTTACTAGTTTGTCTTCTGGTGTATTCAGAGCTGTAATGAATGTGGAGCTTCTAGGCTGATGCAGGAGGTTCGCAAGTGTTTTGCCGGGTCTGTCAACCTCTCCGTATCTCCGTGCTGTCGCATGTTTGTGCAGAAATGTAACCTCCCTGTCTGCTTCTTCTTCACATTCAGTGAGTTTGCTACGGCTTTGACCCCTGATTGTTGTGGTAGGCGTTGTATATATTGTGTTTCTAAGTTGTGTAGCTCCGACTCAAGGTTGCGCAGGCAGCCTCGGATATCCCTAAGTATGCCTGATTGCCCCGCTATGCAATGTCCTCGGATGACTACTTTAAATGCCTCCCACAGCACCCCGATGGAGTCGACAGTGCCTCTGTTGACATCAAAATAGTCCTTGATCTTCGTGCGTAGCTCTTCCTTGAAAGCTGTATATAGCAGCGCATTTGGCGAGAATCGCCATGTGAGGGGTTGTATATAGGTTTGGGTACTATCAGTGTCAGTGTTACCGGCGAATGATCCGACAAGGTGCGAGCGTGATGTTTAGTGTCCATATCCCATGAGTGGATGTCATGTGTAGTTAGCCAGAAGTCTAGTCGCGGCCAGGCTTTATGGTGTTGTGTAATGCACGTACCTTCCCTAATTCCGAGATGAAACACTCGCCAGGTGTCAATTAGGCCGTAATCGGCCATTAACCCCTTCAGGATCGATGCAGCCTGTGGATGGTGTGAGCGTGATGCGCCTTCTCTGTCCTGCGATAATACTGTATTAAAGTCCCCCTCACACATGATCTTTGCATCTCCTAGTGATTGTATTTGATGCCATATTTGTTGGTAGAAGGTGGGGTCATCGATATTTGGGCCATACGTGTTGGCGATTAACACTGGTCTGTGGAATAGTGTCCCCATGAGCAGAAGGTACCTACCATCTGGATCGCTAATTACTTTGATCGTCTGCCAGGGAGTGCCCTTGCATATCAATATAGCCACCCCCCTAGAATAGTTGGAGTAGCAGGATGTATGTACTTCACCCCATCTGGTAGTGTTTAGTCTAGTGCATTCGGTGCATTTCAAGTGGGCCTCCTGCCGGAGGCATATGTCTACCATGTGTCTTGCCAGGTAGGACTGTACCAATTGTGTTTTTCTGTGGTCGTTAAGGCCTCTGATGTTCCAGGTAATGCAATGTAATTTAGACATTACAATCTCACTCTGAGACGAGTATCGCGGCAGTGATCGCTAAAGTTTGAGGTAGGGGAGCCTGTATCATCCCAATGAATTCCTTTGTCGTGAGATAATAGACGCCAAGTGGGAGAATGCACGCCCACCTTGGAGGCTGACCGGAAAATAGCACCTGAGACGGTGTGACAGTTTTGGACCTGATGTGTACTGCAACAAACATACAACAATTAAAACAACAACCCCCCATCTCCCCCTCCCACACGAACCCCCCAATCAGGTTGTGTATACCCTTTGCGTCCCATAATGAACTGAAGCCCTAAACAGGCAGGGCTGGTGGGAATCATCCCAGGGGGGCGAGGAGTCACCGGCTTACTGCCCTGTCTTGGTGACGACAGGGTGGCTGGGTGAAGAATATGCCCCACCCAAGAGTGCATGTAGACAGTGGGCATTAGGAAAAGCTTATATAGCGGCCCACATTGGCCCTGGTTGGCTACACTGGAAGTGACACAATAGGTAAATGCATTAGTCGTTGTCACTTAGCTGACTGTCTGGTGAGGCCATCGCAGCAGAGTCTTTCAGCTGCTGTTTTCTTGCTGCTTGTTTTGCGAATTTCAGAGCAGCGCTTGCCTCTGTGAAGATCATGGGTTTGCCCGCCGTCTGTACCCCAAATTTTGCTGGATAGAGCATGGCGTATTTAGTGTCTGCTTTCTGGAATACCTTTGCGTGGGGATGAATTTGCAGCGGGCAGCTTGGACAGCTTGTGTTAAATCAGGATATAAGGCGAAGTTGTTTCCTTGATGTTGGATTTCCCTTTTTTCACGTGCAAGCCAGAGCACAGTGTCTCTGTCCCTGTACTTTAAGAGGCGGGCCAGTATAGGTCTCGGCTGAGCCCCTGGGGGGTGCCTGGGTCCCAGAGTGCGATGCGCTCTTTCCACTAGGAACATTTCAGATAGTCCTGAACCAAACAAGTCTCTTAGTAGTTGTTCTATGTAGTGTTCCATGTTGGATATATTCGTCAATTCCGGAATGCCCGTGATGCGTACGTTGTTTCTTCTTGATCACGCTTCAAGGTCCTCATTGCGCGCTTTGATTACTTCTAGTACTTTGTCCAGACGGAGCAGTCTTTCGTGTTTCTCCACCTGGTGGTCATCGGAGTCGGAAACCCTTGTTTCCAGTGCGTCAATACGTGGCTCGTGCTTATCCACCCTTTGGGAGACGAGGTCCATGCATAGCGGTAGGGAGTCCAGTTTCAAGTCTATATCACATAGGCTGACCTTAACCTCCCTCAGCAACGTTTTTATGTATTCCGTCTGATCTGCTTCGAGTTGCGTCTCCGGCACCACCACGATCGGTGTAGACCCAATTTCTTGTAGCTGTGTGGCGCGCTTCTCAAATGTGATCTTGGCCTGTTTGTTGTCGGGTTTGCCCATTGTGGTGACTTGGCAGTTGTTCGGGTGGTGGTCCTGTGTCTGGTTGGCAGGCGATCTGGGGCGAGTCAGAGAGCCTGTGTCTGGGCATCTTAGTAACTGCAAAGCACCTTTTCTGATGGTACCGCATGAACTGTTAGTAGCCCCGGTCATCTCTCCCTCGACCCACGGCACAGCTGCTATTGACTTTTTAGTGGTTATGCTATTTGCGCCTGCAGTGCGAACTCCTGGTCTGTGTTTTAAATGGGAACTGTATGGGGCAGTATGGGGGATCGCCGCCCGTGTGCCTAGCTGGAAGTGTTGCGTTAGGCACCAAGATTGTTTTGCCACAGACCGGGCAGCCGTTGAGTGACAGAGTGTGCCCGTGGAACTTCCCACAGCAGCAGGGTGCTCTTTTTATGTGTGTGTATCTGGGTCGCGCTGTCTGACCTCTTTTTTCTCCTGTGTCGCCTCGCTTCAAACAACATGCGTGGATTCGCTATCAGTGAGGGGTGTCCAGATTGACCGCCGCTGTGTGACTACAGGATCTGTTCGCTCGGTTACAGTGTGCAGAGCGCCTGGCCTCACCTTGTCTTCCTCACCAGGTAACGGTTTCTTCACTGTGCCCCGCTCTGGGCGTTATTTATTGTGTGATGGGCCCAGTGCACCTGCAATGCAGTCAGCGTGTCTGCCGTGATACTGCATGCAACGTGGAGAGTGTTTCCCACATGGCCTCCTTAATGCTCTTTTTAGTCGGATAACGCAGCCGGCCAGGGGGGTGGGGGGGGGGACCATGCAGGCACCAACGAGCGTATTTCCCCCCCCCTGGTTAGCGGAACTACGGGCCTATGTGCAAGTCCTCAGTGTTAGGGCCCGTCGTGAGTGAAGGTCGCACCACGAGGGGTCTTCACCGGCGCCCGCCAAATCCCACGCAGTGCTTGTACGGTGTGCGGTATAGTTCCAGGCCGCATACGTCAGTTTCGCACCTCCGCTCCGGGGGGAAAGGGGGTGCGTCAGCGGGTCCGTCAGGTGTCGCGCCACTCCTCCCTGTGTCTCCGGCCAGCTCAGCAACTCCTCACCTTCATTTACCGGGGCTCCAGTCTCCTGTGTTCCCATCTGACTGCGGCCGGGGTTCAGTATATCGCCACTCCGGCGATCTCTGTACAGCCTCGCCCTAGCAGGAGTGTTGTTGCTAGGGGGCCGCAGGCGAGTCGCACACCACGGTGGAGTCAGTGCACGCCAACCCCGCGATCATTCGGCAGCGCCCAGCGCCCAGCCGCATCTGGTTTCCACGCGTTCTCCCCTCAGTCTAGGCCTCGGGACCACGAGGTTGCTTCTCGCGTCGCACTGCTGTTCTCAGCGGGGTCTCGAGTGTCAAACTGCTCCGCTGCAGCCTGGCAATGCGTTTCTGCCGATGAAACTTGTGGATGGGTGATGGTTGTTCGGATTATTAATGGATTATGCACCGGGCAGCAGAACCACTTCAGCAAGCGCCCATCTTGCTGCATGGCTCGGCCACGCCCCCATCCTCTTTCAAGATAGTTAAGGTGCATCAAAGTGCTAATGAGTCTCATCCCAGATGCCACCAATCAGGTGCTCAAATGCATCA